>NC_064756.1:13926316-16363816 GCF_011397635.1 Epinephelus fuscoguttatus
TACAAAAAAAAGTCAGCATCCGAATATTTTTTACTGCTTTTCTTTGCCATCCCTTTCCAACAGGAAACTAAAGTTGTTATGTTACGCTCTCTTCAAAGCCACCAGACTCCATTGACAGAAACAGAACAGAACACAGTGAGTCTCTGGTCTTCTGCTGCCCCTAAATCGGTTGGTTAGTTTGTTTTATAAAGGCTCAGTCACGATGGATGCTGATTGGCTTCAAGCCGGTCTGGCCTGCCTGTGCCTACAACACATTCTCACTCTGACCTCGTCACATATCGACGTTTGGTCAAAGACCTTCCACGTCCAGATACAATGTGCAAGGTACTCTGGGTGCATTGGTTGTTGACATTTTAGGGAGCCATGACAAGTTCTGCCTGTTGCATGCATTGTCTTCTTTCAAAATACACTCCGTTTTCACAGGACATTCACCGTTTACATACCTTGCGGTTGGGTTTAGGCAACAAAAAACACATGGTTAGGTTCAGGAAAAAAGAACAGGGTTTGGCTTTATAATCTTACAAGATGTGAACACCACTCTCAGGGGTGAAAGTCATACCCATCCACCACCACTCCCACCTGCCCTACTCAGACTTTTGCTGCCTTAACTTTTGTTTTTGTCCCACCGCGTTTCCATCTGACAGCACCGGCGCCATTAAAGAATAAAGGCGTATCATATCAGTGTTAAAGGACAGTGTCTGATGTTGCAAGTCACTGCCCAAGTGCTGGATTTTGACAAGTTTGCAGTGAGACCAAGGAGAGAGGGGGAGAGATGGTGGAGATCAGTGGAGGAGCCATTGAATGTGATTACTTTGAGCAGCAAGCATGGGAATGAAGTATAACTAGGGTTGGTTATCGTTTGGGTTTTTCTGATACCGGTGCCGAACCGATACCTCAATATGAGTTTTTTATGGAGGTTGAAAAGTGACACTAATGGGCCACCCTTCAGAAGTGTGTGAGTATTTTGTATAACAGTTATAAATTATAATAAAAACAATGTTTCCTCCGTCCTAGCTCCGTTGTGTTTGATAACATTGTTGAACATAAACAGAAGTGATGCCCAACAGTGCTTAGCGTGCCATTAAAAAATAATATACACTCAACAAATGAACGAATGAATGAATGAATAATGAATGATTCTGTTACGTGTAACGTCAAATAGAGGGAGTAATGTGCGTTTTGTTTCAGTCCAGTAGGTATCGGTTGTATAGATACTGGTTCCTGACCTTCAGTACCCAACCCTAAATATAACATAACACATTTGAATATGTGTCACTCTTTTTCTCCAATGGTCTGAATAAGTTGTTAAATGTGTTGCTAGTTGCCGTTTAGAAATGAAGTCATGAAGAGGGTCTGCAGAGTCTTTAAATCTAGTGAGAAAGTCACCAAGTTGGCAAGTCTGACTATATCTTCACATAGCAAATGGTTATTCGTTGCTGTATTAATGCTCTGAATGTTACAGAGTTCCTTTAAATTTCACCTCTCACTCACACCACTTTCCCCTTACCTAACCTCTCCGCCTCTCTCCTTTTGAAAGAGTCAAAAGTCAGGACCTTGGATGCACCACCCGCAGCATGCAGAGTTCCGAGTGTTAGAAGCTGTTGTGCCCTGATGTACGAGCCCTTATTGATTCGGAATATGAATCCCATCATACCTGACAATGATCTGTTTCATCATGTGCACCCTCAGAGAATGGCAGTTTATTTTTTATAAGATCCTTATAAACACTGATTTGAAGGAGGGCATGATGCAAGGGAGTGCATCAGAGGGGAAAAAAAAGGCTTCTGAAATCTTGTTTGTGAGATTGAGCTCTGCCTTTAATGTCGGGGAAGGGTTCGTTCTGAAATCCAACACTGCATCAAGCTGACACTAATAGATGCTAATGAGGTTATTAGTTATCGGAGGAAGGTCATACATATTTTAGGATGTGACTGTCTGTAAATACTGAGTATTAAACAGACAGTGGAATGAGGTTTTAATGAGTTCACAGGTTTATTTAATTCAAATCAATTTATTGTTTCAGCTGTAGATGTACATGCATATATTTAAATGATTCACACAGGAATAAATTGATATTTGGGAAATATTCTGATTTGCTGTCGTGCTAAGAGTTAAATGTTCATGTCTGTACAGTAAATATGAAGACAAAAAGACTCCAGGGGCCGATGCATAAATAATTTGTGTGCACAAAAATCATGGGTGTGCCTTTTCCCACACATTAACTGATGTTTAAGGATGAACGTGCGGTGAGAATGTGTGTAGACCAAGCGCACACGGTTTTAGCTGAGAGAGCTGCAGGTGATAGGATAAGGAGAATTTTGAAAAGTTCAGAGACTGATAAGGGGGTTTTTTTCAAGGATGTTTGCCAGTTTCACTGATTATGTAATTGTATGTGAGTGTTATTTATGAGTGAGAAATTTCATCAGTTTTATTTCAATCAGGAGAATGAAGTAAACACAATATTCAGTATAGAGTATGAGTGTAACAGATGATTTGTGCTGATTAAGATTTAACAGAGTCTTTGGCTCTTGGACACCAGAGGGAGATATTTTGTAATTCAGGGACATCTGAGTGGCAGCAGGATAAATCCCCCCCATGGAGTCCGGACACTGGTGGTGGTGGCTGATGACTCTGAGGCCGATGACTGCTGAGGCAGATGAGGCTGATGAATCCGTAAAGACGAGGTGGTGATGGTGAGACGGAGGGCGTGCACGACGGCAGCAAGAAAGAACTACGGCAGAGAGAACCATATTTAAAATGAGGACCAGTAAGATGATAGGCTGACAGAGAAGGTGTGTCGCCGTAAGCTGATGATGTTATTGACCTACCCAGACAATGTCACCTAGAGACAGTGAGTGAGCATATGTGCAAGGAGTGAATGGCAGGGTGAGAAAGAAACTTACAGCCTGAACATGAAAAGTATTGTCTTCCTGACTTAACTTTTGCTAGGGCTTCATTGACATTCATTTGCCTGTTAGTGATTGTTTAATGTTATCCTGTGAAACACACAGCCAGTTTTAACATGAGCGCTATGAGTGAGTCATTGATCATCCCTCTGAAATTTATTATTATGATTATTAAGATTTCATCGCTATGATGGTTTGCAGAGGGCAGCATGGCGGTGTAGTGGTTAGCATTGTTGCCTCACAGCAAGAGGGTTCCTGGTTCAAACCAGGTGCTCCAGCTTCCTCCAACAGTCCAAAGACATACAGGCTAGGTTAATTGGTGATACTAAATTGGTTGTAGGCGTGAATGTCTATCTCTATGCCAGCCCTGTGATAGTCTGGCGAACTGTCCAGGGTGTACCCCGCCTTTCGCCCAGTGTCAGCTGGGATAGGCTCCAGCCCTCCCGTGACCCCTGTTGGCTGGCAGGCCAGGATAAGCAGTTATGGAAAAGAATGAATGATGTTTTGCAGAAATGTGATAAATTAGTCGCATGGATGCTACAAATATCCACAGCTGTGCATAATGACAGCTGTTTTGGCACCATTGGAGAAAGGTTAGGGTTAGGGGTTCGGTGCAACACAGTTGGTGTAATTGCACTTGATGGACCATAGTTTACACTGACAGATCTGATGAATGGTGGAAGGGCACAAGTATCGATATGCATATGGATGTTTAAGGGTGTTTCTGCTTCCATTTATGATGAACTGTGGGCGTGATATGAGGCTCAACGATTGAGATTTATAAAACAGAATCAGGCATTCACTCAGCTACATAAATCTGACATATGTATATTTCTGCTTGTCTGCATACACAAACTTTCTGTCATGAATCTACATAGAGCTCTATGCATCTTACCTCAAGACGAGACGGTGCCTGGCCAAGAAGTTCCTTGATAGCTGATAGGGGGTTCACTCAACTTCATATTTGTTGAACTGCTCTTTAAAAGAAACTGGACAATTGGACAGAATAGTATTTTTCTCCATTTTTCTAAATATTTCCTGGCAATCCCAGGTATTTGTAAGTGTGTGTATTGATTTAGAAACCTGTGCCTTAATATAACATTCACACATGGCTGCATCATTTCCCCATGCTTATAAATGTTTCCTACACATGCTGCAGAGTCCAGTGCCACCAGAGTATTGTATATGTTTCTGGAAACATGAGCTGCATTTTCAATTTAGCCCACAGTAGCATGAGATGTGGAAATAGACACTCATGGGTTAATGCTGTTACAAAGAGGAGGAGAGGAGCAGAGTACAGGAGAGGTAGGGAAGAGGAGAGTGATGGACAAAGAAAAGTGGATGGGGAGTTGTGGAGGAAAAAGTGAGTAAGAGGGGAAAGATGTGCGGATGAAGAGAAGCAGGTTGCAGCTATCATCAAATGAAACAACAGGGTGAAGCTGTGCAAAAGACAGAGTAGCTTTCATTTTCCAAGATTGTATTATTTTGCGACGTTCAGTTTCCATAAATTTGCAATGGGAGTTGGCTTCCCTGCTTTTTTCTCTTTGTTTTTGTGTTGTTTCCCTGATTACATCCCTAAGTAAGGCAGGGGGGAAGTGATGACACACAAAGGGAGAAAAACACCACACGTAAACCACAGAGAGGAAGAGGGAGACAGTTGTGTTTAAGTTGAACTCACATGATAAAAGCACAACAGTGCAGCAGTCCTGCTGATGGCACACACAGTGCCAAGTGCATGTGTGTGTGTGAGCACATACTTGTGTGGATGTGTTTTCTGTGCATGCTTTTCTGTGTGTGTGTGGGTGTGTGTGTGTGTGTGTGTGTGTGTGTGTGTTTCAGTATGAAAGCCTGTTGTCCCACTAACTTCACTACAGACCTGAGGGAAGCCATGAGACTGTTAATTAGCAGCACAGAGGGAAACAGTCCCAGCAACCAATCAAATCCGCTTTTGAAATTGCTTCCCCATGAGACACCATGGAAACGGTGCGACTGAGTAACCAAGGCAATGAGATATGATGTCATGTATTTAGGGGTCCAGCATTGCTGTAATTTTTATCTAAAATGAGATGAAAGAGAGATTTTTTGTGCATTCAAATGTGAACATACTCCACTCACTGTTTTTTTCCTGACAGTTCTTGGCGGTTCTCGTCCCTGCAGTCGTCTCATTTGCCCATTTAGTGTTTTCAAAGAGAAAATGTTGAGGAAGGAGCTCAGAGAGAGGGACGGGGTTCATTCAGAGTGCATGTAGATGAATTGTTTTTCTCCACAGACATGTTTTGAGTCACCCACCATCGATAGTGGCAGGGAAATCCATGTGATACTGTGTATATTTGAAGTATGCACTTTACTGGAGGTGCCTACAGTACCGACTTGCTCGCAGACTTGCAGAAACACAGACTAAAAGAGAGTGTTGCTGGTTAGAATTCTTGATATATGGAGATGAACTGCACAATCCATGTGCGGGAGGACAACACATATGCTGTACATTGAGAGTGGTCCTGTGTGCACCTGTTAGTGTGTGTGTGTTAGTGTGTGCATTAACGTGAGAAGTCGTGGAATACATCATTTCTGAGAACGATTGGAAGCACATCTTCGATTTGCTCTCTATCTATTATTCATTTGCTCGTACATTCATCACCACTACAACGACAAAGGTCAAACTGCCCTCGTATGTACTGTATGCACAAACAGCAACTCATTATGAAGGATTAGTGTGTTGCTGAAGACTGTGTGTGTTCAAAATGATGTACTCTGCAGGCTTCAGAGTCACTGGCCAAAGTGGAAAGGTCACTTATACTGACATGCTGTGGCAAAACGCTGACAGGACAGGAAATAATGTTGGCAGTCCATTGACTGTTGACAGTCCCAGATGTGTCGGAGGGCCAAACGCCGTCGTTTTTGGGTTCACCCTATCCTGCAGAAGCGCATCCAGCTCGGCGAGTTTCACCACCTCCTCCAGGAACTCCGTCTGGATGATAGCTGCTTTCAGCGGTACTTCAGGCTGACTGGGGCCCAGTTTGAGGACCTGTTGGCGAGGGTTGGCGCCAGGATCTCCCGGCAGGACACCAACTACAGCCGCTCCATTTCAGCTGCGGAGCGTCTGTCCATCTGTCTCCTGTGAGTAGCAGTTTATTGTTGTTGACACATGCCAGTGACGTCGGGAGAATCTCAACGCTGATTGGCTTTCGCGGCACAGCGTCACGCGAATTCGCCTCAAAAGTTCAATATTTTCAACTTGAGCGATGAGGCGTTGGGCGCGAATTTCGCGTCACGCTGAACGCCTCTATTGCGTCCATTGCGTCGCGCTAGACGCGTCCATCGTGCCGCCCGGCGCGAATTCGCGTCTAATCGCGTCTTTGCATTGACTTTGTATGTAATCTTGACGCGCAAATTTGCGAATTCGCGTTTGGTGTGAACGCAGCTTTAGACCTGCTTTTTGAAATCCATATATACCACTCTTTTCATTGGCACAGATTAGTTCCCCTGCACCACACTTAGCTAAAAAGGAATACAGTCACCGGCCACTTTATACACCTTGTTAGCACTTGGTTGGACCCCCTTTTGCCTTCAGAACTGCCTTAATTCTCGGTGACATAGTCATCAAGGTGCTGGAAACATTCCTTTTTGGTCCATATTGACATGATAGCGTCACACAGTTGCTGCAGATCCATGATGTGAATCTCCCGTTCCACCACATCCCAAAGGTGCTCTACTGGATTGAGATCTGGTGACTGTGGAGGCCATTGGAGTACAGTGAACTCATTGTCATGTTCAAGAAACCAGTTTGAGATGATCTGAGCTTTGTGACATGGTGCGTTATCCACTGTGGTCATAAAGGGATGGACATGGTCAGCAACAATACTCAGGTAGGCTGTGGTGTTTAAACCATGCTCAGTGGGTACTAAGGGGCCCAAAGTGTGCCAAGAAAGTCCATGCTTTCATGTTGTTTCCACCAAATTCTGACCCTACCATCTGAATGTGGCAGCAGAAATCCAGACTCATCAGACCAGGCAACGTGTTTCCAATCTTCTATTGTCCAGTTTTGGTGAGCCTATGTGAACTGTAGCCTCAGTTTCCTGTTGTTAGCTGACAGGAGTGGCACCTGGTGTGGTCTTCTGCTGCTGTAGCCCATCTGCTTCAAGGTTGGACGTGTTGTTGGTTCAGAGATGGTCTTCTGCAGACCTTGGTTGTAACCAGTGGTTATTTGAGTTACTGTTGCCTTTCTATCATCTTGAACCAGTCTGGCCATTCTCCTCTGACCTCTGTGTGTGAAAATCCCAGTAGATCAACAGTTTCTGGAATACTCAGACCAACAACCATTCCATGTTCAAAGTCACTTAAATCACCTTTCTTTCCCATTCTGATGCTCGGTTTGAACTTCAGCAGGTCAACTTGACCATGTCTACATGCCTAAATGCAATGAGTTGCTGCTTTGTGATTGGAGCAGTTGAACAGGTGTACCTAATAAAGTGGCCGGTGAGTGTAGGTCACTTTTGCCTGGTGTTGAGTTTTCATTATTACAGAGACCAATGAGTGCAAAACATCACTGATTTATTCTAACCAAACATTCTCTGGTCTAGCTCAGCTAATAGAACCAAAACACACAATCTGTCAGCATGTTAGCGTGTTATTCACAACCAGTCCACTTTGTAACCAGCAGCCTATCAACAGTTTAGATGCAGCTCCACTGCAGAACGAATAAAGAGGAAACACTGGAACAGATATTTGGTGTTGGTTTTGGTATTAAAATTTTTTATGGCCTAGAGGGGGCTCCCATTGGCCTGGAGGCCTGCCCGACCTGTCCAGTTATAGGGAAAACACTGACGCTAATCAGCTTCCAGCTCTAGACCCATGAGTAACGCACTGATGGGAGAGTGATATTGATCTTTTCATCTAACTCTTTGCAAGGGAGCAAATAAGTGTGTTTCCAAAAATCATGAGCTATTGCTTTAAAGCCATGCCAATCTGTCATGTTTGTAATCTGTGAAACAAAAATCTAAGAGGAATCCACCACAAATGGCCAAACACCGATGCCATCTGTCAACATTTGTCCCGGGGGTCATGTTCCTTCTTTGTGTCTACACTTCTCTCTGCCTCTTCTGCTTGAGAATTGTGGAGGCTACAGTGGAAATAATTAAGGAGAGCTCTGATAGCATTTTAAGAGCAAATTCACGAGGCTCATCCACCCACTCAGCATAGAGACCATTTGGAGAAAGAGCAAACTCACATCCGAGGAAAATGCAAATGATAATGAGATGGATGACATGCATGGCAGCATGTGATAAGGAACATTTATTCTTTGAACCCGCTTAACATAATTTCTTGGCAATAGTTTATTACAGTACATTACAGTACACACATATGAAGAAACACAGACTTCTTTAATCTGCACTGCATGACTTGCACATATGAAGGGTAAATTTCTACATCAAAAAAAGTCACCAGGGGTTGGGGGAAATCAATCGAGGTCACCGAGTATCGATCTTTTACTATATACATTATTGATTTTTGCAAATACACTTTTTAATACAACTTTTGGTACTAGTATATAAATCCAATGCTTTTTCAGTTCACTAGATGGTGCTGATGTTTTTTTTTTTTGCTTTGTTTTTTTGTCCCTGGTGAGGTCACCAGAGGTCTCAGTAAGCAGCATTTGGCAGGAAGTTCATCAAAACAAAGATGGAGGCACCAAAAAAGGAAATCAAAAATGTGCCATCGGAGTTGAAATGAAACGTCTGGACTTATTTTGGATATTTTTAACATGGAAGCAAATGAGGACGTGGATATGACACATGCAATTTGGAGGCATTGTCATATAAAAATGAAATACGAACATGAGGGCTCACCTCACACTCCACATCCAGAGATAGTGGTAGCCGCTGACGACCAAGCTAACACTAAACCCGTTCTGCTGCAAAATAAACCAACACTGGACAAATTTAGCTCTACATGACTACCATCCAACTCTGACAGACCTGGGAAAATAACACAGTCTATCACCTACTTCATGTACAAAGATCTGCATCCACACAGGGTTGTTGAAAACTAAGGCTTTTGTTACATGCTAAGAACACGTAAACCCAGGTATGTGACTCCGTCCCAAAGTTTTTTCACTGACACAGCTGTACACAAGCGCTACAGAGAAGTGAAGCATAAAGTTGAGCAATCTTTAAGTACAGCAGGAAGGGTGGCAATAACTTGTGACACCTGGACTTCAAGGTCAGTGGATTCATATGTGACTATAACGGCGCATTATCTCACAGAGGTCTGGAGACTGCTGTCTCATGTTTTCCAAACTAGAGCAAACACTGCAGACCTCCTGCAAAATGCAGCACAAGAATGAGGGGCCGCAGACAAAAACCTTGTTCTTGTAACAGAAGCCTCTTATATTGGTGTTGCCATTCAGTCATTGAGATACCTTCATGTGAAGTGTTTTGTTCTTAACCTGACCTCGCAGAGGGCGTTAAATCTGCCAACAGTTCAGTTTGTCAGAGATATGCAGCATTTCTGACAGGTTTTATGACGGTGTTGGTCAGTCTGTCTGCTTTGCATCACTTTTTGCTGCAATAAAAATGATTGAAGTCAGATGAACAGACTGAAAACTTTATCTTATGAAGTAAAACTGATGCTGACAAAGTTTTCCTTTGGGGTAATAATTTTAGTTGGGGAAAAAAAAGGTAATATATCACAATAAACTTGACTTGCAATACTTTGCATATTGCAGTGATATAGTATCGTGACCTAAGTATCGTGAAAATATTGTATCGTGGGTCCTCTGGCGATTCCCACCCTTACCATGTATTGACAGTTATGTGCAGTTTGAACTGAAAATTTTCTTGCACCATGCTCCACTGACAGCAGGTTGCATCGAAAGATTGTAGCCTAGTTTGTCTCAAACATTTCAGCTTTGCCAGTTTCTCAGTCATCCTTTTTTAAATACTAAAAATGTTGGAGGAAGGATGCAGTTTAGCTACGAGATAAGTAAAACCGTCAAAAGAAAGGAAAAGAAAATCAAAAAGTGGATGAACTCTAAATAAGAGTGAATCTGCTGAGGGTAGAGAAGAAATAGAAAAGGCTGTTAACATAAGACGAGAGAATGCTGCTTAATTTGAGCTGGCAAACACAAGAGAGGTTTAGTGAAGATAAAAGAATGAACAAGATTTAAGTATTTAGACTGATTCAATAACAGTTGATGAAACAACAGCAATGGTTTGATTGTTACGGAGAATGTGTTGCCAAAACTATTGGAAACCAAAAGCATCAGACACTTTCTACATGAGTAACAGCGTCTTAGAGAGTTACAGTTAAAGGTGCAAACAGTGATCCAAATGTGGATATAGCTACATTGATTAATATGCTAATACGCAGCAATGCAGTGTTCAAACCGCACAGCATTAACATATTCAGGAAGGAAGAGTCCAGTTCTTAAGCTGCTTAATGCTCGGCTATGTTTTCCAGCTTTGTGTGTGTACTGTTTGGTGATGGGCAGGTAGTGTACAGTGAGTTTCTCAGAGCTTTTTTTGCCGCCTGCTGTGACTGCAAATGGAGCTGATGAGAACAGAACAAAAACATTAAAGTTGTGGGCCAAAGGGACCACAACAATGAGCTGAAAGATGCCGAGTAGCTCAGTGCAGCTAAAGGGAAATGCAGGGTTGGGAAATAATTCTCTGCAAGTGTGTCACTAGGCATGTCGCGATTAGTCAAATAGTCGATTAAATGTTGCTGCCTTCGCTAGTCCGAACCAGAAATGCTAGTTGGTTAAACTTAATATTAAAAGATACCCAGAGGAAATGGTAGTAGTTTGGATTGACATGCGAGACTAACCAGCTCTGATCATCAATGTCTCTCTCTTTCTCTCTCTCACACACATACACAAACACACATATGCGCTCTCATAGATGGAACTGCATGCACATCCACACCGGTACCAGTCTGCGGACTTAAAGCGTGCAAAGCATATCTGAGCCTACACACGAGCTCCAGTTAGATGTCTTCTTGCTAGGCTGAATGAGAGAGGTGCTTTTGGGCACACGGGTGATCCTAAGAAGCCTGGTTGTTTGTTTGTGTGTATGTATGTGTGTGAATGTGTGTGTACTCTCATGTTTAAGAGAGTTATCAAATCAGTGTGTTTTTGAATGGAGCTGATTTGAGATATTGAATACTCAGTAATTAAATGTTATTTGTTAACTTCCATTTTGTGAGTTGCTGTCTCTTTTTTTTGGTTATTGAAAAATACAATTAATGATTTGATATGGCTCTTTTAACAGATACAAAATTTTGTTGGAAAATGTTTATTAACCTTATAGTTTAAACTTTTACTCATGTTAGCTAGTTTAAATTAAAACATCTGTTTAAACATCTGGGAAATTTGTTGTTAGGAATGTCCCTATTCGTCACTTGGAGGGATCCATATTACATGACACACAGTCATTTGATCCATTGTTAATATATAAATTAGAGGTCGACTGATAATGGATTCTTAAAGACCAATTTAGCGCCCCTGTAGGGCTGCTACAGTCCAGCCAAAAATGAATGTAAATACCTCTTAAAATGAAGAACAATAGCTTAGACACACTCACCAAGATGTACCTGTTTTCTCTGGAACTGTACCCTCTAATCAGCTTCTTATTGCTTGATTTAACACAACCCTTCCCAATTCATCTCCGGCTGGGGATATACGTCCCTGCCAACTCGGTCTCACTCCGAAGTCATTGAAATCTGGTGCATGGGCAGTGACTTGCAGCAGCAAAAAAAAGCCATCGTTTAATGTCTGTGTGCAATGCAGTCTGTTGCCATTATAGTTTAATGGCGCCCTTTGGTGTTGGAGAAATGCTGTCGGACAAGATCAAAAGTTGATGTGGCCAAAGTCTGGGATGGGCAGAGGGGTGGTCATTGTAAATTTCCTGTGAAAACAGAAGTGTATTTTGAAAGATGCATGTAACAGGCAGAACTTGGCACGGTGTCCCAGAACGTAAACAACCAATGCACCCAGGGTACCTTGCACGTCGTATGTGGACGTGGAAAGTCCATGACCAAATGTCTGTATGTGATGAGGTCAGAGTGAGAATGTGTTGTCCCTGCATGACTGGTGGAGGATTCTGCAGCTGTCGGCCACTATTGGAGCCAAGTTCCACTGATAACAACAGTTTTTAAAACATCCTATCCGCACAGATTAATTGGCCGTACCAATAAATCAGTTGACGTCCAATATAAATATTGATTCGTGAAACTTGAAGTCAAACTTAGAAGTTGCATATATGAATATGCATGTAACTTACATTTCAATATACTAGTTGACTCTTGAAGGTAAAATGAATGAGACAAAATTGTGTGTACACTTGCAGGAGGTGGAGAGATATACATAACACTGAATGCACATCTTTTTAGTTAAGAGGCCGCAGCAGAGGGTGAATTGCTTTCTGAGACACAGGTTGCACTCAGGCCTGACCACTTTTAAAGTGTAGCGGTTGCTGCAGCTGTAATGCTGGCTAAATGCCCCGATGGGGGAACTTAATCTTGATGTGCAAAATTGTCAGAAGCCTTTCCCTAATACTCACTTGTGCACAATCCATGTCTTTGTAGCTTTAATCCTTATTTATCCCGTCTCTTCTACTTTGCCCACTTCTCCCCCTGATTATTAAAGTGGATTTAAGGTTAAAACAAAAAGAGATCCACCTGGATTCACCTGGTCACTCTGCTCTATACTAAGAACACTTGCGGTTTGTCGTTGGCATTGTCAGTGTTTGAGGTCATGATCAAACAGCCAGGGTCTGCTCCATAACAAGGCGAGCTGTGGCTGTTTCAGGATCAGCTGTGGACAACTGTTTCGTTAAAAGGTTGTTGTCCAAGGAGAGCGCCACTTTCATTTGCACATTTAGTGGTCTGGCTGCTTTGTTTTGTTGTCTCAAGTTCAAGGAGTTATTACTTTTCAAAACTTCCAAGGTTTGTTTAGTTTTACTCTATCCCCCTGTGCCTGTGTCTGAAGTGGTGGTGGGTGTTAATTTTTTATGTTGCTGTTTGTGTTTGTGTGTACATACAGGCATGTGTACAACTACTGTTTACTTGCTTTTCATTACATGTTGAAGTGGCTGCGTGTCAAATTGCTGTGTTAATTATCTCAAAACTAATTGTGCAATATGTTCAGGACAAGTACACTCTGAAGACTTGACTGCATCTTGTTATGTGTTGTGTTTTATGGTTGTAAATCTGTGATTGGGGAATTTATAATTGCAATATTATTTTCCTCCAAATCACTGCAGAAAAACAGGAGAGTCACTGTTATTATTGCCTTGATCTATGGATGTCACAGAAGTGGCTAAGCTCTTACCTTAATCATTCCTAGTCTTTACAGTTTCCAGCTCTTTTATCTGCCTTCTAATTATGAACTACATGAACTAAATCCACCTATTGTGTAGCAAAGTCTGAAGTAGTGCTGCACAGTTAATTAAATATAATCAAAATCACAATATGGTCAAAAGTGCAATATCCAAATCCCAGGAGCTGCAATTTTTTGATAGGATAAAAGTGTCACAACATACATTATACATTAAGAATTGTGGTGCTACAGAGATGCAACAGCTTAGAAATTATATTCTAGATAGGGCTGCCCCCGGCTAAGAATTTTCCTAGTCGACTAATAGTCGTTATTTGGGGCCATTAGTTGACTAGTCGCCCGCATGTTTACGATATTGATTTAATTATTAAATGATATATATTGTGGGCGGGGCAACACAATGGTTTGAGTTGAAGGTGTGAGAAAGAATAGTATCAGTAACATTGTTAACACTGTGCTACATTACAGAGAAATACAAAACCGTACTAATGAACCTTCATTAATATAGGCCTATATTTTATCTACAAGTGCACGTCACACACTGAGCGAGCCGCCTGTTAATGACGCTGTGGGCAAAGCAGTAATGATTGTGCTAAGTGGCTAATGGGCATGTAGCTACTTCCATGTTTCAGATGATACGTCATGTTTGTAGTCGACCAATGAAGATGAGTTTACATATCACCTTGGGTTCGTCCTTCACCTTCTCAAAATGATCCCACACTTTGGATTTCCTGCCCAACATGTTATTAACTAGCCTGTGGAATAACCGCAGGTACGAGCCCTGGAAATTAGGGGCTGTACACATGCTGCGTCTTTAACCACCTGAAAAACGCGAGGTCGGGGGCTGCATGCTACTTTTGTGCCTTTCTTGTGCCAGCTTCCAAGAGCGTGGCGGCAGGTTGGGTCTGAGGTTGCTAAGCAACCTTAACAAGCATCATATAGCCTATTTACCTGAAATCCTGAGTGCAGAGCTGATCTTCTTCCAGGCGCTGTTTATAAGTGTGTAGGCCTATTGTCTGTGGGACAGACGTAAAGCTCTAGGTAGCCCTGCACTAACATGATCAACTTTTCCATATTTATCGGACTGAATATTTACAGAATGGAAAAAAGTCAGCTGTGATTGGTTTGTAACGTGACTCCAGTCTGACTGCTGAACGTGGTCACTTCCTGTGTCTGTCCTTTCAAATTAAATTCACACATGGTCCAATCATATAGGTTTTGATATATTTTGCCAAGTCGCAGCTCCTAACAGAGTGTCACTTTTTTTTCTTTTTTTTCTGTGACTAAGCAACCAATAAAATCTTGCCAACTAACGACCTTTCTGGTTGACTAACATTTGGTCGACTCTAGGGGGCAGCCCTTATTCCAGACATAAGGGAACATGCTTGTTTGGTATAAACCCCAGCAACAATCGCATCGTTATCATCTTTGTATTTTTAGTCAAGACATGTGGGTCATGGGTTGCAAACCATATCATAATCACAATATCTGTCAAAATAATTGCAATCAGATATTTTCATATGAAGGAACTCTTTTTAGTAGCTTTAATAGTACAGAAGTGGGTACCAGAGAGGAACCTTCATTTAATGCTGGTGTGACAGCGTCACAACCGTCACATCAGTGACAGTGAAAGTTCGTTAACCTGAAAGCACATCTTGACACACATTAATTCAAGTAAAGCATAACCACAGCGCAGGTGTCTCTATTATAGCATTACGATCTCTATATGCATCTGTCAAATTTAATGTAACCTGATCATCATCCACATCGATAGCACATGCTGCTGCTGGACGACTCATGCTGTAACATCTGCCACCGCAACGATCCACTTATTCTTTAACAGCCACGTTTCAGGGCGTCTAAACATAAGTCACCCTGGCCCGTTGGAAGTATTGTCCTCTTGACTAATCCTGAGCTTCGGCATCGTTATACTGAGCTTGGTTTTGATGAGGGGTGTGAGGGGAGACATAGAGATTGTAATCTTTATGCACTGGTGGTGGTTCATGTGCTTATCTTTATCTGTTCCTCTTGCTCTGGCATCTCTCTTTTAACACTGTTTAAATATGCAGCTGTTTAATTATACCAAGGTTCTGCCCACAATTTACATTCTACAAGGTTACGTGTGTGAAGTGAACACTAAAAAGCAGAGATAGCTCCTCAGCATAACACTGCATTCATGGGATGGATGGCAGAGAAAGGAAAGACTCCCACTCTAACTTGCGATCACACATCCTCAGACGTCCTGCGGAGTTGGTCAAGTGAGGGTTTAAAATATTGTGCATTGACATCACAGAACTGTATCACTTTAATTTGGGTTTAATTATCTTGAACAGCAGGCTTTGGCTGACATAAGGCTGATTACAGACCTCTGAAACACCACCAATTCTCTGATATATCCAGTGATTTAAATAGGTCTGATGTTGTAGCCATCTTTGGCTTGTCAGTTGGAGAAACAGTCGACCAATCAAAGTTTAATGTGCAGGCTTAAAGTTGCTCAGACTAGAAAAATTAATGTTATTATGGCGAGGATTTTTTTTCTGCAGTAGCCATTCAGTATATTCACATTCAATAATTACAACAAACAATGTAAATTTTCTTTATTTTAATGCAAATGAAACATGTCTTCCTGCCAACACATTAAAAGCATCCTACTGGCTAAACTTGGTTGAATGTTACTGTGAAGCATCTACAAAACAAGACAAGTCATTCTAGCATTTACTGACAGCAGAGCAGTTTCAGATATTGCAGAGAGGAATGTAATGAATGGAGAGTTGCAGGCAACAGGCTGCACCCCCCCCCCCCCGACTTCTCAGTAAGATAACCATCTCTTTCTTACTGCCTCCCGCTGTTGAGTGGACAACTAGTCACACTGTGCACAGCATGAAATGAGATGGTGGCTGCAATTATTATTGACTGGCTTTATTAAAGTAACATGGGTTTGTTTGGTTGCGCAGATACGCCAGTTGCTCCTCTGTTGTATTTCTGACTGTGCTTATGACAAAGTAGCTGCTTAAAGAGTGTTATCGGTTAAATCACAACTCCTGTTACCACAGTAACCACAGGTTTGATGAGATCAATGCAACTGTATGTATTTGTAGGAAAAGAACAACAGATACACTCACAGGCCACTTTATAAGGTACGCCTTCCTAGTACCAGGTTGGACCCCTTTTGAATTCAGAACTGCCTTAATCCTTCGTGGCATGGATTCAACAAGGTGCTGGAAACATTCCTCAGAGATTTTGGTCCATATTGACATGATAGCATCACACAGTTGCTGCAGATTTGTCGGCTGCACATCCATGATGCGAAACTCCCGTTGCACCACATCCCAAAGGTGCTCTATTGGATTGAGATCTGGTGACTGTGGAGACCATTGGAGTACAGTGAACTCATTGTCATGTTCAAGAAACCAGTTTAAGATGATTTGAGCTTTGTGACATGGTGTGTTATCCTGCTGGAAGTAGCCATCAGAAGATGGGTACACTGTGGTCATAAAGGGATGGACACGGTCAGCAACAATACTCAGGTAGGCTGTGGTGTTTAAACCATGCTCAGTTGGTACTAAGGGGCCCAAAGTGTGCCAAGAAAATCTCCCCCACACCATTACACCACCACCACCACCACCAGCAGCCTGAAGCGTTGATACAAGGCAGGATGGATCCATGCTTTCATGGTGTTTCCACCAAATTCTGACCCTACCATCTGAATGTGGCAGCAGAAATCCAGACTCATCAGACCAGGCAACGTTTTTTTCGATTGCAATTTCTCAAGAAGTCCTTGAGAGAATTTTCAGATTTGGCACAAACATTCACTTGTACTCAAGAATGGACTGATTAGAATTTGATGGTTGAAGGTCAAAGGTCACCGTGACCTCACAAAACATGTTTTTGGCCATTCCCTAAGAATTCATAGGCCCATCATGACAAAATTTCACATGGATGTCTAATAAGATATAATGATGAAGTGATGACATTTTATACCCTAAAGGTCAAAGGTCAGCTTCACTGTGACATCATAGCGTTCTGCAAAAACACTTTTTTGCCATTATGCAACGTCATAACTCAGGAACAGAAGGGGCGACATTTGGCCAGATGCTAATTGGTTACGCTAATCTTGGGTGCCCACTTTGTGACGATTGTATGGATCTTCTGTGCTGCATGGGGGAGGATTGAAGATGTGTATTAAGCATCCATGTTTTCAAAGACTTGACGTGTTCTCGCAGAGGCATACAAACGCAAGGCGGTAATCCTATTTTTTTTCTATCAATGAAAACAGGTGAGACTAATCTAAATATATTATAGCTGCTACAAGGTAATACATATTAAAGTGATGACTGATGACCGCCGTTCTCAGTCTGAGAGCTGAAAGCGGCGAGAATCACTCCTTGACATAGAAGCTTACTTACCATTATATTATGTCCAAGCTACTGAACATAATTTCTATCATTATTCGTCCTTGCTGTTGTAAAATTTCTAGCCTGGAAAATGCCTGAGCTTTCTGCCTGAATTCATTTCCGATCCTGTTTGTCCCTGACCGGAGCTGATTGTCTCTCGCTAACGCTCCGTTCTGGAATGCTCTTTAATGTTCCGCTTGCATTCTTCCATTCTGTTCATCTGAATCTGTCCCAATATGTTTTTATTTTCTACATCCAGCCACAGCCATGAACGCTCCACTGAGTTTCCAAGTGCCGGGGAATGGCACCCCTCCTGCTAATGAATACGCCTTCGCGGGTGCGTGTTGTGTTGGAGACCGGTTGAATAGTTAGATGCATATGTCTCACACAACAATTCTCAGATGCACATGCGCACACACACACACACACACACACACACACACACACACACACACACACACACACACATTTGCACAGTTGGTATCCTTTGAGGAGGGACATCCTAACTAATGAAGGCTCTTTCTTTTAATGGCAAGTCAATGAGCCATCCAAGCCTAAGTCTGAGAGATTCATGAGCATGAGTTTGAGTGTGTGTGTGAATATGTTTGCTGTCAGTGAAAGTTATGGTAACAGACAGTCGCCTAGCGCTGAGTGTTACTACTATGAATGAAATGTTTATGGTGATTAACATACAGTGCAGTAGCATAAGGTCACAGTCCATCTATCCACTAACCAAGCATCATCTGTCCTTTATTACACCCATATATCGACAGCTTGTCACACGCCTCACCAATAGATTGCTACAACTTATTATGATTACTGTTTGTGAAACATAACTGTGACACAATTTAAACACAGAAAATAATAATTTGAAAAAAAACACAGAACCCTTCCAAACTGATTGCTGGACTGTTGATGTTGTCGGCCGGTGGAAGGAACACTTCTGAACCTTAATGACACATCGTGTGTGAAGGGGGAAAGCTGGAGGGTTCAGGAAAGGCCTTGTCTTCTGTCTCACGAGGGTCATTGAGATAGTTAAAAAGATGTGCAGTGGCAAGGCACCTGGGGTGTGTGAGATTCACCCTGACATGAAGAAGGCTCCAGACACTTGGGTCCTGTATGTTGCGTGGAGGTGGACAGGAGCGATCCTAAACTCTGGGGAGCCCCAGGCAAAGAAGCCCATTGAGGCCCTGTCCTAACTAACGGTATCCAGCTGTCATGCCCTAGCTTCAAGGGGCCCTACCGAGGGCGTTTCTCAGGCAGTGGTGGTGCCCTGTATAGTGCCTTAACGGGAGGTTTAAAGTGTTTTATAGTTGTCATTGCACAATGTGACTTTTTTGTGAGTCCCCAAACATTGGTGCGAATGTGGAGGTGGAGGACAGTGCCTGTGGACTACCAGACCAAAGTAGTTGTTCCTGTTTTTAAGACAAGGGGCCGGAGAATGTACTCAGCCTCTGTTGGAAAGGTTATGCCAAGGTGCTGGAAAGAAGACTCGTCAAACCTTGGATTCAGAGGGACCCATTTAGATTCTGTTGTGGAACAGTGGACAGTGTTTACACTGGGGGTTATGGGAGTTTGCCCATTCAGTCTACATGTGTTTTGTGGACTTGGAGAAGGCCTCTGAACATACTCCTTAGGGGAACCTTGTGGATGTACTGTGGGTGTATGAGGCTACCTGGGCCATTACTATGAGCCAGTGAGTCCTTGTGTAACTGCAGTCAGAGCTGTGTCTGCATTCCCTGCAGTGGACACTGGGCTCTGTCAGGGATGTGCTTTGTCACCTATTCTGTTTGTGATTTTCAAGGACAGAATCTCTGAGCAGAGTCAATGGTTTACAAACTGTCTGATACTTACAACTTGTACACTACACACTTTTCATGTAACAGCATTTTTAATGTTGTGCAAGAATACAGTTTGATGGTTATAGGAAAAGTTGGGTATTGAATCTATAGATTTTGCTTGAAAAATCAATTTTAGAGCTAGCTTACATACTCTGTAGAGACACTTTTAGGATGTTGCCCAGGTTGGGCTTGGGTAGGTTGTTATTTTACAAACCTCTCACCTGGTGGTTCAGGTATCATCTCACAGCAAGAAGTTGCTGGTTTCGAACTCCACTACGGCCAACTGGATTGATTCCCCCAAAAAGTAATCTGGTGATTGTCAGACAATACAAGCCCTTATTTAGGTGCAAACCTGCTGTGTTTTTTTTTTTTTTTTCACAATTGAAATGCAATCCATCCACACAAAGATAGTACACGCTGAGCTTGTTTCATACATCAGTGCCCAACTTATGAGCAGCTGCAGCATTTAACAAACATGCAGTGATTCACATAAATATAAACCCATTTCTCAACTTTACTCCACAGGACAGGGCTGTCAGTGCCATGTGAATGCAACTGAATGTACAGCTGCACAACACTGAACAGCTAGCAAGAAATATTGTATCCCAGTTATGTCTGATCCAGAGAAGTCTCTGCTGCATCAACAGTTATCCCCTTGAACCGCCCCTCTCAAACTGAGCCCCGCCTGTCACCCTTAATGTGGGCTATAACCCACTGTGCCATGATCGGTCTGGATCACAGCTTACAATCTCGCCGACTGCTATGACACACAATTACAAATCATTCAGTTTACCCTGCAACTATGGAAAAGACTGAGCGAGCACTAATGATATCCCCGGACACTCTAATTGACACTCTCAACTTTAACGCAGAAATTAAAACCACTGAATTGGCAAACTGGAAAAGAGACACCACAGCCCTGAGTACTGTATAGATTTTTTCCCCTTCTGCAAAACCCTTTAGAGAGCCTAGCTTTGCTGTCAGCTCAAATGAACAAGACCCACATTTTTATGTTGTTGGCAGACGGGTTGCGCTCTTGGATGAAGTAAGCTGGGTGGACTGTGAAGCCATTCTGACTTATTAAAAAATGAAGCATGGGACTGCATGCTTCATCCATCATAAAATAACCCTGTTAGATTGCAAAAAAAAAATAACCACACAAAACAAAAACAAAAAAGTTTTCACATCTTCTGGCAAAGTTTTTCAAAAAGAAATTTCAAATAAAGTGTTCACAGACTAATAGTTGAACTAACTCTAAGATAAACGGTTAGGACCAACAAGTCCTTCAGCTGTTACCATTTAGGTTGTATGTTTCTACCCTCTGAATATGACCCACAGGAGCATTTCCTAAATTAGCGCCCCTAGTGGTTGATGACAGAATAGCTCATGTGCAACACCTGTTCATGTTTTGAAATGGTCGCACCAACCAAAACTATTCGGTTAGGTTTAGAATAGAGGTCATGGTCTGGCTAAAAAGAAGTATGGCTGTTACTATGGTAATATGATGTGACATACCTCATGTGACTTGCATCAAATACATCATATGTCACGTGATGTGTCATGCACCACGCTACCAAATACTGTGTGAAATTGTTAAAAATAAGTTAGTGTTGACTTTTGGTTTTCCACCGGACACAAACAGTGACCTCCTGGTTGAAAATCCTACTCTCCCTCCTGCCCTAAAACCCAGTATACACTGTGCAAATGTTGGGCTGTTTCAGATGAAAGATGACCAACGTTAAAGACACGTGGCGATATCTTTGATTGTGGCTCTAAAACAGTGGTCCTACATCGCACAGCGAGAAAGGTTCAAGGATGGCCGTTGTCACGGTCTTGCAATCAAAGACAGCCTGGGATTAAGTTGTCATCGTGTCAGAAATTTGACATAACCATCTCACTGTGTGACTGCTGTTATGATCTACCAGCCAACCAGTAGAAATGCAGCACAAAGTGATACACTGGCGCTAAACCTAAACAAACGGATGACTAGCAGCTCACCATGGAGGCAAAACGTGCTAAAAGAAATGTTTTTGATTCCAGCAAAGAGGAAAACATTGGGTGCGGTTACATGATGGCTTCTCATTCAGAATGAAATAAATCTGAATGAAATCATTAGGAATTAAAGTCTTTCCAGGTAGTTTACATGGGAAATATTGATTCCGAATGAGGGTTTACACAGAGATCAGTTTAATCGCCTTTATTCAGGTCTGCGCAAGGTTTGGGGCAGGGAAGGTTTCTGATTGGATAGGGGGTGGCGGGGTGGATGTTACGTGTTTATGTTTACTGGAAGAAAGCTCTGTAGTCCTTGCTCCAGATAACAAGATGCTTGATGACGCCGTTGACCTCTGTGGTCATATTTTGGAGGAGCACTGTCTCAATAGGACACTTGAGAGAAGGTAATGGTAACTTTTATAGAGAAGAAAACAGTACAACTTAACCTTGGCTGGTGTTCTTGAGGCAGCTTTCTTTCCTAAGTATATGTGATACAATTATGCTGTGAAATGTGTAAGCTCTGTCAGGATATTCATCATCCTTTCATGCATTTTTTTGACTTAACTTGCCTTTCAAAATTCATTGTGCGACATTTTTTAAATGTTTTATTCTGCACTGAAGATAAACTGATTTTGTTACATGATTTTCTATATAAATTTGGCTACAGGCTTTGTCCTGAAAAGGTTATAGCTCTGGTGACAAAAGTCACAATAATGTAACTGTTTTAGCATCATTGATGTTCAGTTGTTTATTGCTCAGCTGTGCCATCTGGTCAACCGATGTTGACTGCCAAATCAAACTTAATGGCAAAACAGTTTGCAGCCACAGAGGAACGTGTCATAAAAACACAGACATCCTGGCTATCACTTCACAGAAAATTGGCTACAACAGTTTACAACCAACACAACAACTTGGTCACTGTATAAAGGAAGCTATAAAACAACACGCTGTTTGAACAAATAGCTGTTGTAAGGAAAACCTTCTTCCAAATTATGCTGTCAGTTATGTGGTGTAAGTAGGAATCTGAGTCATCTGTTCAACTCAAGACTACTCCAATCAAAACAGCCAATTAACATGCTGTAAGATGGTGTGTGAATGTGTGTGTGTATGATGAATATTTGATGTTTGGAGTCTCACTACATGCTCCTCTCTCAGATCATGACATCATGTTGGGACCAAAGATAATTTCTGCATAATACATGAGGTCACTCGCTCATCAAATCAAACTACCACTGGTTCAGACCCTTGTCCTCGCTAATTTTCCCTCCTGCCTCGAGATTTTTCTTCCTTTTCTTTCTTCCGTATTCTGCTTTTTCACTGTGCCATACACTGGGGGCATTGTATCAAATATTGAGTGGTTTAAATAAGTTGGAGTCTTATGGGTAGTGGAGGGAAAAGAGTGAGCTTCATATCAAGGCTCCTTAAAACATCTTTATCAGATCTTCATCATTTTAAAAAAGTAAAATCTAAGAGTTTCTTAGTCTGAGATGTAATTCAATAACTGTCCTTGGTGAACATTGGACATAGACTGTCAATCATTTTATGAGGCCTCTGCACCGCCGACAAGTTTCAGGTTGTCCGTGTGTACGTCCCTACTATTCTTGTGAACAAGATGTCTCATGAATGCCTAAAGGAAAATACCTCAAATTTGGCACGAACATCCACTCGAACAAATTAATGAGCTGATTAGACTTTAGAGGGTCAAAGGTCACTGTGACCTCATAATGCATGTTTTTGGCCAAGAATCTATGTGCTAATTATGAAAACATTTTACACAAATGTCTAATAGGATGAAATGATGAAGTGGTGACATTGAAACACACTGAACATGATAATACATAGTGCAGCGTGATCCAGATGTGCAATCATGTGTTACGTGACATTGGAAGTGTAATAATATCACCTGAAATCTTGTTGGTAATGAGTTATATTACTTTGATACTGCTAAAACATATATTACTGTCACCATCAACACTGTTTGTACAGACTTTGTTGCTTTTTATACAATACAATGCCCCCCTAATATAATGGTAGGGCAAACACTGGCCTGTGAATGGCAAGCATATAGCAGTCAACACATCTGAGCTTGACCACTGACTTCGTTCATGTTTTGCGTTACTGTTGTATGTATATATGCAAGCAGTGTTGATGAGCTGATAGTATCTCCGACATATATGGCTGATGTATAGGCTGTCTAAATTTACTTGTTTTGTAAACTTTGAAACCAAATAAGAGCTCTTTGTTAGATTAAAGACTAGTTGTCAAGTTGATTATCCGGTCTTATCATTTAAAACGGTAATATGAATCGAAATTATGGCGTCCTGCATAAAACACTTCATTACCAAGGGGTAGGGCGGCTCGATATTAGGAAAACACGCAGTAACAATGTTGAATATCGCAATATTATTACTTCAGTCAGGACCACTTTTGTCAGAGGAAACTTTATGTCCATTTGCAGTATTATAGTTGGCGGTATGGCTCTGTTCTGGGGCCTCTGTCTTTCCTAGGGCAGAGCTAGAGCAGCCTTAATGGCAAACAGAAATGACACCGATAATTCCGACACAGCATGAAAAGGAGGAGCTGGGGTGGAGGCAGGTTGCAAAGCAGCTTGCAGAGGATGCAGCAACAGTAGGCAGGCCAGAGCAGTGAATGAGATTTGCCAATTGGTTGCACAGAAGGGCATCATGTGATCTATCAGCTAACACCCTTCCATCAGTCAGCTGCTCCATCAGTTAATTGGGCTGTTTGAGATCAGCTGAGCTTGCAATGTTCAATTTGCGTTAAATGATTACATATTGAAGTTTTCTCAGTTCTGCCTTTCTGCTAATTTCAGTACTCTGCTAAAATACAACTAATTGAACACTGACCTGAATGCAAAAGGCAGCAATTAAAAAGGAATGATAGCTACATTTTAAAGTGCAGTTTTCCACCGATACTCTCGTTCAGCAAACTCAAAAAATCCCTGAGTGCAATTCTACAGTCTTTCAGGATGTGACATCGCAATCATGATTAACAAAATAATATGTTGTGAACCCCTACCACGGGTTAAACCTGTTGAACCTCTTAATTCTTAACTTTAGCTATTTGATTTATTTATTTATTTTTAAATTAAAGGTAATGTCATCCTTTGTGTGTTTAAACAAGTTTTATGACCCTGAGCCTGTGAAACACTTTGAAAATGGGCTGGATAACATGAAAACATTTATGGATGTCCAGACCTGCCAACCTTGAAGAAAGGTTATGAGTACCACCTTACCAGACACTGGTGTGTGGTCATGAACATATGTGGATACAGCGGCACTTTTTTTTTTTTTTTTTTAACCATAAAAGTCAATATGCACATGTGGCAAACAGAAGAAACGAGCGTACGTTTACATATTCATATCTATAGGCCTAAGCCCCACATACGTCCATAGACACCCAATATTTGTTTTATGGCGCAGATCAAGGTCAATTTTAACAATCTGATGGTAGTATTGATCATCTGCTTAAAAAATACAGTAATATGTCCTGTTGTGACAACAAGAAAGATTTCAAGTGGGATTCGGGGGGTTCTCCCCCGAGAAAATTTTGACACATCACATGGCGAAATCCTATTTTCATGCAATTTCATACAGAAATAGATAATAGATCATAGACAAGTGCATTACATTAGCATTCCTCATCATGTTCTTGTGTAGTACGACACCTATTAGAACTACTCTCTTCTTATTGCCTTGTATCTTTTTTCAGCAGACTCATCAAACAAAAAGTCTTTTTATCATAAGTGTGTTATAGTTATTCAGGCAGGGCACATGGTTTCATAACACAGCTGAATGTAAATTTGTCTGCAATTTGCTTACCTTGGTACAATTCTCACCAGCAATGTATCGACGACAGGCGACTTTGACACTATTTACTTCAGTGTTTGCCCTACCATTTTATTAGGGGGGCACCCCGCCCCCCCCTTGAAGGTCAAGTTAATTTTATTTAATTTTATTTTCTATATAGTGCCAGATCACAAAGAAGTCACTTAAGGTAACCTTTCCTATAGAACAGGTCTATACCTTGTCCTTTTATTAAACAAACTAAATAGCCTTATGTTATTTATCTTATTTACAGACCGCGTGTCATTTCTGTCTCTACATGGTCACGCGTTTACAATCCTCCCCTGCTCTCTGCATCGTGCACAGCGGAGTTTGGCCCCGTTGGGCGCGCACACACACATGATGATGTCAAAATGCGTGCCTGGTACGCTAAATGCGTACAGGTTGGCAGGTCTGGATGTCAATGAGAAAAACTCCTTTTTTTCCCTTCAAAATTGAGTTTCGGGAGATGAAAGACGCACTCCTGACATCAGTCATGCTGTGGGTTCAAGTCCAGTTCGTGCCCACTTTCTACCCCCCGTTCATCGTACCGTTTTCAACTTTGAGCTGCAAAAAAAATAAAAAATAAAAAAACTTCTACAAATTTCATGGTGCCAAAACAAGCCAATATACCTAAATGCAAAACAGAAAGATGCGGGGAATAGTAATTGTGTGTGTGTAGTTTGTATGCGTATACGTGTGTGAGATGCAGACTGGATGCTCGGACCCCCAGCAGTGAGGTGGAGAGGAGTTGGCGAAGTCATCCTGCCTCCCTTCTCTCCACATTTCACTCTCAACAAGACGCAGGAATCAAGCTGTGCAACAGTGTGAGAAGGAGGGAGACAAGAAATACAGAGGGAGAGGAGAGGGGGAGAGACAGAGAGCAATAGACAGAGAGAGAAAGAGAGCATCAAACATTCTGTAATAACTGGCCCTAATTAAGACCAGAGGGAATAGGGGAGTTATTAGCTGTCATAAGCAAGTTTATCAGACCCAGAGAGAGCAGATACATGTGTGTGTGTGTGTGTGTGTGAGAGAGGGAGGGAGGGAAAGTAGCTGCTGTGTTTATGCATCTTTATGTGGGTGCATGTGCAAGAAAGAGACATAGAGCTAGTAAAGATGGAAACACTCATGACTGTGTGCAGCCTTATGTGTGTGTGTGTGTGTGTGTGTGTGTGCGCACGTGCGTGCATTCATGCATGTGAGCTGTAATAGTCAAGCAGAAGTATTCCCTCAAACACCCCAACTGTTATTAATATGTATGCAGCTGAGAGAGATACCCTCTCATCTCCTAGCTCATCAAGAAACACACACAAACACATTATTATCAATCCCCATTAAAGCGCCACACTCCACACATACACACACACACACACACACACACACACACACACACACACACACACACACAAAGCCATCTATCAGCAAACAAATAATAAGTGTTTAATGCAGTCTGAGACACTTTAGTTCATTTCCATAGAGTGAAAGCTTTTTAACTTTGGTGACTCATCACTGTGTTGTTTTATTCCTGGCAGTTTGCCATCTACCAATTGTCAGAGTCCTCATGTGACTGAGGGCACATACACAGAACCACAGGATGGTAAAAAGTAACCCTAACATTTGCTCAAGTACTGGGTAAAGAGCTGGTCCATTGCGCCTCCTGAATCCAAGGTTCGACAATCGGTTGGAGCATCCTTTCCTTTCTAGGGTCTTGTGGGGGATACTGTGGGACTAAAGGGTGCTGCGCTCACTGCGACAAGCCATCCGGTCCCTGTATGACCAAAGTGTGAGCTGCATCTGCATACTTGGTGTAAAGTCAAACACATTCTCCGTGAGGGTTGTCCTTTGTCACCAATCCTGTTGGTGATATTCATGGTCATGAGCTCTGGGTAGTAAC
Source organism: Epinephelus fuscoguttatus (assembly GCF_011397635.1). Lineage (NCBI taxonomy): Eukaryota > Metazoa > Chordata > Actinopteri > Perciformes > Serranidae > Epinephelus > Epinephelus fuscoguttatus. The sequence continues at coordinate 13,953,525 of NC_064756.1, forward strand.
CTCAAGACTGAGATTGTGGATACAAGCAGCCAAAAAGAGTTTCCTTCGTGGGGTGGCTGGGTTCAGCCTTAGAGATAGGGTAAGGAGCTTGGACACCTGGAGGGAGCTCACGTGGAAAGTGGTCAGTTGAGGTGGTTCAGGTAGTGGTATTTTTCAATTAATATTTATTACTAGGCCTTCGTAAATATCATACTTTAACTTCCTATGACTGGCTAGTTTACACTCATTCACTGTGATCAAGGTGTGCCTTACACCTGCTGACCCTACTGTCTGCAATTCAAATTAATACCTGCTGTATTGGATTTGTGCATTTAGGCTCCATTTTCTACTCTGTGTGTGTGTGTGTGTGTCTGAGAGTGATTCATGAGTCATGAGTATTTAAGATTAAATGCAACTAAACGTGATGTTAACGTTACCTTGTTGTGTCAGGTCTGCTCGGTGAACTCGATGCATACACTTGATGATTTCTACTGAGATGGTGTGGCATTGAGGATGTGCGTTCGTGGTATGCAGTGTTGGGTAAGGGTTACTTTAAAAGTAATCAAAGTACGTTACTTCGTTACTTTTAAAAAAGTAACCAGTTACTTTTCTGCGTTACTCCCTGAGTAAAGTAACTCAGTTACTTTAAAAGTACTTCCAGTGTTACTCCCTGAGAAAAGTAACTCAACCACTTTTAAAGTACTTTTGAGTATTCTTACATTTCCTATTGGGCAATGGACCACAGGGCGCTAAGCCTACATTTTTTTGTCTCCAAAATAAAAGTTATGGACCACTTGCCCTTCACTGAGATCCAATTCTCCCATCACAGCCGTCACTTTGACCAGTAGAAACACAGAACGATCTGCTGCCGTACACAACTGCCGTATGACAACAACACCCCAGCGTTTTTAATATTTCCTCTAGAGATGTTACCACACAGAGTAAAAGGGGAAATGATGGTGTGAAACAGCAGAGGCACTTTGTCAACCCGCTGAGTTAACGTTATTGTCATTAGCATCAAGGTAGCAAACAATGGTACATCCTCACGGTCGGACATAAGGTAATAACATTAACAAATAGAGGCGGGGCTTTTGCTCACCACAACTGCAGAGACTCCCAGCTTCATTTGAAACAAACTACATTATAGACGGTCCGTTATTTATTAATCCCTCAGTGTGTTTATATATTTACTCTTTATCCGCTCCGTTGTCTTTGAAAAGTTAAAATATCGCACCGTCATTTCAAACTCAACACTTGTTTCAAAATAAAAGCCCCTTATAACCTCGGCTGAGAGAATCCCTCCATTTTCTAAACAGGCTTTTATTCTGAAACATTTGTCAGAACTTCCTGTGGAAGATACAGTAGCTTGATAGTTTACATATGGCGCTTCAAATGTAGCTCCTGCCATCTGCTGACGCTTTTAGGTGACTACAACAACATGTCGGCTGGCACATGAACAGACACAGTGACTCAAATAATAGTAAAAGTGATAAAAATAGGACAAGAATAACCCGATGACATCACACACGCCGTGAAAGACGACCGGGGATAATTGGTGAGTACCAGCATGTAGCGTGTACCAGGCATAATGCAAGTCCTGAGTCTGAAATATGTCTGTCAGCGAGTCCTCCTCCACCTATTTAGACTCCACCGGAGACAACGGCAGCATTTCTCCGACCACGTAGCAAGCCACAAGCTCCGTGGCTTCTTTCAGACTGATAGGTTTAACGTTATCTCCGTTATTAGAACCAAACGACAGATGTTGCTGTTTCGGAGCTGGAGGACCAGCGTTCTAAAAGTAACGGAAGTAAGTGATGTCTTGTTTGAAAATGTACTTAAGTATTTGATTACTCAAACAGCAAACTAACCCGTTAGGTTACTCCTTACTGTAAAAACTAATCAAAGTACTCTAATGCGAGTGTAACATAAATGCGTTGTGCAACAGAAATAACCATCCATGTGAAACAGCACGCTATATAGTTGAGTACAGGACTGGATTTAAGGAAGCCTCAAGGCTTTTTAGTAATCGAATTATTTGAGTTACTCAAGGAATTGTTTCAGTCCTAAAATGAATGATGGTAAACTTTCCTCCATCTTGCCATTGTCCTGCTCATTTGCTAGCATAAATCAGATTTTCACCAGCTCTGTTGTTAAAACAGATACTACTTCCTCATTTTTGTATCCCTATAACCTAAAAATCAGTGCTGATCACATGCAAACCAAGATTCAACGTCTCCGCCTGCTCGACACAAGCATACTCGGGCGTACTATAAGCGGAGCGGACTCCGTGAGGAATGCCCGCGGTCATTCGGGCTTTCATAGTCGAGCGCACTTCCGCGTTGTAGTTTCCTGTAAAAATGTCCGTGAAAAATCCCTGCGATGTGAAAAATATATACCGAGCAGTCACTGGTGCGCGGAGCGGAGTCCGCGCGGTCATAAAATCTTAGCTTTGCGTGCACAGGGCTTGTGGACGTCCGCGCGGACCTCTGCGGAGTCCGTTCCGTGTATGTTCCGCCCGAGTATGTTCGGGCCTTAATGCGCATGTTGCGGAGCGGTGAACAAACCAAACAACACAGTGTCAGGAGAAATTGAAAAGATATGCCGTTTATGTAAAGTCAACTTGCTAATTAAGGAGCCATTACATGTTCAAGAGTTTTATAAAGCTGCTCAAACGCCAAAGAGAGGCTATAAGTGAACGTTTCAGCGGCGACACGTAATGACCCCCTTCCCCCTTCTTTCCAGTAGTGAAATATTTCTTTAAATACAATTTATGGTATTTTCACTGTAGTGGAGTGGCTACATTGATTTCTCCTCCACATTTATCCAACATCATTACATTAAAATGCTACTTTTTTTGCTGATGATGGATGCTTCTGTAGTTTTACTCACAACTGCAGGAACGGATTTAATGGTCACTTGGGGGCAGCAAACTGTCAACACAGTATTGTCACATGACCACTGTATCACGTTAGCAACCACAAGCTTACTTACAGTGCATCTCTTTTACAGCTGGACATTTTGACTTTTTATAGTAGGAAAAGCATAGGTGACACTGATAAAATTAACAGTAGCTCAGTTCCATTAAGTGTCCTAGTAATCTGTTCAAGAAAGCTTGCATACACAACACCAGGGGCAGCTTTATTTAATGTTAGTGAGTACACCTGTGCTTTTCCTTACATGATATCTCAAAATGTCTGCAATGAAAAAGGTCTGTTTCACCTGTAACTGAGCAACATCAGTATTCCGTTGGTATCATGTTTCTGTTGACTTGACAAATGTTCAATAGTTCAATATTAACACTCCTCTGAGCTCTGTTTTTGGTCTCCACCAACTCCTGAGGGGAAGATCTGTCTCGTTAGCTGCTATAGACTTCACTATGTTGATCATTAACTTTGTCTGCTGTTTGGTGCAGGGCAGAAGGTGTATCACAGTCAGTGTTTTGTGCTGAATAGAGCTGTGTGCTTTTGCTGTAAGTACAGATGATTGCAGCTGTAACCATATAGTAAAGTTGTGGGGTGTAAAACCAAAACAATGAGTAGACCGAAGCTAAAACTCAGTGTAGAGCTGTGTGTGCAGAGTCAGATTGTAATTCTCTGTGGTTTTGTCACGGTGAGCAACCTTTTTCACACTGTACACATTAATTTAAGCCTTTGTCTATTTGAGAATATTGATTGGTGCAGCTTTAAACTTAAGGTTCATTGGGGTTTATTCACGTCAGGGTTGCACTTTTAGATAAGTAAAACATCAATATAAGTCATACACCACCGCATACACAAATATATTGCATGGCAACCAGCCTTTCTTGTGTGTTGCCGGTGATTTGACATGTTTCTAAGTGGCTGGCAGTTAAGATGTTAGATGCATTTAGTCAGTAAAGTGTGAGTGTGAATTTGAGTGGCAGAGAGATTTTCCGTAGCCATACTTTAGTGAGCAAGGCTCAGCAATACAACGTAATCTGCACTTCCTCAGCATATCAGCACCTGTCATTTCACTTTTGCTACAGTTGTATTGTAAGTGGGGTTTTCGTGATGCACCTGTATTTATCTCTAAAATGTTCTGCAGAGTGTGCATGCTTTGTTTCAACGACACCTGGCTCCACAATGGGTTTCTTCACAGCCCGTTCCATACAATTAAACTTGAAAACACAAGTTAAGTCTGAGAGAGCTGTGATGTTTAAGCTAAAATACGGCACGTTGTTCCACTACTGTTGTAGTAGTGAAACTGCTATTAAAGTCCCAGTGGAAATAAAGACAGTGCCTATTATAGTTCACCAGACCCCAAATAAAGTCCAATAATTGTGGGGGCAGGAGTCACGTCTGCACCATATTGCTGTCAGCTGTGTTCACAGGTCACGTAAGCAAAGGAGAAAGATGAGAGCTACCTGAAACTGAGGATGTACCTGCATGCACACACACAAACACACACAGATTTTTCTTTCTTCCATTTTTATGCAAATAAACAGAGTGTACTTGCTTCCAATGCTGTTTTCTTTCTTTGTCTTTTCTCTTTTTGTCTCTCTTTATCGTTAATTTTCCTCTCATTGGAGCCACTTTCCCTGTATTGCTTTTCTTAAGCCTCACAGGGGGTTTGAACAAGCTCACGAAGGCAGCACAATTATGCAGAAATTTGCCTACGCTGATAAATGTCCCTCTGTTTTTTTTCCCAACATCACACCTAAATTTACTCTCTTCCTTTTACCAACCACCACCACAGACTCATATTTCTCTATTTCCCCTGGTGTATTTTCCCTGTTTAATTCAGTTAATGTATTTTTTATCCTCAAATTCTCTTTTTCACATTTTCCCACCTCTCTCTCGTCTCTCTTGGCCTACATTCACATCTTTTTGTGTTTGCTCTCTATCTCTCTGCTTCTCCCTTGACCATGCATTCCATTACAGTGCAGCCTTCATTGATTTGCTCTCTGGCTGAAGTGGTATTGATTACAATACATGCTCCAGTGCTACTGAGCTCAGGCACTACCGCTGTGCAAAAAAAAAAAAAAGAAAGAAAAAAAAAGTATGTATAAACACACACACACGAGCACACACCGATCTCTCAAACACCTCTCTCCTATGTTTCTTCTGCTTTTTGCCTCCATTTCATACCCACTTCAAAACATTTGGCAGTGCACTAGATCCCTTCTTTATCTTCCCCTCATCTCCACTGACATTGCAGCTCAGCATTCATCGGCATATTGATTAGTTCTGCACTACCAAAGACATACGTCTCCATGTGCAATTCCTCAAGCATTGTTTTGGAACAGATTGTTGTGAGCTGGAAGGACTTGACATGGAAAGAAAACAGCAACTCTTACTGCGAGTTTTTCCCCTGGAAGGAAAGCCTCAGAATAAACCTTTAAGATGTGTAAGCACATGTGAGTTTGTGTGTGTGTGTGTGTGTGTTTAGGAGGGAGGAAATATGTTGAGAGCCTCTTATCTAGCGAGATATGAATTTATGTATTTATGCTAACATGCTGAGTACGAGTGCTTTTTAATGAGAGAGAGAGGGAGTGATAGAGAGAGGATGGGGCCTGATGAGGCAGGAAATGTCCGAGCCACGGTGTCGCTGGAAATGACGTATTCACATGCCATGAAGCAGGACAGGGATTTTGCTGATGTAGAAAACTGCTGACAGGCGCTCTGCCACATGGACAAATCCATACATCTGTGCTTAGGAGTGCTTTTCAACAACATTTCTCTCTCTCACACCCTTATTTTTTTCACCTGCTTTTTTTTCATTGGTAACTTATGGTTCCCTTACAAACTCTCTTCAATAACACCTAGAGCATAGGCTGGACAAAAATTTGTATCTCAGTATTTTCAGGCTGAATTTCGATACATAATTTATATCTCTATTTTCTACAAAATAGAATACAAATTCAGTTGCAAGCTGATCCACACCTAAAGTCCCCTGTTAATTTGTTGCATGTGTTTTTTGTTTAAAAGAAGTTTACCTGTTGGAGGTGAGCTGTTCGCAGAGGTGCAGTAAGAGCTTGTTGTCTACAGCTCTTCAACAACATGTCACAGTGGCTGTTTCTGCTTACACTTTCCTCCCTGCTGTATTATTGGACTTGGCCTTATTTAAGAAAAGCTGCTAACAAAGTTTTGCGAATTCTGTAATAGATATATTTAGTCCGTTGTTATTTTCTTATGTGAAACTTTTATTGTGAAGCAGCAAAATAAGGAAATGTTGAGTTTTCGAGCAGCAACTTCACACAACTTCTAATACGAAACAGTAAAATATAGCAGATATCTGAAGTAAAAACAGGACGCAGGAGAGAAACTAAACTCCCAAACCAGAGAGACTCAGTTAGAAGTACAAAAGTACTGAGAGCTGAACACACAGAGACTTTTAAAAATGCCTTTCTTTTGTAGACAGAGGTGAGGAGAGTCTCACACCACACACGGCTTGTTTGTGGGGGGAGAAGCGGGGTAACTGCGTGTGATCAGCGAGACGTCACCACTACCCACTTGAGGGCGGGCGGCCTGGCTTTTGGACCTACTCCTGAGAAGGCCCATCTCTGGTGAAAAGTCCAGAGCATACTGCACAGAGGTCATTATAGTGACGCCGGGTACACCAGGTACAAGTGATGCCCTGGAGTGAGGTTAAGCTGGCTTGTGTGCAAATTCAACTATACAGCTTCTTGTAGAGCAACAACAGTTTGACAAATGAGCAATGGTTGAACAGTCATGAGTCAATAGTACAAATACATATTTTGAATAAACTGCGTAAACTCATCCCATTACTGACTGAGCTACCTAACTAGCGTACAAGTTTACTTAGTTAACAGGTCAATAGCTCTGAGAGGTTCATTTTCCCTTTTTGATAGTGTATTATTGAATGAAATGGTGAACGATGTGGAGCTATTGTGACTGACTATTTTGAGTAAACGGTTAGCTAGGTAAAAACAGTTTACCAACTAGCCCCTGCTATCAGTTACTACATCACCAAGCTATGGCCCCAACTATTCCATGCGGACACGTCACTTTGTGGTGTGACTGCTGCTTTACCCTGTTGGCTCATGAAAATGCTGTTGGCTGCTGCACTTTCCTCCACCCCCACAACCTCCCCTTTAGATTTGGATTAAATATTCATTTATGTGTTTATTATGAATGGATTAGCACAGTCCTTGTTGCTGTAGGAGTCTGAGAAAGCTCCCTTAAAGAGCAGAGCCTTTTTTTGCTAATTTTAACTGTGTAATTTTGCTATAAATGGTCAGCTCCTTGACGTACGTGCCACTGACTGAGCTCCCATGGTTTGCTTATGTCTCAGTGACAGACAAAAAACAAAACCACAAGGGAAAAAAGTTAAGGAGCAAACTTTAAATCTTGCTCACAAAACAGCCTAAATGAAAGAAATGCTTTAGCTCGCATTTCATATGTGCAGAACATCTGAGGGCAAATTTACTAAGTTCACTGCTGGTACATAAAGTATAAATCACTAAATGCTTTGAGGTGAAGTATGCTGAATTATTGTTCTTCAGCGAAGAACAGATGTTAGGCAGTTTGGTAATTTCTTCATTAGTGTCTGATATGCAGTCGGGATCCCCAACCTTTCTAACAATAGGTGATCAATAACCAGTAAATGAGCTGCAACCTCTGATGTGGCCAACAATTTGAAATCTATCACGTATAATAATGTGCAGGGCAGTGAGATAGTGGGCTGATCAGTAAGAGGAGATTAGTGGGCACGCAGGAAGTGCACTCTATCTCCACTCTTGGCTCCGATTTTCATATCTCCGGAATGATGCTGGAGAGAAATGCTGCATTGAAGATGTGAGGCATGGGTGCAGCTATCAGATATGCGGAGAGCAGGAAGGATGTGGGAGTAGCGTATCAGCCTTTAGTGGATTTTTAACATCCGTATTACATAAGACGTCTATTGTAAAGTGTCTACACAGGGTAGAGGTTGGAGCAAAGGGTATCACTGTTGGAAAGTGCTTTAGGGCCCAGTCTATTCAGATGTAAGAACTGACCAGTGTTGTAGTACTTGGGACTGGTCTTGGTCTTATACTGGTCTCAAGAACACTTAATAGGTCTTGGACTCTACCTCATTTTTTACTTAGGTCTTGTGTTGGACTCAGGCAAAGAGGACTCTGGATTTTATTTCAAGACCAGTCAAGATCACAATTGTGGGGATGTCACTAAATTCTCCTCTGCAATGCCTTTTGCTCATTTTATCAAGACCTGGTACACTTGTACATACACACACACACTCACCGGCCACTTTTTAGGTACATTTTGCTAGTACCTTTTTGCCTTCAGAACTGCCTTAATTTTTTGTGTCATGGATTGAACAAGGTGCTGGAAACATTCCTCAGAGATTTTGGTCCATATTGACATGATGACATCACACAGCTGCTGCAGATTTGTCAGCTGCACATCCATGATGTGAATCTCCCGTTCCACCACATCCCAAAGGTGCTCTATTGGACTGAGATCTGGTGACTGTGGAGTCCATTGGAGTACAGTGAACTCATTGTCATGTTCAAGAAACCAGTTTGAGATGATCTGAGCTTTGTGACATGGTGCGTTATCCTGCTGGAAGTAGCCATCAGAAGATGGGTAGACTGTGGTCATAAAGGGATGGACACGGTCAGCAACAATACTCAGGTAGGCTGTGGTGTTTAAACCATGCTCAGTTGGTACTAAGGGGCCCAAAGTGTGCCAAGAAAATCTCCCCCACACCATTACACCACCACCAGCAGCCTGAACCGTTGATACAAGGCAGGATGGATCCATGCTTTCATGTTGTTTACGCCTAATCCTGACCCTACCATCTGAATGTGGCAGCAGAATATTGAACAGACGTTTTTTCTAATCTTCTATTGTCCAGTTTTGGTGAGCCTGTGTGAATTGTAGCCTCAGTTATCTGTTTGTAGCTGACAAGAGTGGCACCCGGTGTGGTCTTTTGCTGCTGTAGCCCATCTGCTTGTGGGTATTTTACCTTTATCAGCCCATCCTCTGTAAACCCTAGAGATGGTTGTGTGTGAAAATCCCAGTAGATCATCAGTTTCTGAAATACTCAGACCAGCCCGTCTGGCACCAACAACCATGCCACATTCAAAGTCACTCAAATCACCTTTCTTTCCCATTCTGATGCTCGGTTTGAACTTCAGCAGGTTGTCTTGACCATGTCTACATGCCTAAATGCATTGAGTTGCTGTCATGTGATTGACTGATTAGCTATTTGTGTTAAGGAGCAGGTGAACGGGTGTAACTTATAAATTGGCCGGTGTGTGTTAAAGAGGTCAATCAGGAGGAATCTTCATTTGTTTTTTTTGTGGGTGTTTTAATGGGAATGTGGATCTTTCAGAGCAATTTGAGGAGTGTCTCTGGTTTGCATGTTCCACATTTTATTGTAAATGTGTCATGCAATGTGGGACTCACATTAGTAATGTCTTGGTCTCAGCCCCTTAAAGTCTTGAGTCCTTAAAGTCAACACTGCAATTGACTGAAAGTGTTGACACCAACGTGTAAGGATTAAATGATTGTAAATAAACACAGAAAATGGCTGCCATTGGATATTACAAATGATTTTCAATGTGAGTCTGTATTGAAAAAATAGTAACACCCCAAAACTGAAAGTGGCTGCCTTTAGGCTCTCTATCAAAGCTGGGTCACTTCAGGTAGATCATGGAGGATATTGTTCAATTTAAATGCTTATTTGCGCTGATAAAACTGAATGATGCTACACCGGAAAAAAACAAATTACAAACAAGTGCAAGTTAGATTTAAAAAAAAAAAAAAAACACAACCTTGAATGAAGTTTGGGGGAAAAGCAATCACATAAAATCAAGATGACAACCGCAGACTCAACTGAATTGGATTACACAAATTAAAAACACAGGCAGGTCACTCACTACAATGGCTGCCAATGGCCGTCTCACTCAAATCTAATTGTGCCGTTTCACTGCTTTCATTTGTGCCAAATTTGCTTACGTCGAGGTTCCTTTTGTTTTTTTTCTTTTGCTTAAGTTTGGGCAGAAAACATTTCTGCCTTTTAAGTTGAATTATGGTGCCCACCAAAGCAGCACAACCCCCTCACTGCCTCCAGCAGTATGCACACCCTATCACACATACATTTACACACATACACACAACACAGACCATACACACACACACACACACACAACATACACACTTATCGCAGGGCAATCAATAGCGGCGGTGATGGATGCTGCATGCTGATGTACCCGCTGCCCTCTGACCTGTAATTGAATGTGCAAGGTTCAGACACTTTATCATGATAGGGCCATTCCCTCCACAGGTCATCGGCTGCTAAATGGTTGATAAGCCTGCACACTCTGCGTCTGCTGCTCATATGTCTGCTGTCAGGGCAATGGGCTTTGCTGACTGATTTCCACAGAGTGTGAGAAAGCAGGAGCTTGTGCAGGAGGTTTCAGGGAGAGCGGGTGCGCCTGAAGAGTCTGTGTATGAACGTACGCGTGCGTGTGGAGTAGAGAGTGTGTATTAGAGAGAAAGCACAAGTGTAGAGAGTCCTCAAATCGATTCCTAATGCCTTTCTGCGTCGGTCATTTCTCAACGGAGAAGACTCTGATGGCTCTGGAAACAAACGAGTTGGAATATCGCATCAGCGTCACTATCAGCATTCTGCCCGGTCCATGAACCGTTCAATGGCCTCTAAGTTTTAACACCCAACATCATCCCAGGCATTTAACTCTTTATGACATATGCCTTGTCTGGTTCGATAACTGTTTTCAACTTCAGTTTTGTCATGTGTTTGTTTAAAAAGATTTTGTACCTAATTCTGTGAAGCAGAGATGATACTATACATCCTCTTTAAACTTCACATAGACCTTTACAATAAACATATTCAGCACGGATACAATTCATAAACAGAAAACACAGCGGAATTGAAATCATTAAAGTCCAATTTCATGTTTACAGTCACATTTCCTGCTTTGGTTGAGGGATCCCATTCAGGAAGCTCACAAAGCTGCAATAACTTTGGTAATTGGCAATGAGTCCTCGTATTAGAAGCATTTCAAGTAATCATTTCAGAATCATTCAGCAGGAAGATCAGATAATCCAAACAGTAGGTGCATTGGAAACAGGTAAATTGAAAAGGAAATTAGAAACCAAGGAAATAAATTTATGTTCACAAACTGAGTTTTTCTTACATTTGCATCAGCAGTTAAATGTGCTGCTTTCCATTATTGGAGCCAGCTTTATTGTTAGCTTTCTCCTCTGAGGCATCCAACATTTCTCAGCTAATAGCCAATGTGGCACAATTGTGATGAGGTACATAGTCAGTTTCTTCTCTGTAATTTGTTAATAATTGTTCGAGGCTGATAACTGTCATTTGCCATCTGACAAGCATGGAAAATATGGGTCCTTTTGTTATTTTTAGCCATGTTAGCAGCATGTCAGCTGGGCAGGCCACCACTGTGGTCCAGACCGAAATAGCTCTGCAATTAGATAGATTACTATGACATTTTGTACCACACATTCATAGTTCCCTAACAATCTATCCCACTAACTCTGGTGATCCCCTTGCTTTTCCTCTAGTGCCTCCTAAAATCATCATTTGTATATTAGTTACTCACTTTTTTACTGTGAATTTGTGAAGAGGACTTTGTTTCCCCCCATAGTATTCAGATATCTGTATGTGTACACTTGTATGCAGAATCTGTAGGGGATGGGACAAGACTTTGGTTTTGGAAATGTTCTGGTTCCCATTTGATATCTCAGGTCTTGGGTTCTCCACCAGAGGCCTGGAGTAATAGTCCATCTATGTCTTGTTCCAGTAGCCCATTTCTTATCAGGTTGCTGTGGTTCCTCAACACCTGATATGGACCTTGTTGACCTTGGCGATGTCTGAGCTGGTATGACTCTTGCGTTTGTGGTTTTACTCATCATCTTGAGGTAGGCTAGTAGCATTAAGAACCTTGCCTAAGCATCCAGACTGGATATGTGTTGCCCTGCCCTGACTGAGAATATTTTTCTTTTTCTTTATATCATTTATATCTGTATATCTGTTTATAGAGATCAGCTGAAATAACTGGCACACAGAAGAGGAAGTCTTGGCCTAGATATTGGCTGGCGACACCGAATCAGAATGTTAGCTCTTGCCCTCGGAGGCTTTATTGTTATCAGACGATAGCCGTTGGGTTTGGAGATTGCCTCCCTGGTGATAGAAGAATCCAAAAACAGGAAATACTTGGTGAACTGTTATAAAATGGAGTAATATTTAACAATAACTTACCAAAACATTAATTTACAAACTCTCACACAGACTTGTTAAGTGTAATCCAAGTCTTATTTATCCAACTGTATGCTCAGTAATTCCCAAACAATCATTTTTACTAAGACCTTGACCTGCCCATCACCAGATCCCGCGAGTTCATCTACGCTGATGACATCTGTTTGGCAACCCAAGCTACTGAGCTGGCTTCTTTGGAGCAAGTGCTCAATGAGGACCTTGCAAAACTGGACCAGTACTGCAAAGCCTGGCGCCTACAACCAAGCCCACCAAAAACAGTCTCTAGTGTTTTCCATCTTCGAAACTCAGAAGCTGCCAAACAATTGGACATCAGACAGAGTGGACATCAGCTCAGACATGCCCCTATTCCAACATACCTGGGAGTGACTCTGGACAGGACACTGTCATTCAAGGAACACTTTAAAGGAGCGGCAGAGAAGGTGAAATCCAAAAACAACCTCCTCTGCAAACTTGCAGGTGCAAAATGGGGCGCAGCAGCCCCCACACTGCGCACCTTAGCTTTGGCATATTCTGTAGCAGAATACTGTGCCCCTGTCTGGTCCAGGTCACCCCACACACACCACATAGACACCCAACTTAACTCCGCTATGCGAATCATAATTGGAACTATTCGTTCAACACCGCTACCCTGGCTCCCTGTCCTATCTAACATACCCCCCCCCCCCCCCCATCAGACGAACTGAACTCACCTATAGGATGCTCCAAAAGGTCAAAGACTCCCCCCATTTACCAATCCACGCCGATGTCTTCAACCCACCACCTGCTCGTCTCCGATCTAGACGTCCAATTTGGAAGGACCCCCCCACCTACTGACTTTGATTCCCTGTCTGCCTGGATGACTGAAATGGGAATCCAAAGACACCCCAGACAAACATCTAGTGTCAGACCCGACTCAACCAGTCTCTGGCACCAACCTCCCAAGGAGACAGTGGTCCACCTTGAACAGATTTAGGACTGGTCAAGGTTCCTGCTTGGCCAGCCTTCACAGATGGGGGAGCATCTTGAGCCCAATGTGTGCTTGTGGAGAGGAGCAAACCATGGAGCATATTATTGAAGCCTGCCTTCTCCAAAGACTAAAAGGAGGTCTAGTTTCCCTCCACAATAGAGACCAAGAGGCTACTGCTTGGTTTGAGAAGTTTGCATTCGCTAAATAAACTAAGACCTTACTATTTAAAGCACATAATGCATAAATAGTCTCAAGCATGGGGAAGCAATACCCTGGGCAAGTGCCTGCATTTGAACCATGGATAAAGAGAACTGGATACAGCATTGGAAGCAGGACCCTGTTCATTCCTATGAAAGACGCTCAGTCGTGCATGAAGCCAAAAACAGTAAATTACTAGGGGTGGGAATCACCAGAGGCTCCACGATACAATATTATCACGATACTTTAGTCAAGATACAATATTATTGTGATTCTCTTGTGATATGCTGAGTATTGCGATCAAAAATATATATATTGCTGTTTATTTCTGATTTATCACCTGTTTTTCCACTGCAAATAATGTCCCCAAAGGAAAAGTTTGTCTATCTGTATTCTAATAAGATGTTCATGTCACTTCAGTCATTTTTTTTTTTGCAGCAAAATGTGAGTAGTTGACTGATTATATTATTTAAGTAGGCCACCTTAAGTTTAAATGGTATTTGTAATATTAATACCTTATTAATATCCACTAAAAAATTACCCAGGTGATCGCCACTGCATCTGCATTGTTGGAACCATAGAGCAAAGGCACTCGAGTCTTCCACTGGATGAGACGGCTACTTCTGGTTTAGCACTCTGCTAATTTGAAGCAGGATAAAATTATTTAATTGTATGGCACTTTCAAATGTTATTTGACTGAGTAGATCAAATTCTGATAGTAAAAAGGGTCATTTTGTGGGGGTTGTAACATTCAGAGAAAACTGTCCAATGATTTAAAGATGTATCTTTCTTATGTAAGTCTCGGCTTCAAAGCCCGGCACATTCCTGGGGGCCTTGTTTGAACTCTGCCATGCTACTCACTGCTTACATCAAGTGACAGGAGAGGCTGAGTGACAGCAGAACTCCACGGCCAATGAACAAGCTGGGAGGCGGGATTTCAATGACATGTACAAGCAGACATACATTCCCATGAGTCTCAACTGTTATTTGTGTTGTGTGCTGATTAGAAAATTCAGCATGCTAACACGCTAAACTAAGACAGTGAACACCATAATCATTATACCTGCTAAACATAATGATGAGAGCACTGGCATTGTGAGTAGTTTAACATGCTGATGTTAGCATTTAGCTCGCAGCACAGAGCCACAGGCATGGCTGCAGACTCCTGTCTTGTTCTGTACACCACAATTATCCCTACTGGATGTCAATGCACTTTGTTTGCCAACACTGACAGCTCCTTTCAGCTAGAAGTTGCCTGATATCATTCAAGACAGGACTCTCACTCCTTTAGGACTGCTGCTTCTTCAGACAATGCTAAAAAAGCTGAACTCAGCTGTAAATCACCATCTCTTTTAGGTTTGTCTTAATCTGCCAAGAGTGTCATTATCATTTAAGTAAATCACTCCTGTGGTTTCTGGCCTTTCCTCTCTTGGTTAGGCCTCTAATTGATGCAAGTTCATAAACTGGAATGTGTCCTCAGACATCAAGAAATAGTATTACTTAATATAAAACTATCAATCAGAGGTTCTGGTTAAAATTTGTAATATAACACCCTCCAGTATAAAGAGATTTCTTATGTATAGAAGATTAATAAAAGCTAATAATGAGCCTTCAGTTCCAGTCCCAGTATGAGACCCAATTTCTGAAATTTGCATCTAAGGCCCACTCTCTGATGTATTCATAACCCTTCAATCACATTGATTGCCTGTTTTAGTTTGTCTGCAAGGCTGACTGGCTTGGTTTTGGGGATAATCTGATTGGTTTCATTATGCCAGACAAGATAAATTATTCACAGAAATCTGATAGTACAGATAATGTTTTAAAGTGGTAGCCTTTACACAACAGCCGCTATAGTTTTCTTTTCCAATAATACTATACAGAGGAATTGTAGTCGGCATAATGTAACACAAACATTGTGTTTCTTAAAATACATATTTGTTGATTTTAACACCTTTCGGCACATTCAGAGAGAATTTTACAAAAAGGTTTCTGATTTGGATTGGACTTGATGTCCTTGGTAAAAGAACTAAACTTGAAGGAGATAGCATCCTTGATGCATTATTCTGGAATAACATGAAATATCAGTCAAGCCTGGGTTTCAATGAGGCTATGCGTCCTTGGTTTTATATTTACAGGGGAAACAGCCAATAGCACGGAAGATCATATTAATCATGTCACGGTCTCCCCTCCGTGTGTGTTTGTTTGTGTTTGTGTATGGGTTAGTCTAAATGTTGTTTTGCCCTGGGTAGCGGCCTTCGCTACGTTGTGTTATTTCAGGATCCGCTCTCTACACACATACACACGCAGGATTTAGCAGGACATTTGGAGGAGAGTAAACAGAGAATATTTCATCAGCTGTGTGAGCTGGCAATATTTGGGCCTGCGGTAACAGCATTACAGTCTATTTGTTTGAGGTAGTGTGTGTGTGTGTGTGTGTGCTTCAGCAGTGCCAGAGCCTGTGGTGGTGTGGGAGGCAAGCTCACCTGAGTTGGTTTGTTTGGAATAATAAGCCTGCATACAGCATCTCAGATGCTGAAAAATACACAGTGGGTGCAGGAAAATTAGCCATGTAGGAACATCTGCTCTCCATGAAGTAGTAGCTATGGAGTGTTATGGACCATGCTTACTTAATCCAGTGAAAAGTGATGTGTGTATGAAGTGGAAGAGATGGGCAGAGACTTTTAGCTTTGAGGTAATTGACTGCAATGCAGAAATGAGGTGAGATACCATTCTACTGCCAAGACTTCTACTGCCAGGCTACTCTCAGCACTGCTAGCATCTAAATGCATCAGCACTGACTGCTGTAGTAGCTTCTTCATGTCAGATGGTCCTATTTCAATTTCCCACAACATTCTATGTGTTGTGTTAATTGGATGAACCAAAGCCCAGAGTTAAATTGTACATATTCTTTCCAGGAAACATCACAGAGATCTTTGGTCGTTAGCAATTAGATGTTTTTTTTCTACAATGATAAAACTGCCAAAGAAGAAGACACCATTGTTGTGAATATGAAATCCACAGAGACCCAAGATTTTGCTGTGATCTTGTTACAAAGGAGGATTTTCATATTATTATGATTAAATCTATACACTGTCTGCTACATTAGTCACCAAAGCTGACCTAAGGTTGCACGTGGATACATAATATTTAAGCATCAGGTTTGGGCAGTAACATGTTACTTGGTTAACGTTACAGTAATGTAAATGCATACAGTCTCAAAATAAACGTAGAGCCTCGGTCAAAACACTTCATTTTTAGGTTTACATCCTTAAATTCAAGCAACAATAACGTGGTTAGGTAAAAACCACAATCATCTGGCTAAAAATAAGTACATTTCTTACTAACGTAATGTAACAACATGTAACGCACGTCACATATCATATGTCACATATTACAACTGTCACTAACATAGTAGGCTACACCAACTACCAAACAACGTCGATGTATATAGAAACTCGTTTGACTTTTGGTTTTGCATGGGAAAGAACAGTGGACTCCCAGGTGAAAGTCCGAACTTTGTTTGACCCATCCACTTGTGCTCATCCTCTCCAATTTCTCGGTTTATATAGACCTACTATGGTAGTTGCCAAGAGCATAGTAATGTTGATAGGTACGTGACTTGCATCCCTGCTGCATTGTGAACATTAAAAACATGTTGAATGATTGGCGATATGAGACATTACTTAGTTTGAAAGTGTCTCCCATGTCACAGTGAAACTAGTGTTTGGGGTGTTATTATCATACTGTCCGTGAGGTGTGCTTTGAAACAGATCTAACACCTGGCTGTCTGCCATCATCCCCAGCTTTCTGCTCTGTGTGCCGAGGCAGCGGTTTTGGCCACAAAGCATGGAGTTCCCGAGGACCGCTGGTGGACAATAACCTTTTTTAGGTTCATATAATGTACCGAAATTCTTGTATGTGTAGGATATTACTTCAGACATACCTGTAATTTTGCGGCACAGTGTCATCTGTGACAGCAGATACTGTATGCACTCACAGCGATGATGACCCGATAGTGCTTACTGTCCAGGGGATGCGCCATGTGTTGATAAAAAGATGATCACCGACAAGTGATCAGGAAGTGACAGGAAAACATAACATTTTTTTTTTTTCTGAAAGGAAGTCAGTTTATTTCTCAAAATGTTGAACTGTTAAATTTAGACAGCAGCTCACTTGAATTTTTAAGGATTTCACATACTATCCCAATTATAAGGCATTTGATTTAGGCCCACTTTTGAAATTGCTTTGGTGCTCAACTCCAGTTGTTTTGTACATAGACTGTATATAAAGACACATATACAGTCTGTGGTTTTGTAAATTCTGTTGGTAAATTGCAAAGTTTGCTGTAGTCAGCATTTTAAATGTACATACATCTAACCATAATCAGAACCATATTATATCACACAATTTGTCAAAAAACAAATTTTATTGGGAACCTACTAAATATCCCTGGAACCCATTCAGATGACCAGCTGTGTATCCTTGGGACTCACTACATTGAAATCCTCTCAATGTCACTGTGAGCGTCAACAATTACCACCTTTAAGTTTAGAAAATGACATCACTTTACTGTCATGCAGCCTTCAGAACCAGGAAATGACAACACTTAAGGTATTATGATACCCAGAATCTAAGATGATATCTTTAGTCTCATATCATGATATTGTTTTATTGTTGATAATTTGCCCAACACAGCTTCAAAATAGTCTTATTTACGTGTCACATGTTCTTACCTGGCTCGCTAACATAAGAATTTTCTTCTGCTTTTCTTCAGAGTTGGAGGGTGTGTGAAGACAGCGGCTTTGCTACGAGGACGAGACTTCTGTGGTCCTGCGATTCACCAGAGCTAACATCAAGCTAGCTGATGGTAAGTTAATACATTCAAGAATGTTTTCTGGCTGTTTGTTAAACCATGATGCCTTGCATTCTGTGTCAGTGGTATACACCACTACTACAGAATTTGTTACATGTGATGACATTTTCCATGTATTTGCCCCACCCTGTTGCAAAAAAGCAAATACATGAGCAGCGACATGGGAATACCCGAATGAATAGTCATTTATTCCCCCTATTTTGCCTTTGTATCTATCCACAGAGCAGGCACAAGCCCACAGCTTAACGTACCTAATAGGTGATGCTGTGTTGAGACATCCTATTAAAAATGGACAGTTGGAGAGTGAAGAAGTTTTGAATGACATCTCTTTTGAGAGGCGTTTGCTTTGTATTCATCCTTTGACTTCATCAACTTCTCCACTGTCCCTTCCCTCACCCTCATGTTACACCTCATACTTTCCCTCATTCCTGTTCGTAATTAGGTCCCCTGACACTTTTCCTCACTGTCCAGCTGTGAGGGTGTGTGTGTGCGTCTATCCTTGTGACGTTGATGAGGAACACATACTCCACTTATCATATCAGAGGTACGTGTCCCTGCTGAATTAAGAGTTTAAGTGTGTTTTGTGTCTTCTTTTGTTTGAGTGTGTGTGTGTGTGTGTGTGTGTGTGTGTGTGTAGTGTTTTTAGCCTGGCTATGTGTGTTGCAAGGTAATTTGGCCTGTGCAGTTGTGTGTGTGTGTGCGTGCCGGTACGTGCATGTGTCTTATGGGCATGTGTTTGAGACGCAGACAGTGAGAGACACAGCAAAGAGAAAGTTGAAGGACAGTCCACGTTCTTGAAAAAATACCTCTGTATCATACCCAAAAGGTTCAAAAAGTACTTTCCTTTTTTTCTAGTCTGTAACATGTAGCTACATCCCCAGCCTGTGGGGGGCAGTGTGACCCCAATAATCCCAATGACACTTGAGGATTATAGAAAAATCCAAATTAGATAGTACAAACAAATTTTGGTTAGAGCTGTGTGACATCATTTGAACTGAATTTTGCCCAAACAAAAGTATTTTTGTTGTTGCCATTCCCTTTAATGCTGAATACTTTGACAACATCTTCACCCATCATCAGATAAGGGTACGGCCCAAAAAGGAGATAAACTTCAGTTGATCTTTATAGCTCTTAGATTGGACTGAGATGGGGCAATACTGCTTTAAAGTGGCTGTTTTTTCCAGTTGAAGTTGCAGGACAGAAAGCACTGAGCTGTTTAGGGCAGCTCAGTGGATTAACTCCTCTTCCCTCATGCTGCTTGTAAAATCCCAGACAATTTGTTTGTTGTTTATTTTCCAAACGATGTGTTTTCCGCTGAATGCACTCTTCAAAGCTCTTACTGTTGATCCTCTGCCTCTTGTCTTCCGAGTATCTTCTATGAAAGTTGTTGTATGGGTGACATAGGATTGTCACCACGTTTCATCAGTGCCACGTATCAGGTACCGTGCATATAACAAGGAGACTGTTCAAAGTTGGGCTATAAAGAGATGAAGTGCTTCCTCTGCAATGAAGTGATATGTCTGCCATGTAAGGTTGTAGGGTTGTGGGGATATGACGGTATACACTCACTGGCCACTGTATTAGGTACACCTGCTCATCAACCAATCATCAGAATGGAAAAGACAGGTGATTGACTTTGAATGTGGCATGGTTGTTGGTGCCAGACTGGCTGACTATTTCAGAAACTGCTGATCTACTGGGATTTTCACACACAACCATCTCTAGGGTTTACAGAGGATGGTCCCAAAAAGAGAAAATATCCAGTGAGCAGCAGTTGTCTGGGTGAAAATGCCTTGTTGATGCCAGAGGTCAGAGGAGAATGGCCAGACTGGTTCAAGATGATAGAAAGGCAACAGTAACTCAAATAACCACTGGTTACAACCAAGGTCTGCAGAAGACCATCTCTGAACCAACAACACGTCCAACCTTGAAGCAGATGGGCTACAGCAGCAGAAGACCACACCAGGTGCCACTCCTGTCAGCTAACAACAGGAAACTGAGGCTACAGTTCACACAGGCTCACCAAAACTGGACAATAGAAGATTGGAAACACGTTGCCTGGTCTGATGAGTCTGGATTTCTGCTGCCACATTCAGATGGTAGGGTCAGGATTTGGCATAAACACCATGAAAGCATGGATCCATCCTGCCTTGTATCAACGGTTCAGGCTGCTGGTGGTGGTGTAATGGTGTGGGGGAGATTTTCTTGGCACACTTTGGGCCCCTTAGTACCAACTGAGCATGGTTTAAACACCACAGCCTACCTGAGTATTGTTGCTGACCGTGTCCATCCCTTTATGACCACAGTGTACCCATCTTCTGATGGCTACTTCCAGCAGGATAACGCACCATGTCACAAAGCTCAGATCATCTCAAACTGGTTTCTTGAACATGACAATGAGTTCACTGTACTCCAATGGCCTCCACAGTCACCAGATCTCAGTCCAATAGAGCACCTTTGGGATGTGGTGGAACAGGAGATTCACATCATGGATGTGCAGCTGACAAATCTGCAGCAACTGTGTGATGCTATCATGTCAATATGGACCAAAATCTCTGAGGAACTTTTCCAGCACCTTGTTGAGTCCATGCCACCAAGAACTAAGGCAGTTCTGAAAGGCAAAAGGGGTCCAACCAGGTACTAATAAAGTAGCTGGTGAGTATATACAGTGCAACAGTAGAAAGGTCCATTTGTAGATATTTGACAATAATGTTTCTCATGTAAGAGCTATTTGGGGAAGGCTATGTAACAATTCTCGCGTAATTCTTTGTGGAGGAGAGTGAATTTGTAGATAAAGAAAATTAGAAGACTTGAAATTTTTCTTCTCTGGAACCTTAAAGCTTTTATTTTGAAAGAATTTTACTGTTTTAAGGTTTTATGTTTGTATGGGAGTTCCAAATTAAGAGGAAAATCATTAAATGTGATGGTTATTTTGAACCATCTCTTAATTGACTGCCAAACACAATTACTGTATTGTGATATATAATGGTGGTGGGCAAATTTTGGCCCGTCACTATTAGGTTGTGCCTTTTGAGTTGACAGATTGTTTATGTGGTGCACTAATAGTTATCGTGGCATATGTGCATGCCAAAATAAATCTTGATTCCACTCCAGTGCTTTTACTATGTGCAGAGATAGCTCTCTGCAGGGCTAACACAGCTGTAATTTATGAAAGCATATCAGCTTTTTTATATATGTTTACCTTTCAGCTATATGTTACAGTTTAACACAGGGCACAAAATCACCTCTCTTTCCTTGCACCCCTGATGCGAGAAGCACAAAAGGCAAGCAGCTAAACCAGCTAAAAATCCCTTGATGTACTAGGAATGAGGAATATCAGAGGTCAGCTATAGCCTGACCCGCTTCCCTTCATCAGGATGGAGCCTTCAGAGGCTGCTCCAGGCTACGCTCTTAACCTGTGACAGCACTCTGTAACAGTTGGGGGTATGGCTTGAGGATGCAAATTACTGCATAGAGTCTCTATGGTGGGAGGTCGGGTGATGGCGAAAACAACACTGGGCGTCCTGCCTTGAGGCAAACAAACCCACTGCCGCTTTTTTTGAACTGAGTCCAGATTTGACTCACCCTGACTGGATACTTCATGTCTGCTGTCAGCCTCCCTCTGGACGTGTTGTCAGCTCTGTGTTTTGTATGAATGGCATTTGCTTATTTCAAGCACAGAGAAGCTTCCTGGCTCAATGCCATACTTTTTCTGGAGCTCTCAACAGTGGCATGGGTCTAAATGTGCTCCTTTTGTAAGACGCCACTGCTGACATCAAGGTATCCCATAAGACGAGGTATATAGCTGGTCCAGCAGCAGTTCCTTATGTCTTCCAGGAAGTTCAGCTTCACCAACAAGGAGGACAGAACAGAAGAAGCACAGGAAGCTTAAAGAACTAAATAAAAGTCAAAGCCTACTGGTCCCTGCCCAGCAGCACGTCTTCCTCCTCCTCATCATCATCACCATCAGAGGATGTGAGAAGCAGTGAACCTTGACTGTTGGCAGCCACACTGATCAAGCCGTTGCGAGACAGTCTGATGGAGTCTCAAGGTAAAGCTTGCAGTTTCCTGTTGTGTCTCTGTGCTGAGGAAAAGTGGATGAAGTATAGGTTTAGCACAGCTTATATACAAACAGTACCTGTAGAGATAAATAGGCTCATCCTGATTGAGGTGACTGTGTGGATGCAAATTTTATTGTTTGGAGGTTCAAAGTTGAGGGCTCAAGGCTTAACAGCTCCACTTGAGAGCAAATCCTGGGTAAAAGTAACACATAAATTGTCTCTTAGAGATATGAGGCTTTCACTGACCAGGAAAAAATAGGGACAAAGATGAAGGAATCAAGAGGAGGAAAAGAACACTTCATTGTATTTTGATATGCCCCCATATTATCTTTAGTGCCCCATGGGGTAGAACCTTTGTGAATGCTCCATTGCTCTTTTAAATCCCCTCGATTACTGTGTCTGCATTTCAAATGCCGCTCTACAAAGTACACTACTTCTGCAAGCCCTAAAGCCTTAGGGCTAGAACTATTGCGCACTAACCGGGGATTATAGGCTTGTATTTGCCATTTTCTCCTTGTTATTGGTCTTCAGTGAATAGCTCCATTTCCCATGTATGAGAGCTTTCCGACTGTACAGGGCCGAGTGGAAATATCTCTATGCATGGTGATGCATTGGGCAGCATGCTGAATTATTGATTGGTTCCCATGGATGATGATGATGATGAGACTTTGTAGTATGCTGGGTTAGCTCTGGGGCAGGCGCTTTGATTAAGAAGAGTACCCCTCTTCTCCTGCTGCGAGAGAGAAACAGAGAGAGGGAGAGATCGGCACAGGCGAAATCTAATACATTTATCAGCGGACAACAACTCTCCAAAACATTTAGACAGAAAGAGGGAGAGGAAGGGGAAATAAAAAAGATAGTAAGGGGAGAGGGTGCATGTAGGGGATGCATAAAAAGTGAGGAAAGGGCTGATAAAGGAAAGAGAAGAAGGAAATAAAGGAGGAAATATGAAGCATACAAATGGGAAAACCCCACTGTCAAGGCAGTAAATGTTTTACAGTCTATGGGAAACTACTCTGGGCGTTGAGCCCAGTACTGCCTGGGCTGACTATAAGAAGGTTGAGTCAATTTTTTTCTTGCAGAAGTAACCTCACCAGGTTGATGTAGCACCACCACTGTAGAATGCTGTTCAATTTTCATATCATCCTTTCTCTTCCTGCTGTGCAACTCGGGTGCGAGGGGGAGGGGGAAGGAAAGAAATACTTCGTCTGCTTAGAAATCCCAATATTATAAGAATGTTCTAGTACCAATTAGAGATGGGAATCTCTCTGTGATAGACGATTCAATGTGTATCTAGATACATGGGTTACGATACGATTCAAAAACAATATATTTTTAATAGAGAACGATTCGATACGATTCGATACGATTCTATGGTTAACGTTTGTTGATGTAGACATTAATCATACATTATAAAATAAAGAAGCCAATTCTATAAAATTGACATTCTTACAGTATTTTCAAATTTGTAAAAGACCACATCCCCAAGTATTGTTGCTGTATGGCACTGGCAAAAATAAAATAAAAAGTATTTTTAGACATGGACCAAAAAAAAGACTTGCTGAATGAACATCATTTTGTTGGATGGGATCGATATAAAAATGAGAAGAAGTTTTAAACTTTAAGTGAAGTGAACTTTAACTAAAATTTAAGTGTTTTAAACCTACTTGTTGTGTTGTTTTTATGGTATTGTCTGTGTTTTTGTATGTATCTTATATGGACTTGAGTCTGGAATAAAATTTATTATAACGCTGTACAGTATAAACATAAAGCAGAATAAAATAATAACATGCAATGTAGAGGCAGAAGCTGACATCTCCTGTGGACTGTGATGACTAGCAGCTTATCACTAACAGCATGTCAGACTATTTCTCTGTGTTTGCTACACTCTGTCATTTATAAAAAGATAAATCACTTTTCTATAATACATCAATGATATTTCAATGGAATAAATTACTTATTGACTTATTCATACTTCAAAAACAGCATCAATAAGTGATTAACATAGGGGGGATCAAAATAAAATAAATAAATAAAATCAAAATCAACCAGCCACCCTCCTCCTCTGACAAGTAAAGAACAGTCCCTAAAGTGCGGTGAGGTTTATGGAAATGTGAACTGCTCGTTTCTCCTCTGACACGTCACATACCTGTGGGGCTCGCCTGGTATTTCTGGGCAGTCATGACACCGACGAAGACTTCTTGGACCTGGAGCCGAGCTTGTCGGTCACCGGCAAGCCGTTATCATGCGCCGCCGTATTTGACAGGAATATGTATTTCTGTCTGTGTCTATGACCCCGCGTTCAACCCACAACCGGCAGAATTCGCCTTTAGTTTCTGCTGCGGCTTGGCTGCTCCCTGGTTTATCCAACCAGCATTAGCTTCTGTTCCTCATCTCCACCGGTCAAGCTGGCGCTGATGTTTACATCCATTATCGTTGTCAGTAATGCCTGCTACGGAGCATGCCACCGGCTCTCGTGTTGTTTTCGAGATGCAAACTGTTAAAGCCAGTCAACCGATTGCTAGTCTCGCGATACCCGAATCCATGACTCTACAATTGATTCATCTAAGGATTCATGGCTGATTCGTATCGATTGAGGAGGCTGCTACCGACGTAGCCGTATCTCTCGCTTGTCAAACCGGATATCCGGTCGTATCGGTTAATCGTTCCCAACCCTAGTACCAATGTTGGTTCCTCAGGCGATATCTGCATTGAGTAGCTGTGTTCTCTGTTCAGTGTTTCAAGTAGGGCTGAAACGACTCCTCAAGACAATCGAATAAAGGCCCGTTTATGCTCAACATTAAATACGGATCCAGATACGGACGGAGCCTTCTGTCCGTGCTCCGCGTTCATTTCATCCGTATTTCTGCACATTTTCGTAAAGCTTACGGATACGGGCGAAACGGAGCAGTACCACCAGAAACCGTGGGGGCAGTGTTGCTGTCACCACCCGATACGTAGCTCTAGTGAGACACGAAGAAGAAATAACAATGGCGGAACTTTTTGAGGAAAGGTTGTGCGAGTTAGTTAGAAACTATAAACATTTCTTTCATGTTACTTCTCCTGGACACCGGGATAAACATAAACTGGGATTGTCTTTTATGCAAGAGGTACATTATCAATATCTCCTGCACAGTCGCCATGTTTGTTTTTGAGTTTGTTGTTGTCATAAACTTTTGACTCTGGGCTGCCCCCTGGTGGATATATTGGTTAACATCCATGCCAACATAAAGGACGCATGGAAGTATGTGGGCAGTGACGGTAACATTGTTTGAAACGGACGTATACATTTTCGTACTTAAAGGGAGCATAAATGGGCCTTAACTTGATTACTGAAAATTGGTGATGTAAATTCCTGCATCGAAGCTCTGTTCTACTGCTCTACTGTAACTATATACAGTGCACTGTGCTTCACACATGCAATCACTACTGTGGCACAATGTGCTTAAACTGTGGACACGTGACATGAAGAAGACACCTCAAAATCATACATCCATGCTTAAAATAAAATCACGTCACGATATTTGAGAGTATTTTGCAATAATGATATTTTTGACAATATGACAAACTAGTAAATAAAATGTATTATTAATTTAAGAACATAGAATTGCAGCAAAAGAGACGCTGTGCAGCTGCCAGAGGAGCTGCTGAATGAGTTCCTTGAGCGTTAACTCACTAAAAGAGTCTGAGAAGTCCGGGGCTGTTCATAAAACATTCAGGACACTACAGCTTATTCCACACTACTGAAGCTGCTTATTTTTTTGGAACCACCACAGAGTCGGTAATAATTTTGCTTTTAGCCATGCTTGTTGTTGCCATGGGTAACAGCATGACATCAATATGTCAACAAGTCGAAAATTAGCGAGTATCACGATATGAAAATTTCATTTGGTATTAGAAATTACCGGTATTATCATGAACAAGCTGATATGGCACACCCCTAGCATGGAGCAAAGGGATGTGACAGGACAGAGCAAATGAAACAAAGTGTCCAAAGTTTGGGATCATTTCAAACTGAAACAAAATGAAAACTCTGTATAGTGCATCTAGTTTAAAAATCAAACGAGGTTACCACAGCAGCACGATGCCGGCACTACAGAATCTCAACAGAAAGCATCCAATCCATGTAGTGGACGTGACAGAAGGTAACATTAATATTAGCATTAATGATCCTGACTGAGAGAAAACAAAAGAGAGAACAGAAGCACCCAGGTCATCCCCCCAGACTGCCTGAGGTGAACTAACCTAAACCAAACAGAATCCGAAAACTAACAGCAATCTCTAACCTAATCTAAAATAACACACTAAAATAACAAAACCCAACATGCTAAACCATGCCAGGGAACCAAGCAGGAAGGAACCCCCACTCTGTGTCTCTGTGTGTCTCACACTCCACCCCTTAGTTCCCTTTTATTCTTACCTGCCAGTTTCTCCAAAATGCGGCACTATGCAAAGAGCAAAAATACCACAATGAATATGGTGCCTCCCCAGACATATTGTTTTTATACACAGGGCTCTTGGGCTTTTTTTTTTTTTTTTTAGCTAAAACCAAAATTTGGTTTGAAAACAACATCAACATCATCATCACAACAAATGTGTGGAAATCTCCAGATTGTTTTCGGTTTTATTAAACTCTGTATGATCCGTTGTTTAATTTGTGGTATCTCTTTTGACCTTTTTAATATAAATGCTTCCCATCTCTGCAAGTACAATTCAGCAGCTGCATAACTTGCCTTTTCATTTTACAAGATTTAGTTGTGGATTCAATCGCCTAATAATAAAATTTAAACAAAATGAAAGCATCATTAACTCCTTGTTCTTCTTCCTCTTTTCCTCCTTGCTCATCTAACAGTTTCCTCCCTCCCTCCCTCCCTTTGTCTCTGCAGCTTCACACCCTCTCTTTCTGTTTCACTTGTCTCATTCTCTCTGCTTCACACTCTGTTTTACCTCAAGTTGTTTAAAAGACACTGGGGGTTTCTGTCTAAATTAGAGCCAGTCAATAGAGAGAGTGTGCCCTTAGGCAAGAAGCGCTGGTACTGTGCTAATATATCTTAGCACTGATTATAGAGAGCAAATAAATGTGTGAGTGTGTGTCTGCGTTTATGTCTATGAACTGTGTACACAAGTGTGTAATGAAACTGGATGCTTGGTGCAATTTTGCACCTTGCAATTTTGATGACCACAGGTTTGAGCTTCAACCTGGCACAGCGTTGAACAACTTGGAAAGAGGCTGAGGCGTGATGATTGTAGAGTTGTGTGAGGAAGAATTAACAGTAATAGCAGGTGGAGTTGCTTTCATCATATTGGAAAACAGCAGACAGTTTAATAGGCGAGTCCAGGAGGAGAAAACTGCTCTGCTGGAGGTGCACCAGCCACAAATATGACCATATAGCACCCCAAATATGGTTCACATGAATCAATTGGGGTCCCTTTTATGTTCTATTTCCTTTCTTTTAGAGGGCCACTCCAACAACTTTACACATGAAGATAACTCTGATAGTGTCATCAAAGTCAACTCCTTTTGGGCTTTGAGACATGAGCACTAAGCAATGCTGCCCCTGACCAAGAACTTTCCCAGTCAACCAATAGTCATCATTTAGGGCCATTGGTCGACTAGTCGCCCTCATGTTTTCAATATTAATTTAATAATTAGATTACATATTTTATGCGGGGCAAAACAATGGTGTGAGTTGAAGGTGTGAGAAAGAATAGTATCAGTAACATTGTTAACACTGTGCTACATTACAGAGAAATACAAAACCATACTAATGAACCTTCATTAATATAGGCCTATATTTTATCTACAAGTGCACGTCACACACTGAGCGAGCCGCCTGTTAATGACGCTGTGGGCAAAGCAGTAATGATTGTGCTAAGTGGCTAATGGGCATGTAGCTACTTCCATGTTTCAGATGATACGTCATGTTTGTAGTCGACCAGTGAAGATGAGTTTACATATCACCTTGGGTTCGTCCTTCACCTTCTCAAAATGATCCCACACTTTGGATTTCCTGCCCGACATGTTATTAACTAGCCTGTGGAATAACCGCAGGTACCAGCCCTGGAAATTAACCTGACTCCTGTCTGACTGCTGAGCTTGGCCTTTTCCCGTATCTGTCCTTTCAAATGAAGTTCTCCCATGGTCCAGTCATATAGGTTCTGTTTTATTTTGACAAGGTTTGTTTTTTGTTTTCATTTTTCATTCTGTGACTGAGTGACCAATGAAATCTTGCCCACTAATGAGCACTCTGATCGACTAACGTTTGGTCAACTATAAGGGGGCAGCCCTAATAGGAAGACAGGGAAGGTCTGATAAAAGACCTATTGAGTTGCATTATGGGAAACGTAGGATTTAGTGGGGTTTTTTTTAAGCTTGACAAGGGAAATTGTGGCCTATACTGCATTGTTTTTGACATATTTTTTATAATGTGTTTCTTGAGAGTCCCACAACTTTGTGGAAGTGCCAAACTAAATCACCAGAGTGGCTCTTCAGTTGTCACAACCTGACTCATGAAGTGTAAGAAAGGAGGAAGACCACACATGAACCTGAATAAATGTGTTTTATTAAAGGTCCAGTGTGGAGGACTTAGTGGCATCTACAGCAGTGAGACTGCAAATCAGAAAACTTCTCCTGTGTGCCAAGCATGTAGGAGAATTATGGTGGCGAACTCCGAGGAAGAGAACCCACTCTGTATGTTGATATAAACAGCTCATTATAAGGTAACGAAAACACAGCAATTCTTATTTTCAGGTGATTATAAACTAATGAAAACATAGCAATAAATATTAGATACAACTTCTGCCAATAGATGCCTCTAACACTGGACCTTTGAGTAAATGGAATATAAAATTACAAATGAGGTGTAACTGTAGTCCAATTATTAGTATCAGCAGTGCCTGTCTGAGAGGAATAAAGTGTGATTGTCGTGAAATGAACAATAACAATAAAGGACAAATGATGTCAATTGGTGGATAAGAAGAAAGTGAGATGATCATGCAGGTATAGTGCTGAGCCCCGCCTCCTCAGGTGCACATCATTACCAAGTTCTCTGTTCGACCCTCTGACTTCTTGGAAGGAGCAACTAAATTAAAAACACAAACAAGAACACAACCAACTCATAGCCAGTGCAAAAAACACTGATATCTGTACAAGCAGACAATTACACACAGCTGTAATATTAAACAATCAATCTTCAGCTGTCCCTTCAAGCCATTTGTCTTTATCTCACAATCTCTGTCTCCTGTTTCCGTAAAACTTTGCCCCATACATGTGTGCTAATTAGATCGCAGACAACAAAAGGGTAAACACACACACACAGATATAGTGACTCACATATAGCTCCAACCTTCACATACTGTACTGCTGCATGTAGGCTCCCAGTGTGTCTCGTTAATGTGACACAGGCCTGGTTTTTGCTGTTAGTCTCTTTTTATGTATATCTGTGTATGATTTTTCAGATGTCAGAGTTTTTCTATGTGTGTTAGCCATGATGAATGGTGGCTTACATATGACTTTGATTAACTGCCTCTGAGGTCAGATTGCAGTGGTCAGCCATAAACTGAGAGAGAGAGAGAGAACTGAGAGACATGAGAGAGAGAGAGAGAGAGAGAGAGAGAGCTGAGAGAGAGAGAGAGAGAGAGAGAGAGAGAGAGAGAGAGAGAGAGAGAGAGAGAGAGAGAGAGAGAGATCTCATTTTTTTTTACTGCATGACTTCCTTTATTTATATGTACCATATATGTGGGCAGGGAGCACAACCATGACCGTTGCATCAGTCATAGATCACACACGCATCTCGCTGCATTAAAGTGCAAATGTTACATCTGAAAAATGACTGGGCTTGTTCAACGGGTTTGCTAGTCTCTCTTTACTTCACCCTGACCCACGCACCCTAAATAACCCCTCCACCTTCTCCCTATCCACTTCCACTCTGTTTCTATGGTCACATTTAGTGTCCAACAGCACGTGGGTCTCCAAGAATGCCCTTCCTGACATAAATCTATTAATTTGAAACCAAACCACAACTTTTTCCCCCCAATCTTAATCAAGAAATCCCTTTTTGGTAGAAAGCCCTTAAGGAAAGGTTCTCCTGATTGCAGAGTGCCATCCCATACCAGTTAGTGGGAAGTGGAACTGGGTTCTAAAACGCACTAACAGCAAGTCCACATTGATACTGCCGACTTGCAACATCATCTTGTGTTTGTCACGGAATACACACCGTACAAACTAAGTGTCATGCGGCTACCCGTACAAACTTTAACAGCTCAAATGAAGAGATATTTGATATTGAACTTAAAGGTAAAATTGTATTTGGGACCAAATATACAGTTTTCTATTCTTCAAAATGGTATGTGTGTTCACTTATTTGGAAATTCTGCTGCTAGCCTACCACAGGATGAGTGAAACCGCAAAAAACAAGAGTCATACTGCCTCGGACGTTGCCTGGGCAATCTGATGAGTAATGGGCTACTGGAACTCGACATAGATGGATTAGAGCAGAGAATATGGAGCTGTTGGAATACTATACAACTAAAGCCTGATTTATGGTCCTGCGTTAAGTCAACGACGTTGCTACGTCGTAGGGTACGTGGCTACGCAGAAGGCTCGCCGTAGCCCCCGGCGTAGCCTGACGTGCACCTCCCCAAAAATGTATCTACACGTTGAGGCGGCGCAGACCCAGCGCAGACTGAGAGGGCTGATTGGTTTGCTTGGTAGCAACGCATTTCCGTTTCCGTATTTCCAGATTGCGCCATCCCCGCCATCTTTAAACATCTTCTGTTGCGATGTAGATGTTGCAGTATTGAGGCCCATTTATGCTCAACGTTCAATACGGATACGGATACAGACGGAGCTGTCTGTCCGTGCTCCGCGTTCATTTCTCTGTGACCGGAAAAGCCTGGAAGCTAAACAAAGAATCAACTAGAGACGACGATAACCATTCAGGAAAGGAATGCAGCCTCCTACCGCTCTGGCGGTGAATTGCACCGCGACGAAATGGAGTGACGGAAAAGTTCGAAGGGTTCACAACGGCATCACGGCAATGTCGTAGGTACGTCGTAGGTACGCCGCAGGACCATAAATCAGGCTTAACCCCAGTGGGAGGGGTTACATGCTGCAGAAGATGTGGGATATATGGATGCTTCAAAACCCAATATTTAGGCTGACAAAGAAACAACCTCTTACCCAGTGTTCCAACATCCACAAACTGCAACTACTATCATAACTAGCAATTGATGAGGTACAACAAACATGCTACACCAAGGGTGAGCCAAGACGACAGGTCAGGATGTCAGATGTACCCCGAACGACTGGAAGAAGGAACACGAGAGGCTTGAAATATACCAAGGGCTAAAAGAGAAGCTGAAACCGATGTGGGGAGTAAAGGTAACAGTGGTGCCAGTGGTAATGGGAGCACTGGGGGCTGCGACCCAAAAACTGGGAGAGTGGCTCCAGCAGATTCCAGGTACATCTGAGGTCTCTGTCAAGAGAAGTGCTTACCTAGGAACCGCTAGGATACTGTGCAGAACCCTCAAACTACCAGGCTCCCCAGAGGACCCAAGCTTGAGGAAGACACACCACCACCCCTAGACCACCAGACCTTGTTGACCTAGGCGATGTCCGAGTTGGTGTAACTCTTGTTTTTGCAGTTTCACCCATCCTGAGGTAGGCTAGTGGCATTAAGAACCTTGCCAAAGGGTCCAGACTGGATACCTGCCCTGACAAGGATTCGAACCCTGGTCTCCTGCATCAAGTCAGTAGTCTTAACCACTGATTAATATGTGTTTTCAGACATAGTTTTAAACATGGAAGAAGACAAAGAAAACTAAACGACCCCCTTTTGAAGATCCAGGCCCTACACCTAAATGAAGGCTGCTTTATTCAGCTGTGAAGGTGACTACAAAAAGAGTTACACTGTGTGACAGTCCTTCACTCACTCGGCAGCACCACCCTGTTAAAACTCAGACTGATGAAGAGCCAATAACACTAATAGTAATGCATTTATTAATACGATATGATAATATGTCTTATTGTGCCAGTTCATGGGTACTCAAACTAATTTGTTTTTACCTGCAAACATTTTGGAAATAAAATATACTTTGTCCTGATGACAGAAAGAAGAACAGAGAAGTGAAAGACGAGATAAAAAAAGCAGCAAGCCTGGAAACCATCTTCTTGTAAAGCCAAGACAGACAGAGAGAGAACGAGAGCCAAGACCATGAAATGAGGGAGAGAAGATTGAAAAAGTAACCTCGATTATCTGTGCACTTATCTCTCCACTCAGTCCATTTCATTCTTTCTTTCAACACTCCCTCACACCGGATGGCTTAGACCCCTGCCTGCATAATAGGAACAAAAAGTGTTCCTCTTTACCCCCTATTTACCGGCAGGACAGTAACTTATATTTCACGTCTGAGTAGTCCTCAATGATTCATCATAATCGGTCTGTCTTATCGAGCTGATAGAACTTGAATTCATATTATCTATTAATCACAATAATAAGTGAATGAGAAGAATGGACGTGTCTAAATAAAGTTAAAAAGGTTCAGGTAATTTACTTTTCTTGCAGCTGATATTAGGAATGTTGGTTTAAAAATCTTTTATCAGGGTGAGATTTGCGGCACCTGTTGCTGTGCAGCAAATACAAGGACGGCAGGCGTAAGATTTGTGGTTGTGTGACAACAGAGCACGCCTCACAGTGTGTGTGCACAAGAAAATATACAGAGATGTGTTTGAAATATTAATGCAGACGCAAATGCTTGGACACACACTGAAAATCCACCTGTATAATCAGACAATAAACAAACTCTTACACCCCACCTGTGTGCAGCAATCTACCTCCTGTTCATTCCCAGAGCAGCTCTTTACCCTGACTTGAACCTAATCCTAAACTCCACACAAGTCTTAACCCAACACGGTCCCTTAAAGCAGTCAGGGTTGACAAAGTGTTCTTGCTTTGGAGTATTTTCTTCATCTTTCTCTGCTTGTGAAGACATCTTGTGCTTATAACACACACATACACACCCCTTTTACAGCCCCTATTGTCTTTCCCCTCATTGCTCCGTCTCCTCTCGTATTTTCTCATCTCACTCTATCTACTCCTTTATGATACCCTTTCTATCAAACTCTGTCACTCTCTTCCTCTCTCCGTCAGTTTCCATCCGTTCTCATTCCCTCGCTCCTTTCTTATCTGGCTCTTCACAGCTGTCTGCAGTGTCATTCACACTTTACTGACGACTGCGCTGCAAGTCGGCCCGACTCCCTCTCCCCTCCCCCTCCCCCCCCTATCCATCAGCCTAACATACTTCCCCTAGGGCCCGCATTTTCTATCCCATAATTCTTAGCTGTGGCCCTCTGATGATTGCCAATTCCTCGCTGTAGGTCTGTATGTGACATCCACTTTTCTAAGGTCACCTTGTATTGTGTATTTTTCTGCAAGTGACCTGTGCGAACTTCCCTTTGTTCACTCACTTGTGTTTGCATGAGTGCGTACCATGACACTGTACACCAGCCCTTCTCCACTCGGAGAAAACCCCATGATGCATTTCAACACATGAGTAGATGACGTATAGGTTGTTTATGGCTCCATAAATAAAAATCTGGCACCAGTCGTGGCTAGTCACTGGTGGATTTACATTGTACCTTTGACAGACTTGCAAGCTGGCCTTCCTCTGTCACTTATATAATACGTGACTAATACCTGGGTTGGGTGATATATCAGTTGTACTCAATATCGTGGCTTGTTCAACGTGGCATGTAAAGTATGACCATATTGCGAACATGGAGTGTAAATTGTCACATCATTTTTTAAGCCACCAACATGAGACTTTGGTGTTTTGGTTTCCTGCTCTCTCCTATGCCTCTCCCCTTTTCACAAACACAAAAAGGAAACAAAAAAAGAAAGCATTATACGTCCCTACACGCCCCTGCATGTCTAGACCACTCTCTCCTGGCCGATAGTGTGTGAGCAGGTGTGTGTTTAGTCACATTTGCTACCATGGAGCACCAGTGCCACTTGCAAATATTATTGATAAAACTGGAGAGCTGTTGGCTTGTTTCCTGCCCACAGTGAATAAATCCATGTTTTTGACAGAACTGCTGTAACAGTTTAACTTTCCACTTACTGCTACTGTAACAGCAACTGTAGACTGCAGACTTTGAAGTGTATAGCAAACACATGAACACTTTCTTCCCAAGATGAACCAGATGCTTCAGAATAAAAGCACCAGTGGCTCTGCTTTGATTTATTTCATTATAACAATACTTTATTTAACTTTGTTATAATGCTACTTGAACTTTATTTTAACAGTTTATTTCTCTTTGTTATGACAGATCTTAACGTAACTTTATTATAACAGTACAGTATTTAACTTTATTATAATATTACTTTAGTTAACTTTATTACAACAGTGCTTTACTTGAGCAATATCACACAAGAGGGAGTGATGTTGTACTGTATATCGTCACGGCTGTGATTCGGTCATAGGCACGAGGCCGCAGGCCAGTTACAGCCATGAAGATATACAGTATGACATCACTCCCTCTCGTGTGATATTGCTTTTATACAACAGGTCAACAACAGCTTAAACAGCAATGCTGAATAAGGAAATGTTAACAAAAGGTGATGAAATAAATTATTTAAGTATGTTATGTAGCTCCGTGAAAAAAAAAAAACAGTTCCCCCAGTCTGTTGCCAGGCAACGCAGCACACACGCCAGGAACCCACAAGCTACTTTGTATTTACATTGAGTTCGGCTGATGAAACGTTGGCAGACCTGGATGTTGGCACGGCTAGATTCAAACACACCTGGAGGTCTGCACTGAAGAGTTCCGGCTTTCCTTTTCCTCGTTCTCTCCCGACGACCACTCATAATTTAATTCAAATGTAATTTTGGGGAAAATATCCATCTTCTTGGTGTAACGCTATAGTGTCAGTTTGTGTCAATGTAGCGAGTGTGACAGCTAGTTAATTAACGGTTGTATTTATATTTATAACACCTGTGAGCGGAGTGATTTTACTGTTACATGTCCCAGTGATGTTGTACCTCTCGTCCAATCAAATTACTCGGTCGGAACTAACTGTTGTGTAATTAGTATTAGCATTAAAGTGTTTATCTCATTTCACAATAAACAGAAATATTGCTGTAGCTTTGCTGTCATTGATCATATTCACATGTATAAATTTGAGGGTCCATGTCATTGGTCCGACATCCCATTAGTCCGACTGTCCGCAGTGCTGAACAGCTCCCGGGGGGCGTATTTCTACCTTGATGGTGCACCACGACTGGCTCTGGGTCAGCTGGGAAAGGTTTGAGGCTAAGCAGGCTCACGGCTTATGTGTTCGCCACTTTCTTTTTCATTTTAACCCACACCATGATCTTTTCCTGACCCTAACCAAGTAGTTTTTGTGCCTAAACCTAACCAGACCTTAACCACAGGGCATCATGATGATTTTGGAGTGGACTTCGGAACAATGGGTTTAATAGGGGTGGCAGCAGCTCATTCCATAGGGACTTGGGTTGGGAACCGGAGGGTCGCCTGTTCGAGTCCCCGTCCGGACCAAAATATGGAGCGTGGACTGGTGGCTGGAGAGGTGCCAGTTCACCTCCTTGGCACTGCCGAGGTGCCCTTGAGCAAAGCACTGAACCCCCCAACCGCTCGGGGCGCCTGACCAAGGGCAGCCCCCTCACTCTGACATCTCTCCACTTTGTGCATGTATAGGTCCTGTTTGTGCATGTGTTTGTCTTTTGGACTGTGTGTAATTGACAAGCAAGAGTGAAAACATTGAATTTCTCCTCAGGGGGATTAATAAAGGAAATAAAATAAATATGGTCGGACCAATGGGCAGTTCCCAAATGTGATGCCTAGATATTAACAGATTTACTGGCCATATTAAGGGTATAAAGTTGCTTCTTTTCTACTGTTTTGTTGACTTTTTATTGATAATGTGAACTTGTATTCTAAGTTTCCTTGCGAGCCACAAAGTGGTGACAAACATCACATACATGATTATTTCTTTGCTTGCAAATTGGTGGTCACTCCCATGATAATACATAGTTTGATTCGCTTTTGCAGAGATGACCAAGCCACAGACACATGTCCTTTTGTCTTTGTCCCCTAACCAGGGAAATAGTAAAATGGCAGTGGGGGCATTCGCTGCCTGCAGATTAAAAGACTTCAAACAGAAACAGGCAGGACTACAGAACAGCAAGTGGGTGGATGCTTTGAAGAAAACAGAGACACAAATCATTGTTTCTGCCAGTGAAGACATCACGGTACATCTCAGTATATAAATGTTGCAGAGAGTTGTAATGGAAGAACAACAAAGCGAGGGAGATGTAACAGTTCCATTTGTCTTATGTTTTGAAACAGTGAGTTCTTATCACTTCTGATCTGTTGTTTAAACTTTTCTGTTATCATGCCGTTTTTGAAATATTTATTACAGTGAGACAGAGCCACACAAAGAACAGTTTAATTTGATATATTTAGCTTTTTACAGTCTCTTGACGATCAGTGGGGTCAGCGTTGTGTTCTATACATTTTCATTGTCACTGTTTCAAATCAAAGCCATTGTGTTTTAAGACGTGACCGGAACAAGTTGGTGTTTATGTTGTCTACTCTCAGAGCACTGTTGCTGTGATTGCTCTTGTCTTGTCTCGCGAGGTGAATATAAAGCTTATGTTTTAATCAAGGAAATGATTTATGCCATCTTTCAAAATGACCTCAACGCTGACTTTTTTTTATGTTGGTGGGGAAAGTGGGAGGACACCTGGGAGCCTGCAGCTCTTTTACTAAGCAAGATGTGATTTGAGAACAAGCTCTGCTCATGCATAAAACACCAGCAACACACACAATAGTTTAATAAAATATTTTTCACTGGAGTATGTGACTTAATTTCTTAGCCCTGCTGCCATATACTGTACACAGAAACTACCATCCATGGCAGTAAACAAGTAATTAAAGGTGTAAACTGTATTAATGATGTAATTATGAGGGGATATGATGCGATTCAGTGGCACCAAATGACTTTTTTTCTTGCACTACTGTGTAAATATCCTATATTGTTCACTTTAGCACACAAAGCGCTTATAATGATAGAAATGCTCATTACCCAACTAGTACGGACGTAACACGTTACTAATCACAGCAATCATTTAGAGGAATGTTTTTCCCCTATGATACAATAAGCTAAAATGATTCAGTCTCCTATTACCAGACAATGTGCAGTTCGGCAGATGCCACATATAACCAAATGAAAATGCATTTAAGCATCTTCTGGGCCGCTTCATTTCCTACAACCTTGTTGTTTAATGCCACAAAATGTATACTTAGACTTGCAAAAAAAATGAAGAAGAAAAGAAAGGAAACACAAGCAAATATTTACTGACATTCTGAATGATAGATGTGAAAATGTTTGTTCACTTTCCTGTGTACCGAGAGTCAGTTTGCTGTGGTTCCAGTGTGCTGCCCTGCCAAGACAGAGAGGAAGTGCCACCCTGCTAATGCATGGATATGCTAATAGATTGAATGGTCATTGTGTCAGCAAATGTCAGGAAAGTTTTTCAATGAACAGGACTGAGCTATATAGGTAAGCAATTTAGAAAGTGATGACTAAACAATCGTTTTTTCAAAATGTCACACATAGTCAAGCTTCGAGTCAAACGGCTGGTCACCTGACAAATTAGTTAAAGGAATACTTTGACATTTTGGTAAAATTGTGATGAATGCTCAGTACTTGACATGCTATATCTCTTGCAAAAACCAGAGTGAAGACAATAGCTGCTGTAAACTTATTTTTTATGCACGTTTTGAAGTATCACATTAGAAAAGCGTGGCACAGTGGTGCTGTGGTACGAATTGTTGCCTCACAGCAAAGGGTTCCTGGTTCGAACCCGGGGTGGGGGAGCCCTTCCGTGTAAAGGGTACTCCGGCTTCCTCCCACCATCCAAAGACATGCAAGCTAGGTTCATTGGGGACTCTAAAATTGCCAGTAGGTGTCTATACGAGTGTGAATGGTTGTCTGTCTCTATGTGATAGTCTGGTGACCTGTCCAGGGGGCACCCTGCCTTTTGCCCAATGACAACTGGGATAGGCTCCAGCCCCCCTGCAACCCCCAACAGGATAAGCAGTTATAGAAAATGAATGAACAGTAGTAAAGCTGTATGGAAACAGCAAAATTTGATAAAACCTCAATTGCACAAGCAAGTTTTGGTGGTTTTTACCTTTGTTGAATGAGACTTGATGACATTAAAGGGATATGAAAACATCGTTGCTTAATAAGTCCTGATGTAACAAACATCTAATTCACATGATTGATAAGCTTTTCTTTCTGTTGGCGTCTTCCTGTGCATTTGTAATCAAGGTTTATGAGCCACAACAGCAGAGCATCACAGCTGTACCCCTTCCGCTTTTCCCTTTACAATAAAAACCTGACTTAAATTTACTCAGAGCACCTGGCTAAGAGGCACTGCAACAAAATGGCTGACAGGATCATTGCATTAATTTGTCTTCAGCTCCTGACACCATGAATCACGGCCAGCTGACATGAAAGAACAGTTAAAACTTGCCCAATTTAAACAAATTCATGAGGACCCCTCTACATTTCTCTGTTAGATAGGTCAGGTAGCCAAGGCAACATTTGTTCTGTTTGCAACCTGTACTTCTACTCGGTTTACTGCCACGGGTAATGTGTAGCCTTCTGCCAATTTCTAATGAAACTATACACTTGGTGGAACCTAGTTTATTTGCTCCAAAGCAGCTGATGTAAATACGCCTAATTCCCGTTTCTTCAACACGGCATTTCAGAGGTTCACTTAAGTTCGCTTGTTAGTTAAATGGAAAGGGTACCAGTGATGAGTTGTAGTTTTATGGGAGGCTGCATGCACATAGTAACTTCCCTGAGTGTTATCTTTTTGAGTCAAGTGCTGTGTCCTTTTCGGACTAAAAACTACTGTATAAATGCATTTACCATTCCATTCTATGTCAATAATCAGTGAATCAAAGTTTTTTTTTTTCCACTCACCCCAAAAAAGACTTAAAGGAAGTGTCCACCCCCAAATGGCCATTTGTATATCAGTTACTTACCTTGTGTTACATTGAATCGGTGAAACAAAGACTCCACAGTGAACAAAGAATCAAAAAATGGTACTTCCCAAACACATACATTCGTGCCAAAACCTTACTTGTTGTTAAAACTGAATTAAAAATGAAACTTTTCGCTCTGCAAAGCCAGGCCTTATTATTATTACAGCAGGAATCAACACTTTATAATAAAAGCTATGAGCTGGAAATTTACTGTGCTTAAAAATAAAGTGATGATACTTGATACATTTGTGAGTCACTTGTGGTCCATTCAGAATGGGTCTGCAACCCACTTTTGGACCGCAACCCATCAGTTGGGAACCACTGCTTTAAAACACCAAAGCCACACAATAACACAAACTAACTGACATGGCAGCTGCTGGTGGTAGACCAACAGCTGCCATGTTCAGTGAGGTAAAATTACTGTTTTTGTCAATGGAGTCTGACTTTAAAGAGAGCATAGATTAAGTTTCACTTTCCATTCAGTTCCCTGTCAAGTGCAACACACACCGCTGCCATACGCCTTGGCTCAAAATTCCCGCCTCCATTATATTCTATGAACAAACCCACACCGGCGCTGGCTAACGCGCCACTCTGCTTCAGCCCACTGCTCTGGTGCACGGCCGGTGCTGTGAGAAAAGCCTTTTATGTACGTCTCGGCGGCCATAGTATCAACTCCAGTTGCTTCAAATTTTTAATAAGACGATTTTGATAAGAAACTCACCCATGAAATCTAAGTTGTTGTTGCCTTGAAGTTTTTCCTCCTCTTCTTCCGTTACTAGCAGTTGGCAACCGTTGGTGACTAGTGTAGGTACAGCCACCTAGCGGACTGGGGTAGGAAATACACTTTAGTGTCGACGGTGCTGCTGCGCGCCGCTGCCAATATGTGTTGGGGGGGCGGCACTTGATGGCCACAGCGCCGCGCCGGCGACACGTGTGTTGCACTTCAGAAAGGATTGTCTGTTTGTAAGTACTGAGCATACAACTGAATAAATTAGAATTGGTTTATACTTTTAAACAAATGGTTTGATATAGTTTTGCTTGAAGTTTTCTTCACAAAACAAATGTACTTGTAACACGGGGGGAGTAATTGATATACAAATGGTCATTCAGGATGGTGACATATTCCTCTGAATCTCAGAATGACTGGCAGATACTCTTTTAGTTCTCATCCACACACATACACATTACATGCATATCCAGTAACGTGGGCAGCACCTCCTGACCACATTTGCTCTCTGAATTGAATTGTGGTCCAGCCAGGCTAGACTAATTTGAGTCGGCCATTCAGCTGGCTTACGCAAACCCCAGTTCACCAATTGGAGGGCTTCCGCTACTTCCTTTGGA
Organism: Epinephelus fuscoguttatus; assembly: GCF_011397635.1. Classification (NCBI taxonomy): domain Eukaryota; kingdom Metazoa; phylum Chordata; class Actinopteri; order Perciformes; family Serranidae; genus Epinephelus; species Epinephelus fuscoguttatus. Next base: position 13,994,252 of record NC_064756.1, read on the forward strand.
ATATTAATGTGGAGTGTTGGCGCTGCGGAGAACAAAGGTGAGAGAATCACGTCTGTTCAGGTAATCCGGTTGGTGTCAAACAGGCTCAGCTTTTATTTTCTAAAGGCAAGAGGAGACAAGGGAGAGGGAGACAGACAAACTGACGTCCTCACTCAGAGCAAAGACAGAGAGACAGGTGGATAGTTAGGCTCATTGTTAGAGTGATGTGCAGACTGATCGACAGGCACTGACTGAACTAGAGAGGGACAACGAGTAGAATATTAAAATCTTCACAAAAAGGCAGATAGGTAGTAATGTGTGTGTAAGAATGGGGAGATAGGTGAGGATAGATGACACGGGAATATGAGCGACGACACAAAACAAAAGTATTCAAAAGAGAACAGTAAAAAAAGGCAAGAAACAGTATGTAGCAGTGAATGAACTTAATTACATCTATTGCTCGGCTCAGAAAGATCTAATTCATGTTTCTAACATCAGCTACATTAATTAGAAGCAATCTCTGAGCTATTGTGCCCTTCCCCAGTGTCATTCAGCCTTCATTACAGCCACTTTGATACTGAAATGAAACAGCCTTCAGCCGGATTGTGGCCATTATACCACAGAGGCTTGCTGCTATTCAGCCAAAATTACATAGTCGAGTTCCTTTTGGGTTTAGCTTGCTCTGTCTGGGTGGGTGATTTGTTATTTTGAATGTGTCTGTGTGTGCCGGTGCATTTATGCATGGGAATGTGCATATTCTAGCTCGCATGCTTGATAAGTGATAGGCAATTTGTTTATGTTTTAGTGCTTTCATAAAGATTTGATTATGCGGTCAGCGCCAGCTCCCCTTGTATTTATGCGCATGTGATTGCATGTAAGTGTATTTTGTTTAAAGGGACACAAAGCGAGGCATTAAAAGATGGTCATTTACGGCGGACAGGAAGGACCCTCAGGCTGTGACAAAACACATTAGCAATTAGAGACTGTAGAGAAAACACTCACAGGAACACACACTTTATAAGCTGCATGAAGATGCTCACAGATCCATGTGCACGTTTCCACTTATTGACAATTACAAGAACATGCTGTAATGCACTTTCTGAGGAAAACACAATTACCCTCTACTTCATTGAACTCAGTGTTCCAGTCAGTTAAAGGTGATACAGTGATCCTTAGAGGTGGAGCTAAAGAATGAAATCCCAATCTCAGCATTACATAACACCAACTTGTGTGTTAATTGGCTGGAAACCAAGTGGTGCAAGTGCAGAGAGTGAGTGCAGTGTACAGTAGGTGCTCTGCTCAGTAAATACACATGCATGCACTCTCCTAAATATGTGCTTTAACAGTACTTTATTTTAACAGTACAATCATAAGGTAGAGTCAGGCCGGCTCAGACCAGGGTCTGACAGCAACACAGCTGTGCTCCATTGATTTCCTTCGTTTTCAGGCTGGTTTTGTGGATTTGGAGCTTAATGTGTATTAATGATACTCGTTACCTGGAGAGGTTGGAAAAAGACATACGTTTCTTCCCTGTTCCAAAACCAAAATCAAACCCTGAAAAGTGTAGGGTTAGCTAGCTAGCTACTGAAGATATAGCCTACTGAATGTATACACAAGCTGCTTTTGCTTTTTAATGATTATAACAGTGAAACAAAGACCAACCCTGCTGTACAGGAACCAGTGAAGGGAAGCAGGGAAACTTTGCTCATATTCAACCAGCTATGTGTTGCATTGTGCGCAGATGACTGTTGTTTGACTTGCCCGTCCGGTAGCAGAGGTCTGGGTGCTGAAGCCAAACGCCGTTCATCTGCACACACTGTGATGCTACACAGCTGGTTCAATATCAGCAAAGTTTCCCTTTATATTCATTGTCTTGTGTGGCGATCAGCAGTGATGTGGTGGTTCACTTTTACACTGTGATCTGTAGCCTATAGTTCGGCTTTAGCTTCTAACTATCTTTGTCTTTTTAACCTGTTGTTGCTGCTGAGTCAGTTTGACATCCTGGATATATCCTTCAAACACAGACTGGAGACCCCTCTGTCTGCTTCTCTCTGGAATCACTCTTTCATTTCTCCAAAAATATGATAATATTTCTTCAGGGAGTGCAGTTAGTTACAGTGTGGGCTCCATGCTTACTGTGACAGCTTGTTGAACCATTGCAAAGGGGCGGGGCTTAGTGAAAGGTCAGTTGCAAAATTTGCACTAACTATTTTTGTGGTAAAAGGTAGACTTGTGTTGCAATATATAACTGGTGTTTGTCTCCTAGTATGATCTTCCAACCAGCACATAACACCGCATCATATTCGGCTTGTTTTTAGCATATCCTGCTGATCAGTTGTTAGTATTTTGCTCATGTTTACACTCGTCTAAATCAGTAAAAGATATAATACAGCATCTGGGCTTTTATGCAGTGCTGCCTATAATAGGCCTGCTAAGTGATTTCAAATTCTGCATAGTGAAACAAGACCAGGGATCAGCAGCAATTTAGTCTAGGGCTTTTGTTTTATGGTTATCCTCCATAATAGAAAGAAGTGTGTGCAGCGCAGTGAGACTAATATGCAGTTCTTTTGAATCGGAGTCATAACAGTGTGGCTTAGTGCAACTGCTGTATGTGAATTATTTATGGACGCATGGAATTTCAGCTGATGTTATGAAATGCTGCATTTAAAAAAAAAAACAAAAAAACAAGTATTTTTTATTTGACAAAGCAGATTTTATTTGATTGGGGAATCTTCCCATCGTGAAGCCTGTGTGAGCACCAAGAATAGCACTGCAGATTTCATAATTGATGAGACATGTTAGCCTTGGTGCCGCCACTCAATATACTGACACACACACACACACACACACACACACACACACACACACACACACACACACACACCTCTCATTCCTCTCCCTTTAAAATCTGTTCCAATGAGTGACACCGTTAATCCTCTTTTCTCCACACACTACCCCTCTACTTCTCCACTTCAATGTCTTTTATCCTCATTTTCACTTTGCTAACATTTCTACTGTACCAATCTCCCATTCAGAAAGAAAGAATTTAATTTGAGTATAACTGCATAAACCTCCTACCTCAAGTGCTTAGGTCTAATATTCAGCCTTGGGGATTTTTTATTTAAATAAGAAAAATAAAATCTGTTCCCCATGCAGTTCACTTGTTTTTGAAATGTTCTATTCATATTGTGTATGGCTTCCAATGTTAGCACTATTTACATTATTAAATATTTATTGCCTGGTAGTGACACAGTAAAATATGCGTATCTTTAAAGGATATGCGCACCAGCACAATCCCATTACTTAACCACCTGACACACACACGCAGACAAACCCTCACGTCCAGCCTTTCTTCTGTGATCATGTCACACCACGATTCACACACCCATCTGAAAAGAGTGCCCCTGTTGAAATTTACAACCCCTATGCATCTTACGCTTGTATGTTTATTGCCTGAAATGGCAGGATGAAATCAAATTCATTACAAGGCCCTGCATCATCCTGAACCGCCTGCCGACGGCTTTATGTTCAGTCAGCTCAGCTTCCCATGGAAATGCTGAGCAGGAAGTTACATAGGGTGTGTGTGTGTTTGCTTAGCATGTTAATTTCTAGGCCTCCATGTAATACAAGTGTCAGGCGAGGGCTGTTAGCAGGGATTCGTATATATATATTTTCAGCCTGGGACTCAGAAATTTAGTCTCTCTCTGTGGTACCCGGGCTCATTAAAACATATTGCTTTTCTTGCCCGCTTCCCATTTTGGATCTAGACCTGGAGCGGCAGCAGCCAGGCCTGCTCTGATACTGGCTGAATGTGTAGCACATTATGAGTTATGAGATGCAGTACAGTTTGGGATTAAATTCGCTGCGTTATCTTTTTTTCCACACGATGCAGGCTTGGTCTCGCCTGTGATGAGGAGCGCTCGCTACAAGATGGCCAGAGAGAAAAATCTGTGTGTATGGAGCTCTCGCTTTCTCTTCCTCCATCCCTCCCCGTCTCAGTCCATATCACCCCTCATTCAATGCCTTCACCTCCCTCTCTCTCGCAGCTGCACCTCCTCTCCTTCCCCCCACTCCTCCTTCTAGGTTACGTATCATCTCTCCATACTTCCGTCTCTCTCTGCTCCAGTACTCTAGATTTTCACACTGAACTGTGTAGAATGGGATTACGGCTCCTGACAGATTTACAAAAAAAAACTAGTCTTCACTTCCTCTTCCCTCCATCTCTCCTCTCATGGTATACCTTTCTCACACTTGTCCCTCTTCTCACACTCTCTTCCTCCTCTGTCAGCCTTCTCCTTCTCTCTCTTTTTTCTAGACCCCCCCACCTCCCCCCTGCAATAAGACTGACAAGATAAGAGATTGCATTTCTCCGCTCAGCAGTCCGAGCTTGAAGAGGGTGTCATGTTTAAGGAGGGGAGTACCTGACATCGCACATCAAACCTTTATAACATTTCAATGGGTTTCCTATTCCTCTCCACCACATCTCGTCAGACATCAACCTATTATTGACAGATTGTGGATTAGAGAGGTGGAGGGGGAACCCAGGGCTTTCAGCAGATTGCTGCTATCTGTGTTTGCTGCTATCTACAGTACGGAGCGCTGTGGGACAAACGCTTGAGGAGGCAATAGGATTTTCTCTGCTCGGATGACTGTGTATAAGTGATGTCAGGTTGTTGTACAGTGCGGACTCGACAATAGGTACACGCTGAGAGGTGGGGCTAAAGGGGAAAACAAGAGAAGGGGGATGATGATTGGAAAGAATCAGAGCAGCAACAAATAAAAAAAAAAACTGAGCCAGAGAAAGGAGGAAACAATGTCTGATGGGGGAAAAAGGACGGGGAGTAACAGGCCTCTCTCCAAAACTGTAAGTGAACTGGTAAACTGTTCAATAGATGAAACATCTACTTTATAGTTCATAAATCAATCTCAAGTTCCATTCACGTCTTCTTGAGCTTTCGATGATATAACACGGTTCTCATCAGCAGATTGAGTTTGCCCTGTTGCCATTGAAATGCAGAAGGTCAAACTTTACATGATTCGGAGCACCTTGGGCTTCTCCTCCATGTTGCCTTGAAAGTTGAGTTTAAGTGTTTAGATGGAATGATATCCAAAGTATTTATAGCACTGATGTGAAGTGTTGTTGTGAATATCTATGAAAAAGAAATGGATCCTCGGTGTCATGTCAGATCACGTTTTGTGCTCATGAATACGTTTTCTAGGGCATATACCCTCTGCTTTCCTGCAGCTGTTATGTGTGAAGGCACAGTGAACACCCTCCTGGAAAATTGTTCGGCTATTATTAACATAAAATTATGTGATATCTTTCATACGGTCCCTGGTATCTCTTGTGAATACACATGACACCATACCAAAAATGTAGTAGTCAACACCAGTACTATTGAAACGTCATAATCCTTGATGGTAAATTGACTGCACTTGTATAGCACCTTTCTGGTCTTCCGACCACTGAAAGCGCTTTAACACTACATGTCACACTCATTCACACACTGGTGGCCAAGGCTACCATACATGGTGCCACCTGCTGCTCAGTAACCATTCACACGTTCTCACACACCAATGGAACAGCCATCAGAAGCTATTTGGGGTTTAGTATCTTGCCCAAGGATACTTTGATAACGGAATGAAAAACAAAACAAGCAATCCATGTACTTAAACATACACTCCTTTATTAAAACATTTAAATGTAATTTAAATTAGATTTTATTACTAATCCCTGATGATATCATTAAACCAGAAAGTACTAGTTTTTGTGGTTTAATGAGATTTTGTGGGTGAGGAAACAAATATTAATATATAGCCTACATTATATTAACATTTCTCCTGCACTGTTGTTGTCGTTAAGCACTTGTACATGTGAGATATGATGGATGGTCTTTGTGGTAGGCTGTTGGTCCTGCCCCTCCTCCACTGTGATGAACTTTGAGTAAATCACTGCGCTCAGTATAGTGTCACAGCCACTTTTAACCCAGCTGTCCAAACATTTTTCAACTCTTTGCTCCAATAAAAACACGCCAAACATGCAGCGCTCAGTGCTCAGCGCAGTAGGTGTTTTTCTTCTTCCTTTGGCTTTTATCGGCAGACTAGAACACTTGTAGGCATATATACGCTGCACCGTCAGGTCCAGCAGAATTGCAGGCTTGGTACCTACATTGGTGGAGAAAAACCACCATCAGTACATTTTCAGAATTTGGCATCAGCTTGTTACTGAAGTATCGGGTCTTGTGACATCCCCTCTTGTGACCAGATTAGTTCTTAATTTTTGACCTAAACAGCAACTAAATTTGCTGAAAAAAATAAATGTCATGTTTTAGGAGACAAAGAGACTTTTGTTCCCGTCAACCCCCATTCTTGCATTAATGAGGCTAAATTAACAAGAAAGGGAAGTCTTTAATAAATAAGTATAATCGTACAGGACATGCAGGCATTGTATAGACCAGTGGTTCCCAACTGGTGGGTTGCTGCAAGTGACTCACAAATGTGTCACATTTGTGAAAAAAAACCAAACAAAAAACAAACACGCTTTAATTTGAAGTACAGTGAATTTCCAGCACAGAGCTTTTATTTTGAAGTGCTATTACCTGCTGTAGAGTGAGTAACTAACAGACAGCTACTTAACACACACAGCAAACTAGTTAACGGCATGGCCAAATGAAAGTATGATGCTGTATATATTAAACCGTGGACTTAATAAGGAGAAATCTTGACCCGATGGGTGGACCAGTTGAGAACCAGTGATATAGATGCATGTGTGCAGAATAGGCATCCTGCCATTTTCTGTAAATGTGGTCATGTGTGGGTTTTTTTTAATGCAGTTTAGTTTCTTTCAAAAGATGTTCTTTAATTTAAAAAAATCTGCCCCTCCATTCAAAGAAGTATTAGTTAAACAATAGTTTTTCTTTAGTTGAATTTTTGTCTTACTCTCTCCACTTCCTCTTTCCTGCAGATAGTTCAGATGTCCCCAGATGGCCTGAGTGTATCAATATTACATTTGCCTCAAGTACAACTTTAAGGACAAGCTCTGCAGCTTGTTTCTACTCCAATTCCATCCCAGCCGCTGCTACGTTCGTACTAGAGGGAGCTTGTGACGACTGAGATTGTGACAAATGTTATGCCCGGTGCCCATATGTGTTCTTACTCTTTCCTCTCTTTCCCCTTATCCTCCCAAACAATTTTCTTCACTTCATTCCTTCCCTCTGTTGACCCCCACCTTCATCCTTTCTTCATTAACTCTCCTTATCTATTTGTCTCTCTCCATATCCTTTCAATCTACCCTTATTTCCTTGCTCCCTTCATCCCACTGTTCTATTCCCTCCCTTTCTACGTTAAATCCATCTCCCTCCACACCTTCCTCTCTCCTTTATCCCCCCCCCCCCACACACACACACACACACACACAATATGTCCCCCACTCCTCACCCCACTCTAGCTGTTTACCAAGCGTCCACTCTGTCATCTGCACTGAGACTGATGCTGTGCCGGCGCCATCCCTCTCCACAGTGTCACCACTCTGCCTTCAAAATTCAATCATTTAGTGAAACTGCAGTCGTGCACCATCTCTCATCTCCACCATTCTGGCTCTGACTGAGAGGCACCGTTGGCATGGCCTACTGATGCCCTGCCTGGATATTAAACAGTTTGGACACTTGAAGCATTTTAACTCTGATGTATTTTGATAGGTTTCACTGGTCTCTTGGGGATGATAGCAGTCACAGTGCTATTTTTGAACGTGGTGGTGGGGGTGGTTTCTGCTGAGCCAAACTCAAGCTGAACTGAGCCGGGCTGTGACACCTGAGACTGGATATTTATTACTCCCCGAGCTGCTGGAATGTACAGCAGTGCGAATAGATCACCATTTATATTGATTTAAAATGGATGTGGCCATCGGCAGGTTTACATAACGCAAAGGCGCAAGGTTTGGAATTGACTGTGAGGGCATGTCATGATGCATCTTGATCATGTCATCTGCCAAGCTGTCATAGAAAACCATTAATGTCATGGAAATTACTTGATTCGTGTGCAGGCAGTAAAATTGTCAAAACTGTCTACCAGCTTGTACACCAGGAAAACTAATTGGAGTGGGAATGTCCATACGCTCCTCATGATTTCAAGTTGTCAAAGAGCTTGAAAACTTAAAGGCTCTTTTAATCAATGACTATCTGTTACTGATTTTAGTTTCCCCAGTGCCCTCTGGTGAAGCTAAAAGTCACACACCTCTAGTGACAATCACTGAGTCATTCCTCTTCCCCCTTGACTCTCTCCTATTTCCTTTTTATCTTCCAGGTATATCTTTACTTTTATTTTTTTCCCACACTTAGATTCTCTTTTTTCTTTCAACCCACCTGCCCACTGGGATCTCTCATTTTCTTCCCGCACTTTTTACCCTCTGCTTCTTTCTTTCTTCTCCATCTGAGGCACAGGCCAGGGTTGCATATTCACTGTGAGTTTTGGTGCCAGGACACATTAACTTTCAGGTCCCCGGGCTCTGTGATCAGATCTGGCTCACAGACAGATCCAGTGAGCCAACCCACATGTGAGGTAAGGTCTCCTGGCTAACATTCGGGATTGGATGTGTGGGAAGTGTGGAAAGCAATCTGGGCACAATGTGGACTAACTGGTTGTTTCATCAGCGAAAACCACACCCCACAGTTTAATCCCGACTCCCGTGTTTCAACAGCTCCAGATGGGCTCTCCTCTTTCTGAGACCCTGGATTCTTTCTCTCTCGGTTTGGCTGTCGGTGTCTCATTCCAGACATCTCAGATCTGGATCTTTCCCCTCCAGGGGTCTCTTGTCTCTTCTCTCTATATATATTAATGGTGTCCTTGAGTTCTGCCTCTTATATATATGGTCTGTCCTCTTTACAGGTCATATCCTGATCCATATTTGTATATTTTTGCAGTCAGTTTACCCCGTGTTTTCACTCTGTTTCTCCGTATTGTAAATTTACTTCTGCCTTCTCTGTAAACACGACACCTATAGGCTACTGCATGTCTGTTCATCATGTAAGAGGGATCCCTCCTCTACTGCTCTTTATGAAGTTTCTTCCTTCTTTTCAGCAACTTCTCAAAAATCAATTGATGAAATATGTAATTTGTGTGTCCTCTAGCGTGACCCCGAAACTGTTTCTGATCTGACGCCCCTATCGACAGCATAACATCATTTGTCTGTACCCTCCAAAACCAAAACAAATCACTGCTGACAAATCGGTCACTTTAATGATTTGATAACACTTTGGTTAAAATTACTATCTTGAAGATCTTTGTTTTGTTCTCTTTGGTGGCACCTGTGGCATTAAGAGGTAATTGCATTGTTTTTTCCTGGGAGACTGGCTTGAAACTAGGCTGAAGTTTTTGTATCAGCATGTTTTATGAGCCGTGCAACAGGCGAGATGGACGGATTACCAAAGCATAGAGCGCGTGTGTGTGTGTGTGTGTGTGTGTGTGTGTGTGTGTGTGTGTGTGTGTGTGTGTGTGTTTGTTTAAATGTGTGTGAGAGCAGATTATTAATGACTGTGTAGTGTTAGCTATTTTTCTTTGGCAATGTCGACCTGGACATCCAGTTCATGATACTGCAAATGCAAAGACATTGTGACATTTCATTGTGTTACCTTATTCACAGATAGATGTGGTTTCACTGACATTTATTTAGATGAAAGTTTTTAGATCATTTCTAGGACTGTCCCAACTAAGAATTTCCTAGTCAACCAACAGTCGTCATTTAGGGCCATTAGTCGACTAGTTGCCCACATGTTTACGATATTATTTAATTATTAAATGATATATTTTGGGGCGGGGCAACACAATGGTTTGAGTTGAAGGTGTGAGAAAGAATAGTATCAGTAACATTGTTAACACTGTGCTACATTACATTACAAATACAAAACCGTACTAATGAACCTTCATTAATATAGGCCTATATTTTATCTACAAGTGCACGTCACACACTGAGCGAGCCGCCTGTTAATGACGCTGTGGGCAAAGCAGTAATGATTGTGCTAAGTGGCTAATGGGCATGTAGCTACTTCCATGTCGATGAATGATTGGCAAATGTTTGCCTGCAGAGTTTACGTATCACCTTGGGTTCGTCCTTCACCTTCGCAAAATGATCCCACACTTTGGATTTCCTGAGAGTGGCCACTTCCTGCATCTGTCCTTTTAAATGAAATTGCCACATGGTCCAGTTCTATAGGATAAGATAGGATTTCCTGCCCGACATGTTATTAACTAGCCTGTGTAATAACAGCAGGTACCAGCCCTGGAAATTAACGCGACTCCTGTCTGACTGCTGAGCGTGGCCACTTCCTCTGTGTCCTTTCAAACTAAATTCCCACGTGGTCTTTGTGCACATGAAAGATGAGTCTGATCACAAGTTTGAACATGACTTTCCTCACCATAAAAGACTTGAAGGTGGTTGTCTGGGTGCCCAAAGTGTGGGACTTTGAAACTTGAAATGTTCACAGTTTGTTTGCCATCTTCTTACAACATGAGCTGAATAAAACTCAAGGATCCTTTTGGACTTTTAAATACCTTTAGTTGCGTAACTTAACTGTACCCCAACTGTAGAGGCAGCAGAAATGCTCATATGACCACTTTTTTAAAGTCACAAATAATTTTAAAAGGCACTGACATAGACCTTTTTTTGCTTTAAGGTATGATGACTTAGTGATCATTGCACAGCATCAAAGGTGGAATTAAAAATAAAACCAAAAACATAACTTTAGCTTGTCCTTGAAGCAGAAATTGCCCTTCTAACAAGCTCCTTCCTCATTCTTTCATCTTGTACTAACACCTCTCCTTCATTACATCTGTAATTGTCTGTACTCCCGTGTATCTGCAGAGCCAGAAATAACAGTGAAGGTAAAGGTGTTAACAGAAGTAGGCAGAGCAACGTTTTAAATCTGTTCGCCTTCCCACATGGATTAATTCAGTATGAAGATATTGCTACTGTCATCATCATCTTCAGGTCTTTTAGTGCAGCTAAGTTTAATCTTTTTTTTTTTTACCCTCATCATTAAGGCAATCATGCAGGTCATATTCCCGTGTACACTTTGAAGCGATCACATGAAATTAGTCCATAATATTGTAATGATTAGTAGCCGGGGAGCCACATAAAATTTTAAGACTGACAAAGTCTGTGAGTGAAATTAAGTGGAATAATATTTTTATCTTCCTGAAATACCCAGACCAGCTTTTGTCCTTTTGAAGTCTAAGCGTAGGTCTGGGATGCTAGAAATCACTGCTGAGCCTTCTGGAGGTGTCATGGGTCTAATTCAACGAAACATCTGTGAAGGGAGGTGCCAACTTGATAACCCCGGCATGCAAGAGCTCGAGTGTGTGACTCGCACACTCAACACTGTAACATTCAGATAAGGTGTCGGGTGAATGGCGCTGCCTTTCTGGTGGTCCTGTGGATTTAGTATTTCTTTTTTTTTTTTTTGCGTGATGTCCTCTGCAGTCACCAGTTAGTACATCATTCCTTGGACGTCTAAATTGGGATTCTGTGTGCCAGTGTCCTTGGATGATTGCACAAAGGATTACAACATTAAATCCTGGGTATCCGATGTATTGTGGCTGTTGTCTCTTGCCCATCCTCTAACGAAGGACACAGTAGAATGTTTTACATTTTCAGAAGATGTTTTCACTGTAACAATCTAAAGACAACTGTAGTGTTTCAGATATCCATTGTAAATATACAGTTTTAGCACATGTGTGAAAATGATGACACAACTCAAGTATCTGACCTGCTCAAAAAAAGTTAGATCTGCCTTTATTGCCTCCATGCTGGCCATAGCTGTGGCTGAAGGCATTATGTTTTCGGGTTGTTCGTCCATCCATCCATCTGTGCATCCGCCTAGTTCTCATGAACATGATATCACAAGAACGCCACGGTGGAATTTTTTCAGATTTGATACGAACAGATTTTGTTGGTCATAGATCAAAGGTCAAGGTCACTGTGACCCTGTCTTTCTCACTCTTGTGAATGTGATATCTCAAGAACAATTTAATTTCTTCCAAGTTGACACAAGCATCCACTTGGACTCAAGAATTACCTAAATAGAATTTGGTGTTTGAAGGTCAAAGGTCAAGGTCACTGTGACCTCACAAAACATGTTTTTGGCTGTATCTTAAGAATTTGTATGCTAATTATAACAACATTTGAGACAAATGTTTAGTAGGATACAATGATGACGTTGTGACATTTTATATTCAAAAAGTCAGAGTTCAGCTTCACTGTGACATCATAGAGTGCTGTAAAAAACACTTTTCTAGCCACATCATATCTTAGGAGACATTTGGTCAGATACTGATACTGGTGATCTGGCCGTCCATCTTGAAACTGAGCTGATTTTATAGATCTACTGTGGTGCCAAGAGGGAAGATATATGTGAAGCATGTTTTCACAGACACTGATGTAAACTATAAATGCAACCTGACTGGTGTGTGGACTAGGGCTGGCCCCAACTAAGAATTTTCCTCTTCAACCAACAGTCGTCATTTAGGGCTATTAGTCGATTAGTCGCCTGCATGTTCATGATATTAATTTAATTATTAAATGATATATTTTGGGCTGGGCAACACAATGGTTTGAGTTGAAGGTGTGAGAAAGAATAGTATCAGTAACATTGTTAACACTGTGCTACATTACAGAGAAATACAAAACCGGACTAATGAACCTTCATTAATATAGGCCTATATTTTATCTACAAGTGCACGTCACACACTGAGCGAGCCGCCTGTTAATGACACTGTGGGCTAATGGGCATGTAGCTACTTCCATGTTTCAGATGATACGTCGTGTTTGTAGTCGACCAATGAAGATGAGTTTACATATCACCTTGGATTCGTCCTTCACCTTCCTAAAATGATCCCACACTTTGGATTTCCTGAGCATGGCCACTTCCTGTGTCTGTCCTTTTAAATGAGATTGCCACATGGTCCAGTCATTGGTGTTGAGGCATACCTCCGCAAGATGGTAATTCTAGTTTAACAGTGACACAGGACATTTAGCAGGTGTTCATATCTAGAATTATGAAGAATATGAGAAGCAGTTAGGATTTGGGCATTTGGCTGCATGCTAGCAGTAGAGGAGAGGTGTGAGGGCACAATAACAGCACTTGAATAGCTAAAGACCTGAGGAATAGAAGAATGAAGAGGTGTGAAAATCAAGCCTACATCTTAAATTTATCAGCAAGAAATATTCATTCAGAGTCTTGTCATTTGCAAATTTTATGTTTAAAAGACATTCTTATTGTTGCAGTCATTATTTTTTAGCTCATCCCTCCATCTATCCATTTTCTAACCGCTTATCCTCTTGAGGGTCACGGGGGGGGGCTTTTTTTGCAATGTTCATCTTCTTTCACCAGTTTTTAACATCATCCAATCTGTACATGCTATTAAAACATGAATAACCTTCAAAATCAATTAAAAAAACAAACAAACAAAAAAGACACCTGAAATGACCCTGCTGTCCTTGCCATGCGTATTGTTTTCATTTCCAGCAAAGGACTTCTTCGTTTCCTATTTCGCTATCCTACGGGCCTTCTACCCCTCTCTGAGGTGGTAATACGTGTCACTGGGGAAATGCCTTCAAGCCCAGTCAGAATCTGAGACAGATTAGGAGGAGAGCTGTGCCATGAGCCAGGTGTCAAGAGTGACCTGTGATGGCCAGCTTCAAAAATAGCCTGAGGCCACACACGCGGTGCATGTATGGCGTGATGACACACACATGCACATCTTGTGAAAAGACAGTAATGTCTTTGATAGCAAACACAGGAGTGACTTCTGCGTCCTGCTGGCTGGAACAGATGGCTCGAAACATGCTGTCTTGCTGCGTGTGTGTGTAGCATGTTTCCTCTCTGCTAGTCTTTTTTCATCCCTCGTCTTAGTGTGCGGTCGCTGCAGGCTTGTCACCTTCAACATGACTCATGCTGAGATGCGGAAAAGAGAGAGGCAAATAAAAGTGACATGGCCCGAGTCTAATCAGATCTGTGGGTGAGTTCAAAAGTGGAAGGGTTGAAGGTCAAAAGATTACGGTATGGGGGTGATAGAGTGACAGGTTGTATGTTGTTACATACGACACTCATAAACCACCATTATAAGCCCTTTTTACACAGAGACTGCGCTATAGGACTGCTATGAAGTCTCTTCTTTGAGCTGCCTTTGCATTTTAGCACAGAATGATGGCATCATGTCGCTCCAGTGTATGATTTTACATAGCATGCCAGTCGGCATGACATTTAGTGTGACATATGATGAAAAAACAATGGCATTAACGCAGGAATAACAATCATTTGCAGTCCCTGTTAAATGGCGGCTGATCTCGTCCTCCTCTTGGAGGGTAAGGAGCTCCCGGTCTCATTGTTTTCCCAATTTGTCGACATTTTCGGTCACTGTTCTTCTTCTTTGAGCTAGCTGCTAACTGCTATCTTCTTTTTAAATCTCCCACAGTAGGTTGCAGGCATAATATGTCGTCAAAACATCAAACCCCTGCTGCCCATGATCCCGTCCTGCCAGCTACCTCCAATGCTGGCTTAAAGGAGAGACAACGCTGTCCTCCAAGTCCACGAATGTACCTTTTATACAGAATAGCGAGGTGGCACAACAGTGTGAAATTCCTGCCCTGGAGAAGCAGTGTGAAAGAGGCTATGGAGAACATGGACCGTGTGTGTGTGTATGTGTGTGTGTGTGTTTAGAGTATTTAGAAAAGAGCCATAAATTCTGTTTCTTTCCACAGTGACTGAAATTTTTAGTGAGAGTATTTAGTGTGAAGCTCAGCATGAGTTTACTTGAGCATCAATCTTGTTTCTGAAAGGACTTTTCCAGTGACACTCTTCATTTGCATGTGTGTCTGTCTTTGTGTGTTTTGTGTGTTGGCAGGCCGGGCACGTTAGTAGGTAAACAAATCAGGCGAGACTCAGGTCTCTCCTTTGTCGTAAATCAGATTGAAAGTGCTTAGTCACTCACATGCGCGCGCGCACACACACACACACACACACACACACACACACTCGTCAGCTGCTCAGTGAATCAGGTGGCAACAAGCTGTTTGTGGACTCAAATCAACAATGATTGGATGCAACATTACTTTTTTTTTTTAACCATAGTATGTGTGTGTGTGTTGGGTGGGGAGATGGGTGCATGGTTGTGTTTGCATTTGTGTATTTGTGAATTAAAGGAAAAAGAAATATTCAGAGAATTGTGTAATAGCTCAAACATGTCTCGGAGTCTTTCAGTGTCACTGAAAACGAAAAAACAACCACAGCAACACAAGATACAAAAGAAGATGAAATAAGTCCCTCAACATCAGTCATTCACAACTTGTGTCATCTCTCATCAATTGTTGTCGGTCTCTCCTCACCTCACTCAGTCTTCATGATGCATAGAGAACCATGGCCAGCGACTAGCGACTGTAGCGTCATTGTCAAGGTCCTTGTCATCTTTTACTTTTTATTATTTTCATTTTTTTAAAGTTAGACAAACTTTTAAACGGAATGTTCCTGTTGGCCCTCAAAAAACTTTTTCAAGGGCTCATCTGAACACGTACACATGCACACACACAAAACACAGGCTAGCACAAGCACAAAGGTTTGTATAAGCTCTGCTTTATACCTGCCTAAAAACTTTGATCAAATCAATGATGAAACCCAACGGCAAGATTGAAGTGAAAGGGTGTAAGGTAAGATGCGGAGGGTGGGGAGGTAATAAAGAGGGCAAGACAGATGAGGAGATGAGTACACACCTGGTAAGTTTTATATCAAGGTGGCATACATGGTCCCTTGTCCCAAGATCTCTATCGTAGACCAGCAGTTGGTTTTGAAATACACCGATCAGCCAAAACATTAAAACCACTGACAGATAAAATGAATAACTGATCATCTCATCTCATCACAATGCAATGTTCTTCTGAGGAACCTTGGGTCCTGACATTCACATGGAAGCCACTTGACAAGCACCCAAACACTGCTGCAGACCACGCCCGAGCTCAATCTGACCTCTCTCCCTGGTTGGCTGTAGCTCAGAGGTAGCTCCGCCAATTGGAAGATTGGCAGTTCGATCCCAGGCTCCTCCATTCCACATGTGGAAGTATTCTTGGGCTAGGTACTAAACCCCAAATTGCTCCCAATGGCTGTTCGTCAGTCTGTGAATGGTTACTGAGTAGCAGGTGGCGCCATGTATGGTAGCCTCGGCCACCAGTGTGTGAATGTGTTTGTGAATGGGGGAATGTGATGTAGTGTAAGAACGCTCTGAGTGTTCGGAAGACTAGGAAGGTGCAAAATTACCCAGATCCCAATCAGATCGAATATATAGCAACCCTTAGGACTCAAGGGATCCACTGCCAATGCCCTGGTGCCGAACACCACAGAGCACCCCTTGCAATTCCTGTGTCCATGCCTCAAGAAGTCCGAGCCAAATCTGATCCACAGTGGGGCCTGTGACCTGTTGAGGCATGGACACAGGACCTCTGGAGTACCGCCACGTCCCACGGATGCTTCATCGTATTTGAATCTGGAGGATTAGGAGGCCCTGAGTTCTGTGCCACCTTCTTCGCACCATTGCTGACCAGTTTTTACGGTGTGGCATGGCACCTTGTCCTGCAATGGGGACCACTGCTATTGGGCAGGGCCGTTGCCACGAGGGGGTGGACTTGGTCTGTAACTGTGTTTGGGTGGCTGGTGCATGTTAAGTGGCATCCACATGAATACCAGGACCCAGTGTTTCCCAGCAGAACATTGTGTTGTAATGAGATGATCAGTGTTATTCTCTTCACCTGTCAGTGGTTGTAATATTTTGGCTGATCACTGTATATTGGTAAATCAGAATATAAACAATCCCACTGCCAGTATATGCTTAAAAAAGGTTTTGAAACACTGCAATGCTTTTTGATCTGATCTGATCTGTCTCTCAGCAACTTAGTTGTCCTTAGCACAATATTTCTGCCGTAGATTTGAGGACGCTGCGCCATTCAATACACAAAAGCAGATGCTAGAAGTCACACATGAAAGTCTGAGATCTGCAGATGAAGTAAAATCTCATAGAATATTTATGACAATCCAGCAACGCAGAGCAATTTCCCTCTTACCTTTGGGGTTACGGGAGCGAAGGGAAACACAGTTACAAAGTTCAACCAGAGTTCAAACAGGTTTGACTTCTCGCTCCAAGCAAATTCCATGTCAAAAAGAGCCAGGGGTTTCTTCAGGGGGGTTCAGACAAGAGCGATGCTGTTAAAATCCCAGCTCTATTTAGTTATGATCTTTTTCGGCTGCAATCTCACCTCTTTACTCTGAGGTACTGTGCTCTAATAGAGTCAGTGGAAGACTGTGGCAGCATTGCTTTCCAGAAGTGTGTATTTATGTGTTTGTGCGAGCAAGTGAGTTTCTAGTCATGCACCTATTTGTGTGTGTGTGTGTGTGTGTGTGTGTGTGTGTGCCTTCCCTCCTCCACAACTCTGCTCAGTATCACTGCTGTGAAAATGAGACCCCACTTCCCATTCAGCCATGCCCAGTTAAATAAAGGGGTAGGCAACCAGCTATCAACTGCTTGCATGACTGAATGTCAAAACAGTGCCAACACGCTGTCACTCAGCCCTGCAGCCTTAAGTTGTAACACCGAGGCCTCTGCAACTCTCAGCTTACCCATCATTTGTTGCAATGATGAACAGATGATAGAGGGAACGTTCAAGAGCAGCAGTGCGGTCGTGAACCTGGCGTAGGAGGGAAGGCAAAGGCGGGGTGGGGGGTCTAAAAGAGGAGAGGGAAGGTGCGTGTAGCGCGAGAGCATGAATGAGAGTAAATGAGAGCATCCAGTCAGATAACAAAAGGCTATGAATAACAAGACAGTTGAGAGAAGAGTTGGGGGAAGGAACACGGCGAGAGGTAAAAGAGTTCATTATTTGTTGCGGGAACACCGAGAGTGGCCTACGTAGGATAAAAAGACGCTTTGGCTTTTCTACCTCGAGGCTATGTGTCAATCAAACCTGCGTGTCATTCATCACGCCCACGCGAGTGCTGCATCAGTATGTGAGCTTCCTGCTGGGCGTGTCTCTCGTGTAAGTGAAGGTGAAACAGTTAGTTAACAACAGAAAACCTTCCCGTTGTCATGTCTCGGTGCATGTACAAATGGTGTGTGTAACATACCAGAGAAAATAGAAGACAACGTAGCTAACAGAAATGTGTGGAGGTAGAGTGGAGGAATGAGAGGAGGTGGAGGAGAGCAAAGACATGAGCAAGACACAAGGACTCTAGTTGTTCACTAATAAGAGGTGGTAAAAGAGGGTTGGCCTTCTCACAGGGAGACGAACACATGTACGCTCACACGCAGCAGAGCATAAACACACATTCGGAAAAACCGCCTCATAATGGGGAACAAACTTGTTAAACACACACTGCCTCAATACTGAAAATCTATAACACACATTAGCTCTCTCTGGATGCAGGGAGTGGTTGAAGGTCTGAAAAAAAGTGTGTGCAGGATGGAGTGTGTATACGTGTGTGTGTGTGTGTGTGTGTGTGTGTGTGTGTACATGTGTGTGCTCTTAAAAGTAGATTTAAGCTGTTTTGCTGTAAGAGGAAATCTGTGTCCTGGGAAACATTTTCAATAGCACTCTGTTGTACAGTAATTTGTGTGTGTTTGTGTGTGTGTGTGTGTGTGTGTGTGTATGTTCTTTGCGGGGCCAGAGCGACCAATTAGAGACCCTCCATGAAACTGTTTGGAGAGTTCGGGACGAAGCAAAGTTTTTACACGAGCACAAATCTCTCTGTACATGTACAACAACATATGTTTGGGATTCTCTTAGCAGTGTAAACAAGTCATATACAAACTGTGTGTGAGTGTTTATGTTTGTTTGTTGGTATGTGTGTGCTGTGGCTTTTATCGCTCTCCCCTTTTCTGTTTTTACTCCTCTCTCAGTCTCAGGTTCTTTCTCTGTCTCTGTGCTCACACACTGGTTTAGTACTCGATGTACTTGAGCTGTCTTTTCATGTTATTCCCTGATCTCATTCATGACATACCAAATTAAAATTGGTTGGCCAACATGTGCTCACTTAAAGGCTTCTTTTGGGGGAATCAGTTTCTTGAATTACGGTGTCTGCATGATGAAGCCCTGCAACTTTAGTTCATTACAATTAAAGTGATGCTGTATTGGTATGGGCTGTATAAGCTAGAGAGCTAATGAGTCCTTGGTGTGAGTGTGTGTGTACAAACTGACTTGGCTAACAGGTTAGTTGGCAAGCTACTTAGCCTCATGAAGCTGTAATTTTAAACTAGATAATTACGGTGGAATGTTGAGACAGGGCAGGGACGAGCAAACGACAGTGTGTGTGTGTGTGTGTGTGTGTGTGAGTTCGACAGACGCACTATGATTAGGCTGCAGTTTCTGCTAGCTGTTTATCCCCATTACTGCTGCCAAGGAGCTTACCAGCTAAATTGGGCAAATTCTGGTCCCCTAAACAAATTACTCGCTCTATTTGAGGAGGGAAATCAAATTAAGAAATTAGCACAGATCCAGCACTGTACCACAGCCAGTAATACTATTAGCCCTTTAGTTTAGATTTCATCGTTATTCCATCAGCTAAGGTCAGGGATACTGTTTGGATGCTGATGCGTATGGATTACCTTTACATTGCCAACTTTAAGTATACTCTTAAATTTTGATTAAACAGTGAAATGCATTTGTACCTGAGGAATCCTGTTAAACCAAAAAGTGGGCCAGTGTGTCTTGCTTTTTGTTCTCTAGCTAATGCTCTGCTGCCCCACCTCAAAGGCTAATTGTTTGGGTAAAGCCTGCATCACTAATGCAGGAGAGATGCAGGGTGGCTGAATTAACTCCTCTGCAACTCTAGAGCACCAAGCAGCTGCTGTAGTTTCAAAAAGGGAGATGAAGGGTACAAACTGAATCAGATATGCAATAAATACTTGTCTTTGATTCAAGCGTTACAGTGTGATTACAGGGGTTTCCCATTTTTCTCACTATTAAGGCCACTGAAAACTTTGATAACACTGTTTGTATAATTCTGATGCATGAAGTGTTCGTGTAAAGGTTCAGTGTGCAGGCTTTAGGGGGATATACTGGCCAAAATGGAATAAAATATCACATAATAACTATGTTTTCTTGAGTTTAAGATCACCTGAAAATGTTTGTTTTCGTTAGTTTAGAATGAGCCATTAATATCTACATAGTTGGTCCTGGTGCAGCTTCTGCAGTGATGTCGGTGACCGTTGTGATGAAGAGGGAGCTTTTGATTTACTGACCCAACCCTCACCTATGGTCATGAGCTCTGGGTAGTGACTGAAAGAATGAGATCACGGATACAAGCGGTGGAAATGAGTTTCCTCCGTGGGGTGGCTGGGCTCAGCCTTAGTGATAGGGTGAGGAGCTCTGACATCCGGAGGGAGCTCGGAGTAGAGCTGCTGCTCCTTCGTGTCGAAAGGGGTCAGTTGAGGTGGTTCAGGCATCTCCTGCTGGAGGTGTTCCAGGGGCGTCCTACAGCTAGGAGGCCCCAAGGTAGACCCCGACACACACTGGAGGGATTACATATCTCATCTGGCCTGGGAACACCTTGGGGTCCCCCAGGAGGAGCTGGAAAGCGTTGCTGGGGAGAGGGACATCTGGGGTGCTTTGCTTGGCCTGCTGCCCTCACAACTCAGCTTTGGATACGGGGATGAAAATGGATGGATGGTCCTAGTCAGTAATGGGGTACTCATCTACGGATATCATGATGTTGCACTGCCATGTTTCTCCAGTACCCCAGAATGGACAAACCAAACACTGGCTCCAGATAGTTCCATTCATGTTTTCATGCCGGTCAACATTAGTGGTGTGACGATCCATTGATCTGGATTTATTGATTCATTGATCAAAGATCCAGTATCATCGATGCAAAGTGAAAACATCAATCCATATTATCATCTTTAGAATATGCCTTTATTTTGAAATTCATTCAGACTGTGTTAAATGGGTATATAATATTGTCTCATGTCGCTTGCAGGCCCCTGAATCACACTGAATTGAAATTGTATCATGGCAGACTTTGTGATATCAGCAAATATGGTATTGTTGTCCAAGGCATTGATATGATAATGTATCATGATGACACTGGTAATTTACACCCCCTAGTCATCATAGTTAAATCACCTGGTCTGTTTGTTTTGAAGAGAAGGAGACCTCTGCAGAACATTCAGCTTTTGACAATAACCTCCTGAACGTTTGGATCTGAAGTTATTGGAGGAAAAAGATGAACACACACAGGTGCTGGGCTAGCAGCCCGTCTGCAACGTGCCAGACAGCATTGGAGAAACACGGATTTGTAATGTGAATATGCTTTATTCAGTGTTTTCACTGGTTCTCAGTGTGTTTTGGGGAGGACCAGACCTCTGTGAATAATTCAGCTCCCATTAAAAACCTCTTGAACAATGAACACTGAAGAAATTCTAACTGTGAGAAGTTTCAGCTGGTTGCAGTCTGCAGTCCTCACTGCTAAAAAACACTAAATCCCCCTGAATTCACACACTGCTCCTTTAAATAAAGTGTGGTTACATATGCATGCACAGCATTTGCACAAGCCTACATATGGGCATTCTGCAGGTCCTGCAGGTGAAATGACTTCGGCTCTGGCATTTAGTTGATCCACACATTACTGCAGACCTTTTGAACAAAAGAAAATAATAGGGAATCAAAGGGTGGGGCGGAATAGAAACTGCAGGAAGGAGGAAGACATTAAAAAGAAGCGCAGTTAAGGTGGGAGAGTGTGAGGGGAAGAAAGAGCAGCAGGAAACCAAAAAAGGTGATGCAACAAATGAAATGATTGGATCAGAGTGCTAAAAAGGAGGACTAAACTTATGAAGAGAGATAGAGACGGGGGCGAGTGAGAGGAGAGGAATCGCCGGCCGTATGTCATCTGCTTCTCTCTCTTCCCATTCATTTCTTTTCTTTCCCCACTTACATTTAAACAACCATCTCTACCCATCT
Source organism: Epinephelus fuscoguttatus (assembly GCF_011397635.1). Taxonomy (NCBI): domain Eukaryota; kingdom Metazoa; phylum Chordata; class Actinopteri; order Perciformes; family Serranidae; genus Epinephelus; species Epinephelus fuscoguttatus. The sequence goes on from NC_064756.1 coordinate 14,016,213, forward strand.
CTCTTCTTCCTGTCGCCCTCCCTGTTTCTCCCAATGCACTCTCACCTGAGCAAGATTAATCGTTCCAGTCGAATCGCATTACCTCCCAGCCCAACTCCAAACTTCCCGTACACACACACACACACACACACACACGCTCATGGGGAGATGGATATATATAGAGAGAGGACCTGCGAGCCAGAGGCAGAGATGGAGGATGGAGGTTGCGGGTACTGAGGGAGTTAAATGCATGGATGGTCTGCTCATTAAACTCATCACATTATTTTAGACCTGTGCTTTATTACACTTAACTGGGACACCGGGCACTCAGTCAAATACACACATTCACACATACTTCTCTACACACATCTATCCCGAGCTGCAGCTTCGCCGTAATGTGTTTATGACGTAGCATGTTTAATTTGAAGAGGAGGATGATTCATGGCCCCCCCCATAAACAATGCTTCATCATCCCGAAGCACCTATGGCATAAGGAGGGGGTGTGCAGGGGCAGGGAAACTGTTGTTAATGGGATGCTAATCATCTCATAACCTGGAAAACGGGCACAAGCCCTCACGCAGATGTGTTTGTGTGTTTACATGTGCACATTTATTACTGTTTATGTGCAGTTTTTTTCTCCTGTGTGCTGCGCTCCACGGTCCATGTTTGCGAGCTTGTGTGCGTGCGTGTGAGGGTGAATATTGATCTATCTCTGTGTGCTCCATCACCCTGCCAAGCATAATAAGGAAGAATGGGACACTAAGCAGGTGCTCCCCCTTTGCTGATTTATAAACATATGCGGCGGAGTAAACACCTCAATCACCGCGAGGGGCAAGGCCTGGTGAATTAATAAAATTTAAATGCTATAGGGATAATGGGCTCTTAGATTTTATGCATACGACCTCTTCAGATATTACAAATACAGTTCTCTTTTTTTCCTTAAAGGTGCAGTGAGTAAATCCTGGAGAAAATCAATGTGCAGGCTAAATGGGGTCAAAATAGCCAAGACTGAACTAGGTAAGACTTTAATATGAACATGGTTGGGAGGCTTACTTTTATATTATATGATATAATATTCCACTAGAGATAACTGAATACATGAATTTTTAACTAGGGGTGTGCCATACCATCTTGTTGATGAAAACACCGGTACAATTTTTGACATGAAATGAAATATTCATATTGTGATACTCGCAACATTTTGACTTATTGACATATTGATGTCATACTGTTACCCATGGCAACAACAAGCATGGCTGAAGGCGAAATTATTACCGAATCCGCGGTGATTCCAAAAAGAGGAGTAGCTTCAGTAGTGTGGAATAAACTGTGGCGTCCTGAATGTTTTATGAACAGCCCCGGACTTCTCAGACTCTTTTAGTGAGTTAGCGCTCAGAGGGAACTCATTCAGTGGCTCCTCTGGCAGCAGCACAGCATCTCTCCCTCTCCTCTCGCCGTGCGCATATGGAAGTCAGTGGCGTCAAGTGATTTTGTCACAAACCTTTGGTAATGTAAAGCTATGTGATGCTTGTGGCTCAACAAAAATGTACATAAATGTAAATGTACAGTAGTTATGTTGGCATAACAGCCTGTTACAGGTCATTCTCGGAATCCATCGGCTGTATTCGGCGTCTGACTTCCGGCAGATGGCGATACAGCCTCTGGGGGCAGACCCCCGATTTTTTGGCATTCTGGTTTGATTTGGGCGGAGGAGGCGAATTTCCGACTTCCATTTATATATAAATAAATATGCTGAACCATTGCGATGGATTGAGAGTTTGTAGTGACGGCAATTAGTTTCCGCCTCGTTAGTTCACTGCATGGACCGTTTAACCTGACATTAACTGCAGCCGGCTCAAACGTGATTGGTCAATATCACGCGGACTACAAACAGCCTACAACCGGAAACCAGGGCTCTTCCGCTCTTCTTCCGGAGGCAAGATCTCTGGGGTTTGCCTACAGACTCTACATTCACCGAATGTAGAGTCTGTATATAGAGACTAGTCACAGGTTACATCATGATGATTAGAGGAGAAATGGCAGAGCATAAAGGTCCAGGTGGGAAAAAATCCCCAACTCAGTCAGTTAGGATTGTGCTAAAAGAAGGATATCACCTGTTGATTTATATATATTCCCAGGGGACATTGTTTTGTATTTAGTAACTGTTTAAATGTGTAATTTGTGGTAGATTTGATTTTGTTGAACTATTGATATTGTATACAGAATTGAATTGCTTAGTTCTAACTGAATATTTGAAGTCAAACTGTAAAACTATTTTATTTATTTTGTTGCTGGTTCTATTTTCTAAATTAACAATAAAATATGTGCGTGTATATACATATATATATATATATATATATATATATATATATATATATATATATATATATATATATAAAATGTATATTTATTTTATTTATTTATTTATTTATTTTACTAATTTGTCATATTGTCAAGAATATTGTTATCACAAAAATACCCTGAAATATCGTGATATCATTTTAAGGCCATATTGCCCAGCCCTGTTTGTAACATAAGGCCCATTTCCACTGAAGAAGTTCCTGGTACTATTTGGGGGGCAGGAACCGCCGTGTCTCCACTGAGAGGGCGGAGCAGGAGGAAGGTTCCTGTAAAGTTACGGGCTCTGGATGTGACGTAATCATTGCACAACCATTTTGACCGGGGCGACACAGCAAAGAAATAAACAAAGAACAACAACAAGGAAGAAGAAGAAAGCAGACGTAAGAAAGATGATTATCAACATGGAAGGAGCTGAGGTGGTTGCTGGCGTGTCTCTTTGTCTACATGGTGGTGGAAGCTATAAACGAGAGGAGAAGACGTTTTAAAAATGCCGGCTATATTGTCGCTTTCTGTTGATGTCACATTCCGCCTTGAGTATATCCAATCAGCACCAAGTAAACCCCAAGCCCCAGCCAGGAGTTTTTCAGTGCCGTTCTGAGTACCTACTCCGAGGCAGGGACTTGTTTAGCCCCTGTAAAAGTTCTGGAACTCTGTCCTTCGGGGGTGGTTCCTGCGGTGGAGACACGCACCAACGGCCCCGGCCCCGTAAATTTACCCCGAAGTTCCTGTGGTGGAAACGGGCCTTATATTCTAGGAGGGTACACAAGTAATGTATTGTAAAAACAAAAATAATCTTTCTGAGCCCATTTTTGGGGTCACACTAACATTAGTACACATAACACAAATGTGGTATGTTTTTTGGCATCCACCAGAGAACAAAGTCTTCACTTTCCTTTACACTTTATTTAACTTACACACCATGTACATGTGTAGGTAAAATGTTATTTATGTATTTCTGTGCTGAAAACACATTCCTCACAGTGCCCTGGCTGTGCATCTCCTCTGCCATTGTCATGTTGCGTGTGGCAGGTGTGCTGCACAAATTGTTGCACATTAAGAAAAAAGAATCTGTTAATATCAAAGGTGTGGCACATGGATTTTAGAGCAAATAAAACCAGTACAAAGAGATTTCTGCACACTTATCTATGTCGTGTTTCACCTTATTGTCAAGCTTTTAGTCTTAAACACTGCATAGATGTAAGTGTGGGGAAATCTTTTTCTACCAGTTTGGACTTACTGACATTTCCAGCACCTCGCCAAGACCGAGCTGGGTCGAGTGGTGGTTGTTCTGCATCAGAGCAAAAAAAGGTTACTTATCCTTTAAAGTAATCTACCTTGAAAGACAGTAACTGTATTCAGAATACCACCAATTTAAACTGTAACTATGGTGGCGTACAGTTACTCATATTTTGTATTTAAAACATATAATGCTGTTACTCCCCAACTCTGGATTTGAATGAGTCTGGCAGCAGGCTACATTTACATTTTACAATTCTTAAAATGGTTGGCACAGTGGTACAGCAGCAGGGTTCGCTGGGCTGGGGGCCTTTTTGTGTGGAGTTTGCATGTTCTCTCCGTGTCAGCGCAGGTTTTGTTCAGGGTCTTTGGCTTCCTCCCACAGTCCAAAGACATGCAGGTTAATTGGTGACTCTAAATTGTCCGTAGGTGTGAATGTGAGTGTGAATGGCTGTCTGTCGATATGTGTCAGCCCTGTGATAGTCTGGTGATCTCGCCAAATGTCAGCTGGGATAGGCTCCAGCACCCTCGCAACCGGATAAGCGGTAACGGATAACAAATGAATAAATGAACAACTGAAAAGAAAGCATATGGCAATCATATATTTTTTCTTTCAGCCCCATGGAGCAAAGCCATCTGAATGAAAATAAGTTCAATTTTTTATTTATGTTGAAACTTGCGTAAGGCATGTGATACAAATGCAGGATGATGGTTCTTCTAACCATACTGCAGCAATTAGTGTGTACTGGAAACTAGATTTCTGTAGTTTACGTCAGTCACATCAAGACGTTTTACATAAACTGTCATTCATATTTATACTGCAGTGACTTACAGGCACTCACTTTGCTGCAAATACAGCTAGACCACAGCCTTACTTTAAATAATGCTATATGCTCGCAGAACATTTTAATTAAAAATGAATGCACGAACACACAGATTAGTGATATCAAGCCTACCAACCTGTGCTCATATGTGTGCATATGATCGTCTCTCACTCTTGTCCTCAAACTCCCCCTGAAGACACGAGCTGTTGTGTGCCGGGCGATGCTTCTCAGGTCTCAGAGTGTTAGTGTGTGTGTGTGAGTGTGGTTTATTTAAATAAGATGGGGACACTAAGGGTTACCGTGATCCGATGGCTGCTGTCCACTGTGTGAACTTTCCTCCTCTGTTATCTCAGAAAGAGGCAGCCCTCTCCACCACCTTCGTTTTTCTCACTCTGTCTCACACTCTCCTCCCGTCCGAGTCGTTTTATCTCTCGCATCCTTTTGGTCATTTCTCCCCTCTCATTCCACCCTGAGCCTTTTCCTCCACTGTTATCTGTCAGCATTCATTTTTAATTCATTTTTTTCTCCTTTCACAGCTGCCATTGTTTCTGTTTACCTCTCTTCTGCCATCTTTTTTCTCCACTTCCTGCAACTGGGACACGTTTCTCTTTAACCCCTTCCCTCTATTCCACCTCTGACATGACTGTCCATCTCGGCTCAGACTCTCATAACCCTGCCAATCAATCAGAGGTAATACAGTTTTATTTGACATGTGTCCCTGTGTCATTGGCCTCTTATAGGCAGGGCTACACCCACCGTAGGCACTTTGTGAAATGAACAGACCCCTCGGGATGGAAATAGTTAATAATATATAAATCAGATAGATGATGTTATTGCCTGTTGTAATCTTTTCGTGTGCTCACATACTGTGCTGTATGTGCTGAGAGACGCCCTCTGAAAAAGCCTCTCATTGGATATGGAGGAAAGAACTTAAAAGTTATAGTGTACCATTTGTGAGAAACATAATTCCACCTGAATTACTTTTTTAAAAATATTTATTGACTTAATGGGCAAACATTTGTAATGAATGTATCTGCCAAGTTCCACATTCTTAATTTGTTTTCCTACAATACCTGTTCCTGCAATCAACAGCCACTTGTGCTAACTAAAGATTGATTAATGTTTTTTTTATGGTCGTGTTTAGGCACTCAAAACACTTGGTGAAGGTTAGGCAATGATTGCGTTCTTGGATTCCCTCCACTCAAAACTGTGTTTTTCTTATGTTTATGCCCCCTAAAATGTCTGACCTTGCTTATACCAACTTCTTTGCAAAGTTTTTCACCAGAGAGTTTTGTTTTATTTTCACATTCCTGATGACATCCCTAAAATCTGAAATTCAAACATACCCCAGGCAAGCTAGATTGGGTAAGCCACCAATCTGAAAGCCAATCGCTTTCTCATACACTACAACTCTTCAATGGAGGAACAGATGTCGACTTGAACTGGCAAAGAAACTTGAAACTTCCAGCACGGCGCAGACTTGTCAGTGAAGAAAGCAAAGTTAGCATTAGCACAGAGAAAGTTTTGGCAGCAGACATGGTAGAGTGTGCAGTTTCTGGATGTAGGCTGGACCAATGTAAACACACCATGACATCGTAGCAGATATAGTATATTTCATAACCACTAATGCTGTGTCAGCCACTGCCAGTTACATGCTAAAAAGCTAACAAAGCTAACAAACAACATAAACAAATAGAAGATGCTAAATCCACATCTTATATGGCATCTTATATACAGTATATACAGCCGAATCTCTTGATGTGCACTGCTTTTATACGGGTATGGCATAGCCAGACCTGTCGTCATGCTTCGTTTCAGCACTAGGAAAAGCGGAAAGCGAAACCTAGGGCAAGCAGTGGTGGTGAGTGAGGCAGAGGCCAGATCCAGAATTTCTCAATGAGCGCAGGAGTAAATTTTTGTTTGTTTGGATGGCATGGTGGTGCAGTAGTTAGCATTGTTGCCTCCCAGCAAGAGGGTTCCTGGTTTGAAGTCAGGGTGGGGGGTTCAAACCCAGGGTGGGGGAGCCCCTCTGTGCAGAGTTTGCATGTTCTCCCCATGTCATCGTGGGTTTTCTTTGGGTATTCCGGCTTCCTCCCACAGTCCAAAGACATGCAGGTTAATTGGTGACTCTAAATTGTCCGTAGGTGTGAATGTGAGCGTGACGGTTGTCTGTCTCTATGTGTCAGCCCTGTGATAGTCTGGCTCCCTGTCCAGGGTGTACCCTGGTCTCTGATGTCAAAGTGCTGTGTTCCAATTACTTGTGTGTGGAACAAAAATGTAACACTTAATTCGTTCGGAAAAAAATTGTAGGTAATGATCATCATCCTGGCAGCAGTTACATTTTCAGCAAAATGTATTTGATGAAACAAATTAGCAGCTCTAAAAAGAGCTGACACCATTAGTCAGTTCATCTATTAGTCCATCATCACGGTAGTTTCAGACCCATTCATTGAATCCAGTTTCGCAAATGTGAGGATTTGCTGCTGTTCTCTTGGTTTGTGTTACTGTGAACTGAATATTTTGGGTCTTCAGCTGCTGGATGAATGAAAAAGCAACAGTCCTTGTGATGGACATCTTGCATTATTTCATGACATTTTCTACCAAATGATTCATCAGTATCTGAATTTTCAGATTAGTAGACAATGAAAATGTTTGTAAGTTGCAGCCCTGGGAGACAAGGTTGCAAAATTAAGATTAAGATTTGTTGCGGTTGTAAGTTTTAATAAACCAAAACTATCCTTTAAATAGTTTCAAAAATATTTCTGACCGGTTTGTGCATAAATGATTTGTTCTGGGTTTGTTTGTTTATGTTTGACTTGAATAGTCTCTAAGTGTTCATTGCCAGATGTCTATAGCTTAAAAATTGAATAATTTGCACTCTGTAATATAATTGTAAGAGTGTTTGCTTCTTCTAAAATTACAAGTGGGTGGCTATGACCCAGAAGGTAGAGCAGGTCGAGGATCAGCTGTTCAACGCCCAGCTTCTCTAGTCTGAATGTCAAAGTAACTTTGAGCAAAATGCTGAACCCTGAATTGCTCCTGATGGCTGTGCCATATGAGAGTGTGAATGTTTACCATTTACCAAGTGTCATATAAAAGAGTTAAAATGCTTTACCATGACATTAGTATTTTGTATATGCACACATGCAAACTAAAACTATGTCTGCAGTTTATTTCATTTTTCGTCATTAATATTTTAAGCCAGATATATTTTTTACTTTGTCACCATGCAGGCTTTTATTGCTTTGGACTACAGTCACAGTTTGTTGGAGGAGTAACACAGAAAAGAAAATGTTTTTACTGTCTCAGATTGCATAATACCTATGAAATGGGATGCAATTTGCAGAGAAGGGATGAGAATTGCTCTAGATTTCCCAAAAGTCATATCTGAATATGCATAGCGTCCCGGCTTTATTATCATAACATGATGATTGCTTCCTGCACATACAACTGTAATTCTAATTCATGTATGACTGAATGGATGGTTTATGTAAACTAGCTCCTGAATTATTCATGCTGTAGATGCCTGTCAAAGGCTAAACTTCCCTCTGTGTGTCAGTTTGTGTTGATGTGTGTGGGTGCATGTTCCCGTGTGCGCGTGTCGTTTTGTGTGAGCTGGGTCAGTGTGCATTGCCGTGCGTTAACACGTCCGTGTGCATGCTTGTGTGAGTGCGTGATTGACTAATGCATGTGTGTCTGTCGTCAAATTATTGTCATCAGCTCAGGATAGTCATTTGGGCTTGACCTCACGTAATAGGGTTTGACAGTCAGTGGCTAAGACAATAATTACAAACACACAGACAGCCTGTATCAAAGCCAGCTGACTAGAATAAAAATCATTTTAGAGCTGTTGTAACTAAAGAGAAGCAATTATCTGCACACAATACTGGGCTCAGAAGAAGAAGTGAAAAACAGGGGAACGCAAGGAAAGTTCTGCTGCAGTGGGAGGAATACTGTCCTTTGTTCAAAACAAGGAGGGTTCATTTGTGCTGATATTAAAGGCCTGAGCTGAATACGTAATAATAAAGGTTCAAGGTATGACTTGGTTCTTGCATTCCCCTTCTTTCCTTCAGTCCCTTATTGCATTTCCAATACTGTAGTGAGTCATCTCCTCCCTCTTTTTCCCTTCATTCTCCTTCACCTCTCCTCTCCTCTCTCAGTAGATGTCACTGCAGTTCTACCACCAGCCAGGCGAGCGGGCAGATTGCAATGCATCGTGGGACACAGACACCCGCAGGTGACGATAGCGGTGACGAAAGGGACTGTAGGGGAGGGGAGAGGTGTGGAAAAGATATAACGAGGGGAGGAAGAGGACAGATAAAGGGAAAGGGAGGGGAGGAGACTTTGACTGTGGCGTGTGGCGTTGGAACCTAAATACACCTAAAACTTTCACATGCATCACATGCACATCACAGCCTGAAACATGTGAACACACACACAGTGGCACACAGGTACATGCCAAAAAACTATTAGGAATGATGACCCAACAAACACACACATACACACATATTCCAGAGATGCAATTAACTGTGGTGCCCCCATCTACTATCAGTTAGTAATGAAGAGATAAAGTGTTGTGGCATCAGGGGAAATGTGAGTGAAGATAGAGGTGTTGTTGACTTGTCTCTGTCAAACAGATAGCAATCTGCCAGCTCTCCAGTGTTCAACCACTTCCCCTGATTGGAGCCTGATGTAATTACTTTATTCAGTATGGGAAATGAGAAATATCACTGCTCATCTAGTGACATTTCAACTAATGTTTTACTTTGCTCAATAAGTGGAACTTGATGCTTTTCTGGCAGGTCGGTTGCAGGTTCAGAAGCACCGACGCCGTCACATTTGTTAGTTCTCGTCAACTTAACTCACATGTCATCAGCAGAGCACGTGCCTGCCAATTCTGTCTTGGCTTTCAAGCTCGTTTTCACCATTTGGAGCACATTTAAGATGCTGACGTATCTGATAAGCTGTAGATTATCAAAGCCCCTGTGACTGGACTCGTTATCCTTGAGAAAATCTCAAGTGATTGATCCAAATTGTATATAAAAATAAGATGATCTGGCCTTTGTTGGCAGGACTGACAACAGATGTCACTGTTGGTATATATGGCAAATGGACAGAAAATACATTTATTTTCAGATAAACTCAGGGGTAGGCGTGTTTGAAGGTGGACTCTGTTCATTAGAGTCTAATTCTAATCAACTAGTACTACTACAATTAACAATAAAACAACACTAATGCAAAAAGTGCATGTAAGATGTCAAGATAATATTGAAATCAGAGTACACAGTATTCTTCGAGATGGTCACTGTGTCAGATTAGGTGATCATGAAGTCGTAAATTCTTGCTGCAATTTGGCAAGATTTGTTACTACGTCAGTCTGTATTGGCTGTCTGTCACTGTGACACATTACACGAGATAGTTACAGTTGTTCATTGCTAATTTTTATTTCCGATACCCCATACATGTGACTTTGTGGCCATTAGTGGTCTGATTTTGCGTTGTCTGAATTCAGCATAAAATATAAGATGCTGTAACCAGCTTCAGGGACAACTGTATCATGGACTTTAGGTTGATCAGTCGATCAAGTCTATCAGATGACTTTCCCCACCAGAAGGTAGCAGCTGTGCGCTCGCTGTCAAATCAGATGCTCTATTTAAATGTTCTAATTAATCATGCTGCCAACTTTGCATCAGTGCATAGTTTGCAATCCCCACTGCTAACAGAATGGAGTGTGCTGCGCTACATTAATGCTGTTTTGCTATTCTTGTAGTCTTTATGGAACAGTGTTAGGCTATATATACCACAGAATCTGACAGCAACCTAACATTATCCGCTTATTATATAACCCCAACACCTGATTGACATGATGGATACCATTCACTGATGAGTATAATAGAATAAAAAAACAAATGTACAAAATGAATGACAGGGACAGAGAAAGATGATATGAAACTTGACCATGAATTTCTGCAGTAGAGATTTAGGGACAATCCAAAGGCTGAGTTCATGTGGGTTCATTTCCACTTTTTCCCGAATGGTCAGATCTTGTCATTGAAAACAACCCTTAAGTCAGCCCGACTGATACTATCTACTGTCTTGACTGAAAATAGACCATTTACCAGCTGAGTGTTTTGATGGTTAGAGCAAAAAGACGAGCTCTACTCAATCAGCTGTCCAGCGGTGACAAACCGCATATTGGACTTCTAGATAAGCAGCACTGCACTGTCCCTCTGTCCAGGACTGATTGAGCAGTGAAGTAATAATGTGCATACTAGAAGCTGACCGATTCATCAGTTTGGCTGATGAGTTGGCGCCGATAGGCCTTTATATGAACTGGCGTTGATGGCGAAATGGGGCTCTGATAGCCGTAACCTCCACTTAGCCATAGGGCTTTTGCACGGAGTACCCCACATGCAAATACAATACACTAGCAATATGTATGAAATTAATTTCTGATCATCTAAACAATTATTAAGTCATTATAATTTCGAGACTGAGAGGGGCTGGCACTCAATGTGCTCCAGCCATGAATGCACAACAAACTTTCAGTCACATTTTTCACCACACATCAGATATCATTTTCTTTGAAAGCAATTATCCTCGGCTGTTGGGTGGCGTTCATGTCATAACAGACCGGAACAATGTTCCACATAAATATGTTTTTATTCACTGTCCCGTCATTTATGAGTGGGCGACATTTACGCGCCTCAAAGATTTACACAATGCAAGGATGAGCAACGTTTCAGGTGTTAGCGGACGATTAACTGGCTATCGGCTTTTCCTGCTCCAAACTATCGTTATTTTATCGGCCATTAAAAATCGGTCGACCTCCAGTGCATACCTTAATTCATTAGAAAGTGTTTTGGTCAGAAGCACTAACATGCAGGTGAGTGCAGTTTTAAGTGCAAGTACTCCATAGGAGTGATCGCCAACCATATTCAAGCACTGGTTAATGCCCTTTTTGGTTACCTCTCTTCCTGCCTTCTGCTCCCATGTGTGCTTACATGAATGTGCAGGGAGTTTCCACATCACAGTAATTCTACTAAACATTATTACACAGCTTGTTTATGGTGCATTTTAACTTTGACAAAAGCGGCCCTGGCGGAATTAGTGCGGTTGTGTTCGGATGTGTTTGCTTTTAATGCGCAGTTCTCTCTTGGGTAAACACATTGTCGTCTGAGTGTTTGGTTGCACTCACTGGATACTATTAAATCCTTTTCAAGTACCTGTTTCACTAGAGAAAGAGAGAGAGACACGCACACACACACACACATACACACACGTGCCATTGGCAGTGAAGGAGAAATAGTGTAGACTCATGTATGTGTGTTTGAATTGTTGTGTGAGTCTGCGTGCACGTACTAATGCATGTGTGGTTGTAAGCATTTTTGTGTGTCACAGTTCAGGAGCAGACAAGTGGAGAGGAGCATTAAACGCCCTCTTCCTCCACTAATCAGGGATTAGACAGTGTTTAAGAGCATAAGAGAGAAGCATAAAACAAATGAGTGTGTGAAAGAGACAGTTGAAAACGCCTATGAGGAAATGAAATGAATGGCTGTTTGTTGTTTGGTGTTAGTCATGTCTCGATAGTGCCATGGCTTTTGATTTTCTGGAGTTTCTCAGTCATTTAGAGTTTCCTTTGTTTCCTCTTACGCTTCACTGAGGCCTCCAATACTGCCACACCATTACTTTTAAATTCCTGAAAAGTAAATGTGTAAAAGGGGAATGTAAGCACATGATAAAGTTATTTTCACTTTTGACTGCTGAGTGATCACGTATACAGAGAAGTTAGGATGTCAATATGGACCAACATCTCTGAGGAACGAACGAACACCTTGTTGAATCTATGCCACGAACAATTATGACAGTTCTGAAGGCAACCGTGGGTCCAACCCAGTACTAGTAAGGTGCACCCTGGTACCATGTTCAGACTTAGCTTAATGCAGTCTCCTCATTTCACTTCATCAAGAGTGCATCATTCTCAGCTGGCTGCCAGCATTGTTACAATTTGATAATTGGTTGTATTTAGATGTCAATTTGACATAGAATACTAATGCCAGATAACGTTGTGACATTTAACATTATAGTCAACCCAATTTTCATTCCAACCAAAAAGTAAGAATCCAGCATCTTTCTGAAATTAAACTGACGTCTAATGGCAGCTGGGTTGAAACTGCAGGGAAAATGATTCAGATGACTCTGTCAAAAAGAGAGTGAGTTGTCCAGCAAAAGTGAAATTTGTCTCAACATGTGGTGCAATGCTATCCTTCGTTTGTTGGCCAATCAAATGTACAAGTGCACTAACTACCTCCGTGGCAGTAGCTTAGTCCATAGGGACTTGGGTTAGGAACTGGATGATCACCCTTTCAAGTGCCCGTCCGAACCCAAGTGTGGGCTGGCAGCTGGAGCTGGAGAGGTGCCAGTTACTTCCTGAGCAAACCCCAACTGCTTGGGGCGCCTGTCCATAGACGGCCCCCTCACTCCAACACCTCTCCATTTGATGCATGTATAGGTCCTATTTCTGCATGTGTGTGTATTCTGGGCCTGTGTGTGTGTATGAGAGGAGAGTGAAGAAGTTGAATTTCCGGGTCCATGTCATTGGTCCGACAGCCCATTGGTCCGACATCCCATTAGTCCGACGTCCCGTTGTTCCGATATGTGATTATACTAGGCTATACTGTATTTGTGTACCATAGAGGATCAGCAAACGCAACAAAAGTAGGCTACTGGTCGAGATACGTCATAGAGAGGAGAGAATGAAACACCGTAACCTCCTGTTATTAACTCTGGGGTCGGGGTTGTGTGGGGAGCTTTCCGCGGTGCTGAACAGCTCCCAGCTGGCGTATTTCTGCCTTGTTGGTGCGCTGCGACCGGCTCTGGGTCAGCTGGGAAAGGCTTGAGGCTCACGGCTTATGTATTTGCCACTTTCTTTTTCATTTTAACCCACACCTTGATCTTTTCCTGACCCTAACCAAGTGGTTTTTGTGCCTCAACCTAACCAGACCTGAACCACAGGGCATCGTGATGATTTCGGAACAACGGGACTTCTGAACAATGGGTTTAATATGGTCGTAATAATGGGCTGTCGGACCAATGGGCAGACACCGAATTTCCCCTCATATATCTTCTTCTTCTTCTTCTTCTTCTTCTTCTTCTTCTTCTTCTTCTTCTTCTTCTTCTTCTCCAGCAACAGCACTGGGATGTGAGGCATTTCTGGAGTTGTGGCCGCATTTGGTATTGCAAGATCAGGTAATGCACAGTGACATTCCCCCTCACACAATCATTGCAAAAAGAATGCCTGTAACACAGCGAATGCTTTTCCTTTTTTTTCTGAGCATAACAAACGATAATGACATTCTTCTTTGAATTATCAGAATTTGATCCATTAGTTCAGTTTTTTTCCTAAAATTTAAAAAACGAAGAAGAGCCGTATCGCAAGGCCATGTGAGTCTGAAAAATCTTCAGCATATGGGCTTGCTGAGCAACTCTAATTGGAATGAAAGGAACGTCATCTTAAAACACAGTGTCCAATTCTCTTAATACATCCAAGGATTGTCACAGAGATAATGTTTCAGAGTTGTGAAATTCTCCCTGGGAGAATTATAAACTGCTGTTCAGTGTTTCGCTGTCTGATAAAACTGTAAAACTCCAGAATGTTTCACTCAAACCGGCCTACCAGGATCATATTTCATTGTCTCACCAGTACCTGAAGCAACACGCCCCCACCAAAGCAGCTACTTGTGCTATTTTCAGTCTGAATGTCTGCTAAGTCTCACTTAGAATAAATCAGATTTCCTGCCATTTCGGTGGCACAGCAGCTAATGCAAAACTTTTTGGCAACACATTCCCACAAATGATAACTTGACACATCTGGGGGAAAGGTGATACCATTTTTGTTGCACTTACATAAATAGATATTTAATGAGAGGTGAAAAACAAGGTATGAGGAGAGAATGAGAGAAGCAGGTGAAGGGAGAGGGAGAAAGATACAGGCAGAATTAAAGGGAGAGAGAGAGAGAAAGGAGGAAGGCGAGGAAGGCAGTCTTCCTGGGGATGTAGGAATGATTAATGTGAGGCTGTCAGAAAGGTGGAGAGGGGAAACCACAGCGATGGGGGAAGAGTCATGGCCAGGTGCAGAGAAAAGAATATGACAGAGAGGGAGAGAAAGAGGGAGAGATGATGGCATGGAGGCATGAAAAGGTTTCAGGACAGACTGTAGAGAGTGAGAAAGAGCAAATGTGTGCACAGAGGGAGCGGTGAAAGCATGAGAGGGGTTTCAGGAAAGGCTGCTTAGAGGGAATGAGAAGAAGTGAAAAGAGGGGGAGAAAGAGAGACTGAGAGTGAGAGAGGATGGAGGTGTGAAAGAGGATTCAGCAGAGACTGCTGAGAAGCAAAAAGAGAGGCAAAGAAAGCAATATAGAGACAGACGGGGACACCAAGACAGAAAGAAAAGACATAATGCTACCTGCTAAGATGAGAGAACAGTGATAGAGTGTCTTAAAGTTTCTGTATGAGAGCCTGCTGTGTGTGTGGGAGTGTGTGAGAGACAGATTGAGAGAGAGATGGGAAAAGGGATCAACTGTGTGAGAATAGTTAACATATGTTCTTAGTCAAAGCCATGACCTGATTGTTAAGCATGATAGTGTGTGTGTGTGTGTGTGTGTGTGGCACCCTGCCATAAATCCCACCTCTGTGTGAACCAGGCACTACATTGGTCTGCAGCCGCAGTTATTGTTCAACTTCCCCTTCGACCTCACTCTGCTTTATTGCCCTATTCCATCAAATGGCTCGTTCCATTGTGCGTACCTGTCACGGTGTGTGTCTTTGTGTGCGAGCGCTTGCATTATAACGTACTGTAACATGAAACTAATTTGTGGACAGGATGGTAATGGGAAAGTAGGTTGTTTCCACTGAGCCCTCTGTCCGAGCAGCTCCATTTGTTTAAGTTCGACACAGCAGTTGATGGATTTTTCCATGAGAAATGGGGAATCCATCAGTGTGCACTCTGAGGCATTTGCACACATGTAGGCAAGGGTTGTGCCTGCATACATGCGCCATATTAAAGGGGATTTCTACCTGGAAGACAGACAACCATTCACACTCACATTCACACCTACGGACAATTTAGAGTCACCAATTAACCTGCATGTCTTTGGACTGTGGGAGGAAGCTGGAGTACCCAGAGAAAACCCACGCTGACACAGGGTTAACATGCAAAGACCACACAGAAGGGCTCCCTCCTGGGATTGAACCAGTAACCCTCTTAATGTGGGGCAATTAGATATCAAGTTTAGTAAAAGTAATAAGATAAGTAAAGTAAGTAAAGTAAAAAAAAAAAAAAAAATCTAAATTGTAGCCTTTCTGTGTAGAAATGACAGGTAGACATTAGGGCTGTCAAAATTGCTCAAAAATGACATTCGAATATTCCTTTTAAAAATAACTCATAGGTTCAAACCATTCGATTTTTTTTTTTTTGTTTTCGCATTATGTCCACAAGAGGGCAAACTAATACAAGGAAACATACTTGTATATGTATTAATACAAGGAAACATAACTATTTGTAGGAATTTTATTTCAAAATAAACATCTTTGAAAACATTCACATACCTGCACATTAAAACACATAAAACAATTATCTATAACATTACGTTATAAACGACCCAACGCCCACTTGCAATGAGGACAGCTGTGGTGGTATTTTTTTTTTCTCCACAATCGAATATCAATTTTCACATTCAAAGGTCCATTTTTTTTCAAATTCAAATTTAGAATATTCATTGACAGCCCTAGTAGACATACAAATTTACTTGGGAAATATAATTGAGGGCGTCATAGTGATGCAGCGGTTAGCTTTGTCACCTTTACAGCAAGAGGATTCCTGGTTCGAACACCAGAGTGGGGGAGCCCCCTCTGTGCAGAGCCTGCATGTTCTCCCCGTGTCAGTTTCCTCCCACAGTCCAAAGACATGCAGGTTAATTGGTGACTCTAAATTGTCCGTAGGTGTGAATGTGAGTGTGAATGGTTGTCTGTCTCTATGTGTCAGCCCAGTGATAGTCTGGTGACCTGTCCAGGGTGTACCCCGCCTCTGGCCTCTTGTCAGCTGGGATAGGCTCCAGCCCCCCGTGACCCCTAACAGGATAGAGCGTTATGGAAAATGAATGAATAAATGAATGTATTGGAGCATTTAGCAGCTAAAGAGGCAGGTCGTTCCCTAAGGGGGTCGGTGGAGACCAAAAGCAGAGCTTAAAGGAGATTGAATACATTTGCAAGGTGGCCAGCAACACAAAATGAATGCTACTGTCTCTCCTATGAGCTGCATGTGTAAATATGCAGCAGTTTACTACCAAATTCACCACATCAATTTTATAATGTTATGTCAGACTAGTGATTACACCCCTTTCCCCCCAGTGGCCAAAAAAAAAAGAACAGTTAGTTGCTGCAGGTTTAACTTCAAAAGAAATGATTTCAAACACTTTGAAGCAATCAAAGCCAAAGTCTGTGTCCCAAATTTCTTAACTATCTGGTCTGTCTCAGAAAGAAAGTAAATGCCAGTTACAGAGCAGCAATTGGGCCGGTAGACATACAGTGTTTTCTCAAGGACGTTTCAGCAGACATCTGCACAGGAGCTTCCACCAAGGTCCTCTGAGTAAAGTCCTGCATCAGTCTTGCTGCCCTTGTCACATGACGTAATTATGATGTACTATTAATGTGTTTTTTAGGTACATTTTTAGATGCACTTGCAGCCCTGAATCATCAGTGAGTCGACAGTGTGTCAGGTCAACTGCTAAACTACATGAATGCATAAATGATAGATCTTGACTATCTACCTGTTTTACGTCGCTGTACAGCACTTAAGAGATTCTGTTTCTACAAATCACATCCGTTTTTTAAATAGACGGTAATTAGAAGTTTAAAAGTTGTATTATTGTTGAAATGGGACAATAAAGTGCATTGAACTGGGCTGCAGTAAGAAACCCTGTGAGCTGCAAAATGCTAAACCGCAGTGTAGTTGACCATCTACCCCATTGGCTTTGAATTTTAATCAGCTGAAACTGTAAAATCATTTTTATGACATTTCCATTTTCCTGATTGTTATGCAGAGGACAGAGACGGGGAAATATGGAAAATAAAGACAGGGCATAAAACGCAACACCAGCTGTGAGCTCGATGTGAAATGTTACGAGTTGGTATGCAGCAGACTTTACCTCACAAGAAAGTAGTTTGTGTTTTGCCTTGAGTTTGGGCCATTCAGCCTCAAAAAAAATCTTCGTTATGGGTCTCGGTGGAGAGATTTCGTTACCTTTGGGCTAAGAGCTACTTCAGAGGCCTCTCCATAGAGAACAAAAATGCCTTTGGGAAATGAATAGAAACACAAGGGTCATCTACATACTTACTTTACTGGCATCAGTATTACACAGTTATTGATGGTCAGAACTTAACCGTGAATCCACTGCAAACTACGCACTAAATACACAATGCATCTCAATGCTCATGTATCTATAGCTCACTGCATCTGGCAGAGCATCTGTCACAGCCTGGTGACAGAGCAGCATTCATAATAGACTGTAGCTTACCATATTTACTCTCACTGAAACAAAGTGATACAGACCTACAGTTCTACTCAAAACAAGCAGCAAGACCTCAGTAACAAGTGCAGAAGACACAAATTGAGCACCATTTGTCAGAGATGGTACAAATTTCTATTTCCCCCTCTCAATTTGCCTGCCAGGAGGACTTTTTCTTTCCTTATTGCTCCCTCTCTCTGTTTCCCAAGTATATAGACGTACACTGAGTTGTGTCTATCCGTCTATCTATCCATCCCTCTCTTCCCCTCTCTCATAATTCTTTGCTCACTTTCTCCTTCACTCCCATTATCTCAGTGCAGAGTGTGTAGGTGGTACGCAGTACATGATGGCTGATTAAATAGAACAAGCAGCCCATACTAGAGGCTTCATTAGTCATAAAAGGCCAATTCACCAACAATTAAAACCAGCTTCACTGACTTTAATGACACCACGATGAGAGCATGAGCTCCACCACTTTACGAGATAAAAGGAACTCAAGACCATTAAAGAAAATATGTAGAGTGAGATGTGGCTTACAGAATGGAGGAAGCCGGGGCTTTGAGGGAGGTTAAATGTTTGGTGGTATGTTTCTAGTCGAAAAAATCATTGTCTGTGCATCCTGCATAACATGTAATGGTGATGAAGAAGGCGTTATTGCTCAGGAGGGTGGCAATGAGGAGATTATCTGTGATAGCTATCTCATACATTATATTTAATCTGTCATATAAAAGGCATTATTTAGGGCAGTTTTCATCAAAATAGACACTGGCCAAGAGATGACACAGTTCATACTAATATACATACATGGAAAAACACTCTGCAGCAGTGGAGGGCAAGTTATAGTAAACTTTATTTATATCTGCCGGACTTCTTGCCACTACCATTGCCCTGCGCTGGCAGATTTGACCGAAGCATTGGACAGAGATGAAACAGAGGAAGAAGACGACCATGATGAAGCTGTTTCTTGGAGTGAGGCGGTACATGTTCAAGCTGAGCTCCAAAGCCAGCAGTGCTGCTGGTCAAGGCTCATCCCCATGATACAGCTGACGCATCGCAATGGCTTGTGTCTCATTCATTGGATTCTAAATATACATATACGCCCCGCAGTGCAGGATGAATCAACATTTTTTATTGTCCTCCAGGGAGTGTCAAATTCTAAAATCTGGGGCCAGGTCGTGGGGGCAGTGGGCTGAGCAAAGTACTCCAGGCGTCCCTCTTCCCAGAAACGCTTTCCAGCTCCTCTTGGGGGATTCCGCAGGGATCCCAGGCCAGATGAGATTTGTAATCCTTAAAGTTTGCTTGCTTTGGTCTGAATCAGGGACTAATTTTGTGACGAAGTTGCGCAATAATCTAGAGTTGGTTTGTGTTCTCACGACAGCATTTACAAGCGGACCAGATTAAAAGACAAAAAAGCTGCTCTTGATTGGTCAGAATTTCCATGCGGGAAAAATCCAGGAAGTAAATGAAACAATGTCACAATGGAGGGACAACTACGCAGGTTGATTTTAGCGCTGCTCATCGTGGACTATATTGCTGTCATTGTTCATTTTAGTCAAACCATACAGTTTGAAAACGAGGCGCGGCTCCAACTAGAAAACAATGTTTTGATGCATTGGATGTGCTGAATGTGCATATTAAGGCAGTACAGGAGGAGGTGCACATTAATAATCCTCCAGGACTGTAACATGCTCATGTTTAATCCAAACAATGTGTCATGTGACTGCAGTTTGTTGGAACAAGTTCGCACTACAAGCGAACTGCACCAGAGTTTGTAACTGGACTAAGAGCACCTCTTAAAGAAGGTCTCGGTCCGGTTGTTTTGGTGCGCACCCAAGTGTGATTGCTGTGTTCACACCTGCCCAAACGAACTGCACTCAGGGGGCAAATAAACTTGAATTCAGTTGAACCGAACCAAAAGGGGCATGTGTGAAAGCACCCTAAAATACTATTTAGAATACTTACAGAACTAATCCTTTGTCCTTAGGGGACAATCACAGTAAGACGTGTGATATAAAAAAAAAAACATCTATTTTGATTTCACAGGAACTTTTAATACTGACTCTCTACCTGTGGTAGGAGAAAAATATGCTTAATATGCTTACTTAATAAGCTTATAACCGTTAAATTTTGCCAGCACACAAAACAAGATAGTCTAGCAGATGTTGCTTTTCCTCTAATTCACACAGCAACTGCTTAGAAAATTTCCTCACTGAAAATTTTTCTCAACAGTTGGTATGTAAGGCAATAAGACCCACTGCTGCCTACACCAAAATCAACAAACCTTTAGAGGTAGACCAATCAACTTCTTTTAAGCCCACATTCAGATCAACAATACCGTTACATGAAAAAATGCAGCCCTGTCATGCATTTGAAGGCCATATTTAACAGTTTAACCCATGATTGATGATTGATGCAAGGAAAGATAAAAGAGTTGCAGCTGTGATAACTTCAGAGTTGTAAAATCTTGTCTGTTAGTAGGCTTTATGGATTGTTTTTCATTGACTCACCATTATGTCAAAAAATGCCTCCACTAATGAGTTTAAAGCAAGGCTGTTTCAGTCTGAATCCAAGTCAACAACCACACTAGGATAAGTGGACTTATGACACTGACCGTGTGGGTTGCTTAAATCAGGCTGTTGTCTGGCTCCACTGCCATGCAGAATTAGTGAATAGATAAGGTCCCTGGTAAACTTGAACATTTTGAAATCTTGAAGTGGGTTAGTGGCTTTATCACTTGCTGCCATCAGTGTCAGTTGTTTCGAAGCAGAAGACACATATTAGGATAAAGGGTGGAGCCATGTGGAATGGAGGTGGGTATAGGAAGTTGTAACCACTTGAGATGATGACCTATGACACCTGTCGAAACTCTGTTGGCATGCAATAGTGTCCTTGACTTGCGTTGACTTCTTTCAGCGCTCCTTGTACAAACTGGATTGCTTTCTGTTTTTGTCCCTCTGTTTCATTCTTGTTTCCCTAAGTCATCATGTCCACTTTCATCTCCTCTCATTGTACATTGATGATTCTTGAAGTTATGTGGTACAGTGTGGGATGTGAGAATTTTAGACACTCCGGCCCTTCCTGATTTAGCATGCAGGGCCCGAGGAACAATGCCTTTCGATTAGACCCGGTTTTGCAGGAGAGGGAATGACATTGATTGGCCGAGGGAATGGGGATTGACATTGATTGGTCCCGGCTTGTTTGTGCGGGCAGGAAGTGATTTGCATAATGCAGACATTCGCAGTCTGCCGAGGCTCTGTACGTGGTAAACCAGGCCAGAATATAAAAATCTGGACTTAACAGTGTAAAAGGGCATCGCCGAGGTGGAATGTATGCAGTGTCATCTGTCGTGTGCATTTAAACTCATTTTGCGTTCACAGAGATCGTAATTTTGGTCATTTTCCCAACATAAGAGGATAGGAAAGGAGTTACAGACATATTCAGTTGGCCCAGTGACTGCGAATAGAGTAAGAAGAAAAAAAAAGAGAAAGGGAGATACACAACAAAGGCAGTGATGATATAAGTTTGTCACAAGGCCAAGACATTCAAACAGAAGCAACGGAGTGAGTAAGAAAATGGATGAGACAGAATGAAAAGAGAAATGAAAAAAAAATAAAGGCCTGAGCAAGAAAGAGAGAGGGAGTGATAAAGAGAAAGGGAGAAATGCCAGAGGGAGAGGGGAGAAAATCAAGAGGAGACAAAATGAAAGAAAGTAAGAAAAGGCGGCAAGGGAGAAGAGAGAGCAGAGACAGGAGACAACACAGAGAGTGCTGTGTCTCCTGGTTGTCTTTGTTTACTGTGACAGGGACAGGTGGAGGCTGACAGCAGGACCTTTACAGAAAGCCAGTTAAATAAAGAGGGGATGGAGGGATGGAAATGAGCAGAAAGAGAAGAACAAAAGAAGGAAGGAGACTCCGAGACTAAATGCCAGTCCCCAAATGGCTGCCAAGCCTTCTGTTCCCTTCCTGCTCGGAGTTGTAGCACCATGTGGTTGATCAGCAGCATAGATCAAACTGCTACGATTAATTTGACTGCCTCTTTGTTTCTTTGCTTTAAGCATTACTTCGACCACTTTGGTCCCAACTGTAATATCTCGACAGCTATTAGAGGGATTGCCATGAAATTTGATACTAACATGCATGAGTGCCCAGAGGATCAGTCCCTCTGACTTTAGTCATCCTCTACCTTTTTCATCTAGGGCCACCATGAGGTTCACATTTTTGATTTTGTCTCATCAACTATGGCATGGATTGCATTAGAATTTGGTTCACACATTCATCAGTGCCCAGAAGATGAATCATAATGACTTTGATTTCCCGCTTTTTTCATTCAGGGCCACCGGCAGCTCAAAATTTTCACATAGCCGGTGTGACTTCTTCCAGATGGATTGACACAAAATTTTGTACAGTTGACCCCAGATGATTGATCTACTGATGATCCCGTGACTTTTCCTCTGGTGCTGCAATGAGGTTCACATTTGTAGTTTTGAGTGAAATGTCTCACCAACTATTGGATGGATTGACATTAAATTTGAATTTGAATACTCAGGTGCAGTTTCCCACGGGATGAATTTGAATAGTTTAGTTTAGTTTAGCCCTTATGTGTAGAGTTTGCACGTTCTCCCCGTGTCAGGGTGGGTTTTCTCTGGGTACTCCGGCGTCCTCCCACAGTCCAAAGACATGCAGGTTAATTGGTGACTCTAAATTGTCCGTAGGTGTGAATGTGTGTGCGAATGGTTGTCTGTCTCTATGTGTCAGCCCAGTGATAGTCTGGCCACCTGTCCAGGGTGTACCCTGCCTCTTGCCCAATGTCAGCTGGGATAGGCTCCAGTCAAAAATGGCTTATGAAGACACCCAATAAGAGATCCAGACTAAGAAGTAATACAAAATTGTACAATTTACAACAAGAACAAGAACAACACAAACAAATTGCAAATGAATCAATGCAGACGATGAGTGCAGAGATGGAAGAAGGTTGTTCCAAAGAGATGGTCCTCTGTTTTTCAATGAATATTGATTATGAGAAGTCTGACAATATGAAAGATAAAGGTCCTTAGAGGAAGACTTACAAAAGTTCTAAAAAAACATTAGGCATGTCATGACTGAGATGTACATATTTCTACATGAATACACAAGTATGGTATTTGTTCACATCAAAAACTGATAAAAGTTGATATTCTCTAAAGAGAGAAGCAGATGATTCCCAGTTTTTCAGCAAAGCTAGTCACTCTCAAAAATGTCTTTTGAATAAGAAAAATCTTGTTGAGATAAGTGGCAAGCAGTATTACAGTACATAATATGAGGGTAAATGAAGCTATAGTAACAAGTTAAAATACAGAAAT
Organism: Epinephelus fuscoguttatus; assembly: GCF_011397635.1. Taxonomy (NCBI): domain Eukaryota; kingdom Metazoa; phylum Chordata; class Actinopteri; order Perciformes; family Serranidae; genus Epinephelus; species Epinephelus fuscoguttatus. The sequence goes on from NC_064756.1 coordinate 14,039,516, forward strand.
GATCACCCAGTGAACGACCTCGACTTAAGATACCAATAGCTTTGTTGCTTCCCTTAAGTTTCATCTTGCACCATTATCAGGTCAAACTTTTTATTCGTCCAGTAGTTTGGTATATGATCAAATACCTGCAAAGACTGTGATATTCTGATCAGCTTCAGCTGTACTTAGTGTTTAGTGCTCACTAGCTGATGTTAGCACTCTGGTGGGGGGAGGGGGGTGGGGGGATATAAAACAGGGGGGTTGGGGCTCAACCCTAAAAAATGTTGAGTATCAGACACTTAATTCCCTGCATTCTGGTGAATTTTTGTGCACCTGTTGCCTTGACTGCATTGGTTTATGGCGGAAATGTCTTTTATTTCATCGAAATAAAAGTCCTCTGTTATGTTCATGTTTTTAATGGGGAGATATATATATTTGAGGAATGCTTGTGCATCAAAGTAAAATAAAACAAGATTAAAATGAAATTAATTACAACACATAAAAACAGAATATCGAAGAATGTATGAACAAACTGCAAATTCCACTGGCAAATAAGGTTATCTGGTCAAGATGTTATACATTTCATTACTTAGATGTGGCTGAGTGAAAGGGTTGAATATCTCTGTCTCACCCGCACACACACGTGCACACGTACACACACACACACACACACACACACACACACACACACACACACACATACCATCCTTTGAACCTATAGGGTATTATGGGATTGTCTCAAAGTGATTACAGAGGATCAGGGGTATGAAAAAACAACAACAACAACAACAACAACAAAAAACAAACACGAGCTAGCACATACACACACACGCACAGAAAAAAAATCACTCACACGCAGATAGACTCACACTTGTCAAGCCAGGAAGTCCGGCCTCTCTGACAGGGATAATCCTGTGGCACCGAGAGAGGGTAAAGTTAGGAAGAGACGATCCCAAACCCGGAAAAGCCGATTAGAGGCTGAGGGAACAAAAACCCAGGCAGCGGGAGAAGGAAGAGGAGAAACAAGTAGCAGAACGCCAAAGCCAAGCCATCCCTGACACAAGAGGCCGGTTATGCCTTATAGACCAGGAAAACAGAAGGGGAGGGGGGATTGGATACAGAGCATGAGGACAGATTGGAGGGAGGGAGAAGGAGTACTACAGGGAGACATGAAGGTGAAGAAGAGAGCAGGGAGGCAAATGAGAGGTTGATGAATAGAGATAAAGGACTGAGAGGAGGAAAGAAGAGGTGAAAAGAAAAGGAGATACACATGGGATAAGAGGGTTTGAGAAGGAGATGAAAAAGACATTGATTATTATGAAAAAATGAAACCAACTGGGTTCCTGTGTCCTTGTCACTCTACTCTGGTTGATTGTTGAGAACTCTCTTCCCCCAATCTCTCTGTCTGTCTATGCCTTAGTCTTAGCCTCTCTATAGCCCCTCATTGAGAGACATTGGAAGCCAAAAGATAATGGACATATTATTATTTATTTCTTCAACTCTCTTAACTCGCCACTATGTGCTGTATTTTTCCTACCCTTTCCACTGCCCTCGTCTTGTTTCCACTTCCATCCCTCCTATCAGTGGGATCTGCCAGGAACACCTCCAGCAGGAGGCATCCTGATCAGATGCCCGAACCACCCCAACTGACCCCTTTGAAGTGAAGGAGCAGCGGCTCTACTCTGAGCTCCCTCCGGATGTCCGAGCTCCTTACCCTGTCTCTAAAGCTGAGCCCAGCCATCCCATGGAGGAAACTCATTTCGGCCACTTGTGTCCACGATCTTATTATTTTGGTCACTACTCAGAGCTCATGACCATAGGTGAGGGTTGGGACTTAGATGCACCAGTAAATTGAAATCTTCGCCTTCCAACTCAGTTCCCTCTTCACCACGGTGGTCCGGTACAGTGCCCGCATCACTGCAGAAGCCGCGCCAAACCGCCGATCCATCTCACGCTTCATTCTACCCTCACTTGTGAGCAAGACCCTGAGATACTTGAACTCCCTCGCTTGAGGCAGTAACTCTCCTCTAACACAGAGGGGGCAATCCACCGGACAGCCTTTAATACATCTTTTTAATTAAATATTTCACAAAACATGCAATATACCTGGCCAACATCTTCCTCTATTTGTTACCATGTAATATTGGTCCTGTTTTTGTCTGCGTAATATAGGGTGACCATATTTTGATTTCCAAAAAAGAGGACATTCGGCCGGCCACGACATAACCTACTTAAATGACACTCACAGCTTACTCAAAGATGCCTTACCATTTTAATATATTTAAAATTTATATGTATGGATAGAAAATTCAGTTATATTACAAAATAATATCTCTCAAAGACAGAAATTCACATAGGCCCCAATAGGGGACACATACACACACTAGAGTGTGGCGATCCAAGCCTGACGGTACCTGATGGGTCGGGCAGGTTTGGTCAAAAATGTAGCTATAAATTGTATTCGGGCTCGGGTTGGATTCGGTCAGCTTTCAGTGAAAATGTAGTTTAAAAATAAATAAAATCCTATTGTCTGTCCTGTTTATTGCTTGGGCACTGTTATTTACGTGACAACACCTGAACATAACACACACAGACACACACTGGCTGTTTGTTTCTACCTCTGTCCTTGCTGGAAGTCTCGGACCTCCAGCCGCCTGCCTCCGCCTTGATTAAATGCTGAAAATAAAATAAAAGAAGGAGGCAGGTTTTTCCTATTTTATCTTATTTTGTTTTATTTCTCCCTCTCCCCTCGCTGGAAGCCTTGGACCTCCCGCCTCCCGCTCCCATGTCAAACACAGAGGTCTCCCTCTCCGCTGAGCATGCCCAGCCTGTTAAATAGCCTGTAACCGTAATAACTGTGTGACACAAACTCAGTGCTTTGGTCATTAAATAATGTCGGGCTCGGTTTGGGTTCGGACAGAAATATGCGGCCTGTGCCGCACTCTAACACACACACACAGACACACACACACACACACAAACACACGGAAAACCGGACATTATCATCAGTTTATAAAACCCCCCGGACGCCCCGGACGGGACGTGAAAAGTGGACATGTCCGGGCAAAAGAGGGCGTTTGGTCAGCCTAACGTAATATTCCAAGCACATATTCCAAACTATTGAATGGCAAAAAACAGACAAATTAGCCTCTCCTCCATGTCTGCAGGTAGTTTCCATCAGATTTCTATCCATCCGTAAAGAAATACACTTCCTTGCATTGGACACTAGAGGCATCATCCATACATATACAGATCTATGGACACCAGTCACATACATAAGTGGAAACACGGTGTCTGTATTACTTCCTTTCTTTCTCTCTGTACCTTTTCTTCCTCCATCCAAGCTGTATCTTTCTCACTCTACCCCACCTCTTTTTCTTTGCCGATGCCTCTCTCTCAATTAATCCTAGGGCTGTTGGGGTTGTGCAGTTGGTATTTCCGCCCAGTGATAAGGGCCTTTATAGAATGAGTCTGACACTGTAGGGTCATAATTTGATGGAAGCAATAAAACACAAACACACATGCACACACATCGGTGTAAGTGCACACACACAAACAGGTCTCGATCCTATCTAGGTATAGTAAAATGGTGTGCAGATAGATGGATGTGGGAGGCTGATAAGTCCTGATAAGTTGTAGACTGAGACAGATAGATAGAACACGGAAAGACTCCCATAGAAAGGCTGGATTACGTGTTCCAGGGAGTTGTTCACCCTTTCCATCAGCATTGAGTCAGCTGATATACCTTTACGTTGGAGCTGAGACCTGCAGTTACACTTGTCATTTCAATGGGATTTGTGAGATCTGAACATGGAGACTGGATTTAAGGGGAACTGATTTTGCTTTTCCTTATTTGTCATATACAATACATAATATAATGTTACAGTGTCTGATGTGAATATTAAATACGGCCAAAGTTTAAAATAATGAGGTAAACATACACTCACTGGTCACTTTATTAGGTACACCTTGCTTGTACCAGGTTGGACCCCTTTTGCCTTCAGAACTGCCTTTATTCTTGGTGTCATAGATTCAACAAGGTGCTGGAAACATTCCTCAGAGACTTTGGTCCATATTGACATGATAGCATCACACAGTTGCTGCAGATTTGTCGGCTGCACGTCCATGATCTCCTGTTTTACCACATCCCAAAGGTGCTCTATTGGATTGAGATCTGGTGACTGTGGAGGCCATTGGAGTACAGTGAACTCAAGTGTGCCTAGAAAATATCCCCCACACTATTACACCATCACCACCAGCCTGAACTGTCCAATGTTGGTGAGCCCATGCTCATTGTAGCCTCAGTTTCCCTTTTCTTAGCTGACAGGAGTGGCACCCGGTGCAGTCTTCTGCTGCTGTAGCCCATCTGCCTCAAGGTTCGACTTGTTGTCCCTTCAGAGATGGTCTTCTGCAGACCTTGGTTCTAACGAGTGGTTATTTGAGTTACTGTTGCCTTTTTATCATATTTAATCAGTATGGCAATTCTCCTCTGACCTCTGGCACCAACAACCATGCCACTTTCAAAGTCACTTAAATCACCTTTCTTCCCCATTCTGATGCTCTTTTTGAACTTCAGCAGGTCGTCTTGACCATGTCTACATGCCTAAATGCACTGAGTTGCTGCCATGTGATTGGCTGATTAGCTATTTGTGTTAATGAGCAGTTGAACCGATGCACCTGATAAAGTGTATGTAGAAGTAATCCGTGTGAGCAAAAAACCTCAGGCTTTTTTCGTGACGTATTTCTTTATATAGTCATCAGATCCAGGCACCTTACTGCAAGTTTTTACATTACATAGCCTACACTTTGCTGCTACTTGTAGCCACATGCTTACATCAGGGAAACATCTCATCTTGGTTGCTGATGTTGTTAAGTTCTCCCTGATTTCGGATCATATTCCTGCTGAAATATGCCCCGGTTGTCTTAAGAAGCTTTTATTGGTGAATTGTCATGGGAGAAAGTGTCACTATAAACAGTCATTCCCCAATTGCAAATACACTGCTACATGTAGCTACATGCTAATATCACGGAAACATGTAATCTTATTTGCCAGTTGGTAATTGCTCTCCAATTTCAGATCATATTCCTGCTGAAAAATGTCCAGTTGTGTTCAGAAGCTTTTTTGGTAGTTTTTCACAGTAGAAAGTGTTGATATTCTCTGTTACAGTCATTCCTCGGCTGTAGTGACAGTGCAAAGATGCTAAGATGCAGAAGACGAAGAAGTGCTGACAAATGAGAGGAGACTGGGCTCTTTGAGAGGGGGTGACTTGGAGACAGGGGCCAAAACTGAGTGTCTCAGACAGAAGGTAAATACAGGTGTTGTAAGTACAGTATAAGGAATATTGTTTTTGACCATTTAATCATGTAAATATGTTCTAGCGGAAAACCAAAATATGTATGAACAAGTATGAACTTGAAAACAAGCATAATAGGTCCACTGTGTGTTCACTTGTTCTGAAAATTGCCTTTTTGTGTGTTCAAGGTGGTGTCAATATAGAATAACCTGTTTTCTTGCTATTCTTCTGTCTCCTTTTGCAAACTTCATTCAAGTCCATTCATTTTGTCAGCACTGCCACTTCCAAAAGCGGTTTTAAACCTCCCATAACAGAAAGGACAGGAATTTATTGTTGTGCATCAAGGCCTGCCACTTCCTGATGTCCTGGTGCGATTGGATGATAAATACTGCAATTAAACAACACAGACAGAGATAAGTGTGATTGGCCATTGTCCCCGTATGTCTTCAGAGGGAATGCGTGCATATCCGAACCATCTGGTGTGGGGTGCAGAGGACAACCTAATGGAGATTGAATAAAATATCTCAATTTAAACGCTTATGTCAGTGCATGACGCTTCTTGTTTAGTTTTTGTTTGTTACATCTCTTGAAATACATATACTCACTTTTCAGTTGATTTATTTCCTAGTGCAGTTTGACACTTCAAAATTAATGTCATAAAATCAGATGTGTTGAGGCAACATTTGAAACAAAGTATTCTGATCATTGTTTCAAATTGATGAACTTAACAGCAATGGGAAACATAGGATGACATCATACAAGTGAAAAACCTTTTTTTTCCTTGAGACAAATGCAGTGGCATGACATTATACACTGACATAGTCTCCCACTAGGCTCCTTCGCCCAAGAAATATGGTTTCATATGTGTTACAGAGAGTATAAGGAAGAACATAAAAGTATGAGGGAACCATTAAAAAACATTCTCTACAGGCACATCTAGCCAAGATTATCTTAACACGCCATTTTGTACTCTGAAGAGAGCTACAGAAGCTTTTACTTCTCATCTGGAAATTGTGTTCTGGGAGGAAAATGCTGAGAGTGGGGAAAAGGTAGACAGATCTTCATGCAATTATGTGAGTGTGTTTGTAGAAATCTATATATGAATAATCCCCGATTCATGTGCTGTTTTGTTTTGGGGTTTTTTTTTTCCACACAAGTGCAGGTGTTTCTCTTAGTGCTTAGTTTTCTAGACAGTATTTTCTGGATTGTAGGAGGGCATGCAGGGGCCACACAACACCAGTTCTGAGGAACGGGTAGGGGAGCAGGAGTTGAGGGGAAACACACAGAGAATTGAAGTGTCATAAGGATATTAATAGCGACAGGATGTGGCCACCAATAGCCACAGCAAATTGGCTGGGAAAATACAAAGCCATCCCGTCCAAAACAGGCTCATCCAATGGAAACGGCAGGCTGGATAGATTGTAAACAGCTGTTGGGATGCACTCTTTCTCTATCTCTTTTATGCCACCAGCAGACAGGCAGAATGAGATGTTTTATGACCGAGCACGGCAAAAAACAGGTAAATTGAAATAAATATAGTACGTGGTTTTTTTTTCTTCTTTGTGTGTAAGTGTTCTGACTGAAAGAAAGGCAGGGAGTTTGCAAGTATCAAATAAAGTTTGTGACAAAGCTACAGTAAATATTCTTTCAGCCCCATGTGAGGGAAAAGCAATTTCATCTCTTACGGTTTTAGGCAATTTAAGCCGAGAGAGAGGAGAGAAAACGAACGCAAGTAATATTAAGAAGAAATAGGGAAATGTGGGTAAAGCTATTGTGGAGAAATAAACTTCTGAGTGTCAAAGTGGGAAAACTAAATCATGATGGTGAGGGGTATAACCAGGGAGAGGAGGGTGCATGAAGGAGGGAGAATAACAGTGCAGTGTAAAAAAAAAACAGATAGACAGATATAGAGGAGCACAAGTATTGGTATTTCCAGCATAAATACTCGTCCTAATGGACCCCGGGAGTCGGAGTGGGAGATCGATCAGAAGACAGAAGTCTCGGCAGATGTATGGAGGGAAAATATACCTCTCACCTGCTGTGAGGACAGCGGTGGAGGGATGGGGGGGATGGAGGGAGGAGATTAGGAGATGACCAGACGCAGTGGGGATACAGAAAGAGGGCCGAGACCGAATTCTAATGTGCAGAATGTATTTTTTATGAGAGTGGAATCAATAGTGATTTGGAGTTTTCTCTTTGTAGCTGGAATGAGTCGAGTCTGAGTGAGCGCCGAGGTATCTGGAAGTACAAGAAGAGGGAAGGAGGGGAAGAAGAAAAGATAAATTGATGGATGGATGGTTAACTGAAAAGATGAATGGCAGCGGCCGGTTAATAGAAGGAAGTTCCCGGAATTGGATGTGGGAGGATGACAAAGTGAAGGGTGGTTACTCAAGTTTCTCAAAAGAAAAAAAGAAGCTGAGGTGCACCTGTCTGCAGACCTTGAAGGAGCTCTATATGTTATTCAGAGTCTGTATGACTCAGAGGTTGTCTGCATAAAGGCCCAGACAAGGCCCTCTCTCATCTCACGTTGCCGTGTCTCTGCCAAAAAGTTGCACACACCGCAGACATTTCCACCAAACAGCCAGCCGGCACACATGTTCTGCACTTGCGTGGGAGGAAAAACTTTCCTCACCAGCAGACAATGGTCGTCTATAAACGTCATTCAGATAGGGAAACCGGAAAACCATCTTGACGCTAGTCAGCCAGTTAGCACTTTAACAACACAATCCAATGTTGAAAGAACAAAGCATATTTACTGTGTACCCTGTGAATGATAAAACAAACCATCACGAAACATCTCTGCTAAAGTGCTCAGTGGATTAAGAAAAATAATCTTACTTAATGTAACAAGTTTGCTTTGGTCTCATTCTCTCTTGACTTTAGCACTTTGCTTACTTTCATCACTTCTCGTCTTCTTGAGCGCTGAGCTCATCTGCCAGTCAGAATAATTTGGAAAAAAGGCAGACTCGTGCTAATGAGGGCCGACGGTGTGGGACACACTGCACTGACAAAGGCCAGGGACTGCTGACCGTTGGCTTGGTGTGTCAGGGCTTGAAGATTCTGAGGAAACTCACTGGCCTTGGTGTTAGTCAGCAGATTTTAGAATTAGTGTACCAAACAATGGTTGAGAGCATTTTAACTTTTTACCTCCCTGCCTGGTACAGTCACCTTAACTGTACATCCAAGAATAAACCCTCTAGGATTGTGACACTGGCAAGTAAAATAGTTGGCAAGCCACAAAAACCCTTGACCCAACTCTTTACTGAAAGGACAAGTAAGAAAGCAGGGAGTATCTTGGCAGATAGCTCCCATCCTTTCTTTATCCAGTTCGAGCTCTTGAGCCCCTGGACACGCTATAGAGTCCCTCTGGCAACTAAAAAGTTATTTAAGAAGTCCTTCATCCCAAGTGCCATCAGTATTCTTAATGCAACAAAGTGACTGATGAGTTTTGAAGCACAGACAGACAATGAGCTGATTTAATGTGTTAAAGTGTTTTGTAATGACTTTGTGTGTTTGTCTTACTGACTGTTTGTCTGCTTTTTACAATGTTGTCTTTTGTGTTCGGTGAGCTGAAGACAAATTTCCACCCCCAGTGGACAATAAAGACATTGTGTATTCTATTCTATTCTATTCTCAAAATGGAGGTGGCTGAGGTGGCAGCTAGCAGCTAAAAATGCTAACAGTGCAAACAGAGCTAATGATGTTGACCAGGGCTTAGCAGCAGTTACTGTCATTTAACGGCAGTGCAGAACAGCAGCGATGAGCGAGCCAGAGCAGGGACTCACATGCACTGCCAGACCACAACTGACAGAGAAGCTCAGGTTACACCACACACAGAGGTAGCATTACTTAATTCTCTGCTCAGGATGCCATTAATCCACTGTAACTTTACATAGCCAATAGTTGTTTGCTGCTAATAATTCTCTAAATATTGAGTGGAGCTTCTTTTAAAATACCTGATTTTGACCTTTTACTCTGGGTCACTTTGGGTCATTCTGGGCCAGCCCTCACTTCTTAAAGAGGTAATTTTATGGAAAAGAATTTGTCACCTCTGGTTATGGTTTAATTAAGGTTAGATTGTATGCTACATGATCAATACCACTCTCATATCTGGACACCTATTATGGAGCTAGATGTGGTAACGTTGTAGGTTACTTACAGGTCATAACACCTGGTTAAATCACAGCCTGTTGCTTCTACGTACCTGTGTGTATGTTAAACATACAAGCTAGTGAGCTTCAGAGATCCTTATAGGCATATCTCTGAGCTTTGGGGAGCCAGGTTTTCTGTATTTGCTCTTCTTCTGGTCTTTATGCAAAGCTAATCAATCAAATCCCAGTTCTAGCTTCATAGTTAATCCATGACATAAAATCGGTAATGATCTTCTTAAGTCACTGCTCATGCTATGCCTGGACACTGTGTGCCAGCCATGAAGAGGTGATGGTTAGGATTAGGAATAGGAAATAATGTAGAGTGCTCATTAGACTACAAATACACACATTTGTGTTTTTGTGTGTGTGATGGCAGTGCGAAGCATTTATTTAAATTATGCACAGCTGGCAACAAGAAATTCTGTACAAATTTGTGTCAACCTCTGTCTTCACCTTGCCAACTGAATTGCTCTAAAAACTAGGTAGCTTCACACCTGAGTGCGTGTGTTTGAGTTTATTTTAATGTCTTCACACCTCTGCCCAACGCGGAGGAGTAATCTGTGTCTTGCATGTGTGAATGTGAGATGGTGGGAGGCAGGATGCTCTCTCTAAAACACACACAATCACGCACATGCAAACACAGAAAAACGGTGTTGTTCTCCACATCCAAATCCACACAGCAGCACATTCACAATCATACAGATTTTATTCAAAAGGTATGAGCAAATCACTGAAGCACATGCTACAGTGCTTACACACATGCCTGCACACATACAGTACTGTGTGTACACACAGGCTCACATGCATACGACAGACCCAGACAGTCTTTTATTCCTTTTATAGCAGCACCTGAGCTTGGCTTTAAGTACATATTTCATGCCACATTACCCCCCATGGCAGCAAACGAGGGGAAGAAAGGGGGGAGACGGGGGGGAGGCCGAGAGATGAAGCAAGGCAGCGAAATGCAGACTCTTTCTCTGCCGGCTGCATGTCTGCCTCTACTTCCCCCTTTACCTCTTCTGTCCTTTCTGTTCCCCTCTTATCTCTATCCCCCTGTTTCCTCTAGCTTAATATTTTTTAATGGTCGGGAACCAGAATGGGTCACAGACGTGTTCCTGCTGGGTCCCCACATGACAAGAGTAGTGATATGTTTTAATGAGCCTGGGACCCAGGGCAAGAGATGAAATTTCTCATTTGGGTCTTGCACTGAAAAAAGCCTACATCTACCTTTCGCTGTCTCACTCTCTCCTTTGTCACGCTTTCAGTGTTTCACTCCATTTACTCCATTTCATCAACTCCATCTTACTCTTTTCACTCTTTAGTGCTTCCTTTATCTGTTATAAAACTTACTAATTCAGGCTCAGTCGTAAACTAATTACATAGACAGATGTCCCAAATGGCAAACATATGTGTACTGTAAATGGAGGCGAGTCCATCTGAGGAAACTTTAGTGTTTAAACTTATCTAGATTTCACATGAAGTTTTTTTGTATTCATTAACATTTAACTTGCCTTTTGTGGGGTTCAGTGGACTGAAGCCATGCTGGGAAAATACTCCCCACATCGTAACCCCACCAGACCTCTTCAGCGTCAGAAAAGAGCACCAAGGTCTGTAGACTTCTCTTAGTGTGCACGGCATGTGTTCGTCTGCTTGCTGAGAGAGGGGGCAAAGCTCTCTGACCATATGGCTTTATTTCACTTTTCAGTAAGCCCCACTGCCTGTGTGCTTTTTACCCATTCACTTGTTTTAAAGGTTTGAGGGACTGTGGTCTGACCATGTATGCAGCTTGCATGCTAAATCACTGCAGAGATGCTTGAGAAGTATGCAGAGTTATGCCCCCAACCTCACAGTCAGTTATGTGAAGTCCAGTGTGCACAGAGTGTGGTGGTATTTTAATGGTTGAAAGTTTAAAACAGGGTGCGAGTTGAAGCAAGACATCATTAGTGATGATGCTCTTGTATACCTAAATGGCAGAATAAGTCAATTTCCACTGACTCCCACAACAAGATATGACTATCCCCAAAAAAGCATACATACTAACAGGCACAGTTCTGAATCCTCCTTAATGTTATTCGATGGTTGCAGTTTTTGCTATAAGACTTGAATGAATGCTGCATTCACGTGAAATCAGGCAAACGGCAGAAGGCAAACCGGATGTCATGTTAGTGGAGAGAGAAGGACAGTAAAACTTGGGCGAGGCCGGCAGAGAATACCGTCCACAGCAACAGTAGACGGCAGTGCTGTCCAAAGTTAAAATATTTTAACTTTTACCATTCACCGGCCTCGGAATATTCAACTGGATGTGACGTAGTTCCAAAACAGAAAAGAAAACATGGCTGAACTCGACAACGCAAAGCTAGTGCTTTTGGTGCAGCAGCACCATATAAACTTTAAAAGCCTACCGTGATGCTTCCAAGAAGGCGTACATATGGGACGCAATTAACACAGAGCTGGGTGGAATACCAGGTACGTATTATGAAACGTAACGTTATGATTGCTTTATTAGCTTAGCGAGCTATCTGGCTATCTGTAAAAACATCGGCATAGCAACAATCACGTGTCACATGTGTCTCATTTTGCCGTCATGGTGTTCCGTCGGACCGCTTGTTTATCTCTCCTGTTCCGTCCAGCAGATGTCTGCCGTCTCCCGCCTGCCTGATTCCATGTGAATGTGACATTACTATGTGTTTGTCAGAAAAAAAACCATCATGATTTTGCTTTAAGTAAGTCCTCGTGTTCCTAAGGTAACATCACATATATCACATGACAGACAGCACATATCTCATGTTGCATTTGTCACTAGTGTAATATCTAAACGTACTAGCATTCTGTTTTGCAAATAATGTTTTCAATGTTGACTTCGGGCCACAAACTCCGAACTCCTGGGTGAAAGTCCTGTGCTTGTTTAACCCTCTGACCACCCTTCCCACCCACTCTATAGGGACCTCTTTAATCTTTATACAACATTAGACAGGCATTATTGCTTTTCATACTATGTCACCTCACTTCCTCCTCTGCTGTCATAAAAATTACTACAGCGAATCTAGAGGGTGCCACTTTATAGGAAACATAAGTATGGGTTGTAATAAGTAATAAGTCTCTTTCAAAATAAACGCCCTACGTTAGTACAACTCTGCAAATTCATGTTTTTCTTTCCTTCAACAACAAAAGCACATGGTTAGGTTTAGGAACAAAGAACAAGGTTTGACTTTATAAGCTAGACATAGACAGATGACGACAGCGCTGTGACGACAAAGTCCGGAATCAGTCAGTAAACATTGCAAGATGACTATGGATGAACACCAGCTGTTTGAAACGGCTGTGAACAAGTTAGACTTGGCTTTTTCTCTAAAAGAGGAACAGAAGACGGCGCTCGAATCGTTCCTTTGCAAGAAGGACGTTTTGGCTGTTTTGCCGACCAGATACGGCAAGAGTCTAATCTACCAGTTAGCTCCGCTGGTAGCTAAACTCTGGATACATCACCCTGTGTATTGTTCTGATTGGTCGTAGTGTTATCCAATTGCGTGCAGTGATATTTTCAAATGCATGCTTGGTGCCGCCCCTCGAGTTGGGCCATTTGCATTACTGATAGCCAGACCCTAAATTTCTAGATTTGGGTCTGGATTTCCAGGCTACCAAGTCACTGTCCAAGCACCAGATTTTGATGACTTTGGAGTGGGACCAGGTTGGTTGTAATTGACGCACACTGACATACTGCAATTTAAAATCCAAAATAGGGTTTATCTCTTTCATGTTTAAATTCCTTGACCGAAGTTTTAGTGGAATGCCAGTGCCCTCTTCGGTCAGGTCCTGTAGCTTGCGGTCCAAAAATTTCTGTCTTCTTTTTCTCTCCGCCGCTGTTCTGCCCATGTGTTCTTGGTACAAAGGCAACATTTATCCTCGGCAACATGGATAACTTTGTGCTTTCACCTTTGAGCTGTTATGTCATTAGTGCAGTATCTTTTGTGAATCGGATGTGGCATATGCAAGAGATGCACAATTCGTGGTGCTATCAGTGGCTGCAATCCATTCTTTGTGAATTCATCCTTTAGTATTGTATGCAGAATGTTGAACAATGGAAGAAAGAGTGACAGTGTGTGGACTGTGGCTGTGCAGCAATTTCTGTTTCTTCACATGAATGATGTAGCAGAACTAGTGTAAAATAAAAAAAGCACAAGTTACATTAATCAAAATTATACTGGAACATATGAAAAAATGAGGTTCAAGAAAAGTCGTGACACAGTATCTGCTGGGTGCTGCCGTCTAATGAAGAAGTATCTGGAGGACTTACTGTCTTTAGTTAGATAGGTTGCCATGATCTGACTTATTGATTGGGAAGGTGATATGCATGACTGCTCAACCTTTCTCATAAAACATTTAACGAGACTATAAGCTGGAACCTCGGTAACCTTTACGGTGACCTCTCACTGTCTGATGAAGCTCATAAAATAAAGTTCTGAAAATAGCACACGTGAACGTTCACACACCTGCACAGGCACTCATACATGTGCTGAGGCTGACATTCGCGCTATTCAAACAGAGAAGAGAGAGGGAGAAACGTACAGGGTCAGTGTATGAAACGATTTTCTCAGAGGTCATAAGGGACCGTTGTATATAAGACATTTATTAATGAGGAACAACTGTTCGAAGTGGGTCAAATGTACAACAATCAGTATTGATTAAAGCACACTGTTCTGCATGACCTGAAGGTCTAATTTCAATCAATGCAGTGTGTTACCACATGAAACTTATAAATACAATATAACCGGTCAGTAAGTAATTCAATACTGGGGACAAAATATGTGAAGACTCTGAAGTCACTGACCAGAAATAAAGTAGGAAAAAACAGAGGTCAGTAGCTGAATATGAAGTACTGCATTGCTGACTCTTGCATAATGTTACACCAGTCATTATTTCTGAACAAGGTCTGCTGTATTTAAAGTTTCCAGCAGCATGTTTTATATATAATGGCAACTTTGTATAATTTATTAGCAAGAATTACAGTAATGCCCCAGCCGTATGGTACCTAACAGCCATTTTCTTGTACAGGAAGAATGTTGATGCTGGTGAGAGTAAATTTTACCTGACACAGTATACTGCGATAATGAAATGTAACAACATGCTCCCACACTCATTAAAATGTCATTTAAGGGACTACAGGAATGTTCAGTTCATTTCACCTTAAGACCACATGACAAGGGTAACTGGAAATCAGGTTTTTGGTAAATCATGGAAGGTATCTCAGCTCACAGTTTTACTTTATCATGGGCAGAAAAAAAAAACAGTACTTCTAACTTCTTAATGTTTCATGAGGCTGTTTAAAGGTGGTTTACATCAACAATGATTGTACACACACACAAAAGAGATTGTACAATAGTTGTATTTTTTTTTCTCTCTTGGAAAGTGGACATAATTCATAATCCAATTTTCGGTCTATAATAGACTTTTCTCTACCTCATTGTGCCTTAAAATACCAAATTAAAATACTGCTATTGAATTTGGTAGCTTTGTCTCAGAGTGTATAAACATTAAATATTCACTGTGTATCACTGTTAAAGAGTTGTGAACTAGATGTAATTAAACTAACGATTTAAAGGAATACTCAGATGATTTGGGAGTTATGCCCTTTCTCTATCATTTTCGTATTGAGACAACATGATCAATATCTTTTTTGTGTCCTTACATCCAGTGGCTGGGTCTCAGCGGTTAGCATTGCGGCTTAGCTTAGTGAATACAAATGAAGTCTATAGGGGGTCAGTAGCCTACTCGGTAAAAGTGAACAAATAAACGTTACAGAAACCCTGAAGCTGGTATTTCTACACGTGCATTTAAAATAAACATGTTTAAACATTAATTTGAAAAACGAGAGTCCTTTTTAGTCGTTTTAGAAGAAGTTTGATACACAGAACTATAGACACATTTGCAGTAGCATGGTAGGAGTTCATCTGCATTGATATTTACATTTTGAATGAAGTAGTTACATTACTTTTTTTGTCATTTCTTTCCTAGTTAACCACTGAAACTACAAACCGTTTAAGAACTACTAGTAGTTACAGTATTATTATTATTATTTTTTTTTTTTTTTTTTTTTTGGTAACCATTGCTTCTCTACTGTAATTGAAAAAGACTGTTGACTGCAATGACCAAACCTCCTCCTGAGGGGCTGCAGGTTGCCCACAAAAAACATCTAACTTTTTTATGTAATTGGTCGCAGTCGGACTATGTTTACGAGCACAAGAGTTCAGTGAGCCACCGAAGGACCGCCTTGCGGATTTACTATTGGTTCTGCAACGTAGGGAGTTTTTTTTAAACTCTGAAATTGTATCCGCCCATCTAAACACAACATCAGGGAGAAAGACATCAGTCTTTAGTTAAGCAAAGCGTCTAAAGACTGACTTGTGAGTCTAGGTGTGGACCAAAGTGTAGTCTGTCATGTCTATTGGCCAAGTCACAGCACGATTTTATGACCCCACAATCGCCTCATCTGACATAGTGACTGTCAGAACCGACAAAAATATTGTGTAGTGTGAACCTGGCATGTGAAACTTTATTTCATCTGTAATCATCAGTGTTAAGTTCTCCTGCATTTCACCATTCATTAGAGCAAATCAGATGTTCATCCACATATCAATAAAATGCCTCCTTCCAGCCTGTTCTAGATTTCCTGTGTGAATAGATACAACATAACTGACAGACCTTGAACTGGGTTTCTTGACAGAACATGATTCTCTGACTCATTTGAAAAGAGCGAAGACGCAGCAGCATGTTGGTGAAACAGGCATATAGAAATTCTGATGCAAACACACAGTTTACAAATGAGGAAAACTCCTCATGAAAGTTGTGTGTGTGTGTGTGTGTGTGTGTGTGTGTGTGTGTGTGTGTTTGCATGTCTGTGTGAGAAAGTATTGGTGTTGATGTGTGAGAGCCTTTTAAGTTCAATTTTGATGATTTGTGTGTTTTCATATCAGTTAAAATATCATGTGCTTCACTTTCTGTACATGTTGAATTTTGATAACATCGTCTAATAAAATCTTTAAACAACGTTGTCAGTTAAACACGTGCATGTGGTGAAACTTAACACGAGGCTGCATAACTATCACTATGCTGCTTGTACACAATTTTTGTGTGTCCCTGTAGCTTTTGCTGTTACAGTGGATAGGGAATTGTCTCCAAGCTCTTGGTGCGTTATGACCTGTCATTCTAACAGGTCAGCCTAACAGCAGAGGAAGAAACATGGCCTGAAAATACAGACAAATTTCCCCTGTGACCCGCTGATGGAGGCGCAGACACAGTGTGGGCAGAGGTAGCCTTTCATCTGTGCAGGTTCCTAAGCTTTTGGTCTCAATCAAAAGACAAGATTCTGATCACCTCACAAAACACAAAAGTATTATTTACGAATCTATAACATGCGGCAAACCAACACACAGAGGTTGTTTAGTCTTTTCTCCATTTATTCCACATGCATCATTATGAAAAAGATTTTTTCTCTTTCATATTTTTGGTGCAGAGTATGCCTAGAGAGAGCTTGTATTGATTTATGTTGTGGCAAATGAGGCAGTTGTTGATTGCATATTTATATTCAACATATTGCCTTCTAAATTGGTGAAATAAACAAATCCATTCTCGTGTATAGAAATGAAGAATGCTCATTAACTATATATGTTGTATTGTTAGAAGTAAAAACACACACTGTATCCACTCATAAACAATTCAGTAAAGTTGTGTCCCACTTTTTTTTAAAATCCCATTATAACAAGCCTGCAGGGAATATAGAATAATTAATTCTATACGCCTCTGTTATTTTTGGTTTAATTGAATGAAGGGAACTTGAAAAAAACCTGAAACAATAAAACTGACCACCATGCAAAATCCAGCTCCAAGTATTCTCACACCCAGGCCTCCATTTTGTTTAATGTTTAATGTATTGTGACACATTGGAAGTGACATTAAACTACTTTTATTTTTTGATAAAACAAACAAAAAAATGCTTTTGTTCTTGCACTGCATGTAACTTTCCCAGCACAGTCTAAACACCAGAGAGTAATGAACCGGTGTTGACCTCATCTACATGACAGCAGCTTCAAAGTTACAGTTCACCCCAAAAATTAAAAATACATATTGTCCCTCTCACCTGTTTTGCTATTTCTCAGTCTAGATTGTTTTGGTGTGAGCTTAGTGTTGGAGATATCGACCGTAGAGATGTCTGCCTTTTCTTGAACAAGAACTAAATGGCACTCAGCATGTGGTGCTTGAAGCAGCAAAAACATTATATAACACATTATGTATTGCAGAACGTTGGGTTTCAAACTTTTTGTGCCAAAGACACACCAAAGGTAAAGCCAAAATCTCAAGGCACACCTGTATTTATATCTGTACACAATAGCTTTCATAACATGTTATCACTCTTATTAAGACATAAGACAATAAAAGGGTTTTCCCTGGGTTTTTTGTGAGACCAAGGAGGCCAAGGCCTGTGACGGACGGGGGCATCTTGTCAGCTGTACTTTCACATGTAGATACGGTCCCCCCCTCTATTAAATATGAAAGGAGGCCCCCACATACTTGAGCTTTACACTGCTGACTTGTATCATCAGAACAGACATGTCCTGTGATTTTCAGCTTTCTATGATTATATTTACCCTTTACAACAGGCACATCTGAGAGAAGCTGATATTCTCAGAAGCTGAGAATATCACTGTCAGGTATTGTCCCCCCTCTATTAAATATGAAAGGAGGCTGAAAATCACAGGACATGTCTGTTCTGATTATACAAGTCAGCGGTCCTGAAATGTGTGTTTCTCTTCTATAATACACATTCTACATCTCGGGCCAAACGGGGCAGAGCTCCGTGGGAAACAGTAGGAGAGACACAGCCCGAGGGGGAACCAGGATCTAACACAATGGAGGGAGAAGCAGGTCCGTGGAGCTGTGCGCCGGACGAGAAAACAAACATGTCGCACCAAATATGTGCCGCTACGGCGTCGCTTTAGGTTGTGAGTGCGCATGACGTGCATCTACATTGAAAGTAATGGGTTTGTGCGCACAAAAGACGCTACATCTGAATGCCCCCATGCACACACACGCTTTAACCAAGGCGGCACCCAAAATTACCCAGGCCGCCCGCCTTTGTCTTAGATAGGCAGGGAAAACCCTGAGCTAGCTTTCATTTTTTCTCTTGCCTTTCGGTGGTAGGTCGTCTTCCATGGTGCTTTGCTGTAATCTGCTTTGCACAATCGATCTATTGTCCCACTCATGGCTTTCCCCTTTTAATTATTATCCCTCATTCTAGCTGCCAATCAGGGATTTTGATGCATCACACATTCCCATGCGTGAACGGCGACAAATAGGTTCCCCGTGAAGGTTTTTTAAATTAAATCTAAATTACATCACATTTTTTAGCTAGAGTTTGCCTCTTTATTGGGAAATGGGTGCACACAACATACTGATACAGTCAATTAATATTCATTCATAATTTTTTTGTATAGGCCCAGTTGGATATTGTAATAATGTGTGGTTATTACAAAATCCCATGGCACACCATTTGAGAACCATTGCATGAGAAAATACCAACAGCAATGTCAAGATAATCCACAGACCTTGTTGTGAGCAGTATCATGTAGGAGCCATTTTCTTACGACTGAACTACACCCACCTCCCATATCACTGCGCAGAAGGAAGCGTGCATCTACCGCTAGCTCGTCTAGCATCACTGAGCTAACTAACATCTCATCTCAGCCAAGGAGGACGCCATTAATGTTTGCATCTCGTGCTACCATGAGCATGAGCCTCTTGTCCATTGATGCACGCTTCCTTCTGTGCGGTAATAACTTAAGACATGTTGGGTCACTCCTATTGAGAGTACACGGCAGGGTGGAGACAGATATTCTCCTAAGCAGCACTTTACTTTTCTCCATACTTCAGCAGCGTCACAGCAACCACATTTCCAGGTTACACTTCCTTGTTACAGGTCACATGTCTCTTTATTAACCAATGAGAAGCTAGAAGGAGCTAGACTGTGTGTGAGAATTACTGAGGCAGATCCAGCAAATTATCTAACTGTATTTACACATTTATTCCTGTTGCGACTATTTTAACATGTAAATATGTAAATAATAATTGTGAACATGAACATGTAAAAAGTTAACTGTACAAACACTGTACATGTATTTTGAGTAAATTACTAAAACACATGAATGAACTTAACTTATAAAGCTTACAACAGCATTTTCTCTCATTCTAACGTATGGTGTGTGTCTTTAAAGTAGAGACAGGCAGTGCTGTTGATTTCTGTAACAGAGACACTGAGCTCTAATGATTAGCAGAGACCTTGACCTGCAGCTTTTGATGTCTGCTGTTGCTTTTCATCTGCTCTCTCCACCACATGGTTGTTCCCATCGTCCAGAAGGCATACCACTCTTACTCCCTTTCTCCTCTTCTTGTCTCTCCGTCTTGCAAACATTTGTGTCCGTGCCCATATATAACCACTCTCTTCAACTCTGTCTCCCACTCTCATCCTGTCTCTTTCCCACACTTCCTCTGTTTATCACTCTCCTCCTCTCTTTCCTCAGTGTCCCTCTTTCAATTTCTGGTGGCCATTTCTGTTTGTATCGCTCTATCTGTCCTTCCTAATCATGCCCATCCCTCACTCCCTGTCTCTGTCTCAAGTATAGACAGAATTCCCCCTCTCTTTTTCCAACAGCAAGTCATTAACTTCTATCCCGGGCTTCTGAAAGATTTCTGTGCAGTAATGGGCTCTGTTCTGTGCGCCTGAATCAGCTGCAGAGATGTGTAAAGTAATTACTACTGAAATATCCATCCCACTGTTGACTCCTTTGAGAAAACGTATTAGTTTCCCCTTTTGTTTCAGATTTATTCTGGAAGCCGACTATTATTTCACACTCCTAATATTGTTGAAAACCTCATGTTCTTCCTGTTCTTTACAAGTTATTGTCTCCCTCTTCTCATATCTTTTCAAACAGTAATGAATATGAACTTACAATGATGGTTTCATATTCTAATTTTTTGGAAAGCTGATGATACATTATCATAGCAGGTCTACCGCACCCCGTGGTTTAGACTAAAATCTAGCGATAATCTCCAGTTGGCATTAATTTGCAGCAGTTATTATAATATCTGAATAAATAATAAGAACAATGTGTTCTTTAACGAGAGGACAAAGCAACACAGTGCCAGGAAAATAACAGGAGGGCAGCAGGACTAAAAATAGAGATTTGCATGTTTTTAAAATGTGCCTGTGTGGAAAAGAGAAAAGGAGAGAAGGAAATGGAAATTTACACACATGCACACATGGCCAGTGAAAATGATTTATCATTTCTGACTGACCACTGCAGCACAGGTAATTGCATCTGTGATTTAAGGTGTGGGAGAAGCAGGTGTAAAATTTGCTGCACCCTTGTAGGCATGGCAATTGCTTCTATTCATAGCAGACATCGTTAACATGGTGGAGTTAGGTTTGCCAACATCTGATACAAATCCAAGAAACATCACCGTTTCAGTCGATCTGCCAGAGAACGAGAGAGACAGAATGAGAGACATTAGACATCAACATTTTGGTAACAGACAGGGTACTGTGACACTGAAAACCACATGGGTGACAACAAGAGAGGACACTGTGACAAGTCGTCTCACACAGTCCAGCATCAGGACGTAATTGGCAGTTTGTATTCAAATTAACTGCAGATGTGCTCTTTTACATAATCTGTGTTAGCGGTGAAGCAAAATAGCTCATGGATGCTGGTGAGGAGATTTTTCATTGCTGAATCTCACTGATACTGTACATGTATGTATTTAAAGCATTGCATGTGTTAAAGGCACAGTCTGTGATCAAAACTAGATGTGACAACACAAAGTTTTTCACATATTTTGATGCTGTATGAGGCCTATCAGTGTTTGTGTTGTTTGTAACTGCAGTAAAATCTCATTAAATCCTGCTACTTCCACCTACAAAATATTACCAAAATTAAATCACCTGTGTCTTTCTCTGACCTAGAAAAGCTTACTCATGCTTTTGTATTCTCTCTTCTTGACTACTGTAATGCACTGTTTACACGCCTAAGTAAATCTTCAGCAACTCGGCTTCAACTAGTGCAGTAAGTATTTTAACTGGGACAAATCATAGGTCACATATCACCCCAATTCTCGTCTCCCTCCACTGGTTGCCAGTTCACTTCAAAATTGACTTTTAGATTCTTTTAATAATGTTTAAAGCTGAGCTTCTGACTATCTGTGCTCCAAGTTGTGACCTGAGATCCTCAAACCTACCCTCACTATTTGTCCCTAGATCGAGGCTGGTAACCAAAGGTGACCGGGCTTTTGCCTTCAAGGCCCCGGGGCTCTGGAATCCTCTGCCTGAGGAGATTAGGCTGGCTAAAACATTGTCCATTTTTAAATCATTGCTTAAAACATATTTCTATAGGAAAATCTTCCTGATTTTTAGTTTCTGATTCGTAACTTTTGTGTTTGATTTCCTTTTGTTCCATTTTTGCCTTTGTACACACTATTTTTCTCAGTTCTTGACAGTAAATATATATAAATATATATTGTATTGTTATTGATGTCTTATTTTCATGCACTTCGTGAAGCACTTTGTAACCTTGTTTAAATAAGTGCTATACAAGTAAAATTATTATTATATTATTATTATTATTATTCATAAAATAGGTCTACACTTTGCCTGAAAACACAAGCAATGCTTGTTTCTCATAAGCATAAAAATATTCAATTCCCTGATCCACTTGTGTAGATGATTTACTTGTGTTAAAGGCCTCAGGAGTTTCATCCGTCCGCGTAGGATATTAATGGCTGCCAAGTCAACATAACAGTCTCACTTAACCTTTTCAATTTTATGAAGTCTTAAAACTCACATCATGGCTTTAGGCCTGTGTGCGGGTGGTGAGGGACTGCAATCTCTATATCTGAGAAGGACAGCATGACATAAAGCCATTGGCATTGGGTATTTTGTTAATACAGTTCGAAGTTTACCTCACCAAAGTCAGTCAGACCTATTTCAAATGTAAATACCAGAAGGTGCAGGAAAAGATGGTGCACTTGATGATATTCAAAGTGAAATGTATTTTATTAATTTATTCTTGCACATTTTGCTTGATTTAAAATGTGCGTTAATCAAGATTTTAAACATGCCAGGTCAGATCAGGCTTTATAGTCTGAGTCCGGTGGAGTCAATGAACAGTTTGATTTTATATCATTTCAGTCAGGATCACTTTAGAAAAAAAAAAAAAACCCAAAAAACAAACCTTTATTTTCCATTTGCAGTATTATATTTGGTGGCTGCTCTCTGCCTTTCCTAGGCCTACACAGAAAGCCCAAGGCAGAGAGAGAACACCTCCCTGCCCTTCCATGCGCCTACATGGAAAGTCTAAAGCAGGGAGAGCAGCAACAAAGACCCCCTCCCCGGGAACAGAACAGAGCAGCATCAATGACAAACAGAGTGACATTGATAAGTCAGACACAGCATGAAAAGGAGGAGCTGGGGTGGAGGCTGGTTACAAAGCAGCTTGCAGAGGAAGCAGCAACAGTAGGCAGGCCAGAGCAGTTTAAATAGGGTGCCGTGAATGAGATTCACCAATTGGTTGCATAGAAAGGAATCGTGTGATCTGTCAGCTGACTCCCTTCCATCAATCAGCTGCTCTATCAGTTGATTGGGCTGTTTGAGATCAGCTGATGTAGCTGGGACATGAGCTTAGCTTTACATCGTGTCCTGCCTGAACTAACACTATGCTCAATATTTTGGATTTACCATTTATGAGAAAGTTGATCCAGCAGTTTCTCGGCACATCTTCCTACTTTACTCTTGTAATTCCAGTCCACATAGAGTGGTTCAAACATGCAGTATTCATCTATAAAATCACGTGGACTATTTCAATTATGAAGTTGCAGTAAATATTGAATGAGTGGTAAGTGTTTGTGAGTCTGTCAGTCGAATTTGCTCCTTGAATTTTAGCACTCAGTAGTGTTGTTTAATGGAATTCTCAGCAGTTTGACTCCTGACTGCCCAAAGTGCAATGCAAGGCAGTTTATAACACATATAATGTTTGACTACTGTCATAAAGCAGTCACCTCATATTTGGATTTTCATAGTATTAAATGGCAGTTAACTGATTTCCATGTGTTTTTGACATTTGACCTATGAAGGATTAGTGCTGTTTTCCCAGACTGAAGATATTGGTATTCAAAGCAAAATTTACAGATGACATAGAGCTAGTTAGCACTCGTCCTCATGTCAATAGACAGCATTGACTCACTGCAACTCAGCAGAACATACTGAATCGACCCTCTCTTTTTCACTTTCCACCGGTCTACTTACCTTTTTTCTTTTTTTTTTCCTCCATGAACTATTTTTCTTGTCCGTTCAACTGGGTATTAATTATGTCTGCTGTTGTAAATTCAGTCTATTCACCACAGGATCAGGGCTAAGAGGCACAGTCACACACTCAAGGCCATTCAGTTGAGACTGCAGCAAACTGAAGAATGAGCCCCGCTCTTCAACACATTTCCTCCTCAGGATTTTTAATGAGGGGACCAGAGAAGATGGTGCTAGATATTCTCACTCTTAACTGTCTGTCTGTTCATCTGTGTCCTCTCTGTCTGTTTGTCTTCCTCTGTGACAGTCGGCCGCACACTTTGGTTCTCTTAAATTTCCACCATTAAAACCTTTTATTATCCTTGTTAATCCCTCTTGCACATGTCCAGTGTAGGCTGTAAGATGGAATTGAACAGATCTGTTCACAGACCCTCTTTTCTTCTCCTATGCCGTTCCTTGCATGCCCTTTGAAAGAGCTGAATTAGCTTTCCCCTGTAGCAGCAATGAGTCTGGCTCTTGTCCCTTTCAGTCTCTCTTTCTACCGTCAAATAACCCACTTTGCTGCTCAGCACTGATATGATTACGCTCCTTTTCAGCTGGATTCAACACTGAAGTCAGGGTACGTCGCTCTGGTAAGACTGTGAAAGGAATTCTGGGAACGTGGACAGTCACATTTCCTGTTCAACTCAGACAATAAAAGAATATGAAAAGACAAAAGTACAATCAAAGACAGAATTAAAAGTGACAACCGAGGGGGCTACGCAGTAAAGAGAAATAGGAACATGACAGGATGTGAATGGCAAGAGAGATGAGCGAGGGTTGAGTTGGATGGGTTTAATTTTTACCATTGCAGTTACTAGTTCCCTCTGTAAGAAAGTTTAAATGTTGCTTCAGGAAACTTTAGTAAAATGAGGAAACATTTGAAAGTGCTCAGGAACTGTACAATAACTTTATAAGGAGAGGAAAAAGACAGAAAGTGACAACGAGGAGAGATAGAGATGAGGAAACACTGGCCCTTTATGTATCAGTGACAGCTAAAACTTAACTTCATTGTAGCCAAGTGAACTAGTGACCACCCTGTGACAGGATTACTCAAGCCACGAAACAACATTTGGTGCCTTCAAGCATTTGTGCACCAGGGGCTTTAAGTAGGGGACCAAGGCCCCTTCCCTACTTTTAACCCCCCCCTACTTAGAGTGCCGTTGCTCAGACCGCACCCAGCTTCGCAGTCCCCTACTCCTGGCACCTTAGCTCGAACTAAACCCATCTTCGAACTTGGCCTTCATTTTCTAAACATTTAAAGTTTTGTGACTGCATCTTGGATGGCTGGTAAATTATTGCGTTGACAAAATCTGTCCATAGACAGACAGGCAGACAAAAAATAAATAAAAAATATGCGGCAAAATGCTCAAAATGTCTTCTGCTTCTGCTAATTCGGCTCTTTCAAGCGGTGTGCCATATCATCTTGTTCACAATAACACTGGTATCATTTTTTTATATCATATAAAACACTCATAGCGTGATACTCACGATATTTGGACTGTTACCGACAGGAACAACAAGCATGGCTGAAAACGAAATTATTACCGACTCCATGGTGGTTCCAAAAAGAGGAGCAGCTTCAGTAGTGTGGAATAAACTGTGGCGTCCTGAATGTTTTATGATGAACCCCGGGAACTCATTCAGCGGCTCCTCTGGCAGCAGCACAGCGTCTCTCCCTCTCCTCTCTCACTGTGCAGACATGGAAGTCGGTGTCATCAAGTGATTTTGTCACAAACCTTTGGTAATGTAAACCTATGCGACACTCACTGCTCAAAAAACAAAACAAAAATTACGCAGGCTATATGTGAATGTGCGATAGTTGTGGTAGCATAACAGCCTGTCACAGGTTACAGCGTGATGATTAGAGGAGAAATGGCAGAGCATAAAGGTCCAGGTGGAAAAAAAAACAACAAAACTAGTCATTTAGGATTTTGCTAAAAGAAGGAAATCACTTGTTGATTTATATATATATAGATCCCAGGGTACATTTTTTGTATTTGGGAGCTATTTTAATGTGTAATTTGTGGTAGATTGTATTTTGTTGAACTATTAATATTGTATACAGAATCTGAATCTTACTGTTGATCAGATCAGATCAGATCATTTTTGTTTTTAGTTTTATCTGGCTATTTCAAGGCAAACAGTTAACATGTGAAACTACTTATTTTGTTGCAATTCTATGTTCTTAAATTAATTATAGAATATTTTTTTTACTAATTTGTCATGTCGTCAAGAATATCTTTATCCTAAAATATCATGATATTATTTCAGGGATATCGCCCACCCCTAGTTGGCACTACAATTGGTGTCACCAGGGCCACATTCCACCATGATCACACACACACAGACTCACAAAGTGAAAACAATACCATCCGTTGCAACGTTATTGCAGCTGGTTAATATGCCTGTAATTTCATTTTACAAAACTAAAATACCTGTAACACAATTAAGACCATTTTCTCATGAGAAACAAACAACATAAATTTTTTTTTTTGTCTGACCTTAAAACTATTATTTGGTTGTTTTTATCTTGAAAATGTATTTTTCAGTGTCTGGAATGAGTCTCACTAGCATCTTGTTTGCTTGAATATTTTTTTTTTTTTTTAATTCAAGCACCAATGCTTATGTTGAACAGATTTGCATTTTGTTTAATTTTCTTACTATATCTCATTGCAAAAACAGGCAGCCTAAAGCATGCTGTTAATAGTAGGAATACAGTTGTGATCTTGGATACAAATTCAAAAAGTCAACACAGACTTTAAAGGGGAGCTGTAACCAAATGTGTAAACCAATGTGTAACCAAAACCATGATCATGTCCCATTAATAACCTTATTAAGCAGGTATTTTAGTAGTCAAGATCAACTGAACAACAATTGCTAAACCTAAAACACCGCATAAGATGCAGAACATGAATTCTGGTCTCCACTTGAAACTTTGTTTTCTCTAAAGTTTTACAGGAAAATAATGCCAACAATAGGTGGAATAGGAAATCATCAACTTTCCAAAGCCAAACCCTTCATGTACCAAATTCAGACTGCAGTGTTGTGTTAAATGTGTCAGCATTGGTAAGAGCATATGTCATGTGTTTCAAGTGTGAGACAAGGGCTCGTGTGCGCACATGCATTTGCACAAACAACTTACATTAGGCTGAAGTTTCCTGAGCACTTGCTCTCCAAAAGACTGCAGTCTAGAGTGCAGCTGCACACTCAAAATGACGAGTAGTGTGTGTGTGTGTGTGTGTGTGTGTGTGTGTGTGTAAACGTGTAGGTGTGTGTGCCGTGTGCCTGCTTGCATGGGTGTGCATATGTTCTCACGCGGCTGCAGCTCCACCATCAAAGAGCTTTTGTATTTGAAGCCTATAAAACACACAGGTCTGATTTTCGAGCAGGCAGGTCTTGAGTCACCTCGGCGAGAAAGACAGCCCCATGTTGAGCTCACTGACAGCCCCTCTCATGTCCCATTTTGGGTGGTGACATTAACATGATACACACACACACACACACACACACACACACACACACACCTCTGCAGCTGTGTTTATACTCGATTTAGAAATTATATCAAATATTCTACAGTGAACTAGGAAGGCATCGGGAGCTGGTCCAGCCTGACTCCTTTTATCTGAGTGACAGCCTGGTTGCTCTTGTATTCTCACACTCTCTCCTGCTCTCCCTCGTTTGTCTCATCTCTTTTTCTCACCATGCGCCCGCCTCCCTCCCTTCTCTCTCTCCTTTTATTTTCTCTTTCTCTCTCCCCTCTCCTTCCTCCACGCAGCCAGGCAGAATCAGGTAAAAGGAGAGGTCAATTATAGATTCACACCTCAAACCTTGACAACTTTGTTGCCCAGGAAATCAGAGTTGAGGTGTGAGGCTTTCACCGTGTGCCTCCTCTGGTATTAACAGTGTGGGCTGCCCAAAACTCTCCAGCCTACTCTCTATCTTTGAAGCTACATGTTCTCTCTGCACGTAGACACACAGCACACACACACAAAGGGCATTAGAGGTCACTTTGGTACTGTGGCTAGCCTGCACATGACATTGTCATAGTAACTGCCTCCCAGCATACCACACCAAGGAGAGAGAATGATCAAGCAACCTGTAATTACTCTCTCATTCTCACATGTAAAGTCTTTAATGCATTTCTCCTTCCCTTTTCTTAAACTTCCCCTTTGTCTATAAAGTTGTTTTCTTCATGGCTTCTTGTCATCTTAACTTTAGCCTTTACTTTTATCTCCAAACAACCCCCTCCTGATCCGTGATAGCTATTCTGGGAATAATTGACACGGCAAAAATCTTCTTTCATGATCCAGGCAATTTTATGATAGCAATATATATCTTAATAAACACATAAACATCAATAAACATCCTGAAATTTAAGAATGGATTACATAATTGAAGTAATTAAGTATTAAATAGTTAACAGTATTATTAAGGAGCTTAAGTTCCCTAAGAAGATTATATTCTACTTTTCAGATATATATTACACAGGTGCTGCATATTCTGGTATGTTTTTTAGACTTTTATTCTTGAGATATGGATGTTTTTTAGTCAAATGAATGCACCAGTTAAAATAAGAATTAGAATAAGAATATTCTCCACCAGACTGACATGACTGTCAGTATAATAAGATGTCTTTGATACAGCCTGATCATTTTACCATTACATTTTTTTTTAGCTCTGTGCCAGCAATAGCCTTGTCTGGAGACATTGTGTTTTGGGGTTGTCTGTCCTTCCCTCTGTCCCATTCTCATGAATGCAATAGCTCAAGAATATCTTTAGGAAATTTCTTTGAATGTGGTGTAAATGTCTACTTGGACTCAATGAAGAACTAATTTGATTTTGGTGGTCAGAGGTCAAAGGTGAAGGTCACTGTGACCTCGTCTGTCACATTCTTGTGAATATCTCAAGAACACTTTTTCGGAATTTTCTTTTTCTTATTTGGCATAAATGTTCACTTGGATGCAAAGATGAACTGTTAAGATTTTGGTGGTCAAAGTTCAAGGTCACTGTGACCTTGCATATGTTTCATTCTCACAAATACAATAAATATCAAGAACCTTGTGAGGGAGTTTGTTTAAATTTGTCACAAACATCCACTTGGAATTAACAATGAACTGATCAAAATTTGGTGGTCAAAGGTCAAGGTTACTGTGACCTTGCATTCGTCTTATTCTTGTGAATGCAAAAAGTTTCCTCAAATTTGGCACAAACGTCCACTTAGACCCAAGAATGAGCTGATTAGAATTTGGTGGTCAAAGGTTAAGGTCATGTTCATGTTTTTGGCCATAACTCAAGAATTCATATGCTAATTATGACAAAATTTCACACATTTTTAAGAGGATAAATGATAAAGTGATGACATATTATAGGTCAAAGGTCAACTTCACTGTGACATCATGATGTTCTGCTAAAACACTTTTCCAGCCATTGCACAACATCATATCTCAGGAACAGAAGGTGACCCACCTTTAAACTGCACTGATTGAACAGATCTTCAGTGCTGCAGGACTGAAGATGTTTGTGAAGCATCCATGTTTTCACAGACTGTAACTGCAACTTGATGGATTTGCACTGGCATACAACTGTGAGGCGATTAGTCTAGTTTATTTTTATTTTTATTTTTTGGTGGCTGGTTGGGTAATGTGGACTCACTCTGAAATTTTACCAAACAAGTAGAATGATTCACCTTAGTTTAACTCTCAGTAAGCTAAAAACTCATCTGTAATACACCATTAAAGATATGGAAAAGACACATTTTAATATTAAGAGAAGCAAATCTCAGACAATATCTTATGTTATAGCTCTACATCCAGGCATGTAGCTCCAAAGACAGCCACTATTATGTGCACATACTGCACACAGGAGGAGAACACACACACACCTCACACTAGGCATCATGTTGGGAGCTTACCTAAGCGGAGGTGTGCTATGACCCTGTGTTCTGGCAGATGGTGATTGTGGGCACTACCTGCAGTAACTACAGCATTATGCTTCAGATTCTTCCATCCAACACGATACATGTTGCAAAATACTGTAAATGGATAATAAAAATATCATGTAGCATATTTGTGTTGACTAAAAAGCCTCTTTAAGTACATCTGTTATGGTAAATTTGCAACATAAGCATTTATGTAGTGATTACACAAATCTCATTACATCTCATCAATCCAATTTTAACCACCACTTGATTTGGCATAATTTACCTTAGATGAAATAACATCGACTCAAAATTGGGATTTCCGGAGAAAAAAGCAGATGTAAATGTCTTTGCCTTTTAACGGGAGACATTGTAGTTGTTAAATTCATGTGCCCAAGCTGTTTACTGATGTAAGACTGGAGCAGAAGGACATACAGGAAGATGAAAAGAAAACTAATGAGCAAGAAAGAAGAGTCGGCTTTTATCCCGGGGAAATGAAGGGGATAAAACGTGATCTATTGTCTCAAATGGCAGCGCAACACTTTTCATCCATAATCTGCTGAAGATAATATGCTCAGCAGATTACAGGTATTGAACTCTTACTGGGTTTAGTCTCTTTTCTCCAACCGATTCTGAACTACTTGTGAGCAATTTTGCATGTTCGAATATCTTTGTGTGTGTGTGTGTGTGTGTGTGTGTGTGTGTGTGTGTGTGTAAGAGAGAGTGTGTGGACTATAATGGCATGATAGGAATACCACCGTATGCTTATCACTTACCCAATTACGTGGGATTGCAAAACTAATCTACAACTCTATTAAAACAAGAGACCCTACAGCTCAGGGTTAAACAAAAACAAATTACATTACCCCCGACACACACACACACACACACACACACACACACACACACACACTTCACTTTTCTTATTCACTGTGTTATTCTGTCAACCAGACTTGTTCCCGTTCACCCATATCTCCGCTGAGATTTTAGAGGAGCAGCCGTGCATAGAGCAGAAGACAGCTATATGGATATGTGGTTGCTCTTTGAAAATGTCTTGTTTCTTTTAACTTCCCAGTTTCATTAAAAGTTGATTTGATAGAGAGGCAGGGCGGCGCCTCCCTTTCGTCTTGTCTGCTCTGAACCGATGTTGATGTTTAACATGTACGCTGAATGTGTGATGAGTGTGTGAGAGCAACTCTGGTTTATACATTGAATTGAATGTTGATTTTACAGAGAGTGTGTCACTAGGTTATAACAGACAAAAATAATACTACTGTTCATGGTTAAGCCTCATGTATCGGGTTCTGGAGATGCTGGGCCCACTTCACAGCTCAGAAACACACCTAACACTTTGTTTTTATCAGCTTGATATGCCGTGAGTTTTAATGAGAATTCACTGTAAACATGATTTTGAAGTGATGACGTGTATGAAGGTGTGTTGACAGGGCTTTTTATACAGCGCTACACCTCCAAATCCAATAAGTCTATTGGAATATCTGCTAACAGTTTGTTCATCAAGTTTTGGCAAACATAGGGCAAAGGGACCCCGTACAAGCTAGAGAGTATCCCTTGGACTAATTTGGATTTGTTAGATCAGAACAAAATCCATGAAATATTTTAGATTTAAAAATTAAAATATTATTTATTAAGCTATTAACACATTTGTAAAAACATAGAGAATATACTGTGGGTTCCCTTATGTATGTTCTGTGGACTAATTTAGCATTAAAGAACACTTCTATAGTCTGAGTTATGCGGGGAAAAAAAAAAAAAAAATCCATAAAATTAGAACATGATTTATAAAATATTTTAGATTTAAAAATTAAAATATTATTCATTAAACTTCTAATGCATTTGTGAAAATAAATTAAGTAAATAAATAAATGTTGTTTTTTTTAACATTTATTATTTATTAAGACATTTTAAAAATAAATACATAATAAATTAATATTTTGTTTAGTTTTGTCATGATAATCTAATGAATCTGAAAATCTACGGTCCTCAGGAGATCCCCAAATTGCTCTTTGGGAATCACTGACATAACATTTAATGTGTTATTTTTTTAAATGAAATGAAAATTTCAATTTATTAACAATGCTTGTCAGTTCGTGGTACAGAGAAGAGTTACCACTTTTCAGCAACATTGTATTTTAATCTGGTCAGAAGAAGAGGATGTATACATGAGGATGACTGTACAAATAATATCATTTTTACACAAGCCAGTGTCAAAAAACACAAAGAAAATCAAAATCCATCTATATTTATAATAGCAGTGGTAGAAAATTATTGTCCTTACGGTCCATTATTATGGTTAACAATTTTCCGAGAGGAATGCACATAGGAAAGAATAAATAACAAGGCATTTAATTCAAACAAATGTGTAGGCTGAAACTTAAGCCTATAAAATCTCCCCTTTTTCCTCAACATATTCTCATATGTAACTCATTCAGTACCAGGTTTATACTGGTATTGTGAATGGGTATGCATATACAGTACAGGCCAAAAGTTTGGACACACCTTCTCATTCAATGCGTTTTCTTTATTTTCATGACTATTTACATTGTAGATTCTCACTGAAGGCATCAAAACTATGAATGAACACATGTGGAGTTATGTACTTAACAAAAAAGGTGAAATAACTGAAAACATGTTTTATATTCTAGTTTCTTCAAAATAGCCACCCTTTGCTCTGATTACTGCTTTGCACACTCTTGGCATTCTCTCCATGAGCTTCAAGAGGTAGTCACCTGAAATGGTTTCCACTTCACAGGTGTGCCTTATCAGGGTTAATTAGTGGAATTTCTTGCTTTATCAATGGGGTTGGGACCATCAGTTGAGTTGTGCAGAAGTCAGGTTAATACACAGCCGACAGCCCTATTGGACAACTGTTAAAATTCATATTATGGCAAGAACCAATCAGCTAACTAAAGAAAAACGAGTGGCCATCATTACTTTAAGAAATGAAGGTCAGTCAGTCCGGAAAATTGCAATGTGTCCCCAAGTGGAGTCGCAAAACCATCAAGCGCTACAACGAAACTGGCACACATGAGGACCGACCAGGAAAGGAAGACCAAGAGTCACCTCTGCTTCTGAGGATAAGTTCATCCGAGTCACCAGCCTCAGAAATGGCAAGTTAACAGCAGCTCAGATCAGAGACCAGATGAATGCCACACAGAGTTCTAGCAGCAGACCCATCTCTAGAACAACTGTTAAGAGGAGACTGCGCGAATCAGGCCTTCATGGTCAAATAGCTGCTAGGAAACCACTGCTAAGGAGAGGCAACAAGCAGAAGAGATTTGTTTGGGCCAAGAAACACAAGGAATGGACATTAGACCAGTGGAAATCTGTGCTTTGGTCTGATGAGTCCAAATTTGAGATCTTTGGTTCCAACTGCCGTGTCTTTGTGAGACGCAGAAAAGGTGAACGGATGGATTCCACATGCCTGGTTCCCACTGTGAAGCATGGAGGAGGAGGTGTGATGGTGTGGGGGTGTTTTGCTGGTGACACTGTTGGGGGTTTATTCAAAATTGAAGGCACACTGAACCAGCATGGCTACCACAGCATCCTGCAGCGACATGCCATCCCATCCGGTTTGCGTTTAGTTGGACGATCATTTATTTTTCAACAGGACAATGACCCCAAACACACCTCCAGGCTGTGTAAGGGCTATTTGACCAAGAAGGAGAGTGATGGAGTGCTGCGGCAGATGACCTGGCCTCCACAGTCACCGGACCTGAACCCAATCGAGATGGTTTGGGGTGAGCTGGACCGCAGAGTGAAGGCAAAGGGGCCAACAAGTGCTAAACACCTCTGGGAACTCCTTCAAGACTGTTGGAAAACCATTTCAGGTGACTACCTCTTGAAGCTCATGGAGAGAATGCCAAGAGTGTGCAAAGCAGTAATCAGAGCAAAGGGTGGCTATTTTGAAGAAACTAGAATATAAAACATGTTTTCAGTTATTTCACCTTTTTTTAAGTACATAACTCCACATGTGTTCATTCATAGTTTTGATGCCTTCAGTGAGAATCTACAATGTAAATAGTCATGAAAATAAAGAAAACGCATTGAATGAGAAGGTGTGTCCAAACTTTTGGCCTGTACTGTATATATATATATATTTCATTCCCACAAATACATACAACATGAGATCAATGTCAAGTTTAAGTTTTTTTGTAGAGCTCAATTCCATACAAAAGTAATTGCCCTAATTCACCTCATTTTGACTCACTTTTCCTTGTAAAATAACTCCCTCTTCGTTCTCATTATCTAAATGAGCTCATTTGCTACAGCGGAGCCTTTCTTTGTGTCGAGGTGTCGCTCTCATGGCCTTTACCTAAGTGACAATACTTTTCTGCCACCACAGTAACCTCCTCTTTGTCCGGGGTCAACACAGAGCTTCTGTTTCTTCTCTAATTCACTTCTCTCTCAGTCTCCCTCCCTTCATCTACCATGACCTCAAATCCCAGATGGCTTCGTCTGTCTTTTTCTCCCTCTGTATCTGTCCGTCCTTCTCTTGTCCAGCCCTCCTCCGCGACCCCTGACCCCGTCTTTTCAAAAGTTGTTTGAAGTTCCAACTCTCCACTTCCCTCGTCTTGTCAAAGAGAAGGACTCGGTGTAATTTTCTCTTAATCTCTTCATCCCTTCCTCTCTGGAGGAGAGCTCTGATACCTGCGGATGGAGGGAGAGAGGGGAGGATAGAGAGGAGAAGGCAGGGAGAGGGACAGGAAGCTGGCCTGTGACTGCCCCCAATCAGGCTTCCCTTCTCACTCTGTCTTTATCTGCTTTTTCTTCCCCCATCCCTTGTTCTTTTGCTCCATCTTTCTGCTTTTATCTTGTTCGCTTAACTAAGAAACTTTTAGAAACTCTCTGATTTAAAGCACAGAAAAAAAGACACCAGAGATAGAAATGAAGAGACATAAAAACAGGTGTGGTTCGTTAACAAGAATGCTCGAAATGCAGTCATGAAAAGATAACGCTTCACCTTATTAAACTACATGTCAGTTTAACCTCATTTTTTTCTTCCTTTCATGTCAGATTAGCAGCGCCAGTGAGACCGATGTGGAGGAAAGAAGCGGTAAAGAAGGAGGGAGAGGAGGAGGAGGAGAGCATGGACGTGATGGACACTCACTGAGGAGTCTGGCCTTTCAGTAATTGTGCCTGTCGTGGAGCAGAGGTCAGAGGTAAATGCCACACATGGATATGTCCTGCTATAATGAGTGGGAGAGGGTGTGACACATTCGCAAACACACACATCCTCGGACACACACACCCCTGCGTGGACACATCAATATTCTTACGGGCATTAACATGCAAATCTAGTTGGCTACAAGCGCACAAACATGTCTTCGCACACGCAGGACTGGGCGGGTTATTTCAGAAATGTGCTCCATCACATAAACTAGTTACCTTATCATGACTGTAATCATTCATTTCCTCCAACATCGGTAATATATTCAGATCTCTGTCGGATTATTTTTGTATATTTGACGTGGGATAGTAAACCTCTAATAAGTTTGAGGTGTTGACCTGACTAGGTTTCATTTGCAACATCCACAGGTTTTTATTAGACTTTTCACACAGCGCAAATAAATATGCAAAATAAGAAGTTTTTTCCATTTTTAGATTTTACAAACTCATATGTTTCAGCTCATAATGTTTGTGTACTTTGTCTTTCCCGATTGTGATCTCTGTCAAACAAATTTCATCCAAGTTTATGCAGTGCAAAGCGCACTCCTTTATTTATCTGGACATCTAATTTTAGCCTCCAATCCTGTCAGAAAGATGCAGAATCCAAGTACTGGACAGAAGGGAAACGTGATAAAAAATGTTGACGAGACAGATTTCTCTTCAAAGCAGTTTTCCTCAGGAGAGCGAATGAATAAAAACAGAGTTGAAAAAACTGAAAAGAACAAACAAGTAGGAGAACTTTTCCTCTCTCAGCTTCTGTCTGTGCAGTAATGACTGCCGCACTGTCGAGTAATCTCCAATCATCTAATTTCCAATTGCAGCTGAACCCACTTCTGAGCATCTAAAATCACATGACTAAAGGGGGAAGACATATTTCACTGACTATGCACAATGTAACTGTCCATGTTCATGCTGTACCCTTCACTCACAAACACTAAGCCTGTCCCCGTCCCGCAAATCATAATTCAGAGTGCCCCAGCCAGTGGAAGAACACGTCCTGTTATTTGATTGTGCCTTAATGGTAGGAAATCTCCAGAGTAGCGTTGTTAACTGTCAGCCCATATTTATGCTGTTTGTGCTCCACCTGCTAACTCTAAGCCTGTTCCTGAGAGTCACACACTCTCTCTGTCTCTGACTTTATTGGGAAATTACCAATGTGACCCAGGAGGTGGAGGTTAGAGGTCAGGGTGACCTCAGAGAAAAAATGCAGTTTTACAGTTGCTGATGTGTCTTGGCAGGTTTGAACATATTTGCATGCGTGTGTGTTTATCAACAGTGTGTGTGTGTTTGCATTATTTGCTCCTCATGACTTCACATGAACTGAAAAAAGCAGCAGTCATGTGCCGGCTCGTGTGTTCACCTGTGTGCTTTGGAGTGTTTCGCTTCACCTCACCTGTGAGTTTGTGTCTGTGCGTGTGTGGTCCCGACCCCCTGCTGTTTTAGCAGATGCCATCTCTTCCTGATCCAACATCTCTTTCTCTCTTTCACTCTCTCTGCTCATTCGGTACCTCACACAGAGTGTGTGTCCTTGTCAGGGCTCTAATCATTTCATTTCCCTCCCATTTACGACCACATATTTAGGCCACATACTCTGTTACTTCCTGTGAACCTTGCTTGGTGTGTTCACGTTGGCTTCCGGTATTATAATGCTTGGAAGAACATAACAATAATAGCAACTAAATACCTGCACATGTATGCAGAATCTGCAGACATTGGTTCAACATGTTGGTATCAGAAGCATTATGTTTGTTGTTTGTTGTCCTAGTTGTGTTGACCAATCACATGCAGGTAAACAGTCCATGTGGAGAGCAAAAGAGGCAGAACATACCAACCCAAATGCAACCACAGATGACAATTTAGCTATTAAATAGCTTTTAAAAAATGATCTGCATTCATTATGACAATCTGTTTATAGAGGTTAGCCAAAATGGCCGCTGCATGGCATGTCTTGGCCCAGTGCGTTACACAAGCAACAGGTTAATGGTAATATATTACTTTTTAGCAGTAACAAAGTAATATGACATGTGACCGACAGGATTTCAGGTGATATTTTTACATTTACAATGTCATGTAACACTAGGCTGACCAAACGTCCTCTTTTGCCCAGACATGTCCACTTTTCACGTCCTGTCCGGGGCGTCCGGGGGGCGTTTATAAACTGATGATAATGTCCAGTTTTCCGTGTGTGTGTGTGTGTGTGTTAGAGTGCGGCACAGGCAGCATATTTCTGTCCGAGCCCATCATTATTTAATGACCAAAGCACTGAGTTTGTGTCACACAGTTGTTATGGTTACAGGCTATTTAACAGGCCGGGCGTGTGCCATGGGTGCTCCGCGGAGAGGGAGACCTCCGTGTTTGAGACGGGAGTGGGCGGTGGAAGGTCCGAGGCTTCCAGTGAGGGGAGAGGTAGAAACAAACAGCCACCGTGTGTGTGTGTGTTATGTTCAGGTGTTGTCACGTAAATAACAGTGCCCAAGCAATAAACAGGACAGATAATAGGATTTTATTTATTTTTACACTACATTTTCACTGAAAGCTGACCGAATACAATTTATACATTTTTGACCGAACCCGGCCCGACCGGTCGGGTAGCCCTACCGTCGGGACCCGTCGGGCTCGGATTGGGTAGCCACACTCTAGTATCTATCTGAATTTCTGTCTTTGAGAGATATTATTTTGTAATATAACTGAATTTTCTATCCATACATATAAACTTTAAATATATTAAAATTATAAGAGATCTTTGAGTAAACTGCGAGTATCATTTAAGTAGGCTATCTCGTGGCCGGGCCAAGTGTCCTCTTTTTTCGGAAATCAAAATATGGTCATCCTATGTAACACGTTACCACCCAAAATAAACTGTTTATTGTTTTCATTTTTCTTTTATCTACACTGATCCACACTGCTCCACTTCTGCCAGTGTGGTAGCAGAAAAACCATTCCCTGAAGGTTGCTGTGTGTCACGTCATTATACGCTACATTATATAAGGGTGCTGGTGATCGTGTGTATTATCATGTCCAGTGTGTTGCCTTTCATATACCAACAACTTATCCCGTTCTGCTTTTGCATCCTCAAGTTGCCTGAAAGCAGCGGGGACAAGGAGCTAGCCTCGGGTTTGTTTTTCCTCCTCGCAGTGACATATACTGTATGGGTGATGTAAGTCACATCCGCTACAACTGCACAGCAACACTTGCACACTGTCCCGTTCTGATGCGTTACTCACCCTCTGGTGCTGCTGTAGCTGACTAGCACACCCGGAATCAGCAGGTGGGTCTTCCAGCTGCAGTATTTTAATTTGTGCTTGTCATAGTGATTTACTCGCAGGCCATTTCATTTGTTGTGCTAACCTCAATATTGGTTTATTGTGTTTCATATCATAGGCCCACAAATATTTATCCATATATCATAATTATCAGACTTTGGTCCTCTGCTTGACCCTCCCTGTGTGCAAGGCTGTGAGATTATTTAAAAAGCTCTAAGATGGTCAATTGTTTTATGTCATCAGCATCATCCTATATTATTAATATGAGTAGGATATTTTAATACAAAGTAGTAGCCACTGTATTTGAATGCATGACTGGGTCAGACCTGCAGCACTGGATTTGAAATGAACTGCAATAAACTGTAACGTTTATGCTTTGATTACCTGCTGTGGAACAACATGACCCTCATCCATTTAAAATGCCTATTTGTTCTTCTGAGGTCATTTTGGTGAAACACACAGAGTAATATTGTAAGGGAACATATTACTTTCAAATGAAGGTAGCTAGTAATATGTAATGTATTACATTTTTAGAGTAATTTGCCCAACACTGGCTCCAAAGAATCTCCCAAAATATTGGCTGTTGCCCCCCAGAGGCTATGTTGTCATCAGGCGATAGCCGATAGGTAGGGAGATTGGGGAGAACGATTACAGTTGAAAAACATTGTAACACATGATTAATGTCGTAAAAGGATGCCACTTATGTTTAGGCAACAAAACTTCTTGGTAAGGTTTAGATAAAAAATCTGTTTTTTGGTTAAAATAACTGTTTGGTACGAGACACAACATGACATGAATACGTCACGTGAGTGGCAACAGTGTGGTTGATCATTCGGAATTAAAGTTTTTCCAGGTAGTTTACATGGGAAATATTAATTCCGAATGAGGGTTTACACAGGAGATCAGTTTAATCGCCTTTATTCTGGTCTGCGCAAGGTTTGGGGGCAGAGAAGGTTTTTGATTGGATAGGGGCAGGGCGGATGTTACGTGTTTACGTGTACCGGAAGAAAACACTGTAGTCCTCATTCCGGATAACAAGATGCTTGACGACGCCATTCTTAGTGCCTTTTTCGGGCTTGTTTTGCTTATATTCTTGAAGCAGCAGTACGACAACAACCTTGTTCTGCTAATGCTTTGTCTGTTGAGGAGGAGAAGAGAGGTAGAAGGTCGAAGAAAGGAGATAGAAGACCGTGCTTTGGCGAATGGAAACCAGTTAGTGCAACTAGTCACGTGTGCACTAGTCATCGCGCCAGAAGGGCAAGGAAACGAGCATGCACAGAAAGACTGGAATGAACTTAAAGAGGAATGAGTGTATACAAGTGCAAGAAATTATTTCATTCTGAATTAGAAACAGAATATTCCAGCCCCTTACACTGGATTGAATTTTCAATCGCATTGGCCATTTTCATTACGAATTAGGTGTTAATAAGATCACTTTTAATAGGAAGGAACTTTCATTCCGAATGTTGACATTTGGAAGGTAAGTGACATGGCAATGCACCTCCCCTCCCACCCAACCTACGCAGACTCCTCGCTGGAGCATCATAGTGGCCTACCATGTAAACCACAGCGTCCCTCGTGTCCTGTCTGCCTCACAACTGTAAACTATCAATCAAAAGCACAAACACCCAGACAAAAAAAAAACCTCACAAAGGAGAAAGCTGATGTCTCCAAAA
Organism: Epinephelus fuscoguttatus; assembly: GCF_011397635.1. Taxonomy (NCBI): domain Eukaryota; kingdom Metazoa; phylum Chordata; class Actinopteri; order Perciformes; family Serranidae; genus Epinephelus; species Epinephelus fuscoguttatus. The sequence goes on from NC_064756.1 coordinate 14,079,366, forward strand.
GGACTTCAGCTGAACCAAGACAACAAATTATTTCTTAGTTCACTTTAAAATAAATCAGATACACTACTTGCAGTATTTTGCATGCACCGGGATATTCTGCTCAGAGGCTGCTGACAGCAAAAAGGAGCAGTGCCCTTAATTATCTATGAGAAGGGCATCAGAGTATGTTTTGTTACAGAAAAGCTCTTCTACAGTACATACTGAATAGTCTACTGAACATGCATTCAACCCCCACTGGATGTAAACACACTTGTTTGACATTCAGCTCGATGCTGCGTTTGGGGATCGTCTGTGATGCTCTGTGCACGTTCTTTAAAATGAAGTGTTTCGTGCAGCCAGGTTTATCCACGTCTATCTAACTTTAATAGGATGAGTTATGGGGAAATATATAACCCACAAGTCCATGATTAAAGTATTGGCATCGCCACTGTTTCCGTGTGTGCTCAGTGTGTAGGATATCCTGTTGTTGGAAATATAATTAGACATACCTTGTGCTGAACACATGCTGTGACGTCCCACGCAGTACATACAGGAAACTGTATGTGTAAACATGGGTTATACATAGATTTACACAGCAGGTGATAAATATGTTCATGCACATTTTAAAACTCATACCGTATACACATGGAATATAACAGGATACGAATAATGTTGTCTTTACTTTATGTGTATTGTGCACTGGGATGAATGTACACTTTCTGACACAGCATAGACAGATTGTTCAGGTGACACAACTCGTGCAGAAATAATAAAATGTCACACATAATGTATGTGAAATGAGTTTACCTTCTATATGTATAAGGCAGGAAGAAATAGTCGTGACATTTCAGCTGCATGTGTTTCAGGATCTTGTGTGTGTGTGTGTGTGTGTGTGTGTGTGTGTGTAAATGTGTGTTTTATTGGTTTCTATATGTCTCTGTCTATCTACCCGTATATCAAGTATAGCTTTCTCTGTCTACCTTTTTCCATCTGACTACGTGCCTTTCAGCTTGTCCGTCATTCAGAATGGTAATATTTGAATAGTCAGTCCTGTGTGATAGTTACAGCAGAATAGGGGCAAGTGAACCGGCCTCAGCTCATAAAGCACAGGCACTTATACGCACAGACACAGCGTTATTACGGACTCTGGTTAGGACAGCAATTATAGTCTCCCCATAATATTTCACTGTTGTAATAATCGACTGTTCTGTGACCCACAGAGAATGAAACTGTGTTTGTATCAGACACAAAATAGCTGCTGTTAAATGGAGGTCAACTGATACGGGGGCAAGGAGTCTGGCACAAAATGGCCACTGCTGAAATGAGGGTGAGTGGGCCGTTAGACCTGAGATGGATCTTCTCGCAGATGCTGGGCGAGGAAAATGTGTTTCTTTAGTCCTTGAAATGTTTCTATTGAGCATGGAATTCTGTGCATGAAAACACACAGCAGACAGCCAGAGAGAGGGGAGTAAGTAACTGTATATGCCAAATTTTCTGATTGCCACTCCTTACATTAAGTTTTGGTTAGGTTTAGGCTAGTCTCACTCACCAGACCTTTCTCAAGAAAAGAAAGGTCTGGCTGGGCCGACTCTCACTTTAAGATTGGAGAAAAAAACGCCCCGGCTGCTTGTATTTCTTTCAACCAATCACAATCTTTCTGGGCGGTGCCACAGCAATGGTGCGCTTGCAAAAATATTGCCGGGGGGAAACAGGTTGTGGTGTAACACGCCCACAAAAATATCGACGCGAACCATGGCAGAAAAATGGCTACATCCCCGCAAGATCAAACACCGCAAAAGTTAGTAAAGGACGTGTTGAAAACTGCTACACAACCAGAGGTGGTAGGGCGGGACTTCAGCGAGTGGCTCGTTCTGCCCAATGAGAGGCTGATCTATGCAACGAACTCACTCAGACTAGGTTTAGACGACCAAGGGCCCTGTAACACCAAGCCAGTAGTTGGCTGTGGTTTTCCCTTTTTGAGTGATGAACACAGACGACTGCCGCCTGCTGGTATGGGGAGTTATTTTCTCTCACAAAGGGGCAGAACGTTTGTGCTAATTGGCCGTTGGCCGTCTTTGTGGTGTGTTCAGCAGCAACTTTTTTGGCTGAGTCACAAAGGACATTGAGGCTACACACAGGTCGTCCATCATCGCCACTAGTTCTTTGATGTCGATTTGAAGTGTCTGGGCCTTAAAACTACTTGATTAGAGGGGACTCAGGGGGAGTGCATGACACATCACCAACAGACACTGGACATTTAAGCCAAAAACAGACTTGCATTGGGTCTGTGTTGGTGAAAGCTGCAGAGATGGTGAAATACAATCCTGGGAGGCCATTTTAACCAAGACATCCATGATTTTGAAGGCTTGTCAGACACCAAAACACTCAACAGTACTTCTAAGACTTTTGACAAAAGATTTTACAACTCTGGAGAGCTCTCACTGTGGCAATCATTTTGTTCTGAGTTGTGACAACTGCACAATAAACTGTAGAAATACGAAGTTTGTATTACAAGGAAATCTAACAGGAAGTTGTGCTTGCACAAATTTATATGGTCAAACACAGCACCACTCTGGATGATCTTGCATTGCAGTGCTGCAGAAGTTGAGCCAGGATCCTTTTTTGCATAACAACCCAGTAATTTTGCTGTAGCCCTTTGCATCTCCATCCCCACTGCATCAACATAGTGGTCTCATTGAAATCAAGAAATGATAGTAATGATAGTCCTATCTTTAACGGAACCGTGTGGGAGGGTTTTAGGGATTTAGTGGCATCTAGTGGTGAGGATTGCAGATTGCAGCCAGCTGAACATTCAACTGGTTTGGACTCCTTCAGTGTTCATTGTCCCAGAGGTTTGTACTGGGAGCTGAATTATCCTCAGAGGTCTCTTTCTCTCCTGAACAAACAAACCTGGTGATTCAAACTGGTACAAATACTGAATAAAGCAGTTTTATGTTACAAATCAATGTTCCTCCGATGCTGTTCAGCTTGTTGCAGACGGCCTGCTCGCCCAGCACCTGCTAATGTGTGCTTACCTTCTTTCTCTGATAACTTAATGTGTGCTCACCTTATTTCTGATCTAGATGTTCAGCAGGTTTTTACCGGGGGCCAAATTATCTGCAGAGATTTCCAAACAAACAGTTGTAAAAACACTGAATAAAGCAGTTTCACGTTACAAATCAACGTTTCTGACACTGTTTGAATTGTTGCAGGGGGGCTGATAACTATGGTGGCCACTGTTGATGCGTGAATGGCCCTGTCTAGAACCAGTGTTTGGTTCATCCATTCTGGGCTATTGTAGAAACATGATGGTGCAACATGGTGATCTATGTAGATGAGGACTAACGGCTCATTCTAAGGTAACAAAAACACAACAATTCCTATTTTCAGGTGATTTTACACCAAAAAAACCCAGAAAACTTCTATCATGCTCCATTTTGTCCAGTATATCCCTCTTATATCCTACAGATGGGACTGAAAGTTTTATTTAGTTGGGTGTCCAGGGAGTTTTAGTTTTGCATGACTGTCTGAGTACTTTCTCAGAGGCTCCTTACCTTGCTAAAAAGAACAATTGTCAGGGAACAATGGTCGCATACATCATGTGGCCACGTGCCTTTAGTATGAAAGGCTGCATTGTCCTCTTTACCATGTCCTGAAAATTACCGTATGAATAAATTTGGAGTGTAAACTACCAAGATAAGTGCCACTTCACATATTCCCACATAAAACAAACAAACAAAAGAAAACACTATACTATGTGCCTAAACCATTAAGTGACATCCTCCAGCACAACTGACTTGGCACAGGCAGAAAGCGTCTCTATGTAAATTGATTCTGAATTTGTGAATTTGAAGTTTGGAAAGTCAAAAGGCCCACACAAAGGTCTCACAAAGGCACACATCAAAATAGCTTTAAGCAAACGAGCTTTGCCGAGACTGAAACTGGGGAGGGTTGAAAGAAGTCCTTTCATGCATAACTCATCAAACCAGCACCACTGTTCTCTTATCATTACCCGGCAACCTAATGTTATGTGATGTCATTCATAATGCAAAAAGAGCAAAGAGAAGACAGTGGGCTTACATTTATTAATATTTATGCATTTCAGAACCTTGAAAGATGCTGAGATACTGCTGGCCAAAACCTTAATCAAAACATGAAATATGCATACCAATATTTGTAAAGACTCTGCAGTGTCTCATTTGCAGCTGAAATATTTGGGATCGAATACATTATGTTTCTGTGCAAATTTGTTCATAACTTATGACTTGACAAATGACACCATCATGAAGAGCCATTTTTGAGCAGAATTAAAAATACTCTAGAATACATGCACTTCTCTTGTGTGTGCAAGAGCTGCTTTTGCTTTATCTAACCAGTATTTATGGGATGTTTGTGCCACTGTATTTGCGCTCTCATACATGAGAACATCACACACAAAACTAGGTGTGTGTTTCGTACTGTGCGTGCATGTTGTTTTGTGCATATCATCTGCACGTGTGTTTGCAGCAGTCCCCTGCTGTTTTGTAATTAAAGCTGAAGTCAAGTCTAATTTACCTTACTTTGCAGTTCTGGGGGTTAATTGCGGGAGCCACGTAGCCCCTGGCAAGCTCTCTCCTCCATTTTAGTACTTTCCTGTGCAAACTACAGAGAAGATTGTTAGTGGTAAATGAGAGGATGCGAAGATGCAGTAATAACAACACCATTACCCTCCCCGGTACGTGAGGAGAACAGGGCGAGGCAGGGACGCTAGTTAGCCTCCGTGCAAATATTAGCGAGGGTAAAACAAATGCTTATGGTGAAAAAAGATGCTTAGGTGTAGTTTTAGTAATGAGATTGCTCTGCCTGTTTGCAGTTTTGTGAACAGAGAGGGTTTTGCTCTGTGGTTGAGAGGTCACTGGGGAACAAAGGGTCCGTGATGGAGCCCATGGTAGACAGGAAACTGGGTGCGAGTGCAGCATAAATTTGCCTTAAGTACCTGGTATTTGTCTGGTTGTAGTGGCATCAATTAGGTTATGATGCAGAAAAGATACAGAAAAGACCTTTTGGGGTTTTTTTTGGTGTTTTTTATGTTAAAGAAATCTATCTGTATGTGTGCATCTATTGATTTATCAAGGGCAGGGCATGGGTTCCTACAAGCTTAATGGTTTCTGACAGAAGGACCTTTACATAGGACACCGCAAAGCAGTCAAGAGCATGTTGGGGTGTGTGTGTGTGTGTGCGTGCAGGCACACATGCTCAATGCCCGTGGAACTGACAGACAGCCGCTAACCTTCTCGCCATGCAACCCCGTGATTGACATCTCCACGGTGAGAAAGTGGGCGGCAGGAGGACCAGATATTACTGCGGAGGTCAGGGTTGAGTGGAGTGAGCAATCACTTCAATCCATGTGTGTGTGTGTGTGTCTGTGGGCAGATTTGTGTGGCCGTATCTACCTTCCCATTGCAATTTCCCCCTTGTGATGATATCAATTTAGCCGAGGGATAGCACTTGCGATTGAGCTGTAGAATTATCATTAGATGCCATTTGATACCAATACATTTTTGCCACCTTGTAACAGAAAATAAACAGAATGAGGGGTCGACGGAAGGGCTAACAGAGAGGCAGATAGTTTGGTTGATAAATTGGTTGGTGTATAGGTGAATATATACAGATGGATGGATGGATGGATAGATAGATGAATAGAAATCATGGTGAAAGTTGAGAAGATGGGGATGTTGTTCTGTGTTGCTGTGACATAATTCATACTGACATCAGCTCACCTGAAGCCCTGACATTTATGATGTGATTTGAAATGTACACAACATGAGATTTCTTTTGGTAAAACAGGTCGAGGCAGCCATGGCACCATTTTGAATTCAGGTCAGAATGAGGTCACAGAATATTCTTCAACAAGAGAGTTTATTGAATAAAATTAGCAAAATATACATTAATAAATGTGTAAAATGTGCAAAACAAACATGACCATAATCTGTTGATTATTTTCTCTATTAATTGATTAAATGTTTGGTCTATCAAATGTCAGAAAATGGTGAAAAAAGCCCAAGATGACATCCTCAAATGTTTTGTTTGGCTACAACCTGAAGATATTCAGTTTACTGTTGCTGCTCTACAGATCTATGATTTAAGATAATTGGCTGAGCAGCTGCCTGACATTTAAGGCCTGAGTGTGAATCATGTTGCTTTTCTCAGTGTTTGTCTTCTTCTATACATGTGCTACTATTTACAAATCGGATCATCTAAAGCATTTTAAATTCCTCTTGGCAACTTTCTTTTTCTACTCTAGTTGAGCCTCATGACTTTGTTCCACTGATGCCTCAATGCTAACACAGTGATATGCCGACATCTTTGTCCTAATATACATTTTTACTTAATGCTATAAACATGCCCTTTTCTTGCCCTGATTGCTCAGTCTTGGTTTTCTGAATGTGAACATCAATAAAACAAATCATTTAATTCTTTAGAAACGCACATCCTGCAGACAGCTGTGGCAGATCATTTTGCATGATCCTATTAAATAGATCTAAAACAGGAACCATAATAGCGAACACTTTCATGCTTTGCAGCAGCAAAAAGCTAAGGCTTCTGTCTCCCCCGTCATCGCGTCATGACCATATGTTATCCTTTATGTGCCATGCAAACAAACCGTATTCATTCTTTTTGCAGCAAAAAGCCAGGGCTTCCATCTTTCTTGTCATCATGTCATTGCCTTATGTCTCCTTACCTAAAATCTGATGCAAACATAGTATTTTGCCATTAGTACACCAGAATTTCCCCTGAAATTTCCCCTTGAAGGCTGTGGTAGATCATTGTTTGCATGATCCTGAATATCTTACTATATAATGACAAAAACACTCTCTGTGTGTCTGTTCCACGTTTTTCTCCTCACTGACTTGGTCAATCCATGTGAAGTTTGGCACAGAGGGTCATGGGAGGATGCAAATGAAGCAATATTACATCAGTTGGCCAAAGGGGGGCGCTATAGCAACCGATTGAAATTGCAAACTTTGAATGGGCATATCTCATGCCCCGTATGTCGTAGAGACATGAAACTTTGCACAGAGATGCCTCTCCTCATGAGGAACAAATTTGCCTCAAGAACCCATAACTTCCAGTTATATAGATTTTCCGCCATTTTGAATTTTTTGAAAAACACTTAAAATCGATCTCTTCCTAGGAAGTTTGACCAATCTGCATGAAACTGGGTGAACATAATCTAGGGACCAATATCTAAAGTTCCCTCTTGGCAAAAGTTGGAAAACTTACTAAAACTGAGCTTCTATAAGGCAATGAATATTGGGAGGGTGTGGCTCATCACATAAAGGTGTATAACATCTCAAGGGTTTCACCCATCACCACGCAACTTTGTAGGCATATGACCACACATAATCTGAGGGGACCCCTCCATTATTGACCCCATCAAACAAAATGGGGGCGCTAGAGAGCTAATTTCTTATCTAGGCCTAACCACCATATGGATTTTTACTAAACTTGGTAGATATGTAGAACAGGATGCCTCAAGGTGACTGGAGAAATTTAACTCTAATTGGCAACTGGGTGGCGCTACAACAACAGAAAAATGCTTAGAAATGGCTAAAATGCGACCGATCGCTGTGGCTCCCCCTGTGGACCAATGTTTGTTTGTTTTTTCTAATTTTTGGTATGACTAAGTCATGGTATGGTATGCTGTACATAATCACGGAAACCGTCAGTGTGTCATTCTGTCAGTCAGTCATTCTGTCTGTTCCACGTTTTTCTACTCACTGACGTGGTCAATCTATGTGAAACTGCACATAGGCATTGAGGATTGGCATAGGTAGAAGGTGACAAAGCTACCAATGGGTATGGACTAGTAATTTATATTGATAGAAAATAAAAATCATAATAGCTAGAATATTTCTTTTTTTTTCTTTACCAGAAAGCTAAGGCTTCTGTCTTCCATAATATCATGTTGCATGCTCGTAATGATGTCATTGCACTACATTATGTTTGGTGTAGACCATGCAAAAATTCACAGTGGCACCAGCGGAATGAACGATAAATCTGTCACATCACCTTTGCACTCTGCTTATAAAAGTGAGCATATCTCAGAAACGAAATAATGTACATTTTTCAAATAACTTTTGGTGTGTTAAGAAATATTTTGTTTATGGTTCTTCATTTAAAAATATTTGGATCTAAAAGTTTTGTGTTTTTATTTTATGAAATCTGATGAACATACAGCCATTTATTTTCCTTAATGACTCAATTTTAATACTTTTGTTAATTACTATTGGTTATCGACTCGCATAACCTTTTAGCTTAGGTTGTACAGATTTTAGGGATATGAAACATTTGAAGATACACCAAGAAATGACTCACAATAAGCAAAAATACCAGTGTCAGCACTGGCAGACCATTTTTATTGCAGAGTTCAAAGGGTTAAATGAGCTTTAACAGAAATTATCCTTCATTCACAAAACCATGTAGTTCATGCTTTAATTGGCGAGCTCTCATGAAAAACATTGTGGACACAAACATCTCCACAGATTACATTGCTGCACCTCGAAAGCCATCTCAGAGGTATTGTTTGGATTTTGATTGGAGCTGAAAATGAAAGTGAATGGTGTGTTGAGGGAGAAAGAAAAGAAAAACTGCCTCAAAGGAAAACAGACTGAACATTCAGCGTTGCTGTAATTATCCTTTAACGCTTTTAACTGTCTCTTCTAATTGGACTTTCATATGAGCCCACCATGGTCTTTTCCCATGGACGCTGGTTAGCACAAGTCAAACGTGTCATTAGTGTGTATGCGTGTGTGTGTGTGAGGGGGTAGATGGAGACGTGTATATTGTCTGGTGGTTTGAGCAAAGCTCTTTGCTGTCAGCTCATTTGTCTTTATCATACACAATCAGAATGGCCCCACAAGGAGAGAGCTATTACGTCTAGTTATTGTCAACAGTACTTTCACAACCTCACAAATACACACACACACACTTTGAAGTGTGAGCTGCAACCTAGATTTAGCTTAATGACACAGGTGACCATATCCACGTATAAAGGCAACATTTCAAACAAACATGCTCAAAGGAAGGAATACCAACAAAGGTTATTATATTGTAACCCTAGTTCTGTTACTGTGCGCTCTGCCCTCTACTGGACTCTATGGTCAATACTCAACTTCAATCATGAGCATTCATCGTCCTATGGAATTTGGCATAAACACACTCGGCCAATCAGAACATGCCTACCCGTATACATGTAGAGCCCACAGTATTTAAGGAAGTACCACGACGCTGGCCACCAGCCCTTTTCAGTGAGCAGCGTAGGAGTGACAGAGCCAGGAGGTAGAGTGCACTGCCTGTGCTAATAGAACAAGGGTTACAATTTTGTAACCTTCCTTCTGTCTCACACAGGCTCCGCCCTCAACTGGACTCTGTGGGCTCAGTGAGTGAAGCCCGATGCATGAATGCCCTGAAGCAACAAAACTTCGACCCAGCCACAGTTATGGTAGGCATGTCCTGACTGGAAGGCTTTATTTATCTTGCTATGATTTTTTTTTTAGTCCATAGAGTCCAGTAGAGGGCGGAGCCTGTGTGAGATAGAACAGACAGATGCAGACAAACCTACACTAAAAGTATCCATGAACTCACTTAAAAACCTCATTATGTACAAAAATGTGTGTAGTCCAAATGTACCATCACCCAAGTCTAATTTATTTTCAGCAGGAGACAGACAGTCAGCGTGATAAAACTGATTCATAATTTATCAGGACTAATAGCCACCTGCCTGTGCCACTAGCTGTTATCTGCCACAAATTATAGGCTCAGAAATCTCTATGTTTTGACTGAGTCTACATGCCGATTGACAGGCTGAAAAGGGATGAATTGAAAATGAGCATCAGATTTCTTGCACAGCGCTGTTAGCAGTGGGGTGCATTTACAGTATGTAGTGCACGCGGTTGTTACCAAGGAACGTCCTCAGGCTATGGATCTGTAAGTGAGATCCATTTTCAGCCCGTGTGTTTAGCAGTCTTCATACTGTAAGACGTTCTTCATTGGTGCCTATGGGCGATCGCAGATATGTTTCCATAACCATCAATTTAGTGCTCTGCCTCAGGAGGTGTGACAGCTCCCATTTCAACTTTATTTTTTATGAGGATTTACATTGTTGCTTTGGTCATTCCTTGCACCCTTTTTTCCAGTCCATTCTTTCATCAGAGTGCAAATATCTGTGATGGTCAGAGAAACAATGGATAATGTTTTCTGCACATACCCATGCACATCTGCACACATACCTATATATATATCACCAGTGCTGATCTGAGAATTAAAGGGTTTCCTGACCTCTCTTATTTTCTAACTGGTCAATGTTCAGTGACTACAGTCCTCTCTGTCTCTATCCCTTTGCCCTGCCATCGTACTCACCCTGCATCTGCTTCTTGTGTCCTCAGTGTCTGAGAACAGTGAATCAATGCAGCTAGAAAATGAGATGGGTAATTACAAAGGGTGTCACAATTCTCCAAATTGACTATTTGATTTAACATCGATTTTAAGGTCATGTTTCGATTGAAAATACAGGGAGAATTGCAGATCCTGCCTCTGATTGCAAAGGTCACATTGGAAAAGTAATTTTGATTGATTTTCAACTTGAAATCAAAATTTTGACACCCTGAGTAATTACATGGGAAGACATTTCTACTCTCCTTGATTTTCATTTTAACCAATGTACAAGGGGAAATTGGAGCATTGGTTAACAAAATCAAATTTTTGTTTACATACTGTTTTCCTTTACAGTTAAGAGGAAAAACACCTTAAAGGGTAAGGGTGTGGGATTTAGTGGCATCTAGTGTTGAGGTTGCAGAACTGAAACTTCTTCAGTGTGCTAAGCATGTAAAAGAACTATGATGGCCGATGTGTAAACCCAAAAATGCAAATGGTCCTATCTAGAGCCAGTGTTTGATTTGTCTGTTCTGGGCTACCAGCGAAAGAGAACCCACGACGTATGAAGATATAAACGGCTCACTCTAAGGTAATGAAAACACAACAATTCTTATTTTCAGGTGATTATAAACTAATGAAAACATAGGTAGAACTATCATGTTCCATTTTTGTCAATAGATGCCCTTAAATCCCACACACTGAACCTTTGAAAGAATACCGTACCAATTGGGCATTACACTTCTATAACAGTGACGGACCTGATATCAAAATCATTTTATCAGAACCAGAGACATTGTCTTTTTATATATTTTTCTTCCATGTCGAAACTTGGCGACCACATTGCCCACAACGCAAAGAGACCACCATCATTCCAGTTTGACATTTGGTTGGGTTTTGCTAGTAGCTGCTAATAGCCCGGAGCCTCTAGCCTTAAGCAGAGATGAGGAGTGAGCTACAGTGGGCTAAGCTTTCTTCTTCATAACTCCACACACAAGTTTATTTTCTGTCTTTTTCATTTTCAGACTTGTAGATTTCAGCCCCAACCGATACTGACCCACTTAAGACAGTTTATCATTCTTTGTGCAGCTCCCTCTGAAGACCTGCAAACAGACTGTGATGTGTAAAATTGGCTAAGTTCCCCTTTACATTTGCAGAATAAAATCATTTAGATACAGTTCCGATGAGTTGCAAGTCCCAGATCAAACTTTCACTCAATTACTTTCACTTGTTAATTCCACAAGCATGGATTCAGTTGCAGATGGCTGGTGATTATGTGCCACAGTAGTAGTAGGACCAGTTTGAGTTGGACCAAAATTGGTATGAGAAACATAAAGTACAGGAAACTTCACAAGATGATTTGAGCATTTTGATCCTTCTGACGACTTCCATCCTGGGTGGCATTAAGACTAGAGAGGGTTTGTTTTATCATTGCTTAAGCGCTTTACCTATTAAACCTTTGACCCACGGCACATCCACCTCTTTAACACCCAAGTGTCCTTATCTGCTCCCGGACTCATATGTATCTGGAAAATCCGGATTTCTGATATACTCCATATGCCAGGTGAGGAAATTTGATGACCTGAACTTCCAAACTTTTAATCAAAAGTTCACACTAAGTCTGTGCCAACACACTTACTTAATGCAGCTAGTCTGACATTGCCCATCACCTCATCGTGTAACGCGGGGTCTTGTAGGGACACAGTCATCCTGTTGCAGTGGCTGTAAAACTGGTTTTATGATGTAGAATTCATTATTTGAAATAATAATAATTAAACATAGAAGTAAACCACTGGAATGTGTAAAAATGTGTTTTCCTGCAGTGCGGAAAAGTGTAAAACCTTTGGGTTTAATGGGAAGTCGACATAGAAAAAAAAGGTGACTTGGATAATAATGGTCTTGATATTGGAGTTCAGGGAAGCCTTTCTCGAGGTCTAACATAGGCAAAAGGATAATCTCTCCCAACAGGCATTCACACGGCTGCAAAGAGTCCTGTGTAGATTAACTTGCCTGTAATTGAACGAGCTCTGCACACCACAGAAGTTTAGCGGGACTGAGGAAGTTACTTAAGTTAGCATTGAATATACTCTCTATTAAACATGCATTTTCACTACTGGACCCCAGTCCCAGGATCCAAAATGGCAAAGTCAAGTGGAAAAAGTAATTTAATTTTGTTATGGGTTATCAAGATTATCGAAAGGGAAAGTAATTAAATGAGGACCTGGGACAAACTTTTCTTCCAAAATCATGTCGGAGTCTGCTTCAATTTACTTTCACTGTCAAGTTAGTTCAACATCCCACTTTGAACGCCAGGGGAGCCTCAGTGAGTGTCTCTGTGTGTGTGTGTGTGTGTGTGTGTGTGTGTGTGTGTGTGTGTGTATTTTCAAAATGTGGCTACTTTAGAGAAAAAAATCACCCCAATTTGTCCTCTCGCTAAGTACTTCAAAACAGCCCTCATGTCCTGCGTTCTCCAAATGTGTGCACACAGTCTGAGATTGTGGATGATATAAATAATTAAAGAGGTAATTACAAAATGTAATGTGGTGACTCACAAACCTGCGCCTCTGTCCTCAGAATCTGGACATCCCTGATTTATAATTTACAGCCAGACACCAAGTCCTTTTTTCTTGCCCACAGATCTCATCTCGTCTGGCGCGAGCCAGATAGGCGTTAAAAATTCATTATGATAGAGATACAGACTGAGCCAATGATAATGACACCTGTAACCTTGTATGCCTTATGTAAATGCACCTCACCTGTGCATATACACACAGGTTGCACATATTTGCAAAGAGGCAAATTTACACGCACCCTGCTCTTTCTCTTTTAGTCTCCAGGTATCAGTGCCAACAAGAATTTGTCAAGTGTCAGTTGCTGGCTAGATTTTAGCCTGCTGCACTGGGGAACTTTGCCAATCCATTATTGGTACATTGGCATCAGGACTTAGCTGATACACAGAATAGAGGTAGCGATAAGAGGTGGAGGAGGCAGAGACACAGAGGTGTGAAAGTGACTAAGACTCTGTATGAGATATTTGTGTTTATATGTTGTGTTAGGAGAATGTATTTTGGCTTCATGCATCCTTTATTGTATGTGTGTGTGTGCCAGGTTGTATAGGTTTTTCTGTGTACGTCTGTGTCTGCGAGAGTGTACGCCCCTGTGCTCACTGGCATAACTTGCGCACGGAGATGAATATGTGAATGATGCATAATAATGCAATCAAAGGCTGTCAATCTTCCCTCTGCTAGGTGACTGCTCCGTCATACTGGTTGTTAATTCAGACTCTGTGACAGCCTTTATAGTCTCTTCGCCTTTGTTTTGGCTGCATACTAATGATGTTGAGAATATGAATGGGAAGTTTAGGTCACCCCTTCTCATTGTCAACAACAATACGACAGGCCTGCACTCTCTCAGACTTAAGGGGGGACTTTGTAAGCAAATACAGAGACACACAGAAGCACAAACGTGCAGGCAGACAATGGAAGCATGCGCGTACATGCAACAGACACACATACACACACACTCTAATTGAGGCTTGTGCTTTGGACACCTGTTCATTATTTCTCTCAGTGGGGAACTTAGTTCCCTGCCACTTGCCATCTTGTTACACCCACGTGCATACTGTGCATCATGGGTGTTTAGTTGTGTTTCTGTGTGTGTGTGTGTGTGTGTGTGTGTGTGTGTGTGTGTGTGTGTGTTTGTATATTTACTTGTGTGAAAACCTATACGTTTGCTTGCGTGCTGGTGTGTGTGCATTATATGCCCTGTTAATTCTACATGCTCGATACTGAACATGCTCATGTTGTATAATAGAGTTCATTTGTCAAAATATGAAACATGGCGTGGGCTGTACATGCATTACATCATGTCACAGTCTAATTCATTGTCAAAATGCCTTTCAGGACATGAATTTTAATCAACTCTGCTGAATACACAAACCATGTTTTGCATAGTGTTATTGGTTATGCCCATTTGGCAAATTGGAAGATCATCTGCAATGCATAAACACACATATTGTACTCACAGCATATTTCCCATACCAGACATGACTACATGCAGTATTCCTTTGAGAAATGGGAAATAATCAGATTTTGATTTTGAATCATTTTAAAGAGCCCTCCGACAGAGATCTGTAGGCTTAACGGATTGCTCCTGATCTTTGTGTATCTATAGACTGAAAACAGATAAACCGGCATTATACACACTCCCGCCAACATATGCTCTATAAAATATGGTGTGCACTAACCAATGCGTCCTCTGAAGTTCATGCCTGGTGGAGCGGCAGGGTAGCAGAGATAGAGTGCAGTAGAGGGAATGACAGGGTGAAGGCAATGGGGCAAATCAGTGGGTCGGCCCCCCATGTCCTCGCACCACCTTTGAAAACAGAGTCATGCAAACTGTCATATACCCTGTTGATTTAAACTGTGACCAGTTTCATAAAGTGTGTCCTTGACCAAGACCAACTGAAATGTTAACTTGCCCAGTTACTATTTTTGTCTTCAAGGATTAAAGAAAACCTTTGAAAACAAAAGCTGGTTACTGTCACTGCTGTCATCATCGATGTAGATGTCAGAGATGTAAACACAACTATAAATTTTGCTTTTGGTTTCAAAGGGTGAAGAATGAAGCTGACCTGACCTCATGACCCTGCACTGATCTGGGTTTAATTTGGGGATTTAATTCCACTCGGCGCTGATGGGAATTTGTAAACACCTTTCTATCAGGATTACAGGATCAGGATTGCTGTATGAATTGCCTTCTAAACCTTAAATTCTGCTCATCTCAGCCTCAGAGACACAATGATGTTTGATTTGCAAACAAATTGTTCTTCTTGAACGACTCTTAAAGAGGAATTTGTTGACTCAATTCTTACAGGGGAGTGAGTCAAAAAACTTGGCTCTATTTGGTGCAGTTGTGCATAAAAGTCAGGTTAACTGCTATGAGCAACTGCTCCAGGGTCCAACAAGTTTTTCATGAGTTCATGAGCTACTGCTGAGCAACAGACTCTCGTCCAGCAAGCTAACCCAGAAGCACAAAGCACGTCCACTGAGCTGAAGATCGAATCGATTACAAGTACAAACTCGCACTGAGCTGTTTCTGAAACTGAGCCAATCACCAGGTTGCTTCTCTCGATTTTCAGTCTGTCAGGTTTTCATCTCTCTGAAGTATGAATTCACTTTTTGGTTATTCCTTAATTTACTCAGTGCTTTGCTTGTTTGTTAGATAATGCATCTTAGTAATCAGCACACATCAAGCAGAGCTTTGGGAATACTTGATGAATGATGAATGACATGAAAGTGGAGAGTGCAAGATTAATATTTATTTAAAAAATCAGTTTTTCCTTCTGTAAATGAAACTGACAAAGGCATGATACTGCCACAAGTACTTAAAGTGTAGAAATACACTGTTAAAGTAAACTAAACTACTTCATGAACTTGTTAAAGGTAGGTTTGTGACAGCTGTTTTGCCTCTTACATGATTACAATTGTGGCATGTAGCGTAGTTGTGTATTTAATAGACTAAAAAGGCTAATGCAGGATTTATACTGCGTGGAATCTAAGCCATATGTACAACATAGGCTCTGCGTCATACCCCTACACTGTAGCCTGACATGCACCTCCCCAGAAATGTAACTACACATTGCGGCAACACAGAGCTCCTGTCTGTTTCTGTAAGCTGAAACCATTTCCCTCAGTGGAAACCTAGCTTTTATTAACTTTTATTTCACAGATCAGAAACAGTAAATTGTGAATACAATAATGCCTCCACAAACACAGCATTTTAAGTCTTGTGTGTGATTTATCCTTCAGAGATTTATACTTCACGATTACTAGCCTCGTATGAGCAGAGGAAATCTGGAGGAAATACAAAAAAAAAAAAAAAAAAATATGCCATAGGCTTGTGCTAATAACGTTAGCATGCTATATTTGTTTGGAAAACGTGTTTAGTACAAGACAGTTGTTTCGTCAGTGAACCTTGTGAGTTGTAATGAAGCCAAGTTTTGTAACGTTACCCTTGTTAAATGTTGCTGTTGGCCCTGGCTTCATATGAGTAGAGGAAAAATCCACTAGCTGCTAGGCTAATTTATTCAAGCATGTTGTATCTGTGGGGAAAATGTGTCCAGCAAAAGACAAGTGTTTGTCTGTGAATGCTGCGAGTTATAGTGAAGCCGATTTGTGTGCTTGTGTTTGAAGTTGTCGCTATAACGCCATGTAAATGTGTGTTTTGGGTGTGTTTTGAATCAACTAAACTTTACAGCGCCTCACAGAAACCCCACTGCTTACTTGTGTTTTGGAGGTGTAACTGCAGCAGACACACCACCACACAAGTATAAATGCTCACATTGGCGTGGGCCATGTGTGTAGGCTCCGCATAGAGCTGACGCACAAGTATAAGTCCCACTTCAGAAGGGTAAATTGGGGTGAGCAGTGGGGAGCGGGGGGTGGGGTTGTAGGTGAACCAAAATACCCAAATGTCAGCTCGCTAGTGGCGTGCAAATGCCACGAACCTGGTAATAACCAGTCTTCTCATCACCACAGAGATATATTGAACACGGTCGTTGACTGCACATGTAGGTTAGTGCATTAACTTTTTATAAGGTGACCAAATATAGAATAGGACAGTACATTGCTTCCTTTCTTTTCTAGACATGACAGTGACTATAGTTTCATTGAACTGAATAACAGGATTACAGTTATACAAAGACTGGAAGAGATCTAAGCTTTCTGGTACGATGGGGTCAAACACAGGTTGAGCCAACGTTCATTATCCTGTGCCAAGTATGTGGTTTGTGGAGCAGAAAAACAGGCAAGAACTAGACAATGAGATGGAGAGAGACTGAGAGAGAAGAAAACAACAAGTAAAGACAGAAACAAACGCAACGATCGACAAAGAGCAGGGATAAAAAAAGAGTCTTCTACCAAGACAGATAAAGAGACTGTAGTTAAATCCATGAGTTTTTTATGAGAACTAACCCTGATCTTCTCTGCTTCATAAAATCCTCTTCTTCCCCGTCTCCTCCTCTTCTGTATGGGCTTTAAGATACCTGTATTATACTAACTAAAGAGGATTTTGTTCAGGGATATTGGCTTATGTTTAATTGAAGATGGTGCAATTAAAGCTTTCTTGGAGCAGAGAGGGAAATGATCATGGATTTTGTGAACAGATGAAATATATATCGCGATGAAAGTTGAGAATATGGGATACTAGGCAAAAAATGAAATGGATTAATCTATATCATCAAAACGTGTGTGTGTGTGTGTGTGTGTGCGTGCGTATTTGCTTCACCTTGAAGCAGCAGCAGCAGCAGGCTGAACAATCAGATATTTGATCTGGGCTTAGAAGGAAGATTTAATCCCCGGAACGGTGAAAAGGTTTTCTCCCAAGTTGCATTTATGCAATTTCGCCTTCTAGTGCAATTCTATAGAAATGTATCACCGCAATTTCAACACCCGGGCCAGGATTAGTGTGTGTTGGGATCTATTTGTGAGCATTTGTGTGTTCCATGTGTGTGTGCCTGTGTGTTCATGTGTGTGGGGTCTGGAAATCGGTCTGGTCTGGTTTGTGAGTAAAGCGGCAAATACCTCAAAGCAACTGTCAACACGGAGTGTAAGAGGCTGCTTTAGAAAAAGATGGAAACATGAAATTCCTTCTTCATGTAGGACTCCTCGGGGCAGATGGTACGCACAAACAGACACACACTCGTACACATGCATGCACACAGAGAGAGAGAGAGAGAGAGACAGCGTATGTGAAGCCATCCAAAGATTAAAACCTTAATGTGTGAATACATTTCTGCTTTCATTTCCGAAGTGAGCAAGACAGAAAGAGAAAAGGTATGACATAAAGGGCATGACATACCGTTAAAGGGACGGTGTTACAGAAAAAGAAACACCAAAGTGTGTATAGAAAGAAAAGATCAAATAAGGAAACAATGTTGATGATAAGACAAGCAGGATAACTCATGCCTGTGATAAAATTTGAACGGTGGTGTGACAACAAATCTTTTAAAGACCTTTTTAGACTAAGTGAAGCTGCAGTACGTTGACTTTAAAATCTCTTCAATTCCCAAAAAGTGCTGCGGTGAGAGCCAAGGAGTTCATTCTCTTTTACTGCCACTATTTCTCTTGCAACACCCTCATAAAAAAATCAACTTGTTTTCATGGATAAAAATGTCATTTGCATACTTTGATATGATGAACTTTAATGAGTTTACTTGTTATACTGCAGGCTGAAATACCAAAAAACATTCCTTTAATTAGCTTGTTAGGACTGTCAGCGTGTCTGTCTTGAAACAATGGGGCTCCACTATCCCTTTTTTCATTTCCTTTTCCTTTTTCTTGTCCCTCCTTTCCCTGTCCACCGTCTTCTCTTCTTCCACTGCATGTTAAAAGTGCCAGGGCTTGGTGGTTGGTTAAAGGGATGGACACAGTTCATAGACCTTGGGGCCATCTGTTCCCCCTGATTAAAGGGGAGTGTAAATATCTTTCTGGCCAAATATTGATATCAATTCAATGAGAGGTGCCATCTTGTCGCTTATCGGAGCCAAAAGTGTGTGCATCCGTGTGTGTATACTTTTCAATATCTGCGCGTGTCTAGCCATACGACAGGCCCATGGGCAATGACGGTGCGGACTCATCTCATCTTCACCTCTGCTCTCCTGAGTCTGCATTTTCATCATTCAAAACACTCTATGTGTGTGTGTGTGTGTGTGTGTGTGTGTGTGTGTGTGTGTGTGTGCAGGTGAGTATCTTTGTATTTCCTTCTGCCTGTGTGACTCGGTTTATGTGTTTATGCATAAAACATGTTGATGTGTGTGATTTTGCGGCTCCAAAATGACTAGGTGGCCAGGCTGCTATCAGATGTAGTCAGTCCCTGCCTGAGTTGGGTAAATAAGAAGCAATGAAGGAGCCAAGACTAAATTCTCTGGTGGCCTCACAGCGCTGGCCTCAGCTTAAGCATCTCGCCAGCCAACATATCCACAGCATAATGAGTTAGAATCTCCCCGGAGTATTGGGATAAATCTAAACACTCAATGTAACCTATCAGTATGTGTATTTTTGTGTGTGTGTGTGTGGTTGTGAATGAGGTTCCTCTCCCAAGAGCACTTGGGTAAATCTAAATGCAGCTCATTGGCATAAGAGGATTTAACTTTTTGGTTGTCGTGGTAATGAGCTGTGATAAACACCAGCGGATAAGTTGCATGTTTGACGCACACAAACAAAGATTGGAAAACACAGGATTTACATTTCCAGTGTTACCATGGAGATTTCCCATGAGCTTTGGTGGCTGTAGCAGGAAGTGTACAGCCGGGTTTACTGGGGATAGAAATCAAGAAACAGTTCCAGCTGTCTGATCCTTTGAAAACACATCTCCGAACTCGTCGATGCCTTTTATCGAAGCTGACATCAATGCAAAACAATGACGTCAACTTGTGCTTCTACGCTGCTGTAATGTGGAACCAAGAAGGGGTCATGGCATAGAGGTAGAAGTGGCCCAAACAGCTTAGGGCTGCCCCCTAATAGTCAACCAAACATTAGTCGACCAGAAAGGTCATTATTTGGCAAGATTTCATTAGTCTCAGAAAAAAATACAAATAAAACAAATGTGAAAATCTTCAGCAGCTGTGCCTTGTCAAAGTAAGTCAAAACCTATACTGTATGACTGAACCATGTGGGACTTTAATTTGGAAGGACAGATACAGGAAGAAGCCACGCTCAGCAGTCATTTCCAGGGCTGGTACCTGCGGTTATTCCACAGGCTAGTTAATAACATGTCGGGCAGGAAATCCAAAGTGTGGGATCATTTTGAGAAGGTGAAGGACGAACCCAAGGTGATATGTAAACTCATCTTCATTGGTCGACTACAAACATGACGTATCATCTGAAACATGGAAGTAGCTACATGCCCATTAGCCACTTAGCACAATCATTACTGCTTTGCCCACAGCGTCGTTAACAGACGGCTCGCCCTGCATAAAATATATACTTTAATAATTAAAACAATATCGCAGACATGCAGGCGACTAGTCGACTAATGGCCCTAAATGACTACTGTTGGCCGACTAGGAAAATTCTTAGTCAGGTGCAGCCTTAAAGCGGCTTCATTTCACAAACAAGTTGACAACACTGCTGCTTGTCATGTCTGTAAAATGATGAGTTCAAGTGAGGTTGAAAACACCGCTATATGCAGAAACATTTTTACACATGATATCCTGTAATAACATGAGCTCAACACAGGCAGGCTAAGCAGATTTTTTTTTTTTTTTTTTGACTACGGAAATAAAACCCTAAATGAAAACGAATTATCTTAATTCATCCACTTAACATGATAACAGACTGTTGCTGCAGCTAGCTCTCAGGCTACAGCCAGTTTGACTCCCCCATTAGCTTCCCTTTTCACACTTGCTGCACAGGGAGGGAAAATTAGAGAAGTAAAAGAAGATGAGTGTCAGCATGCAGTCTCAAAATTTAGAATAAAAAGTTTGCACCCTTTTGTAACGGTAGAAGAAGCAGAATTTCAGGCTCAGAGATAAAACATTTGCACTGATGCTGAAAGCCTGTGTAGACCTGCTTCTTTCTACACAGAAAATTGATCAGTGATCAATAAGGGATAAAGAGTTGGACTAATAAGTAGAATTGATAATGGCATAAAATCTCTCCAATTCCCTTCCCAACTGTTCACTGTCCCTCTGGGAGGTACAAGAAAAGAAAGGTCTGGAAACCTGATAGCTTTACCATCAAATACAACTTCTGACAGTGTGCTTGAGATTGTTATATACCAGTGATTATTTAACTCAATTATTAACAGACTACATCACAGCTGAAGCCGGTTTTGTGTTCCAGTGAAGGCCTGCCCTGTTTGTCGTCTGCACCGCTGGTTAATAGACAACTCTCCGCCATACCATGGCCTGGGTCCAACTATAGGAAGCCACTATATTAACAGTATGCTCAACTGACATTTTTTTTCTCACTTCAGAACTCTTGTTAATAGAATGGCGCTCTCCATGGTGCTGAATCTGAAGCTGACTGCAGCAACTCTGTAATCATAGACACATTGTTGGCACATTTTCATGGATATATTTAATCTGCATACGCTTAATTTCGAGTTGATATATTTGGCATGTATCTAAAGCACTCATATGTTAGCCTCCATTACAGGCCACATAATCATTTGCATTTTATACTACGAAATGAAATAAGGATAAAAATCTCCAAGTTCTCCAGATCAAAAACTTTTTTACAATCAGATCATCATTTGAATATATTGAAATTATAAATCTGTTTCAGTGATGAAAGTCGGAGGCACTGAAAAGTTTGCTGCTCATTTTTCTCTTGCTTTTTGGCCCACTGCAGCACTTTTTCAAGGGGCAAAAGAAGTTCCAATACTTTTTGATCTCAGCTACATGATTGTTTTATCAGACACCAAAGACAAGAGAAATGATTCTGTTAGGATGGTATCTCATCCGATTTGAGTGCTTGGCACCATGGACAGGATTTAGGGGCCTATACACATGCCGCGTCTTCAATGCGAGGTCGGGCACTGGGCGCTACTTTTCTGTGCCAGCTTTCAAGAGCGTGACGGCAGGTTGCGTCTGAGGGTGCTTAGCATCCTTAAGAATCACTGTACCATAGCCTGTTTACCTGAAATCCTGAGTGCAGAGCTGATATTCTTCCTGGCGCTGTTTATAAGTGTGTGGACATATTGTCAGTGGGACAGATGTGAAGCTCTGGCAGCCCTGCACCGAAATGTTCGGCTTTTTCATATACATGACAGACTGATATTAATGGAAGAAGGGAAAGATATCTGTTGGCTATGATTGGAAGTTCCTCGTTATATGTGCTGCTGGGTTACAATAGTTGAACTTGGATTATCTTGGAGTGCTGCCATTGTGCCCTGAAAAATAGGCACTCGGGAACATGTGTGCACTGCCATGGCATTGCTTTTGCATTTGAGCACACCTGCTAAAGGCCTTTACATACTCCACAAGAACAGAGAAATTTGTTCTCTCTCACATTCTTTTCTTGCAGCCCTGGTTTGGGAGTTCTTGCAGCTTGTTCTCGGCACATCATCTGGGCAGAACTTTTTTCTTGTGTGGTGTCTGAGAACTATTGTGGGATTGGTCAGAAATTTGAAGTGGGCGTGGTTAATGCGAAAAAGCGCTTGTGACGTATGCAGAAGTGGGAGGGGCCTATGGGGACTTCCCAGGAGTTCTGCACTTGAGTTTCTCATTAAGTATGAAATGTCCTGGCCAGGACGAACTTTGTTCTTGTTCTTGCCACCTTGAGAAAAAGAACAATTTTTTTTCTAAACAAACTTAAGAGTCTACATTGAAAACTATGAATTTGAGGGTGAAAAAAACATGGCTTGTGTACGGCCCTTAGATGTCAGTACTAATTATATTACATGCATTCCCTAATTTATTATTGACTATCAATTTTCATAATTGTTGTGATGAAAAACAAAAATTTGTTAAAGTACTTTCATCGTTACTTGCCCTGGTTAGCAAAGCAGATACACCTATACATAATCAATGGATTTTCCAGTAAGGCATCAAGGCAAGAGTCTCAGAGCTGCATCCATCTCCTTCCATTTACTAACAAGACAATCTCCTCCACCTGTTCTCTCTCATGCTCTTTATGATCAGAAGGCATCGTGCAAGCAGACAAGCATCCCCATCATCTCCTGAATGATTTAAAGCCGCTCGGCTGCCATCAAATACCTTCCAGTCAACCCCAGTCATGACCATGTTCTTTGTGCATATCAGCAATCATATCAGTGTTTGTGAATATCCATTTATCATCGTGCAACAATGCCTGCGCATGAATTTCTATGAGACTCGGTAAGTGCGTGTGTGTGACCGTGCAGCATATCAGCTTATGATGAAGAATCAACCATGGGTGTCCCCCAGCACCAAAGTGTTAATAATGGAATAAGTAGCTTTATTTCTGTTATATATTATTAAAAGAGATTATGCACACACCACATCTACAGGGAGAAATGAATAAGCACGGAATAAGAAGTGTGAGAATGTGTGTGTGCGCAGTGTTCACACCATACATATTTGTGAGGTGCAGGTATCTAGATCATGGCACTGAGTGCACGTGATCATGTGATGTGTTAGTGTGTGTATATCTGTGTGTGTGTGTTGGAAAGTTCCAGTCATCTACATACATTATGCAGACGGAGAAGACTGTGAGTTGCAGATCAAAGATTTTAGATGAGAGGAATAGTTGAAATTGACTGCACATGTTTCGTCGGGATATGAAACATGAAGGTACAATAGAAAAGAACAAAAGGCATTTTAGATAATTTAATGAGATGCCGGAGGAAAATAAAAGCTTTCTGCTAATATGATATGGGACATGCATGCATATCTGTGATTATCCAGAGCTGTGTGTGTCTGCTGTGAGCTGTATGTTAAACAGCTCAGCTGACCACACCACAGTGTTCCTCACATTACATAAACCTTTGAAAACAGGTTTTGAACATAAAAAAAAATGTGTTGCTTTGCTTGTTGTTATGACAGCTGACTGAATAAACAAGTTGCTGGGGCCCCCTTTCTCTTTGCATGGTTGATCATGTTGCTGAGGTTAAACATTTAACACAATAAGCTGGTTGGTTAAAATATTAAACATTCAGTCAGTAATATCTAATGCAATACATAATCCTTTAAAAGCTAATACTGTCAGCTGCAGTGCTGACAGCAGTTGTCAGTTTTCACAGACTGTTTTACCAGTTTTCATCCAGCAGAGGCACACACATTGTATGTGATGTGGTATATGAGGGAGGAAGGGGGGGGGGGGGGGTCATATTCACACCACTGGGCCAGCGTTGGATGGTTTATTTTTTAAAGGATTATGTTGATAATTTATGATAATTAAAAGTTGACAGAAATCCAATGATTGTAACATACCACTTTCTTTACCCCTGGGGAAAACAGATTTCTCCTTAGTCATTAGTTCAAGGTCCACACAGTTTAATATACTCAGCGTCATACTTGTGTTTGGCCATGTCGTTGAGCTAGTTTGCTGTCTCCGTCATGTAGCTGTCTGTTAGTCACTCACTCTACAGCAGGAAACAGCACTTCAAAATAAAAGCTCTGTGCCAGAAATTCACTGTACTTAAAAATAAAGTATGTTCTTTTACAAAATTGACATGTTTGCTAGTCAGATGCAGTTAATTCAGAGTAAACCCATGACCCACCAGTTAGGAACCACTGCTCTAAACTCTCCTTTTGCCAGTTGGTTTCTAGTTAGCCAGCTATACAGCTCGAGGTTTTTAAATGTAAACATCAGTAAACACTGAGGAAAGATGGTTGATTCACAAAACACAAAACTTTGCTTAAAGGGATAGCGCACCCAAAAATGAAAGTTCAGCCATTATCTACTCACCCATATGCCGACGGAGGCACAGGTGAAGTTTCAGAGTCCTCACATCCCTTGCGGAGATCGGCGGGGGGAGCGGCTAGCACACCTAATGGCTGACGGCACCCCAGACTAACGTCCAAGAACACAAAATTGAAACCACAAAATATCTCCAACATGCACATCCGTAGTGATCCAAGTGTCCTGAAGCCCCGACATAAAAAGTTGTTTCGAAAAACATCATATGAACTGTTTTTAGCCTCACTGTAGCCTGTAGCTCTGACTGCTTCTCTGTGCTCCGCGCTCACGTGTGAGCGCTTAGGGTGATTGGTGATGCACGGTCTCTGAAGAGCAGCAGTCTCGTCAGTACTGATGTCCAGATTCTCAAGTGCAGGCATCGCCAATTCCCAGTCTGAGCAGCAAAGACTTTCCTCATCCATTGGCATTGCTTTGCATTTGAAACAACTACACCACCAGGTTTCCTCGACTCCGGTATTCTGTGGCTGGCTGAGGCTCATGAGCTGCAGCGGCTGCTTCGTCTTCATTCTTTTAGCTACTGTGGTTACCGTTGTCTCTTCCTGCGGTGCACGTGTCACGTGATGTAAACACGGGTGAGCAAAGCTCATACTTTCACTGGTATATCGCGTAAGCGCTCACAGGTGAGTGCGGAGCACAGAGAAGCAGTCAGAGCTACAGGCTACAGTGAGGCTAAAAACAGAGTTCAGATGACGTTTTTCGAAACAACTTTTTATGTCAGGGCTTCAGGACACTTGGATCACTACGGATGTGCATGTTGGAGATATTTTGTGGTTTCAATTTTGTGTTCTTGGACGTTAGTCTGTGGTGCCGTCAGCCATTAGGAGTGCTAGCCGCTCCCCCCGCCGATCTCCGCAAGGGATGTGAGGACTCTAAAACTTCACCAGGGGCCTCCGTCGGCATATGGGTGAGTAGATAATGGCTGAATTTTCATTTTTGCGTGCACTATCCCTTTCATCAGTACCAATTAACCAGGAGGATCCTTTTCTATATGCCGATCAGACAGAGCAGAGGATTGTGGTGGAGGCATGTGCTTTACATGCAGCTTTCTTGTTGGGGTCAGAGTGTGTGGACAGTTAAATGATTCCACAACCAGAAACCAGATTACCAGACCCATCAGGAAACATGAGCAGTTATTAAGCAGAGGCCAACAATGATGTGAAAGAAGATGTGAAAAAGGACTAAATCAATGGTTCCCAACTGGTCCAGCCACTGAGTTCAGATTTGTCCTTAATCATTAGTTCAAGGTCCACACAGTTTAATACATTCAGCGTATTAGCTAGTTTGCTGTCTCGGTCAAGTAGCTGTCTGTTCACTCACTCCACAGCAGAAAATGGCACTTCATGATAAAAGCTCATCACGTTTGTGGGTCACTTGCGGTTCATTCACAATGGAGTGATGACCCACTTTTTGACCATGACCCACCAGTTGGGAACCACTGGACTAAATTACAGTGCAAAAGTTAAAGGAGCCGATGGGATCACATTTCACTGGGGTTGTACCTTGTATAATTTCACGTGACACATACAAGATTGATTGATTGATTGATTGATTGATTGATTTGATCATTCCATATTTTCTGGAAATCATTGGAGACACATTTTAAAAAAATATTGTTTACTTTGTTGCCAAACCACCAGAAGCACAGTGTCGTCGGCTAAAAGCTAAACATCTGCTCAGAAATGTAAAATATCCTTATGATTCTTTTAGCAAAGCTCAACCATCGCACACAAGACTCCACCTCTCTTAATGATGTTTCTTATCCTATTATGTGTGTGTGTGTGTGTGTGTGTGTGTGTGTGTGTGTGTGTTAATGATGTGCCTTTATCTCCTCTCTCCACAGCCCATTAATCCTGAGTGTGGGACAAGCAGTCATTACATATTTAACCCAGGTCACTTACTGTGGGTGGCAGATAGGTGCTGTCACTAACGGTGTGTGTGTGTGTGTGTGTGTGTGTGTGTGTGTTTAAATGTGTGTGTGTCAGTATGTCCAAGACAGCATCCATCAGCACATGTATGTATGTGTAGCGTTGCAGAAATTCACCAAACTTTTACACATTCAGTATTTATGTTTAAGTCTCAACAACTCTCAGCAACTGTTTGCATAATTCGTATGTGTGTGGATATGATATGTAAAACCTGACCTTAAGATAAAACCCGCAGCTCAAGCGTTCCTAATATTATCCCCACCACCACCACCCCCCCACAGTCGCTGCAAGATAAATTTCAGCCTCAGAGAACAGGTGAGGCTCAAGGAGGCAAATTATGCATTTGGTACTTCACCGAGCCTCTGAATGCCTTCCATCTTTTTACTCTAAGTTGGTCAAGTAGGAATAAGAATAACTCCTTCCACTATATATTTTTCTTTAATCCAAGTGCCACTCATGCTGTCAGACATCTGCTGTTTTTTAACGTGTGCAGTGCTAATCGGCAGTTCCCATCAAGGTTTACTCCAAGCATATAGAATTCCTATGGATTTCCTGACATTTTCCCCGTCCTCTTGTCAGCCTTCTCATGCTATTTGTTCCAGACGACTGGATTTAGCAGATCTGGGATTAAAATGCCGGATTTCCGTGGTAAAGTGGCGGGCATTAAAATTCAAGGGCGTACAACTTTTTTTTTTTTTCTTTGCAGATGAGTTACCCTGCAAGCTGATAACCTTAAGAATCCACTTTGAGAATATATATTTGACTTTTATTTATCTCTCCATGTGATTTATTTTTCTCCTCACACCTGCCACATGTATGTTTCTCAGCATATTTCTATGTCTGTGTGCTCGCTTGTGTGCTTGTGTGCTTGTGTGCACAGCTCAAGGGCTAGAGGATGGTCTAATATGTTTTACTACCAAGGGAAATAAAAAGCTAATACTGGGGGTCAGACTAATCGCCTGAAAACAGCCTCTCACTTCTCGCTTTATTTTCATTTAAGCCATCGATGAACCCACATAAACAATCCCACAACATGTGCACCGAGTCGGACGGAGCGGTCTGTCTGTATTCAGTATGCAGGTTCTGAGTGTGTCCTTCTAAATCCCCACTGGTAATGTTTTTGCCCCTCTGGCATCGGCCTACGCAGCCACTAATGAACACACACACACACACACGCACACACACACCCACCCACACACACACAAACGGCCCTCTTCCTGTGCACATAAAGGCTCAAAGTCAGTGAATCATCATTGCATTTAGGGCTACCTAAGGCTAGCCTGAGGTTAGCGTACAGCTAGCTCAGCCATGATGTGACAGTAATTGCAGCATGATTTTTTTCTTCTCCTTTTTTGGTGCCTGTGTTATAAATGAATGCAGTGACCCTGCATCTGTCAGATCACATTTAGAGCAGCAAGGTAGAAACACAACTCAGTAAACATAAGGCCTCTGGACAGACCGGATCCAACTGATAGCTGTGCCCTTAAGGCTTCTATTTGTCGGGATGCTGGGGTTTCAGTACATGTTCAAGTCTTTGTGAGAGCTCTTACATACAAGTATTTTTCCGACTGAAATACAAACAAATATTAGATGGATTGCCATGAAATTTGCTCCAGACATAGAGGAGGAATCCTAATGATTTGATAATATACCTGACTTTTCCTCTTGTGTCACCAGGGTCCCAATTATTATGGTGTCAAGTGAAATGTCCACCAGTGACATTGAACTGTATAACTAGTTCATTTTTAGTAACTCTTGCACTTATTGTACTCCTATTCTTACTCTGTTAGGCACTGGTTTTTGCTTCTGCTCCTTGAAAATACTTCTATCTTGTATATTTGTATTCTGCCAGATATTTAATACTCTACCATTCTAAAACTGGGCCCAGTGAGTGACCTTAACCCGGGGGAACCACTTGTTACTGGTTGAAAATTGTTAAAATTGTGGTTACTGTGCTTCGTGTTACTGTAATTTTGAAGCATTCTCTGGCATAAGAATTTCTTTCAGGATAAAAAGGTTCTATTGAATTGAATTGAGATGCCTTGAAAGTTATTGGATGGATAGGCACAGCATTTGGTACACACATTCCAGTTCCCCTAGGGATGAATAATAATAGCTCCCCTCACTTTGCAAGATCAGAATATTACTTTATTGAATAATTTGGTTTCTGACAAAAAAGAAAAACAGCAAAACTAATGACATTCCCATCATCCCTACAACTGTACTTTGTGTTTAGTACTTGAAATATCATCATGCTGACACGCAAAATTAAGATGGACACAGTTAACAGAGACTGTCCTACAAGCAAGAATTCTGAAGCATATTGTAGACACTGTAGTACAATATGTCATAGTTCTGTAGTAATTTTGGAGGGGGCAATGGGGACACAGTAAAAAGAGTGAAAAGTCTGTGTAGGGTGGGGTCGGGTTGAACCTAAGGGTCAAACTAACACAGGACTTTCAGGAGACCACTGTTTGTGTCCTGTGTAAACCTTAAGTTATTTCAACTACATAACATAGTTACATACACCACGTATGTTACATTAGTAACAAACACACTTATTTTAACCCTAACCATGATCTTTTTTCCAAACTTAACCAAGGAGTTTCATTGCCCAAACCTACAGAAGTATTTTTGGTGCAACTGGAACCATTTCACGACTCTCACTGTACTGATCTAGTACAAAACTGGGACAGAGGAAAACACAAAACACCAAAAGCAGTTTATCAAATCCAAATCTTTACTTCGGGGGCCAGGGTTCAAACACTTAAAGGTAATCAGCGAAGGCAGAAAAGTCATTTCAGGGAAATCACACAAAAAGCAAAGTCCGTAAATCCAAGCAGATTCAAAAACCAAGCAATCAGACATGAGGAAAAGGTTGGAAAGCATGAACACCCTAAGGCGACAATGACAATGTGGCAACTGAATGAGGGAAACACTGGGCTTTAAATACACAAGGGCCGATTACTAACTGCACACAGGTGAGTGGAATTAGACACAGGTGAAACACATGAGGTAATCAACAAGGGCGGGAAAACAAACACTAATGAGAACACATTTCAAAATACCATTAACTGTCATGTACGACCTACTCTGTCATTTCGGTATGAGGATGTGTTGATCTTCTGCTACCTGTAGGGGCGCTAATTTAGGAAACACGTTTATGGATCATATAACAAGGTGGGACGGAGCAAAAGACTTATGTGGTAGCAAGGGTCGGAGGACTTGTTGAAACATTATACCTCTGAAGAATCAGCATGTACACATTGTCATTGTTAGCACGTTAGCATTAGATTACATAATGATTTAGCTCAAAGCACAGCTGAGCTCTTTGTCATGTTTGCCTTGATCTGCTATGAATACATGTTCCTGTTATATGGGAGCATGCTAGGACAGATATAGCAATCTCTACTTAATACATACTTTAGTGATTTATGTTTAAGTTTCACCAGTAAAGTGAGAAACTTTAGCAGTATACATCACTGAAGGTTGAGATTACTCCAATACTAAGCAGAAAGGGTTGTGCCAGCAGGAATAAATACATTCAACGACAATCCTCACAAGAGTCGTAATCCAAAGTGTATGCGGCTGTGTGTGTGCATGCTTTTGTTTTCCAGTCATGGCCTTATCCCCCAGGGAGAGCTAGAGCCAGTATCAGGATGGCCGCTTCACTGGGAGTGTCACTGACTATCTGCTTCTCTACTGAACCTCACTGCCAGGAGACAGGAGAGAGGAGATTTACTATACTGGGGAGAGAGGCGAGGGGATGAGGGTGAGAGTGTGCATGAAGGAAAAAGATGAGAGAGGGAGAAGGAAGAGACACAAGAGAGCTGGAGGAACGATGCGAGCTCGAAGGCAGGAGGGAGCATGATAAGGGTGCTCTGACCCTTTATTTATCTATGAATACAATGCATTATTTTTGTTCTGTAAAATATGTAATGTCCCATGGTTCCCTGTGTAAGGATGGATTCACGTTACACATGTACACACACACACACACACTGGAATGGGAGTATGTCCCCTTATCATTGCTTTGTGTCAGTCAACATGTTCATTGATTTCAGCACGGTGTACAGAGAGCTGTGAGGCATGTGAGTGTGTGTTTCTTTGTACTGTGTAGTTGTGTGTATCTGTGTGAAAAAAACATTTTTCATTTTTTCTGTGTGTGTGTGTGTGTGTGTGTGTGTGTCCTTGTGTGTGTGTTTTTCTGTTTGATTGACAGCGTAAATAGGAACAAGACAGAGGTTACAGATAGTTTTAAACCTCTGCAAAGGTGTTTAGTCTTTCTGAGCGGACCTGAAGCAACACAACGTGTGTATTGGTATTACTTTCTCTCGACTGTGTCTTAGATGAAGGTTTTGTAAATTGCATAATGTGTCCACTGTTTTGCTCAGCCAGTAATAAGAATGTGAAAAGGTAAGCATGCAATACACTTGTGTAATTATTTACCAAAGTTACAAGCTACTTGCCAACTACCACTTTATTAAACTCATAAAACAAATCACCCACTGGCTATCTAAATTATAGGATTAAAAATCATTTAATTCTCCTAACAAGATGTTAAGCACCTTGATCTTTAAAATATGCCTAGGAAACCAACAACTCCTGTTTAATTAGGTTTTTTTTTTCATTGATGTGCACCCTTGGCAAAATACTAAATATCTGCTGAACATGAACTTGAGACACAAAACATTCCTGTGTGAGCAAAGGGCCTTGGAAATAAAGCAACCCTTTGTGGTGAAGCGTCCCAAAAATAGTTTTCTACCTGAATCTGTCATCATCAGAAAGGTAAAAAAAAAATATATATTTTTCTGAGTTTTACTTTTTCACTATTTCTCTCAGCAGAGGCGAGTGTCCCACCATCCCACCATTTTCAGGGAAACTTGTATCCCATATCAGTAACTGGGTGTATCGCTGTTCACCTCCTTGCCTCCGTTTGAAGTCAATAAACTATGAAGGATGACTCATTTGAAGCTAATGCCGTATTGAATCTACCCCATTTGAATCTAATGTGTTTCAAAGCATGTGTCCTTTGAAGTCAATACTTGTCCCCCTCTGAGGCCACACTTCTCAGAGACAGTCCTCTCTGAAGTCAATGCGTGTCCCATTTGGAAGTCAATGCTTGTTAAAGGATGGATGGTAAAGGAGCATTGAATGCATGGCTGAATAATAGTCTTTTGGTTGGTTGCTTCCTAAACACTGGTTACTGACTGTCCTTTTAGCTCTGTTCTGATGGGAATCATTTCCCGCTCGCAGTATGCTGGCCTTGCTATTGAGTGTCATGGTTAAGCTAACTGCATATTTCTGTGCATGCATGTGTATGTGCATTCATATGTTGAACAGTGTGACCTCCTTGTACTCTTTGATGCAACACTGTTTTGGCTTCAAGAGAAAATGGATACAAACAAAGCCTCTTGTCATGATAATAACAGACACAATAATAGCTAAGGATGGTATAAATTCAGCAGACTATATACGCTAACGAGTACATATATATATGGGCGGCATGGTGATAGATGGTTAGCATTGTTGCCTCACAGCAAGAAGATTCCTGGTTTTAACCCTAAATGGGGGGTTCAAACCCATGCATGTTCTCCCTACGTCAGCGTGGGGTACTCCGGCTTCCTCACAGTCCAAAGACATGCAGGTTAATTGGTGACTCTAAATTGTCCGTAGGTGTGAATGTGAGCGTGAATGGTTGTCTGTCTCTATGTGTCAGCCCTGTGATAGTCTGACGACCTGTCCAGGGTGTACCCTGCCTCTTGCCCAGTGTTAGGCTGTGATAGGCTCCAGCCCCCCTGCAACATAAGCTGTTACGGAAAATAAAACAGGTGCAATTAATGACACAATCCACACAGGTGTCTAAAACTAGTGAGCACAGAGAATGCAAAAAAAAATAGGGAAAGTCAAAGCATTTAATTGAAAATCACGGATCCACCCTGAAATTACCATGTGCATGTGCATTTTTTTGCTACCTGTGTGTATATAATCATATTCAAGATCCTGTTTTTAAAATCTCTGCCAAGTGTAAGCGTGGAGGGAATCATGCGTTTGGTCATGTGTGTATGCATAAGTGAGTGAGTGATTGGGGCAGGGTGTAAAATTAATACCCGCCAAGCGCCAATGGCGAGTAAAAAATGAGTTTGGCGTGTAAAACAAGAACACACACCCGCCAGTGGCCGATGGAAAATTTTGAATTGCATGTGGGTTTTTTATGTGCTTCGACCATTCCTGCCAGCTGTGTCCAGGGACGATTTTTGCTATGGGCAATGTGGGCAACCGCCCAGGGCGCAATCTATGTGAGGGCGCACGAGCGCCCTCGAAAACAACAACAACAACAACAACAACAAAAAAAAAAACTCGCCAGTTTTCTAGACTACTGCTCATTACCACGTCAAGTTAGTGGAGTGGGCACTGGGGCGCCCCTATTATCACGTTTCAACCAGCAGCAGAAAGGAAATGCGAATCCTGGAGGTTGTGGGTTGAACGGGGGTCACAGACAGGAACATGGCGGAGGCTCTGCGGCGCAAGATAACGGCGGATAAAGTCCGACTCCAGGTCCAGTAATTTCCTCTTTCGTTGGTGTCATGACTGCCCAGTAGTACCTGGACAACCAAGCCGTAGCGGCACACAGGTATGTGGCGAGTCAGAGGAGAAACGAGTGGTTAAGGGACTGTTCTTTACATATGGAGGGACTGTCAGGGGAGGAGGGTGGCTGGTTGATTTTTATTTTATTTTGATCCCCCCTATGTTAATCACTTATTGATGCTGTTTTTGAAGTATGAATAAGTCAATAACTAATTTATTCCATTGAAATATCATTGATGTATTATAGAAAAGTGATTTATCTTTTTATAAATGACAAAAGGCACATCTGCCTCATTTTCACTGTGGCATTGTGATACTACTACTGCAGCCTTTGCCACAAGCACGCCAAAGAAACACAGAGGACAGGGTTGGATTTTCCTAAAGTGGGATTTTCATACTAAAAACGTAAGGTAATTATTTTTCGTCAAATAAGGCACAATTTTTTTATGTGGCTGGTGAAAAATATGTTTGGCTGGTAAATTTTTGGAGGTCACTAGCCAATGGCAGATGAGGTAAAGCGCCCTGGATTGGGGGACCAACTATGGGACCAGTCAGCCTAATATTTTTTTGTGCACATGCTTGAGGATCTCTTGTGGTTGCTGTGATTCACAATTATTGAAAAACTAATTTTATTGACTGTTTAACGCTGTCATTGGCTGGTTGCTATATACAGCTGGGCTAAAAACATCAACCCTTGGCTACATTTTGCCTCAAAAACTGACATCCATAAAAATGTTCCATCACTTTGAACTAGAGCAGTGGTTCCCAACAGGTGGGTCACAGTCCAAAAGTTGGTCATAGCTCCATTCTGAATGGACCGCAAGTGACTCGCAAATATGTCATGGTTGTAAAGAACACACTTTATGTTGAATTACAGTAATTTCTGGCACAGAAATTTTATTTTGAAGTGCTGTTTCCTGCTGTAGAGTGAGTGACTACTGGACAGCTACTTGACACAAACAGCAAACTAGCTCGACGACATGGCCAAACGTAAGTATGACGCTGAATGTATTAATCTCTGTGGATCTGGAACTAATGACTAAGGAGAAATCTGGACCCTGTGGCTGCACCAGTTGGGAAACCACTGAGCTAAAGCATCTGTAGATGAATTCCATACCTGCTATGTTATGATCCACTAAAGTACAAAACAAGATGAATTAATCACCATTTTTGTTATCCTCACTGCTATCTTGACTGTAGGGGAGCCAGGAGGAACAACTCCATCAGGTGCAGCTCTCTGGGGTCTAGCTCTGACCCAGTTTTGGTCCATTCTCTGCATGGCGTAATCCCACACTGGGAGCATTTCAGAAGCGCAGCTTTTTGACTGCCAGATTTTGCACACTTGCAGATTTTGTTGATTTGGTCATTTTTCCTCGATATTTGTGCTTCTACCATAAATAAGTAGGTCATGCAGTTTAAATAGTTTCTTTTGTTGTCTGTTTTAATTGTGTTTATATTTTGGTATTTCCTGCTGTTATAAAGAAGTCCAGTCATGGATGACATGGATCAAAGATTTGTGTTTTCCTTATTAAAATTACATTTATCCTCTGAATTATATTGTATCATCTAAAATGCACTGTGGTGCACCTTCTTGAATTACAAGAATTATCTAGAGTGGCCATGATCAGCTCAGACAGCCGCCTAGTGGAGATCTGCTCTCTACTGAGTGCACTTTTCTAGTTTTTGTCTGCAGCTAGTCTGTAGCTTTTTGATACAGAAATTAAAGTGCTCCCAAATAAAAATGCAGCTTTTAATGACATGTTTTTTCATAGTGAAATATTAGACTTGTTGTGAAAAGGACTGGAGCTACATATTTGGTGAAAATGATTTGGACGTGTGTGATTTAATATTAAGCAAGTTGATTTCAAGTTCATGAGTTACTGCTCTGTCAAACCAGTGGGGCTGATTAAGGAGTAAACACTTCAAACCTTGTTTTGCCTTTTTCACTACTTTTATTTTGATTTATTTGATGATGATTTTTACTCTTTCTGAGCATAAATACTTAATTTGCACATTTTGAAATCAGGCTGCTGCAACAAGTTTTCCAACAATTTTATTAAGAGTCAACAAATCACGAATCTGTAATCTTTATTTATTTTTTGTTTTCTTCCAAAGCTCCCGTGTTGGCATGCAGTATTATTATCTTTGTTTACACAGAGAGGATGGAGAGTTCTGTCATTGCAGGCCCAAGAGTCTGCAGATATAAGCAGTGTCTTGGGGTGTGCAAGAGCCATTCACTTCCAAATGTTTTCCTACAGTGACTTCATGTTTAATTCTGTCTGTTAATGTAGCTGTAATTGTGTAAGAGTCTGTATTTTGTGTGCATGTGTCTGTTTTTGTAGGCACAAATGTGTATTTGTGTTTACCACTGTGCTTTTTGACTATGACGTCATGCCCTCCCATCTCCCCCATCAGTCCTAAAATGCACTCTTTTCAAAAGGGAGATAAAATATGTTTTCTTTAGAATCACTATCTTCCTCCCAGACAGGTGCACTCTGTCCTTTATGCGCTATATGACTCACACACTCAGAGGCAGGCTATACACAAACATGCCAACCTCGGGGGAATGCATCAGCATAGGTCTGATATTAACTAAAGTGCTTTTGCCGGTGAGACTTTTGAAGAATGAACTTGGTTAATTGCTGATTTCTTAATGAAACCCCTGATTTTTTTTTGCACACAGCTGTAACAGTGATCAGAGCAGGAAGCAGAGCAGACATTCAAAGGCAAAAAAAAAAGAGGCAAGCAACAAAAAAATAGATGTGAGGAGGGAAAATAAAGCAGATAAATAAAACATTGCTTGGGTTTTTTGGATGTGTTCTTCTTTCTCTCTCTTCTTCACTCACACACCTTCTGTCACACCCCTACACAGAGACACAAACTCCTTTCACCCTTTGATTACACACTCCGGGACCTGCATATCTGTTCTGACATGAGGGTATTGTCAGGAGAAGGTGGTTAAAAGATAGCAGAGAGGAAAGGAGGGAAAGAAACAGCCAGACAGACAAAGCGAGACAGGCAGACAGGTAGGCAGAGTAAAAGAGAGAAAGAAGGACTGTAACAAATTATATCACAAAAAGGTATGCCTCATCTTCACCATGGCTTCTTCAGAGGGAAAGGCAGGGAAAAAATAAAGCACGTTTCCCCAAGGTAATTTTCCCGGATGCTTCAGAGCAAATGTTATTTTCTAAGCAAGAACAAGTGAATTAAAGGAAAACAAAAAAGAGCTTCCTTGCTGTAAACAATCATCTGTTTCTGTGTCCCAGCAGAGCAGAGCCCTGCACCTCCCTCGTGCCTGCTTTGACTGTGGCCATTTGGAAACAAACAAATCTATTTTGCTTTTTGTGCATTCCTTTGCTCCTCTGAGATGAGCTGGATTCCTCTGCGTTTTTGTCTATTGCACCCCACCCCCAAACGCAATCCTTTCCTGTCTGGGCTCACTTCTCTGCATCTCTCTGTCTTTTCTTTCTCACACTACCCTTCATAGACAGCAGCATAAATAAAAAGCTATCCATCCAACAAAATAGAAGTCAGAGTGCATCAAAATTTTGATTAATTTAATGACACAGTACTATTAAAAAAGTACCTCACTGAGACCTTCACAGCACAAGTAACATGCTACATCATTTGGTACATTTACTTTAACACTCTCCCCGGCAGAGTTTTATTTTTAAGTTGCCAGCCACAGCCAGCATTTTTGATCATATCCACTGATCTTTCAAGACCCACAGAATAATTTGTTCTATGAATATATAAACAGTGTATTCATCAAACTAAAGAAGAGACATTCCGTTTTTATATACAAAAAACATTTTATTCTATTTTATTCCATTTCTTTTTCATCAACACTTGAATTTGTGCATTTTCATAAAAAAAAACATATCGCATTTACATTTTTGTCAAGGACAGTCATTTTCAAGTATAAAATCAATTTCACATTTACATTTTTTTTTCTCATTTCCTTGCATCAGTTTAATTGTAAAAATGAAAGTAATATTCTCTTTGAGGTATAGCGGAACATGTCACATTCAGTGATCGTTCAGTGTTCTGTTGTCCCCCTCTCCTCTGTGGTCGTCTTGTCTATGAGTCACCGTCCCCGTCATGGAGATCCTGTTTCGTCCACCAAACTTGTTTGCTTCTTCGTCCAAATCGAATTCAGATCGCTGATCAAAACAGGAATTGTCAGAGTCTGAGTCCATTGCCATCTCCACGGCTTGCGCAACCGTAAACTTTTCTGTCGGCACCAGCATTTTTGTGCAGTTTACAAGCCGCTACATCTCTGTAAACATCTCTTCTTCTGGTTTCCAGCAGATCTTCTTCTTTGTTTGTTTTTGGACAAGGCAATACTGTTCTATTTCACAAGGTGTGTAACAGCAGCCCTATCTTATAACAGTGAAAACATGGATTGCCGGAATATTTCTTCAATGGCGAGGAAGCGTTCTGTCATAAATGACAGAAAATATCAACAATGGCGGAGACAGTGTTCAATTACTCAGCACAGCTCTGTCAAAGGTGCCTTCTGACAACTCCAAAAGCCATCACATATTAAATTCAATGTGTAGAAATACAGAACAACAAGAAGCTAGCCTTGGGGTTGGACCAAGTGCCAACCTCCAGGACTGAAAAAAGAAGCCAACGCAGTTCCTCAAATGGCCACTTGAGGCTGGCTCCAGAAGCCAGTCAATCTTATAAACCCTCATGTTATAATGCCCAATTTTAAGCTATTTGTTAAAGTTAATTGTAATGTTTTGGTTTGCTAAAAAACGACTCGTAGAGCATTTGCTTACACTAGAAGACCCTCAAAGGAATCAGATGTTCAGTTTTTCCAGTACGTATATTTTGTGTTAATGGTTTTAAGCCTGTTTGTCAATAGAGAAATTGCATTAGCTTTATCATCCTAAACAATCTAGCAGCTAACATCAGGGTTTTATCCACCCTTTTATCCAAATATGGTCACTTTGAGCTCCCTGATCCAAGATCGTAACAATGAAAACACTGAATTTGAGGCCCCAAACCAGAAGTCCACAAACCAATGTGTGATGTCACAGTGACTACGTCCAGTCTATGGTTTGGTCCCACCTGCCCTGATGAATATACTGTAAGTATTATATTCTAACCATACATTTAAATTAAATATGCACAATAATTGCAGCTGGTAGAGGCCGTATCAGTTCAGTGATGCTGATGAGTGTTCGTCATACAGGGTCTGTCTGTCTATCAGTCAATCTACGTACAATGAGCAGACCTTCTTTGTACAAGGCCCCCTCTCTACTGTCTTCCATTTGCATTGTCTTTCCCTCTACTCAGTTTCTGAGAATTACACAAATCCCTTTCTGAAATTCTGCCATTGTCTGGCCAGCAGCTGTTACCTAGCAGAGAAACCAGTAATTATGAGTAAGTGCTTGCTACTTCTTATCAATAGCTGTAATTATAGGGGAGAGACTTGAGTCGCGGTGTGTGGAAATCACTCTTCTGGACTGCAGTGACACTCTTGTGCATCTCCATCTCCTGTTACCAAGCCTCACACACGACTGTACGGCAACTCTAACTGTCGCAGGTTTTGTAAGTCGAGGCATCTAATCATAAGTGCTGCAGTGACAGATCAATTAGAAAGAGCAGTTAAAAGACTTTCAGACTTGGCAGTAGGTTATGAGGTTTATGAGTTTAACACCTGATTATTTTCCTATAAAATCAACGTAATGACATGCAAATTATTACAAACTATAATCATTAGTATGCCGTAATTGCCTACAATCCACCAAAGCGTCAATAGTAGGCAGTAATCTTGTAAGCAGTCCCTCAGAACAATCATTAACAAAACTGCAAATAGGAATAGTATATAATAAGATAATAAACATGTCTCACTTTAATTGTTGTTTGGCGTCAGTCTTGACCTTAGCCAAGAACAATCCGACTGTCCTCCCAATAAATTGGATTCACTGACAGTACAGGCATCTCTCTGTGGGTTTGGGCTTTGTGGCTTCACAGGATGTTAGGCAGAATGCTTTAGCATAAAAAAGACGGAGTGGATTCTTAAAATCTTTATAATAATGCACTGAATCTGGTACAAAACTTTACTTTAAAACTGATGGTTCCAGTATTTGATAATGATCGGCTGTAGGCATTACAGTGTCAGTATTACTGCACCAATTAGTCACCTGATGTCATATGGGAAACACAACAGAACAGTTAAAGGGGAACTAATGTTTTTTTCAACTTGGGCCCTATTTTCCGATATACTTTTGTCTAAATGAGTGATAGGATGTTCAGTATTTGACATTTCTCCAGTGCCAAGCTAGGGCTGACCTGCCTGTAGCCCGTGACTGTGCGCTATATTAAATAATAGGGCACTCAGACAGCGTCAAACAACGTCAAAATACGTCCACTAAAAGTGCATTTTTTTCACACAGATAGGCTCGGATTGTTAGTATAATTATCCGACAACATAACGGAAAGGAGAAATGAGCGTCTGTGTTCACCTTTAGCTGGATTCGGACATGTTCCTCTGCCTGTTGCTGCTCCCTCTCTCTCATCGTCCGCTCTTCAATTTCAATGAGCTCTGCGTCCGTGTACGGGCGGTCATCAAATTCAAATGGCTCATCCAGATCCAGTTGGTCAAAATCGGGTAAAAATTCAGCCATGACTACTCCAAACAGAGCAACTCCTTGCATTTGTAAGGTCACTCCAGCGGGAACTTCCTGCAACAACTCAACTCTCGCGAGACGTGAGATTTCAGAGCCAGACTTTCACTATCTGAGTGAGTGATGTGACTTGCCACAACAAGCATATCCGAATATATACCCGATTTTGACCAACTAGATCCATGTTAGTAGATAGGACTTGGTTAAAACTAGATAGTTGATGCTATAAAAAAGGGGTTTGACATTATGACTGATGGCAGAATTGGCCAGTCATCATGTTCGCCATTGTTTGCAAGTGTTCGGACGGCAAATCTCGATACAGTGGAGATCGCTACTGCACAGACTCCAAATTATATCACCAGCTCAAGATGGCAGTGCTTGTATCCATGATATTTTGGCTTTATTTTTGTACTACAGTGGGAGGAAGTGGAGGCTTTGTCCATCTTTATAGTGGTTTGAGCTGAAACATGCTTATATGTGCTTTAGCAATGAATACAGTGGCTAAAAGTGAACTTAGTGTAGAGTTGCTGCAGCAGAACAGTTAGAATTAATTTCTTAACTCTGCCAGATGGAGATTGAAATAGGATGACAGTGATGAATAGTGTGACTAGTCTCACAAACTACCTGACAAATTCCCATTATTTGTGGTGACGCTTCAGAAACTCTCATTCACCATTGCTCATTAGTGTGGGACACATTGTTGTCGTAGCAGATCCAGCAGGTTCATATCAGGGCAGAGCACATTTATAAAGATATTCTACTTTATTTTTATGTCCCTCAACAGTTGGTTGAAGCATACCAGGTGGGCTGGGTGATCTAAGGGAGACATCTACATCAGCTCCAGGGTTGTTTTTTAAGACTAAAGTAGAACATTTATTTTAAGTTGTCACATCAATGCCATTGTGTGTGCTCAGGTCTGTTGTCCATGTCCTGTAAGTTCCAGGAAAGTGAAGCATTTCAGTGAGTGAAGCCGGCCTTTTCTAAGTTGACATGAAACTGGCATCTCACTCAATCTATTGATATCAACTGATGTTAAAGTACTACTTCAGCTGAATAACCGGCAGCTGATATTGAAGATGAACATCCGTCTGCTACTCTGTGTTCACTGGAGTGCTGTTATCAACATGCAGAACTGTTTGAAAGTACAAGGTTCCCATGGGCTTTTAAGTCAAGAGCACCCAGCTGTCTGAGGACCTTAAGGAACACTCAAATGCACACATGCACACATGTGTGTGTTTGTATGTGTTTGGGTTTTCTATGTGGTAGATTTAAGTCCCTCTTTCCTAGAAAACTAATGAAATTTGGCTCGTTGCAGGACACATTATAGATAATCACAGTAAACAAATCCAGATGCAGATAGAACATATTATATATTCTTATAAATAATTTGAAGAAATAAGTTATTGTATTTATTGTATAAAAAAGTGTAAAGTGTATGAGCTATTAGAATGCATGAGTTATTACCTTCTGCTATAAGTTCCCTTTAAATCTGACTGATCTTTTTTTTTTTGGTAATATATTATAACCTAAAAAGCAAATAAGCTGTATGAAAACAGGCTTGAAAAAATGAAGGATAAAATATAAATATATCCTCCTGAGACCCTCTGTCCTCATACGGGGACATCACATTTTGGGTTTATTTGACCTAATGCTTTATTCTTCTTAACGTAGACCTGTTGTCCTCGTTCATGGACACTTTTTGTGCCATCTAGTGGTAGTAAGAGCACATTACACTAATCCATTTCAAAACAAGATGGCAGCCATCTCTGCCAAGTCAGTCTGCAGGTGATTGGGACACAAAAGGGGACAAGGTACCAAACCTGATCACATTTAATGGTTGAAACTTGTTTATTCATGATTAATGATGTTTGTAGTTTGACATGGCAACAAATTTTATTAATTGTAGTGACAGTAACGAGCTAAGACACTGTTAGTTAGAGAGTACTTATTTGAAGAGACTGGGACTTTATCATCAACTTGTTTGAGGACACTGGGACTTAATTATCATTGACAAGGTTTTTATACTTATCAGGTCCTAATGATCTTTCATAGTGAGGAGAAATTGTGTTTTTGCAGTTTAGGGGTCAAAATCCAATTATTTCCCAAGATGGCTTTTATTATGAAACACTGGTACAAAGTACTCATAGCTGCTTTATATTATAATAAGCTAAATGTTGGCTGCAGTCAGTAAAAGAAAACAAAATACAGTCTATTACCACTTGGATTTTCTTTATGAAGCTTGGGTCATTATTGGCTATGTCAACGTTATACTCAGTAATTATTGACATCTCTCAGTGTAGCAATATTATTAAAAATAGGTCCATATACAAGCAGTCAGACAGTCGAACAGGTTTCAAACAAGCCAAAAGATATTTAGATACTTATTTAGAAGAGAGAATAAGCAAAAACCAAAAGTATCATTCAAATGGTCTATGTGCTAACATCCATCACAGACTTCCTGCTTTAATGTTTAATATTGTGCACAACAATATAGATGTGCTTATGGGTGGCTTAAAACCTGAATCTGAACAAAGTTGTGTTGTGTTTCGACCTGTATGGTTATCTGACTGCTCACGTTTATAGCAACTTCTCCACATTCCAAGTGCTCTGCATTAAGTCTGATCACTGTACAGTATAAAGCCTCATCCACTTTCATCCTAATTGATTAGATGTTAATTACATACACCACCATGTAAATATACCATGTGTCAGAAATTTGAAATTAATCCATGCATTTGACTGCAATACCATGCATTAAAACCCTGACAGGTTATCCCTCTTTATCTAATATGAGGCTGCACCGTTCTGACAGGAGGAAACAGGAGAAATCAAGGGAAAGTTTTCTCTCTCTGACTCCCTCTTTCTCCAGTGGAACTTGAGGAACTTGTAACATATTGTGTAACTTGAGTGTGTGTGTATGTGTGTGTCCGTGTGTGTTCTGGCTGGTAGACCATTCGACAGAGGTTGTGTGTAATCCCTATTGTTGCTGAAATGCCACCGCTGTTATTAGGGAAGATTTATGT
Source organism: Epinephelus fuscoguttatus (assembly GCF_011397635.1). Classification (NCBI taxonomy): domain Eukaryota; kingdom Metazoa; phylum Chordata; class Actinopteri; order Perciformes; family Serranidae; genus Epinephelus; species Epinephelus fuscoguttatus. Next base: position 14,122,340 of record NC_064756.1, read on the forward strand.
GCTGTGCCCAGGGATGGAGTCAGAATGCCAGCTTGTGTTTGTGTGTGCGTCTGTGTGTGTGTGCGTTATTAATACATTGCACTGGGGAATAGAGTCACAATGCCAGAATGCATCCATGTTTATGAGTCACTGTCAGATGTAGCCAACATTTTTTATACCAGTAATTGATTTATGGAGCTGAATACTATATGATCAGTTTATCCTTTTGGGTCATCTACACCCTTAGAACTAAAGGTGCTAACTAGAACCATATTGGGTTATTCAGCTCGTACCCATTGGAGAACCCTTTTTGGATCTTGCCATTACCTTTTATAAAGGTTCCATCCTTCAAGGGGCTCTTCCTAGAACCCAATATAAAGGATTATACCGCTGACCATCTGTGTCCAGAATACCCTGTGTGAGGTTCTATGGTGTAATGGTTACACCCAGAACCCTCTCTGGGGGTTCTATCCAGAAACTTTCCACCTTCTAAGGATGCCCATTTATATTTCAAGGGTTTGCTCTAAAGATAGCAATTCACTCCATTAACCGTGGATCTCTCTCCCACTTATCATGGTTTTCGTTTAATAGTTTAGCCTATGGCCAAGGGGACCGTGCCCATGAGCCTTGGGCTTCATGTGGCGCCTAAAGGCTTGACTGAGGTTGTCCAGGACAACCCACAACAATCATGGTTCCCAGTCTCGTTTTTAGGGGGTGGAGTTTTTATGAAATCACTACTGCCACGCCATTTATTATTTCAATGGTGCAGTAGGGTTGGGACCTACAACACAGTTCCAGATTAGAACTGAATACATAATGCCAAGAACCTGATACCCATGGAGAACTATTATTATAATAATACTTGTTTTGGCAGATCATGTGGTATTGTAGGACATAATATGATAGTAAAGATATCAACTAAAATAAATCAATAAGATACATCTATATAAAAAAATACTTTTTGAAACATAGATATATTAAAAGGCTGAGGATCTTTTAGCATTCATTCATTCATTCATTCATTCATTTTCCGTAATTGCTTATCCTGTTAGGCGTCGCAGGGGGGCTGGAGTCTATCCCAGCTGACATTAGGCAAGAGGCAGGGTACACCCTGGACAGGTCGCCAGACTATCACAGGGCTGACACATAGAGACAGACAACCGTTCACACTCACATTCACACCTACGGTCAATTTAGAGTCACCAATTAACCTGCGTGTCTTTGGACTGTGGGAGGAAGCTGGAGCACCTGGAGAAAACCCATGCTGACACAGGGAGAACATGCAAACTCCACACAGAGGGGCTCCCCCACCCTGTGACAATGCTAACCATTGCACCGCTGTGCCACCCCCTATTTTTTTTAGCACCCATGTTTTCGAAAATCCTTGAAGAACTTGAAGAAAGGGTTTGTAGTATACGGTACATTTTCAGCAGACACAATAATTAAATGGGTGGCAAGCATAATGTATGTATATGATATGATATGATGGAAGTATTGTATGTCATGAGAGGAAGACCACTTTTTTTCTCCAAGCTGCAGTTAGGTTCTAAGTAATTCTAATCCTGCAAAGGCCTACTGTACAGTGATTATGGGTTCGCTATTGGTGAATGTTTGTAAAGAATGCAAAAGGTAAAAGTACAAAGAGACTAGTAACAGAAACCAGACTTAATTGAGGCCAAGTCTCAAAAACTGCTCATACTGCATGTTTCCTGCTGTCTATTTGAACATGAGGCCTCCAGATACTTAGCCTGGAAATCCAGACCCAAATCTAGAAAGATTTAGGGTCTGGCCATGAGTAATCAAAATGGCCCAACTCGAGGGGCGGCACCAAGCATGCATTTGTAAATATCACTGCAGGCAATTGGATAACACTACGACCAATCAGAACAATACACGGGGTGACGTATACGCTTAGCTACCAGCGGAGCTAACTGGTAGATTAGACTCTTGCCGTATCTGGTTGGCAAAACAGCAAATACGTCCTTCTGTTCCTCTTTTAGAGAAAGAGCCAAGTCTAACTCGTTCATTGTAGCGGCCAAAGCCGTTTCAAACAATTGGTGTTCAATACATAGCCATCTTGCAATGTTTACTGACTGATTCCGGACTTCGTCGTCGCAGCGCTGTCATCATCTGTTTAGCTCGCCTCTGGCCCGCCTATATCAGATACACTGATGTGATTGGTGCAGCTCAGTTTCATGGGCATAGGTAATGAGCATCATACCTGATTGCCAGAGTGACTTGCTGAGCAAATTCAAATTGTGCTCTCACGAGAACTCTGGATTTCCAGGGTACCAGATACCACCAATGTCTCCCACATTTGGCCCCCTGTTAGCAGAACACTTCCCAGTTGTTGCACTAAAAGTCCACAAATGATGGTTGTGAGGTGTGATTGGCTAATGTGCCACAGATTATACACCTGTCTTGCTACAGTCCATTTATATGTGTTGCCTGTCTCTTCACTCAGAAACTGATTCCCAGAGGAAAACTACGTTATGGGACCAATATGCCACACAAATGAACTGGTAAAATAATATAATATGGTTTATTTTGGATATAAAACAAATCTGTGGATTGCATAGAGAATACAGTAATTTACTGGGTATGGCATTTAATATTTTGGTGCTGTAGTGCACACACAAATTGATTTAAACAAAAGAAACCAGCCACATGATTAACCGCTGATGACTGATAAAGACTGAAATCACTGTGTGTGTGTTTTTAAATGATTTCCACCTTCCTCTAAAATGTCTCAGTGTACATCTTAATCTGCGTCTCCGTTAACAAGCCTGATTGTCATCACAGCGTGACGCATATATACGCATATAAACACAATTATACGTCCTTATAATAACACAAGGAGACAAGGACACACATTCACACACACACACACACACACATAACTGCTTATTTGTAATCATGAGTCAGGTTGGGAAACTGAATACCAATGGTCGGGCCAGGATTGATGACGGAAAGGGTGTACAAGGAAGGGTCACTCTGTCCTCTCCACAAGGTCTTTTGATATTCACAAGAGTCCATCTTCTAGCCACTTATGTAACTTGTCATTCATCTTCTTTGTTCCTTCTGGCAGTGTGTGTGTGTGTGTGTCTGTGTATGTCTGAGTCTGTCTGCCCTTGTATGTTAATGTGCATCTGAATCATGTGTGTGTGTGTGTGTGTGTGTGAGTGTGTGAGTGGCTGTCAGGTCATATATGCAGCTCACTGAAGGATGGCACCGATGAATAAGCAGCACCAATGTCATCTTGAAACCTTCAAGAGGAGAGTATATGAGAGGCCGGCAAGATGAGGAGAAATGAGGCAGAGGGAAATGAGAGAGGCTGACAAGAGAGGATAGGAAGGGAGGAGAAGAGACTGGAAGGAGATGAAATGAGACAAAAGGACAGCCAGGGGTAAGAGGGTAACAATGATTCCTACAAACTATGGCTGGAAGGAACGCTCATTTAGATCCACTCCTGTCTGCTTGTCGGACAACTTTCCCTTTTCCCCTTTTGCATTTATGTTTTGAATCCTGTTTCGACCTCTTGTGCCCATCTCCTCCCTTCCTCCATTACTCCAGACCTTCCTTCTCCTCGGCAGCCATGTCACATTTGTTATCCTTGCAGTTCATGAACCCTTTGCTCTTCCTTGGCTTCATCCCGTTTTCTTTTCTCGTCCCTCCCCCTCCTCATCTGTCTTCTCAGCATCATCTCTGTGCTGTGATACGGCGTCGATACAGCTGTCTGCTGTATCAAGGTTTCAGCTGGCTGAGCAGCTTCAGTCATGTCAACAGAACAAACAGGTCTTCATTTGACCAAATAATCCTTTGGTTGACCCCTGGGTTTCACCACAGTTGTGTTGTAATACTACTGCAGACTGTCTCTTTCTCTCTTTGGCTCAACCATATTTTCTTTTTGTTTTTACATTAGCTCTTAAAAGTAGCCATTTCCTGAAGGCAAACTTTGTAGTATTTGTTAAATATTTTATTTGTGTGTTTAAAATGTATTATTATTTCTGAAATATATTGTATTATTATAATAGTTTTTATTTTTAATTTAATTTTTAATTTAATTGTATTTATTTATTTATTCATTTTAATTTTTAGTATTATTATTATTATTATTATTATTATTATTTTTCAATGCTGTTTTACAAAATAAGTCAGATTAATGGTTCCTTTGCTGGTAGCCTAAAAAAATGAATACATTTCCATCAGAGGGACTAATATTTCAGTACACACACAGTATGTCAAATTATTACGTGACTTATCAGGCAGCACGGGAGCTCAGCAGATATCATTGCAAAGGTTTTCTCTGTGTGTCTTGGTTCCTCCTACAAGCCAAGGACCTTCTCATACGTGTGAATGGTTTGTGAATGGTCTGTCTGTATGTGTTAGCTCTGTGATAGTCTTCTGACCTATCCAGGGTCACAAGCTCTGCCTTCTGTTCAGTGTGTGATGCTCCAGTCCCTTGTGACCCTGCATGAGACAAGTGGGTTTACTGTAGATATTGAAAACAACCAGCTGGAAATGACAGTGTTTCCTTGATAAGTAATAACAACTTTCTTTTTTTAAGATATTTTTTCAGGCATTTTAAAGCCTTTAATCAATAGGACAGATGAGCGTGAAGGGGTGACATGCAGCAAAGGGCCACAGGTTGGGGTCGAACCCGGGCTGCTGCGGCAACAGCCTTATACATGGGGCGCCTGCTCTACCACTAAGCCACCGACGCCCCAACAACTTTCATTACAAATGTTATGATAAAACCAGTTTGGGCCTGTCAGAATGGCATACTCTAGTGATACTCTATGACTCTAGTGTTGTCTGCATTGTATAGATATCAAGAGGCCCAGACCGTGGATATCTTTAGAGGCGATCTCCGTTTTTTCCTGACAGCTCTGACAGCAAGAGGTAAAAACAAAATCCCCGTCTATTAGGACCATATAAACTCGAGCCCCTCTCCCATGGAGCACGACAGCAAAAGGGCGGCCATGTTACATTCAGTTCAGTACAATAAAACGCAGAAAGCACACCTGACAGCGAGAGGTAAAAACAAAATCCTCTGTCAGTTACGACCATATAACTGGAGCACCTGAAGTACACAGATTAAGTGAGTATCAAACGTTCCATATATTGACTGTGGAGGCCTAAGCGTGTCAGGTAGTAACATCTGAAACAAAGTTTGTGTATTATTATTATAATACTTAATATTACAAATGTACATTTGACTTTGATACGCATATAACTGCTGTATAATTCACCCTGTTACATGATGTCTAACAAATTAGCACCCCACAAATGTTGTCATCACGTTGTGTACTTAAAGTAAAGTTACATACATTAAAAGAGTGAAAGGCTGTTCCCTCCCGAGTCCCGAAACCAGACAGCTCACAGCAAGAACTGCAGTTCGAAGTGAAGTTAGTTATTATTGTGAAAAACTGATTTAACAATAACGTGAAGCAAAAATAACTCAGGGTAGACCAAGGCCAAAAAAACAAACAAACCCTGAACATACTAGCTACACCCATGTGAAACTAGCTACACCCATGGGAAAAAAAAACAAACTAACAAAAAGACATTTACTAAATCTGGCTGCCTAGGATGAGTCATTTTGTGTTACCACAGTGTTTCTACAAACACAAATATGAAAATCTCACTCAGATGGCCCACAGGAGGCACAAACAGCCACTAACACAACACAATACAAGAGGTTTGGAGGCCGAGGACAGGAATGCTGCTACTGTCAGTTGCCTGTAAACCGGCCCATTGGGAGGCCATGGATTTTAAACAGCAGGCGATAGATGGAGGGCCAATTGGTGATTGACACTCCCAGACCAAACCCACACCTCCAGCCAATCAGCGCACCACACCTGTAGTTTGGAGACAAAGATCCCCACAGGCAAGGAGCACTCACTCTCACTCTCACACTCACTCCCACTCTCACTCTCACTCTCACACTCAAACATGTGAAGGACTGGAACTGAAACACATGGAAATATGGCCAGAGCCGTAAAGTTACGTAGGTTAGGAAAAGGATTATGGTAATAACGTAGCTTATAATAACTCAAAGGTTACTTGGTTTCACATGGGACATGAACACAGGTCATAAACACACACTCGGCCTTCCCAATTTTGTGGGTTATACACCATTACTGGCTCATGATTAGCTTATATGCAAATATCGGTGCATTACTTTTAATAGTTATACTGTACTAGTCCATACCCGTTGGTAGCTTTGTCACCTTCTACCTATGCCAATCCTCAATGCCTATGTGCAGTTTCACATAGATTGACCACGTCAGTGAATAGAAAAACGTGGAACAGACAGAATGACTGACTGACAGAATGACACACTGACGGTTTCCATGATTATGTACAGCATACCATACCATGACTTAGTCACACCAAAAATTAGAAAACAAAAACAACAACATTGGGCCACAGGGGGAGCCACAGCGATCGGTCGCATTTTAGCCATTTTTAAGCATTTTTCTGTTGTTATAGCGCCACCCAGTTTCCAATTAGAGTTAAATTTCTCCACTCACCTTGAGGCGTCCTGTTCTACATATCTACCAAGTTTAGTAAAAATCCATATGGCGGTTAGGCCTAGATAAGAAATTAGCTCTCTAGCACCCCCATTTTGTTTGATGGGGTCAATAATGGAGGGGTCCCCTCAGATTATGTGTGGCCATATGCCTACAAAGTTGCGTGGTGATGGGTGAAACCCTTGAGATGTTATACACCTTTATGTGATGAGCCTCGCCCTCTGCAATATTCATTGCCTTATAGAAGCTCAGTTTTATTAAGTTTTCCAACTTTTGCCAAGAGGGAACTTTAGATATTGGTCCCTAGATTATGTTCACCCAGTTTCATGCAGATCGGTCAAACTTCCTAGGAAGAGATCGATTTTAAGTGTTTTTCAAAAAATTCAAAATGGCGGAAAATCTCTATAACCGGAAGTTATGGGTTCTTGAGGCAAATTTGTTCCTCATGAGGAGAGGTATCTCTGTGCAAAGTTTCATGTCTCTACGACGTACGGGCATGAGATATGCCCATTCAAAGTTTGCCATTTTAATTGGTTGTTATAGCGCCCCCCTTTGGCCAATTGATGTAATATTGCTTCATTTGCATCCTCCCATAACCCTCTACCACTGTGCCAAATTTCACATGGATTGACCAAGTCAGTGAGGAGAAAAACATGGAACAGACACACACACAGAGTTTTCGTCATTATATAGTAAGATATACAAACAGTGCATTAAAACAGCCTGAGTTGAGTAATTGGTTGTGCGTTTGGTAATTGTTTGCTCAGTGTGTTCAACTGTAGGAGCTCAAAATAACAATTTACTTTTATTCCTGAACATTTTGTCATTAAACTTTAAATTGTATGTACAGATAGACTTGGTTGGCTGAATATATACGTCCAAATATAAACAGTTGCATCTCTACACACTTCTAATGCATATACATGACTGTTAAGTAACGTATGTGAGGGGTATAGCTCCATCTACACACAAAGATAGAGATACATCATTTTGTGCCTCACCATACAGGTGAGCCAGCGAGTTAGAAAAGAAGACATTGTGTCCGACCTGTACGCAGTCACTCTGCGCATCTGAAACAGAGGAATCATAAGCTCAAACAGACAGGTCCATCTCTTTTATCTTCTCTTTGATGTCCCTTATTCTCTCCCACTTTAATCTAACATTTACTTTTATTTTATCCTTTTCAGGGTAGATTTGTTTGTATGTGTCTTTGTTGTAGGTCTTTGCACAGTATTTGCATAGAAAAGCAAGATTTGTCGGTTCAGTCTCCAAAGGCCCTTTATGCACACATCCATACACACACACAAAGAGAGAAACTGCATAAAATCTCACAGTATTTACTCACAGTTACAGTGGGTAAACAGAGTGAACTGTAGATTCCGTGTCAGTAAGTTGCTTAAGGCTTTGTGTCTAACCCATCATTTGAAGTCAAAAATCCACAACAGCCCCGGCTTTCATAAACAAAAGGTCACTCTAGATTGCAGATCTAAGCAGAGAAAAAAAGATGAGAGAGCTTATATACGTACACCGGCACACACACACTTCCCCTGCACATATAAAATATACAGACACATACAGTACAAATAAATCCACATCACACACGTTTCTCAGATCCGACACTTGCCAGTTTGCAGTTTCCCTTTTTAATCTTTGAAATCTGCGTCCACTTTCATGGCTGAACGTCGGCTCTGTCACGCTGACAACAACGCGGCTTTGCATTCTCTCAGAGGTAAGACAACCAACAGATCTGCGGTAACTGTTGCTCTCACTACTACAGAAGACAGTGAAAAGTGAGGCAGTTGAACCACTTTCAAGTTCAAGCGATGCACGTTCCACACTGTTGCACACTTCAAGCTTGTGAGAGGTGATGTAAAAGGCTGGAACCACAGAAACAGAGCAGAGCTGCGCACCAACGTGTCAGCTCGTGAGTCTCAGTCTGATTGTAGCAAGACTCGGTGTGACTGTGACCTGTGTTTACCTACAGGATAATGACCTGCAGATAGCTGCTTAGTTTTTAGGATTACCAGTTATCAGATTATTGAATGTTATTGCTGACACATAGGTGACACAGATTTGTTTACTTTGTGGATATTGAATTTTAATTAGCACTGTCATTTACAGGCTCCACACACACACAGTTCCCTTGTGAGTAGACCTTGTTTAAAAGACGGAGTGAGCATGGACACACCGGGATTGATCCACTTAGTAGTTGCGATTGGCCGATGAGTTTGGTGACATGTGTGTGTGAGTGTACAGAGCCTAAAATAGAGGCAAAGTCAAAGCCGCAGCTGAACTTTTAAATCTTAATAAAAGTTACAAAATTAATTCCAAAGCAAATATCGTGATAACTCTCAATCTTGTTTTCGGTCAGTGAGCATTCAGTCTCAAACACAAGGCTAGTTTTCATGTGATTTCATTTAGCTGAAGCTGGTATATGTCGGAAAAGGAGTAGGAAGAAGCAACGTGCTTGTCCAGCGCTACCCCCAAGTACCCTGAGTGAGCTTTACATTCCCTCTAATCATTTCTGTTCCTTGTGAAGATACTGTCTTTGTACCTCTGTTTAAACTGTCTGATATCTTTACTTTGTTTGATTTCTTCACCCAGTGGGTTCCACAAAATCACTTAATGATTAATTTATACTGGGCATACACTGTATTATTTGAGCCTCTTCAGAAATGTTGTTTAATTCCAACTCCCACTGTACGAGTAAATCATCTGCGATGTCAAGTCAAAGCTCATGATTTACGTGCTCACAGTGTATGGTCTGATTGTAAAGCCGCGACCTTGCTGCTCATACTGTATAAGTAAAGTAGACAATAAAATGGCCCATTGGTCTGTGGCACTCTGCGGCTCTGTGGCAGGTAGAAGTTTGTTTGCTAGCGGAGTTGCGGTTTGCAAAAATGTAGAGACAGACATCCAAAAAAGAGCGTAAAAGTCAAAATCTGCAAAAACGGTTTATGATGGTTCAAAAGTTTTGATTGCTTCTCCCTCGCTCTCTGTCGTTCTCACAAACACACACACACACAAGTCAGCATGTTTGCAGCACAAATATACTAGTTGGGTAGACGATACACTGTTCGATTGACTGACTGAAAAAATTTAGCCGTGACCTTGAGGAATCAACTCATGGCTCTGCTTCAACTGTGTAAAAACCTGACAACAGCTGACAAAATCAGCCCATGGTCCCCCTGTGCACTGCATGACATATGACAAAGCCAATAAGGCTAAAATTTGGCCTGTCTGTCAAATGAGTCATGCAGCTCAAAATCAGGTCAGATATGGGCTCAGATATTACAGTGTATGCACATCTTAAGACAGCAGTTTTATAGGTGTAGCCAGTTAATATTAGGTCACTGAGTTGTTAAAAAATACCACATGAAACTCTTGAATGTTGGTATACTATGCCAGCAGCCGTAATCCTGTCTCCTCCTCATTAGTCTCTATATACAGACTCTATTGTACATTCAGTGAATGTAGAGTCTGTAGGCAAACCCCAGACATATTGCCTCCGGAAGAAGAGCGGAAGAGCCCTGGTTTCCAGTTGTAGGCTGTTTGTAGTCCGCGTGATATTGACCAATCATGTTTGAGCTGGCTGCAGTTGTTGCCAGGTTAAATGGTCCGTGCGGTGAACTAACAAGGCAGAAACTAATTGGCATCACTGCAAACTCTGAATCCATCGCAATGGTTCAGCATATTTACTTTTATATAAACAGAAGTCAGAAATGGAAATCTGCCTCCTCCGCCCAAATCAAACCGGAATGCCAAAAAATCGGTGGTCTGCCCCCAGAGGCTGTATAGTCAGACGCCGAATACAGCCGATGGGTTCCGAGAATGCCTCCTCATCCCATCTTGAAAATAAAGTTGTGACAAAAACAGCAGATCATGTCTTTGGGGTTCTTTTTTACTGATGAATGTGCCTTAGATGCTTTTTTTGGCTGTGTCCACTCACTATGACGCAAATACATTTGGATGCAGATGATTGGTGCACAAGTCACGGGCCAGATGTCTGTGTATGATATGATATGATTTCTGGCAGTTAATTGTCATGCTAGCAATATTGTGTTCCTTATCTTGTGTGTCAGCAAGCAAGTAGTTAGACATGAGCAAATGAAAATAACTGAGCATTTTTCAGGCTTTTGACATAAGAAAGCAAACAAGACTCAGGAGCGAAGAATATGCAGAGAGCGGCAGTACGAGCACTGAGTCTGCTAACGTTACTGCTGCTAGTATTAGAGTTACAAGGACAGAAGCTAGCAGCCAGCTACGATTGTGTACATGTATGTGTTATGTATTTATTACTGTCTATTTTCTATTTTTTATATTTCAGGCATGGCACAGTTGTACTTCTTGTGCAATGACAGTAAAGTCTGTTCTATTCTATTCTTTTCAAAGTGATGAGCCCCAGGAAGGAAGCCATTATGCAGGAGTTTGATGCAACAAGGAGATGCAGAATGAACTTCAAATAGGTAGGAATACCACTTAATTTTCTCATCTGGCTTTTTCATTTATTGTAGCAGCTTGGTTTGGGCTTTGTGTAGGGCTGGGCGATATGACCAAAATCTCATATCCCGATATAGGTCATTTCATATCCCGATAACGATACCTATCCCGATATAGCACATTTTAATCCAGTGAATAAAAAGTTGCTGTAAAAAGTGTAATTTACGTCACAACGATACTAACGATAGAGCAAAATATGAAACAATAGACATTTTTCTCTTGTCACATGATATATATCGTCATATCGCACAGCCCTAGCTTTGTGTTACATATTGGGCTTTGTTCAGTGTATTATAATGTATTCTTTTATCTTGCTGGCTGTTGTTGGCAGGTCTGTTGGCTTGTCTTTGAAATGCATGTGGTAGGCTAATCAGAATTTTATGGTAGGTAACATTAATGTTAATCTCTTGCTAAGTCACTGAGTAGACTGCGTATGTCCATGCGTGGTAACCTACATGTCAAAGGTACCCTACATAGGGGCAGACGGTTCCTGTGCATACAATGAAATATAATCCTGCAGGTGCCACTGATTCTCAAAAAGACAAACAGAGTGCTGGAACTTTCTTAGTGTAATAACAGAGCTGGTTATGCACACCATCATAAGTTCAATGCTAGCTAGGTAGCAGTTGTGTATACTGACTGACACCAAACACCAGCAGTAACAGTAGTCCAGTGGTCATATTCTCATAGTGTTCAAGAATCAGTTCATATTATGTATAACATTAATGTAGAGCTATAATCAGAGATTGTTGGGATGTCATTTGTGCATAAATATGGATGTCCTGGAACTTTTAAGGAAAAAAAAAATGCAATTACTGTACACCAATTTATCATTACCTTTGATGTCCCTGCTTTTAAAAACTACACATTTTTTATAGTAGGTTGCAGAGTTTAACACATATGACTTTATTCACAGTTGTTAAGGTATCAAGGTGCAGGGTCTTTTTAAAAGGTAAAAACCAACATATTGATTTTCAGAGTAAATCTTCTTTGAAATGGGCCTAAATGGTTTCCCTGTTGGGGATAGTCTGCAATTAGTTTTCAATTCCACACTCTTCAGGATGTCAATACATAACTTTTTGTGGCGCAGCAGTAGGCTAATACATCAGGCTGAATATCCAATACCCTCAAGTGTATATATCAGTGGGGAAGTGTCTTGCTGAGGCATCCCTTTTCTACCTATCAATTGTGGTTTCTTTCCCGACTTGATCTCTTCCCACTCCCCTCGTCTCTTGGCTCCTTTTGATCTCCCTCAACTGCAGTCACGGCTCTTCCTCCGAACTAATTCCTCTAACTATCTGTACCATTGTTCAAGTAAATCATGTTTTCTCACAGTCTTTTTTTTTTTATCCCCAGTCCCTTGCTTTTTTTTCCTGAGTTCTTGCTCTCTACCCCGACTGCTGCTCGCCTTTTCTTTTCTCTCTGCTCCATCCCTTTCTCCTGGTCCCCCAGCTCACCTCTCCAAATGACAGCCCACTCTCCCATGACAGCTCCGGGCCACTCTGTCATCCCCTGTGTGTGTATGTGTGTGTATATGCGCGTGTGGTGTTGCATCTGTATGACTTCGCTTGTGTGTATGCGCACTAATGCCCATGTGGGCTCTCAGCTTCCAGTCTGAGTAATAGATTTGGAATTTTTTTATTGGATTTATTTAGGCTCTTTCCTAGAATGTGTGTGTGTGTGTGTGTGTGTGTGTGCATATCTCTGTGATTTTTTTTTTTACAAATCATCCTTAAGGCTTTGTGAGTGCATTTGTGCATGCATGTGTGTATTTGTTGTGCCATGTGACAGATTTCTCACAGATAACAGCGTTGCTTGTCTGGGGTTGAATTATATAATTCGCGACAGGGCATAACATTTCCGCTCCTCTCCCCCTTCCTTCCTGCTCTCCTCCTTTGGCTTTTCATGCATTTCATGTCAGGGAAACTTAAAGTGGGCAAAGGCTTGCATCCATCATAGGCAATAATAGATCTTTAATTTTGTGTATTATGGATTAAAATATGTTATGTTATTTTTGAAGTACCAATGTAGTTCTCAGAAATACAAAAATTCAAAATACAAATTAAAAAACCTTTCTCAGCAGATCATCAGTATGTGTGCAGAGTGATACAAATAGATCTGAAACAGAGGTCATTAAATCTAGATACCGATCTTTTCAGAAACTCTGTATGCATAGACTGGTTCATGCATAAAGGCTCGAACTCTTTTTAGATCAGAGCCAAATTAACTCAAAGAGCAAAGAGAAGGTGCTCTGTGTATTATAGGAGGTTCCCCGGCAGACTAGGCCCAAGTCAGCCTAACTAGGGGCTGGTACAAGGCAAGCTTGAGCCAGCCCTAACTATAAGCTTTATCAAAAAGGAAAGTCTTTAGTCTAGGTCTTTAATGTGGAGACGGTGTCTGCCTCCCGGACCGTAACAGGAAGATGATTCCACAGGAGAGGAGCCTGATAGCTGAAGGCTCTGGCTCCTGATCTACTTTTGGAGACTTTAGGGACCACGAGTAACTCTGCATTCTCAGAGCGCAGTGTTCTGGTGGGATTATAAGGCACTATGACCTCTCTGAGATATGACGGAGCCTGACCATTTAGAGCTTTATAAGTTTTTTTTTTTTTTTTTTTTTATTGTGCAATATGACATTACAGTGACATTACAGGACAGACAAACCAGGTGTGAACAACAAACAACAACACCAACATTTGTGGTTTTGTGTGTGTGTGTGTGTGTGTGTGAGAAAAACAGTATTATATATATATATATATATATATATATATATATATATAGTAATATTAATAATAATAATGATAAATATTAGAATTGTCAGACAGGCAAACGGAATAATAATAATAGAAATGAGTAAACAGAAGGGAGCAAACAAACAAACAAATATATATATATATATATATAAATAAATAAATAAATAAATAAGAAAATGAAAATAGAAGCAAAAAAGCAAAACAGAAATACCACAATGCAAACTTATAATTTTTGCAATAATAATAGTAAGAATAATATCAATAATAATATTCAATATTAATAAAGATGATGAGTAACAATAATAATAATAATATGGAGGGAGGGTGGAGAAGGAGGGGAGGTCTTTAAATTTATGGGGTGCCTCAGGTCCCTGCCCACCCGCACGGGACCAGCCTGCAGCCCCCAACACCCCCGGACCCCCCTCCCCACTCCCGCATGCCCTGGACTGTATGTGGCACAACACCTTACCCTATGTCTAGGTGTATATATAGTTTTTATTATTATTTTATTTTATTTATTTTTTTCCTTCCCTTTTTTTTTCTTTCTTTTTCCTTCTTTTTTCTTTAATTTATTTATTGATTTATTTTTTTATGTATGAGATAGTATTTTAAGAAGTGTGTGTGCTTTCTAATGTGGTGCATTAAAAACGAGGAGAGGGGTTGTCATGAACTGTAATCTGATTTGATTCTGTCCCCTTTCCTCTTCCTAAACTAGTGTGATGTGCATTAAAAAAAAAAAAAAAGGTGATGTGCCACCTGAAAACAGTCCAGGGCGGAGAACTGGGGGAGGGGGAGGGGGGAGGGTCAAGGAGATCACAGGCCATGGCCCAACAGGCGTGACACAGCAGGGACAAGATAAAATAAAATAAAAAAATAAATAATAATAATAATAACAGCCGTAAATAATATTAATATCATCTTAAAACAGAATAATATATGTTGATAATAGAAGTAAACATTTTGCAGTGTCAAAGAGAGTACCATGAGAGAAAAAAAAAATAGTGATGATCACAAGGAGCTGTAATGATTGATGTGATAGTAGTAGATAGTAGATATTGTCATGATTATTGTCAGAGTTTGTATTTTCTGGGGAGATATAGTCTGTAATAACAATTTGTATATATGTGTCTAGTGGCTATTGGTCGTCAGGCAAAAGAAGAAAGATAAAAATAAATAAATATATGAATAGGTAGTAATTATTAAGGATGGGAATGGAGATGTCAGAGAACTGAGGTGGTTGATGTGACTGGTTTGTGGCAGATTATGTTTGTAAAAAAGTGATGAAAGATTGCCAGGTAGGGTTATGATTATTGTCAAGGGAATTTGTATTTTCTAAGGAGATGTAGTCTGTGAGCAGGTTTTTCCAATGTATGATGTGTATGGAGTTCCGAGACTTCCAGTTCATGAGGATAGTTTTCCTGGCGACAGTCAGCGCCACTAGAAGAGAACGGGTGTGTGTTTTGTCAAGTTTTAATGTGGATAGGTCTCCTAATAAACAGAGGGAAGGGGAAAGTGAGATAGGGTAGGGTATCAGAGCTTTGTAAGTAAGTAGGATTTTAAATTCAAGATCCCGAGACCAAAACTAACAACAAGATATTCTGGAAGTTACTGGTAATGCTGGGTTTTGCCATAAAAGTCAATTTATTAAACCGCCTAAACAAAAAGTTTCCTGTAAAGATAGTTCATCACTCCCTTTCACATTTATGTTGCCGTGGCTGTGAGGCCGGATCACTCATGCATCTGTTGTGGCATTGCCCGCCAGTGAGATGTTTTTGGGACAAGGTTATATTAAAATTGTCTTCTACTCTGGATGTGAAAATACCTCGGTGTCCATCAGTCTGCCTCTTACACACGAGCCGAGGATAGAAAATATACAGTTGAAGCTAACACACCACATTATTGCTCTAGCTTTTATGTCAGTTAAACGTATCAGTATGATGAATTGGAAATTCAAAAATAGATGGTTAAAAGACGTCATGGATATATTATCAATGGAACAGGAAGCTTCGGCTCTTTGTGAATATGACCATAGAGATAATGGACCCTGGATTTTCATAAGCTCTTATCTAGGGAAAATGGTTCATGAATGAACTGTATTGTATTTTATTTATCCTGCACGTCCTGCAAGATGCCAGACAAATACGGATATTCCCCTTTGATTTGTGAGAGCACATAACAGTTACAGCAGTTAGTGTTAACATGTGGATATTTACAATAAATTGCATTTAGCCAGAGCAGATCATTTGATTGTCAGAAAATCATTCAGCAACAATTTTACTTAAAATGCACTTCTTAAGTTTACTATTAAGCATAAATGTTTTCTGATACCAGTTTCTCATTTGCCTCTTTTATAAACTGAATATCTTTGGGTTTTGAACTGTTATGCAGGATTTATACTTCTGTCACTAGGCTAATTTATACAGTGTAAAATGCCATAGGCTTGTGCTAATAATGTCAGCATATTGTATTTGTTTGGAAAACGTGTTTAGTATAAGACAGTTGTTTGTCAGTGAACCTTGTGAGGTGTAATGGAGCTGGATTTTGTAACGTTACCTTTGTTGAATGTTGATGTTGTCCCTGGCTTCATATGAGTAGAAAGTCTGCTAGCCGCTAGGCTAATTTATACAATTTAAAATGCTGTATGCTTGTGCAAAAAACATTAACATGTTGTATTTGTGTGGAAAATGTGTCCTGCAGTCCAGTAATAGTGAAACCAATTTGTGTACTTGTGTTTGAAATTATCACTGTTAAGCCATGTTTAATGTGTGTTTTGAATCAACTAAACTTTACAGCACTTCACAGAAACCTCAGCCACCGACTAGTGTTTTGGAGGTGTAACTGCAGAGTGACACAGACAACCAACGCATAAGTATAAATGCTCACAACGGCGTAGGCTATGGCGTAGACTATGCGTAGAGCTGCTGCACAAGTATAAATCCTGCTTTAGTTAAAAAAAAGAAAAAGAAAAACAAATAAGAATAAAATAAAAAACATTTGAAGATGTCACTTTGGTTAGTGTGAAATTGTTAGGACCATTTTTTAACTCTTTTAAGACATTTTAACAACACAAAGAACCATCAGAAATCAAATCAATAGATTAACTGACAATTGAAATCACTGTTTGTTTTGGCCCTGCATTAAACTAAACCCTGCCTGTAAGCAGAGCTAAATGGCTGCCTCACAGAAGAACTACTGTGACCTTTGACCTCATGTAAAAGCAGATATTTTTCATTGTCTCTCATAACTCCAGAGAAATTTACTGTCTACACTTAAAATGACTTATTGGCCCGTTAGCCCACACTGTGACCTGAACTCTGGTGTGTGTTTGGGCTCGTGCTCTCCTGTGGCCCAGTGTTTTCCGGAAGAAAATTTATTGTTTACAAGGATCTGTATATGACCACACAAAAAGAATGACATAGATAGCCAACAAAGTGACATAACAGTAAATTGATTGGTTGTCTGTGTGTGTGTGAGATTGTGTATTGGTGTTGAAGTGGCAGTATGCATACTGTATTTGTGTCTCAGGAGTAAAACTGAGCTTTATGGGAGCATGACTAACAACAGAATTTTATAGAGCATATTTTACTAGTAACAGTAAAACTCATGAATGCTTCACACATTGTCTGCTGCTCCGCTGACTGACTGTTGTGTCCAGGCGTGCTCAGGTCGGGCAGCGATGCATCATCTCTTAATCTTTCCCCAACATTTGATGACTTTTTGATTTAGATGCTGATTCAGATGCTAAATTATCTATCTATCTATCTATCTATCTATCTATCTATCTATCTATCTATCTATCTATCTATCTATCTAGTTCATCAAATGTCACAAAAATATTGAAAATAACATTGTCTGACCTATATTCCCTGGTTATTTTGTGCCTCTGAGTGTCTCTTTGAAGATGCCTCTCTTCAGGTGAGTCAGCTGTTGTGGAGTCATTAGTTTTGATTGTGCTTTGCATGGGAGAGGGAGAGTAGAGCAGAGAGCAAAGGACAGCAATGGGTCAGTTCAGTATCCAGCTGGGGGGCCAGGGGGACCTGAAACAGATGCCGTACATAAGAGGTTATGACATTCGTTAAGCTAAGGTAGTGTTATTGTGTGGAGCCAGACAACCTAAGGCATCCATTGGTCCCACACAAGCTTTTCAGGAAGGGGGCTAAACAGCAGTCCAAACTTAGGCTAAATTGTGTTCAGGGAGCAACTGGCATGGCTATTTTCAAAGGGGGCCACTTTATGAGGTACACCAGTTCAACTGCTTGTTACTGCAAACAGCTAATCATCGAATCACGTGGCAGCAACTCAATGCATTTAGGCATGTGGACATGGTCAAGACGACCTGCTGAAGTTCAAACCGAGCATCAGAATGGGGAAGAAAGGTGATTTAAGTGACTTTGAATGTAGTATGGTTGTTGGTCTGAGTATTCTACTGGGATTTTCACGCACAACCATCTCTAGGGTTTACAGAGGATGGTCCCAAAAAGAGAAAATATCCAGTGAGCAGCAGTTCTCTGGGTGAAAATGCCTTGTTGATGCCAGAGGTCAGAGGAGAATGGCCAGACTGGTTCAAGATGATAGAAAGGCAACAGTAACTCAAATAACCACTGGTTACAACCAAGGTCTGCAAAAGACCATCTCTGAACCAACAACATGTTGAATCTTGATGGACTACAGCAGCACAAGACCACACCAGGTGCCACTCCTGTCAGCTAATAACAGGAAACCTGGTGCTTATAAGGTGTACCTAATAATGTGGCTGGTGAGTGTATATCTGTATGTAATAACTTAACTTTCATTTGACATAGATTTCAACTACTCTATATACTTGACAGCATAATAAAATTCCTGAAATGTAATTATGGCTTTAGGTTTTGGTGTGCTGCCACAAGATTTTCAGTAGCCCTTTCTGGCAACCCCTAAGAAAGAAATTCTGGGGACACCACTGTCAGTATCAGAGTATTTGTGAAATGAAAGTCACCATGTTATTGCAAAGAATAAAAATTGTGCATTTTATTCTAAACATAAAACCTGTCTATTTATGTGCTGCATCGGCCTTGATATAGAGTGGCAAAAAGGATGAAAGGACACATGATAGATACACATGCATGCACACACACAAATGTTTATGTAATAATGTCTCATACGGCCTCTTTCAATTTACTGATGAGGCCAGGGAAGAGCAATGGAACCTTTCCAGATTTCAGTTTTGGCCAGGAGGAATATTTTTAATGTGGCACACTCAGTCGTCTGACTGAGATGGAGGAGTCCTCAAATATGAGGTCACAGTCTCTGCACATTCAACACACACACACACACACACACACACACACACACACACACACACACACACGCACACAGACATCTGTGCTTGTGCTGGCATGCCCGCATATACGAATACTTTTATGTTTACTGTGTGAACATGATTTCACAAATACAAATACATTGTATAACTTGATGCACATAGACACACATTGCAAAAGCACACACTCACACACAAACACACACTCTTCTAATAGTTTAAGTGCTGAAAGGGAGAGCAGCATTTCAGTGAACTATCTTTTTATTGATCCATTTGAGAGATGAATTATTAAATCTAAAAGGTGAACCAACTGCCAGCCATCTCTCTCTCACTCCCTCACACACACACACACACACACACACACACACACACACTCCCTCTGTCACTCACTTACTTACTCACTCACGCTGTAGACAATCTCTTCATCACACGTAAAGGACACTTGAGGATAAAATTGTTATATTATTTCAAATTCATTTCACTTGATCTTTTCAGAGTCCCTGTCAGTTGTTACCTTACGGACGATTTAATGTCAGAAGAAATGTTATGAGAAAGTGTTTCAGGACTGTAATGGTACAGTGGCTCAAAAGCATCCTCATGGCTTGCATGGTATATTTCAGCTGTTGTTAATCTTTTCTAGGACATTATATTGTAGTACTTTTGGGGAGTAATTCGATCTTTGTTGATAGCTGTGGGTTAATCAGACAGAACAATAATAAAACTGGAGGGAACCATTATGTAGGAAATGTTGCAAAGAGATGGAATTCCCAATATGTTTGCAATATTTTGAATGAAAAGAACGAAAAACGTTTTCACCCCCACTTGTCAAATACTGACGCTTGGTAAGTGGCCCTCAGCATCAGAGGGTTCAAGAGGGTTCCCAGGGAGCCCTTCTGTGTGGAGTTTGCATGTTCTCCCCGTGACAGTGAGGGTTTTCTCCAGGTACTCCAGCTTCCTCCCACAGTCCAAAGACATGCAGGTTAATTGGCGACTAAATTGGCAGTAGGTGTGAATGTGAGTGTGAATGGTTGTCTGTCTTTATGTGTCAGTCCTGTGATAGTCTGGTGACCTGTCTAGGGTGTACTCCGCCTCTCGCCCAATGTCAGCTGGGACAGACTCCAGCTCTCTCGCGACCCCCGCTACAAAAATGTATGGAAAATGGATGGGTTGGAGGGGTGGTGGATAGGTCAGACAGACACAGGACTTTCACCCAGGAGACTGCTGTTCATGTCCCATGTGAAATCAAGTGAACTTTGAGTCATGTCTTCATGTTACCTCAAGTACATAACTTCATGTTTAGTACGTCGACAAATGTGATTCTTTTCCTGAACCTAACCGATACGGGCAGTAATTTGTTTTGCACAAATTTGTTAAGATTTCATACAAACCGTTGGATGTGCATTTTCTTAAATATACAGACTATTGTATGAGGATATGTTGCATAAGAATGTGTTCTGGAATTAATTCATCAATTGAACCACAAGCCACTGTTAAGAAAGAAAATAAAAGCTGTTTTGAGTAAAAATCCAGAATAGCAATAATGAATTTTAACAGATTATTTATCTATTGAAAATTTAAATTAATATGTAACTATAGTTACATATTAATTTAAATGTCATGTTAAATGTCATGAGATTATAATCTCATGACATTATCAGATTTCTATGAGTGACTCCTTTTTGAACGGCACAAACATTTAATGTTAGCAACCTAGCTTTCATGGCAAGTTCTGATTTAAGTATTAAATATTCCGCTGCACTGATTTTGAACATTTTATGAAGTGCTCGGCAGGACGAGGGTTAATACACTACGTGCTTTTAAATAAATGTTAAAAATCCACTAGAGTTAGTTTTATTAAAAAAACATTGATGGAAAAACTTTTTTCCCTTAAAGCCTCATACACTTGAATAGAATTATTGAAAATGAAAGTTCCTACAGTTTGAGTCTACTCAGAAAGAAAAGGACCGCTGGCACCAGAGTGTGGTTGAGACCATTTATCTGAAGCTGTTTTCAGCGAAATCCTTTAAGAAGTGAGAAGTAGCATGTCCTTTGTGTATGATCTTGGGCATTCTTTTTAAAGGGTGATGGCTTGAATACTTGGTGGGCTACTTTAGAAGTGCACATATTTTGGGGAGTGATGGGTGTACCATTGTGACCATTTGTCTGGTGATAAGGCAGTCTAGAGAAGGATGCCCATGCCAGGAGGGAGGTCAAGGCACCAACTCATTCCTCTTCCTAGACACTTCCATTTATCAGGCCTGACTGCATGCATCACACACCCTCAAGGTAGGGCTGTGTGCATGTGTGTGTATGTGTTCTTGAGTGTGTTGGCTGGGGAAAGGGTGAAAGACCCACAACCCCCTCAATTATCAATCTTTTAATGCTGTTAATGTAGAGTTTGAGCATTTTTGTGATGGATTTCTGGCATTAAAAGTTACTACAGTTTCCATAAAGGCCAGACCTTATGAGACGGTGTTGTAATATAGTTTATTACAATATAAGTCAAGTGAAGGCACCTGCATAGCCAGGCATGTTTATTTTCTAAACATGCATAACACTATGTCAACTACTCAAAAACAGAAGATCTGCAAGATGTAAAATGTAATGATGGCAAACAGACGCTTTGAGGAAGTACAGCATCTGCAAAAGCAATTTTCGGAGAGTCTTAACAGTCTGAATCTGATGACTGTGTTGATTTAAGAGTCATATAATGAATGCAACAAATAGATCTATTACTACACTTTGTCTGGGGCGGCTGTGGCTCAGAAAGCAGAGTGAGTCATCCACTAATCGGAAGATCAGCGGTTCAATCCCTGGCTCCTCTGGTCTGCATGTCAAAGTATCCTTGAGCAAGATGCTGAACCCCAAATTGCTCCCAATGGCTGTTCTATTGGTGTGTGAGTGTGTTGAAAATAAAAACTGAGTAGCAGGTGGCACCTTGTATGGTCACCTTGGCCACCAATGTACGGATGCCTCGAACTTTGAGCACCAGCCCTTTAAAAGTCTTTGTGGCCCTGTTCTCTAGACATAAAGTGGCTATGCACAAGACTGTAAATCAAAATCTGTAAATTAGAAAATGCTGATTATTCTCGATCTCAACACCACATCATCATGTCAACACAGGTCTTCACTACATTAAAATAGTCTATAATCAGCTGAAGACTGATCAAATATGATCACAGCTCCTTTCGATTCCTGTATTTGTGTCGTGCTAAAGCAAGGAGAGGATGAGAGTGTATCCATCCAACAAAAATCTGAATGCGGCTGTTATGTAAATCTGTCAGTTTGTGTCACTTCAGGCCCACCGTCGTGACAGAAATAACATTTGTGTCGCTTGACGGGACGGCTGCCAAAAGGCCATCCATCCAAGTCTATTTGCCTCTTCTAGGAATTCAAGGACATTCAAAAACAGACGACAGTATCATCAACTAGGCCATGTAAAACATACTGTCAACAAACCTACAAAGGAAATGTACTTTATTTCACGCCCGTCCATCTCCTACGCTGACATTTGGATCGATTTGTGTGGATATATTGCCTGAAACCAGTCATTCCTAACCGTCAAAGAAAGATGATTCAATGTGAGTTTGAAAGTAAAGTATTTAGAGTCTTAAACAATTGAAAAGGAGGAACACTGGGATTTAATGACAGCTTCTAGCTCATCATTATAGCAAATAGATGAGCCTGTCATACAGTGTATTTCCCACTGACGAACTTTTCACTGCTGAAGTGGAGTCAAATCAGCTTGAAGATGAGAGCGTCACAGTGTGAACAATTAAATCCTGACACGTCCTCTGCATATTTAACTGTCATGGTGGTGAATGTACAATAGCAACAGTTGACATAAATAGACGAACACGCACCCACACACACACAGATCAGTGGGTGTAACATATAAGTAATTAAACCCTTGACATGGAACATTTTGAGGTGTCTTTCACACATGCTTACATTCCAGTAATTGAACCCGCACCTTCAGACAACGTATCGGGAGACAGATCAGATCTGCACACTTGCAGCAGCACTTCTGTGTTATTTTTTTGTTTTTCCTTACGTCAGTCGTGTGTGCTGCATCGGCGCAGCCAGGCCTGAACCTGTGACAGCGGCACAGTTGGTTGAACACCTCGAGCTGCCAAGCTGTCAGTTTGATGTCTGAATTACACCGCACACACATCTGCATGAGTCAACCCGCAGTTGATCTCAACATCTGTACGTGTAGCTGGCCACAGTCAACGGCATAGAAAGACATAAGGTTTGCAAAATTGACACGGCCCACTTGGAGTCTCTGGGTTTATTTCTTTCCAAAACACATGGAAAAACAACATGTGACAATATAGCTAGCAGATGTTTGGGTTTTAGCCACACTAGCTGCGGCTCTTGGGATGGCAAGTGTTGGATGGATTGCTGTGAAATTTGATAGAGGTATCCGTGGTGCCCACAGGATGAATCCTTGTTCCTTTGATGATGTTTGACTTCCTCCACCACCATGAGGAGACATTTGTGGTTTTTAAATTTGGAAGTTAACATTTGTAACCAGTACTAAAGCTGATATTTCCCAGGTCATTTGTGTGGGCACAAACTCCTTTCACTTATAAAATGGCTAAATGGGAGATACAAGATTTGTAAATGACATCAGTGAAATGCTTCTCTAAATTGCACCTATATTATATCTGCATGTGCTTTTGGATAGATTGAGAGCTCTTCTGTGTAAGAGTCTCTTTTCAGGAGTAGCTCTGCTCTTGTGTCTGCATGATAAGGGCTTGGCTCCAATGACTGTTTCAATTCAAAATTCATAATTTGTAATGTCATTCACACATTATCCATTCAGCTCAGAATGATCTGGATAGGAGAGGAGGCAGCACATCCAAAAGCCTCTTGTGGTAATTCTACAGATACAAAATTCAGGTACATTAGCAAAAATAACCCTGAACAGGAAAAGCAGTCGAGGGGATGGATGGTCTAGTAAAAGGGTAAATGGAAAAAAGAAGGCGATGATATGCAATAAAAGCCTCCAGCTGGAATCAAACAGTGGATGGTGCAGTTACATGTTTCTCGCCAACAAGGGCGCCCACCGCTTTAGCTTTTGATAAAGGAACAATGACGTCACTGTGCTGACAATCTTTAGTCCTGGAGTGGGTGCCTCTGTGACACACAGATTAGTGACATTTACAACATGACCTGATCATTACTCACACTATTAACATCTTGTTTCACCCAAATTACACATGAAAAACATATTTTATGGACAAAATTATGATTTTATGCACCACTTTGAAACCGAGCATCAGAATGGGGAAGAAAGGTGATTTAAGTGACTTTAAATGTGGCATGGTTGTTGGTGCAGCCTACCTGAGTATTGTTGCTGACTGTGTCCATCCCTTTATGACCACAGTGTACCCATCTTCTGATGGCTACTTCCAGCAGCATAACGCACCATGTCACAAAGCTTAAACCATCTCAAACTGGTTTCTTGAACATGACAATGAGTTCACTGTACTCCAATGGCCTCCACAGTCACCAGATCTCAATCCAATAGAGCACCTTTGGGATGTGGTGGAACGGAAGATTCGCATCATGGATGTGCAGCCGACAAATCTGCAGCAACTGTGTGATGCTATCATGTCAATATGGACCAAAATCTCTGAGGAATGATTCCAGCACCTTGTTGAATCTATGACACCAAAAATTAAGGCAGTTCTGAAGGCAAAAAGGGGTCCAACCTGGTACTAGCACAGTGTACCTAATAAAGTGGCTAGTGAGCGTATATTGAAATATTTATATTATCTATCTCATCTATATCTATATATATCTATATTATCTATAGTACAGAGGACATTGTTTCTGGAAAGACACGCTACTCTGGAGGTTTCAGATGTAATTTTTGGGGGTTTTCAGCTGCTCAAACAAAATTCACTTCTCTTCTGTTGTGTTGGGAGTTTGGCATGAGTTGCAGAGACAGATATATCAAAACCTTGGCTCATAAAATTAAAACTGCCTGTGTGGCCAGGTACCACAAGAGACAAGTGGGGAAAATACTTTTTTTTGTGACTTGGGTTGACATGCTCTTTACAGGCACAGGTGTGCCGTAATTTATATATAGATGGATTTTAGCATTTTAGAGCCATTCTTGGAAACTTTACTTGGACTCTGCACTGTGAGGGGAAATAGTTTGAAAGTTTGATATAAGTTTATCCAGAATTCATGTGCATGTGACATTCATCATCTGTAGTCATTGTGGAGCTGAAACTCTCCTTCTGAGTGGCAGGTCGGGAAAGTAACGTGGACACACATTTGACCCTTTGCTAAGTCCCACTCCCAGGACACAATCTGGCCAATCATAACGTAGCATCACTCCACTGACTCTAATGCAGACAAGTCATATTTTCTTCTTTTTCAGGCTGGTTTTGTGGATTTGGAGCTAAATTAATGTCATGTATTAATGATACCCGTTACTTGGAGAGGTTGGAAAAAGATAAACGTTTCTTCCCTGTTCCAAAACCAAAATCAGACCCTGAAAAGTGTAGGGTTAGCTAGCTAGCTACTGAAGATATAGCCTACTGAATGTATACACATGCTGCTTTTGCTTTTCAATGATTATAACAGTGAAAAAAAGACCGACCCTGCTGTACAGGAACCAGTGAAGGGAAGCAGCGAAACTTTGCTGATATTCAACCAGCTATGTGTCATCGCAGTGTGTGCGGTGGTGGAGGTCCAGGTGTTGGCAGCAGCACAGGGGCAAAGCCAACGCTGCTCATCTGCACGCACTGCGATGCCACACAGCTGGTTCAATATCAGCAAAGTTTCCCTTTATATTCATTGTCTTCTGTGTCGATCAGCAGTGATGTGGTGGTTCACTTTTACACTGTGATCTGTAGCCTATAGTTCGGCTTTAGCTTCTAACTATCTTTGTCTTTTTAACCTGTTGTTGCTGCTGAGTCAGTTTGACATCCTGGATATATCCTTCAAACACAGACTGTAGACCCCTCTGTCTGCTTCTCTCTGGAATCACTGTTTCATTTCTCCAAAAATATGATAATATTTCTTCAGGGAGTGCAGTTAGTTACAGTGTGACCATCAGAAAGGGGCATAGCTTATCAAAAGATCAATTGTACAATTAATATTTCAACATTTTAAGAAATTTACCTTCTACAACTGTGAGATTTGTGTAAATTTGCAGGCTTTGTGTGAGTATTTGCGTGTGTTCTGCCATGCCTAGTGTGAAACAATTTCCACTCAGCATGTGCTAAGGAGAGGAAGTTGAGCATAATGATTGTGTAATCCACACACTCACCATTACCAGGTTTCCTAGCACTGATAAAACAGAAGCACACACACACACACAGACAACACAATCTGCTTGGACTCCCACTGACTCCTCTGGGCTTGATCACCTGCACTCCACAACATCCGATAACATTAACATGCTCTCAGTATTCATTTCCCCCCCAAGTGTGTGTGTGTGTGTGTGTGTGTGTGTGTGTGTGTGTGTATCCTGCCTTTCTCTTATCCCCTTTTCCCTTCACTGCCTTTGTTTTTTTTTTCTGTGTCTCAGTTGTGAGGGGGACAAACATACTGAGGGCAAAATTACCATGGAGATGCACTCAGCCTAGTCAAAGGCCCAACAGAGGAATTAGCCCGATAGGATCTGTGGTACTTCATCACACACCGACACATGCACACATGTGGGCCTGCATGCAAGCAACAAGCGCTCTCAAGCGAAGGTGCACGCACGCACACACACAAACACAAACTCACAAATGCATGTTTACACACATACAATGACTGATTGTTCCTCGCTTATCTGATGTTTCAGCCAATGGTTTATTTCCATTCCTCGGCCAGGGAATTGTCTCCAGAATGCTTGCAGTGAGAAAACTCATTCCGATGATCTGGGTCAGATAGAGGCACTTCCATCGGACACAGACAATTCCGGCTCGGAATGACGACAGAACTTTAAAGAGAAAGGGAGAGGGAGGGAGAGACCGCCTCAAGACAAGATGCACCACAGATGATAAAACAAGGGAGTTGATATCCACCCAGTGGTCTGCCAGACAGATAAATGGTGTGTGTCCCCAGAATGAATATTCACAATCCAAACTCTTTACATTCTCAACTCCATCAAACGTGTAAAGCTGTGTGCTTACACAGACCCATTTCTCCTTTTGTCATGCCGAGCTATAAATTGCTCGGCGCCTCTCGTAAATCCATGGAACACCACTTGGAGGGAAATGGTTTCTGTTTTCTCCGGTAGCACTTTGGCTTTGGGGAAATTGGTTTGCAAACAAAGACATGCATCAAAAATATCTAGCTATTCCAAGTCTGAGGAATGGCTGTTTTTCTTTTTATCATATCCCTTGTGTATGTAAGGAAACTTTGCCAACTACAATACAGGGGAATACAATTCAAAAGCAGTGCAAGATAAAGAGTTTCTTGTAAGCGTGCATACAATGCATCACAGAGAAATTAGCAAATCAATACACATTACACCCAAAAATCTCATTTCAAAACAGAATTTCTCATAAAAAATCCGCCACCCTACTTTGATACGTCACATTGATTGCAGAGGAATTGTACTGAAAAACACAAAAGTCTTTGCTCTAAATTTTGATGTTGCCATCTGCCAAACAGTTTACATTTCCAGTGTTTGTCACGCTGGGAGAAATAGAGGAGGTGTTAAACAAATATTTACAGCGTCTGTTCTTTCTCTGATACAGACAGACCAAGTAAACACAGGTGTGATATTTCGGGTATATTAGAAGATTTTAATTTCAACAAAATATGTCACTCAAATCTGTGTCTCGCAAATAACTGTGAGTCGTGACTCTGTGGTTAACTCCCTGCCTCTGAAACATAAATGATGCCGGGAGTGAATCTCAAAGAAATAAAAGTATGTTGGGGTGACAACACAAACACCAACAACGGACCATTTCTACACATCAAGTTTTGGTCAATTGCTCCCGAAATAAATTATCTCACGCTGTAGGACCAGTGTAGGACCAGTGCAGATGTCATGCTGTTAATATCAACATGCGATATTATCAGGACGGCTCATATCAGCCTGCAAATCGATTGGGGTGCTTGAGACTGAATCTATGAAATCCTCACATTACCAGATAATCTGTGCCGACAATCAGTTCCGACGAAGCCTCTGATCAAGATATCCCCTCCAGCTGTCAGGATGAGCAAATCTGGTGTAAATTGGCCCAATAATCCTTGAGTGTGTCCTCAGATTTACTGATTACATCTACAGTATCATATCCACTTCAGAAGTGGGAGATGGGTGATGGGAGGAGCTGGTGAAATAGATTGAGATACAGGATACAGATTGTGCATAAAAGGTGATAGAGGTGTTGTTTGGAATATTTTTTACAGTACAGCGCTAAAATGCTAATGCGCCACAGCAATCGAGACATTACACATGGCATGTCAACAAATCCTACCATCAGTAAACATCATAGAGACATTGCAGATTAACAAAGACTGGGACCAGACCAATTATTTCAATCAATTAATCCGATTAGAGAGTCTAATCCTTTGATCCCTCCCACCTTGAAGCTTCCCTTCTCACTTCTTCAGACTCTGCCCTTGCTCCTTCACACCATCCTCTCATCAACCTTTTCCCTTTTTCTCCCCCTTTGAACTCCACTGATTGGCACTGTTGATATAATAATTAAAATCTACAGATTTTAATATGCTAGTAAATTAAACGTTCCGATAGGTGTCGTCCATGCAATGGGGAGCAAAATGAGACAAAATTTAGGCCCGTCAACAAGATATATACACGCATGCATAAAAGCAGGACGGACCAGGAGTTTGATCCACTTTAATTAATAGCTCTATGTTTGGAGGTTGGCCCACTAAGAGACAAACACTGCTCTTCTTGTCCCTGCTGTCACAAGGAAAGAATCTGGAATCAAGCCATTAGGCGTCAAACAAGAAGGAAGAGATTTAGAGCCACTGTGAGTGGGTATTATCAGTGAAGTGAGGGTGTGTTTTGGGGGGTGTTATTTTTAATTAAAAAGACAACCAGTGTCATTATTGCAGATTGTTATTACTCTCTTGTATGTTTTTTTTATTAAAAGAATCACAATCATGTCACTAAAATTAAGGCTATATCTTAAGGTTAGCATTACAAATCCTGTTGAGTATGAATTAGACCAGCATAGACTAGCTTGTCTGTTGTGTGAAATAAGTTGTAATGCATCCATTCTTGAGAACTGGAATAAATCAGGTCATACAAAAAAATAAAATAGAATAAAAAAATCACTTAAAATTACAACTAATTAATTTTGTTTCTGGGGTAGTGCAACAGTTTTTATAAAGGATTAATATGTATGAAATAAATATAATTTATAAAATGTTTTAATCTGCTTTCATTTTTTAACTTCTAAACAACAATTCATATCTTCCAACAATTAAAAATGTATGAAAATCCTTCAGAATCTAGCACTAACATTATGTCCTGGTAGCATCGGTGAAAAAATGTACTGCTATAATCAACTTTGTTTTGAAATACATTTTTTTATGAACATGTTCACCCTTTAAAGATTTGTCCCAGATTTTTGTGAACCCTGTCAAATTTCTACAAAAAACATGATTTAATCAGACATAAAAGGAGTTAGCTATGTCCTAAGGACTTCTGTCTCAATTGCTGGTTTACAAAATGGCAGGATTGCTGCTCAGGTACTAGCCTGAGTGTCAGACTGAAGCTCCCAGAACCTTCCGTCTGACATCGCCTCCATTGAAAGCTATTTACAAGGGGGAGGGAATCTGATTTTCCCTGACCAATCAGTAGAGATCAACGACTCACCCAGAATCTGACGTCATTAGTATCTATGCCTCGGGGGTGCCGAAAACAAGCGAGCATTGCCCGTTTAAAATGCCTCCGTCGTCGTGCACTCCCAGCTGCATCGCCGTTAAATCCAGTTTAGCAGCTTCCTTAATTTGATCCTCCATTAACGCGAGTAGTGGTGAAATACCTCGATAGCATCGTTAATGTGATCTGTAGCGGTCGCCATTAGCGTGGTGTTGATTGGCTAATCGCTAGACCCGCCCCCACCCCCGGCATTCATTGGTCCATCCATCGTTTGGACGAGATAAATCGCAAATTCATTGCCGTATGCCAGACCAGAGATGCAAGCCTACTCAGTTGAGTGGGCGGGGTCTATGGTCTGGAACCAGGCTACTCAAGTACTCTTATGGTTTTTAATTTTGATGAATTTATTAAATAATATTGCAATCTGGTGTGTCTCAAACATAACATGTTGCCCTTCTAAATCAAAGCAAAATAAGGATTATGGTTTGAAGATTAGTATTTTGATCGGCATTAAGCAAACTCTAAGCAACTTTTGAAAATAAAATAGCTACTAACTATGACTGCAATTAAGCCTGTAAAAATATGTAGCTTTTTGTCAGCTCCATCAGATCTTACCTCTGACATCCATCATGTGTGCTATTCAACAAAAAGTTAAATCACTGGGAGGTTGGCCTATTGCAAGGTTTCATAGTCAAGACTTTGATATATTTTCCCAAAACTTCCCCTCTGAATTCTCAATTGTTGTTTTTAAACTTATGTTTCTACAGACCCAAGCTAGTTGTTTCTAGGCTTTGTGCTTAGCTTTGCTAAGCAGCTGCTACCTGTAACTTCATAGCAGTCAATAATGAGAGTGCCAACTTCTAATCCACATCACCTCCAAAAATTAATTAAATACGTGCATTTACAACGGGCCCCAGTCCATTATGACGATCCCTAGTGCACGCTATCTTGCATGTGTTGGCTTGACACAAACAGAGACTTGACATTGCACAACATCAACATACATATTACCCAGCAATCATCATTGCATACCTGTCAAAAGGATCAAGACAATAATCATTTAATTGAGTAGTTTTTATAGTTTTTTATAGCTTATGTAGAAAAAGCATTCAATTTTATTTTAGATATCTACTGACAATTTAAAAAAATAAAAAAGGAAACCATGACGCAGATAGGTTTGCCTTTTTGAGGACATATATAGCAAATGGCACCATTTTTAAATTAGGAACATTCTTTTTTTAATCATTCATCTTTGAATATATTCAAGGTGGCACTCACTTGCAAGGGCCAGCTCTCTCTTCTGGTTCCTCCACCCCAGGGGCCCCAGTGCAGCTGCACTGCCTGCACTGTCTATATTTATGCCCCTGCCAGGAACAAACTTTTACCATAAAATGTGACTTTTCTCACCAGATGTATTGTTAAAGTTTGAACCTAGATTGTACTTGTACTTGTACTTGTAGTATTTTTTATGTCAAATCACTGGCTTCTGTTTACCTTTGCTTGTGTGGTAAAGGTATCAGTATTAAGTCAGATTCAGTGGAGAGCTGACTTGCAAAACTTACACAGTGCATATTGGTTTATTGCAACAGTAAAATCTTTTGAGTATCAAGCGTGTGGTGGTGAACAGAAAGGCTGCAGGAGGCCTGAGAAGGAGACAAAGATAAAGATATAGACTAAGGGCTTGTGTCAGGAAAAGTCTGCATTAAAGTGATGTACTTTATGATGCTAAATGGAGGAGGGAGACTGTCAGTCTCCAGCCAGGCTGTTTGATGGAAATGACACTTGGGTTTTATTGTAGTCCTAAAAGAGAAGTTCTGTCTCCTAAATCATTCATATTGGAAGCTGCTTTAAAACTTTGGGGATAGCTACCTGACTTTTTGCTGTGGATTTATGTCTTTTGATGGATTAAATGTGTCTTCAGGTGAGTGTGAGGACACACACAGGTACAGGTGCATGTCCTACCGGTTGATTTATGTTGTCAAATGGCCTGAAGAGAGATTTCCTGTTTGCCTGTCTGCCGTCTCAAAGAGAAGTATATTCATTCATGTGCTGGATTCTTTAGTTTTGTACTTCAAGAGGGTTTTTCTTCAGTCCCTCTCAAAAATCAAATGCTTGTTTTTCATCACTAATAACTACTTCCAAACCCACACAGTTTCTTTTTTTCTTCTTCTTCATGTGTCTGCTTCTCTTTTTTCTCACCTTCTTCAGGTTTATTTTTCAAAGAGAGATTTCTTTAAGTTTAGATTTCCTCAGTAGTCTTCAAATCCACTTTGACCTTACTTTGAAGGAGAATTCACGCAAAATAGTGAATAAAGTTCTTGTTATCAAAAGCCTCACATAGAGAAATATACTTAGGCTTTTACGTTTTTTTTCTCAGACTTTTCTGTTGTATTAACTCAGGTCATCTTTCATTTCCCTTCACTTCTTTAAACTTTAAATACTGACTTCTCCAAGCTCTCATTGGAGGCACTATAAAGAGTATATGATGCTCTACGGGAGCTTCAGATAGGTTCAAGTAAGTACAACATGTATATTTTGCAGTGCACTTTGATTGCTTTGCTGAGACATAGCTTTCAGGTGGTAAATACTCAGGGTATACTTTTTTCTTCCTAAAAAAAAAAAAAATAAACATTTGTGTAGTCGCCATCTTTTATTTTATGTTTTAGTTGGTAAGTCTACAAGTCTGTTGGCAGGTCGGTCAACAATTTTGGTCCAAACTATCTTAATAATTATTTATTATTGCCATGTAATTTGGTACAAATATCCATGTTTCTTAAGGAATGACTCTAATGACTTTGGTTATCCCCTGAATTTACCTCTAGTGCCACCCTGAGGTTCACATTAGGGGTCACGCACATTTCAACAACTATTGAATGGATTGCCGTGGAATTTGGTAGTCATAATTTTCCCTTTGGAATAATTGGTATAACCTTGGTGATCTCATGACTTCCCATTTAGCACCACCATTAAGTCAGAAAATCTTTGTATATATATACATCCAGTACAAATGACAGTCCTTGCTAAATAGCAATATAAGCATGCTAACACACTAAACCAAGATGGTGAACATTATACCTGCATTATGGGACAGTTTACTAAAAAATATATCTTTTTTCCTCTTACCCGTAGTGCTATTCATCAGTCTAGATTGTTCTGGTGTCAGTTGCCGAATGTTGGAGATATCAGCTTTAGAGATGTCTGCCTTCTCTCCGATATAATGAAACTAGATGGCACTCAGCTTGTGGTGCTCAAAGAGCCAAGAATAAATGACTTTGACAAACTCAACAGCAATGTGTCTTTCCAGAAATCATGAGCAGATTGCTCAAAATAACCAACAGACCTTGTGAGCAGTTTCATGTAGAAACTACTTTATTGCGACTGAATTACATTTGTCACCTTTAGCACAGAAGGAAGTGCATCTACTTGTAGACAAGAGGCACGGGCTCATGACATTTCCTCCTCTGCTGAGCTGTAACGTTAGCTAGCAGTGGTGCTAGGTGAGCTAGCAGTAGATGCATGCTTCCCTGTCCCCGAGTTGCCAGGTGTAGCATCCCAGTCGAAATGATACAAGTTTTGACTGATGATCTAATGCAGTTTATTCAGTTCTCAGTCAGTGCCATTGACCAACATAAGAGCTGAACAGAAAACAGTAGACAAATAATGCATTAAACTTATCTGAGAAAGTTAGCAGTCATACCGAAAACTCCAAAGTATAGACAATCATACACATATGAATGCAGGTAATACCTTGCTGCCCTCTCGACTGTTGAATGCTCCCTGTTCATTCTTATTATGTCTTTCTTTTTTGTGTTGTTTATCTCCGTCTTATTTACTTTACTGCACTGTTTACCTTTTGTTAATTTCCATCTGTAACCTCTGTCTACTGTCCCTTCAAAATTAAAGCACTTCCTTTGTTCACATGAAATAGCATAACATAAACACCGTACAAATGCAAATTTAACACGTCAACTACTGAACATTGGGGTCATTTACAGCGGGTGTAGTTTGGTAGAAAGACTCACCACAAGCTCTGTGGATTATCTTGAGTAACTGGGTCATGATTTTTCAAAAGAGACATTCCTGTTGGCTTAGGAGGTAGAGCGGGTTGTCCACCAATCAGAATATCAGCGGTTTGATCCCTGGCTCTTCAAGTCTGTATGTTGAAGTATCCTTTGGCAAGGTACTGAGCCTGAAATTGCTCCCAGTGGCTCTACCAATGGTGTATGAGTGTATGTGAAAGGTTAACTGGGTAGCAGGTGGTATAGCCTCAGCTACCAGTGTATGAATAAGTGTGTGAATAGATGAATGTGGCATTAAAGTCCATTAGAATTCCATTAAAATTTACTTTTTTGGCTTATTGAGCACCACAATCTGTATGTCAATATCTCTAACACTCAACAGTTCACACCAAAACAATCTAGATGCATAAATGGCTTTACAAGTAAGAAGAAAAACATTTAGGTTTTGTACTTTGGGGTTAACTGCTGCTTTAACATCAGCATGTTCACACTGCCATGCTCGTTAGCATGCTAACACGCACACAAAGTTCACTTGGAGTTCACCACCATGGACGTGCATATCACATTAGCAGTGACTCATTTGATTTATGTTGCGTTCATGTCATTTCAGAGATCAAACATGCAAAAAAGAAACGTGGTTATAATTAGTGGATAAGTATGCCAGCTGCCCATTGCAACATTATTGTGTGAAAGCACATGAACAAAGGTGATAACTAAGAATTACCTTGGGATATGAGTTTTCAGACATTGATTTATTAAATCCACGAGTGCTGTAATGGTTGGTGGATTGGTAGTGATGAAGGTAATTAAATATGAGAACATGTACTTTTGAGCAGGCAGACTTTGGAAATTAATCTTGTTTCATCTTACTTCTGGACCAGATAGAAAGGTTTCACAATGTCACAAATATCAAACACATTTAAATATCTTACTATATAATGACGAAACTCTGTCTGTGTGTGTGTGTGTGTGTGTGTGTGTGTGTGTGTGTGTGTGTGTGTGTGTGTGTCTGTCCACATTTTTCTCCTCACTGACTCGGTCAATCCATGTGAAATTTGGCACAGTGGTAGAGGGTCATGGGAGGATGCGAATGAAGCAATATGACATCAGTTGGCCAAAGGGGGGCGCTATAGCAACCGATTGAAATTGCAAACTTTGAATGGGCATATCTCATGCCCCGTATGTCGTAGAGACATGAAACTTTGCACAGCGATGCCTCTCCTCATGAGGAACAGATTTGTCTCAAGAACCCATAACTTCCAGTTATATAGATTTTCCGCCATTTTGAATTTTTTGAAAAACACTTCAAATCGATCTCTTCCTAGGAAGTTTGACCGATCTGCATGAAACTGGGTGAACATAATCTAGGGACCAATATCTAAAGTTCCCTCTTGGCAAAAGTTGGAAAACTTACTAAAACTGAGCTTCTATAAGGCAATGAATATTGGGAGGGCGTGGCTCATCACATAAAGGTGTATAACATCTCAAGGGTTTCACCGATCACCACACAACTTTGTAGGCATATGACCACACATAATCTGAGGGGACCCCTCCATTATTGACCCCATCAAACAAAATGGGGGCGCTAAAGAGCTCATTTCTTATCTAGGCCTAACCGCCATACGGATTTTTACTAAACTTGGTAGATATGTAGAACAGGACGCCTCAAGGTGACTGGAGAAATTTAACTCTAATTGGCAACTGGGTGGCGCTATAACAACAGAAAAATGCTTAAAAATGGCTAAAATGTGACCGATCGCTGTGGCTCCCCCTTTGTGTTTTTTTTTCTCATTTTTGGTATGACTAAGTCATGGTATGGTATGCTGTACATGATCATGGAAACTGTGAGTGTGTCATTCTGTCAGTCAGTCATTCTGTCTGTCCCACGTTTTTCTACTCACTGAAACTTCTTCTATAAGGCAGTGACTTTAACTATCTGCCTTTCAATGTGCTACCTCAACTATTTTAGCCCACTAACTATCCCACTGTTGGCAATGGTACTACTGTACTTTCAATAAAGCAATTGTACTATCAAATTCACAAAAACTCTGTCCAAATACATTGCTTTTCTTTTTTTTTTTTTTTTTTTTTTTTTTAAGATATTTTTTGGGCGTTTTAGCCTTTAATTGATAGGACAGCTTAAGCGTGAAGGGGAGAGAGAGAGAGGGAAGGACATGCAGTGAAGGGCCACAGGCTGGAGTCGAACCTGGGCCGCTACGGCAACAGCCTTGTACATGGGGCGCCTGCTGTACCACTAAGCCACTGACGCCCCATACATTGCTGTTCTTAATGGGTTCCGTTGACTGTTTAATCTGCAATTTCCTATGACCTGTATCCCAAACACACACCATGTGAAACTGCGCGTGCGCAACTGTGCACTCAGTGGGTATGGACTAGTTTAGAAATGTTTTCATTTTTTCCCTGTTCTTTTTATTGAAGACTTTAGAGTTGATCTCAGTTGCCGTGGTTGAAAAAAGTGCTGAGTTTTTTGAAGCTACTATTGGACCCAAGCATAGTGGCATAGAATATTTTATTAAGTAATAGTCATATAACAAGTGTTAGCAATTTGCAAATACATAGACTATAACATTAGGTAATTTCTGTTCTTCATTTTCTTACAAAAATGAGTGTATATCAGGCTTCAAAGGTGAGGTTCAGCTATAGGACACAGCACCCCTGGAGCGTGTAGGGATTCAGTGTTTCTTTTGTTTCATATCGCCCCCATTTCTCATGCTTCCTGTATGCGATCCCAAATAGATATTTATAGGCCCAATTATAGTCACAGGAAATTGAAACCATGACAGCCATTCAAAATCTGTGACATTTTTTAATGTGATCCAACATGCCTGGGCAATGGTAAACACTATACTTTGTTCAAGGGCTGGCATCTGGTGTAATAAATTAAAGCCTAAGTGGGCATGTGAAACACACTTACAGATTCAAAAAGCAGTTGTTTTCTTGTTTAAATAGGTTTGTGCGTGTGTGGATGTAGAAATTGGAAACCTCATGTAAAGCAGTTCCATTTTAAATGACAGTATACTGCATACTAGATTTTATTTGACAATTTATTTTCACATGTATTCGTTGGAAGCAAATGAATTACATTATATGAGTAGCATTAAACAGAAGCATAGTAATACCAAGCAAATTATAACATACAGTGGGACGATACACCACATTATGCGAGACTAATCAAGCTCTTAAGAACAATTTCTTTCAAGTTCTGTAAATCAGAAGTTCAATTCAAAGTTTTGAGGGAATTA
Source organism: Epinephelus fuscoguttatus (assembly GCF_011397635.1). NCBI lineage: Eukaryota > Metazoa > Chordata > Actinopteri > Perciformes > Serranidae > Epinephelus > Epinephelus fuscoguttatus. The sequence continues at coordinate 14,159,501 of NC_064756.1, forward strand.
TCTGAACTAAAAGCCTTTAAAGTCTATTCTAAACAGTGCGATAAACATGAGAAAAGCTGCTACACATGAGAAGTTAAAATGATCTGTGAGGATTTTGGTACATCTAGTAGCTGAAACGACAACGAAATATGTTCTTGCATGCCTGCGTTTGTGTGTGTGCTTGGCTATTCAGTTATTATAATTTGAATAGGAATGGGTCCTCTTGTCAATTCAGGCTGTGTGTGGTTTTTGTGCACACAGTACAGGAAGACAATTCTTGGAGGGCAGCCAAACCAGTCAGCTTTAAGGCTTGAATTATTTCCAGTGATGTGGATACTCTGATATATAAATAACTTGTGTGGAAAAAACAAGGGTTTTTATTTTAACTGCCTATTTTTGTTCTGTTCAGTGTGTTTTGTATGTGTGCATGCTTTTTCTCAACTGTGCTGTCAAGTGTGTGTGTGTGTGTGTGTGTGTGTGTGTGTGTGTGTGTGCGCACTCTGGCACAGTAGTACTGTTAGCACAGCTGTCCAATCCAAAGAGACACAGGAGGCGGGACACAGGTGTCACATCCACGGCAAACCACATCCATAATTATTGGACTGTGTTTACCTCATTGGCAGTGTGAGTCGCGTGTCTGTCCGTCTGTCTGCCTGTGTGTGTGTGTGTGTGTGTGTGCGTGTGTGTGTGTGTGTGTGTGCCAAGTCTCTGTATGTTAATGGAATCAAGCTGAAAGTTATTATTTTTTTGTAAAGACCATGAGAAGAAGAGAGTTAAAAACAGAGGACTGGTAAGAAGCACAAGATCAAAGAAAAGCAAAAGCAGAAGAAAATAGTGATGACGAAGGACACTTGTGGCCAGCGGAGAAATGTAATGGCAATATCATAATTACCTTTGAGTCAACATGATTACCGCCCCCTTGAGGTACCATCCCAATGGCATGATTATTACTTGAGGGGCTATTAGTGTCCCTTCGCAGTCATAGCTACCAAAGCCAGGGACATTTATTACTGCCGCTCAAGAGTCTGACTTTACCTCCAGAGGGTAAGTAAGAACGAAGGTTTGTCATAGGAGGACAACCCATGGGGAAGATTGTGTTCCATCTTGTTATCATTATTATAGACCGCTGTCCTTGTGATGTTTATGAACATCTGTCCCCATAGGCTTTTGATGAGGTATTTGACGTAGATAAAGGTCATGATCCGGCAATGAAATAGAAATCAGTTATTCCTAGAGAGTTGAAATGGTTATGTGAAATCCCTAACGGGCAGTATTTCAATTGAATGTATTTAAGATTTGTATTTAATGACAGGAAAAATAAGATGTTATTTGTAGCCTAACAGAATACTTTGAGAGCTTGTGTGTGTTGTGTTGAAATACTTTAAGTACATAAAAATATCCTGTTTCATCCTCAAGTAAGGCACATTTTTATCCCCAGGTTTAAACTGTACAAAACTTTGCCTAATAAAAGTCATTGGCTAAAGGCAAGTGAATCACGTGAAATGTCCTGTCTGGTCCAGCACTCAGTGTGACCTCCCATATTTCATTTGTGTTCCCTGGACTGCAGTGTTAGGGGGTACACAGAGGAGAATACTATATTTTTTAGGTTGTCGTTTGTATTGTAGTTGAAGATGTTAGAAATGTACTTACTCGACTGCAGTTCTATTTATCGCTTTTGAGGTTTGAAAGAACTAGTGCATCACTGTGGCCTTAAGCCCAGTTCAGACCCAAGATTTGCAACCAGACAAGTTAAAACAGGCATCTACCTGAGGTCCGCCGTTCTGCAATGTTCCAAAGACCTGCTGGTTCACACCAATGCAACTAGATGAGACAGTGTATCATCTCTATGCAACAACTCTCTGTACTTCTGTTCTGATTTCCAGCTTTTCAGGCTTATTTTGTGGCTGAATATAATTTGTAGCTTCTTAAAATGTGAATCAGGATAGAGATAGTGAGAGATCTGTAGTTGTAATAAAATGGTGAAAAACATAAAACGAGCATCAGATGGACTGTGTTCATAATAAATCTGCCACAGTAATATAAATAACCAGCGCCAATTAATCAGTCAATGAGTGTGTGTGTGTGTGTGTGTGTGTGTGTGTGTGTGTGTGTGTGTTAGGGGGTATAAGCACATACAGCGAGCAGCGGCAGTGACCCACAGTCTGACCCTGGCCCACCGTGTGGATGGCAACAGAGGGCTTGGCGGGGACGGAGCACCTGCTGCAGCAGCAAGTGAACACACTGTCATTTTGACGACCAGTGGACTTCACCACAAGCCGACTGGCTGTACAAACAGGCGACATGCCTTACGTTCTAAAACCAGCCACTGGCGATTTGACCAGCGGAGCTGCCGGTGACACCATCAGCTGGCTTGAGTCAAGCTCAGACTGGCCAGTTCACATCACTGCAACTTTTTACTGCAACGTTCTAAAACAGTTTCGTGTTGTGGTGAATCTTCGGTCTGAACTGGGTCTAACTGTTCCCCCATATGCATTTTAAATGGCTGTTCCCTCAGTCAGTCAGTCAGTCAGTGGTTTTCTTGACTGACAGAAACAACCCAGAATACCTCCCTGTATTTACACCCTCCCACCATCCTTATTGGCTACTTTAGACTTATAATGTATGAAATTAGCAGAGATCGGGCCGTCGGTGGCTTAGTGGTTAGAGCAGGCGCCCCATGTACAAGGCTGTTGCCACAGTGGCTTGGGTTCAACTCCAGCCCGTGGCCCTTTGCTGTATGTCACTCCCTCTCTCTCTCTCCCCCCCTTCACACTTGTCTGTCCTATCAATTAAAGGCTAAAATGCCCCCCCAAAAAATCTTTTTAAAAAAAGAAATTAGCAGAGATCATCTTTGTGTGTGTGTGTGTGTGTGTGTGTCTGTCTGTCTGTCTATCTGTCTGTCTGTCTGTTAAGGGAAAGGAAGTTAAGGTCACAATTACATTAAGGCTACCAAGGCTACATTCACATTACAGGACTTAACGCTCAGTTTAGATTATTTCCCCAGAAGTATAAAGTGACCAATGTCTGACATCAGCGTTGACAGATCTCTGCCCTGGAACACCTCACATGCGACCAGTAACTTAACACAAATATGTCACGTTTCAGAAAAAAATAATGACATACCGGAGCAAGCTTTGAGTCACTAATGATACAATGACATCATTCTGCATAAGCCACATGCTCCTTTGAAGCGATGGGCCTTTGTTTATAGGATAACAGGCTGTCATATAAATTGGCTTTCAGCCCAGTGGCTATATTGGCAGCTATTGTCGGTAGTTCTGTAAGTAAAGAGGTGTTGGTGTGGCTTGAAGAGGAGTCAAGAGCAGGAGGCTGCAATGTGGAGGGTTTCACGGAGGAACAGTTTCTCCATACCTCAGGATATCCAGGGTTAATTCCAATTCCTTTGTCAGTGCTTCACAACAACGCTGTCACAGCACGTAGGCAAGCTGTCCCCATCAGAAAACATCTGGCAGTCAGGTTCTGTATTGGCAGGTGAACGAGGTAGCCTACCGCAGCAACAGTACGGCAACAGCAGCATTCTGTAGTTTCAATGGACGGCTTCGACACAGTATGGTGAGTGATCTGTCGCTGCACAGTGAAGGATGATATGGAAATAACACAAATATATGGAAAAGAGACACATGATACATTTGATGAGCAACCAAGTGCAGTTTGAAATGATGCCCGTCTTTGTGTGAAATACTGATTATCATGAAGTCTTAGCTGCGTTTTTTGGATTTCTACCTGTTAAAAAGTCTTCTTCACACAATTTAAATTGTGCAGGAGCCCATTATACCAAACTCTCCTGTTAGAGCTATTCAGCAGCACCTGGAGCAGATACAGGTGTCTTATTAGTTTAAGATGTAGTGGCTTTAGGCAAGTATGCTATTATTAATGTGTCTCATTCATTATTTCTGAATGAATTATTGATTTATTTAAACCATATAATGTACAGAATATTCTTAATTGAACCTTACCTGCTGTCTGAGTCCACCGATAACTAAGACTATCCAGTTTGTGAGGTACACCGAGCTACAGTCCTGAAATAAATCCTTCATGATTAATCTTTACGACTTATGCAGGACTGTTTGTGTAGACTGCGTTAGTGTTTAGCAACTGTAGGTGTACCTAATAAACTGGCAGCTGAATGTATTTCTTTTTAAGTTAATCTGGTTCAAATATGGTGTGTTCAGGCTCGCACACAAAATTGTATTTTAAGCTTTCATTCCATCACAGAAATCCCCAACTCACTCCACCATTTTTCAGCACTTTCATTCACGGCACATTTGCCATTGTGAGTCACCAAAGAGTTACCTTGAATCCATTTTTACACATCCATTAAACCTGGAGTGCCCTTCTACCACCGGTACATTGAGTCTGGTAGATTTGCTTTGGCAGGTATTCGGTGACCTCATCATGACCGCAGACGTTCTCCCCCCTCTGCTCGCAATCGGCGGTTATCTCTTTTCTCTCGTCTCATTGTGGAATGTTCCAGTGCTCAATTCACCTCTCCTCACCAACAGGTGTCACAGCGGAATGAACTGCAGGGAATTGAGTCTGCAGATTGGCAAGACAGCGACGGAGGGACAGCGGGTGTGTGAGGGATAGATTGTGTGCAAGTGTTCCCAGTTGGGGGTATACTTGTGTGCTGGTTTTGGGGATCTGTGCTCGTGGGTTTGTGTGTAAATATTTCCGAGTGGAATGCTGCTATGTGTGTGTGAGCAAGTGTGTGTGTGTGTGTGTGTGTGTGTGTGTGTGTGAGTGAAGGCCACACCATAGGTTTTTCATATTATAACCACTTTCAAACCCCCTACCCCCCAAACCCTGCTGAGACAAATGGAAATTTAAACCAACCACTTCAGAAAACTGATTTTTCCACCCAGTCGCCTGTTCTCACTCTCTCTGGCTGTAGCTAACAAGGCAATTGACAGGGTGATATGAGCACCATTTCCATTCTGGCATTTCCTAATGTTAAACACCAGAGTAATCAACAAGCTGCCTGCCTTCCTGTCTGTGTCCCTCGCTCCCTCCCTCCCCTCTGCACCGCCGCCCGCTTGCTCTCTCCGTCTCTGCTCGCGTTCATTTAACACATCCATATTGGATTTCCTAATGCCTACAGCCAACCAAGTGGCTTGTGCTGCTCGCATCTGGACCGCTTTTGTTACAGACAAGCCCAATTTGTGTTTGTGTGAGTCCATGCACCTGCCTGTGTAAGAGAGAAAGGGAATGTGACTGTGACAGTGTTTTTTTGTGTGTCCATGCCAGCGTGTGTTCCTGCTGTTGTATTACATGGACAAGTTCAATTTGTGTCAGAGGAATGAAATTGAAATCAAGTGTGCGTCACCTTCAGAGACTATGCATAAACTTGGGGACCCTTTGTTGTGATGTATATGGGATTACCAGATGCATATTGGTTGGCAGGTCAGGAAGACAGAGAGGGAGATGCAAGAAAAAGGATGCTCACATAAATAGGAATGTGAACAACTGTTCACATTTCACAGGGCTGTCCTTTGTCTCTGATACTGTTGGTGATATTCATAGACAGGATCTCAAGGCACTGCCGGGGGAGGAAGGGGTCCGGTTTGGTGACCTCAGAACTGCATCTCTGCTTTTTGCAGAGATGCTTTATTGCTTTATCACACTGATCTCCAGCATGCATTGGGGCTGTTTGCAGCTGAGTGTGAAGCCATCGGGATGAGAGCCAGCACCTCCAAATCTGAGGTCATGGTTCTCCGCGGGAAAACAATTGATTGCCCCTTCCGGGTTGGGAGTGAGTTACTGCCTCAAGCGACAGAGTTCAAGTATCTTGGAGTCTTGTTCACGAGTGAGGGTGGAATGGAGCGTGAGATGGATCAGCGGTTTGGCACAGTGTCTGCAGTGATGCAGGCGCTGTGCTGGACCATTGTGGTGTAGAGAGAGCTTTCGTTTTACTGGTCCATCTATGTCCCAACCCTCACCTATGGTCATGAGCTCTGGGTAGTGACTGAAAGAATGAGGTCGCGGATACAAGCATCCAAAATTAGTTTTCTCAGAAGGGTGGCTGGGCTCAGCCTTAGAGATAGGGTAAGGAGCATGGGCATCAGGAGGGAGCTCAGAGTAGAGCCGCTGCTCCTTCGTGTCAAAAGGGGTCAGTTGAGGTGGTTCAGGCTTCTGATAAGGATGCCTCCTGAGCGCCTCCTGTTAGAGGTGTTCCAGGCATGTCCCACTGGTAGGAGGCCCAGGGTCAGACCCAGAACAGGCTTGAGGGACGACAGATCTCGTCTGACCTTGGAATGCCTTGGGGTCACCCAGAAGGAGCTGGAGAGCTTTGTTGGGTAGAGGAACGTCTGGAATGCTTTGCTCTGCCTGCTGCTCCTGCGACTTAGCTTCGGATAAGCAGTTGGAAATGGATGGATGTATGGAACAGGTGTCAGAGGGTGAAAGACAGAGAGAAACTAAAGGTGTGTGTGTCCGTGCCTGCATAGTGACACAGTAAATGTCACTCAAAAATATGATTGTTTTAGAATAATACATTTTGTCACAGATGTCCTTCTCTACTTTCCCTGTCATACCTACTCCCCTTAATTACTTGTGACTCATTGTTGTCACCTGTTTTCACCAACAAAAATAAAATACAATCAAAATGGAGATGTAAATTTTGAGACAAAGTAGGACAACTCTGTATATTTTCCTCTGAGTCCTTCACAAGGATAACCCTTCACTTTTCAGTGATGCATTAGTTGGCATTTATCATGCTACAGTTTGTTTATCCCCACTAATTACTGGGAATCAGGATTCGGGGCTGTTTGTAATTCCAATGAGCATTATTTATTTTTTTCCTCTCCGCCTGCCAAACTGTCAACCTGTCTGACGTTTGACGTCTGTGAAAATGAGGCATCAAGAATCCTCATAAATTCGCTAAAAGCAACTCAACTTCTCCATGGAAAATTTTCTCTCTTTTGATGGTTTGTAGATTAGACCGGGAGTATGTTATTAATGAGTGAGATTACACCCAGCCGTCACTAACCGGATTATGGTTTAATACAGCTCAATTTTCCCGTGCTATCCAGCTCTACTCCTCCTTTTTTCTCTTCCCTCTGTCTCTTCATTTCTCTCCTCTCTTCTCTCATCTTTGGCCTCACCCTGAGTGTGTGTTCCAGTGTTACTCGTGTGTCTGCACCCCTGATTTCCACTGTTTTCCAATGCAGATATTCGAGAAACTTCATGGGTCAGATGAATAAGCAAGCCTGAGGACACAAATGCATCCCTGCGCACATAAACATGTACGCAGAATGAACAATATGTCAACACTGAGTTAATGATGGGTAATAAAAAATATGCTAATGGACCAGCAGGAGGTAGAGAATGAGTGTTCCACCATCAGAAGTAGAGAGAAGTTTAAAGAAGCCTATTTTGACAACTTAATTACCTCTAGCTGGGATGTGACTTTGAGTTTTACTGATTAACCCCATTAAAAGAAAGACAGGAAACCAAAAGAAGGCACAAGATTGCAGAAAGAAAGAGGAGATTGTTTCTCACAGCTTTTGTAGTTGGGAGACAGGGAGAGGCGCTAGCTTCCACCATTCGGCAGAAATGAAATGAAGACATGAAAGGGGGGTGAAACAAAGACAGAATGATAGTGACTGTGAAAAGAGTTTGAGAAAAAAGCTGACAGGATGGGGATGGAAGCAGCACTTAAGTCTGTATCTGTAGCATTCTGTGTTTTTTTTGTTGTTTTTTCACAAATTGGGAATGCCCCTTCTCTCTTCTTCCCTCATCTTCTGCCTTTTTACTTTTTGTAGGTCTCCTTTTTTTTTTTTTTTAACTGTGGCTATACTCCTGCCCGTGTCCCTCTTCTCTGATTCGCCTCTTTTCCTTTTTCACCTCTCTCTCCACTGCAGTAGGGGATTACAGCATTGGCTTAGGGAAACAATAGGCCTAACACGGGGCTTAAGTGGCCAGAACCAAACTAAATCAAACATTTCGCTGACGGGGGTGCCGTGGTAATCCTCCCATTTTATTCTTGTTTTTCTCTTGTCTCCTCCCACCCCCTTCCTCTCTTTGCCTTTTTTCTCCCCTGCATTTGTCGAGAGCCTTCGCTCTTGTATGCCTTTAATCAGGGCTTTGTTTTTAAAGTTGGGTCCACCAGCGGTGCTCCTCTCATATTAAGAGTGTTTAATTGGCTTTAAAATACTAGTAAGTAGTGTGTTTGGTTGATGGGTAATGAAGGAGGGTTAAATGTAAGCTGAGTACAAAATAACCACCATAATGACTGTCTGTTAAAAGACATGCATGGTGGTGGAATCAGTCGCCGTGTAATAAAGAGGCATTCTTGTTCAGGGGCCTGAATGGGTAAGAAGAAAAAACTGCAGTTAACAAAAAGATATGTTTCTCAGAGTACGTGCTGAAGATTAATCAAGTTCAATTTCAATCAACCAAGAATAGACTGATTAAAAGAGGGAATCAGATGAAGAGATGTGTGTAATGGCAGCCATATCTGAGCTGCTTTGACATGGCTGTGAATAAGTGGACGTGTTGGTAGAAATGAAAGAGTATCAGTCAACAGTGGCTGCACTGGTTTGCCTTCCAGAGTCATTCCGGCGTTACTATAACTGCCTGGAAACTGATCTGGTATCATTCAATCATCATCAATGTGTAGAGCCAAAATAGCCCCCTCAAAACAAGACAGATGGTTACCAAATTGGACCGTACAGAATTCACCACATGCATTGGAAAGAGAAAAAGAGAGTGGGATGGATTTGGAAGAAGACGGGTGGAAAAAAAAATGCATGTGTTTGCGAACTCTAGTTTTCCATTTACATAGGTTTTATCAGTTCTACATTTTCATGGGTACCAAGTTCGTGAATGGGTTTGAAATGGGACAATGTTTACATGTGAAATTTTAAAAAAAAGATAGGTAAAGGTAGAAAAGAGACCCCCTGCCTGGTAAATTTCCAAAGATGCCAGAAATTAAGAAGACAATCAGACCAAGGGTAAAAAGAACAGAAGAGACAAAGAAAGATGAGAAATGAAGGGGGTCAGTTTGGAAGAGAGTAAGAACAAAGGCAATGAACAGGCAAACACACAGACGAGGGAGAAGAAAGCCAGGCCTCGAAATCCCTCCAGGCCACTGTGTGAAGGCTAAATGTGTACCTCATAAATGGAAGTTTGAAACCGCTCCCCTCCCCTCTCCCTCTCTCACACACTAAACACTGCTTCCCTCTTTCTCTCCACGTCCCCTGTCTCTGTACTCTATTCTTCTGTCTCCTCCTGGGTAAGAGAATGTCATGTAGAGAGGACGCTATAGCTGCTGCTCTGCATGTGCTATGATAACAAGGTGTCAGGATTCCCTTGGGGTAGATTTGCACTACTGGAGATTTGGCTGCTCATCGGATAACATCATCAGATAAGGAAAATACGGCGGTGGAGGGGAGGAAAGAAAGGGAAGGAAGAGGGCCACACAGACACACTCAAGATAGAATACTAAATGACACGAGGAGACATAGATATGCATGCACACAGAGACAGAGTTTGCATAACTCGATGGATATGTAAATATACATACAAACAATTATGTAAGCACACATACACATAGGAAAGACAGCAGGTAAAAATTCTTTAATCCTTTTTGTTAGGGAGAAAGTACTACTAAAAACCTTGGGTTTGGCAGAATCGTCCAATGTTGACGTCCTGGTCTGGGGACAGGGTTGAATAGCATTCCCTATTTTCTCTGTTCAAATTTGGAATGATGACTTTCAACATCACACTCACATCAAGAGCAAAATTTGAGGCTTTGAGAACGCTATTAGAAGCTATACCAACAATCAGGGAGTGTTCTGTTCCTTTAAATTAATGTTGATCATGATAGATGATAGCCCATCATCATTTGTTGTCTTCCATCTGAATAAATATCTCTAGACAGTGTGGGGGACATAAAGAAAGCTCACCTGGGAGCATCCCACCAGGCATTCAGACAGCTGTTCATTTAAAAGATAGATTACAGCTTCATTTACAAACTGTAATTAATATACACAAGTTCCCATACGCGGCGGAGAGGGACAGGAATAAAACAATAAAACACTCCATATCCTGGCAGCTGGGGAAATTGTCTATACATTAATGCGTGTATAATTAAAGTTTATCTTTGCTTCGAATGTGTGTCAGAGTAGAGAGCATCTCTGGAAAAGTTAGAAAGGTATGGTTGGTAATTAAGTAAAGAGGTATTTTATTTCCTTACTGAGACAGGACAGAGAGATGGACTTCGCCTCAGGCTCTGACAGATTTGCCTTAGAGGAAGTGCTGGGGATGAAAATTACCAGAAATGCATCAATATGTGAAGTTGAGAGAGCAAGGTATTGGTGGGGGTGTGAGAAGAGGAAAGATTTCATAAGTACACTGGATAAGTGACAAAATCTTGACAGAAAATGACAGAAAACTTTCAAAAAAAAAAGACTTTGATGTGTTGCATACATATATTTTGAGTAAACAAGTGATTATCATACACAATGGATACAGTAATTCAAAGGCATACATATATTTTAGTTTTTTATCATACTTTATATATTTATTTCATTTTATTTTGTCTAGCCTGGGGACAGTGAATTACCTTGGCATATTTTTCAGGGATGCAGCAACCACTAGCTGGGATTTGTCCTGTATACAGTTTGCTACAATACAGCTCTGCCAGAATACCTTGGAAAGTATTGCAAGGAGTTTTACTGTCTGCAATTTAAACAGCAGAAGATTTGTCAACAAAGTTTATGTCTTGGCACCCAGCTGCTACATATGGATGGTTATTTATATTCAAACATAATGTAAAACTTCAGTTAAAAGCCTGGTCCCAATTAAATGCCTAGTCCCTTTCACTAGCCCGTTGTAGCTACACATTTGACAAATAATCGCCTATCTCAATTAAACGGCTGGTCTGGTTTCCAAGTTTTTTGTTTTTTTTTAATAAAAGTATGTATAAAACCTGTTTTTTGGCTACCTCAAATTATGTGTCCATTCCTCGATTAGCCTGAAAGTTATTCAAATTCCTTTAGTCTGTAAGGGTCCTCAGATCAAAAGAATCAAAATGTTAGGTGTCTGTTTGCCCTGTTTTGTTTTGTCTCTTCTTGCTCCCTTCAGCTCTCCACCCAGTTGGTTTCCCCTGCCCTTGGCTGGGCGTGGCTTCCTTCGGTCTCCTGTTCACTGCACACCTGCTCGGCCTCTGTCATCAGCACACCTGTCTGGCATCTACCCTCATCACTGCAGCACAAAAGCCTGGCTCTTCTCACCATTCTTCGCCAGTTCGTTGTTTGACCACATGTGGTAACCCTCTAGGCTCTTTTTGAAACATTTTTGAATACATTTCGTCTTGCCGGTTTTTGACTACTTTTGGATGTTGGACTTCAGCATTTTGGATCACGGACTTTGGAAGATTTGCCTGTGCTAACCTGTTTCTTTTTCTGTTTTTCCCTAGTGCCCTGCCATCTCATTCCTCCAGTCAGCCACGCTCAGCCACACGCCTCAGCCCCTGTTTTTGTTCCTTTTTTTCCCCTGCGGACAGTTTCACCTCCTCCTCCACGGACCCTTCCCCCAGCCCCTGCTAAGTTTTTGTACCATTCTGAATAAAAGATTTGTCTCTTCTGCACTGAGATTCCAGTTGAGTTCTTCAAGCATTCGCTTAACACAAAAGGGTTTTTTAAATAAAAATTAATCCAAGTTGTGAGTATTGTTTTAAGAGGTTAAAGTGGGGTTGTGTCGGGATGCCGGGTGCCGTAATCCTTAAGAGCTGTAACTTTGACTCTCTCTGATGCGCTGTCTGCCGGAGCTAGATCAAATGAATAATTCATAATTGATATATTATCCGAAGCCTAATTTTTAAACAAGCAATAGTCATACTGGTTTGAATAGACAATTTAATTGTATTTCCTGATCCTTGCTGAGCAGCAGTTTTGTGTGAAAGGAATTACAGGCCTGTCCCATATAAACTAAACACAAAAAGTAAGGGAATTTGTGTTTGGTAAATTATTTCTTTGTTGTAACAATGCTTCTCAGCAGTACATGTTATACCGTTGGAAAGCCTGTTTATTCCCCTTTTAAATGGTGCCACGTTTGTAAGGAACATGCATTTGTGGGATGAGCAGCAGAGCTGAGTATGTAGGTTGCGCCAATGAAAAATTTGCCAAATCTTCTCTGCCAGTGCCAAACAGCTTTTTTTTTTTTTTTGCTGTTGCTATTGACTCTTGTTTTGAGCTTCTGGTACACCCAGGTGCTGACAATCAGGTGCCTGATTGGCACCTCATTGGAGGCAATCTCAATGCAGAGAGATATTGAGATAAAATTCTGCAACCAGTGGCAATCCCATATCATCACAGTCCGGGACCGAATGCGATCCTCCAAGATGACAATGCTCACCCCCACAGAGTGGGGTTTATCAGAGACTACCTCCAGAGTTTGGGAGTGGAGAGGATGGAATGGCCTGCCAGCAGTCCTGACCTCAACCCCATTGAACACATGTGGGATCAGCTTGGGCGTGCTGTTCTTGCCAGAGTGAACCACCTCAATCAGCCATTTCTCATTCCAAGGTAGGGTGGGGGGTTAGTGGTGGTGGATGGGCCAAACAGACACTGGACTTTCACCCAGGAATCCGGTGTTTGTGTCTCATGTGAAACCAAAAGCCAACTTTCAATTTATTTAACCTTGTGACTAGTCAACAGCATGTGACATATGTGGTGTATGTCACATGATGAACCTGTCACACGACATACTCAATAAGTTACTGTTATGTAACAAACAGTTATTTTAACCCAATCCATGTTTTTTTTTCCTCTGAACCTAACCAGGTAGTTTTGCTGCCTAAACCTAAGGTAGTTTTCATAGGCAAACCTGCATTTCCTGTAAACAAAAGTTATCTTTAAAGACACTGTGCCATGTAACTAGCATAAATTGACATGGAAACTGATATGTTTAGAAAAATGCTAAAGGGGTACTTACAGTGTCACAGTCTGAAGCATAGGGCCACTTACCAAGCTGCCAAAACTGAAGAGTTTGGAGTGAGAATGTGTTGCTGAAATCCTACCTGCTGGTCCCCTAAAAACACTCTCATTCATATCTACACAGTACGACATGAAACACAGACATTGTCCAGTACTTACACACATGTAGTACACACAGGTGCAACCAACCAGCAAGGACTGGGGTCAACATCAGTGGGTCTGTAACAACCCCGTCCCTCAGAAGTCAGGGGAGTATGATGAGAAGAAAGCAGCCAACTACAATAGCTGCACACAATACATAATGCTGGAGGGGAAGGTCAGTGCGGATACCCCCTTTCCCACTGTATAGTACTGATGGGGAAAATGTCAACTGTGCCATTCAATCATCTAGCCAGCAATCATTTAGTAATCATCCCTCTTCAATGCCTGGCAGAGGCAGAAGGAAAGGAGGGGGGAGAGCAACAAAGGGAAAGAAGGGGAGAAAGAGATAGCATGTGAATAAAGCATGAAATGGAGAGATGGAGAGAGAAGAGGAGAAGACAGAGACAGAAGGGGAGTGAGCAACAGCCTGCCATTGGTAGCTGAAGCGTGTATGTCTTTGACAGCAGACAATAAGCCCAGATGGTAACTCTTCCTTTGTTAACTTTGATGGATATTTCACATTCAGCGTCAAGGCTGAGAAAATTACTATATCACCTACAATAGATTGTTAGCCATCATTTACCTTATGGTTCCACCCTGTACGTTTCCTAGGGAAATGCAAATGTCTCTCTTATTGTGCTAAATACTCTCACGCTTATGTTCACACAAGGTTCTTGAAAATTAGTCAGTAGGATTATTTATTGTTGGAACTTTACCTTGCAGTGGGTTAGCATTTGTTTGGAAATCATGGTTCAAAGTATCAAAATGGCTATCAGAAAAATTAATGATTATTAATTATATTAATCAACGTGACTCAATTTACATTAAATCACCTTATGGGGTACCATTCCCGAAATGATATATAATGACACTTTATGGAATCAGTCTCATATAATACACAAAACTATTAATTTGGAACTCTGATTAACAATTCAATTAATAACAATAACCAAAATTACCATATTAATAGTAAAGATTGGAGGATTTTTGAGTTCTTGACACAGCAGTGGCTGTCTATTCATTCACACTTTTGCAATATCAAAAAGACAACAGGTATGATTTCAAATGTACTTATTCACAAAGAAAGAAAGAAGCAAATTGGCCTACAAAACAAAATGGCTGGGCAGCACAGGGTGCCGGGTGTACCCTGCCTCTCGCCCGATGTAGCTGGGATAGGCTCCAGCCCCCCCGCGACCCTCAAGAGGATGAAGCGGTTAGAAGATGAATGAATGAATGAACAAAATGGCTGACAACAGCAAACTATAAAGAAAATGGCTGAATCAAAAATTACCTCAGAGGTCAGGGGAGGTTCAACTCAACAACACTGGGTTAGTCAGAGCAAAGTAAAAATTGGAGAAGTAGGAGAAGTTTGAGTTCCCCCTCTAAGTGAGCAAATGTGTAAATGATCTGTGATGCATATAAGGTGCCTGGGTTAGTTAAATTGATATTAAGCTGCTACGATAACTCATTCAATAGTATTAAATCAAAACTGACAAAGTTAAACAGTCTTGCTTAGCCTGTACAACTGTACTAATGCTATGCCCAGTTGTTACTTTACCAGTCCAGGAATGGAGGGAAGTGTTGCTTTTTCATGCTGCTTGTGTTGCCTGTTGCAATTAAGCCTGGCTTTTAAGAAGAGGGTTGTGCTGTGTTCCAGTGATGCAGAGGAATGTGTTCACTTGGTGTGTCCTTACAGAATTCGTAGTTTAGTGCTAACTTGGCTTTGTTCTTCTTTACTTAAAATGTTAGCATGCAAACCCTGTGTTAGTTGTAGGCACAACTTGCCACTTCAAGTTTGGAGAGTTCTTGTGTCCACTGGTTTCAATCAAACTGCCCATGTGCTGAGAGCTGGACACATGCAGGGCAGAGGGGGTTTTTTTTCCACTGTGAGCATGCAGACAGGGCCTAGCATGTCCTCCAGAACCCACAAGCCTCCTTTCTGGTGGTCCAGGAGTAAGAGAGAGATACCAAGCCTAGAGGCTGAGGTTTGCTGGCTTGGTGATATCACAGGGTCACATGTCACTGTAGCCCCTTTTACACTGCCAAATTTTCCACAATTGTTGGGCCTTTTTGCCGGCAAGCTGCGAGCATTTAGACACACAAAACCGGATTGGCGAGTTGATCTGAGGTGCCCAATTTTCTGCCTCGTAGGGTAGTCATATTGGCGGAACCCTTTTAGTTTAAAAAGGCTGAGGTGGCCTTCTGCAATGGGAGGGGCTGTTGAAGACTTGTGGGAGCAGCTGTTGATGACGCTGCACGTGCGGAAAGTACAGGAAACAGCTGATAGCAGGAATGAGCAGCTAGTAGCAAGAGGGAAACGCAAACCTGACAAACACTGTAAAGATGAGCAACTGGGGAGACAAGGAATTGCATGCCCTCCTTGCCCTCGCAAACAAAGAAGCCATTAACCATCAGATGACGGGGACGGTGAAGAACGGGCTGACTTACGAGAGAATCGCCGAAGGACTGACAGCCGCAGCTTCCCTCGGAGTACGTCACCGTTGACGTCACATGCTGAGCTACACGTTTTGTTACTTGCTCACACCCCCATTACCCCGAAAAAGGCACATTCTGTATAAACTAAATTAGGTGGGCAGCATTTTGCCGTACTCCCCGATTTTGTTTTTATACTGCCAGTGCTAAAAAATGACTGATTGGGCTTTCCTGCAAATTTGCACAATTCCCATCAAAAAAGGGCTTATGACAGTAGTGCCCAATCAAGTTTGAGGACTGTGTCCATGGGCAGCACTCTTACTGAAGTGTGAAAGGTGAGGCACCTTGGGTAGTTGAGTGCACATGGCATTCTTTTGTCTGATGAACACAGGAGACAACAACGGCTATTTAAGCTCACTGAATTTATTTGAAAAGCCTTCTTATGTCCAGTATAAAGTTGTGCAAGTGAACAAATCATATGTGGAGTCCAACAGTATCCCAACAGTATTAGGAGTCAAGTGAAAAGCTTTGAAATTGCTCCATATCTAGAATGGTATGATTTATATGTATTCTGGGTAATGTTTTTGTATGATGGACGGTATAACGTGCAGGAACAATTACTCCGGGCACATTATTTACAGTTTGTGGAGTGAATGATTTGAATAAGTGGATTAGATGCTTTTCTTCTAGTACAGCCAACATGGACTGTTTCACACCTCCATGGCACATAGATATTTTGTGGCCATTCTGTACAGATGTAAACCCCATTATGTCAGCATTTATCAGCAGGCTCTAGATACCGAAAACTGTTTATGAACATTATTTTCTTTTGTATAGTAAGACAGAGAAACCTTTGGGTCCAATTTGGTCAAAGTCAAAGTTTGTCCAGAAGGAACAACAACATCCATTAGCTATTAACTTCTGAGACTGCATTTGCAGAACTCTAGGACTCAAGCAGTGACAATGTAAAAGAGTGTTGTCTTTTTTCACAGAGCTAGGGTTAAAGGGTAACGTCGGTGTTTTTCAATCTGGGCCCAATTTTCCCATGTTTTTGTGTCTCAGTAAGTGACTAATCGAGACAACAATTTTTGAAACTTGCCCAGTATTGAGCGAGACAGCTGCAACTGACAGTGGTAAAACAGACTGCAATATCAGGGTTGTTATTCTAAGTGCCTGGCAACATTATGGAAAGGATTCCTACAGGGAAGGACCTTTAAACTGCTCCAAAATCACAACTGCCAAACCAAACAAACTCTATTTAAATAAACAGTAATTTTTATCATCCTAAAACACCCTTAATTCAAAGCTGAGAGAAACAAAATAAAACTAACAAAAGCTGTCTTGGTTCGTCTTTTCACTGTTCCAACAATCACCAGCTCTGGTTTGGTTGAAATAATTCCTTAATTCTCCCAGTCAGATGTCATATGCTTGATCTACGTGTTGAAATTGCTGTTTATTCATATTGAGTCGTCTGGTGGGTTTGGCAATGGCAATTTTGGGAATGCTTTTGGTTTGACAGAACAGAGTTTGCTCTTCCACAAAGAGGTCTATCTGTTGAGACATCCGTTCTTAATGTTGTCAGACTCTTAGACATGTCAGTGGCAAAAAACAAGCACTTTTAGTGGATGTAAATTAACAATGTGATGGTCACATTGCAGCCTGTTTTCACTCCTGCTCTTGCTTAATACTGAACCAGTTTCAAAAATTGTTTTTCCCATTAGTCACTTGGACACAAAACATGGGATCAAAGGGTCCAGGCTGAAAAATACCAAAGTTACCTTTTAAGGTTTGCAACCATTGCTTTACTGTATTTCACAAAGACTCTGAAGGCATGAAACGGTGAAGATCGATTCCTGTACTCCCTGTTGTGAGACCAACATGACACAAGGCCATAGCTTGGGGTCACATAAAGATGCAGGCCATTGCTCTAGCACCCTTCTGTGGGAAGGGCAGGAGGGCAAAGCCACCCTCACCAAGCCTCACTGCTCTGACACAGTCTAACAGTCAGGACAACAAAACAACCCCCACCTGTCTCTGTAAGAAATAATTTGACAAATATAGGTAGATATCCCTACTAGAACTCTACACACTGTACCTGCAGGGGATCCTACAAACACCACCTGGAAGAGACGCAGTATCAGAATGGCCAGCGGACATCAATCAGTCATACTAACTCGCAAGGAGATAGCTAAATGAATTATTAATTAATACTGTATGTGGTCATGCCTTTCAGGACTTCCATATAAGTTATTTGAGTACCATAACAGCATTATTAACATATTCCTCTGTTTGAATTCAGTTTTGAAAATAGATTTATTTTTCTTTTAAAACTTTTGTCCCCTGCATAATAGAGAAGATTAACTGCTGGTGCCGGCTGGCCTATCATTCAGTGTGCTTACTGTAGGCTCATTTAGCTTGAGATACCCATTCCAGCTCATTTAGTGAAGATGAGGCATAATAACTCCTGCAAAGAATATAACTCACTGTCTAGGGCAGAATTTATAAATAAATAACATAGAAATAGGTTGCATCACATTAGCGGAAGCAGTCACAGAACTACATACCCCCAACTGCAATTTAATCATTGTGAGAGTCAGGAGGGAAGATAAAGATTTAATTATAATTGTATTTCCGCAGGAATCCGGTATCGGAAGGTCAGATTGAGATTGGCACTGGTGTTCCGGTTGATGTCACCCATTTCAATGCGACTCTGTTCCGGAATGAAAGGAAAGAACATATCTAAATATCCCCAGTGTAACAGACAGATAAAAGTGTGTATAGAGTTGTGATAACACACTGGGGAGGAAGTAAGACAGAGGCTTGTAGCCAAGAGACGATGCAGTCCTGTGATGCAGCCGACATCAGAAGACGGCATCTGGAAATTCTCATATATTAACTTGTAGTTGTTGTTTTGCTCTGTTCCTTTAGGTTGAAAATGTTTACAGTTTTTTGATTAATTCAAAATAATTGAATGTCCTCTCGCCCCCTGCTTTGCGAGGCAGTGATGTTTTGAGAAGAACACAGGTGAAGAAGAAATGACTTAATTTACTGCACTGTGTGTATGCATTGGTTTCAAAACCCATGCAAAGTGATTCAAATGCACCCTCGCCTTCTCTCATGTCTTTTTCCACCGTCATATTTCTTCGTCTCTCTCATTTGCTTGGTGATGAGGATATATTACACACATTTTTCAATTACAGAAAATTAGTTGTTGGGAAAGCTGGCTGTATATGTGTCTGTCAGAGTGTGTGTGTGTGTGTGTGTGTGTGTGTGTGTGCTTTATATCACTTCAATGTCTACCCCAAGGTGGTGCTGTGCCATTACCAATCAATGTCCACCAGAGTCTCCAAAAAACATGCCTCAGTGTAAGATGCTACTATGTATGCACACTCACAAGCACGCTCTCTCTTTCATTCTCTCTCTGTCTCACACACACACACACACACACACACGGGAATGCAGTTTTAGAATGTGCTTCCACATAAGACTAAACTGATAAATCGCATATGCCTGAGTGCATTTATGTGTTTGTGTAACTGTGTGTGTGTGTGTGTGTGTGTGTGTGAGTGTGAGTGAGTGTGAGAGAGAGAGAGAGAGAGAGAGAGAGAGAGAGAGGCGTCCAGACAGACAGACAGAGAAAGAGAGAGAGAGAGAGAGAGAGAGGGCTCACACACATTTCAATAACTCAAATTCTACAGCACCTTAAAGGCACCTTACAGATGTGCGCAAGGCATGTGAGCACCTATAATGACGATTTTAAGTGAAGCCAACAGATAATCCTTGTGGTATCCACACTCCAGTGATCTTTGCGGTGCTTGCAGATACGATGACTGAGAGTACACTCGGTAGTACCAAAAGAATAAATTGATTTGACATGTTACAACTGTAGTTAGCATGGAACTTTAGTCCTAATAGGGACTGAAGCATGCCATGGGCGATGTGTGAAATCTGTGAGAACCATCTCCAGACCCAGGGAGTTCAGATTACTAGTGCTAGAATGAGAGGGATATATATACATTTTCTGTATTTTACATACTATTGGTAAGATATAGATGACATGTGTGACAGGAGTGCTACAGTAAAGAAGCTAGCTCAAAATGCACACACTGTGTGTCACAAGTTGGATGTAGTGCAGGTATGGATTGCACGGAGTAGACATGAATATTTGACAAGTCACAGATGCGAAACTCAAGCCTTCCATGCTTTTTCCAATTCCTTGCCTTTTCCCATTCCCCAGGGAACCCAAGGTTCAGGATGAAATCAGAGAGAGTAAGAGTGAGGGAAAGGATGAGTAGATAGCAAGGTTGTAGGCTTGAGACCTGAGATCACTAGGAAGTTTTGAGTCTCAGACATTTCATTTCCTGCATTCTGGGTAAGTTTTATGCACTAATTAGTGCCTTATGGTGCATCAATTTATGGTACAAATGTCAAAAATTCAAAATTCAGGCATCAGATGACAATTCAAAATATAAATCCATCTGCCAAAACATTAAAACTACTGGCTAGTGGAGTTAATAACATTGGTGTGCAATGGTGTTTGGATGGGTGGAGTGTGTCAGGGGCATCCACATGAATGCCAGGACCCAAGGTTTCCCAGCAGAACATTGCGTTTTAACAACATGATCAATGTTGATCACTTCACCTGTCAGTGGTTTTAATGTTGTGGCTGAATGGTGTTATTCTCCTGTAGATCAACTTTTTCATTCAGTGTTATCCTTACTAGGTCAACACACATGTATATGGAGCCCCTAAGTGGACATGACAGAGAAAGAAAAAAAAGGTGGGTGGAAAAAAATACTTTGCGTTCTCCAAGGATATATTTTGAGTCTCCATGCGCACCTTCTGCTGCTATGCAATTTGCAAAAGGCTTGGTGAATGCGAGTATAGCCTAGATCAGTGGGTGTGGTGATTATTAAATAGTCGCTCAGCCAATCACATCGCTGGTCTTGTAGCTCTGAAACAGCTGTGCCACCGTTAAACATGATAATGAGCTCAACAAACAGAAAGCTTTACCTCAGGGAATGTCTGGATGGTTCAGATCGTCACAACATGAACGCACATCACCACATATGTGCACCATGAACGCACATCACCACATATGTGCACCCAAAGACAGATGGAGTACGATAGCAATCATTCTAATGTATCTCACCACATATGTGGTCACGTAGTTTAGTGGTTATTGTCACATTGCACTGCAGTGTGTTTCAAGGTCATAACATGAGACTCTATTTTGGCCAAAAACAAAGTTGGGAAAGTTGAGCCCTGGAAACTGGATGTCTTCTTCATTAAACAACAACAACAAGACAGAATATAGAGAGTTATAACTGACCAGTCTGGTGTGTGAAGAGGTCTGTATGGTTATACTGTAGCAGCCTGGTGTTTTCAATTTAATGAAGGTAAACAGTTGTGCTAACAACCATGCATAATTGCCTGTGACTCGCTGAGAGTATTTAATAATCACCACACTTACTGGTCTAGGCTATATTTACCTTCACCCAGACCTTTGCAACTGGTGTTGCTGCAGAGGGTGAACATGAAGACTCTGTCTTTTGTTTGGAGAAGTAGCTTCTTATTTTATAACAGTGGCCCTAATACTCTGCTGTATTTCACAGACCAGACTTTGGATTTACCCAAAAAAATCTGCCCATCATGACACAAGTCTCTTGATCTGAACTAAGTCTTGTACTACCAACTCAAGAAGCTGGAGTTACTCTCTATCCTTCTGTCTATATTCTTTTGACATTTGAAATGAAAGCCATGCATTTGGGTCATTGTTTTATACTACTGACAGTGCTCTGCATAAGTTAAAACTGCAAGTTAAATGACAATATATGAAATACCTTATTTTACCTAGAAAAAAAATGAATCAACATGGACCTGGACCAGATTTTGTTTCCGGGCAATTCACCCTGATGTCATTGTATCGAGAAGGGTTAGGATAGTCTTAAAAGAGTGTCATCAGCGTAGAGTCTTGCTTTGGTAATTAATCACAATATAGGAAACCTTGGAAAGTCCTGCTGTGTTGTTTGTGTGGATGTGATAGGGCAATTATACTAAATACTATACCATCAGTTCCCAGTTAATGGTAAAGTACATTAATCCATTTTGGATTGGACATCGCTTTAACCATCCTTATTGTATGAATGAGGTATGGCCACTCTATCGTTTCCTTAACTTTGTTGAATCCAGCAGCACTGCTACCTCTAGACGTCGGAGCTCATTTGGTTTCTCATGCTTTAATAATCATCTTCCTGATATGAAGACCAATGGAGGGCATTACCATTTAATTGCAGAAATTCTTCTTTTCCTCATCATTGTTTAGCAGACTTAAACGGCAATAATTGCTCATCTTTCTGTGGTCCCTCTCTGATTTAGGTATTAATAGTGTTGTAGCACATCTAATCCCTTTGACTTTAATTGCTGCACTATTATATCATTACTTAATAACAAAAGGGAAAGGAGAAAGTGTGCCCTGAAAGCATTTGTAAAATTATATAATATATACACCATTACTTAGTGTTTTCCAAGCAATTTATCGTCTCAGTGGAGATTAAAAAAATCAATTAAGTTTCTTTTTGAGGATTCCTGTAATATAACAACAGTAGTGCTATGAACAGTATATTTACCCCTTTTAATTATTGATTGTTTATTTTTTTTTTTCTATTATGATTAGCAGTCAACAGAACAGGTATACATGTTTGTGAGGTAACTCTCTCAGGTTACATTGAAGCCCTACAGAATTGAATACATGGAGAAAGCAACAGAGATTGAGAACAAAATAACAAAATGAAAGCATCATCAAAGGATGCTGTATAGAGATCCTGCATAGTATGTTGTTTATTCACACTCACCGGCCACTTTATTAGGTACACATTGCTGGTACTGGGTTGGACCCCTTATACCTTCAAAACTGCCGTAATTTTTCATGGCTTAGATTCAACATGTTGCTGGAAACATTCCTCAGAGATGGTCCATATTGACATGATTGCATCACACAGTTGCTGCAGATTTGTCGGCTGCACATCCATGATGAGAATCTCCCGTTCCACCACATCCCAAAGGTGCTCTAATGGATTGAGATCTGGTGATTGTGGAGGCCATTGGAGTACAGTGAACTCATTGTCATGTTCAAGAAACCAGTTCGAGATGATTTGAGCTTTGTGACATGGTGTGTTATCCTGCTGGAAGTAGCCATCAGAAGATGGGTACACTGTGGTCATAAAGGGATGGACACGGTCAGCAACAATTCTCAGGTAGGCTGTGGTGTTTAAACCATGCTCAGTTGGTACTAAGGGGCCCAAAGTGTGCCAAGAAAATCTCCCCCACACCATTACACCACCACCACCACCAGCCTGAAGCGTTGATACAAGGCAGGATGGATCCATGCTTTCATGTTGTTTACACCAAATTCTGACCCTACCATCTGAATGTGGCAGAAGAAATCCAGATTCATTAGAGCAGGCAACATCTTTCAATCTTCTATTGTACAGTTTTGGTGAGCCTGTGCAAATTGTACCCTTCAGCAGGTCGCCTTAACAAGCAGTTGCACAAGTGTACCTAATAAAGTGGCCAGTGAGTGTACGTGTGCATGTACGTTAGGTCTGTGCTGCCTAGACATACTGCATCTACTGTTTATGTGACTGTAAAGTGACAGTACTTTGTGCGAGTACTTAGTGGCATAATAACATATGTTTGCACTGGCAAGAAGCCATGACAGTGGAGTGGAGCAGAGTTCCAGACAGAGGAGACAAGAGCTTTGCTGGAGGTACAAAGTGAAGGAGGCTACCATGACTGAATTGTTACATTAAGGTCAATGTTTAATTATGAACCAGACTCATTCTCTGCCTCTGCTGTATATTTAAGTGGGAATAATTAACCATTGATTGGACAGGCTCATGGTGAGCAAATATTATCATAATTGTGTGCTAACCAAATGTGTAATAAATGCATTTTGTCCAGTCATACCGTATATTCTCAAGTAGAATTTATCACTTGACCAAGGGCTGGGTGTCAGGTAATAGCCATAGTCTACTCAGCGCATAAAAGCCAAAGAACGACCAGGAGAATCAAGGTGAAAAACATAATTGGTAGCACATTCACATAAGTGGTTTGCATTGTAAATTCAGCATAATTTACATTTCGGAAACATTATTACATATCAGCAAAAACAGCTGTTATGTTATACCCATTACTCTCTTGCTGTGAGCTTCTGCTCTCATTTGGTTAATGGCCATCCACTTCGCTGTGTTTTCTAAATGTTAGGCTACACTTGATGAAACCCAAAACTTCCTGTTGATGTTTATAAAAGATCTCCAGGGAATGGATTATACCACCCAAATACAGTTTGCAGCATGCAGCACTTTTGAAACATGCATAACCTTTTCCTTATTTTGTATTCTCTTAGTTTATCATACTTAGTTATAGTTCTTTCCTTTTTCACTCTTCAGAGATGCTGGTGTCACGGCTGTTGGGATGGCATTGTTGGTCTGTTATGAGTCTGTTCACCTCTTATGTTCAGACTGAAATATCTAACTAACTGTCAGCTAGATTGCAACATACTTTTGTACAGACACGCATGGACCCCAGAGGATGAATCCTACTGACTTTAGTCCTGCCCTGACATTTCTTCTAGCGCCACCATGAGGTTAATACTCTTGGTTTTCATGAATTTTTTAAAAATGTTTGGATTGATTACTGTCAAATGTGGTACATATCCAATGTGCCTGTAAGACAAATTTGGATGACTTTGGTGAATGACTTTTCATCTGGTCCTAAAATGCAGTCAAAATTTTAATCTGTCCTATACTTAGGTTTATGACCAAATTCCTCATTTTGCTTTTCTGTGTTTTGTTGTATTTTAGATAGCCTTGCGTAACATCTTGGGCAAGGGACTACAGATGAAAAAAAGCCTTTTGGATAATTATGGTATTTTTATACCATGTGTATTTATTAATTTGCACTGTCCCTTCGTAAATAGACTAAACTAAACCAATTTCAAAATGCATTATTTCACTTTTCTTCAGTTTATATCTGGGTACTATATCTTAATTTCAAAATGCATGCTTTGATTACTGCTTACAGTTGGCCAGTACCAGTATTGAGTACACACCTGTAGATAAACTGATAAACTGATTATACATGTGGTTCATTTAAGTCAGGGCAACATGAAGATAATCAGATATCACAATTGTGGTGACCTTTAACAAAACAAAATGTCCAAACAAGCCACTGTGGGGCGAATGGGTGAACTTGTTTTGAGTGTTCTGAGCTAAGAATGAACCAATGTCCATTTATTCTCAATACATTATACACGTGCTAACCATGATAGAGAAGGGCAACAGCATTGTCCATATTCAAACAGCAAATTCAGTTTTCCGCGTCTATACTTCATGCTTATACGACATACTTACATTACATGGTCAAAAACTGTTTGCTTCCCATTCCACACACCTGATTCCCATTACCTGGAGCTTACCTCACACATAAATGGGCCACCCTGTGTTCAGTTTCCTAACTTTATGTGTGTATTTATATCTACCTTGTGTTTAGATAAGGTTTAAATAAACAAACAAAAACTATGTTATGGATCCAACAACAATATTTTTGACCAAAAACCTCAATATCACTATTTTAGGGTTGGTGCTTTCACAACATATTTACACAATGGGATTTTTTTTTGATAACAGTCATCTGTAATATATATATAATAACTAAGTGAATATAGGCAAATAATAGAACAACTAGAACAGTCAGGTAAGTTCAGAAAAAAAATCATCATTTTATTCTAACGCAGCCTTTAAAACCAGGTAAAGACAACACTTACCACATAAGATACCTAGTCTCATATCACGATACTGATGCAATATCAATATATTGCTCAGCTCTAGGTTTATTTGTGTCTTGCTATGTTCATTCAAATTCTTTCTAAAGATTTACTATAATCAATTATTTAGAGAAAAAGAACCTAAACTAATTTTGCTCTGACTTTTTTTTTGGAATGCATCATCAGATTAAATTCAGTACCTCTCGGTTTTGGCATCTTTCATCCCAGTCAGTGTAGTGTGAGCGCACACAAGGATTGAATTGGCAATCTGCCCTTGTGACAATAACTGTATATGAACCCTAAAACTACCATTCATGATATATTACATAATTTATGTTGGTATGCATTATTCAAATGAAACAAGGCTTTTAATTTCAAAATCAATATAAAATGTCACAATGAAATTATTATAAAAGATGAGTTTCTTATGAACAACTCATTGATAAATCACATCTTGCATTGCTCACTGTATTTGCATTTTTATACAGTATTTTATGATTATTTGACGGCATTTTTTTGACAAAAGTTTTGTTACAAATGCGCCTCTTTCGTTCTTTTTGATGGGTGTCTCGATATACGATATCTGTTGATTGAGTAACTATAAGCACAACAGGGCTGTTAGGGCAGCATTTTTTAATTGTAAAAACATAATTGTGTCCTTTCTATTGCATTTGGATGTTTCTGTCCTTGTTTTGTTGTTTGTATGTGTGGGAGTGTGTTTATGTGTATACAGACTGCAAGACAGACGGAGGCTCCGCATTCACCCCATTGCTATACAGTAGGGAGGGACCCATCCATATTTGATATATTTCTATTCATAATTCACAGACCAAACCTCAGTGCTTTACCAGCGAGGGACTCGTAATAGGATGGGACATCTCTCCTGTTTTCCCTCTCACTCTGTCTCACTCTTTTACACTCACTTTGACTCTTTTTCTCTTCACATTGCTCTTTCATGTTTCTCTTTGTCCTAATGCATTTGAACATGGATAGTCTGGTAGTCCATCCCTGCTGTCCTAAGCAACTTTCCAGTTTTTATAGGTAGTTACTATGAAGCAAGAAGGTTCAACAACCCATTCACAGGCCAAATAGCTTGGTTCACAGGGAGTTCTCTGTATCCAGTGTATGGTTAATCTGCAATCCTGTAAAGGTGACCTTTCAGACTTCTGTTTTCAATTGTCTACAATCCAGTATAAGCAAGTACAACCCTCCACAACAATTTCCTCCAGACATGTATAACACACGAACACATACAGCTTGTTAAAAGGCATCAAAGCTTCATTCCACAGGTGGGTTGAGCCACTAGCTGGAATAGACTGTTTATGTACTGTATCTGACACGGTTTTGACGACTGCATGACAGTGCCACTAATGAGGGAAGAACAACAATATCAAAATGTTTATATTTTACTATTCTTTATTAATACTTTTGCTGGTATTATTCCGAAATATTACATAAGGCCACATACATAGCAAAGCCTACCTGCCGCCCTTGTCCCCCCTCTCAAAATGACAAAAACTCTTTGAATAATGGTGTATCACATATAGTAAAAAGGCTAGTAACAGGGACACTTGTGGATATAAACTAGTAACGGGACGCTTGTGGATATAAACTTTTCTCCGTAACAATGGCAGACAAACGGGGAACTGCCCATTGGTTCGACATCCCATTGTTCCGACCATATTAAACCCATTGTTCCGAAGTCCGTTCCGAAATCATCATGATGCCCTGTGGTTAAGGTCTGGTTAGGTTTAGGCACAAAAGCCACTTGGTTAGGGTTAGGAAAAGATCATGGTGTTGGTTAAAATGAAAAATAAAGTGACAAACACATAAGCTGTGAGCCTGCTTCACCTCAAGCCTTTCCCAGCTGACCCAGAGCCAGGCACGGCACACCATCAAGGTAGAAATACGCCCGCCGAGAGCCATTCAGCACCGCGGACAGTCGGACTAATGGGATGTCGAACCAATGGGCTGTCGGACCAATGGGCTGTCGGACCAATGACATGGACCTGACAAACGCAGACCACCGATTGCT
The DNA here is from genome assembly GCF_011397635.1 of Epinephelus fuscoguttatus. Classification (NCBI taxonomy): domain Eukaryota; kingdom Metazoa; phylum Chordata; class Actinopteri; order Perciformes; family Serranidae; genus Epinephelus; species Epinephelus fuscoguttatus. The sequence goes on from NC_064756.1 coordinate 14,186,874, forward strand.
CCTCCAGCCAATCCAACAGGGAAATCAGTTGGCAAAAGAAAGAATATAGTAGAAAAAGCTAACAATAAGAGAGAGCTTGATGCTGCAAGAGCCAAAACTTGGGTCAACATCGGCTCTGCTTTTGAGCGATGGTGTAGACTGATGCAGCTTCATCCTGAGCTAAAAAGGGATGAGACTGTTGCAGAGTTTCTGCTGGACAGGTATTTTTAGTTTGATTCTAATGTAACACAGGCTATAATGTTATATGACAACACAGCATCCAGTTGCTAACAGTTAGCCTACTGTAGCCTAACATTGCTTGAGCCTCTGTATTATCTTCCTTGTTTGTTGCCAGTCACCAGTACTATCTAACATTAGTGTTTACGTTTTTTATTATAAAACTCATCAGTCATCACTGACCCCGGATAAGTTTCAAAACTTTGAGGTTGTGTCTGACTGTGCAGGACAGGTTATGTTTAGTTTGCTTCTAATATAATATATAATGTTATATGACAACACAGCATCCAGTTGCTAACGGCTAACATTAGCCTACTGCAGCGTAGCCTATGAAACATTAACGTTATCTTCCTTGTGTGTTGAGTTTTAAAACTCCAGGGTTGCGTTTGACTGTCTTGGTTGTAACGTTACACTCAGGGGTAGGCCTAGGGAGTGCTGTGTGAAATGCAAGAAAGGTAAGAGTAGCTTTAAAGGTTAAGTCATAAATGTGTATTATTGAATTTGTGCTCATTCAAAAGTCAAATGTGCTAGGGCCACCACTGCTTCACGACTTTGCTCGTTAATTCCAATATCTAGTAGGGTTATAGAAATGATGTTTTGCTGTATTTGCTTAGCTAGCTTGCTTTATATTTATATCTTAGTTTATCCTATTTCAGTTAATTACGTGTGTATTCTCAGAGATAATATCCACACGATTTCACTTTACAGGCAAGTTGTAAATGTGAGGCACCTGGATCTCAGTACTGTAGACACACTTCACTACCCTTCAGGTCATTTACATGAAAGTGCTATGTGGGATCAAAGGTGTCAAGGGAGCTGCAAAAGTGATAACACATGATCTGAAATTATAATCTATTAGCAGATTTATCAGTGTACTAATTAACCAGTTAGATTATCTATTAAGAACTTAATCTACTGAAGTTACCCAGGCATATCAGATTGTAGAGATTCACTCCCACCCTGTCACTTTCTCCTATTAACTAATGTACAGCAGCTATGCAGCCATTTTAATCTTGCATAATACACCCCACACCTGTAATCTCAATCATCGACTTTCACTAATATAGCAAATAACCTATTAAGCCTATGTGTTCTCAGGCTTCCACCCCCACACCTTTCTCTCCTGTTCCTGTCCGTTTCTCCCCAGCCCACTCTCCTCCTGTGGACTTTGGACAGTAATTGTGGTGGATATAGGGTCTATTCTCACCTCCCCCAGGCTTAAGATATCCTCACAGACTGGTCAGCAGTAGGATGTACACTATACCACAGACTCTGGCTCTGATTCACCTCGCTTTGCAAATAACGCCTAAAGGATCAGGTGTCTGTCCATAAAGATTTACTTTGTCTGCTCAAGTGTTTTTTTTGCTCTATTTCAGTCTCATGTTTGCATGGATATTATTGCATTTTGTTTGTTTTGTTAAAGTTGCCTCCATATTTCTGTCGTATTTTTCCATGTCTACTTCTCTGTACCTTTCCCACTTGTTTGTGGTGACAGACTAAGGCCCAATCCAAATACCCTCCCTTGTCCACTACCCCTAGCCATTGCCCACTACCCCTTGGCCCTCTAAATGAAGCAACAAGGGGTAAGGGTTGAAATCTTTCCCTAGGAATTGGGACACTGCACACTACGTCACCGCTTCGGTTACTTTCACACATACGTGTAAGTATTTTAAACAGGAAGCTGGGAGCCATCTACATTTCCAGCAGCATCTACAATGGAGTCTCCAGTTGAGTTCATCCTACCTATTGCGTTTGCTGTATTCATCACACTTCATCTAATGAACGACAGACGACAGGGGACTTCTGCTAGCTAGCTAACCAGCTAACATTACGAGGCAGCATAGTTATTAGTTATTATTAGTTACTAGCTGGCGTGTTATCGTAATGTGAAAAATCTGACAGTCTTGCAGAACGGGACAGATGGCAGACGCCAGATAGTGCTCGCTAGCTAGCTAGCTAGCTAACAAGCAACCTGACGACGGTAATGTTAGCTATGTATGAACTTTTTTTCCCGTCTTTTGCTCGGTGGTAGCCATGGCGACGTCTACCCCTCGCTGGCAAGTCAGCATCTGAAATCCCTCGCTCCGAAGGGCTAGTTTCATACCCACTACCCCTCGTAATGCCCCCTACCCCTACACGCAAAAAGGAATTGGGACACCACTACCCCTCGCGGCAATGTGCAAATGTAGGGGTAGGGGGGGTATTGGGACGGGCCCTAAAACGCCCAGCTCACTTTACCCCCACTTACTCACCTTTAGTATCAGGTGTTTCAAAGTGTGTGTAAGGATGTGCACACTGCATGGTTAGAAAGGGATATGAGTGTGTTTGTATAGGCTCAATATGTTTTGAAAACAAATGCAGTACAAACTTATAAACCACTGTGACAGCAGTTTATATCTTTCACTGAGCTAAAAGGTGTTCAGTGGGTGTTTCCAGTGGGATAAATTGTTCAAAAACAGTGAATGGTTCCGTCATTTGACAGATGATGACAAATGTTTGACACTAAAGTAGTATGGGAGATTATCCCTCATACACTGAGGAGGAATGCTAAGTAGCTGGAGGAGAGGAATGCTGTAGGAAATAATGATATATATCAGGGTCCTATGAGCATCGCAAGCTGCTAGGTTCTTTTATGGTTTACAAACCAGCAAAATTCCAGACTCCAAATCATTTTCCCCAATCTAACAACAATGGCACCAACTTTCCAAACACACATAGCGCCATTTCCGTGTAAACTTTGGCATAAGCACAAGCTAAAGGCAGCAAAGCCAGCACATTTTTGCAGTTATATTTACGATTATCCAGTGAATAGAAAACAAAAAGTGTCTCAAGAGGATGTCTCCTATAATGATTTCATATAACTTTAGAGTCTGCATAAAAAGGACTTAGTTTTATATGCACATTCAGCTGTAGCCAGCAGCTCTATAGGTCACTCTGTTTGTTGTTTGTTTGGTCGGTCAGTCAGTTCACAAAAAATTCCCCACCCTTTGGCAGTCATTGTTTTTTCCTAGGAGGCAGAAATTTGGCCAAGTGTTTGTGGGTGTGTGTGTGTGTGAAGATTTCTGTTTGTATTCATGCCAGTTGGCTAAAAGGAGACGAAGCCTATAGTGAAAAAGGCACATAACTTTCAAATGGATTCACAGACATGCACATACACACACACACACACACACCATTTTGCCACTTCCACCTTCATAACTCATGAAGAGGTTGTCTTAGGGAGGTGTCATTGTACTAGTGACAAGTGTTTGTGAGGTTGTGTGTGAGTGAATGCATGAACTCGTGGATGCATGCATGTATGTGGTCATAGGTATTATTTGTTATTGCTTTCCTACAGCACAGTTGTAGCACAGATGTATCCCCAAATGAACAAAGTATAAGTGGAGCACCAGACAGGAGAGTGAGCACAATCCTACGTTAACATTTTTACAAAAATATTCATTTAAACTAGTTGGGGAATTAGCCTGGATAGCTAGTGTCCAAACCTGAAGGGAAAACACAAATTATCATTTCATTTTTCAATTAAACCTCTTTATACGCAACCACAGACTCAAATCAAATGATTGAGGTTAAATTTCCTATTAATTAAAAAAATAAAATAAAATCCACAGGGGTGAAGTGGGGATGGGGTATGCTGTTCAGTCTAATCCAGTCCAGTTCAGCGTGTGTGTGAGGGTATGACTGAGGAGGAGTAATGTAAATTAGGGTCAAAGTAAGGGCCTGTCCCAATACCCACACTTCCCCTAGAAATACCCACTCGCACTTGGTTGTGTGCATTCACATTTAGGCTAGTGGTGTCCCAAAACAGAACTGAGGTAGTGGAAGTGGTTTGCAACACTTAAAACACACCCTAGATTCCAAGGGAGCCCCGACCCACACTTTCAACGAAGAGGAAGATGAAATTTCCCTGAGCACCATGCGAAGTCAGCAAAGTTTTGGAAACTTGAAATTTGTTACTGTACGATCAGAATGTAGGCTATACAAACAACAGATGGTTGGACTAGCGTAAACTCATCAGCAACTCGGCTGAACGCAGCGTCAAAATATTAAAACAAATCGACTTACCCGAACAAAATCGATCAGAACTAGAAGACGTTGTAGGCACCTCCTGTTTTCAGCATTTCTTCTCTGTTGATTCATCAGTCAGAGAAGAATAAACATAACACACATCACAACACAAGCGCTGGAGCTGGCATTTTCATTGCGTCGCTACTACGCGTGACATATGCCTGCATGTCGGCCATGCCAACTTGCATGAAGTGGTGTCCCATTTCTTAGGGAAAGATCTCTACCCTAATATTTCTCACTTCCCTCATCAAGGGTTATCTCGCAAACGAGGGCACTCAATACCAAGTGGAAGATATTTCTTTAAGAGAAGCTAGGAGAGGGCAGTGCAAGAAAAATGATCTGATGACCGCAGCAAAGATTCCCACCAGTGCATCCAAACAGATTTCAGAATTAGATGAAGAGTCCCTTTTTCCCACCTGCTCCAGGGATCAGTACATATCTTCAGCAAGCTTTGTCATCCAGAAATGTTCACACTGTCCAGCCGCTCCTTGTTTTTGACTACTGCTCATTTTACTTTTGACTTTATGTTTTTTTTCCTATAAGATTTTAGAGCAGAGATGTCCATAATTGAAGTAAACCTTGAATTTCTTCCCCTTGAGCCACATAGGTGTGCCTGATCTATCTCCTCTCACTCTCCACGTTCCTCTACTGTCAGGATTGTAAAGGACTGTTCTGACCTTTTTCTTCGCTTTCCCCCTCTCTGCTTCACAGTGGCATCTCAGGAGATGCCTTGTATTATGTGTTTAATTGCAAATTAGTAAAAGAAACAGTTTATATGAGAGGCTCTTTACGTGGTTTTGTTTGTTGCCTCATCCAACCAATGCTATAATAAATTCTCCATTGGCTTTCTTTTGCAATGAGTTGGTTTGAGAAACTGATCTAGCCAGATGGAAAATGTGAATGCAGTTTCACTTTGTTGGAGTGCTCAAACAAAACAAAGAAGCTTTGATGAGGTGCTGAAAAAAATATAGAAGAGTATTCACTTTTTATTAGGCTTTCAATAGAGCAATACAAAACCAAAACACGCAGATTAATTGCAAATTGTGAATATTGCAGTATGTTTTCACAACCCTGGATGTACCTTCCTCTTCAAAACTGAATTCATATATTCATTCAAATGTGATTAATATCATTGGAAATGTAGCAACATCGTCAGTATCTGAGACCTTGCATTTCTCCTTCTATTTTACTTTGCAGTTGAAAGAATTAACTAGGCGGAAGGTTTGACTCAGAAAAAAAAAATGTCTGAAGTTGTTAATTAATGATAGAAACTTCAAAGGTTACTTTGGTCAAGGAAATTGCTCATAGAGCTTATATGTATGGGCACACACATACAATCAGACTCACGCTGAGTGTCATCGCACAGTGTACGGTACGTTTAAGAATGATTTCTGCATGTGTTCCACATATTAAAACGAGGGCATACTGTACAAACATGCATGTAAACACACTCTGCGCAAATGATATGTACACTTGTGACGTTCAACTCCATTCCAGATCCACACATACAGTACGCACACACTCATACGCACACATTAGACAATCTAATGGTGTCCTCTGACATCCAGATGAGTTACTTCAAAGGGTTTAGCTCAGAACGTTCCCGCCTCTGATACCTTAAACAATTCTCCAGTGTGTTGGAGTGTTGAGCGCACACGCTCACGTACACACAGTCTTGCACCTCAGCAAAAATACACTGATTGGTCCCAGTGTAGAGCCACTGAGAGGAAGAGGGAAAAAAATACAGGAAAAAGAGAGAGAGGAAGAGCTTTTTTCCCTTTGGAGAATATATTTAATGGTACATTTATTATTACTTCATTTCTTGTCACGGTACTTCTTGTCTTGCTTGTGTTGCTTACACATTGTAACCTTAGTTTTATTAGTGCAGGCACCCTCTAACAAGCTTTATGGACTCACTTCTGCAAAGCATCACACCAAACCCTCCCGGTATAGGCTGAATAAATAGCCTAAGTTGTCTTCTACAAAGTCAGCAACTTGAGAGGAGGCGGAGTGACAAAGTTTGAGCACTCCACTAGTTGTCATAGAACTACAGTCATAACCTTTGTTCCGTTTAACACACGCTTTGCCCCTTGAGCAAGCCCAAAGGGGATAAAGTCAGATGCACATTCTGCTCGCTGGCTGAATTAACTGTTTATGATCTCACACAAAATCATTGGCAGGCAAATGCCACGCTCACCTCTGATTGCATCTGAAAGGCAAGAAGGCAGCCCATTCCACATGCATGTCAGTCGCTGAAAAACAGGATTAACGTGCCCACTATGGCTGATGTCTACACACACCGAACCTTCGACTAGATGCAATTGTCTCAAGATGCAATCTGAGGAAAGCCAGCAGTCACCAAGCCACCAGATATATTCACTGGCTGAGTTGCTGTGGAGAATAATTACTGTTGTAAATCAAACTGTGCAACCCAACCAGATTTTCTCTCAACCACTTCAGACCTCCTTAAAAGTGTAAAGGCATGGGCAAGGGAGGGAGGCAAGGAGCCAAGTGATGAACTCTGCAAATAATACACCTAACAATGCATCTACTTGATAAAGCCGCTATAGATTCCAAGTCACAATATTTCCATTTTTTCTATTTACAGAAAACTAGCCCATACCCATTGGTAGCTTTGTCACCTTCTACCTATGCCAGTCCTCAATGCCTATGTGCAGTTTCACATAGATTGACCACGTCAGTGAGTAGAAAAAAGTGGGACAGACAGAATGACTGACTGACAGAATGACACACTGACAGTTTCCATCATTATGTACAGTATACCATACCATGACTTAGTCACACCAAAAATTAGAAAACAAAAACAACAACATTCGGCCACAGGGGGAGCCACAGCGATCGGTCGCATTTTAGCCATTTTTAAGCATTTTTCTGTTGTTATAGCGCCACCCAGTTGCCAATTTGAGTTAAATTTCTTCAGTCACCTTGAGGCGTCCTGTTCTACATATCTACCAAGTTTAGTAAAAATCCGTATGGCGGTTAGGCCTAGATAAGAAATTAGCTCTCTAGCGCCCCCATTTTGTTTGATGGAGTCAATAATGGAGGGGTCCCCTCAGATTATGTGTGGTCATATGCCTACAAAGTTGCGTGGTGATGGGTGAAACCCTTGAGATGTTATACACCTTTATGTGATGAGCCACGCCCTCCGCAATATTCATTGCCTTATAGAAGCTCAGTTTTAGTAAGTTTTCCAACTTTTGCCAAGAGGGAACTTTAGATATTGGTCCCTAGATTATGTTCACCGAGTTTCATGCAGATCGGTCAAACTTCCTAGGAAGAGATCAATTTGAAGTGTTTTTCAAAAAATTCAAAATGGCGGAAAATCTATATAACTGGAAGTTATGGGTTCTTGAGGCAAATTTGTTCCTCATGAGGAGAGGCATCTCTGTGCAAAGTTTCATGTCTCTACGGCATACGGGGCATGAGATATGCCCATTCAAAGTTTGCAATTTCACTCGGTTGCTATAGCGCCCCCCTTTGACCAGTTGATGTAATATTGCTTCATTCGCATCCTCCCATGACCCTCTACCACTGTGCCACATTTAACATGGATTGACCAAGCCAGTGAGGAGAAAAATGTGGAACAGACACACAGAGTTTTCGTCATTATATAGTAAGATACTGCCAACAAGGAAATGCTTTTGATTGGGGTATGGTCTTTTCTGTGAATCTAAAATTGACAATATTTTGCATTTATTTTGGTTCTGTCCTCATGTGGCAACTTTCTGGATGACTATCAAAACATGGTTTGCATCAAATTTGATTTTTTTTTAACCATGTGCCCCCAAACAATAATTAGGAAATAATAATTAGGAAAAATATTTATTTTTGAATCGAAAGGAAAAGAGCGATTGACATTCCCCTGTTTTCTTTCCTTTTTAAAACATTTCTTTATATTAGAAGGCCCAATTGCTATGAGGCTGGGGGAATTTAAAGACTGTGAAAAAGATGGAATAAATTAAGGCCAAGTTTAGGAGGATAGTGATATCATTATTTAGTTGTTTTTGATTGTTTGTTTTGTTGTTGATTTGGTGTTTTCTTTGTCTGTGATTTTTTTGTCTTTCCTTCCTTTTTTCATCGTAGTTGTGTATTTGTATTTGGATTGTTTAAATAAAATTTTAAAAATGCACCTCCTACCAGGTAGCAGAGTGGGTGGAGGCAGGGACAATCCATACAGACCAAACTCAATCGGGTCCACTATACTCAAAGTGGATCTGCAGCCTAGAGGATCCAAATCAGCGAGCAGTACTCCTAATGTATTCTTACAGGAACTGATGGTGTGCCACTAGTCATCAGCAGCTAATTAACAGCAGCCTAAAGTGCCAAATTTAGACATAAGCACATTATCATTTCTGTAATGTCACCAGGCTACAGCAAGACACATTATGGAGACTAGAAAGCAACCTCAAAAACTGTCTTAGTGTGTTATTGTCTTCACATCAGAGCTGCTGTATTTTTGTTGTAATCAAGAGAACAGTTTTGGTTTGTATTGTGATCCAAAGCACCAACAAACAAACACAATGAGACTGCACATAATTAAGCCGAGATCACAAGGATGCCAAACCTGGATACATCAAGCTCACAAAATGATCACTGAAGCTACACATACATGTGATTACACAATTGCCTCTCCAGCCTTCTGTCATTAAACCAGCACTTCCTGGCAGCAGTGAAAGCAAGTGTTAATACTGTATATTAAACTGCAGGTGGTTGATATTGCAAACTTGTTAGCTTACAGCTGCATATTATGCCTTCAGAAGTTGCGTTCAGTAGATTTTTAGAGCTTTGTTGCAGCATATTGCTGTCTGCTCTGGCCGAAAACACAATGACAGTGGTGAGAGTGAACTGAAAGAATTTACAGACCAAACACAGAAACAGTGAGCTAAACTCTCTATAAATCTGCATGAAGCCAGGGGAAGCTACAGAGTCAGGTGATAATTCTTTACAGGTTCATTAACACTATCAGCCCTTGTAGCACTTTTTCTTCACACTGTTACTTGATACATCGTTCCATTGCAGACTGAAAAACTCATCCGTTCAGACTGCACCTTAGCCAATAGAAAAGTAGTGATAATAAACTATTAATGGTAATAATAATAAGGACACTAATAATAATAATAATAATAATAATAATAATAATAAAGTCCCTTTTTATTTCCTCTTGTCTCTAAATGTAGCGTTTGAAGTGGATTGTATATTTGATGAAGTTGATGTACTCAGACAATTCTTCAACTTTTTGGGGTTGTGCCGACATGGTTGGAAGCACGTAGTGTAAGTCACTTTTGATAAAAGTGTCAGCTAAATAATTTAATAATGTAATGTGTAAAATATTGATTTTATTTATTCATTCATTTTTTTATATTACTTTTAACATTGCACTCTGCTCTTTCATTTCACCCTCCTCCATTAGAATGAGGGTTTTTTTTTCTCTAAAACATGAAGGTGAACAATATTACAGAAAGGTGTTCTGTTAGGACCCTAGCACCAACCTATGCAAGAACCCTGTTGAAATAATGTCACAAAAATAATTGCATTTTTGAGGGGCCAAAACTTTGCACACGCATCAGAACTGATAGAAAAACAAGATATATTATGGGTTGTGTGCTTGGGTGTAACAAAATGGCTCCATAGGGCCCCCTGGAGAATTTGTGCAAAGTATGTATCACCTTGAGGTATGAAGATTGGGAGGCTCATGTAACACCCCAAAACCTCATTCATTTTTAAGGCTTTTTTTTTTTGCAACGAAATAGGCAGTAGTTTATGACTCCAATGAACATGCTCCATGCCCCAAACTTCAGGTGTGGTAAGAGTCCTCGCCTGAAGACATCTACATGTAAATATTGAGTTAAAGTCAGAGTGCCACCTACTGGCAACAGGAAATCACCTGTTTTATATTTAGATGTACTTCTCTGAGCCAAGTGTGAGCAGAAAGACCTGAGACCTTGATGATACTTTATAGTGAAGATTGTGGTTTTCATCAAACAGTGTTGCCATGATGGTGTGGCAAATTTGATGTTTCGACATAACACAAGAAGCTGTTGTAGCTTGATTTTACACAGGCCGATCTGCCCCAAATTTCACATGCTGGATAAAAGGCCAGGGCTGAAGACATCTACAAGCCCATAGTAAGTCATTGAATCATACTCACAGCGCCACCTAATGATAAAAGGAGGTCAGCCATATGTGACCAGGATCATTAGGTTTACATGAAATGTACATGGTGTGGTCTACACATGATATAGGGCAACATGATGTATAATTAGTGTGTGTTCTCTAGTGTTACATAGAAGAACCAGGAAGTAGTATGCAATTTGTGATACATCATTTCTAGTGCAAAGCACTCCATGCAGGTTGTGTGTGTAGTGTCCAACTGCCACATCAACCGACATCCCCCCGGCACCCTCATTTGCGGGATGGTGTCATTGCTACTTACAGCTTTAATTAGTGTTACAACTGACTCTAATGTGTTTGTCTTACATTAAAGTTTTCCCTTACAGAGTTGTTTTACTTGAATGACTCTGCTGAAGGACGGAGCAGATTTCACCCTCAAGTTCTACGCGGGACCTTTTACTATAGGTTTCCACCACAGGAACTTCGGGATGATTTTACGGGGCCGGGGCCGTTGGTGCGTGTCTCCACCACAGGAACCACCCCCGAAGGACGAGTTCTGGAACTTTTACAGGGGCTAAACAAGTCCCTGCCTCAGAGTAGGTACTCAGAACGGCCCCGAAAAACTCCTAGCTGGGGCTTGGGGTTTACTTGGTGCTGATTGGATATACTCAAGGTGGGATGTGATGTCAACAGAAAGTGACAGTATAGCCGGCATTTTTAAAACTCAGCAGACGAGGTTTAGCTCGTTCATATAGCTTCCACCACCATGTAAACAAAGAGACACGCCAGAAACCCAGCAACCACCTCAGCTCCTTTCATGTTGTCTGCTTTCTTCTTCTTACTTCTGCTTCGTACTTCTGCTTATTCTTCTTCGTTGTTATTCTTCTTTGTTTGTTTCTTTGCCGCGTCGCCCCGGTCAAAATGGTTGCGCAATGATTACGTCACATCCAGAGCCCGGTAACTTTACAGAAACCTTCCTCCTACTCCGCTCTCTCAGCGGAGACACGGCGGTTGAGAGGGCCGAGCGAGAGGACATTCCTGTAAAGTTCCTGCCCCCCAAATAGTACCAGGAACTTCTTCAGTGGAAACGGGCCTTATATCATTGTTCCAGTACTCAACTAATTCTGTGAATGATTTTTTTTTTTTTTTTAAAGATATTTTTTTTGGCATTTTTAAGCCTTTAATTGATAGGACAGACAAGTGTGAAAGGGGGAGAGAGAGAGGGAGTGACATGCAGCAAAGGGCCACAGGCTGGACTCGAACCCGGGCCACTGCGGCAACAGCCCCGCACATGGGGCGCCCGCCCCACCACCAAGCCACCGACGCCCCATTCTGTGAATGATTTTGTGGGAAAGAAAATACAAAATCTCAATGTAATTAAAATAACAACACTAATGTAAAAGTAATGTTCACGTTATTGTGTTAACAACTACTGCCTTCCAGAAAACCACAGACTTCAGAACAGTATTATAAAATCCAACTGTAGCAATGTGGAAACGTGTTATCCAGGTATTTGAGGTCTGACTTAGCTTTGTAGCTTAGTAATTAGTAAGTACACTGCAAGGTACTAATGTAGGAATGTTGCCTTCGTGGTAAAAAAAAAAAAAAAGAAAGAAAAAACAAGCCGATACTTTAGCAAACCAAGCTAACTACCAACACCTAACCATCCAATGTGAAACAACACCTACCCGTCTAAAGTTAAAGTGAAAGCCAACCTCAGATTCACACTTTTCTTTTGGAACAAGCTCTGCCTGCTTGGTGTTTCACCTTCCATAAACATTTTTTCGGCTCCATGTTTACAATTTTCAGAGCTTCGTATTGAATGTGTGCTGTTTGCTGTCTGGTGCCCGGTCACTACCTTTTCATAAAGTGTTGACTTCACCTGCTTGCTGGTACTGGCAACACACAACTGCCTCAAGGTTGTTGTCGATGGATGTCCAGCCAAAGAAAAAAACAAGAAGTAAATAAGAAAATACAGGCAGGGGCAGGATCTGTGCAGATAAATACCCTGACAAACACTTCAAGTGAGTCATAATTGATGCTTGAGAGGGATTACTTTTGTATGAGTCCACACACATTGTTTTTAGGAAAATCCTGCGTAGTGTACCGTTTAAAAAATGACAACAATTGTGTTAATTGTCATACTGATGAAACCCACAGCTTACTCTCCTCCCTGCCTTTCTTATTTATCTTCTGTCTCAATCTATCTTCACAGTGACAGGCATGGGCAGATCCCTGATAACACATTACAGAGCTGGCATTGAACCACTGCAACATGCTCAAACCACCAAACAAGAATATAATGAGCTCAGATGAAGCTGCTGTGCTAACCAACTGAAGGAAAAGGAGGGAGGGAAAGACGTGTTGAGAGAGAGGAGGAAAGAAAAGAGAAAACTGAGCAGCAGGAGGACATGCAGGGTGGCAAATGAAAATGATGTAATCGGCGCATTATGTCCACTTGAGCTACAATACACAACACTGTTGGCATCCGATGCACAGCTGGTTGGTGTACTCTGTTACACAACATCAGCAGCTTCAGTAAAAGGAGTTTAGTTTCATGGGTACATTGCACTTCGCTCATAAATGCACACACAAAGTCTGGCTGTGGTCGAATGAGAAGCTCTGGTGGCAGTATTTTCCCAAAAAATGTCCCCAACATCTTTCAAGACAGAGGACGGTTGCCATAGAGTATATTTATGTAATGTAACAAAGACATTAAGATGGTGATAGCGTAATGAAGGTGACTTTGACTCCAGACTGTTAATGTTTAAGCATCTCGTGCCCCCGTCCCGTCTCTCCAGCCTTCAACCCCCCCCCCTTGCAATCTTTATTCTCCTCAATCCTTTTATTGTCATCATTATCCAGAGTAATCTCTGCCCACATGCTACTCTGCCTATTGATTGTCTGTGGATCCTCTTCAGCCAACTGGGTTTTCAAGGGTACGTGCAGGTGAACAAAATACACCCTCCTGAGTACGTAGCCGCACCTACCACTGACATTGTTGTGTTGTCATGGTGAGATAAATACAGGACCTTGCACCAATTGAGAATTTATAGCAGAGACATTTAATCAGTAATACAAATGTATACTACAGCAACCACTGTGACCTTGTTGGACTCTGGATGAAAGATACACAAGTTTACATGATTAGTCTTCAATTCATAGCATACCGTCAGCCCAGTCGACGGAGTAAAACTATGGCACTGTATGCTGCTACAAACTATGGATATGTTTTATATGTATCATATCAACATTTTTAAAGTGAAGTGTTCAGATTACATGTATATGCTCTGAGGAGGGGTTGGAGGATGACATGACACCCATGTGACAGCAGCTGACTGCTGTCTGAGACCAACAAACAACAGAAGCGGGGATTTTTAACATAAATGAAACAGGAAATCAACTTCCAGCACACCCCAATAACTTTAATTTCCTTCTTTCGTTCATTTGGATTATCCTGCACTTGCTGGCACCCTGGAGAGAGGCACAGCTGTGCACCGGTGATCTTCAGTTCTTTGAACAACATATAAGTATTTTTAATATCATGTCGGGACATTTACAGCCTATTTGTTGGGACAATAGGGGTATTTTTAACAACATGTGTCCAGCCTTATTTGTGGTAAACAAACTGGGTATGTTAAGCCAAAACCTGATCTTTCCTTAACTCTAACTAAGTGGGTTCACATACATAAATTAACTGCTACTCGCAAGAAATAAGTCCTTACTTATTCAATGACTGATAGCTGTACAGGCAGCTGTGAGCAAAACACCAAACTAAAAGAGGCAAAGAATATATATATTTTTTTAATTTTTTTTATATACTTTATTAATCTCCCTGAGGGGAAATTCCATTTTTTACTCTTTTTGTCATTAACACACAAATGCGAAAGACACACACATGCACAAACAGGACCTATACATGCGCAAAGTGGAGAGATGTCAGAGTGAGGGGGCTGCCTTTGTCAGGCGCCCCGAGCGGTTGGGGTCCATGTCATTGGTCCAACAGCACATTGGTCTGACATCCCATTAGTCCGACATCCCGTTCTTCCGATATGTGATTATAGTAGGCTATACTGTATTTGTGTACCATAGAGGATCAGCAAACGCAACAAAAGTAGGCTACTGGTCGAGATACAAGTGTCATAGAGAGAAGAGAGTGAAACACCGTAACCTCCTGTTATTAACTCTGGGGTCAGGGTTGTGTGGGGAGCTCTCCGCGGTGCTGAACGGCTCCCGGCGGGTGTATTTCAGCCTTGATGGTGTGCCGCGACCGGCTCTGGGTCAGCTGGGAAAGGCTTGAGGCGAAGCAGGCTCATGGCTTATGTGTTTGCCACTTTCTTTTTCATTTTAACCCACACCATGATCTTTTCCTGACCCTAACCAAGTGGTTTTTGTGCCTAAACCTAACCAGACCTTAACCACAGGGCATCGTGATGATTTCGGAACAACGGGACTTCTGAACAATGGGTTTAATATGGTCCGGACGGGGACTTGAACATGCGACCCTCTGGTTTCCAACCCCAGTCCCTATGAACTGAGCTACTGCTACTGAATAGCACCTGTGTGTAGGACTATGCAGCAAGCGCACAGAGCTGCCACCATGCTTGCAAGAGAAGCATGTTCAGAATAGTGCTGAAGGACGCACACGCTCACACGGGTTTAGTCTGCTCCCAAAGTTGAGTCCTGCTCTCACGAATCAACCTGACTTTTGACCGATTGTGGGTGGAAACCAAGGGCAGCACTGGACCTCTTATGATTGGTCGCCTTCAATGCAATCACACCCACATGAACCTCCTTGTACCTTGACTGACAGCTGTCATTACAGGAAACCAAGTTTTCACCGCAGAAGAAGATCTTGATTTCTGCCACCGAATGTGTCAAAAGTTGGATTGATTCACGCAAACAGGACACAACTTTGAGAGCAGACTGAACATGTGTGAACGCTCGGTGCTTGCAAAGCAGACACTCTCTGAAGCGTGATGGCTGTTCTGTGAACCTGCCGCTTCTCACACAGGTGCCATTCTTTACCTCTCTATGTTTTGTTTCTCGCTCACAGCTGCCTGTACAGCTCTCAGGTGTGGAATTAGTGCGCAAGGACTTGTATCATGCGAGTGATGGTGAAAGGATAATTTCGGACCTTATTTCCCTGTGTAAATTGATAAAAAAGACTGATGTGAACAACAATTTTTGAAATTGGTCCAGTATTGAGCGAGCCACCAGCAGCTGGCAGCCGTGCAACAGGCTGTAATGGAAGCATACGGGGCAATCGAACACCATCACTGTATGTCTATTAAAAGTGGTTCTTTTTGCCACAGAGCGGCAAGTGTCTCTTTACCTTTTCACTTGATCCACTCTGTTTGTTATTGCCTTGTTAAGCAGGAGTCTCCTTCTGAAATATCACAAGATGTTGCTAGTTGCAGTGTAGTCTCGCTCACCAGACCTTTCTCAAGAAAAGAAAGGTCTAGCTGGGCCGACTCTCACTTTAAGATTGGAGAAAAAAACGCCCCGGCTGCTTGTATTTCTTTCAACCAATCACAATCGTTCTGGGCGGTGCCACAGCAACGGTGCGCTTGCAAAAAAAATTGCTGGGGGGAAACAGGTTTTGGTGTAACACGCCCACAAAAATATCGCCTACAGGATGCGAACCATGGCAGAAAAATGGCTACATCCCTGCAAGATCAAACAACGCAAAAGTTAGTAAAGGACGTGTTGAAAACTGCTACACAACCAGAGGTGGTAGGGCGGGACTTCAGCGGGTGGCTTGTTCCGCCCAATGAGAGGCTGATCTATGCAGCGAACTTCCGCCCACACAGACTAGTTGCAGTGCAACAATAGTGGAACCATGAGTGAGATCTGGAGAGAGAATAATAACCCGTGTAGTTTATAGAAAATGTATTTTAGTGACGTGTAATAGATTTTCAGTATCACAGATGATTATTTATCTAATTTCAACAATGTCTCTTAGGCACTTATAATAATCTGAGCTGCTCTTTGGAAAAAAATAACCACTTTAAAGGGACTTACAGTGATGATGTTTAATTGCCCCGTGTGCCTCCATTGCAGCTCCTTCTGCAGCTGTTGGCCGCTGCCCGCTCCCTCGATACTGGAACAATTCCAAAAAGCCAAAATCAAAAATTCTAAAAAAATGTTCACTTCAGTCTCTTTGACAAATTTACACAGGGAACTAGGGTCCAGGTTGAAAAATGCCAAAGTTATCCTTTGATATCTGCACGTGGGCAATAATATAATTTGCTTCTGAGTATATTTTATTGTGCTCACGACATAACATTACATAAAACAGGGCCATAGTTTTGTGCCTACACATAGCCTAATGTTTTACACTCGGGTTGTTTGAGGACACCTGAGAATATTAAGAACTACCCACTTCTTTTTAGCTATTTTCCTTCCACTGTGGCCTGTAGTCAACCACAAATCCGTTTAAGTATAAGGGATCATCTCATCAGAAATTTGACATTGACAAAAGCATAACAACACCGAGCAGAATCTCCCTGTCTGCTTGTCTAACTGTATAAAGTAATTCAGTGTATAAATGCTCAGCTTGATGTTCCTTCAGGCCAGTAACACAGGCGGAGAGATCCACTCTACGCAGCCTTGTCATTGCCTATTAATGACTCTTCAGACTAAGTGGCTGCTTGAACACTGCCTGTTCCCTTGTTCCTGTTGACTCCCATTTGTTGCTTGGCACCTTTTCTGCACCTCTTATGTCAAAACACACTCATGAAACATGACAAGCCTCACATACTAATACAGCTGTCGTTTAACCTCAGGACAGACTATGTTTCATTAACAGCACTGTACTAAAGTGGTGATGAGGAAGGATGAAGAGGAGTGGGTGCTGTGTCTTTTGATGTAACAGCGCAGGGCTTTTTTTGTACTAACTCAGAGGGAACATTGTTGCTTTTTATTTTGGTACAGTTTCCTTTTTTTGGACAATTTATTAGCAAGGGGTGGGCATGTTGAAAAAGAAGAGAATCTACAAACTGTTGAGGTTACAACATTAGTCTTTCACCTTTTTACTTGTTGTAATTGGTAGGGCTGCCCCCTAATAGTCGCCCAAAAAGGTCATTAGTCAGCAATATTTCATTGCTTGCTTAGTTGCAGAAAAAATAAAATAGAAAATAAAACAAACAAATGTGAAACTCTATTAGGAGCTGTGCCTTGTCAAAACAAATCAAAACCTATATGAATGGACCATGTGGGAATTTAATTTGAAAGGACAGACACAGGAAGTGACCACGCTCAGCAGTCAGACAGGAGTTAATAACATGTTGGGCAGGAAATCCAAAGTGTGGGATCATTTTGAGAAGGTGAAGGATGAACCCAAGGTGATATGTAAACTCATCTTCATTGGTCGACTACAAACATGACGTATCATCTGAAACATGGAAGTAGCTACATGCCCATTAGCCACTTAGCACAATCATTACTGCTTTGCCCACAGCGTCATTAACAGGCGGCTCGCTCAGTGTGTGACGTGCACTTGTAGATAAAATATAGGCCTATATTAATGAAGGTTCATTAGTACGGTTTTGTATTTCTCTGTAATGTAGCACAGTGTTAACAATGTTACTGATACTATTCTTTCTCACACCTTCAACTCAAACCATTGTGTTGCCCCGCCCAAAATATATCATTTAACAATTACCGTAATATTGTAAACATGGCCCTAAATGATGACTATCGGTCAGCTAGAAATATTCTTAGTCAGGAGCAGCCCTAGCAATCAGTCTGTTATTTTAACAATATAGTTTTTTTCAATCATCAATATTGGCAATATTACCTTCCGTATATGCTCCCTTTCCTACGCTATATTTCCCTGTTGTGTTATTCACGCCTTACTCGCATTTTTTCTGCTGTCACTCATGCCACCTGATACTCATCTAGCCACACATCTTCAGTGACATATCTTCTTAAAGCACTTCAGAGTATAAATTGAGCCTCAACAATGAGTGTGCCTTCCACTACTTAACTTTTTTTAACTCACATTTTTCTTCCTCTATGCCACTCTTCTCCTTTACCAATCCCTCTCTTCATCTTTCCATCACCCGCTTTTCCCCGTTTGTGTGAACTGCTTGACTGTTATCTTTAAACTTGCCGTGGATAAAGCAATATTGCACGAAACGCTCATTTAGCACTGTAGTTTCTAAAAATAACATGAATGAATGAACTATCTCTCGAATCCCTCTCCATTTTAATATCACTCTCAGCGTTGGCTCGCAGTTTAGATTTTATAGTGATGAAGTGTAGGTTATTAGGCATAAATGGCTGATAAACACTTGGCATTTAGAACAGTGATGCTATAATTTATTCTGTCTCTGCAAGACTCCGACCTAAGCTGCATGTTTTGGCACCAGCACAGGGACATTGGAGTAAAAAACACTATTCAGTATGCCCAGTTCTCTCTCTCTCTCTCTGTCTCTCTCTCACACACACACACACACACTCACTCACACACATATACAAAACACTAAATGCAAGTGTACAAAAACATAAACTGAATTGTGCCACTGCAAAATAGAAACACTGTGTTTCAGACCCTCTGTTATGTCCCGAATGTGTTTTAACCCAAACTGCATTCAGCATAACCCATACGATCCCAGCCGTCATTGGGTGTAGATCAGAGTTAAGGTTGGTGTGTATGTGTGTGTGTGTGTGTGTGTGTGTGTGTGTGTGTGCATGAGAGTTACCTATCCTAAACACCGGCCATTTGATAAATGGTTGGAGTGAGGCTGATGTGGGTCGATCAATCATCTAGACCTTGGTCTATGGCAGGCAAATAAAATAAAACGTCCCAGGTGCATAGGCAGGAGAAATATGGAATGGGCCGGAGTGACAATGACGGAGGCCTCCAGACATGAGAGACGGGATTCACCTAAAACACACTGGTGCATGCAAACACATGCACGCACGCACACACACACACGCACGCACGCACGCACACACACACACACACATCTATGCTCTTACCTTCAGTGCTGTCTGTCTCAAACAGTATTTGCTAATGTTTGTCCACCAGCGACCAAACTGATTTTGGCTGCTATCTATTCATGTCTCTGCGTGTAGGGTGTGTAGCCCTGTAGATAGTGACCTCTTGACAGTCATCGATAGAATAGAATCCATCTCCAGAGTGTGTCATGACACAAACCTAGGACCTATGACATGCTGTTAGTAAATGCAAGACTGAACATTAAAGTGTGGTCGACATAGCAGATTCATTCAAGCACAAAACTATTCTTCGAGGAGCGTGAATGGCAACTTGTGCATGTCAGATGCACAAATGATCTGCAGGAAAATGTCTGCTCTGTATTTGCTTTCTGCCTTGCAGTTTCACTTGTGCTTCAACTCTACAGGTAAGGCCTGATTTAGACTGTCTTCAGGGAGGCTTCCCGTATGTTCTGAAGGTCAGAAAGACCCTTTAGATTGTGTCAAGGAGTGGGAGGGGTGCTGTGGTAATGTGCCGCCTACGGTTAAACTGAGGGGCAAATGTAAAGAGCCACGAGGGAAGAGGAGACCACTGCCAATTTTTCTGAACACCTTTTTAGAGCATTGTTGTTGGCACCAGTTATTGATGATCCAATGCCCTTTGACATAGTTTTCTACCACCAAACTGGATGCAAAGTCTGAGATTCCACCGACTCACAACTAATATAATTCCTTTGTTTAAAGGAGCTCTAGTTCATTGTGCATGAGTTGTCTGAATACGGTTTTCAACATGGAGGTGGCTGAGCCAGCATCTCGCGTCTAATGGTACCGGCTCAATAAAAAGTGCTAGCAACAGGGACAAAGCTAATGATGTTAGGCGGGGGGAAGCAGAGGGTGGGCGCTACACTTCCGTGACAACGCTCTCCTGATATCAACTGTAACCGCCATATAATTTCAGTGCAAAGCAGCAGCCATGAGCTATCTAGTGGGATACTCACATGCATCCGTGTGCATGTGCGGCTGGACCGGCTTACCGCAACAAACCACAGAGAAGCTCGAATCGCAACACACACAGAGGGGGCTTAAATCAGTCTTTGCTCAGGATGCCATTTTTCCATGTCTTTACATAGCAATAGAGATTAGCTGCTGCATTAATGCTCTGAATATCACATAGATAAGTACATAATGTAGGGACTAACTTAATAAATTACTTTTGTAATTGGTTTGTGATACACAAACTCAAGCCGAGATGCAAAAAAACAACAACACAGATTTACTCATTGTTTTGATTTTCCAGCCCGTAAACTTACTGTTATAGTTCAGTCTCAGTGTTCTCAGTAGTGCAGTTTTCAGCAGGTAGCTTGTTTTAACCCACTGGTCACAAAGTTAGCAACAAGCTCGTGAACACAATGGAGCGTTTATCAAATAAAGAGACAGATTTTTCCTTCAGAAGTTGGTAGAGACCAAAAACAGAGGTAAAAGACAGTGACTAATGGACTTGCATTAATCAGGTGGCCAGAAACATGACTACAAAGGAATGATAATGTTGCCACTCATCTGCTGGATGAAGTTCACCATTTCAACTTTTTGTCAGTGTTTGTCTTTACAGCTTGTCCATTGCCTACAATGGACAAGTGGCCTACAAACTAAGTTAAATCAGGTGTAAATAAAAAATGAGCAGATCACAAATAAACCAAATAAAGAAATAAATAATGATTAAATTACAACTAGCAATACTGCCAACCTGTTGTTTTTAAGATTTATTATTTATTTGAACACTGAATATACATCAAAAAACATATTTACTTCACACACTCTAAAAATTATTAATGGGGTTAGTGTATAATGCATATAATAAGGACGTTTTCCCACATAAAAAACATTGTTTGTTACATTAATGTGTTTTAGTCAGTTAACAATATATTTTAAGAAGTTGGTCAAAATCAAAACCTTTTTTGAGTTGGATCCAATTAAAATAAATAAGTTAGAATATCTTACATAAAACAAATTTACTCACTCACTCTGACATCTCTCCACTTTGTGCATGTGTGTGTCTTTCGGACCTGTGTGTAATTGATAAGCAAGAGTGAAAACATTAAATTTCCCCTCAGGGGGATTAATAAAGTAAATAAACTATCTATAAACTAAACTAAACTAAACTAAACTAAACTAAACTAAATTGACCACTAAATATAACCACAACTTTTGGATAAAAATTACGTTGGTTAAACTTAATCAAGCTTTTCAAGGTCAAAGCAAATCATGTTGATTGTACTCAACTGATTGAGTGTGTCATATTATAATAAAAGACTCGTCAGACTGAGTCAGTAATGCCAGAGTTGAAACTACTCACAAAATGCATGCAAACCGTTACCTAATTTTGTTAAGTTGAACCAGTGAATTCTTTTTTTAGAGTGTACAGACAAAGAAATCAAAAGAAATCTCACACTCACTGTTTGAGTAATTGTGTGTCCTATCCAGGCTGACAGAAGAAACACAGATGGCCCACACACATTGTGTTGTGATGATGTCTTTATCACAGCAGCTTTACTTTTGTTGGCACTGGGCGCTCACACGCACACAGACAAATATTTACTCATTCATTCATTCATTACTTGGAACTCAATATGTCCGTTCATTTACAGCGCACGTCTAGGATGTAGAGCCGTGGGCGGAGAGATGCCCACCATATATTTGGAGCTAAACTCCAGTGTGAGTAAACGTTATGTTTTTTTACTCATTTAGTGGAATTTTATTTCAAACAGATGCCCTCGTAAGTTTATAACATAAGCAGATGGGTGGCACACTGGCATGCAGAAAGCATTAATACTAAATAAATTGCCTCCATTAAATTCCGTGTAGTAGTCTTGATGAGTTGAGTGCATCTCAGTGCTGTACAGTGTGTTAGGACGTATGGTGTGAGTATAAGAATGCCATACATACATGACATCCTCATACATTACTTTTTTTTTTCATACACCATAATATATTTCGATATCATCAGTCTCTCATACTGCTTGTATTACCAACTTATTCTACATGCACTGAATACAGTTTGCAACAACGTTCTTATACAGAAACTGAAGGCTGCTATATTGGAAGGTTTGGCATTGCTTATATTAGAATTGCCTATATGGACACACCACACACACACACACACAAACACACACACACGCATACACAGACAACTGGTTTTTCTTGCGGACAAGACAATCCGATGCATGGTGAATCACTCCAAGGGATGGTACAACTGTTATTGCATTAAGCTAAGTAAATTACAATAATGCAATAGGGTCTGCGGCACATGCAGTGAAAGCAAAAGATGCATGGACCAATAACACACACACAGACACACACATACACATACACGCACAGGCAGACCCAGGAACCTGTAGACACCAAATATTCATTGAATTACACTCAGTATAAATCTTTTAGACAAACGTGTGTGTGTGTGTGTGTTCAGTGTGTTCTGGTCAGATGTGTACAGGCTGGTGTCAGGGCCTTTCCTCCTCCTCCATTTAGAATATGTTATATGTGATGACGCACGTCCTTGCCATGCCATGCAGCATGATTTAGACCTATTTATAGCCTCTTCATTCCATACATACAAACATGCATATCCTGCACTTATACTTCCACTTATACACATACACTCTATAATATGCGAACTATGTTCACACACATACTGTGTATTAACTGAATATGACGTCATGTATGCATACATACTGTAGACATTTCTCTGAATGTTTCCTTATGACACCCCTTTTTGCAGTCGTAGCAGTCTGGAATCCATCCAGGACAACTTCAAAACAATGGATTCCAGCCTGCAGAAACTCTCAGCTAAAAAGAGAGGAGACCTGGAAAATATCTGCAGTTATTTTTGAATGGAGGCAGAAATCTAATATTGGTCAGAAAAGGCTAAGAAATGCAGCTGGATGCAAAAAAAAAAAGCCTGCTGACATTTTTCCTTTGTCTGTAATAAGCAGATTTTTTTTCCATTCCTTCACACACTCACAGACTTATATACACTGACACACACACACACACACACACACACACACACACAGAAATCATTAAGTATATACCATGTACTTTAGCTGAAATTGAATTTTCTACATTGAAAAGACTGCCTTGAATTGGCAACACACACACACACACACACACACACACACTAGTTTAAAATATGAACTCTATACCATGCACTTTTACTGCAGTTGAGTAGTCATTTGTTGAGAATGTTTGGTAGTAATTAACAGTGACACTAGACTTTACGACACTGACAAGCAACACAGTACAAACATATTTTGTTATAAACAAACCAAACAACTTTGCTTGGATGTTGCCATGTTGATCTTAATGAATTATGAATTATAAACAAGTAATAGCAGTTTTAACTTTGGCACCTGCTTTAGATTTTGTGTTAGTCTTAGTCAGTGTTATCTAGTTTTAGTCAAATTTCAGTCATTTGACTTTTGTTAGTTTTAGTTTTAGTCAACAACTAAGGACATTTATGTCTAGTTTTGTTCAGTGAAATTATAGTTAAATTTAGTCATGCAATTTTAAGCCTGAGCATTTTGAGCTGTCACTGTTTTTGTTGTGTACAGCTACTGAAGTTATGCATGCATTCTTATTTATTGCAAGGTTTAATTATGATTTCCAAACTGTTGAAAATGGTAGGGATGCAGAATAATATTGCCATGTCATCGGTATCAGCTAATATTGGCTTTAATATGAAATATCTGAATATTTTCTTTTAATTGACAATGTCAACATGTACAAAACATCACGCAAGAGCCAGTGCAACGAAGAAGAAAAGATAAATATGGCATGCTTGTAAATGACGATGAAAGGGCCATTAGCCAAAGATAATATGTCTTAAGTGCTTATGATATGGTTACTTACTTTTTGGTGCAAAAAGAACTTACAATATTATATGAAGTGCTGATACCCCTGTGTGAAGATAATATTCACAATAACTGTAAAGGAACCAGACATCCAAATAAGTTTGTAACTTTAGTATATTAATAAACTATTATGAATAGAACGTATTGAACAATAAAAGAATTGGGCCCACAGATGTGTTACCATTACAGTCTGTGAAAGTCTATGTTTTATGTATGTTGGAGCTCAGAGGAATGAATCCGTACATTTAGAGTTCAGTAACTTACGACACCACACCATCCTGATCACAGTAAATCCAGAGGCTGCTGCCTTATGAAGTCCTTCACAGAAAAAACATACCAAAAAAAAGTTTTAAATCCAAAGGCCGATGCTAAAAAACAGCTAGCGAGCTGAGTTACACTTCATCAAAAGGGAGTGGGAGGGCACTAATAATATAAATTAGACGTGGGAGAACATTGATTTTTAATGGGTCTATTTTACCCCAGAGCAAGAGTAGTAGAGGTATTTCCCTCTTTCCAAATCTTTAGTAATCTTTCTCAAAATGTTAATCACTTTTACTGAAACTTTGTTTTTTAAGATCTGATTTAAGAGTGATACCCACATATTTAATGCCATCTGGAGACCACTGAGAAGGAGGTGCTCTGAGTAGTCTTTGTGGCAGTGTCTGTTCAAAACTATTGGTGTAGATTGCCCACAATTGATCTCACAGCCTGATATTTGGCTAAAGCTTTTGGTTAACTAGACATGAATTAGATGGAATTTGGAGTTTTGTAGTATTAGTAGGATGTCATCAGCATATAAAAAGAGTTCAATGAAAAGATCTTTAATAGGAATCGCCTGGATTTTACTCTTGGAACAAATCAGACTGACTAGTGGTTCTAAAGAAAGGTCTCTTTCCTTAAAGGAAATACCTGCATTTCAATACACATTATAACCATAGCTCAAGATTGCAATGGAGCCATAGCAACCCTCTATACAGGCCAGTATTTGCTCAGCCAGTCTCTTTGTGCCCATCCATTGACTCCTCAGCTGAATGCAGTGTCAGAGTGATAAATAATCTGAGAGTGGATATTCTGATGAAGTCTCATATTCAACCCATCATTTGAAGATTGTAGTAAAAAATAATAAAGGAAAAACTGCAAGTGCACAATGTTTGATCAGTTGAATGTCAACTTTTGACACAAAGTGCTGTGCTATTAAGTGGGTTGTGGGTTGTTTGCTGTGGTCACTGCTCTTGGCATTTTTGTTGCCCTTTGTGAGATTTGTGATGAGGCAGAGAAGCAGAGCAGAGTTTATAATTCCAGCGTCCCAACTTTTGACAAAAATGAAACAGTATTAATTGCTTCTTAATCAGAGCTGGCTTGTTTGTTTGTACATGTAAATTGAGCGTTCATTTTGTCCCCAAATGACAACAGGACCTTTGCCCTCATGTCTGTCTTGAGGACGTTCTATTTTTGGCAGAATTTTTTGTCATCTTTCTTTCCGTCTGCACATCTCGCTTTCTCTCTCTCTCTCTCTCTCTCTCTCTCTCTCTCTTTCTCCCTCCCTCTCTCTCTCTCTCTTTCTCACCATCTCTTCTTAGAGACACTTGTAGTCAAGTGAATAATGTATGAACTGGGCTGTGCTGTAGTCTTTGGGGAGAAGAGTAAAACATGCATCCACATCCTCATTCATAGGCTTTGACCCAGATTATGCTAATGTCTCCACCCTGCAAACACAACAAAATAAATCCAGTATAACCCCAAAAGCCTACAAAACCAATACCACGACTTTACAATATAGTGAGGAGGCATAAGTTTTACTCTGTATGTGTGTGTTTGTGTGTGTGTGTGTTTTCTCACAGTATGCCATATCTCTTTTTGTCTTGACATAGAGCAGCTCCCTCTGCGCAGGCACACACACACACACACACACACACACACACACACACACATATACACAAACACACGCTAGCAGGTGTGCATGCACGCACACAGAGTTGGGCATGTTTGTGTGGGTCCATGACATCCAGTAACTCATCCCAGTCTGATTGGCCTTAGTGGAGGGGCATTGTGGTCAGCAGAATAAAAACTGCTTACTCGATACTTTGTTGAGGTTTCTTTTTTGTTTGTTGCAGATATGAGTGACAGGAGGGTTAGCGAGGAACCCCATGGGTCACAGACCCAGTGAAATGATATTGCTTCTGCAGTGTGTGTTTGGGTGTGTATTGTAAAAAAAATAAAAAATAAAAAAATAGAGACAAAAGAGGAAGAAAAAGTGACAGGTAAACAGAAAGATAGAAAGCGTTTACATTCCTTTCCAGGTTTATTGAATTGAAATTATGCACCCTGATGAGTTGTATGACATTATGATAATTACTGCTGACTATACTGTAACCTAAAGCACATGTGAAATGTAAGCTGTCTTGATTCAAGTGAAATACTGTATATTAAAGAAATATGATGGCAGGTGTCTGAGAGAAAAATTTTCATTAATTGTACAGTGTAGGTGTTAAGCTGTTAATTATTGTGGCATTTAATCAGTGATAACAGCTCTGAATCAAACTATAGGGGAATAAATAATTAAGATTCAATTTAGAGAATTCAGAATTTTTGTGTCGATCTGACCTTTGAGCGATTAATAAGCTATAAAGAAATCCCATCCTTGTGATTTTATTAAAATTGATGAAAATTGATTGAGCACTAACATTTTAATCTCCAACAGGTGTACCACAACAAGAGAGAGAAAGAGGACTGTAAATACTAAAAAATGAAAAGCCTTCCACCCCCTTTTGTTAGTGCATGAAGTTCACACAAAACAGAGCAACACAATAGAAGGGCAATTAACGTAGTGTGTATTAGAGGTGTTTACGTCAGACAAATGCCACTTGTTTGGCACTCCTCATCATGTCTTTCACAGCTGCTGCATATTTTAGCTTAGCTGAAGTATGCTTCTTCTCATTTAGAGTCATGTAATTGCCCCAAAAGTTAAAATATTCATCAGACTCATAAAAACATCACCATTTTACTGCAGGGAGAGGAAGAGCTATGCAAAAGCCTTCTGCTCTTCCCTGAAATTGTACATCTTTAATAGGGGATAACACTCTCTGTGAAACTTAGTGGCTTTTCATGTTTTTGGGAAAATTGTCACGTCATGTTGCTAAATTCTCCAAGCGACCCAGGCAGCATTTGTGAATTAGAAGAGAAGCAGAGTGGAAATGGTAGACATGGCCACAGGAAATGTTCCAAGGAAAAGGTTAGTTTTTTCTTTTTTTTTTTTTTTTTTGAGAATGTAATTAAATTTGAACCTGAAGCACACATTCTTTGCAATGAAAATATTGGTGTATTTATGATGTATATTGGCTGAGTGATTGGTACTTAGGGTCGTTTCTGTGCAGATGTCAACTGGTGCCAATGTTGATGATGAGGACGATGATAATTATGATGATGATTATTATTATTACACATTATTATTGCACATTCTGTATTCTTCACTTGTACGACAACATTTTAATTTGCTGTGTGGAAGTTTGGGGCAACACTTACAAAAGCAACTTAAAACCATTATACATCTTTCAAAAGAGAGCAATCAGGATAGTACACAATGTGGGGTACAGGGAACACACTAACACACTGTTTTTAAAGTCACATGCATTTAAATTTTTAGATCTGGTCAAATTTAAAACTGCAATAATCATGTTTATGAAATAATTCACTTCCAGGCAACATTCACAAGATGTTTTGTGACAGGGAGGGAGTTATAATTTCAGAGGATAATTTAATAAAAAAAAAACAAAAACAAAAACAATGTGTTGGTACAACTAAGACGAATCTGTGTATTTCAGTGTATGGGTGGAGTAGTGGAATGGGCTGTGTGATAATTTGAAACAAAGCATAGATATAAATTAATTCTAAAAACTATACAAAATGTTGGCAAATATATAAATGGGGAAAGGTCGTGTTAGGAGAGTGCACATTTATTTTGTAACACTGGGTGGTACTTGAACTCCAAATAAACTGGGTTTATTACTCATTTATTTAATTGGGTGGTAAATAAACTGGGGATGGTTGTATATTAGTTGTAAATAAATTTGGGAATTTGTTGAAATAATATATGTGTTAAAGGAAGAAATGTAAGAAAGGGGTAGGGACATATAGGTTTTACTTCTACCAACTCCTTTTCGAACACTGTTATCTTTTTCTTGTTTGTTTTCTGTTATGATTTTCTTATTTTTGGTTTGAAATAAAGTCATCCATTCATTCATTCATTCATTACTATTATAATTATTATTATTGCCTCAAACAGCAACTGGGTATAGGGCAATCAATCAATCCAACAACCAAGACACAAAAACAGTTTTTATTAAGGTAAAAGGCAAAGATATAAACAATTATGTAAACTGAGTTATGATTAGTAATATGCATACACTGTGATTAATCAGCATATATGAAAAATCCAAATCCTGCTCAATAGATTTTCCAAGCAAGCCAAAGATTAAACATATGTCAGAGTAAACTCTGTTATATGGCTGGGATCTAAAGCATCAATTTCAACTGAAGACAATGAATTTTGCAAACATTTTTGTGACGTCTACAACTGTGGAAAAACTTTTTAAATTTAATGACTAATGAACGCTTTGAGCTCCACAATTTAAAAAAAATAAAAATAAAATAGGTATTCACTTCACAAATGATCTCACTGATAAGTGGGTGTTATTTTGTGAAAATGGTTTTCAAAAAGGGCACTGCATAATAATTAATAATAGAATAATAATAATAGAAATCCACTCATTAAGTGACAGCAATGATGATGGAATGGCAATGACAGTGATAGTTATGTTGACAAGATGAATAATTACGACCTCTACAGTGCAAGCATTGATGAAGAGATGAGGATCGTGTAGGTGACAGAGACAGATGAGATGACTGTAATTATGACAACGACAATGAATGCACCCAAAAAGACAAAAATAAAAATAATAAAAAAAAACATCCGTGAGGTTTTCATTGGCAGTGATGACTGTAATGACGACAGAGACGATGAGGGCTCATGGCAGTAACAGTAAAGTTGAACTGCAGCAGCCACTGCCAAGTATTACTCATCCTATAATGTAATGAGAACACATGGTTCTAATGCTCAGTGTTTAACCTCGCCATGAGGCAAGGACAGCAGCGCAGGCAAGACCTGACACACCAAAGTGAAAATATGCAGTGATTTCATGTATGCACTGGCTTACACTTATGGACAAGTACAGACATGTTGTGCCGGTATTAATAATTTATGTCTGCATGCATGTCTTAAATGGGTGCACAAAATATTAAGATTATGCTCTCTCCCTGTCTTTGTCTCTTGCCTTTTTCCGGCTCTATTATGTACATCCACATGCATTAAACATTGCAAACTAATCTATTTTTGGTTGGGGCATGCAAGGTTAAAAGATGCACAGCAGATGGGAAACCACACCGGTTTCCATCAGGGACTAATCCTCTTCTTCGCTCTCTCCCTCGATGTCTCCCCTTTACCCATTCTTTACCATCTCTTCTCTCTATTCATACATTCATTCATTAATGTATCCATTCTCCTTTAACAGAGTGTCCATTAAGCCCTACACTAGTGCCTTTATTTCCCCGTTTCTCATCTTGATTATCTTAAGAGTTGCTTTTGGTAAATCAAAACCACAATTTGAATCGTATGAAGATTAAGTCCTTTTTAACAGCACTAAATACACTTTTTTTTCATGAAACACAATGGCGCTAAAATGAACTGAATGGCAACGGAAATGAAATCAAAGTTTCTCTTTTTCAGTGTTTAAACACTGCATTTCTTATATAGATATGTTGCCTCCTGGATATACAGCAAAATGCTTTTATGTGAAGGAAATTCTGGCTTGAGAACCTCCATAATTCACTCTTAAGTAAACATTTGATGTTGGACATGAGGAGCTGAGGAGTTTCAACTTGTGACCTCTTGAGTGCCATGCTGGAATGTCGTGACAAAGTTGTACTTTAGCATAATTAAAAGGTAATTTGATGAGGTAAGACCATTATAGATTTGACGATGGTTGACCTGGAAGTGCACTGACTGTCGATGTTATCCATCTATCCATTTTCATCCACTTATCCGGGGCCGGGTAGCGGGGGCAGCAGGCCAATCAAAGCACCCCAGATGTCCCTCTCCCCAGCAACGCTTTCCAGCTCCTCCTGGGGGACCCCAAGGTGTTTCCAGGCCAAATGAAATATGTAATCCCTCCAGCTTGTTCTGGGTCTGCCCTGGGGCCTCCTACCAGTGGGACGTGCCCGGAACACCTCCAACGGGAAGTGCCCAGGAGGCATCCTGATCAGATGCCCGAACCACCTCAACTGACCACTTTTGATACGCAGGAGCAGCGTCTCCACTCCGAGGTCCCTCCTTTCATCCGAGCTCCATTACCCTATCTCTAAGGCTGAGCCCAGCCACCCTTTGAAGGAAACTAATTTCAGCCGCTTGTATCCGCGATCTCATTCTTTCGGTCACTACCCAGAGCTCATGAACATAGGTGAGGGTTGGGACATAGATGAACCAGTAATTAGAAACCACGATGGTCCAGCACAGCGCCCACATCACTGCAGACACCGCACCAAACCGCTGATCCATCTCATGCTCCATTTTACTCTCAATCTTGAACAAGACCCTGAGATACTTGAACTCCCTTGATTGAGGCAGTAACTTCCCTAACCCAGAGATGTTATCAGGGTTTTTTCCCCCCTAACCTTACCTTGCCATTTAGCCCCCATTACTACTCATAAACTACATTTAAACATTACATAAAGATTTATTTAGCTTTTCCATCCTATGAGTCATTCAAAGAACTGATGTGAGAAGATACCACAGGGTTAGGTTATTGGCACCATGTCATTGTAGCCAGGTGGGACTTATTATTGTGTCTAAATTTTAGTGTAAAATTATGATAGTTATGAGAGAAATTTTTAACATTTCACCTTTTCCTGCACAGTTCAGTTTTACAGAGCAAAACATTGCCGATGTCTCAGACACACAAAATAATAGGGTTCTTCCTTCCTTCCCAGAGAGAAAGAGAAATGGTGCAGGTTGTTAATCCTGATGTGTCTGACATGTACTTCAGTGTAGCTATTATACGGTACTGAGCCTAGGTGAGCACTGTAATTTAGTTATACCCAAGCTATCATCCAAAAAGGTACTTCAAAGTCAATTTAGAGTGTTTTGGTTAGGATAAATTAAAATTGAAAGCCAAATTTTGCATGATTTACTTATTTACTCATTTCATTACAGCTCTGGTATTATACGTCTATTATGCATTAGAGCTATTCCTTTTGTGTGTGTGTGTGTGTTTGTGAGTGTAATTCAATATTTCTCTGCCAATTAGTCCCCCCTCCGAACTTGTGCAATGTAGGAGGCATATCCACTCTTATTCCCATGTAGCAGTGGTAGCCATCACATCAGTTGCCCATTTTCCACCTTCTGGAAACCTCTTCCATTAGTCCAGCAGCCACTCTGCCTTTGCAATTTGTTTTTTCAGCACTGTTCAGAGTGGAACTGTTTGATCACAAGACTCTCCTGGCAGCCGAGAGCGTAAATAAATAAAATCAATAATCAAACAAGTGTCTGCTGCAATGTCTCTGTCATAAATAATGTTTAAAGTGGGACTTCTGATTGCTGCATCTGTAGCCAATGTGTGGAGCTGTGGGGGCTGCTGCCAGACCATTTGTGCCATCGGCCTCTGGAGAGCCCAATCTTGGAATCTGCAAGGCTGCTGCCTGCATCTGGGCCTTCAGCCCGAGCCCCAAGAGAGGACCTGGCCTATTTGCCTTAAATGCTATTGCACACATATTTAAGCACAAAGTAAGAGATAAAACCATTTGCGCACATCATTAAACCTTGCTGAAAAGATATATGCTGTACTCTACATGCACACAGCCTTGTCCATGAGCCCTTATGGATTATACTAACATGGGATTCAAGCCACAGGGTTACAGCAAACAGTATATATGCTTTGCTCCCACCAGCCACTGCATAGAGCATCCACAGCCTCATACACATTACACACACAGGCACACACATACAATGCTTCACTGAACTCTGTCTTCTGATGCGCTTTCTCTCTAGGGAATGTATGACCCCATAGGTTGCTGTACTTTCCTTGGCCCCTTGGCCACAGTTGTATGAGCCTATGGTATTGTGGTATGATAGTCTAAGTGTCTTTGATGTGTCTTACTTTCTGGAGCAGTGGTGATCTGTTTCCTGGGGCTGCAGTATGTGGGAAGAAGTTCATGTGTCTGGGGGATCCTCATAAGAAAGTTCTGACTGAGGCACTGCATGACAAAGGTTGGAAAATCTAATTCCAGCAACAAAGTATCCACAGAGTCGAGTGGCAGAGGTTTGAAGCATGTGACACGACACCATTTGCAGATTCCAATCCACGTGAAAGTGACAGGGCAACACAGAACATTACAGATGAACCAACATTTTTTTTTTTTTTTTTAATAATGCCGAACCATTTTCAGATGTACCACCTTCTACATGTTTAAATAAATTCAAACAGACTGAAAAGTATTCTCCATGACCTTGGAATACTCAAACTACTTATATTTTCACTCCCTGTTTGCAGGCCTTTAAAAAATTCATGCTCTTACTTTATTTCCATTTGCCCCTCTTTTACACCCTTGGGCTAGTTGGCTCGTGGAACAGTCCGTCTGTCTGTCTGAGCACAGATAGAAAGACAGACAGATAAATCAAGCACGAACTTGACGCTGCGGATCAGCAAAGCTCCCAGAGCTCATATCTCTCCTTTCTGTGGAGGCTGGGCTCTTCATCCCCAGAGCCCGGAGACAGGCTAGTTGCATCTGAGTCACTGCTGGGGGACGGCTGGATAGGATACTGGGAGAGTGTGTTTGTGTGTATGTGTGTGTGTGTGTGTGTGTGTGTTTATGTCCACCCATGCCTGGCTTTGGGCCCTCTGGCTAGCTGCAGCTCAATCTGCGATTGTCACTCTGCATGGAGTGGGATGGATGATTGACACATTCGTGTGTGTGTGTGTGTGTGTGTGTGTGTGTTTGTGTTGTTTGGGAGGATCTAGTGCATGTTCATGCCATGGCAAGTTGTAGGCAGAAGTGGAAGAAAGTATTTGTGTGTGTGTGTGTGTGTGTGTGTGTGTGTGTGCGAGAGAGAGAGGGAGAGGGAGACGGAGAGAGAGAGTACCTGCTGCAGGACACAGCAGGACAGTAGTGAGCAGATGGAATGTTTGATCCAGAACATGGCTGAAGGCGGGTGGGAAGGGACGCACACATGCACTCAGTCACTCTCCCTCCTTTCATACAAACACACTCAGGCCCACATACAGAGACAGACACGCTGGCATAAAGATAAATAAAACTAAAAGCTAATTTTCTCTCACTCTGTACAGTACAGACAGACAGACACACACACACACACCTGCCTAGACCAGCACATACTAGCTGAATAATCACTGTGAAACAACATGTTACTTTTTCAAGTTGCCTCTTCCTGTATCAGCACTACAGTATGTAAATAGCTAAATATCGAATCAAATATACCTAAATTCAGTGTAGTTCACTACTGCAATATTGCCATACATATTCAATATAAATTCCCATGATGCCCAAAACACACATGCACAAATATGTCATTGCTGGAACAATGGTCTTTTCATAAAACTTGGCTGTCTAGATGCAAGTACTTTTGACAGTGGTTCAACATGACCAGGGAAAACAGAAGAAAAAGGCTGTGGCATTCGCTTTTGCTCAAGACATAACAAACCTACAACTACCGGAATGCACTGTGCCACACCAGACCAATAATCGCTCCTGCTGGTCGGGGACGTTAATGCAAGCTTGTCTGATGTGACACAGCTAGGAGACAATATAACAAGTAATGTACATGTAATAAGCAATCTCAAGTTACAAGTAAACATTGACTAAACTGTGTTGCTGAAAACATTTGAGGCAAGACATAGGCAAACAGTGTTGGGCAGCACTGCCCAGGCACACCACAAATTAGCAAGCTAACTATAAGGATGGAAACGCTTACCTTAGCAGCTGGAAATATTCCCTTACTTTGATTTTGTCGGGAGTAAACATGATAAGAACACTGTTGCTGCTGGTAGTCGTACAAAAACTCTTTCCACTGCATAAAACACGCCTTCAAACCTCCGATCTGAAACACCTTTGCTCGACAGCGCAACATGAATCTCCAAGAAATATACCCCACCACAGGTGAGCCCTCCTCGGCCCCGGAGGTCAGCTGTAGCCCTACACTAGCATCACAACCAAAACTTGATTTTTACTCATGGGCAGCTGCAGGCTACAAAGAAATAATGAAGCTTGTGGCTGGATGTGTTGTGGATGAAATGTTGCTCCACGAGTAACTCTCTGTCTTTCAGGCAGAGCCTTGGGAAAATACCAGTCACAGACAACTGAAGAAAAAAAAATCATTTGCAAGCTATCTAGCCTTAGCTACACTTACCGGCCATTACCCTGACATCCACACAGAGGCACACATCTGAATTTTGGAGGGAGCCCTTGTGCCGGATTTGATATGAGAGATAGATCTGTCCACTGGTAAGATGGAGGGAAATTTACCATTGTTCATTGACACATACTACCCACATTCTTATGATACAAAGCTGGTTCAACATCAGCAAAGTATCCCTTTAAGAAAGATGTGTTAATGCTTTAAACCTGCAGCAAGGATAACTACAGTTTTATGAAGATTTTAGTGTCTACATGGCATTACAGTGTTGCAATAGGGAATGCTACAGTGCACTGCAACATGACTGAGCATGCTTTATCAGTGATTTCAGATAGAGGTGAACCTCACATCTTTCCCAGCAGGAGATGAACATTACTAGTGAAAAAAGCCTTTCAATCCTTGAGTGGAAAATCCCCCTGGAAAATGTTTTCAAAATAGGTCTTAGGTAAATTTATCAAGGCACCTGAGTGCGCTGTTGCCTGTAAATATTTATTTTGTGTGTATGTGTGTGCATGTGTGTGTATTTTACTGATTTGCTGCGGCGTACACAACTATGCAAAATACAAATATTGAAATAAAATGTCAAAATAAGGAATAGAGTAAAATTAATGCAATTCATTATTTCACAATTTTGGCTCCCAGATATATTTATTATTTATCCCGCCTGCCCGACACACTCACTGACTGGGCATCTTTTTCTTCCTCCGCACACACACATACACACACACACACACGCACACACTCACTTTTTCCATGCACATCACATTGACATTGACATGATATTCCGCGAAATGGATAACATGTGTTTGGTCCAGATAAGAGAGGAGTTATCAGTTTCTCAGTGTGTCCTCCCTTTAAACACTCATCTTTCATAAACACGTCGTCCATTTCCATAAAGTATGCATTCCGTTCCCACAGTTTACCGACAACACCCAAGGAAAGATGGCAGATTAACATCTTTTTCATAGTAATAGATCCACACAGACCAGCCAGATGCCATACAGCTGACTCATTAGTAACGCTGCCACATTTACTCTCTGCTTAAAAGCAGGAAAAAATTAACACGTTAAACATGTTGAATGTAACATGTATTGTCTCTGAAACATGTTTGATTTAAAATCAGTTATAGGTGACTGTTTTTTGTTGTGGTTGCTATTACAACACATGCGTTTAACATCAGATGCCTCCAGCACATCCTTGGCATCACCTGGCAGGACTGTGTTCCTCATACAGACATTTTACATTGCGCCAAGTCCATAAGCATTGAGGCGATTTTGGCACAGAGGCAACTCCAGTGGGTTGGCAATATCATCCGAATGCCTGGATGCCGTTTGCCCCGTCAGGTACTTTATGGACAGCTCCTGTCAGCCAGCAGAAAGCCCGGAGGACAAAAGCAGCGGTTTAAAGACCAGCTGAAGGGGACATTAAAGAGGTGCAACATCACACCCAACGACCTAGAGTCTGCTGCAGCTGACCAACCACTATAGGCGCGTTTCCACTGAAGAAGTTCCTGGTACTATTTGGGGGGCAGGAACTTTACAGGAAGGTCCTCTCGCTCGGCCCTCTCAACCACTGTGTCTCCACTGTGCGGCGGAGTAGGAGGAAGGTTCCTGTGAAGTTACTGGGCTCCGGATGTGACGTAATCGTTGCAGGACTATTTTAACCAGGGCGACTATTTTGCCAGCTATTTTGTCACTTTCTGTTAACATCACATCCCACCTTGAGTATATCCAATCAGTACCAAGTAAACCCAAAGCCCCAGCCAGGAGTTTCTCGGGGCCGTTCTGAGTATCTACTCCGAGGCAGGGACTTGTTTAGCCCCTGTAAAAGTTCTGGAACTCTGGCCTTTGGGTGTGGTTCCTGTGGTGGAGACACGCACCAACGGCCCCGTAAAATTACCCTGAAATTCCTGCGGTGGAAACGGGCCTTATTGTGCTCTCTATGTCACGATGGGGTCATGCACTTGGAGTCGCACCCAACAACAGAGGATCCGGCGCCAGCGAAGACAAGCTCATGCTGATCCAGTACCATCTGAGCCTCCTGATCCAAGCCTCACGTGTCCTCACTGTGGCAGGATATGTGGCTCTAGGATCAGGCTTCATAGTCACGTGCAGTGGCATCGACGCCAGCAATAATAGCCACTGTCAGGTTCACCACAGCTGTATGGAAGCCACGTCATCTTCGACTACGATGGACCGCCAGAAGGTTTACCCATAAACATTTGCACAGGACAGAACGACTAGAGTAAGGCTTACTTGGCACATAAGAGTCATATGAACATTTATATAAAGCATATAAAATATATTATCAAGATTACTAAGTATTGAATTAAAACAGCATAGTTCAAATAACTGAACCTCCCGCTCCCCCCTCCCTAGTCCATGTAGCCTCAAGCCATGAGTTAGTTAAGGGATGCCACAAAGGCAGATATGGCTCATTTAGTCTATAGTGTAAGGTGAACCTGGAGGGAAAAAAGCTTGTACTGGTTATGTTGTGTGTGTGTGTGTGTAGAGTCTGATGAGATCTGTGACCCCTTCTTCATAGTCTTTTTTATTTTATATTCTGTTCAGCTATGCAAGGTCTTTGCAAATGATTTCACTGCAAATCCTAATGATCTAACTGGGGTTTGCGGTGAGGTTGCACAGTGCACACCATGCTATTATAATGAGATGAGCAGCTATTCAGAGGGCTTTCTGAAGTTTCTGAGGAAAATGCGGGGCTGTTGACATTTTGACAGCGGTGGAATTCAACTCAGTACTTTTCTCAAGGAAGCACAAATTGAGGTACTTGTACTTTACTTGAGTATTTCTATTTTTTGAAACTAACTATGTCTAATCCACTACATCTCAGAGGCAAATGTTCTGATTTTCACCCCACTATATTTATAATCTGATCTTCCCTGTCCAGCTAAAAGTGTGCATCTCTGAATTTATTGATTGTGAATGTTTCTGATAAACTGAAGCATTAAGTATTTTTAATGTGTTGAGAAAATCCCCCCACTTCTTGAGCTAAACTAGGGGTGTCAAACTCATTTTAGTTTATGTTCCACATACAGCCCAATTTGATCTCAGATGGGCCGGACCAATAAAACAATTGCACACTAACCTGTAAGTACCATTAGCTCCAGTATTTTGACCTTTTCTGTGTAAAGAAATACAAGTACATTCTGTAGACGTTCATACTTTTACAACACAGATGAACAGCCTGAGATGTCTGAAGAAAAATACAGTCTATCTCCACACTCAGTCAGTCTACTTCTCACTGTCATTACATGTGCATTTATCCATACATTTCCATACATTGCAGATTCTTTTGAACTGAAGCTGCTGATTGAGAATATTTAGCACAATGTTCAATATCTTGAAACATGGTCACAGTAAGTATTCATTGTTTTATCAGAGAACTTTATTCTGGTCAGGGTGGAAATTTACATGGATTAGGCGACATGTTGCTCCTGAAACCTCTTAGTCTAGACATCTAGTGGACCAGATTGGACCCTTTGGCGGGCAGGTTCTGGCCCACGGGCCGTATGTTTGACACCCCTGAGCTGAACAAACTATTTAAAAACCCTCTTGGGGCAGCTGGTAAATGCAGTGTCACTAAGTTGAAAACAGGGCTGTTTTTCTGACTTTTTAGAGAAAATGGTTCTTATAGGACAGTGACACTATAAAGATCTGATGCCCTGCTGCAGACTAAATTACCCCACAGTACAGAAAGATGTTCAGATTAGCTCAAATAACTCATTCATTCATTCATTTTCTATAACTGCTTATCCTGTTAGGGGTCGCAGGTTTGTTAGAGTGAGCGTGACGGTGCACCCTGGACAGGTCGTGAGACTATCACAGGGCTGACACATAAAGACAGACAGCCCTTCATGCTTGCATTCAAATCCTCAGAGTACCTGAAGACAACCCATGCTGACATGCAAACTCTGCACAGAAGGGCTCCCCCACCCCGGGGTTCGAATCCACTACCCCACATCAGAACCAGGAACCCTCTTACTGTGAAGCAA
Source organism: Epinephelus fuscoguttatus (assembly GCF_011397635.1). Classification (NCBI taxonomy): domain Eukaryota; kingdom Metazoa; phylum Chordata; class Actinopteri; order Perciformes; family Serranidae; genus Epinephelus; species Epinephelus fuscoguttatus. Next base: position 14,225,632 of record NC_064756.1, read on the forward strand.
CATTGCTAACCACTGCGCTACCATGTCGCCAATCTCAAGTGGTATTTTTTTTCTATAGAATGAGTACATTTCTTTTGATACTTTAAGTATATTGCGCAGATACAACTTACATAGTTTAATCAAGTAAAGGATCTAAATACCTCTTACACCACTGCATTTTGAGTATTGGTTTTCAATGTGAGTTTAAGGTAATACTCTGTAACTGATCATTTAGCTATTAACTACTTGTGTTGGGATGTAAGGCTGAACAACTTCAGTCCTTGACCATGTCTAGTCTGCGGGACAGATTGGTCCATGTGGTTTGCCCTGCACCATTCTGTGTGTCTGATAATTAATGAGAAGCATCTTGCAGTTTTCTGTGCACAGGGTGAAGAGCACAGGTGATGTGACCTGTGGTGATCCAGTGGAGGTGGTTCTGATAGAGCTTAGCAAAACATTTACTCCATCTCTCTGTTGTCTGTCAAGTATTGGTTAAATAACCCAGATGTTGGGGCGTGGATTTAAACACACTCGCTACACTTTTTCTCCGACTAAATTAGGCAGCTCTGTGTTGCAGTCAGTGGGGAAGTCCACAAAAAACTACTCTGGCATCAGTATCTCGGATGCTCCAGGTGGGATGTAATAGCGTGAGTGCTGCACCATCATCAACCCCTTGATGTTTTCTAAATGAACCTGATGCTGTTCAGGTGACTTTTCAGACCTTCTTAGGGTGATCTAAAGTGAAGTTTAACAGCCAAGAAGTGACTGATTTTGGAAGGTTGTCTCACATGGTGGTGTTTTTTTGGATTTCATCTGCATCAGCCTCCTCCGACTGAAGTTGAGTAGGCCTGAGATACTGACAAAGTTTCTTTTGGGAATGAAAGAAACTGACTGATGTTTGATGTGATGTCAGCCTGAGACAAATTCTTTCCCTCTACACTATACCTCTTTAGCCTTCTTTATCTGTTACTTCAAGTCTGTTTTATATAAGTCTGTCTGCAACCTTATCACCTAGGAAAATGCAATGTTCTTTTCATTCACAGTCGCTGCCAGGTCCTTTGTCACCCAAGGACTGCTTGGGTGATTCTGTAATTGTTTTGTCGGTATTGTCATGTCTGTAAAGGTTGTGTTTCTGCCAGCCAGCGTCTTCCAGTGATAGTTCATTGCAGCTTTTGGTGTGGCGATGGATAGCTTTATGATCCTCAGTGTTGATGGGAAATTAACAGGGTAACAAAAGGATGCATTTTTATTCAGAGCCACTTCTTGCAGAATTATAAAGTTTTGGAATTTGATGCCCCTCAATTTGTATTCCTTAAAAAAGACACTGTGACTGACAGTGGCGCATGTTGCAAAACAGTAATATGATGTCTGTTTTGTATTCATTTGCCCACAACGCTGTTCATTTTCTGCATGTTTCGTTCTGTATCTGTCTTTTTTATAAACTCACACATGCACAGAAGCAAAGTACGGTGAAAGGCTGAGAGGGCACATTGTCAACGCAGAGAGTCGCTAGGGAAATGGAGACAGTGAGAGACTAGCAGTCATTAGGAAAAGCAATATGCCTCTGAAATTGCATCATCATTCTTGCATAATAAATGCCCTCCATTTGTTTTTAGGAGGGAACACAATTTATGACTACAGCACATTCAATTCAAGAAAAAATATATTTAATATGTAAAGATGGAACGACTCTCTACGGTATTCAGATTTCCAACATATTAATGTGTTGTGGAGTGTGTTCTATTTACCAAGTATAAAACACAGTGCCATGACAGGAAATGCTAAATAATTTCACCTCTGACCTTTGCTGTGACATTTAAGGAAATGAGAGGGTCAGGAAAGAGCTTGTTTTTTCCCTGCAGTGGCTGATCAATAAATAGCTAGACTGCCTCAGCGATGGGAGAAAATTTAGTACAATATGAATCATATTACACCTGGGCAAAAATAGACTGAAGAATCATATGTTTTTATTTATATGTATCAGAAAAGATGATAAACCCACTGGCAGATGTAAAATGATCTTTATCAACCCATGCAAAATAAACTACCCTGTTGTCCTTGACGAGATGGTTTATCGCTACTCATAAATGTTTTTGTAGTTGCAACAGTACAATCATTTGTAATAGGTAATAAAAAATGGTCACTGCTCCAGCCACATAGACCTCACTAATAACTATCAGGTAAAAGCCCCACTTACTTATTTGATTTGGCCAAACATTGACAGACCAAATTGCAAACGTGACTTAGTCTAGAACCTCTCACTTCCTTTTTGATTTCAAAATGGCATTATCAATAACTGTACACCAAAATGCCTCTGGATGCAGTTGGATAAACCTGCAGCCAATTGGTGCAACAAAACATGTGAGGTAGCACTAAGTGACGAACAAATTTACACAAACTACAACATGCTGTGATGAACTGTGATGGTGTAGCACCAGTACGTCTGTGAGGAGAGTTGCCATTTTTGCTATCAAATCCAAGTTCCACATCAGCTGTAGCCATCTTGGTTGTTTTAGAAAATGCCTAAATGATGATCCTCTTTACTAAACATGCCTTTACCCTGCTGCCATCTCCAGTCGCTTCAGTGACAGGGAAGTGGTGGAGGGGAAGTAGTTTCCAACACAATAGTAGGAGTATGATATGTTTGCTCCCCAAGTTCACGCATGTAGATTTTGCTCTGCTGCCCTGAGTTCACCATGTTGAACTTCCGGTGGTTGCTGCCTGGCTTTGGCCAATCACATAGCGGGCATCAAGGAGGCAGAAAGAAGACAAGATAGAGGAGATGATAATGCTGATGTCTGAATACCTGGATTTATGGTCCTAGCAACTAAAAAGCACGACCAGAAGAAGCACTAGGCCTGGGATGATATTTTCATTAAGCTTCGGATGATATGTAAAAAATCTTTGGTAATTTCAGTGATTTGTTGTCTTGCTACAGTATGAGGCTTAAATCTAGCTTGCACTTTTGCCAGTGCTCACCGAAACATCATGCTTGTCATCACATTCATGGACTGCAGCAGCAGAAGCAGCCTTTAAAACACTTTGTTTTTCGGGGGAATGCTCATGCAGGTTGTCAGGGTTGTTACTGTGCCGCAATGTGAAAGGAGCATAAGCTAGGTTTTTGCACGTTGTGGTGTCCCTGGTACAAGAGTATGCAAGCCAAAAATGACATCATCACAGATTTTGTGCTGTGCAAAGGCACTGAAAGTGGTCAGCCATTGTCTGAATCATGCCCCGCATTTGATAAACAATTGTGATTGGTCAAAACCAGGCAAGGTCAGGTGGAAGATTGTCTGAATGGAAGGGTGAGCAGACGTATCTGCTAGAGCAAATCAAACCTGAGCTCACGGATTTGTCTGTTTCCCAGGCATATTTAAGTACCTCATATCTACTGTACGAAGGTTAATTAAGGTTAACCTTAATCCTAATACCCGTAAAACCGTCAAAACAATATCATAAAATATGTGTTTGCTAATACTGAATGCAGGGCCACATCGAAGGTAAAATTGAATTACTCTTTTTCAGTCAAGGTCATTGTGTGATACTGGGCTGTAGTCCAATGTGTTTGAACATTTACATTGACAAGCTTGCGAACATGATCGACCAGAGCCCCTTGGCTCAGCCTACAACACAGTGACATTAAATTGCATTATTGCTGCAAATGATTTAGTTTTGCTGTATATCCTTTAGAATCAAGATGCAGCAACATGGAGGTTAAAAAAGAACTTTATAAAACTCATGGCAAGAGAAATCTCTGTCGCTGTGTTCACACTGCAAGCAAAATAAAGAGAAGGAAAGGACCCTTCTCCTGTTGCACTGTCCTTAGGGAGGCAAGTAAAATCACTCTGTCAAAAATAGTCCTGTGACAGATATGGCTGTGATGTATTACCAGAGAGAGTGTTTGGACATTGAAAACAATGTGAACAGTCTGGACATCAGTAAATCCTATTCACAGCTTGTACCAATGACAACTGGTGGTGGTGGCTGAAAGAATGTTGACTGAAGTGCTGCATACTGTATGACAGACAGCTCACCAGTAGCAAGAAAGACAACACAGAGCCAAACTGGTTCATCTTTCTTTGCACCACTAGCAGAAGCCAAAAGGAAATGTCTTGTAAGCAGAAGCTGTGGGCTACTGACACAAATGTTCAACAGCAGCACAATGGAAGGTAATGCTAGACATTCCCAACCTGTCACCTTTCTGAAACCAAAACTTAAGCTGCACTGGGTGATGCTTGTTGCATCATCAGCTCATGATAATGCTTACTACTACTGAGGTATTGACCAGGACAGATAAACAGATAAACCTGCCTGAAGAGATGGGGCAGTCATAAGAATGTAGCAATCTGCCTTAAGGGAGCGGTCACACTGAGATGAAACGCCAGAAATTCGACGCTAGTAAAACCATTGTTTTCCTATGATACGGCACATCTGACCGGCGTTCAAACGTCTTTTTAGACGGGCGTTTTTCTGGCGTCTTTTTAGACGCGCGTAGACACGTCTTTGAAGCGTCTGCGTCTCTAGCGTCTCATTTCTCTGTGATCGCCCCCTAAGACATCCATAAATCCATTCTGCTTGAAATGCCCAGGCAATGGCTTTAGTGACAGGAGGATACGGCAACAGTGGGTAAGGAAGTCTATAACAAAAGCACTGCTAAGTTTATCCTGTCGAGGTATAGACCCTAAAACAGCTAGTGTAGGTCAACTATGGTGACCAAGGAAGAGTGGTGACAGAAGAGTTTGAAATACTTTGGGTTTCTTTTTGCTTTAAATGTGACTGGAGTGTTGACTACAGACAGGTAAAGGTTAACGACTACATAGCATATAGAGTCTAGTTAAGTGATGTAACTAGTATGAAGACCACAGAATGCATTTGTGCTGTGTTTTTAAGCTTCTCCCATAAATTTTCCATCCCATAGCTCTAGCTATGTCTCTCTTTTCCTGTCACTGTCGAGAAATGACAGGACAGTGACAGGAAATGTATATATAAACAGTCTTACATTGATTTGTATAAGCAACTTATGTATTTATGCAAATCATTTGGTAACCACAGTAACACATCCTAATGTGAGCTTGTGAGTGCAGGCATTTTTTCCAATTGAAACACAATTGAAACTGTGTGCTGTGCTTGTATCTGACTCTGTGTACTTTGGCAGTTCATTAAGTCCATCAAAAAGTGTGTCAAAACATCACAGTTGTATTTAGAAATGAAGTGACAGGTTTAAATCTAATTACAATGCGTTTTTGTCTGGTGATGAACATTATTCTAAGGAACATCAAAAGATGAGAGTTGCATCAACACATTTATTAGACCATAAAACAATATTTCAATCCCAAGTGGGAACCTCCCCGAACATTGGTGCAGCAGCTTATTGCCAGCTGAGACCTCTGTGAAGCCAACTCCAGCCAGTGCCCCCTGTCAACTTCACCATGTGCTGCCAGAGACTCAGCTGGTTCAGCCAGACAGACACCTGAGAGCTGCGGGAGGCTGCCAATAGACTGCAGCCTGTGCCCTGCTGTAACCCTCTAATGCACTGTACTGTAGGTGCTGTCCATCCATCATATAATGGAGTGTTCACAGGGTTTCTACCTGCTTCAGGATTCAATTTTGATCTGAATTTCCCTCTCATATATTCAGGTTGATTTTGACACTGATAGCCTGTTCAATACACAATTATTTATCACAAGTCTTAAGTATACTGATTTGTTTTTGGCGTGCATATACATGAAAAATATTCTGTGTTGTTTCTACTTGTGTGCAGATATACAGTAAGTCTTCTGATTTCAGCAGTCATGGAAGAATCCAGAGTGGGCATTCTTTTGTCTAGTAAAAGTATTCCAACCCACGTTTGCCACTGAGTTCTTTGAATCCTTTGGTAATATCACCATGGCAACTAAGAACTGTAAGCAATAATATCAATACTGGAGGAGACCTTATCCCATGTGGTCTGCCGTCTCACAGAAAATATTAAAGCACGCAATTGTGTATTACGACACTCCAGTGGAGTGACCACAAAAAGCCCCACAAGCAAAGAAGAGGCATGGCAGTTAGCAATGCCGGTGGTGATATTTGGATCATACCCTCATCCTGGAGACTATGTTTCGTGGCCCTCTGTGTATTCCCAGTGAGGAGTACACAAAACTGCTAACCCACTGATCTACTGCTCATGAATACTCCACATGGAGACAGAACAAAGGCTGTCTGAAGGAACAGTTTTCATCCTGGTAGTGTGTAGGAGAGTGTGTACACCATTCCTTGCCACAGATCCTTGTCACACTATACTCAACTTCCCCTACTTTTTGTCAAGGCATGCATCTCAGAGGTGATACAGATGAACCTGTGCTGCTACATAATGCCCACATCCATCCATCTATCCATTTTCGCCTGCTTATCCAGGGCCAAGTCATGGTGGCAGCAGGCCAAGCAAAGCACCCCTAACGTTGCTCTCCACAGCAACGCTTTCCAGCTCCTCCAGATGTTCCCAGGCCAGATGAGATATGTATTCCCTCCAGTGTGTTCTGGGTCTGCCCCAGAGCCCCCTACCAGTGGGACGTGCCTGGAACACCTCTCACAGGAGGTGCCCAGGAGGCATCCTGATCAGACGCCCGAACCCACTCATGTGACCCTTTTTGACATGAAGGTGCAGCGGCTCTATTCCGAGGTGCCTCCGGACGTCCTAGCCACAGGAATCTCATTTCGGCCGCTTGTATCTGCGATCTCATTCTTTCGGTCACTACCCAGAGTTCATGACAATAAGTGAGGGTTGCGATGTAGATGGACCAGTAAATCAAAAGTTTTGCCTTCTGGCTCAGCTCCTTCTTCACCACAATAGTCAAGCAAAGCCCACATCACTGCAGAAGCCGCACTAAAACGCCGATCCATCTGATGCTCCATTCTACCCTCACTCGTGAACAAGACCCCAAGATACTTGAACTCCCTTGCTTGAGGCAGTAAAGCCCACAGTTGTGGCAAATATATTCTAATACCTTAAGTTAAAGTAATGCTTTGAATTCATTTTTAATTAGAATATGGCTGTGTTTTTTTGCAACATTTTTTTGTTTTATGTTTTGTTTTTTTGATTATGGACATCTCGGAACTTCAAGAGATGTCAACAGGACGATCCAAACCTCTTTTGGTCACAGGTCTTGGCATTTCAGTCTTGATACTGCTTCAGATAAGACGCATCGGCTCTCAGGGTATACAAAAAGGACAATACAGGTTGAGAAAAGGAAGAGGCAGAAAGGTAGAAAGAGACTGAAACACTGCGGCAGCTGTCAAATCCTTTTACAGTAAATGACAGTGTTGCCTGTCTCACTAAACACTCCCGAGAGGCATGACACATTCTTAAGATAACAAATAGAATATGACTGTGTGCATATGTGCGTATTGAGAGGGGTGAATTTATGTCTCTTCTTTTTGTGACTAAATTAGTGTTGACTCCTCAATGGGTAAGACAGAGGAACAAAAGGTGAAATCATACCTGCCATCCTTAACATTTTAAACAAATGCAAACACCAGCCAATATACAATATGATATGCAGTTCTTTGTAAGAATATGTGTAATTATGCATAGTGAAAATTTCACTGCAAACTACAAGTAGCAGGGCATAAAGCTCTTTCTACACCACAGGATCTCACCATAGCCTGAAGATACATTGGTACTTGATGTCGAATAATGTAAAGTACTACAAGGAGACAGTAAAGAGACCAAAAGAGCAGGTTGAGTGTTTGCAAAGATTTCAAGATCATCTGGCAAGCAATTAAGAGTAATGCTGGCCAGCAGGGCACTAAGGCAATCGTCTAATCTATGCTTTATTAGCATCTGTGGCACATGGGCTCTGCCAGAGAGTAGGATGGTTCAAACTCTGTCCATATATGGAGCATGACACTGAGAGGTCAGTGAACTCACCTTGTTTTCATGCAATTTGAGCATCTCAGTCTTGGCGAGGTTGCCCCCCAAGGACTATCTGCCAGCTATTCACACACTGAAGATATGCCACCTGAATTTCAGAAAGCACACAAGAAGAAAACCGTGTTGTCAGCATACATTGGCATAAAAAGGTCTACAAAGTGCTTTTATTGCTATGCAGTATGTGCCTTAAAGAGCCAAGGGGACCTTGGAGAACCCAGTGGTGGGAGTATGTGTGGGCTCTTAAAAACATCACTTAATGTTAGTGATTGGATTGACACCATGCTGAAGCACAGATGTTCAAATCTGCTTGCACAGGCTGCAAAATGTGGTCAAAGGCAGCAGAGTGACAGCACACATCAAGAAAAGTGGTAAACCTTGTGTGAAAAATTATAGTCAGTTGCCATTGCCTGTTCAATGTGGGAATGCTGCACCATTATTCTGCCTTTCCTTTATGTGTATCAAAGGCACAATCATGCAATGGGGGACAGGGTCGTCTTGCCTTTAAGCAAGCAGTGGAAGTAATAACACCATGGAATTGATGTCTGTGTAAAATAGACATCTGACACGATGGGACTATGGATGGGTTGGGTGTGACGTTTTTACAACATTTTATGGATGTAACCCATTGCCAAGCAGGTAATAACAGTTAGCAGCTAACTCCAAGCAAAGAATGAGATCAACCACCATAGTATATATAAAAATGCACCTAAATGCCTACATAAAATGTAAAGATGAAATATTTCAGGTAACAACCAGACTGTCATTGTTGCAAACAGTAGATAGCACGACAAAATAGCATGCACAATCAGTAGCTCTGGAATGTAAATGAAATATAATGGGAGGTAGAACCTGTTGGAAGGACATTAAAACTTGAGCATCTACATGTAGAGTAGATGTATAAAAAAATGTATAAAAGTAAAGCATTTACCCTGAAATGAGTCCTGAACACTGATACTTGCGGGTGCTTAGATTTCACCTTTTGACATGTGGCCCTTTTGCCTGTGAATGCATGCATTTGTGCATATTTGTGCACGTGTGTAAATGTGTGTGTGTGTGTCTGTGTGGATACACGTGTGTGTTGGTCTGTTGAGGTGTGTAAATGTCAGCCTGTCAGAGCAGACGCATCAGTGAGAGCAGGTGTGTTGTGACAGACAGGTGTGACATTTAACTTTAGTTTTTATACCAGAAACTCCATCCATCTCTGTCTCACACTCACTCTCTCTCCCTCCCTCCCACTCACAAGCACTCCCTTTCTTTATTTCTCACATACACACACACACACACAAACACACACACACACATACACACGCACACACACACACACAAACACACACACACATATATATATGTATATATATATATATATATATATATATATATAAACACATAGACCAAGAGACATTGACACACATGTACGCACACACTCACACACAAACATATATTAGATTCTTGTATAATTTGTGGCAAATTGTCTTTTATTACTGACTTCACAAATCACTTCTTTTTCATATTTACAGGTTGATTTGTGATGTTAATTAACAGAAACAGAACGCACATTCTTTAATTTATTCTCTTGCTGAGGACTTGCATAATCACGGCACAGAGATGAATATATAAAGTGTGATGTTGTTAGCAATACTGACATTATAACTTTAGTTTTTAGATCACTAGAGGTGTGTAATAAAAGGATAAGTCAAATTTTCACAACATAAATTTGCATGTATAAAGCAGAGGCGTGGAATCAAGGCACATTACTTGGACTTGAGTCAAACTCAAGTCACATATTTGATGACTTCAGACTCATCTTGACTGCAACACAGATGACTCTTAACTTTACTTGGATATGAGCCTTTTGACTTAAAAATACTTGAAACCTTCCTCTAAGCCCAAAGATTAAAAAGTATGCTATTTTAACATATCATGAGTTGTTTAGGACTCGAAACTCAAAGTTTAGCACTTGTGGCTTTACTCGGAATTTGTCAGCCTTGGCTTGGGACTTGACTCAGGACTTGAGTGTACTGCAAAGACTTGAGACTTACTTGTGACTTGCAAAACAATGCCCTTTGGTATTAAGACAGCTGATAAGAAACACTAACATTGTATTCTACACAGTGAGTCTTTTTCCACCTATTCTTTTCACCAGCACTCAGTGCAGACGCAGGGAAAGACCAAATTGACCAACAGGTCAGCTAGAGTTACATGCCAGTACTCCCAGACCGCCCAGCTCTGCGCTCTGCAGGGTATAAGGTCAAAGGATAGGATAAGTTACTGACAGCAGCCTTTCTTTTCTCCACACCTTGATTGCCGGTGTTGAGACAGAAAATGGTGTAAAGTGCAGAACATCTGTTTTCACTCCACCCATGCTGCCTCATGAACATGTTCATTGGGGTGTCTGGAGTGCATGATGTCACCTCAGCAGAGAAGGGTGCGAAAACATTTTTTGGTCACACTTAACAACATAGAAATGTCTTTATCCTCTGAAGGTGAAAACTGCAGCAGTAGCAGTTGGATAGTGGCAGAGAGCTGGGCCTGAGAATCCTGTTGGCACATATTACACACCACAATGTCATCACACCGGAGTTCTGTTTAGGGTGGTAGGGGTTTGTTGTGTTGCTCTCATTGTACGTATGGGAATGCCTTGCAGTGTATTCTGGTATTCCCAACAGTTACAGCCAATGGTTACCATACAAACGACAGGAAGGGCATTAACTAATGAAACCATAAGTCAACAAAGTCATCCTTGAAATGTTGATAAAACAATATCACCATTAGGTCTACTTATTTGTTATTCTGGAGCTTTGGGGTTTGCTTTGGAGGATTGTATGATGCCATCAGAGGCTCTAGAACGCTTACTAATGGACCTTGGGGAATCATTTCAGTTGACGAATGACATACAATACATTTACAATACAAGGAAGGCAAGTGGAGTTGTAGCTTTCTAATATGAGGCTTTGCAACAACAAAGTGCAGTGTGCTTCACATAGAACACAACAGGCATTAGGGCAAGATAGAAAAGAAACAAAAGGCAATATAAGAAGACACTATAAAAAGACATATAGATATGGATTCAAAACAAGTAAATTAAAATAAAAGATCAACAATAACCTAAAATCAAATAAGATAGATGATGAAAATTACAGTTCAGCTACAGAGCCGTGCTAAATATGAATGAACACTCCCACACTTAATCAAATAAACGGCAAAGGCAAACAGAAAAGTCTTAAGCCCTGACTTAAATGAACTGTGAATTTGAGTGCACTTCAAGGTTTCTTGGGGTTTGTTCCATATGCGGTGCATAGAAACTCAATTCTTGTTAATATCTAAAGTTTGCATCAGAGTCCATCTGAGTGTGAGTTCTTAAACATCAATCACGCCCTGACTTAATCAATCTCCTCTGGCTCTAAAATGAATTACTTCAGCTTTATCTTTTAACTGGAGAACATTCTGGCACATGCAATCACTGATTTGTTTAATGCACTCACACAGTGCTTGTATCAGCCCATAGTCACTTGGTGATATTGTTATATAGTGGAAATCTATGTATTATCTGCATAATTATAATGGGAGATTTTGTTGTTTTCCACAATCTGAGCTAGTATGTAGATGAACAGAAACTGGGGCACTCAGATGTGTAGTTACCAATCAACACCAAGTAGTAACTGTTTACCTACCCAGAAAGTCCATCCAGTCTCCCTAGTAGTATGTTATGGTTGACTGTGTTGAATGCAGCACAAAGATCTAACAGTGTCAAGACTGAACTCTTTAAATTAAATCAAAATGTGTCTAACATATTAACGTATCAGATGCCATTGTCTTTCCAAACCAAACCAAACTTCTTCAGTTACTGTAGCTGACAGGCTGGTGCTGGACTGTGGGTGGTACTGCCAGTGGTGTACAAGCCAAAGTCTCTGTTTGGATCGGGATTGCCCTGGGAGAGGAACAGTAAAGCTGGTTTGGAATGCTGCCGCTAAGACAGCTAAGCCACTCAGATGCTTCTGCACCAAACCTGACACCACCATAATGGGAATTATGGAGGGATACCACACAAATCTGGGCAGTAGGGAGGAGGAAGGGGGCTAAGAAGGATGGAGAATGTAACGTGTGTGTGTGTGTGTGTGTGTGTGTGTGTGTGTGTGTGTGTGTGTGTGTGTGTGTGTTTGTGTGTGGGGTAAACACAATGTATATCCGCGGGTGAAAAAATGTTTTTATAAAAGGGGAATATAGCGTGTGGATATCTCTTTTACTTACTTCAAACTATATTTCTCTTGTAATCCCAGGACTCTGCATGCTGAACCTCGAGCATTCTGAGCAGATTCACTGTATGTGTTTGTGTGTGGAGCAGTGTATTTGAACACAGTGCGTGTATGTGTTAGTGTGTGTGCTCACATTTACCCCGTTTGTTGTGAAGAGACAGAGACCTCTAACTTTAAGGGCAGTAACAGCTTGACACTGATTGTTAATCAGTGCATTTGGTTGGCTCACGACTCTGACACATTGTAGCAGGTGCTAAAGAGCTGAAAAGGTGGCTCTTTAAAGTAATTGCCTGTACTTGTAATTGTAAAATTGACCTGTAAAAAGTAATCAGCTAAGTCTACACACAGACAGCCCTGTGCTCTGTGGACACTATCAGAGAATACAATGGCTCCACTCCTGTCAACAACAAACAAGAAGATGGGGCTTTGATGAGCACATCACCAACACAGGCTGTTTGGAGAGTGGAAAAACAGTGCATAACAGGATCATATTTTGGAATAAATAACACTCTGCTAGGTGTGAACAATGCATGTTACAAGTGTGCTGTTGTAATGTTGTGTGTAGTGACAACCTGGTAAACTTGCAGCCCGTAAGGATAAGTAGAGCATTACTTCAGCGTCACAGTGAACCTAAAATCACTGCTGACTTGTTACCTTGCTATCTACAAATTTCCAGACGGACAATAAGCCATGACATGAGGCACATACACTACTCAACAATAAATAAATAAATGAGGGAGCACTCAAATCTAACATCAGATCTTGATATACAAATGATTCAAGTTCAATTCAGTCTTTACTAATGTACATTGTGTAATTTATTGAGAACAAAATGATGTAACAAGGGTCAGTAGAAACTGAAACTTGCATTCAAAATCACACCGAAAATCAAAGTAAAAAAAATTGAAATCACGGGCTGATCCAGCAAGCATGAATGTTACCACAGCAACACCTATTGCAACTCACTAATATCTATGACCCCCGTGTGCCTTTGTGCACTCCCGACGACGTCTGGGCATGCTCCTGATGAGTCAGCGGATGGTGTCCTGGGGGGATCTCCTCCCAGATCAGGGCATCAGTGAGCTCCTGGACAGTCTGTGGCAGCACTTAGCAGCGTCGAATTCACCGATACATAACGTCCCATAGGTGCTCAATTAGATTTAGATCAGGGGAACAAGAGGGCCAGTCAGTGGCATCAATGTCTTCGTCATCCAGGAACTGCCTACACACCCTGGCTACATGAAGCCGGGTATTGTCCTGCACCAGGAGGAACCCAGGGCCCGCTGCACCAGCATAAGTTCTGACAACCGCTCTGAGGATTTCATCCCGGTACCTAACAGCAGTCAGGGTACTGCTGGCTATGACATGAAGGTCTGTGCAACCCTGCAAAGACATGCCTCCCTAGACCATCACTGACCCACCACTAAACCGGTCATGCTAGATGATGTAACAGGCAGCATAATGTTCACCATGGCGTCTCCAGACTCTTTCACGCTTGTCACATGTGCTCAGTATGAACCTGCTCTCATCTGTGAAGAGAACCGGGCGCCAGTGATGGACCTGCCAATTCTCGTGTTCCCTTGGGGAATGCCGATCAAGCTGCACGGTGCTGTGCTACGAGCACAGGTCCCACTAGAGGACGTCTGGCCCTCATGCCACCCTCATGGAGTCTGTTTCTGACAGTTGGGTCAGAAACATGCACACCAGTAGCCTGCTGGAGGTCATTTTGTACGACTATGGCAGTGGTCCTCCTGTTCCTCCTCACACAAAGGAGCAGACACCGGTCCTGCTGCTGGGTTGCTGCCCTTGTACAGCCCTGCCCAGCTCTCCTTGTGTAACAGTCTCCTGGTGTCTCCTCCATGCTCTTGAGACTGTGGTGGGAGACACAGCAAATCTTCTTGTGACCGCACATATGGATGGAGCTGGACTACCTGTGCAAACTGCAGGTACCGCCTCATGCTACCAGTAGCAGAACACAAAACTAGAGGAGAATCCGTCAGGAAGGATAAGGAGAAAGGAAGTGTCTGTGGTCACCATATCTAAAACTGTTCCCTTTTGGGTGTTGTGTTTCAGGTTCAGGTTCAGGTTACTTTATTGATACTCAAGGGTAAACTAGCTTTGCAGTCGAGAGTCAAAACATCCATCACAGTTTGAACAATCAAAACAAAACATAGAACATATAATACAAGAAATAAATTTTCTTTTGCCTCTCCATTGTTCCTGTTGTGACTTTAATTTGCACCAATGCAGGTGAAACTGATTCACAATCACCTGTGCATCTTACATGGACAGATAGATATCCCTGAACTTTCACTGACTTTGTATTATACTGTGAGTGATATCAAGATGTTGCCAGGAATGTATAGGCTATATATTTTTCCCAGTGGCCTATCATCCTTCACATTCTAAGCCAACAAAGTCTGCTTTGGATGAAGTGAAACACAATTTAAAAAGTGACACATAATGTACAGGATGGACATATCTGTCTTGTAAGGAATCTCAGCATGCTGTAAAAGTAGTTAGCCAAGTTTCACATCTGTTTCAATGAAAAGTGTCAAGGAAAGATAAATGATCTGCGTGCTGCTATACGAGGTACAGGAAAATATATCATGCCTTAATCATTTTAATTGGCCTTAACTGTAAAGGTCAGTGGAATAAAACTTCTGAGCTTGATTAATTGATGGAAAATCTTTGAAAAGGTGACATTTAAGAATATTGTTTCTTACCGGCAGATGTAGACCTCTGTGTCTCCAAAAAAGATGGATTGCTGAAAAGTATATGCAGTTTTAACATGTCTTCAACAAGGGCTGCCGCTGTATATTTTTCTGTAGTATTGTATCTTTAGAAGTGTAAGCATGCAGCTAGGTGTGCATGAGAATGTCCTTTAGTCAAACAAACCACATAACCAAGTCTCAAAAAGTGCACGGCGTCAGATCTAATTCAAGTCATTTCCAGCTGAATACACCCTGTGTATGCATGCACAAAAACACACACAGGCTTTCAAAGTACTAAGAGTTTTCACTGTTGAGCATCATTTATTGAACTTCACCCCACAGGGAAAGGAAGGAGACATCCCACTTAACCCAGGGTAGGTCTCGCATCAGGAGTGAAGTCTTTCCACATCACAATCAAGCATTTACACTTGAGACAAAGTCAACAGCTTCATGAAACTGATAGGCGCCTCCAGTGAGTAATTTTGACAAGCATTATTTTGTGTTGCAAATTAACTGAATACTTATGAAGGAACATACGGTAATCACTGCAAATGAGTGCAGGTGGCTGCTGTGGAATAAAAATAAGAAGCATGTTAAGTGTTTTTTTATATTAAAATGCTAAGAAAAAGTACTTATAGCTTACAAACGGTTGCAAGGTTATTTTTTGACATATATTTTACACTTTTTTTTTTTAACTCCACACATTTTTTATTATTGGTCTGTGTACTCTGCAATGTATAGATATTATTTGGTTATTTGATGAGTACTGAATGTTGTATATATATATGCATGATTCATTAATGTTGATAGGGAGAAAGACAAGTCACATGGAATTCATGAGATAAGCTTTCAATTACTATTATGCCGATTGTGGAGTAAATAATAATAATAATAATAACAATAATACATTTCCATTATATTTTGCCTAGTGTTCTAGTATATTTCTGTTTCTTACACAAGCTCCCTCTCGTCATGGCGAAAATAAATGTGTCTTCACGTATTGAAATGATGAAAGAAACGTTCTCTTAGTGGTCCTAATCCATTTAAAGTGATGAATGAATCATTTACAAGACTTCTTACCTTTTTTTTTTCCAACATAAACAACTCCAAGGATATTAAAAAAAAAATCAGATTAAAGTCACTATCACTAAAAGATCCACCTCCACATAGTTATCATCCTTATTACTGTTTACCCAACTATTGATCTGTTCCTCATGAACCCTCTTTAAGAAAGCCCCAGCTGTCAGAGAAGGAGGTCTGTCTTTGATTTTATTCTCCTGAGAGTTTTCAAGTTGGGCTGTGGCCTTCACAGGTGATACAGAACTGACTAAAACATACTGTATGTCCTACACACCCTTTGCAATGAGGTAGTCCATTAATTATTACATAATATATCTATAGTGGGGCTGCTCCCTAAAAGTCAACCAAACATTAGTCGACCAGAAAGGTCATTAGATTGCACTGGTCACTTCCCACTTCCCTGGTCCCAGAAACCCAGTTTGATAAATGCGGAAAAGTTGATCATGTTAGTGCAGGGCTACGTAGGGCTTTACATCTGTCCCACAGATGATAGGCCTACAAACAACAGCGCGTGGAAGAAGATCAGCTCTGCACTCAGGATTTCAGGTAAATTGGCTATACAATGCTTGTTAAAGTTGCTTAGCAACCTCAGACGCAACCTGACACCATGCTCTTAAAAGCTGGCACAAAACAGGCACAAAAGTGCCTCGCGTTTACAGGTAGTTAAAGACGTGGCATGTGTACAGCCCCTAATTTCCAGGGCTGGTACCTGCGGTTATTCCATGGGCTAGTTAATAACATGTCGGGCAGGAAATCCAAAGGGTGGGATCATCAACGAACCCAAGGTGATATGTAAACTCATCTTCATTGGTCGACTACAAACATGACGTATCATCTGAAACATGGAAGTAGCTACATGCCCATTAGCCACTTAGCACAATCATTACTGCTTTGCCCACAGCGTCATTAACAGGCGGCTCGCTCAGTGTGTGACGTGCACTTGTAGATAAAATATAGGCCTATATTAATGAAGGTTCATTAGTACGGTTTGTATTTCTCTGTAATGTAGCACAGTGTTAACAATGTTACTGATACTATTCTTTCTCACACCTTCAACTCAAACCATTGGGTTGCCCTACCCAAAATATATTATTTAATATCATAAACATTCGGGTGACTAGCCGATTTATGGCCCTAAATGACGACTATTGGTCAACTAGGAGAATTCTTAGTTGGGGGCAGCCCTAATAAAGCATGTATCTCAATTCACACACTTTGTAGGTGTGTGTGTGTGTGTGTGTGTGTGTGTGAGAGAGAGAGAGAGAGAGAGAGAGAGAGAGAGTTGTCAGGTTTCTAAAATGCTTGACAGCCCAGTATTCATGCATGATGTGTTGTTATGTATTAATTTAACATCAAATGCAGTCAGACACAGACTGCTTAGATACAATTACAGACCTGTTATTTGGACAAACAGGCCTATTCTTCCACAGATTCACTCAGACGGTTGGAAAGATATTATACTAGATTATATCACCACTGTTAGTTTCAGACTCCAGGCCCATTATGGTAATTTTACAAACAAACAAAACCTCATACGTTTGGATGCTATTAAAAAGTTTATGCCTGTATGTGAGCTTCAGTTGGTCTCACAGCCAGATCTTCCTTATAGCAAGGTTTGGCAAAGAGAGGCTTAATTTGCCAGTTCTTTGTTGCCCCCCTAAAAAGCTTTGTAACTGAGTTTCACGTCTAATTGTTTAAAAAAAAACAAACTGGAGGGTAACTGTGGTAGTTGCAAATGTGCCCCACAAACACTGACCAAAGTACCGTCCAGTCCAAACAAAGACAATCTCCTCATTAAAGACACCAAGTTATCAGAAGTTCAGAGTCGCTGCCTTTGTTAAAAGTGAAACCTTCAAGTTCAAACTACAGCAAAGATGACAGAGAACCCAGCGTTTTGTTTTTGGTTGTTATTTCATCTCATTATCATCTTGTTATTGTTGGTATCTAGCAGCAAGAAACAGGAATAAGCATATACAATAAATGATGACATTGGTATTGTTAACAGCACAAGTTCAACCTGACAAACAAAACCGACACTTCTCAACAGCAGAATATGGACTTCACCTCCACACAGAGAAAGTTTGTTGTTTTTACTGTTTCAGCACACTGTATCATACTGATCCCACTTTATGTACAGTACATAATGTCCCAAAAGTATATAGGAATAATATATTACTGGCCTAAGGTGAGGATTCATTTCAGCGGGTTGGTGTATCCGTTCAATTCTCTGGACAAAGGCATTATATCTCAACATCTCCTGGCCGAACTGCCATGACATTTCCCTTCAATTATTCATAGTCCTCAGATGAAGAATACTAATGTTTTGTAAGCCCCAAAACCTTTCCTGCTAAATGCTGCCAAAATTTACACTTGTTGCAAATTCCTATAAAAATTAAATTGTTACTAAACACATTGATGCTTCCCAAAACTTAAAGTTTAGACACGTAAGTGGATCAGCTCAGTGCAGAGCCTACGCCCTAGCCTACACACATGGCCTACTCCATTGTGAGCATTTATACTTGTGTAGTGGTGTGTCTGTGTCACTCTGCTGTTACACCTCCAAACCACCAGTCGGCATCGGGGTTTCTGTGAAGTACTGTAGAGTTTAGTTGATTGTATGCACCCAAAACACACATTAAACACACATTAAACATGACTTAATAGTGACAGTTTCAAACACAAGTACACAAATCTGCTACACTGTAACTCGCAGCATTCACAGACAAACACTTGTCTTTTGCTGGACACATTTTCTCCACAATTACAAAATGCTAATGTTTTTAGCACAAGCCTATGGCATTTTACATTGTATAAATTAGCCTAGTGGCTAGCAGACTTTTCAACAGACAACAGCAACATGTCACAAAGGTAATGTTCCAAATTCAGCTCCATTACAACTCACAAGGTTCACTGACAAAACAACTGTCTTACACTACACACGTTTCCCAAACAAATAGGCTACAACATGCTAACGTTATTAGCACAAGGCTATGGTATTTTACATTGTATAAATTAGCCTAGCAGCTAGCAGACTTGTCCTCTGCTCATATGAAGCCAGGGACAACAGCAACATTTAACAAAGGGTAACGTTAAAAAATTTGGCTCCATTTCAACTCACAAGGTTCACTGACACAACAACTGTCTTTTAAAACATTCTCCAAACAAATACTATAACATTCCAATGTTATTAGCACGAGCCTATGGCATTTTACATTGTATAAATTATCCTAGCGACGAGTGGAGATTTCCTCAGCTCATATAAAGCTGGGATAAATCACACACAAGACTTAAAATGCTTTTCTGATTTACTGTCTTCACAATTTATTGTTTCTTATCTGTGAAACAAAAGTAAATAAAAGCTTAATTTCCACTGAGGGAAATGGTTTCGGCTTACAAAAATAGACAGGAGGTCTGCGTCACCATGACGCGTAGTTACATTTCTGGGGAGGTGCACCCTAGAGCCTACGTAGGTACAGTGTCAATTTGATGCAGAAGCATAAATCATCCTGCATTAGGGTAATTAATGTACTGGCATTAAATGTCAGTACAGTGAGTCATACCTGGGTACTTTACATGGAATAGACGTATGAAATGCCATGTTTTCCTAAATCAAGTCCGTACTACGCATTTTCAATGCCTTTATATAGCGCCCAAACAAAATTCCCAAATGCTTCTATTCATAACCACTGTGGCACATTGGCTTAATGTTGCTGATCCCCACATGATCTCTTTTTGTATTCTCTAAACAAAGATATGGCAGAGATGTATAGAGAGATAGCTGGATGTAGGGATGGATATGGAAAAAGAGAAGCAGACATGGGGAGGGAAAGACAGAGTGATAAATGTGGATTGATGTGTTGGAGTGAGGGAGAGAGCAGGTGGAGGTGACCAGTGAATTCTCATTGGAGTTCTATAATTACTTCATGCCATTAGACCTGCAGTCTATAATTAACTACCTATTTGGATTAGCATGGACAAAGTCACTGGGAGAGGAAAGAGATAGAGACATGAAAAAAAGAGAGAAAGCAGAGGAGAGAGAGCACAGGTAAAGAAAATAAGAGAAGTCTGGTGGCATGTGGGAGAGACAGAAGACAGGATGAGCAACAGAAAGAGAAGAAACAAGTGAAAGTGGGAGACTGAAGGCTATTTTTTGTATTCACTGAGCGCAGAACTTAAATAACACCAACTAGCAAGCAAATCAAATATTTTCTCTGCTCATACAGTCTGTGCAAGTGTCTGTGTGTGGAAGAGAGACCCCGGAGATGACTGAGACTTATTACTTATGTGTTTATTTGCCATAATATAATTTGGCGCCAGCTGAAATATTTCTTGTTAAGTGGTTGAGTAATGCTGTTAGTGGGTTCATGGAGGTGGGAAGATGGACTTGAAGATAGTGCAGTGAACCCTCCATGATGCTGGTGATGGTGCATGAAGGAGCGGGGGAACACTGAAGCATAATGAAAGGCAATATTATAATAATCATAAAGGATGCCTCTGTAGACAGTTTACGTCAGGACTGCTGTGATCGATATGAGTGTGGTCTTGGGAGAAGAGGGAAATTGAAATGGGTTAAATGATGGGGGGGGGGGGGGGCGTATTACAAAGACGAGTTGTGCTAATGGAGGGGATGTTTAGGAGAGAAATCCATTATGTTGATAGAGAATAATCATACGTGCATTAAACCATGGATCAAGGGCTATGGAGGACTGAGCGGCTGCATCGCTCAGGGCCTCTATTGAAAGAGATAGAATGGGTTAATTGAATATTAAGAACTGCATAAGTAGTTATATAAATCCAGTACTTTCAGTTTCCATCTCATTTAACTAATACTAAATGCTTGCATTGCATTACTTATGCTTGGTAAACAAACTTTATCTGTTTAGAAAGTGTGAGAGTCTTCATGGGTTACTGCCTGTGTGTGTGTGTGTGTGTGTGTGTGTCTGTGTGTGAGAGAGAGAAAGAGAAAGCCGGACCAACAAGCAGACATAGGAAGACAGACAGGGAGCGAGGGGCAGAGAAAGAGACAGAAGGAATTAGTGTGTGTGTTGAGGTGTGACTGCCCTGCTCTACTTGACTAATGAGCTGGTGTTAACTCAGAGGAAGTCAGAGCTCATTCTGGCTACGCTTGACCCCAGTGCTAACACTAACGCTGTGTGACAGCTACATATACACTGACTGCCACCATCAACCCCAACTCTATTCATTAACTCCCTTGGCCTGAGTGTGGGTATGAGTTTGTGTGTGTATGCATGTGTGTGTATGCACCTTGCACAAAAAGTATATCGGAGCAAGTCATTTCATTTTGCCTTTTCATCTCAAGTCTTGAAACTGCATTGTCAAGTTCGTGTATTCACCGCTGAAACGGATGCACAATGGTATGAAGCAGATAATATGCATTTACTTTGCAGCGGTGGGAGTAGGTCACACATGTGCAAGTCTTAAGCAAGTCCCAAGACACTGGGGAAAATCAAGCAAGTTAAGTCCTTGCTGTAAGTCAAGCAAGTTGACTCAAGTCATTGGTCGGATCAAGCAAGTCACAAGTCAAGTCATACTCACAAACTCATAAAGATAACATAACATAAACTGCACCCAGTGGTGGAATGTAACTAAACACATTTACTCACATACTGCAAGTACAAGTCTGAGGGCCTGTCCCATTTCTACCCCTTCACTCTTCCACTTGGTATTGAGTGCCCTCGTTTGCGAGATAACCCTTGATGAGGGAAGTGAGAAACATTAGGGTAGAGATCTTTCCCTAAGAAATGGGACACCACTTCATGCAAATCAGCGTGGCCAACGTGCAGGCATACGTCACGCGTGGTAGCGACGCAATGAAAATGCCGGCTCCAGAGCTTGTGTTGTGGCGTGTGCTATGTTTATTCTTCTCCGTCTGATGAATCAACAGAGAAGAAATGCTGAAAACAGGAGGCGCCTACAACGTCTTCTAGTTCTGATCGATTTTGTTAGGGTAAGTTGATTTGTTTAAATATTTTGACGCTGTGTTCAACCGAGTTGCTGATGAGTTTACACTAGTCCAGCCATCTGTTTTCCAAAACTAGCCGAAGTTGCTGCCTTCATCTTCCACTACGTTGTAAGTGTGGGTCGGGGCTCCCTTGGAATCAAAGGTGGATTTCAAGTGTTGGAAACCACTTCCACTACCTTCATTCTGTTTTGGGACACCACCAGCCTAAATGTGAACGCCCACAACCAAGTGCAAGTGAGTATTTCTAGGGGAAGTGTGGGTATTGGGACAGGCCCCGAGTCTTTTCTTCTCGTGCCACCGTCTACCTCTCCTACACTACATTCATCTGACAGCTTTACTTACTAGTTACTTTACAAATTAAGTTTTGCTGCTTTTGCTTTTTATTGTTTCATAATTTTTATGTTGAATTTTGAACCATTGTTTGGACAAAACAAACATTAGGAAGGTGTCATTCTGGGCTCTGGGTAAGTGTGACACTATCCCTGGAGGTGAATGGGGTGGAGAAGGGTGCAACGATTCTGTCCAAAATGACAGCCGACAGGAGCAGAGAGGAGAACAGATTTAAAGTTTGGCAGCGGCAAAATGAATGGCTGAAAATATCGCGGCAAAGTTTGATTGGCTAACCGGTAGAGGGAACACTTAAAATCAGCCGATTGGTTGAAGTGGTGGGAGTGGGACAGAGAGAGACTGTGAATGGATATAGCATAAAGAAAGTCTTCGTGAATGAACTTAAGCAGAGCTTGGAGTTTGTTGTGGAGTCTGTCATTCCTGAACTGGAAAAAATGACTAAGGCAGGCTTAAATCATCTCATTCAGGTTTGTGTTTGTTTATTTGACTTTTTAGTACACTTTTTAGGCCTTCAGGTATAGTGCTACTTTTAAAACAGCTTTGAAATGGTGTGTGACATAAAGTGAGATTTGAGTGAGTTTGAATGTCACAAAGTAAGGGACCAAACAGAACTTTCCCTCTGGTAACTAAAGAGACACTTTATTTCTACCACATGACTGCTGTGAACTTTCAAATAGCTGGCAGGAGAGCCTGGGGCTAGAGGCAACCTGCCATTCACTCTGTGTTCATGAGACCCCCCCACCGAGCAGCTGTGGGATGGACAGGGAAGGAAGCCCCTAAACTGAACAACTTTCAGAGAAAATGGATTTAGATAGGCTTATGTTGTTGTTTGCAGCACTATACTGAGAGAAATGTCTAACCTACGATTTCCATTGACATAAATGGTAGCCAACAAAGTATTATACTAAACAGTTTAACAGCAAATGACCAGTGAAACCAACAAAAACTCAACAAAAGTGAATTTAATAAAGCAACCAAGTTCACAATGATTGCGAGGCTGCCACATAGGTTTGATGCAGCTCCCTGTAGTAATACACAAGAGGGTCAGTAAAGCAGACAGCAGACAAGAAATTCCATTTTACTGTGATTATAAATCAATTGAGGGAAAGTTGGCAAACTAGTTGTAGGTCAGTGAATTTGGAAAGAGGTGACAGTCCAGGGCCTCTTTATTCATTTGTTTACAGAGCAGCCCAGAGGTAGGAGTGCTTGTGCGTAGAGGGCGAACATGGTACATTGTGAATCTGTAGTCTCGACTCCCCTGGTGTTGCAGAACTGTAGGTGGTCTTCTGTAATAGCTCTGACAAAGGATTGCTGTCAGCTGCATGACCTGTTGAGCTGCAAGTCATGGCAGCTCCCCATTTCCCTCGTGTGCCACGAGCTTCTTGGTTTTTAGTGTGTCTGTGCTTGGTGCAGTTGTAATGCAGGGATATTGATGCCGCTGCTACGAGCGGTGCAAGGCATTGCTGTCAAAACACATACGTACAAACCGTACATACAAACAGACAGCTGAACTAAACGGCCAAGAGCGGGAGGGAGACAAAGGAGGAGACAGATAGAAAAACTGTGACAGATATACGGAGAGGCATTCATACAGCCAGTCAGTTGTTTGATGATGACTTGTGTCATAACTTTTCCCATATGGCTTGTCTTGTCTCTCTCATCTGTACCATGGGACAGCTGTATGGAAGCAGGGGATACATAACTATCAGGCTATACATATGGGAGCTGTCTGTTCTGGGTACCCCTTGGCACATCAAAGCTACAGAATCCACTGAATCATCTTTCAGCTCCTGAGGAGAACAGGAGTAAAGGCATGAATGGTGGATGCATATGTGGATGTACAGTATGGATGAAAAACGATGGGGATGAAAGTGCTTGCGGAGGCACATAACAAGTTTTTCTTTTTTTCTTTTTCCTCTCTACTGTAACACAGATACATATACTTAAGAAAATGATGGACTTTCCAACCTTGACTTGGGTCGTAACACTGTAAGACATGTGACCTGCACAACAATGAGATGCTAACTGGGCTGTAACTTAAGTTTACGCAAGATAACGATCAGTTGTTTAACTTTGCAAATCTTAAACTGACAACTAGGGCTGCCACCGACTAATAATTTTCCTAGTTGACCAACAGTTGTCATTTAGGGCCATTAGTCGACTAGTCGCCCGCATGTTTATGGTATTAATTTAAGTATTAAATGATATATTTTGGGCGGGGCAACACAATGGTTTGAGTTGAAGGTGTGAGAAAGAATAGTATCAGTAACACTGTTAACACTGTGCTACATTACAGAGAAATACAAAACCGTACTAATGAACCTTCATTAATATAGGCCTATATTTTATCTACAAGTGCACGTCACACACTGAGCGAGCCGCCTGTTAATGATGCTGTGGGCAAAGCAGTAATGATTGTGCTAAGTGGCTAATGGGCATGTAGCTACTTCCATGTTTCAGATGATACGTCATGTTTGTAGTCGACCAATGAAGATGAGTGGCCACTTCCTGTGTTTGTCCTTTCAAATTAAATTCCCACATGGTCCAGTCATATAGGTTTTGATTTACTTTGACAGGGCACAGCTCCTAATTCACATTTCTTTTTTTTTTTCTATGTGACCAGTGACATCTTGCCAACTAATGACCTTTCTCGTTGACTAACGTTTGGGCAACTATTAGCGGGCAGCCCTACTGACAACACAGTAACAGAAATGATCACGTGATCACAATGTAAATATCCTAAAGTACGTTTTTAACGTCTTTCCTGCAACCCTCCCATCTCCTTTTCTTTAATTTTTCCCCCTTCCCTGCTATCATCTACCCATTTATCCACCTCCCCATTCCCCCCTCTCGCCTCACCTGCCTACCAGTCCCAACACACAATTTTTATGCATATTTATTCATAACTGCTCTGCCAATCAAAGACCTGCCATGCAAAGTTCAGCAAGAGTGAAATACCGCTAATATCCAAACATCTCCAGGCTGCATTTGCATAAAGCCAGAAATAATCTCTGGTGTCAACACACGCCTGATTGGTGACACCTCACTCAATTTGGGAAATGACATTCATTTTATGTGGGACTTTGGAGGCTCTTACAAGAAACAGTGCACATACTTTAAATCCATTTAAGATGGCTATATTTCAGAAGTGTAGACAGTGTGAGGGTGTATTGACTACAACAGTGTATGACACAATAACACGTTGCATACATTATGTGATGAAGGTCAGCTTTTGAGAGAAGAGACTGAGAGAGCTTTCCAACGTTTTGTAATATATCACTGGGCTGTATCTTATAATACAATCACGTGTAAGGAAAGAGACATAACTGCAGTGTAAGTATCTCCAAAGGAAATTGAAAATGCATGTCCAGACTTGTCCGTTACATATATATTCTATACGCTTCAATGTAGTTGGCACCGTATCTCATATGCAAACTAAGTGCAGGCACACACAGAGCCTCAAGGATTGCAGTATCTCTACTTGTAGTTGTGCATGTGTCTGAAAGAATGTGTATGCAGAAGTCTACTTTTTCCCATCATTAGAGCAATTCAGCTCTACTGTGCTCACCAGTCAGAGCACAATGGCTAATTGAGCCATTTAAACTCTAACTTCATTTGATCTCACAACTCCTCGCTGTTGCAGATTTTTGTGGCAGTTTTGCACTACCCCATCTTGCAATTAGATTAATTTAACTGGGTCGACTGTGTCTAGAAAAGGAGCCCTTATCCCCAAAGGATTGTGACAGTGACGTGGTAGTCTGACTGTGCGGCACATTCACACACAAATACAGATATGCACAGACTTTGTATGAATGCAAACTGCACATTAATGCATGCAGATCCATGCGTGGCAGCTTAATCGTCTCTGTTTTTAAATGTCCTTCTTACAGATGTGGATCGCTGTTGTAGAGACCTTGGTATGGTAAATGCTTCTCCAATGATCCATCGCAGTAATTGAAGGAACCAAAATGGATACACTGTGCTCACACACACACATATCTTCCTGCTGCACTCAGGTGGCTGCATGGCATTAATTATCCGAGGGGGCTGTCTTTAATATATCTCT
Source organism: Epinephelus fuscoguttatus (assembly GCF_011397635.1). NCBI lineage: Eukaryota > Metazoa > Chordata > Actinopteri > Perciformes > Serranidae > Epinephelus > Epinephelus fuscoguttatus. The sequence goes on from NC_064756.1 coordinate 14,251,967, forward strand.
ACAACAGATACAGGTTTCATCAGGTAACATCAATCTCTATCTCTTTACAGACTGTGTCACCATCCTCTGCACCTGTTGTACTTTGCATGGTGTCATCGGCAGGTACCAAAGATGAGCCAGTATTAGGTCACTACATTTTGTGTGTTGCTGTCAGGCTTCACAGACATAGTGACATGGTGGTTCGGCTACTATGTTAGGGACATGCTCGTGGAGTGTTTTTTTTTTCTGCCCATTAATTATCATGGGGCTGCGTTTAATGACTCACCGATGCCCTGATTACAGGGTGGCGTCATAGTCTGGCTGTTTGCACCCGCTCCCGCTGTCTGGGAAACTGCGTCTCTGCTCTCTAGCTCCTGTGTGCCAGACTGTGCATCATGGTGGTGGCTTGCTCCATCGTCCCGGCCTCTACTTCCTGTTGTACCTGCTGTTTTGTCTCTACACCTTCATGTGTTTTGTCACTACGCATCTCTACACCTCCATTTGTTTACTCTCTATGTGGTTTTGTGTATGTCCATGCTGTAGGCTCCAGTCCTTGTCTTCATATCCATTGGTTTTACCTCAGTTGTTTTTGTTTGTTTGTCTTGTTTTGTTTTTTAGTAACGCAACTGGTTCAGCTCTGCGGCTCCTTCTGCGCTCCCTTCAGCAGAGAGTGGTGAAGCTGTATGTAGGACACTGGGAATGTTATGGGTTTCCCTGTGAGAATACTTTCAGTGTGTGTTTTGTTTATTTGTAAGATTTCTTCCTTTCATTTTGTGCACTTGTGTTTGGCGTACTATTATTGTTATCATTATTATTATTACCACATTTCTCTGCATTGGTCAGCAGGTGATGCTGCACCTCTGCTCTTTTCGAATCCCATGTATTTCTGGTTGTGTCGTTTATAATATATTTATATATTGCAAGATTCATTTGCAGCTCACAGACAAAATAGACCAGACACCAAAACTATTGCTGCAGACCGAGAGCCGGGCATCCAGGCTGGCGTCCAGTGTGAACTTGCATCCAGTGTGACTAGCACAGTTGCTTAGCATGTGCACTGACAGGTAGTTGGCAGCGCTCCATGGAATATTTGTTGTTGTTTTTTTTTTTGGCACTTCCATTTCCACCATGAACCCGGCATTTGAGTGGTCAAATTATGTAATAATTTCCTGGGAATTAAACTCCTCTACTGTAGTCTATAAATATAAAAATAACCCCTGCCTCTGCCACACCAGCATGTTGGTAAACCCAAGATTAAAGATCCCAAACAAGCTTAAATTTTCCATTTCTTTTAGGGTGCCTTCTCACCTGCCCTGTTTGGTACGGTTCAATCAAACTCAAGTTTGTTTGCCCCCTAAGTGCGGCTCATTTTGACAGATGTGAACACAGCAATCACACTCGGGTGCGCACCAAAACAACCGGACCAAGACCTTCTTAAATATGTGGTCTTGGTCCAACAACAAATAAACTCTGGTGCGGTTTGTTCGTAGTGAGAACGTGTTCCGACCTCGATCCGAACCAACTGTAGTCACATTACGCATTGTTTGGGTTAAACAAGCATGAGAATGTTAATTATTAATGTGCACCTCCTCCTGTACTGCCTTAATATGCACACTCAGCACATCCAATGCATCAAAACATTGTTTTCTAGTTGGAGCCGCGCCTCGTTTTCAAACTGTATGGTTTGACTAAAATGAACAATGACAGCAATATAGTCCACGATGAGCAGCGCTAAAATCAACCTGCGTAGTTGTCCCTCCATTGTGACATTAGAAAGTGTCACATTTATCTTGCAAGTGTACTCTTCTTCAAAGTTTTGTTTACTTCCTGGATTTTTCTCGCATGGAAATTCTGACCAATCAAGAGCAGCTTTCTCGTGCAAGGCATTTGATCTGTTCCGCTTGTAAATGCTGCTGTGAGAACACGAACCAACTCTAGGCATAGGCAACTTAAGTCCCTGATTCAGACCAAAGCAAGCAAAATCTAGGTCTGAAAGCACCCTTAGACATACAGTCATATTTACTGATGACTTGGTGCATCAATACTTGATCAAGTTTGGCTCATCTTTGGTGTGTGTTTTGCACTGACAAGTCATTAGGGAACTGGACAACAAAGAAGTCAGACACCAGCAGAAATACTAAACTCCCCCCTCTTACTACATTCTGGCTGGGAGCTTGAGACTTTCTCTGGCCTGATTTCTTCTAATTGAATCAGTCAGGGTGCGAAACTTTGGCTCATTTTGACAGTTGCAGGTTTACTTGGTGATGTCGTGTACGTGACACAGCAGGTGGTAGAGCAACTGGGCCTGTAAACCTCATTAAAGGGCGTAGCCTTTGTGAAAAGGATCACAACTTCAGTTGTATCAGTGCAAGAGTCTTACCAGCTAACTGCTAAGCAGCAAACTGTTTCACAATCCTGACAGTGTGGCAAATAGACAGTGCTCTTCTTGCTCATAGAACTGGGGTTACAATATGTAACCTCATATTACCTGTATTTATGAATGTAGACGGCTATCTCTGTCTGTTCTGTCCTTCCCTCTGTGTCTTTCTATCTCATTATTCCTTAGTTGTCACACAAGCAGGTACAAGGCCACACACGCGTGCATGTCCATACATACTGATCAGACAACTCTCAAAGTAACTCAACACCTCTTTTATCTCTATCTCTCATTCTCTCCTCTGTCCTCACCCCATCCTCTGCTCTCTCCCATCGCCCCTGTGCCTGCTGTTCATCCATGTGTGATTGATGGAGGGGTGCATCTATCCCTTCCTCCGCCACTCAGCACTCCTCTGTCCCCGAAGCCCCTCCATCCTTCTCTCTTACCTGCCGTCACCAGATGGCTCACCACCTGCCTCCAACAGTCAACAAAAGCTGCAATTACCCTTCATGTCCAACAAAGGGAAACTCACTCAGTGCCCCCCCCCCCCCACACCCACCCACACACACACACACACACTACACTAATGCATGAGGAGATATCCAAATAAGTAACATATGTAGGAAAGTAAACTGTGTGACCACGCACGCAGACACACACCTACACACCACTTTGATTTTTTATAGGAATTAGTACTCGTTGTGATCAGCTCGGTCTGTCTTTGTAAACATAACACCCGTCCTCATTATACTTTTGTGATATGAAAAATTTCCATTTCCACAACTTGATTCACAATCAGAGGGAATTGACCTGGCTTGAGTACTAACACTAATTGCTCAGTTTGCTCATCTACCTACTCATTAAAATTAGAATAATTATTTCTAAATAAAGTGGATGCCAGTGAGAGGAAACCAACACGACACAGCTACAATAGGAACTGAAACATGCTTCTTGTTCCCTGATGGATCCACACAAATAAAGTCTGACATCATACATCATGAAATCTCAGAGTCTCACTTTCAAGCTTATGTGCAGTCAAACATGAGCGCAGACACACAGGTCCGTGCACATAAAGATACACACCTACACAGTTGAGTTAATGATGGGTAGAGGAAGCGAGATTTGTTAGAACTACAAACCTCTGTCTTTACACCTTAATGATGGTTATTATTCTGTCATACTGTGACTCTCTCTATGCAGAAATGTTACTGACTGCAAGATATTTTCCTCTATACACCATAATTACACATGATTGATTATGCATGTGTACGTGTGTGTCTGAATGTGTGTGTGTGTGCGGGTGTGTGTGTGTGTCATGGTGTGTGTAGGCAGTTCCCTATTGCTGCTGATAATTACAGTGATGACTGACAGCTGTAATAAACAGAATCACTGCTACACATACCGTATTCTGTTGCCCTAGGCTGCCAGAAAAAAAAAAAAAAAAAAAAAAAAAAAAACATGGAAGGAGCTCTGAAGTAAGAATCATGACAGGTTTTTTTTTCATCCCAGACTTTTGTTATTGAAGTGGAAATGAAAAATAAAAGATGTAAAACCATTGTTCTTATGCATAATCACCTTTTATTCAGATCACCTCCCTACATTTCCTCTCTGTTTCTGAAAAGGTTCATGCTCCCTGACAGTAGCCTAATGCTCACTGTGCTGTGCTTACAGTATTAGCCTGCTGTGTGCAGTGTGTGTGTGTGTGTGTGTGTGTGTATTGCAGTATTACAATATTGTTTTAATTCATTGTGCTCATGTCATGTGTTCTTAAACCAAATGTTATGCATATGTTTCAGTCTTAAATTAGACCATCTATTGAGCATCTTTCATTGTCAGGGATGTTTTGTAAAACGGTAAATTAATTTGTTAAAAATGATATCAAAACACTACCAACAGTATCTGAACATAGAGGGAGATATGATATGCATTTGTTATTTTGATATATTTCATGTTACACTTGCAACGTTTCCATGCCATTATGTCCATGCTCCATGCTGAAAATGCAAGAGCAATATTTAGATATTCCAAAAACCCTGGTGGAACGTCTTGCAATTAAAAAAAAAAAAAATAATATAAATATTTCTGAGCTAGTTAGTGGGGGTGTGCCTTATCATCTCCTTCATGATAATGCCGGTATGAAAAATATATGTTGGAAGATCAGCGATTCGATCCCCGGCTCCTCCAGTCTGCATGTCAAAGTATCCTTGAGCAAGATACTGAACCCCAAATTTCTCCCAATGATGCTTCCATCGGTGTGTTAAAAAAAGAGTAGCAGGTGGCACCTTGTATGGTATGGTATTGTGTATGAATGTGTGTGTGAATGGGTGAATGTGACTCGTAGTGTAAAAAGCGCTTTGAGTGGTCAGATGACTAGAAAGGCACTATACAAATGCAGGTACCATTTACCACGGCAACAACAAGCATGGCTGAAGGCGAAATTATTACCGACCCCACGGTGGTTCCAAAAAGAGGAGCATCTTCAGTAGTGTGGAATAAACTGTGGCGTCCTGAGTTTTATGATCAGCCCCGGACATCTCTGACTCTTTTAACAAGTTACCGCTCAGAGGGAACTCATTCAGCGGCTCCTCTGGCAGCAGCACATCTACAAGCGAACATAACATGAAAGCGGCAGTAAGACACACTGTTGGTAAAATAAATATACACCTAAAACAGTGTGGGTGTGTGTGTACTTCATAACTTGTAACTAGGGTGCACTGGGACCCATTGTAACTTCCTTATTCCGCTGTATGAAGAGCTTTGTACAGGGATTAAATTAAATTCTAGATTCTTAGGCTCATGACCACGAGGTTATAGTCCTTCAGTTTAGTATTTTATCATACTGAATTAGTTTGTAAAATTCAATTCCTGGAGTAAGGGTCTACAGCTTGTCTAAATTTTCCTGTGAATGCACATGACATTTGAGCCTTATTAAAGTTTATGTCAAACATAGTAAGTTAAAACATAAGTGTTTTTTAATGGTCACAATGTGGCCCATGGTCTAACCATCCTTCTAATTTCACTGCTTTCCTTAAGTGCTAATGTCATACATATATTGATTATCTTGTGTGAATGTAGTATCTCATTGTAAACAAGCATCAGTAGGCTTTCTGTGAATACAGCAGCACAAAAATGTGTGTCAGAAGTTTACAGCTAATTTACTGTAGACCAATTAGTGAGTCAGATTTCTGCTATGACACCTCTCCCTCAGACTTTGCCTCTTTTAGCACCCCTAACTTCCTTTGTTTCCCTGCTGCAACAACAAGTAGAATTTATTCCAATTAAAAAAAAAATCCAGTTAATTTACAGGTCATCATAAATAAACCCCACTGTGTTCTGCAGTGTTTCAGTGTTGATACTTGTAACGTTTGCTCATTACCCTTTTGAAATGGGCAATACATGTCTGAACAAAAAAATATATTTCTTTAAGTTTACAAAATTAGCGGCTGATTTTCAGTTTGTATTGAAGGTGTACAGATTTTACATTTTCTTTAGCAGCATCCATCAAACATGCAAAATACCAGGATGTTATATGACAGAGGGCCAACAGGACACTCGGAAAGTTGTTCTACAAAGCGTGATTATTCGTTAAGCTAAGTTTATTTCAGTAAATGCCTCTCTCCTCTAAAAACCTCAGAAAGCAGGTTTAAAATAAGTTTGAGCTAAGTTAACATGGCACTGTTTCCGTCCAGATAGACCTCATCCCTACCAGGCTAGTTGTTTGGCTGAACTTCAACTGTGGCTTAACCTCCAAACTTTACCTTTTGCTTCGCTGTGTAAGACATAAAAAAAAAATCCTGACCACTGGAGAGGAAACTGGACTCATGCTGTTCACTTTGGAATCATCCCTTATGAATGTAATTCTTAAGGGCCATACACATGCTGCGTCTTTAACTGCCTGGGAAATACAAGCACTGGGCGCTACTCTTGTGCTTACTCTGTGCCAACTTTGCAGAGGCAGGTTGCATCTGAGGTTGCTTAGTGTCCAAATCCAGCACCATATCATAGCCTACTTACCAAAAATCCGAAATGCAGAGCTGATCTTCTTCCAGGTGCTGCTTTGTAAGTGTGTAATTGGCTAAAAATATTGTCCGTGGGACAGATGATAAGCTCTGGCAGCCCTGCACTAAAATAATCAACTTCTTCATATTTACGACAGACTGATATTTACGGAAGGAAGGAAAGATACCTGCCGGCTATGATTGGTTGTTCCTCATCATATGACATGCAGTGCACGCTGCTGCTTTCAAAAAGTTGAACGTTGTTTATCTCAGGGCGCAGCTGTCGCGCCTTGAAAAATTGCGTATATGCATCTACATCAAAAACAATGAATTTGAGGGTGCAAAAAATGTGGCGGTGTACGGTCCCATAGGGATGCAGGAATTAATGTTTTATAACCATCAAAGTTATCTTTTCTTGTAATTACATTTTTGTAAATTTAAAAGTAGACATATGGTGTGTTTGGTCTGCACATGCATCACAGTAGTTGCACTCAACCATTCCTTCACTTCTACTTTCCAAATAACATAATCTCAAAATCAATACAGTGCTGACTGACTGAGGGACCTTTTCTCGGAAAGCCAACATAATCTGCTACTTACCTCCTTAAAATCCCAAGAGTATAACAGTGCCCAAAGAGTTCAGTGTGCACCGCCAAAATTCCTCACATTTTTGCCCATTTTAATTTCACATTGGCCCATTTTATTTTGCATTATGCGTGAGAACTTTCCTGTACGCGCCAGTGCTTTTCAATAAACTCACTTCTCCGAATTCATACCCAAGTGAACATTGATTTGGCTTTATTGAAAAGTGGATCCCTTATTTGATGCATGGCCTCACGATGGCTTGAGCCGTCAGTGAAATGTCCATAAAGAAGTAGAGCAATGAAAATTACAGCAGGGGGAAAATAAAGTGAAAAAAACAAACCCTCGCTCATCCATGCATCACGCCGCCTTCCTTCTCACTTATTTAGTCAATTCCTGGTTATGATGGATATATCAAATATGATTTATTTCCTTCTCATATTTCACATTGCATCTGAATATATATTACTGCAAAGTAATGTTATTGCTGCTTGCGGATGCGAGTGTGCACACACACACACACACACACACACCTACGTGCACAAACACACATAGCAAGAGGATGTTTCTCTCACAGGGAGGCCAATCACACTCAGCTGTCTCCTGGTGCAGCAATCAACAATGACAGGCAGACCAATTACATCAGTTAATCATGTAATACCAATTATTCCACTCCACAGATCATATAGAGGCACTGCCATATGATCTGTGACACATTATACAACAGAGACACATGTATGTAACCAGTTATATAAAGTCACATCGTTTGTTCCACTTAAGATATTACATGATATTCTACACATCTTTTTTGTTATCATATTCTCTGACAGACATTTTAATGATTGTATTATGGAAATACAAAAAAATAAAAGTAAAAATACTGGTAAGGACAAAAGGGTTTGAACAAATCTTTGGAATCACACAACTAGAAAGCAATATTTAAATGTCTGAAGGGTTCATTGCACTTTGCTAATATTTGCCACAGTCTGCCCAGCATTCCCTTTTTTGTTCTGCCAAAATGGCAACAGGGAGGAAAAGTTCGAAAGTATTTCCACAAATGTACATTTCCCCCCCAGGTTTACCAGATAGTAGTACATTGTGTGCCTAAGACTTTACCACCAAACCCCACTCTCCCCTCTGACAACTCTATTACAACACAATCAAGGGTGGGGTACGGGAATGGAAAGAATCCCACCCAGCTGAGATGGCAAACAGTAATTCTACAGAGCAAATTGAACTTAGAATCCAATTCCATGGACAGATGTGATGTGTTTCTTAGACCCGCTGCAGAAATTAACTAGCAGAGAGCAGAATTGCAAATGAGAAAACACAAAGTATTGTAAGCAATATATGCAGAACAATTGTATTCCCTCAGATTAACTGTATGGTGAACGTATTACCACTGTATATTTGCAGAAAATTCTTGCCATGCGTACTGTATAAGGGCTGTATTTGTGTATATGGTGTGTGCATATATTGCATTTTACTGTAGAACACTAAGATTGGTTCTTGTGCATCACAATCAGAATCCAGTCCTTCTCATGCATACTAATCTTCACTTGCAGGCACAGCAACTGCAGATGTTGAGAAAATTCTTTATTTTAATTTCGACTTTTGCCAAATTGTCTTCTTACATGTTCCCAAGATGTCATCATCTCCAACACCCCTGTTGATCTGCATTACATTAGCTAAGATAGCACAAACAGTTATGAGGTTACTCCATAACAACAGTGGATCCAGTGTGCATAATGGTGCTTTGACTATGCACATTTCTTAAAACAAAGCATTGGAACTTTTCAAAATGAAACTTTTTTTTATTCACATTTAGATGTGTCGACTAATTTAAGAATGTACACAGAACTACTATTTTTGTTTGTTTGTTTGTGATTTTGTAGAGATTTATATGACTGAGAGTGTATTGCACTGTTGACCTGGGCCGAGTAGGAGGAAGGCTAGAACTTCCCTTCCTGCACCCCCCTGCACCTCTTTTCCCACTGCAGAGCAAGGTAAGCAGCAAGGCTCGGAGAAAACCTTCATATGCCCTGGTTGAAATTATTACTTTTATTGTCTCCATTGGCATGTGGTCAAAGTCCAACAATATAGGAGCTGCCAGCCCAGTTTTCAGGATTAAATGTTGGCATTATACATTTTTGCAAACTACAAATATCTTACATTTATACATTTCATACGTATCATATCAATATTTTGAAAGTGATGTAGTTCAGGTTGCACGTATTTGAGCTAAGTGACTCATCATGGAGAGGAGGAGATGGTGGATGACATGAGACTAAGGCAAGACAGCTGAAGCAGCAGAGAAAAATTTAGGTACTTTTTTACAAAACTTTGGGACATTTCTAGCAGTGATTGTAACAACAAAGGCAGATATGTTTCTTTAACGAGTGATAGGGACTTTTCCAGCCATGTTTGTAGCGACCAAACCAGATTTTCTCTTTGTAAACAAGAGTTCAGGAAATTTCCAATAGTTTTTGTAGTGATAAAAGTGTTTTTTTTTTAACCAGGGTTTAAGAAATTTCCAACTGTGTTTGTAGCATAAAAGAAAGTATTTTTTAAGTAGAGGTTAGGACATTTCCAGCTGTGTTTGTAGTAACGAAATCAGGCACTTTTTAACAATTGTTTGGGACATTTCCAGCCATGTTTGTAGTGAAAAAAGCAGGTATTTATTTTAACAAGTGTTTGGGACATTTCCAGCCATGTTTGTAGTGACAAAAGCAAATATTTTTTAACATACCTTCGGAACGTTTCTAGCCATGTTTGTAGTGACAAAAGCAGGTATTTATTTTAACAAGTGTTCGGGACATTTCAAGCCATGTTTGTAGCGACAAAAGCAAATATTTTTTAGCATACGTTCAGAACATTCCTAGCCATGTTTGTAGTGACGAAAGCAAATATTTTTTAACATACCTTCAGAACGTTTCTAGCCATGTTTGTAGCGACAAAAGCAGGTATTTATTTTAACAAGTGTTTGGGACATTTCGAGTCACGTTTGTAGCGACAAAAGCAAATATTTTTTAGCATACGTTCAGAACATTCCTAGCCATGTTTGTAGTGACAAAATCTGGTACTTTTTATTAAAACTTTGGGACATTTCCAACTGTGTTTGTAGCAATGAAAGCAGGTATTTACTTAAACGAGTGTTAGGGACATTTCCAGCCATGTTTGTAGTGACCAAACCAGATATTTTATAATGAGTTTGGGACATTTCCTGCTGTGTTTTTGGCGACAATAGCAGGTATTTTTTTATCGAGTGTTTGGGACATTTCCTAGCCATGTTTGTAGCCACCAAACTAGATATTTTTAATAAGGGTGCAGGACATTTCCAACTGTGTTTGTAGCAACAAAAGCCGGTATGTTTTTTAAAGAGAGTTCGGGACATTTCCAATTGTGTTTGTAGCAACAAAAGCCGGTATTTTTTTTATCGAGTGTTTGGGACATTTCCAGCCATGTTTGTAACGACCACACTGGATATTTTTAATGAGGGTGCAGGACATTTCCAACTGTGTTTGTAGCAACAAAAGCCGGTATGTTTTTTTAAAGAGAGTTCGGGATATTTCCGTCTGTGTTTGTAGCCGCTATCTTTGAAATGTACAATGCAACAAATTGGTGTTGGACTAAATTACTTAATTCATTAATAACTTAATAAATAATTTGTGGTTTTTTTTAAACTTAAACTTGAACTTGGCATAAGCTGTGGTATCACACAAGCCACCACTCACACCTTTGTGTCAAGACATTTACTTTGTCCATTTGGCTGCATTACCTCTATATGATAGTGAGACGTGCTGTATTAACATCATCTACATCATCCACTAGCTTCTGCAGGACCCAACGCTCCATTTTGGATGGCTTTGTCTGACTCTCTCAGCTCTCTAACCATCAGGTGTGGTGACTAGAATGTAGTTTATCAAACCCTATCAGCTGTTTTACTCATCTTATTATGTCATACATACATTCCTTTTCATTACCCTTTTTATTTATGCAATTACCTCTGTAGCAGTATTAAAGTTTTTTTTTTTCCCAGGTGGAGCTGAGTGATGTTTGACAGGTCTTTTTCTTCCTAGTTTTGCATCAGGCAATGCATCAGGCAGTAATTTTGCCCATGTAGATCATTAGGGAAAATTCAATAAAGTGGGCAGCACAATGTGACCTGTTTTTTCCTGAACATAAATATGACCCTCAGTGTGTTAAAAACAACCCCTGCTTCACTGTGATTGCAGCCAATTGCAGTCAGTGTGTGTGTGTATTTTAGTTAGTGTGTGCATGCAGGGGTAGCTGAGTATGGACACTTATTGCTTTTTCACCTATTTGCATTTGGAGCTTAAATTCAATTAGTTGTCCATTGTTTTTGCCTAATGAATCAGTTGAAAGTGAAGTGCCTTCTCCACAAGTCAATTAAATCCATTCAAAGGCTCAGTAATTGTTTAACACTGCCTCAGGTAATTATGTCATATAAAATACAGTCACCTGGAGTGACTGTGTGTGTGTGTGTGTGTGTGTGTGTGTGTGTGTGTGTGTGTGTGTGTGTGTGGTCAGAACCCAGCTGTATGGGCATTGCTGATTGCAAGTGCGCTATTGTGTGTCTATGAGATATGTACATTTACTCATCATTAATCTAAATGAGCTCAAGTTGTGTGTTTGTGTGCTTGTCTGGTATCCAATGATGACTGTATGTGTGTGTGTCTAAAGTCTCCCGTGTGCTGGTTGTGTGTTGAGTGCCAAGAAGAACAGACGCCCTGGAAAACCAGGGCTCACTGCAGGAGACAGCAATGTTTAATAAACCATTTGGTTGGCGTGTGTATGCATGCAAGCACACACACACACACACACACACACACACACACGCTTTTTAGAGTGTGTGTATGTGCACACTCATCCAGGAGGCTAGTTTTGGCTTGGTGGCAGAGCAGAATTACTTTGCCTCCTGGTGAGTACACACATTTTGCCCTGGGGAGGATGGTGGAGAAATGTGGCTGAAAATGGTTTGATTGAATCTGGGAGAAGGTACTTGGAAGTTTGTGCTGTGGTGCCACATGCAGCTAATGGTATAGGATGACAAGCTTTGGACTTTGGACTTGGCATTTTGGAGCAACAACCTGGGAGCCTAATTCAAACTTTTCCAAGACCCCTTACTAAGTTAAAAATGAAACTTAACTTTGAAAGCTGATCTTTCGTATTTCCTTTTGACTATGTTTGTTGTTATATTGTTATCTTCTGGGTAATACAGGTGGGGATTCTAAGATGCTCAATTCAGGCTCTGATTTACAAAGCTGGCATTCAGTCTGTTGTTAGTGTTTTCTAAGCATAAAACAGTATTTATTACCCTAAATTACAGCTGGCTGGCTAAGAGACATTAGCAGTACGCCTCTGGGAATGGCAATGTCAGTCTGCCACTTTGGTAGAGACTGAAATGTCTCAACAACTTTTGGATGAACTGGGTACGGATATCTGCTACAAGATGGCTTGACAAAAAAATAAATAAATAAAAATTGTTGCAGACATTCCTGTCTCCCAAATGGTGAATCCTCTTGGCGTTAGCAGTCCTTTTTATTTAGCACCACTAGTCAATTAAACTTTGGCTTTTTGTTGCATCTATGATCAGATACTTATCAGCTTCAGCAGTACTGTATTTAGTGCTAATTATGAAATGTTAGAGGGAGAAGAAGACTGTGTTGACAGTCCAGTGTGTCCACTCCAATGTCGCTGAAATCCGGTGCTTGGTCAGTGACTTCCGATGTCAGACACTGATGAAAAAAGCCATCCTTTCACGCCAGCATGATACATAGCTGGTTGCCATTATTGTTTAATGGTGCCCCACGGCATCGGGGGAAACATGACAGGACAAAAACAAGTTAAGGCAGTGGAAGTCCAAGTAGGGTGGGTGACAGGGGTGGTGGCTGGGTCCAACAACCATCAACGTTCACCTCGGAGACCATGTGCGTTTGTTGTTTAAAGCAAAAAACTGTCAATCCACAGTGTTGTACCAATGTAGTGCATTTATTTTGAAAGAGACTGTAAGCAAACTGTAAATTTCCTGTAAAAACTAAGTGTATTTTGAAAACAGACAACGCATGTAACAGGCAGAACTTGACATGGTGTCCCAGGACATCAACAACAAACACACCGAGGGTACCTTTCACATTGCATCTCGACGTGGAAAGTCCATGACCAAATGTTGTTACGTAACAAAGTTGGAGAGAGAATTTGTTGGCAGAAATGGCATGTAATATTCATAACTATGTTTTCATTGGTTTATAATCATCTTACAATAAGAATTTGTGTGTTTTTCATGTTGTTCTATTGTCGCCCAGAACTAACAAACCAAACACTGGCTCTAGATGAGGCCATTTGTTTTCGCATTGGCCACCATAGTTCTCCTATATACTGGGCCCACATGAAAAGTTTCAGGTCTGCAATCTCACCGCTAGATGCCACTAAATCCTACACACTGGACCTTTAACCCCCAGCGGAACATTTTGTATTTTAACTCCATGCTATTTACACACACACATAGGCCCAGAATACACACACACAAACACACACACACACACACACACAGAGGATTTATAGACATGCAGTTGGCGAGACATTAGAGTGAGGGGGCTTCATGGTCAGGCGCGCCCTGTGCAGTTAAGAGTTTGCTGCCTCACTTACAGGCACCTCAGTAATGCCCAGGAGGTGAACTTGCACCTCTTCAGCTACCAGTCCACACCCTGTTTTTGCTGGACTTGAACTGGTCCACCCTTCAGCCCCCAAGCCAAGTCTTCACAGACTGAACCACTGCTGCATGGTAATAGTGTTAAATTAAGATGGTGAACGTTAAAACGCCAGCATGTTAGAAATGTCATTGTATGTTAGTATGCTGACGTTAGCATTTAGCTCAATACACAGATGTGCCTAAGCACAGCTTCTCAGCTCCACTGGTGTGACAGTAGAGTCACATGGGGCCAAGATGATGGGGCGAGTTACTCCAGGTACTGATGGGAAATGAAACAGGATCCAGGAAGTCCAGTTTGGGTTACATATCCACACATTTGTAGGCTTATCAGATGTCAAAACGCCACATAACACTGCATGAGACAGGATTTTACAACTGTAGAAAGTTATCATGGCGGCAACTTTATTTTTCGTCACAACAGTCAGTTCAGAATGTAGGAATCTGCCATTCCTGTTACAAGGTAGTCCACCAAGTATGTGCACTTGCATGTATATGAGTGGTTAACCCTGCACCTTGTTGGATGAAGTTTCGCAGTTGAGCCAAGTTCAACTTTATGCCAGGCGGCACAGTATTTTTGTGTCCATCCATCTAATTTTGAGCATGTGAACATGAGGTGTCTAGTACAGTGACAACTCTGCTTTATAGCTAAGCTGCCTCTTTAAATGAATTATCAAAAATGAATAAATAAAAAATGTCCCCTGTGTTTCATTAGCAGGAGTAATGTGTCCTGATGCAAATGTGATGCGAGAAAAATTTTCCTCTAATCCAATTCAACGAGTGCTTGTGATCTTATCAACTTTCACTTCAGCACCTTAAACATCTGTCACTGGAAATCCTGGACACACACGCGCATACATTTTCTATGTGACTGAGAGAGAGGAAGAGCAAGGAGACACGGCCCCTTTCCCGTTTTGTTAAACATAAATTCAGTAAACAAAGGGCCGCAGGAGAGCTGCCGGCTGCAAGGAGTGAGTGACGGATGTTTCATGTGATGAATGGACTGACTTGTCAGATTGTGGCAAAGAGCTAGTGAAGATACTAAAAACAGCCCCATCCCAGTGGCCAAGACCTTAATGATCTGAGCCAACTACAAGACTTCCACAGAAAACAATAATAATTAGGGCTGGGCGACAGATTGATACCAGGTCCCTGTGTGTGTATTTGAGTGTGTGTGCTTGTGTGTTTGTGTGTTGTGCTTGCTTTAGTGGTGTGTTGGCCTCAGGGGATATAAATCAATGTGTCACGTAATTGCTTGAGTGACCTTTGCTGATAAGAGACGGTAGCCTTTTGAAATCTCTATCTGTCTCTGTCACTTTGGCCATCTTCACCTCTCAACCACTGCTTTCTCTCTGTCACATGCTCTCACATCATTACACTCACACACACACAAACTCTTTAGGAATCATTGGCTTGTGAAGGCTGTGCATTGATTTGCTTATTGTTAACCTATGCACAGCTTAATTCTAATGTGGACCACTAATCCAATTGCATATTCACAGTTTGCTGTTTTTTCAATGGCAGGGCCATAAGAAAGGCCAACTGAGGAGATTACATGACCTCTGGTAATTCAGTCATACACACTGTATCATTAATCAAATTCATGAAGTGTTTATTTTATTTTTTACAGTCGACAGGTAGGTGAGACACAGTTTTGTTTTTGAAGAATACTTTCAAATTATGACCATGAGAGCAACTCACAGCCAGTGCCTATAACTGTCCCTGCGCTAAGTCCCGCCTCCGGACACAGACTGGCCAATCATAACGTAGCATTGGGCCATCTTAGCTCAGGGTCCAGCAACAACAGATCTCCTTCATTTTCAGGCTGGTTTTGTGGATTTGGAGCTAAATGTTGTGCCTGGGGCACGTCGTGTATTAATGATACTCGTTACCTGGAGAGGTTGGAAAAAGATATACGTTTCCTCCCTGTTCCAAAACCAAAATCAGACCCTGAAAAGTGTAGGGTTAGCTAGCTAGCTACTGAAGATATAGCCTACTGAATGTATACACATGCTGCTTTTGCTTTTTAATGATTATAACAGTGAAAAAAAGACCGACCCTGCTGCACAGGAACCAGTGAAGGGAAGCAGCGAAACTTTGCTGATATTCAACCAGCTGTGTGTCATCACAGTGTGTGCAGATGAACATTGTTTGACTTCCCCCTGAGATCCCTGCCCATTCAACAGCAGAGGTCCAGGTGCTGGCAGCTGCACGGGGATAAAGCCAAACACAGTTAATCTGCACACACTGCGATGCCACACAGCTGGTTCAATATCAGCAAAGTTTCCCTTTATAGTCATTGTCTTGTGTGGCGATCAGCAGTGATGTGGTGGTTCACTTTTACACTGTGATCTGTAGCCTATAGTTCGGCTTTAGCTTCTAACTATCTTTGTCTTTTTAACCTGTTGTTGCTGCTGAGTCAGTTTGACATCCTGGATATATCCTTCAAACACAGACTGTAGACCCCTCTGTCTGCTTCTCTCTGGAATCACTGTTTCATTTCTCCAAAAATATGATAATATTTCTTCAGGGAGTGCAGTTAGTTATAAAGGGGCGGGGCTTATTGAAAACTGGGTTTCTGTGGCATCCCCTTTCATAAAAGTCCAGTTTTGCATAATCTTCATCACTTGATTTTATTAATTATTATTGTCCAGCTTGAGCAACTCACATCCAAGTCATACTTGGGATTTATTGATTTATTAACATGTAATTCACTTTGAAAGCCACTGAAAGTGCACACAGAGGCTGCACAGTTACAGTAATTCCTGACAAGAAAATTGTGCTGCTGCGTTTGATCGCCACTAACACTCCCTTTGATGATGTGAGTTCATGGCAAAGACGATGCCAGTTTTTTAAGCTTTATTTTGACAGCGAAGCCTCACTGAGACCAATGCTTTCTTTTGCAGGTTCACACTCACATTTAGTTGTTGCAAAACCCCCAAGTATACCATATGTAATCAGTTACAGACTTTATAATCCCCCTTCTTTTTCCGTGTTTCCATCCTTTCTTTACATTTCTTATTCACTGTTTCTGCTTGGCTTCTCTCTGCTTGTGTTCATTTTCAAAAGCAGTGCCCAGTTTTTTCACGTCATGGATAATGCATATCCACTGTACGTATCTTTGGCTGGATATCTTCCTCCCTCTAGTTTATTTTGCCTCTCTCTCTCCCTCGTCTGCCAGTACATCTAAATCCCCGTTTCCCATCCACCCTTCCTCCAGTTTTTTTTTTCTTCTCATGTGCCTGACGGTTTTGTCATTTACAGCGGTGTGTCGTGTTAAATCTCTCCCCTGCTGTGGCAGGTGCCTGTGGAGAGGGAAGGAAAAAAGGGGAGGAGGAGAAATGAACAGAGGAGTGATTTGTCGTTCCAGGTAGTTGCTCCTTTGGGAAGTGTAATGGCCGATGGCTCTTCAAAGTGTCTCCCATCTGTCATAAATGCTCACTGCAGATGGACACATACAACAGCTCGTTGCCTGGCTGGGGTGCAGCTGTGTGTCAAAGATCGAGGCAGCAAATGAGGACGTTTGTCTGCGGCAGTGTGTGTGTGTGTGTGTGTGTGTGCACGTGTTAGCTTGTGTGTGTTTGTCTAGGTGTGACTGTGGGGATGTGTCGTCACAAACCAGCATTGTTTGGATTTGAATGTGTGCTTGCATACTATTGTGTATAAGCGTGTGTGCTGATGTAATTCCTTTTGTATGGTACTATGTGTGTTTATCAGTGTAAGTGTGTGCATGCATCTGCAATATTTACTGCAATAGCTGACTGCCTCAGATGGGAGCAGGCCACAGCGAGGTCTGTTACAGTCAAAAGAAACAAGGATTGCTTAATAACATTGTCACCATGCTCTATACTCAAGCTTAAGTAACTGCCCTGTGGTGCTGTTGTCACTAACACTGCTCTCTATCCCTGTAATGGTGCCAGTCTTGCCTGTCACATGCCTCCTCCCCGTTCTCTTCCTCTCTCTTCCCTCTAACTTTGTCACTTTTTTTCTGTCTTGGTCTACCACTTGCTTTACCCCCTTCCCTCCGTCTGTCTCTCTGTCTGCTGTGCCACCTGATTTCCCTCTTCATTTCAGTCCTTATCTGTCTGTCTTTTTCTGCCTACGGCCTAGTTTTCGCAGCTTAAAAAGACACCACTGCTGTAGTTGTCGAATAATTTGTATCGCTTTGCCAGAAGGAGCATATAAAACTCCCTGACTCTTTGGAAAAGAGCACAGAATCCTGAAAGTATTAAAAGGAGCTGAAAATGGCTTGAGTGGTTTTTTTTTCTCAATCCAACCACAAAATGAGAGCCGAAAAAAATCAAGTCACATTGTCTGTTTTTCCTCAGTTTATTGTAATACCCGACATGTTTTCCTTGTCATTGGATTCTTTGTTCAACTTACTTATGTTATATTTTATCCACCCACATTACTGTCTCTTTCCGGAATCAGACCTTGTGGTGAGCACATTCATATAGGAGCCATTTTCGTTCAACTGAACTACACTTCCCAACCCTATCACTGTACTGGTCTTCCAAAATCAAGAGTTTCACTTCAGCCCTGTTTCCACCAAACGCTTTCAGGTGGTATCTTTGGAACCAACAGTAACCCTTCAGACATGGTACCTAGACCCTAGCGTTTCCACCGCAAACAGTACTCTTAAATGTGGGCGTGGTTGTTGTCACTCACTGCTCCATCCAGCACTCACTGTATTTCCTCCTTTATCAGTCTGCACCTTGTTTATCGTCCACAGAACAAGGCTGCACGCCGACATTTTCTGACTGAAATAAAACAGGCTGCAGTGAGAGTCTCTCTCCATGGGATATTTAAAAAGAACAGGCCTGTGTATTTAGCCGTTCTAAGGCAAGCTCAGGGGTTTAGTGTTGCCGGAGCCCACAGGAACACATGCAGTTCACATAATCCGGTTGAAATTAATATATATTTTTAAACACTTGAAGATCCACTCATTACTAAAATTGATTGTCATATAAAAACTGAAGTAACGGTCAAAGTTGTCACAGTGAAACTGATGGCGTGCTGATTGATCACATTGTCAACTCATGCATTGAGTAACATTACAAGTTAACGTTTCACCTTAAAAGTCGCCGGCAGTCGGCCCAGTGAGAATTAAGTTATTTTTTCTCAGACTCCAGCTGCTGCATGAGGCAGCAAAACATCCTTTCATTTTATAGTTTCAGTCTACTAATAAAACTCTTCAGTGTGAACAGTGGTTACATGAGCCTCAAAACCAGCCATAGCTCAGCCCTGAGCAGAGTGACCGTCCTCTATCGACCAATCAACAGACTGCAGTGTTCACAGCTCCACCTTTTAGTACCAGATCTGTGTGCTAGGTACTCCAACAGAGGGGTGACCAAAAATGGAGACGGTACGGAACGGTTCCATTGGTACCATCCACAACTTTTCACAGTGGAAACAGAAAAAAACATGCCAAACTGAACCGTACCGTACAGCTTGGTGGAAACTGGGCTTTAATTATCTAACACTACAGCACAGCTACAGAGGATGGCATTAATGTAGCACTGTCATGATCACTCTTGTCTGTGAGTAGATACATGCCCCGTTCTGATTGGTGATACGGTTGGCAGGTGTATTTCAGTAGAAAGGAAACAGTTCCTCCATGAAACTGCTCACAACAAGTTCTGGGGATTATCTTCAGTAACCAGGTCATGATTTCTGTTGACATTGCTGTTGAGTTTTTCAAGTTTATTTTTTGGTGCTTTGAGCACCACAAGCTGAGTGCCATCTAGTTCTGTTATACTGGGGGGAAGGCAGACATCTCTACAGCGGATATCTCCAACTTGACAACTCACACCAAAACAACCTAGACTGATAAATAGCACTACAGGTAATAGGAAAGATAAGTATTTTGATTTGGGGGTGAACTGCTCCTTTAATGGTGTCTTGCAAAGTACACTCAGTAAGGAGGATGCTTGCAGTCACAGTTTCTTGAATTCCAGGCTCTCTAGTTAAAGAAGGTAATCGCAGAGCAATACTCTTGAATTCACTTCTGCAACCAAAAATAAGATATTCAACAGCATAAGCACACTGCACTGCAGCTTTGAAACACACTCGAGCAGCAGGGGGTCTGGTTGTTTCAGAATTATTCCTAAGAATCAAGGTAAAAAGACTGTCTGCTACCTAAAGGGCGATTTCTTGACACACTCCGAATGTGAATCTTTATTAGCACTTTTTATTCGACATCATCCCTGCATTGTTTAATACAAAATGTAAATTACTGCATTATTGATGGTCTGAAAAAGACGATTCAGTATTCCTTCACTTATTCATTTAACATCACAAGTCTCGGTGCTCTGAGGTGTGCACAGGTTCGCTGTAAATAGTTGATGAGCTCTCATTGTAATTGGTGTGAATATTTCATGGATAGAAAAGATGCAGAGTAACAAGGACTGACAGCCAGGAACACGACCTGCTTTCTGCTCCTTCCAGGGTCGCACACACACACACTTAGTCTCTCACAAGTTTCGTACAGTAATGATATTCACTCGCACACACACATACACACCTGCAGATGTGGAGACACACACACACACACACACACACACAAACACATTTACCCCAAGGATGTGCTCTAAATGCAGTCTATTAAGTTAGTTTTTGGGACAGTATTGTGTAATGTTGCTAATGTGTCATGGGAGTTGAGTGCTGCTGCTAAAAGGGTGGTTGCACAGATGTGGATTAAGGATAATAACTCTAAAAATCTTATTTTAACAGCCGTGTCCTTCTTTCTTAAAATCATGTTACTCAGGCTTCTTATCTTGTGTTTGTGTATGATCAAATCATCTCTCATAGATTTGTGAACATGCTTTTTCAGGCTGTCTTAAAATAGGCCCCTGGAAGAGGTAAATAACACGTACTGGCCCATATAGCCATAAAATACACCTTAACAACGCAGCCTTTGTCATATTAAACTCTCAGACAATAGATGAAAACCTCAGAATGCATAAAAGATGGCAAAGTACGCCAACAAGTAACTTTGCTCCCCAGGGTTTTGAGTCAAACAATTACAAACAAAGGCTAGATGTCCATTGATTTCTTCCTAGTGTGTTTCAAATGCCAATCAATGGAGTAGAAGGGTTTTGAAGTACAAATTCTTTTGTTGATTTATTCGGGCTCGTGTTTGCTGAGAGCAGACATTTTGTAAAGTGCATCTAAGACGTTAAACAGAATCATGCGTCTTCAGTGTGGGTCTTTGTTTGCATGTTGGTGCAACTGTCCATCAAGTCATGTTGCAGCTATTTAAGGAAGAGCACACCGATGCTAGAAGCAGTGCTACAACACAGTGAAAAAGTACCACTGAGTCATTTGATATATTATCCTTTAATGAAATAAATAGAGAATGAACCCGAATGGTAAATAGACAATTCAAAACACTTTGCAACACAACCCAGCATTCACACATGCACGTTCATACGCTGGTCACAAAGGTTACCATGGAAGATGTCACCTCATCATCGAGAGCAATATCCATTGACACACACACTCTGATAGCACAGCCACAGGGAGCAATTTGGATTTCGGCATCTTGTCCAAGGACACTTCAACATGTAAACTGCAGGGGCCAGAGATCAAACAAATGACCCTGTGATTAATGGACAACAATTCTACCCCCTGAGCCACAGCCGCCCACAAGAATGGGCCCAACCAACACAAACCAACACAGAAGTGCCAGTAACAGTAGATCCTTGAATGGAAGCCAGTCAATCCCCATCGATCCCCATGTTAAAATGTCTGTGCCTGTGTTTACAGCCCGGTACAAAAACACTTTTGGTCTCTGTACCTAATTTCGACATTCATGACAACTGTACAGGGCTTTTTATGTAACTCAACAATTTACATTTATTAAGGTTTAAAGTTACAAGTATTTAAGGGCGGGGCTGCTTGAGTGACAGGCTGTCTGCAAGGCGTCATATCCACCCATTGCTCATCCAAAGCTCAACCCTCTTGTCTTAGGCCCCGTTTATACGACAACGATTTCAACTGAAAACAGTAAACTTTAGTTGCGTTTTGGCCATTCGTTTACACGACAGTGGCATTTTGGGTGCCTGAAAATGCAACGTTTTGAAAACGGGTTCCAGAGTGCAACTTTTTGGAAACAGTTGTCATGTAAACTTGCAATATGCAGTTCCTCTGAAAATGGAGACTTTTCGCACATGCACATTACGGTTCCAGTCACTAGGCATGCCGACCGTCACAACAACAATGCCGAGCTCTGTTTGTGCTGCTCGCCCTGTTGATTTGAAGTGAAGTGTAGATCTGTTACTGTAGCAACTCCACCTCGTCGTCCATCCAGACAAAGTTATCTGTGCATGCTTTCGCCATTGTGTCTTCTTTGTTTTGGTTTGTAGTCACCGCGTTGTAGAAGAAGGCGCTTCAGCGCAGGCGCATGGCCACCCATTGGCCTGGCGTGCATACTACACCGTTTCCAGTAGATTTTGCGGCTCCATGTGAACGGGGATCGTTTCAATAACGTCATCATATAAAGGCAGAAGTTTTTTAAAACGCAAAGGACAGACTTTTCCATTTATAGAGAAACTGTTGTCGTCTAAACAGGGCCTTAATATGCTCACTTCTAGCTCCAGAAAAAGATGGTGACAGCTGCAATGCTGAACTTAAGGCCTCAAAACAGGAGTCTACAAACCAGTTGGTGACATCATGGCAACTATGCCCATTATTTTATACAGTCTATGGATGCGGTATAAAGAGCGATAAAGTCTGCATATAAAGATTCAAAATAATGACTGGCCAGCTCACTCAGTGTAAAAGTCCATGATACAGGCAGGCAGTCCAAAAATGCACTCTGACTGTAGTAAAAAAAAAAACCTTAATAAATACATGAGTTGACCAATGCATTTCGACTAGAGTCTTTATCAGGGTGTAAAATGCATTGGAAACAGTTGTGCAGTTTAAGAACTCATGTAGGGGTCATGTCATACAAGTTACATGATATAATGGTGAGTCTCTAGTCGAAACACATTGGTTGATCCATTTATTGAGAAAGAGTGTATTTTTGGACCGCCTGCGTGTACCATGGACTTTTACACTAAGTGAGCAGGCCAGTTGTTGTTTTTTATCTTTATGTGACATTTGCTCCATCCTCAAAGAGCACTTTTACAGTTATCTGCACGATGCCTTAACCCAGTGCAGCACTCCCTTTTTTTTCTCCTCAAAATCTGCATCGTGGATGGGTCAAAAAACACAGGACTTTCAGTCAGGGAACCACCGTTTGTGTTCCTTGTGAAACCAAGTTGGGTTTTTTTTTTTATCACACGTTACTTGAAACATGACATACATCACGTTGTGCTACATTAGTAACAAACATGCTTATTTTAACCTAAACTGTGACTCTTTTCTAAACCTAATCAAGTCATTTTGTGCCTGAACCCCACCAAGTAGTTCAACTTTCACAACCTTAACCACATGTTAAAACATTGCAATTGTTAACAGTCACATGTGAGCTATTCTGTCATTTAGTAATGACACTGGTAGGGGTGCTATTTTAGAAAACTCTCCTGTGGTTCATATTTGAAGATTGGATCCAATGACTTGTTAAGTTGTATGGGTTGGGGGTTAAAATATGATGCAGTCTTCTAACCCAGGGTTGACAGATGGGTTGTGTTGGCACTGTATTGTCATGTATGTGTATGTACAGATATATCTGGTCTTAATTTTGGGCTTCTTTTCTTTTTCAAGTCAAGTTTATTGATTCCTGGCAGATCTATTAGCTGTGACTCAGAAAATTATACTTTAACTTTCCCTTTATTGGGGTTAAGTCTCTGGCGGTCCTTGCCCAGTCAACCATATTGATCTGTTGTTAAATGCAGCTTTCGCCTTCATTTCACATCTTGCTATCTTTTTTTTTTCAGATCCTCTACAGATCTCTTGTTTTCCGGTTGTGTTCGTTTTCGCAGCTACTTTTTCTAACACCACATTTCTTTTAGCAAGAGGGAAAGAGTAATTTATTTTTCCACATTTGCTTGCCTCTTTAGTTAATATTCTATATACTTGAGGATATAAAAATGTGCTCCCTTCCTCACCAGACTCCAAATGAGCAGCAGCGTCTTCTTCGTATCAGCTCCACTGCAATTTTAACTAACCACTTGCAATTACAGCGATTGGATTGGGGCCACATTTACATTTTTACTCAAAATGAATGTTTGACATGCTTCTCCGGAAAATTACTAGGTATGGAATACCTCAGTTTTGTTTTCAAATTAAGAATTGCACTTCTTAAGAGAGAGGAAAAGAGGGAGCGGAGAAGGTGAGAAAGAGGAGAGGAAAAGGGAGAGGCAATGAGGGGAGTCGAGAGAGACGGGAGCAAAAACAAACAATGAAATGGTGCCACCTGCCACTAGATCTTTGAAACATACATGCAACCACACACTCTCTGCAACCACCCGCTAACCACGTACACACACATATGCACACATTCCCCAAACACACACACACCACAGACACATACACACCACCTGCCTTGGTGTTTGGGGAACTATTTAGGCAAGTTGAGCAACGATCTGTCTCATTCATCTCCAGCGTAAACAAGAGCAGTTGCTGACGGTCTGTTGGCACAGAGCTCTGGAGACTTTGTGTGTGTGATCAGTTGTTTTGCGTGCGTTTGCATGCATGTGTGTCTGTGTGTGCGGGAGTCATGCGATGTGGGATTGAGACAGAACAGGAAACAGAGAGAAAAAGGAAAGCATGGCAGGGTAAGAGTCTATCCATGACACACAGACCCACACTCATTATTTGAACACACACACACACACATGCACCTGAATCACATGACAACACATCCAGCAGCAATTAAGTATGGAATATCTGACTCTCTGATATTGATTTGCAGACACTTTTCACACAGAGGCATTTTAAACACAGACACGCAAATCAATCCCCAGCATTCATACAGAAATCAATTCTCTGAGTCGGCTTCTCGCCGTCTCTTCCTCTCCCTCTCTCACACTCACAAAGACTGACAAACACATGCACATACACACCTGTCTGAAGTCCCAACAGGGACGGTACAGGAAGCCATGAAGCCAAACCGCAGCCAAGCGTAAACAGTCAATATGGTGCGAGCTTTTCCAAACAAAACTTGCCTGCCCATATCAGTTAATAAAAAGAATTTGTTTTATTTTTTTATTTTTTTTTTTTTTACAGATCTTCTGTGTCATTGATGAGAGCATGTGCACTGCTAATACGTGATTTGTTTAACAATAGACATCCTGGGTCAAAGTGACAGTGAGGACAACCAAGAAGCAAATTTAAACCTGATGAATGTGATACAACCTCCCATTAAATTTTGTCTCCAGCAGAAATTGAGTTTCAGGTTGCTTCTTTAGTCCTGATACCAGCTGACCTTTATTCCACAATAACTTGCAATTCTTCTTCTTATTATTATTTCAATAAAATGGAATTCACCCAGCATCTTTATTAGTAACTTTTGCAAACTGTCAACTATAGCACACATCCTCTCTCTCAGCTCTGACAGATAGGGCATCACAGTGAGCAAGAGTTACAGCACTGGAGGATTACGACACCTGGCATACTGACACAACCTCACTTTATTCTGTTATAATAATACTAACAACTTGGGTTTATTTTTATAAAAACCCTTTTGATTCTTTTGATCTGAGGACCCGAACGGACTACTGGAATTTGAATAACTTACAGGGTAATTGAGGAATGGACACATAGTTTGAGGTAGCCAACAACCAACTAAACTGCTTCAGAATCAGACCAGGCATCTAATTGAGACAGGTGTATATTTGTCGAAATGTGAAGCCACACCGAGGTAGTAAAAGGGACTGGGCCTTTAATTGGGACCAGGCTTTTAATTGACATTTTACTGTACTTATGTCATTTCTAGGGAAATTACATAGACCTGCATTCATAACCCTAATCATTACTTGCTAACCCTAAGCCTAGCCTTGATTACTTTCCCAAACCTCAGCTCTTCCCCAACTGGGCACGCAGCATTTTGTCCTCAAGTGATCTTTCACTGTGCTCCGCCCCCTTGTGATGCTCCGTCAAACTGCCTGAGCTAGCATGAAGCCCACACTGTAACTAGCTGTAACTAACTGCATTTCCTCAAGAATTGGACAAACAAAAAAAAACAGTTGCAGAAAGAAGCA
Organism: Epinephelus fuscoguttatus; assembly: GCF_011397635.1. NCBI lineage: Eukaryota > Metazoa > Chordata > Actinopteri > Perciformes > Serranidae > Epinephelus > Epinephelus fuscoguttatus. Next base: position 14,277,782 of record NC_064756.1, read on the forward strand.
AGTCTGCAGTCTGTGTTTGAAGGATATATCCAGGATGTCAAACTGACTCAGCAGCAACAACAGGTTAAAAAGAGAAAGATAGTTAGAAGCTAAAGCCGAACTATAGGCTACAGATCACAGTGTAAAAGTGAACCACCACATCACTGCTGATCGACACAGAAGACAATGAATATAAAGGGAAACTTTGCTGATATTGAACCAGCTGTGTGGCATCACAGTGTGTGCAGATGAACGGCATTCGACTTCCCCCATGCCAACAGTACTCAGACCTCTGCAGACAGATGGTTAGGGAGCTCCAGGGGAGGTCAAACATCATTCATCTGCACACACTGCGACGACACACAGCTGGTTGAATATCAGCAACGTTTTTCTGACTCTCTTCACTGGTTCCTGTACAGCAGGATGGGTCTTTGTTCATTTTCATAATCGCTAAAAAGTACAAGCAGCGTGTGCATATAGTAAGTAGGCTATACCTTAAGTGCCTAGCTAGCTAACCCTACACTTTTCAGGGTTTGATTTTGGTTTTGGAACAGGGAAGAAACGTATATTTTTTTCAAACCTCTCCAGGTAACAAGTACCACTATTACACATACCCCAGGTCCAACATTTAGCTCCAAATCCACAAAACCAGCCTGAAAATGAAGGGAATCTGAAACAATTGCATGAGATTCTATGGAGCACAGCTGTGTAGTTGTGGGACACTTGTCAGAGCTGGCCAATACTACACTATGATTGACCAGTCTGAGTTCAAGGGGCAGCAATTAGCCAAGGGATTAACAGGACAAGCAATGCCCAATTATTTGGTCTTTAGTCTTAAATGTGTTTCAAAGCGTAACCTAAGTCATACACACACATACATGCATACACAGACATACTCAAAAGAAGAAGATGCAGTCAGTAAATAAAGAGGTCACAGAAACTGGAGGGAGAGGTCACGGAAACAAATAAAGACAAATATAGCAGGTAGAAGAATGGACTTGCAGAAATATTCTTTGTATCGATCAGTGTGCCTCTGGTTGCTGAAGGCGCCGACTACCTCTCTGATTCATTCCTGCACAGTCCCACTTTCGCCTCCCTGTATCTTTCTTGTCATCTCCCTGAATTCATTCTCATCCTCTACCTCCTTTGCCTCCAACCTAACCCCATATCCATCTATAACCCGTCCCTTCCCCTTTTCCCCTCCTCCCATCCAAAGCCCCATTAGTGTGATGCTGGCATCAGTTACACCTGAATACAGTGGAGGGGGATGGGAGGTTAGATGGAGGAGAGGAGTGAGTGAGAGGTGTTGGCAAAGTTTTGGAGATTTATGTGTACAAAAGTTTTGAGCTGCAGAGATTTGTCTTGAAGTGGATGCCCTGTTTTCAAAATGAAAGTTGGCCTGTGGAGAAGAGGTGGAGCAGAATAACGGCGTGTCTGACGGTTGTTGTTTTCAGTTCAGTGTGATTGTTTCAGTTTATGAGAGCGTGGTGTGTTGACTGTGAGTGAATGTGCTTTATTATGTGAGTGAATTACTATGCACCTGTGTGCTTTCTTTAGAAGAATCAAAACAGTGTGTGTGTGTGTGTGTGTGTGTGTGGGAGCATGCTTGTGAGTGATAGTGAAACTACTGAAGTGATAGATGGCAAGTGGCCCGCCAGATCAGTACAGCATCCACATCCCTCATAACCCATCATAACTCTGACAAACTGCAAGATCAATAACCATGTACTGTGTGTGTGTGTTTCTCTCTCTGTCTCAGTCTGTGTGTTTATGTGTGTCTTTGTTCGACCAGTATATCCTGTCCATGTTTACCACAGAGTGAGTAAAAGCTTTTTAGTTGTACTCAACCAAAACAGTTGGACTAAGTGTACAGGGGAAAACCAGTGGTGGGAAAGTATTCAGGTTGTTCACTTAACTACAACAGGTGCATTCAAAACTCAAGTTGAGTAAAAGTAAAGAGTATTATCAGTGAAATGTAACAGTAACAGCACTCATTATTAGGCAGACTTACTCCTGTGTTACACCTATATACCAACAATATATATATATAATTACCTTGTGAGAATACAAAATAATTTTGTTGTTGCTTGTTAAAACCTGTAAATTTTAATTTTACCAAAACAAGTTTGTATGTAAATGTGCATACATTTGTCATATTGTGACACATCTTCATAACAAAAACATTCAACTCAACTCAATTGTATTTATATAGCACCATTCATACAAACATGCAGCCCAAAGTGCTTGGCTTCGCAAAATTGGATTGACACAAACCAGTGCTTAATTTGAGCCGGAACGTACTGGAAGACATACCAGGATCTTTTCCAGAAAAGGCCCTGGTGCGTTCCGGAACTAATTTGCATTGGTCTAGAACTTTTCACATCTAAAAACTAAATACAGTATTCGCTGATATCACTAGTGTTGCAGGGTATACTGGTAATGGTAGACCGCTGTACTACAACTCCACAGTAGCCTACATATGATAGTTCAAAGTCCAGTCGCAAGACGGTGAGTGTCCATGCGCTGTCCCGGCGCGCGCTGGTCAATAACGGCACCTGGCACTCAATATGCTGCTGTAGTGGTTTGTTTTCCAGGCATGTGAGTATCTTTGAGCAGTGAAAGTTATTATTTATTTATTTTTACTTGTCGGCAGTGATTTGTTTTCCACAGAGCTCTACGTGCGAGCATTTTACTCGCATTTGCGACTAAAAATAGTTTTGTGCGCGCAAATTAAATCATTCAGCTCGCTGTGTGAGTACAGATTTCAACCAGCAGCAGAAAAGAAAATCAAATCCTGCCGGTTGTGGGTTGAACGGGGGTCACAGACAGGATACAGTGGTCAAATACGGCGGAGGCTCATAGTGCTCTGCGCCGCAACATAACGGCTTACCGGCGAGTCCGACTCCAGGTCCAATAATTTCCTCTTCTTGGTGTCATGACTGCCCAGTAGTACCTGGACAACTGAGCCATGGCGGCACACAGGTATGTGGCATGTCAAAGGAGAAACGAGTGGTTAACATTTCTCTCTTTGTGGCAGGTAACGGTCCACAAACCTCACCGCACTTTAGGGACTGTTCTTTACTTACGAAGGGACTGTTCTTTACTTATGAAGGGACTTGTCAGGGGAGGAGGGTGGTTGGTTGATTTTTATTTTATTTATTTATTTTATTTTGATCCCCCCCTATGTTAATCACTTATTGATGCTGTTTTTGAAGTATGAATAAGTCAATAAGTAATTTATTCCATTGAAATATCAGTGATGTATTATAGAAAAGTGATTTATCTTTTTATAAATGACAAAAGGCACATCTGCCTCATTTTTGCTGTGGTATCCTGATACTACTCAGAACCATGATATTTTCACTGGTATCGTACCGTGGGTCCCAGTGTTGGTACGGTGACAACACTAGATGTCACAACCATTCCATTCGGAGTTGCGCAGTGAGGCAGCTCGGGTGCCGCTTAAAAAAGTGTTCCCCCACTTTTGGGAGTGGGGGAACACTGCTCTCTCAGAGGCCCAAAGTGTTCCCCTACTTCTAATTTTACAAATTAAGCACTGACACAAACAGAATTTGAAGGATAACATAAACAACTAAACATAAAGCTTTGTAAGACTAGAAAATTACAACAATAAGACAATAAATACTGAAAAAATTAAACCAAACAAAACAGAACAAAATAACAAAAGAGGTGATTAAAAGTCCATAGAAAAAGATGTTACAACTTAAAAATCAAGACTGCAATCTTACTCCACAAAAGCCAGATTAAAAAGATTGAATTTACTTCATTCAATTTACATTTAACATCCATTTCAAATACATCCTGTGTCTACCAATGTGCTAACATGTTAGCAGCATTTTTATGCTGAAACTCATTGGAATGGATAGTTATTTATACACTGCTGTGTGCTGTAATCTGACAAATTCTTTAAGAACTAGATGTGTTTTGTGTCCTGAATCTTATTTTGAGATAATCTAAGTAACAAGTATCAAGTTGAGCAGCACAGTGGTGCAGTGGTTAGCATTGTCGCCTCAAAGCAAGATGGTTGGAACCCGTGTTGGGGGGTTCAAACCCAGGGGTGTGCGGAGTTTGCATGGTCTCTCGTGTCAGTGTGGGTTTTCTCCGCGTGCTCCGGCTTCCTCCCACAGTCCAAAGACATGCAGGTTAATTGGTGACTCTAAACTGGTAAGTGTGAGTGGTTGTCTGTCTCTACGTGTCAGCCCTGTGATAGTCTGTTACAGAAAATGAATGAATGAATAAGTAACATGTAACTAAATATGTCAAATAGTTGTAGTAGGGTAAAAAGTACATTCACCTCTCAAATGATGTGAAGTAGAAAGTAGCAGAGAATGGAAATAAAACACTGAAATGTTGTACCTACAGTACGTAGAGACACAGGAAGATTATGAGACAGTGGGCCCCTGAGCACAGATATGCAGTATGCACCACTATAACCTTGGAGAAAGACACACAAACTTTGTGGTTTTGCCCTTTTGTTGTTGTTGTTTTGCATCCATCTGTCAACATCATCCAACTTTTTGGGGTTTTGTGTCTCTTCAAGGTCATTTTGTGTCTTTTTGTAGTTATTTTGTGTCTCCTTGCAGTTCCTTTGAGTCTAATTTTGGTCAGTCTCTTACTGGTCAGTAGATGTTGAGTGATATTTTGCAGGTGAAAGCCAGGCGGCCCCTGACACACTGCGCTCCTGGGCCCATTCACTAATCCATCCATGAGTACAGTACTGTAGTAAATGTACATAGTAACATCATTTTGTCCCAACAACACTGGCTCACTAACATCACTTTGCAATATGAGTGTGTTCAACTGCGGATTATAGGTTCAGACACAAGTAGAAACACAATTTGTTCATGCACGGACGGAACCCCCTTTAGCAGCCTTCGGGCGTGGGTTCTCTCTCTCTCTCACACACACACACACACACACACACACACACACACACACACACACACACACACACAAGCAAAACACAAAAACGCACATGCACCCACAGGTAAGTCATTAATACTGCATTAAGGTACAAGTTGAGAGGTTTGGAGCAATGGAAAATATTGTGGTGAAACACTGTCTGTTCTCTGGTGCTCTCCCAGTGTATCTCCTCATTTTCTTCTGTCTCTTTGTGTATTTTAGATTTTGCTAAATCAATTTATGTGTGTTTGGATTGACTGGCGACCTGTCAAGGGTGTACCTGCCTTTGCCCAATGTCAGCTGGGATAGACCCAAGCCCCATCGCAACCCTGAATAGTAGAAGCGGTTACAGATGATGGATGGATGGATTTCATATTTTTTGTCCAACCAGTGGCATACGCCAGCCGAATACTTTCCCCCCTTTTTTTTCTTTATCTTTTGACAACTTATATCCGTGGTTCTCAAATGGTGTGCTGTGGGACTTTGTGATAACCACACATTATATTGCAATATTCAACTGGGCCTATACAAAAAGTTATGAATGAATTTTAATTGACTATATCAGGATGTTGTACGCAGCCATTTCCCTGTAAAGAGGCAAACTTTATCTAAGAAGTTCAGTTTAATTCAATGTAATTTCATTTGATTTTATTTGATATAAAAAACTTTCATGGAGAACCTGTTTGTCACTGTTCACGCATGGGAAGAACGGATGTGTTATTGGTGCTTTGATGTCATTTTAAAAAGTTTTAAATGAATTCTCGAATCATTTTATTAAATATTTCATGAGTAACAGTTTTTTGTCAATTGTTATTTGATATTAATAAATAAAAACGGACATATATGTTGTGATAAGAGTGATAACACTATGATAGAGGCTATTGAACACAGTTAAAAATACAGGTATGCCTTGATAATTTTCTACTTGTCCTTTGGTGTGCCTTGCGCACAGAAAGTTTGAAAACCACAGATTTATATAGTGGAGCAATTGTTTTCCAGTGTGACATTAGTGTCATGATAAAATAGGAAAGTAGTAGTGTAGTGTCATAGTCCACATTTGGGAGTTCATACCAAGGAAATTTCACTGTTGCACATTCTGTTTTTCTGAGTTATGGCACTGATCATATTATTGAAGGCAGCGTTCTCCTCTTGCTGTCTCCAGAGATGCACAAAGGGTTGGGCTAAAAACAAAATAAAGCCAAAGAACCACCTACACAGGTTTTCCTGCACGTAAGGGCCCTCACACACCAAGCCGATGTTAGCCGTTGGTCAGTTTCGGGGCGCCAGTGAACGTCTGTCGCCCTAGTTTTTGCGGTGTGTCCCGCATCGTTGGCACCAGTCAGCCACTGTTGCCTGTTTTTCAGCTGATACAGCAGGAATCAGCTTCACGGAAAATATATTTTCAACAGCTGGTTGTGTTGCTAATGTGCTAGCTGGCTAACTGGCATCCCCTGGTTTCCCCTTTTTTGAATGATGGATACAGACTTCCGCCACCTGCTGGTACTGAGAGTGACTTCCACTCAGGCATGTGCACAACATACTTGCTAGTTGGCCATTGGCTGTAGTCTTTGCAGTGTGTTCAAATGCAACATTTAGTCCAAGACACAGGCAACAAGAGGCAACGCAACACTCAGCCTGCCTTTGCCACTTGTTCTTTGATGTTGGTTTGGTTAATCTGGGCCTTTAGACACAATGTCATTAGCTTGTGCTTATCAATAGAAAGGAGGGAAATATCTTTGCTGACATCATGGCAATAATCAGTTAATGTAATATCATCCTAAACCCAAAATATAGATTGATTATTGTCATTATATGTAAAGTCAATCTTTACAGTTGAGCGTCTTATGTCAGAAAAGTAAAATATCTTTAATTTAATCTTATTTTATATTCTGACATATCCTCATATCTTCAGTCACTGTTGCATCTGTCCAGTTTTGTGCCTTTATCTCTGTTGTAATTTGTCCTTGCAGTAACTTTGACATTCTGCCTGTTTGATGTCTTATTATACTGCATTTGCTCCAGTGTTTCCCTTCTTTCCTTCCCCTGTCAATCACAGCGCATTTTTGCCCTTCCTTATTTTACTTCCTTCTCCAGTTTGACTTTGTTTTCTTTCTCACATGGAGACGTTGCCTCCTATCACACCGTGGAACTAAAATACAGAAACTGAGACATGCGCGGCCAACAGCTCATACACTCAACTGACACACACAAAAATGTGCCATTGGATTCCATTTTAACAAGGGAGACAAGGCTGTTTTGAGTCAACTTTCCTCTTTAGATGTTGTTAACAAGGGGACAGATTCCAAGTTAACAAGGAGGTGTTATCTGCCTTCAGCCCTGCCAACATCATCTCCTTCATGAGCCACACACACACACACACACACACACACACACACACACACACACACACACACACATACACACACACACACACACGCAGGCCTCATCAGTCACTGTGGCTATCAAAATGTCTCTAACTGAAGCAGAGATGTATGCCTGCAGCTTTAACATGTATACCTTTCATCATCAAAAACATTCTCAGTGACCAAGAACCAAGAACAGAACAGACCATTGAGATAATTTTGGAAGCATATTACACTGCCTAGATCACTGAATGTTCCCTTGTAAGTTGAACAAAAGCCACACAAACTAATAGAAGCACTCCAACACACACACACACACACACACACACACACACACACACACACACACACATACACACACACATGCAGACAAACCAGTATTTTCATAAGTGGCTTTCAAAGTGGCCACCATGGATTCAGTAACACTCACAAATATCCGTCCACACTAGCAAACCACACAACAGTAACTCAAATTCCCAAACACACACATGCACATGCACATACACATGCACATACACATACACAGACACATACAGCACCCCCCACCGGCCCCAACGGAACCAACGACACACACAAAGTCCGCTTTTAACAAACCACACACCAGTGGCTTTGTTCTGAGCGACTGCTTTAATCTTTAATGTGTTTTGGTTGCTGGTGGCTGCTGATGTTTGGGCCTTTAGATTGCCTCAGACTTTACTGTTGTCACACTACAGAGGTCAGTCCAATAACTTACCTCCCCTGGGCTGAAATACACAAACCACGTCAGGCCAATTACACACACCGACACGCAAACACACAGGCGCGGACGCACACATGGAAACGCACACTGACGCTCACAGAGTTGCACACCCCGTGCACTCACCCAGAAATAACCCTCCCTGCTTCCACTCCCAGCGACATACACATAGACACACACTGTTTCGTGCACACACACTCTCCATCCAGTTTAGTGTCTCTAATGCACTCCCTTTTCAGTTCACTTCAATTAGCGACGCTTTGTGTAAGTGTTTGCCCTGACCTTTCATAGTGAAATTGAACGTTATGAAGAAAACTCTGCGAGGCATGTAACCGTGACCCGTCTCACAGCTTTAGTGGAACATAATGAATTTTTAAGTGTTCAGCTGCACATTCCAGCCCTCCTGAAATACATACATTTTCCTCACATGAAGTATATAATTAAAGATATCTATGCGTTCACGCAGAGAGACTGTCATACAGTCACAGAGTCATCATTTACATTTATACAGAAGTTATTATAAGTTCATAATGCAAAGTGGAGCAACAGATTTCACAGTTGCAGGGCAGTAAGTAATTGTGAGCGGGAGACAAAGAGATGTAAGACCAAAAGAAAGTAGGCTACAAAGAGATAAAAGACTTAAAAACAAAGTGTACTCCTTTGATAATAATTGTAAAGAAAAGAGAACTGAAAACTCAGAACTTACTTTAATGTTGGCAGTACATTGTTTTTTAGGTCATCTCAGCGTACACATCCATTATGAACATCACACAAGTCCTGGCTGTCACCATTAACAGCCCTGTTTCTTTAAACAGTGTTAAACTTGATTTGTGGATTACTGGGCTTAGTAAAGTGAACACTCTGTCACGATCCCACCCCATGAGTGAGTGAGTGTGTCATCTATTTGTTTTTTAAGCCTCCTTTTAGTTTGAATTCTGTGTGCCTGGTGTATTTTGGCTCTCTCTCGTTGACTGCTTTCCATGGACGGAGAAGCACACCTGCGTGCAATGTCGTCAGTGGACTACTGCTGTGAGCACACCTGTGGCGGATCGTCATCAGTAGTTTATATAAGCCGAGGGCAGCATGCTCCTGCCAGAACATTGCAGCTATATACGTACATCTTGTATTCATTGCTGCAGACCAAATTTTCCCAGTTTGAGTATTTTCAGCCTCTCACTTGTTTAAGTTTTCTGCATCTTCTCTTTGGCATTACAAGTGATCAGTTTACTTTGTGAAGTCTTCAGTAGATAATATCCACTTAGTCTGTGTCTCTGAGTCACATTTGCACAGTAGATAAAGACAGAGACACATCTTACACATGCAACACACACACTCCCGTAAGCTAACATATACTTCGCAGCCTGACTGCACTTTAATGTCAGTGAAAATGAGGTCTTGATTCACGCTTGACGCATCCTCACGGCCAAGGTGACATCACAGCATCAGACACAACTGTCCGCAGGGGTCCGTGCACATCTGACATTTTCTAACTACACTAACACTGATGAGTGGAGAACCATGTTATAGATATGAGTTTAACATGACTTTTTAATACACTGCCTCCTACAGTTTTGGTGAATATTGGTTTGCCCATGCCAAAACCTTACCCTACTTATTAAAACCAATTTAGTCTGTGCAGGGTTGTGAGTCAATGAAATCAGTGTTTCTATAAGCCACATTCTTGAGTTTTTAACGTTGAGTATATCAAAGTCTCAATATCGTCACCTGTATTCCATTGGCGCAAGTGGAGCCCTGTACTGGACTCTATGGTTAATACACGCCAATCAAGAGCACACACACAAATTTGCATAAACATAGCTGGCCAACCAGGATGTGCTTACCTGAATATGTGCAGACCCCACGGTATATAAGGCAGCAAATGATGCTCCCAGCCATCCTACACTCTCCTCAGCAAGAGGTAGCAGTGGAAGTAGAAGACTCTGCCTGTGCTAATAGAACTAGGGTTACAACTGTAACCTCCATTCTATCTCACACAGGCATCTCCCTCTACTGGACTCTATAGGTACAGTAAAGAGCCTGATGATTGAATGTCCTGTTGCAAACTAACATCAACCCAGCCACACTGATCCGGACCAACTAAAGGCTAGTCACCGCAACCTGCCTGCCTCTGTGGAGGAGCCACATAAAAAGCCCTCCATAAAGCCCAGTAAAAACCAGTAAATGGCCAGCACACCCAGATTGTTAGCAGTTGAACATGATTGCAATGGTCATCTCTGGCGGGAGGTCCCAACAGAGAGATGTTGGCAGTGGACTTTCGCAAGATGTTATCATCATCGACAAACAAAGCTGACTGTTGGAGGTTGGAGGGGGGCTTCTTCATCATTGATCTTGAACCCTGGCTCACTCTCATCAAAGTGTCACATCAAGGTGTCTGAAGTGATCCCACTGCTGCCGGTGCCTAAACTTGGGCAACAGCAGGCCTTGCATGCTGGTGGATACTGAGCACTGCTCTATGTATGGTCGTCACTGAGGTCCTGATAAAGTTCCTAAAGCAGTGACTCCATCTGTGGAGAAGGCAGATCAGTGGACAAATGGCTGAAGAGGACAGGATGGTGTTTTGTGTGCTGCCTTATATACTCCGGGATTCCACACATATTCAGGTGGATTTGGGCTGTTTGACAGGCTACATTTATGCAGTTCAATGGGTGAATGCATGCCTTGACTCAGGGCAAGTGTTACCGATAGAGTCCAGTAGGGGGTGGAGCCTGCTTGAGATAGTATTGCTTGACTGTCTAAAACACACAGCGTGTGTTGCTGTTTACTCAAGGTTGTTGCAACATATAATTTATAAACTGATTTCATTAATGTAAATTTAGAGGAACCATTTCAGCAGAATCGATATCAGTCAGGTGAGAGATATCCCATGCAACAGTTTATTTTAGGCAATCCAATATTTATTCCTGTCATCAGTATCTGTGCTATTCAGGGATGAAGCTGATTGTAGCTATTGATCTCCTAATCTGTGTGATAAAAATGGCTAATGACCTTTAATTGTATCCTAAAGAAGGCAAATCCAAGAACCTAATAGCACTGAGTGGATGAGCCAAGAGAGACTGCTAATTCCCACTCCTGCAATGCACATTAGGACACAAACTAGTAAGACCATAGGAATATGTTTGTTTAGTGATGTTACAAGGTTGTCATAGTGATGCAGGAATTTTGATGTGACATTCCACCATCACATTACAGAGCAGTAAGTGGTGGGTCTGATGCAGTGGCATGCACATTGCAATTTGAGGAGAAAATGCCCACCACTGCCAGGCACAGTCTGGCCTGTCCTTGGAAGCCAGATTGCTAAGCACTAAGCAGTGGCGTTGAAGTAGTTATGATGTGCCCCAGTGCACGCTATTATTACAGGTCTAAGTGCACACTAGTTGCTAGTTGCCAGTTATGAAGCACACGCGCACACATACACAAACATACAGACAGTTTTATGTTTGAAAAGCATGACTGCTGGCACAGCTTGCAGATGTGCTCAGCTTGTCAGTCTTGACAGATTTTGTGCCTAAACGTATATCATAACCCCCTGTCACATGATGAGGTAAAGAATTCACACTGGACAACATCAACACACATATTACCTGGCAATCATCATTGCATGTCTGTAAATGACAGAAATACCAAAGAAAATAAGAGATGATTGATTTAATTGAAAACTGCTTTTGAAGTTTATGTAGAATAATCATGACAGAGGTGGGCTGGCCTTTTCAAGGGCATATAGCAAATCTGTCTTTGAACACAGGCATGCCAAGGTGGCAATCTGTACCAGTTGCAGGAGCCTGTTTTTCCCAGAACTTGATGTCTCTATAGCCCTCTCCACCATGGCCCCAGTGCAACTACTACTACTGTCTATATTTACACCCTTGGCACTGAGTCATATAAAATCAAGGTTACATGTGAACAGTTACATACGCATTAGACGAGGGTTCAGCAACCTTGGGCATGTGCGCCACCACTGGCACACCATAGCTCATCTACCAATAAGTATGCAAGAGAGTTTTTTGAAACGCTTAAGTGCAGGGTTTCCAACACATTTATTTATTTTTGGCGGCCCATCACGATAACAACATCTGCCGCCACGTATTGATTTTCTATTTTTTGGAGCTGGACTGTTCATTAGGAGTGCTGTTGGAATATATATAGCCTACTGTTCGCTTATTCATTGCACGTGTACTCTGGGCACAGATGGAGCAGCAAATAGCCAGGCGCAGTGAAAGTGAATCTTAACTGCTTATTGTGTTGGGTCTAAAAGTTTGTTTTCACTCACAAACAGCTGCTCCTCACATCCAGCGATGTGATCAGACCGGCTCTGAATGGATCGACTGATCAGTTATAGACCCATGACTCAAACTCCACAAACTGCTGGTGAAGGAAAAAAAGGAACACAAGAGTTTCGTGCTGCATGCACCGATCAACAACTTTGCAACTTTAGCATTGCCCCTGATGAGAGAGCATGGATGTGAATGACGTACCACAGTTGGCAGTCAATAAAACAAATGCCTCAAACAACATATGCTGAGGACATAGCCAAAGTTTTTATGGAGCATTTTGAAGAGCAAGCGATTGACTTTATATTGATATGGCACACTGATTAACAAGGAAATTTAAAATGGCACTTCATAACAAAAAGGTCGCCAACCCCTGAATTAGACAAACCCATTTTCAGTTATATTGTCATCTGCTGTTACTGAAGGAAAGTGGATGAGAAATGGGTTGATCTTTGCCAATTTATATGGGCAGCTCCCATGGGATTGAATTGGTTCTGATTGGCTGGTCACATACATACAAATCTTCAAAGTTTTGATCCACAGCGGTCAAACCTCAAAAGTGCTTTTAAAGAGACTAGCCTGTGTGAAATAGAACAACAGAGGCCTATAGACCCCAATCTGCAGAGTCTGTGATATTTACTGTATGTGTGCGTCTGTGTCAGTGTGCCTGTTTGGTATAGAGAAAGACAAAGAACACTGTTCCTAATGCCTCTAAAATGAAAGGAAGGGAATGCACCGCAACCGCCGTTTATGTTTTGCAATTCTTATCCTAACTCCAGAGAACGACTGCATATGTATACACTCTCGATAATCAATGCAAACAAGTTCGCACACAATAAAATGTAGCTACAGTAATGTGCCAAAGGCGCAGCAATGAACGGCGCTCGAGTAAAACAAACATCTGCACCCTCAGTGCACTCAGGATCACACAGATGAAAGCAGCAGACAGATTATAATCAAAGACTTTGCTGAAAGAGCAGCTTCTGAAATGTTGCATATGTACAGACCTGGATTATCACACAAACACCTGCATTCAGGTCGCACACATACATGGGAACAAAACACACATTTCACACAGCACACAGGCCAATCACAAACACAGGTCTGCTCCCCATCTCTCTCTCACACACACACACACACACACACACAGCCTATCATCAGCTGGCCTGCAGGGAAGAGAGTAAAAGACAGAAAGAAACAGATAGAAGGTACAAGGCTGAGCAATTAACTAACACGACTTCAGCTTGATAAATAGTAATGCCACCTTGAGGCTAACAAATAGCCATCCTGCTGAGTGCAGTGACCTTACTGGATATTCATCTGTGAGCGTGGTACTTTGCAACTTGTTGGGCATTCCTAAGCAATACACTTAGTGATTTCAAACATGGATAATTGCATAACACTCCTGCACAACTGCCACTGATACTCTAGGGATGGTGTAAGTGACATGGAAGCCAAGTAAAGCCAGTGTTAAGATCTTATCTTAAAAAAAAAGAAAATTCTATTGGTGGTTGATGTGTTTTGTGACAACTGCAACCATTGCAACAAATAAATAAATAAATAAAAAATGTTACTCTTCTATGATCTGTCACTGCTAGGATGGCAGATCTGTCAAAGTAAGGATACTTTCAAATAAGTAATAGTGATTCAACAAGTTGATGAAGCAGCCCCTCACAAACCCAAACTTGGCTCATTATCGGAAAATGAGAAAAAACAGGCTGCAGAAGAACATTCGAAAAACAAAAACAAACAACAAAATGCACCCATCACTCAACAAGTATACATTGCTTTCTCTATTTGTGATTCTCTCCTATGAAATATAGGAACACAAATTATGCGACGTGCTGATCAATATTTTTGTGTTGCCGTTTCAATTGTATTTGATCGTCTATTTTCTTTTCAGTTGATTTCAAATTAAATAAACCTGAATGCAGCCAACTCAGCATGCATCCAGTCTGCCAAACTATACACATGACTGTCAATCAACTCAGTTTTTGGAACAATTGTAAACATTCACACGACCACATACACAAATGCTCACATGCCGAAAAAAACACAGAGACACTTAAAAGTTGGAGAAAAAATGGAGAAAATTCTTAATGAATTGAAGTCATAGACAATCATATTTAACAACAACAAAACATCCTATTCCAAACTCTCACACAACTCATGCATCATAATTCAAGTCTCATTTATCTAGTCATATGTCCACTACCTCCCAAGCAGACAGCCCTTTCAGACAGGGGACTTTAAAGGCGCTGTATGTAAGAATGTGGTCAAAACGGTTACTGCACTCAAATTCAAAATACTGCTACGAGTCGTGTCCGCACCCCCTCCCCTACAGATTTGAGGTTGCTGGACAGCGGCACGCTGGAGACTGATTTGTTTGCCCACGGGTGGCTGCCGTGGCAGGGCCGTGTCGCTGCGTCCTTGATGTTTGGTTTTCCAGCGGACCGTTCGAGCAAGTCCGGCTTCTCTGCTGCTAACGCTGCTGCCGAGATACAGCTGAGGAGACTGCTAATGCTATGTACTGGGACACTGCTAATGCTGCTTGCCGTGTTGCTGTAGCTCAGTCGTAACTGTAACTGATGCTGAGACTCTACTGACTGCGTGACTGGTGGATGGCAGTGGGTGGCGCAACAGGCCAAAACACAAATTCAAAACATAAACATGATTTGCGGGCTGTAATTTATTTTTTTAAATGCGAATATTCTGGCTGTACTATTGTTGTCAGTGAGATCAGTATGTTATATGAACATTATTCCTTAGTCTCTGTGACATATTAGGATGATTTTGCTTTAGATTTCTTACGTGTAGCTCCTTTAAAACACCAAAATCACACAATAACACAAACTAACTAACTCAGGTGTAGGCAACCTGCAACTCCGGAGCCACATACGGCTCTTTAGCCCCTCTCCAAAGCTCCAGTTTTGACCAAAAATAAGGCTATATGGAAATGAATCCCAGTTATTTTTGAACATTTTCATTTTAATTTATTATTGTTGTAGGCCTAAAATGATTCTTACATTATCCAATTGCAAAATGTCTAACCAATCAGCCTACAACAAATTTAAAAAATGTAGGGCTGGCTGTGGTCCAGGAGATAGAGCAGGTGTTTTGCTAAATCGGAAAATCCACGGCTCCTCCAGTCCGCGTGTCGAAGTGTCCTTGAGCAAGATACTGAAGCCCAAATTGCTCCCAATGGCTTTTCCATGGTGTGTGAGTGTGTTAGAAACTGAGTAGTGGGTGGCACCTTGTATAGTAGCCTAGTGTGTATGAATGTGTGTATGAATGGGTGAATGTGACTCATAGTGTAAAAAGCGCTTTGAGTGGTTTACAAAGGCGTTATACAAGTGCAGGTCCATTTACCATTTTTACTTGTCGTCAACTAACATGTGATTCATAGCTATATCCACAACCTGGCGCCTTCTCTCTAAATTTTGCCAAACATCAAGAGCGGTGGCTTGTATTGAGTCTCCTTAACGCAGCTTGCTGTGGATTCCAAATCCAGTCTTGGTGGACAATATTGAATTTAATAGCGCATAGACAGATTTGCTTACTTCCGCTGCAAGTGTTCAATATTCATAAATATCTTACAGCAGAGTAGCCACCGAGTGGTATAACATATTAATAATTAGACCTATTAGTAATGTTAATAAGCTAATTTGGACTCGGCTAATAAGGTTGTATTACATTTATTATAAGGCTAAAATATATATTTTGCAACTTCAGACAGACTTAATTATTTTTTTGGACCAAAAATGGCTCTTCTGGTAGTGAAGTTTGCCGACCCCTGAACTAACTGATTGAGGTTATGGTAGAGCAGCAGTGTTCAGCAAGGTCAAATTAAGTCAATGGGATCTGGCTTTGAAGACAGCATTGATTAAGTTTCACTTCTGTTCAGTTCCCCATTGTAAAGGCCAGTCTGTTTGGGAAGTACTGAGCAAACTATTGGATAAATGACACCTAAACTGCACAAGTTGTGTGAGTTTGTGAACAGATGTTTTGATATAGTTGTGCTGCTGGTAAATGCAAACCCCTATTACTATAATTCTTCAAGAATTTTCAACATTTATTGATTCTTTGTTCACCAAAGGCATGGTGACAAACAAGTTCCTTTCACTATTCAACAGAAATGGATGGTTGGAATAAGGAACCCGCCTCCATGCAAGTTGAGCCATCGGCATTTGAACAATCGTCATGCAAAAGGTCATTTGTATTTCCAGTCTGAAGAACAAACACATTCTAACTTTATTATAACACCATAATTATTAAGAGTAGCTTTATAATGTATACTTACACTTTCACAGATGATAGACAGCGATGCCTTTCTTTTAACCCCAATAACGGTTGCATCAGGTTTCTCTCATGGCTATATTTACCCACAGATCATCTGCAGGGCCTTTGACGAAGCTGAATTAAAGATAAACAACCACCATCTTTATATTTTCCTATATTTCCACTGTCCTGTTTGCCCCATTGAGTCAGGCACAAAACACAGGGGAAAAGGGAAAAAAAGTTACAATCAAATGTGTCGATTTAATAGCATCTATTGCTGTGTCAAATGAAAAGAGAAAAGAAGAGGGGCATCAACAGTTTGGAGAGTGCTGCAGAAAAGATAGTATAATCCTGAAAACACACTAAAGGCAGGCCAGAGAACAAGATCACAACAGCTTAGTTTATTTGTAGCCCTTTCCTTCTGATTTCATGCCTTGTCAGCTACTAGTGGGGTTGCCCAAAACACAACAAAATCTGTATTTTGTTCGCACTTGGCCTGTTTCCTACTTAGTGGCAAACCGCCAGTCTACATAAGCCTTCAACATAAGGCTGTTTTACCTGCAATATATCTTGAATCTGAAGTAAATGCATGTTGTACTGAGCACTGCTTATCTCGTCATTCTATGGCAGTCTGAAGGACACATGATTCCTGTGTTTGCAGTTAGTTCTGCAGCATTGACGGGGTATTTCTGTCTTTTCTCAAAATGTGTTAACATTCTGCAACTCCTTGGTCTTAGTAACCTTATTCAGGCTGTTCTGGGGTGATTTTGGAGTTGATCTTGAACTGTGTGTGTGTCAACCGTACTGCAGCGTTTCTTTAAATCTACAAGAGCAGTAGTATAGCAGTAATAAGAAGCAATAATAAAAATATTCTTTGATCTACAAACTAAAGTTTAAGCACAAACATCTGAGCCAACTTTGTCTGGGATTAGATTTGTTGGCTGATTTGAAAGCCTATGGCAGCAGACGCAGGTTGCACCAAACAATGTGAACTGACACATAGCATACAAATTGACTAAACAGTCCAATTCAACTGATGCATGGTGAATAGCAAATGACATCCACCAATGTATCTCACAGAGTGTTGAACATTTTCTTGGCACAGGCTCCCGCTATCTGTCTCCCTCGATATTTTTCCCAGTGACACATGTAGCTTACATGTACAGAACGGCTCGGTTATCCATGATATCAAATGTAAAAGTTTTGACTGCTGGATGCTAAAGGTTAGCCGCTTAAGCATGCAGTCTATGGTTCCTTAGATTATTACAAAGAGGAGAGAGATATGAAAACAATGGTCAAATAAAGTTGTACTTCTGTTTTCTGTAAAGGTGCAAACATTACGTAAGACACAGTACAGACAAACTTTTATGCTGATTGAATTCAACGTTTAATTACTTGAAATACAATTCACAAACACCCAAGAGTTAACATACTGTATTATCTTAAAAAAAAAAAAATCATCTCACAAGTCGGTAATGTCAAATTCATCCCCAAACCTCTCTGAGAGACTTGAAAAGAAGATTTGAGTCTCTTATCACTGTCAGTCCTTCCAGGTAAGAAATACCTCCGCCTGACTGATAATATCACTGCTTATCACGAGTCATAAAACTTTGTTGAGTTATGAATTCCTACTTTTATTCATTGAGGTGGAGATGCTCCATATGTATTAAGAGTGAATGTTTTTGTTATCTCTTTCCTTCAAAACTTTATTCTACTCTCCTTTTTTTTTTCCATATGAAATCACCCTAAACAAGGAATTTCCATCTGTTTGATGTGTGTGCTTCTCCCTGTCTCCCTCCCACTTCTTGCATCTCCTTTCCATATTAACAGCGACTCCCCTCTTCAGTCTACCTATCTGTGTAGTGAGCTACTCCTGAGGGAAAGCATGGCGCTTCAACACCTTGCGCTTTCTAAGTTAAAAATAGTGCTCTTCAGCAAACGAAAAGGTTATCCAATTAAAAGTAATTGCCTGAGAAGAGGAATGGATGCACTGTTCTTCCAGGAAAATAAATAAATAAATAATGACAACAAGTAGCCCATGGCGTCTGTTATTGCATTATTCAGCGTGATGTCCCCTCAATCTACATCCCCCCTGGCCCCTCTCAGTCTCTCTTTTCTCATATTTTTGCATAAAAATCAACACATAAAAGAATTTTAACTCTTAATTTAGAGAAACGCAGGATAATAAGAAACAGGACGGTAAGAAAAAAGAGACTGTCAGACTTCTAGAAATTGTTCTCCAGATGATGCTGAATATAAAACTACAGAGAAAATAGAGCTGACGGCAGTGTCAGCTTCTTGGTCCATACCAATGAAACACATTTCACTGTGTAAAACATATTCATGACAGGTATTCACTTCATCATCTGCTGGTCAATCAATATACATCAGCTCTTCGATCACTCTGTCAACAGGGATATAATCAGTGGTGTAGTATATGCAGGTACACAGGGTATACCCTACTCTTTCTGTGGCCATTAACAGTATACCCACACCCACACACACACACATTAAAAGGTGTTTCCTGTCACTTAAGCTGCTGTTTCCTGATATTTAGATAACCACTTCTGGGAACATTTGCTACTCCTCACCAACCCAAATTTGGTCAGAGTGATGTCAGGTTCATCTGGCTGAAGTCATGTTGGGTCATCTACACTATACTATCAGCCAAAAAGCCGTTGTCTGTCGGGAGGTAGCCAAGACCCACCTCCTCCTTGGTCACCTACCCACCTAGTGTACCCAAATGTACAGCATTGTATTAGCCGCCTTCAACAATTTTCCCATTTAGGCTTCTCCTTCATAGGTTAAATCCTCATTAACCCTTTAACTGGTTGACTATGGAAGGCGAGTCTAGCTCAGTTATCTACTATTTACTACTGGCTGGACAGTACAATAAACCAAGCTTCCTACCCTACCTCACTAATTCCCTACAGGCTGACAAGTTTAACTGTGCTAGCTTGCTACCTGTCTCCTGACAATATTCTTAACTTTTACACACACTAAATACACAAAACACTGTTTATAGGCCACAGTAGAAAGCTTTAACATACCAACACATTAACCTCTGGTGTTGGTCGACACTGACCAAGACTCCCCTGACTAAATAACCATTAAAAACAGCTGTTAGCACTTTAACTAGCCTGTGAATTACATATGCTTATCCCTAACACCAGTTTCTCATGCTTATCTCCTAAAGGCCCAGACACACCAAACGGATGTTGGGCCGACTGTTGCTTGCTTCAAGTCGAAAAAGTTACGCTTTTACTCACTGTTAAGACTACAACCAATGGCCAACTAGCAAGTACATACTATTCAATTCAGTTTTAATTATAAAGCCCAATATCAGAAATCACAATTTGCCTCAGAGGGCTTTACAGCATACAGGGAAAAAATGGTAGGAACTTCAAGAAGAGCAAGTGAGGTGGGATCCCTGTTCCAGGATGGACAGATGTGCAATAGATGCGTTGTATGTGAACAGAACAGATCAGCGTAATAGATTTACAGCAATCCATATGACAAAGTGATACATGAAGACAAGGAGAGACAGAGAGAGAGAGAGAAAGCCTGCACCTGTATGAGAGGAAGTCATGCCAATTCAACAGGCTAAATTGGCCAAAAAAATAGCTGACAAAAGCCAAATAGTGCCAGTGGTGCAGGACACACCGCAAAAATCAGAGCAACAGGGATCGACAACCCAGCAACGACCAGCCCCCAACCATTGGCTTGGAGTGTCAGGACCCTAACACTTATAGTAGCCCTCAAAGCACTAATTGCTAATGCTTCCAGCACATACATGTATTCCAGACTTGCATGTAGACACTTTGTGTATTTCATACTGTAGTATGTCCGAACTGTGTCTTCATGACAGTATTACCAGTACAAAATATTTCTGACAGGTCTGCAACACTGTTCGTAACATTGCTTTACTCGACATACATCAGCTCTCCTGCTGATCTATAAAGAGAGCTGTATGCGTGAGTGATGCACACAGACACAGCTCAGGAAAAGGTCAGGACTGTGTTATTGTATATTGCTGTACTAATTACCTCACAGGTGCAAGCCTGGCTAACCTTTGCACTTGTTTTCATTGTATACTTAACATGCCACTGCTATTTTTTGTCCTGTGGACACCTTTATAAGTTGTTATTCCTCCACCTAGCACAGTGTTTGCTTTGTTGTATTGCCCTGGCTTTTGAAATGTGACAGATGAATCAAAACAAACAACAGGCACACACATGCGTCAACATGTAAAGAGACTCTCAGACAGAGTTGTGCTTTCTTATTTTCTTTTCCTCTTTGGCACACGCAGAGTTAGTCAAAACAGTGCTTAAACAGTCTGCAGACGCACAAAATCAATAGATGTCCATAATTTTAGTCATCACTGTGCGGCTGCCAGACAAAGGAGTGCATATGAGGAGCATGAATGCACTGCAGGATGACGACAGAGAAGAGGCACTTAGACACAGAGAGAGATGTGGAGTCAGCGAGGGCCAAAGACGCCTTGCAAGATAAGGAATGCAAAAGGAGAGCTGGGTATTGAAATAGGTGTGATTGAAAAGCCACAAACAATTGAAAAACCACAAAAAAGCGAGGCACATCAAGAATGACAACAAGCTACGATGAGAAAAGAAGAGAACATGGCAGACAGAAGAAGGGAATATCAATGTTGTCCTCTGTTCGTTCTCCGCTCTGCAGTCTTGTTGCCAAAAGTGGAACAGAGTTGTTGCCTCCTAGATTATCTGCCATATCTCCTCCCCATTCCTCTTTCACTTTCCCTCTTATCTCTATTTCCATCCTCCTTTCTTTTCTCTGTTTACCCCTCTGTTCTTCCTTACGTTCGTCTCTCCCACTCTCTTACCCTGTTCTCAACTCACTTACTCAGCCTCCTGCTCTGTTCCCATCTTTCCCCTCCCTCTGTCAATCATCTCTCTATCTGTCTCTCCTTTTCCTCCCTACTGTTTCTCCCCCTCTCCCTCAAGCCTGTTGCATTATTCAGATGTGCATCTTTCATTTCTTTTCCTCCCTCCGCCAGCTTGAGATTTCTATAGGAGGCCAAAAGGAAACTGAACGGACAGTCTAAGTCTGCCATTTATCCTGATTTGCTGTCAAACACCTGAGTGATGCCTTTTCAGGATGATGGAGTGGGGTGGATGGGATTGGGAAGGGCCGATGAAACGAAAGAGATGCCAAGGGTCAGGGAGTCAGAGGACATCTTGTCTTTATCTCTTTCCACCAGATGCCTGTCTTTTGGCTTGGGTGCCTTTTAAACAGATGAACTGCAGTACCATAGAGAGCCTCAGTGTGTGTGTGTGTGTGTGTGTGTGTGTGTGTGTGTGTACAGGGGGGCATGGGAGCATATGACTTTTATATTAGGTATATATATTTACTTTTTTGCACACGTCAAGTGGCTTTGTGAAAAGGTTGGAAAAGTCCTCGTCTCTATGAGATTATTCTCTTTCTAGTCTGAGTCTCTTTGAGGGAGAAACTGTTTGGGATTGGCAGAGCTGAAAAGGGGCAGTTGTGACCTGAAATCACCACCTCACAGGAATGGCACATACCTGTTACAAAAGCTGCGATGTACACACACCACACACACACTGGCACACAAGCACACCTTGCCACTTCAGCACCATGGCCAGTGGCAGCCTCGGTGATACAGCCAACGCCAAGAGGAGCTTAACTCTCAGCACCTTGGACAGCACTCACTCAAAAGCTTACAGTGCAAGTGCATGTTTGCGTGTGTGTGTGTGTGTGTGTGTGTGTGTGTGAGAGAGAGAGAGAGCAAGCCATTTTCCCATAAGCTGCTGTGACAGCCATGTATTGGAAAAAAAAGGGTTTTATCCAACAATACATATTACACTGCTAGTGCATTATGTCTTACTCTATAAGGCTGCTGCCTGATGTGAAATGACATGTTGGACACTCACATACAAGACATGAGCAATCATATACAAGCAGAGGCCTCCTTTTTTTTACAGTATAATCTACAGTTAGATTGATGGGTAGGTTCATATGTTAAAAAATAAGTCTCTTGTTTGGATTTTTGGATGGGTTTGTTATTGATGCAAGGGGTAAAAGACAGTTAGGTCACAGATGCAGCACAGGTTGTGATTTATATGTCACTGCCGCAACTCAACATGGATATATTGTACCTGATCAGATGGTGTCATGCTTTGATTATATTCCCCTGAGTGTTTACATTCTACATTCATACTATATTGTGATAGAAAGCGAGCGATGGCCGTGGTGAAAAGCTTTTAATAGATGTGTGTTATTAGAATGAAAAAAAGATCACTGAGCCTTTCTTCAATCTATGAAAAGCTGTGATTTTCACAATGAAAATAATAATAATGATAAGAAATTTTTTTAAAGGCATCTTTCAAGACACTCAAGGTCACCTTACAGGCAAATATAGAGACAGCAGATTAAAAAAGTCAACGAGGTTAGGAATAAAGTGACGTAAAAGTAAATAAATGATAAAATAAAATAGTATAACAACAATTAAAGGAGCTATATGTAAGAAATCTAAAGCAATAGTCATAAAATCCTCCAAACATGTCACAGGGACTAAGGAATAATGTTCATATAACATACTGATCTCACCGACAACAATAGTACAGCCAGAATATTTGCATTTAAAAAACATTTTTACAGTCCGCAAATCATGTTTTGAATTTGTGTTTTGGCCTGTTGCGCCACCCACCGCCATCTACCAGTCACGCAGTCAGTAGAGTCTCAGCATCAGTTACAGTTACGACTGAGCTACAGCAGCACGGCAAGCAACATTAGCAGTGTCCCGGTACATAGCATTAGCAGCCGGCTCCTCCGCTGTATCCCGGCAGCAGCGTTAGCAGCAGAGAAGCCGGACTTGCTCGAACGGTCCGCTGGAAAACCGAAGATCGGCGACACGGCCCTGCCACGGCAGCCGCCTGTGGGCAAACAAATCAGTCTTGGGGCAGAGTGACTGAAGGTCCTAGCTCCCATGGTCAGGCGGGCTGGCAGGACAGTGAGATGGATGGAAGAGGAAGACCTGAGAGTGCGGGTGTTCATAGAGGTTCAGAGGAACGAGGTTGTGGATGAGGAGTAAGATTCTGAAGTCAATGCGGTATTTAACTGGGAGCCAGTGAAGCTGCTGACAGACGGGAGTGATGGTATTGATGGAGGGGGTTCTGGTGATAGAGCGGCAGAGTTCTGGACCAGCTGATGCTTGTGGATGGACTTGAGAGAGAGACCAAAAACGATTGAGTAACAGTATGGGATGTAACCAGGGTGTGAACAATAATGGTGGGTAATATTGTGTAGATGGAAGTAGGCAGACCGACTGACATTATTGATATGAGCTTGGAATGATAGAGTGGTGTTGAGGATGAAGGTTAAAGGTTTTCAGGAAATCCAACCCTGATTTCTGTAGAGAGGTAACAAAAAAGGAGCAGCTAGGGTGAGCTGTTAGATGAAGTGCTGGTAACGAACTTTATCATGCCCTGCTGTTTTGTGAAAAACAACCTGTGCTGTGTGCAGCATGAAATTAAATTGAAATTACTATTATTTTTTACCAACTTCATTATTAACAGTGTGATACACGAGTTGCCTTTTTGTTGTATTTCTGACACAAAAAAACTGGTCAAGGACTGTTTGCTGTAGTGCTACACTTCCTGTTACAACAGTAACCACAGGTGTCACCATAAACTGTATATAAGGTCATCACCCATTGGTTTATGGACTCATTTTTGGCATTTTAGCCATCACCATTTTTGTTTTTAGTTGTGAGCCAAAAGTGACCATATTTGGACAAGCGAGTGGAGCCATGATAGCAACTTATCAATCACAAGGTAGCCACACCCTAAAGCATGCCCCATTTTATCTTAAGTGCTATATTGTAGGCAACTGGACGTGGTTGAGTGTCTTGAAGACTGCATTACTCTGCTTTTATGTAGTGTATGCAATCCATTGCAGCCAGGAATGCACAGATTTGTACACTGGTGAAACAAAACAACCACTCCACAAGCACGTGGCACAGCGCATGAGACCCAGCTCTTCAGGTGTCCATTTACATCTAAAGGAGAAGTGGACATTATTTCGAGGACAAGAGGCCAGAGAAGACATGGTTTGAAAGAGGTGTGAAAGAACCCATCTAAATCAAACTGGAATGACCATCGTTAAACAGAGGAGGTGGCCTATGACGCCACTTATCACCCACCGACAATGCAGTCTTGGGATCCCTGTGACTCCACACCAGTCTGTTAGAACTGAAGAAGCCTTTTGGATGGCAGGCAAAACGTCTTCAAGAAACTCAAGCCAGTCCAGTTGCCTACAACAGTGGTTCCAACTGGTCCGGCCACAGCGTCCATTTTTTCCTTAGTCATTAGTTCAGTGTCCACACAGTTTAATACATTTGGTGTCATACTTGTGTTTGGCCATGTCGTCAAGCTAGTTTGATGTCTCTGTCAAGTAGCTGTCCATAAGTCACTCACTCTACATCAGGAAATGGCACTTCAAAATAAAAGCTCTGCCAGAAATTCACTGTACTTGACACAATAGTGAGTCACTTGTGGTCCATTCAGAATGGATCCATGACCCACTTTTGAAGTGTGACCCTCTGGTTGGGAACCACTGGCCTACAGAAAAGCACCCAAGATAACCATGACCTGGATGACTGAGAGTCTTCACCACCACCCAGCTGTATCCTCTATTTTACTGTAAATGGGTCCATAATTCACAACATGACCATATGCTGTATTAAAGAAGAACTGCAACTATTGATTAAGACCATAAACTCATTACAAGTATGTTTAGTGAGGTGATAAAATCAAGTGAGAAGCAGATTCATTTATGCATAGACTTCTATACAATCAGACTTATTTTTGCAACCAGTGGAGTCGCTCCCATGGTCAATAGAAAGAATGCAGGTTTAAGGCATTTTCACATTGACTTCACTTTTCAGACCTGGAGATAAAATCAATCGGCATCCAAATCTTAAGGATTACAACTCAAATGTTGTCTTCTCCAACAACAATGTTCAACGGCATCATCAACTTGTGTGGGAAAACAGCAGCAGCCCAAGCCGGCCTTTCACAATTTCAGCCTTCTACTAATTATATCACTGTGGCCTTCAAGTCAAGTTAAATTTTTGAATAGCAGAGAATTTAATTTGCTGTTTTAAATCCACTAAAATAAATGCCCATACTGTATGTATCCACACAAACACAAATCCATTCGCACTTGCATACAACCAGATGTTTACATCTCTTATTCATGCATAATGGAAACTGGCATTTGCTTTAGCTGTTCACCTCACCCCCACAATGCAATTACAGTCACACATTAGCTCCTCTCTCACATATACTGCAGTTGCATGCAAGCTAGATTTCAAATAAGATTGCTTGTGTCACATAGATTGTGATTGCCTATACTTCATGCACACGATCAGTTTGCCAATGGGTGGTCCAACAGTTCACACACACAAGCCTGTCTCATTTGGATTACAAGTGCAGTAACATATGCTCATACTATTTGTCACATCAATACTAACCACCAGTTGTTCACTCTGCAGCTAATTAATGCTCCATATAGCAACACACCACTCGCTCAGTCCAAAACATACAGTATGAACTGAGTTCACTGGATTCCCACGCTTCATTTGCACTAACAAACATCAGGGATGTTGGGCAGATGGTTAAAAAAAAAGATGAGTAATATTCACACCAGACATGTAAACAAATGAAATTTAGGCTTTGACATTATAAATATGACAGATGTGCCAAATTATGAGCTACAGGCAAAAAATACCCATTATACTTTCATTATACATCATGGTGTTCGAACACACAAGGACATAGGAAGGTGAATTAAGGTATTGTTTTAAATTGCTTATCAATGATTGGCCAATTTTCATTTTTAAAACAAAACAATTAAGTATTTTATTTTGCATGCAAACTCATGCCAAAATATATAAACTCAACTACTTATCAACCTCACTGCAGTATGACCCACTTTTCCCTATCTTGAACAAACTAATTGCCCGGGCGTAACCATTCCTCAATCATGGAGCAGCAGGGAATGCTTCCATGAGTCATTTTTAAAAACAAACTAGTAAAACAAAGAAAGATAGAAAACACTATTTTGTTGTTTACGCATTAAGGGTACTTTTTTGGGACCCTGTGTCATTACTTTGTGCCCCTCTTCCACTTAGCAGAAAGCACCACTCAAACAATCTGGTGGTCAGTAGATCCCTTAGGATATGGTCTCAGTTTAGGGTACATTTTGGATTGAAAGAAATCATCCCGTCAACCCCCATAGTCCACAACCTGTGCTTTTAGACTCAGCATTTCACCTGTGGATCCAAAAGGACCTGAAATGTTTTGCCGACCTCTTCCATATTTTGTGTTTTGTCTTCCTTTGACCATTTGGATAAAAAGTATATGACATCCTAGGGAGCTTTTTTTTAGATACCTACAAATTAGAGACTATACTCAGAAGCACTTTACCTCCTTCCCAGCATCTCTGCGCAGGGGTTGGATGGATGACTGTTCATACAAGACTGTATGATATGATTCAAAATATCTCCAGCCCCTCTCTTAACCATCTGAAGGCTGCTTGGGAAGAAGAATCAGGAATGAGGTCACCTGATAAGACCTGGCAATCCGCTGCTGAGAGAATAAACGAGTCATCAATTTGTGTGAGGCATGGTATATACCAATAATTCAATTGTTCCACCGTTTACATCTCTGCAGAAGCAGACTTGCCAGACTGTACCCTGAGGTTGACCCCACCTGTGAGAGATGTCATGCTGCCCCTGCTACCCTATACCACGTGTTTTTCTGCTGTCGTTTGATTGCCCTATTTTGGTTATCTGTATTTGAAACTCTTTCACAGTTGTACGGTCGTAATATACCACCGAACCCCATGACTGCTTTGTCTGGAGTAGCTCCAGAAGGCTTGTCCTTTTCAAGTAGCCAATCAAAATTCATGGCTTTTGCATCCCTTCTGGCCCGCAGACGAATTCTGGAAGTGGAAGGACAGGGACAACTTCATAAGCCCATTGGGTCAGAGAGGTGATGGCACACCTAAAGCTAGAAGAGCTGAGATATTACAAGGCATACTACAAGGCATAGCAGCCCTTCCTGAACGACTTTAACAACCTTCCATGTGGTTGACTAAGTAAGGCCCTCTTCACACAGAAAGCACATCCTGGGGTTTTTGCTGGAGCGCTCTGAACTCCTCAAGTTGAAAAGATCTTTTTTCCCATTGTCCAATTGGATTATTTGAGAGGCGGTGGGTCTTCTCTTGTGGTCACAACAACAAGTTTACAGTTGGTAAACAATGGAGGAGAAACTGGTGGTAGTGGTTGTTGGATACCTAGAGCTATACGGCCTGACGATAGACAGCAGGTTGTCAAACTGCCCCTGAGTCATCCTAAAATATGCCTGGAAACAGCCATCATCGAGGTGAAGCTCCTGGACCAACTGGTGGTACTCCCCAAAATCCACCCTCTTTTTTAGGGTCTCATGTACCCACACAGATCTCTGTTTCCCTGTGCGCAACAAACTATTCACTGAGCAAGTTCTGCCCAAACCCGTATTAATGCACGGGCTTACCGGGGCTCAAGCCCTGGGGCCCAGTGATGTAGGGGGCCCACTGCAAGGCTTGAAAAAAAAAGAAAAAAAACACCGGGTGAAAAACAAGTTGTGCACATTTTGCTCTGTCTGTGTATGTGAGTGAGAGATGGGCCCCTCCCTCATCGAATAAATCTAAACCACTGTGATTGGTTAATGATTATGGTTGTCATGTACCTGTCCAATGAATGAGTGGGCTTCTGTGGCCTTGTGTGGTCTTTGAACTCTGCCGAAGTGGAAGAATGTGAGAAAAGAAAAAGAAATAAGAAAAACAAAATGTCGGGAAAGAAACCGAAAAGCGGAGCTCAGAAATGAAAAAATCAAAGAGAGAAATTAAAGCGTGAATCACAACTGTTAACAAAAATCCCCAAGCTCACGGGATATTTCAAAGCTGGAAGCACGGATGACGAGAGCAACGGCCCCTAGACGTCAGTGACGCAGGAGCCGGCGGGCACATCGGCTGCCACAGGTTAGGTAGCAGGCTAGGCTAGGCTAACCCTAAGTAACTATCATTAGAAAATGCAGTTATAAATCAGCATGTCAACTGATTTACATGTGGTCCCACACTAGAAAACGACGTGGAGCCTGGAGCCTCAGAATCACAAGCCGCCTCACCCCTAGCACCACCTGCCTCGTCCCCGGCTGGGGCGGAGTCATCCCTGGCCGGAGCGGCGTCATCCCCAGCCGGAGCGGAGTCATCCCCGGCCGCGGCGAAGTCATCCCTGGCCGCGGCGGAGTTGTCCCCGCCTGGAGCAGAGTCAACCCCGGCCCCGCCACCTGCATACACCAGCACTGACCCTGGACACTGGACGGGAATTAACAAGGATGCAATTGTCTACTGGGTTAGGAATGGACCGATCCAGTGCCAGAATCGAGAGGCAGATTTTTCAGCATCTGAGCAACAGTACAAGCATCAAAAGAGTTTTTCAAAAGGTTTGTTCACCCGAAAACTTGTCAATGGTGAAACTGTGCCCCGTGATTGGCTACTGTACTCGCTGTCCAAAGGATGTGTATTTTGCTTCGTTTGCCTTTTATTTGGGAAAAGTGATAATGCCTCAAAGTTTTCCAGCTGTGGTTTTAACGACTGGAAACACGCAAGAGAGCGTATTCTTGAGCATGAAGGCTTGGGGGCCCATCGCAAGAATATGGTCATGTGGATTAACAGAACCACAGAGAAAGGACAAATTGACTTTGGACTACGTCAACAGTTTGAGGCTGAGTGCCAGTATTGGACCGAGGTGTTAAAAAGAGTTGTAGCCACTGTGAAATTTCTTTCTGAGCGCGGGCTTGCCTTTAGAGGGGACACACACACACATTTGGCTCACCCAATAATGGCAATTATATGGGGTGCTTGGAATTAATCAGTCAGTTCGACCCATTTTTAAGAGAGCACATAGTGCGTTTTGGGAAGGCAGGAAGGGGGACACCGTCATATCTTTCGAAAACAATCTGTGATGAGTTTGTTCACTTAATGGGGGAATAAGTTCTGTCTGAAATTATAAATGAGATTCAAATAGCCAAATATTTTTCCATTATTGTAGATTCTACACCAGACGTATCCCACACAGATCAGCTCACATTTATTATGCGCTATGTGTCTCCAGAGGGATCTATACAGGAACGCTTCATGAAATTCTTGCAGATGAACAGTCACACAGGTGAATCTATTGCTAATGCTATTCTCTCTGTTTTGGGCAAACTGGGCATTAATATTGACAACTGCCGTGGCCAGTGCTACGACAACGCCAGCAATATGTCAGGACTATATAAAGGCGTGCAGTCGCGAATAAGGAACATCAACCCACTAGCTGAGTGGGTACCATGTGCTGCCCATACACTAAATTTAGTTGGAGTTAGTGCAGTTAACTGCTGCCTTCAAACTGATGAATTTTTCACATTTATCCAAAATGTGTTCAACTTCTGCTCAAACTCAACATCTCGGTGGCAGACTGTTACGTCAGGCCTGGACCCAAATGCAAACAAAAGAATTGAGACTCTGAAGTCACTGTCAGATACAAGGTGGTGTGCTCATGCCCAGGCAACTAAGGCATTATGCCTGAATTATGACAACATTCACAACTCGCTAATAAAAATCGCAGAGGATGATAATCAAAACATAACCACACGCAATGAAGCTCTGGCTCTAAGCAGGCAGATGGAAAAGCTAGAAATAGCTTTCCTATGCAATCTATGGAACACTGTACTGCAGCATGTCCAGAAAACAAGCACCAAACTCCAAGAAGTTGATCTTGATCTCTCTAGTGCCGTGGAATTGGTACTTTCATTGAGGGATTTTATATCAGGCCTACGGGACCAGTTTGACAGGTTCGAGTCTGCCGCAAAAGAGCTGTCATCAGATGTCACAGACACGTACAAGGCCGACACAGACAGACAGAGACGGCGTAAAAAAAGTCCAAATGAGTCATCTGAACCAGATGCGGGAATAGCAATGAGCGGGCAACAAAAATTCAAAGTGTTTTCAATGTGATCACTGATAAACTTGTAGCTGAACTGGACCGGAGGTATGAATCTTATAATGCACTGAGTAGCATCTTTGGATTTCTGAATAAAATTCACATCCTCTCATCTCAAGAACTTAATTCAGCCGCTGCAGAGCTTCAGAAAAAATATCATTCAGATATACAAGAGGACTTTGTTGATGAAATAGAGCAGTTCAGAGAGTTCATCAGGACAAAAGAAACTATATGTGCGCAGGGCTTCCTTCAACTAATAAAGAAGATGGACTTGTCATCAGTTTTTCCAAACATGGATATAGCCTTAAGAATTTATTTAACTCTCCCTGTAACCAACGCCTCTGGAGAGCGCTCCTTTTCAAAACTTGGACTTGTCAAGAACAGACTGCGCTCTACTGTGGGACAAAAGAGACTCAACCACCTAACACTGATGTCCCTGGAAAGTGACATTGTCAAAGCACTGGACTTTACGCCTCTGATTAAGGACTTTGCCACACGTAAAGCCAGGAGGAAGCCATTTAAAAGTTAGGCTGAAATTTTAGCCATCGTTGATAATTGACTGATCTAGTCTTGTGCGTGAAAGGATGCACTGCAGGCTGTGTTCATTGTAGGCCATGAGTTTTGTTTTTGAGAGGAGTGCAGCACACTTGTTTATGACATTTTTGTACTGTAGCCTATCTGTGCGTAATACTGGATGTTTGTTTTTGAATGCTGATGTTTGATGAAGCTTTCCATGAATGTTGAAGTTTGGTTTTTGTATGTATGTATGCATGCATGCCCACATACATACATACACACACACACACACACACACACACACACACACACGCATGCATGCCCACATACATACATATATACAAATGTGCACGTACGAGTATGTTAATACAATTTCTGTATAGAGATATACAATATCTGCACATTTCTTTGACATTAAAAGTATGATGTTACAGTCAAAATTGTACTGCAGTGATTCTCGATGCATTATTTTATGTACTGTATATGTATTCCGGGTGGCGGTGGCGTGGGGGGTCTTGAAAAAGTGGTTAGCCCCGGGGCCCATGATGCTTTAATCCGGCCCTGCCTCTGCCTGAACATTTTAGGAACTAGATACTAATTACTGTCAAGTAACTGAAATAAATAAATAAATGGTAGATTGATCATTTAAGTTTAAGTTTAAGTTTATTTCCTTTATTAATCCCCCTGAGGGGAAATTCAATGTTTTCACTCTTGCTTGTCAATTACACACAGGTCTGAAAGACACACACACGCACAAACAGGACCTATACATGCACAAAGTGGAGAGATGTCAGAGTGAGGGGGCTGCCCTTGGTGAGGCGCCCCGAGCAGTTGGGGGGGTCAGTGCCTTGCTCAAAGGCACCTCGACACCTCTCCAGCCACCAGTCCACGCTCCATATTTTGGTCTGGACGGGGACTCGAACAGACGACCCTCCGGTTCCCAACCCAAGTCCCTATGGACTGAGCTCCTGCCGCCCCCCTATCTATTTTACTGTAATTATTGATCATACCATTGATTTGTTTTTAGGTATTTATGTCTAACGTCACCTCACCTACTTGTTCTTTTAATTACTGTTTGCCCGTGTGCTGTGTTCCCTTTGTACAGATTACCTGAAAAATGCAATAAAAACAGTTTTCTTTTTTGAATGAATGATCACAAAGACCCTTGGAAACAAAGTATATCATTCTATAAAGAGCATGAGGAAGAGCTAAAAGGGAGCAACAATAAATCACACCATGTAATTGTCTCCTTAAGGTAATTGTGAGAGAATTATAGGCTAAAGCTTTGTTGTTTAGACAAGAGCTCTGAAGACGGCTCATACAATTATCATCCAAACTACTTTTCTTTATTTGTGTAACGTGGTGCGATGTGTAATCTCGTCCCCATATGGACAAGATTATATATCTTACATCAGCACATCTTGCGGACCTTTTTAAATTTCACAGACTTCATGTCTTTCGGTTCAGTATTGTTCTTTTGTCATTTTCCTTTTCAGAGAAAGTGTCTCTTTGTCCTCTCTCTCTGTGTTTCTCTGGTCTTCTTTCGACTCCTCTCTCTTTCCCTGGCTGTCTCTAGCATTATGCTAACACATTTAAAGGCAGGCTCCTGCTGTGCAGAGTAATCCTTCAGTGAAGCTGCACTCCCTTAATGTGTCTGCGGGGCCTGTGATTCCTCCCAAACCGATCTATCTCTTGGATGACACTTGCCCCAAGGTTAAACCAGGGTCGCACACAGGCCGCACACACACACTTGCATTTATATGCAAGAGCACACTCTCAATATACACATCTGCACACACATATAAAATCAGTTTGTGAATTGTAGTTTGACTGAAGACTTGTGACACTTATAGTGCCAAAAAACTGTTTAACTGTGTTGTGTATTAAGACTAACGCAGTGTTTGATTGTGAACTCAATTAACAGTGACAAAGGTACACACACAGCCATATATAGAAACAAAGCCATGTGCCACATGCATTACAAGCCATGCATAAAATCACGTAAACATCCCTAAGCAGACAGCCATCCATAGAAATGCACTGATGTCCTTTGTCATAAAGTCAAACCCATATAGCTCAGTAAACTCAACCCAATGTTTTTAGCAGTCAGTCAAACATTGACATCAGACTATCATTGTTTGGTGGAATCATTTAATTATTTTCTCCCTCGCCTTTTTGATTATAATATTTTGGAGTTTAAAAAATCATAATTAGCTTCTATTTTTATTGTTGTAATAATAATAACAACCTCCCAATAAACAGTACCACACTGTATACTCAAGGTCAGCAATTCAAGGTCAGCAAGAAAGAAAATAAGCAGATTGTTTTCATTGGCTGATTGTGTGACCCCTTGAAGAAGGTTCACAAAGTTTGTGCTGTAAATCCACAACAAGCACCTGTTCGACTTTGCCGTCCTGTGATGTCGCAGCGCCATTTCGGAAGGATTTGGTCATCGTCACCATCTCAGCTATTACTTTCATCAGGATCTGAGAGCCAGGGGGTTTAAGTGATGAGGATGTTATTAGACTGTGTGTTGGGGGGTATGGAGGTGTAGGACAACAGATCCTGCAGGGGTCCAACTCCAACTATAGCACTGAAGGCAAAGCTGTCTTATCTAATGTACACACACAGGGGATGAGGAGGAAGGGCCACCACTAGCTTGCTAGTGATTGGTGTGATGTGAAATACCTCTTGTCTTTGCTTTTCTGCTGTTCATAAGAGTAGAGAATACCCGCATGACTCATGGCAAGTCATCATCCACTTCTAATCAGGAATGAGCTTCACATGGAGGGCATGATGCAGATTCTATGTCGTCATCTCCCCATATGCCACCCTCTACTATGTACAGTAGGCTCCCCTGCCAAGTGGAAAGAGTCCACACTATAGGGACAAGGACAGAAACCTTTGGTGGCTTCCAACAAGGCCACATGGAATCCTGTGTCTCTGCAGGTGGAGGAGAACTTTACCACCCTAATCCCTTTTCCTCTTAAGGGTGCTTTCACACCTGCCCTGTTTGGTTCGATTTAATCAAATTCAAGTTAATTTGGGCAGGCGTGAACACAGCAATCTCACTCTGAGGCTGACCTTGAAGAGGTGGTCTCGGTCCGGTTACAAACAAACTCTGGTGCGGTTCGTTTGTGGTGAGAACGTGTTCCGACCTGGATCCGAACCA
The DNA here is from genome assembly GCF_011397635.1 of Epinephelus fuscoguttatus. NCBI lineage: Eukaryota > Metazoa > Chordata > Actinopteri > Perciformes > Serranidae > Epinephelus > Epinephelus fuscoguttatus. Next base: position 14,312,124 of record NC_064756.1, read on the forward strand.
ACTGCAGTCACATGGCACATTGTTTGGGTTAAACATGAGCATGTTACAGTCCTGGAGGATATGCACATTCAGCACATCCAATGCATCAAAACATTGTTTTCTAGTTGGAGCCGCGCCTCGTTTTCAAACTGTATGGTTTGACTAAAATGAACAATGACAGCAATATAGTCCACGATGAGCAGCGCTAAAATCAACCTGCGTAGTTGTCCCTCCATTGTGACATTAGAAAGTGTCACATTTATCTTGCAAGTGTACTCTTCTTCAACGTTTGTTCAATTCCTGGATTTTTCCCACATGGAAATTCTGACCAATCAAGAGCAGCTTTCTCACGTAGGCATTTTATCTGGTCTGCTTGTAAATGCTGCCGTGAGAACATGAACCAACTCTAGACAATTATGCAACCCTTTAACAAAATTAGTCCCTGATTCAGACCAAAGCAAGACAACTCTAGGTCTGAAAGCACCCTAAATTGCCTGTAGGGATGGATGTTAGTGTAAATAGCTGCCTGTCTATACACTTAACATGTTAGCCTAAGAAAGACTTGTGGCTTGCCCAGTGCATTCTGCATGAGCTAACCACCCTGCAACCCTGAGCAGCATAAGCAGGCACATATAACAGATAGATAAATGCAACATGCTCCTTGTTTTGTAACTTCCTTCACATCTTAAGTCTACTAAATGTGACAAATGTGTGGAAATGTACAGAACTGGTTTACAAGAATCCAATTCCATTTATGTCATATAAACAGCATGGGTCCCCAGAAAAGTTACACAAGCTCGGGCTTGTACATGTGATGTTATATTGTAAATGACAGTATGAATAGATTCAGAACAAAACGTCTTGTACCAGACAGAAATAGTTTTCCCACCTCACTGTATTTAAATGACACAGTGCCAGCTGCTTACTGCTTCTTTCAAGTTGTTACCCTATCAGACAATACTTAAGGAGATGAATGGATTGTCTCGCACTGAAAAACCACTTGTGAACGTGAACACAGCAATCTCACTCTGAGGCTGACCTTGAAGAGGTGGTCTCGGTCCGGTTACAAACAAACTCTGGTGCGGTTCGTTTGTGGTGAGAACGTGTTCCGACCTGGATCCGAACCAACTGCAGTCACATGACACATTGTTTGGGTTAAACATGAGCATGTTACAGTCCTGGAGGATTATTAATGTGCACCTCCTCCTGTACTGCCTTAATATGCACATTCAGCACATCCAATGCATCAAAACATTGTTTTCTAGTTGGAGCCGCACCTCGTTTTCAAACTGTATGATTTGACTAAAATGAACAATGACAGCAATATAGTCCACGATGAGCAGCGCTAAAATCAACCTGCGTAGTTGTCCCTCCATTGTGACATTAGAAAGTGTCACATTTATCTTGCAAGTGTACTCTTCTTCAACGTTTTGTTTACTTCCTGGATTTTTCCCACATGGAAATTCTGACCAATCAAGAGCAGCTTTCTCACACAGGGCATTTGATCTGGTCCGCTTGTAAATGCTGCCGTGAGAACACGAACCAACTCTAGACAATTATGCAGCTTTGTAACAAAATTAGTCCCTGATTCAGACAAAGCACGACAACTCTAGGTCTGAAAGCACCCTTAGACTTCTTGTTAGACTAATGGGTGCAGTTGGTATGCCTGGCTGTTAATCAAGCACCACATATTGTATGTTGTTGATTTTCTGAAATGAAATGGCAAATCTTTAAGTCAGCTGTTATTAAAAAAAAATAAGCTGGCAATATTTTGTATATTTGGAGGCAAATATTATGACCAAGACCAACAATAAATTGATCCATCTAACAAATATTACATGTGTAGCTAATATCTGATATTGCATATTCCTCTGTGCAATAGACCTTTGTTGTTTTCTAAAAACAAATGATTAATAACACATTAGTGAGACACACTGGTGCACTCAGTGACATGTTCTATTATTAATGAATATAAGAATTGTAGTTTACACAAAGGTAATCCCACACACACCATCCTTCCACCATTAGTACTAGCACAGTTAATGCACTATTTTCTAAACCAACATTTGCTAAAATACAAACTACTACAGTCCCGAACTATCTTTTGAAATTAATTACCCTTTGTTCAAAATGTGTGCCGCCTGTTTAAGCTCAGTATACAATTTTGAATCAAAGCTAAGCAGGTGTCACTCCGGCTGCAGACAGATGGAAGACCTCATGCTGAAACCAGAATCCTGTCTTCTCATCTATTTCTCCCCTCCTCTCACTGATCTCTCTTTGTTCGCCTATCTCCATTTTTATCCTTGCATCGGTACAGGCTGGCTTTTCACTCAGGGGGATTTTACATGAACAGATTTTTTTGTGTAAATCTGGTGGTGGGTTTTCCCTGAAACACTGAAAACTGTAGTGTTCTTTTTTTTTTTTAATGAACACATTTTTCCAAACCAGCAAGTAATTCACAAAACTGCCATTTAAATGAAGTCATTTGAGATTGGTTTCAGTTGCACTGAAGTGCAGTGTATGTGCAATAAGACCATAATTTATACTTCTACAGAAGTACCGTATAGAAACTGCACATGTGTATGCCATGATAACATTTATAATGCCATTTTTTGCACTGTTAAAAAATAAGGAGACATACAGTATAATGTATATGTACACCTACTTCATATACATTTTTAAAGATTATTTTTTGGGGGCTTTATATCTTTCATTTGATATGGCAGTAGCATATCAGCGTGTCTTTCAAAATATACTGTGTATATGTGGCCTGCAAAACAATAATGACGAATCAAATAAGATAATTTCGCATTCTTTCTGTTCACCTCACGATGGCAGGACTATCATGCAGCTTGCGGACGTGGCTATAGCAAAGAAGCGTAAAGTTGCTTTTAGGGGGGTGTCAGTGGCTTAGTGGATGGAGTGGGCGACCAATGTGCAGGGCTGTTGCTGCGGTGGCCCGGGTTCGACTCCGGCCTGTGGCCCTTTGCTGCATGTCCACCCCAGGTGTGTCTATGGGGGATAAACTCTTTTGGAGAGCAGCCTCAAGTGGCCATTCAGAGAACTGCAGTTTTTGACAATTACATGTTGGTTTCATCTTTCAGCCCCAGAGGTTGTTGATTGAAAGCGTTCCCTTAAGTTGTGCTCCCATGGCTTCATTTGCTTGTAAATTACCTCCAACAGTGGTGAAAGATGTTTTTCGATCCTTTACCAGATCAAATATAAAACAAAATGCAACACTGACGTACCATCTGCTACTTTATAAAGCTGATATGGTGAATCAATTAGCAACCAGTTGAGCAATATTAAGGCCCAATCCCAATACCCCCCCTTGTCCACTGCCCCTTAGCCCTTGCCCACTACCACTTGGCCCTCAAAATGAAGCAACGAGGGGTAGGGGTTGAAACCTTTTCCTAGGAATTGGGACACCACTCACTACGTCACAGCGTCAGTTACGTTCACGCATACGTAACTATTTTAAACAGGAAGCTGGGAGCCATCTATATTTCCAACCGGCATCTACAATGGAGTCTCCGGTTGAGTTCAATAGTTGAGTCCTACCAATTGCGTTTACTGTATTCATCATGCTTCGTTTGATGAACGACAGATGACAGGGGACTTTTGCTAGCTAGCTCACCAGCTAACATTACAAGTCAGCATAGTTATACTAGCTGGCGTGTTATCGTAATCTGACAAATCCGACAATTTTGCAGAACAGGACAGATGACAGACACCAGATAGTTAACAAGCAGCCTGATGACGGTAATGATGACGGCTATGTATGAACTTTTTTCCCCATCTCTTTCTCGGTGGTAGCCATGGCGACCTCTACCCCTCGCTGGCAAGTCAGCATCTGAAATCCCTCACTCCGAAGGGCTAGTTTCATACCCACTACCCCTCGTTATGCCCCCTACCCCTACACGCAAAAAGGAATTGGGACATCCCTTCCCCTCGCAGGAATGCGCAAATGTAGGGGTAGGGCCAAGGTGTAGGGCTAAGGGCGGGTATTGGGATGGGCCCTAACTCTTCTTTTAACTCTATTTTGGTCTCCACAACTCCTGAGGGAAATATCCTCGTCTTTCGCTCCAGAGTGCTTCACTTTGTTCCCCAGCTAGTCATTAAATGTGTCTGTCTGGCATTTAGTGCCAGGCAGGAAGTGGTCAATGGGTTAATCAGAAATGCTTGAATGGGTAAGTGGCATTAACTTTAATGTGGTAGTTGGTCACAGTGGATTTAAATTTAACTGTTGGGTGACATTATCTATAAAACGACTGATCATACATTACATTTTGTATGCTAATTTAAGGTGAATGTAGTGGAGGAAAAAGTAAAACATTTTCCCCCCGAATGTATTGGAATAGAAATAAAAAAAACAAGTACTAGTAGCTTAAAATAAGTACGACACTTATGTACAGAATGTAGAATAATATCCAGTCCCTTCAACACTTCCTAGTGATGGTAGAATACAGCTACACTTTGAGGAGGGAAGATATGCGCATGTATCATTAATCAGACCAATAAATAAGTGTGGAGGCCAGCCAGCAGGGTTTTAGGGGGTAGCTAACTATTGAACTTGGGTTTGAACTCAGTCCCTCTCAGTCAGTTAGCCTCTTTCTCTCAGTATTCCTCCCAGCTAGTCTCTCTTCTACCCCTTCTCTTAATCTTCTTCCTCTTGTGTACACAAACTATAAATCTTCTCCTTCTACTATTATTGTATCCCTGGCTTTCTTCATTTCTTTTTTTTTTTTCCGTTCAGTTGGATGCCTTACTATTTATAATGTTGAAACTGTGTTAGTCAATTTCTTTAAAAAACTTTTTCCTCTCTCTGTTTCATATTCTGTGCACCCCTTCCTATTCTGATTTGGTCCAACATTGTATATCCTGCAGCATATGCATTTCTTTCTCTTTGTCACTTTGTCCTTTGCTTTCCATTTCTCTCATTGTAAATCTGCCTTCCCTACTCTCTTATTCAGCACATCCCGCTCACATTTTGTATGTGTCTCTCCCTTCGTAATTTGTATTTCTCTTGTCGATATCTCTCTTTCTCTCCCCGTCTCTCTCTTTTTCTAAGCACTGTCTCTCCTCTCTCCCTGATGAGGCCAGCCCCTCCATGGTGATGAGACCGATGGAGGGTGATTAAAGTGGAGTCTCATCTGGTGGGAAAACTGACCTCAATCAGAACTATTCTACCAAGAGGACCCTCCCCTCCTCTCTGTTTCCCTTCATCCATCCCTCCTACTCAGTATATTCCTGACTCTCATCCACCATCCTTTATTCTCCCTGACCCGCTCCCTCACCATGTCAGTGCTCCCCATCTCTCATCTTCCATCTCTTGCTTTCTACTCTCATTTCTCATCTTTCCCCATGCACTCTCAGTGATCACTCTCAATTTGTCATCATCGACTGTATTGTTCTGTGATGGTAATCTGTCCTTCCGGGGGAACTCTCGAATTTGCTATCATCAGCTGTGTGCAAGATGGCTCATATTCAAAAAGGTCTACTTTCCAGGACGTTTTTAGTGTTTAATGTTAAGGGTTGTCTTGAGTTTGTTTGAACTAATTACTATTTTTGTGGTAGCAATTTAAATAAATCAATCTAAAATATATTAAATGACAAGGTACAAGATAAGAGCAGTTACTGTGATTTCTGTCCCATAATCATTTCAGTTTAATGTGATGAGGTTATAGTTGTGTGTTGTCTTGTCCTGTAAAGAGAGAATGGACTGTAGTGCAGTAAAGGTCTGGCATTATATGGTTGATAAATACTGCACTTCACTGGAAATGTATTGTTTATACAAGTGTTGTCTGTTTGCTTTTCAAGTCAGTTAGCTAAAACTGAGCATAGTGGACATGATGTCAAGCTCAGCTCACATCCCAGCTACATCAGCTGATTTCAAACAGACCAACCAACTGATGGAGCAGCTGATTGATGGAAGGGAGTCAGCTGATAGATCACATGGTTTCTGTCTTTGCAACCAATTGGCAAATCTCATGCAGGGCGCCCTATTTAAACTGTTCTGTCCTGTCTAGTGTTGCTGCTTCCTCTGCAGGCTGCTTTGCACCCCGCCTCCACCCCAGCTCCTCCTTTTCATGCTGTGTCTGACTTATCAATGTCATTTCTGTTTGTCATTGATGCTGCTCCCAGGGGGTCTTTGCTGCTGCTCTCCCTGGCTTAGGCTTTCCATGTAGGCACATGGAAGGGCAGGGAGGTTTGCTCTCGCTGCCTCAGGATTTTTTCATTGGCACCTGGAGGGGCAGATAGGTGTGCTCTCTCTGCCTTAAGGCCATCCACATAGCCGCGTGGAAGGGCAGAGAGGTGTACTCTCTGAGCCTTAGGCTTTCCATGTAGGCATGTGGAAGGGCAGAGAGGTGTACTCTCTCCGCTTTAGGCTTTACAAAAGGCAGATAGGCCCCAGATCAGAGCCATACTGCCAAATCTAATACTGTAAATGAAAAAAAACAGGGTTTTTTTTGTTTGTTTTTACTTAATTAATTTTTTAAGTTGCTGTAATTTCTGTCTCTGTTTGTCCTTCTTTTTCTCTTCTCTTTTCTCTCTTTCAGTGTCATTCATCTTCTTAAAGAGCAAAGAGTTAGTAGGTTAAAACATCACTTCTTCCTTTTGATTTATTGTCTCTAGATGAGTAACATGTAGGACAAATACTAATCAATGTTCATGCTTACATATTTAGCCCATAATTGCACTATGAATACACAATTGGTATTTACCAGCGTATAGGCCTATGTGTGTGTACAACATAAGTGTGGAATGAGAAATGAGGAGAGCAAACCCTGTGTGTCCTTTATAAATGTCAGTCAGGTGCAATGTGTGTTGTCATGGCAGCACTTATCCACAAACTAAATGACACTTTCTCATTTTAGCTCGGCAATTACTACCATGCATCACGGACGCAGGCCTTTCCTACACTTTTCAACTGGTAACGTATTTCCCTCTAACATTAATTAGCCCAGGCCCACACAAGTGTGTCAAGTGTGTGAATGAATCATGTGTGTGCCACTGGGGGTGATTGTAATCTACAGTGAAACTAGAGGTGGATGCTTCAGTCCCCTTGTTTTTATTGTGGTGCTGTGACTAAAGAGAAGAGGGAAAAAATGGAGGCAAACCCAAAATAAGCAGAGATCTCACCGCCCACTCTGCATACATAATGAGCAGGGATTATTCATTTCTTTATTGGTCTTTTTCTTTCTTGTCTCCATTTTATCAGCTGACAGCTACAGGGAGCAGCTGTCACATGCTCTCTCACATATTCAGATGAGGCCGGCTTGGGCATAAAATTTGTAATTCAGGAGTTAAGGGCAGTAAGTGTGAGCCTTTAAATATATTGCATGTAATTAAGCTGATGTGTAAACACTCAAGGGCAGACTGTGTTTAGTCTAAATGCATATACCCTCGACAGCACTGCCGGGTGAGCTTGATTTGAATTTAGCTGGTGATCCCGCGCACAGGCTGATTTGTGACCTTATGTGTAATATCTCGCGTATTGAATTACTTGGCCACCAGAGGCATTTGACTAGCTCTGCTGAACCGGAAGTGATGCAATCACACTGGCCCCATTTCCAGTGATATTTAAATCCTTTTCTGCGTGGATGGTCTGGCCAATTGGCAAAGCACTCTTCCTCCGTGCATGCCCTGTTTTTGATTTGATTTGTAAGGAATGTTTGTGTGAGTGTGTAAGTGCGTGGGTGTGCCGTTGTGCCATTTGATGTGATTTGTGAAGATGTGTGCGTGTGGCCATCCTTTGGTGCTTAATCCACAATCTGCCGTCTGCCAGAAAGAAACGTCTTTTCATTCCCCTCAATGCTCTATCCAGAAAAAAATATATATATATATTTTCCTTTCTCAATTTGCACTGACTCATAAACATCCCTGCAATTTCACCATCCTTTGCAGCAATTAAGGACTAACAAGGGAAACATCTGATCCATCATTTTGTTGATTTGACTCCACCTCAGGCTTATTGTTAGCTTAGTGCGTAATTGGTTGGTAAGTAATTCCAAAGCAAACAGAAACAGTTGGTCTCTTGTTCACCCATGAGCCAGTTACTAGCCAAAATTACTAACTATTAGCAAGTCAGTCTGTTAGAAGCAAGCATTTGTTAGACAGCTCGATAGAACAATGTCAAATACACAGAAAATAATGGTACACTGATTTTACCAAACACAACACAGATTCCTTTTTAACCTCTAGTCCAGTCTGTGGTTTGACCCGGGGAAAATTGCAACAGTAGTCATTCAAAGTTTTTTGTGACGTCTTGGGACAGTGAAATAACATATTAAAAGTATACCATTATATACATAGTGGATCAAGGTAAATTCAGGGCTCAATATTCAGGGTCATTCTGTCCCAGGATCACACAAAGAAGTGCACGTCTCCTTTTGAACATGATATTTTCATATAATTTATGTCTAAACATTAGTTTTCTAGGCTGTTCTTCCACATTTAACCATCAGATATGAGCTGTTTTGACTGTATATGTGCACTTAAGGGGTACCCATACCCCAAAATTACCTTTTTTAATCCAAACAAAGTCAGTAAAATCAGGTTATAAAGCGTATTATCATTCAATTTTCTGCACACACAAATTTGTTTTGCCATGAAACCATGATGCATATCAGCACTCAGACTGAGACCATAAACGAGACCAAGCTTGAAACATGCCTTGGCTGTAGGCCTAGGTGTAATCTTCACTCCATGTCCTCATCCAGATGTCGTGCTGATGTATTTGTGCAAACATCTCTGCTTTCTAAATAGGCTACAGGGAGCAATCAAGTCCTTGACAACATTTGCAGCACATAGCGCCGCAATCTGACTTGCAATTGCAGCGCACAAACTCCAACAAGGATTGTTGCTCCTCAATCCAACAAGGATCAAGGAACAAAATCCTGGTTGGAATGGATGGGAATAAGGCGTGAGTCTCGGCTCCTCCAGTGGTAGTACGTTTCCCATCCGTTACCAAACCTGATGGTATACTCTGAAGCTGTAAAACATTGCACACATAGATGTTTGCATGTTGGTTGTGAGGGTTGATAGCCATTTTGCTGTAAGTCAGCTTAGCAGATAAATGTTAAATTGTTTATTATTGAGAGACTCTGTTTCTCCATTATTTCTCTATATCATTGCCCTTTCCCCTGCATCAGTAATTTCTTGGTACAGATTGATAATCTGAATGATCCTTTGCTTTTATCCATTATAGGGCTGGGGCGATTTATTGACGTAATCAAACGTATTGTTTTGCATCGCAATTAATAATTCCCGTGACGCACTGCCTGCCTGAGCAGCACATGACAGCTACCTGTGGTGTTTAATTGGTCTCAAAATCTGCGGGCACACACTTGATTGATTGATTGATTGATTGATTGATTTCTGGAAGACGATAAGACAGTAATCCAAAGGATGACATGCTAAAGTAAAATACTTATTTCCAGCAAGGTCCTTGGTGTTTACACACAAGAAACAAATAAACAAGAAGCAGACAAACTTAAACTAAAAAACTAATGAAACTAAAAATACATACAAAAATATACAACAGTATCTGTGAGCAGAAAAGCATCCTTGCAAGGAGCATTTCTGCTCTACGCTCACAAAATGAGGTCTGCGAGCATAGCGCTGTGATGAGCGTGTGCTCGACATTCCCTACCCACTCGGTTCTGCTCAACACATATACAGTTTCGAAAGACTGGAGGCGGGGCAGTGACTGGGATCTCCACTCCATTGATTGGTCAGTTCTCCGCTCCTTTGATTAGTTAGACAGAGGCTGAAGTCTCTGCTACTTTGATTGGTCACTTTCAACACCAGCAGTTTCTTTTTGCCAGCAGAATCATCAGACAAGACGATGCTGGGGGGAAAATAGGTAACTTAACCAAAGATACTCTACTCTGATCTCCAATTTCCAGACTCTTTCTGGTTTCTAGATGGTCTTTGACTTAACTTAAACGTGAGAACCACCACTGCAATTCCCTCACCAAAATGTTACATATTTGTATTGGCAACAGGGACATCAAAGGAGCAGAGACTTCAGCCTCTGTCAAACCAATCAAAGGAGCGGAGACCCCGGGTCACTGTCCCCGCCTCCAGTCCCAAAATGCAACTTTTTGCATTGCGCTACTTTTGACATTGTGCAAGTGTTGAGCAGAACCAAGCGCGTAGGGAGGGTCGAGCGCATGCTCGTCACAGCGCTGTCCTTGCAGACCTCATTTTGTGTGTGCAGAGCAGAAATGCTCCCTTGCGAGGATGCTTTTCCACTCGCAAATACTGTTTTGTGTGCACACGGGTTTTGAGACTAATTAAACGCCATAGCTACCTCTCTAAACTTATCTGGCTTGCACACACTTTGTTAAAACAGCAGCAGACTGCACCGTCCTGTTTACTTTTTGTCTCTGCCCAGGTATCATATATTAGGATTATCAACATGCCGAACAAGTTTCTGTCAGTAGTCATCATTTAAACTAATATTAACATGATTCCACCCAGACTATGTAACTGTAGAATGTTGAAACTTTGCTTTTGACCTTGAAAAGATAATGTTCATGAAGGAACACTTTTTATATATGATGCAGGAGGGTATTAAGAGGTAGAAAAACTATGAAGCATTTCTATCGCAATTTCTCCTATGCTGGGCCTTTTTTGAGTCAGATTGACTGGACTATTCAGCACTTATCAAAATTTCATACAGCTTATTCAAGAAGTGTTCATTTTCCCTTGCTTGTTTCTCATGAGGGAAGTCTGGCTCTGGACTGAGACGTTTTAAGAGTGATGACAGTCATGATCATGATGATGATGGTGATCGTCGCAATTATGATTGCCATGCCACCTGAAGGGGTACCGCGAGTGTCGACAGATGTGTTTTAATGGCATTTATTAATTATAGTCATTCACTCTAAAATTAAATGGCTGTCAAGTGCTCTCTGCAGATTTATGCTTTTTTGCTTTTGCCTTTGCCTTTTGATGCTGATCTGAATGAAAATCATTTATCATCTGTGTCATTGTCGCACCTTTATATGTGCCTTTTGTCTTAAACGTTCCCCTTAGATGATTCAGTCATGTCTTTAATCAAGTATGTCTGATGCACAATTGTCTCTGCTTTGATCCTCTCGGTTTATACAGTCAATCATATTATCAGTGTTGGGCTGGGTTGTTAATGTCAATAATTTATGTATCTTACTATCACAACAAGCCGCTCGCAGCCTGCCCGTGCGAAATATCATTAATCTCAATGTGATTTAACTAGCCTTAAAATCAGGCAGCAGAGTGGAAAAAGTGCAAACAATAACAGACACAAGTGTCGTTACTCTGTCAGCAGCTTAACATTTCTGTACAAGATCTTCATCTGCAACTTGGAGTTTGTAACAAAAGGAGAAAAGTGGCATTTCAGCCAGATATTTATGTATGATAGTGGAGGAGGTAGAGGCAAAAAAAAACCATCCTGTTTACTTCAAAGGCGGGCTGACAAATAAGGATGAAATGAAAGAATGGGATGAGAATGCCAAGAAATGGCAGACGTAAATCAGCCGAGGGGGTGCGAAATACAAAGTAAGTTAACGATTTTAAAGAAGATTTCTTTGAAAAGGTTTTTTTTTTTTTTTCGCCTATGGCTCCTTTTGCACCCCCCGCTGTCGGGGGAGGGAGAATCTCTCTTTGAATAGCCTCCCCTGAGGTTTCCTCTTCTTTCTTTTGTCTGTCTTCTGTTTAAGGATTTCGGGAGGATTTTCATTTTGTTGTCAGTCTAGGTCAGGAACCACCTTTAATGCAGTGCAGGAACACTAGTTAGCATAGTGGGCTCCCAGGGGGCAGGTATGTGTGACTTGCTGGTGTGCATGGCTGCCCTTAATGAGTGGCAGATTAGTAAAGGTTAGAGGAAAATTGCATAGCTGGAGCACGGAATGCTTCATGATGAACGGTTTTTACACTGTGTGTCTGTGTGCGTGTGTTAGTGGGAGCGTGGGTGTGTGTCAAATGGTGAAAATGGCTGTGAGGATCTGGTCAGGTGGGGTGCTTCTGAGCTGTCCCGTTGCTGTATTAACAAAATGACAGGATGACAGAAAATGGTGTGTGTGTGTGTGTGTGTGTGAGAGAGAGAGAGAGAAAGACAAGGAGACTTTTACAGTCTACATTTGCATGATTTTTCTCTTACCTATATGACAGGGTAAGGGCGCAATTAGGAGTTTTTGCTCGCTCTGCGTGACTCATATTTTCAGGATGCAGCCTGTTTCTTCAAAAAAGAATATTGACATGTAGAATTCATGCAGGTGGCAGCTTACGCACAAAAAGGTTTTACTATATGACTGTTACATAAGCATGCACACAGATACACAGAACCAACAATCGCCCAACGCTCAATCATTTCAGTTAATATATGTAACCCGTAAAGGTGACTTTTATGTTGCATGGCTCCTCCTAGTTCATATTAAAGGCACGTGCACAAAGTCAAGCAATAACTGATACACACTAACATGCACAAGGATACACAAGTATATCAACACATGTTCACGCATACACACACACACACACGCACACACACGTCACATCTGACAGTCTTTGAAGTTGTCAAAGTGTTTTCCCTCTTTCTCTCATGTTGTTTTATCTCTTTGTTTCCCCCTTCATCTGTGACACACTTGTATCTGTCAGTCACCCTGGTAACAAAGACACATTGTTACTGCAGCTCATTTAAAAGCATGTCGTCTGGTAAGATGGGTTCCCTTTCAGAAAGTCAGAGAAAAACACATTGATCTATGGACAATAAGATATAAATGAGACTTTCTGTGAAAAGTGTTGGGCCACATTATTTCACTGTGAGGAAAGACGGAACATTTTTTAATGTATTACTTGGAAGAGTTTGTCAGTCTCATCAATGAACTCATCAGTCATGTGAAAATCATGTTTCATATCTAGTTTTAAAGGTGTAATTTGAAAGAAATGACCAGATCTGAAAACATTATTATGAAGAGAATGTGAAGACAGTTTTCACATTGTGTCAAAGACGTCACTGTTTTGTGTTGCAGAGATATTTCCTGAAATGAGCATGCTAATACTACTCGCACCTCGAAAGGCAATAGTGAGTCACTGTAGTGTCCAGTCTGCTCTCAGTCCAACATGAGATGCAGAAGTAGAGCTGACCCAAGGGCTTGTCAGTCATATTGAATATACAGTCCCCAGTTAGCAGCACACACTGCAAATTATTTCCAGAAAGTTACAATATGTAACTGTAATATTTCATGATAAATTACGTTATTATCACCTGGAAGGCTACAACTGTGATATATTTACTGTATTCAGAATTTTATTGTAAAATTCATGCAGGTAAATATAGTAATTTTACAGAAGTACACTGCTTAATCACAGTACTATATGGAGTTTACCTGTAAAGTTACAGTTAAATACTGTTATGCCACAGTAATGTAAGGGGCTTTAACTGTGGGGTTACAATTGAATATAGTAATTTTACAGGAGCATACTGCTAAATCACAGTAATATGTAGACATAACTACTGTGAGATCACAGTTATAGAGCTGTCGTTTCACAATCATTTACAGTAAAAATGATACCGTAACATACTGTGAAAGTGATGCAACTAGTAGCCTGTAGCAAGCAATGATGTAAACTGCAGGGCAGTGCCACATGTGAACATTAACAGGTAGCAGTTTTATGTTGGCCAGCTCTGAGTCTCAGCAGTTTGGCTGAATGTTCTTGTCCTGTGTTTCCTCAGCAATTACGCCGATGCAGTACAAAGCAGGCTTCCGAAGCGATTAATGAGTTCCCACTTATTTACCACCAACTACATTTCTCAGTGGTCCTACATGCCAACAGGAGAGTAAAATTATAATTATAAAGGACTCATAAAGGCTATATTGACTGTGTTTATTAGCGTTATTTTAATTGTACAATGAAAGTCATGGATAATACAAAGTGAAGACATAAATGATATATTTGTTCATCCTTGTAAAGTGAACAGCCGTGTCAGCCTTGATGGACACATCTGCAGCAGCTGGCCCTGCCCCTTTGGCCGCTGCAAGCGCCTGCTGGAGTTGCTGCCAGGCAGCACGATGCCAGCGACCTGAGCGACTGCTAGCGCTCATGACACTTTTGGTGTGAATGCACAGTCAGGCTTTCCTCATTTGCACATTGAGGGGCAGAGAGGAGAGCACTCTCTGCCCTATGCTTTCCACGGAGACATGTGGAAGATGCTTTCCATGTAGGCCCGAGGAAAGGCAGTCTACTGCAACTGGAAATAAAGTTTTCTTTGACTAAAGTGTTCCTGACTGAATTGCCATTGATATTTAATAACTGATGACTGTCAATTGGATTGTATGGACCCAGTAACAGACAAGCAAAATGCTGCCCCCTATTCCTTGCTGTTAATGCTTTATAGCAGTATAGTTGTATGCATAAGTGCTGTTTTTTTTTTCTAGGTATACCAATTTTCTCTTCCAGTCTTTGTTGTTATCTGCTTACTTTTAACACACTCTCACATGCCACAGCTGTTTCAGGTCAAATTTTGTCATAGGCTACAGATTACACTCATATATTTAGACACTAATTCATGCATAAAGAAAGATTTCTTCCTCAAAACGTTTGAGCCAAAAACACATCCAAGCATGTGAGATCCTCTTTATGTCAAAGAAGAAAGCCAGATTTGACTGCTCCATGCTGTTGTCTGTTGAGGTAGTTTATACATGTTTTTGACAGAAGAAGAAGAAAAAAATCACAGGAACAATTTCTTATGATGATAATGTCAGGGGGGCATTCATTATCAAGTTTCTTTCTCCAGCAAGATTAGAGATGTAATATTGTTTTTTCTTATAACAATTGATAAAACCTGAATCCACTAGTGTAGAAATGTGGAGGAACAGATAAAAGATTGTTTCAGAGTTTTCTCTCCTCTCCTCTTCGATTTCTTCCACCAGCAGTGTTATGACTTCGGTATGAATCCAGGAAAAATGCCTAGACAGATCACCTGCTCAATTAGTCCTGCTGGCACTCGTGGGTGGCTGGCTTTGTTTTCAAAAGTCAAAACAGAGAACTTTTTCTTTTCAAAATCACATATTACCTGAAGACAGGGACTGGAATGAATCATCACAAATCTAAACTTTTCAGACAACAATCACAGAAATGCAGAGACACACACACAGACACCACATCCACCATCCAGCGGTGAACCCCCCTGTATGTTTCTATCCGTACAGTGGCGATTAGAGTGGAAATCAATTTGAGGTGCCCATGGCTAAATTGATATCATTACATTTACTGCAGGCTGAATAATGGATGACTGTGTCATTATATGGGGAAGTAATGGGACGAGACAAAGCACAGGTAGACAGCTCGCCGCAGGTGAGAGCTATAATTTGTGTCTGGTTTCTGGCACAACCATACATGTCCAGATGCATATGTGCAACAGTGGGATCACGCAAGTGCTCATGCATACTGAACTTTGCCAACGGCTCGAAATGTGTTTAAAAATTTAAGCTGCACATAATAACCCCATTTTCGTCATTGTCACTCTGTTGGCGACTGGTGTGCTGCAGGGAATCGATCAAGGCATCATGTGTCTCCGGAATCAAAGCATTTCCAAATTATCAAAAGCAGACTTTTTGAGATGTTGCATGTGTTTCCTTCCACCGGTCATTAGCTCTGGCTGGCTGTCATTTTATTATAAACACCTGTTCACTCGTTTTGCACAGCAGTTGGTTGCCTACTGATGCTTCTGTGTGGTGAAAAAAGGGCCAGAACAATTTCATAAAATTACTCCCTCTGCAGGTAATGTGTTGTGGACACAAATAAGGTTAACAAATCTTTTCTCCAACAGCAAATAGATACTGTGACAATAACTGCAGTTGGATAAAATATTCTCAAAGTCTAGAATGTATTACATGTAGTGTAACATTACATTATTCTATTTACTCCCTAAGGGCCCAGACACATCACACTGACATCTAAAAACTAGTTTTGTCTGAGGACTGTTATGTCGTCTGTGTCTTGGCCAACACCTGAACACATCGCAAAGACAACAGCCAACGGCAAACAAGCACTCACATTCTGCACCTGCGTGAGAGGAAATAACTCTTCATATCTGCAGTCTGTATTGATTATTCACAAAGGGAAACCAAAAGACAAGCAGGACGGATTCAAGGCACTAATTAGCCAGTTTGCACATTAACAACACAACCCAGTGCTGAAAGAACAAATTATATTTACCTTGTGCTTGCGAACAGTAACACAAACATTACAAACTGTTTCTGCTAAAGAGCTCAGTGGCTAAAAATATTATCTTGAGACTCAGAAAACAGCAAGCACATCCAAAAGCAATAAATACTGGGTGCCGGACAGAAGATCAAATACAAAAACAGGTCTGCGCACCAGAAACTGCTATTTTAGGAGATTTTAATCGTATCACATGTGATGTTTCAGGCACCAGGCCTTCATCAGACATGAACAAGATAAGGAGACAAACCTCTACAGCCAATGGTGGTCACCCAACAGATCATGTGATTTGATCATGTGACACTGTTTTAAAAATATAATCTTACCAAATATAACAAGTTTGTTTCCATCTCACACCCATCTGACTTCAGTCGTTTATTTGTGCACTGAGGTGAACTGCCAGTCAGATTCATTTTATTTACTGACGGGCTCTGCTGTCTACAACACCAATCCAACATGTTAATTCGGCAGAAAAAAGGCTAACAATGCAAGGCTGGTGCCAGTGCTTTGGATACGCCGCCAAAACTAGGGTGACAGACATTCGCCAATGACAAAGCACTGACCAGTAGCTGATGGCTTGGTGTGTCAGGGCCCTAACAGTGACTAGCATGGGTGCAAGAAACAGCTTTCACAATAGCAACTGGTTCTATTTTCTGAAGTTGTTTGTAACACAAAAGTATTGTTTACATTCACTGTTACTCACCAAAATTTATTCTATTTGTCTTTAAGGTCAAATAAACATGTTGAATACATATCCTTCAATATAAAACACTTGCAAAGCCGAACATTTATAATCCTTACTGGCTTGCACTCTTCTTCCTTCCTGGCTTTGTTGGGTGCAGTCTGACTTTAAGTCCCACTTACCACCCTGTTTATCACTGGGATAGTATTAAACTATTGACAGGACTTGATATTTTAAGTTTTGAACTGATTGAAACACAACACAGTTACCATCCAAAGATATTTATTGTAAAAATATGTCATATATTGGTCTTGATTCTGCCTGTACTCAATCTGATGTAATGTTACTGAAGGTTTAATGGCACAGCAATGTAAAAAAAAATGCTTTAGTTTGGTTGTGACATGAAACCAAATATAGCATTTACAGGTCGGCTCATCAGTGAAGAGAGGAGTACATTGAAATGATGTCATGTTCAAAAAACATTGCATTTACTTTCCACCATAATGGACCATTATGCACAGGTATATTAATTATTAACCAGTAAAAACACAAAAACTGCACTCTGTTGATCAGGCGCCGGTTGTCCAACTCATGGAGAAAGGCTGATCCACACGAACAGACTTTAAAGTAGCATCTACAATCAGCTCCTACAGACACAAGAAAAACAATATGAGCATAAGTATGCACGTTTTTGAGAAACCATTTCAGTATTTTCTCAAATATTGTATCGACAGACATGGAATTCAAGAGACTCTTCTGAAAAGATTCTTTTGAAAAATATAAAAATAAACCGTCAGAGAAAAAGAGGCAGAGATTCTTGACTGTTTAAACCCATGGCTTCTTGACCTCCCCTGTCACATCTGTTTTACTTCTGTTACCTGTTTTTATGTTGTTGTGAAGGCCATGTATAAGTAATGTATGTAAAAAATGTATGTGCAGGAGAGGGATGGAACGTACTGTACATAGAAAAGAGACTAAGTAATTTCTGAGTTTATGGTTTGCTGTCTATACTGGCCCCATTTCCCAAGACATGCAAGTTGGGTGAAATAGTGACTCTCAGGGTGCTTTCAAACCTGCCCTGTGTGGTTCGGTGCAATCAAACTGAGGTTTGTTTGCCCCCAAAGTGTGGCTACTTCCGGCAGGGGTGAACACAGCAATCGCATTCGGGTGTGCACCAATGGAGCCAGACAGAGACCACCTCTTCAAGAAGGTCCTGGTTACAACCAAACTCTGGTGCGGTTTGTTTGTGGTAAGAACGTGTTCCGACCTCGATCCAAACCAACTGGGTTAAACATGAGCATGTTACAGTCCTGGAGGATTATTAATGTGCACCTCCTCCTGTACTGCCTTAATATGCACATTCAGCACATCCAATGCATCAAAACATTGTTTTCTAGTTGGAGCCGCGCCTCGTTTTCAAACTGTATGGTTTGACTAAAATGAACAATGACAGCAATGTAGTCCACGATGAGCAGCGCTAAAATCAACCTGCGTAGTTGTCCCTCCATTGTGACATTAGAAAGTGTCACATTCATCTTGCAAGTGTACTCTTCTTCAACGTTTTGTTCAATTCCTGGATTTTTCCCACATGGAAATTCTGACCAATCAAGAGCAGCTTTCTCACGCAAGGCATTTTATCTGGTCTGCTTGTAAATGCTGCCGTGAGAACACGAACCAACTCTAGGCAATTGTACAATTCTTTAACAAAATTAGTCCCTGATTCAGACCAAAGCAAGACAACTCTAGGTCTGAAAGCACCCTAAATTGCCTGTAGGGATGGATGTTAGTGTAAATAGCTGCCTGTCTATACACTTAACATGTTAGCCTAAGAAAGACTTGTGGCTTGCCCAGTGCATTCTGCATGAGCTAACCACCCTGCAACCCTGAGCAGCATAAGCAGGCACATATAACAGATAGATAAATGCAACATGCTTCTTGTTTTGTAACTTCCTTCACATCTTAAGTCTACTAAATGTGACAAATGTGTGGAAATGTACAGAACTGGTTTACAAGAATCCAATTCCATTTATGTCATATAAACAGCATGGGTCCCCAGAAAAGTTACACAAGCCCGGGCTTGTACATGTGATGTTATATTGTAAATGACAGTATGAATAGATTCAGAACAAAACGTCTTGTACCAGACAGAAATAGCTTTCCCACCTCACTGTATTTAAATGACACAGTGCCAGCTGCTTACTGCTTCTTTCAAGTTGTTACCCTATCAGACAATACTTAAGGAGATGAATGGATTGTCTCGCACTGAAAAACCACTTATTATCATGCGCATACTGTGTCATCCTCGTTCCCTCTCTCTCCTTCCTCTCTGACCCCCCCCCCCCCCACTGCCCAGCTTTCATTCTTCCTGTTTATCTCTTTCACCTCTCTATTTCTCTCTCCATCTGTTTTCTGTGATGCATTCTCTCTCTCTCTTTACTGCTCTCTGTCCTTCCTTCTCTCCTTTCCAAAGATGGACTGTCTTTCTGTCTTTTCATTATTCTCTACCCACCCTTGCATCCCCAACACACACACACACACACAGACACACACACACACTGGCAAAATCCTTCTGTCATTCTGACTTTCTTCATCTGCAATTCTTGCCGTCTCTTCTTGCCTCTCCCTGTCCGTCTTCTCCAAGAACAGTATAAATCAAAGGCTTCCGGGCTTTTTCACCTACAATTATTTATGGAGCTGCTGTAGCTATCATTTTCATGCTCCCGATAAGTGCACTGAGTACAGTACACAACCTCGACAGGAATATTTTATCACAAGCCATATGAGGAGAGGGAACATATGCTGTCTTCTTAAACTTGGCCTTGTCTTTCCGTTGTCTCCTGCATCACATAGTCAGACTTTAAACCTCCATGTCACCCATCCTCCACCCCAAACACTTTAAATATTTTTCATGTTGTACTCTTTTTAAGTTTCTCCTTGTATGTTATAAGCTTTTCAGGATTCGTATGCCTACCCTCTCTGAATAAACTAGCAATGACCTGAGCTCAGGCCCTGTTTTGGTAAACATCCACCTTGCTGAAGTGTCCTTGTGGAAACACTGAAACTCTTCTAGCAGAACGCTGTTGTTGTCCTTGACCCTCGGATCTTACAGAGGAGATTGACTCGTAGACACTTCAGGAATTTCCTTGGGTTGACAATATGCCAGTGTCCTACTCTCATAGTGACGACTAAAGACGGCACTCTGGACAAATGAATCACCATGTAGCAAGTACCGTGACAGGCCATGTGGCTTGGCCTTGTGTACAGAGCACCTTCTGATTCTCTATCACATTTCTTGCCGCTGAACCACTGGAGCAGATGATGGAGTGAGCAAGAGGAAATGACAATCATTTTACATGAGCAGCTTTAACATCGCTGTCCTGAGTCAAGTCTTCAGCTCTGTGTTCATTACAAAACAACAGTGTCAGGGGGAATGCAGAGTTGATTACAGCTATTAGATGACAAAGTGCGGCACAGCAGGGGTTGGGTTGGGAACCTGAGGTTGTTTTTTTTTATGTCTTGTTTTGTTTGTTATAGTGACAGTTTTTGACTGGCAGGGAAATGCTCAATCAGCATGAAGGCAGGGGTGTGTTTATGAACAGTGTGCATGTGATGATGAAACATGCTGACTGAGCTACTGTAGTATTATGTAAAGTGAAGTATTAAATGCAATGACACTGTATGCATGTTATACAGTGATTAATATGTTTATTATGGGGTTATTAGAGCAGAAATGTGGCTGAGTGCACTTGTGGGTTGCAGCTGAATATGTGTGTGCTTGTATACACATTAGTTTATACAAAGTTTTCCATCCCAGAGGCGGATGCCTCAGTCTGGTATTTATGTTCTTAATGATCAGTGAATAAGACTATGCAACAACAACAACAACAAAAAAAAAGTTATTGAATAACAATGTCTAAAGTCGATTTTAAGCAAATGCTGCGAGGCACTTTCACTGTGAATTGGAAAATAGAAACATTTTTCAGTTTTTCTGTGGTTTTAAAGCTGCATTATGATGTCATTTATTTAATTTACCATTAAATAAAAACATTAAAAAAACAAGTAAATTGCAAACACCACATATTTTCAGTCAGTTGTTGTCTGCAACTGTGTGCACAAATAAAACCAAAAACAGCCAGACACTGACATCTGTCTTCACAGATAGGTTTGGTGAGGTTGGCCAGCCGTCTGCTGAGATGTGCTTATCATGATGAGCCTGGTTCAAAATGGCGCAAAGATTGAAGCAATACCTCCAGAATATTTTGATGTTGCGTTCACAAAAATTAATGCAAATTCAGCCAATCCCTGTGTGTAATCTCCGGGACCTTGCAATTTTGTCCAATCATCCCCACTTGACTGCTAATATGACTGTTTTAAACTGGTGAAATCTCGTTTCATCGTTGAGCTGTGTGCAGCGTAATGATTCGCTCAGCCCCTCCTTGCCCCTCTCTCTTGGTTTATTATGAGACTACTGCTGCAGGACCATAAGCTCTACATCAGTTAATGGTGTAACGACAGAGTTGAGAGATTTGGGTGTCGCTGTGAGATTGTTGGGACTGTTTAATGGTTTGGTGTTGGATGTTAGCCGCTGCTGCTGCTGTGTTAGCTCGTGCTAACTGGGCAGAGAGCAGGAGAAAGTGAAGATGACACTTGAGCGCAGTTTCTAATGTTAATGGTGTAACGATAAAGTTGAGCCATTTTGGTGTCGCTGTAAGATTTTTTGGACTGTTTAATAGCTCGGTGTTGGATGTTAGCCGTCGCTGCTGTGTTAGCTCTTGAAGATGATCTTTTGGCGCTATGTTGAACGGCAGCAACAGATGATCGGTGCTGATCAGCTGTCAGCCCCTAACCCCCTCCCCATCACAAATAGATTAGCTGCTCTGAATTCAGGCAGTTCAGGCCTCAACTATCTCAAAACCAGCCCACAAAATCCTGGAGGGATTAATTAACATCTCACTATATTGAACCTATATGAAAACTCAGGTGTTATGTGTATTAGTGCTATGTATTAATTAAATACAGATACACAGACAACTACGACTACAATTACTGACCTCAGTCTCAACGTTGTGCTGTGGGGTCAGTGGATGCACCGTTCCAGCTTCATCTATCAGGGTCACCCCAGTGATCCTAACACTTCCTGCACCCCAAATCTTCACCTCACCCAGAATCAACCGGTTCTCGGGGGTAAGGCCATTGTGGACGACATAACTGGTCAAGTTGTTCTGGTGGTGGAAGTGCAGGAGATAGAGGGGGGGAAACAAAAAGACAGGGTTATTTGAAGTAGACACAAGAAATCATGCACTTGATTCATATTAAGTAATATCTATTCTGCTTAATGCCTCATCTCTTTACTGAGTGAGATTTAACATTTGAGTATCTTTCTCCATATCGTTGGTTTTATATCCACCATATTACAATTTTTACTCCATGCTTTGCTTTAAGTAGATAATCTTCTGCAGGGAGAGTTTGATTGTCTGAATAGTTTTACATCCATGCTTTTATTATGCTCATGGTGTGAGAGACACACACACGGATGTCTAAGGTCGCTGATTATCAATGAACCGAAGTACTGACAGCCCCTTAAGAAATAGGGAAGAGTAAAATGTTCTCACTTTGAAAAAAAAAAAGAAAAAGAACTCACAGTGAAGGTCCAGAACTCAAATGGAGCTACGGGAAGCCACACAAACACACTCACACACACACACACACACACACACACACACACATCTACATTCAGATAGCCATCCAAAGTGGCATACGATCTGCTAATCTGCCAGGCAGCACTGGCCTCATTGCCCAACTTATCCTCATCTTCTCACATCTGCCTGTTCACACATACACCATGCACATGCACACACAAGAGCGCATTCAATCACAAAAACACACACACTTACGCTCTACCCTCTCCCTCTCTCTGTTCTCCCTTTGGCTGTCAGACAGTGTGCCTGTTTTATCGCTGTGTGAAATTGCTTTGGAATGAGCCTGATGGTAGGCAGAGGACAGCCACAGATGTTTGGCCATGGTAGCTCTATGTGGGTATGTGTATACTGTAGATGTGTGCATATATGTGTGTGTGCGCGCGTTTGTGATTAAGCATGTGCTCATTAATGTGTGTCTGTGTGTGTGATTGTGAGCCTTTGCCTGGCTAAGAAGCAAATAGGGCCGGGTTAGTCCCATTAGTCCCAGTGATTAGGGGGTTTCTGTCATGTCTGACTCAAAATGTGATCAAACTGTGGCCTGGTAAACACTCTCTTCTCTGAAATTAGCCATAAGACTTTTGCACATACAACACAAACTCTTAGGGCTCTCGTTTTTGTGCAGCAGAGGCGCAAACACAGGCAATTTTATGTTTGTTGTTCTTTATGCATCTGTTTTTTTAACTGATTGGTAATGTCATGGTTCCACATAAAAAAGCATGTGCCAAGGTCTGTGGGGTGACACAGCTGAGGCTGTATCGATCGGGTTGCATGGTGCAATTTTGGTACCCATTTTGGCATTAAATTGCACATTAATGTCCTGCCTCTAAGACCAGCTCTTTGTACAAATGCAAGCACACAGAGCAATGTTTGTGGCTTTATCAGGCAGATCTTTTTAGGCACTTTAGTGTACCTTTGTCGTTGCACCCCTTGCCATGTTCCACCATGTAGATGGAGCACATATTATTGTTAATGGTGGATGGTGGCTGCAGCTATTCAGTCTACTAAAGGAAGCATCTGTGGATGAGCATCACTCAGTTTTAACCACACTGAAAGCTGTACTTTAACACACCTTTAAATCAGTACAAGCTGAAAAAAGTGGAACATACAAGAAAGAGGTTTTTTTTTTTTTTTTTGTCATTTTGGAATCACTGTTTGTGCTTTTGCCAACTAAAGCCACAAAATTGCTATTTGTGTTTGTGATAAGAGGCTGCCTGAGCAGGCAGAAATATAAGTGCAATTTTGTGCCAAAACAAGTACCAGAAGCGCCCTGGATGATCTGCATAAACACAACCACAGCTGCTCCACTCTAACCACCTCCGCAAGAGCACGGTCTCTTGGAGCCATGCAAGTACCACACAGGTGTGTGCACAACAAAAGCCTAGCACCTGATGACGGTGACACTGTGACTTCATTAGGGCTGTCGGCTTGGTGATGGCGCAAAACAAAAGGCTTTAAACTCTTACTGTTAAATTTGGAATGTCCCAACCAACATTTGTATGTGAGGGCCATGTGCGTAGTGAATGGGCTGATAAATGGGCCCTACATAGGACTGTCCGCAGGTTCCATATTGGCTCCATCCCAATTTCCAATAGAAGTGGGTTTACTCAAGTGGGTTATGCTAGGGCTACCTGGGTTCCAAGTGGGCCAGAAATCTAAGGCCTCTAAGGCAATAACTGATAACTGCTATTATCAACTGATTTGTCAACAGGGGCATGTGTATGTCATGACTTTGAAACAGGTGTCAAAAGGAGATTTTTTTTTACAGTGAGAACTTTTTCTGAGCCAAAATCGGGTAATAGCTGAATTCAAATCACTACCTCAGAGTATGAAATAAATCTGTACTAATGGCTTCCAACAGTTAGCCAGTGACACCTGCCTACCACAGCCCATGATATGGCATGGCATGGTAAAGCATGAGCTTATTCTCCAGCTCGCTGCATTAATAACAATAATGAAAAAAAAAAAAAAAAAAAGACGTGACATGTACTTGGCCCTTGAACTCACCGGTGTGGCTTCGAAGGAGGTCAGCAGATATTGCCCTTGCTCGACTGTGTCTGAGGAGAGAAAACGAGAGTGAATTACATACAGAGCGAGGCATGGAGACGAAGGAGGCAGAGGGAAAATTGGTGTGTGACTACCTAAATAAATGACAGAGATCGGGCACAAGTGAATAAATGAGGGATTGTATGGATGTGTGGGTTTCATTTGAAATAAATACCACCTGATGAGGTGCATGAATGAGTGAAGGTTTGCTTATAAGACTGAATGAAACTTAGAGTAGCTGCCTGGCAGAGTAAGTGGATGGATGAGTTAATACCATACAGTACTGACTCACTAATCATCCACGCATTGACTCATCACACAGCATTACGTCAACTTATTACTGGTTGATTAAATGATCAAATAATGGAATTGGGGTAGTGAAATAAATAATTGAGTAGCTATGCTGCTTAACCATATGAAAGGCTGAATAATTAATTGGCTGCATGGTCGAGTGAACATCGGACTGCTTGAATGAAACTGATGAGTGAGTAACTAGTGCGCAGATGAGCCAGCCTGACTGACAGCAGAGTGAACAGCTAACCCTCTGAAGTGAAACTCAAACATGCAGAACTCAAGAAAAGCAGATAATACAGGTAAGCAGGCGCTGCAGCGAGAGGCAGAGCAAACAAGAAAGACATAGGGAGGCTACGCCGCAGACAGACAGGGAGACGCAGAAGAGAGGAGCGAGGGAGCAGATAAAAGAGGAGTGATGGAGAGCATATCTCCAGGCAGCGACATGGGGAATTACTGTAATAGTTTCTGTCACTCCCCTTCTCTGTCATCCCTCGTTCTCTCTCTCTCTATCTTTCCCTCTCTTCTTTGTCCCAACACAAACACGCCTTTCACAGAGGAGTGCATCTTCTCACAGAAGCACTTCAGAGACGGATTCTGTTCGTATATCAGTGTGTGTGTCTGTGTGTGACGAGTGAGGGAGTGCAGAGAAGACTGTTGTAGTTGTCTGTGTGGATCTGATGGTATGAATGAAGGAATTCATATTCAGTTAAAAAAAATACTGTACATGAGTGTAAGACTGGGCTGTAGGCATTCATGTGGATCTTCCTTTCCTGATTTCCAAAACTTTTCCTATATCAGGTGTGTCAAACTCATTTTAGTTCATGGACCTTATTCAGCCGTATTTGATCTTAAGTGGGCCGGACCAGTAAAACCACTGTATGATAACCTTGAAATAATGACAACCTTCACATTTTTCATTTTCTTTTAGTGAAATGGACAAGTACATTTTAAAAACATTTATCTATTTATGAACAGATGATGAACAGCCTGTGATATCTTAAGGAAAAAAGCGCAATTTCAACAGTTTTTCCACATTCAGTCAGTCTACGACTCGCTGTCATTACATTTTTCCATACGTTTCCATACATCAATCAATCAAATCAGTTGATTTACAACCAAAGAAACCAACTGCAACTGAAGTATTTTAAAAAAACAAGGTTGCAGTAATACTATTAACTTTCCTCACAACATTTAATCAATATTTGGAAAATTTAACAACTGTATTACCCTTTAGATGTTACTTGATTTTTCCAGATTTTATGTTACTGCCAGGCGCTCCGATTACAGAAAGACTGGCAAGGCTTGATTTTTCAAAGATTAGTGTTGCACTGACAACACCTGGCCAGTTGGTGGCAAGGTATAGCATGATGCACTAGGGTCCACTGCAGTGACTTGAATGCAACTTTAACATCTAAACCCTGCATATACAATAACATGGCTTTTAAATAGCTTTCCACTGCAGTGTTCACCATTTATGAAAGGGTTAAATTTGACCACAGAAAGTACTTACTGTATTCTAAGAGAACTGTAATCTGGTCAGGGTGTAAAAGCCTCTGAAGCAGCATTTTTCATGAAGTAGGATACTCATATAACTTGCTCATGAAAGCTGCACCTCTTAGCCTTCACAACTGCTTCAGTGTTAGGTGTACAAAGCCATCTAGTAGGCCGGATTGGACCGTTTGGAGGGCTGGTTCTGGCCCTCAGGTCACATGTTTGACACCCCTGTTCTTTATGGAAACTATTGCAAATTATAACTGCTGCCTCACAACAGTTTGGTCACTTTCATCCAACAAAATTAGTTTGTTCTTAATTTGAAGGCTCAACAGAGGTGAAGCTATATATAAATGGACTTGTAGCGTGTGTGTTAAAGACTGCCAGCTGCTGTTCAGGGTCAGCTACATCATGGTATTTGGTCCAATTCTTTGTCACATGAGCTTCCAGCCTTTTTTGTGTATCACAATGGGCTCCTGACAGCATATCATAAATCTTGATGTTACCTGTTCCTTTATTTTCCCCTCAGAGGTGTTTGGGGCTACATTTTGTTTTGCAAAGCAAATATTTGCAATCAACAAGCTTAAGAGCATACAGTCATGCTGGGGGCTCTGTGACGTTGCACTTACTTAGCTTCAAGCACAGCAATGCTTGGAGCTAAATGCTAACGTAAGCATGCTTACATGCTCACAATGACAACATGCTGATATTAAGCAGGTATCCTAACATTTACTAATCAGTAATAAAAACAGAGTATCACCAATACAGTAAAGTACTCAGTACAGCCGAGCCTGATGGTAATGTCAGTACCTTTCTAGTTATCAATCAATCAATCAATTTTATTTATGAAGCCCAATTTCACAAATCATAATTTGCCTCAGAGAGCTTTACAGCATACGACATCCCTCTTTCCTTTGGACCCAGATAGATTTTTTGACGTGCAATTAACACACACACATTCTGGAATTGTGACCTTCAGCCCACCCCGTACTTTGGACAATCAGGAAGCAATGCAGCAGTAACGTTGTGGATGGCAAGCAGTAACAAACCTCCATGAGAAGAAATGGATAAAGAAAGGGGTCTCTTGAATTGCAAGTTCAGCTTCAAAGCTCTGCCACATGGTTCTCTCCACAAGTTATTTGCATTTACTGTTGGTGTGAACTGAGTTACCACAGAAGTACATTGAGTCTCAAATACCACTTGGTGGCCAACCACACAGCTGATGCAGAGAGCCCTCTGACCCCTCACCAAAAGCAGACCACACTGGATACTTTGCACCAGAGACACCTGGACAACTCTACAAGCAACAAACTTTCACCAGCAGTCTAGCTAAATGGGTGGCTACAGCTTGCAGGCTGGTTGACATCCTGGAGGACGTAGGTCTGCTTGAAATAATTTGCATTACATCCGACGACTGCACGTATGAACTGCCTTCGAGAGCCACTACTGTAACCAAGAAACAACTTCTATGAAGATGAGGAAGCTAAAGTGGAGGAGACGCTGGGACAGAGAAACATGGTTGCTCTCATCTGAGACTATTTGACTTCTCTCAGTAATCACAGTTATCTCGGGGTCACAGCACATTATTTTGACCCACAGTGGGAACTTTGGTCACATGCTTCACCTGGTTTAAAGACAGGCACTTTGCCTATGCATGTAACAACCACAACTAGCCAGGCAGTGGGACAGTGTACATAAAATCAGCACACTGACCACTGATAGTGCACGCAACATGGCTGTAGCGGCCAGGCAGCTCCAGTTCGAGCATACGCCTTGCATTGCACATAGCATCCAACAAGCCATCAGTTTCTCTACAGAACAGTCAGTTTGACAAGTGTGCTTGTTGGGCTTAAATTTGCCATGGTATGTTTTAGCATATGTTTTGAGCATGCAGTACCTTTGAGGTTATTCTGCAGAATATTCTTGACAGTATTTGTCATTGTCCTGGATTGTTGCAATAATAATATAAACACACATTTGCATAAAGTGAGCATATTTGTCCACTCCCATGTTGATTAGAGAATTAGAAACTTGAAAAGTATCCCTATTAAGGTGCATTCAGAACAGATAAAAAATGTGTGATTAATTTGCGATTAATCGCGAGCTAACTAAGGACAATCATGCAATTAATCACAATTAAATACATTAATCAACTGACAGCCCTACTAAAAATCAAAACGTGTTTGTGCATGACAGCCTGTCTACCATCTATCCTCCCTTATAATGCAATGTCTTATAGTCAAGATATTAGCATGTATCACCTTCAGGAAATTACCTGCACTAACTCTTTTGAGGGAAAAGTAATTATCATTAATAATCAGCCCATAAATACAGATGTAAAAACATTGAAATGATTTCCTATTCTGTGGGTGTGTGTGTGTGTGTGTGTGTGTGTGTGTGTGTGTGTGTGTGTGTGGGTGGATGGGTGGATGTTCAAGGGTGACCTTTCACTTACCTATTCCTTCTCCATTGTCCCAGAAGAACGATCCTTGAGCAGTTCCTGTGTCGCTCAGGGCAACGATCAGTCCTAGAGGATTTTTGCGACTGAAACAAAATGGGTAGAGAGGGTTATGGCAGATTGCTAAAGGACAACATCTATTTATACCTGCTGCTGAGGACAAATACATTAACATTCCTGCTGGGGGGGATCCACCTGATCTCACCTCTGCCGGAGCACTCATCACCCTCCAACTGTCTCTCCCTCTCATTCTCACTGCCTCTTTCTCTAACTCACATTGATGATCATAGATGGTATTCATTTTGATGAGTGCTGGTCATACAAAAAAAAGTGCCCCCCTTTCCCCAGCATTCTATCTCGTGTGCAGGCGTTGACACACAAACAGATGGAAAACACACACACTTCACACTTAACACCCAGGATGCTGACTTATAGCTGTGTGCTGTCATGATGTATCAGCCATGATGTGTGTGCCCTTACCTGTAGTACGTGGTGTTCTCTGGTTTCTGCCAGGGTAAGATATACCCCCCTCTGATATGAAGGTTTATATGGTCCAATGGTGTGGGCATGTTGACCATTTGCCCACGCACTCCAACATATTTGGCCTGATGAAAGCAGCAACAATTGAATACTATTAAAATAATTTAAAATAATTTAAATACTATAGGTAATAAACTTTGATTAATTTTATTCAGTAATTCTTTTGTAGGAATTTGGCAATGTTGTGCCAGTAAATCACACAACACTCAGTATAAAGTTTTTTGGTGGGCGGGGCTTAGCTGGAGACAAAACAGTTCTCCACCTACATTAGATACCACAAGCTAGCAAGTTTTGTTGGCTTGTTTTAGACAACGGAGGAAGATGATGCCAGTGGTGCATTAAGAAATACTGAGTGTCGGAGCGCACTCTGGCACAAACTAGATCATTCATAATTCCGGAGTGATGTCGGAATGTATCGTTCAGTTATCCACAGCACCCAATCTCGGCGCTCTGTCTGGTGTGACAAAGCAGCAGAGTGCCGAGCAGAACGTTCATTAATTCATATAGAAATATAACACTGTGTTTCTTCGATCAACAGGACTCTCGTTTTAAAGTAGAGTGTCAGACTGAATTTACAAACGCACAATGTCAGGTCACTCGCTCTCCGGGACCGCGAGTTTTACTTGAATAAGTAAACGCTGACCAACGGGACCAGTCTGGCTGACCTGTATGTCCTCACTCAGTGGATGGATGATGTCACAGCAAGCTTTGTGTTTTATAACTATGTAGCTAATGCACTAAAATGTTAGCATTATGGAGAAATCCAACATTCCTCTTAATACCTCCCCAGTTTCTGATGAGGTGGACATGATACCCCTTAATACACATAACATTATTCATCCCTACAACAGGAAATACTTTCTGTCTAACCTGATATGAAGTGAGCACTGCTCATGTGAGCATTTTTGCTGATCGCCTCCGTCCAGTCCTTTCGTCTTATCACATTTAACTATAGTCTTCGTTTTTGTTGGTGGACAGTAACACAACAAGAGAACATTGTAAGACTCCTATGTAGCCTACAGCTCTGTGGTGGCGAGTCATGTTTCGCCTCCAGCTAACAAACTGATGTCATTGTGACGCTGGCACTAAAAGGGTCTATATATGACATCTATAAGGGCTACATCTGAAACATTTTGGTACTTTATCACAGGCCGAAAGACTTCTTTGCAAACATCTTTCTGCCAGAATTTTCCACTTTGTCCTTGGCCCTTTTTCTAACAGCCTGCACCTCTCTGTGTGCTGAATGGACAGGTTTAATGGAGGCAACCGCTCCTCTCTACCACCCCATGTCCCCCCGTTTAAATTGTTGTTTCTTGAGTTTTGTTTGGCTTTATGATGCTGTCTAACAGATGGGGAGTCCCCTAGCTAGAAAGAGACAGAGCGATTGGATGTTTGTTTTTGTCATCAAGGCGCCTTCTGCCGTTGTTGAGCTGCAGCTCTGTAATGATGTTGTCAAAGATGTCTCTTGTTAATATTGTCATTTGGGTTTTTGTTGTAGATGTGGTCTTGTTGTGGTCTGTCTACGTGTTAATTTCTCTAAGAATCATTTGTAGAACTAATTACACATTATAATACCTCATAGACGCAGTGCTTTGCATCTTCAAGATAAAATGTTACACATAATTTCAGATGTTGTGCGTACACTAATCAGCCAGTCAGATGCGTTATCTCTTTCAATAATAGATAGTGTAATTATTCTTCAGTGTTATCTACTGTACTGGTGCACCAGGGATGTGCTTGAATGTGTAGGTGCATTTTCATGGCGTGCAATGCCTTCGATAAGACTGGGCAGGCTTTGGATTCAGTAAAAACGTTGCTTTTCAAATTGTTTTCTGGTTGTTATGGACTTGAACTCACCGTGTGGTAGTCATACCAGCGTGCATTAGGAACATAGCCATCCACACTCGTGGCTCCCTGTCAATCACAAAGTCAGTTAATCAAGAGAGGGAGTCCAAGCAAAAGGAAGATAAATATAGGCAGATTACATGATGAAAAGTTGCATATGTGATATCTTTTTAAAGTAAAAGAGCACGTAAAGCAGGAGTTTGTGTGTATACCTGGTCGAGGGCAGGGGTGATGAGTAGAGCAGATCCCCAGAGGAATTGCTTGTATATGTCCCATGTGGTTTTATCATCCACAAACCTGTGATACAGCAGCACAGACGCCATTAAACCTGACTGAAAAGAAAAACGTTCCTAACGCTCTCTCCTGTGTCCTCAGCCCAGACGACTGTTCAAGTACTCATTCAGAATTCAATGGTTTGAAGATGCAAGCCAAATATCCCTGCCAGACTCATCCTGCCAGCTCCTTAAATACCATCTGTGACTTTATAAGAGTCTCTTAAAATGAATAAATATGTTGTTTTTTTTCATACAGTTCCACAAATTCACATCTGGGAGCTGCCAAGTATAGCCACAGTCAACTACGGCTGGCCTCCACACAGTCTCAGTGGGATTGAGACAGAAAGTGCCTTGCTCAAGGGCTTCTTAATGGCGGTTGCTGCGGCAGGGACAGCACTGCTCTGTTAAGTTTTTTAAATGAGAAAAAATCACGAACCAGGTTGTTTAACTTCACTGCAACATTTATGGATATGTTTCATTTTTAAATCTCCCATTCAAGTTAACATCTGTAGCTGATAAGGGAGGCTTTGTTGGTAACATTTCAACTAGTTAAAAATGAGTTGGGCATTAAAACAGTGGTGCAGAAAACGTGTTAGAGCACTTAAATAAAAGATCTGCTTAAATTGGTTTTTAGTCCACCACATGTGATATTCTGCATGCTAATGAGAAGCAGCGTGGTATAAAATCTGGTTATCTTGCCAGCGAATCAAGAAAAGATCCATCCTGGTAATAACTAGATGATTTCATTAAGTGGTTACTAGTAATGCTCAAGCTATGATGTTAGCAGAAAAGATAAGACCTGTGTGTGTGTGTGTGTGTGTGTGTGTGTGTGTGTTGTGCTTACTCGTGCAAGAGAGGTCTAACTACTGTGCTTCCTTCGGTATGAGCCTCAAACATCAGTGTGTACAGGTAGGGCAGGAGGGTGTAACGGATGTTCAGGACGTCACGGGATGCCTCTGCGAAGGCGGCATCCCAAGCAACAGGATCTTGTCTCTGAAAGGAAAAGAGTATAGAAGTGTTGATTATGGACGGGTAAATGATAAGCATATTAAAATCTAAATGTGTCTTCATTATTTATTATGACAACTGTGTGTTGAAAGAGGGTTTTGACTTTTTTGCCTTGTGAACTTTTCACTTATTTTGTAGCTCACAATTGACCGTTTGCTAAGCCGAAAACTACTCTGGATCTAGATCAATCCAGCATCAATGTCAATGTCCTTGTGTTTTGGCTTTTTGCTGTAAAATGTGTAAAATATAACCTATCAACACACTGTTTTCATGTAAATTGATTTGTAAATTCATCCCAGCTACATCAGCTGATCTCAAACAGCCCAATCAACTGGTGGAGCAGCTGATTGATGGAAGGGAGTCAGCTGATAGATCACATGATTCCTTTCTATGCAACCAATTGGCAAATCTCATTCAGGGCGCCCTATTTAAACTGCTCTGGCCTGCCGACTGTTGCTGCTTCCTCTACAAGCTGCTTTGCAACCCGCCTCCACCCCAGCTCCTCCTTTTCATGCTGTGTCTGACTTATCAATGTCATTTCTGTTTGTCATTGATGCTGCTCTGTTCTGTTCCCAGGGGGTCTTTGCTGCTGCTCTCCCTGCCTTAAGCTTTCCATACAGGCGCATGGAAGGGCAGGGAGGTGTGCTCTCACTGCCTTATGCTTTCTATGTAGACACGTGGAAGAGGTGTTCTGTGTAGGCTTCGGAAAGGCAGAGCGGCCCCAGAACATACCGCCAAATATAATAATGCGAATGGAAATAAAGTTTTCTTTGACTTATGTGTTCCTGACTGAAGTGGGTTTTACGAATGCATGGAAACCCGCTAAAAATAGGCTATAGACTCCTTTCCCATTACCAGTACACGAGAGCTGGGTGTAGACAAGTATGCCTTTCAGTTTGTTTTGGGGGTTTTTTGTTTGTTTTTTCCTGATGTGTAACATTTGACATAAAGATCGCACAAGATTACAGGTTAGTAAACAGCAGAAAGCAGCATGGAGGCCAGTGAAATTGTTACCCTGGTTACTTCCTTTTGGCTGATTTTAAAGAACTACTTTGATGGACACAGATGGTATTGTTATTGCACTGGAAAACAGACTCAATGTATTCCCTGAATAATTCTGTTTATCAGGTGATCCCCGCATTGACGGTTGTCCATAGGTGGACAACCTGCTTTAGAGAATGCAAAAATATAAAAAGTAAAAATACCTGTACAACACCCACTGACTGAGATTGTTTACTTGTAGCAAGAGACAAGTGCTCAGTGTTTGAGTAAACAGATTCACTGTTTCAATAGATGTACATTTCAAAAGCTCTGTCTATGGTTCATTTCTCTCAGTTACAAGCACAGATACACACAGACGTGCAGGGCTCTGCAGGAAAAAGCCAGCGGAGTATGAATGTATTACTATTACATTTGTCCATGAAATAAATGTACATTTACACACAGCTGCCTCTCTCTTATCTTGTCACTGTGTTTCAAGAGTTGACTCTTTCCTGTTTGGATTTCACAACATGCTGAAAATGAATAACTTTAAAATGTTAGCGGGCATGAAAAGAGACTGACGGGAGCACTTGCTACTTTGCAGCATGCCAGAAATACTCAATGGCCTGCATGCATTTACACTGATAAATGATGCCCAAAGTACTCTGCCCCACACTCTACTGACATTTACCTCATTTTTAATTGGCAACAAGCGTAACGTCCCCTTAAGAGACAAGGACGGAAAACGAGGACACGGTGTACTGTCATTTTGTAGATATGGGCCAATCTAAATGTATTAGCTCATTTTCTGGAACTGTAGTGAGGACAATCATCAGTCTGGTCAAGTACACACACACACACACACACACACACACACACACACACACACACTGAGGATCATGAAGATTTTCAGCTGAAGCGTGTCATCACCATATGCTCCTCCCTATGATACCGTGTGTGTAGTGGGTACCGCATTTGCATAATTACAACTGTGTGTATGCATGTGTTTGCACAGCTTCTCTCAGTGTGTTATGCAGTTAAGTGTAAATCTGTGTGTACGTGTCTCCTGTCTTTCAATTTACAAAGGAAAAAAACACAAGATATTATCATAAAATCATCACAGAGAGCAATAAAAATGACAGACATTTTCTTCCCAGCTGCAATTTAGCTGGGTCAGATTTGATAATAGTTATTAACTGTCGCCCAATGGTTACTAAGTACAGGCCTAACAGCACACGATTGAATACAGAACATTTCCATTATCTTATGACCTGAGGAGTTTACCAGATTATCATTTAATTTTCTCAGGAAATTTACAAGATTGTAATTACCTGGAAACCCAGGAGTTCTTCTACCAGCCTCCCTTTTTAGTAACCCTGCTTTTGCACCCTCATGCCTTACAATCAGATTTGTTCAGAAGTAATTATCATGGTAAGTTGTGGGTGTGTGTGTGCGTGTAAGAAAGAGATAGAAAGAGTGAGACTGATCAAATGAATTTGTATGAGCGAGTATGAGCTTGCGTAGCTTTCACAATTAGAGAGAGGACAGATACAGTCGGAGGTCAAGGGTACGGTTTCACTACCCAACCTGAACTGAATGAGTCCAGAGAAAGTTTCATGTTTCGGGGCCGGCTTTGGTTCTGCTGCGTAGAGCTTCAGGCTCAAGTCAATTTTGGTTATTTTGAAATGTAATCTATTAATACATCCCTCTCTTTTTTCCTCTCATCTCAGTGCCAGTCATCTGTATCCATGTGTGTCATGTGTGGCCTGTAGATACTCAACAACTGGGTAAAGGGGAATTTATTTGTATCCCAAATGATTTAGTGAAGGACGATGCATTTTAGAAACATTCTGACCTTGTTGCAATCACTGATAAATATGACACTGGCTACATACAGCATAGAGATTGCAATGCTATTCTAACACAGCAAGAGAACATATTATCTCTGCAAAGACACCATTGACATTACTGTTGCCGATCAGAAATGGATGAACACAGACAACAACTTTGTCGACTGGCCACAGTGAAATTGCAAGAACCCACATTTTTATTTCGTCCACACTGCAAGAACAGGAACAATAGTGTTTTTTAGAGGGAGTTCAAGTATCTCAGGGTCTTGTTCATGAGTGAGGGTAGAATGGAGCGTGAGACGGATCGGCAGTTTGGCGCAGCATCTATGGTGATGCAGGTGTTGTGCCATGCAATTGTGTTGAAGTGAGAGCTGAGCTGGAAGGCGAAGCTTTTGATTTATTGGTCCATCTACATCCCAACCCCTCACCTATGGTCATGAGCTCTGGGTAGTGACCAAAAGAATGAGGTCGCGGATACAAGTGGCCAAAATGAGTTTCCTCCGTGGGGTGGCTGGGCTCAGCCTTAGAGATAGGGTAAGGAGCTCGGACATCCGGTGGGAGCTTGGAGTAGAGCCGCTGCTCCTTCACATTGAAAGTGGTCAGTTGAGGTGGTCTGTACATCTGATCAGGATGCCTCCTGGGCGCTTCCCATTAGAGGTGTTCCGGGCACGTCTCACTGGTAGGAGGCCCTGGGGCAGACCCAGAACATGCTGGAGGGATTACATATCTCATTTGGCCTGGGAATGCATCGGGGGGGGAAGCGTTGCTGGGGAGAGGGACATCTGGAATACTTTGCTAAGCCTGCTGCCCCTGCGACACGGCTTTGGATAAGCGGTTGAAAAAGGATTGTAGATGTTTTGAGAGACTTTGTAGTTCCTATTTCAGAGTAGGTACTCTCCCAGCACAGGAGGAACCTTGAGTCGTGTAGGTGTACGGTGATCAATCAAACACAGCCAGTGCAGCTCTGGCAAGTGCCATTTTGAAAAACCCATAGGCCATGTAAAAAAAAAAAAAACTGAGGATGCAAAACACAAACAGCAGCTCTTAACAAAAATAATAGACCAACAGTTAAGTCAAGGTTTTACTGAGCATAAATGTGATGTGATTTTAAAATGTAATACGATTTTGACTCATCAAAACAAAAGTGAAGTTACTATGCAAACTGCTAGCTGGCTTACAGTGTGTCACTTCAGCGGTCCTACTGTCTGTGTGAATGCTAACAGAAAAAAAGCCCTTGAAGAACCGGGGGTGGGGGGATCAAACCCCGGGGTGGGGAAGCCCTTCTGTGCAGAGTTTGCATGTTCTCCCCATGTCAGCGTGGGTTTTCTCAGGGTACTCCAGCTTCCTCCCACAGTCCAAAGACATGCAGGTTAATTGGTGACTCTAAATTGTCCGTAGGTGTGAATGTGAGTGTGAATGGTTGTCTGTCTCTATGTGTCAGCCCTGCGATAGTCTGATGACCTGTCCAGGGTGTACCCTGCCTCTTACCCAATGTCAGCTGGGATAGGCTCCAGCCCCTCCGCGACCCCCAACAGGATAAGCAGTTACGGAAAATGAATGAATGAATGAATGAGATTACATGCTAAGCAAATGTGGAAATGTCTACTGACATGGACTGACGGTCATTGTTAGGTCTGCTTCATGGCCATTCCTTTCCATTGTGATACACTAAACTCAAGAAATACCAATGTTAAAAAAAGAATACAGTAATAAAAGCTGTATGGTAGGACATAGCTGTATGGTAACTGATCAAGGATCAAATATGACTGCTGCTCTTGCACGATACTGTCACCTGGACTGCGAGAACTGTATCAGTGCTCAGTCCTGCCTTCGATAAGGCAGAACTCAAACTATGTCTCAAGAGTTGCAGAATGTTTGTTGGCAGCTTATGCACCAGAAAAATACAGTATGTGAAGTAAACAGGTGTGATTAAACAGGTGACATGTAGTTTAGCACTGTGTTCCCCCCCTGCATTTAATCAAGGCAGTCAGATTTGTGAAAAGCTGGATAGTCGTGGGATTGGTTGCGGCATTAATGATGCGTTGCCTCATGTTTGGAATTCATTCATTCATTCATCTTCTAACCGCTTCATCCTCTTGAGGGTCGCGGGGGGGCTGGAGCCTATCCCAGCTGACATCGGGATAGAGACAAACAACCATTCACACTCACATTCACACCTATGGACAATTTAGAGTTATCAATTAACCTAGTCCCCAATCTGCATGTCTTTGGACTGTGGGAGGAAGCCGGAGTGCCCGGAGAGAACCCACACTGACACGGGGAGAACATGCAAACTCCACACAGAAGGGCTCCCACGCCCGGGATCGAACCGGCAACCCTCTTGCTGTGAGGTGAGAGTGCTAACCACCACACCACCGTGCCGCCCATGTTTGGAATTTCCTGTAGGAATTTCTTCATTCTATCACAAAGCTCAGAAGTAAGTTGAGTTTCCTGCTCTCATTAATGTTGATGTTGTGCCCTGTACTGTCATTCTGCCCCTTTCTTTCAAAAGCAAAGCAGTAAGTTTTTAGTTTCAACTTTGCATGTGATGACTAGTTACCTCTGCCAAGGAGGTTATGTTTTCGCTGGCGTTGGTCTGTTTGTCTGTTTGTTTGTCTGCAAAATAACTAAAAAAATTATGAACGGATTTTGATGAAAGGTGAATAATGGGACAAGGAACAGATGATAAAATTTTGGTGGTGATTGGTTGAAGCAAAGTGGATAAAATAATAAATAAAGTCTATCGTCTGACAGCCTCAGCAGCAATTCCAATTTCTAAAGATGGTGAAAATAGCGCCATCTGGTGGCCAGAAAGCACATCTCGTTGTACTTGTTAAATATTGCTGTAATTCTAAAGTTGAAATTAATGTTCTGTGTTGGAAAAAAAAGTGAAAAATACAAAAAAAACCATATTATATTCTGTGTTGGTACAAAATAAAAACTAAATAAATACACCACAGTGTTTCCATGGTGAAGGCATATATAACCTAATAATGATAGTGATGCAAATAACCTAATTGTGATGCAGGCTACAAAATCTGATGCAGAGGGGGAGGGGATATCACCTACTTGGCGGAGGTCTGCACTCTGAGTGCTTTTCTAGCACATAGTCATGTATCTGACTATTGGTCAGATTGAAGACATCACCTTGCGCTCAGGGTTTTTCACAGTTATTTTTTAGGTTTTAAAAACTAACAAAAAGACGAAAAACAAAAGATAAAATCTAATAATATTTTATGATAATTATTTTAAAAGAAATCAGGAATCAATTTATGCTCCTGCAGTGAGTAGGTATTAGTTGATCGATGTATTTGTGGGATGTGGACATGAATAAATAAGGGCATCTGCAATAACCAAAATTATATTTTATTGTTGTGAAGTGCACAAATATGGACATATAGTGTTCTTTTCATCCCATTTTGTCAAATAAATAATGTTTATTAATATTATTTGAGCGTGCACACCAAAATGATTTTGGTGTCGATGCTGTCATTATGTAAGATGTAAGATCACCGCCAGGATAATCTCCCAAAAACTCGCTTTATACTTTTTAATATTCAGTCGCACAAATCCTACATGACTTGACAGTTATACAAGTGTCTGTCGGGCCCTCAAGGTAGACTTTTCATCTGTGAAAAACCAGAGGAGGGATTGATGAAGAGATGAGAGCGAGGAGTGCTGAAGAGTGAGAAGCAGACAGAGAATCCATCTCACGAATTCACCTAATTTATGGCCACGTTGATAGTGGCAAAAGGCCTTGTGACACACACTGATTGTAGACAGATCCGTATGTGTGTGCGTGCATATTTTCGTGCGCGGCTTCAAGGAAAAATGAGGTTATCTGGCTGTGTCAGCCCTGCTCATCTTTTCTCTCCTCCGCTTGGTCTTTCTCTTCATTTATCTGTCTGGAATCTACTCCCTCGCCCCATCTCATAAACCTTTGAGTTTCTGTTTTGCATTGCAGAGCACACATCATAAAAAGAAAATATATTTAGATGAACAATAATATGTCCCTTTGGGTGAATAACACTATGCATGGCTGGAATATGACGTTGCTGCTGAAACAACGATTGGCAGAGAGTATATATCTTGTTTAATTAATATTGCATTGTTCTGATATGATTGTGGACACTGCAGCATATTGCTGGTGCAGTGAAAATTATCTCAAGGTCAACATTGAAAGTTGTCTGAGGGCAAAGAGACACTAGGCGTGACGGAGCTCTGGGAATGACTCTGCAAAAACTCTCCTCTCTCTTTCTCTCTCCGCTGTCTCTGACCTTGTGTACCCTCCGGTCTGGTTTGTGGTGTTAATACTTTGTTGTCAAACGCCTTGTTAAGCAGACCCGAGGTTACAGTCACTAACTGTCTGATGATTGGGGATTTTATATGGCTGACTGAAAAAATAATACAGTTTTTACAGTAGACTACATAAATAGCTGACCTTGAATCCCTTTTCTTCCATCTCTCAGTCCTGGTTTGTGCATTTTTTTCTTTCTTCTCCTCTCGCCGAGCACCCTCCAATCTCACATCCTTCTTCTCTCTTGATCACAGGTGTTTCAAAATCGGGGAATTGTTTATTCAGCCTCGTCCCAGCTCTCAAGTCCTTATCACCACTCTGTGTCACCACCATTTAACTTGTTAAATTGCCATCTTGTTATATTCTCCGCCAGTTTTATCCCTCATCATTTTTTCTCTTTCTCTGCCACATAGCCTCTGAACTCCTCTTCCCCTCCCTATTCCTTTATCTGTATTTGCCTGTCAGTATTTCACCTCTCGATCCCTCTGTTCTTTTTCTCCTGTTTGATATAAATACCTGTACTGCTCTTCCGCCAGTTCTATCTCTATCCCTTTTTACTTTTTGTCTTCCTGACTCGCAAACTGTCATTTTCTGCCGCCCTCTCTCCTGCCGTGTGTGTGGGTGGGTTTTCTTTCTGTCAATTTTCTCCATGTTTAAACACCCATTTGCAAGCCATTATTAAATGATTGGAATCATGGGGTGCATGTGTGTGTGGAGTGGAGGTTAGGTGGTGTGCAGTGGTGCCCAGATCACCTTGAGAATTCAATTATATCCCCACTCCATGCCGTTAAAAAGCACAGGCACAGACACACACACACACACACACACACACACACACACACACACACACATACACACAACTATGTCCTGTCTAGTATTGCAGACTCCAGTGCAGAGAAAGTTCGCCCGGTGGGATCGATCTCCGGACGGGCGTTATTGGATTTCTCAGATGTGTTCCAACGCTCTTAAAGGTCACCGCTAGAATGAATGCCACCGACACTACACCACCAAACAGGTCTATCTGTTTGTGTGTTTGTGTATGTCAGACGCAGATTAAGAGAGAGATGGGTAGAGAAAGCAATTTAGATTGTACTTTTTGCAAACAATAGTAGTGTTGGTAAATGTTTTTCTTTGTGCAGGTATATTCATGCAGACCCTATTTCCAGAGCAGATGAACATGATAGCTAGATCAGATTTTGAAAATCGGTGAAATCAGCTTTTGTACATTTTGAAAGCATTTGACTCCTTTTGCGGAGAGAATGCATACTGGGTTGAAAACATTTGTTTCTGAAAGTATTACTTCTTGGGAATATCCTGTATCAAACTTTCCATGGGATTGCAAGGATGTGGTTTTAAACAGATTTATTGAAACATTTTCTAGTGT
The DNA here is from genome assembly GCF_011397635.1 of Epinephelus fuscoguttatus. Lineage (NCBI taxonomy): Eukaryota > Metazoa > Chordata > Actinopteri > Perciformes > Serranidae > Epinephelus > Epinephelus fuscoguttatus. The sequence goes on from NC_064756.1 coordinate 14,353,162, forward strand.
TATTCTTTCATATTCACTACATTATTGGGAGCAGAAGAATTCCCCTTAAAAGTGCACTGACTTTGGGGAGGAAAAACATAGTGTCATCCAATCATCCAATTGTTTTTACCAGCCATTACAGCATTGCAACAGCTGGTATTTTTTTTGTCACCATGTGAGTCAGTGTATGTGTCATCATGGCAAAATGTGGACCTGGAGACCGCTATTGTCGCAGGATCAATCACAGAAGCTGTTTTGAGAACCTTACCAGGTGTTTGTATGTCTGATTTTTGTCACTGCAAACCCCTCAAGATGCAGTATAGAAACTTAACAGGTTGGTAGTTGAGATCACAATGGAAGTGAAAGTTGGAGATGGGTGTGGTCTGAGCAAGGGGCTGGAAGTTGGGGGAAGGAAGCAGTGAAGCGACCATTGCCCCCAGTTAATCATAAAGAAACAACTTTCAACCATAAAATGTGATCAGGTTTTTTGGCTGCAGACTGACTTTGCAGAGATGGCTGCTATCTTGTTTTTACATGGATTAGTGTATTGTGCTCTAGATGGCACAAAAAGTGTCCACAAACAAGGACAATAGGTCGAAGTTAAAGGGAAATTTCGGTTTATTTCAACCTGTCTCCTATCGTCCTAAATTTGTTTCACGCCAGAATACACTGCCAAAGAGCTTCGTGAAATTGAAGAACGGAGGAGGAGAGAGAGAGAGGCGCAGCAGGTAGAGGACAAGAGAGAAGGAATGGCTGCTGCAAGGCTGCGTAGCTCTGGAGATTGGTGGTGTATCGTTACCTGTGAATGCTGTGCTCCAGTGCCCACAGAAGAGGAATGCCTCTGTTGCAAGGAATGGGACCGGTTGCAGCCTTATTTTCAAGGTCTGGATGTGACCGAGGACGAGACATCTCCACCTGGAGTAGTATCCAGCTGGGCTTTATCTAGAGCTGGCGAGATATATTTCAGCCACGCTTTGGAAAGCAGAGCTACATGGTAAACAAACATGGCAGCACACCGGTAAGGTAAGACAACACGTTTACATGTCGTTTTCTATATGTCCTCTGACATTTATCCTAACGGTATGAGGCGGTCTTTGTGGAGAAAAAGCTTGTTTAGTGGACTAACTTTGCACTTGAAGAATGCTCGTTCACTTACGTTTTAACAGGTCTGACACTACTATGTGCCCCGGCTGTATCTAGGCTAACGGCTAACATGCTAACTATTATTTCTATGTCACTAGTCACTTGAAACAAATTTAGGACGATAGGAGACAGGTTGAAATAAACCAGAATTTCCCTTTAAGTAGAATGAAGTATAAGGTCAAGTAAACCCAATATGTGATGTCCTCATATGAGGACACAGGGTCTCAGCAGAATATCCTGTTTTACCATTACAAGGTTTAATACAGTGGTGGAAAAAAGTTTTCGGACACCCCGTGCATTTGTGAAATATTGCATTAAGAATCACTCTTAGGTCTTCAAGTGCAATTTCTTTTAGTACAGTCACAGCCAAAATACTAAATAAATCCTAAAAAAGCCATTAAAAACTTAAAGTTGATTGGTTCCATAAAAATACATAAGAAATTTTGAGTATTGGGTCATTTTGGTACCAGTGATGAAGGTCGTTCTTTTTATTAAAAGACACAATTTTTGTTGCCAAGCTTCGTGTCTACATAAAGCCAGCACATTTGAAAGTTCTTCAGACACAAAAATGGCTAAAACAAAGAACCTAACGCAGGAAACACACCTGAAGATAAAGATTCTCAGCCAGGAAGGGTACAGCTGCCGCCAGATAGCCAGGAAGTGCAGATGCAGTCCTTCAGCAGTTGGATACACTCTGCAGAAATACAGACGAACCAACAGCTTGGAAGACAAACCAAGATCTGGGCGTCCAAGGGTTTCTTCAGCAAGAAATGACCGCATCCTGATCCGCATGTGCAGGCAAAACCGCCGAATGACATCACAGGAGCTTCAGCAGCAGAGGTCAAACCAAACTGGTGTCCAGTGTTCCACCCGCACTGTACGTGGCCGACTTTTAGATCATGGCTTAAGGTCCTGCAAGGCTATCAAGAAGCCCCTGATCAATGAGAGACAGAGGTTAGCCCGGCGTCGTTGGGCCCAGGCGCACAAGAACTGGACAGCCAGGAATTGGAAGAAGATTTTGTGGTCAGATGAGTCCAGTTTCCAGCTTTATCTTCCTCCTACTAATGTGAGGGTACGCAGAAGGCCAGGCGAAGCATTGTCTCCAGCATGTACAGTACCTACTGTCAAGCATAGTGGAGGCAGTATCATGGTTTGGGGATACATGAGTGCTGCTGGTGTTGGTCATCTCACTGTCTGTGATGGCACATTGAACTCTACCAAGTAGTGTACCATTCTCGAAACCCACATGCTCCCTTCTGTGCGTGCATTGTTCCGTCGAGGTAAAAACAATAATAATACAATAATACAATAAACAAAAAAATATAATTTGTATTTGTTTGTATCTGTCTAATGCAGCCACACCTTTTGAAACACAAAAAAGATTTTTCCACAAATATTTCATGATAATATTTGAGATTGTGTAAAATTTTAAGGGTGTCCGAAAACTTTTTTCCACCACTGTATGTCAAAGTAGTTATAAGAGGGCGCACTATCTTAAATTTGATTGACGGTTATACTGCATGAAGTCGCAGAAAAAAATCTGAAGCATGCAGCCATTTGGTACATTGTTCAGCCAGAACTACTGAATGAGAATTGCTCTTTGAGGTTCAGGTATTTCTCCCAGGAAATGGGAGTAAAATTTGGTAAGAATTCCCTGACAATAACAGGAGCTGAATTCCAGCATTACAGCAAACCTTAACAAATACTTGTGGCTGCCAAAAATTCACATAATTTTGTTGGTCATTTTGAGCCGAAAGGAAAACTTCACCTGCACAGTGACCTTTCTTTCAAAGCACTTAGTCACCGCTTGTTACCTTGACTTTGTAAAGACATCTTTGCCTTGGGTGTTTGAACTCTGCTCAAGCTGAATTTAAACGCTTGTGCATGCCCAGGTGTGCTACTCGTCTGTGTGTGACGCTGCTTGTGTGGAACTGTTTTAAATCACAAGGTTTAACCAAAAATGTATGTGTTAGGGAGGTTGTGTTTTGATTTAGTGTTGCTGTTATTAAATTAGGACTCGTTTTACCTCAATTCATGAAGAATGTTCATGTTTTTCAGATTCTCTCTTCACTGTGGAGGCAGCGTTGGCTTTATGAATTCAAGGTAATACAGTGAGTAAAAGATAAGCAAATGGTCACTTTGCCGGCGAAGTCTTCTTTTAGTCAAGTTAGCTTGAATGTACAAAACTAACAGAGCTGAAGTACATCTCTTTGTGAGTGTTTTTCTCACATTGTTTTAACTCACTTTGTTGCCCTTGCCGTTGTGGTTGCGTGAGTATGGATAGAAGGCACCCAGCTGCATCCAGCGAAGACACATCTCATACTGAGCTTCATTAAAGAACCCACATATATCTGCACCGGTCTGAAAAAGACGGACAACCAAAAAAGTGTCAGCGTATGTGTGTCTGTGTGTGAGGAAACAGAGATGGACAGATAGATGGGCACCAGGGTGCAGGTGTGACTATAAAGAGCACCCTTCAACCACAGTAACTGGCATCACTCTACTGTTGTTGCAAGCATCATGTTTCTGATGTGTCCTTGAGGAAGACACCGCAGGTGTGACCGATGTTGTGTATCTGACCCTGTGGCTTTATCCGGGCCGTGCAAATGATTTACCATATAGGGATCGATGAGGTGTCAGGTTACAATTATTATTAGACACACTGAGGAGATGAGAGATGACAGAAGGACAGTATGCAGGGGAGAGAGACAGAGGGAAATAAACACAAAGAGACAGTGGGGCAAACTAGCAAAATCAGAGCAAGCCAAGACAGCAGTATAAAAATGTAAGTTTTATTTAAGTTTTTATGAATCATGACGGACTAACGTTGGGCCTCTCGGTTGGGGTGGGGCTTGTAATGACATGCTTCACATTGTATCTCAAGATGTCCTTTGATCAAAGGGTCTAGCAAACAAAATAACATCACTCAGGCCGCTGTAATCTACTTAGAGAGGACAAGGTCACATCAATAAGATTATGTCTTGTCAAAACCAAGATCAGATGATGATACTTACGTAAGAGATGCCAAACAGACTGAACTCCATCATGCCTGTAGAACAAAAGAAATGGGGAGTTATGTAAAAAGAAAAAAAGATTCCTTTTTCTTCTTTACATTGCACAGATTGCAAGCAAGTCATTGATTACATCCAGCCTAGTTACCAGAAGAATGGCATTGTACGTTCCTGCAAAACAAAGATACATTTCTCAGAAATGTTGGTCCATATTGACATGATAGCATCACACAGTTGCTGCAGATGTGTCCATCCATGATGTGAATCTCCCATTCCACCACATCCCAAAGGTGCTCTATTGGATTGAGGTCTGGTGACTGTGGAGGCCATTGGAGTACAGTGAACTCACTGTCATGTTGGAGATGATTTGAGCTTTGTGACATGGTGCGTTATCCTGCTGGAAGTAGCCATCAGAAGATGGGTACACTGTGGTCATAAAGGGATGGACACGGTCAGCAACAATACTCAGGTAGGCTGTGGTGTTTAAACCATGCTCAGTTGGTACTAAGGGGCCCAAAATGTGCCAAGAAAATATCCCCACACCATTACACCACCACCACCAGCCTGAACCGTTGATACAAGGCAGGATGGATCCATGCTTTCATGTTGTTTACGCCTAATCCTGACCCTACCATCTGAATGTGGCAGCAGAAATCCAGACTCATCAGACCAGGCAACGTGTTTCCAAACTTCTATTGTCCAGTGTTGGTGAGCCTGTGTGAACTGTAGCCTCAGTTTCCTGTTGTTAGCTGACAGGAGTGGCACCTGGTGTGGTCTTCTGCTGCTGTAGCCCATCTGCTTCAAGGTTGGACGTGTTGTTGGTTCAGAGATGGTCTTCTGCAGACCTTGGTTGTAACCAGTGGTTATTTGAGTTACTGTTGCCTTTCTATCATCTTGAACCAGTCTGGCCATTCTCCTCTGACCTCTGGCATCAACAAGACATTTTCACCCAGACAACTGCTGCTCACTGGATATTTTCTCTTTTTGGGACCATCCTCTGTAAACCCTAGAGATGGTTGTGTGTGAAGTAGATCAGCAGTTTCTGAAATACTCAGACCAACAACCATGCCACGTTCAAAGTCACTCAAATCACCTTTCTTCCCCATTCTGATGCTCAGTTTGAACTTCAGCAGGTCGTCTTGACCATGTCTACATGCCTAAATGCACTGAGTCACTGCCATGCGATTGGCTGATTAGCTATTTGCATTAACAAGCAGTTGAATGGGTGTACCTAATAAAGTGGCCGGTGAGTGCATTTGCTCCAAAATAACAGACAGTTTTTACTTATCTGTGGTTGCAGAAGCGTACAATGCCAACTTTTATTTTGATGATTGTGTTGTCACATCAACCCCTTCTCATACGTGTTCTGTGTATGTCTGTATGTACCTATAATGGATTTGTATAGCTGGTCCCAGTTTGCAGCGTTGTCTCCCAGCCAGTGTCCAGCCCATTTTCCACTAGAGGGGTAAGTGGACCTTGTCACCACTATGCCTCTTTTACCTGTTACGTTCAGCAGGGCGCTGCAAAGAGAAGAGAGACTTTTGTTTTACTCCTCCAAATAACACAGAGACGTAGATAAACTCACAACACACAGAGTGTAAAAGTGTCTTCTCCCCCCTTAAATAAAGTACATTCATTTTGGAAGTGAATTAGCCAATTAATTGCGATTGTTAAATTCAGCACGGTGCTAAAAATGAAACAATTCCTACAATAAAGCACCTGGGCTCAAGGCCCAGTGGTGCCGAGCATCCCTGGGCACTTCTGTCGCTTACTCTGCAATCTGGCCTCCCTGTGGTGAGAGGAAAATTTCACCACAAGGCCCAGTACAGTTTCACATTAGTGATTATTATCAGAAAGATCTGATGAGACTGTATTTCTGTTGATAGCTGGAAGATATCAATTTCCTGTGGCTGCAATTTCCTCCTAAAAGCTTTTGCGATGATAGCTGCTGCGCTCTTCCTCTTCTCTTTTCTTTTTCTGACTGTACTCAGATGATGTAGGATTGGCTTATTAGGCTTAATCTCACCTATTAGGCAATACAAACACTTTTATTTGGACACACATAGACAGGCACACAAATATAATTCACTTACTCATAGGTAGGCTTGGTGTGTGACCAGCCGTAGAGGTTGTGGACGTCGTAGTGTCTGACTCTCGTTCCATCGCTGAGTATCTGCTCGCTGTTCATGCACAGGGTCTTATGGTTTAAGCCACGATGTTTGGACTCCAGGGCTTTAAGGATGGACGCACACATGAAAACAAACACCTCAAAGTATTTGCAGGCATACTCGTAATGTTGACATCATGGCTTTACATTCTAATCACAACATAAGAAGAACAAAACATAGGATTGTGTGTCTTACGTGGCATATACGGAGGGTTCTCTAGAAGAGGATTGCCAAGACATTTTCCTCCGACTGTGCCGTGGACAAAACTGGCAGGTTCATTCATGTCCTACAGATGACACAGAAATTAAAGTGAAAAGAATATCACGCAGGATGAGGTAATGATTTTATTAAAATGTTTTCTTTCAGGTCACTCACAATCCAAAGGCCGTCAAATGTTGTGTTCTTGTAGAAGTCCTTGATTTCTTGTTGCCACCACGCTGCTGTTTGATCACGGAAGAAGTCGGGGAATGCGGTGTACGCCCTGTACAACTGGAAATGAGACAGTCAAATGAAAACTAAACTGACCAACCAAGTCTTTAAGATCTCATGCACTTTATGAATAGAATATGTGAATAAAGGAAGTGTTATGTGTCAACGTAATATGGAATATATTGTACCTCTACTTGGGTATCCCAGTCCAGATCTTCATTTACTGTGACATTGGGGTAATCTGGCCAAACCTGCCAAAAAAAAAAACCCAAACACATTATGTAGAAATGATACCGTACTACCATACACATTATTTAGTCTGTTGTTTTTGATCTCATCCCACAAAAATCCACATCCAACCCCTCTTACCTTCCCCCACACAATTTCATCACTGATGTTTTGGGGCCACTTAATGAAGACATCCGCTGCTTTACCTCTCACAAAGGCAGGGTAATGACGTGTCTCATTGCCTGAGATGGCTGGATCCTGGAATTAAATACACACAACTCTTTAGTATGTAGTAGAGACTGGCTGGTGACTCAGTAATTTAACATTCAGCTTTATTTCTTATGTCTCTATGTAAAATTTACACCTGCCCTATAGTTGCTGATCCTTGGGTACCCAATCATGTGACTGTATCAATAGTTTATGACATAATGCCATTACCAGAATGAAAATGAACCTCATGCCCTCTCCCCTCATGCGGTTAACCAGAGCAGGCAGTCCATCAAACTCTGGGTCCAGAACAAAGTCCAGCTGACGGTCCATGTAGTCAATGTCAGCATACTGCACATCCTGCAGCAGACAGAAATTCAAACTCAAATTAACTCAAGGTAAACTAGATTTTTTTTTGTCAAAAATATCATCAGGAATTGATACACAGAGGGATAATTTGAAGCGTAATATCTTCATGTATTAAATGAGCCATCAGCATAACAAAATCACTGTAAGAGACATAGATTTTCATCTCCCAGAACTGAGCAGCTGGTAAAGAGCTGGGGCTGGTTGCACCGAACACCATGGACTATATTTAAGATTTTTCTTAAAGTCCTACTAAAGGTTTCCTCCAAATAAAATCAGTTGCATGAAACATGAGCACGGTCTCACTCTGAAGTCATCTAAATCCGGCACTTGGGCAGTGACTTGCGGTGTCAGATACCAACAAAACAAGGCGTCCTTTAACGTTGGCATGATATGCGGCCAGTTGCTGTTATAGTTCAGTGGCGCCCGGCGGCCTCAGGGGGGGCAGGTGGGAGGGGTGGTGGATGGGTTCAACAAACATCGACTGTCACCCGGGGAGCGGTGTTTGTGTCCCGTAACATTCTAAAGCCAAACCCTCCTTCCTTTTTCCTACACCTAAACACTTCCTTTGTTGCTTAAACCTAACCACATGTTTTTGTTGCCTAAACCCAACCATGTGTTTGTTGCTGAAGGAAAAAAAAAGTCAATTAGCTGTGTTGTATCGACATAGTGCGTTTATTTTGAAAGATACTGTATGTTAGCGTTAAATTTCCTGTGAAATTGAAGTGTATCTTGAAAGAAGAGACCTTCACACAGTGTCCCAGAACGTCAACAACCAAAGCACCCAGGGTACCTTTCACATCGTATGTGGACGGGGAAAGTTCATGACCAAAATGTCAATATGTGACGAGGTTGGAGTGAGAATGTGTTGGAAACACTCTTAAGTCTTCTCCTTAAGGTTTCCTTTAAGTGTTCACTGAAGTATTTAGGGATTTCTCCTTGTGTGTTAAACTTAAGGAACCCCTAGACCATTGCACAAAACACCAAAGCAACCAAACCAAGGTGGCAATCTAAAACAAAACCTCTTCACTGCAACATGACCAAGTTTATGACAATAGGTGAACAAATACACGCCGAGAAGAGTGTTCTGTGACCAGGAGAACCCAGTGGACACACTTTTGATTTTACACCATAGATTTGACTGAATTAATTTTCATTGCAATTTCTTCCTACAGTTGCTTTCTGTTTCTGTGGATCAAATTTACTTTGTAGTTTGTGCTTTCTATGATTGTATTCCTCTAGAAGTATAATCTTTCCCTCCCCTAACCTATATGGTTTTCTTGTCTTCTTTTCTTATGCCGTTTTTCCAATATCTAACCATACGCCAACTTTGTGAGACAATAATAGACATCACAAGTGTGAGTCCAGTCAAACAAACAGTCTCCATGGAAACTTGTACCTCTCTATCATCTCTGTGAGTTAACGTTTTTCCTTAACAAAGGAAACCTTTTAAGGGATTCTGTGCAACTGTTACCTCCCACTGCACATTTTGTTACAGTGTTGAGATTCTATCTAATAAATGTGGAAATCTCTCTTAACATATGGTATGCAACACCTGAGATATGAAAGTGGGGAGGTTATGTTCGCACAACACCTCGATGCAGACACATTAGTTGCTCATAAACTGTTTGCACCTCTTTTTTTTTAAATATATACTTTTAGCCCCACGTCTACAGGTCGATGCACTGTATGCTTGCATGTGGTTTAATGCGTTTTGGTGTCTAAATATTGTGGCATATGATTACTGTAAGCCCCACAGCTAAGCAAGTGGGCGTTTTGCTGTGAAAAGGTGAAGATAATAGCTCAATTAGGGGATGCGTGTGTAGGTTTGATTCTGTTTATAGTACTGAAATATAGAGAAGTTTAATAGACACATGAAAAAGAGAAAGACCTGCAAACCAATGTAAACAGCTGTTTCTATGCACCTGCCCCTGCTGATTTCTGAGTAGCCTATTTATTGTGAATGCTCTGTTTAAAATACATAAATAAATAATAATAATGTTGTCCTGTGATAATAATAGTTTTGTTTAGTTTTAACAGTTAGCACCTAGGCGTTGTCCAGTGTGTTCCTGGCACTGTGGATTTTTGGCTGCTAACATCAGTCACAGTGTTTCAGGTGTCGGTAACGGCCAACATCATGTCCTTGCTGGCAGGCCCAGCCCCAGAAATGGCTGGGCCCCTAATAGGGCCTGTGAATAGGCCCTCCCCAAACCTCCTTTACTCATATCAATGCATGCACATGTAAAATATGATTCACAGCAATATTTGGTTGCATCTCTCCAGTGCTCCTGAAGCAAACAGGAGGGACCTCCCGGGTGCTGCCATCAGCCTGGACGAGCTGTTGAAGGCACTTTTGTAAGCTGGTGAATGACATGAAGGCCGGTACTGACTCTCACAACCACACTCAATAAAATCTTCTCTAAAGCTAATTATATCACTGGTACAGGCAGAGTAATTCAAAAAGATTTCCCCAGTCCCAAATATGTTTTTTAATTTTTTTTTCTCCACAACTACCTGACAACCCTAGAAATTATCTTGCAACCCCCTTGGGGGGTCAGGAGCTCCAGGTTGAGAAACACTGGGTAATTCATTCTGTTAATTTAGCTGCCGTGTAGCTTTTGTTAGCAGCTGTATTTTCTGCTTCTTTTATTCCAGTTAATGATGCAGGATTCTTTTTGGCTGGCGTCAGCACCTTGCAAGTTAGGCCTTTGTGAAAGCACATTTAGGGGATCACTTGATTATCGATGGAAATTCTTGGGTTCCGTTCTGCATGATGACGAGGATGGGATCCTGGTCTGTTTCCATGTCAGACACAATGCTGTCCCAGATGAATATTGTTATTCAAATGTGAACCCCAGATTTTACTGTCAGATAAAATTACAGGTTCTGGTACAAACTGGAAACGTCTGGAGGTGCTGTGAAACCTACAGTTGAATGGATTTCAAATGATATCAGAGGTCATATTTTATTAGGTTAAACCAAAGTAATCCATGAAGTCACTGTCTCTATTTTGCTTTATCCCAATAGCTTATTTTATCTAATTTAGTTTTATGTAGTTATTGTCCGCATACAGTGGATTCTGTGGTAATATATGGGTAGATATTGTGTTGGATTGAGCTCAGTCTATTCCACTGAGTGCATGTCTCTATAGTGTATGACCTACAGTGGACAAGAAGAAGCTATCAGATTGCATCTGTATGTATGAGCAATAACATGATTCCTTGTGTTGGGATGAAATCAGTGTTTTAGCATGAGCAAGAAAACATACTGAAATATAAATGTATATGATGCAAGTGGGCAGCATTGGCAGTGTGTCCCAAAATATTCTCTTATTCTTTAACATAAGGGATGAGGACTTGTAGTGGTTTTTTATGCATTTACTTATTTATTATTTATTATTTTTATTTTGTGTTCGGTACTCTTGTGTCTGTTGCTGCTGTTATCTTTAATTTAAATATCCCAAAAAGGTATTTGTCCAGGAACTTACATAGGGTATACCCGCTGCCCTCATGTCTCGGTATAGCTCTGCTATCTCTGTGTCGTTGGCGTAACCATAGCGACAGAGCTGGAACCCAAGGGACCAATAGGCAGGTAGAACAGGTCGTCCAATCAGCTGTTAAGAAGAAAAACAAACAAGGAAGTCAAAACAGTTCAGCACAGAAAAAGTTGTTTTGCAGGAAAACGGGACAGCGTCCATAAAGTGTTTGTTTGATTGTCTGTGTGTGTGTGTGTGTGTGTATGTATGCGTATGTGTGTGTGCGTGTGTGTGTGTTTAGATAGGCTAAATGAGAGAGCGCAATGAAGCGAGGAACTCCCAGCTGCTGCAGTCCATCAACAGCGGCCCAGGGCCAGACACAAAACACACACACGCACACACGCACAGGCGCAGGAGCACACACGAATGCACACACACAAGCAGACCACAAGTCCGAGAAGACTTACTGCAGTGTACTCCTGCACCACCATTTCAGGCGTAGGTCCCAGGACCATGTAGAAATCCAGGATGCCTCCCAGAGTTCGGTAAGTTAAAGCCGGAGTAGGCTGGAAAGTGACATCTGGACACAAAGCAAATAACATTAAAAATGAATACGAAGTGGTATGTACACTGTGTGTCCATGCTCATTTAGGATGTGTGCCATATGCATGTTTTAGCACTTGAAGACTAAGCAAACAGAGTGGGGAGGCAGGAAGAGATGTGGAACAACATAGATATATAGTATGAGCCTCTTTAAGATAACTGCATTAAAAAAAACTTGGTATTTCTTCAACTTTTTCAAGAAGAAAGTTAAATTAGACCACATGAAATTGCTTTAGAAGAGCTTTATGCAGAATGAATAACTCAGCTCTTAAAATGTGAAATGTATAACCACAGCAGTACCTGTGTGTATGTGTAATGCATGTTAATTTGCCTGTTTTTTTAAGTGTGTTACTGTTATGTCTGTAAGGATACAAAGGCAGAGATGAGTAGAAAGTGTGCATTGTGCTGTCTTGGCCTTATATAAGACTCCCTGTCAAATGACATTTGTTCAAACTATGGAAAGTCGTCTCCTTCATATGTAATTATGTGAGGTGCCATATAGGTGCACCTCATTTGAACAAACTGTGCTGTCAGTGAAGGGAAGTACATATTGAAATGGCCTGCTGCTTGCTCAATACGAGTGCTATACACATCCCACGTTTAAGATCCATTTCAAACAATGGCTTAAGGCAGGGGTGTCAAACTCACTTTAGGTCACGGGCCACATACGGCCCAATTTGATCTCAAGTGGGCCGGACCACTAGCCTGGAAATCCAGACCCAAATCTAGAAAGATTTAGGGTCTGGATATGAGTAATGAAAATGGCCCAATTCGAGGGGCGGCACCAAGCATGCATTTGAAAATATCACTGCACGCAATTGGATAACACTACGACCAATCAGAAAAATAGATTAGACTCTTGCTGTGTCCGGTTGGCAAAAAAGCAAAAACATCCTTCTTGCAAAGAAAAGATTTGAGTGCCGTCTTCTGTTCCTCTTTTAGAGAAAAAGCCAAGTCTAACTCGTTCATTGTAGCGGCCAAAGCCGTTTCAAACAACTGGTGTTCATCCGTAGCTATCTTGCAATGTTTACTGACTGATTCTGGACTTCGTCATCACAGCGCTGTCGTCATCTGTTTAGCTCGCCTCTGGCCCGCCTATATCAGATACACCGATGTGATTGGTGCAGCTCGGCTCCAACGGCATGGGTAATGAGCATCATTACAAATTGCCAGAGTGACTCGCTGAACAAATTCAAATTGTGCTCTCGCGAGAACTCTAGACTTCCAGGGTACCGGACCAGGAAAACCATTGCATAATAACCATCCATTTAGAAAACAAATGATGATCAGCCTGCAGTATCCTCAGAAAAATATGTTCAATATCTTTAAATATGACCACAGTAAGTATTCATTGTTATTTCAGAGAGCTGTGTTCTGGTCAGGGTGGAAAAGCCTCTGAAGCAGGATTTTACATGAAGTATTTACTTGCTCCTGAAACCTGGCACCTCTTAAGCCTGATTTATGGTCCTGCGTTAAATCAACGACGTTGCTACGTCGTAGGGTACGTGGCTACGCAGAAGGCTTGCCTTAGCCCCCGGTGTAGCCTGACGTGCACCTCCCCAAAAATGTAACTACACGTCGAGGCAACGCAGACCCAGCGCAGACCAAGAGGGCTGATTGGTTTGCTTGGTAGCAACGCATTTCCGGTTCCGTATTTCCAGATTGCGCCATCCCCGCCATCTTTAAACATCTTCTGTTGCGATGTAGATGTTGCAGTATTAAGGCCCATTTATGCTCAACGTTCAGTACGGATACGGATACGGACGGAGCCGTCTGTCCGTGCTCCACGTTCATTTCTCTGTGACCGGAAAAGCCTGGAAGCTAAACAAAGAATCAACTAGAGACGATGATAACTATTCAGGAAAGGAACGCAGCCCCCTACTGCTCTGGCGGTGAATTGCACCGCGACGAAATGGAGTGACGGAGAATTTCGAAGGGTTCACAATGGCGTCACGGCAACGACGTAGGTACGTCGTAGGTATGCCGCAGGACCATAAATCAGGCTTTAGCCTTCACAAGTGCATCAAAATTAGGTGTACAAAGTCATCTAGTGGGCCGGATTGGACCCTTTGGTGGGCCAGCTCTGGCCCCTGGGCTGTATGTCTGACACCCCTAGTTTACAGCAAACCAGAACTTTGATCACTTTTAACTTGACATGTTGTTTAATGTATTTTTGTCCTTTTTCAATGTTTCTGCGGATGTAAATTAGTATTCTTGCTTATTCTGGCATGTTTACATCTTGCTCTTTAATGTGCTGTGTCCCTATCAAATAAACAAATGAATAAAATAGAGTGTGATCATGTGTGTGCGTGAAAGTGGTTGGTTGCATTTGCATATGGCGTATGTGCATGTACAAGCATGTATGTCTTTGTGCATGTGTTTCTCTCACCCATGGCATTGCTGTTCAGCAGCAGCACCCCGTGAGCATCAGAAGTGGTTTCAAGGCCCATATAGAAGGGATGCACTCCGTAGCAATTCATCTTGTACTGTAGCAGAGAGACAGAGAGTAAGAATGCGGGAGAAAGTGTGAGACGGGTGAATGTTGATTGAAGAATTGGTCTGTTCTCTGGCTCAGACGACTGTAATGTTTGCTTGCGCGCCACTTTGTTATTCATGAGCATTTTTCTCTACACCTGACAGGGCATTTCTCACAGGTATGACAACAACGCTGCTCCAGTGGGCCTGCTCCCAGTGCTGTCGACATTCAACGGTTTCCCCAAAAGCAGGGGGAAAACATATTCGTACAACTATCCTCTATGCAAATGAATGTGCACTGACTGAAACATGTATTGAAATAAACAGTATACTTTCTGTGATATAGCACCCAAAGTACTCCAAAATACCTCAAAAATTCCTCTGGCTTAAGCTTGAAGACATCAACGGAGAACTGGGGCAAGTATTTGAGTTGCAGTTGGGTGCTATAACAATATCAGGAAGTCCTAAATGTAGCTTACAGGTCATTAAAAATAATGACAAAACTGAGGTGTAGAGGTTATCAGGCTCAGCTTGGCTAATGTGCTTTTTCAAAAATAGTTTATAATGCCTCCTTAAAGGTCCAGTGGGGAGGATTTAGGGGGATACAATGGCAGAAATGGAAGATAATATAGTAAGTGTTTTCTTTAGTGCATTATCACCTGGAAATTAGAATAGCTTTGTTTTTGTTACCTTAAGCCCCGTTTTAACTAAACACTTTCAGTATGGTACCTTTGGAACCAAAAGTAACCCTTCAGACATGGTACCTAATGTGGGTGGGGTTGTTGTCACTCACTACTCTGACCAGCACTCACTGTATTTCCTCATCACTTTGTAACGTCTGCACCTCGTTTATTGTCCGCAGAACTTGACTGCTTGTCGACATTTTTAGAACAAAATAGAACAGGCTGCAGTGAAAGTCTCTCTTGATGGGATATTTAAAAATAGCAGGTTTGTGCATTAGATCCCTCTCAGGCAATCGCAGTGGTTTAGTGTTGCCGGAGCCCACAGGAATGACGTTCGCCAATGTTTTGTTTTTTTTTTTCCACTTGAGGATATGAATATGCAGTTCACTTAATCTGGTTGACATTAATATATATTTTAAACGTTTGAAGCTCCACTCATTACTAAAAGTCTGTGTCATCTAAGATACCAAAAAACTCATGCACTGAGTGACATTACAAATAGACGTTCCAGTGAATCTTCATTCCAGTGAATGAAGTTTTTTCTCCGACTACAGCTGCTGTGAGAGGCAGAAAAACATCCCTTATTTTTATAGGTATGGTTTACTAAAGTAAAACTTGCCATGGTGAACAGTGGTTACAAAACCAGCCACAACTCAGCCCTGAGCAGAGTGACCATCTGCCATCGACCAATCAATGGACTGCAGTGTTCACGGCTCCACCTTTTAGTACCAGATCTGTGTGCTAGGTACCCCAACAGAGGGGGACCAAAAATGGGGACGGTACGGATGGTTCCATTGGTACCATCCACAACTTTTCATAGTGGAAATGGAAAAACTGTGTACCAAACCGAACTGAACCGTACTGCTTGGTGGAAACGGGGCTTTAGAATGAGCCATTTATATGCATATGGCGAGCGAGTCCTTGTCCACAGAGATTGCCATGTTGCACACCTATATCTTTACAGTAGTTCAGAACAGACAAATCAAACACTGGTTCTAGATAGGGTCATTTGAATTTTAGTATTAGCCACAGTAGTTAGCAGCCCCTTTGCAACAAGAGTGTCAGAAAGACGCAGATTTTTTCAACGTGAAACTGTTTTATTTAGTGTTTTTACTAAATTTAAATAACCAAACCATTTTTTTTTCTTTTTTGGAGATGAAGAGACCTCTGCTGATAATGTGACTTTGTAAAAACCTCCTAAAGAATAAACATTAACGGAATTTTAACCAGTAGAAATTTCAGTTGGTTGCAATCTGCAATCCTCACCACTAGATGCCACTAAATCCCCCAAACCTTATACACTGTTCCATTTAAACCTGCTGAAGGCAGACATTTTTTTTCTGAGAATTTCTTACATGTTAATAAATGTTTACTGCAGCATGCTTCAGTAATTATGCATATATAACAATATATTGTTCTAGTGGGAATGAGTTGAGTTTCAGAGCTGTGCTCCTTCAGTAACGACTGTGATGGTCCCACTGTTGTCTTCAGGGTTTACATGACGATGGAACGAGACGGACCGGGCTAAGAGGAACAGATAGAAAGGTGGCGGGGGACAGGAAATATGCCACTTTCAGATGTCACCAACCCTGCAACTAAAACTCATGGGCACGTCACACTCCATCAGCCTCCTCCACTTCTGGTTCATAAGAAGTTGTTAAACTGTAATATAATGGCTCTGAGGACTGGCTCTGTCTCTGTGTCATCTTCGTCTGGATGTGTCCTTCTCTTGCTATGTGTGTGTGTGTGTGTGTGTGTGTGTGTGTCCTTGTGGCCCTGCTACATGGTGCGATGGCCTGACTCAAGGGGGAGAAAGGTCATTAGCTCATCTGCTAACAAAGAGTGACAGCCAGTGACAGTGTTCTTGGTCTCTCCCTGTCGGTCTTTCTTGACTCTTCCCTCCCAGTGAACATGTATGGACACAGACACACTCATCGTGGGTACATTTGCATAGATTGTAATAGTTCAACTGTGAACACTCCTCTGAATAAAACAGGATTTGAAATAAGCAATTTAGTCTGTGCCTTCTAAAATTTCATATTTATATTCTCCTTTATATTCTATGGCACACAACCTAGTTAATGACTGGAGATATCCCCCCAGAGTACACTACAAAGTCTAAGTTTTCCTCAACTATCAAGTATTCAACCTCAGAACATATTTCTCTTTCATGTTGCTGCAGTTGTGTATCCTTGTGGCTATGTCTGCAGATTCTGAACAAAAAAGACCCATGAGAGCAGAATCAGATGATATGCTCTGCACTGCATATGTCTTGCGTTCACTTTGTTTAGTATCCTGCTGGGTTTTTGTCTGTTCTTTTGAAATGATCTCTTTGTTTCTGTGTAATTGTTTGTTAGTCAGTAAAGCTAGCAATGGTGTTGCTAGCTTAACAATCAGTGACCACTGCTGTTGACAACGTTACCTAAGCCAATTTTTTAAAGAAAGGTTAAAATGGTTCCACTGCAAGGCCACACCCAGAAAATGTCTACCCATTTTTTGTTTGTACATGTTACTGGTAGAGAGGTCTTGTAAATGGTGAAACAATGTATGTGTTACCGGCTCACCCTTTTTCCACTTTAAAGGCACTATGTGTAACAATTTCAGTTGTTCTTTGAGACAAAGAAATTTTGCAGTCAAACGTGTGTCCTAGCGCATGTGTATTTACCTCCATAAGCGTATCTTAGTAAGTCTGTAAGCTCCAAAATTCTCATTTACATATACATTGCGACCGGTGTCTCCTCCTGTACGTGCACAATCTTGAAAATACAGGTACGTACAGGGACATACTTGAGAAATACGGAATCCCCTTACACATTTTCACTTGTCGGTTTCCGGTTTCCGTCTGCAGGTATAGAGTGATGAAAAGCAACAGCAAGCAGGCTAGTCACAAGTGCCGGTGCATTTGAAAAAAGGCAAAAAGGCAACATAACCGGCGATTTCAAAAAACAAGGGTTAGCCTTTCCCAGGTGGAGAGAGCTGCTGAAGGAGAATCACAGCTAACAGCAGTTAGCGCTGTTAGTGCTGTTAGCAGTGCTGGTCGCTAACAGCTGTTAGCGACGCAGTGTTGCGAGGAGAGGGATGAGGTGTGTGAGGTTGAGCCACTTGACAGTTGTCAAAAGACAAGACGTGATTGGTTCGTTTCGATTTACACCCGTCCCAACAGTCCTACATTGTAAACACAGCCAGCATGGTGAGGAGGGGATTTGTCAACTCGCGTCGCGTGTGTCTGTGTAGGAGCCTGAATGAATACTCCATGAAGTATCGGATGACATGGTTTCATCAATGTTATCATAGCTTTTTGGTACACAGCAGCTACTGTTGTTGCAATACGCGTTTAAAACAGTGAGGCGCTAGAGTGTGCTATCCGTTTGATGTAATATATGATCTCAACACTAGATGGGAGAAATTCCTACCCTACACAAGGGCAGTGGCCTTGTGTGTAACCTGTGAGGGTGTGATGTGTATGGAGGGAAGCAGCTCTCTCGGGGTGTCATGGTGAAGACGCAAGCGGCAAATAGTGATATTAGTCATCAGAATTCAGTGTCTAGATAAGCTCAGGGCTGCTGTTCAACCTTATGAGAAGGCCATGTTAGTTGTTCTGTGGTCAAGACTGCAATAAAGCCATTGTTGTGAATGGCTCCTGAATGCCTTGCCATCCTTCCCTCTGCAGAGTGGCCCAGAGCGCTAGAAGCTAGTTAACAGCTAATAACACGTAAAGCTAATTAAATGCTAATAAGCCAGCGTGTTCCCAACTACGGTTCGGAGCAGGTAAGCTGTCACTGTGTGAGGTAACATATGAAAAAAGGTTCTTATGTCTTCAGGAGGAACGTTTTTTGGCCTGTGGTGTCAGTTACCTGGATAGTGCTTTCTGTCGACTTAAAACAGTGGTCTTTAACCTTTTTCAGGCCAGAGACACATTACAACAGAGATGAAACAGGGGCCCCCTTTTACATATATTGTTTAAAACTAAAAGATTTCAGGTCTTCCCTCGTTTGCACTCGCCCAAGTCAACAGCAGTTGCAGCATGGCAGCATGAGAGTTTCTTGCTCAAAAACGTACATAAGGATTCATTGTGGCTCACAAGAATGTCTGTACACTTGGAATAATAATACAGCTAACTGGTCAATATGTTGCAAAAGTATGTAATTAGTTCACCTTGTCATTATGTATAGGTGCTGCAGAGTCTGAAAAACATTACTGCACAGTAATTTAGCATTAGGTAGCTCACATGATTGTACAACGATTCATGGGTAACAGTTAGCCTGTCATTAATGTTGTGTACCGTAAATTAAATGGGTTTTATGAATAGGTCAATTTATCAGTACTAATAATATGTTGGATTTATGTATCCATAAATCCAACATATCCTCCCTTTTACGCCACTTCATCCAGATTTTTTTTCCATTTTTCGATCCTTCACTCACTGTGGAGGCATGTGAGAAAAGTTTTCTTCAAGAATCCAACATGACACAGGGTGAATAACTGATATACAGATGATCATTATGTGGGTGAAGTGTTCCTTTAAGACACAAGTTAACACCCTGTTTTAGCTTTAACATGGCCTGCGATTCACCCGCACAACCATTAAACGTCTTTTCTTTAAACCAGTCGACACAGTGACTTCAAATGCCCGAGTCTCCACCTTCACTGCCAGGCAAGACGTGAGGCCTTAGCAGGTGCACCAGAGGCAACTGAGAGTGACAGATATGAATGAGCCGTAGTATTTTTATTACTACTACTGTCAGTTGCTCACACTCACTCTTTCCATGTCTTTTCACATTACAACTGCATACTGCTGCCTCGTAGTTTGAGTTTGTGGCGTGCCAGAAACTGTCATAGATTTTTAAGGGGCTCAAGAGGACAATTACTGTATTGTATTTGTAACACTATAGACTACTATATGATAAATTAATATTGTAATAAAGTGACTTTAAATATAATTTGTTAATTTAAAAAATGTGGATTTAGTTATTCTCTGAGTAATGTGACTAGAATTTAATGCTTCACGTATTAGTGTGACTGTGATTTCTCTGACTCTGACCTAAAAATGTATTTAAGTCACAAACTCCTATTTAAAGTGTTGTCTCATCCGGTTTAATATTAGTATATCAAAGACTGTGTAAATACAGAGTCCATGTCACCCTGTCTGCTCTATACTTTTTTTCTCATTTTCATCCGCTTTCCCTTCTTATTTTTTTCTCCTAACTCTAATTCCCTTGCTCTCCGAGGGGCCCCATAACATTTGTCTGAACCCTGTGGAGCTGTCTTGACAGCTCAGCAATTAGGCTTGATAATGCTGATGCAGGTGGAAACCTCATCCTGTCTGGCCTTGACACTAGTAGGGAAAACACGATGACACTCTATAACTGCTGCTCATATCAACGGCGCCACATCAAAGTGACATGAATGTGAGAAAGACGAGTTTACATACTGTGCTGGAAGGTTGTTTACAAGTCACCTCTGCAGTCTCTAGAGGGTGTGATGATAAAGACTTTCAGTGCAAGGCGCTTTGCTGCATATGCAATAACAAGCACAAAATTGGTTTTGATGGAAGATGCCAATGCTTTGAAAAGGATGTGGGAAAACATTTCTAGATCAATGTCAAAATTTGTTCATGGAAATCCTGACCAGTCAAACAGTCTTTTAAACAGATGCCATGTTAGCGAGCTATGCATCAACGGCAGTGTGACACAACAGATGCATCTGATAAGGACGAGTGCTGCACTGATGTTTTCATGTGTGTGCATACATGTGCTTCAGTGTGATACTTACACCAGGAGGCTGGTCCTTGGAGAACATGCCCCAGGTGTGATAGTTGAGATTGTGTTTGTAGGTAGGATGCTCCGTCTCTCCAAAGCCGTAGACAAACTCTGATGGCAGTCGAGTAGACACTTGGATGAACATGTCTGAGAATGTGAAACCTGGCACAGAGGAGTCCCAACTGAGAAAAGTGACAGAGGATTAAATCAATAAAGGATGGAGAGAGAGGAGGAGAGGGAATTATTGTCAAAGGGAGTTATTCACAATATGTTTGACACAAATAAGCATAATAACCCGCAGGAACTGCAGGCATCCCTTCAACATACTTCATAAATTTTAATTAGTAAAATTTCAACTGACACTTCTGAAAAAAAAAAGACGCGGAAGGCTTAACTGCAAAATAATGTCACCCTTGCTTAAAGATATGCTTTGAAAAGACTCTCTGACGCTCCACTGCTTTGTGTGACATCATCGCGATTGCTGAACAAGAGGAAACTACTTTAGGCGTTCATACACTGGGCAACTTTCCTGAGCCTATCTGATTGGGTAACAGTGCCAGAGGAGTTGACTCAGCATTGTTACCTTAATCTCACAGGAAGAAAAGAGTTTCTTGCCTGGAAATAGTTGAATAGAGTTTTTATCCCATGTCTCACTTTATTGCTTGTTAACGGGAGCATGTATATTGCCTAAAATTGCCTGGTGAATCACCACCCTGAAGGGGCCAATTTCAGGGACAATGAGGAGGGATTGCATTGTGCTTGTGGAGACAAAATATAGCATGGGATGCATATCAATTTACCTTAATGATCAGGACAGTCTATCATTTGATTATATATTAAACACCACCATCTTCTTAAAGATGTCCCAATAACAAAGAGTCATTATTGAACACATCAGAATTAATAGAAAATATTAGTTACTAGTCCATACCCATTGGTAGCTTTGTCACCTTCTACCTATGCCAATCCTCAATGCCTATGTGCAGTTTCACATAGGTTGACTACGTCAGTGAGTAGAAAAACGTGGGACAGACAGAATGACTGACTGACAGAATGACACACTGACAGTTTCCGTGATTATCTACAGCATACCATACCATGACTTAGTCATACCAAAAATTTAAAAAAAAAAAAAAAAAAATCGGTCGCATTTTAGCCATTTCTAAGCATTTTTCTGTTGTTATAGCGCCACCCAGTTGCCAATTAGAGTTAAATTTCTCCAGTCACCTTGAGGCGTCCTGTTCTACATATCTACCAAGTTTAGTAAAAATCCATATGGCGGTTAGGCCTAGATAAGAAATTAGCTCTCTAGCGCCCCCATTTTGTTTGATGGGGTCAATAATGGAGGGGTCCCCTCAGATTATGTGTGGTCATATGCCTACAAAGTTGCGTGGTGATGGGTGAAACCCTTGAGATGTTATACACCTTTATGTGATGAGCCACACCCTCCGCAATATTCATTGCCTTATAGAAGCTCAGTTTTAGTAAGTTTTCCAACTTTTGCCAAGAGGGAACTTTAGATATTGGTCCCTAGATTATGTTCACCGAGTTTCATTCAGATCGGTCAAACTTCCTAGGAAGAGATCAATTTGAAGTTTTGTTTTGTTTTTTTTTCAAAAAATTCAAAATGGTGGAAAATCTATATAACCGGAAGTTATGGGCTCTTGAGGCAAATTTGTTCCTCATGAGGAGAGGCATCTCTGTGCAAAGTTTCGTGTCTCTATGACATATGGGGCATGAGATATGCCCGTTCAAAGTTTTCTATTTCAGTCGGTTGCTATAGCGCCCCCCTTTGGCCAATTGATGTAATATTGCTTCATTCGCATCCTCCCATGACGCTCTACCACTGTGCCACATTTCACATGGATTGACCAAGTCAGTGAGGAGAAAAACGTGGAACAGAGACATAGCAGAGTTTTTGTCATTATATAGTAAGATTATTCTTTTTTTTTTTAGAATTAAAAAAATCCAAATGTGAAACTGGAACTTTACAACATTAGAACATTAAAAACAACATTGACATTAAAAGCTAACTTCATGGACACACATTGTTTTTCAGAAAGGTTGAGGACAGATACCCTGAAAACAACAGTAATAAACCCAAAACTCAAAATACAGAATAAAATATCCCGAACTCTTACCAACAACCTCAGCCCACCTGAGCCACTTGTACATCTGAAACACTCACATCTTGGTTCCTGTGCTTTTCCTTATGACCTGGATGCCGAATGGGTTCTTGGTAATTTCGACCCTGTAAAGCCTCCTGCTCTCGTCAGTCTCAGGAAGAGTGGGAAGTGACAGTGGCACTGGAACCTCATAACGATCTGTGGCTGGGTCCCAGATCTGGACAGGGAGGGAGTGCAAGCAAGATGGATGCATGGAAATAAAGCAAAAATAGTCATGATATACAAGAGAATGCACCACTACTGGCACAAACACACACCTTGAACTGCAGCATGTCTCTGCTGTGGTATCTGATCTCAACACGGAGCTTGTCAATGTCTGGTGAATCTGGACGACCACTGCTCCTGTACTTCTTGTTCCGAGTGATATCAACTGTGATGCCTGAGTTGCTTTCTTCGGATGTTGTGATGGAGTAGCCATAGTCGTCTGGATAGAAGCACCATGGAGCACGTTCAATGTTGGTTGGCTGATGGGGACAGAAAGCTTTATAAGATTTTTGCAGATTTCTAAAAACAATCCAGTTGTTTAGTGAGAGAAAACAGAAATATTTATTTATTTATTTTTTTTTTTTTTTTTTGCATGTGAACCTCATCTGTGTCACCCCTCACCTCCCAGATGCAGCCTCTGGCCTTGCACTTAGCCTCATCTGCATGCTCCTCTGGATGGCAGTCAAAGCGTTTGTTCTCCTTCGGCTCCAGTTCCCACTGCACCAGATAGGTCTCCCCAACAGTTAGAGAGAGCCCACGTAGGAACATAACCTGTGTGTGATAAATGGAAGAAGAGGATAAAGGTGGGACCAAGGAGTGATTATTAAATCCAAGGGTGCCAATGTGGGATCATTCTTCCTAAGTTGTCTCAAGAAAGCCAAGATGTGCTTCCTTGAGACAGAATGTGTGCTTGATGTTGCGTGTGCTATCAATTAAGACACAGCTGTTAATTTCTCTTGCTGTCTCAACAGCCTCTGCCGGGAATTGTGAGTCATTCTGACACCATGTCTCGGGGAGCCCCTTTCACTCCAGTCGCCATCTGATACATCCTCAGCCGGTGAGGAGACTTCCGGGATCTTCATCAGTCTTTTTCCTGATTGTCATTTTATTTCAGAATCACGCCTCATCAGTTCTATTGTGTAAAATGCATCTAGCAGGACATGCAATGCTTATTTAGAAAGGAGAAGAGACTGCAGATTGACAGAGGAGGAAAAGGAGGAAGAGAATGGATGAAAAATAGGGCACTCGGACATGCACTGTGAACAAAACAGAAGGCGCTAAGGCTATGTAGCAGGCAGGAAATGGTTTGAAAAAAAGAATAATGCAATCCAGTCAAAAAAATAAATAAAATACAGAGAGTCAACGTGCCTCATGTGTCGTAAAGTACTGTTCTATTTAAGTGCGTATGGAACTAATGATGTTTGGCGGCTGTGAGCTATGTTCAAGGCCCACTCCGACTAGGCATACAAAGACTGATGGACATGACAAGCCAGAGTTTAGGTTTAACAGCACATTTACCCTTCACCCCCAGGAAATGATTACCGCTGAGAGTCATTTGATAAATGCACGCTTGTGTGTGTGACCAGGGAGACCTTGAGGATTTACACAAGCATAGCCCCCGGCCATGCACACATGAACACATGCGTGCACGCGAATATACACAAGAGTGCAAAGGAAGTCTCTATAGTAATACTTAACTGGACCCCTTTATACTTTATAGACTCTTGCCGTTTGCTCATAACCTCAGGCACTTAGTGTAGGACAATTGCTCAGTCATTCTTTCCTACTCTTTCCTTTGCTATCTTACACACACACACACACACGCTTTTACGATCCTCCTAATATAAATTGTTATCATTTCTTACACTTAGAGGCTAACCTTGAAATGTACAGTAATGGTTTCATTCCTGGTTTATTGAAACAAATGGTGGGCACCTGCACGAGTAGCCACTGTAGTACTCATCCACACTGCATCTGTCCTGCATCAGTACAGCAAGGTTTTCCCAGAAGTGGAAATACTTAAGAATATGTATTGAATTTTGTCATATGTTATGACCATTTCGGGCTTATTATTCAATTATTTATTCAGCTTTAAACTACTAATACAACATGCCAATATCAATCATGCAATTCGGCATTCCCAAATATGGTTACCTAAATACTAGGAATGCATGAAAACGACAAAAATAATTTATTTTTTAAGCAGTAATACATTATTGTTAGGCCACTTGGAAGTGGCAGAACAGAGTATAAACATATCACTGACATATTATTACAGTATAAAGCTGATATGGCAAACTTGTTGGCAAATAGTTGCCTATTAACATGTTTTGCAGACATGGAGCAACATTAGCATTGCTTTCAGGTCTTGTTTCAAGTCACCTAAACGCCCAAAATTCACACTCTGTTTAGCTCTGTCGTCACAGTTCTGCATGTCCAGTCACCCAACTCTCAGTCTGTAATTTTCCATTCACTCTGGTTTTCCCAAGCCTTGGCTTCAGTCATGCCACCTCATCAAGGCAACTCAGTCCACCTGTTCCTCCTTACTTACAGTCGGTATGTACGGTATTTGCCACTGCAGACCTGGCCTGCTTCTGACCTGACTGCTTCATCTGATTCCTGGTAAACACTTCAGCCTTCTGTCCCTGACCACCAAACCTGTTTCTGCGCCCTTGGTTTCTGTTTACCTATGCCTGCTTGGTGTTCCCATCCAACAATGACTGAACTGAACTGTGTGTTTATTTGGGCAAATGTCATCACTCACTTGGCCTACCAAACCAACCAGGCTTCTAAGAACTTGGTGGAGAGGCTTTGCTAGAGTGTTGAACTGTATTGTACACTGATATTCTGCCCTGTCTATACGTGCCTTGCTGTGGTGTGCTTACCTTTTTGGCTTCATCATACTGTATGCTGGTGTTCGGCACGGGGGTGGTGTTTCCAGATGTTCCAGTGCTAACGTGAGTCACAGAGACGAAGACTGGAGGATGAGGCACACCAAGGATAGTTATGTCCTCAAACTTGAGGTTGTTTGGGTCCTTGTAGCCGGCATGGGTCACCTGCATCTTCAGCACTCCCTATAAAGCAGAGGACATGCAATTATATTCCTAACTGTCACTTTACCTGTCTTTAAAGTGAACTGTTTGCTCCTCTGTTTAGACATATTCATTTACGCTCATGTTATGTATATACATTTTACAACAGTACATGGCTGTTACATTTTGTCTATTCATGCAACTACTAATTTATAACTCTTACTTAGTAATTTATTTATATTTAATTTAAGTTGCACTACTTTTTATCCTTATATTTAGATTTTTTTGGTTATACTTTGGTGATTTCTAATATTATAATTTTTTTGTTACACATTTATATATAATTAAATATTTTTTTTTATCTTTTTTTTATTGTGTTCTATTTTATTTTTATTTTCATTTTATTTTTTAATTTTATTTTTTGAGGGAGTCTTTCACCCAAGTTTTTCCAACGGCAATGACTGCTCTTGCAGTTGCACATTCAAAAATAAATGACTTTGAACTTTGTGCTAACTAAAATGCTGAGTAAAACTGCTGAATTTAAACTCTTCAACAAGGCAGTTCAACATTTCTTTTCTCTGTGGCTGTTTTGAATAGATAGGAGGCTAGATTGATGGAGTCTATTCCAATTAGCATCACTTGCTGGTATCACGCATTCCTAGTTAAGCAACCAGCTTATAAACTCCCACAACTGTTGTCCATCAGTCAAACAGCTGCTCTGATAGATTTCCTGTCTGTAAACCCCCCACACCCCAGTGTAATGCTTACATACAGGAAGAACATCGCCATCATACATTAAACATGCAAGGCAATTCTCAGCTCTATGTCAAGTAGGAACACAGAGTACTTGATCCAACAAAGCTCCAGCAGCAAAACATGGATCAATTCCACTTGGTGTTATGGACAGGAAAAGTCTGAAGTCTCCAGTGGTTTTGAACTTTGAACTTGAGTTCAGACCAGAAGGAATATGCGGGCAGGATTTTAAGGATGGTGTGGATACATGTGAAGGAAACTTACATAGTCAACGTTGAAGTCGTAGTGGATGTGATTGCCTGTTTCAACAGTTTCTGTGAAAGGAAATTAAAAAAAGAGCAGATGTTAATGTTTGCGACTGCGGTTTGGCATCTGATGTAGTGTTACGCAGCAGAGTAACTGACCTTCACTTGTTAATGTGTGTGAGCTGGCTGACAGTGTTTGAACAGTCACATTGACTCGTGTGATGCTTTGTGCTTAAACAAGATAAGAGCTTCAATTTGATGCTCGTAAAAAAAGAAGCCTGTAATGAGTGGTAATAACAAGATACGGATGATCCTTTCTCACACACACACACACACACACACACACACACACAGACACATTTAGCACACAATACCTCTGGAATCTCCATCATCCCAGAATAGCTCCCCGGCTGCCTTGTTGTTGTCATCAAGAGCGACGATCAAACCCATGGGGTTACGTCGACTAGAGGTATACACATAAACACAGGCTAAAGTACAAACACCATACGCTCCTGTAATTACAATTTAGTGAATCAAACGACTACAATATCTCTGCACATTAATCAAATATAACAGGAGGTAAAATCTGATGCATTTATGATCATGTGCACTTCTGTGGAAAAAGTGTTGATTGATCTGTATATGTATATCACCTTAGCTTCTCTTGTTGAAATCAAAACAATGAGGTGTTAACTGTGTGTGTGTACGTGTGTGTGTGTGTGTGTGTGTGTGTGTGTGTGTGTGTGTGTACCTGTATGTGGTGGTGACATTCGGTCTCTGCGTGGGGAGGATCGCACCACCTCTGATGTGCAAACCAAGCTTGTCAGCCGGCAGATGCATATCAACATGATTTCTGCGGTGCGCCAGTCGTTCCATCTGATTGGTAAAAGAACAGAATCTATTAAATTACCTCATGTGATGCTCAGTGGGCAAGACAATCTCCATGCCACCCATTTCAAGGTTAGGACAGTGACCATAATTGCGCACAAGCCTGGGCTGGAAGATACCGGCTTTGGGCTTGCATGAAATTGCTGTCTCTACGATGGACTTTTTCTGAGGCAGAAGCAACGGGGAAACTTGTGTTTGCCATTGGTGCAATTGGATCAGCTATTAGTTTGGGTCTGCAACCCTGCTAGGACATTTAATGGCTCCAACGCTGCTTTGCAATCAGCCACAGTGAACACAGGATACTACACTTAATCTTGTGTTACAAAAGCATAGTAAACCTATACGCTGATGATGATCTTTGGCCGTCTCAGCTACACACTCCACTCTTACAGCTACTTGAGCTACTTGATCTTGATTGCATGAGTTGTTGAATGATGTTTAATTGCATAAGCAGAATAATTCAAAAAGTTATTAAAAAAAAAAATGTCTCGAAGAACCAGCTTGCATAAAACATTCACTACATTTTTTCTCACTTACCCCCTGTGGTATGTAGCTATGTGGACAGCAGCGGTTTTCTTTAATCTGGACTCTTTGCAGACTTCACTGTGCAAGCTTTTCATTGGAGCAACTTTCTACTGAAACATAGTCCCTACAGTATGATTTCTGTTCACTGTGAAGTCTGTGGATTATGCACATCGCATCATAATCTTAAAACCTGTGAGCTCCACAAATAAAATTCTATTTGCCTTCATTGTGTTGAGGTTGTGGCAGAAATGTCAGAGAAGGCTATCTGAAAACCTAGAGCTCTATTCACACAGGACTAGTGTCACCTGGGGACCTCTGGTAGTTTGAAATAATGGCAGAGGTCGCCTGTGATCTTTATCCTGCACAAATCTGCCATGTCCTTAATTTGTCAGTTGAAGATTTCATCTCAAACTCATCTCACGTTTCTGCGCTCTAGGCACCTGGCATTTTTGCTGGAGCGCTCTGAACTCCTCGGCTTGAAAAGGGTTTTTTCCCATTGTCCAATCGGAAGATCTGAGAGGTGGGCCTTCTGTAGAAGTCAAGACAGCTAGTTTTCAGTTGAGAAACAATGGAGGAGAAACTGGTGGTAGCACTTCTTGGATACCCAGAGCTATATGGCCGGACGATAGACGATAGTGGGTTGTCAAACAGCCCCTGAGTCACCCTAAAATATGCCTGGAGACAGCCATCATGGAGGAGAAGCTCCTGGACCGACTGGTGGTACTCCCCGTGATCCACCCTCTTTTTTAATGGGTTTCATGTACCCACACAGAACTCCGTTTCCCTGTGCCCAAAATTTTGCTGACAGCCTCTTACCCTCAACCAGGAAGTACCCTCTGCCTGTCTGTTTAAGTAACTAGCCACAGATTACTGTCAAATAACTACAATAAATAAACACTAAACTGATAACACAGGAAGGTTAGAGTAAGGAGGTGATTGCATGGTTGCCTGGCAACAATAAAAAGGCACAGCAAGGCATTTTTTTTTTTACTAGTGGCATTCAATTAAAAAGAAGGCAGTGCGGCGCGCCTTGCATTTTGCAGCCTGCAAAACACTTTCTGTGATCAGGGCCGAAAGCCTCATTTAGAACAATGGGTTTAATCACAGTTGGATTTCTGAAATGTTTACAAATAGTTTGGAGAATGCTGTGACTAATACAGTTGAGGGTGATTTCATATGTTATTTTTTTGCATCATAACCATATAATAATCATAATTTTCCGTTCTAATGAGATGCGCTTATTTGAGATGAGGAGACACATTTCTTTCTCCCTTCTTGTGTGTCTCTCACTCTCTGCTCGTTTCTCGGAGGGCCCCGACTGAGCGCAGTTAATTTCTGATCCCCTGAGGACTGAATCCTCAGACCAGCCTAAAATAATTTAAAACTCTCTTCTCTCCATCTCCTCTCATTCTCCTTCTACCTCCTTCCCTCTCCCCGTCATGTTATTCTCTCTTGTGGTGCTCTAATTCTTTTTTTTTTTTTTTTTGTATCCCATTTTCCTCCATTCCCATGGAGGTGTGTGTGCATGTGAGACTGTGTGTGCGTGTACCACTTTATGCAGTACAGTAAAGTATGGGCGAGTGTGTGGGCTGGAGTTAGTGGAGCGTCTACAAGCAATTTCAGATCGTATCACCCCCTCATTGTCTGCCTTAAGGAGGTCTTCTCTAGCCTTGTCTTCTCTTCTTCTCCCTATTCCTCCTGGCTAATCCTCCCATCTTTCCATTCCTTTACATACTGTTATTGCCATCCCCCTTTTTCTTCTTCTTATCTTCTCTCTTGTCCCTGCTCTCCTCTCTCCGTGACCCCCGCCTCCCCAACCCTTCCATCCTCCTACCCAGATAATCACAGGGGACCAACCAGGACAAGGGGCCGGCGGCAAGGCAGCCAATCTAATCGTTCATCTGATCAGTGGGCGCTTTACATCGCCACTGTGACGCCCAAATAAGGTCCCAAAGGAGCTCAACACCTCTTTTATCTCTCTGTCAGGGAGATGGTCTCTCTCCTCTCTTGGCTGTCCCCTCTTTCACTCTATCTTTGTCCTCATGCTCGCTCTGTCTTATCGCTCTCGTCTCTCAGTCTCAAACAAAGAACTCGAGGCAAAGACTTTCATGTGATACATGCTCTTTGTGTGTGTGTTAATTCCGCTAATGTAACTTAACAATTATAAGGCCTTCTTGCAGTGTTTTTTGTTGAGTGCTACACATTTGTGTTACCAATTTATCAGGTGCTCCTTTATAAAATAATGCATTCTCACACAGCAAGCCTGCAATTAATCCTGTTCAGCCTATTTGTCATGCCATTTCCTGTTTATCTATTTATATTTATAAGGCTTATGATGTTCAATTTCTTAAGGCTGTATCAGAGAGGTGTTGATTCAACTCTGGTATTTTTTTGCACCTTGTGGTTTTGAATCGGAATTTACTTTATTGAAATGTGTTTTTAATATCCTGTCTTCTTCATGCATGTAAAATGGATAGAGAAAAAACACAAACTCACAATCACATATTTTCTCTCTATGGCCATCAAAGGAAAGAAAAATGGTATTCATATTAGGTGCACTTTACTTGGAGAACATTCATTGCATTGTACATTAAGGTCCTTTTCAATTAAATGAAATATTTCAGCAACAATTGGAACCTGAAGAGCTTAAGTGTTTGCAATGTCTGCGGTAAGGATATGAATTAATCTACATGTAAAGCAACTGTTGATAATTTTTCACCTGAAGAGGAAAAGGATGTGCTTTAGAGGAAAGTATTGAACAAAAATTTAAAAGCAACACCTTGGTTTAGTCTCCATCTATCAAATGAAGTCTACTGAGAAGTAAGCCAGGAAAGACACTCTATCTGCAGCCAGAGTGTCAGTTAATTAAGTGTTCATGCATCTGAACATGTGTACAGGTCAAGTTATATGTGTCTGTGTTAGCAAGTCCAGGTAGGTAGATCTATATTTCTCTCAAAGTTTGGTCAAAATGTTTTAAAATCTGTTAGTGATCGCATTTTTTTTTTTTCAAGA
Organism: Epinephelus fuscoguttatus; assembly: GCF_011397635.1. Lineage (NCBI taxonomy): Eukaryota > Metazoa > Chordata > Actinopteri > Perciformes > Serranidae > Epinephelus > Epinephelus fuscoguttatus. The sequence goes on from NC_064756.1 coordinate 14,384,314, forward strand.
TAATCCACCTGACAGGTGTCGCATATCGAGATCAAGACAGTATTATTACTACACAGGTGTGCCTTAGGATGATCACACTAAAGGGCCACTCTAAAACATGCAGTTTGATGACACAACACAATGCCACAAATGTCATAAGTTTTGAGGGAGTGTACCATTGGCATACTGACTGCAGGAATGTCCACCAGAGCTGCTGCCTGGGAACTGAATGTTCTTTTCACTGCCATACGTTTTCTCCAATAATGTTTCCATGATTTCGGTAGTACATCCAACCGGCCTCACAACTACACAAGTTGTTTACGATGATGAACTGTGGTCAAGTCAAGATCCTGGTGAGGACAACGAGCATGCAGATGAGCTCCCCTGAGATGGTTTCTTAAGTTGTGCAAACCAATAGTTGCATTAGCTGGTCAGGTGGGTGGTCTCAGATTATCTTGCAGGTGAAGACGCCAAAACATTCTCACTCCAACCTCCACATGCGACATGCAAGGTATCTTGGATGCACTGGTTGTTGACTTTCTGGGACACCATGTCCATGTCCACCATGTTCTCTTCTTTCAAGATACACTTTCGTTTTCGCAGGAAATTTACCATTTACATACAGTGTCACTGCGTCAGTACAACACCCAGAATTGACATTTGTTTTCTTTCAACAACAAACACACATGGTTGAGTAACAAATACACGTAGATAGGTTCAGGCAACGAACGAAAGTGGTTAGGTTTCGGAAAAAATACAGGGTTGAGCTTTAGAATCTTATGGGACGCCAACACTGCTCTTCTCTGGTGAAAGTCGGTGTTTGTTGGACCCATCCACCACCCATCCCGCCCGCCCTATTTGGACTTTCACTACTTTCGTCCTTGTCCTGCTGTGTTTCCCCCTGAAGCCGGCCGACGCGATAAACTATAACGACAACTGTCTGCATATCATGCTGACGCTGAAGGACAGCTTTTTTCGTTGGTTTTCGTTGGTGAGACCGAGCTCAAGATGCTGGATGTGGAGTCCCTGAGCTGGTGTCATTACATGTGGTCTGCTGTCATGAAGTCGATTGGATGTACTACCAAATTATGGCTTATGGTAGTGAAATCAACATTCACTTCATGGACAACAGCACTGGTGGGCATTCCTGCAGTCAGCTTGCCAATGGCATGCTCCCTCAAAACATGTGACATCTGTGGCATTGTGTTTTAGAGTGGCCCTTAACTGTGATTATCCCAAGGCACACCTTATGTAGTGATGATGCTGTTTAATGGGAACTGCCTATTGGTCCGACAGCCCATTGGTCCGACATCCCATCGTTCCGACCATATTAAACCCATTGTTCCGAAGTCCGTTCCGAAATCATCATGATGCCCTGTGGTTAAGGTCTGGTTAGGTTTAGGCACAAAAACCACTTGGTTAGGGTCAGGAAAAGATCATGGTGTGGGTTAAAATGAAAAAGAAAGTGGCAAACACATAAGCCGTGAGTCTGCTTCGCCTCAAGCCTTTCCCAGCTGACCCAGAGCCGGTCGCGGCGCACCATCAAGGTAGAAATACGCCCGCCGGGAGCTGTTCAGCACCACGGACCATCGGACTAATGGGATGTCGGACCAATGGGCTGTAGGACCAATGACATGGACCCCTGTTTAATCAGCATTTTGATTTGCCATACCTGTCAGGTGGATGGATTATCTTGAAAAAGGAGAAGTGCACATTTACTCACATCTGTGACGAAAATTTGAGAGAAATATAAAAGAAAAGAAGCACATAAAAGAAGTCTTAGATCTTTCACTGGAGCAAACGGCAGCAAAAACAAAAGTGCTGCGTTCAAATTTTTGTTCAGTGTTTTCTTAAAGTAAGCAGTATATAATCTTACCGTCTCATAGTCATACCACACAGCATCTGGGACATATGCCCGCACCCTGTCCATACCCTGCAGAGAACAAAAACAACATATGTCTTTAGATGTCTGCATACCTGAACGAATCTAAACGTTTGTTGTTGCCCTTAAATACAACATTATATACCTCTGATTTGTGGAGTAGACATCAAAAGGTGTCAGCTTTGTGTTTCGTGTGAAAGCACGCCTGTGTTTGATTTGTGTTCACAGCCAGTAACACCAGCTTTACCTCACTGCACCACTCCTGACACTTTAATCTCACAAGGCTAAACATGAGGAGAAAAGCGACAATACACCACAAAGGAAAACGTTTCTTGTCGCTATAAATCACTGCAACTTAATCATAAATAAGAAGAAGATAAAATGTTTCCATCAAGGAGAGTTATTTCAAAACAGCCTACCATCTGATATAAAGTTTCCACAAAGCCCTTGTGACATTTCAGTCTACAGTGCTATGAGGCAACAGATGATGGAAAAGACAGCATCAAGCGACGACTGATAGGTGACAGCCTTTGATAGCTTAAGGTGGTGGACAGACAGGAGCAATCAATAGAAGAGCGCCAAGTCTTTGATAGCGTTGTCACTTCCCTGCTCTTTCTGACAGGGCAGAACAGAGGGGGAGAGAGAGATAAACACAGAGAGAGCACAGCAAGAGAAAGAGCGAACTAGAGGTCCTTCTCAAAACAGGCCAAATTGTGAAATACACTATGTCAGCCGTGTAGGCCAAGGCCGTCTGTCAAAGGCAACGATGGCACCAACATCTCTCCCCTTTCTCTCTCTCTCTCTCTCTCTCTCTCTCTCTCTCTTTTCAGCACCATGTCCTATTTTGTGGCCCTCTGAGTCCTGTTATTAGGAACAAGAAAGAGGGTTGACAGGAAGCCAGGAAAGAACAAACAGGTAAGAGAATATGGAACAAAGGATAAATAAACAGAGGCAAATGAGAGCAAATTTGAAATGCAAAACACCCGAAAAGTACATGTGAAACTCTGCAAAGAGCACAATACGATGGAGACATATTGCTATAATGGCCTGCTAATCAAATGAGTGTCCTCTTTGGGGGCCACATTCACAGTTTGAGGCGTATCACCTGTCACAACCGCTGCACAGCTTGTGGGATGACAGCCTGGGGAAATGGATGCTCCCCCCTACACCTCGTTTTCTGGTGTCTGATTTGCTCGCGGCGCCTATCACTCACCCCACTGACTAATGGGAAGGGACTGCAGGACTTAGCATGGCTGCTAACTGTGATTGAGAGGGACAAGCCATGAGGCCTGTATCCTCATTTAGACTACTGAAGCTCAGTTAGCCATAAGGTAAGATTTGATCAGGTGGGCTAAAGATTCATACTGGCAGAATGATCAGATGGTAGCTGAGGTAGATGAGAGAGGCAGTGAGAGAGAGTGAGGGAGGGAGGGAGGGAGGGGGAAGAGAGATGGGATGAAATGAAATGGGATCACAAGGGTGAGTTGACAGCAGCTGATTAAGAGAATGCAGATGAGATAAGGGAGCCAACGTTTGATGAAAGGATGAGCTAAAAAGTAAAGGGAGTAATGGGCAAGAGGGGAGGGGGGGGGAGTGGAAGCATGGATGAAGACCAGAGGGGATGATAGAGAGAGGGAGAGTGCAGGAGATCTCCCCAGTTTATCACAGAGATCAAGGTTAAAGCATCGACTGATCTGAATGATAGAGCGAGAGCATCATTAGAGAAAAGGGAGAGGCGGACGGACACAGCGATAAATAGAAAGAGACAGAGAGATATGAGAATAATGAAAAAAAGAAAAGAAAAGAAAAGTGAGTGTAGGATGTGAAGGGTTGTTAAAGATCAGCCTGTGACCTCACTCAAGAAGCTGACACTATCTCTTCATGGGGCCCTTCACAGCCTGATGCATCTGTAACAGATCGTGGGCGCTCTCTGTTCTTAATGCCTGCCCTTACCCTGGCTTAAACCACATCGCCGCCGCTCAGCAGCACGCTTTCACCACAAAAGATGAATATTCAGCCGCATCAGATCTGTCATTTGGAAAAAAAAATCCTTTTCATGTGACATAGCGGTGGTCCGAAATACTTCTGAAAGCTCGTGTCAGTGTGCGTCACTGTGCTGCTATGGTACTTTTTACAGATTAGGGCTGCCATGTCAAAACACAACAGGCCAGGTTTTGTAATTTAAAAGAAACATTAAATGTGAAGAAGAAAAGTCATACTTTACAACTTAGAAATATGGATTCATAAACCTAAAATTGATCAATTAATCAATCTGTTGGACAAATCGATATGGACAAATATTCATATCTTATCCGGCTGAATTGCGATACATGATATATATATGTATGTATATATATATATATATATATATATATATATATATATATATATATATATATATATCGGTATTTTCTACGAAATGAGCTTCAAGTTCAGTAGTCCATAACTAAAGTCCCCTGTTAATTTGCTGCATGTGTTTTTCCACAGCAGGGCAGGTAAAAGAAGTTTACCTGCTGGAGGTGAGCTGTTTGCAGAGGTGCAGGAAGAGTCTGTTGTCTGCAGCTCTTCGTCAACATCTCACTGTGGCTGTTTCTGCTTTCACTTTCCTCCCTGCTGTATTATTAGACTTGTCTTAATTGGAGAAAAGCCGCTAACAAAGTTCCACTTATTTGGTGATGAGCACATTTAATTTCCTACAGATTCTTCACAATAAAAGTCCCCCATTATTTTGTTATGTAAAAGCTTTTATTGTGAAGCAGCAAAATAAGGAAATGAGTTTTCAAGCAGTGACTTCACACAACTTCTAATACGGCTAATAGCGAACATGAAACAGTGAAATAAAGCAGATATCTAAAGTAAAAACAGGACGCAGGCGAGAAACTAAACTCCGAACCACAGAGATTCAGTTCGAAGCTACAGACGTACTGAGAGCTGAACACACAGGGACTTTTAAGAACACCGTTCTCTCTGGTCTCCTGCAGACAGAGGTGGGTAGAGTCTTGCAACACACACGGCTTGTTTGGGAGTGGGAGAAGCGGGGTTGGCTGCGGTCAGTGAGACATCACAGCTACCCACTTGAGGGCAGGCAGCCTGGGTTTTGGACCTACTCCAGAGAAGGTCCATCTGTGGCACAGCTCAGCATTGCACGGCACTTCTTAACTGATAATGGAAGCACATTTTGGTGCAGCATGGCTTGACTTGGCATGGCCAAAAGTGACAATGGAAAAGGCCCACAGTATTGTACGCATGCTGCTGTAATTTCTAGGGCTGATCCAAAATATTCTAAGCTTCTTTCGATGGCACGGGATTCGATTGTGGAAAAAAAAAAAATTGTAAGCTTCTGCGCTTTTTTTTTCGTTTTTTGGGGGGGAGGCCTTAAACGCAACACTAACCCCCACCAGTCCGATACTGACAACGAGTGCACTCAGAGCTGGCAGACATGTCCAAGAGGTCATCAGATGTGTAGTTGCACTTTAAAATATGCCCGACAACCCCCAGAAAGCAGAGTGCCAGATTTGCCAAAAGCAATTGGCATATCACAACTCAACAACATATTTGGGAAATCACTTGAAAAACGTAAGTAGTAACTAGTAGGCCTAATATGCATTTTCCAGTTCCACCGATCCACTCTGAGTCTGGTGTCAGAGACACTTCTGATGCTCTGAGTTGTGGGTGTAGTGTTGGAAGAAACTACGTTTTCGCCATTTTTTTTTTGAATGTCCATAAATGGATTCGAAGGTCAGCCCTAGTAATTTCATTCATCTGACAGACTGATTTAGTGTAGCACGTGCAACATATAGACTGATGTTGCACCGTAGACTGATTAACAGACAGATTAAACAGAGTAGCAGCTTAGTATCTATCTATCTATCTATCTATCTATCTATCTATCTATCTACTTCTGTCAGACTCAGTTGTTTTTGTTTGCTACCTTGGACCTGTTTGGTATTTTTCAGGTAGCCATGAACTTCTGTAAGCACAAGTGGGAGGGGAGATTCATGTGGGGTCTTGTATGTATCGATTGTTAGTATTGATCAAGCAGCATGGTGCATCTTTGGTGTTTTGCTGGGGTTTGGTTTAACCTAAATTCTGGGCAGACGAACAACTGTTACAGCTTACAAACTCTGTTTGTGGATGATATGCTGGCCAAATTGATTTGAAATTCAAACTCCCTCAAGCAGAGAGAATAAAAAAAAACATGTATTTTCCAACTGTATACTGCACATGTGGCTGCAGTATGACTGACTGGTTTCTAACATAGCTGTCAGAATGGGCCATGGTGCATTAAGTGAGGATTGTAAGGCTGAATGCTTCGTCTGTACTCGTCGGGGACTGGCTATTAGCTGCAGCCATACAACCAAACTGTCTCTGCACATGGTCACAGTGTCATTTAAAGAGTTTCCACATGACAGCAACATGGTGAGCAACATTTCTGAATAAGTTTATCTTAATGCATTGTGAATTCATAAATGCCATTTCTGCACCATCAGAAGCAAGGTCATAATTTGTCTCCTTGGGGATGCATTTCTTTTGCACACATTTCTCGCAATGTAGTTATGTGGCCACTTTGATGATGCCGAGCACATTGTTTTTAAAGAGAAGGAAAACAAGCAATTGGTCATAATTGTTGCCAGCCCCCAACACACCCGCCAATGATGGATTTCTTTTCATCCTTTCCTGTTTCCAGCTGCACTGCAGCTTAGCAATGCTTCTGGCCTTGAAAGGTCCCACTGTAGGTGCACTTTTGACTGCTATTTGTTTGTCATGTTTATATTTCTGATTAGCAAAAATAACAACCTTCATAGTCACCTCATGGCCCTTCCTTGTCCCCACCCTTAGGACAGCTTGAACCCTGAGGCACTGCAAGCATAAACCTCTCCACTTCTCGTATTAGAAACTTTTCCACAATCACACTGATTGAAGTTACTTTATCCCCGGCCCCACTATGAATCCAATTCGCTTTCCACTATTCTGTAATTCACAAGAGGCCATGCTAAATTGCTTATTAATCAGGCCACTTTGACATGACCGCAATCGCTGTGTAAGCACGCATACACTTGCACGTACAGGCACGCACATTCACAAGTACACACAGGCTCACGGATACACACGCACACACACTGAGACAAACATGCACAAACACACATACACACTTCTATCTACACTTCTAATCTGCTAGTAATGAGGTCAGTGCTCTCATTAGAGCTGAGAGAAAAGAGGGAGGATATGAAAGAGAGAAGAAAGAGGGATGAGAGGAGGGGAGGGCAACAAAGAAAATCCCATGTCATGTTTTCCCAGTGGAGGTCAGGGTGTGCGTGTGTATGACTGCTTGAGTGTGTGCGTGAGTAACTGATCATCTCATCTGCATCATCTGCAAGACACATTTCTTTGTGTACTACACGCACGTGTCTATATGCACTGCATACAGTAGTATAGTGAAGTTACTGTGTTAGATATGATACAGGAGCCGCAAGTACATTTTGGTTGAGCGCATACTTGAAGGAGCACATCCATATATATATATATATATGTATATATATATATATGTATACATGTGTGTGAGTGTGTGTGAGAGACAGATCTGGGATGTTTTTTCTTTTCTTTTTTTTGTAAGTGTTGTCTGACCGGGTCTAGTACAGGTGTGATGAGCAGGTGTTTTCCCCACAGGAACTGGCGGTCCACGGTCCAGGTGGCGCTGTCAGAGAAGAACCTTGGGAGTGACAGAGAGAGGAGTGTAATCCAGTAGATATCTTTTTACTGATCCTCTGGCTAACAAAACAAAGCTTAGACTAGATTCACTGAGTAAAAGCACCACATCCTCATTCAGTAAATACCTGTCTGTTTATTGCAGCATGCATGTCAGTATGTAACACTGTTTACATCCTCGTAAATCATTATTGATCCAAGATTTTTCAAATTGGAGTTGATAAAAAAAACCAAAAACACATATAGCACATTTTCTATTGAATGAATTGTGTTAAACAGACTTTTCCAGCAAGTGTTACAGCTAACCCACTGCCTGTTATAATTAACCCCACCCATAGGGTACACTGCAACATTTTACTTCCACCACTTCTTAATGCAATTGTAGAAGAAAGGTCAGTTCTGGAAAAAAAAAAAAAAAACAATAACTGTCCATTTGTTGCAGAGATGTGCATGTTCTTAGAATAAAACAAAAATTGTAAGGATGTTCAAGGATTGCACCCCGCTCTCCCTAACTAAATCTTATTTATTTATTAGTTATTTAGTCATTTATTAATTATTTAGTTCGTCTAAGCTGAGCACTGAAGTCACGCTCGTATTGCGTGATTGGCGTCAGGTGTTTGACGTATGCTTTACAATGATTGGCTCATCCTGTGAGTGAAGTCCAATCATATTCACGCAGGTGCACAGCGCGGACATTACAACCTGTTTGAACGTCACTGCTCGTTATGTTCATGTCAACGCGTTTGGTGCCGCAGCTGACCCCGGAGACTTTTTAACGGAGTAAATACTGGCCGTGCGTCTTCTGCCGCTGCTGCCCGCGTGCGCTCAGCTGGTTGTCAAACAGCTTCTCCCTCAGGTGCCGCAACAGAAGGGTTTCTGTGTTTGCTGTGGGACCGTGACGACTCTGTCAGCAGGCTGCTCATCACCACGATACCGGGGTGGAGGTAAGTGCCTGCTGCTTTGTGGTCGCTTCAGCTTGTGTTTGCTTAGTAATGCCAGTAAGCTAGCTATGACTGTTGTTGGCTGTGTCTGGGTCCAGCTTTGCTGTTGTTGCTGCTGGACATTTAATTTGTGATGTGCATGAATTATTGGCATCCATGTCCTCTGCATGTGAGCACGTGATGTTGTGCTGCTGGCTGTTTGCAATCTGCTATGCTGCTGGATATGCGCATTTGAAATCTCTGTGTATTTATTTGCAATGAGTGTGTACTAATTTGCATTATTATTATTATTATTATTAATCAAAAAAGAAGTTTAGATGAGTTAATGTGTTGTGGTGTTGACTTGTGACTGCCTTCCTGGTGCTCCTGTATGGCCTGAGTTGGTTTTGGGCTTGTCTTCCCCTGGAGCTTTGAAGCGTTTTTACCTCATGCATGCCACAAAGATCATTTGGGACTTGACAATGGTCATTTATTTCATCATGGCATATGCTCCTTGAGGCCTGGCTTGCCATTGCTGTTTGCTACTACAGCCCCACCACCCCAACATCCTCCTGTGTGACATTGTATATTGATGATTTAACAAAGATTGATGTCCATGTATGTATGTATTATTGGGAACTAGCCAGTGGTGTGTGGTAGTTATGATGGACGGTGGTGGGATGCTATCATGGACATAGTGACCTCAGATATAATGCCAATAAGTTTAACATTATGGGTGTTAGAAGTAAAGAAGACAGAACATTTCCTGAATTCTTCTTATCTGGAATTGCTCTTAAAGTTTTTATGAAGTTAAATATCTCGGCCAACGATTTATCTGATAATAAAGATGTCCACAAACAGTGCTGTAAGTTGTATGCACACGCTAGATGGCTCTTTTTAGAGCATTTTGTACCCCGCTGTATACTGCCCACTTATGGTGCTCCCATAAGAGGAGCAACATGCAAAGATTTAATGTGGCCTATAATGATGGAATGAGACCGCTTCTTATACTTCCATGATGGTGCAGTGCCAGCCAAATGTTTGTAAATGTTGGTATGTCTGCCTGCCCTGCTCTTATATCGATATATGTGCAGGCTCTCTGTTTGTGGGTGCAGTTTATTGAAATTTGTCTTTTTATATGAACTTGCATAATGTAGTGTTGGGCATTTCTTGTCTTTTTTTATATACATATTGTATTTATTATACTGTACCTTTTTACGTAGACGATTGTCTGTTTTTATGTGGTATGCTATGGACCTTTCTCTGCGTCCTCGAGTCATTATTATTATTACTATAGCGTCTCATCACATGATCAGAGACTTGACAGTGGATAACATTAACATACATATTACCTAGCAATCATCATTGCATATCTGTATATCAAAATGAAGGAATATTTTGCACATCTGTTTTCAAACAGGTGTGTAGGAGAGGGACGAGAAGAATGAAACTTGTAGAAACAGTGTGTTTGCCTGGTCACCGAAACATTGCAGCAGCATTAAAATCATTATTTTCGCAAGTTAGACCATGTGCGGGAGTCTTTTCTACAAGTTTTATATCTGTATATCACAAAAACTACCAAAGAAAATGAGACATTATTGATTTAATTGAACAATTTTAAGAGTTTATTATAGTTTATTTGGAATAAGCATTTTGTTCATTGATGCTACTGACTATTTTACAAAAAAGAAAATCATGGCAGAGACAGGTTTGCCTTTTTCAAGTGCATATATAGGAAATGACACTATATCTCCAAGGTGGCACCTACTTATAAGGGCCCATTCTCAACCCAACACATTGTTGGAGGACCCATTCTCTCTCTGAGTTCCCCCACCTCATGCAACCACACTGCCTACACTGTCTATATCTACGCCCCTGGGACTAGCTCCCTCAGATGACTCCTTGTCACTGCTCCGATGCCGTGACAGCTCCCTCGATCAGTAGAGCCCTTTCCACCAAAAATAACGTTCGCTATAAATGGTCAATTCCTTAATGCGAGTGTCCCTGTCTGAACTGATATTATGAGGACAGTACACTGACACTGACAATATTTTGAATGACTTACTCATGCATGACAGGACGTACGACGGTCTCCCCTGTGGTGTGGGCTTTGTAGAAGAGTGTGTAGAGGTAAGGCAGAAGTGTGTATCGTATCCTCAGGTAATGTTTAGAGCTCCTCACCAGCGTTGAGTCGGGGCCGTACGCAGCTGGATCCTGGGGCTGGAGACAGAAAAATGAGGCTGATGAACACGAGAGAAGAAAAAATCTGATTTGTCTGCATGCGGGGAAAGAGATGGAGAGATGAAACGGAGAACTTGAATTGGAGGGACGGACTTGAAGAGAGAGGAAGAAAGGTGTGATAGGAAGGAAGACAAACTTTCTTTTTCCACCACCAATTTATTCATGATGAATAAGTGGACATTAACCTTATTTATAAAGATTAAAATGGGAAATTAACTTTACATAAGACTAATCTAAAAGCAGTGTTTGCAAAGAGAATGAGAATGAGAGAACTTGAGAGAAAGAAATAAAGGGGGGAAAGTGTGTGAGAAAGAAACAGAAGTATGATTTAATTTCTATGATAGTGGAGAGTGAGAGGGTGATTAGCTGCTAACAGGCCGTGCTCCTCTCATCTGGCTAATCATTTATGCCCTCAGCACCTCTGAGAGTGTGATGAGGACTGTGTGTGTGTGTGTGTGTGTGTGTGTGTGTGTGTGTGTGTGTGTTTGGACTGGCCTGCATGGCCGTGTGATGAGAGCCATGATTAGGGCAAAGCAAAGGTCACACATTAGCTGTCTCGTTTAGTGGAAATCGTACTTCAGATTCATCATCATCATGTCCCTGTCCTCCAGCAAATACAACCCGCTTCCCCCTTCCTCCTTCCAACACACACCATGTCTTACTCACCCCCACCCCGACCCGACAGCATTACCTCAACGCTGTGCTATTTTTGCAGCAGTGATGAGCATGGAAATGTCACATGAAGAATGTTGCGAGGGCATCAATTTTCATGCTATTCAATGCTGCAGACTGACTTTTCTCCATCGAGTTATTTGTGTTCATCTGCAATAATAGCTCAGTATGTAGCATCAATATAAACACTGTTGTAGGCCCAGTGGGCGCTTTCCCTGTGTCTCTCTGTGACATTTGATCTGATCTGACATTTACATTTATAGTGTGCTTGTTGGAGATAAACATAAATATCACTATCTTCATCATGATCATCATTTTTATTATTATTATAATGCATGTTTAGAGTGTTTGTCGTGAATCTGGTCTGCCACTTAGCATTCAGATTTTGCTTGGCAACCTCAACTAGTTAAGGCAGGCTGCTGCATTATGAAGCAGAGGGCCCATGGTTGTACTAATAGCAATACTGTAAAGAGTTTGTTTTGCCCTTTCCAAAATTTAAAAGTAAAAGATCAACACTGTAAGAAATGATCTGTCCCAATATAAGCTACAAATGTGAACATGGCTTCCTGTCAGCTTTACTACCTGCAGAAGTAACCCAGCATCACTTCTAAGGACAGATGAATTTCATACGACATTATTTTGTGGAGTCTTATGGTGCTTTCAGACCTAGAGTTGTCTTGCTTTGGTCTGAATCAGGGACTAATTTTGTTAAAGAGTTGCATAATTGTCTAGAGTTGGTTCGTGTTCTCACGGCAGCATTTACAAGTGGACCAGATCAAATGCCTGCGCGAGAAAGCTGCTCTTGATTGGTCAGAATTTCCATGTGGGAAAAATCCAGGAAGTAAACAAAACGTTGAAGAAGAGTACACTTGCAAGATAAATGTGACACTTTCTAATGTCAACTACGCAGGTTGATTTTAGCGCTGGTCATCGTGGACTATATTGCTGTCATTGTTCATTTTAGTCAAACCATACAGTTTGAAAACGAGGCACGGCTCCAACTAGAAAACAATGTTTTGATGCATTGGATGTGCTGAATGTGCATATTAAGGCAGTACAGGAGGAGGTGCACATTAATAATCCTCCAGGACTGTAACATGCTCATGTTTAACCCAAACAATGTGTCATGTGACTGCAGTTGGTTCAGATCCAGGTCGGAGCACGTTCTCACCACAAACGTTTGTTTGTAACTGGACTGAGACCACCTCTTCAAAAAGGTCTCAGTCCGGTTGTTAAGAAAATTGCTTAGTTCTTATAATTTCTTTTTCTTGTAAAATTTAAAGTGAAATATATTGTTTCAAAATTACAAATCATAAAGTATAAATATGTCTTAATCACCCAAGTACATAAGCTCAGTAGCTTAACAGAGTCATTTTTCTTATTGTACTGATAACACCAGGTCTAAATAGCTCTACTCTGCAGTACATGAAAATGCTGTTTCTTTATTTCCACATCATCAAAAATCATCAACTTTTTAAAGACATTTTTTCATGGGACCTGTTTGCTTTAGCCTCAGTCTTTTACCATGGTGTCATCAAGTGAATATTTAAGACCATTTTACAGAGCTCTTATTTACATTTACATCAAACAAAGTCAGCCAGAGGCAGTGTTTCAACCCACTCATGAGCTAACGTTACATCAGGGGTCAGCAACCTTTACCATCAAAAAATCTGCAATACATATTTATGCTTTATAGTGATGGCAACACAGCCTTTTAAATCTAAATTAGCCTTTAAACATTCCTAAAAGCTCTAAATGAGCATTCATTAATAAGTTTTACATCAAAGTAGCTATTATATATGATTATTTGGTACTTAAACTTTGCAGCGTTAGTGGTGTAAGCAAACGAATCTGTCCACTCACTCTGGAATTCTTTCCTTTTTGGATTGGAATCAATAGCTAGCCTCACTAAGGAGACTCAAGGCTAACCATCACTACTGAGATTTGGCAGATTTTAGGAGAAGGTGCCAGGCCATAGAGGCCATGTATGAGGCACATTTGACGAGATGTTAAAACATTTCTTTTAATTTTTTATTCAATGTATACAGTTGGGAAATGTAAGAATCCCTTAAATGCTATAACAGTGATGGATGTAAACTAAAATATTAAAAAAAAACCCCTGTTATTCAGATCCATATAAGTTTTGGTCAAAGCCACAGGGAGCCACTGGATAAAGGGCCAAAGAGCCACCTCTGGCTTCTGAGCCAGAAGTTGCCTACCCCAACATTAGATTAATTATCTTGCTAGCTACAGCTGATAAAATGGTCTTATAACTGTTGTCTCTTCATTCATCAAGCTCAGTAGTTATTAGGTTGCAGCGGCATACCTTGAAACAGATGGAGAATGTCACCTGGGCATGCATCTTCTGTCCTTGTCTCCTGCCTTCCTTTATTCAACCAAGGGTCATTGTGACTGATAATAATGATTGTGTATTACCATATACCGTAAAACAGTTGCATTGTCGTCAGTTATTGTACCATGAAAATCCTATACTGTTGCAACCCTTGTTGTCCTCTTGAAATGAAAAGCTGCTTTTACCTAAAGGGGGGTGAATAATCAATTACAGGACTACGTTTCTTTTCTTTCTTTGTTTTTTTGTTAACACATCATCACATAACCAGAGCCACAGCTGGAGTTGTAGGAGGTAGTGCTGTGTATGAGTAGAGAGAAATAACGCTACCCTGATGCCTATGGGGGCCACCTAAGCTGAGATTGCCTTGATATTTTACAATATGTTGGCCGTGTATCCGCCATATGGCACATCATATTACAGTAATTTAACATAATTTAGCATCAACGTTATCCTTTTACTAAAATGTAAAATCTCAACCTCTTTGATGAGCATCAGTCTGGCGCTGAGCTTGTGAGCTTCGTTTTACTTCAGGCTCAGATGTTCCAATACCCACTGCAGCTATAATGGATTTTCTACAGCTAACATTCCCAGTGTTAAACCCAAAATCAGAGGTCCCACTGCTCCCATTTTACAGCACAGTTGTACTAGTGCTGGTATGATGACAATCTCCATGGATACTGAAAGAAGTTTCTATTTTTAACCGCTTGGCGTTTTAATGCACCTATGCAATGTTATGAAATGAAGGGTATACCCTGCAGCACTTTAGACCAAACAAAAGCAGTGTGATACATAAATCTAAAACTGACAATCTAATATGAAATTGGAGAACAAAACGCCTTTACAGTACCTTGTAGCCCTGAGCGTTGTGGTTCCGGCTGAAGGGATAGAAAGCTCCCACCTGCATCCAGCGACGGCATAACTCTTCACTGGAGTCGTCAAAGAATCCACAGATGTCAGCTCCAATCTGACACACAGGAGGGGACGACAGCTTGACATTCAGCCAGAACCTACAGTGTATTTCTATTAATGTCTGAAATGTTGAATTCATTGTATTGGGATTGTACAGTTGGCATGCCATTTGACAAACTGATGCTGTGGATTCCAGCTATACATTGTATGTTGAAACCGAAATAAAATAAAGGTCTGTGTGGACTTACATACATTACAAGTGTCAATCCAGGCACCTTCAGGAGGAAAACGCTGAATTTGAGATCGACAAATCTCCTGCAGTCGTAAAAAACTAACAGCGACGTGACAGCCGGCCACATATTTGTCTTTTAAAATGGCTCCCTTGATGTCTGTTCAATTCAGTCAAGATTTACTGGCAGACAGTAGATGTGGGCAGTGATCTTTATTTACATTAATTGCACAATGGACTCCAAGAAAGAGACTTCAGTCAAAGGCCAGTCTGCAGAGACTTCTTGCTTTCTATTGTTTACTACTGGCCACATTTTACAACAGACTCAATGGGAGGGGATCGATCCAAACTCCATTTCTCCTGCTCTCTCTTTCTGTCTCCCTCTGTTTGTTTGTGCGTGTGAGTGTGCGTGCGCGCGTGTGTGCTGAGGTTCCGAAAATCTGCTTGACACAGTCCCACCAGGATGTAGTTGGCATCTATAAGACCACCCGATGTGCACAGCTGGAGGTGTGTGTATGTTTGTGTGCGCTTGACTCCCTGTTGTTTTCTTACTGCTGTTTGCACTACAGATACACACATGTATGCAGTGCAGAGTGCTCTTGGGTACGGACTAGCTGTGTGCTTTTTTTTTGTGTGTGTGTGTGTGTGTGTGTGTGTGTGTGTGTGTGTGTGTGTGTGTGTGTGTGTGTGTGTGTGTGTGAACGTGGTTCCCACAAAGAGAACCTGTGTTCTACCAGACGTTTTAATGGATCTTGTTCCAGGCACACTTTTTCTTGCCTGCCCTTCTGTCTTTATGCTTATGCCTGAACATAGATCTCAATTAGCAGCTGAATCCTCTGGAAAAAGGCAAAAGGGGAAATCTTCTTAATGCCAGAACTACGTGTTAAGTAAACTGAAACACGTAATACGAGCTACAACTGGCTGTGGCTAACTTTCCAAGCTTTGTTACAAGGTCTTTTTGTATGATATAAGTGTTCTACATACCTAACAGCATTTCTGTCTCTTTCATGAGACGTATCTGGGGGGGGTCTGAGCCTCAAGTGAAATGTGCCTGTGTTAATGGATATTTGCTAAAGAGCTTTTGGGTGCATGGAGTTTTTTCCCTTACATTTATGGGCAATTGAAATCAAACAAAACATGACTTTTTCCTCTGCATGCGTGCTGTGACGATCTCGGTAAAAAGGCTTGAAATGAGGTCCAAATTAAAATGTTAAACCTGAATTTTGCGCCGCCGTGTTTGAATCTGTAGTTCAAGTGAAAACCTGAAGAGATTACTCCTTACAGTTCTTTTAAGCCCTGTCATTGCAACCAGGTAGAGGCATTTTTTTTCCTGTCAAACTCACTTACTTTAAGCGTAATATGAACAGTATTTGCCCTTCCGTGAAGGTTTGCTACTCACATAGGGAACCCCAAAGAGCCCAAACTCTAGCATGCCAGGGATGGCCCATTTTATGTCGTTCCAGTTGGCAGCATTGTCCCCCAGCCAGTGACCCGAATATTTTCCCACACCTGGGAAGGAGGAGCGGGTCAACATCAGGGTACGGTTTCCTCCAAACACACGCTGCAGAGCTCTGTGGGAGGGTGAGGAGGCAGCGAGGAGCGAAGCAGAGCGAGAGGAGGAGAGAAAGAAAGAGGTCGTTGAGATAAAAAAGGACACGGGGACAGAGAGGAAGGGTGACTCAAACGGCACAAGGGAGAAACAGAAATCAAGCACATATACACATACATGGTCACAGGGCAGAGCCAGATATAGATATTAGATGGGGACAAAGCCAGAGCTAGTTGTACTTTTCCTTCCCCATTGTACATTATTATTTTGTTTGATGAGGGAAATCGAAGAGGCATTGATTTCCATGACAATATGAAACCCTGATGATGTTTACGAAATGTGTCTCCTGCCAATAATACATTTTAATTAGTGGACAGAGGGAGGAAAGGGAGGGAGGAGAAGGAGGAGACAAAAGAAAGATGAGCTAGCTTCATTACCAAAGGAGTGACTCAGCAAGTCCACTTCAGAGGGCTTGTTTTTAATGGTCCCCAGTGCTTATGCACATGCCCATGTATGTGTTAGTGTGTGAACATGTGTATGTAAGAATTATGCTTTCCTTTTGTGCATATGTCTTTGTCACCCGTGTATGTTGTGATGGGTAATACTATAGCAGGACATTGTGCCATTAGTAAAAGCAAGCTAGAGTTGGGTTTCAGTGACAGCTATTCACCATACTAGGGATATTCTGAATGACCTTTTTTCCCATAAGTTTAAATGGAAGTTTATACTAAGACTAGTCAACGAGTTGAAAAGTTAAAGAACATTCAGAAAACAGTGAGCTCAACTTAGCCCCTGGACGCAGACTGGCCTATCATAATGTAGCATTGGGCCAGATCAGACCACAGTCCGACAACACAGCTTCGCTCCATTGGCTCTAATGCAGTCATTTCAGATCTCCTTCATTTTCAGGCTGGTTTTGTGGATTTGGAGCTAAATGTTGTGGCTGGGGCACGTTGTGTATTAATGATACTCGTTACCTGGAGAGGCTGGAAAAAGACATACGTTTCTTCCCTGTTCCAAAACCAAAATCAGACCCTGAAAAGTGTAGGGTTAGCTAGCTAGCTACTGAAGATATAGCCTACTGAATGTATACACATGCTGCTTTTGCTTTTTAATGATTATAACAGTGAAACAGAGGCCGACCCTGCTGTACAGGAACCAGTGAAGGGAAGCAGGGGAACTTTGCTGATATTCAACCAGCTGTGTGTCATCACAGTGTGTGCAGATGAACATTGTTTGACTTCCCCTGGAGATCCCTGCCTGTCCAGCGACAGAGGTTCGGGTGCTGGCAGCGGCACGGGGACAAAGCCAAACACCATTCTTCTGCACACACGCTGTGATGCCACACAGCTGGTTCAATATCAGCAAAGTTTCCCTTTATATGCATTGTCTTGTGTGGCGATCAGCAGTGATGTGGTGGTTCACTTTTACACTGTGATCTGTAGCCTATAGTTCGGCTTTAGCTTCTAACTATCTTTGTCTTTTTAACCTGTTGTTGCTGCTGAGTCAGTTTGACATCCTGGATATATCCTTCAAACACAGACTGTAGACCCCTCTGTCTGCTTCTCTCTGGAATCACTCTTTCATTTTTCCAAAAATATGATAATATTTCTTCAGGGAGTGCAGTTAGTTACAGTGTGGGCTCCATGCTTACTGCGACAGCTTGTTGGATCATCGGAAAGGGGCGGGGCTTATTGAAAGGTTAATGGTGTGGCACTTTGCATCATGTACAGTACAGGCCAAAAGTTTGGACACACCTTCTCATTCAATGCGTTTTCTTTATTTTCATGACTATTTACATTGTAGATTCTCACTGAAGGCATCAAAACTATGAATGAACACATGTGGAGTTATGTACTTAACAAAAAAAGGTGAAATAACTGAAAACATGTTTTATATTCTAGTTTCTTCAAAATAGCCACCCTTTGCTCTGATTACTGCTTTGCACACTCTTGGCATTCTCTCCATGAGCTTCAAGACGTAGTCACCTGAAATGGTTTTCCAACAGTCTTGAAGGAGTTCCCAGAGGTGTTTAGCACTTGTTGGCCCCTTTGCCTTCACTCTGCGGTCCAGCTCACCCCAAACCATCTCGATTGGGTTCAGGTCCGGTGACTGTGGAGGCCAGGTCATCTGCCGCAGCACTCCATCACTCTCCTTCTTGGTCAAATAGCCCTTACACAGCCTGGAGGTGTGTTTGGGGTCATTGTCCTGTTGAAAAATAAATGATCGTCCAACTAAACGCAAACCGGATGGGATGGCATGTCGCTGCAGGATGCTGTGGTAGCCATGCTGGTTCAGTGTGCCTTCAATTTTGAATAAATCCCCAACAGTGTCACCAGCAAAACACCCCCACACCATCACACCTCCTCCTGCATGCTTCACAGTGGGAACCAGGCATGTGGAATCCATCCGTTCACCTTTTCTGCGTCTCACAAAGACACGGCGGTTGGAACCAAAGATCTCAAATTTGGACTCATCAGACCAAAGCACAGATTTCCACTGGTCTAATGTCCATTCCTTGTGTTTCTTGGCCCAAACAAATCTCTTCTGCTTGTTGCCTCTCCTTAGCAGTGGTTTCCTAGCAGCTATTTGACCATGAAGGCCTGATTCGCAGTCTCCTCTTAACAGTTGTTCTAGAGATGGGTCTGCTGCTAGAACTCTGTGTGGCATTCATCTGGTCTCTGATCTGAGCTGCTGTTAACTTGCGATTTCTGAGGCTGGTGACTCGGATGAACTTATCCTCAGAAGCAGAGGTGACTCTTGGTCTTCCTTTCCTGGGTTGGTCCTCATGTGTGCCAGTTTCGTTGTAGCACTTGATGGTTTTTGCGACTCCACTTGGGGACACATTTAAAGTTTTTGCAATTTTCCGGACTGACTGACCTTCATTTCTTAAAGTAATGATGGCCACTCGTTTTTCTTTAGTTAGCTGATTGGTTCTTGCCATAATATGAATTTTAACAGTTGTCCAATAGGGCTGTCGGCTGTGTATTAACCTGACTTCTGCACAACACAACTGATGGTCCCAGCCCCATTGATAAAGCAAGAAATTCCACTAATTAACCCTGATAAGGCACACCTGTGAAGTGGAAACCATTTCAGGTAACTACCTCTTGAAGCTCATGGAGAGAATGCCAAGAGTGTGCAAAGCAGTAATCAGAGCAAAGGGTGGCTATTTTGAAGAAACTAGAATATAAAACATGTTTTCAGTTATTTCACCTTTTTTTGTTAAGTACATAACTCCACATGTGTTCATTCATAGTTTTGATGCCTTCAGTGAGAATCTACAATGTAAATAGTCATGAAAATAAAGAAAACGCATTGAATGAGAAGGTGTGTCCAAACTTTTGGCCTGTACTGTATTTTGAACATTGCACACTATTTGACAAAATATGACAACTAACTAAATCAAAGTTACTAAGTAAAATGTATTGAAAAGCACATTATTTAGAAAAATAAATATTTCAGGAATTTTCATTGGGTAAGCAGGGGAGCACAAGATAATAATATTTTTAATATTGTCTTTAACTGACTAGTATTGCGTATGCCAGTTAGCAAGGGTTGCAACGTTTAATCTATTAGTCAACTAATTGCCCAGGGTTTCCTGCACATTTATTTATTTGTGGCAGTCTGCCACAATAACAGCATCTCCCATCATGGATTGATTTTCTATTTTAGGAACGCCGTTGGAAAATAGGCCTATATGCTGTTTGGTTATTCATTTCACCACACTCATGAAGCACAAAGCGTAATGCCAGGTGCAGTGACAGTGAAACTTAACCATTCATTGCACTGGGTTGAGTTTACAGCTGCCGCCACACATAGATTCTGATTCTGTGGAAAACACTGCTACACCTACACTGTACCTGGGGAACTTTTAAACTGTCATTTTACTGCTAAAATATGAACAACAGGAGGCCCCACAATATAAGATCTGACAATTTAAACTGCGCACTTTTCCCTTTATATCAATGCACCATGCATGTCTATACGTTACAGCCACATAGAAATGCGAGAAGCCTTCCTCCCTGTATATATCAAAGATGATCAGTGGGCGGTCTTGCAGCCAAATGTCATTGCAACCTTTAAGATGTCCCAAAGAACATAAAAAATGGTGTACAGAATACAGTGCCATAATAATATCTTTGTGGGATAATCTCTTCTTCTGCCTCTGCAGACACTGTACTAAGCAGTGCTGAGGCGACAGTCGAGAAGACGGTAACACCTGAAAGGTTACAGTGGCATTTTATTCAAATGCAGTGATTATTTTATTGGCATCTGAGATACATCTGAAAGCTTGTGGCAGTGATGAATCAGCAGAAAATAGCTGGAGAATATCCCACTTGGGAGGGAAAGGTGTTGGAGTCTCTTCAATAACGATGTGAGATATACTGTAACCTATCGAGAAAGTTGAATGTTATAAATTTTTTGACTTTTAACCTTAACATATGACACTTTTCCGCATCAAGGGCTCTGGATTGCGTTTGTTTAGTTTCACGGGGTGTTATTTTCCATCAGCCAAAAACCCATTAGTGCAGGTATGTGCTGCTTTCTAATTGATGCAATTTCCCATACCATCACCATTAGTGCATATTAAAATTCTGGCAACTGATGCCAACTTTAGCCTTGTGTGAAATGACTAGCTGGGGGCTGAGAGAATATAGAAATTCCTGTACTAAGATAAATGTGACTGCAGTGTTTATACCTCCGTGACATTTAAGTGGTTTGTGTTTTGTGCAGCACTTGCTCATGTGCCAGGCTGCCTATCTTGACTATACTGTTTTGATAATCTTTGAGGGATGAGTCTAATGTGCTCCTCTAAACCTCTTCTGCTATTCTCTTTCCAAATTGCTCTGTGCTTGTTTGGGATTTTGCGATGAAAACAGGGATTAGCTGCATTTCAGACCCATCTCACTCATAATAACATCATCATTTGTGTGGTACCTGAGCACAGTTACAGAGGCGAGGCAAACTTTATGTAGCATACTTAATGTAACTTAATGGGCTTTACATCCATTAGCATAACTTGATTATAGGATATACAAAAACTGGTTTGCCACCTGCATGCACAGAGGCATTATGCATATACTGAACTGGTATAATGAGCCAAATGTTTGCACTCAAGCTCGCGTGTGCTCACAACTTGCAGATGTCCGTGTAGTTCTCTAAATCGACTATAACAATACCAATTTATGAGTTCCCTGCCTATATATGTATGAATAAAGTACAAATCAACTTTAACCTACTTACTGCTTCATCAATTTCCATATTTCAGTGATTATAACCTATAATCACATTGATGCCTCTCTGTAGGCTTGTGTAAGTAATGGGCCCTTAAACCATTTCAGCGCCAGACCCAGATGAGAATTTCATTCACTCACCCTGGGAGCCGGGCTCATTAAAACATATTTCTGCACTTATCACATGGGATCCAACTTGCAAATGGTCCGCAAGAGTCACAAGCTGTGATTTAGCAGAGGACATAAGTCACTGGACTGCATCGAACTGACAGATTTCTCTGTTGCACTTTTTTTTTCCACTCCATAATTCCGTTGCCATTTCTCAATAACCTCTGATTCTACTACACTCGCTTTAAAGATTTTGTGTGCCGCACTGTTTTGACATTACACTGTGAATTCTGAGCGTGCCAGTGCCTCATTGCTCTGAAGAGGTGGCAGCAAGTTGGCCTCCGTAGTACAAGCTGGCCCGAGTTCTTCTATCATTGTGAATGCACTCACTTTTCCGTCGCCAGCACCATGGAGTACCCATACAGACTGTGGACATCATAGTGGTCCCCCCAGGCCTGCTTGGCATCCATACACAGAGTCTTACTGTACATCACCTCATCCAGAATCTCTGGGGGGAGAGAAAAGATGAAGGAGGTAAAGAGATGGGGCGAAGGTTAGAGGAGGTATGGAATGAATACAAAATATAGGATGCGGTGAGGGAAAGGGGAAGAAGGGGACAGAAGGAAGGAGAGACAGTGATGTATACTGCAATAGGAAGTGGGAACAATGAGGAAATGAGAGACAGAAAGAGCAATGGAGGGAGAGGATGACTAAGGAGGAGTGCAATAAAAAGGTGGCATCAGGGGAGCATGCCTTTTCCAGTTATGATCATCCTGTCTGGGACACAGTCGGAATAAAAGACATGGCAGAAGAGTCATTTTCAGAATTCCTCACCGGGGACCCACTACTTTAGATGAATTTTCCTCTGGACCTGAACTTACTTTATGAGCTATTGTGGCGGATTTATCAACTCGTGCACAGCATTCGGGCTACAAGCTGCAAGCCCATCACATCCTCTATTTCTTTGTAAAACGGGATGTAGATTTATGAATGTGTTTAAGCAAGGACAAACTTTCAAAGAATGCTGCCATGAGAAAGTTTTGAGACTCAACCATTTGTCTCTAAAGCAACACAGATATTGCGGATATTAAAACTAGGGATGCACGATACATATCAGGCCAATATTAGGACATTTTATAATTTTGCAATATTCCGATAATTAAGATTATAGCCGATAAATAGTGCTGATAATACGAAGCCAGACTGCTTTCATTGACTTACCAAGGGCAGCATCTACACACCTGACACAGTGGGTGGCGGCACATGTACCTTTTTAAACTTGGCTTGCAAGCCACCAATAAACACATAGAAGAAGAACAGCAACAACTGCAGCATGCTTGCAGTGTGGACGTCTTTCACAGTTCCAGAGAAAGACAACAGGATTGTGCCAAGGGTCTCTGACCGCCCGAGGCGAGTTAGACGCAGTGCTGAAGGATCATCTCCAGAGTGTTAGCAGGAGCTAATTAGCAGCAGCGGCTTGCATCCAATGGCTTGACTCTGTTGTTTAACTTAATAATAAAAACTAGCCATGTGATGCTACAGTTAGCGATTATTTGTACCATTAACTCTTTGGTTGCTTGTCTGTCTGAATTGAGTGTTAATGTGTGAGGTAAATCAATAGCTCATTGCTGTTCTACTTGGTACTTGTTAGCTAGTCTATCATGGGGCGGAGAGACTTTGCCTGGATGTGTTTATAAAAATGCTGCATAATGATATACACATTTCATACAGCAGATGTAACGCTGAGCTGCCAATGTTCATATGAGTAAGCTGTCACTGTTTGTCTCTGTTAGTAGAGCCTCTAATCTGGGCTTCATCATTTACCTCTCTCTTACCATTAATACATTTAATACTGATTAAAAGTCATTCTACTTTCACATCCTTGTATTTACTATGTTGATTTGTAGTGTAGGGTTATATGAGGGTAGTCCTTTTGACAATATCCCAGAATATCTGCCTCTGTTTCACAGCCTAACGTTGGCAGGTATGGAAGAGTTTGAACTGTTGTTTGTTTTTGTTATGTTAAAGGAGCTATATGTAAGAAATCTAAAGCAAATAGTCATAAAATCATCCTAATATGTCACAGAGACTAAGGAATAATGTTCATATAACATACTGATCTCACCGACAACAATAGTACAGCTAGAATATTCGCATTTTAAAAAAAAATTACGGTCCGCAAATCATGTTTATGTTTTGAATTTGTGTTTTGGCCTGTTGCGCCACCCACCGCCATCTACCAGTCACGCAGTCAGTAGAGTCTCAGCATCAGTTACAGTTACGACTGAGCTACAGTGGCTGACGGTGCGACTAAACCCAAACGACCTCGTTATGATTCCCAAAAACGCCAAGACAAAACTCGAGGCGAAGCGAGGGTCTATATAGGAGATGCTTGTGAACGGTGGAGATGGTTGAAAGCGGAGAAGAATTTGAAATCGTATGTCGAAGTGGCTACTCTTCTCCTTGACAGGTAAGCTTTAGCCAAAGTTGGCTAACTAGCACCATAGCTAGACGGGGATGGACATTTCGAATACTTTGAACTGTTATTCATTTTCAATCATACATTGTAGCCCATGTGCAGGTGGGTCATCGACCTGACTGTTTTTTTTTTTTGAGAAACAAACGTTAGCAGCACGGCAAGCAGCATTAGCAGTGTCCCAGTACATAGCATTAGCAGCCAGCTCCTCCCCCGCTGTATCCCGGCAGCAGCATTAGCAGCAGAGAAGCTGGACTTGCTCGAACGGTCCGCTGGAAAACCGAAGATCAAGGACGCGGTGACGCGGCCCTGCCACGGCAGCTGCCCGTGGGCAAACAAATCAGTCTCCAGCGTGCCGCTGTCCAGCAACCTCAAATCTGTAGGGGAGGGGGGGCGGACACGACTCGTGGCAGTACTTTGAATTTGAGTGCAGTAACCGTTTTGGCCACATTCTTACATACAGCGCCTTTAACCAAGTCAGCTTGATTGGTACAGTAGGTCAGGGCTATGGAATATTAGATCATCCATATTTTCTCACTACATTTTCATCTTTCTTACCCTCAGTTGTACATAAACTACAGGTTATACACTTCTCTTTAAAATACAAAAATGCGAAATTATCGGTTTTCGTATCAGTTATTGGCCATGAGAAGCAGGTAATTATCAGTGCCGGTTGACAAAATTCATCAATCAATAAATCAATCAATCAGTCCCTTTATCTGTCCCCAGTGGGGCAATTGGCTGTGCAGCAATGGGAGCAAAACATAAAAGTACATATCATATCAGTGAATCCGTAATTGAAACTGTACAAGAACAGCAAATAT
Organism: Epinephelus fuscoguttatus; assembly: GCF_011397635.1. Classification (NCBI taxonomy): domain Eukaryota; kingdom Metazoa; phylum Chordata; class Actinopteri; order Perciformes; family Serranidae; genus Epinephelus; species Epinephelus fuscoguttatus. The sequence continues at coordinate 14,409,399 of NC_064756.1, forward strand.
CTGGTACAATTGTGGTGCCTAACATATTAAAAATTCTTACTTGGAGTGTAGGGAGGGTAGTTGAGGTTGTTGTCAGCACAGCCCTTATTCGATCCTTTTTTGAAATTTGCCACCTCATTCATATCCTGCAAGTGCATCAGAGGACATCGTTTGATGAAACACAATCAAGTTTAAATGAATCATTTTAACTTATAATGATGATTTTTTACAGCATGCCATAACACTATTGTGAATCCAGGGTTCTTCTATTAAGGTGATCTCAAGCTTAAAAGATTTATTTACGTCCACTATTTTTTTCCCTCGGTAAACAAAAAGTGACCTGGGTTGAGCTGAGGTGTTTGAAGTAAGATGTGAAATTGTGTGTGTGTATGTGTGTGTTGCTGCAAACACCTCGAGTAATGAGTGAGCCAAATCCAAATTTTCAGCTGAGGAACCATTAACAGCATAATATGAATTTCAGCCTGCTTTTTGTGTCCGCCTGTGTTTGGTGCTATTTATTGGACTCCAATGTTCAGCCTGCAGCGAAGTAATTGCTACCGAAAATTACAAAAAAAAAAAAATAAAAAATTTAAGCTCACTGCCCCGGTGTGAGTGTAATTGGCTGCGGAATAATGTCACTTTCCGGATTTTCGGTCGGCGAGCAGCTAATCAGCGAATCCACACCTTCATTTTGTGTATTTAAAATTGACTTACAATCCAGAGGGCATCGTGTTTGATCTCCCTGGAGAATCGCTCATACTCATCAACCCACCAGTTGATGCAGTTTTGGCTGGTGTAGTCTGGAAACACAGTCTCTCCTGGCCACACCTGAGAGGAGAGGGAGAATGTGAGTTACGATTTTACAAGCACTTTTTAATAGTTTTGGAGTAAAACTCTGAGAACATTAGTTTGGCATCACTATGCGAGCCTCCCCGCTGACAGTGTTCACTTCAGGTATTGTTTTGGCAAAGCACAGTGTTGTACTCTTTTGACAGGACGTTTTTTTTTTTTTAAATCCCTTTTTTCATTTCAGTTTGAAAAGCATCTTCAACATGTCTTTAATTAGGCGAGAAGCGAGCCTACACAGTAGCGTACATGTAAACAACATGATGGGGCATGATTGGCTAAGATGGTGTAGGCGTAGAGAGCTCCACTGAAGCAAAAACTAGGCCCATGGAAATGTCAGAAACACAGCTTAGAGATGTGGAAGTGACAAAGAAAGGAGAACAGAAGAGAGATGAAGCACAGGAGGGGGCGGGATTGATGAGGGAGGGAGGGAGGAAGGAGAAAGGGGATAGAGAGACGGAGGAGTTGAAGAAGAGAACAGAGGAGAGGTGAAATCGATAATGCAATAGAAATCTCTGGACGTGACTGTGTGTTAGAAGTCGTCCTTAATGACATGTATTGAGAAAAATGATTAATCCACGGGGAAAGGCGGAGATTTCGTGTGTGCGCGTATGTGTGTGTGCGCACTTCTGTGTGTGTACCCTGTGTAGAGCACAGTAGATATTAAATCTCAAGGTTGCTCCATGCTAGCTATCTTTTACCTTTACCTCCTCTGCCAATAACTTTACAACACACTTTGTAGCAAAGACATGAATCATGCTTATGTACGCTCACGTGCCCGCACACACACACACACACACACACACACACACACACACACACACGCACACGCACACACACATAGATTTACAGGCAGATGTTTTTGGCAGGTGGTCAGAACTCCAAGGTCAGAGCTTATTGATAGTCCCTCGCAGTTGCCATCTCTCCTTTTCCCAGTCATTTCTTCCGTCTTTTAACTCCAGATTTTTGTCTTTTTGACGTCTCCAGCTGCTTACTAATACTGACACCCTGGGAAATGCTTTCAACAAATCTGCTGGCATTTGTAGCTGCATATCTCACTCTATCTTTATGTCTATTTGTCTGTTTTTTTATGCTCTTCTGTCTGTCAGTCTGCCTATCTATGCCATTACCTGTCTGTCTTTTCCTCTGCTTGTCTCTATCTGTCCCTCTGCCTGCCTCCGCTCCAGAGTCTCTTTCTACCTTCCATCTCGTCTGTCCCTTTTTTGCCTGATAATCTGTCTTTTTGTCTCTTGTCTCACTGCGGCTGACTTCCTGTGTACCTCCCCGTCACTCCACCACTCCGAAAGACAGCCAGTCCGTCTCCCTGTACATTGCTCTCTAATCTATTATTTGTGACTGTCTGTCTTCCTGCACCTGCCTGTTTCTCCGCCCATGTTTCTGTCTGTCATGCCTACCTTTTAAAGCCACATAGACTCCTCTCTCTCCCCGCCGCTTTGTTTACTCCCATCCATTTTTTTGCCTCTGTGCTCCGAACAGAAATGTTCGTCTGTGCGACTGAGGTCCTGCTATGATTTCACTAGCACGCTGAAACATATGGGCCACCAGGAAAAGCTTTTATCCTCATCTTTGCGAGCAATTAGCCGTCCTAAAAGCGGAATAACTACCAGCCTGTCTCTGTATCTCCTTTATCACTGACACCACCACCACAAAGGGTCGTTTCACAAAGACCCCACTGTTTCCATAATCAGGACACATATATTCATATGGAAATAAACTGGAATCAATTATAATCCTACAGTACACATGCGTGCACTGACATAAAGCGCAAACAACCAGGAATAGCTTCTCATTTGGAGAAGGGGGTAAACATAGATGCAGGCGTACAGACTGACTTTTTCCCTTCCCTCTCTGTCTCTCCCACACACACACACACACACACACACACACACACATGCACACCTAATCTGTGATGCGTTGATGCAGAACATTTTAAGATTAAACACTAATGCGGAATCAATGCATATGTTTGACCTGTTATAAACAGCATGAAAAAGCGATTAGCCGAGGGACTGCGCCTAATCGTGTGCATAATCAAAAGCAACACTATAAAAGCATGGGAGCAACAGACTTTTACCCCCCACCTCCACCTCTCTGCAGGGGAGAGCTTTTTAAACACATGCTCTGTGGGGAGAAGGATCAAAAAATAACATAGCAGAGGCTTGAACTTCCATTAGGGAATATTACAGTTTGATGGAGACTGCGGAGCACACTTGCATACACACAGCAAGTGCATATATTTATGCTTATGTTGCATGATATATTGTATAATCCAGAGGCTCAGATACTCATTGGTAAAACAGACCTTAAGCGCAGTTTAACTTCTATGAGTCAGGGATTCAGCAAGGTCCTGAATACATTCAGGAGGAATCTCACCAACATCTCTCTCAATTTATGATGATTCTTTGATGGCTATCCTCAGGCTCATTGCCTTGTATTGCATGGATTTTTTGGATTGATCTTAATGCCATGCTCCTGGAATCGTCTTTAGTACTAATTTCACAAAAGCTAGACTTGACCTTGTACCATAGCCACAACATTGATGTACAAAACAAGGCTCAGTTGGTGCTTAAGGCAAAACATGGGGCTCAAAGCAATTCCCATACCATAAAAAAACACTTGCAAGGCCTTTACAACTGATATAAAGTAGAACAACTGATATAAAGTAAGTAGAATTAGGCCGGCACATTATGGTTGGTTGGTCATTTGGTTGGTTGATATGCTCTTGTCAGACCACATCTTCGTCGGTCAGACAATCACAAGTGTTGTCTTGATCATTGATGATTGTGTCTACACCAAAATGGTTTTTTCGAGTCGAAAACCCCAAACGCTCCCCTGAAAAAGCCCACCAAGGAGCACTGTGGAAGCATAGCATACAAGGTAGAGTACTTGCTCAGGCCCTTGCTTAGGATCAAGGGAAGAAGATGGACCCGTCAATCTGTGTGACCAGCAGTATTTACTTCTAGGGTTGTAACCATACATCCATCTGAATTCATATATCTATTCAATAATCAACAATCCATCATCAACACAAGGTGAAACATCAATGCATATCATCATCTTTAAGACATGCCTTTATTTTGAAATTACCATATCTCTGTGTCACCATTTCCATCCAAGCACACCTCCTTTCTGAATATTCAAACCGTGCTATTGGCCTAGCGCCAGGCAGACAATGGCAAGCTGCCAAGAAAAAGACAATGAGGATATTTACTGATATTGTCTTGTATCGATCGCATAGCCTGGTAAGACCATCCTGATGACATGAGCTCAACATTCTGTTTTGCTGTCTGTATCAGTCCGGACTCGGTGCCGCCCCAAACAATTTTAGTGGGCAGGAGTACACCGCTTGACACCCCAGTCAGTGTACCAAAGCACTGGGGAACATATTCATCAACAAACATAGCCAGTTGATAAATCAAGCTTTTGCCAAATCCAGTCGGAAGAACAGTAAAAACGCAAGCTGTGGCCTGCATTTTATGTCATCAGCTAGAACATAATCCCTGATTGGCTGCTTTCATTGTCAGCTATGGTGCATATCCCTGATTGGCCCTGATTAGATTTCAGTTACTGGAAATGTTTTGGGGTGGCACAGAATCCAGACTGACTGCAGTTGTCCAGAGAACCACTATAATATTGTATCATGATGAAACATATTAATTTCTCTTCTATTGTTTTTCAACACCTGTACATGTAGGATGTGATAGTTGCTCTTTGTGGTGTATTTCCACCCCTCCATCACGATTGAATTGATTGGATTAAATGGACATTTTTCAACTCCCTGTGACTAGGAAAAAACGGCAAGGGTCCAGACGCACAGTGCCTTGTTGTGCTGCTGGCGTTTGTATCATAGTGAAACTATGCCATATTCCTATTCTAAGGAATATAAAAAAATATGCAGACCTAACAGTCTGGTGGAAACACAGTGCTATCAGATAGAGTCCACTCAGTGCACAGCGGTTAATTCAATTTATTTAGAGATAACATGCAGTTAAGAGTAGGTAGAATTTCAGTCGACGTAGATTTTCTTTGGTTGACTACAGCCCTAGAGTGGAAGCATGAAGTAATCATCACTGTACTTAGAGTGTCCATGGTGTGCCAAGGTTATAGGGTTTACAAATGAGCCCAAAAGTAATGACCATTTTCCCCTAAACTGTCAGTGAATGTAACAGGAGAATTTATCCAACATTAGTGTTCAATCTGACAAGAGGTTTTAAAGCGTATTCCAGAGCAAGTCTTGGCACAAGCTGCTTTAACACTACTGCTGACTAAATATGTTCTTTTAACCACGTTATTCTGAGTAAAATCCATATGCTGTTGTGTGAAAAAAATCTCATCAGTTTGTCAGTTTCTGACATGCCAGACTTGGTGCATATGGCAACAATGATGTCACATTCAACTTGTGTGACTCATGCCTGATGCCAATTGTATCATTAAGTGAAAGTGAAAGTGCACCTACTCTAAGTGCTCTTACTTTTGCCTTGTGGCTTTTTCTTTTCTTTTTCTTTTTTTTCTTTTTTTTTAAAGTGTATGAATATACAACCATATATAATGACCAACACCCCTCTTACACTTAACCCCTATATTTGACTTGTGCATCGCAACATTAAGCTTTACCATGTAGGACTTCACGACCCAGTGACCAGAACATCACTGTGACAAGCCATTTACACAAGGTACAGACACTGGACATACATGGGATGGAAGCATGGTATTAAAGTGGCATTACCATCTGGAGGAGGGAAGTCTTTGCCTGACTGGAGATAAGTATCTTATCAATGGGCTACTAAGTGTATTGTTTCCAGTTCTCTCTCGCACCCAGATGCAGCTCACCTCTCCTAACAGAGGAGTTTCTCCATCTGATTCAGTGACCCAGGCGTTCTTCGCAGTTCCACGGTCATAGGACTCATATGGAGCATTCCCTACCCTCTTACTGGTAGCTATTGCAGGGTCCTGCAGGACAAAAGAATACAGTCATAAGAATACGAAAGAACACAAATGCTAGGAATGAAGAAAAGCCATCTGATGCATTTGCTGAAACTAAAGGCTGCCGACATAATAAATGTTTGAAAGTGCTGTATTTCACTGAATGGTTTGTGCACCTGACCAAAGCAAAAGAACATAACGTTGCATCATGTTTAAATGGCACCCCTCTGAGTTTTATGCCCGAAACAATAACAAATAAATTGGCAGTGTTTTTTAACTTTCATTGTTTTATATGACAACAAGCTCCTATTGTTCGAAAAAAATATATATCTATGAAGCTTCACTGCAGCTGGAGTGTATCAACCTGACATAGCAGCCAATATTTGGTCAGTAATATAAGATTGAAAATACTGCCAAACAATAAAGGACCCAGAAATGCAAAGTAAAGTGTTGCTTTGCGGTTGCACAGGGATGTTTAAAGGTTGTATCGACTGTTAATATGTCAAACACAAAAATTGCTTGCTTCTTACCAGGATGAGGATGTATCTCTGTCCTTTCTCGTGAAGGTAGTCAGCGAACTGAGGCAGCTCGGTGAACTTGACTTTGTCATAAGTGAAATCTTTCTTATCCTCCATGTAGTCGATGTCAGTGTACTGAATGTCCTGCAAGGGAAGAAGAAAATACTATGAGCACCTCATGCACATAAAAAATCCTCTTAATATTTAGATCAGAGAGGAAATAAATCAAATTATTTACAGAAAAGTAAGTCCGAGCCTTGCTTTGAAAAAACCCTTTGGAATACTGCATGTCACAAGAATACCTTGAAGAGTTTACTTCAAACAGGTTAGATGCCATTAGATATTCAAAGCCTAATTGGAAATGCTAAAATGCTGGCATGGCTTACATGTATTAAAATAATATTTGCATCTCGCATTAATGCAAGGAATTAAAAATGACTCTTAATGTTTTTTAAAGTTACCCACTCATGCCTCCACTTCTGTGCTTAACTCGAACATATCCACTCAAAATTCAGCATCTTCAATATGACTTGAACACATTCTCCAAACACATTATATTCCCATCGCAACATGGCTAATAAACACACTATTAAGCATTTGCACTGAGCCTCACTAGGAGTAAAAAAAGCAAGACAAGAAAAGAAAAACTGCTAGCTTGTCTGACCTGCCTTTGCTGGAATTTTGGAGACCTGACGTGAGTGCTAACAACTTGGCTAATGTGCTGCTAAACCTTGGGAGGACAATGGGAATGTTAGCACATTCTTTTTTTTTACTCAGGGTGTGACTTTATGCTTGCTCTCTGTCTGTCTGTTGTCTGCCAAAATCTACTTCATATCGATAGAGCAGATGGTTTGGAAGGCTCTGCCAGATCCTTCCTCTAATGGTAATCAGCTCCAGACATATTAGGGAGAATGTGATAATGCCCTCTGTGGTCTATCTAATGGTTATCAAATATGTCCCTGAGTAGGGCAGGAGAGGAAGCAGCTGCATCCTAATGTCTTCGGATATGAAGGAGAGATTGGAGAATATCAGAGAGAAATATTGAGATGGGTCGGAAATTTGTTTGCATTTGATCTTTAAATATTACAAAGTTCAAACTGCGCCCTTGATTGGTGCAGTCTTTGCTGAGTTGTGATACTGTTGAAGTGTTTCATTGGGGACGGATAAATATTCAGATCAGGAGTTTACCTTCGTAATTAAGGAATGGAAAGGACATCAAACATCATTACTCTGTTTGGAAGGGACTTCTTACAGTTACTATTCGCAAGCCTAGACAAAGATAAGCGGTGAGGCTCATTCCCAAGAAAATGTCAACCAGAACTGGTATTTATCAAGTGTCTCAGAAGGGAAGAGGTGTTGGAGTAGTTTTAACATTCAGATCAGGATGAATGAGATAATGAAAGGAACTCGGTCGATTGATCTTTGATCAGCGCTAACATTCAGTGACGCTTGAAAAATAGTTGTCCCGGGATTGAACCTATAGAGCCCAGCAGACTCTCCATTATTTGACAGAAAGCTGGATTACCCCGTCTAAGCTAAAGGCCATCCCTATCACTCTGACTGTCTGTCGAACTCCTGCTTCAACCTTCATATCACGTCTTCACAGATAGTGTAGTGGTTAAGGCTCTTGCCTCTGGAACCACACAGTAGTGCATGAGTGGTTCAAATTTAACAAGGGGTGCGCAAGGTGAAGTATTGATTTCCAGCTGTGGTAGCAGCTAAAGAAATCCCCCACTGCATGTACTATGCATTGTCACATGACTAAGACATTTGGTCTTTGAAACGCATCCTTAAAAGACCCCTCAACGTTTGGCATCTAAGGTCAGATTCAAACACCTGCTTCTGTTTTGTCCTCAATTTGCATTCCTTGCTTTGCAAAGAAAATCAATGACACATTTTAATGTCTGTTGTTGATTGATAATAATTGAAGTGCTTCTGGTACTATGGGTGGGTTTTGTCACATAGTTTCTCAGTAACAGATTGCCTGTTTTCCTTTGTCGAGGCATTAGAGCGGAATGAATGGATCGGAGAACTTACAGTCCCACCTTACACCTAGTCTGTTATGATTTTATTGTGCATTTAGATTGTGATAATAAACACTGTATGAATAAAGACTTTAGATGCTTGAGAACTGAACACATAGCTGAGATAATAATTGTGAAAGTGCCGAACGTGAAGAGATTTATGCACCTGAAATCCATGATATATCATGGATACTTATATTTTTTAATGTGTAAAAACAGTCATTTAACATTTTTATCACAAGAATATGAACATAAAATCACACACTGCGATGGCACTTTAAGCATTAAAAGCAATTTCAGATTGACAGATTGTCAGACATGCTGCATATAGACACCCTAGGGCACTGTACAGACAAAAAACAGAAAAGCAAACAGACAGGATCTTACATATGGGAGGGCCACGGCACGGTTCCTCTCCACCGTTTTCTTGACCTCACTCAGGCTGCCGTAATCCCACCGAGAAAGCTGGAAACCCAGGGACCAGTAGGGAGGAATGACGGGCCTGCCAGTGAGCTAGACAACAAAATTGGATGCATTGTTAATGCAGTTTCTGTGCCAAGGCAACTCACAAACTACTTTGGCTCAACAGACCAACCCAGAAAACATTGCCTGTACAGTCTTATACAGTAGGTACTAACATTGTCACAATAACAGAATTTTAAACTTAGATAAAATATTGGCATAGTATAGCATAGCATAGCATATGGCTTGTCTCAAATCACATAGTTCCGTTAGTATACTTCTATGTCATATACTATGTGCAGTATATACTCATTGGCGTAGTGCGCAAATTTCGACAGGGTAGTGTTGTCTCAAACCAAACACGGCTCTTGTGCACTCACCAGAAATGGCGACCGCAAATTAGCGGTGTTTTGGTGGTGTTTTCTTTGTAAATAATATTTAGTGTTGTAAATAATAGTGGTTGTGGTTGTTTTTTGTTTTTTTTTGTTTTTTTTTTAGAGCTTTTGAGTTTTTTTATGCCGTGTTTTTGAGCTTTTTTATGCCGTGTTTTTGTCATGTTTTCACCATAGTTTGTAGTTTTGCCACCGTTTGTTTTTTTTGCAATAGTTTGTGTTTTTATAGTCCATAGATAGTTATAGTCAGTTATAGTTTTGTAAATACTGGAAGAGAAATGTCGAGGAGGTCGACGAGGGACAGGTGAGTCCTGTTGAGATTTGTGAATGAGGAGGATGGACCAGAGGAGACTGGAGTGTAGTCATCTCAACCACAGTAAGTAATACAGTGTGTATGCACTGGATATGTATTCCCAGTTTTATTACAATAATGTTTTTCAATATCTAGTGTAAATTTTCTTATGGCTCGTTTTAGAGTTGAGAATCGTTTTACAATCGAAATCGTTGCCCTCGGAATTGGAATTGAATCGAATTGAAGGTGCCTAGAGATTCCCACCCCTAATAAACGTACTGCTGGCTTATACCAGACAACAGCATAGTGGTGCTCAGTGCAAAAAACACATGTATTTGTACAATGCAGCAATGTACATGGTCACACAGTCCTTGACCGCTATTTCCAGTTTGAATATAGTCATCCCCACAACTTTGTCGCATCAGAGAGGGTATTTGGTTTTGTCTCCCAGTCCTAGCATTAATACAGTGCTTTTGAGGAGATTTAAAAATATTGAGATATATTTATTGTGTATCGAGATACGGCTGAAAAATATCATGATATTTGTATTCATTCACTAGTATTGTATAGCCCATTTCAATACCATGGTTATACAGGTTGAGGACCAGTTGCTTTTCTTCCCCATGATTTAGTCTGTGCAGCCTTGGGTTGAAAATCTGATTGTAGATTACTTTTGAGAAAGTATTGAAGTATAGATATTTTTGACAACCTTAGAACATACCCTTTGAAAAACAAATAAATAAGTAAGAAAAAAGTAATTCTGTGTGCCTCACCCAGGGTATCCGCGGGGTTGTAAAAGGTATTAAAAGGTAGTAAATGAAATTTACCAAAATTAAGGCCATTAAAAAGTATTAAAAGGTAATAAATGTCATCTGAGGTGGTATTAAATTTTCAAACCACAATCCAACTATGAGTTTTTTTTTCCATTTGTGTTAAGTGCAGACTAAAAATCCTAAAAATCCTGTGATTTTATTTATTATATAAATTATATGTGCGAGTAGGACCTGAGTGATATCAAGGATGTGATGTCAGTCAGTGTCAGGAAAAAAAACCCAAAACAAACAATTCGCGCCTCAGTCAGTCTACAGTATGCTCCGTTGCAGATTGCTGCCAAAACAGTCATCATGGGGAAATGTAAGTTTTCGGACCTCTGGTTAGAGGACGCGAGATTCAAAGACTGGCTCAGGCCAGTAGTTGGTAACAGCCAAGAGGCTTATTGCCATGTCTGTAAAAAGACAATAAATATCACCTGGATGGGGGTGAATGCTGTCAGGTCCCACATGGAGTCCAGTGGCCACCAATCAAGAATGCACCGACGTAGTGAGCAACTGCCAATTTCCATGTTTTGCACTAGCGCGACGGCTACATCACCGCAAACCTCCACCGCTCCCCTGCAAGCCACTGCAAGCGGTAGCACCGTGAGTAGACCTACGATGACAGACGTAACTCTATGCCCCACTTCAACATTGCGAGCTGAGGTGCTGTGGTGCCTGGGAACAGCAACGAAACACCACTCGTACAGCTCCAATGAGGGGATAGGAGAGCTCTTCAGGAACATGTTTACAGATTCAGAGATAGCAAAAAACTTTGTGTGTGGCAAAGACAAGACGAGCTGTTGTAGCACATCAAAGTAAGTATATTTTCTAATAATTATTAATTATGCTGTTGAGCGCGTGTGCCATATTTATCCCTGTATTGATTAAAACCAGACGCGGCCCGTCACACGGGCACTGAAGCCCAGACTTGACGGGCCCGATGTAATTCTCGGTTCGGACCGAGCCCATACAGATCCATCACATCTGGGAGCTCAGAAGAACAGACAAGCAGCCCACTCGAGCAGAAAGACAGTAAAGGGACTCTGTGTGTGTGTGTGTGTGTGTGTGTGTGTGTGTGTGAGAGAGAGAGTGAGAGAGAGAGAGAGAGAGAGAGAGAACCAACAGTAAACCCCCTCACCCCCATTCATTCAAAGGAAATTTATTAGTTGTTGGTTTAAGCATTGATGAGGTAATCGCTGTTAGTATGTTATTTTCTTTTCAATGATGTTCCTCGTTACATGTTTATTGCTGTATTTATGAAAAAACATCAACCAATATTGCATATACATCCGTAATTCTTATAATGGCTAATTAAAGAATACTTATTTTTACACTGACATATTCTTAATTAGAAGTGTTACTCAAAAAACCTGCATTTTTACACCTAATTTGAATTTTATTCGAATACAAATACAAATACTTTTTATTTATTTTTATTGGACTCAGTGAGACCTCTGTGGTTTTTTTCTGTTAGAAAATTGTGTTACTCTGTTAATATTTTTGGTGTTTGATTGCAGTTGTTGTACAATTTTATCAAATTGATGGTTAGTTATTGTGTTGCTTGGCAACAGTTACGGATTCCACATTATGCAGAGGTTATGACCTATATGTCAGTTGAGATTAATAGCATGTTTGTCACAGCAGTGTGAATGGTTCGTCCTATGACAAAGGTTCAGACATCCTGGAGACACTGTCAGGATTAAATCAAAGGCTACAGATTTTAGCTTTACATCCAATAAGGGATGATTATTTTCTCAAAGGTCATGTTTCCTCATCAGTGTCAGATATTCGAAGTGTTAAGCTGGCAGCTAAGGAAGCTCTTCATAACCCTCTAGTTTCTCCTTTCCTCGTCTCCTCATCCAGGCTGAGATTCTCAGTGTCCCGAGTCACAAGAACATCATTCAGTTTTATGGAGCTGTGCGGGAATCTCCCAACTACCCCCCCTTTTAATTCATCTCTGATTTTATCTCAGTGTTGGACAGTTTTTCTCTCTCTGTTTGAACTGTGCACGTGTTAAATGTTGAATTCATTTAATTAGACATTTCTGTTTTTAACTTTTTAAACCTTTTCTGATTTTCATTTGTCATTCTGTCTTCATTGAGGTAGAATGATGGTGAAAGAAAGAGTGTAGCACTGGAGAAGTGGTGTGTGCTCTTCCTACACATAACAATGAAATAACTTTTTGTCTTGGGTTAGGGTAAAATAACAAATAATTGTGTATAGGTCAGTGTTTTTATTAAGGCAAAAAAGTAACAAAGTATCTAGTAACTGTAATAATAGGTACTTGATTTGAATTGTAAGCATTGCACTTACTCACTCAGAAAGTTAAGTAAGAAAATGACAGTAATCCGTCACTTTATAATTAGTTACCCCCAACACTGAAGTTCGAAAGGTTGCCACTACAGTTGCACCTTGAAGTCGTGTTGGTATTAAAAAATATTGTGACGGTATTAAAAAAGGTATTAAAAAGTATTAAATTCAACTTAATAATTTCTGTATAAACCCTGCTCACCACAAGGAACTCCTGCACCACTTGTTCTGGCGTGTCTCCGAACAGAATGTAGAAGTCAAGGACTCCTCCAATCGTCCTGTAGGTCACAGCGGGAGCGGGCTGCAAAGTCACCTCTGAAAAAAGACCCAAAAATCAGAAATGCTGCAAACTTAATCCTGGTACCTTTCTCAACAATAAATTGTAACCCTAAAATGCCCTCTCAAACAACAAGCAGAACCTCTATTTTGAGATATATTTTTTAAATTCTGCAGACTTTTGGTTCACACTTAACCAAGCATACATCATCCGTGTATGAGTCGAGACAATCCATGAAAGGCAAGAGAAATCTTTCATATCAGGAGACTATAGACATGAGCAAGAGAAACATGTCGGCGGGCATTCCCATTGCTTTCAGTCATCGCCTTCATGGAATAAAACAGCCATGCAATATTCTCTTTGATTTGTCAGCACAATTTTTTGATTGAAGCAACAGTACATCCATTTGTGTTAGGAGGACGAGGCAGAACTGATGGCTCATGTGTCCTTGAACCACTCTGAAAATGGATTTTCATAATGTTTTGGGTGCTTGTTTATTACATGGTCTTCTTCTTTTTTATTTATTAATACACATTTTAGACACTCTACTGCAGCCCTTTTGAAACCTGTGTTTGGGTATCTCTGGGGACGGTGTTTTTGTGCTTGCACATGGATGTATTCATGTGTTTCTGTCTCCCAGAATGTGTGTTTGTGTGTGTGTGTTTATCCTCACCCATAGCATTGCTGTTCATGAGAAAGACCCCGAATGACTTTCCACTCTCGTCTTCCAGACAGAGGAAGAAGGGATAGTGTCCATAGAGGTTATGTGTTCCCTGCAGGGAAGGCAGAAAGACAGAGGGATGAGGGGCGTGAGAGACTTATTGAAGCTAAAGGGGTGACTTCACTGCCTAATCAGCTTACAAGGCATTCAATTATAAGCCCTTTGGGAAGGAGAATACACATGTTGGGAGCACACGTAAACACGACACATAAACACGGCACTTCAACACACGCACATCCAAGGTAGACCTGTCAAGTGTAAGCCTTTAAGCACACAGTCTGTCCGGTACAACATTTACCAAGAACATAAAAACATTATAGGGGTTCTGTAGATGCAGATACACTGGATTTGTGATATGTTTACGTACATCTGCATGTGCAAATGTGTCTTCAGCCATGCATACCATCAAGTATGAGTGGCATTAAAAACTGATTTATTAATTTAATCATATCCAGCTGTGTGTGCGTGTGTGTGTGTGTCTGTCTGTCTGTGTGTTTCTCACCCCATTCGGGAAAGCGTCTCTAGTGAAGATGGGCCACGTCTTCCAGTTTGTGTCATGGCGATACTGTCTGTGCACATGCTCTCCCAAGCCGTAAATGTTATGGGATGGAAGCTTAGCAGACAGCTGTAGGTACTGGTCTGCGAACACCAGCGGAGCCATTGTGGTGTCAAACCTGAACGTGTTTGAAAAACCCCCAAAAGAGAACAGGAGACAAAAACCAAAGAACAGGTCACCGCGGGGAAGTGAGAAGACGGACTGATGTGAGAGTGCAAAGGGACGTGGCAACATGAGAGCAGGTGAGAGTGAGAATGTGAGAGACGAAGAGGTAAGGAAGGAAGGAAGAGTGAGATGCAACGAGAAGGGAGAGTGGGAGTGGGAACGAGATGAGGACGTGTGGGGGAGTTGAGTTGTAGAAAGAAAAAGGAAAAAACAAGGGGAAGACAGACCATCCCATCAAGCTCTAATAAGCCCTCTGGGTAGCATTTCTCAAGCCCTCAAAAAGATGTACACTAGTAGTTGGAATACTGAGCTTGCTTTAGCTGCAGCCAGCTGACAAAACAAAGATATAGAGACAAAATATACAAGTAAAGGTTGTAAATACAGTAAATACACAATTATTCAATAGTCATGATAACACTGAAACACCCAAATAGACTAAAATAAAGACTGCTGCATTTGTTCTCAATCATATGATCACGATAGTTTAACTTGTCATTGTCAATCAGAGTTGAGTCTCATGCTTGAGGCCCACAGTGGAAACGGTTATCCATTAAACTTTCTTGTGTTAGCCTCAGCAATTTAATTTAAAATGTACTTTGTGCAATGCATATAACCTTTTTATAGATTTGTCTTTAAATGTTAAAAAACAAAGCACAATAAATCACTTGGATGACAGTAGAAGTGGATTGATTCCTGTTCAATAAATGAGTCTGTTACTGAGTTTTTATTATGAGTTGAGAATCTCTGTATGCCGACAAGGAAGGTCAAAGGGCAGCATGATAGTGAGTAGTATTACTGTGTGTGCACTGTCACTCTGTCCTTAACTTTGGGTATCTTGAGTAAGGAAACCTTAATAAACATTTAAGTATTGCTATAATTTAATTTTTATTGTATTAAAAGTAAATCTGTAAACCTTGTTATCTCTATACTTTATCAACTTTCCATTGGCAATGTGCTGCTCGTGTGATTATAAAAATATCAGATCATAAAAAAAGCGACAACTGATAACAACTGCCAGAGCAGGAACAGCACAAAACTTAACATTACATCAAAGCGGGGATGCAGAGGTTACCAAATGTCAAACGGTTTTTAATACAAATAAAGAAAACAATTAAATTAATAGCGTGCACTTAAAAAATGTTGAGCAATTCCATGATTTTACCTTTTGCCACTTGTTAATTATTTTCCTGTAATAGGTTAAATATGATTAAGCACTTCTGCACTCCAGCTCACATCACCATCTGCCCGCTTGACTACCATGGGGGCTAGAGCCTTTAGCCATTCTGCCCCTGCCTCTGGAACTCCGCCTCCACGACATTCGCAATATTGACTCCCTTCCCACTTTCAAATCCCGTCTGAGAACACACCTTTTCAAGCTGGCTTATATGGTCTGATTTAATGGAGACACACACATGACCTGCACTGATGATGATTTTATAATGATGATATAATGATTTATATCTAATATTTATAATTATGCTTTTTGTCTAGTCATTCAATTAACTTTTATTATTGACTACAAAATTGTTGAATTTTATGATCTATGGATACAATACATTATTTAGCCATACAAAACTTACTCAAGGTCATCTGCTAGCCCTCCTTCAGTAGATGCCTGTATTCTACTTAAATGCAAAGGAACACTTGATTTGATTTGGTTAGTGGGTGTCAGTGTAGGTTTTTGTATTCCTGTGACTGGCAGAGACCATCGCACTTATCTCAGAAGTAAAGTGAGTTCCTAGGTGGTGCCCAGTGGGATGAGTATAATGCAGAGAAGAATAAACCCTCTGGAAGTAATTAAATATAATCGTAACCAACACAGAAGCTCATGAAAACCCAAAGTCTGACCTCTCACCTGAACACACCACAAACACACTTAGCGATAATGGTTACTCACATACCATGTGACACTGTAAAGCCAGGGTCATGAAAGGGAAAATAAAGTTAGCGCAGTTTAAATAGCTGCTAATCTCCAGAGCAATCTCAGCACCTCTGGTTCAAGGTCATGTGCAGTGTTGAGAAATATAATGCCTCTCAGTACACCAGTAAGCGAGGCAAGGCAAAGATTGTCATGTGATATAAGAACATTTCACAGTGCATTCTTTCAGTGTAAAAACTAAGATATTTAATCTCATTTAATAGTCATTTTTGGATTACATCTAAGTCCAAGGGGCTCCACCACCATGCTGTCATTCTGAGCCCTTCTGAGCAAAATTTGCATGTTCTTTCAGTGAGTAGGTTTACATGGACAGTTTAATTCCATTTTCATTCGGAATGAAAGTTCATTCCTATTAAAAGTGATCTTGTAAACACCTAATTCGGAAGGAAAATGGCCAATGCGATTGAAAATTCATTCTGATGTAAGGGGCTGGAATATTCTGTAATTCTGTAATTCCGGTCTTTCTGCGCATGCTCGTTTCCTTGCCCTTCTGGCTTGATGACGTATATAGCGTGCGCAACCGGTATGTGGCAACAGGCTGAGATAGAGCAGTCGGACTCGGTCTTCTACCTCCCTTCTCCTCCTCAACAGACGAAGCATTAGCAGAACAAGTCGTACTGCTGCTTCAAGAATATAAGCAAAACACGCCCGACAAGGGCACTAAGAATGGCGTCGTCAAGCATCTTGTTATCCGGAACGAGGACTACAGTGTTTTCTTCTGGTAAACGTAAACACGTAACATCCACACCGCCCCCTGTCCAATCAGAAACCTTCTCTGCCCCAAACCTTGGGCGGACCCGAATAAAGGCGATTAAACTGATCTCTGTGTAAACCCTCATTTGAAATGAATATTTCTCATGTAAGCTACCTGGAAAAACTTTAATTCCGAATGATTTCATTTAGGGCTGGGCGGTATGACAAAATTTTCATATCACGGTTTTAAGAAAAAATCATATCGGTTTCACGGTATTTTGCTCAGGTTCGGCCAACTTGACATGCTGCTGTGTTGTTCTATGGCCTATTCAAGTGCCGGAATTTGTTATTTACCTGACAACGCCTGAACGCAACACACACTCCGCTCCACTAGTGTTCGGTTATAACTGTCTCGGACTCAGGACAGGTTGTCTTCGGTCAGGAAAATGCGGCCTGAGCCGTGCTCTAGCGTGCTCACCTGTATGTGTGCGCTTTGTCTGTGTGTGTATGTGTGTGTGTGTGTGTCTTTATGTGGGTGTGTGCGCATCGGGGCGAAACTCCGCCGTGCATGATACAGAGAGCAGAGGAGAATTGTAAATGTCGGTGCGCCGCTGCTAATTGCATATAGGGGAAACACTGCTCTTATTGGTATGAGTTCTTCTGGGTCATCGTTTACAGTTGCTTCACTTTCAGGACTCACCTCTAAACTTTTCTATATGCTCTCACTCTCGCCCGCTCAAGCACGCCTGTGGTGTGCAGCGGTGAAATGGGTCCCCGCTGAAACACTTTCCTGCCGCGCACGTTTCAGGCGTTGTTTGGGCTATTCACCGGTATTGCGGTATATGAAAAATTCATATCATAATGATAATAAATACCGGTTTTCGGTATGAACCGGTATACCGCCCAGCCCTAATTTCATTCAGATTTTTTTTCATTCCGAATGAGAAGCCATCATGTAACCGCACCCAGTGTCAGTGTGGGTTATCTCTGGGTACTCCGGCTTCCTCCCACAGTCCAAAGACATGCAGGTTAATTGGTGACTCTAAATTGCCCATAGGTGTGAATGTGAGTGTGAATGGTCTGGCGACCTGTCCAAGGTGTATCCTGCCTCTCACCCAGTGTCAGCTGGGATAGGCTTCCCTAACAGGATTTCACCATCCAATAAAACTTCTGGGTCATCTAGATTGAAGATAAATGTTTGCCTTGCAGGAAAAATCCTTGTGGGCCATAAATGGCAATAAGCTCTAATTCACAACAACAGAAAACAGTGATGTACAAAACACCACAGATATGACATTTACCCCTGTGCATCACATCCTGGTAGTAATTATTGCAGTGTTGTTAATGCGCCCTCACAAGCCCTGTGTTTCACAAAGTGCCATATTCTCTATAGCATCAACAACAATAATGTTTTAATGCCTTTAATACTAAGTAAGTGTGTGTGTGTGTGTGTGTGTGTGTGTGTGTGTGTGTGTGTGTGTACAGTTCTGAGGGGTAATTGATCACTGGGTTGTCGCCATGGGCTAACCAAGTAGCCAGCCTGACATGAATGTAATTACTTGTTGCTGTAGGAAACTTACATGTAACGTGGCAACGAGTTACATGTCGTTATGTGGGAATAATGCAGGACAATGAGATTATGTGACCCACTGACCAGTGCAGAGGATTTCTGACATAATTGCTTTAAAATCGATGTTGCTATACTGACAGTTTTCAATTCTAATCATAAGGTGATTGTGAGAAGGCTGATGAGCAACTGGAGGAGGAGAAGGAGGCGAAACACAGAATCAAATATTCAGCAGCTCAGATTGTTTTAGAATATTTTCGGGCACTGTGGCTCTTACTGTGTTTCGCCTCAAGAATTACATCCGCACAGTCCACTGTGAACATAGCTCACAGCATCATCTTAATAAAACTCACCATAACAATCCCCTGCTACAGTACATGCTTCAACCACCATCCTTCCCTACGGGTACAGCCATACAGTATACTGTGTTGCCAGTATTTGCATTATCTAATACTCAGTAAATACACAGTACGTGCCTCCATGCACATTTTATTTTGTTGAATTCACACAGTATGTGCTGCTGTCTTTTCCTGCACTGTCCACATGGCAAACAATGTGATATTGTAGTTCTTATAAACAACCCTGTCCCCTTCCAACACAAATACACAATACACACACACACACACACACACACACACACACACTCACACAGTGTGCACTCACAGGACTTTTTTGTTTTCTTTCCTGCGCACAGTGAGGCCAAAGGGTTTGTGTGTCATCTCCAGTGTGTTACTGATGGGGCTGGAGGGGTTACTGTTGAGGCTGCTGATGTGCTCATGGGGGACTTCAAACCTCCGCCTGTGGGCATCATAGATCTGAGGAGAAGAGAGACAGAGGAGAGAAACAACCACACAGGCTGTGTGAGTGTGGCCTCGTATCTCACGGTCATGTTCGTACTTTGGAGTGCACATCGCTATTTCTGTCCCCTTTTGTTCTGTGCAACATTCGTGTTGGACATGCTTTGATAAAAAAACGACTTTAGGAAGTAATTCAACCCGACTAGATTTATGTCACATTTTGCTCTGTTGATGTCTAAATGTGTATGCGTGGATGTGAGTGTGAAGTTGTGTGCACGCAAAGAAGGTGTTTAACAGAGATGGTGTCTGTCAGTGTGTACCTTGAAATGGAGTCGATTGTTGGACTGCATTTCTGCGTGAAATGACAGCTCCTGTATATCAGCCCCAAATAAGGAAGGAGAGGCCATTCTCTTCAGCTGGGCTTTCCTTACTGCAAAATTAAAGACAACACACAAGGTTATTAAAGGTTATATTACAGGTGAAATGTTCATTTTAAGAAGTAAACCACATTTTGCTTCTTACCTCCCAAAATGAAGATGAAATGACAAAAAAACAAACAGATTTCTTAATATGGAATTATAGTGACAGTGTTATGGTCATTGTTTTAGTCAATCAGCCAATATGATGATCATATTAGCCTGTTTCTTCTACAGCTGGTGGGTTGCTGTCCAAAAGTGGGTCATGGGTCCATTCTGAATGGTGTCCAGTTTTGACGCTCAATATATTTTACTGTGTGGACCTTGAATGAATTACTAAGGAGAAATCTGGACCCAATGGCTGGACCAGTTGGGAACCACTGATTTACACTGTCCAGGTCCTCCACCAAAACTGTATATAAAACTGACTTAAGTCAGTTCTGTGGTTTTATGCATTGTGATAATCTTTATTGTTTTAGGGGTTTAAAGTTTAATGGGAAATAATAATATTCCCTCTCTTGCTGATAGTTAGGTGAAACGATTCATACCTGTATATTACTATATCTGTATCTTGACACTGAAGGGGTCGGCAGTTCGATTTAGGCAGCAAAAGTACTTGGTAATGTTTAGGAAAAGACTGCAGATGTCACTAAAAAACAAACAAACCCTGCTGTGATTGGCACAAACGTCCTGGTAAGAGGGGGTCAACGGTTAGGTTTAGTCAACAAAAAATACCTAGTTATGTTTAGGAAACCATTAGTCACTTGAGGTGACTAGGCCAGTGGTTCCCAACTGGTGGGTCACAGTCCAACAGTGGGTCACAGGTCCATTCTGAATGGACCGCAAGTCACTCGCAAATGTGCCAAGTTTGACAAAAAACACACTTTATTTTGAAGTACAGTGAATTTATGGTACAGAGCTTTTACTTTGAAGTGCCGTTTACTGCTGAGGAGTGAGTGGCTAACAGAAAGCTATTTCACAGAGACAGGAAACTAGCTCAACGACATGGCCGAACATGAGTATGATTTAGAATATAATAAACTGTGTGGACCTTGAACTAATGACTAAGGAGAAATCTGGACCCTGTGGCTGGACCAGTTGGGAACCACTTGTTCAGGCAACAGAAGTACTTGGTAATGGTTAGGAAAAGATCATGGATGTCACTTAAATACACCCAGCTTTGAGTGGTACAAGCATGGCCGGAGAGGCAGTGGTGTGTCCCCAGTGGTGTAGTGGTAGTTGATGAGGTGGGTGTACTACAAGGGTAGAGTGGCACAAAGTGTATGCTGTTCTCGAATACTACTCTCCTGGGCCAAAGTTATGTTTCTTGGACCCATCAACCTCCACTTTATGCCCTTTAAACTATGTCGGTCTTATAATCACGCGGACGGGTTTACACTGGAGTTGGGGGGAAGCCCCGTCTGTCTCACACAGATGCTAAATTGTACCACACTGGGGACACTGGCTAAGTATTTTAGTGTTACAACAACACATTGTGGTCTCACATGCCGATGGTTTCCTGGCAACATCATGGTGACAACAAGACTCCCAGAATGTCAAACTATTCCTTTAATATAACATCTCTGACTGATATTCAGTATTAATATTCAAGAGTTGGTAAACGTGAATGGTTTATTAATGAAACAACAGGACCCGCTGACATCCAAGCTCTAGAGAGTAATTGTTGAATGAGCTGTGCATAAGCGGCATTAGTTATGGCAACATAAATGCAGAAATGTTTTGAGAAACAAAACATTTAATAATCATGACAAATACATGTTCCCTACAACAATTAGTGAACTGCATAACAATAACAATAATAACTGCAACAGTCCTTAGTTCAAGCGCTAAGCTTCAAATTCATCAGGTGAACTGGGATGAGAATTCCTTCAAACGCAGATGTATTCCCAGGTTATCCATTTACCAGTATGATCAAAGGGTGCAATATGCTCACAGAGTCCACAGTTGCCTTGGAGTTAAATGTGGGTAATTTGCATTGTAGCCTTGAGTGATACTATGTCAGGATGCATGTAAAAATATTTGAACACAGTTAAAATTATATAAGAAGGAGCGCTTTCATTTTTCTGTATTGGTTAAAGTCCCTGTTGAGTAACATTTAGCCTATCTCAGGCAGACCGGGAAAAATAATGTTACCTTTCAGTATAAGCATTTGTCACTTATCAAGTTAAACACCTTTGTTACACAAAACAAGCCCCAGAATAGTTTTTTTTTTTGTCTTTAATAAAAAAGTTCTTATGCTGTTTGAACAACGTGATGGAAAATGTCGCCGTTCAGACTTGATATAAAATGTTTCTTCTTTGCTTTTACACAATAAGTGAGTTCACATGAGGCAGTGAAATCAAGCAGAAAATGGAAAAACCTGCATGCTACAAAGTCAATCATGTTTTCTGATATGCCATCCATGTCATATTTCACAGGAAAGCACGCCTCAGGCAAAGTAAGTATAAAAAGAAAAGCTATGTGAGGAAGACAGACAGGTAGACAGACAGGTTGAAGGAATGCGGAGCAGTTAGAATTAGAAAACAAGCTAAATAGAAAGCCGTATGATTCCACCAGTCAGAGACCACATGAGCGGGAGTGCAGGGCACAGAGAGAGGAAATGGGGATTTACCGTAAGGATTTGGCTCCTCCACTGATTGCACTGTGTATCCATGGTTGGTTGAGAAGAAACACCAGGGAACATTTCTCTCGTCCAGTGGGCTCCAGCAGCATCCACGCTGCTCACATCCTTGCTGTTGGAGTAGAGAGGATGATGTTGGTGTCATTATCATCATCCACATTACCATTATTGTCATTGCTGCTACTATCATCATCGCTATCTTACAAATAAATATAATCACGGCAAAAGTCCTGTCACAATTGATAATGTCAAAGATTATGATTTCTAAGAGTAAGAATTAAGCTGTAAGAAGAACCAGTCATTGCGTAATCTTCGACTCCACCTCGATGCCAAATCTGTTTACAGTCTGTGGACAAACCGTCTCCACAAACTTAATTTTTGAATTTTTGGAAATGATGATGATGATGATGACTCATACCTTTGAGGCTCCAGCATCAGGGAAACAGTCCACTCTCTCAGCCAGAGGAATGGTGGGACACTGAGGAACGAATGCATCAGTAGCTTCTGCCAAAAGATGAAATGTTTACTTAACACAGAAAATCAAAGTGAAAACCCAATCTTACCATGATAAACTACTGAATAGACTCATTTAAGCTTCATATCTATGTGAGCAATGACCTGATAGTTCCCCCCCAGTGAGAGAAACAACATGTGTAGTCATTTCAGTAAAGCCCTGTGGTGGCTGTAGTGACGATGAGAGCAAAGGAAGACAAGGTGATATTTGTCATGGATCAACATCCCTCTTGTACAAGGTGGGACAAGAGTTAAGTTGATTTTGGGTTTTGTCAGCCTGGTCTGGTGAACCAGCTTAAACTGGTTTGAATTTAAACCGAACCAGCTGAACTGGCATTTGTTGTGATGACACATTCTGGCACGGCATCATGGCGGTATATCCAACTTGTATTGCTGAGCTGAGCACTGCAACATGAAGGGGATCAAATTTCAGTGGAGGTGGGAGGGGGGAGAGCGGTGCATGTTGTGTTTGCTTACTAGTTAGTTCATGTGTTTTTTGGGGGTGATGGGATGAGACATGGCAGAGTTAAGCACCGTTTAACACTTTCGGTATGGTACCTTTGGAATCAAAAGTAACCCTTCAGACATGGTACCATTAGTCCTTCTCAGGCAAGCTCAGGGGTTTAGTGTCACTAGAGCCCACAGGAACGATGCCTTCAAGTGAGGATTGGGATATATGCAGTTTTATATAATCCAGTCGAAATTAATATATATTTTTAAACAGTTGAAGATCCACTCATTACTAGAATTGTATGTCATCCAAGAGACACAATATAAACCAAAGTAATGGTCAAAGTTGTCACAGTGAAATTTAAGGTATGCTGATGGATTCACGTTGTCAACTCATGCATTGAGAAACATTACAAGTAAATGTTCCTCCTTAAAAGTTGATCAGTTGATTGCCCAGTCAGCTCTGTTGAGGGGGGGACCAAAAATGGGGACGGTACGGAACGGTTCCATTGGTACCATCCACAACTTTTCATAGTTGAAACGGAAAAAAGCGTACCGAACTGTACTGTAGCGCACCGATCAGTGGAAACGGGGCTTTCGTCCTCAAGAAAACTAAAACTGGAAGGCAATGACAAATGATGCTGTAAAGCCGATAGGATTGTCAAAGAAAGCTTCTATGTGTTGTTTTAATCTGCAGTTCCAAACAACATTTTATTTTTAAGAATTGTTTTTTTTTTTTTGGATTCATAGAAGAGCTTCAGTGTGATGGGGAGGATGACATGTAGCAAAGGGCCATGGCTTGGAATCAAACCCTTGGCCGCTGCAGCTAGGACATATCCTTAGTACGTGGGGCACCCGCTCTGCAAGGTGAACTACCGGGCGTACCCATTATATGTTGTTTAATTTGGAGGCATTTTTTCCACAGGCAATTTGTCACATCCAAAATAATATAAAGGTAAGTGCCAGGTTTCTTGAACTATGGCTGAAAATATATTAGCTGCCAGTTGATGTCTGTTGATTACCGACAATATGCAACTAAATATGATGTTGATTTTTCAATGAGCTAGCTTGCTAAGTTTCACAAATACAGGGGGAACATGGTGAAGGTTTAGGGCTAATGTTCTAAGTTTTTTTTTTTTTGTTTACATATGCATTTATGTGTGTGTGTAAGCGTGTTCACCTACCATCTTTAAGGACCCCAGGTTCTCCAGTGACATATAGGACTATGAGAGTGACGGCCGCCACAGACATCAAGGCAAACATGACCATGAGAGTCACCTCCAAACCTGAGAACCGCCTTCTTCCCATCTAACACACACACACACACACACACACACACACACACACGTACACACATACACAGAGACTGATTACAAAGGCCAACATCATTAACACCCAATAATGACACCAAGTTTACTAAAGGCAAGGTCTCAGAGGTCTGAAAAAACTTCCCTGCTTAATGAGGCCCATTGGCGGGACACACACACGCACACATGCACAAAACAGCCAAACTATAGTAAACACACATATATTTTCCTGGCATTAACCTTGGACTCAGCAAAAGCTTTCTGAAGTTAAAAAAAACCTAACTAAATTGAAAAATCAGAGCGTAAAGGAAAGACACGAAAAAGAGCAAGACTTTAAAAACGAGGAACAGGGAGTTGACAAAACTGCCCGACAGGCCGGGCCTGGTCTCTGCAAAGGCACCCATCATATCACTCAAGCAATTAGGCTTCACTCCAATGTACTCTTGGAGACAAAAACAAGGTGAATGTCTGTATGTGTGTGGGTATGTGTCTATCTGGGTGAATGAGAGGCTTATAGCCATCCTGTTTAATGTGCTGTGAAGAGCAGGCGAGGGCAAAGAGAGAGACAGAGAGTCAAACGTGTGCATGCCCCCCTGCACACCATGCAGAAGCACCAAAAAATCGCCTGCAAACATGCAGTGTAACACCGAGACACACAAACAAACACATTCATACAGTACAAACCTTTTAGCCTCTCTCTTCTTCTATTTAGCCTAAGTGCCCAAAAATAGCTTCCACCCATAACGGCATATCGCTTTACTTCTCCCGACACACACACCCACTCTGATTCGTGTACATGAACGCACACTTATAAAAAAAACAGGGGCACTTTATAGCTGCACTGTTGAGGTTCCCATGAGTGCAGGCAGTTTAGAAAATGATCTGATATCTCATTTGAACTTTTACTTAATACCTTGAGTTCAATGGTTACTTTGAGACATATCCTTAAAAGTTAATGTCAGCCCAAGAGGAGGTTTGTCACCTGTAATTATGTCGAGGACTGACATTAATAAAAAGAAGGGAAAAAAAGTGGATCAGTGCAGTGTAAATCTGAACAAAAAAAAAAAATCTACACATCAGTATTCAAAACCCTCCACAGACATCTGTTCCTCCGGGCTGCATTGCAATTGGCGGTGGATTATTTACTCGACTGGCAAAGAGCTACACATAACCAACATTATCATTAACAAACTTGGTCACAGTGTGTCCACAGTAATATGGATAGAGCAGCATAATGCAAACATCTGCAAGCTACAAAAAGTCAAAAGCAAGTCTGAATCTATAACAAGTAGGATTTTTGACTGCAATAGTTGTGATGCAGTTCTCACTAGCATCACAGTAAAAATCTATCATACAACATCATACTGTAAATCATGCTGCATCATCATGATATAAGTGTAATACAAAGTAATGATTATTTTGAGTTGAGCAGGTAGACAGCCCACAGCTGCAGTCTTACCTTGGCTCTCTCCGATGTTCAGGGCAAAGTGCTTCTGAGTTCAAGTGAGATAGCACCTTATAATCCACAGGATGTGTTGTGGTCATAGGGCCTCACCACTCCTTTACTGCGTAGTTTGTGCGTATATGTGTGTGTATATGTGCACGCGCACATTTAATAGTCTGAGCATGCAGACCCGAAGTCATAAAATGTCAGATAACCATCTACAGTATGAGAAAACAACTGCAGCCTGAAATCCCCCATATCAGCTTGTTACAATCAATCCTGCTATCATGTTTGAGTCCACAGAGCCGTGTGTGTATGTGTGTGTTCGTATTTGTTGATGAGCATACTTGTATGGGTGTAATTTATTCAAAGACTGTTTTTTTATTTATTTATTTATTTATTTATTTATTTATTTATTTATTTTTATGTAAGCTGTGACTTAGCACGAGCAATCTTTACCCCACTGTTACCACATCACCAATCATGTACACACACACGCACACATGCTATTTAGTTGGTTGCAATGGAAAGAAGCACCTCAGTGGAGTATCTGAATGTAATATCTTGGAAATCCACTGTGATCAAAGCTTCATAGTTGTTTGTGTATTTTAATATCACATGATTATATAACAGATGATACAGCAATATCTGTATTGTTATAAGTAGCAGCAGTCAGGTGTTGTAACTTAACATGTTTGATCAGAGATCTTCTCCTGGGATTCTAGACAGTGGTGGCATCCTGGCCAGATGCTGAAAAGATGTATTGGTCTCTGCTGGATGCTTATATGAAGTTTTTACCCCTTCTA
This sequence comes from Epinephelus fuscoguttatus, assembly GCF_011397635.1. Lineage (NCBI taxonomy): Eukaryota > Metazoa > Chordata > Actinopteri > Perciformes > Serranidae > Epinephelus > Epinephelus fuscoguttatus. The sequence continues at coordinate 14,436,273 of NC_064756.1, forward strand.
TAGTGTAACTTTTTCAGTCTCTGTAAATAGCCACTCACTTTGTGATTTCCACAATACGTCTGTTGGCTGTCTCCTCTGCCCTTGTGATAACAGCAGCTCAAAAAATGACACAGCAGTTGGTTGTTCTCTCACTCATTAAAGCTGTAAAAACAGCTCGAGCATGTTCTACACGTACAATCAAATAGCTGCCGTGGCGTTTATCTGATCCCTAATCAGTTCAACCACAGATTGATCATGTAGGTGAGGGTGCATTGATCTCTCTAGGTGTGTAAGCAGCGTGAGTTAGAGTCAGTGAAGGCGATAAAGTCCCTTATCTCGCTCATAGTTCAAAAATATGGTCCATTAGTGTGTTTGTGTTATGTGATGTTGCAGTTTTTGGCTAACATTAGCTGAACTGTAAATTGGATAAGCGCAGAGGTTAGGCTTCTTTTAGCATTCTTGGCAATTACCAAACAAATTCAGGTGCATTACTTTGGGCAGACCCTGATTTGCATGCACCAGGAGTAAACCAAGACTGGTGGCAATCAGGTTTGTGATCTGGCCAAAAAGGATTTATATATGCGGCGAAATTAAACTGTGTTTAATCTTATCTGGATTTTATGAGGTCCTTGAAATGACAGGTGTAAATGGGGTTTACAATGACCAGGTTGTCACATCACCTTTAAAAGTGGCCATTCTAAACAGCTATAAACACTTTGAACACTAGCTCTGCCCCCTAAAATAGACCAAATGTTATTCGTTGGTGAGATTTCATTTGTTGCTTAGTTGCACTAAAGAAAAGAAAACAAAAGAAACAAACAAACAAACATGAAACTCTATTAGCAGCTGCACCTCGTCAAAATAAATCGACACCTATATGACTGGACTGTGTGGCAATTTAATTTGACACAGGAAGTGGCCACACTCAGCAGTCAGACAGGAGTCACGTTACAAACCAATCACAGCCAACAGATGTCTTTCCCTTCTTCTGTAAATATTCAGTCTGACAAATACGAGAAAGTTGATCGTGTTAGTGCAGGGCTACCCAGAGCTTTACGTCTGTCCCACAGATGATAGACCTACACACTTATAAACAGCACCTGGAAGAAGATCAGCTCTGCACTCAGGATTTCAGGTAAATAGGCTATACGGTGCTTGTTAAGGGTACTTAGTAACATCAGATACAACCTGCTGCCACACTCCTGAAAGCTGGCACAGAAAAGTCACAAAAATAGCACCCAGAGCCCGACCTCACGTTTTCCAGGCGGTTAAAGATACGATGTGTACAGCCCCTAATTTCCAGGGCTGGTACCTGCGGTTATTCCACAGGCTAGTTAATAACATGTCGGGCAGGAAATCCAAAGTGTGGGATCATTTTGAGAAGGTGAAGGACGAACCCAAAGTGATATGTAAACTCATCTTCACTGGTCGACTACAAACATGACGTATCATCTGAAACATGGAAGTAGCTACATGCCCATTAGCCACTTAGCACAATCATTACTGCTTTGCCCACAGCGTCATTAACAGGCGGCTCGCTCAGTGTGTGACGTGCACTTGTAGATAAAATATAGGCCTATATTAATGAAGGTTCATTAGTATGGTTTGTATTTCTCTGTAATGTAGCACAGTGTTAACAATGTTACTGATACTATTCTTTCTCACACCTTCAACTCAAACCATTGTGTTGCCCCGCCCACAATATATCATTTAATAAATTAAATTAATGTTGTACACATGTGGGTCGAATAATGTCCCTAAGTGAGGACTATTGGTCGACTAGGAAAATTCTAAGTTTGGGGCGTTCCTATTGAACACATGATTTGTTTCGAACATAAGTCTTTAACAAATAGTAAGAGCAGAGTACAGAGCTCTGCTTGTAATCATAGAACTGTAGTCGCTATGTGTAACTGTTGCTCAATTTCACACAGTCTTTGTCTCGTAACAATGCTCTCTCGGCTTTGTGGGTGAAGACAGATGACTGCACCCTCTGTTGTGACACTAACACAATGCCACAATCATCATCATGTAACAGGTCAGCAGCAATGATGAACAACAGTAACCTCCTCTCTGGTCATCACGCATGTGGGAGATGTTGGGACCCACAGCAATCTGAAGCAGGCAGTTGGCTTTCTGCCTTGAATCAGATTTATTTATTTATCTTTATTTATCCTTTATTAAGCCAGGAGGGGCTCATTGAGGTACAAATCTCTTTTTCCAGGGAGTCCTTTTTGTCTTGAAAAGAGATTAAATACGACAGAAGGCAGTCTCCAGTTGTTCGACAGGCATTTCTTTCTGAACATGATATCACAAACATGAAGTTTCCTGGGTCTGGTTTTTGAAGTGCCAAAAGAGAGTGAAGGTTCTGTGGTCCAGCACCACCGGGTCTGTGCTGCCTTCAAAGGCAGAGCTGGATCAACTCTGCACTTTCTGTTGATTTAGTTTGTCAGGCTAGAAAGGACTGCAAAGCTATGGTTTAAAATGTGTACAGTGTCTACGGCCAGACATCCATCCATGCCAAGGCACTCTGTAGTTTGGTGATGGCGTCAGTCCATGTAATCCCAATAAACAGAATGGAGAGGATCAACTGAATGAGCTATTCACTATCTAGAGACACAATCATCTGCTCTTCCAGCACAGAGCTTGATTGCCTTGGACTACGCGATCGAAGAAGCCAAGATGAGCTCTGGTTGAGTGTGTGTGTGAGTGGTTACATCTAGGTGAGACAGCGAAAGACAAAGGGCTTTCATAACAGTTACCATAATTTCGCTAAGATGCACGGGTGCAATGATGACTTAAGATCTTGTGGGTGTGTACGTACATGCACAGAAATGTAGGCGTCCAAGTCCGTCTCTGATCAGTCTGCTCACTCCTTTTCTCTCTCCTTACAAATCCAATACCACTCTGCCACTGCCAATTTCAGGTACTCTCCCTCTAGAATGCAGCGCCAGCCGATTTCAATAGAACAAACTGAAATTGGCAATTCACTCCCCTGTATCGATCCAGTCACTTTAAGACTAGGCACTCAACATTGAGAGCTGCCAACCAACCAAGATTATATAAGTGTGTTCATGCGTGTGTGTTGCTATTTGTGTGCATCAGGGACTGGGAACCCTCACCAGCATTCTGGAGAATCAATACCTGGATTGTCTCCTTGATTTCAGATCTGCATAAACCGAGATGTTATTAACTGCTAAAATGTTTCTCCACTGGTATCATTTACAGTGCCAGGAAAAAATGAATGAAGCACTTTGAGTTTCCTGCATTTTTGCATGATTTAGCTGTAAAATGTTGTCTGATATTCTTTAAAGTCACAATAATGGACAAACTATGTCCCACTGACATAATTACATTAAAACAATTTAATTATTTGGTGTATTAATTCCATTATTTGCTTGAACATTCAGGTCAAGTCAAGTTAAACAAAAGTTTCTTGTATGTGACCAGGAGGAACTTGTTGACCATTTCCCTTTACAAAACTGTTTAGTTATATTCAGGTTTTTTGGAATATCTTTCATAAGAGGCATTATTCAGTTCATGTTATAGAATCTCTGACTGATTTGAGAACATTTTTGTGTTACATCTCACAACCTCTGCAGCTGTCCTTAAAACTTAAGGTGCTTTCAGACCTAGAGTCTGCTTGCTTTGGTCCAAATCAGGCACTAATTTTGTAGCAAAGCTGCGTAATTGCCGAGAGTTGGTTTGTGTTCTCACGGCATCCAGGAAGTATCTTAAGGCAGTACAGGAGGAGGTGCACATTAATAATCCTCCTGGACTGTACCACGCTCATGTTTAACCCAAACAAAGTGTCATGTGACCGCAGTTGGTTCAGATCCAGGTCGGAACACGTTCTCACCACAAACAAACCACACCAGAGTTTGTTTGTAACCACCTCTTCAAGAAGGTCTGCCATTGTTGTGATGCGCACCGGAGCGTGATTGCTGTGTTCACACTTGCCCGAACGAACTACACAAACTTGAGTTGGATCGAACCAAACAGAGCAGGTGTGAAAGCACCCATGGACTTGTAATCAATATGTGTTTGAGTGCATTGTTTTCTTAATTATTAAAGGTTGTTTAAGTCCGGGGGCAGCAAAACAACTTTAAATCATGGAGATCCCTACCCCATGCTTCACTGAAAGGTGATAATGTGTGTTGCTGTACTGACGTAGTGTGTTTACTTTGAAAGAGACTGTGTGTAAACAGAAGACATTGCATGTAACAGGCATAACTTGACACGGTGTCCCAGAACGTCAGCAACTAACACACCCAGGGTACCTTTCAAGTTTTATCTGGAGGGTCCATGACCAAACGTTAATATATGATGAGGTTGGAGTAAAAATACATATATTGACATATGTTATTATATACAACATAAATATGTTATTATATACAACATAAATTGTGACCTCACTGACTTTGAGATACAGTATGTAGACAGATTGTTAAGCCCAGTATAGATTTTAAGAAGCTGGAAATTATATTCAGCCACAAAATAAGCCTGAAAAGCTGGAAATCAGAACTAAAGTACAGGGAGTTGCACAGAGATGATGCACCTTCTCATCTTGTTGCACTGGTGTGAACTGGCACGTTTTTAGAACCTTGCAGAACGGCGCACTGCAAGTAGTTGCCTGTTTCAAGTTGTCTTGTCTCAAATCAAGGCACAACGAACTACTAACTACGATTTCAACTCATTGATTGGAAAATCTGTCTTGTAGTAGCTTTTGTAGAGGTCATTTGTGCAGGGATTCACCTACATACAAATACAAACTTCCTATTGGGATTTTTAATTTGTGTGTTTTACATAGTCTGTATATTTGTTTGTTATAGCGACTACAGACCACATTGTAGTGCTGTTTAATACATGAATAATTCCAAAGGGCTCACTTTATTTGTCTTAGCATTGTAGCGCTTAATCACATATGGATCTTTATTTTTCTTTCTTATTTCATGACTTTTGTAACATTTTATCATCAGCATTTCCGTATTGTAACTGTTCTTTGAAGCACAATAAAACACTCTCAAGGTCTCAATATAATAAATTTGTTTATATTGACTTTTATCTGGCCTCAGTTCTCTGACTATGTGTCTCTACACTAAATTATTTTTCCAGTGATAAATGCCATGTCTATTAATAATTGAGCGGATGAAGGTATAGCAAATGTTCACTCTGGAAGAATACTCTTCTAAAGCACAATCTCAGTCTAATGCTTTCAGAGATCTACATCTGCATTCATCCAAACAAACCCCTCCACAAAGTATGACAAAATAATCACCATGCTTCTGACAAAATTGCAAGTCTTTCTACTGCTCTGCCATGTAGAAAGGCACATTTTGTAATAATTTGTTTGCACAAATCAGTAATTCTTACCCTTGAACTGCTAAATAACAGTGCACGAATCACTCATTTTTTTCCCCTCACATTAATGTTCTCTAAATGAAACTGAGGTTCAAGGTTTGTTTGGCTTGTTTGAACACCGAGAGTATTAGTGGCAGGCGAGCAGCTGTGTTTAAAAGGGGACCTATAATGCTTGTGCATTTTGGGTTTCCACTAGAACATGTTTACTTACTTTAATGGTCAAAAACAATTATTTTCCTCAAGCTGTCTGTGCTGGAACACTTGCATTTACCCTCTGTCTGAGATGCCCTGTTTTAGCATCGATCTCTTTAAGACCCTCCTCCTGAAGAAGTTCAGTTTGCTCTGATTGGTCAGCACTTCCGGGTCTTCTGTATCTCAGCGTCTCTGCAGCGTCATTGCAGCTGGGTAATGACTGACAAGGAGAATTGCAAAACTTTCTACCATGAGAAAAATCCCTCAGTAAAAGCAGCGGTACATATTCCAGTTGGAATACATGTAGTAGTGTACTCGCAGCCAGGAATGACTGTGTATAACGGCACTTTCTCCCCTTAAAGATACAAAATAAAAGCTTCTAATTTAACACTACCGGACATGTTTCAGCTGGAATATGATCCAGAATTGTGGAGAAATTAACGATATTGACAACCAAGATTCCAGGTTTCCTTCATGTTAGCATGTGGCTACATGTAGCAGTGTAGGCTACCTATTTGATATGTATATGTATGTATAATTCACAGCAAAACCAAAGTGGAGGATCTTCTATTTCTAACCTATTATTGGTGTTACTAACTAGGGGTGTAAATCACCAGCTTCATCATGATACGATATTATATCGATTTGTTTGGATGACGATACGATGTTTGCCGATATCACAAAGTCTGTCACGATACGATTTCGATTCGATTCAGGAGCCTGCGATCGCTATGACGCAATATCATATGCCCATCAAACACAGTCATTTACATCAGCTCACAAAAACAACTAGAATATGATTTGACCATTTTATTTCTGAGCTCTTCCAGGTATTAGGCATTTAAATGAAAAACAGTATTCTTCTGTAACAAAAAAATAATAAAAATAGACCTGTTCACTAAAATGGTGACACAGACGTGCTATGTGAATTTCAAAATAAAGGTGTATTTTTAAGATGACGATATGGATCGATGTTTTCATTTTGCATCGATGTAATTGGATCGTTAATCAATGAATCGATGTGGATCGATGTATCGTTACACCCCTATTACTAACCATCTTTCAACAAGCTGTCTGTACAGTGTGCCTCATGGTATGTCTCACTGGAGCAGAATTTTTTAGTTCACTGCCTTAACTTTCGGTCTTGTCCCGCTGCATTTCCCCCTGATACCGCCAAGCACCGTTAAAGCATAATGTTGACTGGCCGCATATCATGCTGATGTTAAAGGACGGATTTTTTCGTCAGAATCTGATGCCACAAGTCACTGTCCAAGTGCCAGATTTCGACGACTTTGGAGTGAGACCAGGTTGGTATATTTTATTTTCCAAATATAATAGGGTAGTTCGATATTGGTATTGTATCTGTATTGTTTGGTTCGTAATGTTTACCAGAGCTGAAAGCCTCATATGTTTCAACACTCATTGTTTGCTCTTTCCTGGCTTGGTCTCTTAAGTTGGCTACACACATACAGCTGTTTAATACAGTGTACTGAAAGTAATGCAAAATGTACATGATGAGCCACAAAGAGTATTAATTGACATTGAGATGTATGGCAGTGCAGTAGTTTTGACCGTTAACCCTTTGACAGCCTGTTTGTACAATACAACAGTCAGTTTCTGCACAAAATACTCTCCTTCAGGGCACAACTAATGCTATTGGCATATTTTTCTGTCCCAGTAATAATATGTGCATGCAAGTTTTAACCCTGTTACCTGCTGGGGTCCGAAGCATTCAGCTGTTGTCTCAGTGCACCTCTCTATGCACTTGATCTGCAGCCCCTCCTTTGTTGATTCACTTCTTCACACTGGGAGTTCCACTTTACACGTGTAAGAAGTCCATCTGTTGAGTCCAGTGCATCAGAAGCTATCCTAAACACCAGCCCATTTTGTTTCCCCCACATATCATTTCCCAAAACTGGTGAATTCACTGCATGGATGGGTGCCATTGCTCAGAGACTTTGTACTGTAGCAGTGTTTTGTTGACTCAAGGTTTCAACACAGCAATCTGCTGAGTCCAGAGCAGTCTCTGTAACCACCAAGAGTGATTCTGCTACTTACCTTTTATGCATTTGCTTAGCAAAACAAAATGTCAATGTGACGATCGACACATCTTTCGATCTCCTTTCAGTATCCTCGTGTTGCAGCATTTTCACATCCAAGGTAACCCCAGTGATAAAGACTCTCTCTCAAGGAATCTGCAAATAACAAGTTGTGTCCTTAAAAACCCTGACCCTATTTTATAGGCCTCTGCTTGAAAATTGCATACCCATAATGAAATGAATATATCTCTGCAACCACAAGGTCTATTTGAATACTTTTGGTGTCATGGTAAAGGGAACACTTGTCAGATTGGTTAAGATGTGTAAATATCAGTATATGTGTTATATGTGAAGAGTAAATGAAGATGGCACACAGCACAAATGAAATATTTTGAGGTTCGCCTAAAAAAAAAAGAAGCATCATTCCAAAGTATCCCTTTGGAATGATGCAGCTGCAGCTCTAAACCTCTATCACGTCATAGTACAATATGTGAACATTAACTCTGCAAAGGTTGATTCTGATAAAGTGAAGCAGAACAATATAACAGAAAATTCAGGCGAGCTCTCCAAAATTGCACCATGTTTGCATGTGATTTTTGTCATGTACAATCCTGTATCTTTCATTTTATGTTTCTGTAAATCCCTGTTGATGTTTAGGGTATACACATACAACTGTTCCTCTATTTCCCACTCCAAACTGACCAATACACCTACTACATTTGAACCTGAGTTTCTATTCTGAGCTTTGGAGGCCTGTATCTCCACGACGGCTTGGCCGATTTAAGTGATTGACACCTTGTTTGATTCGTTAGAGCCAATAGAATGACGCTATAACCACCAAAAGATTGACAGCACTGTAAGCCAATCAGAGTCAGCAGAATGCGTTGTGGGGCGATGTTGGCTGCTGTCAGTGGTCATTGTTTTTGTTCCCCCGGAACCTTTTTTTCTGCCCGGATTCATTTGAATGACGGACAACTTCTGGTAGTGTGAAACAACAGCAGAATGCACATTTTACAGCGAAATTAATAAGGTAAGAGCCATATTACAAATATATTTTGGCAAAGAGATTTCTGTTGTTGTTGTTCTTTGGGCTGTAGCTCTGTGATGATTAAAGGGAGAGTGCTTTGGACACCAATAACGTGTGGTCGAGTTAGAGCCCGAAATATACCTGAGTAGTAAACTGAGTTTGGGGCATGTAAAAAGTTTTTTACAGCCTTGTAAGAACCTCAGCCTTGCCAGCTGAGGTTCTGCTGTTAAATTTGATGGGCAGTATCACTATATTCTTCTGATCAGTGTATTGATACACACCAGGCCTTTATTAGCAGCCCTAGAGGTCCCCCTATTGGGGGACTTTAGGGTTCAACAAGCATCTGTGTGCTGCTGGTGGAAGTTAATGGTGGATGTTGGGGGTAATTATAGTCCATGCAATCATGGTACTCAACTCTCAGATAACACCATATTGATTAACCTGATGCCCTGAGCTTTTTGTATGTGAGAATGAAAGCATGTTACAGGCACATGAGGCTGGTACCATAGACAACAGTATGGATACCATATATTCCAAATGTCTCAATGATGTGATTAGCAACGCTGATTGGTGCTTTTATTGGCTTCTGATTTCCATTAAAGTGTGTCGGGTCTCCCACTGCATCACCCGCACTATGTTGTAGTATGGCTTGTGATGTGCGACGGGATAACCCCCTTCCTGACAGAGTTAAACTGCTGCCACGGGATGAAGTTTAGTGGTGGAAAAAATGATTATCTTTGCTTTCAGCCTCACAGACATCAAACCAAGGGAGTGGCAACATAACAATGAACTGTCTGTGTTGATATAGTCTTTCAACCTCTTTGGAGACAAAGTCATCAAGCAATTACACTGGGATGTTGCAGTTGTTCTCTGTGTGCGATTCTCTCTGTGTGTGTTTATGTGTGTGTGTTTGTAACTGTTATATCACCAATGACTGCACAAGCCATAATATGCAGGTGGCCTATCTAAGTGTTCCCATTATGCAGTATTCCCCATAAGCATGGCACAGATGTTAGACCCCTATGGGGGGAGAAACAGCATATTGAATGAAGAGGAAAATGCATAAGCACAACTCTATTCTCTCTACTCTCTCTATCACACACACACACACACACACACACACACACACACATAAGGCTTCTGCTGCATCATTTCTAAGGGAAATGTCATCCATCCCTGCTGCTGCTCTGCATGCTTTGACAGGAATAGACTCACACACACACAGGCATATGCACACACACTCTCTCACTTTCTCATAAAATAATGAGTTTGCTAACAACTGCCTGTGTTATGCTTTGATAGATGCTTTAAATGCACTGTGCACCCGATCCGGTATAATGATTAACCTCTGTTTATTTGTGTGTGTTGTTATGCACGTTCGGTGCAAAGCTCACCAGTCGCTGCTATCTGTCGAAAGAAGGTCAAAGTGTGAATATTTCTAATATATCTCCTTCTCACTGTCTTATGTCAGCGGTGTTGTGAAACCCGGCAGTGACCTTGTGAACTCGTGAAGGCCTGGAGTTCAGTGGAGTTGTAGAGTATCGCACAGAAAGCCGAAAAGAAAAAAAAAAAAAAGGAGAGGGGGGAAAAAAAGTTCTCGCTCCCCTTTCATGTGTCGAGGTCTCTCATTTACTCCTGCTGCTGAGCTGCTCACGGTCTGCAGAGTATCAATATTTCATTATTTCATATCTGTGTGCTGAGCAGAAGAGGAAAGTGTGCTGTGTGTGCGTGTCAGTGTCTCTCTTTGTGTGCAAGTGCACATAAAAGATTCTTTAGTTCTTGGACTACTCCCCACTTTACCAACATCGTTCTCTCAGATTGCATAGCAGATTTAAAAGCTAATATAATCTGACAGCTAATTATCTTAAATTGAATGTGCTGACGATGGCATAATAGTCATGCCATTAAAGGATAAACAAAAACTCACAGTCATCCGTAGATCATTAATTCATTCTTAGTAAATGCACATTTTCTTCTTCGTTATCCCCACTGCAGCATGACAAACATCACAGTCATTCAGACAGAGGTCAGCAAAAAACACTCATCACCTCCACAACAATCTTCTTATCTGGAGTTATGAGTGGCGCTGAGATTTTCAGGAAGAGTAAACTGACCTTTGTTGGCAGAAGTTTGGAGGATAACATTAGCCATAATTGTTGGGGCACTAATGGACAGGGCTTGTTTTATGCATAATGATTGATTTACATGCATTTAGCGGATGGCAGGCCAGCAGTCAGCGGATGTGAACCTGGGTTTACTTCCTTCCAGGGCTGGGCAATTAAATAAACATTAATCGAAGCCGACAGTCAGAACCTCTAACGGATGTAATCTTGCCCATGCCAGTAAACTTGTTTATTTTTAATTCTGTTAATGCTTTCCCCACTGTGTGTGTTTTCTTGTACTGTCCCCTTTATAACGTACTAACGCATGTGTAGTGACGAGACTCCGCCCCTTCCAGTCCGCAACCTTGAAGCAACATGGAGGAAAACTCAAACACTGGGCCAACTGAGCAACTTGAACAGCTTGTAGAACCCGGTCTAACTCCAAAGTCATTGAAACCCGCCGCTTGGGCAGTGACTTGCAGCATCAGAAACCAACGAAAAAGGTGTCCTTTAACATCGGCATGATACGCGGCCACTTGAGGTATAATTTAACAGGGCCCTGCGCCGTCAAAGGGAACGCAGCAGGACAAGGACAAAAGTTAAGGCGGCGAGACTCCACGTGGGGCGGGCAGGAAGGATGATGGATGGGTCCAACAAAACACAGACTTTCACCCGAGAGAGCAGTGTTTGCGTCCCATAAGACTCTAAAGCCATACCCTGTTCCTTTTTCCTAAACCTATCCACGTGTATTTGTTGTTGAACATACGACACAGTGTCACAGAACGTCAGCAACCAACGTACCCATGGTACCTTGCATGTCGTATGTTGATGTGGAAAGTCCATGACCAAACGTCGATATGTGACGAGGTCGGATGTGTTGGCTTGTACCAGAGAGAAATGCCATGACCATCGCACATCTTGACTTTTGTGAAGATGACACCAAACAGAGGGAAAATAAAATCTTAACACTGTATAAAAACTATTCAGCGACCAAAGGTAATACCACCAGTCTGTTTCAGTACTTGGAGCATAATCATGTTACCAAATATGCCTCCACAAAGCAGCTCTTGATAACACGAGCATTTACAAAGGCTGCACAATATGAAAAAGATTCAAGAAGATTGAAAGAAATAACTGACGCCATTTCCTACTACATTGTGAAGGATATGATTCCCATAGCTACAGTGGAGCACAGTGGGTTTAAACACATTGTTAAAACCCCCGAAAGACGATACTGTGCCATGGTGAAAGTATGTGTTTGACCAAGCGGAGCCAAACATGTACAACTCATGTAAAAAGCAAATGATGCAAGTTTTTTTCTACTTTTGACATGGTATTATCTTAAAAATATATTTGTTTACAAGAAGCAAAAGTTATTGTTTTCTACATTTCACATGACAATATTTAAAGTAATGACTGCGTAGTGACCTTTTTTGTGAGATGATTTCATTTCAAGCAATGTGTGCTTTGATTTCAATCACCAAATATTCAGTAAATAACCATTAATAGTTCATCTGTGTGTGTTTCCTTCAATTATTTTAAATTCACAAAAGTAAGACATGTACTCTTTCATAAGAATAAAAACTATGAGGGCATAAACCAAAAACAAAATAATCATTCATTAATTGTAATCGAGGTAAATAGTTCCCTTAATCTTGATATTGGTTTGAGGTCATATCGCCCAGCACTAGTTCCTTCATTGGCAAATATCTGCCCTGCCGAAGTGTTCCCTCCAGAGGTGCTGTTGTGCTGCTGATCCTCTCCCCCAGCCTGCCTGCAGAGAGGATCCTCCCGCGGTGATCAATACAGCTTGTCATGATTTCACAGGCCTTTAAGTGCAACGCAGCATTACATCTTCTCCTCCATAGTTTCTTTCTGTGTGGAGATTTCTGCATGTAACACCACATGCGTGTGATCTTTTTCTAGCATTTGACAATGTTGCTGCATTGCTGAATTTCGCCGTTGCATCCCTGCAGAGCGTTTTACAGCAACTTTCCCCGTTCATCATGTCTCTGCCTGTCAAGCAAACTCAAAGATGGAGAAAGATAAAAGACAAGCTAAACATCAAAAACTACGTGAACCTTTTAGACAAGTTGCTGAGACACAATCTATCTGGTTCTGTGTGTGTCTTTAGAGGAGCCGCATCTGTTAAAGTTTTACACAAACTTGGAAAATGTGAAGATGACATTGATGTTTTAGATTATTCATGAACTTTAACTTTATTATTGCTGCACAAAGATGTCTAGCAGCCATCTTCCTATTTTATTATTATGTATTAACTTATGTAATTTATCTTCAACAGAACTGTCTTCCATTTATTCTCTCCAGCCGTTGGAGATATGCAGTATATCAGCAAACACAATGATATTTCTATTCTTATGCAGGCTATTAATCCAAGAAATGAATCCTATTTTTACCAGACATAGAAGATATGGGACTGTTTTTAATATTATCTCTAAAATCCATGTTTAATGAAGTAGAAAAAAAGATCAGAACACATTTATCATAAAACAGATTTAAATGAGGAACCAAATTAGTAACATTTGACCAAAACTCTTAATGCATCTATGCAAATGAAACTACGAACAAATTGAATATATTGCCTCCTTTTTTGTGTCAGAATTGGACTGATGGAAAGTTTTAAGTTAAAAGACGTGCCTAAATATAGAACAAATTATTGTAATCATTACTGATGGCGTATTTTTGATCGGGCGAGAGGATGGGCTGCGATGGTATGATCTCTGATTACACTGCACCACAACAGGGTCCAATAAATAATAAATGTGTCCGACAGAACAACAAACAAACCGCAGCGAACACTCGATGTTGTAAAATAACAACATGTTGGTCAAACATTAATTAAAAACCACTCAACAAATAAATATGAATTTTTTTGTACCATGAGATTCCAATTTCCGCAGTTTTCTAATCTAATTAACATCCTCATTTAAAGTTAAATTAGCTGTTTTATCCCCCCCCCCCCCCCCCGACACTTTCTTCTCTCTCATCAGGCTGGGAGTCAGGCTGTACGGGTAGCAACAACGAATCTCCTCGTTGCCATGGCAACTCTGCGCGGGTGATCTTTTGTCAGGTGCCAAGAGCTTGCTGCAATAGAATGGTGTTGGTTATGTGTGCGTGCCCGCTTGTGCACGTGTATGCGAGTGCACGCTCGCACATGGTGCCACCGTGAGTGCGAGGGTTAGCAGGATAGAAAGAAAACCGTGTGCTTATCTTGGAGAAAGACTGCAAATCCCCTTTCGGTCTGTCACTCTCACTCCTCCAGCAGCGTGACTCTCGTTCTCTTTTCTTCCCTCGGCTTCTCTCTGCGTATCTTCCATTATCTTTCATTCAGAAACGTCATTGTTGCATACTTCTCCTTATCACTTAAAACGACTTAAAGGGTCCCCTTAACTTTGTCACCCTCCCCCTCCTGCTCTCACCTGTTCCCGTGGATCTTCCTCCCTCTTTCTCCTCCGAACACAAGGAAACAAAACGTGCAAACTTGCTGTGTGTGTTTCTGTTTTTCTACACCTACTTTCCTCCCTCGCTCGATTCCGTGATATGCAGATCTTTAGCTCTCAAAGTACAGACTGTATCGATCTTTCCCGTCCTCCCTCTCAATCTCTCTCTGTCTCTCACCGCTCCCTCTATCCATTATCCTCCCTTCATTCTGCTCTTTTCTTTTCCTACTTTCTTTCATCCTTTAATGACCTCTCTGCTGAATCAGAGGCCACGGAGAGTTATGGCATATCTCTATTTCTATGTAACGATAATTAGAAAAACCTATTAGTCTCCGGTGAAAGTTAAACAGCATACATCACTGCAGCTGGAGACAAAAATGTCCTTTTCAAAACAGCTTGCGGCGCAGCGTCTGCATGCAGAGCTCTCCGAAAAGATTTCTGGAGTGAAACATGTCTGTGTGTGCGTGTGTGTGTGTGTGTGTGTGTGTGTGTGTGTGTGTGTGTGTGTGTGTGTGTCCTAAATTAGGTGAATGACTTGTTGTTGCTGCGTGGCTCTGCCTGCCAACACAGAGGCCCTCTCTTCGACTTCCCTTAATCAGTATGCAGCTCCTCTCTGCATCACTGTCCTTGTGTTATAAATACGTAGACACACACACACTCACACGCACACACACAATGGCAAATGAACACGCACACTTCATCAAAATTCCGTTCCCGACTTCATCGTTGTCCTTGTGGAAGAAATATCATGTATAAAAAGAGAAGGAGAAAACACAGAACTTGGACTGGGTCCAGAGTCTCAAACACATGTGTTTATGTGTGTGGACACGCAAAGTTTCTCACTCGCCCTCCCTCTCTTGCTCTCTTTGACACACACACACACACACACACACACACACACACACACAGACACAGACACAGACACGCACACACAGACATGCACACACTTCCGTGAGAGGCCAAAATATGTGAACACATACGTACACACAAACACACTCACTTGGAGGTGATAAATAAAGCAGTGCGAGCTCAGCAGTAGCCCTTTGCTATGTCAGGCTTTACTGATGTCTGGTTCAATTCAGGGGAGTGGTTCAGTGAGGTCCCACAAGACCAATCTAATCTGAGACCCACAACATGTGCTCACACACACACACACACACACACACACACACACACACACACACACACACACACACCATTGAGCAAGAATATTTCATCTTTCTCTTCCATAGGCCTGTCAGAAAACATCTTTGACCAAAACTGACTTGATCATATCAACAAAATAATGCTGTCACTGCGAGTCAGTGTATTCAAAATGAGACAACAGCATCTTTTACATTTCAGTTAATTTGACAAAACATGAATGGGAGAGGCCAAACTTGAGAATCACAGCAAAAAAAAGAGTCATTTTTCCCGTAACCACTTAACCTGTTAGGGGTTGCAGAGGGCTGGAGCCTATCCCAACCACCCCGACACTGGGTGAGAGGCGGGGTACACCCTGGACAGGTCGCCAGACTATCACAGGGCTGACACACAGAGACAAACAACCATTCACACTCACATTCACACCTACAGACAATTTAGATTCACCAGTTAACCTGCATGTCTTTGGACTGTGGGAGGAAGCCGGAGTACCCTGAGAAAACTCCGCACAAAGGAGCCCCCCTCCACCCTGGGGTTCGAACCCACTACCCTGGGTGAAAGTGCTAACCACTGCACCACCGTTCTGCCACACACCACCCTATGAGCAAGGATATTTCATCTTTCTCTTACACAGGCCTACAGTGACTTCTCTGTTTCTTTAGCTGACTGTCAAGAAACGACTTTGACCAAAAATTGACTTGATCAAATGATCAAAATAACGCTGTCACTGCTTCTCACCATATTCAAAATGAGAGTAACAGCATCTTTTAAATTTCAATTAATTTGACAATACATGAATAGCAGAGGCCAGAGATTGAAACTTGAGAATCAGAGCACAAATTAAAAAGAATAAAAAAAAACTGTTAAAAAGCAATGACGTAAACCACTGGAGCGTCGTCAAACTTAATATAAATTGGAAACTTGCGAGACAATAATACTGCAATATGAAAGCTGCTCCCTGTGACTTTGATGTTTTCTCGTCGAAGATGGTGCGAAAGGTTAAAAATTAGAAAAGAAAACAAAGCCCTCCCTTCCATTTCAAATCTCCTCCGAGAACACAGGCAAGAATTTGGCTTTGCTGAAGTGTGTGCTGTCATACTGACGAGCAAAAACCCAAATCACAAACAGAGGTCCCAAATCAGTGCTTTGCTGAAACCCGTGAAACAGCCATATCCAATCACCAAGGTCTGCACTTTTCATGACTGAGTGACTCACAGGCAGTCCCTTTACAGTTTGGACTTATTACCTCCACACATATACCCTCCCAGGCCTTTAATACAGGGTTGAGAATCTACTCCTCACGTACACATACATGCGAGGAATCAGGTCTAGGCACCCAGAAGAAAATAAGAACTGTGAGGGAGAGTACACTTGATAGGAACAAAAAAACCCTTGTTAAACGGAGTGAATGCATTTCTCTATGTCTGTCCCAATATCAGGAATAATATTGCACTGATTTAAAAACACACACATGCCTTCACAAACAAAAACTGTTTGACACTCTGCACAAGTCTGCAAGGTGAAAGCATTTTGCTTTGATATGTATTTACACTGTCTTCAAACTTTAAAAGATATTGCGTAATGGTGACAGTGAAGCACATTGAACTGAACTTGATTGGAAAATGTAGGACATGTGAGTCGTTTTAGCTCAGTCATGCTACTTCCTGTCACTGTAAGTCTCCATTTTTCTTTTATTTTTCTTGTAAATATAGAAATGTCCAAAATAATCTCAAGAAAAACACATTTATTTTGTATGTATCCCATCTTGTGACCCACTGTCGCATGCTTAGAGTTCCTCCGCCTGCCATAGATAGCCTACTGCTTCTGGCAACAACAACCTCAGTGTCAGTCCTCTCCAACCTTTTTAAAGACCCTGGCTTTGTTTACTCATGCATGCTTGGGTGTTTATTCATCCAGTTAAGAGTCCAGAATCAGGAAAGAAACGAGAGTGGGGAGTAGGCATTTGTTTGCCCTGCTCCTTCTGCACTCTGCTGAGATGATCAAGATGCAAACACTCGGGACTGCTGAACATTTGTGTGATAGCACGGGCTTAGATATGGTGGGGCAAACCGAAGATAAAAGCCTGAATATAGATGCTAGATATAGCCCATTCTATGACGTTAAAGATCTATTTTCTCTTTCAGGCACAGTACGTGGGTTTAAGCATCCCTGGAGGTAATCAATAATTTTCTGCTCCTCGTTTGACTCACTGCAACATAAATGCTCCACCAAAAGCTCCTCAGTACTGCATGCGAGATTTAGCACGGCGGAGACGGCTGCACTTACATCTCATGCATGAGATTACATGTGTCAAAGGGTTAATTGTGTGAAGTAAGGAGATTTAGGATGAAATTAAAGGTGGAATATATTCCTTTAAAGTAATGTGCTGTAATGTGATTAGCTAACTAGCATTCAGGCCGAAATGAATATTGGGAGGTATCAGGTGGTAATGGTGGGATAAAAGGCCCTGCGTGTTGTAAATGGGCAATACAGCACATAATGACGATACAATAGCTCCCAGCCACACATACTATGACAGAAAATGGGATTCACTCTGTATTTGAACAGGGATTATTCAAAGCAGAGAACTATGTAACATTAAAGTAGGTTATCTTTTTAATATTTTCCTTTATGTACAAATCTGAACACCTAAAGTCATAGTGGCATTTTTTTGCAGCCTGACATGAGAAAATTGACACCCATTAAAGGTCCAATGTGTAGGATTTAGGGGGATATATTGGCAGAGATGGAATATAATAGCGGGTCCCCATCTACAAACATTGTCATGTTTCCATGGTGGCCCAGAACGGAAAAGCTAAACACTGGCTACTGACAGGGCCATTTGCATTTTTGAATCAGCAACCATATTCAGAAGTCCCTTCGCGATGAGAGCATTGGAAAAACACTGACTATTTTGGAGTAAAACTACATTAATCTGTGTTTTTACCAGATTAAATCACAGTCAATTAGTTTTGGATAGGAAGAACCCTCTGAGGATAATTCGGCACCTGGTAAAAACCTCCTGAATGTCTGGATCTTAAGTTATCAGAGAAATAAGGTGAGCATACATTAGCATATGCTAGGCCAGTGGTCCATCTGCGTCCCAACAGCGTAAGAGAAACACTGATTTGTAACATGAAACTGCTTTGTTCTGTGTTTTTACTGGTTTGTGGATGATTTGGCTTCTAGTACAAACCTTCTCTGGATCAGAAACAAGGTGAGCACACATTGAGTTATCAGGGAAGATAGGTTAGCAAACAGTTAGCTGGTGCTGGACGAGTGGTTTATCCGTGGTGCGCCAAACAGTGTTTATTTGGTGTTTTTACTGGTTTTAATCACCTGAGGCCTGCACTATGAAGCAGGATTAGGAGTTAGCGAGATAAAGTGAGGGTCAGTCTCGGAACCCATCGGCTGTATTCGGCGTCTGACTTCCGGCAGATAGCGATACAGCCTCTGGGGGCAGACCCCCAATTTTTTGGCATTCCGGTTTGATTTGGGCGGAGGAGGCGAATTTCCGTGTCCGACTTCCGTTTATATAAAAGTAAATATGCTGAACCATTGCGATGGATTCAGAGTTTGCAGTGACGTCAATTATGTTCCACCTTGTTGGTTCACTGCACGGACCATTTAACTTGGCAACAACTGCAGCTGGCTCAAACGTGATTGGTCAATATCACACGGACTACAAACAGCCTACAACCGGAAACCTGGGCTCTTCCACTCTTCTTCCGGAGGCAAGATCTCTGGGATTTGCCTACAGACTCTACACTGACTGAATGTAGCGTCATGAGCATCGTACTGATTGCCGGAGTGACTTGCTGAGCAAATTCAAATTATGCTCTTGCGAGAACTCTGGATTTCCAGGGTAGCGAGAACATGGAAAAAGATATGTTTTATTAGAAAAATAATCCACACACTGTTAATTGGCTGCCATTATTATAAATACAACATTTCGGTCACAGAGACCACGTCAGTCATTAACTAGGCTACTTTCTCACCCCTTACTTCAATAGCAGAAACAGTTTGGCCTTACTTTAATGTGTTTTATGTGACACATTCAGAGTAGTTTTGTCATCATTCAGTTAGACAGCATAAAATACGCTATACTGATGTCACACATATCCTTGTGATACCTTCACCTAATGTAAGGCTCAGCTGATGGTGAATTGTTGGATGTTTTTTTTTTATTATTTCTACATTTTCTAACATAATATTGCCGATTATCATTTACATCCCACAACACTGACATTTTACTGTCTCACAGTCCGAGAGACATTCAGTACCATTTCATCTCGTATAATATGGAGTAGCCTATTTCATTCACGGTTCTGATGATGTCACTTGTAATTAAGACCCCTGCCTCTTTCACATGAACACACTTGTGGCTGGATGGGTATACCCAGAGTTGACTGAACTAGTTTTTAACCTGCTTTGTAGTTCCGGTTATCCGGATGGCCGATGTTAGGGTTAGTCAAGCCAGATAACGGAAAGATAGCCTGAGTAAGTTGAACTGGCTTCGATCAACAGGCCTCTGGTCCATTGGTTTTAAGAGCAAAAGACCTCTGTGGATAATTCGACTCTCCTGAACTAAGAACACTGAAGGAATCCTAACTGGGAGAAGTTTTAGCTGGTTGCAATCTGCAGTCCTCACCACTAGATCCCACCTAACCCCCAAAAATCTTACACACTGTTGCTCTAAATATAAACCACTGCCAGCAACAGATTAGCTTTGGTTAGCACGAAGACTGAAGACATAACCCAGCACATAAATCTTTGTAGAACAACTTCTTAAATATTTAACATGAATATTTTGATCCTTGGGCAAAAAAAATGAGAGGCTGATTTTTAGTTTTAACTACTTTGAAGCTGTTTCTGCTCCTGGCTAAGCCAAGCTACTTGTCTCCTGGCTGTATCTTTGTATTTACCATACAAACCCAAGAATGGTATCAATCTTCTCATCAAACTCTCAGCAAGAAAGGCAAATAGTATTTCCCAAAATGTCAAACTTCTTTCGGTTAAATGTTATCACCCTTGTGTAATTAGTGAGTAAGTAATAATGTTTCATTCACATTCGCCGCCCATGTCTTCTCTGCCAGGCGAAAGATTTTTTATCTGCAATCTCACGGTCACAGGCCTTTCTTTCTAGCCTCCAGCGACTGCTGCTCCCACACACCTCTGTGAAACCACGATATGATACATAAAGAGGGAGGAAGATGGGCAAAATAGACGGGGTCAAAGTATGAGACGATTGTAGAAGTTCAAAGAATGGGAACAGCAAGAGAAGGTGAAGGAGAAGATGGGGGTAGCCACCTCGCTTTTCTCCCTCTCTTCATTCTTCTCACAAACACACGCACACACACCCGCACGTGCACGCCACGTCTTTCAGTCTCTCTGTCTCTTACATCAACCTGCCTGTCAACCCCACCGACCTGAACGATCTATCAAGCGCTGCTGCTGCTCCAAGAGATGGAGGGAGGGATAAGGATGTGAGGTGAAGGAGAGAAAGGAGACAATGTATGAGAGGCTGGTGAGAAGGAGGGACACCACCTTTGATGCTGCTTCGAAGATGCAACAAAACAATGGACTGCTGAGGGAAAGGTGGGGTTGCTTTTTGTATCTGAAACCACAGAACCAGTCTGCTACACACACACACACACACACACACACACACACACACACACACACACACACACCTCTTTCCCTGACTACTTATCTTGCTCTTTTCCTTTCCCCACTCAGAGGACTGATGCTAGCAAAAATGCTAAATACTCCAATTAAACGAAGCAGCAATCTCTCCTCTGTGACGTCTCTTTTTTTTTCTTTAAATACAAAATAATTTGGTGTAATGACCAGTGAAAATTATGATAAATCAACCCAGCTCTTGCCTCGAGTGCCACTCCACATTACCGCCCAACTCGGCGTTGATAGAAGGTACAGTATTACAGCTTTACATTTTACAGTTCATCCTCCTCACCCGCCTGTCCATCACCTGCTCGGCGCTCCTCTTCACCGCTCAGTCATTCTCGAAAAACCGCATTATTCATGGAGCCCGGAAAATTACCCAGTCGAAGCAGTTAAGCATGCTCATACATCAGACATTTAAAAATAGTTCCTACCCTTTACCTCACTGTCTCCCCCCCTCCCCCCTTCCCCCTCTTCTCTTTTTTTTTAAAGTCTTCTCTTTAGGTGTCTATAATTTCACTTGTCTGCACCCTGTTTATCTCCCATCCTCTCCTCTCTTCTCCTCACCTCTCCATCTCATCAGTCTCCCCCCTGGTTTCTTATCACACTCTGCCCTCTTCTCTCGGGGGCAAGATGGAGGGAAGGAGAGAAAGAAAAGACCAGGGTGGAAGAGGAGATAGCAGAGAGAAGAGTGACAGCAGCTTACGGGGAAGTGGGTGGGGGCTTTTTTCCCTCTCTGGTTTTCTATCTCACTATTCAACTCCCTCTCCCTTGTGCCTTCTCTCCCTCTCTCTCCCTCTCTTTCTCTCTCACACACACACACACACACACACACACATACACACTGCAGGGTTCTCTGTTCTTCTCTGTCTAGTTGTGTTTCCTTAAGGGTTCTCAGCTTCACTCATACGCAGCTGAGATCTGCCTGGTGCTGCCCTCGCTGCCTGACAGCGGCTGTTTGTGCACACACACACTCGCATGCATGCCCGTCTCACATACAAATGCTCACACACACACACCTGCAGGGAAACACAGGAATATACAGTGACAGAAAAGATCTTTAAAAATACACCGTAGACTTGCAAGCAAAGCAGACATGTAAGGCGCATGCTGATTTGCAAAAAAAAAAAAAAAAGGCAGCCTACACCCATACAGTGTGCGAAAAGCAAACCTACTGCTTTTGTCCTGCCTGTGACCGTGAATCAGCATTCTGCCTGAATTATAGGGCTGCA
Source organism: Epinephelus fuscoguttatus (assembly GCF_011397635.1). Taxonomy (NCBI): domain Eukaryota; kingdom Metazoa; phylum Chordata; class Actinopteri; order Perciformes; family Serranidae; genus Epinephelus; species Epinephelus fuscoguttatus. The sequence goes on from NC_064756.1 coordinate 14,458,488, forward strand.
TTATGGATTCTCTCCACAACCCACATACTCTCTAGACATTGTTCGGAGAAACAAACACACACACACATACACACACAGAGGCAGCTAGTAGACCAACAGACATCAGTGAGAGCTTTTTTAAATAAAAAACAAAGCGTTTAACGTCAATTTTCTCCCGTTGGTGGGACTGTTTTTTTTTTTTTTTTTTACACGCTGCAGAAATTATACAATCGCTTAGCCGTGGCAAGAAGAAACACATGCTCCTCCTACGTTCACACTCGCAGGCAGAGCTCTATAAATTCCAGTCATGATAATAACCTTTTCCTCTGCAAAATTAGCACATCTACAATTTTGGTTTTCTTTTCTGCCCGTGTTCTGAGGGCCCGTGCTTTGCATGGTATTACAGATTGCTTGGCGACAGTCATGGTCTTATCTATTGTTTTTGGGCTTTGGGGAGTAGTAAGCGAATTAAGGAGATAATTTATGCATATTCCAAACCATGGCAAGGTGCTCGATTGTAGGTGGGAGAAGAAAAGGCAGTGGTGATATGGATTAAACTGTCTCAAAGAAAAGATATAGAGGATCACAAACCAGGGCCATTAGGACAGGTTACATTCCTTTGCATTGCTTTGTGGTACACTCAGGATGTATACGAATCATATTCTGACTCCACTTGGTTGCCATGACATCCACATGACTAATTTTCCTTCATTATCTCCATTAAAAATACATTTAAAAGTAATTCATTTCTTAAATGTGAGGCTATAGATATCCTCAGGTAGCTATGGATTTCTTAAGATACTCATTACCTATAGAAATGCAGAGGCATGTGTTTGTGTGTGTGTGTGTATATGTCTGTGTGGGTGAGTGCTGATCCTCTAAAAGCAGTCAGGCCTTAATTAAGCAAACTCCTGTATTGTTGATCTAATGCTAACAATGCAAGTGATCCCTGCTCATTAGGCAAAAATCTCCATAAATCTCTCCCCACTCTCTGCTGTAGTAGTAGTTACAGAGCACTCTCACCAGCACAACAGCAGATCCACATCATTACACACACTTTGCATACACACGCACATACACAGTCATGACCATACACACTTACAGTATAGGGACACATTACACATCATTACGCTCTCAAACCAAGCAGAAATGTTTGGCTAACATCAGGTCAGTGGGCGAGGACACGCCAGTGGTCTGTCTTGGTGGGCTGCCTGCTCTCTCTCTCTCTCTCTCTCTCTCTCTCTCTCTCTCTCTCTCTCTCTCTCTCTCTCTCTCACACACACACACACACACACACACACACACACACACACACACACACACACACACACACACACACACACAGACGCATGCACGCACAAAATGTTTTCCTTAAAGGTCCAATGACCACAAATTAAAACACAGCCGCGTAGTCAGCTTTCTTTTCAAATGCCATCTAAAACGAGGCTTACTGTATCTACTGTAAGCTGCCTGTACTTTCTGATGCTGTGAATGACTTTGCATCAGTCATATTTGTAAATACAACAATTAAAATCAACAATGCAGTGCAAAAAAAATGCAGATTTAGGGTTTAAAACTCACCCTGAATATATCTGTCACTGATATAAACAATAACAAAAGTAGAGACTGAGCCTCTAAGTAGGGACGCGCCAATATGTATTTTTTTAACCGATACGATAACCCATAATTTCACATTTTTGTATTTACAAAGAAGTATATAACCTGTAGTTTATGTACACTGTAGGGTAATAAAGGCTGAGATGTAGTGAGAAAATATAGATGATTTAATATTCCGTAGCTGTGATCTAACCGAATCAAACTGACATCACTATAACACAACAAAAACAAACAACAGTTTGGACTCTTCCATAGAGTGCCGAGTCACGCCCCTTCTGGTGAAGCTCATGGGACCTTAGATCGGAAAAAATATGAATGGCAGTCCCGTTTGAGTTGTGACATGAAATCCAAATATGTCGTTAATGAATTTAAAACATAAATTTTAAGGTCAAGAAAGTCATACTTTGTGGTAAAACTGTTGAGATATAAGCTTTTGAAAAAAACGTAATTAGAAAAACTACACAGGAGGCAGTCGCGTATGTGACATCATAGCCTTCGCTTGCTTCCTGCAGCTTGGAGTGACTGCAACCTGGCACAAAACACACAGAAATCTTCAATCATCAATCGATTAATCATAAAACAGTGGAATTTCAGCAGGGAGGCCAAGCTGCAGGAAGCGAGCGAAAGCTATGACATCACATACGCGACCTCCTCCTGTGTACTCGAGTCTTTCTAATTAAAAAGCTTATATCTCAACAGTTTTACCACAAAGTATGACTTTCTTGAGCTTACAATTTATGTTTTAAATTCATTAACAACATATTTAAATTTCATGTCACAACTCAAACGGGAACAAAAGATAACTTTGCTCTCCCCATTCACCGCCATTCATATTTTTTCCGATCTAAGGTCCCATGAGCTCTACCGGAAGGGGCATGACTTCGGCACTCTATACCTGCCAACATTATGTCTACCCTCAACACCCCTGCCCCCATATAACCCTACACTACAGATGACTACAATAAATACAAGGACGTCACACTGCATTTTGATAAACACACCCAGGCGCCATCTCACCGTCCTGCAGCTACAGCTACCAAGTAGAAAAGCGATGTGATATTGAGCAACCTCACACATTAACACTCAGCCTGGTGTTGGATGTGAGCCGCTGCTGCTAATTAGCTCGTGCTAACACTCTGGAGACGATCCTTCAGCACTACGTCTAACCTGCCTCGGGCAGTCAGAGATCGGACCCTTGGTGCAATCCTGTTGTTTTCATCTTGAACTGTGAAAGACGTCCACACCGCGACATGTTTTGCCCTCGAGACAGCGTGCTGGAGTTGTTTTTCTTCTCTGTGTTTATTGGCGGCTTGCAAACCAAGTTTAAAGGCACATGTACCGCCACCCACTGTGTCGGGTGTGTAGATGCTTCCCTTAAAAGCAGTCTGGCTTCATATTATTGGCACCATTTTTCAGTTATGATTTTAAATATCAGAATAATGCACATTAAATAAATGTTCCTTTATTGGCCCGATATATATCGTGCATCTCTACTTTTAAGCATTAATGTTTGGGTGTGTTACACAGTTGCTGTTGCAATCACGACATAAAAAGTTCCTTAGATTTTAAAACCATTTTTCACCCGCACAACTAAAACTGTCTAAAACAAAACAAAGCTCAACAAAAGAACATCGATGAGTAATTTTAAGGACATCAATTGAAGTTCAAAGCAGTAGTCTGTGTCATTATTTCAAGATCGATAGTTCCATTATTACAAAATGCATATAGTGTATTCTTACTAATGCAGCCCTGCTAAGTGCACCTCTGTCCTCTCCGTCTTTTGCCGCATGTCCTAACTCACTCCTCCTCCTTCACTTCTTTCCCCTCACTTCCTTCCTCCTGCTCCACTTGCCCTCTCTTTGTGCCACTACTGTAGCCTGGGGCTAACGCAAGTCAGCAAGCTGATCGAACAGCCAGAGCCACACACACACACACACACACACACACACACACACACGCATAAACAGAGGGGATACGCACTGTTAGCAATACAAATACAATTCCACAAAAAAAAAAGTGTAAGTCAGCTTTACTCAGTCTAAAATCCCTGCTGTTTTTTCGCTGTGGAGAAGTGTGTGTGTGTGTGTGTGTGTGTGTAAGCAAATACCCGTATATTTTATTCATATGCATAACCATGTATAAAAGCAATATTTATATAGCTCAAGGTACAATATGACATTACACCTCACTTGACCTCATAAAGCCAGCATTGCATCATGTTGACCCCGCTGAAAACATGAATAATTTATTTCACATGCAAATGTACTTTGCTGTAGTCTGTGCTGCAGTTTTGAAGCATTAGTGTGGGTTGTTCCATCTGCAGGCACACAAACCATCAGAGCAGCCAATGAGTGCGCCACAAAGATCAACTCGTCCTCACCGACAAAGAGCAGAATGAAAGAGACCCAGCCCTCTCCCTTCATATCAACTCCACTTCCCCTCTCTTCCTCTTTTTATCGTCTCGTCTTCAGTCATCACCTCTGCTTCCCTCTTATTTCCTTTCCCCCCCATTCACAATTCCAGTGTCACTCAAATGTGTAGAGTGTGCTGGCACAGCAGTCCGCAGCACTATTCAGGGCTGCTTTTATTGGCATAAATTTAACACATGCTTTGATGCTTTTATTTCTAAATCAGCAGCTAGATCTTGCTTACACTAAATCTCTGAATACCAAACATTCCTAAATCTGCAACGGCACTGAACCCCCTGAAGGCTGTTTTTACATAAGATGCATTATACACTTTAAACAAGCAGGCACATCAGCTACACCAGCCACCAGCAGGTGGCCTTGGCCAACTAAAACCATTCACGATCTCAGTCGAGCAGCTGAATGTCAAACCACTACACGCAGGCACAAAAGAGACACCAGGCTCTTTTATTTTGAGCTGCATTTTCTCAAAATACAACCTCAAACAGTTTAGGCCTAAGGAGAACATTTTGTTCAGCAGTTTTAATTTGAAGCAAAAGGTAAAGGAAGGAACTCATAATGCACAAAAGGTTTAAATGTTTAAGCCTGTCTCTAGAAACTGTAAAGCAGTCAGTATGCTTATTTTGAAAGTGATACTCTTTTTAATTTCTTTGCCAGCATTACAACAAACAGCAGTCTTTTATCAGCATAGATTCAAAACTAGGACTGGGTGATATGGAGAACATCAAATATCACAATATTTCTAACCAAATTTCTCCATAGGTTTCACAAAATATTAACATAGTAAGATGTTTTCATATATAACCATCAGTAATGTGGATATAATGACTAAGTGGGTAAAGGCAAATAATAGAGCAGATGTAACAGTCTCACTTAGGGGTTGGAATCACCACAGGATCCACGATACAATATGTGTCAAGTATTGTGATAAAATATATTGCGATAAAATATATTGCGATATATTGGGATTTATCACAGACAGAGTTTCACTTAGCAGGGCTGCATTAATAAGAATACATTGTATGTGTTCAGAAATAATGGAACTATAGGTCTTGAAATCTTGAAATTAAAATTCTTTATGATTTGGTGGGTTGGACGTCATTGACCACTTGCAGATACAGCAATACTGGGCAAACTTCCGGCCTACCTACCAGCTCCTCCAGGTGGTTGCTCTTTAATGTACCGGGTTTTAACACATCTGGGGAAAACGGCATTCTCCTACTGTGCACCTTGGACATGGAACAATCTTCAAAAAGATCTAAAATTAGAAACACTTATATCCATCGATGAATTTGAGGGCAACATAAGGAATGTGGTCACAGAGACATGTGCTTGTTTTTCGTGAGAGACCACATGTTTGAATAGTTGATGTTATATTGTGGATTTTAAATGTGTTTTGATTGGCTGCTACCTTAGCCAGGTCTCTCTTGTAAGAGACTTTCAATCTCAATGGGACTTCCTGGTTAAATAAAATAAGAAAATGACACAGACTATTGCTTGGAACTTCAATTGATGTCCTTCAAGTTACCCATTCGTGTTCTCTTCTTGGGCTTTGTTTTGTTTTAGACACTTGTAGTTTTTAAAGTGGAAAATTGTTTGAGAATTTAAGACACTTTTTATGTCATGATTGCAACGGGAACTGTGCAACACATCCAGAAATTAATGCTTAAAAGCTCAATCCCTAATTTTGGTGTTGTTTATATCAATGGCAGACACATTCAGGGTGAGTTATAGGGGTGGGAATCACCAGAGGATCCACGATACGATATTATCACGATACTTAAGTCACGATACAATATTATTGTGATTTTAAATATGTTGCAATACGCTTAATATTTTTTCAATTGTTAATTAAGCCCTCAAAGGAAAACTTTGTCAACATCTGCTTTAGCTAATAAGGTAATTTTCTCAGTTTGTTTGTCTCAGCTCAGCCATTTCTTGCAGCAAAATGTATCCAATGGACTGGAAATATACTTTATATATGAAAATTGATACGATGTGACGATACAATATTGCCACACAAAAACATCGCGATATTATGCTGTATCGATACCCCCCCACCCCACCCCTAGTGAGTTATAAAACCAAAATCTGCATTTTTTTGTGCTGCTTAGTTGTTTTAATTGTTGCATTTACAAATAAGACTGATGTGAAATCTTTGAAAACATCAGAAAAATACTGGCACTTTAGTTCTAAAGTATGAAGTAATAATTTATATAATAAAAAAACGATACTTGGTACTGTGTGACGATACGATATTACAAAATAAAAATATCGCAATACTTTGCTGCATCGATTCTTTCCTACACCCCTAGTCTCACTGTAATGCAGCCTTTTAAACCAGGAAAAGACAACACTTACGGTATTACAATATCCAAAATCAAAAACGATACCTAGTCCCATATCATGATATCAGTATAATATTGATATATTTTTCAGCCCTACTCAACCTTGGATGTTCAAGAAAAAAGAGCCACACATATACTTGTCCTGCTCTGTTATCACACTGTTATTCCAACCAGTTTGGCCCATTCTCACGGGTTACTTGTAGATGTCATGGAGCACTCACCAAAAAGCAATGCACCTGACTAACACACACAGATGGCCACACGCACACACACACACACACACACACACGCAAACACACATACACATACTACTGCCTTGTTCTTTGAGACTAGCTGCAAAAGCAGTTGCACCATGTCAGCGAAAGCAAAGCACAAAATACATGACTGAACTAAACTGGTGTCAGTGGAATATTACCCAGCCGAGCACAACATACACACCAGCAGCAAGGTCAGCAGGTCAACAGTTGGCTGTTTGTAAATGTAGTAAATAAGAGATCCATGTAGAGATGGAGATGAGAGCAACTGATGGAAAGACAAACAAGTGTAAAGAGAGGGGAGGGTTTAAAACAAGTGCAGCAGAGGGAATAACTGAAGAGAAAAATATAAAACCACATGAGACTAGGAGTCAGGGGAGGATACAGATGATTGACTTTGTGCAAATGTCACCTCATTTGTAATGGTTACATGGAGGAAAAAGATCAGTGGCCGAGCTCACTGCAGTTTAAATGCAGAGATAAAGACGGAGAAGGGGTAGAAAGAGATGAGAAGAAGAAGAAGAGTCCTCAGGAAATTCATTGCTGGCCATCCTAAAGCACAAAGTAGGCCCCACACTGCGGAACAAAGACAGAGATGGGCTATTCAGAACACCAGCCAGGGACACCATGCTCCATATTTTATTTTACGAAATTATGCCTCCCCTCCCCTTCCCTGAAATGAGTGATAACGACACAGATTGCTAATCTTTCTTACGTACAGGAGCTAAGACTGTAGCGCACTGCTGAGCAGCACAAATGACTCTAACTTTTCCCAAACTTGCAGTATTTTTTTTTAGACAGGAGAGAGGGCCACAATCTCCGGGGACCCAAAAATTCACTAGGCAAACAATACGAATGCAGAGCTTTACAGCGCAGACGGCAGCAGAAGTAGCAGAGGGCTGAGAATCACCCTTTCTCTCCCTCTCTCGCGCTCACACTTTCCTTCTGCACCTCCTTTTCCTCCCTCTCTTTCTCCTCTCCCTCCACCTCCCTCGCTTTCAACATACTGGGTCAGTTGAGCTCCTGCACTGCAGCACAGTCAAGTGATGTGTTGAAGGCTTTCTCGTGATCTCAGGACTAAGGGAACTGTAGCAATCTGAGTGGTTCTGTTTTCTACTATTGGTTTGACTCTCTTTTATTTCTGTGTTGTTGCACAATATTCAATTTGTCCCTGTTAAAATGCTTGTAACATAATTTTAGCAGCAGCTAGGCTAATGTGTGGCAAATCTGTCAAGTGACAGTCGGTCCTCTGAGGATTATCCACACAGTCCAAGTTGTTAAATTGGTGCAGTATTCAGCCTTGTAGTGCATATAACAGGAAAAAACTGCATGCTCCTCTGCCTTTGCACTAAGGTACACACAGCACTTTATGATACCGCAAAGAAAACCAGAAGTTAGTTGAGCCATCAGCATAATCACACAGAACTCAAATAAGCTCCTCGACACACGCAGGCAAGAGAGAGCCTTCCCCCACATTCTGCACCACACACAAACACGCATGCACAAAAAGTGGAGAGTGCCTCTCTGTATGCAGCACCTGCAGTATACTGCAACTTCAGCATCATGGTCGGAGACAGATTGGCTTTTTCAGCAAACTGGAGATAATTCCCTGTTTCCCAAACGGAGAAAGCGTAACACACGCAATGCACACACATGCACGCGTGCACATAATGCAAAAAAAATATAAGTGGTCACAGCCTTCTCTCTCAGTCCCTCCACGGCATGCTCTCTCTGCTTTTTTTGGACTCTCAGTTTGGTTAATTGGACAATTACGGCTTCTTTCAGCGACAAAAGAGCAAGAAGAATCCCTACTTTCTCTAAGTGGCACATCCTTCACAATCCTCCACTGACAACTCCATGTTCTCTCACCCTTCCCTAAGCCGCTTGTCTGTGCTCTCCCTCCCATCAATAGTGCTCTCAAACTGATCCCTTCCTCCCATTTTATTCCTCTCGCTATTCATGCCGTGCTGCCATTCCAAATCATGTCTTGGCTAATTAAGACTCTCTCAAATACCCGTCAACAAACACACACTGATGGAGCAAGGAAAAGCAGGAGAACAGATAGCAAAACATGTGACAGACAATGACAGATATATCTATCTATCTACGTATCCGTCTGTCTGGCATCCTCTCTCACACACATGCCAGCGCACACTCAGACACACATAGGTGCACAGCCGACTGACAGCTCCCCTCTTCCACTATGCAGTGCAGGCACATACCAGCCAAACAACAACCAGAGGCCCAAAAATATCCTGAGCAAAAAAACAAGAGAGGAAAATACAACACCACACCACACATGTAACCACATCCCTGGGGACCACCTAAAAAGTGTGCCTGTAATTCGCACAGTCACATCCAGGTTACCGCCTCCACTCAACACAAAAGATATATTTACTTACAGTAAATGGCTAGAGCGAATCCTGAGCTGGTGTGAGAGCCTACAGAAGCTTTTCTAATAGGCTTACAGTATCTCATATCTCTTAAACAAGCTAATTTGAAACAGCTATGTCATGGTTAAGGTTTAAATCAGCCAATTGATATAGAATTATGTGTCATTACGTGTGTTTTAATAAGCATGCGTTGCTGGATTATATTCTGCATTATGTTCTAATAAGACTTTTAGATAAATGCCTGAGGGAGAGTGTGCTGAGCATTCCCTTAATTTAACTTAAGTACAAGCAGAGCAACTCCGTAGAAAAAGCTTGCTCAACATTTACAACATAGCGACAGTGGTATTGGAGTTTGCATCACTTCATCAAACAATCAACCACCATTAATCCAACACACAATATGTCTTAGTAAATGAAGTACAGCCTAAAGCTAGGGTGAAAGATGCATGACACAGCGAATTGAAGTATGGGGGTTTCATTCAGTAATGCAAGTATCAAAGGGTCAAGAGTGTGCAAGAGAGCCTTGGTAGACATTGTGTTTCCTGAAGGATTTCAAATGTTGATACACTATGACTGCTATTAGTCCAAAAATAGGCAACATCTACAAAAAGTTTCTCTTTGCTTGCTCATTAAAATACTTAAAACTAAGACTAAGGAAACACAGCTGACCCTAGACCAACTGTATGCCTATGGTGACCTGTAACACAGCCAAAGCTCAGTTCAAAAATGGAAAAAGAAAATGCATCACAATACAATCTCACCATCAGTGCAGAGAGAAAGACATGAAAGACAGCAGCAACAAAAAAAAAGGAAGTTGCAGGGACAGAGACACGGAGAAAGCCAAGAACAGAAAGAAAGGCACACACTGCATTTACCGTGCTGAAGTCTTGCCAACGTACAAACCTCAAGAGAGATGTTGAAGGAAAGGTTAACTCCACTGCGAAATTCAAATACCACAGACTGAATAGAGAGAGATTCAAACAAGCAGTGAGTGTTTACATTTCAACGACACACACAGGAAAAAAAAAAAAAAAGAAGCATTTAGCCAACCTTCAATCCCGTCAGTTGCCCATATCTAATATTCCACCAAAGTATGAAATCACTTGGAGATAGTAGTGCAGGATAACAAGAGGATTTATTGGGATAAAACCACTCAGCATGGTATAATGGGACAAAGCCCAGCACTCATTTGTGGAATATTATGGTGGGTGGGTGAAAGGGGTGGAGGATAAACGCTTACCAAGATATGGGACTATAGCAAAAACCATCAATGATCCCAAAACTTTTATTTATTTATTCATTTGGGGGAGGGGGGTTGGGGGGTGATGGTGAGGGTTAACAGAGTAATGCATTATGTTTTTAATCAAACTGAGTGCACACTGAAAATGCTGACCATATAGTCTAACGTCTTGGTCAGGGAAAGGAAGGCTTAACGTGTGTGTATGTGTGTGTTTGAGTGTGTGTGTGTGTGTGTGTGTGTGTGTGTGTGTGTGTGTGTGTGTGTGTGGGTTTGTTTGTACATGCCTGTGTGTGTGTGTGTGTGTGTGTGTGTGTGAGAGAGAGAGAGTGTTTTAAGTGGTAAAGTAAAATAAAAAAGAGCAGAGGAATGAAGTGGGGCAGCAGAACATGGGGGTACAGCATTGTGAAACTTTGAAAAAACAAAGAGCCTGGACGTAATGCTACCATGCTTACAAAGGCTTTAAATGAAGGTGACCTTCACTCATTATAGCAACAATAATTGTCAAAGAAATGAAACAATGAATACAACACAAGGTCAAATGTTTCAGCTTATAGACTGGATCATTGATGATCAATACTGGTGATGGCTGCTCTAAACTAGCTAAGGGCCTTCCCATAGTACAGGGAAGTATGTGGTTTGCTACATGTCTTCCACTCAGTGTATGTTGACACATATGAGCAACTAGAACACCCAATTGCAACTGAGGATCATCACTCCTAGTAAAACTATTGAAATCAAAGCAAACTGCATTCCCATGCCCATTTGAAAACAAAACAGAAATGCACCCTCCTTTCCATAGATATTCACAAATTTATAGACATCAAGATTGCATCATATGTTTTCCAAATCAAAATTTCACCTCAGGAAAAGAGAAAAAAGCAATAGCACTAATGTGTATCTGGAACACCATATTTACTCCACAGCCACTTCAACCTTTGTCTGCTTGTATTATTTGGTCCCAAAAATGAATCAGGCTTGGACAGAGAAATATGAGATATCAAAAAATCACAGCAGAAAAAAAAGCCAAGCAACTAATGCTTGCTGTGGTAGAGGACTCAATTATTAGGGATTTCAATGTGAATAAACCATCTAAAAATTATAATAACAATATGCAAAATTGATGGTCAGCTCTTTTTAGATTTGCTTTTTTGAAAATAATGCTTCATTGTGTTGATCCAGCTAGAGTGACCTGCTTCATTCTGCCATTTTCAAGACAGTTGGTTGAAATAAAGCGAGAAAAATCAAAAGAAAAAAGCATGAAACGGATGAAGCTGCGCTGGGATGAATAAAATTACCTTATGCCACTTATAGGTTTTATATATATTTATATGTATATATAGATATTTCAAAAATAATTCATACTGAATACAAGACATGATGATCTCTTAGGATAAACATTGTGTGCATTACATTAGAACTGCATCCAATCTGCTAAATGCCCAATGAATCTGAACGCCTTTTTATCGCCCTCCGGTGGACTGAATCCACATTGCTACTATGGAGGGAGTCAGAAATTGGATGCACAAATTCAGAGAGCGACTTCCAATCAGATTTCCATTTTCCCTTTTCAATTACTGTTGATTAGCCTACATCAGCAATACCCGTTTAGAGAATTAAAATTGCAGCCTTCCTCACTGATTTGGTATATCCTGTCATATCATCCTCTTTAAAAGCAGCAGATCTCACTTGACTTGTTCTGGCATTTCCTGGATCTTTTACCTTCAGCTTGCATCTGATTAGGGCCAGTAATGTAGTGGCAAAAAAAATAAATAAGTAAAATAGTGCACTATGATATCCAGCAGGTGATGATCATAGAACAAACTACCAAAAGACAGAAAAAGCGATTATATTTGCCAGAATAAAAACATAGTTCGCCTTTTTAACTCACCCTTCTTCTATAATGTCAAATAAATTACTAATCCAAAAATAATTAGCAGCTGAACTGAGTTTAAATGTTATTGCCCTCCACTACATTCCTGTCCAGCACTCTATTGGTTCAGTAGCTATTCTTCCATCTGCAGCAGCATTACCTCAGTGGTGGTTGGCCTCAGCCTCAACATGCCGTTTTCACAAGACACCAAATACACAGCCTGTCAATAGTGCTCCACACACAGGTTCCCGTGGCATCAACCCTTTCATCATTTGATTGAAGAGTTTGTTTTTATTAAGAAGGCTATACCAGACGCATAATCACTATACATTGATTTAACATTACCTTTACAATTAAATTCTTCACTGAAATTACAGAATAAATATATGCACATTTTTCTTCAAATCTTTGTGAGAGAGAAAACATTAAAAGTGCCTCCTACAAAGCTGTTAGTGGGTGACGATGGGGAATCCAGAAGCAATGGAGGGGTAGGGGGTGGGGGGTGGGGAGGGGTTGGGTCAACAAAGTGCGTGGAAATATCCAGAAAACCTTGAGCGTTGTCTTATAATAATATTCACAAATGTTTTACCATCCGTGCGTCGGCGCGTCCTTTTTACGAGAAGCACCCTGATGTAGACAGAAGTCCTCATTAATAGTAATAACCATATTAATAAGATATAAAAATTAAATAGAACACTGAACTGTAAATGCGTTGCAGTATCTCTGTTCATAATGTGATGTGATAGTTCTGAGTAAATCCCCTCGCTTCCTGCACTGAAGCGAGTGCATGCAGCAAACTGCAGTTCATTTTAATATATGTATTTTTTCTCTCTTTCCATCATTTCCTACAAACTTTATGTGCACGGCCTCCGGGTGTTTGTACATCCTAGTCAGGGGTAAAAGAGACAGAAGGGAAACCCCCAAGTCAGGGAGACGTCCAGCTCCCGTGCGTCTTGCGCATCATGGTAATTCCATAAAAAGGGGTTTTAGTGACAGATGTATTTTAGGATGATTTGTATGTTTTATTCCCCGGTGCCCCTCTCGTTCCTCTTTTGCTCTCTCTTGGGCATATAGAGATATTTATATATTATAAAAATAACGGCTGTTGACATTGCTGGCTACTCTGAAAAAAAGGCACTTCATTGAAATATCTGAGAATGGCCTCTCCTCCAAAGTGATTTGGGGGGGAAACTTTGTAACTGTAATATAATATTTTATTTTATATCATGCTGCTTTTTCCCAGTTTGTTTTTTTATATTGGTTTTGGGTGATTTTTGTTTTGAGGGTGGCAAAGTGAATGTGTTGGTTTTGTATTTTGTATATATTTTTTTCCCCAGGGGCTAGAGATGTTAAAACCGGTAAGATTTTTCCAAGACTTCGAGGTAATCCGGCTTTGTTTGAAGTTTGGCCCTTAACTCGAGGTAATCGCTTTGGGACGGGTCGGGGTAGCAGCCTTTCCCCGCCGTGAAAAGCAATGTCTCCTTCAGCCGTGCATCCTGCTGCAAATCCGGGTACTGCATGCCTGGTGGGTGTGCATGCGCCACATGCATGTCCTTTAGTTTGGGAACTGTCCCATACAAACAGTCTACAAAGCCCACTGTTGGTGTGGGCCTCTGACTGTCAATTACTGTAGGGCAGAGCCCTCCGTTCTCATGAAATCCTCCCATGTCAGCCGTGGAGTGGTTAACTGTGACGATAGTGTTGAGTTGAGAGTTGGAGACGGCCAGGGTCCACTCTCTCTCTTTCTCTAACAAGGTTCTGTAGTTACTGTTGCTACTGCTGCCATTGTCTTTCTTCTCTGAAAACTGCGCCCTGTCTTCCTCTGCTATCTCCCCCTCTCTGGGCTTATAGATGGGGTTATTACACATCTGAGTCACAGGGTGGGGGATGTAATCATAAACATGACCATGGGCATGTGTGTGACTAGTGTGAGTGTGTGTGTGCATACTGGGTGTTGGTTTCTCTGGTGTGCCAGTGTTACCAGCACTGCTCTGCCTTGGTGGGTCCTCAAAAATCCTGCATTGCATTTGGATCCCTGTCAGATCTACCTCAGAACGTTTCCGGAAGGGAAGCTTCTTCCTGCGACGAAGAACAAAGGCAAAAAGCCCGGCAGCCACAAACACAGCAGAGATGAAGAGGATGAGCAGGCTGAGGATGAGGACAGATAGTGGGACAGCTCCTCGCCCACCTGCCTCCCCCATGTCAGAGCTCCCTGTGGTGAGGTCATCCCCACCAGGCAGGGCTGGTGATGGGCCTGAAGAATATTTAAGCTCAGGACAGATGACCTCAACCTCCAGTGAACGCAGGTCCTTCCCAAAAGCAAACTCAGGTGTCTTGCAGATGACATCTCCAACCACAATGACTGAGGAAAGCTTCTCCAGCCACTGTTTTAGGGGTATAATATCACAGGAGCAGTCCCAAGGGTTCTGATGGAGATCAATCTGGACAATGGAGGTCAGATGCTCCAGAACACCACGCACTGGCAGGGAAAGGAAGTAGTTGTTGCGGAGGTTGAGGCGTGCAAGGTTGGTGCCAGCAAAGGCGTCATTGGGGAGGGAGCGCAGCAGGTTGTCATTGAGGAAAACCAGCTGGAGGTTTGGCATCAGGGAGAAGGAGTTAGGTTGTATCTCACGTATGACATTATACTCAAAGTAAAGATAACTCAACATCTGAAGCCCCCGAAACATCCCAGGGGTGAGTCTCTCAATGTCATTCCCATTCAGATATAAACTTTTCAAGTTTGGCAGGTTGATGAAGGCGCCCTCTTGGACATAGGATATCCTGTTATTCCCTAAATGCAGTAAATCCAAACTTGAGAAGTTCCAGAAATCTGAGCGGTAGATTTTCTGTATTAGGTTCCCACTGAGATATAATTTCTTGGCATTTAGGGGCCGAGGCAGGAGCTCTGAGATGTTGTGAAAGCCTTTCTCTTTACAGTTCACTGTTAGCCCCAGGTCATTGATGTGAAGGTTGCAAGTACATCCGGCTGGACAAATTATTGGGATGGGAGGCCTTGTTTGGTAGCCAGCGATAGGAGGCTGGTTGATGCCTGGGTAGATGCTACGAGGGGTTGGGGGGTTCTTTGTGGGTCGAGGTCGTTTGGTAGGCTTGGGGACTCTTTCCTTGTATTCCACAGAAGAGGCTGTGTTGTGAAAGGAGGAAAGCATGGAGGAAGGTTTAGTAGGCCATGTGTTCTCATTGTTGAACGGGAGCCGGGGAATTCCCAGCTTGGCCTCAATCTCAGCATCGGAGAGCATCGGACAGAGCTCACTGCGCTTGATTTCCCGCAAGTCTTTCCCATGTAAGTGGAATGGGTACTCGCATGTGATCTCGCCAACCAAAGCTGTGTAGGGGATTCTCTCCAGCCAGGTTTTTAACTGGACAATCTCACACACACAGTTCCAGGGGTTCTCCTCCAGCTGAATTTCCATTAAGCTCCTCCCAACGTACTCCAGCGTGCCCTTGTATGGCAATGTCTTTAGTCTGTTTCCTCTCAGGTCCAGAACTTTGAGTGACACAGACCGGAAAAGATAATTTGGGAGCACAGGGATCAGATTGTCATTTAGTATGAGCACTCTCAATTTGTGAAGGTGCCTGAATGCACCACTTTCAATCCGTTTGATAACATTGTAGTCCGCCTGGAGGTACTCTAAACTCTCCAACCCCAGAAAAGTGTCATTCCGGAAAACTTCTAGCTTGTTTTCATGTAGGAACAGCCGTTTGAGTATTCCTAAGCCATTGAATGCTCCTGCATGGATATCTTGCAAGGCGTTATTACCCAGGTTAATGGATATGGCATTGTTGAGATGGAGGAAGCTGTTAAAGTAAAGCTTCCTCATGGAGTTTCTCTGCAGGTTGAGCTTGAAGGGCCGGCTCCATATCTGGGAGATCTGGCTGACATTTGTAAATCCTTTACTGTCACAGTGGACGTGGAAGATGCCCTCTTTGACCTCACAGTAGCAGGGCTCGAAGCAGGGCTCGTCGATCTCCTCGGAGTCCTCTAGTAGTGGGATCGGGGTGGTCCATCCTAAGGCTATGGTGCTCAGCAAGGTAACCCACAGCATCCTCGCTGACACCAAGGGGATGAAGTCTTGGCTCCAGGGACAGAGCCACTTCACAGCACTGCAACAGAGGACAGAGGGAGACAGAATGGGTGGGAGGAAGGAGAGAAGGGAGGGAATGGGGGGGTAGGGGATACACATAGGAGTACACACACCCTCACAAAGTGAAGTTTGAGGTGAGACACAGACAAGCAGAGGTGGGAGAGACAGAGAGGAAGGGTGCATTAGTTTCAGTAGAATGGAAGACAGCTTTGAAATGAATACCAATGAATAATAGAATGACATTGGGGACTTTCAATGTTGCAGTATCGCTGGGTATTTCAAACAAAATATAAACCCAGCACTCTTGGATGGGTAATATGATACCCAGCAACGCAAACAAATCTCTGCATCCAGACAGTTAACGTCAGTATATAGGGAGGGGGGATTGCCATTTATTATACAGCAGACATGCTGGTAAGGTCGCAATAAATCACCTCAGAGATGCTTATCGCCGTGAATAAACGAAGGCAACAGCAGGTGGGTGAGGTAAGTGGTGAGGAGACACCGTCCCCCTGCTGTATTTATTACATAACAGGGACCTCAATCCCTCTTTCGGCAAATGAGAGTCCAGAGAAGCGCGGTGGAAATGAAAGTAGGTGCATGGATGGTCCAACGCAGGGAGAGGACGGGAACGGAGTAGGTGTCAGCTCGGTGACCATTAGTGGGAAGATATGAGGACTGTCGAGGGACGCGCTGAACATCCATCTCGTTAAAATGAATCTCATACAACACATTCATTTATATATTCTCCCTTTATAGCTCATGGAAATCAGATAACAAAATGGGTAAAAATGTAAACACTGGCAGAGGATGCGAGGTTTAAATTTACCAGTGTAGAGATGTTAAAAACATGACAAAAATAAAAGGGAAAAGGTCCAATGTCTCCTCTCCGACGTGCAGCAAACGGCAGAGCCGAGGCTTTTCGCCCACGGCGTTTTCTTGGGTTGAATGCCCCACGGAAAAAAATACCCCCAAAACAGGAAAACTGTCGACTTACTCACTGTAATTGAACCTGCCATCTGCCAAAAATACAATCAATGCAACTTCTTGTGGCTTTCCTAATTGGTGATACCATTGGAGGATTAGAGGAACAACGGTGCAAGTGAAAAGCGCAGTGGGCGAAGCTGCTGCTCCGAGGAGCTCATGAGGCTGTGTTTTAGTGAATCCGGCCGGCCTGGAAATAAATGATTACATATATAACCAGAAGATGGGATCATTGAAAAAAATAAATAAACAAACAAAAACAAAATAATAATAATAATGCGTAAAATCTCGCTTTGGTTTAAAAAAAGGGCTGATCGAAGATTCTGTTCAGTATCTCCATGGTGTTAAGTGGGGAAAAAAAAGTCACACACATGCACATAGCTCCTAATATCTTTTCTGTAGGCTGTGACTTTTCACACACGCACACACACACACACACACACACGCGCCCGCACGACGCTGTTCGTTCAAACGGAGGTGCTGAAAATCCAGAGGAGATGCGCTGGGACCGTGTGCCGGAGCAGAGCCGCTGTCCATGGTGCTGAAACCAAAAAAGCCCAGCGACAGAAAAAGGAAAAGAAAAGGGAAGTTGAAAAAATAGAAATATATTGTAATCCCCAAAAAAGACATGACAGTAAAACGCGCCAAGGAGGGGAAAAAAGGATCCTTGAACACGATCCCCTCGCTGTAAAATGCTCCGCTTTCGTTGCCCTCTCCGTGCGTAATCCTCCAGGATTTATCGATTCCGCTTCCATGATAGAGATCAAAAAAAGCGCAGATGCGATGTCACAAAAAGTAACAACGACATTTCGAGCAATTAAAAAACAATTCGTGCCGTGTTATATTCCCTTGGGGTGTATCAAATCGGGTGCTATACCTACTTAGTTTAGTGGGATTCCAACTTCACATATCCTCCTGCGATGTGTTCTGTTGTCGCCCGGTGCGTCCCGCTCACCGTCCGATGCCGGGCTGTGGTAGGAAAGAGAACAAGAAACGAAGGAGGGGGAGGGGGGGGGGGGGGGGGGTGACCGAGCCGTTAGAGGAACAAGAGGAAACGGAGAGGGAGAGATGGAAAGAGAGAGCAGGGCATTGAGGAGGAAAGAGAGAGGGAGAGATGCGCATGTGAATGAGCCATGGCTTCAAAAACCAAGCTGGGGGGAGATTCTCCTCAGCTCTCTGTACTTACATGAATTAAAAGTGATGCTCGTTGTGAATTGTTGTTGCAATTTCAACACGTCTAATTAGACCACTCCAATCTTTGAATTTATATCAAGTTAGTGTGAAACGATGGCAGTCTAACAAGCTCCAGTCTATGCGAGAATCCCGCTCTCATTTACTGAAATTTCCCCCAAAATAACCTTGCTGTCAATACAGCGGAGAGAGCAGAGCGCTTGTTGAAATACATGCCAAGCATAATGCAGCAGCCTTTCCGTCGTGACATTGGCAGGAAAACGGTGAATAAAGAACAAACGGCTATTGATCAGTCGACTGGATCCCTACGATCCGTTATTCTCGATGTATGGAGAGCGCTTGTTGTCCCCCTTTTTGAAGTCCATGGCTATGCAGACACCAACACGCACACGAACACACACACACACACACACACACACACACACACACACACACACACACACACACACACACACACATATCTGCATAAGATTCCCCCTCATTAAACACTCCAGCACAACACAGCTTAAAGCACTCACCTTAGTTTGGTACTGCAATTGGACAGCATCAGGGAAAAAAAGCCCACTAGTGTGAATCTTGTTAGATCTCGTTCTCTCTTTCTTTCCCTCCCTCCCTCCTTCTCTCACCCTCTCTCAGTGGCTGAGGCAAAAGAGAGGAGAAATGAAGACGTGATAGGAATGCAATCTCTCCCACTCTCGCTCTCCGGTGACTCTGACTCTCTCCCCTTCTTTCTCGTCTCCTTTTTTTTTCTCTAAGCAGTTTGCTTAAAATGCAAGCCCTCGACTTGTGCCCGTCCGCTTCCTCTTCCTCCCCTCTCCTCCTCCTCCTCCTCCTCCTCCTCCTCCTCCTCGTTCTTCTCCTCCGCCGCCGTCGCCGCCCCCCCTCGGGCGAGCGCTCAACAGCAGTATAGCCGGGTGAGAGTGCTCTCCTCTCGGCTTCAGGACCGCGTCTCTGTCCGGTGCAGCAGCAGCAAGAGTCTCTGGATCATATCGACGATTGGGTCAGCTGCTGCTTTTCTTTTTTTTTCCTTTTTTAATTTTTTTTAATTCCTCCTGTCTTTCTTTCTGTCTTTCCTCGGGTCCGTTTCCCTGTCGTGCGTCAGAGGAGTGAGGGACTGAGCCGGGGAGGTGGAGGAGGGGGGCAAAGGGGTGAGAGACGCAGTGGAGAGAGATCTGGCGGTGAGAGAGAGAAGAGAGGAGGAGGGGAGGAAAAGAGTGATGGGGACGGTTGCGCTATAGTTCTGGATGCTGTCGAGAGGAGGAGAGGAAGCGAAGTGAAGAGGGGGTGAGCGAGGAGCGCTCCGGCTTTCGCAGCGGGGACGCGCGCCAAGGAGAAATAAATAAATAAGTGAGAGTCAGGGAGCGCGCCGTGCGGGGTGGGTGAGACTGCCAGACCTGTGGATGACAGTCAGGACCTAAGACGACTCTCTCTACATGCTCTTATATATTTTTTTAATTTATTATTGAGATTTATTTAGTGATGATCACAGTGCTACTCTTCAACTGAGGGTCATTTCCTCGGCTGCAGTTGGGCGAGCAAAAAAACCCGTGGAGTTGGCAGCCCTCACCCTGCCAATACCTCTCCTCTCTGCTGTGGGGACAAAGAGGGTGGCCGTGGCTATCTTAGGGGGGGGGGGGGGGGGGGGAGTGGTGGAGGGAAACACGGAGCGCCTCCTCTTTGCCTTCCGTTTGCGTGCCTTCCCCCGCCTCGCCTCCAGCGGGCAACACAAGCCCGTGTTGTGAGCAGCAAGTCAAGCCAGAGCTCACAAGCACGACTGAGACACCATCACGATTCCCCCAGTTCTTGCAGCTCTGCAAGGAGGGGGGCTGATTGCAGTGAAAAGTTGAGATTTCTCCTACTGGTTAGAACACAGAAAGTGATTTTTTTTTCCTTCCCATAATTATGGCAATTTACAGTAAAGCTGTGATATTAGGCTGCGGTGGTGACTGTCTTTGGACTCTAGCACAGTAAAATACTGTAGAAAGCATATGTGATTTGTGTAAACAGTCTGCTGCCTAATACTACAAGGCTCACATTTTCCAGGAGATTCTTTTTTGTCATTTGTCAAGTTTTTATTGAGGTATTTATAGGGCGGCACGGTGATGCAGTGTTTAGCATTGTTGCCTCACAGCAAGAGGGTGCATGGCTCAAACTCCAGGGTGGGGGAGCCCTTTTGTGTGGCGTTTGCATGTTCTCCCCATGTCAGCGTGGGTTTTCTCAGGGTACTCCAGCTTCCTCCCACAGTCCAAAGACATGCAGGTTAATTGGTGACTCTAAATTGTCCGTAGGTGTGAATGTGAGTATGAATGGTTGTCTGTCTCTATGTGTCAGCCCTGTGATAGTCTGGCGACCTGTCCAGGGTGTACCCTGCCTCTCGCCCAGTGTCAGCTGGGATAGGCTCCATGAGTGAATGAATGAGGTTTTTCTATTTTAAGAACATCAACATAAGCACAAATGGCATAGATTAAACAAAAAATAATCTCTGCAGTGTTCATAACATCAATGATTCCAAAGTCCATCAGCACAGCACTAATCCTTATATCATCAGGTGACCTATTCTGCACATCAAGCCTGGAAACAAACAAACAAGCAAACAAACAAACAAAAAAGGTCCCATGACACACCCAAAGCAAAAGAAAGAAAAGCCCACTCCCTCCATCTGCATGTTACCATTGTATTTCATTTCAGTACAGTGTCCTACTCCTTTGACATGTCAAAACATTCTCACTTGGACCTTGTCCCATATTGACATTTGGTCATGGTCCACAAATGACATGCAAGGTACCCTGGGTGCGTTGGTGGTTGACCTTCTGGGACGCCGTGTCGAAGAATCTTACGGGATATCAACACCGCTCTCTCAAGTGAAAGTCAGTGTTTGTTGGACCCATCCACCACCACTCCCGCCCGCCCTACTCTGACTTTTGCCACTTTAACTTTTGTCCTTGTCCCGCTGGATTTCCCCCTGACACTGCCAGGCACGTTAAACTATAACTGCAGCTGGCTGCGTATCATTGTGAAGTTAAAGGACGCCTTTTTTCGTTGGTTTCTGCTGCCGCGAGTCACTGCCCAAGCGCTGGATTTCGATGACTTCAGAGTGAGACAGGGCTCGACTTGTTTAGTCCTTTTATAAAAGACAAAAACTGATTCCAGACAAGCCAATATCATTCTCTACGGTTATGCAGATTGGCTGTCATTATCTCAAATGATGCATTCTCTCTCATTAACTTAACCCACTTTTCCAGTTGCAAAGGATGACCCTGGCAGCTGAGATAAAGCCTGTCAGGGCTCGTCTAGAGCAAATGCTACTTTGGAGATCTTGGGTAGACATGACCATGAGATTCTTTGAAAAATGGGCAGGGAAGAGCAACTAAAGTTGAAGATATTGAGACAGACTTTTATATTATCAAAGTATTCTGGGGTAGTTCCAGATGACATAGAGAAGTTAATAGCCTTTGCAATGTGTTCTCTCTCTGTGGCCATTTTTGTGAGATAAATCTTGCCCCTGCAATGGTTCTCTGTAACCCCACACATAGAGCCCACTGACCTTTAGGATTATTTCTAAAATTATCCTGTTGAGGGATTACGTGAGTAAACCTTTCTCTCATTTGTTACCCCCTGTTGAGATTTACCACGTTTACACACCACAGTGGATTAATATACTGTAGGCTAAATGAGGAGATTTTCATCATCTGGGAAGAGACTGAATGTGCACTGTTGCTGTCATCCGAAATGGAGACCTCTCTTTTAATATTTTAAATTGATTCCCCAAATGCTGGGTAAATCAGCTCAGATTCAGAGATACTGCATATGCATCAGATCCTAACACAAGCCAAACATTAAAATGAATGAATACATTTATAAGCAAATACTTTGGGACATCATCATTACAAACGTGTGTTGCAATGCAAACAATCTGATTTGTCAGCTTAGTTGAAGCTGTTCATATACAAATAAAGCAATTACACACAATCCGAGCCCGTCCACACCAATACATGCAAGTGTACCGTAAGCGCGCCTACATACACAAGCAGTGGATTAGAGGTTAGAGGAGTGTTTGGGAGCAGCTGGTGGTCTGTAAAACTGCCATTCTTCTTTATGAAAAGCCATCATTCACCCCTTCAGCCTGTCAGCTGATGTCAGACAGACTGACATAAGGCCACTACAACCCCTTCATTCAGCTCGCGGGACATGGATCGGCCAGAGTTTGTCACAATGAAGGGGTAGTAACCTTCCGATTACAGATCAGGGCTAATGGGATCACCAGTTAGATTTTCCGCTTTGAGTGACACAGCAAAAAATTGGACATTGATCTGTTTGGGTTTGGGTTTGACGAGTGTCATGCCTAAACAAAAGCCCTTGCTCTGAAATGAAAATTGTGGGAGGGAGTGACAAAAAATAGGGATGGTACAACAAAAGATCATGAGGAGTCATGAGGAGTTTATTTGCATAGCTGATGAAGTTTTATTAGGCTTTGCAGCACCAACATAATTTAACAATCACAGTGGTGAAAACAATGAGACCACAGACCTGTAATCAGGAAAGTCAGAGCTTGTTAAACGGTTAAGTAAACAGATGCGTTTTTAGCTTACTTTTAAAAATATGTAGCAAGCTAGCTTCCCTGATATCTATACGTAGTGTGCTCCACAGCTTTGGGGCGTAACTGGCAAAGGCTGCATCCACCATCTTCTTCCAGCTGTTGCTGGGAACCTCCAATAAACCAGCAGCAGATGATCGCAGTGTTCTTAGAGGCAAATAGTTAACAAGGGAGTGAGCAATGTAGCTCTGTCCCAGCTCATGTAGGGCTTTGTATACAAGGAGGAGGAGCTTAAAATCAACTCTAAATGTAACAGGAAGCCAGTGCAGAGCAGCTAGGACTGGCCTGACCTGCTCTCTCCTCTTGGTTCTGGTTAATAGCTGAACTGCATCGTTGTGAATAGGCATAAGTCTCTTAGAAATGTTTTTTGGAGGCCAGTAAAAAGTGTGTTACAGTAGTGGAGTCAGTTTGAAATAAAGGCATGAATCAATTTCTCTGCATCTTTTTCATGTAGAAATGGTTGCACCTCAGCTATGTTTCTGAGGTGGCAAAATTACATTTTCGTCACCTTTTAATGTAGGACTTGAAGCTCAGATCTGAATCGAGGATCACACCAAGACTTGTCACCTCAGATTTAATCCAGGGAGGTAAATATCCTGGATTATAATAAGCAGCACTTCACTTTTTGAAGAGAAGTGTTCTCTCTTTACCAGAAAAACAACAGTAGCAGTCAGCACATGTCTTATATGTTTTCCTGACAAGCTACGTCTTGTGGCAGAGGGCAAATAATGGCTGTTCTCTCTCAGAAGTGTTGTTACACTGCAATTAAACACTTGAGGGAGGAAACGTTTGGACCTGCATCTCCTACCAACAATCAATGGTAGTTTATCTTAATCACAATTAAAATCTTATTATAGTCTTCACCATAGTTTTGGTTGGCTAAACCCTAACGACGGTGATGGTTCAGGAAAAGCTGATACATAATTTTTTTTTTTTTTTTTGTAAATTGGCATGTCAGTCATTGTGGAAGGCATTTGTAATGTTGTTAACAAAAAGGGAAGTCAAAGAAAAGCACAGTCAAAATATTTGACTGATATGTCTGGACGTCGTAATGGCCATTAAAGCCAACTCAGTCATCGCTGACCTTTTAAGGTCATCGCTGCATGATGAAAAGGACATCACTGACAACTCTGTCATCACAGACAGCAAGCAGCGCCGCAACCAATGGGGATGGAAATGGCTGTCAGCACTGCTCAACCACAGCCACACCCTGAAATGAAAAGAGACAGGAGATGCACCCATAAAGCTCTTCCAGCAGAGGGTTGTCATTCAGTCACTCAAGCTTTACAGTATGTGGTGCAGCCATCACTGTGGTGATCAGGCAAAAACGCTGTGCTGGAGACTGGGGCATAACGGCTGTACCTGACTCAGAATTTTGCCACAGTTGTCTGTTCAATATGAATGTTTGACTATGCATTTCTTTTTAAAATGCAGACTGTCAATCATCATTTTTTTCGACTGCCTGGTTTTTGAACAGGGTTTGGTGGGATATACAGGGTGACAGCCATGTTCATGTGATACAGTAAGCAAGCCGAGTTAGCCCTCCAAGCTAATGTGTGCTAACTATGCTAACATTGGGTTGGGAATGTCCAACAGTATTTTTTGCCAACCTTAGATATCAAACAAAGCTAGAGACAGTTTTTGCATGAAGTTGCCGTAAACTTTAAATTCAGTACTTCTAAACAGGAGGCAGACGAGGGTGTTATCTCAGAGCCTGACAGGGCAAAGACTTTCAACCTCCAGGCAGCTGCCTCTATCTCACTCAGACTGACCCTGCGTCTACGGCTTCCTCCCCAAGCAGACGGATGACTTGACATAGTGGAATGATTTTACCACTGGCGAGCAAGGTGAAAGCAAGGAGTGTTGACTCTGCAGCAACTTCTGGGGACCGAAATGTCCCGGGAAGTACACTGCACACTGACTGACAACAAAAAAACAAAACCCCTGACAGCTAAACTTCAAGAATGTCAGTCGACTGAGAGGCGTCAACTTATAGGGGGCAGCCCCAGAGGTTAGGGTAAAGAATTTGGAGTATCATTATATCCCTATTAGCTACCATGAAGCAGGCTTAATGAGATACCACTAGCTCTCTTGTTAAATACTAACGTTAATGTGCAATAGGCTAAAATAAGACAAAAAAACAAAACAAAACATGATTTATAAATGATCTCATGGTTGTGAAACACTCTTCCTCCACCAACTCAGCCATGTTGGGGTTAAGATGAGGTCAAAAGTACCTGATGTTTTTTTCTAGGGCTGCCCCCAATAGTCCAAACGTTAGTTGACCAGAAAGGCCATTAGTTGGCAAGATTTCATTGGTCGTTTAGTCGCAGAAAAAAAAACAAAACAAAACAACTAAAATGCATGAAACTCTATAAGGAGCTGCGCCACGTCAAGAAACCTATATGACTGAACCATGTGGGAATTTAATTTGAAAGGGCAGACACAGGAAGTGGCTTGAACTCTAACCATTGTGTTGACCAGCCCAAAATATATAAATCAATAATTAAATTTATTTTATAAACATGCAGGCGACTAATCGACTAATGGTCCTTAAAGGGATAGTGCACCCAAAAATGAAAATTCAGCCATTATCTACTCACCCATATGCCGAGGGAGGCTCAGGTGAAGTTTCAGAGTCCTCACAACACTTGCAGAGATCCAAGGCGAGAGGGGGTAGCAACACAACTCCACCTAATGGAGGCTTACGGCGCCCCAGATTCAAACGTCCAAAAACACATAATTGAAACCACAAAATATCTCCATACTGCTCCTCCGTAATGATCCAAGTGTCCTGAAGCCCCGACGTAAAAAGTTGTTTGGAAAAACGCCATTTGAACAAATTCAAATGGCTCATCCAGATGCAGTTGGTCAAAATCAGGTACAAATTCAGCCATGACTAATGTCACTCCAAACAGAGTAACTCCTTGCGTTTGTAAGGTCACTCCAGCGGTAACTTCCTGCAACATCTCGCGAGACATGAGATTTCAAAGCCAGACTTTCACTCTCTGAGTGAGTGTTTTGACATGCCACAACAAACATGTCTGAATTTTTACCGGATTTTGACCAACTGGATCTGGATGAGCCATTTGAATTTGATGACAGCCCATACTTATTTGAACACGGAGTACACAGACGTACACGGACACTACTCATTGAAATTGAAGAGCGGACGATGAGAGAGAGGGAGCAGCAACAGGCAGAGGAACATGTCCGAATCCAGCTAAAGGTGAACACAGACGCTCATTTCTCCTTTCCGTTATGTTGTCGGATAATTATACTAACAATCCGAGCCTATCTGTGTGAAAAAAATGCACTTTTAGTGGACGTATTTTGACGTTGTTTGATGCTGTCTTAGTGCCCTCTTATTTAATGCAGTGCACGCTCACGGGCTACAGGCAGGTCAGCCCTACCTTCGTACTGGAGAAATGTCAAATATTGAACATTCTATCACTCATTTAGACAAAAGTATATCGGGTGCCCAGGTTGAAAAAAAGATGTTAGTTCCCCTTTAAGATTTCAATTTGTCAATAAAGTATTACCATTTTATGTCAACTGTGACCTTATAGCCAGTGAAAAAGTTAAAGGGGAAAAAAGTTTGGGTTTCCATTAAAAACTCCCTTCCTCTTTTTAGCTGTCACCTTTTGAAACTTTCCATTACCCCGTCTCTGCTTGTCATCGGGGGGGTTTCAGTGACATACCTCATGCCACCTGCCTAAGTCCTTTGTGGACCACAAGGGATGTTTGGAGGCACAGTCAAATAATTCCCTATCTATCGGTCTGTCTATCTATCTGTCTCTCCTCCTGTCAGTCTGCCTGACTGCTCGGGAGTCAATATGTCTGAATGCCGGTCTGCCTTTCTTGCTGTCCACTTACATCTCCGGATGGCTGCCCGCCAATCGGACCACCTGCCTGCCAGTCTCTCCACCTGATGGCTGCATGCATTCGTGTCTGTCTGTCTCTGCGCTGACTGTGTGCTTGTCCATGTGACAGAAGTCCTTCGTGCAGCCATAAGGATGCGACTTGGTCTGAGGTGTCTTACATTCAAAGCAGACAGATTCAATCATACAGAGGACGATAGTGGGAAGAAAATAATGTGATGTGGATGAATAATTGCTTTGAGTGTATGCTGACAAAAATAAAATAAAAAAACCCAGTAGATTTAGAACATCTTGTACCTTACTTGCTTGAATGGATTTTGTACTCTAATAAGCATGTTCAGTCACTGAAGGAAAAGCACCGACCAGAAATACTTTATTAGTTTGACATTTTGCTGTGTATCTCATCTCTTGTAGTGGATCTGTCCACTCACCCCTGAGCAAGGAACACAATATGACTGTCATGTTTTTTAATTAATAACACTGTAGCTCAGTCTGTATTTTGAGAAATGCTGCATGCTTTGTTGATGTTTGAGATCAAGAGATTTTATGGAAAGCCCAGAGAATGTTTGCAGATGCTGCTGGACAGAAAAAAATACAAATATCAAAACAAAGTGTTGTTGTTATTTATCAATGCTTTAGGAGCAAAATAGAGGGAAAAAAACATTATTTAATGATGCATATAGCTTTAATCAAAGCAGTAACACCGCAAAGACAATTGGTGTACTAGATATGTTTCTTTTCTTGTAAGATATTCAGCGGATTTTGCATTTCGGTTTAATTAAGAGGAATGTGTTAGCAGTCTTGACTGACAGCTGCAAAAAGCTATAGATAAGGCTATAAAGGGCATTGTGTGAGACTAAGGAATCTGCAGCAGCGTTCACTTTAAAAGTTTTCTTTGTAGTTCATGGCCTGGCCTTGAAATTTCAATGTGTTTCAAAAGTGAGAATGTAGTCTGGCCTAGGCTTTAAGAAGCAGTGGCTGGGGAAAACTTTGACTTGGAAAACAGAACTTGAAAGATTCTTTGAAAAGATCAATTTATGTTTGTATTCAATTTGAACAATGCTCTCATTTTTAGCAGCAGTAAAGATTTTTTTTCCCCTACACTGAAGCCTTGAGAAAAATTCTTAGTGGAAATTAAGCTAAACCCCCATGTGCTCCTTTTAATATCAACCCAAGTATTATACATTTCTATTGTAGAAGGGGATTCTCACAGGATTAGTCAACTGCAAATATACTGGGCCACAGAAATAAGTTAAATGTCACACTGGGGTTTGCTTTGGTGAATTTTCCCTAAGTTTATGAACTCTGTGTGTGTGCAATGTCTGTGTGGGTGTGAATGTGTGTGTTGGCCGCTGAGCAGCACTTTAATGTGGTCACGTCTGAGTGATTGGCCCAACAGTGCGAATGAAGTTCAGGACAAAAGAGCATCCAAATATAAAAACGCAGACAAGTGCTCTCTCTCTCTCTCTCTCTCTCTCTCTCTCTCTCTCTTTCTCTCTCTCTCTCTCTCTCATAGGCACACATATACACACACAGACTATCTGACATTGAGATGGAAAAAGTCAATGTCATTGTCTCATGAGAACATTGAACTGTAAGGACAGCCTCACAGTGTTTATATTCTGACCTCAGATACCAGCACAGAGCTTCCCATCATAAAACTAAGGAAAAATGTTGTCACTGTTTTTAAGGTGTCTGACTCTGTAACTGTACAGAGTCCAACAACAACACACCGGCAAAAGACTACTCGTGGTAATGCCATGTTTCTTGTTAGCTGCTTGCATAATTAGAGAATTAAATATAGTGATTTAATGGGGCACACTCTGTCCTATTTGCCCCTGTCACTGCATTTCATCTGTCTCTGCCTGTGCGTCGTCTGTGTCCCCAGATACAGCCAATGTACATGCACACACATGCATGCATAGCCTATTTTGCACAGATCACACTGAATGTTCCAGTGAGGACTAGTTAGTAGGACAAGTTACATCAGGACATTCAAAAGCAGATAACTGAGGTCCTGTAGTGTTAACACCTTTTTAATGTGATGTTTAAGCTAGAAAATGCCACACTGAGTCATGTGTAAAGCAGCACTGCAACAGCATACTACACTGGGCTGCACAAGAAATATATTTTGGGTTGATTCACTTTAAAGGGGGACAACAGCCAACTGGTGGTAGCGCCAATGTGGTAAACAGTAAAGTCCAAAACACACCGGCGGTGTCACATGCCAGCAGCATCATTGCCGCCCCCAACACACACAGGAAGCGTTGCACTGCAGTACGTCAACCAGAATTCTATTGCACACTCCACTCTGCTAGGTGGCAGCAATGTGACTAGCTGTTTGCCAACTGCCAACTGACCTATGGCTGAGCCACGCCCCCCTCCACTGACTCGGACAAACTATCAACATTCAGTGACTGGCGCTGTGGCAGGTGTCACAGTACACGGCATTTCGGAGGAGGCAATTGATGATTTTTGGAGACATAATGATCAGATGTCATTGAGAAGTAACCAAAAGGGCCTAAACTCCACACTGGAGGGATATATTAATCATTTTATTGTTGAGAAGGTCGATGAAAAGCTTAAATTACAAGCCACGTTGAGTTGATATTGTGGTCTACCCTTAGCACACAACTTTATCCAAAGGAGACACTTTTCTCAGTTGAGATGTGGTTTAAAGGGTAAAAAATACACCTCGTCACCCACCCTCTCAGGATACCTCGCTTTTTCAAGGGCGGCGACACTGGAAAATAGGACAATAGCGTGAAGTGCTGCAGCGTGTCACGTCAACGCGCATTGACCCGCCGCCGGTGTGGGTTTGTAAATAGAATAATAGGGACGTCTGTTTTGACGCGCGTTGTATGGGGCCGGTGTTTTTTGGCCTTAACTGCCTGCCAGCGGCAATGTGAATGAAGTATAGAATTTCAACAACATTTGCAAGATAAATAAACATGCTGTGACTTTCTGAAGCTATTGTATGTGAGCTATAATCACGCATAAGTAGGGATGTTCTTATTTATCGGCTCAACATCAGTAGTTTGCCTTGCTGACTGCCATCCACTAATGGCAGTAGCCGATGTTTTTCTGTTATCTGAATATTTGAATATAACACATACAATAGATATAAATGTAGGTATGATGCAAATTAGCAATATTAGTCATAATTGGGCATAATAATAATAAAAAAAAATTCCACTCTGTCATGTAGATTATTTTATCGATGCTATTATTGCTGAAACAGAGCTTTGAAATTGAATTACATCATATGTTTCTGTACAGTCATTGCTGTTCCACCATCACAGTATTTCAAATACAGCTCAATACTGCAAAATCAATTTGCTGCACAGTCCCAAGGGCTGATGATGATCCCACTTACTCTGCACATACATATTTCTATTTCTGTATAATTATATTTTTTAACATAACACCTTTCGTTCCCTTTTTTTGCACGGCAGAGGTGTTGTTTTCTATTTACAGCCACTCACGGTTGTGAATTTTCTCACCTGTGTTTCACTGCATCCATGTATAGATGCTTGTCCTCTGAATGATATAGGACGATCTTCAGCAATGGAGAATGCTTCTCCTATCAACACAGAAAGGTGTTGATTAAAATGCACTCAATGAACCAAATATCAGATTTACAATCATATAGGGATTCATATACTTATATACTTCAAACATTTGAAGTATATGCACAGGAATTTGAAATTCTACGATATTACACCTAAATACAATATTATTCATTTGCAGCCATTACTGCCTAATGTAGTGAAAACACTGAACCTTGGCACAGGGCACACATCGCGAAGTGCAGAATCGTCCAATATAGAGGCAAGTGTTTGGGATATTGAGCTGCTGGACTGGCAACCCAGTCTCACTCCAAAGTCATTGAAATCGGGTGCTTGGGAAGTGAGTTGCGGCATCAGACAGTGACCAAAAAAGCCGTCCCTTAACGTCAGCATGATACGCAGCCAGTTGCCATAATAGTTTACGGGCCCTCCAACAAACACTGAATTTCAGCCGGGGAGTGTCCCGTAAGAATATAAAGCCTTTTTTTCCTAAACCCAAGTTGTTTTTGGAGGAAAAAAAAGTCAATTTGTCGTTGTACTGACGTAGTGTATTTATTTTGAAAGAGACTGTATGTAAACAGTACATTTCCTGTGAAAACAGAAGTGTATCTTGAAAGAAGACAATGCATGTAACAGACAAAACTTGACGCAGTGTTCCACAACGTCAACGCACCCAGGGTACCTTTCACGTTGTATCTGGACAAAGAAGGTCCATGACCATAAGCTGATATGTGATGAGGTCAGAGTGAGAATGTGTCGAGAATGGAGCTATAACAACTACCTTTTCCCACTGTGCCCTCCATTTTGTCTTCTCACTATGCCTTAAATTACAAGATCAAGTGCCTATTCCACAGTCTGCCTTGATGTAATGTGAATTTTATTTGACAGACACTTCAATTTAATAATATTTCACAGCCTAACAATACAAGACTAACAAGACATTTCACGATTTATTTGTCTGTAAAGACCTCAGAAGCAGCTCTTTCACATCATCTTTCACATACCTTTACTGACCCCAATCAGATAATTGACCTCATGAGACAATAATTTCTGATTATTACGTTTGTATGTGTGTGTCTGTGGGTGGATGGGTGGGTAGTTTAGTGTGCAGCCTGTGTTTGTGCACACTTGTGTTTGTCTGTGAATGCACCTTCCATGCATGCATGTTTTGTTGATCTAACAGCAGTCATGCTGGATGAGTTTTTGAGCCCGTGGCCAGATGGTGTCCTCGCCAAAAGCCTGTGTGGCGTGGCACGCTCTTCCTCTCTTTCTCTTTGCGTTCTCTCTCTTTCCCCGTCTTGCACACACATACACCGACACACACATACAGTCTCCAAGCCTACCATCCCATCCACTATCTCTCTCTGCTTGCTGTAGCCCCAAACTGTCGGAGCAAAAATACCCACAACATGTCTGCTGAGAGACCTAATTCTCACACACCGCTCTCCCTGGAGAGTTAGAGAGAAAGAGAGACGGAGAGAGAGAACATTAGTTGCTGCCTCAACGAGTTTTTGGGGTAAATTACAATGGCAAAAGGAGAAAGAGAATGATGGAGAGAGGTCTAGTGAGGATGGGGTGAAACCAGACAAAAAAAAAAAAAAAATCACACACATACGCGCCCACAGCAGGGGAGGTAGAGACTAATGATTTAAAATTTAGCCTTGTAAGCGTAAATGCCAACCACCTCATCAATGTTGGATTCCAACTCAGCTTTTGTCCATGAAAAGAAAGCAGAGGGAAATGAGACAATCAGGGGAGAAAACGTGGGGAGAAGGAGAAAACTTGTTGGAGCCTTTATGTGAGGCGGTGTTGAAAATCATAAAAGTGACTTTTTTGATTTTATCTTTTCTCTTGTCTTTTGTCTTTCATTAGCCTTGAACATCTTTCCCAAGAGTTGGGCATCTTAAACAGAAGGAAAGGAAGATGAACTGGGGTGCACTAACACACTTCAAAAATTCAAAACTATGTCTAAGTTAAATATATTAAGTTACAGTCTTCTGGTCTGGATGGAGAGATGGAGGCTGCCATAGGCTGTACCATAACCAAAAGATGACATGTCCGGCTTTTCAACAGCAATTAAATTTTATGAATTGGAGCACTAGTCTGACTTGCAAATATGTCTCCATTTATTTTGTTTAAATCATCATCACATATCAGGAGAAAACACCAGGAGGGAGTAAGAATTGGTTTGTGTGTGCTGCTTTGCGAGGAACGTTACTACATCTGTCTCCAACTTTGGCAGCAACTGCTTTGACCATGGAGATTCGAGAGACCACTAGCTTGACTGCAGTCTTTTTCTTGGTCAGCCAAGTTGGATCAAATCCTGTCCTTGTGTTCTTCTCAGTCATCTAGAGGCAGCATCTAATGTGTCTGCATCAAGCTAGCCGTCACTCGCATTTCCGTGGACAAACCAGCTGCTGCTTAAAGGGCCAGTGTGTAATATTTGGCATGGTTTATTGTCAATCTGAATCTGAATCTGAATATTCTACCCATTAATATGTTTATATAAGTGTATAAGTGCTATAAAATAAAATTCGTTTGGTTTTCGTAGCCTTATAATTATGCTTTTATATATATGTATATATATAGCAAGGGCCTTGCTTTAGAGAGGTCGCCATCTTGCGCCGCCATGTATGTACGGCAGCCCGAGCGGACAATCCAGCCAGCCAGAGAATGTGTTTTGTGTGTATAAATAAACCAACGAAGACAGCGGGAGGAAGGAAGAAGGAGGAGGAAACAGCAGAGAGTGTTAGTAGTTCGTCGATAGAGAATAGTGAAAAGTTTTTTTAGTTATAAAGTTTGCGAATGGACCACACTTACCATGCAACAGGAGAGAATGAACCCGAACTGTCATCTGCGAGGAAAAGAAGACGCAATTTTACTCCTTGTGATGCACTCTCTGCGGCACTTTTCCTCCTGATGATATATCTCCCAAGCAATGGTAGCACCGAATCCCATTCTGTGCAGCAAAACGGGAGCAGAGGATTCAGCCTCTCATCTCGCCCGCTCAGTGTACTCCGGCTCTCATCTGTATGCTCCGGCTCAAACAGGTATGGCTCTGGGTCTGTGTCCGCTACAAGAAACTCTTCAAAATCTCGTTCAAAGTCGTCCATTTCAGCTACTATAGTCCGGAGATATTGCTAGGCTAAATAAACAGCTGAGCTCTGTTTACCGGCTACGCTGTCAGTCAGTGTGTGGGCTGGAGATTGGTGGAGCAGAGAGGGGAGGGGGTGCCCACTCGGCATGGTAAACAAGTATTTGTGTATGAAGTGTGTCTGTTACGCCAGAAGAGTCAGAGTTTGGGATGGAGTCTTTTACCCCCTGGAGTGTTACCGGAGTATTTGGAGTGCTCAAATAAACGGGCCTTTTTCCCGAATGCTACTCTGGTCTCCTGCTCGTGAGGGATTCATTACAGTATCGTAACATGGTTTAGATTTCTAAATAAACATTCACCTCGTCACTAGATAGACCTACTCCTGAAAAACTCATGTCTGCGCAAGCCTTTTTGTCCCTACCAGGCCACCACCATCATTTACCCGACGGGAGGGGTGAGTGAGTGAGCCCTGCAATCTAGAATTTGACCACTGATGTCACTGTTTTCAACCCATTTTACACACTGGCCCTTTAAGCTGGAGTGCCCCTATAATCTCACCTTTGTGGCAAATGCATTGAAACAGCCAAGGATACACACATGACTATGTTTGCTTCTCAAAATGAGGTTTTAACACAGAGTATAATGCAAAATACATACAGTACAGGCCAAAAGTTTGGACACACCTTCTCATTCAATGCGTTTTCTTTATTTTCATGACTATTTACATTGTAGATTCTTACTGAAGGCATCAAAACTATGAATGAACACATGTGGAGTTATGTACTTAACAAAAAAAGGTGAAATAACTGAAAACATGTTTTATATTCTAGTTTCTTCAAAATAGCCACCCTTTGCTCTGATTACTGCTTTGCACACTCTTGGCATTCTCTCCATGAGCTTCAAGAGGTAGTCACCTGAAATGGTTTTCCAACAGTCTTGAAGGAGTTCCCAGAGGTGTTTAGCACTTGTTGGCCCCTTTGCCTTCACTCTGCGGTCCAGCTCACCCCAAACCATCTCGATTGGGTTCAGGTCCGGTGACTGTGGAGGCCAGATCATCTGCCGCAGCACTCCATCACTCTCCTTCTTGGTCAAATAGCCCTTACACAGCCTGGAGGTGTGTTTGGGGTCATTGTCCTGTTGAAAAATAAATGATCGTCCAACTGGCAAACCGGATGGGATGGCATGTCGCTGCAGGATGCTGTGGTAGCCATGCTGGTTCAGTGTGCCTTCAATTTTGAATAAATCCCCAACAGTGTCACCAGCAAAACACCCCCACACCATCACACCTCCTCCTCCATGCTTCACAGTGGGAACCAGGCATGTGGAATCCATCCGTTCACCTTTTCTCGTCTCACAAAGACACGGCGGTTGGAACCAAAGATCTCAAATTTGGACTCATCAGACCAAAGCACAGATTTCCACTGGTCTAATGTCCATTCCTTGTGTTTCTTGGCCCAAACAAATCTCTTCTGCTTGTTGCCTCTCCTTAGCAGTGGTTTCCTAGCAGCTATTTGACCATGAAGGCCTGATTCGCGCAGTCTCCTCTTAACAGTTGTTCTAGAGATGGGTCTGCTGCTAGAACTCTGTGTGGCATTCATCTGGTCTCTGATCTGAGCTGCTGTTAACTTGCGATTTCTGAGGCTGGTGACTCGGATGAACTTATCCTCAGAAGCAGAGGTGACTCTTGGTCTTCCTTTCCTGGGTCCGTCCTCATGTGTGCCAGTTTCGTTGTAGCGCTTGATGGTTTTTGCGACTCCACTTGGGGACACATTTAAAGTTTTTGCAATTTTCCGGACTGACTGACCCTCATTTCTTAAAGTAATGATGGCCACTTGTTTTTCTTTAGTTAGCTGATTGGTTCTTGCCATAATATGAATTTTAACAGTTGTCCAATAGGGCTGTCGGCTGTGTATTAACCTGACTTCTGCACAACACAACTGATGGTCCCAACCCCACTGATAAAGCAAGAAATTCCACTAATTAACCCTGATAAGGCACACCTGTGAAGTGGAAACCATTTCAGGTGACTACCTCTTGAAGCTCATGGAGAGAATGCCAAGAGTGTGCAAAGCAGTAATCAGAGCAAAGGGTGGCTATTTTGAAGAAACTAGAATATAAAACATGTTTTCAGTTATTCCACCTTTTTTTGTTAAGTACATAACTCCACATGTGTTCATTCATAGTTTTGATGCCTTCAGTGAGAATCTACAATGTAAATAGTCATGAAAATAAAGAAAACGCATTGAATGAGAAGGTGTGTCCAAACTTTTGGCCTGTACTGTATATAGAAATAAGATTAGATCAATTGTATTTACATGAAGTATGAAACAAGTTACCTGTGTCCCTTATAAATTATGCAATTCGACTAAATTGTGAGGGAAAATACTTGAAAAAATGACAAATGACAATGATTACAATTCAATTAAGGACAACTCTAAGGACAGCATTTTTACTGTATCAATTACTGTATCACATTTGTACACCTTGAAATAGCTATACTTCCAAGTACTTGAGGTGTAAACATCTGTAATTTTACCAGCAAACAGCAGCTCCCTTCAACTTCAAGTATTGAAGAGTTTCTGACTTTAACTGTAAAATAAAACAGCACATTGTTTTATGTCTGTAATCTGTCTTTTTTTTACTAAACACTTTTTCAGTGAAACAGTTCAGATGCTTGTTGATTTAAGTGGTGCTCCTAAAACGTTTCAGTAGCACCAGTGCTACTAGTGGAAAAAGTAAGTCCAGAGCTCTGTTTATGGTTAAAAGTCAGTGTGTGTTTTTCTCTCTCCTCTGTGCATCAAGTAAAACTGAATAAAAGCAATGTCATGTGATGCCCACAGGAGAAGGGATATTGTAGGCTGGTGGCGAGACAGCCTTTAAGCTGCAGTTTGCGAGTGCTCTGGTGGTCGCTGTATAAATATGGATTAAACTGGCCCAAATCCAGATGAATCAGAGCTACAGCAGCCATTTCTAAGTCTAAGGAAGAGTAAGGTGGTAGTGCTCTGTTGTGCTTTTCTGTGACACATTTACACACAGTTGAGGGTGCTCTGATCAGGATGTTTGTTGCTGATCACCTGGCAGTGGAAGCAGTATCGGCCAATATCGTTAACCGATCACTGGGTCTATTTGAAGCCTTGTATTTATTGTGTAGCCATTTTAATTCAACTATTAACAACATTTCATGTTAAGGATTAAAATGAAGGGTTGAGAAAGTAACATGAATTGACAACTGTTTATTTATTGGCATATTCTAGTCTCTTTCTGTGCTCAGACGACAGGATTATTATAAATCAGTTTTGAAATCACGCACATAAGGAAAAAACACAGATGTTCCTCTCTCTAATCTTGAACGTGGGCTACAAGATTTGAAAAGAATAGCACATCACACACTACAGGATAGTATTAAGATTATCATGCCAGACAGCAATGCACCTCCTCATGTTATTGTGATGTGAGCTGCTTCAACGTCCGCCGGCGACCATAGTGGAGATAGTTCTAAGCAGCACAGATTGCACATACAAATAGAAATGCTTAAATGTTGGTCAATAGGGACATGCACATGCGGTTAGCTCAGTTTTTTCATATTTTGTTCAGTTCATTTTACTTGACTCCCTACGTTGACATGAAGCGGTCATAAAGTCCAAATATCTGTCCATTTCTCAATTATTTATATTCCTTTAGTCTATAAGGGTCCACAGATTGAAAGACTCAAGGGTTTTTTTACAAGGTCAATCCATGTTGTGAAGATCACTAGGCTAACTATTCATCTTTTCTCTGCTTCGCATCCAACTTGTTGGCATTGCTGCGTAATGCCTGTTAGCTCTTGTAATCCGAAATCAGCCTAATCACTATGCAAGTTACGCACACAGTGCTTTTGCATTTTTCTCTTGATCAGCGCTGATCACTTGTCTTCTTGAATCCACTTGGGTATAGCGAAGGTTGATATGGAGACAATCAGATACAGCTACATATGACCGTATACAAAACTGATATTACGACAGTATTGTAGGGTTGACTATTAGAGCTTTCACAAAATATTTAAAGCCTTTAAAACCAGGAAAGTCAACACTTACAATATTACAATATCCAAAATTGAAGACAATATCTAGTCTCATTTCATGATCTTGATATAATTCCAATATGTTGCCCCACATAGTGATAAATGGACCTCGCCCTGAACCCAATCAACCATAATAAAACATGAACCCAAACCTGTACAGGTCCGGGTTTGGTCTTGTGTCCTTGGATCTGGGTAGACCAGTGAAGACCTTTACTTTGCAATGAGAAAAATGAAAAATAAAAAAAGCAGAAGGCTAAAAAAGTCTGGATGACAAAATGGCTGGGGAGATGTGGAAAGCATGGATTGTCTATTCTTCAGCGAGAACTACAGGTGAGATTTTAACGATCAGCTTTAAGATCTGCCAAATGAATGAGTGCTGTTGCTTGGCAAAACCGTCATCTGCTCTGGTACACATATCCAGTGAGAACTGTTACACCAGCAATCTAATCACTGTTATACACAGTGATCAGATTGCTGGTGTTAGAGGACAACGTGAGACAATGGCATTGCTTTTTTTTTTTTTCTTTTTTCTCTGTTAGTGTCTTTTTGACATGTTTTGCCCTGCATCCTGTTTTTTGACAGAGGGAATGAACCCAGAAACCAGAAGAACTGGGTCATCTCCCTGACATCTCTGTGACAAGATTAGCTCTGGGTTTTGGCCAGTTTTTGTCAGTTTGACCGAGATAGAGAGGCTACACTGACAGGGTGTTAGCTGTGACAGCCAAATGATCAGAAACCAAATAAATGTCCGAGGTACCATTTGAAAACTTATGACAGACAACAGCTGAAACTTAAATGTGTCTGAAATTTGCACAGCAATAGCCCCTGAAGTTCCATCTCATTTAGAAAGATTTCCACCTGGTTGCTTTGTCCAAGTGGTGCACATTTATCATAAACTGCTACATTATCCAGCATTTTTAGTCCACAGTTTTCTGTTTTTGTTTTTTCACACTATGATGAGCATGAATAGAGTTGCATGCATCACCCTAAATGGCCAGAATACTCTGCTTGGTCACTGTGCTTTGGGCATAAACTCGAACGCCCATTATTAAAGTCACAAGGTGATGAAGTGAGTCAGACCTTCATATTTAGCTCAATGTTTTCATGCACAAGATGGAAGCAAAATATGAAGAATTCACCTATTCTTTGCTGAATAGGGTATTGATTTGGATTCATTTGTATGAGCTTATAACTAGATAAAACCCGGGTATTATTTCATTGAAAATGCAGTACAGAGATTAAGTAACTGACTTACCAATAACAGGTGTGACTGAAGGCCAGTATGCATGTGCTTTCCAGCTTCTATAGCAGCCAGCCAGGGGGTCTGGTATACACTACTGCATAACACAAAATAAAGGGCCCATCTCTAAAAAGCCAGGACATTTACTGTCACCAGTAATATCGATATTTGGGGAAATGTGCACCGGGATGTGACCCAAAAGGGTAAATTTGCCACCTTTTATGTGGATGACAAACCGGTGTTGATGGTAAAGGTAGTTGATTGAAGCAATCAGTTTCTTAGTGCATGCTGTAGACGAAGAACGCCGCATTTGCTGCTGCAAAATCTGTTCTTCCTGCATCCAGCACCATCGTTTGATTTGACAGTGACATGGTTGGAGGCAGGAAGAGCTACAGGCTATTTCAGTGTGGATTTCAAGCTTCTTGGTTGCTAGGTGTTGTGCTCTCAATGCGGCTCAAAAACAGAACTTCCTTGTTCTCTTCGATTATATCGCAAACAAACTATGTTTTCAACAGTGAGAATGGTGTCACAACATATGACTGCAGACGATGTTATGGACAATAGGGCATTAACAACTTTGATTTTTTTCAGGTCGACTTATCTGTCAATAAAGTCGAAGTCGAGTCGACAAGTCATTTGATGACGTCATCACATTGACACGGCGGAGGAAAGTGAAGTGTCTTCACACATGTGATGTGTGTCTGTCACTCTCAAGGCCCGAACATATTCGGGCGGAACGTACGCGGAACGGACTCCGCGGAGGTCCGCGTGGACTCAAAGCGGATGTCCGCAAGCCCTGTGCACGCAAAGCTCAGATTTTACAACCGCGCGGAATCCGCTCTGCGCACCAGTGACTGCTCGGCATGTATTTTTCACACCGCAGGGATTTTTCACTGATATTTTTACAGGAAACTACAATGCGGAAGTGCGCTCGACTATGAGAGCCTGAATGACTGCAGACATTCCTTGCGGAGTCCACTCTGCTAATAGTACGCCCGAGTATGTTCGGGCCTTCTGTGAGTTCTGCCTATCAGAGGCAGCGATTGCATTCCGTACACAAGCACACAGAGAGAGAGAGAGAGAGAGAGAGAGAGAGAGAGAGAGAGAGAGACTTGTGCCACTGACGTCGACAAATCGACTTTTCTGTTAATGCCCTAATGGACAAGGATAGATTTTACAGTGTTTTGGCTAACTTGAATATTCAGCATATGTGGCCAAAAATTGCAGCGGAGAGCACCTGAGGCAGTGGCTGGCCAGCAGGAACCCTCCAGAACCTGACCTGCTGGAAGTAAACACCAACTGGTGGTGCTGGCTGCTGCAGTAAATTTCAGTATGGGTAGTTTGTGTTGGATGTTCTCACCGACACAAGCCCCGAGAGAACGCTTATGTGCGTTTTTGCTTTACTGTGCATGAAAGTTTTACAACTCACTTGGACAGAGGTGTGCCGGAGACGTTCTTCTGGATCCCGAAGACAACGAAACAAGACAACCAGTACCAACCAATCGGGCAGAGAAGGCACATTCTGTCACCTGTTATGAGCTGTGTTATAGTGTTTCCTCTTAGTGGAATGCTGTGGGTATTTTAAGCTCTGCTTTTATTGTGAAAGGGGCTGTTGTGGACAATGTGAAAAATAAAGAGTGCAGTCTGGTTCAGGCTGGTTCAGACGATAGATCCTACACTCTTTTATTTTGCAAGGGTAAAGGCGCAACTTGTAAACCTTGACTACACTATGCTCTGACCAACAAAGGAATAGCTATAGGCTAGCTTACGTAAATGCAGCCTGGGACTTGTAGGCACAGCCCTCACAGCTCTGTGAGCAAGGAAACTCTGCTTTCTTGGTCAGTATAGCATGCACTGAGGAATTAATTGCATCAATTGACTACATTTACCATCAACACTGACTGAAAATCTACATAAAAGGTGGCAAGTGTTCTCTGTAAGTCACCTCCACACTTACTGTAAGTCATAAGTTGTACATATTGCTATTTGATTTGATAGTTGATTGATTCAATCAGAGTAAGTTTAAGTTTTTTAGCTTCTATTGACCACAGTGTTTTTTATTCCCCTCAGAGGCCAATGAAGTTTTCTCAACTAAAAAACTAAGATGTAGCAACAAAATCTGTCTTTGTTACTTTTTGGGGACACATTTACCCCCGGTGTCAGAGGAAGATGTAAGGAGCAGATGTGAGGCAATGGCATTGTTTTTCTCTCTTTGAGTTCCTCCCTGACATGTTTTCCCCTGCATCCCAGTTTTTGACAGAGGAAATGAACCCAGATACAGGAGGAACTGGGTCAACTCACTGACCTCTATGTGGCAAGAGTAGCTCTGGGCTTTGGCCAGTTTTTGAATGTCTGACCGAGATAAAGAGGGTATGCTGAAAGAGAGAGCCATGAACACTGGTGTCGTGTCCACCAGCAGCATTAGCAGCAGTGGGCAAACATGATACAGCAGAACAGTAACACTCAAACTGATATTTTTTTTCTTAACATCTCTTTTCATTTCTTTAGCATCTCCAGAGATTGAATAAATGAATACATGAAGACTATTAAATGGGCGCTGACATTAGCTTTCATTTGACTGCTTCTTTTATCACCCTTTATCCTAGGTTACGCATCCACAGCCATCACATTAATGGAGGACTTAAAGCATCTGGTAACACAAATCATGTTATGGATGATCCTAAACAAGAGATAATATAGACTGAAAACACTGGCCACCATCATTCATTTATG
Organism: Epinephelus fuscoguttatus; assembly: GCF_011397635.1. Lineage (NCBI taxonomy): Eukaryota > Metazoa > Chordata > Actinopteri > Perciformes > Serranidae > Epinephelus > Epinephelus fuscoguttatus. The sequence continues at coordinate 14,500,064 of NC_064756.1, forward strand.
TAAAGCTACACTGAATGTAACTAGGCAATAATTGCGACTAGCTTTTTGGTAAAGTAGGTCTTGAATTTGTAGGTCCATTCTTGCAGTAGTCATTATTGACTCCTTTTACAAACATATCTAACCTTATCCAGGACATGTGCCCAGCAGATCCACCACACCTTGTGTCTCAGGTGTTTCTATCATTTTGTCCATCCTATTAATATCAAAAAGGGTGAGATAAATAACAACACAAACTGCATCCTGCAAAATGTTCATACAGTTGAATCAACACCTCTCTCAAACGGTTTAATCATAACCTTAATGATGGGAGGATTTATTGCATGACTTGTATTAATTAGTTTTAACAAGGTATACCTAATAAAGTGGCAACTGTGTGATTTCAATTTGAAGATCCATATCCAGGGCAGAGGCGACAAAAAGCCCTCGCAGCCATCTTTGGCCTTTGTTGCTATCAATCTGTCCCTCCATCTGGCCAGTGGGTGCTGAAGTTGAAAGGGCTGTCATGCACACCATCCACTTGATGCCACTGAAGCACCGGTGGCCTCGCTTCCACTTTGTGAGAGCATGCTAATGGAGCCAATGGAAGGAGCAGCAAATCCCTGTGGCTGCGCTCCCATCTCGCCATCGATGGGGCTGGTAAGGTTAGCCAGGAGACTAGTCTAGTCATCTGTATCAGAATGGTGGGATTCATTCTCCCATGAGCTGGCAATCCGGGGATAACATTTGGTGTGGGAGCAGTAAATGAAAAGGTGATCTGACAAAGTCATGAGTGAGTGGAGATGTGGAAATTAGTTGGTGAGACTACTGTGCCGCTAGAGAGGAAACGCTGTGGAACATAGAATTAGACTAACTCAAACCCATCGACACTTAAAAGATAAACCACATATGTATATTGACACAGTTAAAATGCTGAACTAGTTTGAAATAGCTGGCTTTCATCCATGCATTTCCATCTAGGGGTAATACAAGGTCACATTTTGAATTTTCATTGGTGGGTTTACATTTGAATCACGGACTGTGCCTGTAAGGTTACGGAAGGACTCGCTAACAATAATGTGCCTGTAAAAGGACCACGAAAGGTCAAACATGAAGAATCAAAGACATCAGCTATTGCTGGGATCTTTGTTGTGATGTCTACACTGCCACTCTGTTGTAGCATATCGAATTACAAAGACTTTCTGCTTTTACGCACTGAAGAGATTAAGTGCTTTCGTGACATACAAGGGCAGATGTATGTCAGCGTTTGTACTGCAATGGAGTGTGTGTGTGTGTGTGTGTGTGTGTGTGGGAATGCCTATGTATTTTGTTTGCTCTTATACATATTTTGGATCTACAGGCCGCTATGTGTACAGCATGAGGATTCTTTAGAGAAATGATGTGTTCCGTGTGTGTGTGCCAGCATTTCCATGTGTATGACCTGATGTAACAAAGCAGAAGGAAGTATTAAAATGCAATTCTGAAGGCAACTTTCATGTATGAGAGGGTGTTCTGATGTGGAAGACTATGTAAGGAATGGTTGTGAGCACTATTTTGTTGCTGTTCTTACTCTAATAAACATTAAAAATATATTGATAAAGTTCTAAAGATGTCTGCCTGTGTTTAATGGCCAGGGCCTTCTAAAGGGTATTAATGATATTAAACAGCTTCTACCAATGGACTAATTTTCTACAAATTAGAGTTTATCCATAAAAATTACGCAGGAGAACATATTCGAGATTTTTAAACAGGACCCTAGTTAAAAGTAGGTGATGCGATCAATAGCAGTCTGAGAGTCATGCATTATGGAAACTATTGACTTGGCTGGAAGGTGTTTTGTACCTATAACCTATTGCTTGGCTTTAAGACCCAACTGTGTAATGGATGTTTTGCAGCAATTCCAAACATTTTACAGCCAAAGGTCAGTGATATGGTTGAATCAATCTACTGCGCTGCATGCACAGGGTAGAGAAAGCAATTCAAGAACACTTAGAAGATTCTGAAACTAAAAAGCACACCTTCAATCAACATAAGAGGTGGATGCCCTCCTCATTTACTATGTCATACTGGGCCAGTTCTTTCATACCCGGGGTTAACAAAGCACTGCTGATGCAATGAGTATTACTTTTGCTTCTTTTCATTTTTTTCACTCCATGAAAATTGGCTAAATCATAGTTAGTTTAATGAAAACACTTTTTTCCACCTTCTAGTCTTTGTTAGACTGATCCACACATAGGTACAGTCATGCAGCTGGTGTTGGTTTAATGGGTTTTAAGTGTCACTATAAAACCACCAGGAACAAGCTGTACTGAAACAATGTACAAACCTTCATAGCCCACACACACACACACACACACACACACACACACAAAAAAAAACTGCTGAATATAGCAGTGTAAGTCACTCCCGTCCCTGAACGACGTCATTGCCCTGAGCAATACTCTGTACTGGCATGAAGTATACGTTTTCTCCTCCAATGGGATATGAAAGCACTGACCCCAGCCTACCTAGGGCCCACCCTCAGGACCAACCCCACACCTACCACTCCCACACACAGTTAGTGTCTGGGCAGTGCCCGGAGTCACAACTTCACACTTTCAGATGCCAAGTCCTCTCTTTCTCTACCGCTGCCTGTGTCTCTTGTTCTCGTTGTATGTATACCAATTTCAGCACTCCTTGTTTTTTCCCTGTTTTTTTTTTTTTTTTCCCCCAATCTTCAACTATGGCTCTTTCTGTCTTTATTTATTTTACAAAAATGCAACATTTTCAAATTGCATGGCATTTGGCTCTTCATTTGGCATACGTATTATATATATTCCTTATTGTACTACTATCATATTGTAGTCTTAATTGCATGCAATTCATACATTTTAGATCTTGTAAAGTTTTCACTCTGTATGAGGGAATGTATTTTAAATTATATTAATAAACATACCAAACGTTGCTAGGTTTTACAATATTGTATAATTTTTGCTTTAACTTAGATGGTATTTTGTACATTGGAATTGAATCTGATCAAGGACTTTATATCTTTGTCAATAAACAGTAATTATGATCAGAATTTCTCTTACACAGCTACATAGAATTTCCATAAAATTAATATGAATGGTTGAGGTGAAAAGCGGAAGTTTGAGGGCTTTCGGTCATTACCCATAGCTCATGACCATAGGTGAGGGTTGGGACATAGATAGACCAGCAAACCAAAAGCTTTGCCCTCTGGCTGAACTCTTTCTTCACCATGACACTTCAGCACAGCACCAGAATCACTGCAGATGCTGCACCAAACTGCTGATCTATCTCATGCTCCATTTCTACCCTCACTCATGAAAAACTTGAACTATTTCTCTCGGGGCAGTAACTCACCATTTTCTTGTAGGAAACCATGGCCCATGATTTGGAGGTGCTGACTCTTATCCTTACCACTTCACACTCAGTTGCAAACCACCCCAGTGCATGCTGGAGGTCATGGTGTGATGAAGCCAACATAACCACATCATCTGCAGAAAGCAGAAATGCAATTCTGAGGTCACCAAACCGGACCCCTTCCCCCTCTCGGCTGTGCCCTGAAATCCTGTCTATGAATATCACAAACAGAATCTTAGACAAAGGACAACCCTGACACTGAAAACGTGTTTGACTTTGTGCCAAGTATGCAGACACAGCTCGAGTTATACAAGGACCGGATGGCTCTTGGCAGCAACCCCGATACCCCATATTCCCGCACATGAAGACTGGACGGGCAAACTCCCATGACCCCTTCAGCAGCCCTGCAAGGGTAAAGAGCTGGTCCATTGTTCAACGGCCAGGACAGAATCCGCATTGTTCCTCCTGAATCCAAGGTTCGACAATCGGTCTGAGCCTTCTTTCCAGCACCCTAGAATAAACTTTCCTAAGGAGGCTGTGCAGTTTGATACCCCTGAGGTAGGCTGTGCTCAGCCACAGAGATAGGGTGATCTGGAGGGAGCTCGGACTAGAGTCGCTGCTCCTTCGTATTGAAAGGGGTGAAGTGAGGTGTTTCGGGCATCTGATCAGGATGCCTCCTGGGCGCCTTCTGTTAGAGGTGTTCCGGGCACGACCCACTGACAGGAGGCCCCGGGGCAGACAAAGAACCACACTGGAAGGATTATATATCTTGTCTGGCCTGGGAACACCTCGGGATCCCCCAGGAGGAGCTGGAAAGCGTTGCTGGGGAGAGGGGTGTCTGTCATACTTAGCTCAGCCTGCTGCCCCCAGGATAAGTAGTTGAAAATGGATGGATGTATGGATATATAGATGATTCTAACACTTGCGTCACTGAACCTGTCACACTATGTTTCAGACATACTATTTGCTAGTCAGATGTTTGCCTGACATCATTATTGTTATAAGGATTTTAAGGGGAATTTCTGTAGTTCATTATGTCCACTGAATATCAGTATTTTTGGCATGCATCATATTGCTTCTCTCTCTGCATGTTCACCTTTGTTTTTCACAGCAGAGTTGCATCCTGGGTCTCTGCACCGCAGGTGCTGACTGGATAAGGTGAGGCTTTAACTCAGAATGGCTTACTCAGCCATCAAAGCCATACAACATACGGTTAAGTTACACTGATCAGTGCCTTAAATCAATATATGGAGAACCTTTGTGAATTTGGCCCGAGGAATCAACTGCAGCATTTGGTTCCCTGTCAGTATTATACTTACTACAGTCATGATAGCCAGTAATTGCTTTTCCATTCCAAGCACTCTTCCAGCCCTTGCACTCTTGAACACAAGGCTAAAAACCCAATCTGTGGGGACTATGAAAGTAAATGGCAATTTGAGCCCCAGCACTTTGCCAGCACTTTACCAGTAGATTGCGTGGATTACCGTGCTCTTTGTGCTTTGTTGCAGTTCTGTATGAGCTGAACGGACAGAAAGCTAGACAGAAATGTGGACAAATTGACTGACAGACTAGATGGCAGACTGACATACTTACTGACAGGCTGGCTATGATGTGGATGTTACTTCAACTAACTGGTTGAGGGAATGGATGAGTGAGTAAAGATTGTTTTTGCCTGGCTGACTTGTATGTCCAGGGTGACTCCTCCAACAGCAGCAGAAATTACTGTAAATTAATATCATATTTGCCAGTCAACTGACAAGAGAGAAAGTGGTAAAAGTGTCATGGCAGAAAAAAAAGAGAAGATAAGAAGAAGAGAAGAAATAAAAATACAAATGCTGATCTCTGATCGCCTGAGCAACTTCAGGATCCTCTTCTCAAGATGTCACCTACCTCTCCGACATATTAACAGCCCTTTCTGTCTCTCTTGTTCTCTCTCTCTCACACACACACAAAAACACATTTTCCAACAGATGAAGATGACAATTGAGGACGCCTATTTTAGGAAGCAAAGCAGAGAACATCAGCACTTTTGCCTTAGCATAATTGCCCCCATTGAGTCAATCTTTTATTTTTCCTTAAAAACAACTCCAACCAAGCCACCCCTTGCCCAAACCACTTCTTTCTTTGGCTTTAATTTTTTTACCTTTTTCTCCCGTGCATATATATACACATATTCAAATACTTATGCTTTCTTTTGTTCTACTTGGGCAAGCACATCGAGAGAATACGTCATTGATCTTCAATGTCCTTCAGCATTCTCATATCGATAAGTGATGAGACTCCTCTTCTCTCTCTTGTTTCAGTTTACCACAGCCTACAGTCGAGTTAATGGCTCCACGGCCTTTTTTCTGTCTTGGTCTTTGTTCTTGTCTTCACCACGCTCTTCATTACATCTCCAGTACTGCTCCTTTTCTCTTTTACTTCCCTTGACCTTTTCTATGCTTCAATGGCTTTTGTTGTCTTTGTGCTTTAACCCCTCTCCATTTTGTGTTTGTGTATGTTCTTACCTTTAACTTCTGTGATTATCCCTCCTTCTTTGTCTCAGACACCCACATTTTCATGCAATTATCACTTTGCCTTTCTCTTTCTCTCTCTACATCTTTTTACTGTTTGTTACTTAACCCCAAAGTATCTGGACAACACATTCACTCTCCAACCTTGTCGCATAGCGTTGCTTGGTCACGGAATTTCCCTGTGACATGATGTGCAAGGTAGCTTTGAGTGTCTGTTGTTGATGTTCTGGGATGCTGTGGCAACTTCAGCATGTTACATGCATTGTGTCTTCGATATACACTTCTGTTTTCACAGTAAATGTACAGTTTGCATACAGTCTCTTTCAAAATATAGACAAACAACATCAGTACAACGCTGCAGTTTGACTTTTTTTGTTTCCTTAAATAACAGCACATGATTACGTTTAGCCAACACATGCATGTGGTTAGGTTTAGGCAACAAAAGCATGGTTGGCTGTACAAAAAAAATAACAGAGTTTGGCTTAACATTTGTACAGGAAGCAAACACCAGCCTCTCGAGTGAAAGTTGGTGATTGTTGGACCCATCCACGGCCCCTCCTACCTGCCCTACTCAGCCTTTTCACCCCCTTAACTGACACTGTTGCCCAGCCACGTTTCCTCTTGATGCCATCAGATGCCGTTACACACTAACGGCGCCCGGCCATCGGTGACTGATTTGGAAGTCACTGCCAGTATTCAATGACTTCGGAATGAGACCGGGTCGACCCAGATAGTGCACTCCTAAGAGTCAAAAAGTTGAGTGTGGAATGTTGGACACTTCTCGCCCACATTGGTCACCATGTTGCTTACATACTGGAAGGGGCTGGACCACATACAGTACGCATTTCAAACTTGTGAAATGTCGGCCGACTACTGCCGTGATTTTTCACTCCTACTTTTACTGTTGTTGGATGGTCAGTTTGTTTGTTGGCTTAATTCTGTTACCAAACACCCTGAATGCTAATGTTAGCTTGGTAGCTAGCTAACAGTGGCACATTTTATCAGCAGTTATTGGCATTACATGTGTTGTGGCGTAACCTATGTGGTCCGCAAGCTATCCATTACATTTGGATTTTTATGCATGTTAAATTGTTGTCTTCAGTGTAGAAGATTTAACTCACTAGATCAGCTGGTGATAGAGCCGGACAGTATTAGCCACGAACATTCACAGATATAGAACATGTCATGGAATCATGCATATTTTAAATACAAAAAACAAATAAAGAAGATGCAAGGAAGCAAACAAGCAGGCATATATTTTAATGAATGGCGATTGTCCGTTAAATGTTGGCAATTACGCTCTGCCGGTTTGCAATGGCCTGAGCAGAAGATAAAGATCTGACAGACCTTGCAATCGTCATTTCTGTAAAGTGCACAACTGTCATGTTTGGGTTCAGACAATAACATTTGTGCACTATATGCAGGTAGGTAAATAGCGTACGCAGTGTACTACATGTAAGTGTACAAACAGAAGTATCCAACTGCAGTTGTCTCAGGAACTACAGCTCACTTTATGTACACACAATCACATGATCTGCATGAACTGTCCACGCACATCAGAGCTTAATAAAAAAGCTATTAGCTGAAATGTTAGACTTTATTGCACGAGCGTGTGTGTGTGCATGTGTGTGATGCCATGTACATACAGAGCGTGTGCATAAAGTGACAAAGAAGTGCAGTTTGTGTGTGTGCCCCAGGTGAGTAGTCAAAATATCAGATGCTGATTTTTGTTTCAGATATGGGCAAATACTAAGAGTCAATAAACTTCCTGCAAAGCCATTCTCATTAAAGTGTGAGCAGAAGTGAATACGGTACTTAAAATATTTAGGACTTTGCCTTCCTCTGCTCTGCGTGTTAAGCATGGTGAATTCCCTGTTTCCTCTTCGACATGGATTTTTCAATTTTTTAACAAAGATTTCACATGCAATGTCCCATTTAAGACATCAGCAGTAGGAGCACGCATAGCACGTGCTGTGGAAATCTCTTACCTCCAATACTTCTGAGTCAGTGACTTATCATTATTATTATTATCTTCTCTTGTATGTTGGAGATGCAGAAGTTTCAAGCGGCTAACATTCAAGTGTTTGATGTGTGGTGCTTTGTACTGGCATCTGAAGGCGTCATACATACACACACAGCCAGGCCTGTTGATTTTTTTTCTTCTCATTTTTCTTAAAATTTCATGATATTAATGGAACGCACTCTGCACTTTCCTTCGTGTTAGAATATGGAGATAATTGAGATGCTTTCTAAGAAGACATAGGAATAAATTGAAGCCAAATATTCTAAAGTGCAACCTTTGCTGTATGCACACAAACAAACACAACCACACACTGCTGAGACGGAAATAGCAAGGACAATATGACTCATACAGTAATATGAGCGGCTTGGAGTGTGGGTGTCATCTTATATTAGCAGAAAGAGCTAGCATAATCTCCCTGGACACAATTGCACAGAACACACTAATGAACATAACTATCCAGGTTTAGTGTTGACACCAGAAGACAGTATGTATTACACACTGATTAAATGTTTAATATTTAATAACTGATTACTGCTCCTCAGCTAGCCTTTGCCTTTGTTTCTGAAGTTGATTTTAATTAACAACATATGTCAGAAAACAGAAACGTCCACGAGACAGCCCTCGTGGACATCATTAGTGCAACATGTGAAGCTCGCTATAAGTGTTCTGAAGCTCGCTATAAGTGTTCTGATTCATGACTGGACAAAATCTCAGTATAGGACTGACATATTAGATGCTGAATGGCTGAGTTGTGGACAGTAATACACTCCAGTACAAGTTCCTCAATAGATGCATTTAAGAAGTTTTTAATTTGTTTTACTGATGCTCTCATGCAGTTGATTTTTGAGGCTGTACTGTGGTGGTGTTAATTTATTCACTGCCATTCATCATCATAGACACGGAAGCACAGAAACTGTGGGAATAACCATACGATACTTGCCACCTCTTCTTCACAAAGCATTCCCACAAATCTAAAATTAGCAGAAATAACTCACATTGAGCCTAAGAACAGTCACATACGTAACTACCAGTGTGATGCACCATTGGTGATGTATATGCTTTTTATTTTTACATGCAATACAGATTTGATGTCAACAAGATCTGCAGTGGTTTCTGACTACACATGCATCGCCTATTATTTCTGCAAAGTCTTCAGGAAAGCAGAAACACTTGAGTTCACTAGGCAGACATAAGGAGCTTAGGCTAATAGTCAGAAATACACGCCCACTCCCAGTGCTGGGCTGGTCTGAGTGCTCAGCGTTGACAGCCGCCCACACAATGCATACTGATGCATGCAGGCTCTGGGACAGGTTCTCTGAGGAGGAGAATGCCAGTTTAACCAAACTATAACCACCAAAATGATTATAAATGTGAGACGCCATCGGCTAAGACTAGTGTGTGTAATTAGCAGTCCATGTCATTACTGGTGCAACATTTCTGTATGTAATTAAGACTGTCATGTGTTAAGGGTTATTACACAACACAGTTATATTCACAGAAGAACAAGGTATACTTTGCACACTACTGCCACAAAAGCTTGACTGAACACAGTCAGATGGCTGAGGGGACTACTCAGAATTGAATGGTCTTTCGTCCTTTTAGGTTGTAGAAAGGCCTCTTCACAAATGATGTTATTTCGTATGAAGGTCTTGCAAAACAAGGTAACGATTTTGTACATGGAGAACAAAATACTGTACGATAGTTCAATCAGACTGACTAATGAAAAAGGCAAGGGCAAAGATAACTTTGAGCAACAGTTGAACAAGAATATAAGACAATGCAAGTTGGTACAATAAATTGGAAGCTCAGTATCAGAGTGTCTGCAGATTAAAATAGGTAAAAATTTACTGTTTCAGTGAAATAATGCCTTTTACAAGTTGATATCAGCAGGCATGTTGGTTTAGCAAAGATATTATTTCTTGGAACTGGATCAAGGGATATCAGACAAACATACTATGGACTGATAAAACACAATTTAACCTAACCACTAAGTAGACTGCACAGAGGGACCAAAGACAAACAGCTTTCCAAAAACATTTTGAGGCCAACTGCTCTGTTCAGGTTCAATAGTGATTAAGAATCAGTTATGAGTTTCTGGACTGGAAACAAATTCAAAATTGAGGGGTATGTGGGAGAAATGTTTGCAGCAGTATTCTCCCATCATGCAACACTGTGAGGGACATAGACTAAATGGAATTTTTAATCATTTATGTATTATTCTTTTGGTGCCAAAACTATTTGAGATGCAAATAATACATTTGGTGTCTAAATTATACTGTTTTATCTGTGTTGAGAAAGCCATTATTGAAGCAAAGAAGAAAAATATCAATATAACAGGAGATTTTAAAACTAGGGATGTTGTATCGGCCGCCGATATTAGCAAAAACCGTGCATCATCATTGAATCGGACTGCATGGAAAAATGCCGACCCAAGAACTCTGATCCAGTTTTTCATGGAATCCAATCCAGGTTTTCCGGCCAGCCCAGCACTCTGCGATTCAAGCAGTCCATTCCAGTGATCCGCTCCAGCACTTACTATCAATCCACCAGGCCAGCATGCAGACACACAGGAAACTGCAGCACCAGGCTGGAACTGACGCCTAAGAGCATATGTAGAGATGCCATCTCGGCCGTTTTTCCTCGTTTTGTTTTTTTTAAAGTCTAGATTTTGCTTAACAAAAACATGAAAAAGCAGCTGTGACCAAGCTATCACGAGGTGAGGAGCATTGTAAGTATAATTAATAGCGATATACTTCAGTTTGTCTGTGTGTTTTTGTATGCAAGCGGGTCTGCTGCGGTCTGCTGACAGTCCAATATGGCGGCGGTAGGACGAAACCATGTGCGAGTCTGTTGCTATGAGGCGTTCTATTGAGCTTCACCTCTTGGTATCCATGCTCTTTGCTGTCCTGTGCTGCTAATCTATTTTTTTTATTTTTTTAGGGGCCAAAGCACAAGTGTGTGGAGTCTTGCTGCTATTTTAATTTCAATGTTAGACATTTTAAAGATTTCTTGTGTTGATTCATTTTGTATTTATTAAGGGGCCAAAGCAGCCAAAGCAAACCAGCTATATTATTTATTTAATGTTAATGTTCAAGTTTAAAGTTTGTTTATTTAACCCTGTTCACAATAAACAGGTCAGTTTCTCATACCAACTGTTGTGGATCATTCTAACTAACCCGATTAAGTAGTTGTTCTTGTTAGAGTAATATTGCCTGTTGAAACCTTTTCTAACATGACTGACAACAAAATAAGTGAATATGTATAATACGCGCTTGGATCAGATTGGCATCGGTATTGGCCAAAACTCAAGGCTGTAATATCGGTATCAGATTGAAAGTGAAAAACAGTTAAAACTGTTGAACTGGATTACATAGAAGACTACATTTTTTTATGAGTGATTTTAGTTGGATTTATTTCCGGTTTTCCCAGTTTGATCAGGTATGAGAATAAACCAGTTTGACTTTATACAAACCAGCTGAACCGTGGTATTTGTCGTTTGTCATTATGGCGTTTTCTGGCAAATTTAAAAGTAGCCTGCATCAGCAACCTGTGCCAACGGTTGACAACATGATAAACATAATGTTATATGTATAAATGGCGGAAAGAGCCACTAGTGTCTGACAGGCCATGCACAATTTATTGTTAAGCCGAGCAATCAAATTTCAGTGGAGGAGGGAGGAGCAGGGCACATTGTGTTTGCTTACTAGAAAGTTAAAGTTCTTGGGGTGACGAGAGGATGGGTTGGCAGAGTCTCAGAGACTGCACTAATATGGCAACCTTTTGTATTTGAAGCTGATGATACAGGTGACCTTGCTGGGTGCAAGTTAAGTGGTGCGCCGTTTGAGCTGAACAGTTGTTGGATGTCCTGTTTCTCTTTATTCCTGCTGCTTGCTTTGAAAGTTCTGCAATGGATGAGGAGCAGCTGATTCATGAAGTGCAATGGAGTTGAGGAATCATCTACACGATGCCTCCTTTCTTTTAAAGTACCAAAAACCAAAATAAAGTGGCAGCTGGCTGAAGGAAGATCGCAAGGGAGCTTAAAGTTTCTGCTAACTATCGCTAACAACCTACTTGCTGTTGGCTATCTTGTACGTCATTCCCAGCAAATATCACAATATAAGAGATGTGTTTTCTGTTTGAAAAGTAACATTACAAATGTAGGAAGATAGCAAGTAGGCTTCTCACTGATCTTTTTTTCTCCAGAATGATCTTGAGCACACAGCTGAGCGCAGAAGTGTGTATATAATGGATTCAGTTTGGACAAGAAATTCCCAACATTAGGCAATAGTCAGATGCTGCTAAATCACCTGCAACACCTTGTGGCAAAACTTTGTAAACCAGTCCTGTCTAGTGTTCACTGTAATATCAAACTGGTTTGATTTGTTTTTACACTGGCCCAATGCCGCCTGCTTTGTCACTTTCCAAGTTGCTTGTTCTGGTCTTCTTTTGAAAGATGGCATTATGTTTTCTCTCCCAGATCTGGCCTCCCTGTTCCAAAGTCAAAAATAAAACTGCAAGAGGAAGCTTTTTTTAATTTCATTTCTTTCTTCACCTGCCTACCTTTCCTTTGCTGTGATTAGAGAAACATATCCACCAAAGTCTGGGTGTATTATTTCACTATTGGCTTTTTACGAATTAAGATTATCAAGCTACCAATACCCAAGTTTGGTTCATGTGTTTTAAACAACCCTACATTAATGGGAGTCAGTCTCTTAAGCACTATTCGGATGGGATTAGTTTTACCTGGGCACGTGGGGCAATGTCACTTTACCACAGGACGTCAGTAATATTAATGGCCGATTCACACGGGATAAGAAATATCAGTAAAACTACCACAAGTGGGAGGGGTAAATCCATTCACGTACCGCCGTCAACTCCTGGCGTCATGTGCGTATGATAGGACTGTCAAAAGCACCATGAAATTGAGTTCGAATATTTTCAAATTAATTTAGTAGAGTTCGAATAATATTAGAATTTATTATTATTATTATTTTATTTATTTATTTATTTTTTTACAAAAAAACCCACAAAAAATAAGATGCTTATTGCTGGCGCAATATGAACGTGACACTCGGATGAAAACACCCGTTCTGACCTCACTATAGTGCCAGGTATGACCAACTTCTGCCTCGCTATCTGATCAATGTTTGGATACTTCAGTGCGTAGTTTTCCACCACAAGAGTGGATCCTGGTCGGCTCTTGGTGTCTCATTCTGGTAACGTTTCATCTCTTCCTCAAAAAGGGTAGGCAGAGAGGCAGCAGGTGCAACACTCTCCCTGTATGTCTCCCCGAACAGGTCACACATCGCGGACAGCGCAGTGGGTGGTGTTGGCGCAGCGGGCTTCTCCGTCGGCGCCTCTCCCTCCATCGCTGCGTCCCTCTCTGGCCCAGGCTTGTGCGCAAGCCATCTCTGCCCAAACAGGATTCACCATGATATACAACATTATTGATAGTATTAATTAATTATTAACGATATTCAAATTATCAAATTTAGGTTCAAACTTATAAAAATATATATATATATATATATTCGAATATATCTCAAACTTTGAATTTTTTTTGACAGCCCTAAGTCACACATATTTGCTGCTGGTCTATTCGCATGGGATTCGTATTACCTGAGGTAATTTTCCGGGACCCTTTTACAGAAGGTAAAAGTCGCGGTAATCTTTACTGACATCGTGCGGTAATAATTACTGACATGGCACATTCGGACGGGACTAAAATCTCTGGTAATTATTACTTTACCCCATGTCCCTATGTAAAACTAATCCCGTCCGAATAGGGCTTTAGTTAGTGGACTATTGTTAATTAGCAGTGATTCTGCAGATGGGGATTTAATATGTACTTCCTTGTTGTGCACCCATGTTGATGTGCATCAGTCTGCTGGAAAAGTGCTGCACAAGAGTGAGTACAAACAAGACAGGGAGAGAAATAGAGAGTGACAGAGTGAATGAGGAGATGAGGGATGTGTAGTCTTGGGAGATTGGATGAGAATTGGAGGCCAAAGAAGAGTAAATCCACTTTTGCAGGTTGAATATCTATCTATCAAGCAAAAATCTATCCAGTTTTTCACTACTTTCTTACTACATCCCCCTGTCGGTGCCCATTTACGATTCAATTCAATCTCATTATCTCTGTCAGCACAGACGGTTTGACTGTGTGTGTGTGTCTGTCTATGTGTGTGTGTGTGTGCGCGGATGAGTATGTGATCACTGATTCATCACAGTGGCAAACCTTTTGAAAATGAAGTCTTTATGGCGGACCAGCCAACCTGAGCATAAGGACTCACAGCAAGCAGTCCAGGATGGAACACGCCTGCGAGAGAAGGAGTGAGAGATAAAGAAAGCGATTGTGAGACAGGTCACAACTCATTTAACAACACAATGGTCTGTTGCGCCTGCAATCAAGTTACATTCAGTGTAGGTCATGAAACAAGTGACAAAGCAGTTTTTTGGCAGAGAAAAGTGTTCGTATATGAAAAACGACGACGGGAAATCGCTCACTAAGATGTGAAACTGCATTTAACACACTTTCCCTGCATGAATGCACGTAATGTATGTAGCAGCCGAGCAACTGCACTGTGTGCAAGCCGGAGTGATGAATAAATGCACAATCCACACACCGACGTAAAACAACAGTGGGGTAGCCTCACTTGTACCTGAGCTGGTGTAGAGGTGAGTCATATCATGAAGGTGGTTCCTGCGATCCCCTCCCAGGAGAAGTGACCCAGAATGAAAGGTAAAAGTCATTTACATGATTATCCTCTGGTGAGCAGTCAAAAACAAGAGGGAGAGACAAGAGGGAGGCAGAAGATCAGTGAACAACTGAGGTCACTGAGAAATGGTGCTATTGTTAGAGCCGTGAAAAAAAAAAGGTTGTTGTACGAGGGAATCAACAGCCTGACTCACGCTGCTAGGCTCTGCCTATAATGTGTGATTTTTTTTTCTGTCCTTTACAGTTGCTGGGGAACAGTTTTCAATCTTTGAATATTAAAAGAAGAGAGAGTATATTACTGTACGGCGTTTCCTGCAAACAAAAACAACAAAACACATTGTGAACATTACATGTGATGCCCACCTTGATTGTTTCCATCATTAATAATTGAATAAATGCAGATATTTTGCAACTGGTGTATCTACCATGTCTTATTCAGTTAAAAGTTAAACAGTTAAAAGGTCTATGATATACAGTACAGGCCAAAAGTTTGGACACACCTTCTCATTCAATGCGTTTTCTTTATTTTCATGACTATTTACATTGTAGATTCTCACTGAAGGCATCAAAACTATGAATGAACACATGTGGAGTTATGTACTTAACAAAAAAAGGTGAAATAACTGAAAACATGTTTTATATTCTAGTTTCTTCAAAATAGCCACCCTTTGCTCTGATTACTGCTTTGCACACTCTTGGCATTCTCTCCATGAGCTTCAAGAGGTAGTCACCTGAAACGGTTTTCCAACAGTCTTGAAGGAGTTCCCAGAGGTGTTTAGCACTTGTTGGCCCCTTTGCCTTCACTCTGCGGTCCAGCTCACCCCAAACCATCTCGATTGGGTTCAGGTCCGGTGACTGTGGAGGCCAGGTCATCTGCCGCAGCACTCCATCACTCTCCTTCTTGGTCAAATAGTCTTCATAGTCTCATCAATGTATGCGAAACACTGGTGATATAGACAAAAATTCATATCTTGGTATTTACAGACTGACTGGTGATATATGATATATATCTCAGTATTTTCTACCAAATGGACTACATGTTTTCAGTTGCAAGTCAGAGTTACATTTGAGATGTCACAAGCACTTTTATAAAAACCGACTGTGATCAAATAAAATGCAAAGACAGGGATTTTATTCCACTGCTTGAAAATATACAGCTGCACAACACAGCACTGGAGCTGCAGAGGTTTAAAGGTTTGCAGCACAGGACACAAAACTCAGGGTTCCCGCGGATCCTTAAAAAGTCTTAAAAGGCATTGAATTCATTAATCTAAAAATGAGGCCTTAACTGGCATTTAAATGTCTTAAATCAATCTTTCAAAAGTCTTAAAAATGTTAACACATGGTAAGTAGGATTTTATGATTGTAGTTAGTCTCAAATCTAAAACTAATAGGTAACATTTATTTTTTTTAAATAATTTGCTGAATAGCAGTAATGTCACGCAATCACAAGAGCGGAACCAACAAAACAGTGATGTGTTTGCGGCCGTGACTCTCAGAGCAGATTCATGTCGTTCATGTAGCAGTTGGACCACATGGGAAAGTGTAAATTTAATGAAAACTGGCTGTCCAACAAAGATTTTTCTGGATGGCTAAAACTGGTACCAGGCAATTTATACAAGGCATGGTGTATTTTGTGCAAGAAATGTTTCAAACTCAGCACGATGGGAATCAAGGCAGTGGAGTCCCACACACGCAGCGCAAAACACAAAGCCTCAAAATTAAGCTGTCAACAAACGCTTGGTATTTCCCAGTTCTGTTCTACTCTCGTCTCTACCGTGCCTCCACCCCCATCTCCGATATCAACAACCGGGACAGCCGCACCAAATCCACGGACAATGTTGGGTGCACGCCTACGCTAAAAGCAGAGGTACTGTGGTGTCTGAACACTGTGACAAAACACCAATCATACAAATCAAATGAGGGAGTTTTTTTCATTTGTGTTGATTGTGTCATTGGAAACAAAAAAAAAAAAAAAGTCTATATACGTCACTGTATTTTTAAAACACATCTGTCACCTGCATCCAGGCGCTGTCTTCATGTCACACGATAGACAACTGTTATATTGCCCAGCCCTACTACAGCTCATCTTCCATACGCTCATCGTACAAAGATCCATATTGGGTCACATTCATATCATGCTTTTATGACTTTTTGTGGCCTTGTCAACGAGGAGAACATTCCCCTGTTTGTGTGTGTGTGTGTGTGTGTGTGTGTGTGTGTGTGTGCATATGTGTGTTTCAGCTGTGTTTGTATTACTTTCTGAGTGAAACGGAGAGAAAGGAAGTTCTGGCAAAGCAATAAACAGTGATAATCAGCCGCAGGGATGCACATGAATATGCATGAGCACAGTGACAACAACCAGGGGATGGAGTGAGGGACGTGGTGTGTGTGTGTGTGTGTGTGTGTGTGTGTGTGTGTGTGTGTGTTTAAGAGGGAGAGATGCAGAAGGTTCTGGTAGAAGAATTAGTCTTTGTCCGGTTAAAAACTGAAGAACACAGTTGATGTTTCAGTGAGCGACTGACAGAAATTGAGTGAGGAAGTGATGCAAGCAACAGAAAGAAAAAGTGAAAGCAAACAATCAGGGTGTGAAATCATTCTGCAGGAGATTAAACCTGTGAGTGCGGAGCGTGAGTGTGTGTCTTCACAACAAAGGTGTGACAGAATTAATCTGAGTCGCTCGGAGCTACCGTGTGTGTTTGTCAGAATACTGGAGAAAATGACCTGAACATAGCGAACATTCCCACACAATTCAGTCTGTAATTTACTTATTCACACTCTCAACCTTTTTTCCAGCTGATAAATTATTGCCTCTAAAATGTTCATACCAACAGTACCCATCCAAACTGCTCTCAACTGCAGTATGATAACACAGGAAATATCATCGGCTATATCAGGTACTATGAAAGTCTAATTACATAAATAGAAAGCTGCACTGTTCTCATAGTGATGTTGCATCAACAAAGCTTCACAGCTCTGCAGCGACTGATCACAACAGATCCAGTGTTCATCCTCTGCTGCACAGACCGGCCTCCCTCTGGCAATCGAGGAGGGCATCCGAAGCTTTCAGGCCCGGTGGTACATTGATTCTCTGTTTAGGTCTGTGTGAGAAAGCAGATGGCATTTCTGCACACGCAAACACACACATACATACAAGCAGGCACACTCATACAGTCAGGGGCCATTGTATCGGATACAACTAGCTAAAATGAATTTAGTTTAAATGACAAAATGACGACTTCTAAGGTGCACTTACTAGATTTAAATTTTCCAAAAGTATCTGTCATTGTCTTCAAGCAGTGGCCCCTCCAGAATATGTTCTATAGGAGTGGCCAGATGAGGCCACTGGAAATCTTGGGAAAGCACAACAAAACCAAAAGACATGATTTTGGTTGCCCAACACAGCTTGTGGTTAGCATTGTCACCTCATAGCAAGAGGGCTCCTGGTTTCTGTGCAGAGTTGCATGTTATGCCCATGTCAGCATAGGTTTGCTCCGGGGTTTCCAGCTGCTTCCCACAGTCCAAAGACATGCACTCTAAATTTTCCACAGGTGTGAATGTGAGTGTGAATGGTTGTCTGTCTCTATGTGTCAACCCTGTGATAATCTGGCGACCTGTCCAGGGTGTACCCTGCCTCTCGCCCAATGTGGGATAGGCTCCAGGTCCTCACAACCCCCAACGGGATAAGTGGTTACGGAAAATAAATTAACATCTAATGTTCATGACATAAAGAAGGGGGCTTGCAGTAATGTGTAGACCTACAGAAAGCAGCAGGCTAGTGTGTAGGAATCTTTATGTGTTGCTTGACAACAGTCCAGTCCCAGTTCAGTTGTAGAGCTATTTATATAGGCAGAGCCAAATAAATGATTAAATAATCAAACAAATTCTAGTCTTTTGTTGCCTACTGTGAACTAAATAAATGGTGCCTGCAGAACTGTTGTGTCAAAGCAATATCACACTTGATGCACTTAGCCACACACTCTCGTATGATATTGCTTAATTGTGTGGTTACCACAACTGCTGTACTTCATTAAAAAAAAAGAGTCATTTTTTTACAGCAATAATCGTATATTAACTTGAGTATACTCTATCCACCATGGATGGAAAACCACCCAAAAAACCCCATAATGAAATCATGGTCAGCTGGCATTAGGTGGGCTTACCTGCCTGTTGTCAAAATTACTTGTATACTCCCTAAGTTCCTAAAAAGGCTTGTTATCAATATGGAATATTTTCACTGCCTTACCTTGCTGTCACACAGCTCTTTCCGACAGGGACCTGAAGCTGTTTTATCTAGGGCTGCCCCAGACTAAAACTTTCCTAGTCAACCAATAGTCATCATTTCGGGCCATTAGCTGACTAGTCGCCTGCATGTTTACGATATTAATTTAATTATTAAATGATATATTGTGGGCGGGGCAACACAATGGTTTGAGTTGAAGGTGTGAGAAAGAATAGTATCAGTAACATTGTTAACACTGTGCTACATTACAGAGAAATACAAACCGTACTAATGAACCTTCATTAATATAGGCCTATATTTTATCTACAAGTGCACGTCACACACTGAGCGAGCCGCCTGTTAATGACGCTGTGGGCAAAGCAGTAATGATTGTGCTAAGTGGCTAATGGGCATGTAGCTACTGACATGTTTCAGATGATACGTCGTGTTTGTAGTCGACCAATGAAGATGAGTTTACATATCACCTTGGGTTCGTCCTTCACCTTCTCAAAATGATCCCACACTTTGGATTTCCTGCCCGACATGTTATTAACTAGCCTGTGGAATAACCGCAGGTACCAGCCCTGGAAATTAGGGGCCGCACACATGCTGCGTCTTAAACTTTCAAGAGTGTGGCGGCAGGTTGCATGTGAGGTTGTGACTAATCAACCAATGAAATCTTGCTGACTAATGACCTTTTTGGTCGACTAATGCTTGGTCGACTATTAGGGGGCAGCCCTAGTTGTATCTCTTCAAAGCCACGGGATTTCTTTGACATAAAGTTTGGGGGTTTTTTTCCACTGCCTTGATCATTTAGTTTTTTTGTGTTATTGTGTGACTTTGGTGAATCTGAACTAACCCCAGGGTTTCCCAGACATTCATTTGTGGCCGCCTGCCACATCAACATTGCGCATCTCTCACATATTGATTGTCTATTTGGGGGCTGCACACTCTGCTCACCCTTGCTGTCCCTCTCACATAAAACGTCCGATCTATGACCATGTAAAAAGGAGTCCCCACCCCTGAAAAACCTTTGCCTCCATGCTGATAATTGTCTGGCACCAGCACTGATTACATTAGGTGATTACATTATAATCTTTATGTAAGCAGGATTTGTTGCAGGACATTTGTATTAGACTGCATTAGTTTAAGCTGCCTAATATAATGGCAGCTAAGTGTATGTAGAGTACAAGCATATGCGTGGATACAAGCACCCAGTCCTGGACCTCCCCTCCACACTCTGCACACAAACAAAAACCAAACTACGTCACTCTTCATCACCTACATGTTCAAAACATTTATAACAGACTGTATTGGACTCCCATCCCACTAACCCACTCTCTGCCTGCTCTCTGCTCTTCTCTGTAGCAGTATTAGTGCTGGTAGGAGTATAATTGGACACTGGGGTGACCAGAGTAGGAAGCCCATAACCGCTCCAAGCTGGATTTAGACATGAGCAACCAGACAAATCTGATTTTAACACCCATCGTGACACAGACGTAGTTTCCACATCATCAGCTCAACATGGCAAAACACCATCAAAATCGAGGTCAAACGGGGTTAAAATCGGATTTTAGGGGTAAATCCTGCTTCAGAATCCTAGATTTAGTTGTGCGTTTGGAGCCACACATCCCCAGCAACATTAAACTGTAATAACACGACGACTCACAATCTATTTGTCGATATCTGGCGCAGGATGCTGGGATTGTTGGGTGTGGGAGGGATTGATATGGATCAATCTCACAGGGTGAAGTAAACAAAGATAAGAGCATATAGTCACAGTTACACATCGCTGATCTAATGGTCTTTTCATATGGTTACACAAACAGGAGGAAAGAGGATTTTTTTCTCACCCCCCAAAGCTTGTTGGTTTATATATCTGTAAAATATTTCATTACAGGGATGGAGTCATTTTTCCGGTTCAATTGCAGGCCACATACATGCATCAGTGTGTGGGCACACACATATCGACATGGTCATACAGAATCAAGCAAACCTTTCAAGCTCAAGGGTTAAACTGTGAATGTTCACTGTAGCCAAACAAATGAATGAAAATATTCATCATTACATCAATACAGTTTCTGCATTGCTGGCTTGGTGCAAATAGACCAACCCAACAAAGACAAGAAGAGATGATGTGACGTCAGCCACTGTTAATACAGTTGTATGTCATATCTGCCACCTTTTTGTAGCTGAGTGAATGTAGGAAATGTCTTTAGGGCTTTACTTCAGCATCTGTTAATCCAGCTGTCAATGTCGGTGTCACACTGTTGACATGATGGAAACCACATGTAACATGTCTGCTGTCACAAAGCTGCATTCATGTATCGCAGAGCTGAATATATGTGCATTTGAAGGAGCGTGTAGCGAAGATAAACTTCCAAATGATGTGCCAAAAAGCACAGTTTTATCAGTGTGTTGCTTGAATGTGAGTCTGGAAGTATACATCACACAGTTAACTGAGGAGCTGTCTTTACCTGTGGTAGTTTTCCATCATTGTTAGATGTTTTGTTCAGACCTGTTCTATCATGTCACTTACTTTGTGACCCATGCCAAATCTAAGTGTCCAGTAACACTGACAAACCTTTTTAGCTGCTATATGAGACGTGACTTGTTGTATCACTGTGCTCATCTCATCTTTACCTTCCTCCAGTTGTATTTTAAGGCTGTCATTGAAATATGAAAGGTATTGATTTTTATTCTTTCCATAAAAATAGTCTAAAAATACATTGATTTAATTTATAATTTATGATATATTAAGAATCTGTGGGCTGCTAAAATGTGGAACTCATTGCTATGGGCACTAAGCTTATGTGACTGATGGACTGTAATCCCTTTTTGGCTATTTATCTCCGGCTGCTTTGAAGGACATTTCAGGATTTTATAAGTTTCAGTGTATGTGATTGTGTTGCAGGCTGGATGAGCCGTATTCCACAAACAACACTCAGAAATGCTTTTCCAAAGTCTTTGCATGCAGGTGAGTGTGTCCATGTACATCTGTGTGAATATATTTGTGTGTCTGTTTATACAGGACAATATATGTGAGAAATAATACATCATTATTAAACAACAACAACAAAAAAAAGCTGGATTGTTTTAAAGTCATTCGGCCCTTCATTACACTTTATTTTGAATGAGCACAACAAATTTGATGTGAAAGACATTAACAAATTAATCTTTTTTAATCTATGATGTATAATTATTCTCTCTAATATCTATTTTATATTGCCATGAAAACATCAACAAGTTTCTTGTTCAAACAGCTGTATTTATTCCAGTTTCTCGCCAAAACCTACATTATACAGGATCAAATTTGACCACATCATGAAACTGTTATAATTTAACTTTGCCCAATACTATCTTTTTTTTTTTTTTTTTTTTACCAAAGAGAGCTTGAACGCCTCATAATGTACCTAAATGCAACCTCTGTGAGCTGTTAGTTCTGGCCACTGGCTGCTCATTGTTAACTTGCTCTTGTCCTGCTGATGTCAGCACTTATCTATCGTTCACAATGACGCAAATCAGGAAAAAAAACCCCACCAGGGTGCGTCCCCTAACACCATGTTAGTGAGTATCTCTTTGTCCTGATGGTGTCCCGAGTAAGACCTCTGTTCATCTGAGACACGTGTTCTATTGGATGATAGGATGCTATTAGTTTTGAGCCCTGACTTTTTAGTGTGTGAAGAATCGATGTGACACAACAGGAAAACATCGGCCACTGCTGTTGATGAATGCTATCTTTTTTGCTGATAGGCCAATGGCAGTGAACAAAACGAATATCGGCCAATACTGATATTAAATCAGTGCTTCTCTGCTAATTTCGACATATAATAAATACATTTTTGGGAAAGGGACGACTCTGCTTAATACTGTTGGCACATTAATGGCCTGTCCCATTTCTACCCCTTCACTCTTCCACTTGGTATTGAGTGCCCTCGTTTGCGAGATAACCCTTGATGAGGGAAGTGAGAAATATTAGGGTAGAGATCTTTCCCTAAGAAATGGGTCACCACTTCATGCAAATCGACGTGGCCGATGTGCAGGCATCCATCATGCATAGTAGTGACGCAATGAAAATGCCAGCTCCAGCGCTTGTGTTGTGGCGTGTGCTGTGTTTATTCTTCTCCGACTGATGAATCAACGGGGAGGAGATGCTGAAAACAGGAGGCGCCTACGATGTCTTCTAGTTCTGATCGATTTTGTTCGGGTAAGTCGATTTGTTTGAATATTTTGATGCTGTGTTCAACCGAGTCGCTGCTGAGTTTACGCTTGTCCAGCCATCTGTTGTTTGTATAGCCTACATTCCGATAGTTCAGTAACAAATTGTTTTCCAAGACTTCCTGAAGTTGCTGACTTCATCTTCCACTTCATTGAGAGTGTGAGTCGGGGCTCCCTCTGAATCTAGGGCGGGTTTTAAGTGTTGGAAACCACTTCCACTACCTCAATTCTGTTTTGGGACACCACTAGCCTAAACGTGAACGCACACAACCAAGTGCAAGTGGGTATTTCTAGGGGAAGTGTGGGTGTTGGGACAGGCCCTAAATATGTTCTCATGCTAATACTCTTGCACTTGTACCTAAGTGGCATTCTGAATGCAGATCTTGTGCTTGTAACAGAGTGTCTTTACACTGCAGTATTGCTGCTTTTTTTTTCAGTACAAGATCTGGATACTTCTATCGCCACTGCCCATTGCAAACATGAGGATGGGAATCAAATGCTACAGTGCAGGTAAAGAACCCAAAGTGGCCTTGTGGTTTTGATTCAGATCCAGATTTCTTTATTGTCATTGTACAAAAATACAGTGAAATTCAGGTGCGCTCAAGGACTGGGCTCATACATAAAAATAAGTAATAAATAGTAATAGAAATAAATAAATTATTGCCTTCATTCCCCTTACATTCTTCATAATTGTAAATACACTTCATACACTTATTGCCAATATATGCAGTTAAAATGAGATATAAAATAAAAGTGCTCATGCATAATAGTACGCATTTCGTCCCTGAACTTATTTGTTGATATGAAGAATGTTATAATAATGGCCCTTCTCAGGAGTAACTCTGAAAGAGGTGGTTTTCAGTGTAATTATTTATAGAAAGTTGATGCAGTCATCACTAATAACTTGTTACACTTGCATGTAATGTGCTGATTTACAAGTTTTAAGAATTCAAGTTATGAAAACACACATTTGTACATGGAATGGAGGCAGGTAGAAAAGGACAGGAAACGCTCAAGGACAAAGAGCACAAGAAAAACATGTCCACACATGGAAGCATAGCTTTGTTGTTATTGGCGTGATTGGTCATTGTGGTGTAAAATGGTACAGAACGACTGCGGACGCCTTTGGCCACACATGTCTGTATGTCAGCAAGCAGCATACTGATGAATAAATCAATTACAAGTTTACCCTGAAGCATCACAGCAAACGGCTACCTCTTTACATTCGTATTTCATGTTGAGCTGACACACCATGACATGACATGTCAAACACGTGTGATCAACATGTTGACATGATGCTACCAGAGACTGATTCTCTTTGACTGATTTCCTGACTTCAGCTTCTGACTTAATGTATTTACTGTCTGTCATGTTAATCAGCTGTCATGTTGTGTGTAGATATGTGTTGTTGTTGCAGCTTTCATATTCATCAGAGTGAGGATTCTGTTGCACTGCTGCTGAAAATGAATTCCCTTCAAATAGGATTTTGCATCAACCAGCTTGGATGTGTTTTTTTAAATGTTGCACAGGGATGGTTATAATTAGCAGTGCAAGACTGACACTGGCGGGGAGTAGGGGTTAGGCCACAGCAACATTTGGTAGGAGTACTACATCTTAAGCAGGATTTACTCCAGGTTTTGAATGAAAGCTGGGCTCAAGTTCAAGTTGTAAACTTTCGTCAGTGTCAGGTTTCAAATTGCAAATACTTCAGCTGCATTTAAATATGGTGGAGTCACTTACCAGGTGTAGAGGAGGAGGAGGCACTGGCCTGTAGCACAGTGCGCTGAATTTTAATTCAAAGAAAAAAATATTGGCACAAACCAATTCAAAGGTATTTAGTGCCAAAGCAACAGATGCAGATACATATTAAATTGACAGTACTTAAAACAAAACAAAACAAAAAACAAACCTTGTAAATCTGCCCATATGATTAACAAGGTGGCTGCTGTTGGACTGCTAACAATTCTAAATTAGGTATCAATGTAAAATCATAGAAAATCCTTCATCAGGCCTTTTAATATCAGCATGTTTGCCATAGTCTATTTTCTGTACAACACACAGGGTTTTAAATCGGTCTTAAAGCTGTGTCTTTTTAGCTAGCATGCCCCTAATCGTTCGTGGGTGGATGAAAAGTACAGTGTGTATGTAAGCATTATGCATGGAGGCACATGGGATATACTGGAGTCAGAACTCGTCATATGGGTGTCAGTGCTTAGTCAGGAATATACATTTAGTATCTACGTGAGTTTCTTTATTTACCCAGAGAAGTGCTGACAGTAGGAAGTGCGCGGCCCTGAATGAGTCACATGCAAGGACATTACATGTGCCAGAGAAGTAGGAAAGAGGAAAAGGAACGTGGAGAGAAGGAAAGGTAGATAGAGAAAAAACAGAGTAAGGAAGATGAAGGAAAAGCAAGATGAGAGAGAAAGATTAAACAGGTGAAAATTATAGAAGAGAATGGGAGGACAGAGTTAGAGTGTGAAGGTAAACATGTTGCAAAGTGTGAGCACTTGCAGACTTGATGTGAAGATGTGTGGAAAAGAAAAATCTGAACTTGTATGTTTAAATTTTTTATACACGTGAGGTGAATTTAAAGTCACATAAAAAAAAACCTAAACACTTGAGGTTGTGTAGAAAAAATGTGAACTTGTATTTTGAAGAATTTCTCTCATGGCAAATATTTACACACCTGTGTTCTGAATCTGAAGTCAGAGAAAAAAATATCCATAACTGTGTGGGAGAAGAGCCAGAGGAATCCTAAAGACATAAATCCAAATGGTGTCGAAAATTACTTGAAATGCAGTGTGCATTAATGTGCATCTTTCTCTATGTCCACATCACTGAGGGCCTGACCTGGGCACTGCATGTTTACTCACTGGTTAGAAAGGCAAAGCAGAGACTGTTTCACCTTAGATGCTTGAGGAAATTCCAGATATCCCCTTAAATACTGAGGAGTCCCGGGGAACATCACTGCCTGGTACTGAAACAGCACTGAACAGGACTGCAAGGCCCTGGTTTGTTTGGCTCAACAGAAGAAAATGTACTGCTCTACCCTTCATAGAGGATGTTTACAGCAGCAGCTGCAAGAATGTGGCCATGATAATCACTAAAGCCCCGTTTCCACTGTGAAAAGTTGTGGATGGTCCGATTGGGACCATTCCGTACCGTCCCCATTTTTGGTCCCCCTCTGTTGGGGTATCTAGCACACAGATCTGGTACTAAAAGGTGGAGCTGTGAGCACTGCAGTCTGTTGATTGGTCAGTAGAGGACAGTCACTCGGCTCAGGGCTGAGTTGTGGCTGGTTTTGAGGCATTGAGTTGTGGCTGGTTTTGAGGCATTGAAAAATAAGTGTTAATTTTGACTGGGTAATGTGAATTGCATGTATGTCAATCTTCACTCGGAGAAAAAAAACCTGTCGCAGAGCGTTGTACCTGTAGGCTCCACCAACACTAAACCCCTGAGCTTGCCTGAGAAGGATTAAATGCACAAACCCGCTATTTTTAAATATCCCATGGAGAGAGACTCTCACTGCAGCCTGTTTTATTTTGTTCTGAAAATGTCAGTGTGCAGCCTTGTTCTGTGGACGATAAACAAGGTGCAGACTGATAAAGGAGGAAATACAGTGAGTGCTGGATGGAGCAGTGAGCGACAACAACCCCGCCCACATTTAAGAGTACTGTTTGCGGTGGAAACGCTAGGGTCTAGGTAGCTACCATGTCTGAATGGTTACTGTTGGTTCTGAAGGTACCACACGGCTCAGTACTACCCAGTCATACAGGTGTTGATTATTACAGCCTTTTATTTTTATGCACAATTTGCACTGATGATATCTTACTCGAATTGTGTGTTATATGATTTCATGGGACAGAAGGATGGACGGATGGATGTTTTTCAGACACTGAATCCCTCAGATAAGACACAGTATCTACCCATGATTTGTCTATTCAAATAATTTGGAGAGAGTTCTCATA
The DNA here is from genome assembly GCF_011397635.1 of Epinephelus fuscoguttatus. Taxonomy (NCBI): domain Eukaryota; kingdom Metazoa; phylum Chordata; class Actinopteri; order Perciformes; family Serranidae; genus Epinephelus; species Epinephelus fuscoguttatus. The sequence goes on from NC_064756.1 coordinate 14,527,068, forward strand.
TGAGTGATTGTGGAGTTAAGATTTTGACCCTCTGAACTGCTTCCAGACATGAATGACGCCTACCTTATGACCCAGGGTCAACTATTTGAGATTTGTTAGACTGACAACAATTGCCGTCAGAGTGGACCAGAGTCAACCGCTGACAGACAATGAGAGAAAACTCAGCCACAAGAAGGAAATGAGAGGACTTTTACCCTGGAGGCCACACTTTTGAAGGACAGTTGTAGTGAAAGAGCTGGTGGAAATGTGGCCTTGAGCACTTTTTCAGCAATACAAATAATACAAAGTAAATTTGGGTAGGATGTGGCAAGCAAGAGAATGTGTGTGGGTATGTAAGAAAGAGAAAGAAAAACAGAGGGTTCTTTGTACCTCCTGATGAAAAGATTCAGGCGCTTAACAATATTGAAACATAGCCTCAAGGGGTGTTCACATTACTGCAGAAAAACAAGTGTTATGCATCGGTCAACGCTGCGTTTACCACTCCCAAACCTGTAGATCTCTATGTTCCAGAAAGTCAAACAGAGGAAATGTGAATATGCCTTTATTTTTAATTTGCCATCTGAGTGTGTTCAGGATTTGTGAGTTAATATTTTGTGAAAATTGTGTTTGGTGTTCCCTAATTTTAAAATCTATAAAGGTTTTATAAATCATAACCTTACATCAGTGCACTTTCTAACTATTCTTCAAAAAGTTCTGGACAAATAAAGTTATTATTATTATTATTAGAAATGTTTTGCAGGAAGTTTAACATGCAAATTTGAATGAAAATACAAAACTTTTGTGAAGACACAGGAATCAATTTTGCTGTACCACTTACTTCTAGTGTGACCGGACCTTAAATGCAGTCTGCAGCCAATTAGAAAACAATAATGTTCCCCAGTGTTTCTCATACCACCACCAAAGGGGTCATCTGTGCATTCATATCTGACACCAAGGGCCTCTGACCAAGTGTCAGTATTTGACCAGTTGGGAGTGGGACTGCGTTGTCAGTGCAGGACTCTGGCACTAACTCAGTCCATTGGGACTTGGCTTGGTAACCGGAGGATTGCCAGTTGGAGAGGTCAGGGCAGTGTTTCCCACTCCCAATATACTGCAAAGTAACAGGAGATTTTGTGACCACATGATGTTTACAGTTTTTAATCCTGAACTCTTGCTCAAGAGAAGAATGCACTGTATGTCCATCTTGAAGTCCAGCCCCACTCCTCTGCCCCATCCACTACTGGCATTTTCTTTTACCCTTCTTCCCTTTTTTTCTGTCCGTTGTTCATTCTCTTCTCCCATCTGTCAGTTTGTTACTACGTTGGGATAGAAATAGTCAATAGTGGGATGCTTTCATGCTCTCTTTCTCTCAGTCTCTTTCATGAGTTGGTATTAATGCAACCATTAATCTACTGTATGTGTCTGCCTGTCCTCTCTTTTGCCTTAGTTACCATCAAAAATGCGGCTCCATCTGTACCCTGTAACACATTACACCCCCCCTCCTCATCTTCGGCCCTCTTCTTCTGGGAAGAAGCAAAGTGGTGCTCACAACGCATACCATTACTTAACAATTACCCTTTCAGATGGAACTGCATGACTATTTATGGTCTTCCTCATTTATTTCAGCCAGGCAGCAAAATGCTGATCGCTTCTAAAATTTCCATTTGTGCCTTGAAAGTGGATTTATTGGAAGTGTTAGACTAGAGTGTGACTCCGACTGCGACGGCACTGCGACTCTGGGTGTGGCTTATGTTTGTCTTTGTATGTGTAAACATCCACATGTCTATAATTTAATTAATTCAGTGCATGCACACACACACACGGATCCTCCCAACATACAGTACAGTACAGCACCTTGTTAATGTTATACAGAACTGGGATTGTACTGGTCTGTTTCAATGGACATAAAATAAAACATCAATACAGAAGCGGACTTTAAACGTTGAATAATGTTAGATATCCTCCATACAGGTAGAATTAATAATCTGTGCCACTGAATTTCTGTATAAATACAAAACAATAAATAACTGTGGCCAGATTGTGGAGAGTTGTGCAAACTGACAGTGATTTGTTTCTAGTAATTTGGCAGCCGTCTAGACGACCTCGGAGTTCTCACTGATTTGTTTTGGTGCTCCAATGCTGGCTGAATTACTGTTTGACTAAGGAGTCTTAAAGTCAGGACTTCACACCCATTATTTTAAGGAGTCTCTTCTAACTTGGTCGTTAAGGCGTATACTTATGCTTTTCTCCAAATGAGACGGTCTAGCCTCACAGACACCAACACTAATGATTTGTTCCAGCTATCCGGTTCAGTCTCCCTATGTTTACTTTTGAGAAATTGAAAGTAAATATTTGAGTCAATAAATAGCAGAGACAACATAATAGTGTGTAAGATGACTGTGTTTATCTGTGCCTAAGTGACATATGCATGTAAACACACACATTCACACAGTATTTACTGGAACGACATATGTAAAATTAAAGGTAAACACGAACGGTTCTTACATCCAGTGTTCCACGCTCACACACAGAGACAGGTACAAGGACAAAGCGGGACAGAGAGAGAGGGGGGTTGCTGTGTCACATGATAATCAGCATCGCTCATGTTCTTCAAAAGAACCATATGTTTCCCTCGGGGGGCTGGAGATGCACGGCAATACTTCAGAGGGTTCAAGGACAGACTGGCTTATTAGGGAAATCCTACTGTTAGATTTTCTGTTTAAGTAACGCTCCACATGGCATTAGCTTCCATCTGTTGACGTAAGCAGCGATGGGAATCCTCGGAGTGACCTCGCACAGCAGCATTGTTATTTATGCCATTGCCTGGGTGAACACTAATTGGATGGAGGGGATCCATTAGTTTTTGCTAACTTTGCACCTCTAATCTCATCATGGCTCTACTGTAGCAAAAAAGGTTGGAAGATTCAGGTTCAGCCAGTTTTCAAATCTTCGATCAGGAGGTAATATTTGTTGACAAACATGAAAATGTTCATTTTGTTTTTTATGCCTCTGTGCTGGCGATAGCAGTGACTGGAGGCATAATGTTTTGAGGTTGTCAGTCCATCCCATTCTTGTTATATCTCAAAGAGGCCTTCAGGTAATCTCCTCAAATTTGGCGCAAATTTCTATCAATTCATTATTGAATTGATAGAAATTTGGTGGTCAGAGATCAAGACCACTGTGACCTTCTGTCTGTCTAATTCTTGTGAACACAGGGTCTCAAAAAGGCCTTGTGGGAACTTCCTCAAATTTGGCGCAAATGTTTACTTACTTGGACTCACTGATGGACTGATAGTAATTTGTTGTCAAAGGTCACTGTAAGCTCAAATAGCCTGTTTTGCATCATAAAAGAATTCACACATTAATAATGAAAACATTTCAAACAAATGTCTAGTAGGATAAAATGATAGAGTGATGACATTTTATATCCAAAAGGTCACACGTCAGCACTCTGCAAATACACTTTTCTGGCCATTATTCAACATCGTACCTCAGGAACAGAAGGGGTGACATCTGGTTGGATACTAAATTGGTGATAATATCTTGGGTGTCCATCTTGAAATTGTTCTGATTGTATAGATCTTTTGTGACACTAGAGGTCCATCCCAATACCTGATCTCGCATCCATGTTTCCCTCACTTGTGTCTCTTCCTCAGGTCTTAGCTCAGCCCTTGTAAGACAGGGGGAGGGATGTTAGGATGAGATGCAAGGAGAGAAGAAATGGGGATATATGCCTTTAGAGAAATAGACGTCTTTTCCTCAGGAGCATCACATGAACCGACGTCTGTTTCTGATGATGGCGGCAGCTGACATTAGGCTTAAGAGACTTTATTAACAGCTATAGAAACTTTTAATGGAGTTTGTAGTTTGTGTCTGCATACACATAATATGTATATCTACCTACCTACCAACCAACCAACCAATACATCTACCAACCAACCAACCAATACATCTACCAACCAACCAACCAATACATCTACCAACCAACCAACCAACCAACCAACCAACCAATACATCCACCAACCAACCAACCAACCAACCAACCAACCAACCAATACATCCACCAACCAACCAACCAACCAATACATCCACCAACCAACCAACCAACCAACCAACTAACCAATACATCCACCAAACAACCAACCAACCAATACATCAACCAGCCGACCAACCAACCAACCAACCAACCAACCACCCAACCAACCAACCAAACATCAACCAACTAAACATCAACCAACCAATACATCAACCAACCGACCAACCAACCAACCAACCTACCAACCAACCAGACATACAAGTTTAATCTCTTGTCTGTCTTTCCTTGGGTTTGAAACGTTGTGATGTATCAAATCAGTCTGGTCAGCTGCAGCACTGTGCAGTCCAATCAATAACTGATATCCAATCATGGGGTGTGTCGGTCTGTAAAAGACTTCTGCAAAGACTGCACTAGTGTATCTTCACCTCCCACACCTCTAAAAGCCTCCTCTCTTCTAGACTCCTTCAAGCGCATTCAACACATTGAGACGTCCTTCAATATGGCGGGTCTAAATCAATTTCCAGGTCAAGGATATAGGATAGAAAAGTCAAGGAGGGGTATTGGGATGAACCCTAGGGTTAAGATGTGCATTGTGTGTTTGAAGCATTGCTGTTATAAACTGTTATGGCTACACATGAGTCTGGACAGACATTGATGTAAACTATAACTGCAACTTGACTGGTTCGTGGAGGCATACAAGCACATTGTGATAATTGGGGGCTTGATTTTAGGCTGTCTATAAACTAAACTTTCAATCTATTTACCATTTACATTTTTGATCAAATATCCTATTTTTTTTATTGTGCATCATGTCTAGAGTCAGTGTGCAAACAAACCTTCAAAAAACTCCACACAAAACAAAGCTGTGGAAAGTCACTGAAAGTAATATTTCAAAACAAAATATTGTGTGGCTTCTGTGATCAGCTCAGCAGCTGCTAACCCTGTGCTGTTTTTTGTTTTTTTGTTTTTTTTCAGTCTGATTGTGTTACGGCCCGTTTATTTGACTGTTATGTCATTTTGTGACTGTGTAATTTTGTCGAGTTACCTGAATGACCACATTGCGGTGCCAGCAATTATTACTATTATTGAGCTCAGTACCTTGGCTTGTTGGGCAAAAAGTCAACAAGGCGAGGCGTTTCATTACACAAAAATAATGTCCTTGCACTTCCCCACAGCTTTTGTTCAACCAGACACTTTGTCCTATATTAGCCTAAATATCTCATTATCTGACTCAATTAGGCTTTCATTTTGACAGATAAATGAGTTGCATTTCCTGTGTCTTTCTATCAGAATATCTGCCTATTAAAAAGAGCCAGAATAACTTTCCCCGACACTTTATTTGGCTCCTGTAATCATTTCACCCATCAGCTTGCCTGCTTGTTGAGCAGGATATTGAGAATGACGGCAGATTTTCATTGTGAATTTAATTCATTTCAAACAGGGAAGTGAGATGCACACCTTGATCAAGCCATTATCAGGGTAGACAGGGATGCAATTAATAATGCAACAATTGAAGAACTGAAGATAGTGTTTGAAATGTGAAATGAACACACAAACAGCATACATACCTAAACACATCAACAGCTGGGCATGCGTGTAATGCATGATGTGTGAGCATGCGATTACACACAACTATTTACATTAACAACATTTTACTTGAGTTTTTGGCTCTTTATCCTCACACAGGAAGTATACGGATAAAAGAAAATATTACAGTAAAAACACTAAAAAATATCTTGCACTTATACACAGGGACTCTTTCCCAAAAGTTCATTTCAATAATTCATTAAGTAAAACATATTTTGTTGTTTGGGAACTTTATACATCTCCACAAATAATAACTTCAAGTCCAAAACAGTGATGCAAGATTGCAGCTTCAGAGTGAAATACTACAAAGTTATTGATCAAGCCACCCTGTAACTTAAGCCCTCTTGTTTGACATATTTTATAGTACATCGTATTTTGACTTTACTTTCAAAACTAAAGAAAATTCAGTCTAATGTGGAACTATATGAACCACCATATTAATATGAAGAAGAAGAAGAAAGAAGATATACTTTATTAATCCAAACCAATTCAAATTTTCCCTCTGTTAGATACACACAGGCCCGAAATACACACACATGCACAAACAGGACCTATACATGCATTAAATGGAGAGATGTCAGAGCGAGGGGGTTGCTTTGGACGGGCACCCCTAGCAGTTGGGGGTATGGTGCCTTGCTCAAGGACACCTTGGCAGTTCTCAGGAGGCAAACTGGCACCTCTCCAGCTACCAGTCCACACTCCATACTTGGTCCAGACAAGAACTTGAACTGGCAACCCTCCGTATACCAAGCCAAGTCCCTATGGACAACTAGCCAGTTCAGAGTCCTGCACTGACAACTCTCCCAACTTGTCAAATACCGATGCTTGATCAGAGGTGCTCGGTGTCAGATAAGTATTGGTGGAGGTATGATACGGTGGGGGGCAGGATTTTTTGATGCTCCAAGAACCCAGCTTGAACCAACATAGCAGCATGGTTGGTTATTGATTTTGCCAAATAGGCTACAGTTAATTATGATCTGAATACATGTTACATGAGCCAAGTGCACATAAAAAGTAAAGCGCTTTGGATTAAATGACAGAATAGCCTGTGTGTGAAGTCACGGGTCGGGTCACGGGACTTATATTAACGTGTTGGTGCAGACCTGGATTTGACTTGGATATAATTTGGTTGGTTCCCATACTGATCTTAGTAGATGCAAATTTGCAAAACTGGACCATTGCAGGACTCTGATATAACTTCATTACAAGAGTTCTAATGTAGCTTGCACTGACATCACTTCCATTCTACCGTAGCTCAAAATTACATCATTCTGATACGATACGATAAGAAGTGGATATGATTGGCTCTGAGGCACTGAACTAGCTCAAATTTAAGAAATCCAATGACAGAAATACAATTGAGTGACAGTAGAAGGGAAAAGCAACACTTTTCAGTCTTTTGTTGTGAGGCTGATTCAACAGCTTTCTAGTTTTGTTCATAGTGAATGATTAATGTAGGCTTGTTACCCTTGTTAACCTTAAAACAAAGGGAAGTGGGGGTGCAGGATGATCTGACATACAACTAAGGACTCTTTTTTTAAATATCTTAATTTTAAGTTGTCATGCATGCACTTGTCTCGCTGGATGTGCGTTTCCATCCACAATTTCATAAATAATGTGTGCCCACCCTGTGAACACTAGGAACACGTAAAGGATTTGCACAGCCTCATTAATGTCCTATAATAACATCCATGGAGGGAGAAACGAAAGAAGGCAAGTTAGGATGAGAAAATCGATTTGGAACAGCAAACAGAATCTCTTTTTTGGCTTACTGGCTTTTGGGTAAATTCTGTCCGTTCTTTCCTGCATGACAGCATCAATACACACCTACATGTCTTATTTATCTCAGTTTCTTGCTCTGTGTTCCCTTCTCTGCATCTTTTCCTTCTTTTGCAGCAATTATCCTTTCCATGTAGGCCTTGATAATGCTATTTGCTCTAAGAATAGTTCACAAACAGCATCATCCTTCTCTACAGAGAGAGGGAAGATTTTACTGACTCATGTATTAGCCTGGTTTAAGAATCCCATAAAAGCAGTCAAAAACAGTCAAAACAAAACAAAACAAATGCGGAAGGCAAAGCATTCAGCAAAGCTTTTGATTTATTGGTCCATCTACATCCTGACCCTCACCTCTGGTATTGAGCTCTGGGTAGTGACTGAAAGAATGAGGTTGCCGATACAAGCAGCCGAAATAGTTTCCTCCGATGATTGGCTGGGCTCAGCCTTAGAGATAGGGTAAGGAGCTCGGACATCTGGAGGAAGCTCGGAGTAGAGCTGCTGCTCCTTCACGTCTAAAGAGGCCAGTTCATGTGGTTTGGGCATCTGATCAGGATGCCTCTTGGGCGCCTCCCTTTAGAGGTGTTCTGGGCACATCCAGCTGGTAGGAGCCCAGGAGGAGGGCAGATCCAGAACATGCTGGATGGATTATATACCTCATCTGGCCTGGGAACGCCTCAGGATCCCCCAGGAGGAGCTGGAAAATGTTGCTGTGGAGAGGGGTGTCCGCAGTTATTTGCTTAGCCTGCTACCCCTGCGACTGGGCCTTGAATAACTGGTTGAAGATGGATGGATGGATGGATGGATGGATGGATGGATGGATGGACAGATGGACGGATGGATGGACAAGACAAAAACAAAGATGCTTGAAAGTTTCTATAGGACGTGATCAGTGTAGTTAAATGCAGCTCACATTGGTACACTGCATATCATTTCAAGTCAGCTTGGATGAGCTTAGAAGTGGCAACAGGACACATGTAGCACGTTGAAATGAGGTCTAAGTGGTCGCAGAACCAATGTGTTACTGAAAAAAATAAAACAGTCATGTCCTCAGGTAAAGTAGCCGTGCCAGAGCTCTCCACCACCTTCACTGCTTCTTGATCCCATCTGTTCTTTTGTTGCTCTTATTCCTCTATCTCTCTCTCTCCTTCAGCCTCTCAGAAGTGAGCACATAGCTGAGGGAGCAGTGACCCATATTACCCTGGCAACCACTTGTGATGGATAGTTTCTGTGCATGTGTGTGTGTGATGTGTCCATGTCTTCATAGAGGCAATTGCTTATGTCTGCGGTGTCACAAGGATGTGCTTGATAGAGCTTAATGACAGAAATCCTCGAAAGGAACCGTCACCTCAAAAGTTGTCACTCATCGTTTATTGTGGCACAACGTTCCTCAAGTCTGTGACTGACTGATTGTGTGGCGTTTGACTGTGACGTGCATATCTGACAGGTGCAAATTTGCATGCAAGCATGTGCATTAGTTATACCGGCATTCGAATATGTGTGTTTGTGTGTGCTGCTCCTCGCAGTCGCGTATGTTAGGTGGGTTGAATCAGTGACGTGAAGAATGAGCTGCTACAAAGGTCAGCCTGACTGTGGCCATTTCATTAACAATGCATCCGACAGTCTGTGTGCACATCCACAAATGCACACTTCTTTTTTCTTCCCTTTTGCATAGGTTGATGATGACAGTCCCCTGGAGAGAGATCCTGGGGTTGTGGGCATGTACATGCTATGTCCATTTACGCCCATTAACAGTCATCCCTCTGTCACTTGCTGCTTCTCTTCATCCCTTACCTCTCATTTTCTTCTTCCCACTCAGCCTCTATTTTAAATCAACTGTATTGTATTTTTTTATTATCCCTTCATGTGCAATTCCCTTGTCTAACTCCTCATAGTTATTTTTGTGACTGTAAATAGCTGACAAAGATCAGATACATAAACTGGCTGTTTTTCCCCTGTGGCTTCAGAAAGAGGGTTCTCAACAGCTTTTAAACAATTTGTTTGATTAACCCTTTTTAACAAATAAACTACTTGACCCTCGCTGACAGATGCGGATAGATTTGAAGATTTGCATCCTCTAAAATGCAAAATCTTCTTCTGGCTTTCGTCCTATGATGTTTTGTATTTTTGAGTGGCAGACCTACTAGAGCATACTGAGACAAATGCTGGCAACCATTGGCTTATGATTTGATCACATGAAATTATTCTGCATGTCTTCGACAGTCTCTTCAAATGAAGATTTGTCATGACGGCAGTGGGTCAGTGTGGCCATGGCTCTCCTCAACCTCGACATTAGACTATGTATCTTAAGGGGATGATAGGGATGCTCTCTGTGATAATTCATATAATCAACTCTGCTAAAATTGCTATGTAAGTTTACCTATTCCTTACTGTTTGAGGACAAGTTTCGTCAACAAAAGTGATACCCAAGAGTAAAAACATGTAGTAGTAGTGGAAGTAGTAATGGCATTACTCGTCCTGGTTTTAGAAAATTGGCAGACAAATAGATAGCACATTTTGTGTCAGTAGTGGTGTTAGATCACATGAAATAAGGAAAAAAATATAGTCCAGTTATACATAGTTCAGCTCTAATAAGCTAAAAAGCATCCTTTTAAAGCAGTGCCGTCCATGACTGATATGAGAGAAGGTCAAAGAGATGTGAAAGTAACAGATATATTTAATTAGAGACTATCATTGCTTACAGAAGTTGATGTCACACTGTCTGGTGCAACAAAGATACTGGACAGCAACCCACATCAAGACCCTAAGAAACTACTGCTGGAATGTATATGTTGCTCTGCCAAATATGCCAAGAAAACCTCATGACATCTTTAAAACCTTTCACTTAATTAGTGATCCATGATGATAATGACCTTTTTTACCCTGTAAAGAAAGAAAGATTCCTTCACACTGTCTGATCCGTCTGGACCACTCAGCAGTTTTCTTGGTTTACTATGGGAAAATTGGTAAATGCCACAAATGAGCTTAAATTGCTCGTACGTTCGGCATACGCACAAATCTGTTCGTCTGTGTGTTTCTTTCTCGAGGCCCAAACTCTCTCCCACTGCTGTTGGTCCTGCTCCGTAGCAGCATGTGAATGTGTTAGTGGATGGAGGCAAGTCAATGCCAGCTAATAGGCACTGGCCACCACGACAGTGGAACAGACTGGTGTTGTGGTCGGGTGTTACACATGGTCGTCTCAGTAAGCTGTGGAGACTGAATGGTAACTGATGGCAGGCCAATCAGAGTAACACAAGGACATCCTCCCGTTTTGTCAGACTGTCTAACGCAGACTGAGGTAACTCCATCTGGGAAGGGCTAACCCACCATGTGTGGCTGCTAGTCAACAGCCCTAGCCATGTGTCAGCAACAGCACCCTGCCCACGTCTTCCCTGATGGAGGCACTGAAGCAGCAGGATATTTCTTTTTTCCTTAAATGGCTAAATTCCTCTGTTTCAGCCTCCCTGTCTCTGCCTTGTGCCAGAGCTGTATTCATAAGATACTACAAATGCATACTGTATATTTGTTACCCAGAAGGCAAAGTAAAGGATCCACCTGGGCTTAGGAAAGATGCATGACATAAATGTAGGAATGTCTCAGGCCGATCATGGCAAACCTGTATAATATATAATAAGTGAACCCGTGGAGCCATTGTCCCTCCCTTAATGTCTTGTAATTGCATTATCCATATCACCATTTCTTATTACTGCCCTCATGAGTTTTACTTTTTGTTTCATTGTATTTCAGGCCACATGGGCATTGTAACCTGCTCTCCTTTACTACCTTAAATAGCATCAGGCTATCTCTGCCAAGCTAAGACTTACAATGACTGTGAAGAAGACAGTGCAAACTATTTAGCCATGTCAGCAGTATGGCTGTCTGGCTTTGGCACAGACTATCGATATCTCTATTACTTTTACTACTGTACTATTGGATAGATTGCCATGGATTCAGTACTATTTATATTGTCTTTCTCAGGATGAATTTTAAAAACTATGGTGATCATTTAACCACTGTCTTGCTGAACAGAAAGGACCTAAATCTCTGGTGGTTATGGCTGACCATGATTCACCAAGCATGGGTTTCAAGAATATGGCTTCAATATGGGAACACAGACCTTTGCTTTTGAAAGCCGGTGGTTCTCTGTTTTAGGGGCTCCAGATATGGTCCTTGCTGTGTTCCAAAGATGCTGATTGAGGAGACCGGTGTCCTTGCAGAGTTAGTAGTTCGGTACTAACTCAACTTGGTTCTCCTTCGCTTACAAAGTTAGATGCACACTTTGTCTGTCTGACACACTAACTTTCTCAGTCTTTTATTTTATGTCTGCTGGGAGTAGAGAGCTTTGCTGGTAGCTCCTGTTGGGAGCTAAGGTGAGACAAGGTGGGGGAAGAGTGTAGCAGGTCCTCTGTGGAGGTCCAATGAGAAGAGAGAGAAAACCAAGAAAAATTCTTCTTTTCTTGTCTTTGTGAGATCACAGGGTCACAAGTTACTGTGACAGTAGTGCCCAATCAAGTTTGAAATCTGGGTCCATGGGCAGGACTCTCACTGAAGTGTGAAAGGTGAGGCGTCCTGGGAGGTGGAGTTTAAATGGCTTTTCTTTTCTTGTGTAGAACAAAGGAGACAAAGCAGCCATTTTAGGACACTGTACTGAAAGCCTTTCCATGTCCAGTCTACAGCTGTACAAATGAACGAATCATTTGTGAGGTCCAGTGAATCCCAACACTCCATTTGCTTAACCTTCTAGCTTGCGTTACGTTATATTTGAAGTGAGAGTGACAACCCATTTGTTTTGAGCAAAAATGCTGCAACAGCCCACACCATTTCTTTTTGGAGAAATGTGCTGCAGCTTCAGAAACAATGGCAATTCAAAAACACACAAGAAAATCCAGAACAAATACACAATGGGAATGAGCTACAAATGAAAATAAAATGCTGCAGAAAGCCAGAACAAATAAATTAACAGCAAACACGCTGCAAATACAGAAACGATGCAAAGTCAAAAAAATACAAATACTCGCAAAACCAATGGAATGGAAGGACACTGCATGACCAATCAACATAACAGAAGTTCTCCGTGGCTCTACAAGGAACACTTATTGGAATAGCTTAATTTGACCCAACAGAGAGACCAGACAAGATATCTTTGGAATAAAGAAAGAGGCAACATAGAAAGGTACTTCTTTTTTTCTTACAGTACATTTGGCCCTAGTTTTATACAGTACTGTAAAAGAGCAACAGCTGTTGTTATTTAAGCATTTGCAGCATGTTTGCTGTTAATGTATTTGTTTTGGATTTTTGACATTGTCTCTAAAGCCGCAGTGCGTTTCTCCTAATGGAAAGGGATCGGGCTGTTGTAACATGGTTGTCTTTGTCGGCCATTGTAGTTTCCTCCTGTGCACACACAGTGGGATTGAGTATGTTATCTTTTGTTGTGGTAAAGGCCCACTTCTTTTCTTAATGTACCTTGTTATTCTGTGGTCAAGGAGCAAGAGCAGAAGCTCAGCGCACTCTAATTTCACACCATGTTGTTTAGAAAATAAGTTCTGCACGCTTGTGCATGTGTTTGCATTTGTTTTAAGTGTGTCTAAGCATGTGTAAAATGGAGAAAATGTGTGTGTGTGTGTGTGTGTGTGTGTGTGTAGCACTCCATATGTGTGGGCAGGCTCATGTAGAACCACTGTGGTGGTGGGCGTCTGTGTGTGAGGTTGTGTGTTTATGTGTGATGTGAGAGTGAGAGTCACACAGGTTTGTGTGTGTGTGTGTGTGTGTGTGTGTGTACTCGTGTGTGTGTTTAATTCCTGTTCTGTACGGATGGTTAATTCCCTCAGACTTTGCTGTGATAGTCTGATTAATGACCCAGAGCCCGAATTAAAACAGCAGGCGACAGGATGAGGGCACAGACACCTTCTCTTCCCCCAGTCCTCTGTCTCTCTCTTTGAATTTGTTTTCACTTTGTCTTTTTTCTTCTTTCCCCCCTCTCTATTTTTTTCCTACTCTGTATTTCCAACCATTGTCTCCCTGTTTCTGTTTTTCTGAATCTAATTCTCTCTACTTATTTCCCTTTCTTCACTACCTTCCTCTAACTTCTGATTTGATTTCTCCGTTCTCTGTCCGCCTTGTTCGTCTCTCCCAAAATTACTTTCTTTTTTTTTTTCTTTTTGATTTATGTATTACCATAAACAATGTTTTCCAGAGTCACCAGGTCATTCTGTTTGTGTGTTTTGTCCTTTATAGCAAGTAACATTGTCTTCGTCAAAACACCTGAGTCATACACCAGATGTGGACACATTAGATAAGGCCCAAGGGAATCTGGTGGCTCCTTCTTTCTGAGAGAAAATCAGACGGGAATTAGTATGTCTGGTGGCTCTGCATGATGGTATGTGGCCCAGTTCTGCAACACAATTACCTTAGGCTGGCAAACGATACATACTCCAGGTGCTGGTCTCATGGCATATGGATGTTGTGTGGCATACAGCGAAGAATTTGAGAATTTGTCTGCCCTCAGTGGTCTAGCAAAGCCAAGGTACACATGCTTGGTCCAATCTTGTGTTCATAAAGCAAAATTGATTACTTTTTTTTTTCCAACGTTGTGTGAAGAGAGGGGGGCTTGACCCATTTCCTGTTTGATCAGTTCAAATCTGTCCATCCACCTTTTCAGTTCCCACATGAAAGTATACAGATCATTGGATACAGTTATAGAATAAGAGACAATTTTGGCAAGAAGTGAAAGACGCCAACTGTTTGCCCCTTTTATCATGCAGCAGAAGCTTCTGGTGCTCAGGTCCTTCTCTGAGCAATTTGAGCCCTTTAAGAAAATTACCCTCAATCTGGTGTCTACTAGGACAGCTTTGTTGCTGGCAGTGACTTTAATGAAACAGGTTCGTGGGCTTGTGTTAGTCCACCCAAGCTGCTTGATCGTCCATGGAGATCACAGTGGTGCCACATTTCAACAGATTCTATCTATTATGCCGAAGAAAATCAGCTGTCCAGTTCAGAACGACTTTTCTATCCTTTAGTTTTGGGGAGATGAAACCTCATTGATTTTGTGATTCATTATGCTGTGGGGAATGCACAGTGCACAGCTGTTTATTAGTTAATTTCTACTTCTGAGATGTTTCTTGGTTATTCTTTCTGCACTGTGGACCCAGACCTTTACAAGACCTCTCAGTGCACAACTCCACAGAGCCGAGGGGGGCAAATGCCTTGAAACAGACATTTATTACTAATGTATGAGTGTTGAGTAATGTTACAGAATAGTACAGTACATAAGATTTTTTTTTTTTTAACATTGTACTGGCCCAATCATAGATTTATACCCCTCCCCCTTTGGGCTTAGTGTCATCTGCTAAATAAGACCACCAAAATGGATCAGCCAAAACACAAAGAAGGCAGGACTTTTTACTTTCTTGCTGTGCGCAAGCAGAAGCAAGTGAGTTACTATGGTTACTGGAATTGTGAAAGTTTTCTTTTTTTATTTTTGATTTTCTGCTGAATATGTGTCCCCTTAAATGTTGAAAACAAAATGTAAGCCTGGCCCCTTTACTAGGTACACCTTGCTACTATGGGGTTGGACCCCCGTTTGCCTTCAGAACTGCCTTAATTCTTCGTGGCAGAGATTCAGCAAGGTCTTCAGAATTTTGGTCCATACTGACACGATAGCATCACGCAGTTGCTGCAGATTTGTCGGCTGCACATCCATGATGTGAATCTCCCGTTGCACCACATCCCAAAGGTGCTCTATTGGACTGAGATCTGGTGACTGTGGAGGCCATTGGAGTACAGTGAACTCATTGTCATGTTCAAGAAACCAGTTTAAGATGATTTGAGCTTTGTGACATGGTGCGTTATCCTGCTGGAAGTAGCCATCAGAAGATGGGTACACTGTGGTCATAAAGGGATGGACACGGTCAGCAACAATACTCAGGTAGGCTGTGGTGTTTAAACCATGCTCAGTTGGTACTAAGGGGCCCAAAGTGTGCCAAGAAAATCTCCCCCACACCATTACACCACCACCAGCAGCCTGAACCGTTGATACAAGGCAGGATGGATCCATGCTTTCATGTTGTTGACACCAAATTCTGACCCTACCATCTGAATGTGGCAGCAGAAATCCAGACTCATCAGACCAGGCAACGTGTTTCCAATCTTCTATTGTCCAGTTTTGGTGAGCCTGTGTGAACTGTAGCCTCAGTTTCCTGTTGTTAGCTGACAGGAGTGGCACCTGGTGTGGTCTTCTGCTGCTGTAGCCCATCTGCTTCAAGGTTGGACGTGTTGTTGGTTCAGAGATGGTCTTCTGCAGACCTTGGTTGTAACCAGTGGTTATTTGAGTTACTGTTGCCTTTCTATCATCTTGAACCAGTCTGGCCATTCTCCTCTGACCTCTGGCATCAACAAGGCATTTTCACCCAGAGAACTGCCGCTCACTGGATATTTTCTCCAAACCCTCAACATGGTTGTGTGTGAAAATCCCAGTAGATGAGCAGTTTCTGAAATATTCAGACCAGTAGGCTGACCAAATGTCCTCTTTTGCCCGGACATGTCCACTTTTTACATCCCGTCCGGGGCGTCCGGGGGGGTTTTATAAACTGATGATAATATCCGGTTTTCCGTGTGTGTGTGTGTGTGTGTGTGTGTGTGTGTGTGTGTGTGTGTGCGTGTGTTAGAGTGCGGCACGGGCAGCATATTTCTGTCCGAGCCCGACATTATTTAATGACCAAAGCACTGAGTTTGTGTCCCACAGTGGTTACAGGCTATTTACCAGGCCGGGCATGCACCGTGGGTGCTCAGCTGTGGAGAGGGAGACCTCTGTGTTTTACATGGGAGCGGGAGGCGGGAGGTCCGATGCTTCTAGCGAGAGGAGAGGGAGAAATAAAACAAAATAAGATAAAATAGGAGACACCTGTCTCCCTCTTTTATTTTATTTTCAGCATTTAATCAAGGCGGAGGCAGGCGGCTGGAGGTCCGAGACTTCCAGCAAGGACAGAGGTAGAAACAAACAGCCAGTGTGTGTCTGTGTGTGTTATGTTCAGGTGTTGTCACGTAAATAACAGTGCCCAAGCAATAAACAGGACAGACAATAGGATTTTATTTATTTTTACACTACATTTTCACTGAAAGCTGACCGAATCCGACCCGAGCCCGAATACAATTTATAGCTACATTTTTGACCAAACCTGCCCGACCTGTGGGGTACCGCTGGGCTCGGATCGCCACACTCTAGTGTGTGTATGTGTCCCCTATTGGGGCCTATCTGAATTTCTGTCTTTGAGAGCTGTTATTTTGTAATATAACTGAATTTTCTATCCATACATATAAATTTTAAATATATTAAAATTATAAGGCATCTTTGAGTAAACTGCGAGTATCATTTAAGTAGGTTATGTCGTGGCCGGCCGAGTGTCCTCTTTTTCGGAAATCAAAATATGGTCACCCTACAGACCAGTCCACCTGGCACCAACAACCAGAACTTCCAGCTCATAACCAAAACACATCCTGCCACAAGTCTAAATCAACATCATCTCCATTATTGTCACAAGTCAAGCCCTCAGGAGATAAGTATATCATACACACAGAGGCAGGTGGTGTGCAGACCTATGCATTATTTATTCGTAAAAATATTATATCAGACTCCAAAAGTTACCCCGGGCTGTTGCAACCCCTGCTTCTGTAGGGCGTAGTATGTATAGTGTGTGCACATAGTTAGGAATGCTGTACACCTCAAGGTCTTGACTCCAGCCAGCATTTCAGTTTGTTTCAGCACAGGGATTCATCATTTTTCTCCAAAATACAAGCACCTCATATTGCACCACTTAATATACATGACCAATCACTTAACTGTGTCTCCCCTGCTAGCCCACAAGCACCAATGAGTAAGGCGTAAACATTCCAAATAAATAATGTGTTTGATGAAATTTTAGTAGTGCTACATGCAACATTAAACATTGTCTTGCATTTGCTCAAACATTCTTGTTTTTTTACATCCTTTGTTTTTATCTTTCAGCCTGCTTGGCAGCAAGACTTTGTTGCTCTGTCTTTATCCGATTTGTGTCTGTAAATGTTCTGTCTTTGAGCTCTCCCTTCCTTCTTTCTTTCCGTTTCTCTCTGTCACCTAGTGTCTTCCACTGATAATTGCAGATGTTCCACATGGGACTCATCAGTGTTGAAAGTGAAACTAGTAGCGAAGTGGAATGCCTGAGCAAGGAAAGTAAATAATTTCACTCGACAGCAGTTTACCTGTTGATGTCACCAGCAGATTGAAAATAAATGGGCCCGCTTTTCTGTGTTCTTCTTTTGATGAAGCCTAATGTGTCCAGCCGAGGACTCGGCACAGCATTTGAGCTTGTGGATAACCAAGTGTGTCTGCATGTGTATGTAAGTGTGGGTATGTATAAACATGTATGCGTGTGTGAGTGTGTAATTCTATTGAGGTGGCCCACGGATAAGTGCCTGTGGCAGTTTCTGATTACTGTTTACTTCTCCCACTCCATCCTCTTTACCTCTCTGCTCCTTCCACTCAATCGCACGTGTGCACACATTCTCTTAAGTTGTCCACAGAGCTTCCCTCCCATGTGTTTACATCTGTATGGGAATTTCGTTCAGTATGTGTTTCATTCATTCATTACTTCAACTGGGATACAAATTCAAATAATAAACTAGAACTTTTTTTTTTTTTAATGCAGCGTCCACCACTGAACATTGCAGCATATTTTCCTCATTTAACAGCCAGAAGCAACAGATAAATGACTGAATGATTGCATCACCTAATCACTGTTTTGCACATCAGAATTCTATGAAATGAGTGATTGCAATGGTTCCCATAACTCTTTTGAGTTCAGCAAAAATATTGCTAAAAAAGTTAATGTATTGCTGTAGAGGCAAAATATGAGAGAAAGTGCAAATGAATCATGACATAGATGAAGTAGGTGACTCAAAGTCCACCAAAGCTTTCGCAGAGACTGTAAATGACAGCAGATGAAAACATCAGATCTGTATGGAGCGATGAGGAGACTGTATAATGTCTAATATGTTAAAGAAAAATAAATGCTATATTTCAAAGGGATGTCCCTAACTGTCCCTAAAGATCAGTATCGGGGCTGATTAAGGCAATTTTTAACTGTTCGGGATCGGCTACATAGAACCCAATCCGATTCTTTGTGTAATTTCCACAGTTATGCAGATGACACGCAACTTTATGTTCTGCTGACTGGTAGTGATAGTCTCTCTCATGTTATGGCTTGTCTCTCAGATAATAAGTGCTGGATGTCCGAAAACCTTTTCCAACTCAGTGAGTCCAAATCTGAGGTCCTGTTTTTTTGGACCCCCACACCTGACCTTTGACTTAAAAAAGAACCTAGAACCTTTGGGTGTCATCTTTGACTCTGAGCTCTGTTTCCACATACAAATAACCAAGGTTGTGCAATTGTGCTTCCATCAAATTAAGAACATTGCAAAAGTAAAACTCTTTTTATCTTAAGCAGACCTTGGAAAAAGTCTTTCATGCTATTTTCCCATCATGTCTGGACTACTGTAATTCCCTGTATTCAGGGCTCAGCCAAAATGCCATTTCCCTTCTCCAGAAACAGGACCACATAACTCCCACACTTGCAATGCTACACTGGCTATCTGTTAAGTATAGAAGTGATTTTGAACTTCTACTAATTAGTCTTAAAGCCCCCTTGCTCCAACATACATTTTAGAATTACTTACACCCTATGAGCCTAGCCGCTGCCTGTGCTCCTCGGGTAAGATCTGAAAATGTAGTTAAAATGTGCACTACATTTGGATGAAAATGCGAACATACCACAATAATTTCCTTCACCTTTGCAAGCTAATTCACTGAATATGCCTTTTTTATTGAAAGAATAAGGTCCGAATTTAGGTCGTAATCTTACCCAGTGTTATCCAGTGTCACTTGACTGTTTCCTCAGACTAGATTCATAAAAAAAAGAGGACTAAAGGTAATAACATATATATATATATACATATATATATATATATATATATATATATATATATATATATATATATATATATATATATATATACATATATAAAAGGTTAGCACAGAGGAATGCAGAATTCCACAGGGGTGGTGACTAGAGTAAAAATAGGTTAGGAGTTTTTCATTGTCAATGTCACCTTTCAGTTTGGCACTTCTTTTCTTTCGTACACTGTGAAACAATGAGACGGTGAGGTAAATCATTAGTTCTTCGAATTTATCTTTAATTTCCTGGAACCCAACAAAACACCTCCAGCTGGCTCTGCTCTCTCTCCTCAGGTGTGTGTGTGGGGACAGATATTATATTTATGTAATATCTGTGAATAACGTCGTAGTCAAACAAATAAATGACATGGTGCGTCACATGACCCCTATATTGCTTACTGACGGCACAAACACATCCACACACGCAGTGGATCTCCTTACCTATGCAGCTATGCCAGCTCTCACCCACAACATTTATTTATGTCCCCCAAACCTCCCTCTTAATGAATATGTGTTAAAGAAAGACAATATCATAATTGTGAAAGCAATAATTTAAAGTCAGTTGCAATGAAATGAGTGATGCAGAGAGATATAGAATTTGTGTTTGCGGACAAAAGAGATTTGGTTTCCAGTCTTCTGTTTTGTGTATCATTGCAGTCTCTTTTTTTTTATCTCAGTCTGTTTTTCTTTCTCCTCCCTCCTGCTGTGTCTAAAAAGGCTGGCCATCATGCATATGGATGAGTTCAGTGTTAAAGCCTGCCCATTGGATGGACCTTAAATTGCTGACTCTAGACACCTTAATATAGTAAAAAAAAAAAAGTAAGAGTAACTTGTATTTTCTTTCCTATGTATTTAATAAGCAAGGTCGTCGAAACTTTGTTTAATTATGTCTTCTTTAGTTTACTTTTAGTTAGTTTAGTTTAGTTTTGAGGTAGATGAAATTTATAAACTTTTCAAATGCAAGTTAAGAATCTGTCATACAAAGTTAAAGCCATATGTCAGAAACATCTAGAAATGCCACTGACCTCTCTGGGCCGCCCAAGCTCATCTGAGATGGACGAAACCAAAATGGAAAGTATGCTTTCGTCTGACAAGACCATATTTTAAATGGTTTTTTTTTGGAAATCACAGACCCTGTGTCCTCTGGGATGAAGATTCAGATTGTTACCAGTGCAAAGTTTAAAAGCCAGCATCTGTGACAGTATGGGAGTGTGTTAGTGCCCATGACATCCTGGGTAACTTGCACATCTGTGAAAGCACCATGAATGCTGAAGGTACATAAAGGTTTTGCATCAGCTGCCATCCAGACATCTTTTTTTCAGGGATGTCCCCGCTTATTCCAGCAATACCAAGCTACATTCTGCATATGTTACAACAGTGTGGCTCCGTAGGGAAAGAGTGTAGATACTAGGGGTGTAACCATACATTGATGCAAAGTGAAAACATCGCTCCAGATCGTCATCTTTAGAATATGCTTTTATGCTGAAAGTCTCTGTCGCTGTCAAACAAAGACAAGCAGATGGCAAGCAGCCGAGAGCATTATTTACTTGGAACTTAGTCTGTTTGATCTTGCGGGGATGTAGCCATTTTCCTGCCATGGTTCGCGTCCTGTAGGCGATATTTTTGTGGGTGTGTTACACCAAAACCTGTTTCCCATGGCAATATTTTTGCAAGCACACCGTTGCTGTGGCACCGCCCAGAACGATTGTGATTGGTTGAAAGAAATACAAGCAGCCGGGGCGTTTTTTTCCTCCAATCTTAAGGTGAGAGTCGGCCCAGCTAGACCTTTCTTTTCTTGAGAAAGGTCTGGTGAGCGAGACTACTTGGAACTAAATCAGCAGTATGGAAATATTCCAACAATCAGAGCACATGCTATATGTAAACAATGTCATTACAAAATAAAACACCATGTAACCTGGACGAGCATCTCACTCTGCTAACTTCTCACCGCAGTAACATCAGCTGCTCTGTTTCAACAATGTTGGCTAAAAAAATGTGCATGCAGGCGGAAATTCAACTGTGCTGTTCTGGCGGGAGACACAGTGACTTAAAGCAAAGGTGAGTAAGAAAAATAATAATGTTGCATGTAAGTTGTTAAACTATGAGAAGAAGGAAAAGAAAAGTCCGCTAGCTGCTAGGCTAATTTATGCAATGTAAACATGCTGAAGTTAATAATGGGTGACTGGCAAAAAAACAGTTGTGGTGTCCATGAACTTTGACAGTTATCACTGAGCTGAATTTTTTGCTTTTGTTAAATGATCTTGAGGTTAATCCATGTTTTATGACTGTTGGGGTAAGTTTGCCTTCAGGGCTTTGAGTCAGCTAGGCCTGAAGTTTTAGGGAAGATGATGGTTTGGGTTAAACCTTAAGCCTATTTTATAGGCCTCTGCTCGAAAATTGCATACCCATAATGAAATGAATATATCTCTGCAACCACAAGGTCTATTTGAATACTTTTGGTGTCATGGTAAAGGGAACACTTGTCAGATTGGTTAAGATGTGTAAATATCAGTATATGTGTTATATGTGAAGAGTAAATGAAGATGGCACACAGCACAAATGAAATATTTTGAGGTTCGCCTAAAAAAAAAAAGGCATTTTTAGGATGAGTATCCCTTTGGAATGATGCAGCTGCAAAGGTTGATTCTGATAAAGTGAAGCAGAACAATATAACAGAAAATTCAGGCGAGCTCTCCAAAATTGCACCTTGTTTGCATGTGATTTTTGTCATGTACAATCCTGTATCTTTCATTTTTTTGTTTTTGTAAATCCCTGTTGATGTTTAGGGTATACACATACAACTGTTCCTCTATTTCCCACTCCAAACTGACCAATACACCTACTACATTTGAACCTGAGTTTCTATTCTGAGCTTTGGAGGCCTGTATCTCCGCGACGGCTTGGCCGATTTGAGTGATTGACACCTTGTTTGATTCGTTAGAGCCAATAGAATGACGCTATAACCACCAAAAGATTGACAGCACTGTAAGCCAATCAGAGTCAGCAGAATGTGTTGTGGGGCGATGTTGGCTGCTGTCAGTGGTCATTGTTTTTGTTCCCCGGCACCTTTTTTTCCGCCTGGATTCATTTGAATGACGGACCACATCCGGTAAAATGGGAATGAAGCGTGATTGAAGAGCAGAATGCGCTTTTCACATCAAAAACAACAAGGTAAGAGAGATATTACAAATATATTTTGGCGAAAAGATTTCTGTTGTTGTTGTTCTTTGGCCTGTAGCTCTCTGATGGTTTGTGGTAGAGTGCTTTGGTGCATACATGTGGAAACAGTGGAGTCTCAGCTTTCATTTGAGATGAATGCCGTGTGTTTTGAAATATACCGAGTGGGTCGGGATATTGGTGCTGTATGGAGTTGTTGGCGTTAATTGTTGTTGTTGTTTATTTAGTTGTTGTTTGAGCTGTGTTTGGGGCATGTTAAAAGGGTTTTTACAGCCATGTAGCTGAGGTTCGGCTGTTTAGTTAGATGTGTAACATCACTATATTCTTCGTGACCATTGTATTGTTTCACACTGTGCTTGCAAAGTTGCTTTTTCTGGGTTTAACAGGTTTTAAAATGAAAAGATTTCTTCCAGAAAGGACTTACTGGCAGAAAGCCCTGAAGGTTAACTTATCCCATGTGCTGTTTTATGTGTTGGAGGAGTCAGTTTAAAGTAAACTTCACTGCACTTATTATTCATGTGTCGTTTTTATCTTTTATGGCCAAAAGTAAAAAAGAAAGCGATGGAAGCTTCTTTTGTAATCGATTGTGTTAAACCTGCATGTAATACCATTCCATATCAATCACAGGCCCCTAAACTATATCGAATCGAAATCAAATCGTTGCAGACTTTGTAATATCGGCAAATATCGCATTGTTGTCCAGAGATTCGATATAGTATCATATTGTGATGAAACTAGTGAGTTAAACCCCTATTAGATACTACACTGGCCTGGCTACAGTCCAGACCTGACTGAAAATCTGTGGTGCATTATGGTGTGCAAAATATGACAACAGAGTCTCTAGACTGTTTAGCAACTACAGTCATACTTCATACTTTGAGCAAGAATAGCAAAGACTTTAACTTTTAAAACGTCAAAAATTAATGTCCTTAGTTCCCAAAAGCTTAGTGAGTGTTGTTCGGCTACCATTTCTCTTGCCCCAAAGTGATTTAATGTAAGTTAAATCATATTAGCTCATATATTACTTATTCCTGGTGACCATTTTAATACTTTTCAACCTTCCAGTTTCCAGCATTCTAGACAGGTGATGTATTGTGCAGCTAGCTGTTTAGCTAGCTAAAGCTGCTACTGCCATTCATACAACTTCGCAAACAGCTACAAAACAGCAAAAAAACCCAAACCTGAACCTTTTTTATCCCCCCCCGGAAACCATTTTGTTAAAATACAAAGGATTAATTTTCAAAAAGACTGATTGTATTGATTAACTTAAAAGTCGAATGATCTTTTTGTTGGAACGTTCTTCAGTCTTCTACATTGTGTGAGCTGTCTTTATATACTTTAAAAGAGCCTTGAAGAGTCATAATCCTCAGTTTCTTTCTAAAAGTAACCTTGCATGCAGAGTCCAGCTGTCACAGCTTCTGTAGCCCATATCCAAATCCCACACAATAAACACAGCTTAAAAACAAAAAGAGGCCATAAATCCAGTAATTCTTTGTGTATTCTGTATGATAGACAACATTCCAGCTTTTGTTTCTTTGTTGTTTTTTTTTCCTTCCTAATTTTCTTGGTTTTGATTATCTTCCCTGCTTTAGGCGGAATTCCCTTTTTGCTTTCACCCACATTCTTTCCATGATTTGTGTTCTTGAAGAGAACAACAACTTATTCATTGTGTGGACAATGCAGTATTTGTGGACAGACAAAGTGAAACAAGGCAGAAATGACAGAGTCTGTGATGTCATGCCAACGTATGGCCTCAAGATACTTAATAGAATGGGAGGCTGACTTTGTCGGCATGCAGACTCGTTTTATAACAACAGCATGAACGTCATTTCTGTTATTGCCCAGGGGTCGTCTGCAGTACTAAGTCAAATTCAGGAAACAAAGCCTATGACACATGTCAAAATCTCATGCTCGGGGCGGGGTAACAGCTGGGAATTTAGAAAAGTTTGAACCTTAATCTGCATCACACCAATCAGAATGGATTTTGTCTTGTTTCTGGCTGCTGGTAAAATAATCTGACGAGCATGCCCTGTGTTACAAAGCCACAATGCAAAGTTTTAACTAAAACGTCCCGATCTACAACCACTTACAAGGCACATTTGTTTGTTAAAAAATGCTGTCCCTTCCATCCAACTTCGAGGCAAAGATCTGTGCAAAAATGGGTCAGATTATTTCCCAAATCATTCTCCATCAGAGACATCTGTCCTCTGCAGAGTGGAGTGGGCATCAGGGTGCACGCAGCTCCAGGGCAGAGCTTACTGATGCTTACTGTTATAAACCTCTTTAGCCAGAGGGCCAGAGGTGTGTGACAGATTGTGAAGAAAGCATGACAGTCTTTTAAGGACAGCCACAAAAGACGGCTGTTACAAAACTGGGAAAGCGGCGAGTTTATGATCTGGCTGATATTACTGATGTGCCTCTGTTGGCCCACCGAGAGCCTCAAAGACACAGATTGGGGCTACATGGATAAAAGACGTGTCAAGCCACATGACTCAGGTGTATGAGAGAATGCTGGAGAGGGACACAAGTGGATATTTGAGAGGGATGGACGTCACAGGAAGAACAAAGAAATGTGACCAATGTGAGTCATATGTGGTCTCCACATCCCAGAAAAGGGCTTCTATTGCATGTTCCCCCAGCAGACAGCCACTGCACATGCAACAACACGCACTCACACAATCTCTTTTCACCTCTTCCTTCCTGAGAGGTTTGCTTCTTAAAATTACACACTCCATATTCAGTCACACTCAAAGCGATTCACGCAGATACAGAAGAGCATGCTCCTGCAGTCACACACACTTTCAAAAATTATACTCTCAGTGCAATCCAGTGGCTTTGACTCTGTGTGTTCTATTATTTCTCACTTCTTTCCCACTTTTCCCCGGCACTCTTTGGAAACCTTTGCTCAGGGAAACTAAATCTGTAATCAGCTTAGTCGTGTTGATGCATCAGACATTTTTAATCAGCGGTATTGAAAAGAGAGCAGCTCAACGCTAAGGCGCTTGGCAAAAGCAATGCACCGAGAGGAGAGGAGAGCATGGAGGGATGAAGAGAGGACAGCACATGTTTGTTTTTTAATCTATATATCCCTCCATTTATTGACAGGATCAAATGAGTAATGTCTTTCGAAGGTCTGAGCGTCGGATCGCTGCTCTCTGTAATGATTTAAGTAGACTCTTTCTTGAAGAGACTGATGTGAAAAAACAAACAAAAAAAGGACAAACAAAAACTTTGTTCACGTTTACCTTGAATTAGAGTGGTTAATAGGTGAATCAAGTTGAGTAGTGCCATGCTTGTAGCTGTAGTGTTTCTGTATAAATGCTTCAAAAAAAGCAATGAGGTTATAAACTGCTCTTGACTGGTTGTTTGTTTCCTGATTCCCCTCTCATGCTTCAGAGAAGATGAATGAAAGTCTCTGTATTTTGAAGGTAAAAGTGAGCATGTACTAGGTTCGGAATATGCTATGGTTGCATTTTCATCCTCTTTAGTTCAATCTTAAGATGCACTCCTCACTTGCAGAGGGGAAAAAAAAGAAATATTCATAATCATCCCCTAATCCCTAGCACTGATTTCAAATTTTATCGCATATCCAAAAAATACTCCTTTGAAGCAAAGACAGTCAACAGTGAGTCAAGCAAATGCCTCTCTGCATTGTAAATGCAGAAGGAGGTTAGGACCATCACAGCAAAACAGTTTCTCTCCAGCTTCAAACAGCATCTCTGGGATCCAATTTTAGTCTTAGATCAAATTATTCATCACCGAAGCTATACCATAAACTCTTGTTGACATTTCAGACTTTAAACTTTCTTTAAGCACACAGCATTATCACACAGCATCATCGTTTTCTTCCAGACACAAAAAGTAGATTAGATGGCCATATTTTACTTGAAAGAGTTGAGCTACTAATTGACGTTTGCTTTTACGTAAGCAAGTCCAGCATGATATACTGTGCATGCAAAATAATTCAGATTCCAATGGAGAATAATATATATTCTACATGGTAAATTAGGTTGGTGCGATCTCGTAACCCATTGGCTCCCCATCCGATGATGATAAAGCCTCTGGAGGTGCTGGTCATTTTTGCTATTCTATCTTAACAGCTATCTGATACAGGTATGAATGCAGATACATAAAAAAAATGCTACTATAAAGCTACGTTGTTGTCATAAGATAGCTATTGAGTTCCAAGATTTGCATTTTGGCCACACGTGATTGGTCAGAACTACTCAGACTAGAAGCCAGAAGACTTCCAATATCAAAATCTTGGCCCATTGCTACAGAGTTTGCATACATATGCATCTGTTTATAGGGGGTAATCTTGGAACCCACTGACTTCCTCTTCTGTGTGCTTGGCTAATCCATATAAACAGGTATCTGCAAATGAACGCAGATACGTAGAAAACAAAATGCTAATATAAAGCTAATTTGTTGCCATAAGATAGCTGACAGGTTCCGAGATTGCATTTTGTGGTCACTTCTCCACTTTGACTGTTTAGCTGCTGTTCAAACATG
The DNA here is from genome assembly GCF_011397635.1 of Epinephelus fuscoguttatus. NCBI lineage: Eukaryota > Metazoa > Chordata > Actinopteri > Perciformes > Serranidae > Epinephelus > Epinephelus fuscoguttatus. Next base: position 14,554,118 of record NC_064756.1, read on the forward strand.
ATTGGCCGATACTATTCACACTAGTAATGTAAACCAGAAGACTTCCGATATCAAAATCTTTTCCCGTTGCTACAGATTTTGCATACATATGCATAATTTGTTTCTAGAGATTAATATTGGAAAGTCACATTGACTCACTCTCACAGCAAGATGGTCATGAGTTTAACTGGGGCCTTTCTGTGTGAAATATGCATCATCTGGTCACCTGACCGGCGGGTCATCAATCATGTTTCCATCTAAAAGCCTAGTCTCAATTAAACACCCAGTCCCTTTTACTAATCCTGCGTAGCTATATATTTTAAAATATTGTTCGCAATTTGTTATTTTCTTTCTGTAGTGTTTTTTTTTTTTTTTTTTTTTTTTTTGTTAAATTGAATGGAAATCACCCACATTAAAACTTGTAGGAGTAGAATTGCAAGAAGACTGACAACCAGTTCAGGTTGTTAAGGCAGAAAAAAAAGTAGCCAGCAAAAAAAGCAAATAGAAAACAGATGAATTCCAGTCATGTCTCCTGGCTTATCCTCATCCTTTCAAGCCCAGGTCAGACCAATGACTTTCGACGAGACGAAACTGTTTTAGAATGTTGCGGAGAAAAGTTGCAGTGGTGTGTATTGGCTGTCTGAGCTGGACTCAAGCCGGCTGATGGTGTTACCTGCAACTCAGCTGGTCAAATCGCTGGCGGCTGGTTTTAGAACATAAGGCATGTCGACTGCTTCTCCAGCCAATCGGCTTGTAGTGAAGTCCGCTGGTCAAGTCAAAATGGCTGCAGATGGCGTGTTCGCTTGCTGCGACAGGTGCTCCGTCCTTGCTAAGCCCTTTGTCCCGAGCTACAAATTACATTTAGCCACAAAGTAAGTCTGTAAAGCTGGGAATCAGAACAGAAGTACAGAGAGTTGTTGCATAGAGATGATACTCCATCTCATCGAGTTACATTGGTGTGAACCAGCAGGTTTTTACAACGTTGCATTGCAAGTTGTTGCGTGTTTCAACTCATCTCATTGCAAATCATTAGTCTGAACTGGGCTTCAGGGTCAGGGAGGCCTTGAGCAAAAACCAGCAAACATTCAGAATCAGGTGGGGTAGACCAGGACAGGTCGCTAGTCTATAACAGCACACACAGACACCAGTGATTAAATAACATCATGACTTTTCGTGGTGTTTATTTAATTAATGACGTGTCTGGTGTTTTTATTCTTGCTTTTGTCTCTGCAAAGCTCTCTGAGACTCTGTGATAAAGGGATACATTAATAAATTAGCTGTTGAGGAAATGAAAAGCAAAAAGAACTTTTACACAATTACAGTAACTTTGACCGAGGTTACAGTAGATGCTGTCATTTTTTTCCCTCCAAAATATCACAGAGCCAATATGAATGCTTTGTTGAGAAATAAGAAATAATAGAAACAGATTGAACTACTACTATTTACTGAGTCACCAGAATTAATTTAAGTTCAAAGCTAAAAGAGAATAATGCATTTTGCATACTGCATCATCCGGTTTAATAAAGGAATAGAAAGACACCGGTGCTTTACACAAGCCACTGTCACTGACAGGTATGAGCATGGCTCTAACATTTACAGGTGAGGGATGCAGGGGAGGCACACATTTTACTTTATGCTGTGGATTTGGGATTAATGGATTAAATATGACGGCACACAATGAAAACAAAATCTAACTGCAATCCGTAGTTCACTGACAGGAAGGTTATATTAATCAGATCATGCATTAACTGAACATGGCTTAAAACCTAAGCTCAGCTTTCGGCCACTAGGCTGCAGCATTCCTAACAGCCACACTGATGGTGTAGTTGCTCACAGAACAGAGACTGTTCCTCACTTCATTTTCTCCACCCAAATGCTTAGAGCTTACTGATTATAAGTTTTAAATGTTCAGAGTTGACCTCAAACATCCATTGCACTGCCACTTGATCCTTCATTTTATTCACCACTCCATTGTGCATATGAAGATTAATTCCTTCCTCACCTTCGCCTGTCATTCAGTGTAAGTAGACAAGGGCAATCCATCCCTGGGTGTTTTGTAGTCTTATCCTTTATCATGCTATAAATCTCTCTATATCTCTCAGTGACACACACCTTCATCTGCTCTCAATAAGCCAAAGCTGCAAACAGGAATATGCAGGAACATAGCTATTTTCCCCAAACAGATACTACACCAAGCAAACTCCTCAAACCAAGCCCTAAAATTCACATCTGATCAGCTCATTGTATCATTCTGCAGCCTCCTCCAATCCTCAGCAGCCGAACAAGTTCAAGCCAGCAGTTTGTCTTTTTTGTGGTAATGCCTGATCTCCCAATAGGCTGGAAGACAAATATTTGTTCTAACCCTGCTTCCCCTCCATTTAAAACCCTTGAGTGGTCATTCAAAACAATGTGTTTCTGTCCTACATGTTAGCAAACAGTTCACATGGAAGAACTTTGACTCGCACAGCTATTGCTATGGAAAAGACTGACATTCTTTACACCTCCTGTTAGGGTGCTGAATGCCATTTGAGTCTCACAGTCATGTTTCTTAGTTCCATATGTGGACATGGGTTGACGTATCTATCTGTAAACAAGTTGTCGTGCTGTTCATGTTACCACTCCTCTTGTTTAAAACCTGGCTTGGAGCCACATATGGTAATCATGTGAAGAGTGGTGAAGTATAAACTACAGGTGTCTGTGTGTATTTGGTTGTGTCTAAGTATAAAAAACAGACAACAGAAAGCCACTGCATGCTTTCAACCAGAACCCTTCTTGTTGACGGGTTGACGTGTTCACTTGCAAGTGTTTGAATATAACAAGAAAGACCACTCTCCTATTATCAGCCCTCTGATTTTCATGAATTACCACAACAAATACTATTTTCTGCAAGTAAAATCCTGGGGAGTCCAAATGTGAAATGAATCCCGCTAAATGTGGTACAGTTCTATTATTATCCTCATCATTATCACCATAGCTGCTGAATTAAAAGATTAAATTAATACGACTAGTCACAGTGAATAATCATGAGCCAAGTCTTTCTTTAATCCAGAAGCTAAAATATAATGGTGATAATGGCTGCACATCCTAGGTGACTGAAAAAAAGAGGTGTTATCATGATGTTCTTGTGACTCCACGTGGTTACAATAAAGGCTGAAGAAACTAAACCTGGGCCTTCTACATCAATTAAGATATGTTGCAGAAAGTACTGATAGACTTAATGTGCCTCAATATCTGCACATACACACATATATACATATACACTGATCAGCCAAAACATTAAGACCACTGACAGGTGAGGTGAATAACACTGATCATCTTCTTACAGTGCAGTGTTCTATTGGGAAACCTTGGGCTCTGACATTCATGTGGATGCCACCTGACACGCTCTCCCCACCTAAATACCAGTGCAGACTCCCTCATGGCAACGGCACTCCTCAGTAGCAGTGCCCCCTCAGCAGGACAATGAGCCACGCTTAGCCACAAAAACTGCTGAGTAATGACCTAACGTGACAAAGTGCTCAAGGCGTCACCCTGTTCTTCATATTCCCTGGATCCCGATCTCATCAAACATCACTCAGCGCGTTTACATGGACAGTTTAATTCCCCTTTCATTCAGAATGAAAGGCCATTCCCATTAAAAGTGGTCATGTAAATGGCCATTCCGATTGAAAATTAAATCCCATTAAAGGGGGTGGTTTATTCCGTTTGTCATTCCGAATGAAAGAATTTTGTGTGGGTGTATACACTCATTCCTCTTTAAGTTCATTCCAGTCTTTCTGCGCATGCTTGTTTCCTTGCCCTTCTGGTGCGATGACATATACAGCGTGCATAGCAACAGGCTGAGATAGAGCAGTTGGACTCGTTGCACTCACCGGTTTCCATTCGCCACAGCACGGTCTTCTATCTCCCTTCTCCTCCTCAACAGACGAAGCATTACTAGAACAAGGTTGTTGTCGTACTGCTGCTTCAAGAATATAAGCAAAACAAGCCCGAAAAAGGCACTAAGAACGGCGTCATCAAGCATCTTGTTATCCGGAGCGAGGACTACAGTATTTTCTTCCAGTAAACGTAAACATGTAACATCAGTCCCACCCCCTATCCAATCAGAAACCTTCCCTGCCCCAAACCTTGCGCAGACCTGAATGAAGGCGATTAAACTGATCTCCCATGTAAACCCTCATTTGGAATGAATATTTCTCATGTAAACTACCTGGAAAAACTTTAATTCCGAATGATTTCATTCAGATTTGTTTCATTCTGAATGAAAAGCCATCATGTAACCGTAGCCAATGGGACGTACTGTTACCCCACCTCACAACCCACAGGACTCAAAAGATCTGATGGTAATGCCCCGATGCCAGGCACCAAAGGACACTCTCCAGAGGTCCTGTGTCCATGCCTTGACAGGTCAGAGCCAATTCCGGTCCAAGGAGGTCCCACAGTGGATCGGGGGTACCATTGGAGTACCAGCAGGTCCCTCAAATGTTCGATCAGATTGGGATCTGAGGTATTTGGAGGCCAGATTGAAGCCTTGAGCTTTCTGTCATGTTCCTCAGGTCATTCCTGAGCAGTTTTTGTGGCATGGCACAGTGCACTGTCCTGCTGGGGGGCCACTGCTATCGACAAGCGTTGTTGCCATGAGAGGGTTTATTTGCTCTACAACAGTGTTTGGATGGATGGAGTGCATGAAGGAGCATCCACATGAATCCCAGGATCTAAGGTTTCCCAGCAGAACATTGCACTGTAACAAGACAATGAATGTTATTCACTCCACCCACCAGTGGTTTTAATGTTTTGGCTCATCGGTGAATAGGCAGTTTCCATTCCTTCACAAACCAATCCCTTATGTTTTCTTTCACAATCTCTTTGGCATGGAACTACATCTAACTGTCACGCAAGCACATACAGACAACAAAAGCAGGAAAAGTTATACCAGTTCAGTTTTTTTCCCCTCACAAACCATGCATACATATCTTCTTAACAGAAAGTCAGCTGTCAATTCAGCGCAATCCAGTCTGTGTAGTGCTTTTTTAAACTTAAACTCTCAGTTAAATCGTCAAATTTCATGACCCGCTTAAGACTCCTTCTAACTCTTGTACAAAGTCCTGGAAATGCAAACACACAAAATAAAAAATAAAGTAAATTACATAAAGAAATCTGTAAATAAACTGGAAATTTGTTATTCAGATTTTCCTGGAGAGACGAAGAGAGACAGGAAGAGAAAGGGAGTAAAGAGCTTACATGGTCAATTATTAGATGTCATCTGTAGAAGTGATACATCCACCTTGGCCTTGTTGCTTCATTCTGCAGACTGCTGACGTAAACTCAACAAAACAAGCTTGATAGCACTTTTATAGTGTGTGAAGATGCAACACAGCAAGGTACTGCAGTATTGTTGCATATTCTCAAGTTGTGTCTGTCTGTCCTTGACAGTGAATGAGTGTAGGAAGACTGCACGCAATTGTTATAAAAGAAGGAAGTGGGGTAAGGGAAAAGTTCAAATCAGGCCGAGATGCTTGATGTTCGCTTTCAGACGAGGTTGTGTTTATATTTGCTTCTCCATGCCTGAAAATTATCCCCATGCCCTGTGATAAACCATATAGTGTGCAGAAGTATGATTTAAAAAAAAAAAAAAAAACATTTCCAAGACCTTTTTCAATTTCCATGGAATGATGCTATTATATTTCTCCACTTCCAATCATCAGTAGCCTGATGAAAGGCGGCTGCCTCTCCTGGTATCGTTCAGTGTCACCAAATCCCTTCTCATTTTGAAAGTTCCTCTCTTTGTGTTCCTTTATCATATAGTTCCTTCTTTCTCTCTCTTCCCAGTGTTTTTTCATGTTTATATTTTGCTCGGCTGTTGTATCGCCAATTTCTCTACCATCTAGTGCCATCATTTTTTTCTGCTTTAACACATTACCGTAGCCCACGCCTATCTCTTCCTGTACCTCCCCTGTTTCTTTCTCTGTTTCTCTTTTGCTGTCTGGATTTGTCCTTCCCCTAATCGCCTGTCTCATTTGAATGATGGGTGTCTCTGTCTCCACTGACAGCCGAGGTCAGACTCATTCTCGCTTTGCCATAGTGTCAAATAGCGTTTTCTGGTTAACTGTGGGGGATGTCTGAAATGCTTGTATCTTATGGGAGTAAACAGTTGAGCGCCACTTTTTCATGTGTGTGACTGCATGTCCTGAAACAAAGAAGAAAAAATAAAGTTTGGCAGTAATTAAAATTTTGCAAAAAAAAAAAAAAAATAAATAAATTCATAGGTTTCCATCACCTATCGAAGCTGTTTCAAAGGGGTTTTAGGGTAAAGCGCTTAATGGTATTTACCAACATGATCCGACCTTGTAGTAATACATGGGTATGTTAAATTATACCTGACCACGAAATCAATTTAATTGTTTTACTTTTTTTGTCCCACATTTGTTGTTGATAAAAGAGGGGAAATACCAAGCCTCTGCATCCCGTATGTTTTTGTTTATTTTACATTTGAGTTTCACAGGTGAAGATATCATTTCATCATTTTGAACTCATGCTTTATTTGTGATTATTTAGCACACGAAAATGTGATTAGTTTGCATTTTTCCCATGAGGTCTCACAATAAATGTCATACATTTGTAAGAGTGAATACTTGAGTTTTTATAGATGTGCAATAAAAGTTTCCATACAAAGAAGAAATGTGCCTCTGAGTGAACAAATTAAAATTCAGATTTTTCCCCTGCCCTGTTTTTGACCCTGAGCATTTGCCGTGTCCCTCTCCATTTTTTTTATTTTTTGTTTATCTTTCTGTCTTCATCTTTATACATCCCTCTGGTCTCGTTATTTCATTTTGTTGGACCAGGAATCATCCACTAGCTTCTACATGTATCAGCCAAAATATGTAAGAGGACTACCCAACCTCCACCACCACCCTGCCACTCTCCTGACACTGGATACGTGCAGAAGAGAAGAAGCCAACATAACTTAGAATGACCTAGGGCACAAGGAAATATCTCACAACAGTAATAGTAGAACCATGTGTAAAGTGCTCCTCTGAAAACATAACAGTCTGTTGTAGTTTCCACAGTTTCAGCACAGGTCAGCATACAGGAAACAACCAGAAAACCAGTGCTAAAGGAGAAAAAAAACAAGAATGAAATCCTAAAAGGACTATAATAGCATAATGAAAAGGTCATGAAGTATTAAAGAGTTATTTTAAAAGATGATACTGATTTTACCAGCCGTGGATCCAGCTAAGGGGCTTTAATAGCAATTGCTCAGTGACCATCAATATTGAGGCATATTTTAGGAAATACCTAGAGGGCCTTGTCACATTGCAGGTCACAGTCAGGCCACCAAGGGAAAAACTTAAAGCCTTAATAACTTAAGGGGGGAGCGACTGCAGGAATATGGGATACTGGGGTCATTGCCACAAGCCATGCACTCCTTGTATAACCAAAGTTAGAGCTGTGTCTGTGTACTCTGTACAAAGTTAAAATGATTTCAGTAGGTATTGGCCCTTTGCCAGGGTTTTCCCTTGCCACTGGTTCTCTTTGTGATATTCATGTGCAGGCTCTAAAGACGCAGCAGGGAGGAGAAGAGTGTCTGGTTTGGGGACCTCAGAATTGCATTCTGCTGTTTGCAGATGATGTGGTTCTGTTGGTGTCATCAGACTGTGACCTCCAGAATGCACTGGGATGGTTTGCAGAAGAGTATGAAGTGGTCGGGATGAGAGTCAGTACCACCAGTTCTGAGGCCATAGTTTGCTGGATTGCCCTCTCTGGGTTGTGAGTGAGTTACAGCCCCAAATGAAGAAGTTCAAGTTTCTTGGGGTCCTGTTCACAATTGAGGGTAAAATAGAGCGTGAGATGGACAGGCAGTTTGGTGCAGCATCAGCAGGCATTGCGCATGACCGTTGTGGTGAAGCGGGAGCTGAGCTGGAAGGCAAAGCTCTCAATTTACTGGTCCATCTAAGTTCTGACCCTCAACTATGGTCATGGTCTTTGGGTAGGGACTGAAATTATGAGTTTGGGGAAAGAAGTGGACAAAATTAATCACCTCTGTAGGATGGCTAGGGACATCCAGGGGGAGCTTGAAGTAGAACTGCTGCTCCTTTACGTTGAAAAAGGGAGGTGGTTCAGGCATCTGATCAGGATGCTTCCAGGGTGCCGATCATGAAAGGTTTTCTCGGTGTCTGACCAACTCTTGGGAGGACCCAGGGCAGACCTAAAACATGTTGAAGGGATAATGTATCTTATCTGGCCTGGGAATGACTCAGGATGCTGGAAAATGTTGCTGGGGAGAGGGAGGTCTGGAATACCTTGCTGAGCCTGCTGCCCCCGTGACCCAACCCCAGATGAGCAGATGAAAATGGATGGATTAATCTGCAGATTAGTTTTTCATTTTTGTCCCAAAAATTGTAGAAAATAGTGAAACTTTAATCCAACGATCAGTCAAACACCCATATATTACAAAGTAAGTATCAAATCCACATTGAAAAATGACTGAAAGTGAATGACTGACTCTTAACAAAACAAGTTGTTTTATTTTGTCCGCTTTATCAGCATTGACCAGTGTTGCAGTAGTGTCGGTACCTCAGAGTCAAGAGATGAGGAGTCGATTGCAGTGGATGAGGCATCTGGTAAGGGTGCCAAGTGGGTGCCTCCTTTGGACAGTGAACTAACAGCTGACAGACTGAGACACAGAGAGGGCAGAGAGGAAGCAGGACATGTCTCAGTTGGCCTGGATATGCGTCAGGAAGGGACATGAAGGAAGTTTGTCAAAAAAAAAAAAGGGACGTTGACTCCATTGCTTGAACTTTTGACCAGACCCAGATAAGCAAAAGAGATATTGGAGGATAGACATGGATGGTGCCACTACATCCCATACACAGTTCTTCACGACCATTCATTGAAAGCATCAGTGGATAATGATCAAATCTGGTGTTCAAAGGACATGTATTTCACCCACTTTATTCAAGGTTTAAATACTTATCAGGATAAGAATCTATGAAGAAGGAAAAGTAAGGACCTGCAAAGCTTGATTTTTCAGGAAATACTGCAACAATTGTCAGTCCGTTGAGAATTTAAATTTCATGCAATGCTTCAAGTATGATTTCAAATGGGTATCTTTTCAAAAGTTTCTGCCTTGTGTGAAACAAACATTGTTCTCTTGCATAAAGCATTGTCATTTTGACAGTGTCTGCTCTGTCTTGATATGCCGAGGGGTTGGTAATAGTAATTTCACATGACACGCAGTGGGAGGTGTTGCCCTCTTAATTAATGAAACTGTCACTGTCATGCGCATTAATCACAGCTCACCCTTGATATCTGTCAAAGTGTCATGTCTGAGAACTAAACTGTGGCACTGACATGAGTCAAAACAACTAACCTCCTGTGAAGCAGCTGTTCGGCCTTTCAAAAAAATCATCTCTATGTAATCTGGTGGTGAAACTATAGTTTTCTCAAAGGTAATGATACAGGGGAGGTAAGTGCTTCATATGAAAATCGACCTAATGGACATAAAACTGACAAGGCAATTCAATATAAAAGGACATTTAAAACAGTTTAAAACATGGATTAACTGATTCATAGAGTTGTAAAACTATAGATTATAAAATCAAGTAAGAGTTCAAAAGAGCTGCAGCAGCACAAAGTGTAAAAAGAAAGAGTTTCAGACCTGTATCAGGAAAGTCAGAGCTAGTTAAAGCTAGCTTCCCTGATGTCTTCAGGTTGTGTGCTCCACAGCTTTGGGGTGTAACTGACAAAGGCTGCATCCCCGATCTTCTTCCAGCTGTTGCTGGAAACCTCCAATAAACCAGCAGCAGATGATCGCAGTGTTCTTGGAGGCAAATAGTTAACAAGGGAGTGAGCAATGTAGCCCGGTCCCAGCCCATTTAGGGTTTTGTATACAAGGGGGAGGACCTTAAAATCAATTCTAAACATAACAGGAAGCCAATGCAGAGCAGCTAGGACTGGCCTGATGTGCTCTCTCTTCTTGGTTCTGGTTAATAGCCTGGCTGCAGAGTTTTGAATTAGCTAATGTCTCTCAGTGGTGTTTTAGAGTTTTCCGATGAAACTGTACAGCTATTTCAGAATTTATAGATTTGAAGAAACCCATATTCACACAACATACAATGTTTGATGTGATTTTAAAGAGTTTTCTGAGGTAAAAACTGCTGTGGCCATGACTGCCACTCCACCTGTTGTACATCTCGCCCTGTACTGAGGCACACGGCGAGAACAGATGTAGGCAAGGGCAAAACCCCTGCTGTCTCACAGTTTCATTCCCACTTGATGAGAAATTAAAAAAAAAAAGTTTTCTACTTCTTTTTAATTTCTAGCTTTTCTTGATCCCCGTGGTCATGACAAGTGAGAAGCATCACCTTGACTTAACATAGTGAAGCTGCACAGCAGAGGCTGAAGGAAACCCTGTACTGTACCTTCAAAGGTTTCCTTATAGTCGTTTACAAAGATCCCCTTTGTCTTCTTTTTCTTTGTAGCTCTCTCAGTCTCCAATCCTCCCACTTGCTCCACCTCACTGTCTTTATCCTCATCCATTATGAATGAGGCACACTGAAGACATTGTGATTCTCTTTGGAAAATATCAAACGTTTTCGGAAACAAGGGTGCGGTGATGTCAATGCTAATGCCAGCGGTCATGTCTCAGCAGACCACCTTTTGCCAAATACACCATCTGCAACTTTCCCTCTCTCAGTGTGGAGCTTACTTTCCATCCTTTCCTTTAACCGCGTTAGACACAGGCACATACACCATATCATGTAAGCAGTGGTCCGGAGTCCTCCCGTATCAGTCGCTTTAAAAGGTCAAAAAGAAAAGAGCAGTCTTAACTTATTGTGTGGGAGTTTGTATAGGTGTGTGTGTGGTAGGAAAGGGTAAGGATCCATTCAGATTATAACAAAAATGAATTGCTTGGCGTTCAACAACAGGTTCATGTTGGCAGAAAAACAACACAAATTGTAACCTGGTAACATTCAATAACATGTTAGAGTCGCATAAAAAGTAATTGCAACTTTAAAAAAAATCCTCATTCACACAAACTCTAATGCTCAAACAATGTAATTACTTGTGCACCAGAGGATTTTAAATAGCAAGGTCATTCAACCAAAATGGTTCATGGCTCTCCAACATCTCATTAGCTTTTTGTATCAACACTCTGACCTTTGCTCGGCGACACTGTTTATTATCACATTACTGTCTTCAGTGACAGAATGAGGAACAATAACACAGTATGCTAAACTGCGAAACACTTGACAAGAATAAATAACCTTTCAGCAAGAAGTAATGGCAGCTATGAGATCGTTTGTCATTGACACTACAAATAATTTGTGCATAGTATTTTCTGTTACTTAATGCATCATCTGTGTATTGCAGAAATTCATATAAATTGCTGATTTTGCACCGTCAGATAAACTACAGTGTTTCAGCTGAAATCAGATTTTCTGTGTGTGTGTGTGTGTGTGTGTGTGTGTGTGTGTGTGCTTGTGTGTCTATCAGAAAAATGTCAGATCAGTCCACATAATACATAAAAGTATCTTTATTGATTCAAAGAATACCACACTGTTGATCCATCTCATATCCAAATCTTACATGATTATTACTTGACCTTTTCTGATCGATACATGAGTAGAAATCCATAGGTAGACTAATAGATTTAAGTTGCCAGATTTTACTTTTCAACAATAAAATAATGCCTTGTAGGTTTAAGCCAGTCTTCAAACGCTCACTCTTTGGAGTCAACTGCATTAAATTCATAAACTAATTAAACAAGTTAGTTAGTATGCATTTTACTGTAAGCACCATTTATATGAACACTTTTGAAAGAAAGACAGAAACAAATAAAAAATGAGTAACTGAATGTTAACTGTCAGGAATAAAATACCCATGTCATAACATAAGCCACTATTTGGTTGTTGTGCATTGAGTTAAGCCCAGTTCAGAGCAAAGATTCGCAATGAGACGAAACTGTTTTAGAATGTTGCAGAGAAAAGTTGCAGCAGTGTGAACTGGCTGTCTGAGCTCGACTCAAGCCAGCTGACGGTGACACCTGCAACTCCGCTAGTCAAATCACTGGCAGCTGGTTTTAGAACGAAAGGCACATTACCTGTTTCTACAGCTAGTCAGCCTGTATTGACATCCGCTGGTCAAGTCAAAAGGACTTGTCTCATTGTTCTTCACTACTACAAATGCAACTGTAGCCAGTATCTCACTATCACTATCCTCATTCAGATTTTAAGAAGCTACAAACTATAATCAGCCACAAAATGAGCCTGAAAAGCTGGAAATCAGAACGGAAGTACAGAGAGTTGTCGCATAGACATGATACACTCTCTCATCTAGTTGCATTGGTGTGAACCAGCAGTTTTTTAGAATGCTGCAGAATGGTGCGTTGCAATTAATTTCCTGTTTCAACTCATCTCATCAAGAATCTTTGCTCTGAACTGGGCTTAACTCAGCAAAAGAAAAAATACTGCTTGCTCCATCATGACAATGTGAATATTTGCGGATTAGAGTATAGTCCCTGCAGACCGTGGGCCTCATTACAGAACCTTCCTAAGTCTTAAATCCAATCTTATCAGTTTAGGATGACATTTAGGATTTCAGGGATAACAGACATGTTTTCTTACTGCATGTAGGAAAAAAACTTATATAAGAATAGAAAATTACCTGTTACACATCAGCTTAGATATTTCTCAAGTTAGGAATCTTAATTAGGCATAGACCCTTTCCTAAATTCAAAGCACTGTTTTTAGGGCTATATAGCAACGACAAATAAGCATGCCTCGGTATTTTTTTGGTTATGACTTACTGATCACAAAGCAAAGTACAACCTCAAAATGCGTTCTTTTTTTTTTTTTGTCTCACCAAGGTGTGATGGAAAGCTACTGAAATTGTGTGATGATGCTTTAAATTTCTGGACCATGTTTTCATGGGTATACAGTACAGGCCAAAAGTTTGGACACACCTTCTCATTCAATGCGTTTTCTTTATTTTCATGACTATTTACATTGTAGATTCTCACTGAAGGCATCAAAACTATGAATGAACACATGTGGAGTTATGTACTTAACAAAAAAAGGTCAAATAACTGAAAACATGTTTTATATTCTAGTTTCTTCAAAATAGCCACCCTTTGCTCTGATTACTGCTTTGCACACTCTTGGCATTCTCTCCACGAGCTTCAAGAGGTAGTCACCTGAAATGGTTTCCACTTCACAGGTGTGCCTTATCAGGGTTAATTAGTGGAATTTCTTGCGTTATCAATGGGGTTGGGACCATCAGTTGTGTTGTGCAGAAGTCAGGTTAATACACAGCCGACAGCCCTATTGGACAACTGTTAAAATTCATATTATGGCAAGAACCAATCAGCTAACTAAAGAAAAACGAGTGGCCATCATTACTTTAAGAAATGAAGGTCAGTCAGTCCGGAAAATTGCAAAAACTTTAAATGTGTCCCCAAGTGGAGTCGCAAAAACCATCAAGCGCTACAACGAAACTGGCACACATGAGGACCGAGGAAAGGAAGACCAAGAGTCACCTCTGCTTCTGAGGATAAGTTCATCCGAGTCACCAGCCTCAGAAATCGCAAGTTAACAGCAGCTCAGATCAGAGACCAGATGAATGCCACACAGAGTTCTAGCAGCAGACCCATCTCTAGAACAACTGTTAAGAGGAGACTGCAAATCAGGCCTTCATGGTCAAATAGCTGCTAGGAAACCACTGCTAAGGAGAGGCAACAAGCAGAAGAGATTTGTTTGGGCCAAGAAACACAAGGAATGGACATTAGACCAGTGGAAATCTGTGCTTTGGTCTGATGAGTCCAAATTTGAGATCTTTGGTTCCAACTGCCGTGTCTTTGTGAGACGCAGAAAAGGTGAACGGATGGATTCCACATGCCTGGTTCCCACTGTGAAGCATGGAGGAGGAGGTGTGATGGTGTGGGGGTGTTTTGCTGGTGACACTGTTGGGGGTTTATTCAAAATTGAAGGCACACTGAACCAGCATGGCTACCACAGCATCCTGCAGCGACATGCCATCCCATCCGGTTTGCGTTTAGTTGGACGATCATTTATTTTTCAACAGGACAATGACCCCAAACACACCTACAGGCTGTGTAAGGGCTATTTGACCAAGAAGGAGAGTGATGGAGTGCTGCGGCAGATGACCTGGCCTCCACAGTCACCGGACCTGAACCCAATCGAGATGGTTTGGGGTGAGCTGGACCGCAGAGTGAAGGCAAAGGGGCCAACAAGTGCTAAACACCTCTGGGAACTCCTTCAAGACTCTTGGAAAACCATTTCAGGTGACTACCTCTTGAAGCTCATGGAGAGAATGCCAAGAGTGTGCAAAGCAGTAATCAGAGCAAAGGGTGGCTATTTTGAAGAAACTAGAATATAAAACATGTTTTCAGTTATTTCACCTTTTTTTGTTAAGTACATAACTCCACATGTGTTCATTCATAGTTTTGATGCCTTCAGTGAGAATCTACAATGTAAATAGTCATGAAAATAAAGAAAACACATTGAATGAGAAGGTGTGTCCAAACTTTTGGCCTGTACTGTATATTGCTTAATTTCACAATTAATTTTGAATTTACACTCCTCTTTGCTTAAATTGAACACCCATCTTTCTTTGTCCATGTTAGCAAGCTAGCTGGCCAGTGACAAGTGTAAATGCTGGTTATTGTAGGAACAGCTGCAGCAAATAGGAGCATTTGTTTAAATTAACAGTACACTTTGTTCATTCGTTCTTTCCATTATTTCATATAAACTGTTGTATATGACTTACAGAACACAGGTCTCTTCCCTCTATCAGTAGGTTAAAGTTATAACCAACAGAAGGAGGAGGAGGAGGGTGTAGTTACAGTTGAGTGTAAGCCCATTTCCTGTTACACAAGACAGAAGATCATCTGTGGAGAAAGACAGACAAAGAGACTTTTAGTGAATTCTTACACAACTGGTTTATTGTCAGCTGATTTAGGTGTACATGTACACGTATGTGGCGTTTTTCGTCTTATTCAGTTCTTTTCAAAGTGTCAAGTTACATAATGTAATATGGTCAATAGAGGAAGGGTCACTCTGGATGAGGAAGGCGACAAATTGATGCCACACAGTAGACAGTGCTTTGTACATACCGAAAATTCTACACGTGCAGATGTGGCATGTGTGTGTGTGCGCTTGAGGAATGAGAAGTACGAGCACATTAGTCCTGTGCTCAGGTCTCTACACTGGCTTCCTGTGGCTCAGAGAATAGACTTTAAAGCAGCTCTGCTTGTGTACAAGTCTCTCCACGGCCTAGCACCAAAGTACATCTCTGACATGTTAGTGCCATATTAACCATCTCGGACTCTGAGGACCTCAGGGACCGGCCTCCTGCTGGTGCCCAGAGTCAGGACTAAACATGGGGAATCAGGATTCCAGTTTTATGCAGCTAAAATCTGGAACAGTCTTTCTGAAGATGTGAGACAGGCCTCTACTCTGACAATGTTCAAATCTAGGCCTTGCCTTGCCTTGCCTTGAGAGAGAAATGACCTCCGTGGAGAGGTGTATGAGTATTATTCACCCTGTGTGTGATCAGTGTTCAGTGAAGTGATAACTGACCCTCCTCTCCTCCCACTCAGACCTCCAGAGCTGTGGTGAAGTGGAGGGGAGCAAGCCAGGATACAAATCTCCTCCACAGGCTAAACTAGGCAAAACGCCTCCCTCGCAGAGCCTGATGCAATGCCTCCTACTACAGATAACTATATAGAGTTCTGTGTGTATGCGTGAGTGTGTGTGTTTCTCACATAGATAGACAGACAGATAGCCAGCCTGTGTTTGTGTTCTAACCTGAGACTTTCTGTAGTTTTGGTATTAGTATATTCCACAGGTGATTCTCTTTAGCTCTCAGCATCCTCTTTTGTTCTGGTTGGTTGTAGTTCAGAGTGACATATTCCTGCCGTTCAGGGGTGAACAGTGGCCAGTTAGCTCCATCAATGCTTGGATTCCTGATAAACAGAAAAGCCAATCAAGACAATTTCCACAGTGCCACAATAGTCCTCACACAGCTTGAGTGACTGATTGTCTGATTATGCGCACCCTGTCCGGGCAAAGTTGGCCCAGTGTTTCATAAACTTCTTGGTCATGTTTACTTCATTCTTCGTATATCCCAGGGACGCATTTAGAGGCATTCCGAAGACAAATTCTATCTCGTAGCCGTGCATAGCGCCCATCCACTCTGGCCAAGGATTCACGGATGATCGGTGGTCAAAGACATACAGGTACGCCAGACCGCCACACTGCACATACCTGGGGGCAAAAATGACAAATAAGAACATTTTTTTGCACTAGATGACTTTGTAACAATAACAAGAAATGAGAATTGACCAATTGTCCTATTTTGTTTAAGTTGTTGGTGACCCAAACCATCCAGATGGATAGGGCATTGAGGCTATGTTCACACAGACAACAGCACTGCAGGGTCTTCCAGCAACATAGACATAGCGCAACTGTCTCCACAACAAAATACAGAATTATCCTGTAAGCAAGGGGCTGCTTTGGCCAATCAAATACAAAAGCAAGTGCACACTTCTGGTAGTGAGACAAATGACTTTCCAGAGTTCTAACATTCTGTCTTCTCATATTATAAACCACTGTGTGGCATGTGGGCATCTGATAAGCCTTAAAACTCTTTTTTCCACATTTGGGTGAAATTTTGTCATGATTAGCATATAAATTCCTAAGTTCTGGCTAAAAACATGTTTTGTAAGGTCACAGTGACCTTGACCTTTGACCACCAAATTCTAATCAGCTCCTTCCATTCCTGAGTCTAAATGGACCTTTGTGCCAAATCTGAAGGTACTGCGTCGAGGCCTTCTTTAGATATCATGTTCACGATAATAAAACAGACGCAAGGTAACAGCGACTTTCACTTTTGACTCTCCAAATTTTAATCAGTTTATCACTGATTCCCAACATATGTTTGTGCCAAATTTGAAAAAAAAAATCCCTCAGGGTGTTCATGAGATATCATGTTTACGAGAACAGGATGGATGGGCAACCCAAACACAAAATGCCTCAAGCGATGGCTTTTACCAGCGTGTAGGCATACAAAGTTAAATGCACATGTGTAAATATGACATTTGCAGTGCAAAGGATTCATTGAAGACAATGTGTGTGACAAGGCTATAGATATAAACTCAGAAATGCTCTTTACCTTTGAGCAAAGTCTAGCACAGGACAATAGAACATATGGTCTCCAATCACATGACCCAGCAAGTCTCGATTTTTCATCTTGTCATTCTCATCTGTCCAATCAGTGTAGTGGAAAATGGCCGCATCTCTTGAGACATCACTCAAATGTACCAATGCAATTTCCACTCCTTTCACAAACTCATGCCTGGTGATGAGACTCTGACCGGTGAGGCTAAATCCAGGATATCCATACAGCAGGAAGGGAGTCCCTTCATCCTTGGTTAAGCCAAACATCACTTCTTTCTTTAGAAGGGTACCACTACTAAGCAACGCCTGCAGGGAAAAACAAAAAAGGTAGTTGGTGTTTGTGATGAAAGATAGTTTTCAATTTTTGCTGAATAATACTATAGTAATTACCCAATGAGCTTAGTTAGGATGATAAGCTGAAACCAGCATACAATTGGTTTAAGTCAAAGTCCAAGCAAGGTTACATATGTAAATACGTCAACGGAATTTCAGTCAATATCTCCATGTGTGAAAGATTTGTGGCAAATTGTAAATAAATCAATTGAAATGGTAAATCTATAAACAATAGCTTTGGTTGACTGACATTTGCTACATCAGCTAATTGGGGTAAGACAATGAAAATATACTAAAACTTATGTATAAAACACATTCACATATGCTGTTGCCACATACCCACGCACATACAGAGACATCACACACACACACACCTACTTCAGCTTTATCAGGTAGGAAGTCTCCATCAACATGAGGGACAAAGGGTGTAAGGATAAGCGGTGCAGCATCGCTTTGCTTTGATGCGATTGTCTGAGGATTAGCCTGCAGCAGACAAGCTTCCACATCAGACGGAGGGGATGTGGGACATCCCAGTAACGTCACTAGCTTCATGGACCTGGGTGTTGACGTAGAGAGGGAGCAAGGCAATGAGTGACAGAAGAAATGAGGACGAATGTCCAGGGCACAATTTTAGACAGCCTTTGAGAAGAGGACCAATGTACTGAGAATCTTTGACCAAGTATATATTTCCATGATTGTGGTCAGATTTGCCAGGACAAAAATTGTGTTATGTGACACATTTTTTCTGGAGCATTGCAAAGATAGAAAGTGAACAATGGATCAGGACTAGGCATGTAAAAGGTTGCATGCTGCAGCTTCAGACAAATCAACGAGATGGTAAAAACATGATGAGTGACAGAGGGAGTGAAGAGGGAGTGAAAAGATGTTAGCATGTTAGATGTTAGTGACTGAATTCATGCACCCTACCTGCTCCAAATCTCAGCCTGGCTGACCCCGGCCCAGTCTGCATTAGGAGACCCACTCTGCATCACAGCCCTTTGAAAAAGCCTTTGGCTGCCTGGGGAGAGTAGTTGGTAGCCCACAGATGCTGACCCAGCACTCTCCCCAAACAGAGTCACCTGGAAAAAAAACACGTGCTTGTTTAAACCGTTCAAGCAACACTTGTTATCTGATTTTAGGATACAAGACAAAAATATTTTACCTTTGCGGGATCACCTCCAAAAGCAGCTATATTGTCGGCTACCCATTGGAGGGCAAATTGCTGGTCCCGCAGGCCTACGTTGCTATGGATGTTCTTGTTGTCAGGAATAGACAGGAAACCCAAAGCACCTACTCTATATTAGATGAGCACAAGAATGAGGAAAGATGTTGATGGCATTTAACTTTAGATAAATTCAACTACTCTTGAAGATTCCACATATCTTCTAAATTAGTGAAGAGCACATATGCCCCTTTTCCACCAAACTAGCTCTGGTTCTTGAACTGGTTCTGTTCAGGATTCTTGGGATGTAATTAGGGATGTGCCGTCAAAGGGCGTTGTGCAATGCACAACTCATGTAAAAAGTAGTAGCAAGATGGCAGATTGCACTGATTACCTGCATTTTCTTTTCAGTTATTACAGATATTTGTTTTATCCAAAAACGAGCATGGACCAAATGTAGACCCTTATAGGGCTGACATCACAATAACGTCATTTTATTAACTGGAGGCAAAACATGACTCGCCACCACAGAGCTGTAGGCTGCATAGGAATCTTAAAATTTCATCTTGTTGTGTTATTGGGAGCCAGAATAGAAGGAGTCATGACTTAAAACTTTAATTCTATCGCATACCAGTTGTCACTGTCCGTCAACAAAAACAGAGACAGCTATAGTTAAATTTGATAAAACTAAATGACTCGACGGAGGCGATCGTCAAAAATGCTCACATGTGCAGCGCACACTTCTTATCAGGTTAGGAGAAAAGTATTAACTGTTGTAGGGAAGTTATGTGTATTAAGGGGTGTCATGTCCACCTCATCAGAAATTGAGGAGGTATTAAGAGGAATACTGGACTACTCCATAACGGTAAGTTTTTAACGCATTAGCTAACGTTGGAGGAAACAGTTCAAGTGTTCTCATCCTTTGAAAGATTGACATAGTTATTAACCACAGAGCAGGCCTTCCCACCCTCGGCAATCCTGTCCAATCATCCATGCATGGGTTGGCCAGTCTGGTCCCATTGGTCAGTGTTTACTTTTTCAAGTAACACTCGCAGTCCCGGAGATTGAGTGACCTGACATGGTGCATTCATAGATATAGTCTGACGCTCTACACTAAAATGAGACCCTTGTTGGTCAAAGAAACCGAGCGTTATATTTCTATATGACACCAGTTTTTTCAAAGTCATGTGACCTTTCGGAAAAATATACTTCTGGACTATACTTAGAAAAGCAAACAGGTAGGCTGTATGACACTTTTGTGGCACATAACGCTCTATCACTGCTGTAAATGATTAATTTAAAAACATTTTTGTCTTATCTTAATGACGGTATTTTAAAAATCTCATTGTTTGGCAGTGGACACATTGGAGAGCGTAAATTATGAGGTTTCTGTCAGTATTTTTTATGCTTGTATGATAAAAACTTCTGGCCAAGCTCCGCTGGCGCAGGTTTCATTGAAGAGGCCCCACCTTCACTTCCAGCAAATCATGCACAAAGAATTGTGAGTACTTTATACCTGCGGAGGGTACACACATGCATCCTTGAAATTTCTCTGAAAGAAGGACCCAGTCCTCGGTAGAATTTAAAGGATCCTCGACATTGAGATCGTTGGGATTTGATGATGTAGTATCCCTGAAATTCAGCCATTTAAGGATCCTTCCTTGACTTTGAGAAATACCTATTCACTCCGCTCGGCATTCTGCTGCTCTGTCTCCTCATACAGAGTGCCTAGAGTGCGCTCTGCCACTCCGAGAGTGCAGTGGTCTGCAAAACCAAATGATACATTCGTGCCAGAGTGTGCTCCAGCACTCGGAATGCATATGTCCAAATGCACCACTCGGGTTATCTTCCTCCATTGTCTAAAATAAGTCAACAGAACTTGCTAGCTAGCAATAGCTAATGTCTGTGCCTGTGTTTACTAACAGTGAAAGGGTCTAGTTACGAGATCACTGTACGCTCTTCAAACTCTCACGTAACCTCTCGATTGTTGCCTTCTCCATTCTCTCTTTCCAGCTTGTAGATTATGACACACCCACTGATACTGTCACGGCTCGAACCAATTTATTTTTGGTTGAAGTGTTCTGAACGGTTTAAATTAGGCGTGGGACCCAGAGCAAAACCTGTTCCATGTTGGTGGAAAAGGGATAATACTGGGAAAGACTTTCCTGTTTACAAACTCCTTTGCTTTGCTTACAGTCCCCCAATCCAACTACCATTTCCTGATGACCTTATGTAACTTCCAAACACACTAATCCACTGTCACACTAAATACGTGAAGAGGAAAACCTACTCCTGGCCAAGGAGTTTCTAGTTACATACATCAACTATGTCCACTCATTATTTTATATTTTCAGTTTACTTGAGTTCTTACCTATAATTCATTGATACCACAACAACACCTTCAAATTTAGTCAAGAAGCGACCATCATATACGTCCAGAGAGGAGGTTCCTGAATAAAACCCGCCTCCATAGATCCAGACAAGGACAGGAGCCAGTGGCATGGGCTGAGGCTGGGTTTTGCTGATACGTGGTGACCAGACGTTTAGGTATAGACAGTCCTCACTTAAAGGAGTGTTTGGATTCCACATCTCTTCACCTATGAACCCTGGACAAAATGACAGTTTTTATCAGTGTCACTAGGGACTGATTGGCATTGTACTCCAGCAACTGTATATATACACTTATTTCAGTGCCGTTAGATGTTTAGAGATAAACTCACTTGCGATATGAGTCATGTGGTCAGTTAAAGGTCAACTTCATTATGACACTTTATTGCAAGCAATAGTTCGAGATTAGATTAGCTGATGTTCCACTTCAGATTGATTCACTCTTATGGCCATTTATGACCAACAGCTTTCAAACAGTTACAGAAGCAATAAATAAATAAATAAATAAATAAACCCCATGTTTGTTTTCCTTTTAATAAGCACAGCTTTGTCCAAAGCAGAAACAGTAGTCCAACATCAATGCCTTCTGTCCATATCTGTCTGTGCTGTCATATCTATATTTGGAGTACATTTGGGCATTTCCTCTGTGCATATGCCTGGCACTTGTAGCTGGCTTCTAAAGAATCCCTGACAGGTGGCTGTGTTTATAAATAGCTATGTATCCATGACCCAACCCCAACCCGTCTCTTGGGTGTGGGCCTGTATCAAGTTCAATCAAATGTTTATACGCTTTTTGTAAATGTGGATGCATTTTTCTTTGTTGAACTGATGAAGTGGCTCCAAAGTGTTTCTTACTATTTATGTTAAAGATTTATTACCGTCTACAATGCAGTAATGAATCATTCCATTACTCACATGCTGTGCATGGGTGTGTCTGTTTGTGAGGGGAGTTTATATTTGTGGCATGGTGTTATATAACTGCTGGCCACCACTGACACGCTTACCTTAGGTTAGTTCATTGGTCTTTTAAGGTCATCTTTTATTCAAACATACTTAGATGGACTCCCTTGGTGCTCTGTCACACTTTGGTCGACCAAGTGGGACAAAGCACCACTGAAGCAGGTTCATTTTCACCACAGTCTGTTTACAGTATGAAAAGTTTCAACTTTAAAAGGCAGTCTATTGACTTTATGCATAAAGACCAGTTTACTTGTCATGTGTAGCAACACTCAGCCAGAGAAAACTGCTGTGCTGTGTCTACTGTGGCACTGGAGAAGCCTTGACTGAGGGTTAGGGTGCCTTCAGACCTAGAGTTCTCTTGCTTTGGCCTGAATCAGGGACTTATTTTGTTACAAGGCTGCATAATTGCCTTGCATGAGAGAACTGCTCTTGATTGGTCAGAATTTGGTTGCAGGCAAAATCCTGGAAGTAAACGAAATGTTGAAGAAGAGTACACGTGCAAGACGGATGCAACACTTTCTAATGTCACAATGGAGGGACAACTACGCAGGTTGATTTTAGCGCTGCTCATCGTGGACTATATTGCTGTCATTGTTCATTTTAGTCAAAGCATACAGTTTGAAAACGAGGCGCGGCTCCAACTAGAAAACAATGTTTTGATGCATTGGATGTGCTGAATGTGCATATTAAGGCAGTACAGGAGGAGGTGCTCATTAATAATCCTCCAGGACTGTAACATGCTCATGTTTAACCCAAACAATGTGTCATGTGACTGCAGTTGGTTCGGATCGAGGTCGGAACATGTTCTCACGACAAACGAACCGCACCAGAGTTCATTTGTAACTGGACCAAGACCACCTCTTCAAGAGGGACTCGGGACGGTTGTTTTGGTGCACACCTGAGTGCGATTGCTGTGTTCACACCTGCCCAAACGGACCACACTAAGGGGGAAAACGTACTTGAGTTTGATTGAACCGAACCAAACAGCGCAGGTGTGAAGGCACCCTGAGAAAATCACCCCTGATGATGTCACAGTAATGTCTTCAGGTTTATTTCAGGAACGGGCTTTGAAATTTAGAATTTGTAACAAAAAGTCTGTGCTACAAAATGTTTTTGTGGCCTTTATAAATGATGTGAGCATTTACCAGGCACTGCATAACAAGGAGACACTATCAAGTTACATCAAGGCAAGTGTAGGATCCAGTGTCTTCAGAGCTTTAAATATTTTGAAAGGGGCTAAAAGCACAGATATCTTGGCCTTTGCTGCATCAGTTTTTATAATTCTTGTTTCTCTTGTATGTCCCCCAGTTTTATGGATGTTTTAACTACTCGAGGGACACATTCATGTTTGTAAGGATTGTGCTTACTTTGGACCCTGCACCCCTTATCACATTTCATTTTCTCCAGCTGAGAGTTCAACACATGAGAAGAGTTCAATAAAATCTCAATGCCCTGCTGAATAGTTGATAGCTCAAATGTCGGCATTTTGGAATTTTCTCACCATTCAAATGGTGCATATTTACATGCATGCACAGTATGACACACCCCACTGCACACACACACGACGCCTACACCACTCATTTGGTTTTGTAAGAAATGCTGTTGAGCTAACACTAAAAATAAAATTGAAACCTGGCAACAAGTAAAGACCTTGTTAATTATTTTGTTTGGATTTTTGTGTTTCTGTTATTTTGTTTTCACATAACAATAACTTGGTGCACAAAATTGAATTTGGTTCGCTCAAATGAATAAATAAATAAACCTCTTTTGGGACTTTGGGGGTCTTTATAGTCCTGGTGAGTCATCTAATATTGGCTGACATTTTAGGCAGGTGTTTTTAATCACTATACCTTTTTTTGGCAGTACTTAAACTCACACCACCCACTTGAATAATCCAAAGTACATGTCATACTCATAAACATGTGTCTTACCTGGAAAGCTCAAATACGGCACCTGGTAGCAGGTATTTGAGTATTTGGTGGCATCCCTCACTCCTTCCCATCTCTCTACAGGCTGTGGGGCTCTAAATCTCAGTTTCCCCAGAGGTGGTTTCCCATAAGGAATTCCCAAAAATGCTCTAACCTCACCCCCCGGCACTGGAAGCAACTTCCCTTGAACTTTCCCATGCTTAGTGTTGATTACGAGGTCATCTTCAGCTGCGAGTGATAGAGTCAGGAAATGAGGCAACAGAAGGAGAAGCGCGAGGCGTGTGCAAGGAGAGATTGTCGCCATGGAAAATCCTGGGGAGAGAAACACAACGCGCACACAAACATGTTATTATCTATCTATGAAACTGGAATATTATAATAATATTGTACAAATACTAAAGCTTACTAACACTGGACATGACCTTGACTAACTTCCATGCACCAGTTTCCCATTGCCACTGTCAATACAGTGCAGTGGGTGCACACACCTTCCGATTCCCCTTAGCTACAGTAACTCGAGTAAATATTGTGGATGCTCTCATGAGGTATTTTGACCCGTGTCAGTGTACAGTTTGAGGTGCTAAAAATAATGTCAATGTCAAATTTAAGAGAGCGACCCGTCCTTTGTTTAGTGTTCATGGAGCTGGGTTCAAGGGTCAGGCACCAGGATTAGTTAGTTAGACTCTTGAGCATTTGCGCTGTTGTGGAAAATACCAATGTGTCTATATGAGAGACACAAGCAACAGCAAACGTTAACCACGTTAAGCATGTTAAATGTGTTTACAGAGTATAACGTTTCCATTAGGGTCCTGCAGTAAACCAAGTGGCCGATTTGTTAATTGCATTCAACCCACACAGGCAATGTGTAGATCAAAGATCCAGTTCCTCAAAGGAAAGGCCCACAATAGAAAACAGCAGAACGGCCGGTGTGTGTATGTGTGTGTGTGTGTGTGTGTGTGTGTGTGTGTGTGTGTGTAAGAGAGGAGAGGAGAGGAGGAGAAGGGGGGTCACTCCCGCGGCAAGTGTGTCACTTTAAAAGCGTCTTATTATAATCCTCAAATATTTGGAAACAATAAGGCCGTTAGCGAAAATGAAGATGCAAGTGACTGCATGCGCGCAGCTGAGTCTTGTAGCCGCTTCACACACACTGAACACACAGTGCGCTTCCAGAGGAAAAGCCGCGCTCAGCTGGGTTTAATAAGGGGGACGTGCGCATTGTGGAGAGACGCGCTCAGCGCCGCACATTCATGCAAACTACTTAAAAAAAAATACAATTCCCTGTTAGTAAATGTTCCAAATAATAAAAACACATTATTGACGTCTTACCTTGTCAGTTGCAGTTGTGTGTCTGGCAGGAGTGAATGTGGACACAGCATTGATGGGATGAAGAAGGCGTGGACACGATCCTTCTGTCCTGTGTGTGCGGGGCTGTCCCTGTGCGTCACCCACAGCTACAAGTGCCACAGTTGGCCTACTACTACTACTACTACTACGACTGTCACTACAGTAATAACCATAATAATAACAACAAACAAGAAAAAATAAAAGCAAAGACATCGCATTTATAAAAGTATGAGCAAAACGTTACACTTCCTGTAAACTAACACCATGCACACAACCAAATCTAAAATAATAATAATAATAATAATAATAATAATGTATTCACATGCAGTATTTAAACTGTATTTATATTCAACACCCATTGGCAGGTCACCTGTCAGGTGCAGTGTCTGTCCAGTGGTTTAGCACAGAGATCCATCAGTGTTGCAACAATATAAAATATGTCATTACAAGAAAATATTCTGTATAAAATCTCATGTCAATAAAAGTACTAAAGTACATAAGCATTATCAGCAAAATAGAAACTTTCAAAAGCAAACGTTCTGGTAAACTGATGCCTCTGTACTTAAGCTGCATTTTAGTTCAGCAATGTATCACAGGTTAAACTGAAAGAAAGAAAAGAAGTAGTTGTTCTGCTACACAAATATTTATTTATTTATCTACAATGATTTGATTTGATTTTTTTTCTTCTATTTATTTATTTTTTGGGGGAATTATTTTTACTTAAATAGTTTGGAGGGGAAATTCTCTGATGGAACTGTAAACATATCTAAAACATGAGAAGCAGATACAGCTACACTGGTTTTGGTTCATAGTACAAGTACCTCCTCCTCCTCCTCCTCCTCCTACTACTACTACTACTACTACTACTAATAATAATAATAATATTGTATTTACATGCAATATCTAAACTGCATTTATATGTTCAACACTCACCGGCAGGTCACCTGTCAGATGTAGAGATCCTTTAGTATTAAAAAATATGCCGTTACAAGTAAATATTCTGTTGATAAAATCCTATGTCAGTAAAGGTACATAAGTGACAGAATATAAACTTTCAAAAGCACACGTTCTGGTTAAACTGATGTATCTGTATGTAAGCTGCATTTTTGATCTGCATTGGTTAAAGTGGAGCTATTGAATACTTTGGATACTCACAACAGTGGTTCCCAACATAGGGTGTGGGCCCCCTCCAGAGTGTCACAAGAGAAATCTGAGAGGTTAAGTGATGATTAACAGGGGAGGAAAGAAAAAAAAAGAAGAACTTTTGCAACACACACATGTATTTATTCTATGGACTTTTTTCCCATTTTTGTGATATAGTGGAATATTTTTACTTTATTAGTTTCAAGGGGAAATCCTCTGGTGAAACTGTAAACAACTTACTGTAAAAGTTCAATTAGTAGCCCTTGCTATTATTTGCTTAAATCACTGAAATCAACAGGCCTTTATTAGGGACAGTCCGTAAATTATTTTTACACAAAACAGCTGTTCCGCAAAGATGAAGAAATACAATCGAATTGTTGATTGAAACCAGTACGAATATTAAAAACACCAACGCATGATTCCATGCGTTGGTGTTTTTAATGACTCTTGCCCATTAAATAAAGGCTTTTTAATTTTTCCAAACCAACCTGAGTGCCTGGACTTTGATTTTTTATGCCGTCTAGATTTTTAACCCTTCCATGAGCACTGGTGGTTTGAGGGACACCAGCAGCGCTCCTGTTCCTGCTCCTTTTCTTCAGTATGAATATTACTTGATTAAAAATTAGTCTTCAGACATATCAATTACAAATCATTAGTTTGATCGAGCTCCCACGGATGGAGCTTTAAAAAGAGATTGAGTTACAGCACTCGGGTTTTACAGCATCCAGCGTACCATCACAACCCCATTTTATCCTGTTAGAACAATACTCAAAACTTGGATTAATTATTATGAAAAACCCTTTTGATTCTTTTGATTTAAGCTCCCTTACGGACTAAAAGAATATGAATAACTCAGAGATTAATCAAGGAATGGACACATAATTTGGTTGGTTTTATACATCCGAAGAACATCTATCAAAAAAAATGAATTGCTTGGCAACCAGACCAGGCATGTAGCCACACTGGGCTGCTTCTGATTCAATCTTAAATATTCCATTGTATTTATTATTAGTCATGTGAAATCTTATTGGAAATGTAACTAGTTGTGACATTAAATGTATCAGACGTGTATGTAAATACTAAGGTTGAGTAAAAATAACTAAAAATGTTTACACAAGTACAGAGCTAAAGTTTATGTGCAGTTACTTTTCACCAGCACCAGCAGTGAGGCGCTGAGGCTTCTCTCCAGGTCACCTCAGCAGGACACACAGCTGACTGGCACTGAGCCAGAGACAGTCATTCTGATTATATTCTGGTCATCAGTTCAGGAACAATAAACAATAACAAGACCATTACGCAGAGTTGAAAACATTTTGCATCAAACGCAGTGATGGGTTGATTTAACCCGAAGACACATGCCTTTATTTGCATGTCCCACATTCCCACCCTGTCATCCAGAAGTTCAGCTCATGTACGAGCAAATACATTTTGACAGGATGCTATATGACTCATTCTGGTTTGACTTAACAGAACTTATTAAAGTGTAAAAGACTTTTTAATCACGACTGAGTTAAATTGCTTGTTAAATGGGCAGGTGATGATTAACCATGGTTGATGGTTAAAGGTGGTTATTGTCATATTGGACCTCCATGGAGAGAAGCTCATTTTTCGTGATTACACAGAGTCTTCCTCCTCATTATACCACTTCCTGTTACTGTCCCTTGTTTTTTTTTTTCCCTCAAACTACGATCTGCTTATTCTGTCTGTGGCTTTTTTTGTCATCTTTGCTTTCTTTTTCCACTTATCCGCAGGCCAAAGCTGGAGTGAAAAGTAAACTTCTCTTTGGAATTTTTAGTGCCGTGTGAGTGTGTTGGGTGGTTGTGTGTGTGTGTGTGTGTGTGTGTGTGTGCGCCTGTGTGTTTTTAAAGGACTTTGTGGCCTATGTGTGTTTTCTTATGGATGCATACATGTGTGAGAATGTCCATTGTGTGTGTGTGCATGTATGTGTGTTTTATTTATGGTATGTTAATGTGCAGTTGGATTAACATCGCACAAAGGCTTACAGGAACTGTGATGCAGAGCCTTGGCACAACACACAGGCCTCAGTCAGCCTGATTAATATTATGTTTACCATCATGGTGCATACTGCACATTGACATGATTTCCCATATGACCGGAGCTCAGCTACTGAAATTTATATTAACCTATTTTTCTCACTATAATCTGCATCCGTTTACCGAGAACATGTAACTGCAGTCATGCACAATCCTGTCTCCTAGAAATTCCATATATTCCGTATATTAATGAATTGTTTTCATAATGCTGTTGCGGTGATGATGTCATCACTGCCTCCATGTTTAAAATTACATTATTTTGCCTTCCAAATCAGTTCTGAAGCCCATATTAAGAAGGTAAAGCAATTTGTACCACTGTATCTTGATTGGGAATCAAATGAATGTTAAAAAAAAAACAACAAAACACAGTGTGGTCACAACATGGCGAACTGAGGACATCCATCAGACCCGAGTCTTCCACGACGTTGACCGGTCTGATGCTAAACAAATTAAATATATTGTCAGTAAAATTGCCAGGTACGGAAATTAGCAACATTTCCTCACTATGTTAATAAAGAACGTGATTCACTCAGCATTACGTGTCCCTGAAATGCATTTGCTGTTTAAATGAGTTGCATATAAACTTAATTTTTTAGGAGACAGGGCTGTAATGCTATATTTCTAGTGTGTGTGTGTGTGTGTGCTTGTTTGTCTGGGCTCACCTGTGTGTGTGCAGGCTGATGGATGTCATATCTAAAGCCACCTTCTCCAAAACACTTTAAAGAGACAGCTGTCACAGCTACATGCTAAAGTGCAGCTGTGAGATGCACCTGATGTAGTGATCACACTGGGCAGCTCGTTCACACTGCAGCTTCTCCAGCTCCTTTATATGCAGCGATGTAAGTTTACAGGTCATATATGTTGCCAAATAGTGTTAGAATGTCAGTGAAGTAGTGCAGTGTGCAGAATCTAGAGTGCTGGCATTCAACAGGTGAAGTATCAAACGATGAGGGTTGGTCTAATGTTACTATAACATGTCAAACCACGCAAACAACTAAAAAAAAAAAAAAAAAAATCTACATGTGATAGATATTTGCCTCAGTTCAGCTCCAGAAATGATGTTGCAAAAACAAACAAACAAAAAAAAAGAACTAATCACATTCACGTTAAAACTGAAAAGAAAATGGCAAGATCAAATTATGTTTTGTTGAAATTTATAATTTTGCCAAAAATGTATTTTCCCCTCAAAGATAGTGTTATTTTTTTAATTAAACTTTTTTTCAATTCTTTTTTAGTGTATTTTTTTAATTCATTCATTCATCTTCTAACCGCTTCATCCCCTTGAGGGTCGCGGGGGGGCTGGAGCCCATCCCAGCTGACATCGGGCGAGAGGCAGGGTACACCCTGGACAGGTCGCCAGACTATCGCAGGGCTGACACATAGAGACAGACAACCATTCACGCTCACATTCACACCTACGGACAATTTAGAGTTATCAATTAACCTAGTCCCCAAATCTGCATGTCTTTGGACTGTGGGAGGAAGCCGGAGTGCCCGGAGAGAACCCACGCTGACACGGGGAGAACATGCAAACTCCACACAGAGGGGCTCCCACGCCCGGGATCGAACCGGCAACCCTCTTGCTGTGAGGTGAGAGTGCTAACCACCACACCACTGTGCCGCCTCAGGTTGACCATGTTTTGTGTAAATTAAACCAGGCAAAGGAAGGAGCAAAGCTGTCTATAAAGGGTCACCAAATCTGGTACAATTTGTCTTCACACCCTAAAGGTAATATTACTTTAAGGGGAATGGTTATCATGATCAGTTTTTATTCTTGTTATGCATATCATCAAACCATCATTAATGATTAACCCTGCTTCCTGCCAACAGATTGATACATTATCATAAAGTAATAACTTCAGACCACATGTTAACATTTAACCCTGTTTCCTGTTCAGTGTTTTCTCACTCTCTCTTTCTCACAGTTTAATTCTGTAAGCTTTATTGGCATGACATTTCATGTGTGTCACCAAAGCACAATTTGAATTTAAGACAGTGATTTCAATTAACTGCAATGGAATATAATATAATAGGTTATTAAATAAATTAAAAAAAACAATTCTCAACAATGTATAAACACAAAACCACAGACATACATTGTAAAGAAACAAAATAAGTGAATGAGTAAATAAAAAGGCAGAGTGAGATCCGTGATGAGATGAATGAATGAATGAATGAATGAATGAATGAATGAATACTTTATTTGTCAGAATCACTTCTGAAAATTTTCTTGCGTCCAAGACACTTGTTTCTCGTGACAGAAAACAACATAATATAACAGACAACCAGACAAAATGTCACATCAGACAAAGCATAACAAAATATGACATGAGACAACCATCAGACATGTGACGTGCTATATGTAACCTCATCAAAGTGGCTGCAGTGCCTCCAGGTCCCCACCCTAGCGGCTATTAAATACCCCCCTGCCCTGACAAACCCGACTGATTCAACATTTTAACAGATTGAGGAATAAAGGAGTTCCTCAGTCTATTTGATCTAGCTATAGGGATTCTATATCTCCTGTTGGATGGCAGCAACTGGTATTCTTCAAATAAAACGTGTCGGGTTGGACAAAAATATTGTCTGCCAGGGACAGCATACGTCTATTATATGCAGCTCTAAAAACTGGCTCAAGTGTTTGGCCTACAATCTTTGAGCAGATACGTAGCTGTCTCCCCAGTCGAGCTTTAAGTTGCACTGAGAGACAACTATACCATGCACTGACTCCATACTGCATAACACTGAGAACAATAGATTGAAAGAACAATAACAGAATAGGCTTACTAGTACCAAAAGATCTTAGTCTCCTAAGGAAATAAATACGTTGCTGTATTTTGCTACAGATATAATCGATGTGTACACTCCATGATAGAGCAGCGTCCACATGGATGCCAAGTATTTGTAGGAAACAACTTGTTCGATATTTGTGTTATTGATAGTGACAGGTATAGGATATGAGTTCTCTGGAAGACCAAAAATGACTTCTTTTGTATTCTTTGCATTGATAATAAGTGAGTTCTTCTCACACCACTCCACAAGACTATCTGTATGAACCTGATGAATACTGGGGTCGTCTTCGGTCCCCAGCAGAGACAACAATACAGTATCATCAGAGAACTTCAAAATGAACGTGTTTGGTCCATTATTTCTACAATCATCAGTGTAAAGTGTGAAAATAAATGGAGAGCTTGCACATCCCTGGGGCGCTCCAATATTGGTTACTATAGAAGTTGAATATGTTTGGTTAACCTTGACCCGCTGTACTCTATTTTTGAAGAATGCATGGTACATGAGATGAATTACATGTTGTCTCTTAAAGCTGTGACATGCATTGACATACCCTGCTGCATCTATGGCTCTGACACTATTTTCTCCAGGCCACTTTAGTCTGGTCAGACAGTGAATCAAAATCTGAGTTAACATTTAATTTCTGTAAGGAACTTTGTCCTGATGTCTTCATATGTACCACACTGTAGCAGGAAATGTTGCTCTGTCTCCACCTGTCTCTGAGGACAGAGCTGACACAGCCTGTCTTCTCTAGGCAGCCAGGCCTGCCTGTGTCTGCCAGTCTCTGTGGCCAGGCTGTGATCACTGAGTCTGTACATAGTCTTTCTCAGTTTCTGATCTGTCACAGCAGTCAGATAGTTTGCCATCATGTGCTGTCTGTTTAGAGCATTAAAGTTTGTTTTGGGTTTTTGTGGTAGATGTCCAGTATTTGATGTAGTTGTCTTTTTCTTCAGCTATAATTTGGCTGGGCTGGACTGTGTGAGGGTTGTCCTGACGCCCTGTGCTGTTAGAGGAGATGAGCCTCAGGACCAGCTGGCTGAGAGGACTCCGCTCTATGTTCTCCTCTTGGAAATGGAGAGCCTTGTAATGGCAGGAGTTGGGGTCACTTCTTTTAAAGTGTTTGTAGAATTTGGTTGTTCTTTTTTTGTATCCTAATTAAAGGGGAGAGTTGGCTGAATTCAGCTTGGCATCCATTTTTAGGGGTGTTCCTGTGAACTCTGAGTATACTCTTGGACATCTCAGTGTGTAGGACTTCAATTGGGTGTTCATCCCATTTTTCAAAGTCTTGATTTACAAGAGGAACCTTTCTGGTCGATGAACCAAACCTTCGTCAATAAATTTGGAAAAGTTGATTATGTTACTGCAGAGTTGTTACCCAGAGCTTTACATCTGTCCCACAGATGATAGGCCTACACACAGCACCTGGAAGAAGATCAGCTCTGCACTCAGGATTTCAGGTAAATGGGCTATATGATGCTTGTTGAAGTTGCGTTTTCCAGGCGATAAAAGACGCAGCATGTGTACGGGCCCTAATTTCCAGAGCTGGTACCTGTGGTTATTCCACAGGCTAGTTAATAACATGTCGGACAGGAAATCCAAAGTGTGGGATCATTTTGAGAAGGTGAAGGACGAACCCAAGGTGATATGTAAACTCATCTTCATTGGTCGACTACAAACATGACGTATCATCTGAAACATGGAAGTAGCTACATGCCCATTAGCCACTTAGCACAATCATTACTGCTTTGCCCACAGCGTCATTAACAGGCGGCTCGCTCAGTGTGTGACGTGCACTTGTAGATAAAATATAGGCCTATATTATTGAAGGTTCATTAGTACGGTTTTGTATTTCTCTGTAATGTAGCACAGTGTTAACAATGTTACTGATACTATTCTTTCTCACACCTTCAACTCAAACCATTGTGTTGCCCCGCCCAAAATATATCATTTAATAATTAAATTAATATGGTAAACATGCAGGCGACTAATCGACTAATGGCCCTAAATGACGAGTATTGGTTGACTAAGAAAAGTCTTAGTCAGGGGCAGCCCTAAACCCCACACTTCACTACCATAGAGTAATGTCGGTTTGCTTACAGATTGGAATATTTTTTTTTATCCATGTTTTAGGACTTTTTTTATAGCATTGAAAGCTCTCCTATCGACGTCTCTGAGATCATCATCAGCCAGCTGTCTCTCTCGCTCTCACTGTTTGTCCATCTTTCAGCACACCAGCCAGCTGTAACAGTGGACATCAACACAAGAAAAAGGGAGCCATGGGAGGTCTAGCTCTTCAGAGACATGTACAGCTCAGTGGGAGGGTTGGCTATATCCACAGACAGAGGTGGGAAGAAAGACCGAAGAGAGAGAGGCAGCTAACAGTTTGTTTGAGAAGCGAGACAGCGCCATAACCACACACCACCAGGGATTAGGCGGTTAAAGGGAGAAATGACAGGCATTTGATAGGAGCCTTTGAGAGAATGTTTTCTCTCTCTCATTCCAACATCATCAAAATAGGCTTGGGACTGGAATGCAACCCCCCAAACACACACACAGACACTCAGACAAGTTAATTTCACCCATGCCCTTTTAATGTCAATCTGCTGTTATGAAGGCAGGGATAAGCAGCGAAAAAGAAAAAAAAAAAAAGAAGAAAAAAAATTAATTCATTTTTTGTGTGTAAGCTTGGAGCAATGAGATAGTAAATATCCAATCATGGTGTCACAGAGAGGGATATTGGTTTATGTCATGCTCTTTCCGTCTGTCTCTATTCTATTTGAATGTGAATGTGTGTGTGTGTGTGTGTGTGTGTGTGTGTGTGTGTATGCAATTATTTGAAGCTGGAGCTTTTTGGGGTACTTAAATCTCATTCTCGAGCATTATAGATAGGGCTGCATGATATGCAAAAATAAAAAAAAAATCCTATCGTGATTATTTTGACAGATACTGCACTTGTGATATGAGTGGTCAAATGGTCACTTTTGCATTTGATTCTCACAGAAAATATAAATAAAAATGATGATGATGTGATTTTTCCTGGGGTCTCTTACCAAACAAGCATGTTCCTTTCATAATATGATTTGTAGGCCGGAGCATCTCTGTAGCACCACAATGCTTCATTTATAATGCTATGTTGTGACACATTACCTGTATCAAAAAATTGCAGCTCCTGCTATTTGTATGTTGCACTTGGCCATAATGCGATTTTGATCATATTTCATTTTGTTGTCCAAATTAAATAAATATATCTATACACACACACACACAGAAATTAAAAAAATAAATTTAATAAATAATCTGATAAATAATATTATCTGTATTAATAGTATTCTAAAAAGTATGTGTTGGACAATAACGCAAAAACATGACGGCAGATCTGTATAATCATTTTTAAAAAATCATGCATCCTAAGAGCAAATGATATCAAACCCTGTCTGCTAAAAATTACATTTATATTTCACTTAATTGTTTTCATAATGATATTGTGGTGAGAATGTAATTGCTGCCTGGATTATATTCAGATATGGTGGATACACAAAGTGCAGGACTGTGACATCAGAATCCTGGGTTCGCATACAAACTCCCGTCTGTGATTAGCACTTTAGTTAACATTGGCCAACACGTTCACACTCCGACCTCATCACATATCGACGTTTGGTCATGGACTTTCCATGTCCAAATACGACACGAAAGGTACCCTGGGTGCGTTGGTTGTTGACGTTCAAGTTCTGCCTGTTACGTGCATTGTCTTCTCTTAAAATACACTTCCATTATCTTAGTATATAATGACAAAAACTCTGTCTGTGGGTGTGTGTGTGTGTGTCTCTGTTCCACGTTTTTCTCCTCACTGACTTGGTCAATCCATGTGAAATTTGGCACAGTGGTAAAGGGTCATGAGATGATGCGAATGACGCAATATTACATCAATTGGCCAAAGGGGGCGCTATAGCAACTGATTGAAATTGCAAACTTTGAATGGCCATATCTCATGCCCCGTTTATATGGAGCTACATTAGGGTCAAAGGTACTTGTACTTGAAAAAATAAAATTTGAAACTGAAAATTCATGTGTTGATCTTGAATTTTGAAAAATACAGCAATGTATTCAAAATAAAAATAAGTGTATGAAACGTTTTTTCAGGTTAAATATAATTTTGATTTACTTTGGTAATTCTTTTGAATAAATAATTTATTTTCACTTTTCACTTCCATATATATTTTAACATTTCAGGTCTTATTTTTTTCAGTTGCATGTTTTATCTTTTCAGATTCAGATCTTATTTTTTACAGTTTTAAATCTTATTTTTTCACTTTCAAATCTTTTTTTCAGTTTCAAATCTTTTTTTTTTTCAGTTTCAGACTTTTGACCCTGATGTGGCGTGGGGGGCGTGGCATTAACTGAGAAGGGTGTGGAATCATGAGTGACAGTGCCTTCAGGGAACGTAGGAACTAGAAAAATTCTGACTCAACACTTATATACACCATATTCATGTGATTGGCAGTGTAAAAATTGATGCCAGTGACAAACTTCCATTTAGAAATCTGTTTTAGACAGTACTGAGCACCAATTGCGGTATAAACGCGATAAATTATGCCAGATTTTGCAGATCAACAGCCACATTTTAAGTCCTGATATTTCCGAATTTCACATAGCACTGTGAATGCAGCGTAGTGTCCGCTTAGCTTGCGATGATGGCGTCCAGGCGGTCGGGTCAATCTGCTGGAGCCCATACATCCAGCACACAGGTGAGAAATGTTAACTAAGTTTGAGGAAATGATAACAAACATTAAGGGGTCGTTTTTGTGACAACATAATTTTTTTTGTGACGTCTTTTAAGCATCTCAAGGGTTTCACTGATCACCACACAACTTTGTAGGCATATGACCACACATAATCTGAGGGGACCCCTCCATTATTGACCCCATCAAACAAAATGGAGGCGCTAGAGAGCTAATTTCTTATCTAGGCCTAACCGCCATATGGATTTTTACTAAACTTGGTAGATATGTAGAACAGGACGCCTCAAGGTGCCTGGAGAAATTTAACTCTAATTGGCAACTGGGTGGCGCTATAACAACAGAAAAATGCTTAAAAATGGCTAAAATGCGACCGATCGCTGTGGCTCCCCCTGTGGCCCAATGTTGTTGTTTTTGTTTTCTAATTTTTGGTATGACTAAGTCATGGTATGGTATGCTGTACATGATCACGGAAACTGTCAGTGTGTCATTCTGTCAGTCAGTCATTCTGTCTGTCCCACTTTTTTCTGCTCACTGACGTGGTCAATCTATGTGAAACTGCACATAGGCATTGAGGACTGGTATAGGTAGAAGGTGACAAAGCTACCAATGGGTATGGACTAGTCAAAGGAAATTTTCCATTTATGTACAGTCTCTTTCAAAATAAATGCAATACGTCAGTACAACACCGAGAATTGATGTTATTTTCCTTCAACAGCTGACATACATTGTGGGGTTTAAGCAACAAAAACATGTGGTTAGGTTTAGGGAACAAGAACAGGGTTTGGCTTTATAGTCTTATGGGATGCGAACACTGCTTTCCTGGGTGAAAGTTGGTGTTTATTGGACCCATCCACCACCACTCCCACCCACCCCACAGGGACTTTACCTGCATTAACTTTTGTTCATGTCCCGGCGTGTTTCCCCCTGATGCCACAGACCAGCTACATATCATGCCGACGTTTAAGGACAGCTTTTTACATCAGTGTCTGAAGCCTCATGTCACTGCCCAAGCACCGAAATTCGACAACTTCAGAGCAAGACCAGGGTTGCACTGGGAAAAGATCATGCTTTTGGTTAAATATTAATAAAAAAAGCCCAAGTGGTCAACTATCTGAATATTCGATCAAAGGAGCCTGATTGACTGCAAATCACACAATCGAATTGTCACAGGTGCAGAGAACATGTGGTTAGGAAACAAAGGTGCTGCCTATCCTATGATAGAATAAATTCCTATGCCAAGTCAAGAAGACAAATTGTTTGATTGGTTGTTTCAGCTGTTTTGTCTGGTATGGAAATAAATGGAAACTTATGTCAGAAATGAGAACATGCATCAATGAGTAAAAAAACAGACAAAAAAAACAACACTTGACAAATTAGATTCGACTGTGAATTCTCCCCTACTGTAGTCACTACATGTGCATAGTGTATTGCAAGGCTGCCTATTTTGGCAGAAAACTACAGAAAAACATCAGTGAACATTTTTTCTGATACTTGCAGTATCAACATTTTTGCAACTTCTCAGAAACTGTAATTCGTTCTGCATAACTTTTCTGTTTCAAATTAGTTCTCTGTAAACATAATTTCAAGGAGACAGGGCTGCAAACGAAGTGATTGCACCAGGCACATACCAGATCGCTGAGGAACCAGTGAGATGTAGATAAAAATGGGACAAACGCTGACATTTAATGATATACTTTATAGAGTTTTACTAGATGTAATCCCTCTCAGTCATCACCAATGACCTACCAGAAGTGTGTGGCAGTGTGTTCTTCTGAAGAGACTCTGCCCTCTGCCTGTATTTTCTATTTATTCCCTGTGTTTGGGAAGTTTATGGGCGTGTACCCTCACAGCACTCAAGCAAGGTCGGGGCTTTATAATAAGATAGCGACCAGATACCAAACCTTAAGCAGCAGGCATTCAAGAGACACAGTGCTGAAAAATTATAAATGTAGTGAGGTTCACTGGTGAGCGTGTTTACAAATGGTACCCAACAGTTCTGCATCGTATACCTTGAACAATTACATTTCCAAGATTAGCAGCATTTGTCAAGATTGACGTTGTTGATTAGTACTGATAGCAGTAATAGTGGGAAACAGGAAGGTCATTAAAGAATGGCTCAATTGTGGGACTGGAAGTCAGTGACTTCCTCAATCAGCACCACCACATCCTTCCACTGATTTCCAACAGGTTCATGTGGTGCATGTCAGGCAGGACACATATGCAGATACACGTGGATGCACATTTACGCAAACACTAACATGCACAGACACACATCATATTAGCCAGTGAAGGGTCTCATTTCCTTTAACCTTCAGAGGTAATAAAGCACTTGTCCTTCACTGACATACGCCTCCTTAATTGGTAGAACAGAGATAGATGGGGAACAGAGATGAGGCTGCTGGGTTGGGGGGTCGTTACTTAAATGCTGCTGAACTGAGACGCAGGGGGAAAAGGGTAATGGATGTGAGACAGCTGGTTAACAGGTTTCACAACACACCACTCTTACTAGCTAACTCAGTAAATGGAGTGTGGAATGGAGACTGACAAGGTCAGGTGGGACAGAGAGGTCTACACAGTCTATGGGTTGTTTTTTTTTTTTGGTGACCTACAAGTACAGCTGGATGGAACATCTGATCGGTATAGTGGTGAGGCCGAACATTTGAAGCCAAAAAACACCACAAACACCTTGTTCACACCGGTCGGTCAGCGAAGAGAGCACTTCAGCTGCAGCAGTCCTCTGTCAGTGTCTCAACTGGATCCATTCAGCTATTCAAAAGTCACTGACTTACTCTTGTATTTTAGAAACATGGCATTTTGTGTCAGGCAGGGCTGGGGTTGGCTGCTGACATCACCACAATGCAAATTGCAGTTAAATATATATGTATATGTTTTTCTATTCAGGGTCTATTCAGTAACACAACTCATTGCAGCAGAATTTTACAAGTTATGTCTGTGCTCCATGTGCCAAAAAAGGCTGTATTACACAAAAAAATAGATGAATAAATAAATATTGAATATGGATTGAGAGAGTGGTGAAAAAATAACCCTGATTGGGACATTTTTCTCTCTGTCTCTGTTTTTGTTCACACATAGTTATCATAATCTTGGATTTACGTTGATTTGTAAGATGACATCATGATTATAAAATAAGTTTGTGATGACTGCTGGCTAACATGTAATGTTTATGGGCTGCAATCAAATAACTATTAACTAACATCCAACTTTCTTTTTTCTCTAATCACATTTTTTAAATGTTATTGTAGCCAATGGCAGTCCTAGCACATTTTGTTATTTATTCTTCTTTTGTGCCAGGGAAACACAGAAATCTTCACTATAAGACTAAATAAATAAACAGTTTTAAATTCTTCATTTTACCACCTTTGAATAAGCACAAATTCAATAATATACATTAATTAATCAACCTTTAACAAAACCTTCTTTCACATTAAAGCCATCTTTAAAAAATGACACATGATACATCATAATTCCCTCTCTAATATCAAATTCATAGTGCTGTATTTATTCAAGTTTCTTGCCAAAAGCTACATTTTACAGGATGACATTGAACACATCATGAGAACACTATAATTCACCTTCGCCCAATACTCATTTTTACTGAATAGAGCTTGAACGCTTCACAATGTAAATCAATGCAACCTCTAAGCAGCTGTTTCTTGCAACAGCAGTGTGAACCCAGGAAAAAAAGGCTTCGCTATTATTTAGTAGGCTTTGCTGTGTAGTCAAGTTGTTGTGCCCTTATGTAAATTTCAAAATAATAGTGTCAGTAGTATTAATAAAAGATAGTAAAAGATAAAAATTGAGATTTTTTTTCTTCCCCCTTTGTGACGCCCCCATGGATGACAGCGCCCTTAAGGCCCATTTATGCTCCCTTTATGTACGAAAATGTAGACGTTCGTTTCAAACGATTTTACCGTCACTGCCCACATACTTCCATGCGTCCTTTATGTTGCCATGGATGTTAACCAATATATCCACCAGGGGGCAGCCCAGAGTCAAAAGTTTATGATAACAATAAACTCAAAAACAAACATGGCGACTGTGGAGGAGCTATTGATAATGTACCTCTTGCATAAAAGACAAAGTCTCTAGTACTGCCGATGGGAGAAACTGACGACGAGCGTCATTTCCAGTACTTTAGGATGTCCGCCGGGGCATTCAATAACCACCATCGTTATTTCTTCTTCGTGTCTCACTAGAGCTACGTATCGGGTAGTGACAGCAACACTGCCGCCACAGTTTCCGGTGGTACTGCTCCGTTTGGCCCGTATCCATAAGCTTTATGGAAACGTGCAGAAATAGGGACGTAATAAACGCAGAGCACGGACAGAAGTCTCCGTCAGTATCCGGATCCGTATTTAATGTTGAGCATAAACGGGCCTTTAGCATTCACCTATACTGCCTATGCCACGGTGGCACTGCTTGTAGCCACTTCAGTAATTATTTCTGCATTTACCTTTTGCTTGTTTTTACTTACAACACATTTTCTGGCTATTTTCGACATTTTCCTGCAACTGATGCAGGAAAGGTTTAGAGTTTTTTTTTTTTAAATTTTGTTATTATCATTTTTTTGTGTGTGTTTTCTTTTTTGTTCTTTTTCTTTTATTTTATTTTTTAAAAATTTTATTTTATTTTATTTTATACAGAACGTATTGCTGCCACATCAGGAAAAAATAAAGGATCAGTATTATGTTACAATGTGAAAAGTTTATTGTTCTAACAAGAAGTTTTTCCCATTATAACAATATATTTTCACGTTATAACAATATAGTTTCATGTTATCCGTGTTTTGGGCCATGTTGATACAAATATTGCATTATAATGTGGAACTTTCAGTGTCTTAAAACTATAAATTATCACATTTTAACATGAAACTTTTCACGTTCTTACAATATAAATTATCACATCATAACGTGAAACTTCTCACATTCTTACAATATAAGTTGTCACATTTTAACGTGAAGATATGTTGTTACAACGTGAAAATATATTGTTATAATGTGAAAAACTTCTTGTTAGAACAATAAACTTTTCATGTTATAACGTACAACTGACCCATTATTTTTGTCCTGTTGTGGCAGCAATATGCTTCTGTAATTTTATTTCATTTTATTTTTACATTTTATTTTTCTACTATACAAATTGATATTGCTGCGAGTTCTAAAGTAGCCTTCCACACGTGTACCTGAACACAACAAATTTGTGGTTTTAAATCACTAAAGAAAAACAAATGAAGCCTTCATTTTAGATAAAGACTAATAGTTGTGTTTTTTATGCTTTAGGTTGGCTGGGGCACACTGTATGTGGTCACTCAAATGTCTCTCTTTCATGTTAACAGAACATAAAATCGTGATGTTATTTTCCCTCCCTGTAATAAGAGAGTGAGTCCTGTAAGCTGGATTTGTCAACAACGGTTCAACCTGCTGTATTTTTAAAAATCCCCACCAGCCACTTAAAGGGGAATATTTAGGTCAGATGAGTGTCCACTTTACTGATGCGACTGTGTGTATAATTCTCGGTAATTAAGTCTTTAAGACCCGAAAACAGGAAACCCAGTCATCTCCCACTGCCATTTGAGACTGCCACATCCATTTGTCTTACCACAAGACTTATCTTCATATTTTGTCTCCGTGTGATCATGCATGACATCATATCACTCAGTAATAGGTCACATTCTTGGCTAATGCCCACATCCATATTTGGGTCAGGCTTCACATTTCAAAGTCAACATGGTCCTCATGCATGTCACAGACAGATTACCAGGGATTTAGTGTGTTTATGCTACAGTATGCTGGTGGCTAAAAGGTTAGGGAAATGTGAGTGCAGCGTGACTTCGGGATAGCAAGTGGACAAGAGTTCTCTATGTGTGTGTGTGTGTGTGTCTGTGTGGGTGAAGGGGGCGGGCTTGTGTGTGAGAGGGAGAGAAGAGGTAGAAGCAGTGTGATAGATTATACAACCATTTCAGTGGTGTAAAATTTCATTTGAAATCCTACTTTTGATTCAATCTTAATAAGACACTCAAGTGTCTTGCAACCAATTTAGTGTCCCATTGCTCACATAGGCTACCTACCCAGCAACTCTCTCTGTTTTCCTCACTCGCTCGTGCACTCAGAGAGAAACACACACAAACACAGGCGCTCACTCATGTGCACACATGCACACACAAAAGGGTCTTATCAGGCTGCTGTGTGTCTGAAGTGTTGTTTTTATATTGCAGCCATATTTCATTTTGGCCTACTTTCTTTAAATTGCCTATGGGGTTTTGTATGGGGAGAGGAACCATCACATTTATATATGAGATTGAAGGAAAAGAAAGAGAGGTGGGAGACTTGTTTATGTTCTTATTCATTTTCCTTGCCTCCTCCTTACTCTCTGTGTGCTGCCCTTTTTTCCTATTGTATTTCATTTCCTCCACTTTCTCTCTCCCCGTTCCCCTCTTTCATGTCAGCATGCACCACTGTGCGTGGTGGGCTTAATTGCTGTTAGGGCTCACAGGTGAAGTGGGATATGATGCTTGGAAACACAGGAGCAAAGGGGTGGAAAAGGGAGGAAAGGGAAGATGGGGTGCACTCCCTGGATATTAGTCTACTGTGGAAAAAAAGGTATTTTAAGTGGAGGACCAAATCAAATTTGGACCAGAAAAAGTTGAATTTTAAGTTTGTCCTAAAAAAAAACAGGAAAGGATAGATGAATAATGAAGTGCTAGACCATCCTCTTCTCTCTATTTCGACATGTATATTTCATAAAA
Organism: Epinephelus fuscoguttatus; assembly: GCF_011397635.1. Classification (NCBI taxonomy): domain Eukaryota; kingdom Metazoa; phylum Chordata; class Actinopteri; order Perciformes; family Serranidae; genus Epinephelus; species Epinephelus fuscoguttatus. The sequence continues at coordinate 14,596,902 of NC_064756.1, forward strand.
TGTCATTTTCTCCGCTTCTGTTCATCACATTACTTGGAATGAGTTGTGCAGAGTGTAAGAACTTGCTCTCCTCTCAACAATTTATTTGCTTTCCTGCCGTTGCATCACAAATTTCAAAATGTTTAATGTGGCTTTTGTGCTGTAACAAATGGTAACTCGCTGGAAACATAGATCATGTCCAACGGAATGCGCACGTGAGCCAGAGAGAGACGGAAAGACAGATTATATTCATTTTGACTCATTTTAAAGTTGACACATTCACATTAACTTTTGATTGATTTTACTTGAAGACACAAACACCAAGGTGCACACAGTGTTACACATAAATAAACACGTGCAGCCTGTCCCGAACACCCAAACATGCTCAAACATTCATGAACATAATGCCTCTCGCTGGTGACTTTCAATTTGTTGCGCTTAAAAAACCCATTTTAAAATCACTTTGGCCTTTAACACAGTAGATGCTCATTTGCATACAGACTATATGTTCCTGTGTGGTACGTCTGTGTCTGTGTTTGTTTGCGACTGTGTGTGTAATGCAGTCTTTTCTATGCCTGTTTATTCAAATCATGAAACCAATTTAAAACAACATACATCGCCACTTTGACCTAGACGTCGGCGAGAACAGATGGCAGGTGAATGCAAATCAAAGTACAGTTGTGTGGTGGCGAAATAAAAAATGAAGCCGTATTCATTTCCAATCTTATCAACTTCTAATGGAAACCACTGAAGCCACAAATTGTCACATGCTCCTGACATGCCAAGCATAGTTAGTTCTGTGTGGGCTGCATGTGTGTGTGTGTGTGTGTGTGTGTGTGTGTGTATGCAAGCTAAGCAACTTTTGCAACCATTAGCTGTTAGATTTGTATTAATAAGATTTGTGCTTAGCTGCTCAGAAACTCACCAGCGAAAACAAGTGGGACTAAGGCGGCACTAATGACTGTGATTAAATAGATATTATATTACATCATTATTGCAGATGTTTTGACAATCAATGATTTTTTTTAACCTTGCACTTTTAAAGAGCTCCCAGACCATCAACAGCTAAGAACTCAATAAATAAGTAAAAATAAAGAAAATAATTCATTTTAACTGCTCATGAAGATAATTTTGAATTGCTGACAGTTTTCAGAAGTCTGATATGAAAACACAATGGGTCTCATTCATGAAATGATAGTAAATCTGTGAGTAGATTTGCACATTAAACCCTTGGTGCTACAAACCTGCTCCGGTTTCATGAAAGCTGCGAAAACCTCAGATTGGATTGTAGGTACGTGTGTATGTTCATGAATGCTAATCAGTCGTAAACTGACGCTCTCGTGAGTCAGCAATTAGCATACACCCCTGCCCATGAATAGCCAGTGACCACTATGTATGGAGGTGATAATTACTATGGATAGGTGCATCCTGTCAACCTGTGAACATGGAGCAAACAAAGAAAAAGAGAGACTGAAGTTATTTTAGGTGAAGTGGGGTTGTAGCCTGAGTGTCAGACTGAAGCTCCCAGAACCTTCAGTCTCACATCGCCTCCATTGAAGGCGATTTAAAGGGGGAGTGAATTTGATTTTTCCCTAACCAATCAGTAGAGATCAACGACTCACCCAGAATCTGACGTCATTGGTATCCATGCCTCGGGGATGCCGAAAACAAGCGAGCATTGCCCGTTTAAAATGTCTCCGTCGTTGTGCACGCCCAGCTGCATCGCCGTTAAATCCGGTTTAGCAGCTTCCTTAATTTGATCCTCCATTAACGCGAATAGTGGTGAAATACCTCGATAGCATCGTTAATGTGATCTGTAGGATCTGTAGTGGTTGCCATTGTTGCTATCCTCACCAGTTACCCACCGGCGCACAGATTGACATCAGCGTGGCGCTGATTGGCTAATCGCTAGACCCGCCCCCACCCCCGGCGTTCATTGGTCCTTCCATCGTTTGGACAAGATAAATCCCAAATTCATTGCAGTATGCCAGACCAGAGATGCAAGTCTACTCAGTTGAGTGGGCGGGGTCTATGGTCTGAAACCAGGCTAGTGGGGTTGAGAAATATGTTTTATTTTCTTCTGTTAGTTGTGGCGTGACTATTTCTTTTTTTTTAATAATTTTATATTCTAGTTTTTTAAAATTTAGCCCATGGCATCAATTCTCAATTGAAAGTGTGTTGTTTGCCTGACAACAACATTTGCGTTGAGCCCCTGCTCCTCCCTCCTCAGCTTTCCTTGTGGCAGCTGCACCCAAATCAAGTGCCCTGCAGAGCAGCATCACGTCTCCCTCATCTGCCGTCATGGACAGCCAGGTGACCACAGTGTTTGCCCTAAGCCTTGGCATTCTTTGTCTCTGTTGTGAAATTAAAAACCACTATTAACCTCCTGAGACCCGAACTTTTGTTTGGTATGCATTTTCAATTTCTCCTAGATATCTGGGATCAGTAGGATCTGATAAGAAAAATAAAAAACTGAACATTGTAAACGATAACGAAGTCCCGATGTCAAACAAGTACTTCCTTATTAACAGTATCTTAGCTTGTCACTGTTGCTAAAACTGGTCAAATGTGCTGCCATATAAATCTCCAAACATTATTAATCATAAATAAACAACTTTCAACCATAAAATGTCATCAGGTTTTGGACCTTGTCCACTTTTGTGTCAGGATCAGCTGCAGACTGACTTGGCAGAGATGGCTGCCATGTTGTTTAACATGGATTAGTGTATTGTGCTCTTACTACCACTAGAGGGCACAAAAGTGTCCACGAATGAGGACAACAGGTGTAAGTTCAGTGGAATGAGCGATAAGGTCAAGTAAACCCAAAATGTGACGTCCTCATATGAGGATGCAGGGTCTCAGGAGGATAAATCTAAATCTTAATACAGGCAGTCCAATGTAGGCAAAAACCCAATAACAAGTAAGCTAGCCTGACATAAAACCACACCGTCTCCCTCCAACTCTCTGTCAGATTTTGGTGTTTGTGATAATTAGATTAAACAAAAATGACACGCAGTTTGGGGCTGCGGTGCGTACAGAGGGCAGAGGAGGAGAGTAGGAGCGCATTGGTTTATTTTATTCTTTCAGAGAACAGCGTCTACCAATTTGTTAATAACTCATTCATGTTTTTAAGAACCCAAATCTGAAGTTTTAATCTACTTATACCAACTAATTTAGCTAAATGTGGTATATTTCTAATCTTCTGTCATGTCTATGTTTCAAAGGCATCTGTGTATTGTGAACACAACAGAGCACAAAAGGAATTAAAAGTATAATTTCTAATAATGACAAGCAATTTTTATGCGCACTCGTATTTACACAAGCATGATGAGCAGTCAGAAGCAGGTGTAGATTTTGTTACTACTTACGAAAAGATCGGAGCTACTAACATATTGATTAATGCCAAAACTGTTTACACACAAATTCGTTTGACCCAGTGTTCTTAATATACCCAATACTGGCTGTGAAAATGTCCTTGTCTTGCCTACTGTTTATTAAGATAATAATGCAACAGAGGACGAGGAGGTCAACTACCCTTTACGCCTGTTGACATGGTCACAGGCTGTCATTAGTCTCATTGATTGGTTCCCAAATGTCAAGAAGGTGGGTGTTATCTGCTGTGAGCCTGTCAATGGACGCCAAAGGAGGAAAGAGAAGAGAGAAGGGTGTCGTGCTGCTGATAGTGGGTAACTTTTTTTCTGAGTGGATGGTGGATGATGACCCTCACCCTGACAAGTTTTGGACTGAGGCCAACGCAGAGCTCAGTGCATGGTTGGGAACACAAGATCAGGACCAAGCTAGCCCAACCACAGTTTGAGTTCAAGCAGTGTTGTAGTGATTCGCACTCCAGCTTGCCAGGGTCAGGTATACATTGTAGCCTGTTGGTGGCTCATTCAGCTGTAAGACTTAGTGGTTAGTTAGATGGTTAGCTGGACCCTCCATCCCTGGACCCTTGCTTCGGATCAGGAAAAACACCCCAAAAAAGACTTTAATGGGACCAAAAATGGACAAAAGTGTTGTTCTTTTGCATGTCTATGAAAGGGGGGTGTAGTGTAGTGAGATGCCTCACTCTGCGTTTCGAAAGCCATCGTTTGATGAATTTTGTTTCTGCAGGAGTCCACACTGTGCCTGTGAAGGAATTTACAATCACAAATAAAACTTGACAAGATTGACAGCAGTACAAGTTTTTCCACATCAGTGCCTCTCCAGAGGAACAACACCTAGTGGTTGAGATGGAAAACAGTGAAGGTGACACTGTATCAAAAATAAACCTGGGAAAAAAAAAAATCAGGTATGGATAAATGATCATCGGATCACAAACAACAGAAAATGCTGTTTCTGATCGAATCAGTGATGCCACAGCAGGCATTTACAATTTGCTGACAAGGGCAAAACACCTGCTCTGACGTTACAGACAGGGGTGTGATCAGAGGGAGGACCTGAAAGTTTCGGTGGAAAGAAAGCTTCAAATGCTGTTTTACACTTTGGCTCAAAAAGAACTAGTTAATACAACTCATCATCCAAACATGTTGGATGGCAAAAAGTGTTTATCTGTTGCTGTGTGAAGTGGGTGTCAGTCTCCACTTGTTAGCCTCCACTTGAGGGTGTCAGATGATGCTAGATCATTTTTTATCATTTTGTATTTTAGCATTTTCGGTTACAGAAAAAAACTGACTTGAGGTAATTTCTATCCTGTGTCTCTTCTGCAAATTGTAGCAGAATAGTTCTCCATATTCAGGTCATCATTAGTTGCAGGTAATATCTTACACTCTTATTCCACTGATTGTAGGCACTATAGAAGGCATTATACACAGACTAAAGTGGGATTTATACTTGTTCGCCAGCTCTATGCAGTGCCTACCCCGTAGCACATGCACTTGCCCTATGCTGTTGTGAGCATTTATACTGTCACTCTGTCTGTGTCACCCTGCAGATACACCTCAAAAACACTAGTCGGGAGCGGGGTTTCTGTGAAGTGCTGTGAAGTATAGTTGTACAAAACACACCCAAAACACACATTAAACATGGCTTAATAGAGACAATTCCAAACACAAGTACACAAATCCGCTTGACTGTAACTCGCAGCATTCACAGGCAAAGCATTTGTCTTTATCTGGACACATTTTCCCCACAAATGCAACATGCTAATATTTTTAGCACAAGTCTATGGCATTTTACATTGTATAAATTAGCCTTGCAGCTAGCAGACTTTTTTCTCTGCTCAAATGAAGACAGGGAAAACAGCAACATTCAACAAAGGTAGCATTAAAATTCAGCTCCTGTAGAACTCACAAGGTTCACTGACAAACAACAGTCTTATACTAAACACGATTTCCAAACACATATAACATTCTAACGGTATTAGCACAAGCTTATTGCATTTTACATTGTATAAGCCTAGCAAATAGCAGAGATTTCCTCTGCTCATATGAAGCCAGGATGAATCACACACAAGAAAATGATATTTTGTGGGGGCTTTACTGTCTTCACAATTTATTGTTTCTTATCTGTGAAATTAAAGTTAATAAAAGCTTTGTTTCCACTGAGAGAAATGGCCTCTGCTTACAAAAATAGACAGGAGGTCTGTGTGGTGGCAATGCACGGTTACATTTCAGGGGAGGTGCACCTCAGGGTATGGCATAGGGTACAGCGTTGATTAGAAGCGGAAGTATAAAGCTAGCAGAAGGGAACACATTTGAAAGGGGTTTAAACACCGCAAACCATTAAAGAAGCAACAGACAGCATTTTTGCCTATATATATCATTATGAAAATAATGTGGGTTGCACAGGGTAGTGGCCACAGTAAAATCAGACTATCAGCGTTTACATAGGTTACTTAATGGCTTTGCAATCTTTGCAATAAGCTTCTGCCACCGGGAACGAATTTTTGCGGAAAAAATCTGCTTTACGGCAGGAAATGTATTGCCAAACTGGTCAGTCAGCCAATCAGGGACTGGAGCTGGTCCTTATGAGGAACTGTCCGAGGCATGAGATAGTTGAGTCAGGAGCACAATGGCAGACGGACAAAGTTTGGAGATAAGTGAAAAACGGCCTAGCAAAAGAAAACGAGCTAATCTGTCTGAGGAGGCAAGGATGCACAAAAAGGAGAGTGATAAAAGAAGAGGAAAGACAAGAGTAAACCTCAGTCAGGCATTCAAGAGATGGAGGGAGCTCCGTGACCAAAGAGGCTTCAACACCGGTGTCCAGCTAGCTTTCTTTCTAATGGATCAGTAAGTAACATGGCTAAATGTTAGCTAGACCAGAGAGGACTGTACTGTACTGGCACCGGCTCACTATACATTATCCCTTACGTGTCTACTGTTGTTTGTACTGATACTGTGCATATTGGTATAATTTACTGTGAGCTGTTTGTACTGGTACTGTGCATTCTGCTATAATTATTTGCATTACTGTTTGTTTTTTATTCAGATAAATCTGATAATTGTTGCTCGGTCTCTTTACTCATTTATTTAGTACAGTGTCCACACACCTTCTCATTCTACATATACATAGAGGTATTCTGGTGGCTTTACAGCCCATATTTTATTGATTATCTCTGATCCCCACGGTCAATTTGGTCTTTGCGACAGTGCGAGCAACACTGCTGACGCTAGGTGGCGCCAAGCTAAAAAAAATTGAATCCTATCTGTTGCCTCTTTAAAAGAAATTCCCAGCGTAATTAATAGCAAAAAAATGTTCTTACTTCAGATGAATGAATTATTTTTTTTGAAGAATGACTGCCATCATACCTTCTTCTCCATTTACCAGGCTTGTCCTCTTGGTTAATTTCCAATCAATGAGATTCATTTCTTCCAGCCGTTTGTTTTTGAACCCTTCTAATGTTTTAATCTCTACGATGTGGTATTAATCTACTGATGCTAATGATTTATCAGCTTTGTAGTGGAGACAGTAGATAATAATGTTTTAGATGAATGTGTTGTGTGTGTGTGTGTGTGTGTGTGTGTGTGTGTGTGTGTGTGTGTGTGCGCGCGCGCATCTGTGTGCATACTTGATGTGTGATGTGTGTGTCCATGTTTTCACCTTGTATAAGGACGTAATTGTGTGTAACACTGCCTGTGTGTGTGTGTGTGTGTCTGTCTGTCTGTCTGTCTGTCTGTGGTGCATTGTGCATGTTTTTCTTTTCCCTTCAAAAGGACTGACCTGCTGGCACAGTAGTGGGGCTGGTTAAAGCTGGTCACTCAGCAGGACTCTATTAATTAGACACCAGAGATGGATCAGGACTCACCAGAAGCAAGTAAAGGGTCAGCTGTATCAAGGTAAGTAAGGGAGTAAAAGGGAAGAAAGAGAGGGAGAGAAAAGAAAATGAAAGGTTGAGAGAGGGGGAATGGAGAGTGAAGGGAGAGAAGAGGCTAGGAGATAAGACAGGGTTGTGGTCAAGCATGAGGTGGTGGGAGATACGGAGATGGAAAAGGTCTCATGATGGAAGAGACAGAGATATGGAGGAAAATTGAGCTAAGGCAGTGAAGGAAAGACAGTTAGAAATGTGACAGAGAAAGCAAGTTTTGAAAAGTGAAAGAAAAGAAAGGGTGCAACCAGTGGAAAGATGAAATACAGAAATGTTCGGCTGCTAATAGAAGGCACAAAGAGAGGGTGGTGAGGAGGGAGTTAAAAAAGGGAAGAAATACATTTTGAGAGCACATGGATGCAAGACGAAAAAGAGATGACATAGTTGGGAATGGAAAAAGAGGGATGTGGTGTGGTTTTGGTTGCTGAAGGGAAACGGTTTCTACTGTTCTCAGGTAGTGAAAGTATGAATAGAAAAGCCACTGGAAAAAAACATAAAAGACATAAGTACACGGAAGAAGGTGACATCAAAGCATCGGCAAAGTGTTGCCCTGTAAAGTGCATACCTAAGTGTTAAAATGAGGTTGGCTGAGAAATACATTTTCAGGACCTGGCAAGTATATGCACAGATGATGGGATATAATGCAGGGCTCAGATAGATTTATAAGTCTTATAGGCTTTATTATACTTTTTTTTTTCTTTTATAAGATTCAGCTTGTAAAACAACATACTGCATAATGGAGAAATATAATTCTGACTAATGAAAGGCTTGTAAAATATCAAGTAGAGACCTGAGTCATACATTAAAATATAACTCTATTAAACAGTGCAGACATTCATTATGAAGTTGAGACAATCTATAAAAGTCAACTCGTAGAAATACTGTTTCTTCTCTCTCTGTCTCTCTCTCTCTCTCTGATTATCTTTTCAGCAGGACAGTGATCTGTCTTTTCTGGTGGATTTCATAATACGACTCATCAGAAGGAAGTATTAGACACTCCAGACATCAGACCATTGGCTATATTATACCCGTTTTCGACGGTCATGGGCTGGCTTGGTTTGGGCCGTCAGCACAGCACAGCAGGGATTTGCATTTCCATTACAATGGGGCTACCTTCTTGAAGATGTGCCTTAAACTGATGATGGCTTGTCTTGAGTGATGATGATTAAAAGCAGCAAGCGTGGGTTTTCTCCAGGTACTCCAGCTTCCTCCCACAGTCCAAAGACATGCAGGTTAATTGGTGACTCTAAATTGTCCGTAGGTGTGAATGTGAGCGTGAATGGTTGTCTGTCTCTATGTGTCAGCCCTGTGATAGTCTGGTGACCTGTCCAGGGTGTACCCAGCCTCTCACCCAATGTCAGCTGGGATAGGCTCCTGATAAGCTGTTACAGAAAACGAATGAATGGATTAATTTATGGGAAGATCACCCTCTGCTGGATTGGAGATCCCAATGTTGGCCATTGCTGGGAGTCAGGATGCAGTGCCCAATGGTTCATCTCAACCTCTTCCCTTAAAGGGTCTGCCCATCTGATCTCTAAATAACAATGAAGAATTCTGTAAAGCCCTAGATTATGGTCAGTGGTGGTCGGTTGGTCTCTTCTACTGAACTCATAATACCCAAAAGATGGAGCCTTTCGACTTTAACAGCGCCATGAGGTAGACATTTGTGGTTCTGACTGAATTGTCTCCCTGATGCACATATGTGAGACTATGAGAGGGAGTAATAGTGCTGTCTGGGGGTCAGAGGGGGAGCCAAAGGGTTAGATGCATAGAAAAGTAGGAAAGAGCAAACGTAGATAGAAAAGTAAAAAGGAGCATAGGGAAGGCAGAGCCAAGGAGAGATGTCTGTACGGACTGAACTGTCCCCTGCCGGACTGGGCCGTACACTGTACCTCCCCCTACTCCCTCACTGTGACGGCAGAATAGAGGTGAGAAGAGAGAAGAAACTAACAGGAGGAAAAACTTACCTAACTTTAATCAAGATGGAGTTTGACCGGTCAATTGTTGTTGCACGTACTTGCGATTGTGGGTTTGAGTTGGAACCAAGCTGGGGGAGAGGGATTTGGGGTTAAGGGAGGGTAAAAGCGTCATTGGGGTCATCAGGTGGGTACCCTCCTTCACTGGTGTTTCGATGATAGGCCCATGACACCTCCAGATGGCTCATCCACAACACCTAGTGTACCTGGTGCACCCCCCTCTCATTTTTACTACTTGTGAGTGGTGCTTAAGGGCCCAAGTGGCATCTTTCCTCTTAATCCATAGTGACCGACTTGCCTGTTCGGCTGCACCAGAGAGGGCTTTAATGGCTTGACGTGGGGCTTGGCCGTAAATTCCCATTTCTTCAAGCAGCCTGGTAGCTGACTTGCCTACGAAGCCTCTGCAGCCCACTTCAACTGGGTAAACCTTTGCTTTCCAGCCGCGTTGCTCAGCATTAGCTGCCAGCTTGGCGTTCTTAAGGCTCTTGTGCTCATTGGCCTCATCCACAGCATCCTCCCAGGGCTCAGTGAGCTCAATGATGTAGACAAGGTGCAGTGAGGAGGACCAAAGCACAAGGTCTGGTCTGAGAGGCAATCTCAGATGGGAAGCATAGACGCTGATTCAGATCTGCCAGTAACCTCCACTCTCGTGCACCTCCCAACTATTTAGTGGATTGTCACAAAATGTGGTGTAGACACTTGTGTCCCACTTTGGATGATCCCTACACTTTTCATTTGGCACCATCATCAGGACCATCTATTAGTCCCCTAATTACCACTACATTCCCACAAAATAATGACACGACCATCAGTCTCAGCTGCACTTCATGTTTTATTCATAAGCAAATTAGTATTCTAACATGCTAAACTAAAATAGTGAACATCAGCTATTTAACATTGTGCTTGTGAACATGTTAGCATGCTTTTAGCTCCTGCTGTGCAGAAATGGAGTGCTTTTGCACAGTGCTTTTCTACAGAGCACTTTGTACCTCTCATTCACACACACGCACACGCACACACACACACATACATACATCCCAATGGCAGCAAGCTGCCATGCAAGGCACTGGCCTAATTGTCTTGAGCATTTGGAGTTCAGTATCTTGCCCAAGGACTTGGGGGTTCAACCACTGACTCTGAAACTTGTAAATTCCTTCTGTCTAGGATATCTACACAAGGCAAGTACAGTATGGTTATGGTAAGGTCCAACATGACTGTAATACTAGGCCAGGTTCTAAAGTGGTATAACAAGATCACGCTACTTATGCTTTTACTGCTTAGATACTAAGTCATTATTTTCATGACCACCAAAAGGTCACTTGTCAGAAAAATTTAAAAAATAAATAAATAATATAATTGTTGGGTCTATGAAAAGAAGGGCCGAAGGGGAAGGTGGAATTGAGGGGCAGTTGTGCCACAGACAGAGGAAATGCATTGTACACACAAGATAAGATATTTAGAAAAGATAGACCCACACATGTACACACACACACACACACACACACACACACACACACGCACGCACATTCTCAACATTTTCTTTGAGTGTGTATTCGTAAAGTCATTTGTAACTCCCTCAGTATTAGCAAAGACATGCAGAGTGAGAATCACAAGGGGAAAGCCTGTCTTGCAGTGACAGCACTTTCTCAACACAATAAAAGCTCTGTGCAAGATGCCAAAATGCACGGCTGCATAATGTGTCTTCATTTTAAACTGGGGAAGAATGTATATGAAGAATGGAAATATGGGAGGAGAATGTCTTTCTGGTGCAAATGAGGGTTTTATTTTTTCTCCTTTCGGAAGAAGGACTGCTTCGTGCAATTCTGCACAAACTGGCGCTAATTAAATTCACAGGCTGGCTCCTTCCTCCTATTACATCTTTTATTTTCTAACCTTGAAATTATTGCACTTCATTGCCTTCCTGTGACACAAATAGCAGAAAAATTAGGTACCACACATACACACACTTATGACACATACACAACCATTATGACAAAAAAAGTCATACGGTTGTAAATATTTTAAAATTGAATGCATGCGTTTCCATGTCATGTGTGCATGGCTTGTGTTAAAACATTAACACTCACACACACAAGCACACACTTGATTAATTCATTTTGACTCATGATTGATTAAGTTTAGGGTGAAACTTTATTCTCTAATTGCCTGAGCAAACTCTGAAAGTCATTTCATTTTTAGACCAATATTGAATTGACTCCATTGTCATAATTATGTTGGATTTTTACAAAGGCTTGCCGTGTTGCAAATACAACTATCAATATGGTATAACCTTGCTGTGCTCACTCACTCCAAATATGAGCTCTGCTTAAATCAATGGGAATATTTGAAAAAGTGCTCCTTTTGATATATTTGAGAGAATTATACATTGCCAGATAATAGGCATTATTGAGGGCATCTGTCTCGGAGACAGCGAATGAGCTGTTTGCATTCAAATTAATTTACGTCTTCTTTGAGTATCTTCCCTAAAAAGTGAATCATCACATCGTTGGGATGTATGTGTATTTGTGTGTCCTTGTGACCCTGGGGGGGTTTGTTGTTGTCTGTGCAATCATTCCTGGAAACGTCTTCAAAGGGAAATTGGCAGGTGAGAGCGATTCATGAATGGGCTTAAACAGAAATGAATGGCCTAATCCGGATCAGGGAAACTAAAGACCTTTCTTTGAGCCAGGCCTGGGAAGGGGAGCTAGCAGGTGAGCGCCTGGTGGCTGGGTCCACACTCATGAGGCCCAGTCAGGTCCAACTCAAAGAAACAACATGAGGCCATCACCACAGGGGGCAGCATTTGAAAAGAAATGTGCTGACCCCTGGATTTATGAATTGGCTATTATAAGGTGGAATGTCACATCATTGGTAGAGAAAGAGTTGGAGCTTGATTGTTTGCTGTTTTCTTCATTCAGGTTGTTTGCGCTTTGTGTTTACATGCAGGCCTACGAATCCCCCAGTACACCATAAATGAGATTCTGTTGTAAAGATGCATTCAGTGTTCACGTCCACAGTGACGTTTGTGAGTACAGCATTACCCTTACGTTATATCAAGCTGATTTTACCTCACAGTAAAGTCAGTCAAACTCAGACCTTTGGTGGCCCCTATACAGTTGCACATTTTGAAATAAAAGTAAATATTTGTGTTTACTGTTTGCCATGTTGTTTTCATCTACAGCCACCCACCATTCGTCAAAGAATCTCAAGACTGATCAGTTTTGTGTCAAACAAGCAAAAGTTTAATCAAAGGAAGTGGGACAATTCGACACCTATACTTCATGCATCAGCAGTATGAAACAATACATATTCAACCCAGGACTACTATTTAAAATTGTGTAGCTGCCACAAGTTGTGCACTTCTGCACACACCTATGTGTGTATGTGTGCATGTGACTCTGTGTGTGTAAAAGTGTGTGTATATAGGTCCCATTGGCCGCATTGGTACCCTGACTATGAGCTAATAGACCTATCAAGCAGTCCCCCCAGGTCATACAAGGCTGTGTAATTGAACCATTGAGGCTTTTCACTAACCTGTAACTACCATTCCTCTCACACACACACACCTAAGCACACACACACACACTCACTCACGTTCAGCCCCGTGGCCCCAAACACACAGCCACTCCAGCTGCTTTGTGGGTACAGGCTTTTCTTCACACATCCTATCATCCCAATTGCCAATTGTCTTTCCATCCACAAGCCCCTTTACCGTATTCTTTTAAATCCCTCACCATCTCTCCTCCTTTCCCCTGACCTCCAATTTTGCTGACAGCACTTTGAGCTGTGTTCCCACATTGTCTTAATAGACATCTTCTTTCATTGTTCCATAGCTATCTTTTGTAACTACAATCATTCCTTGTTATACTTAGAGTTAAACCCTCCCTTAGGAGATTTTTTTCCCATTTTTTCTATTCTACCAAAACTGGTGAGTGAATCATATTCAAATTATGCAAGACAATAGGGATCCAGTAAATTTGGAATAACATTAGTGAAACAGGGAAATTTCTGCAGAATCCATTTGCAGCCAGATTGACTCACACTTTTAAACCATTTCACAGCCAAGACATAGACAACCTCTCATTTGGGCCGTAATGGCGTAATGGATAACGGTACACATGAAATTCACAAGCAATTACATGACTGACTGGTAAAAGAAACTTCAACACAACAAAGATTAAACAGAAAATTACTTAAAGTACATTAGTCGGACAGGTTGCAATCATGCTGCTATCTCCTCTTGTCTGTCTAATAGGTCTATATTTAATGTTAGCAGAGCAGCGCATCTCAATACAACACAGATGGCCACAATGTACTTTGTTACATGAGTTACACATTTGGGGAAAATACGGTCAGTAAAATTTCATGTTTTTAGCACAAATATGCATGTCGGTATTTGTTATGGATTGTTTACCAGCCAACGTTGATATGACATGTTTTAATTGTGCAACAGAAATGACGTAATTAACGGCACTGAGATATGTATGGCGTTATATAATCTTCTATATAGAGCTCCCTATATAATGGGTAGGGAGTGGTGAATGAGTGAATTATTTCTGACACAGCCATTGTCACTGTTAGTGAGGGAACTTGTGGGATAGCACAGGCTGTCAAATCATTTCTGCAAAAATTGTCTTACCTTACCGGTGTGCTGCCATGTTTGTTTACCATGTAGCTCTGCTTTCCAAAGCGCGGCCGAAATATATCTCGCCAGCTCTAGATAGCCCAGCTGGATACTACTCCAGGTGGAGATGTCTCGTCCTCGGTCACATCCAGACCTTGAAAATAAGGCTGCAACTTCTGTGGGCACTGGGGCACAGCATTCACAGGTACACCACCAATGTCCAGAGCTACGCAGCCTTGCAGCAGCCATTCCTCCTCTCTCGTCTTCTACCTGTTGTGCCTCTCTCTCTCTCTCTCTCTCTCCTCCTCCGTTCTTCAATTTCACGAAGCTCTTCGTCAGTGTATTCTGGCTCAAATAAATAAGGGCGGCCATCAAACTCTGCAAAATCAAATTCCTCCTCCACAAAGTCGAAGTCCGGCAAAAAGTCAGCCATTATTCTATACATCTTTCGTAAAATAAATGAATTAACTTTTCAGGCTACTGTCCGGTTCTGCCTTCCAGCTGTTGCTGCTAGTTCTCGTGAGATTTCAGGCACAGTATGAGATCGCTGCTTGTTCTCGCGATATTTTGGCTGCGCTTTGGAAAGCAGAGCTAGATGGTAAACAAACATGGCAGCACACCGGTAAGGTAAGACAACACGTTTACATGTCGTTTTCTATATGTTCTCTGACATTTATCCTAACGATATGAGGCGATCTTTGTGGAAAAAAAAGCTTGTTTAGTGGACTAACTTTGCACTTGAAGTATGCCCGTTCACTTACGTTTTAACAGGTCTGACGCTACTATGCGCCCCGGCTGTATCTAGGCTAACGGCTAACATGCTAACTATTATTTTTATGTCATTAGTCACTAGAAACAAATTTAGGACGATAGGAGACAGGTTGAAATGAACCGAAATTTCCCTTTAATAAAATGTAAACTGGTGAGTTACTGTATATAAAAAAAAAATCATCCCCTTTCCCTAAGAGGAAATTAGCTATAGAGACCAAAACCATTTTTGTACAAGGCTGTAAACATGTTTATTTCTGCTGTAAAGTTTGGCACTTGAACATGGAGGTCTATGGAGGTTCAATAATTTCTGGAGCCAGCCTCAAGTAGCCATTCTTCAGCCCCCAAGGTTGCTGCTTGGCATTGTCACATCACATATGTGAGGTGAGGTGAGGTGAGGTTATGTGACGTGACCTGACCTGATTTAAAATAACTCAGTGTTGACTTTTGGTTCCACACAGGACACAAACAGCAGTCTCCTGGGTCAAAGTCCTGCATTTGTTTGACTTATCCATCTACCCTATTTACCTCCCTACTTTGTCGCTCTTTATACCACCTGAGTGCCTCTTTTGTTCCTGTCATAGAGAGGACAGCCTGCAGCATATAAATCACATGATCGCTGCCTACTGGCTCACAACTATGTGAATTTTATATGCTTGTTAGTGCATTACTTTCTGAAGGTATTTCAATCAGGAGAGACAGAAGAATGAAGAAAGATAACATTCATTCATTCAGATTGACAGATGATTTGTGCTGAGTCTTTAGCTCTTGGACACCAGAGGGAGATATTTTATGATTGAGGGACATCTGAGCAGCAGCAGGATAAATCCCCACATAGAGTCCAGACACTGGTGGTGGTCATGACTGATGACTCTGAGGCTGCTGACTGCTGAGGCAGATGAGGCTGATGAATCCGTAAAGACTGGGTGGTGATGGTGAGGTGAAGGGCGCGCACGACTGTAGCAAGAAAGAACTACAGCAGAGAGAGAACCATATTTAAAATGAGGACCAGTAAGATGATAGGCTGACAGAGAAGGTGTGTATCTGCTGTTGGGTGATCGTGAATCAGCTGATGACTCAATTGACCTACCCAGACGATGACACCTAGAGATAGTGAGTGAGCATATGTGCAAGGGGTGAATGGCAGAGTGAGAAAGAAACTCATAGCCTGAGCATAAAGTGTTGTCTTCCTGACTGAACTTTCGCTACAGATTCATATATACACACAGTAAATGAGAACAGCCTGACAACAGCCACTGCTTTTTACCAGCTGGTAATGGAGGTTTACACTGTCTCGTGTCACTCCTCACTGTGCAGGCACCCTGGCGCAGCAGTAAAAAATTCAAACATCTCCTGCACGCCCGCAATTTTCCACTAAAAGTTATTTTCAAACACCGGCTTGATGCAGAATTAAATATGAAAGGTCAATTTACATTTCACTGTTTTGAATTAGGTGTAATTACCCTACCCCCCAGACTTAAGTCATTTTTAAAACCATGGTAAGAAATAATGTCTTGTTCAGCTAATCAATGGCCACTTTAAATTAGCTCATTACCAGTCATTAACAGCAGGCATACAACTCCCGTTGTGTATTTGTTGGTGTGTATGCATGTGTGTGAAGAAGACACACTCTGTGGCCAGACAGCCCACACACACACACACACACACACACACACACACACACACACACAGTGACACAGCCACAGGAGCATTTTGGATGCCATTGTTATTCCACTTAGCTGCACAGAAAGTAGCATCCATTGGTCATTATTAATACACAACAAAGCAATTAGCAGATAATAACTTCTGAAATGTTGCCATTGAGCGCGATACGATCCCTCTGGACCCAAGAAACAGTTGTAAAATAACAGAGCAATGATTTGGGAAATAAAACAATGCTTTTTCATTATTTTATTGACAATGACTCTGTGGGGATTTCTCAACATGAGCTATTACAAATTTATACAAACCTAAGATCGAGTGAAATATAATTTTACACATCAGTGTTCTCTGATAAGTGTTTGGCTTACTGAGTGTTACAAATGTCCTTTCTTAGATAAACCTTTAAAGAGGTCTGTATTTGTTCACTTATTTTTGGAATAGTGTAAGAACGCTTTGCTTTCATATGGAGTATTGTCAGGAGATCGAAATGACTCCATGTTGCTTTGGCGTCGACAGTGCCATTGTGTATTTCTGCAAAGAACATCTCACTCCTTTTTTATGGTGAGGCAGAACTCCCACCAAGTGATGAAGTCCACTGCTGAGACCACTGGTGTTGCGCTCTTACCACCAGAACTGTCTGTTAGAGGGTGCCTACACGTTTCAAGCCAGTGTTCTTCTGCCCGAAACATAACGAGCTCTGGGAGCATGTGGAGGCAAAGTGGCAAGGGTGTCACAGCCCATATATGGGGTTTGCAAACTTCACTAGAGTGGAGGGAGAGACTGTTGTCCAGTGACAGGGTACTGCTCAACTCATTGACATGCTGACAGTCTGTTACCTGGTTCTGTGAAGTGGCTGGGGGATAAGGGATATACTTCATGTGAAGGACAGGGAGTTGCACATACTGTACTGTACCATATGGATGGAGGGTAGCCCCAGAGTCTGGTGCTGCTTGGTGTTTCTCCATCAACAACACTGATATAGAAGACATCGATGTCAGCTGAACAGTTTCCCTCAATTTCTCATTTGTTAAGACAGTTAACAACCTTAAAATGAAATTAAGCACTCTGTTGTATCAGGGTGAGCATGAGCACTGCATTTTAAAAGTCTGGCGCTATCCATTTAGAAGTGGTGAAATTTAAATGTTTTGTGATGTTTTGCCTTTTATTTCATTTTCTGTTGTCTGCGCTGACAGATAGCGAAAACATCCTCCAGTCTCCGCTGGTTAGCTGGCCTTGACTGCTCTGCACTGTGCACCAGCTGGGTAGGGTGGAAGCTATTGGTGCAGCTCATTTGAAGATTACTGCTGGTAACAGTGTCCCACTGGCGGATTGGTGCTGCTGCAGAAACATGGTGGCCACCAACCAGTTTGTTTCCATCCAGGTAGCCCAGTGAGTAACTGGCTTTATTTTGAGCTAAAAAAAAAAAACCTTTGCAACGTTAGCACCATTAGCTGTGTTGACACCGCTAATGATGCTGACAGAGCTAACAACACTAACATAATTAACAGCGCTAAAAGGGGTATGTGGCTTATACCGGAGGGAAAACTGGCAGGGGTGAGCACAGTATTGGGTCAGGATGGTGTTACTACCAGTGATCTCAGAATGAGCGGCTTCCACCAGCCCTGGATGGTGTGTAGTGCAGTAAATTGAACGGTAGCCAAATTAACCTACAGACCAAAAATGCAAAACCGTTGGTTGGTGGCTGACCAATTCACAGTCAACCATTGGTGAAGCTGCATAAATCTCCCCAAATCAGTGTCACAGCACTGGGCGTAGTCCCCAAGATTCATCACCTGAACATCCCCTTTGAAATCAAAGGTCATACCCTATTCAGACTTATAATGAGACATATTTCAAATTTTAATCAGTCTAAATAAGTCAACCTGACCCGGCTTCTCAACCCCTCTCCTAACTTGGGTGAAACACATGATGGATATTGGGTGAATGGGCATTTATATTAAGGATGGAAGATCTGTTTAATGATGTTTAAACATTTAAACATTCAATATTTTTGTATGTAAAACGTACGTCTCTACCCCTAGTTGAGACCTGGAACACCCCATTCAAAAGTGCAGCCCCCATGGGGTTGAGCGTACTCATTGGCTGAGAACTAAATGTATAATCTAGTGGTGAATGCGGAAAGCCTGTTGGAGAGCTCTCCCTGTGATTATAGACGAGTTATGATTTGTAACTATGACTTCATATGGTCATAAAATGTTGTGATTGTACAGTATATATATGTAAAAAGTCTATATAATTGAAAGATTTAGACCTTAACTAGAATTCCCATGTAGTTGTTTTGACATGTGGACAGAAGGACTTGTCCCTGAGCTGTAAACTCAGTGCAACCAAAATCAGTCAAGCTATTCTCCCTGTTTCAATCAATCCCTCTCTGACTGTCTCTTTTTCTGTTGATGCAGCAGTGTTGACTGATGTGTCCTCAGACTGACCCATGACGTCAATATCCCCTCTGTGTCTTTACCTTTCTCTGCCCTTTGACATCTAGTTAGGCCTGACCTCATCACGACCCCACGACACGGCCCAGGCACATTCGCCAGTGGCATACAACTCGCTTCATTACTAATAAATGTAACCCAAAATGAAAAACTCATTTGGAGAGTCTAATTCTTTTCTGAGCGCTCTGTGGCACTATTGTTTTATGGGGTCAGCTAATCTGGCACATTTAGAGATGAGCAATTATCCCATGCTCAGCCTGTGTCTAACTTGGCGAAGAGAGAGAATAAAGAGAGGGTCAGAAAAGGCCAAGTTATTTCTCATGAGGTCAGCAGGTCACTTGTTGACATTAAATGTGGATCAGAGAATATCTGATGTGTAAGGTGCGTTCCACTTGCAGTTAATGACCCGGAACACTTGTGAGAAATATTGTTTCAATACGGCGCAGTTCGTCTTTCTGCATGTTGTTTTTTGACGCTGTGATTTATTTGCTGTCTTCATATTTCTGTCAGAGTTCCAATTCAATCAAACACATACAGTAAACGTTCCCTTCCTCACACATAGTGGTCTCCAGTGAAGGGGAGACCTGTGTGTGTTGTGTCAGGCTTTGTGTGTGTGCCGACCAGGAGACAGACAGGCCAATTACCCTGCAGTGGCACTTTAAGCCAGATCCCCCAGCAGATGGGTCACAGGGTGGTGGGCTAACCCAGGCTTGGCGCACACTGAGGGGGATATGGAGGTGCTCTTTGCACTCTTGTTCTGTCACTGAAGCCCAGCCTGGAACAACAAGGTCAGACACCCTGTCCTCTTAATCTGCTTTAGAGGTGGCCAAGGGCTCCTCAACACATGACATGCACACACCTACATATACGGATTGTTATGAGAATTATATTCATAAACAAATATGGGTAAAGATTTCCAAATATATATAGCTAGGTCTGTATACACACCTACAAGACACACAACTTGCATGTTAATATGAGACTAGTCCATACCCATTGGTAGCTTTGTCACCTTCTACCTATGCCAATCCTCAATGCCTATGTGCAGTTTCACATAGATTGACCACGTCAGTGAATAGAAAAACATGGGACAGACAGAATGACTGACTGACAGAATGACACACTGACAGTTTCCGTGATCATGTACACCATACCATACCATGACTTAGTCATACCAAAAATTAGAAAACAAAAACAACAACATTGGTCCACAGGGGGAGCCACAGTGAACAGTCGCATTTTAGCTATTTTTAAGCATTTTTCTGTTGTTATAGCGCCACCCAGTTGCCAATTAGAGTTAAATTTCTCCAGTCACCTTGAGGCGTCCTGTTCTACATATCTACCAAGTTTAGTAAAAATCCGTATGGCGGTTAGGCCTAGATAAGAAATTAGCTCTCTAGCGCCTCCATTTTGTTTGATGGGGTCAATAATGGAGGGGTCCCCTCAGATTATGTGTGGTCATATGCCTACAAAGTTGCGTGGTGATGGGTGAAACCCTTGAGATGTTATACACCTTTATGTGATGAGCCACACCCTCCGCAATATCCATTGCCTTATAGAAGCTCAGTTTTAGTAAGTTTTCCAACTTTTGCCAAGAGGGAACTTTAGATATTGGTCCCTAGATTATGTTCACCCAGTTTCATGCAGATCGGTCAAACTTTCTAGGAAGAGATTGATTTGAAGTGTTTTTCAAAAAATTCAAAATGGCAGAAAATCTATATAACTGAAAGTTATGGGTTCTTGAGGCAGATTTGTTCCTCATGACGAGAGGCATCTCTGTGCAAAGTTTCATGTCTCTACGACATATGGGGCATGAGATATGCCCATTCAAAGTTTGCAATTTCAATCAGCTGCTATAGCGCCCCCCTTTGGCCAACTGATGTAATATTGCTTCATTCGCATCCTCCCATGACCCTCTACCACTGTGCCAAATTTCATATGGATTGACCAAGTCAGTGAGGAGAAAAACGTGGAACAGACACACACACACACAGAGTTTTTGTCATTATATAGTAAGATGAACCATACATAGATGCATGGATCTGAACCAGTGTATGTACATGCCCATGTGCACATAAAGACAAATCCAAAAGATAAAAAAAATTACATACCAAAACAAACATACAAAAAAAATTGTAACACGAGGTTGCACGCGCACACACACACACACACACACACACACACACACACACACACACACACACACACACACAGCTGTCTGTGAGCAGCATACTAAACCAGTTTTTTAACTTTACCATTACCTTATGTTCTTCTGCTTTGTCCTAACCAATGCCCTCTCCTCCACACTTGGCCTCTCCCCATTCCCTCATTCATGTCTCTCCTCTCTCCCACTCATTACGAATGCCACCTCCTCCCTCATCGTCCTGTGCACCTTTTCTTCCGCTTTCTATTTCTTCACTTCCCCTCTTACTGTCTCACATATCTCTCTTCTCTGGAAAAAGGAGAAACAGAGAAAAGGGACAAATGAGGGGATGGGAAGGGAGGATACAGTCTTCTGCTCTATGTGTGAGTGTTCCTATTTCTCAATCTGTCTGTGGGTGCGTTTGCTTTTGTTTGTTTCTGTCTGCCTTTACAGTTCGACGTCACTTTGGGCAGACCAGCAGGCCAAAAGCGGCAGCCTGCTGAGGCCTGGAGGCACTTCGAGCCAAACATAGAAACATGCAGAGCAACACGGCAATCACACGCCATTTGTCCCTCACTTCCCAACAAGGTTAGAGCTATTATAAAGGAAAATAAATAAATAAAGACAAAGATCGCTCGCGGCTCTGTGCCCACACAAAAGGGAATGGTTTTACATTTTGTCCTTTTTTTTGTGATTGAAAACAAGCGTGTTTCCTTGCCAAGCATTTTCTTCCAAGCAAACCCAGTGTACCAGATTGTAATTGACTATGTGGCCCTCCATTCTCCCTGACATACAGGGGCAGTAACAACCTCCCCCCTTAAATGCTGCATTGCTTTTTTGATCTTTGTTTTTGGGTAAAAGTGGATATAGAGTTTGTTGCTGTGGCATTCTGGTGACGCCATGTGTCTGCCCTCTTTTTGCTTCCAATACACTTCCTGTGCACGGCATGTTTGCCATCTCACCACTTGTTTCACCCTCCATTTAGCCATTAGTTTATATCAGATCTTTTCACGGAACACCAGTGCAGCAACTAGGGCTGCCCCCACTGAAGATTTTTTCTAGTTAACCAGTAGTTATCATTTAGGGCCATTAGTCGACTAGTCGCCCACATGTTTACGATATTATTTAATTATTGAATAATATATTTTGTGCGGGGCAACACAATGGTTTGAGTTGAAGGTGTGAGAAAGAATAGTATCAGTAACATTGTTAACACTGTGCTACATTACAGAGAAATACAAACCGTACTAATGAACCTTCATTAATATAGGCCTATATTTTATCTACAAGTGCACGTCACACACTGAGCGAGCCGCCTGTTAATGACGCTGTGGGCAAAGCAGTAATGATTGTGCTAAGTGGCTAATGGGCATGTAGCTACTTCCATGTTTCAGATGATACGTCATGTTTGTAGTCGACCAATGAAGATGAGTTTACATATCACCTTGGGTTCGTCCTTCACCTTCTCAAAATGATCCCACACTTTGGATTTCCTGCCCGATATGTTATTAACTAGCCTGTGGAATAACCACAGGTACCAGCCCTGGAAATTAGGGGCTGTACACCTTAAGCTTTCCCTTAAAATCTACATATTTAAGATAATTTGCACAATTACATTAATACATGTGCATTTGTACACTAATCTCCATTCTTCCTCATCCCCTTACACCTCTAACTTTTTGAGCTCCATATTTTGCCATGGGTCAGAGTTATTCAGGAAGCATCAATTACTGGTTGACATTAGCATTCATCCGTCCATCCATTTCCCATGCCTGCTCATCCTATGCAGAGCACACACTGGGCCAGAGACTGGGTACGAGTCGGACAGGTCACCATTCTGTCACATGAATAACACATACACAGTCAACCCTTCACATGTATGGGTAATTTAGAGTCTCCCAGTTACCTCAACTGCATGATTGGGAGAATGAGAGACAAAGGCACCATCCAGAGTAACATGGGGACAACATGAAAATTCTATATAGAAAGACAGCAGACAGCTGGCAGATTTAAATCTGAAGGCATGCTGTGAGGTGACTGAGCCACCATGCTGTCACATAATTATTCACATTATCCATATATAAAAACCTGGAGCGCAGTATGTCCTTTAAATCAGAATTAGGATAAGAAGACATACTGTATGCGTCATATGCATTACTCAAATGGCTCATGCTGTATGTATCACTCCTTCATAAATCGGGCATAATGTGCTGGATCAAAAAGTGTCAAACAAAAGTCACGGCATCTCTAAATCAGCACATTTAATCAAATAACCCTCAAAATTATGGCAGTGCACGCACACACACACACACACACACACACACACACACACACACACACACCAAAACACTGCAATCAGTGAACACACCAAGCATCCCCTGCCTGTCGTCTAAATAAACAGAGTCTGTCTAAGCGTATGTGCCGCATTGAGCCGATACTATAATTAGCCGCCTAATCATAATCATTGTTACATTTCACTCGTTCACTTCCTGTGCAGGGGGAAATCTCAGTCCAATTTACATCATTAAAGTAATTGCCCAACACTTGCTAATGCACCAGTTAATGCCAACTTATGCCAATCTAGCTTCCCTGCTAGCTCTCATTTGCCATGATTAGCCACTGATGCTAACTGAGCAAAACGGTGGGAGATGCATCAAGAGTTGCATGCTGGCTCTTACGCTGAAAATATGCTGTAGTACACAAGCACACGTGAAACCAAGGGTTTTCTTTTCTTATGTGTGAGCCATGTTGAAGCTTGTTTGCAAGGAATAAAAAAGTTTTAGTTTTTATCTGGAGGGGTCTCAGTCATCACTGATGTTCTCCTCTACTACTGCATGATGTGATACTGCACAGTCATTATCAGTGAGAGAGAACATTGATTTGTGCATAGTTATTTATCCTTACGGGTGCTTTCACGCCTGCACTGTTTGATTCGGTTCAATTGAAGTTGAGTTTGTTTGCCCCCTAAGTGCAGTTCAATTGGGCAGGCGTAAAGACAGCAATCAGACACAACCAACTACACCGAGACCTTCTTGAAGAGGTGGTCTAGGTCCAGTATGATGTGGTTCAGTATCTTGCTCAAAGATATTTGGGCATGCAGACTGGAGGAGCCGGGGATCGAACCGCTGATCTTCCGATTGGTGGACGACCTGCTCTACCTCTGATTAAACCTGTAAATATACTTTAATGGGTTAAATTGATGGAGTTCTCCTTTAAAGCTGCACCCTTCCCTGTATTAATAACATTTTCATTTGACAGTAGTTGGTAGAAGAAGTCAGGAGGTGCTCAGGTGGTAATTTATCACAGGGAAATATGTCACTTCAACAAGACCAATGAAAAAGCAATGAGTCAATAATGGAAGCCTAGCATTAACTCCACTTTGTGTTTTTGTTAGATAGCTGGACGTGTCGTTAATCACATGGTGACACGGGGAAAAAAATGAATATTTGTTTGTTTGCCACTTATTCATCATGTGTTGAAGTGAAATGCTGTACCCCTCATTGTACCGCTGGCATTTACATTTTGTTGGCCGTTTGAAATCAAGTTCATAGTGATGTATTACAGAATTAAATAACTTGACTCAGAGAGCCTGGATGTATGATTCAATCTGGTTTATGTGAATCTTAACAGTCTCATTTGGAGAGTAGGGACAGGCTCAGCTCGTCCTTCAAGTCCTCTGAAGGACCCACACTGACAGCGCGTTTAAAGGACCTGACCCCTGAACTGGAGAGTAGCATTTAACTGAAAGGAAAACAACTCAAGTAGAGCATGCAGAGAGGGACATGTCTAACAACTGGTGCAGCAAATATTCTGAAAAATTAACACAGCGTATTGATACAATTTCACGGTGAAGCCACTTAATTTCAATAACACTCAAACAGCGAGTGTGTTGCTTTCAGTGCTCTGGTCGTTGACACTAATTACTGAGTCATGTGCTCTTTATGGTGCCGTAAAGCACCAAGGTAGGCTTGTATATGTCACTTAGATTTATTTACAATTGAATTAATTGCATATCTATATATTCATAAAATACCCATGGGTATCACACCAAGCGCACACAGCCAAACACACACTTTTACTGTGGCAGACATGAAGCAATTGCAGAGGGATTCACCATAAATTTTCCTGAAACTTTCATTTGAAAACTTTTATCATGTAATCATATTTCTTTTTTTTTCTATAAATACAGATATTGCAACTGCCGCTGTTCAGTGATATCTTCATCATTTCCTCAAACTGAAAACTGTCCCATACCTCTCTAGCTTAAACGATACCACTCGTCCAGGTGATGTCCTTTGGGTTTTTGAGTCTCTTTCAGAGCCTGGGGGTTCTCTTGGGTGGTGTCTGTCGTTCTGTGTCTCTGTTTAGAGAAGAGCCAAAGATGGAATGGAGCTGATAATGATATCTTGCGTAGGTCAGGGGAGAGAGCGGGCGGGAGACCCTAACCCTGAATGTCTGTTTGGAAGAACAAGTGCTCTGCTTATGGTCAATTAACCTTGAGGGCTATTACTGTGTGTGTGGTAAGTTCAGCCACACACACAGGGACAGATAGAGATAGAGGGAGCGAGGACCCCTGGAACTCGGAGAGGAGTAATTTACTGAAGACAGGCCTAACCCCTTTGCCCTCATGCTGTCATTCTGTTTAACAGCAGCTGACAGGGAAACACAAATGTACACACACCGACCCATTTTGTCTCTCTTCTCTGCTTTGTTGTCTTTCTTTCGTGCAAAATTTTAAGACTCATGCAAACACAAATCCTGGCTTTTGCTTTTATGACACTGATGTGACCTTAATTCCATCCATCCATCCATCCATTATCTATAACGGCTTATTTATCCCTTACAGTGTCAGGTGCGGACTGAAACAGATCTCAGCTGACACTGGGTCAGAGTCAGGGTACACCCTGGTCTTGTCTGCAACTCCCCTTTGCTAAAGTATTACAATATTTCCTGGTATTTTGAAATAAGAGACAGCAACATTCAATTTCCAGGAACACTGGACCTGACCCATAGTAGTGTTGTGTCGTTGGTTAACGAATTGTTCAAAAGAACAAATCTGTTGAGTGAACGTAGTGAACTGAATCACTTCCGGAACTGATTCATTCATTTCTCAGTTCAGCTGAGCTCAGCAGCGAGCGTGCAGGCCAGGAGTGGAACTGGCGATTCGGTCCGCGTGAACGATGAATCACTCGCGAGTCGTGATGCAGCCAGGGTGCAGGGAGGGGCTGCCTACTGCCTGACAAATCACTCAGTGAACGAATCCCTTGGTGAACGAATCACTCAGCAAACGAATCACTCGGTAAACGACATAACCCGGATCCTTGAGTGATTCAAATCATTTTTTCTCAGCGATACACTTTCATAGGGACCGTTTTCTCCAAGCTAACGGCTAATGTAGCCAGGAGTCAAGCCACATGAACACAATCATACACCTCCCCATTGTTTTAACAGACTTAGTTTCCAGATAAACAAACTTAAAACGTTAGGCTGGCCAGTAATGAGACTCACCAGTGCAGGGCAGACGCAGCAGCAGCTCAGCCGTGTATCAGTTCAGTGAGTCGGACTATGCAGCACACAGTCAGGGCTCCTCCCGCCAAGCACTGAACAATTCGGTGAACGAATCTTTTGAACAGATCTTTTTAATGAACTGATTCTAGTGATTCAGTAACATCTAAAGAACTGCTTTGCACGTCACTAACTCATAGACTTTAGTGACACCTTTCAGACAGCCAGTCACCCAAGTTGCCCCACCCTTGTACTGTATATGTGCAGCCTCAAGCTTCAATAAAATGTAAACTAGGGCTGGGCGATAAAATGACTATGTACGATGTTTTCAAGCATCATTATAGGGTCAAGCTGTATTACATAATGTGTAGATTTTTAAGTGTTCAAAACTAAAATGGATTTAGACCTACTTGATACTTTTATACTTATGTCATAGTTTTGTGCGCTTTGCTGCAAACCTTTAAACCCCTGTAGCTCCAGTGCTATGTGGAAAAAAGTTAATGTTTATTTTATATAATTTTTCATCCACATGTTGTGCAGCTGTATATTTTCAAACAGGGGAATAAAATCAAATGTCTTTGTATTTTATTGTGATCACAGTCTGTTTTTATAAACGTGCTTGTGACATCTCAAATTTGGCTTTGGCTTGCGAATGAGCACATGCAGCTCATTTCGAGATATATTGTATATCACCAGTCAGCCTGTAAATACTGAGATATGAATTTTTGTCCAATGTAAACTAGTGAGTTATGTAAAAATTCACCCCCTGACAGTTGTCATGGATGTTGAAATTAGCCTTTGAGACCAAAACAGTTGCTTGTACCAGGCTGTAAACATTTCTGCTGTCAAGTTTGGCATTTTAACCAGTGGGTTTATGGGGTTTGTCTCACTACTGGAGCCAGCCTCAAGTGGCCATTCAATGAACTGCAGTTTTGGCACTTCTGCGATGGCTTCATTTTTCAACCCGGAGGTTGCTGCTTCATACAAATGCTGTTCTGTGTCCTTTTTTATTGTCATCTATTGAGCAACTCAAAGCTAGTCATGGAAATTAAAAGAGCTATTTCTTCAACCATGCACCTTAGTCAAGTATCTGTCTCTCCTTGTGTGTATCTCCAATGCCTCTTTAGAATTAGCCCTCTTTAGATGAGTTTTCTTACCCTATAGAAGTGATACAGGAAGAGAGAGAAGGAGACAGTGGCCGAGGCATAAATGTAAAGAGAGCTCTAGAGAGAGACATACAGTATTCATTTTCCCATCATAACCCAGTGTCTACCCTCGCTGACCTCTGGAACAGTAGTCCTCATAAAGGCTGCATATATTTACAGTATATGAGCAGGGCCTTTTAAATGCCAGCAAGCAGCCTCCCTGATTTATGAGTTGGGGTTTTAACCCCCACTTGTCTCTGTATGCATAGGTGTGCGTGTGTGTGTGTGTGTGTATAATTCTGTGTTTGTGTCCATACCTGTAGGTCTACAACTATTGTCAATGCATTTGTGTGTGTTTGTGTGTGTGTGATTGCGTATATGTGTGTCAACTGCGACCTTGAATCGGCAGCATATCATTGTTAAGCACGGGTGGCCTGTGTTCACCTTTTCTGTAATCTACAGCTTTACTCTGTGTGTGGCCAGGCACAGAGGACTGGGCAGAAAAGTGTGTGTGCGTGTGTGAGTGTGTGTGCACAGGCAGTGCGGTGGAGAGACTGAGGGAATAAAAAATGTATTTATCAGATTTATTGTGTGGTACTCACTGTGTAGAGGCGAGTACACTCATACCTCCACCATAATAAAATTGTAGACATCATAAAGTAGAATTTGCAATGTTCTATAAGATCCATAAATTTAACGCCAAGTTCTTGTAGTCAAAATATCAACACACCTCCTTAAGTGATGTTGCTGCATCTGATGCCAACTATCATGAGGTATTACAACAAACCTAAGCGTATGGCATTGATGTGGACTGGCGTCGTTTGTCAATGTGTGTACGGGCGGCAGATGCCGTCTCCGTAATGATCCAAGTGGAGCTCTAATGAGCAGCACACCCTAATTGATTACAATCGGCAAATCACCCCACCGCAACCTCAACTCCAACCCCATTTCCTCCCTCTGGCTGCGTTGAATCCCCTCCAAGTAAACAAAAGTAGAAAAGAGAGGCAGGAGCAGCAAGCAGGTGGAGACAAAGGGGATAGAGAGGTGCACAGATGGAAGGAGAATGAGGGGGAAAAGCTAATTAGAAAAGGATCATCACTGGGGAAACGAATGAGGTGGGATAAAGAGAAACGGGAACAATATTCCAAGCTTGGATTATGTCAGTTTCATTTTGCCACGTCCAAAAAGTGAAAGAAAAATGACAGGTGGAGACAACAGAGGAGTTCAGAAGACAGAGGTGAGACAGATGGAACAATCCAGTGGACAAAAAGGTGCATATTGACAAAAAACTGCTTCAGTAATAAAGAAAGGAAAAAAAACTGCACCTGAGAGATGTGAAGAGAGTGAAAAGGAATCTAACAAGGCTTAGATGTTCAGCTATTGTCCCATAACATTAAACTCTGATATATCTGCAGTGAAAATGGAGAAAAAGAACACTGGAGCTTACCTCTTCACCCTCCTCCACCCATCTCTCTTTTTCCTTGATCACCTCCTCCTCCACCTCTCTTTGATTCATTCTATTTCCGTAACTCTCCATGTCAGCGCGCTGCATGTGCTGACACATGCTTCTTTGAAAGATGCTCTTGCCAGCATTCCAGAGTAAATATATGAGGAATGTGTGTGATCATTTTACCCCTCCGACTGTAAAATGCATGGCTGCAGCTGATTTAACTGAATAAAGACGACGACACCAGGCACACGCGTGCCCCCACGCATCCACACGCACACGGCGGATGTGTGACATTCTTTGTGGCGTCTATTAAAACGAGCATTGTTGGCCCAGCATTTCTGAAGATGACTTACTCATCATGTCCACGTCAGTCTCAGTCTGTGTTTTGTTTCTCTTCAAACCTTTTCTCTGGCATGCCTAGAGAGACGCACTATCTGTGTAGTAAATTCCCACTTCCCCGAGGCAAGGATGTCTTCCTGTAATCATTTGAATCATTTAGCTGTTATTTTAATAAATATGACTAAGGTAATTTCATCCGTGTGTTTTAAATTGGCTTAACGTGGTTTGTGCAAAAACGTAGTCGCTCGTGACCTGAGTGTAAATCTAGTTTTCCTCTGTCATACATGAATCAAGGCCCCAGATGTTATTATATTCTATATTGTTTGTCTTCCAATTTTGGCAGCCCTTGCTTTCACTCACCGTGCCTGTTTTATCCTTAAGCTGGGAGTACACTGTACAGTTTGAGGCCATTTTATAAATGTTGCCAGTAAATCGCCTGTAATGTAAAGCCAAACTCATAATTTATGTGCTCATGCTGTGCGGTCTGATCAACAAGCTAGATCTGAGTGCTCACACTGTATGTGTTAAATAGATAATAAAAAGGTCCCCCACCCCCGCACACTGTTCTGGCTCTGACAGTTGTCAATAAAGGTTTGTTTGTTTGCTTGTGGAGTTATGGTTTACGTGAGTACAGACAGATGTCCCAAAAACTGTTAATTTTGACAGCTATTTTAAATTTAGTCTTCGTCTTGAGACAAAAATGCTTATTAGTTTTCGTCACATTTTAGTCATTTTTATCGTCCATGGTTTTGTCTAGTTTTAGTCAACGAAAACTCAAAACGTTTTAGTCGACAACTTTCAATACATTTTAGTCATTACACTTACTAAATACATTTTCTTTTTTGTTTTTATCTTTAAACTAATCCAGTGAGGCTCATTAAAAAATATCAGAAATTAGAATGAAGGTGACAGGTTGTATCAACATGTCATTTAGGCACATTTTTTCCGCACATTTACCAACTGTCATTTCTCCAGGAGTGTTTGACAGGTTTAAGGAGTGATTTACGAGCACACACTTACTGATCATCATTTATGGTCTCAAAAACTTTGACAGCCCAAATAACTTATCTGAGACAACTAGGATTTGGACCCAGGTTCATTGTAAAATCTGACTTATCGATCTCACTGTTAAGAAGAAGAAAAATAACTTAATCAAAGCCTGAAATCTTTCTTAATCTGCAACATGTTGGTCTGGAGGTTTAAACTTATGTCCTCTCAGAGTTGGTGATTAAAACTTAACTTTTAATCTCTGTCAGAGAAAACTAAACTGAGTTATGTTTACTTACTTACTGTTTACACACGGCCGGTTATTTATTGCTGAATTACAGATCAAAGCTCGTACCAATGGCTGACGCTGCTCTGGTGCGATTATTTTTGCTGGCTAGCAAAACATCCTGGTGCAGACTATTTACTGTAGTTTGCCAGCCTGTTGCTCATGCTGCATTTCAAGTTAATTACAAGCATGTCTGCTCTTGGTTTTCAATGTCCGATAGTAGATGACAAACATTTTCATTCTGTCCTGTCTTGTCAACAAAAATGAAGCATAAATTTCGTCTTAGTTTTTGTTATCAAGATCTATTTTCAGCTCGTCATCGTCTAATTTTCTTCATGGAAAAAAGGTTGTCGACAAAAAAATGTCATCACAGTTTTTGTCAAGAAATCAACACTGCTCAATAAGAGCTGAAAAGTCCATTTCACAAAAACAGGTCAGTCCATGTTTTTATTACCACTCTCTTTCTCTCTCTCTCACTCACTCACACACACATACAAAAGTTAGTAGCACCAACAAACTCTCTGGCTATAGGCTACACTGTATGGGGATGGACTTGTGGCATTCTGCAAAAGTCTGACAACAGCCGACCAAAGACTGTGACACGTCAGAAATTCATCCAGATGTCCCATGGCCAGTCAGGAGCAGTTGATTGGACTATGATTAGTACTCACTCCCCCCTGTAAACTACAATGCAAACGATGCCCAGGCTCAGATGGTGCAGTGTACACCCAGCTTTAGTGTGGCTGCACTTCCTGTGTACCTGGATCCTCAGCAAACTCCAGCTGACAACTCGGTGATGAGGATGTTCATATTCATCTGATTTGAAACCCCATTATGAAATACTGAATTTTTGGGTCATGTTTGTTGATATCATTCAGCAACACCACTACTGTTGATTGATGGGCAGGATGCTGCCGGTATTTAACATTCATAAAGTTCACGCTTAGAGCGTAGAAAATGATCTATATCTAATGCTCTCTCGATGGAGCTCACTTTAAGGGGGTTTTAGGACGACTCCCCATCTTGTCTAATCATCACTTTCTCTCCTTTATGGCATTCCCTCTTCTCCTTAGGTCTTTATCTGCCTGAGTTTTTTAAGTCTCACATATAACAAATCTGATTTATGGCAGCTTTGCGCTCTTTGCTCACTCTCTTTCCGCTCCACGGTTTGCTTTGTCATGCTTTCTCTTCACGTCTCATTGCATTAACAGGAGATGAGTAAAAGATGTTAAGAGTCCTGATCGCAGACTAAACAACCCCCTACACACATACACACAAATCTTGGTGAGGGTAAGGTTGTGATGTCGAAGTGTTGCTTTGTGCTTTGTGTCACGTAGTCAGACAATGGCTTTAAGTCTCCCGTTCCTGTCCCACATCCTAGCTAGTGCGTCTCTTCACTCTGCCGGCAGAATCATAATGCACCCTGTCAGCCTCTGTCAGTAAACAGGTCTAGCATACACACAAATTATAATAATACTCACTTACCTATATACTACATACACACAGGAGTGTTTACGCACAAAGGCATGCTTATAACCTGCTTGCAACATTTGTGCATTTCTGTCTGTCCTGACGGTATCAAATTCCGGCCTGTCTGTCAGTCAGCAGTTTTGAAGGAGTGTGAGCATATGTCAGATAGTTGGTATATGAGTGCTCTATAATTTACTATTAAAGTACATATGTTTGACTTAAAAACACATTTATAACGCAACAAATATTCAAAAATATTTCCACCCTCATTTCTTTTAAAACACAAATCCCTCCAACGTGATGGTGAGACACAATATACTGTCTTTTCTCTGCGAAACACTTGAAACACATCCAGTAAGGGACATCTGTGGTGGTTAAAATAAGCAGTTGAAATAAAACACTGTGAGTCATGTGGCAAAGTAACAAGAAAACAAGCAGGGGAGGAAAAGTAGAGAAATGATATTGCTGCCTGTTTACTGTAAATGGACAGGCAGCATTTTTTTCCCCTTTTTTTTTAGTCCAGTGATGTCCACTACAGTGTTTCAACTCATTTTTTGTTGTTGAGTCAATGCAGACCTCATTCCTCTGCTGCTCTGCTGAGACATCAACATTCCTATGGCCAGGCTCATCATAAAACGGCACAAAAATACTTTCACACATTTTTTAAAAAACAAACAAACAAAACCAGGAAACATTTTTATTTATTTATGGTTTTATCAAGGTCATCTCAGATCCCAAGTCAATGCATTCACCAAAAACACAAATCTTACGTACAAAGACTGAGTTCACTTTATGGAATACTCCAGACCTTACTTTTATTCCAAAGAACTGCCAAAAAATGCACTTTTAATTTTATTTTAATTTATTTTTTGTGCTCATGGGCCAAGTGGCTCATATTGACACAACAGAACAGTAGTACTCGTGGAGAGTAGGGTTGCCACTGACTAACAATTTTCGTAGTCAGCTAGTAGTAGTCATTTAGGGCCATTAGTCGACTAGTCGCCTGCATGTTTATGATATTAAATTAATTATTAAATGATATATATTTGGCGGGGCAACACAATGGTTTGAGTTGAAGGTGTGAGAAAGAATAGTATCAGTAACATTGTTAACACTGTGCTACATTACAGAGAAATACAAACCGTACTAATGAACCTTCATTAATATGGGCCTATATTTTATCTACAAGTGCACGTCACACACTGAGCGAGCCGCCTGTTAATGACGCTGTGGGCAAAGCAGTAATGATTGTGCTAAGTGGCTAATGGGCATGTAGCTACTTCCATGTTTCAGATGGAAGTACGACATGACGTCATGTTTGTAGTCAACTAGTCTCTATATACAGACTCTACATTCAGTGAATGTAGAGTCTGTAGGCAAACCCCGGAGATCTTGCCTCCGGAAGAAGAGCGGAAGAACCCTGGTTTCCAGTTGTAGGCTGTTTGTAGTCTGCGTGATATTGACCAATCACGTTTGAGCCGGCTGCAGTTGTTGCCAGGTTAAACGGTCCGTGCGGTGAACTAATGAGGTGGAACATAATTGACGTCTCTGCAAACTCTGAATCCATCGCAATGGTTCAGCATATTTACTTATATATAAACGGAAGTTGGAAACGGAAATTCGCCTCCTCTGCTCAAACCAAACTGGAAAGCCGAATACAGCCGATGGGTTCCGAGAATGGTAGTCGACCAATGAAGATGAGTTTACATATCACCTTGGGTTCGTCCTTCACCTTCTTAAAGTGATCCCACACTTTGGATTTCCTGCCCGACATGTTATTACATGTTGTTGTTGTTTTTCTGTGGCTAAGTGACTAATGAAATCTTGGTGCATATTGGGACCAAGTGGCTCATATGGGCACAACAGAACAGCAGAACTCATGGTGAGGGAAAATAACTTTTTTCATTGAGCTCTATTTCCAGTCTATCCAGATATACACGTATGAAATTGTATACTATTCAACAAGTAAAGTTTGCTCACAATCTTATGTTTACTTGTTATTGGCTTTACTGCTCTAAATCTCTTAAGAGAACATACTGTACATGACCACAGACTGTATATAAAAATGGACGATGCATCTCCACGACTGCATATTATACTGAATTCTCATCCATACACCCGTCCAGCCCAATTGTGAACCATGCCATTGATCACAAACACGCCAACTGACACACGTAGCTGTCAATAACGACATCACATCCATTTCTATAGTATCAAATATTAATTTAAAACAAACTTATAAGAAAAATGAACACTTCAACATATATCAGCCTAAAAACAACTGACTAATTTTTTTAACAAGTACTTGAGGTGTTAGTTTGGCCCATGTCTCATCCGCTAACATGGAGGGGATGAGGTTTATGACCTGTACTTCAGCCAGCCAGGGGGGCATCACGATGTTTAGCCTCCACATCTGGGGAGGCCAGAGCACAGAAAAGCACACAGCCAGAGTAATTAGGAAAACATGCACACATGAGGCCCTCTCCATACATCATTATGCTACAAACCAGATACGTTTGAAATTAATTTCGTACACTTGGTATCATACCAGTGAGTTTTGAAGAGAGCGGAGTCATTGACCTCCTGGGTATAGGAAGAGGCTGTTCATGATGGTACAAACTGTGGTCCTTTTTGTAAAGTCAGAGGTGAACAGGAAGCAACTCGAGTCTATGTATGAAAAGAAGCAGGCATAAGCACTCGGCTGTTTGATCCCTGACTCACACTCACATAGACGTAAGTTAAATTGGCCATAGAACAGGAGCAGATCATTATCCTAATCACTAAAAGCTATGGGGTTGTAGTTGTTACAAGAGAAGCATGCTCCAAAACGTCTCTAACTAATTCCAAGGCATAGAAAAAAGAGTCACACACTCTCCCAAACACACACACACACACACACACACACACATATATAACACAGAGCAGAAACTGCTTATCATCTCAGAATAACCCAAAGGACATGAGAAGAAACATGACTACCAATTAGGTCTTTATCTCTTGTCTTCTGCTCCTCTTTCTTCCGCATATTTTTGTTTGCTCTTTTTTTTTCCACTCCTCCCTTTTTTGCTCCTAATAAGATGTTTCATAACACTAGAATAACTCCTCCACCCCGGCTATCTTAGGAGGATCTAATCTGCATTCTCACATGAAAATAATACATCTGACATGGTCAGCAAATTGTTGAGAAGAACCATCTGTGTAATCCACACAGTGTATTGCACTGCCTAACATCTTGAAATCCTGTCATATTCAGGCCTTTTTTTTGTATAAATCTATGACTTTACCCACATACAGTTACGACTCTAGATATTAGGTTTTTTCCAATACAATGAGACTATGGTTGACTTTAGGCTGAATTCGCAAATCAGATGATGTTGAAGATGATTGTTAATCTCAGAGACTTGTCCTCAAACATCAGTTTGCAGCAGGTCCATCCAGCCATCCATCCATCCATCCATCCATCCATTTTCAACCGTTTATCTGATGCCAGGTCATGGGGCAGCAGGCTAAGCAAAGTATTCCAGACGTCCCTCTCCACAACAATGCTTTCCATCTCTTCCTGGCAGATCCCAAGTTGATCCCAGGCCAGGCAAGATATGTAATCCAGAGTTTTCTGGGACATGCCCGAAACACCTCTAATGAGAGGCACCCAGGAGGTACCAGACAATTAGAGATCTCTGCCTTCTGATAGTCTGGGGACACTCCTTTCTAAAGTGTGTTTAACACACCCGAGAAAACAGCCGGCAACAAAGCAATGCCTCTTGCATTTTTGAAAAGGACACGCCTTGCCGGAAATGTGCGCTCCCCCTTTTCTTGTCCGCAAGGAAACAAACACACAGAGAGCTTGAAAATGGATGCTGAGAGACACTCCGTTTTATCAAACGTGTGCTCCGTCCACAACATTGTGGAAATGAAGGACTTAGAGCGACTTTGTGTAAAACTTTTAACGCAGTCGGACTATGTTTACGAGCACAAGAGTTCAGCGAGCCACCGAAGGACCGCCCTGCGGATTTACTATTGGTTCTGCAACGTAGGGAGTTTTTTTAAACTCTGAAATTGTATTCGCCCATCTAAACACAAGTTAACACTTTAGTTAAGCAAAGCATCTAAAGACTGACTTGTGAGTCTACCCAGGAGGCATCCTGATCAGCTGCCTGAACCACCTCAACTGACCCCTTTCAATGTGAAGGAGCAGCGGCTCTACTCCGAGCTCCCTCCAGATGTCCGAGCTACTCACCCTATCTCTAAGGCTGACCCCGGTCACCATTCAGGGGAAGCTCTTTATGGCTGCTTGTATCCTCTACCTCATTCTTTTGGTCACTACCCAGAGCTCATGACCATAGGTCAGGGTTGGGACTAAATCAAAAGCTTTGCGTTCCGGCTCAGCTCCCTCTTCACCACAACGGTCTGGCAAAGCGCCCGCATCCATCTTACGCTCCATTCTGCCTTCACCAGTGAACAACACCCCTAGATACTTGGACTCCCTTGCTTGGGGCAGTTACTCTAACCTGGAGGGGGCAATCCAATGTTTTCTGGCAGAGGATGGATGGATAGATGCACTTACATCAAGTTGGAGTACTGCTTGGAAATGACTTTTGACTAGCAATGGATTGCAGTATAAGCCAAAGCCTCCCAACTCTCTACATGGACCATTTACAAGTCATTCAAATATGATCTGTCAATACTACTCTGACTACAAATGAAAACCAGAACACTTCCGATAACAAAATATAGCCCCG
Organism: Epinephelus fuscoguttatus; assembly: GCF_011397635.1. Classification (NCBI taxonomy): domain Eukaryota; kingdom Metazoa; phylum Chordata; class Actinopteri; order Perciformes; family Serranidae; genus Epinephelus; species Epinephelus fuscoguttatus. The sequence continues at coordinate 14,633,737 of NC_064756.1, forward strand.
TTGCTTACAGATTCTGCAGACATATGCAGATATCAGTTTATAGAGATTATTAGGCCGCAGACCTACCATCTAAAAAGAACTGGTGGATTATTTCTATGAAACTCAACTCCCTGCTGCCCAAGCTGCTTTGACCAGTAGCAAAATGACTTTGATCAGTGCTGTTGATAGGCCTTCTTGTCAGCAGGTCGTGTCTTACATACCAACAGCCAAGTTGTTTTGCCCATCATATTGCCAGTAGCATTTCATTTCATTTATTCCTTTTGACCCCTACCCAGGGTATAAGGGGCAGACAACAAAAAATAACATTAACAAATCAGAACAGGCGGCAGCCAATGCACAGCAAAATAAATAAAACAGAATTTGTGTACATACATACAAGTCAAAGCAAATCAAGAGAAACTATTCAAGATTTTCTTTAAAAGTTTCGACAAATTTGACAAGACCTTTACTTTTCGAGATGACATTAACTTTTGAATCTTATAAATATTTGGATTTGCTCTATAGAACTGTCCAAGCAACTATCTTCTCTCTTTATCAAAAAAAAGAACACACAAGTACATAATGATATTCGTCTCCTCGATTGCCAGTCAAACAAAGAGTACATTTCCGGGGGACATTTTCACGATCATACCTGCGCTCAGAGATAGGTAACTTATGATTTCCACACCGAAACTTAGACAAACAAACTCTTTCGGCAGGTCTTAACTAATCAGATAAGGTTCAAAAGTGAAATCAGTTTTAAACAATTTATAACTATCACATAAAGGGTTACTTTGTAATTTCTCATGCCATCTCTGTAGTTCCATATCAGATAATCTACATTCAATCATTAATTTTAAATATTTAGGGTTCATCCGTCCAGCGTCATGCCATAAGTACGATAAACCACAATCATCAAGAATATTTTTAACTTTGGAAATCCATTTACACTGAAAAATATTGTCATCATACAAAGTCTTGAAAACAATAAACACAGTCGAAGAGATTTTTGCTGTATTATGATGAATTAAATGAACCCAAAAGTTAATCATTCTCATGTTTACCTTTAAATCTAAACTATTTCGACCAAGCTCTCCATAAATAATACAATTTGCTGTGCATTTATTAACATTAAGTAAACGTTTCAAGAAAGATCTGTGAAGCATTTCAGTTTGGTCAAGTTTATGAAATCCCCAGACTTCACTTCCATATAAAAGAATAGGCACTATAAGCTGGTCAAATAACTCACATTGTATATCAACAGGTAAGTGTAATCTAGTAACTCTGTTTTCCAAGGAGAATAAAGCTCTTTTAGCTAGTTTAACTTGTTTAGTTATTGCTTTATCAAATCGTCCATTAAAAGTAAATAACGTTCCAAGATAGTCATACTCAAAAGTAACTTCTAATTTATCTGAACCAAACTTAAATTCTGGGAGTATCTGTAATTTCCCCCTAGAGAAAATAACAACCTTTGTTTTGTCTGTGTTCACAGTTAAATACCAGTTTTTACAATAAGAAGCAACTGCATTTAATGCAGCCTGTAATTCTGAAGGAGTCTCTGCCAGTACAATCGTATCATCCGCGTGAAGCAGGACATATAATTTCAAATATATCCCTATTTCACCATTCATCACATTGCGGCATTCAGTTGAAAAAAGTTGAAGTCCGTTGTACCATTGACTCACATATTTTTCAAAGTCATTTAAATATAGCACAAACAATAGCGGTGATAAATTATCCCCCTGACACACTCCTACATTACATACAAATTGTTCAGATAAATCATAACCAGCTCTAACACAAGATTTGGCATTCTCATAAATATTATGTATCACATTTAATACTCTTCTGTTTATACCAAGTGCAACTAATTTAAACCATAGTGATGACCTATCTACCAAATCAAACGCTTTTTTATAATCAACAAAAGCACAATACAGTCTTTTTTTCTTATACAAGTACCATTCAACCAGTGAGTGAAGAACCAAAATATGGTCAAGGGTTGAAAAGCCTTTCCTAAACCCTGCCTGCTCTTCTCCAAGAATTCTTTCAGACTCTATATAAGCAGTTAGTCTGTAATTTATTACAGCTGTGAAAAGCTTACCAATACAACTAAGTAAAGTAATACCTCTGTAATTTTCAGGATCATCTACTGGTCCCTTGTTTTTGTATAGTGGTTTTATCACTCCTAAACACCAGTCAGTGGGGACTATATCTGTTATCAGTACCAAATTAAAGAATTTTATTAAAATGTTGAGCATTTCCAAAGGGCAGTACTTTATATATTCATTTATAACATCATCGACACCATTTGCTTTTTTATTTTTTAATTTTTTTTACCATTCGCTGTATTTCTTCCAAAGTAAACAAATCATTTATGCATTCATTTGTAGGAGAGGTGACTTGTCTGAGATCAAATTGCTGGTCTTCTGGTGTACAATTATCACTCGATTGCAGGGTTGGTGTGGTTGTGTTGCTTAAGGGACCAGTACAATATGATAAAGGAAGGCCCTTTTAATTAATAGATTAATGAACTGGAAGGCTTTTTGCATGAAGACATGGCATTTTTGTCAAGTAGGCACTTGTGTCCACGTCTCCACTCTGCCAACACAGTGGCCTCATTTAAAAGATGAGGGAGATTTTTTTTTTCTAGACAGACAACCACTGTTGTCTGTCTGAGCATGACCTTGGGGAGGGGTCAGGGTGGTTCTGCTACCATTCACCAGTGTTGGTTTCTTTACACTACAAAGGCAGTGCTTAACTTATCTTGTCAAGTAGTTTCAGTTGCACTAAAGTCAACCTGACCTCAGCCATAGAGTTGACAGACATATTTTGGAATAACATTTACAAGTTTGTGGTATTAGTTGTACCAACTAATACCACATAATGTAATTAAAGTGATAAATGAGATCATGGTCAAAACACCATGGTTTTTCCTTCAAAAATAATAATGAGGCGTCCGCCTCCGTCAAATTGCCGCCTCCATATCTCAACAAAACTCTGATGGGTCTCTTCCTGGAAAGCTTTATTTATATTTTACTTCTTTTAAACAAGCATTTTTAACAGAATTGTAGCATTAATCTGATGTGGCAGCGCTGTATCGTAATCAGCACAGTGCACCGGAAAAGGCTGTCAAAAAGGAAGAAAAGAGCCATCTTTTTTGGTTTACGGCTGGACCTAGGCAATAGTGTTTCCACTGGTAATATCTTTGCCACCACAGTTAACAAATCAGTAAAGGAAACCAAACTTTTTTCTTGCTGTTTGTTGTTAGAGAACATAACTGCCACATATAGTACTCCATCCATCCATCCATTATCGTAACCACTTATCCTCTCGAGGGTCGTGGGGGTGCTGGAGCCTATGCCGACTGACACTGGGCGAGAGGCAGGGTACACCCTGGACAGGTTGCCAGACTATCGCAGGGCTACCATACAGAGACAGACAACCATTCACACTACGGACAATTTTGATTAACCTATCCCCAGTCTGCAGGTCTTTGGACTGTGGGAGGAAGCCGGAGTACCTGTAGAAAACCTATGCTGACACGGGGAGAACATGCAAACTCCGCATAGAAGGGCTCTCTCTCTTGCTGTGAGGCGACAGTGCTAACCACCACACCACCGTGCTGCCCCATATAGTACTCATGAAGTCAAATATTTTAAATTAGGAAGTAAAAAAAAAAAAAAAAAAATTGGTTCTTATGAAAGTGTCTTGTGAAATTGTTTGAGAAGGGATTACTTAAAATACAAATATTTTTCAAATGTTTTTAGAAGTTTAATATCAATATTCAGCGTAGCAGTAGCAGCAGTATTTGTGGTCATATTCAAAAATTAAAGATGAACATTAAGTATCCACAGGATTCACATTAAAGACGCCACTGACTTTCCACACACACAGTTCATTGCAATTTTTTTCCCATTATATAATTATTAGAACCTCTCAAATACATTGCTTGTAAAAAGTGTTTGCTTGAGCCGATTGACGGCCCAGTACACATGCATGTGTATGCACATGACACCACCTCTGCCTAATTTTGAGCCAGGAAAAACCCTGCAACACATAGTTTGAATGCCCATCACAGCAGCTACTGTCTGTCAAACTACAGCACACAACTCTCATAATAATGGAGTGCTAATCAACGTAGTACTATAATAATGTAATGCAATATTCCATCGCAGCTATTGAATGAGGCAAGTGACAATTTGTGCATGCTGATTTGGGATCAAATTTCTCTTCTATCCGAAGCTGGGCGAGTGAAATTGATGCTTTGTAAAAGAGAGCAGCAGACGTGGTTCATATTGTACAACAGCCCATTTCACATGTATCTTTTTCCAGACAGGATCCGACATGTCATACATCTCATACGTCAAGTGTTCATGAGTGAATAGTGTGCCTGCGTTTGTCTCTCTGTCTGTCTCTGTGCATGTACATGGATGTGTGTGTCTGTGCGCCGGCATCTAGAGAGGCATCTAAGAGCTCTTCACCTCTGCGAACACTCTCCACATGTCAGAATCAAGTTGAGCTGTTTCCCCAGATATCCCTGATGAGTTTGGCTCCATCATGAGGCTATCACACTGGAGAGCTTTGTAGAGAGGGGTCATTAGAGCTGGCTAACAAACATGTGCATATGCCTTCTCTCACATATCCAGTGCCATCCAATTTACATGCCATAATGAGATTCTTCATAATATGACATAGCAAGATTATTTTCCTGATGTATTAGAGAGCATGGCTTTTTGGTTTCAAGGACTTTGTTTTCATAGCCGTTTTTTTTGTTGAGGGTCTCATTTCAGCTGCTTTAATGGAGACATTGTATCGCCGCAGTGTCAGGATGTGAATCTACATCAAGTGGACTTCATGTGGTTCGAAAACAGAAAATTTAAGTGATGAACCAGTGGCAGAATATTTGTATTTGTGTTACTCCTATGTCAGATCTTACAGTCTTGATCTCTGAACTTTGCTTTCAGCAGTCCGCATATATTTTTTTTTACACTATTTTTTTTCTCCATCAATATATTTCTCACATCACATTAAATTTTGAATGAATGTCTCTCCTCTTAGTGTCCACAAACGTAGGAGTGCTGAAAAGATGTTTTCAAGTAGAAACACTAACGGGAATGAAACAGGTTGGGGAAAAATGAATAAAAGATGGTCAGAAAGCCTTGTCGATCTCATAGAATATTCCAACTTTCAGCTTTATTCAAATCAAACTCTTCCGTATTTACACAGAATTCTGCATGTCCAAAAAGTCCAGTTAATCAATTTAGTGCAACAGAAAACCTCCTCTGACAAGTTTAATTCCTTTTGTACACAGATCAGACGGATTTGAATCGGGGATGCTGCAAAATCTGACCGAAGCTGTCAGGTTAGAAGTAAAGAGATGGAGAAAAAAAAAGAAATAGAGAAAGGAAAACAGATGGGACAAGAAAGAAGGTGATAAAGAGCTTAACTGAAATGTAAAAATCTCATCCAGCATGTCTCCCACTGCTGCTTTCCTTTCTTTTCTGTCATTCATAGAGGTGTAGAGTCCCAATAGATGCCATCGCTCCATCGCCTTAGGCCAGATGATATTCTTTGCCAATCACTGAACACACACAAACAAATGTCCCTTCCCCGACACCCCCTGAGCACACAGAGACACACACATGCACACACACTAATGAAATTGCCCATTCTTTACACTCTGCAGCACTTTGATACTTTACTTGTTCGGAGGGTACAAAGGTTTTTAAGTATGTGCATCTTAAAGTGCTCCTTTCAAACCAGACAATGCATCTCTCGAGCCGGTCATAGTAACCCCCCCACCCGCCTTCCCATCCCCTCTCGCTTCACAGCCACCTATCACCACAGCTGAGTGACACCAACAGGCAATTACTGCCAGGTGAGAATGTGACACTTTTCACAAATCACTTAGCTGAGAGATTGCTTTTCTATATCCAGTTTGAGATTGTGTCTAGAGGAACAAAAAAAAAAAAACACCACTGCACAAACACACAAAACAAAAGCTCCAACTTGTCTACACACTTTCGAAAGCCCCACTTGCTGGCAGCAGAGAAAGTCAGGTTTTCATGCCATTGAGTAACTTAGAAATTAACAGAATTCTGGATTAATGCACAACATTAAAAATTCCAGTAGCGGTCAGCCCGTCGGGAGCACTGGGATATTTCCTGGTGGCCTGAAGGTCATTTTGGCCTGCTGTCAAAAGCCAACTTGACTTGTGAAAATATAGAAAGCAGCAATGAGTTGACTGAACTGTCAGAATCCATGCATCAGGCACTCCACTCATGCACTTGGGGAGACCCTCCGTTCACAAGCCTCACTTCTACATTTGTGGGATGTGACTGACATCTCGCATACCGATCATCAACCCGGTTCTCTACCAGTAACATTTTAGACAAGTCACCCGGCAAAACAGACAGTCGAAAGAAAAGGAAAGGTGGAGCAGAGATAGAGAGAACAAAAAAAAGAGAAAGGCCATAGATGCAGTGAATGCTGCATAGTAAGCGACATGTTCACCATTAAGAAACCACTAGCTAAACACACACACACACACACACACACACACACAGACAGCGGTTTGCATAGACAGGGGGACTTGAGATAGAGTCAAACTCCAGGCCTGAATTATTGCTTCAGTCCGCCCCTGGTTGCTGCTATTATTCATCATTATTCAGCAACTTAAGGTCAGTGCCTGGATTTGAGAATTTTAAAATAGCATTTCAATTGCACATGGCTCTTGAGGACACTGTGTGGGGTTAGCCTCACACTTGCAATGTCAAGTGCCCCAAATGTGGGAAGAGCAACAATATGCATGCAAAGGCCTTTGGCAATAAAATTTGATACCAGGTAATTGCCTGGTGCCCTGCTACAATTTTATTGCCTACTTGCCAAGTGCTGTTGTTGTCATCTGCACATTGCTCCAAAAAGCAACTATTTATTTAAAAGCAGGTAACAACTGCGGTCAGTAGGGATGCACCGATACCGGCAGCTGACACATACCTACGTCTCATGGCCAATAACCGATCATTTCATCACAGCAAGCTGAGAACAGGTATACACCCAGTCAGATAAGCACCTGCATGGAACTGTGCGGAAAATTGTCATTTCTATTCTTTTGCTTCTGCACAAAGTGGTTGTTGCCTCACCATTTTGTTCCACCTAACGTCACTGCGAGTATGCCCACATATAAACATACAAATCTCCGTATACAGGGATACTGAACAAGGTATACAGTCAAAATGACATGCAGCTCAGCATAGGCAGGTAGGTGCACAAAGCTGAAAGGCCTCTTTTCACTGCATATACACACATCATCCTTGTAGTAGATTTTGATTTTGTGGCTTCATTGTACTGTAATTCAGTTGACGTGTTCTTGGCGTAACCAGTGTAAGTGTTTCTATATATATTTGAGAAGAAATGTTAAGTCTGGGTCACAGCCTGAAAAACATGACATGGTAACACTGAAATACAGAATATGTGAAGACATTTAATTAAAAATACATTCACCGCATTGGATGCCACTTATTTGCATGCCAAAAATGTTACTCAATGCTGTGTCATTTGTTTATTTTTTAAGGGAAATAGCTAAGTGTTGCTGTAAGGTTGAAGGTTGAAGCTTTATTCAGAACACAGCCAATACCTCGGGGCATCCTTTTGATCTTTTCAGAAAAACTTGGCTTTAAAATGTTGGGATCCTCCAGCCAGCCTCAGGCAGCCCTGATTAAACCACCACAGATGCCCAATGAAGGATTCAGACTATTTAGGATGAGTCAGCAATCCACAAGTCAAAACCTCTAAGTTTTTGTTTGTGTATTCATATGCACAGTGATAAAAGAGAGAAGTGAAGTGATTAAAGACCATGATATACCATAAAACTGAAATTAAAGACACCAAATGTGTGCAGATACCCAAAAAATAAAATATAAACATGTGGCTAATAAGGACATTTTGCAAAAAAACTATTTTTACCTTCTCCCACTTCACAGCCCAACAAATGGTACTACCTAGTTCATTGTTTTAATTCTAACGCTGACTCAAACAAAGAAGTAAATTGCCTTCAGTACTTTCTATCACACATACTGCTAATTGGTCTCATTCACCTATTCTCTTAGCTCTCTCGATTACATTTTGTTATTTTCTTTTTTATTCAATTCAGACCTTTAAACAACACTTTTTAAACAATTTTACAGAGTGGTGACTTTCTTTTTTTCCCTCCTTCCTGTGGTATCTGTTTTTATTTTTTATTCTTTCATCTCCAGCACCTTTAAACCTTCCTTAGCCACCACCCCACTCTCTGCCCTCTGCTTGCCTCTCAACTTATGACTCCCATCTGAGGGCTGTTTTCATCCCCACTCCTCTACGTCCAGCCCAACATCCCCTGAGGGCCCCTCGCTGAATTCGGGTAGAGATTGAAAGCAGGAGCTATGGGGAACTGACATTCCCTTTCAATATTTAATTTTTTAACATTTAATCCAAAGCACCACCATGTGCTCCCTCTTTCTGTGTTTCTCTTTCTGTCTGTTCGAGCTCAGCACAGAATCCAGCCAATCAGGCGAGCAGGCTCTTACTGACTGTGTTTTGCCAAATGGCAGGACAATGATATCTTTCTTTCTTGCTTTGTCCATGCGGCACACGGATCCTATTTCAAAAAACTAACTTTGTATCTTTCCCAAAAGCTGTGAAAAGGTGGATGCAATTGACTTGAATTGGCACAAACTGGAGCTGGAAAAAGACAATTTTAGATACAAAGAACTTAAAATCTGTTTTTACATTCAATATTACAGCTAGCTGCAGGGCATGCTGTAAGTAATCCTCAATTTAAACTCAACTGTAAATAAAGCTCACACTGAGTTGACTTACCTGAGAATTGGCACAAAAGACATCTACAGAAAAGGGAAAGACTTTGTTGGACTGGCATGTTATTCCACCGTATTGCTACCTATTCTAAAGCCAAACCCTGTTCTTTGTTCCTAAGACCAACCATGTGTGTTTGTTGTTGAAGGAAAAAAACGTCAATTTGCGGTGTTGTACCAACATAGTGTGTTCATGTGTTTGGCTTAAGACTGTATGTAAACATTAAATTTCCTGTGAAAATGGAAGTGTATTTTGAAAGAAGACAATGCATGTAACAGGCAGAACTTGACAGGGTGTCCCAGAACGTCAACAACCATTGCTACCAGGCTACCTTGCATGCCATATCTGGAAATGGAAAATCCATGACCAAACATCAATGTGTGACGAGGTCGGAGTGAGAATGTGTTGTACTTTTAGCTGTTCCCACCACAACTACGTCCATTTATCTATTTAAACTATTTTCCCATTACTTTTAGCCGACAATTTTGATATATTCTCACTTCCAATTCATCAAATACGTCAGCTTGGTCAAAGGCCCAACACTTCAAACTATGACAATCTCGGTACCCTCTAGCATCAATTTTGGATGCATTTGTTTCTGTGTCAATTTTAATTTCTTACATACTACAGTGTTTTTGAAAATAAACTTCCTTCTTCACAGGAGATGTGGGTTTTATCCCCAAATTTACTTGCTTATTAGCTTTAGAGAAAAAGTCATGGTTTGGGTTAAAATAACTGTTGTTGAGTAAAAGTTGTGGTGTTTACTATGTTAGGAGGAGAAAAAAAACGTCAGGACAGAATCACCAGTCTCCTAAGTTAAAGTCCTATGCTTGTTTGACCAATCCACCACCACTCCCTCTTGCCCTACTTTGACTTTCTCACTCTTTATACTATATAGCCACAGATGGATTCAGAGGTTGTTGAAAGTGCCGTCTGTCTCATGGGTGCCAGGGTACCTTGTGTATCAGTACCAAAAGCTGAGGGCCACTAACCAAGCTGAAATATTGGATGCCTGGGAATAAGAACAAGTACAGTTAGCTATCTTTTTCAGCCAGTTAACTTCTTAGTTAACTATTTCTGCCATCATTACTTTTATCTCTTCATGTCAGCTGTTTATCCATCACTTTTAGCTGTTTAATTTTTCTGCTTACTTGCTAAGTAGTTGTCACACAATATGAATTCTGTTGTGTTACAGCAGACTCAGTATGTCGACATAAATGTATATTATTTAATCAAATACTAATTTGTCTGTTCCAAAGTGACTGAGCTACTCAAGTACCTCCTGGTGGCTGCAGAAGTACCCTTGAGTAAAGGTACCTTTGAGTGAATATAGTGATAGATGTCTCAATTAGATGCCTGGTCTGGTTCAATTTTTTATATCGGAATTGGATAATAAATTATATCTGATTTTAAAAAACGGGTTGTTGGCTACCTCAAATAATATGTTTTAATACAACTCAGTCCAAGATGTGAGTATTGTTTTAATAGCATAAAGTGGTGTTGTGTCGGTATGCCGGGTGCCATCACACTCTCTCCAATGTGCTGTCTGTAGGAGCCAGATCAAATAAATTATTCATAATTGATAAATTATCTGAAGAATAATTTTTAAACAAATGATATTCACACTGGTTTGAATTAACAATTCGATCATATTTCCAGTTTTTGCTAAACAACACTTTTGTGTGAAAGGAATTAAAGGCCTGTCCCGTAAAAACTCCTGTCCCAAATATAGGCCTGTTGATATCAGTGATTTAAGCAAATAATAGCCCAGGCTATTAATTGAAGTTTTATGGTATAAAAAAGGAGGCAGGCTTTCTTACTGTTTGGAAACAAGTGGAGGGCAGTAGAATTGGTAGCTCCATATCTTACCCCCCTCTAATCTGTCTTGCCATTATGGGCTGTAAATAAATAAGGAAACACAAATTGATGAAAAAGTAAACACAGTTCTAGGTATTTTTTCTTTCTGGTTATTATTCATTATTATTATTATTATCATTATTTTTATTGCTTCTTGTTTAATTACTAATCAAAGTTCAGTTATCAGAGTTAAATGCCATTGAAATGAAATAAAAAAGTGCAGCGATGATGAATAATGAAAGCAAAAAGCATTAATAAATGCAAGTAATATATTTTGTTAAGATGATCACCTTTGAGAAGTGTAGTGGGTTGTTTGGATGGTTTGGAGAGAGGGATTACAGTTCATTACCAATACCACCCACTCTCTACCACGCTTGCTGGCATTTAATAAAGGAAGAGACAGAGAAGAGAATTCATAAGTGGTGAGAAGAATTATGTAAAGTAGGAAAATAAGAAAAGGTTGAATGGAGAAGACAACTTTAGGTTTAGGGCAGAGCGCCACCTTGAGATTTCTTTGCACTGATCATTTTGTGCTCCAGAACTTCATTAAATTCAGTTGGTGCAAGGAAAAAAATGGCACAAGTGAAAGAAACAAATTTGCATGGTTTCTTCCTCAGGGCCAAACAGTTCTAGTTAAGGTTTTCTCATTATTCACGGCATTCAGTTCGCACCCCAAAAGAAAGTGATTCTTGTCATGAGTCTTGTTTGAATCATTACAGTCTTAGAAGTGAGAGAGGAGTGAAGGTCTGCTTAGTCAGAAAGCTAATTTTCTGCTCCCCAGTATTGCCATGCATGTACAGTGTCTCATCTGCATAAGGAGAGCTACAAGCAAGGAGGAAAATGAAGGGATGAGTGGGTACATGTGGCTTTTCTATTCTGTTTTGAAATGTATCCTGTTTGGTGGCGGTGTCACAAACAGGGTGCTAGTTCTCATCAACTAAGAAAGATGACAGCCCTTACACTTTTATTATTGATTTTCTCTAGCAGCTAAGTGCTTTTCATAAGGTTGACGGACCTGTTGGGGGAATGGGGGAATGACACTGATTGAATGCACCGATATCACCTTTAAATGCACAACACATGAACACAGCTATTGACTCTAAAACACATCAATTTCATGCATGAAGTTGCAAATAAAAACTCCGTCCAAGGTCACATCCCTCTGGTGTCCTCTACATGTCTATCCCCAAGCTCCTTAGCCAGGTAGACTCCTGCTGTAGCTGTGTATTTGTCCATTAATCTCTCAGTATGCTGACAGTTAACTGTCTGCCTGAGATCCTAATGTATCATCTCTGTGTGGGACTGGGACTGACACAGCCTGTTAGGAAACCTTATAATTGCTGCATTAAAAGTTGCTACTGGAGCCACATGAGCGAGCTAAAACAAACAGAAAGGCTTTCAAAACCTTTAGCCTCTAACACCTGATACGTTGGTTTTATTGGTTTTGTTGTCTGCATTAATCACATGTATTATCTGCTCTGTGATGGTTCGTGAGGTGAGTTTTAAGGTGTTACAGTATCCCAAGCTCAGAGAACATCTTGTCTTAGAGCAGGCTGGTGGAATAAACCAAAAGGGGCACTGTTTGCAAGTGCATTATGTAAGGTGCATAGTAAATCTCTAGCATCAGCTCCAATATAATGCTTTAAATATCATTAACTTCTGACGTATCTGATGATTACCTCAATGAGCCTCTTGTGGCGGCACGCACGCCAACACAGGCTGATAAATTTATCCACACTAGTGTGGGCATCCTCGTGTGCACGCGCGCGTCTGTGACTCAGCGGGAAGTGGAGGTTATTTCGATGGAGCAGTGTTCATTTTTTTCCCATAACACCCTTCAGCAGCTCCAGCCCATATTGACTTCCCAGACTCATCTATTCTCATTTATGAAATGATGTCAAAACTCCATGGCAACCACTCTACCAGTAGCCCTGGGCTTGCTAACCAGAAAGAGGCAGGAAACAGGAGTACCTTTACACACACACACACACACACACACACAGTCATTAAACTGTAACACTAATGGTGTATGACCGGTGTTGAAGTCAGTTTTCTTTACATGAGGGATTAGTGTTGAAACACTGAGGAAGAGGAGAACAGAATACGACAATCATCACTTAGCAGCAGTTCCATGGTACATACCGTGTTCATCTTTCCAAATACATGCCACAGCTGATTAGATTTCCATCTGAGTTATATAACGTGTGACACCCCACAGCCCCTCTTCTGCACCTTTCGGGGAAAAAAGTGATTTATACTGAAAATTGCTTCAACTTTATCAGATTGCTGAAACAAAATTGGTATTCTTTAGCTTGTAGTTTAAGACATTATTGGACTACATCAACCAAGATGTAACATGTTTTCTAAGAAATCTTGCCACAGGGCAATATTGAATTGTGTGGCTGAATTATATTTGTTGCTCATCCTTTTTTTTTTAACATTGCCAAAACAAATCTCTCTAAAGGCCTGTGTCATCAACACTTAAAGTATTAATCTCAAAGGTTTTCATTTAATTAATGTTTGTTAAGACACTGTGTATCCCCAAATGAGGTGACTCAGTAGTAATAACCTATAGACACCCTTCAGCGTTATGAGATGCATCAGGAGGGGACATTTTTGATGTTCAGGGCAACCGCCTTAGGATATAAAACAATAAAGTTTGCATAGGGCGGGCAGATAGAGAGTTGGATTGGTCAAACAAACTCCAAACTTTTACCTAAAGGCTAGTTCACATTACATGATTTTCACTGCAATTCAATCATAATCTTTTGAGTGTTCATACCTGGTGACGTGTGTTTCTGTCATCGGGAGTCTCGCAAACTGCGTTACGACCTGTGTGTGCACACCACAAGATTTCTCCACCGAGTCCTCACCAACAGAGCCCGAGATAACGCGGTGAAGTCACCAAACTTGGAGACATGGAGGCATGGATATTCTTCCTAAGGTTGAATCAGATCTGCCTCCAGGGCCTGGGTCCAAACACAACATGCTCCCTGTGATCCCGTGGATGCCGCCATTGTTGTTGTTGCTTGCCGGCTTCTCAGTGTTGCCAGATCTTGGGAGAGAAACAAGTAACCAGGGCTATGGAAACAAGCCCAAAAGAAGTGGCTAGACCTGGCAACCTTGCGTCTTGTCCTCCTCACGTTGCTTCTGTCCTCCTGCGTGCTGACGTGGGAGGTATCCCGCCTCTCATTGCCTGATGCTCTTTGTCAGTCGTGTCACACTTCTCCAGTTTTGTAGTTTTCGTAGGCTTGCTCACACATGAGGACTTGTCATGGAAGACTATCTGCCAACTCCCCTCCGACCCAAGGTGGCTTTCAAGATCCTCTGCGACGTCAAAATCACGGTGAAAATCATGTAATGTGGACCAGGCTTAAGAGGCCGCTGTGTGTTTCCCGTGTGAAGCCAAAAGTCAATGAAGTTATTTTAATAACATAGTGTGCTAGTATGTATAGCATGCTACACCAATGACGTTTTTGCCAAATGACGTATGTAATGTATATGACGTATGTTGCGCAACATTACATTACATTTGTAACAAACATACCTCGGCCTCTCTGTTAATGCTCTATGCATAAATAAGATTAACAGTCTAAATGAATAGAAAGATTTAAATCATAATCCAGCACTAGATTCATTTGAAAGACCATGGAAAAGGACTGGAAGACATGGAAGACGACCCTGCAAAGATTCTTAATTGTTCAAACTACAGTGGATTTAGGCCTGCTTGATACTTTTATTCTTATGTTCTAGTTTTGTGTCCTGTGCTGCAAACCTTTAAACCTCTGTAGCTCCAGTGCTGTGCGCAAAAACGTTAACATACAGCCCTGCTATTTATTTATTTTTTTTTTTTATTTACATGTTGGGGGGAAAAAAACTGTCTTTGCATTTTATTTTGATCAGTCTGTTTTTATAAAAGTGCTTGTGACATCTCAAATGTGGCTTTGACTTGCTACTGAACATGTCGCCCATTTTGTAGTAAATACCGAGATATATATCGTGCATCACCAGTCAGCCTGTAAATACCAAGATATAAATTTACAACATCAACTCAACGTGAATAAGATTAACAATGATGTCTACATCTGTTCTAAGGTAAGTCGACATTGTGTTTGAGGCAACATATTGTCACTTTGCTGGAAAGAAATATAAAGTTATCTTTAACATCTTTAGCTAATGCTAGCTAAAGTTATCCTAATGTTAGCTCCTAACTGCGTTGTTCATCATGTCACCTTGCTTGCTTGGAGTTTATTAACCTATTTTGTTCTAGTTTTGTACTTTGGTGATCGTACATCATTGTTAGCTGTTGTCCAAAGGGCTCTAGTTAAGCTAACGTTAACTTCTGGAGCTTAGCTTCATTAATTTATCTGTAATCGCAGAGATAACAAAGGTTGGCAAACGTTACGCTGAATGATTCAGTGTAAATAACACCAAACTAACGGAGAGACACTCTTGGTAAAGATGGTAAAATGACCATTATCCTTTTCTCATATTCTGAGCCAAAACCCTTAACTTCAGTGGCACTTTAACTTGTTGTCTTTGATGGCAATGGCAACGAGATGTGGTTCACAAGCGTATGCGCATTAATATATCCCTCCACTGCGTAGCGTAGGCCCTTTTGGTTCCTTCTCAATAGCCATGTTTCCATCAGCCTGTTTAGATGCACATCTAGAAGTATCGCATCGGAAAATTATGATGGAAACGCCAAAATTCGAATTAAAATCCCCTGATTTGCACAAACTAAAATATGTTCGCTTTAGCCGGGTTTTGGTTGTTTCGAAAAAATGTTGATTTGCGAAACGGGGGATGGAAACAGTTATGTTTGAATTAAGTCTGACGTAGCGCGCCTCTCTCCATGGTGATTTCCACACTCCGGGTTGGGAAGGCAGTAATGCATTTACAAGCTGGTTGCCAACCGCCAGAAAACGTAGAAGAAGAAGAATGTGAGACTTGTTTTGTTTGCGCGAGAATTTAATGGAACCACACAGGATTCGTATTTCTTTTAATGCGCACTTCCCAATGATTCAAATCACCTTTGGATGGAAACATAGCTAATGACATCTGATCATCTGATCGTTATGTCCCCAAAAATTATCAGTTGTCCCCTGTGAAATGCTGTGTACTGTGACACGTGCCATAGCGCCGGTCACTGAATGTTGATAGTTTGTCTGAGTGAGTGGAGAGAGACGTGGCTTAGCCATAGGTCAATTGAGTGTTGTGGTTGACATTTGTGGAAAAATTGCTGTAAACTGAACATTTCCTCCTGCTGCAGCTTCACATTAAGAGCATTTAACTGATAAAACATGAGTTGACTTTTATGATGTCGTCATGGGAAATTAAATGTGTTCTTCATGGAGCACTTACCGTTAACGTTCATCAGAAATGTCTCAACAAAACAAGATTACATTTATTTTCGCCATTATCTGATAGCTGATCAGTTTGAAATATTGGAACAAGAAGGAGCAGCCACAGTATGCTGTTGGACGCAGAACAGCGGGTGACAGGCTGCACACATCCAACTTAGCGAGGTAACAAACTCATTCTACCATGCCCTGCTGTTTGCTGACTCACGCTGTGTGCAGCACAAAATCAGATCACAGATGTTCACATAATGATAGAAAAAGGCCAATCATTGCCACACTGCTTTATTAAAACAACAGTTTGTTTTGCTTTCCCGAGAACTCTGTCACCTGTCAAATTAAACCACATCTATTCCCACCAGTACCTGCGGGTGTCGGCAAGTCACCCAGGACTGAAATGTTTGAGCCACTTTAATCTCTATCATGTTTCATGTATTCACATAAGACAAACCCCAGGGTTAATTTCAACACATTCCCCGATCACATTTATTTTGAGCCTCCTGTTCTCCATGTGAGTCAAAGAAGTCAACACATAACACAATTAACAAGTAAAAGCTGGAAAACATCTGAGCACATTGCTCCCTGATAGCACAACTATTTATTTTCTCTCCATATCTTACAGCCTTTGAAGGCTTGTAAATATTCCCCATTACATTCCTGTTGTAATTAATGAAACATCGTAATTAAGGGGTGTAAACACCAAGACATGGTTTGATATGGAAACAAGGAAATCATATTTGCATTTATGTGCAATTATTTTTCCCCTTTCACTATGGTTTCTTCTCCCTATCATAGCCCAGTGTTTTGTCTGTCTGTGTGTGTATGTGCGTGTGTGTGTGTGTTTTCCATCTCTGAGAAAATATGAAAAATATGATGTGGAGAAAAAAAAATATTAATATGTTAAAAACCTTATTACAGTAATCAGCAAGGCGGAGTTGGGGACAATTTCCCCAACGAATGATTTGCATAATTCAATTTCTAGTACACTATCAAAACCCAGTATGCGTTTAATGCCTGAGCAAAAATAGTAATATTTCTAAGTTACTGAAATAAAATTATATTTTACCCCCTTTTGCCCTTTATGCTGTTGCCACAATGTTTGTTAGGGAAGCAGCCTCTACTGTGCTGTGACTGATAATTTCCATTTTCAATGGACTCATTTCAACTAAACTAATTAATAAAATCTTTTTTTTTTCCACTCCTGTCAAAGTTATTAATTGTCCCTCTTGAAAAATTGCTGTCATTAAGTATTCCAGTCTCTATATCTGAGTCCACTGTCACAACAAGGACAAGCAATGCTTAATATCTAACCTTCATCCCAGAGCCTGGTCGAGATTAAATCATACTGTATCTGGAAGGATACATAATTAATTTGGCCAGGCACTTCTTTTCTTTGTTTCTCTTCACTTTTTTTTTCTCTGTCTTTCAGGCCACAGTCATTACTGAAAGAAAGCTTATTTCTGACAGCTAATATTTTACTTTACAGAACAATATTTAGTTGGCAGCCTTCGGTGATTTGATATATGGAAAAGTTAAGTGGAAAGTGAGTTTTCTTAATAAACATCAGAGAATGTGATATTGATGTTTACAGCTGTATTTGTTAGACAGTTTATAATGCCCTGCTCAAAACTTTAAAACTGGAATGTCACATTACAAAAGGAAGGAGGGTGAGTAAGACTAATGATGTACGTAATTATTGGATACAATTTGTTTTAACTGCAAATGTATGACCTCAAACTGAGTAACTGTGTTGGTCTTTTGTTTTGTTTTGTTTTTGTTTGTTTTAAATATAGCAGTTATCCGAAGCAGTCACAACTGAATAAAATATGAATGGCAAGGAAAGAAATTGGATTTGCCCCGCATGGCAGCATTGCTTTTTGGTTTCGAGAACCTCAGTACCTCAGTAATCAGGCAGACAATGTCGCGGCCTGTGGTGAAATTAAAATCACTTTCACAGCCGCCTGTCATCACTAATGTATGAACTCTCACTGCTCGATGTGGATGACTGTCTGACAAGTGAGTCAAGTTATCGACAATGCCTTAAGCCACTGGTAGTGCTGGAGTGCTGTCATTAGAGTTAATGCTGTTTTTTTAGCGACCCTAACAACTTAACTGCACTCTGTCAACACGTGTCAGACACCAGATGGGTCTAGGATATGTGGGATGTGTACTGTAGTCTAGGATGGGCAGGCTCCAGCATGTTTTAGGCTAACTGTTGCAACACTGATTTTGGTAAGGCCCCTATCACAAAGAAAGAGTTTTGCAGGTTGCCAAAATTTTGCTGCGCCTTTTTAATGTTGCCAGGCATCCACCCCATCAGATCCTTACACTATCCTTCCAGTGAAAACCAATCTACCATTAATATATTTTTTCACAGTAAATAGTATCTAGTTCCTAAAATATTCAGACAGAGGGTACCGTTTGTGCCATTTTTTTTTTGAAATTCATCAAATTCAGATTTTTTCAAAGTTTCCCACCAGCAGTGGACATATTTGTCCATGCAAACACAGCCACCCTCTTTCATTCCTTCCACCACCACCCTAAAAAGGTCAGCGTTTTTGAGTACATCAGAAAACCTGTTGACGTCTTTCATGATGTCTAAAAGTACGTACGTTTCTCCGTCCAACCGGCAATGTAAGCGTTTATTTTGGCCCTGAATTTCTAACCCCGTCTTGGCAAACTGCTGGTTAGTTGATTTGTTCACAACACATTCATAATAAGGCACAGAGCTGATCATTAACAGGCAAGAGGCTGTGTGCTGCAAACTAGGGTAAAACCCCAACTGAGGTGCATATTCGCAATGTGCTGTGTACATGTCCAAATAATGCTATTAAACCTCAACTATAACAGGCATGTCCCATTTGTCCTGATCTGAAAATGCAAAATTCAGACAAATGCTGAATTTGAAATATGCAAATGACGTATGCTCTGTACATGACCCTTTTAAAATTCAGAATATTGTTAAGTTCAAAAACACTTAAGGTGTATAATATTCACTGTGTTTTTCAGTCAGTGATTATAACTACATTACATCCAGTGATATATATATATATACATTTCAATGATAATTATAGCCCTTGTGCAGGAGCAGGGCTTAGCTCATCTGCAAAGGTTTTCATTTAAAGGGCCAAAATCCTGTCAGGGTCTGTTACCATTTAAGGGCAAACTTAACTGAACACTCACCACAGTTTTAACATTATTCTGTATACTGGCCAATGCTTTGTCTCAAGTTATATCATCTATCTCCTCTCTGTGTTCCTAAACACACCAATCAGGCATTAGCATTAAAGCACAGATAAAAATGATAGAGTTCCCTCACCTTATCCAAGTCAGTCCATGTGCAGTTGTGTTTATTGGTTGTAGATTTCACTCAGTCTCCCTCTGAAGCTTTGCTGGAGCAGTTTACTAACAACCAGTCATTGAGGATTGCTGACCACTTCACCACTGTAATTGGAGGCATTTGTTTGAAGCAAAGAGTGAAAAGTATCTCCAAGGATATTCACTTGATGTGGAAATTCTGGCAAATGAGAAACGTTAGTGTTTACCAGGTAAATCTGAATCATTCGTGGCTGCTCTGAATTTTGAATGTCAGGGCTACTGATGCTGCAGATGAAACACAAAAAGTCTTAAGAGCTTGAAATAATCAAAAGCAAAACTATCAATTCCCTTTAATTTAAGATGAAAATGTTAGTAAATGAGTTTCCTCAATTGTTGAAGTTGTACTTTATTTCTATAATTAATCTAATACATCTGAGGAAAAAAAAAGATTTATTCATGTGAATGGAGAATATTTAAAGAGTTGATATTTGATGGGGGAAAAAAAGTCATCCTTTCACATCAGCATGATACGCACCGGGTCACTGTTATTGTGTAACAGCGGCCGGCAGGGTCAGGAGGACATGCAGCGGGACATCAACGTCAGTTAAGAGGATGAAAACACTAAGTGGGGCAAGTTGGGGGGTGCTGGATCGGTCCAACAGCCATCTTTTACCTGGAAGGCCGGTGTTCGCTACTCCTAAGACTATAAATCCAAACCCTGTTCTTTTTCCTGAACCCAACCATGTGCTTTTGTTGTCCAAACCCAACCACATATGTGTGTTGGCTAAACATAACCACGTGCATTTGTTATTGACGGGAAAAAAACTCCATTTCACGGTGCTGTACCGACGTAGTGTTTATTTCAAAAGAGACTGTATGCACTTTCACTCCGAAGTCATTGAAATCCGGCGCTTGGCCAGTGACTTGACCTTTAATGCTGGCATGAGACGCAGCCGGTCGCCATTATAGTTTAAAGGGAAATTTCGGCTTATTTCAACCTGTCTCCTATCGTCCTAAATTGTCTTACCTTATCGTCCGGTAAGGTAAGACAACACGTTTACATGTCGTTTTCTATATGTTCTCTGAGATTTATCCTAACGATATGAGGCGGTCTTTGTGGAAAAAAAGCTTGTTTAGTGGACTAACTTTGCACTTGAAGGTATGCCCGTTCAATTACATTTTAACAGGTCTGACGCTACTATGCGCCCCGGCTGTATCTAGGCTAACGGCTAACATGCTAACTATTATTTATATGTCACTAGTCACTTGAAACAAATTTAGGATGATAGGAGACAGGTTGAAATAAACCAAAATTTCCCTTTAAGGGCACTTGGTAATTTAAATTATTTATTTTTCTTAATTTTATATACTTCAGTCAGTAAAAACTAAAACCAAAACCACAACACAACCAAAGACAAGTCTTTACAGCTTAGGAGCCCACCAGCAGAGGTGGCCTCTAATCAGCTTTCCATTTATCACTTTAACCCAAATAAAGTAAACAGGATTATCACTCTGCGACGCTAAAGACCTAATACACCCTCGTCCATAAGAGCATCTACAAAATTAGAAATGTGAAATTGTATTTGTTAATCATATATGCTCACTGTATGTACACAGTGACCACAACATAGCTGACTTCCTGCTCTGACGGCTCAGACAGCCCATTCTGCTCTTAACACTCTGTCCTCTCCAGACTGCAACATCCTCAATCATTTTTTTACTGTTTTTTTTTCTCTTTTATTTATCCTTTCATCTCTGTTGCTCAGCTTTTCGTACCGCATTTGCTATAATGTATTGAAAGCTCCAAAGCTGATGACCCGGTGGCAGTTGTGAGGATTAAACTCCTGCTGGTGAGTTGTGTGTATCTGTGCACATTTGTGTATGCATGCAATCTATAAAAGTGTGTGTGTGTGTGTGTGTGTGTGTGTTTGTGTGTTTGCGTACACACATCATGCAAGCCATTGGGGGATTAGGCTGTTATTGATCCAAGACGGACACAGTATTTACTGGGATAACTCACAAAGTCCCGTCATCATAACTGTCTGAGACAGCCTTCCAACTTAATGAAAGCACTTCCCAAATGTCAAGTGGTTAACACCAAGCTGTAAGGCAGCCATATCAAAACACACAGAGACACACACTGACTCACACACAAAGCTATTAGAATAATTGTCAGCCATGTTGAGCACACCCAACTCCCTGACAGGTACTTGCTATATCTTAAGTCATCAGCCCGTGGAATTATGCATGTGCGGACACAAACATACTTACTTGAAAGCACTACATTTGGCTTTAAAAGATATAATTCTGACTGTGATCTAAATCTGAAATGATATATTCATTTTTCTTTGTTTATTTTGAAACAGTCATCATGTCTACTGTACCCGTGTACAGAAGAAAACAGTTGAAGTGGTCACTTGTTAATGCAATAGGCCATCCATATGTAAATCTTAATCTTGAGTTTTCCATTGGTGTGAAGGACTGTACGTCCTAAACTGGAAATATTTCCATACTTGAATCTCAGTATACAGCTGAAGCTAATAAGAGTTAGTAATTAGATTTGTGTGTTTGACTGATGATAAAAAAAGAAAGGGACCCTCAAAGTAGTTATGTTTCAACATCTAGGCACCACGGATGTCTGTGCCACATTTCATGGTAATCCAGCCAGCAGTCATGGAGATGTTTGGACTGACCAGACTAATGAACTAACATTGGCATCTGAATAGATATATTGCTAATGTGGCCAAAATATTGTTATTGCACCCATTTTATGTTATCACTCAGTCGAATGGGCATTATTGGCAGCTATCAGCCTTATAGTTGCGGGTAAGCAGAGTCCTGTTATAATGACTAGAATGCAGTTATCAGCCCATTAAATGCCTGCTGGCATCAGAAGCGGTTTTGTTTTACTTCCATTGTTATTGAGCACAGAGTTAGTTCAGCCAGTACACAATGTCAACCTCAGCTCACATCCCAGCTACATCAGCTGATCTCAAACAGCCCAGTCAACTGATGGAGCAGCTGATTGATGGAAGGGAGTCAGCTGATAGATCACATGATTCCTTTCTATGCAACCAATTGGTGAATCTCATTCAAGGTGCCCTATTTAAACTGCTCAGGCCTGCCTACTGTTGCTGCTTCCTCTGCAAGCCACTTTGCAATCCACCTCCATCCCAGCTCCTCCTTTTCATGCTGTGTCTGACTTATCAATGTCATTTCTGTTTGTCACTGATGCTGCTCTGTTCTGTTCCCGGGGAGGGGGTCTTTGTTGCTGCTCTCCCTGCTTTAGGCTTTCCATGTAGGCACATGGAAGGGCAGGGGGGTTTGCTCTCTATGGCTCAGGCTTTCCTTGTTTGCATGTGGAAGGGCAGAGAGGTGTGCTCTCTCCACCTTAGGCTTTCCTCATTTGCACGTGGAAGGGCAGGGAGGTTTGCTCTCCTGCCTTAAGAATTTCCATGTAGGCACGTGGAAAGGCAGAGAGGCCCCAGAACAGAGCTGTACCGCCAAATATAACACTGTCAATGGAAGTAAAGTTTTCTTTGACTTAAGTGTTTCTGACTGAAGTTAGGTTTTATTGTCAATATTTTGTGGTAAGAATAGATAGAAAAAACATCATGGTTTGACCTAATGGAAGTACATTCATTGTACCTTGGTAACACCAATGACCAGGGTGAGATTGTGGCTTATCTGACCCTGTTAACCCCATGTTTGGTTGAACCCCATTCTCGGTGGTGAAAATCCTGTGTTTGTTTGACCCATCGTCCGTCCCGAACAACTCCCTGCGCAGACTTTCTTGGTCTTTATAATAACATTATGTCACTTAACCTCCTCTGTCACCGCATAACACTAAACATGACCATATATTGGGCTGATAGCAATGTTTGAAATCATCTGGTCAGTGTAGCAGGACCTTTCTATCCATATCTAAGGTAAGGTAAGGTAAGGTGAGGTAAAACTTTAATGTCCCCGGGGGGCAATTTGGGATACAGTGTACTCATAATTTAACCAAAACAGACGGTACAAATACATTATACACAGAATCCATAATCATCGATTGTTAAGAAGAGTGATAGCAAATGGAACGAAGGATCATCTGTAACGCTTAGTGCTACATTTAGGGAGGCAAAATTTCTGCCCGGATGGAAGCATCTGAAACTCAACATTGAGGGGATGTTGAGAGTCTGAGCTTTAGAGGTGACCCTCTCTTCATACAGATGCTGTAGGTTATCAAAAGTAACACCAGTGATCTTACAGCACAACTTGACCACTTTTTCCAACTTGTTCTTATTTTAAAGGTTCAGATTATCAAACCAACAGACAACGTTAAAAGAAAGAACAGACTCAATAAAAGTTCACATTTGTCCTATTAACACTGAAATTCCTATGAGGCCGATAGCCACTAATAATGCCCATTTAAATGACCAATAACATTCAAACCTACAATTTATAGTTCATACAACTTTCAAACTTTTATTGAATATTTAGCACAAATGGAAGGAGAGAAAAATGAATGTTAAAGCTCATGAGAAGATATCTGAATATGACCATCTGTAACCATCTCATTTAGCTTCAGTTGTAACCAGAGATAGTCCATATTCATGATAAATTGTTCATTTTCCTTGAATATCAAGCTGCTGCTGCTGCTGCTGCTGCTATCTCCCTCTGATCAAGCATTACCACGGAGATGATGTTTTTGGAGTCATTTTGCATTACTGAGTTGGTAGAGTATTGGTCAGAGTGACCTGTGCTATCAGCATAAATTGCAGAAGTGATAGTGTGTGCACCTCAATAAATGAGAAACATTCCTCACCTTGAATCTCTCTGTTAAAAAATATGCATGAATAAAAGAAAACAAGTTTGTTTAGTGATTAGCGATTAACTAAAATTTATATGCATAATTCTCTGTGCAAGGGCAGCATCTTGAAAAAGCTTTGCCTACCACATACTGAGTTTTTATTTTACATAGCCTGTATGAGTTTACCTTACTCTTTTCTTTATTGTTATGACAGATTTTTTTTCTTCATCAGGTGGTGACAGCTGCTTTATATTTGCAAAGGAAGTCAAAGGTTACAAGAAAAAAAATATATTAAAAAACCAGCATAAATAAGGTTCCTCTTTCTTTTGTGGTCCTGATATTTAATTCCAGGCCATACTTTGACCCCGGCCCACTCACCCATCTAAAATGTTACCAAGGCAGTGCTCTGTTGTTCTCACAACTCATTATTTTGCTCTGTTTCAAAGAGAATTGAAAATTAACTTCAGAGCTCCATTCAAAGAACATCAAACACTTACTCTGCAATGTGATTACAAATTATCTACTTTCAATTCTCTACCTTGCACCAGCAAATTTATCTTTTTAATATATTACATTCTCCATACTCTAAACATTATGCGCCTCTGTACTCAGGTGTCATGTTGGATAAGGGGGACTTACATTTGGGCAATCAAAGAGGCCCAATCATTTCCTGAGAAACTCATTTGCTGTGATCAGTCTTCCATTGCTGCCTCCTCTTTGCTTCCACATGTGTTTACACAATTTGGTGGAGCACTTTCCATGGCCCATCACAATTAGGAGAGGAAAGGAAAATCCTGCACTGACCCCCCAGAGACAGTGTGTGCAGAAAAAGGGAATGGAAGGCAAATTGAAATGATTTCAGTGCTTATTATTATTGTTGTGATTGTACTGTTTGCCATATTATAATGCCAGTGTCGCTGTTTTTCTTTCTTTTTGCTTTGAAAGCGCCCGTTCTTTTGTTAATTGCCTTGGCATCGCTCAGGCACAGCCTTGCCAATAAAGCACCTTGAAATTGAAAAGTGAATTGGAACTGAATGGAGGGAGGAGATTCTCTCTCTCTGTCTCCCTTTTTTTCTGCAGCTGGTAAGGCAGGATTAGGCTTGGCACAGAAAGAGACAAAAGGGAGCATGCATGCGTGTGTGTTTGTGTTCGGCTGTGTGCATATGTCTGTGTGTAGGTGTGTGCCAGCACTGTCCTGGAGTCAGGGCAGCAAGGTTTTTAGGGGACTCAATTAGTTCAGCCCAAACACAAATCCGGAATCTTTTGCATTCCAGGTCTATCTGGGATGTGGCGGGGAAAACGCTAAAGCTCTGCCCACAACTCAGAAAACCTCAAAGTCCCTCCCCTGTCCCGCTTATCCCTGAGAATCCCTGCACACAGGGGGACTAGAGGGGAGCCGATCACAGCTGGAATCCCACGATCAGCCACTGCTCTGGGTTTTCTGATGTCGCTTTGGTTTGTTCCGGGTGAAAGGCGATTTGGCCTGGCGTCTGATGGTGCCAGGTTTGTTTGAATTGTGTTTGCAGACTTAAAAGAGCCATGATTTCAGTATTTGTATTACACACATGGTGAATGGAAGGTTAGCAGAGAGGCCAGTACTCTCTGTGAATAGTTATGAATGCAGTGTAAGTCATTAAGCTCGTGTTTGTGGCTACTGGTAGTTAAGCTTGGGGCTTTGGACAGGTATTTGGCTGTGATTTGAAGATACTTTGTCCAACAGTATCCACTGCTGAAGGCACTTTTTAGTATCTCTATAGCTACAGCTGGTATGTGGACAATGATGAGGAGCAGAGGCGGTGGGGAGGAAAGCAATCTGTCTGACAGACTCACTGAGGGAGGACAGAGATCCAGATCTACCCTAACTAGCTCACCGATACGATCAGACCATATAGTGTCTGAATTATATGTGTTGCCCCTAAAAGACAACGTCAGGTACTGTGTAAAACTGGGTGAAAACAACCTAGTGTGGCGTTGTGGCACCTTTAGTCAACAAATATGTGAGAATGACTGAGTGACTGCATTGTTGCCCTTCTTTCAGCTTGTTTACTCACACAACAGATGAGAAAATAATGACACTGTAGAGCCATAACCCATCCATATGCATTAAATGCAGACACACAAACCTTGCTACAGATGAATGTCAGTTGCTACATGACATTAAATACACATAAAAAGGAGCACATGAGTTAAGCGGATTGTTCTAGGTGATCTAAATGCAATAGGGATTAATCAGTACCTTCATAGCTCTGTTGTTGCTCTGTCTACATTTTAAAATTGAATCATGACTTGAACACTTAGAACGGAGATGTGAAACTCATCTCTCCTTTTAGTGAAACCCTGACACACCAAGCCGATGGGTGGCTTTCAGTCAATGTTGGGCTGTCAGTGAGCGTCTGTTGAGTTTTGTGGGCACTATATACTGTGATGTGTCTGTGTGTGTTTGCTAGCTGCTAGTTTGCTAACCTGGCAGCTGCACTCCTGCCGCTATTTACTTAGGGTGACCATATTTTGATTTCCAAAAAAGAGGACATTCGGCCAGCCACGACATAGCCTACTTAAATGATACTCGCAGTTTACTCAAAGATGCCTTATCATTTTAATATATTTAAAATGGATATGATATGGATATGGATAGAAAATTCAGTTATATTACAAAATAATATCTCTCAAAGACAGAAATTCAGATAGGCCCCAATAGGGGACACATACACACACTAGAGTGTGGCGATCCAAGCCTGACGGTACCTGATGGGTCGGGCAGGTTTGGTCAAAAATGTAGCTATAAATTGTATTCGGGCTCGGGTCGGATTCGGTCAGCTTTCAGTGAAAATGTAGTTTAAAAATAAATAAAATCCTATTGTCTGTCCTGTTTATTGCTTGGGCACTGTTATTTACGTGACAACACCTGAACATAACACACATAGACACACATTGGCTGTTTGTTTCTACCTCTCCCCTCACTGGAAGTCTCGGACCTCCAGCCGCCTGCCTCCGCCTTGATTAAATGCTGAAAATAAAATAAAAGAGGGAGACAGGTTTTTCCTATTGTATCTTATTTTGTTTTATTTCTCCCACTCCCCTCGCTGGAAGCCTCGGACCTCCTGCCTCCCACTCCCGTCTCAAACACGGAGGTCTCCCTCTCCGCTGAGCATGCCCAGCCTGTTAAATAGCCTGTAACTGTAATAACTGTGTGACACAAACTCAGTGCTTTGGTCGGGCTCAGTTCAGGTTCGGACAGAAATATGCTGCCCATGCCGCACTCGAACACACACACACACACAAACACACGGAAAACCAGACATTATCATCAGTTTATAAAAAACCCCGGACGTCCCGGACGGGATGTTAAAAGTGGACATGTCCGGGCAAAAGAGGACGTTTGGTCAGAGGACACATCATGGTCATCCCAAATTTCTGACACTGTCAGAATTTTATCTCGGGTTGTCTTTGACCGCAAGACCCAGACAACGACCATTCTTGAACCTCTCTCGCTGTGCAACATAGGCCCACAGTTTTAGAGCCATGACAAAAAGATATCCCCATGTTTCTTTCACGTTAGTCATCTTTCATCTGGGACTGTCCAAAATTGCAGAGTGTATAGGCTTTAAGATAGAAGTCTCATAATACACATAGTTTTGTTCTGAAGCTGCTGATTTTGCATCATGTTCAATAGCTTTAAATATCCATCCATCCATTCATCCATTCATCCATCCATCCATCCATCCATCCCTTTTTATCCACTTAAATCGTGCAGCAGGCCGAGCGAAGCACCCCAATCGTCCCTCTCCCTGGCAACACTTTCCAGCTCCTCCTGGGGGAACTCAAGGCGTTCGCAGGCCAGACAAGATAAGTAATCCCTCCAGCGTGTTCTGGGTCTGCCCTGGGGCCTCCTACCAGTGGGACGTGCCCGGGACACCTCCAGCAGGAGGCGCCCAGGAGGATCCTGATCAGATGCCCAAACCACCTCAACTGACCCCTTTCGATGCGAAGGAGCAGCGGCTCTACTCCGAGCTCCCTCCGGATGTCCGAGCTCCTTACCCTATCTCACCCCAGGGAGGAAACTCATTTCCACCACTTTTCCGCTTTAAATATAACCACAGTAAATATTTGCAAATTTTTCAGGGAACTATAGTCTAGTCAGGGCCGAAAAGCCTGTGAAGCATTTTACATGAAGTAGGCTGATAACTTTGGCTGGCAGGCTCTGGCTCAGGGGCCGAATGGTTGACACCCCTGACTCAGAACACAAACCCGAAGTTTAAGACTTTCCATCAGTAACCCCTGAACATTTTGTTTAAGATTTAGGGTGATTTACTTACTTGGGGTGATAAAGAGGTTTGCCATACACTGTCAAGATTATTGTTGTCACTAGCAGTCATCAATATGGATTTTGGAGAAAATGATGCTCTGTGGTATTACTTGCCAAACTCAAACTAAACTGGAAAGCATTTGATCTGCTCACTGATTAGTTCTTCTAACGAATGTGCACTAGAATTGAGTCTGCTTCATCTTCAGTTGTTGCTGAGAAAAGAGCCACGTCAGCCGCACAGCACAGAATAGTGACAGGCCAGACCCAAACTCACAACATGAACCAATTTGTCCATTATCTGAGGTAACCTTTTTCCCCTGCTGTAACACAAACCAACAGATCCCAGGGTTCCCCTACCTTCCAAATCCTAACCTGACAGCTTGACAGCAGTACAGTTGTAAATTGGAAATAATTGCTCTCAAGTGCATTTTAATTTTTAACGACAGACCCACACAGACTCCCCTTAAGTGGGTCTTGTGATACGTTTAAAGGGACAATTCAATTTCAATTCAAACTTTATTTCAGACTCAGATCGGTCCATATAAAACAACAACATAAAAAAAAACATCTAAAAGACATACAAACATCCTCCCTAGTGCCTCCAAAAACTGGAAAAGTACCTAGTACTACTCATTTTAGGCAAAGCTATAGCCATAATAATTTCATTTTTTGAGACCATCAGTCGCTCCATAAACTTGTACATAACACTTCTAAGTAGAACACCTAAGGTGGGAACACCACTGCGTACAAACAACTGACTGGCACTCGTCCACCTAGGGAGATTAAGCAAGATTCTAAGTGCATCATGAGATGCCACTGGTTAAAATCTGGTATTTTGCAAATACACATTTTCTTACTCACCCCTGGAATCTAGTAGATAGTTTTGGTCTTATGTGTAAGGGTACTGAGTTATCTGCTGCAACCCCAGTGTAATACAGGAGAATAATTTCTTTTGTGCTGCTCAAGAAATTAAAAAACTCAACAGCAATTTGGGATGAAAACATGATTGTTGCCTGTATTATTATGTTCTTTGACATTTTTGTTCTCATGCAGGGAGAGCAAAATGTCTTCATACCATCCAGCACAGTGTCAAATATGAAGATTAATACACACACAGCGAATGCAGTAAACATGACACCCATTCCAAAAACATGGTTTCCATAGCAGTCCAAAAAAGTTTTGTTGTGTGACTGTTTGAGTTTCACTGAGTGAGTTTTGCTAAGTAGAATACAGAGAAAGGGAGGGCTGGTCTATGTGCATCAGTTTGTCTGTGTTTGGGGGCTCAAGAGTCGAGTATAGAGAGATAGAAAGAGCTAGTCCTGGCTCCGGGTCTTACCTTAATCCTTTCCACACATTTTTCAAAGCGCTTCTCCAAGACACCCAAAGAAGCAGAGGGGCATCCTTTTGTCAAAGGCAGATTAACCTTATATAAACAGGTTTCAGAAAGGAAGAGAAAGGGCTGAACCAGAGGGGGGGGAAGTAATGTTTTCAAATAACTTTGAAAACGGACTAGAGTGAAATGAAAGAAAAAAATGAAATGATAGATGGAGTAACAAAGCTGGTTAGAGAGGAAAGATTGAAAGACGGGACAGTTTTGATTGGGGGGTTAGAGAGGGAGAGAGACACAGAGAGGGAGAGAGTCTTGGTTTGGTTGGGATTGCAGCCAGCGGAGCAGCTCAGAGGAGTAAGCTGCTTCCAGATGAGTGAAAGGAGTCACACACATGCACACGCACACACAGGAATTGGTAAAGAAAAGGGATGTATGAGAGGACAGAGTAGCATCTATGTTTTAGATGCACAGCAAATCATAGGGCAAGAAGAGACTGGGGCATAAAGAAACTTAGATGCCAGACTTTGGAAGCAATGTTTGATGATCAGGTGTTTCAAGACATTGGCATTGTATACATTACTAGAACAAACTAAACTTTGCTTGTTTTGCCTTCTCGCTGATAGCCACATGACAAGGTTGATACCATTCTCATATTCATATGCCACATGTGAAGCTCCAGCCAGCAGCCAGTTTGGTAAACTTAGCAGAGAGACTGGAAATGAGACAACACAAGTACTAATCTATACAAAAGTTGAAGTGTAAACATGAAACTTTGTGGTTTCATGGGAGGTTTGTGCCAGCCTGTTTCTTGGCCAGGCGCAGTAACATCCTAGAATCTCCTCTCGTTGCACAGGAGCCTCACGGTGATAACAAGACTCATCTAACTCTCTGTGGGGAAGATTTTCTTTTAATGAGTGCTTTGGCTGAGCATTTTCTGTGAAGGAGCCATAAATCATTACATGTCATTATGTATAAGGTCCACAAGATAGGATTTAGTGGCGTCTAGTGGTGAGATTGCAGAACTGAAACTTCTCCTTCAGTGTTGGGCAGTAATGTGTAATAATGCTACTTTTTCTAGGCATGAGTAGTGTAACTAATTACTAATAAACCAAAACCAAACAACTCATTACAGCATTGCTTTTGTTATGACATCACTACTGACTTGAAATACAGCAGGCACGTCACAAAGCAGCAAGCTAGTTGGAAACGCTTACCTTAGTAGCTCGAAATATTCCCATCACTTCGATTTTGTTGGGATGAGAGATGGCAAGAACGGTAAGACTACAGGTAGTCGGACTAAAACTCTTTCCACTACAAAGAACATGTCCTCAAACTTCTGTTCTCGTCTACTATGACCAACAACACAAGAACATGAAGCTCCAGGAAATACACCCCACCAAAGGTGAGCCCTCCGTGACCATGCAGGTTGGCTTGCCTTACACTATCTAAACAACCAAAACTGGATTTTAATCTTGGACAGCTGCAGGCTGCAACGAAATGATGAGGCTTGTGGCTGGATGTGTGGTGGAGAATGTTGCCCCATGAGCAACTCCGTCCTTTGGCAGAGCCTTGGGAAAATACCGGTCACAGGCAACTGAAAACCCCAAGGTAAAAAAAAAGAAGCTATCTAGCTAGTTACACTTACCAGCAATTATCGTGACATTCACACAGAGGCACACATCTGAATTTTGGGGAGATATGCAATTACCAATTTTATGGGGTGTAACGGAAAAGTAATATAATGAGTAGTGTAACAGATGACTGTTGACAAGGAGTAATAAGTGAAGTAATATTTTTACTTTTGAAAAAACAAGTCCAATATTGTTCTTCCGTGTGCCAAGCATGTAGAAGAACGACGGCAGCCATGGCTAAAATGCAAACGGTGCTATCCAGTGCCAGTGTTTGATTTGTCCATTCTGGGCTACTGTGAAACAACATGGTGGACTCCGTGGAAGAGGACCCAATTGGTACAAAAGGTAACATATACACAAAAATTCTTAGATCATTTTTATGGTGTTTTGACTTTATTAGATAGGACAGATTAAGCATCATAGGAGGAGACCACAGGCTGGAATCGAACCTGTGTCCGGCGCGGCAACAATACATACGTAGTTCCAAGAAGCTTCTTTGGGAGTCAGTGACAATCCTAGTTATTGTAAGCTGTATCTTTCAGAGTGTCCATTCAACAAGAGGCACTGCTGCCAGATGCTGGCAGTGTTGAGTGATTTTTTATGCCATTCTTTTCTATGCCATCTTTATGCGCCGACCACAACTTTTATCATCCATCCATCCATCTAACCGCTTATCCTCTTGAGGGTCACGGGGTGGGTGGAGCCTATCCCAGTTGACATTGGGTGAGAGGCAGGGTACACCCTGGACAGGTCACCAGACTATCACAGGGCTGACACATAGAGACAGACAAACATTCACACTCACATTCACACTTACGGACAATTTAGAGTCACCAATTAACCTGCATTTTTTTGGACTGTGGGAGGAAGCCGGAGTACCTGGAGAAAACGTACGCTGACATGGGGAGAACATGCAAACTCCACACAGAAGGGCTCCTGCACCCGAGATAGAACCAGGAACCCTCTTGCTGTGAGGTGACGGTGCTAACCACCACACCACTGTGCCGCTTTTATCATTAGGCTAAATAAAAAATACTGTACAGGTATTGTCAAAATGTCATTTCCTGTTTATGTGGACATGAGAAAATGGTATCTGTATTTTCTAAAACACACCATCCATAGTCAAGAATGAGTTATAAACAAGTGGCAACCTCCAAGGCTGCAAAATGAAGCCAAAAACTGCAGTTCATCGAATGACCACCCAACTAACAGCAAAAATAAATATGTTCACAGTCTAGTACAAAAACGGTTTTGGTATCTAAGGGGCGGGGCTGCTTGAGTGACAGGCTGTCTGCGAAGTATTGCTGTACTCTGTGAGTCAGATTTAACCCCTTGCTCCTCCACAGCTCCATCCTCTGGTCCAAAAATAGTCACGTCTGCTCCAAACAACCAAGATGGCTACAGTCAAAATGAATTTGAGGTTTCAGCATGGCAGACCACAAACCAAAAGGTGATGTCACAGTTGCTATGTCCATTAGCATATCCAGTCTAATGGTTTCAAATGAAAATTTGAAAATGCAACTATGATGCACACATTGCTTATTGAGAAAGTAATTACATAAACACTTTACTCAGCTTCCACTCCTTTAAAAGTGCTTCTGATAGGCTTTTGTTAGCTTTGCTCCAGTATCCCTTACATTTTAAGACAGGTGTACAGGAAATCTAAAATAACCACTTGTCAACCACTTACTAACTACAATTAGGTGATCAGAATCTGATAGGCTTACCTTTGTTGACACTGAAATGCTGTGAACATTCCTACGTTATAATACAGCCTAAATGAAAACACGAAAGGGTATATGAAGCACATTTATTTATTTTACATATTTTCAGTTCATATACGAGTCAACACATTACATATTTACTGTTCATTTCACATTGCTTGTCTTTAAGTTAAACATTTCCATTTTATTTTCATTACACATTTTCTTTTAATTTCTCATGTTCACTCATGTGGCTCTCTGGCATTCACTAATGACTGATTATACAGATTTGTTGCAGACTTTGCATCCTTTAACACTTTCTTGGAAGGAGTGTATTTGTGGGCTGGGCCAGAGTGGTTGATTTTACATGACAGACCCGCTGTCGACACTAACCTCGCGACAACTGCCACCCAGGCTACTTCAGGTGGCTGTTCTTGTGAGGCTAGTGACAGAGTTCAGTTTGGAGAGGCAGTGGAATGTTTTTTTTTTTGTTTGTTTGTTTTTTAAATTATAATATGGGAGATTTACGGGAAAATACTAATACGGGAGGACGGCGGGAAAGAGGGGTAAAATATGGTAGTTTCCTGGCCAAAACGGGAGACTTGACAGCTATGATAAGAAATGCTTAACTCCAAGGTTTGCGACTCTCAGGACTTGGACTGAGCATTATTTCTAACCTAAAGTGGTCTCCGTCCATAGAGGTTTAGTTTTAAATGACTGTGTCGGCTGGGGTCGAGCCCTCAGGACACAATAACTCCAAATGTGAAACTCACTGAAGTGGATGAAGAAAGTTGATGCCAGTCCCTGATGTGCGCAGGTACTCAAAATGTACACACAAGCAGGAGTGACCCACACACAAACACACTGTACACACGGGCATCTGCATGTGACAGGAATGCTCATGGTGAAGTGTATGGATGGAGTTCATCCCACAGGCAGCCATGAGGAGAAATGAATGAGAAAGATAATTCCCATGAAAAGGTCATCAGCTCTTGGATTTCAGGAAGATGAGAGGATGTGAGATTAGAGTATACACACACACACACACTCATAGAAAGCGAGAAAGAACAGGGACGACTGTTGTGAGCACCCTCCTTGCAATTCGTCACGTCGCTGTGCAGTGGCGTTCTATAATTGATTTAAACACACAGAGGCAATTACTTTAATTCCATCCATCATGTGCGATGGGAGCTCCAATAGCCCATTAGTGCTGTCATATATTTACTCTTTAATGGCGTGTTCATAAAAACACAGACATAAATTCATTTTGCGGTGACACAACCCTTCTCTCATTCTCACATTGTCTGACTCGAGTTGATTTTTGCCTTTTCTTTTGTTCTTTTCATTCACTCATGTCCCAGTTCCCTCTCTTTCTTTTTCTTCCATCCAATCTTTTGTGTATCTGTCAGCACTGGAATACAGTTCCACTTCTCTCTCTGTATCTTTCCTTGACTCTCTGTGTCTTTTTCACCCTCTCTTTATTCATCTCAGTCCATCTGTCTAATAACCAACAAGCATGGATGAGTTCATACATATTAAATCACACTCTTGCCCCCTGCGGTGTCTCAATGAAAAGTGGCAACCCTCTGTTGCATTAGTGTTGTCTCAACTCAAACTAAAGTAACAAAGCCATTTCATATTGTTATTATTGGTGTTGAGCGTGTGTGCTTGTTTGTGTTACATATTTCAGAACACAGCAAATTGCTGCTTGTTAGATTAAGCTATTTCTGTGATTTTCCTTTATCCATCCCACACACAATGGACTCATCCAAACACGTTGGTTAACTGCCAAATCATCTGTGTGTGTGTTGGTTTCTCCGGATTGTGAGGACTTTTTATCGGTTTACATACCAGCATTATCAGGACACCACAGTATTATGAGGACAGTTCCAGTGTCCCCATAATTCAAACACTGTAGCAGCACTCAGGAGGCTGCCATTTAGCTGCTCCCGCTTTTTCTTGAAGTGTCCCCATAAGTCCATAAATCTGACATTTTTTGTGTGTGTGTGTCTCGCCAATTACGCGCCAAATCAATGCCAGCTTTACACAAAATCCCGCCACTCACACACAAAATGAGCGCAGTTCATTGGCTGAAAACCCCTGGTCAGTGATTGGCTGCAGCCGATGTCAATCAGGCAGATCTGATCTGTGATTGGCTGCAGCCGATGTCAATCAGCAGATGTCCGCTCAGTACCGGAAATCTATGGCTGACGGTGAAACAGGCTTCATAAACAGGCATTTTGGACCGAAACCAACAAATGAGCAGGTAAGACTAACACTGTTTGATATTTTACTTTAAAAAATAGTGGTGCAATGTATCACGCACGCGAACGGCAAAGCAAAATGAGCTGCAAAGAGCCGAAGAAGAACGCCTTTTATTATTAGCGTTAGCTGCCAGCCGTTAGCTCATAGATAACGTAACACATAGATATATAAACGTAACGGACTACTAATGTGGCTATCGGCTAATTGATAACAGTTAAACGGCTAACGTAGACGTGCGTCACCGACTCGCCGGCCAGGTCCACGTTTATTATAATAGTGGGCCCCAACGAGCATAGTGCGTCCGAATTCACACCTGTTCTTCTCTATTGATTTTCTCCGTGACCCTTCATTATAGTGAGAAGCCACGCATATCAAGTGAAACAGCAGAATTGTCGTTTTCTGACAAGACCAAGCACTTGTCGGTCGTCCAGTGTTTGCACAGCGAAAAAGAATGATAAAGTTACACCAAAATTATGTATAACAGAGCTTTCATACAGCTCTGCACACACATTACTCGTGGATGGATTACTCGCGAATGCAGGCTCGCACAGAAATGTCACACATATCACATGAAAGCGCAGGACCAGAGCTTTCCAGTGATATCACACACATCATTGTGCTGTCATCCCATCACGCTATAAATCCAGATCAAGTGTCTACAAAATAAAAACCTGACGAATTTCTTTACAATCCATTATACAGATCTTGTTATCAGTCACTTCATACAGTGAGGAATATCGTATCTTACCACGTCTTAGGCTTGCGTGTGTTTCTCCCTGTCTATCCACATTTGTAGTCCGGCTTTCAAGATGCAAATATCTCCATATTGTCCAGTTGACACTCCATCAAACTTTGTATGACAAGACCAGCCACTTCACCTTTGCGCAGCCAGACAACTGTAGCCTAATTATGCATGCTGA
Source organism: Epinephelus fuscoguttatus (assembly GCF_011397635.1). NCBI lineage: Eukaryota > Metazoa > Chordata > Actinopteri > Perciformes > Serranidae > Epinephelus > Epinephelus fuscoguttatus. The sequence goes on from NC_064756.1 coordinate 14,670,054, forward strand.
CAGGGCCGTAGTCACCATATACATTGAGGGGGACATGTGTGTCCCCAATGCCCAAAATGCCCCCCCAATATATAACTGAAACTGAGAAACAATGGCAAACTTCGTTTACTGGAAACAAAGTGGCAAATATTATCTCGGAGGACATCATTGCACTTGGTTGACTACTTTTCTATGATCTTAGATATAAATATTGCATGTTTCTTTCAGATAAAACACATTTTTGACTTGTGAATGAGTCAATGGAATTTCTTGCAATAATGAAAAAATATTGGCAATCATGTCCGCCTGGCACAAACCACATGTTTTGGACAACTGTGAAGTGACAGAATGTTCCAGCATCATGGTTCTTATATTGCCAGATTCCAGAGAGTCCCCTCTTCATATATGGCAGAATATGTCAACTTCCAACTTGCTATGGTGAGATACATGTAAAAATGTAAGAATTTAGTAACACAGATTTGTTTTTTTCATTGATATAAAAATTAATATAAAATACAGGCACATAGAAGGACATGAAATGATGGCAAATCTGGTTAGCCCAAAAACAAGATATAGCATTTGTATGTAGCCTTTATAATGACTGTGATATGAGCTTAAAAGTAAAGGCAGTAAAATACCCCAAAACCCCTAGGGCCCATAGGGTTAATATCATTTAATATTTCAAAAGAACGCTTTATTATTAGCGTTAGCTACTAGCCGTTAGCTCATCGATAACGTAACAGATAGATATATAAACGTAACGGACTACAAATGTGGCTATCGGCTAATTGATAATAGTTAAATGCCTAACGTAGACGTGCGTCACCGACTCGCCAGCCAGGTAAACGTTTATTCTAACAGTTTAATACCGTTTAATACTTCAAAACGGGAGCTTTGTCTTGTCAACAACGGCAGCACCACTCGCCATGTCTGGGTGGAGATATTTTGCATTTAAGGCAGATGAAAGTGGAGTTATGTAAGATTATGTGTAAAAATAAATACACAGTAAACCTTGATATGATCCAAACTGAGTTTTGTGATCCCTTGCACCCCTGTTGAATATTGACACAGAATATCTGATGTGATTTGGCATGAAATATAGCTTAACTTAACAGTTTCAGTGTTCAAAGGACAGCCATGTGACATGACATTTATTAAAGCTTGTAATGTCTGGGCATTATTACAGCAAAGATGACTGAGAGGAGGAGGAGAAAGACTCCTGATAAGGATGCTGTAGAGCACATTATTCGCGGAGAAGACAAACCCTTCCTAGAAGGAAGATTTATTAACACATTTAAAGGTAAGTTTTTCATCCAGTATACCATTGTTTGTTTCTATTAGTGTAGTCACCTTACAGTTGTAGTTAAAGATACTCTGTTATGTATTTGTTAATGAAAGTGTTAAATAGCTCTATATTCTGACAGTGATCACAGTGAGCCCATTTACATGCACACTAATAAACTGATCATTATCTGATTTCTGGAGTTAACTGAATACTCAAGTCGTGTAAACAGCATAATGCAGTATGTTTTATCAGATAACAGGCATTATCAGATTATGAAAAATCAGACACTCTTTGATTTTTGCCCAATAATCCATTTATTCAGTGCATGTATACCGTTTAACCCTCATCCTACCGACATATTTTATATACATGGACTACCGACTGGGGTCCTGGGGACCCCAAGAATAAACTACTTTAAGAAACAACTATCATAGCAAATTGTTAACTTGTTTCTTCTCAAAACTTTACTAGTGATGTAGTACATGTCATCTGAGGGGAAAAAAACAAAGATTATTATTATTTTAGGAAAGTTAGTTAATTTGCATTTGGTTTCTTTAAACCATTAATGTCCACAATGGAATTTTATAATTTCCTTTACAGCACATAAAGTACTAACTAAACTGAGTACAAGTCCATTGAAATTTTTCAAATTGGTCAAAGAATGAGGCTACAGTGCAAGTTTTTAACACTGTGCAGAGCTTATAGACATATTATATTGTATTCCTGTGGGCTAAAATGAGTGACTAGTGACTAAATACAGTATGATACAGAAATGTCTGTATCTCAAAATCTACATTAGTTATATCAAATGCTTGGTACCAATGGATTCAGAACAACTACATTTTCAACAACATTTGCTTTGATCCTGGCTAAATCTGATATTTAGCATGTTAAATGAATGTCAAACTTATTTTAGTGTTTTTTTTTCATCAAGTCAGCTTTGTCTACCAATTAAGGCATGGTAAATATGTGAAATCAAAAATTTTGATTTTGTCATGTGTAGCCACATGTCTTGACAGTTTCCACAGCAAATTTTGTTTTCACCTTTAACAGAAAACATTCTGTAGGGCCTTTTCTTAACATACTAAATATAATTAAATATAGTCATAGTTGTTAACAGGTTAAAAAAAAAGACAGATTCTGTGTCTGAGTCTAAATTAGGACTCATGGCAACCATGAACTCAGTAAATAGTTCCATCTATTAGAAGTACATTGGCAGAATTACAGTACAGGCCAAAAGTTTGGACACACCTTCTCATTCAATGCGTTTTCTTTATTTTCATGACTATTTACATTGTAGATTCTCACTGAAGGCATCAAAACTATGAATGAACACATGTGGAGTTATGTACTTAACAAAAAGGTGAAATAACTGAAAACATTTTTTATATTCTAGTTTCTTCAAAATAGCCACCCTTTGCTCTGATTACATCTTTGCACACTCTTGGCATTCTCTCAATGAGCTTCACGAGGTAGTCACCTGAAATGGTTTTCCAACAGTCTTGAAGGAGTTCCCAGAGGTGTTTAGCACTTGTTGGCCCCTTTGCCTTCACTCTGCGGTCCAGCTCACCCCAAACCATCTCGATTGGGTTCAGGTCCGGTGACTGTGGAGGCCAGGTCATCTGCCGCAGCACTCCATCACTCTCCTTCTTGGTCAAATAGCCCTTACACAGCCTGGAGGTGTGTTTGGGGTCATTGTCCTGTTGAAAAATAAATGATCGTCCAACTAAACGCAAACCGGATGGGATGGCATGTCGCTGCAGGATGCTGTGGTAGCCATGCTGGTTCAGTGTGCCTTCAATTTTGAATAAATCCCCAACAGTGTCACCAGCAAAACACCCCACACCATCACACCTCCTCCTCCATGCTTCACAGTGGGAACCAGGCATGTGGAATCCATCCGTTCACCTTTTCTGCGTCTCACAAAGACACGGCGGTTGGAACCAAAGATCTCAAATTTGGACTCATCAGACCAAGGCACAGATTTCCACTGGTCTAATGTCCATTCCTTGTGTTTCTTGGCCCAAACAAATCTCTTCTGCTTGTTGCCTCTCCTTAGCAGTGGTTTCCTAGCAGCTATTTGACCATGAGGCCTGATTCGTGCAGTCTCCTCTTAACAGTTGTTCTAGAGATGGGTCTGCTGCTAGAACTCTGTGTGGCATTTATCTGGTCTCTGATCTGAGCTGCTGTTAACTTGTGATTTCTGAGGCTGGTGACTCGGATGAACTTATCCTCAGAAGCAGAGGTGACTCTTGGTCTTCCTTTCCTGGGTCGGTCCTCATGTGTGCCAGTTTCGTTGTAGCGCTTGATGGTTTTTGCGACTCCACTTGGGGACACATTTAAAGTTTTTGCAATTTTCCAGACTGACTGACCTTCATTTCTTAAAGTAATGATGGCCACTCGTTTTTCTTTAGTTAGCTGATTGGTTCTTGCCATAATATGAGTTTTAACAGTTGTCCAATAGGGCTGTCGGCTGTGTATTAACCTGACTTCTGCACAACACAACTGATGGTCCCAACCCCATTGATAAAGCAAGAAATTCCATTAATTAACCCTGATAAGGCACACCTGTGAAGTGGAAACCATTTCAGGTGACTACCTCTTGAAGCTCATGGAGAGAATGCCAAGAGTGTGCAAAGCAGTAATCAGAGCAAAGGGTGGCTATTTTGAAGAAACTAGAATATAAAACATGTTTTCAGTTATTTCACCTTTTTTTGTTAAGTACATAACTCCACATGTGTTCATTCATAGTTTTGATGCCTTCAGTGAGAATCTACAATGTAAATAGTCATGAAAATAAAGAAAACGCATTGAATGAGAAGGTGTGTCCAAACTTTTGGCCTGTACTGTACGTGCTTTTGACTGGGGTCCCCTGGGACCCCAATACACAAGTATTTTTAAAAATCACTAATCAAAACAGAAACAGTAAACAATCATGACATCATTAGGAACAAGTTGACTGACAAAGTGAGATATGACAAAAAGTATACCTCTGGGGAGGGTTAATCTGGTTTCTCTTGTTTTATAAATCTGTGCATAAGCAAAATGCAAAAGCGTATGTAGATAAAACGCGAGAAGAACGCGAGCAGAAGCAATTAGTTGAAATTTTTCTATGCGGTATGCAGTTTCATCGTATCATTAAAGAATAGACAACTAAGTGTTTTGCTAGTTAAGATAGTTTTAGTGATTAAAAATAGATCAACAATATATTTGCAAGGATAAAGTACCAGACAGATGTCGTTTCGATGGTTACCATGCGTAGAGAGCCTAGCGGAGCTGTCATGAACAGCACAGTGAGTCCCCACACTGATACTGTAAGTTATACGCGGAAGGTAGCATCTACGTTCATGCAACTATGCCCGGCACAAGCAGAATGTTTCTCCCCATCCCCTTGCCTCTTTTTTGCACATGCTCTGAAATGAACAACACACACAGACCATCATCTGCTTGTGGAAAGAAATCCAACTATTGACTAAATCATGTAAACGTTTTTTTTCTGTTAACACCATACAGAAGTACATGCAAACGTGTTGAATCAGATTATTAACATTACTAGAATATTCACAGATATCAGATTATTGTGTGCATGTAAATGGGCTCACTGATAGTGTTTGGTCTGTGACACAGATCCCTCAGTCACACTGCTTTGCAGTAAACAGAGTTTTAGATTCTCCTTCTCCCCTACTGCGTCTATCTAATCAGGTGAGAAAGAGTAGTGCTGCGATTTGATAAAAATGCGATTGCGATTATGGTGGACAATATCGCGATTACGATTACAATATAATTACAATAAAATGTAATGAATAAATGGTATCATGAGTCTTTTGCTTGATTCAGTGTTTCCTTCCCTACATTATATTAGGGGGGCACTGACCTGACCTGACATACAGTACAGGCCAAAAGTTTGGACACACCTTCTCATTCAATGCGTTTTCTTTATTTTCATGACTATTTACATTGTAGATTCTCACTGAAGGCATCAAAACTATGAATGAACACATGTGGAGTTATGTACTTAACAAAAAAAGCTGAAATAACTGAAAACATGTTTTATATTCTAGTTTCTTCAAAGTAGCCACCCTTTGCTCTGATTACTGCTTTGCACACTCTTGGCATTCTCTCCATGAGCTTCAAGAGGTAGTCACCTGAAATGGTTTTCCAACAGTCTTGAAGGAGTTCCCAGAGGTGTTTAGCACTTGTTGGCCTTTGCCTTCACTCTACGGTCCAGCTCACCCCAAACCATCTCGATTGGGTTCAGGTCCGGTGACTGTGGAGGCCAGGTCATCTGCCGCAGCACTCCATCACTCTCCTTCTTGGTCAAATAGCCCTTACACAGCCTGGAGGTGTGTTTGGGGTCATTGTCCTGTTGAAAAATAAATGATCGTCCAACTAAACGCAAACCGGATGGGATGGCATGTCGCTGCAGGATGCTGTGGTAGCCATGCTGGTTCAGTGTGCCTTCAATTTTGAATAAATCCCCAACAGTGTCACCAGCAAAACACCATCACACCTCCTCCTCCATGCTTCACACTGGGAACCAGGCATGTGGAATCCATCCGTTCACCTTTTCTGCGTCTCACAAAGACACGGCAGTTGGAACCAAAGACCTCAAATTTGGACTCATCAGACCAAAGCACAGATTTCCACTGGTCTAATGTCCATTCCTTGTGTTTCTTGGCCCAAACAAATCTCTTCTGCTTGTTGCCTCTCCTTAGCAGTGGTTTCCTAGCAGCTATTTGACCATGAAGGCCTGATTCGCAGTCTCCTCTTAACAGTTGTTCTAGAGATGGGTCTGCTGCTAGAACTCTGTGTGGCATTCATCTGGTCTCTGATCTGAGCTGCTGTTAACTTGCCATTTCTGAGGCTGGTGACTCGGATGAACTTATCCTCAGAAGCAGAGGTGACTCTTGGTCTTCCTTTCCTGGGTCGGTCCTCACGTGTGCCAGTTTCGTTGTAGCGCTTGATGGTTTTTGCGACTCCACTTGGGGACACATTTAAAGTTTTTGCAATTTTCCAGACTGACTGACCTTCATTTCTTAAAGTAATGATGGCCACTCGTTTTTCTTTAGTTAGCTGATTGGTTCTTGCCATAATATGAATTTTAACAGTTGTCCAATAGGGCTGTCGGCTGTGTATTAACCTGACTTCTGCACAACACAACTGATGGTCCCAACCCCATTGATAAAGCAAGAAATTCCACTAATTAACCCTGATAAGGCACACCTGTGAAGTGGAAACCATTTCAGGTGACTACCTCTTGAAGCTCATGGAGAGAATGCCAAGAGTGTGCAAAGCAGTAATCAGAGCAAAGGGTGGCTATTTTGAAGAAACTAGAATATAAAACATGTTTTCAGTTATTTCACCTTTTTTTGTTAAATACATAACTCCACATGTGTTCATTCATAGTTTTGATGCCTTCAGTGAGAATCTACAATGTAAATAGTCATGAAAATAAAGAAAATGCATTGAATGAGAAGGTGTGTCCAAACTTTTGGCCTGTACTGTAGTTATTGTTATGGACAGACAGTGTGTCAATGACCATCAACAGACTGAGCACAGTCAAACATGCTGCTCACACAGCAGCGCAGCACGGCACTGTACACACAGTGGAGCGAGCCTGTGTTGCGTTCAGGCGTTGTCACGTAAATGACAAATTCCAGCACGCCATAGCACAACACAGCAGCATGTCAAGTGGGCCGAACCCGATCAAAATTGCTCAATATTTCATTTGTTATGAAGTCCATGATTTCCCTGTGACACTTACAAATGTTTGCTTAACTGTGCTTGGATGTTGTTTTATGAGGCTCTGGCAGCTTTCAGTTGTCTCTTTGTCTTTAACGTTACACGGCTCGGCTTTCTCTCGCATGCTTATTCCTCATTTTCCCTGTGCTGTCTCGAGTGTTGATATAGATTGGTCATGTTGCCGCGGGGCGGGGCGCTTTTAACTTTTAAACTTTTACACAGCATGTCTTTCAGGTACGCGACGTTGGACAGAAAGGCGTGCTGTATAAAATTTAAAGTTAAATCGCCACGTCCGTCTCAATGCTGATATAGATTGGTCGTGTTGCGCGGGATGTGGCTATTTTAACTTTTAAACTTTTACACAGCATGTCTTTCAGGCACGGCGACGTTGGACAGAAAGGCGTGCTGTGTAAAATTAAAGTTAAAGTCACTCACGCCCCGTCTCTCAGTGGCGACTTTAACTTTTACACTTACACAGCATGTCTGTTCAACGTCGCCATACCTGAATCCAAAGTTTTGCCATGTAACAGACATTTTTTTTGCCACCAACTCAGGCTGTTCATGGTCGAGCTCATGCTCTTTTTCAGCGTCTGTGTTGGTCACTGCTGCACGCCGGCTGCACGCGCCAGGATAGCTTGTGGGCGTGATGTCAATAAACTCCACACACTACAGGAGAGGCAGTCACGTTCACAGGCACACACGTTAACATTTATTTAGCCTACATTGCAAATCGCAGCCTTTTATGCGGTTATATAATCGCACAGCCTGACATCGCGATTGCGATTAGATCAATCGTGCAGCACTATAAGAGAGCGGGCAAAATTATAGAAAGTTATCCCAAACCATCAAACCACTTACAGCTGCTTTAACTAATCCTTTAAATCATCTTCAAGTTAAAAAGTGTCATGTTACTATTAATTAACACATTAACATGCAAGTGTAGAGTTTATTATAGATAGGATTCAATGTTGATTGTGCAAATAAAAAAATGTTCACCAGATGTACTGCTTGTAATATACAGTATCTCACATAAGTGAGTACACCTCTCTCATTTTTGAAAATGTTTCATTATATCTTGTCATGTCAACACTATAGAAATGACACTGTGATATAACTTAAAGTAGTCAGTGTACAGCTTGTATAGTAGTATAGATTTACCTTCCTCTGAAAATTATGTAAAACACAGCCATCAACATCTAAACAGCTGGCAACATAAGTGAGTACACCCCACAGTGAACATGTCCAAATTGTGCCTAAAGTGTCAATATTTTGTGTGCCAACCATTATTATCTAGCACTGCCTTAACCCTTTTGGGCATGGGACAGCTGTCTTGGTGCTCTTCACCAAGGTGCCACACATGCTGAAAGAGCACCAAGACAGCTGTCCCTTGCCTACAGTCAAGTATAGTGGTGGCAGCATCATGGTTTGGGGCTGCATGAGTGCTGCCGGCTCTGGGGAGCTCGGTTCATTTAGGGAAACATGAATTCCAAGCAGAGCATGATCGTCCCTCTTCAGAAACTGAGCTGCAATGCAGTTTTCCAACATGATAATGACCCAAAACACACCTAGTAGATGACAACTGCCTTGCTGAGGAAGCTGAAGGTGAAGGTGATGGACTGGTGATGGACAAGTATGTATCCAGCCCTAAACTCACCTGTGCACCTGTGGGCCATCCTCAAGCTGAAGGTGGGGTAGCGCTGTCTTCACATCCATCTGCTCCATGATGTCATCATGGAGGAGTGGGAGAGGATTCCTGAAGCAACCTGTGAGCTCTGGTGAACTCCATGCCCAAAAGGGTTAAGGCAGTGCTAGATAATAATGGTTGGCACACAAAATATTGACACTTTAGGCACAATTTGGACATGTTCACTGTGGGGTGTACTCACTTACGTTGCCAGCTGTTTAGATGTTGATGGCTGTGTTCTGAGTAATTTTCAGAGGAAGGTAAATCTATGCTACTATACAAGCTGTACACTGACTACTTTAAGTTATATCAAAGTGTCATTTCTATAGTGTTGTTCCATGAAAAGATATAATGAAATATTTGCAGAAATAGGAGGGGTGTACTCACTTATGTGAGATACTGTATGTGGGCACCCCATCCAGATAAAACCCACATTTATTTAATAATGTAAACCAATTTCCTACATGCCATATACCCATACATTGTCTTCCTTTACCTCTTAAAATAAGATTTGCTTTCATTGTATGGCTTATATGAACTGATTGTAATTGTAAGTCTTTTCATTTTTTCATTTTATTCTGGATTGTAGTCATTAACATTTTGTTTTATTATTTATATTATTGATGGCTAAATGAAGCCTAATGAAGCATGTTCTTTATTTTCTGAGCCCACTAGTTGGCACTCATTGCTTAAAGAAAGAGGCTCAAAGAATGGCAATTCAGTGTGCTTTCAACCTTTTGATGAAAAAAAAGCGCCATCTAGTGGGCTCAGAAAATGCTTCACGAGGCTTCATTTGGCCATCACTAATTTTTATTAACAGCACTTACTAACTCTGTTTTTTTTTAAGGCGCTTATAAATTGTTGTTGTCGGTCTTCCTCTCTGTCTTAATGTCTCTTTGAAAAGAAGCCATAAATGAGGTTGGTGGTCTTAGAAGTAGCAGCTTATGTTAATGTTTTCTTTCTTTCTTTTCTTCAGGGAGAGGTGTGTTTACACAGGAATACATCGAACCAAAAAGTTTTGTGGTGGAGTACAGGGGAGTTTTGTCCCTGAGTGTAGGAGCAGATGACAAAAGCAAATATATATTCGATTTCATGTGGAATGGGAAGCGCTACTGGTAAGTTTGCTGCTTGTTCATTTACTCATATGTTTTTTTTCAAAGTGTTACTCCTCTTATTTGAAGTTGTAGTTTTATTTGTGGGTACATTTAAAAACAAATGCTGGACCAAAGTGCTTTACAGAGAGATTGAAATTGTAGGACTATTTGATTGATGGGTTGGCATCTGGTTGTCAGTGTTTCCCCTAAAAAAAAAAAAAAAAAAAAAAAAAATTGGCACTGGACAGCGTGACCAGTTGGTTTTCAATTTACCGGACAAATGTTTGAAATTACGGTCAAATATTATCTGAATTTATTGAGCCTAAAAATAATTGATATGCAATTGATAGGCATGTCAGTATATAATCTTTTTTATTGAAAAGTCAGTAATTTCAAATAAAATGAGTCCTGTCAATTAACTCAGTGAGTAAATTGAATAAATAAATAAATATTGCAGAAGCCTGCACTCTTCTAACATGAACATAAAGAAACTGAAGGCCTATACATACAGATAAAACAATTTGCAAACAAATAAACACATCTAGACTGGCTCATACCATTTAAATACACAGCATGCTGCCAATTTGAAATCAAATCATGTCCGTTCGCTATATGCGATTGAAATATAATGGAATAAAAACTCTTTGAAAACAAACAGGGAAAATCCCTTAATCTATTTCTGGCTCATGACAATTTACTTTTTACGCATTTTTGCAGCAGTTTAGTCTGCAGCTGCTGATTTAAAAGAAAATGTGCCGAGTGTCTCTTCACAACTTGCAATATGCATTTAATGCAATCTTTGCAACAACTTATATAATCTTTGATTATATAGAGAGATTATTTTGCTGTAACTGAATTTTCTATCCATACAGAGGAGGCATACTTTATATCAGAATCCTGCGGGTCCAATTTTCAAGATCCGTACAAAACCGCACCGAACCGCAAACCCGCATCAGGCCAATTAGTACTGCAACCCGGTCCAACCCGTTGAAACACGACCCGCAGCCCAACCCGTAACCCGGATTTAAAGTAATCATTTTGGGTCATATTGACTGAATATTGAACAGCATATTGCCACAGTTAAGGTGCCAGTAAGTAAACAACGACCTGAATGAAGCAGCTCTCACAATAAAAACATGACTTCAGCTCCATCATCAACCCTCTGTGTTCTTCTCCCATACGAGTGTAAAAGCACTTGTTTGTTACGTTTAACGCTTTTAAACTTTTAATCTATGTAAAGGAACTTTACATGTGTAATAATAGACTTACTTTCTGTCCAGAGCAACGTTCAGCAGTTACGAGCCGTCACGTGTTTTTAGAATCCATCGAGGAGAGAAGTAATGTAAAGTGATAGTTGTACGTTTTATCCACTTACTTCTCAAATACCTAAATAATTATTCGCTTGTTAGACGGTGGTGGCAGCCATGTGTCGCCCAATCACAAATTGTGTTAATAGATTGTGAAACGCGTGTAAACAGCTGAACCAATGACCGTTGCGAAATAGCGGAAGCGATCCTCAGAGAGTAAATAATGACCGAGATATCTGTAGTTTACCGAACTAACTAACAAGATTAGTTTTTAGCTCAATTATTATTTTTTTATATTAATTTTGATGTGTTTATCTAAAACCCGCGATCCGACCTGCATATTATTTTTTCCACCCAGATACGAACCGGAAAACATTTTTAAAAAACATCGCAAATCAGCGGGTACCTGACCCAGTGCAGGACTCTGCTTTATCTATAGTTAAAGTTATAAGGCATCTTTGAGTATCATTTAAGTATGTCGAGGCGGAGCCGAAAAATAGTGTTCCATTTCTAAAATAAAAAATGTGAACACAAATCTGTGTTAAATGTTTGTCAGGTACAAATGCTCTTGTAATGGGGTCCTGTGGGCAGAAGGTCCTAGGATCACCCCGACCACCCTCACCCACCCCCACCCCGCGCAAAGCAAAAAAACTAGAAACACTGACAAATGAGAGGGTGTTAAATCATATGATGAAGTAACCAACTGTTTTGGAAGAGAAATGACAAGACTGCAGCTGTCTACACAAACAAGCGCTTTTGTTGCACAATATGCTAGTGAGAAAAGTGTAATAGTATACGTATGTGTTTTTAAAAAAGTTTGTGTTTTACATGAAAGCCAAGGCTGGGCTGAAGGTCTTTTTTCTCTCATGACAATTTAAGAATTTAACCCCAAGCAAAGTTTAAAGTTTTTTTTTCTGGTCTATTTGTCTCACAGCATAGATGCTTCAAAAGAGGATGGAACACTGGGACGACTAGTGAATGATGATCACATACAGCCCAACTGTAAAGTCAAAAGAATAATGGTCCAAGGAAAGCCACACTTGTGTCTTTTTGCTGTCAAGGAAATCTTTCCAGGCGAGGAGATCACATATAACTATGGCGATTCCTCTGGCCATGGCGCTCAATGGTGAGATAAGGGTCTCATGTTCTGTTAATGACAGTGTTAACTATAATTTATTTTATACAACAGTTATTTTGAGTAATTTGATTGGTCAAGAGTGGGGCTGGGCGGTACCTTTTGAGGTGAATATGAACATAATTATCGCCTGTCTTTCTTTCTTAAAGACCACTAAGTGATAGTGCTGCCAGTCAAGTGATTAAACAGTACATTTCCTCTTTACAATTTCAGGCACCCGGTGAAGAACAATCTCACCCGAAGTTGAGAGGAAGTGAGCCAGGCTCAGAAAAGGCAAGTTGTAGTTTGTGCCATCATAGTTAGTTTGCTTTATGTGTCACCTTCAATACAGTAGAATTGGTTTTGGTCTTTAGAATTTTATAGTACAAGCTCATTATTCCGGTCTTCCTTCTTCCCTGCTGACTATTAACTGACATTTCTGCCATACTCATGGCCAGTGTTGTAACACAGTGTTTGCAGAATGAAAATGAATTATTTTAGCTTAAAATAAACTCACATTTGTGCCTGTCATTGACTCAGTCACAGGAGGTGTGCAGCGGTCGTGATTTGATGACAGAGGTCAGGGCAGCTCCGTCAACATTAAAGGATGACATTGTAAGTTGACAGTATTCTTGTAATATCATGATTTTACTTCTAGACATAATACTGTTTTGTTTGATCTTATGACTGTGCTCAGAAGTCTTCACACTTTTGAATGTTGTACACTACATGTACCTGCCACAGCACAGGACTGTCAGGACAAAGTGTCCTGTAAGGACAGTAGGAATTGGGTGTGTGTGTGTGGTTATGTCAGAATGTACTTAAGAGGACATTTTCCTAATCAGGCATTCAGGTATTGGGTTTGTGGTGGGGTGTGTATTAGGCCTTCATGCATTTCTTTATATAATGGGTGTCAGAAGTTGGTGATGTATGTTCAGGGTTTCCATGGTCATATTAAACCTGAAAAAGCTGAAGAATATCAAATGATATTCTAGACCAGGAAAGTCCTGAAGGTATTGAGGTCTTATACCAGGGTTCCCACGGTCATGGAAAACCTGGAAAAGTCCTGGAATTTTGTTGTCTGCAGTGTAATTAATTAGGCTATCTTACTGTAATCATTGGCACACGAGCTCCTATTTCCTGAAACTTCCTCCAGGACCTCTAAAATCTTCTCCAGGTCATGGAAATTATATTATGGGTCCTTGAAAAGTCATGGAAAGGTTTTGAAATTGTGTCTGTGAAAATGTGTGGAACCCTGTTATTTGAAAGTAATGGAATTTTGTTGTGTATAATGACATTGTTACAGTAATCTTTCATCTTTTGAGGTGAATATGAACATAATTATCGCCTGTCTTTCTTTCTTAAAGACCACTAAGTGATAGTGCTGCCAGTCAAGTGATTAAACAGTACATTTCCTCTTTACAATTTCAGGCACCCGGTGAAGAACAATCTCACCCGAAGTTGAGAGAAAGTGAGCCAGGCTCAGAAAAGGCAAGTTGTAGTTTGTGCCATCATAGTTAGTTTGCTTTATGTGTCACCTTCAATACAGTAGAATTGGTTTTGGTCTTTAGAATTTTATAGTACAAGTTCATTATTCCGGTCTTCCTTCTTCCCTGCTGACTATTAACTGACATTTCTGCCATACTCATGGCCAGTGTTGTAACACAGTGTTTGCAGAATGAAAATGAATTATTTTAGCTTAAAATAAACTCACATTTGTGCCTGTCATTGACTCAGTCACAGGAGGTGTGCAGCGGTCGTGATTTGATGACAGAGGTCAGGGCAGCTCCGTCAACATTAAAGGATGATATTGTAAGTTGACAGTATTCTTGTAATATCATGATTTTACTTCTAGACATAATACTGTTTTGTTTGATCTTATGACTGTGCTCAGAAGTCTTCACACTTTTGAATGTTGTACACTACATGTACCTGCCACAGCACAGGACTGTCAGGACAAAGTGTCCTGAAAGGACAGTAGGAAGTGGGTGTGTGTGTGTGGTTATGTCAGAATGTACTTAAGAGGACATTTTCCTAATCAGGCATTCATGTATTGGGTTTGTGGTGGGGGTGTGTATTAGGCCTTCATGCATTTCTTTATATAATGGGTGTCAAAAGTTGGTGATGTATGTTCAGGGTTTCCATGGTCATATTAAACCTGAAAAAGTTGAAGAACATCAAATGATATTCTAGACCAGGAAAGTCCTGAAGGTATTGAGGTCTTATGTCAGGGTTCCCACGGTCATGGAAAACCTGGAAAAGTCCTGGAATTTTGTTGTCTGCAGTGTAATTAATTAGGCTATCTTACTGTAATCATTGGCACACGAGCTCCTATTTCCTGAAACTTCCTCCAGGACCTCTTAAATCTTCTCCAGGTCATGGAAATTATATTATGGGTCCTTGAAAAGTCATGGAAAGTTTTGAAATTGTGTCTGTGAAAATGTGTGGAACCCTGTTATTTGAAAGTAATGGAATTTTTGTTGTGTATAATGACATTGTTACAGTAATCTTTCATCTTTTGAGGTGAATATGAACATAATTATCGCCTGTCTTTCTTTCTTAAAGACCACTAAGTGATAGTGCTGCCAGTCAAGTGATTAAACAGTACATTTCCTCTTTACAATTTCAGGCACCCGGTGAAGAACAATCTCACCCGAAGTTGAGAGGAAGTGAGCCAGGCTCAGAAAAGGCAAGTTGTAGTTTGTGCCATCATAGTTAGTTTGCTTTATGTGTCACCTTCAATACAGTAGAATTGGTTTTGGTCTTTAGAATTTTATAGTACAAGCTCATTATTCCGGTCTTCCTTCTTCCCTGCTGACTATTAACTGACATTTCTGCCATACTCATGGCCAGTGTTGTAACACAGTGTTTGCAGAATGAAAATGAATTATTTTAGCTTAAAATAAACTCACATTTGTGCCTGTCATTGACTCAGTCACAGGAGGTGTGCAGCGGTCGTGATTTGATGACAGAGGTCAGGGCAGCTCCGTCAACATTAAAGGATGACATTGTAAGTTGACAGTATTCTTGTAATATCATGATTTTACTTCTAGACATAATACTGTTTTGTTTGATCTTATGACTGTGCTCAGAAGTCTTCACACTTTTGAATGTTGTACACTACATGTACCTGCCACAGCACAGGACTGTCAGGACAAAGTGTCCTGTAAGGACAGTAGGAATTGGGTGTGTGTGTGTGGTTATGTCAGAATGTACTTAAGAGGACATTTTCCTAATCAGGCATTCATGTATTGGGTTGGTGGTGTGTATTAGGCCTTCATGCATTTCTTTATATAATGGGTGTCAGAAGTTGGTGATGTATGTTCAGGGTTTCCATGGTCATATTAAACCTGAAAAAGCTGAAGAATATCAAATGATATTCTAGACCAGGAAAGTCCTGAAGGTATTGAGGTCTTATACCAGGGTTCCCACGGTCATGGAAAACCTGGAAAAGTCCTGGAATTTTGTTGTCTGCAGTGTAATTAATTAGGCTATCTTACTGTAATCATTGGCACACGAGCTCCTATTTCCTGAAACTTCCTCCAGGACCTCTAAAATCTTCTCCAGGTCATGGAAATTATATTATGGGTCCTTGAAAAGTCATGGAAAGGTTTTGAAATTGTGTCTGTGAAAATGTGTGGGAACCCTGTTATTTGAAAGTAATGGAATTTTTGTTGTGTATAATGACATTGTTACAGTAATCTTTCATCTTTTGAGGTGAATATGAACATAATTATCGCCTGTCTTTCTTTCTTAAAGACCACTAAGTGATAGTGCTGCCAGTCAAGTGATTAAACAGTACATTTCCTCTTTACAATTTCAGGCACCCGGTGAAGAACAATCTCACCCGAAGTTGAGAGAAAGTGAGCCAGGCTCAGAAAAGGCAAGTTGTAGTTTGTGCCATCATAGTTAGTTTGCTTTATGTGTCACCTTCAATACAGTAGAATTGGTTTTGGTCTTTAGAATTTTATAGTACAAGTTCATTATTCCGGTCTTCCTTCTTCCTGCTGACTATTAACTGACATTTCTGCCATACTCATGGCCAGTGTTGTAACACAGTGTTTGCAGAATGAAAATGAATTATTTTAGCTTAAAATAAACTCACATTTGTGCCTGTCATTGACTCAGTCACAGGAGGTGTGCAGTGTCGTGATTTGATGACAGAGGTCAGGGCAGCTCCGTCAACATTAAAGGATGATATTGTAAGTTGACAGTATTCTTGTAATATCATGATTTTACTTCTAGACATAATACTGTTTTGTTTGATCTTATGACTGTGCTCAGAAGTCTTCACACTTTTGAATGTTGTACACTACATGTACCTGCCACAGCACAGGACTGTCAGGACAAAGTGTCCTGAAAGGACAGTAGGAATTGGGTGTGTGTGTGTTATGTCAGAATGTACTTAAGAGGACATTTTCCTAATCAGGCATTCATGTATTGGGTTTGTGGTGGGGTGTGTATCAGGCCTTCATGCATTTCTTTATATAATGGGTGTCAAAAGTTGGTGATGTATGTTCAGGGTTTCCATGGTCATATTAAACCTGAAAAGCTGAAGAACATCAAATGATATTCTAGACCAGGAAAGTCCTGAAGGTATTGAGGTCTTATGTCAGGGTTCCCACGGTCATGGAAAACCTGGAAAAGTCCTGGAATTTTGTTGTCTGCAGTGTAATTAATTAGGCTATCTTACTGTAATCATTGGCACACGAGCTCCCTATTTCCTGAAACTTCCTCCAGGACCTCTTAAATCTTCTCCAGGTCATGGAAATTATATTATGGGTCCTTGAAAAGTCATGGAAAGTTTTGAAATTGTGTCTGTGAAAATGTGTGGGAACCCTGTTATTTGAAAGTTATTGGAATTTTGTTGTGTATAATGACATTGTTACAGTAATCTTTCATCTTTTGAGGTGAATATGAACATAATTATCGCCTGTCTTTCTTTCTTAAAGACCACTAAGTGATAGTGCTGCCAGTCAAGTGATTAAACAGTACATTTCCTCTTTACAATTTCAGGCACCGGTGAAGAACAATCTCACCCGAAGTTGAGAGGAAGTGAGCCAGGCTCAGAAAAGGCAAGTTGTAGTTTGTGCCATCATAGTTAGTTTGCTTTATGTGTCACCTTCAATACAGTAGAATTGGTTTTGGTCTTTAGAATTTTATAGTACAAGCTCATTATTCCGGTCTTCCTTCTTCCCTGCTGACTATTAACTGACATTTCTGCCATACTCATGGCCAGTGTTGTAACACAGTGTTTGCAGAATGAAAATGAATTATTTTAGCTTAAAATAAACTCACATTTGTGCCTGTCATTGACTCAGTCACAGGAGGTGTGCAGCGGTCGTGTGATTTGATGACAGAGGTCAGGGCAGCTCCATCAACATTAAAGGATGACATTGTAAGTTGACAGTATTCTTGTAATATCATGATTTTACTTCTAGACATAATACTGTTTTGTTTGATCTTATGACTGTGCTCAGAAGTCTTCACACTTTTGAATGTTGTACACTACATGTACCTGCCACAGCACAGGACTGTCAGGACAAAGTGTCCTGTAAGGACAGTAGGAATTGGGTGTGTGTGTGTGGTTATGTCAGAATGTACTTAAGAGGACATTTTCCTAATCAGGCGTTCATGGTTTGTGGTGGGGGTGTGTATTAGGCCTTCATGCATTTCTTTATATAATGGGTGTCAGAAGTTGGTGATGTACAGTACAGGCCAAAAGTTTGGACACACCTTCTCATTCAATGAGAAGCCTTTATTTTCATGACTATTTACATTGTAGATTCTCACTGAAGGCATCAAAACTATGAATGAACACATGTGGAGTTATGTACTTAACAAAAAAAGGTGAAATAACTGAAAACATGTTTTATATTCTAGTTTCTTCAAAATAGCCACCCTTTGCTCTGATTACTGCTTTGCACACTCTTGGCATTCTCTCCATGAGCTTCAAGAGGTAGTCACCTGAAATGGTTTCCACTTCACAGGTGTGCCTTATCAGGGTTAATTAGTGGAATTTCTTGCTTTATCAATGGGGTTGGGACCATCAGTTGTGTTGTGCAGAAGTCAGGTTAATACACAGCCGACAGCCCTATTGGACAACTGTTAAAATTCATATTATGGCAAGAACCAATCAGCTAACTAAAGAAAAACGAGTGGCCATCATTACTTTAAGAAATGAAGGTCAGTCAGTCTGGAAAATTGCAAAACTTTAAATGTGTCCCCAAGTGAGTCGCAAAAACCATCAAGCGCTACAACGAAACTGGCACACATGAGGACCGACCAGGAAAGGAAGACCAAGAGTCACCTCTGCTTCTGAGGATAAGTTCATCCGAGTCACCAGCCTCAGAAATGGCAAGTTAACAGCAGCTCAGATCAGAGACCAGATGAATGCCACACAGAGTTCTAGCAGCAGACCCATCTCTAGAACAACTGTTAAGAGGAGACTGCGCGAATCAGGCCTTCATGGTCAAATAGCTGCTAGGAAACCACTGCTAAGGAGAGGCAACAAGCAGAAGAGATTTGTTTGGGCCAAGAAACACAAGGAATGGACATTAGACCAGTGGAAATCTGTGCTTTGGTCTGATGAGTCCAAATTTGAGATCTTTGGTTCCAACCGCCGTGTCTTTGTGAGACGCAGAAAAGGTGAACGGATGGATTCCACATGCCTGGTTCCCAGTGTGAAGCATGGAGGAGGAGGTGTGATGGTGTGGGGGTGTTTTGCTGGTGACACTGTTGGGGATTTATTCAAAATTGAAGGCACACTGAACCAGCATGGCCACCACAGCATCCTGCAGCGACATGCCATCCCATCCGGTTTGCGTTTAGTTGGACGATCATTTATTTTTCAACAGGACAATGACCCCAAACACACCTCCAGGCTGTGTAAGGGCTATTTGACCAAGAAGAAGAGTGATGGAGTGCTGCGGCAGATGACCTGGCCTCCACAGTCACTGGACCTGAACCCAATCGAGATGGTTTGGGGTGAGCTGGACCGCAGAGTGAAGGCAAAGGGGCCAACAAGTGCTAAACACCTCTGGGAACTCCTTCAAGACTGTTGGAAAACCATTTCAGGTGACTACCTCTTGAAGCTCATGGAGAGAATGCCAAGAGTGTGCAAAGCAGTAATCAGAGCAAAGGGTGGCTATTTTGAAGAAACTAGAATATAAAACATGTTTTCAGTTATTTCACCTTTTTTTGTTAAGTACATAACTCCACATGTGTTCATTCATAGTTGTGATGCCTTCAGTGAGAATCTACAATGTAAATAGTCATGAAAATAAAGAAAACGCATTGAATGAGAAGGTGTGTCCAAACTTTTGGCCCGTACTGTATGTTCAGGGTTTCCATGGTCATATTAAACCTGAAAAAGTTGAAGAATATCAAATGATATTCTACAGTCCCTGACAAAAGTCTTGTCGCTTATCCAAGTTGTAGGAACAACAAATAATAACTTGACTTGTAGTTGATCAATTGGAATCAGAAATAGCTTATATGAAAGGCAAAGGCCTCTAGATTATGCTTATTATACCAAAATAAAGTTGTGTGCCATTCACTGAGTTCTATCATTTAATTAGGACAGAAAGGTCAGATCTTGCTTGGACAAAAGTCTTGTCGCATACAAAAATAATGTACTGTAGAAATGATACTTTCTGTTGAATACACAAACATGCTCCAATAACATCAGAACATAAAGTCATGGTGCCTTGGGAAAAAGAATTAATATCGTGTATGACTCCCATGAGCTTGGAGGACTGCATCCATACGTCTCGGCAATGGCTCAAATAACTTATTGATGAAGTCATCTGGAATGGCAAAGAAAGCAGTCTTGCAGGACTCCCAGAGTTCATCAAGATTCTTTGGTTTCATCTTCCAAGCCTCCTCCTTCATCTTACCCCAGACATGCTCAATAATGTTCATGTCTGGTGATTGGGCTGGCCAATCCTGGAGCACCTTGACCTTCTTCACTTTCAGGAACTTTGATGTGGAGGCTGAAGTATGAGAAGGAGCACCATCCTGCTGAAGAATTTGCCCTCTCTTGTGGTTTGGAATGCAATGGGCAGCGAGAACCTCTTGATACTTCAGGCTGTTGATGTTGCCATCCACTCTGCAGATCTCTTGCACACCCCATACTGGATGTAACCCTAAACCATGATTTTTCCTCCACCAAACTTGACTGCTTTCTGGGTGAATCTTGGGTCCATGCAGGTTCCAACAGGTCTTCTGCAGTATTTGTGGCAATTGGGATGCAGTTCAATGGATGATTCATCAGAAAAATCAACCTTCTGCCACTTTTCCACTGTCCATCCTTTCTGCAAGCTGTGGGCCTTGGCAAATGCAACACGATTCTTTTGTTGTCTTCTGTTTAATGCTGGTTTGTGAGCAGTAATTCGGCCATGGAGACCATTGCGTGAGAGAATTCGACAAACTGTTCTGGTAGATACAGGGGTTTCTGGTGACCAGTTCTGATGTAGCTCTGCTGCAGTTGAAAAAGGGCTGGCCCTGGACTGCCGAAGCAACAAACGGTCCTCTCTAACAGTTGTGTTACAGGGTCTGCCTGACCTGGGCTTGTCATGAACGTCACCAGTTTCTTCAAATCTTTTTATCCTCTCCACTTGACGTTTGGATACACTGAAGATGTCTGCCACCTCAGCAGCAGACTTGGTCTTCAGGCTCTTGATGATCAGCACTTTGGTCTGTGGTTGAATCTTTGGCATGTTGTCAGCGGTCAGGTTGCACTTCACATGAAGGTCTGGTGTGCTGGGGTTCTTGTTAGACACACCAGGGAATGTGTTAATTACAGTATTTGTCACAGGTGGAGCTCTAATCTGTGATTGGTTGAATCGTTTAAAGACACGACAAGACTTTTGTCCAAGCAAAATCTGACCTTTCTGTCCTAATTAAATGATAAAACTCAATGAATGACACTCAACTTTATTTTGGTATAATAAGCATAATCTAAAGGTCTTTGCCTTTCATATAAGCTATTTCTGAACCCAATTGATCAACTACAAGTCAGGTTATTATTTGTTGTTCCTACAACTAGGATAAGCGACAAGACTTTTGTCAGGGACTGTAGACCAGGAAAGTCCTGAAAGTATTGAGGTCTTATGTCAGGGTTCCCACGGTCATGGAAAACCTGGAAAAGTCATGGAATTTTGTTGTTGAGAGAAAGTGAGCCAGGCTCAGAAAAGGCAAGTTGTAGTTTGTGCCATCATAGTTAGTTTGCTTTATGTGTCACCTTCAATACAGTAGAATTGGTTTTGGTCTTTAGAATTTTATAGTACAAGTTCATTATTCCGGTCTTCATTCTTCCTGCTGACTATTAACTGACATTTCTGCCATACTCATGGCCAGTGTTGTAACACAGTGTTTGCAGAATGAAAATGAATTATTTTAGCTTAAAATAAACTCACATTTGTGCCTGTCATTGACTCAGTCACAGGAGGTGTGCAGCGGTCGTGATTTGATGACAGAGGTCAGGGCAGCTCCGTCAACATTGAAGGATGACATTGTAAGTTGACAGTATTCTTGTAATATCATGATTTTACTTCTAGACATAATACTGTTTTGTTTGATCTTATGACTGTGCTCAGAAGTCTTCACACTTTTGAATGTTGTACACTACATGTACCTGCCACAGCACAGGACTGTCAGGACAAAGTGTCCTGTAAGGACAGTAGGAATTGGGTGTGTGTGTGTGTGTGGTTATGTCAGAATGTACTTAAGAGGACATTTTCCTAATCAGGCGTTCATGGTTTGTAGTGGGGGTGTGTATTAGGCCTTCATGCATTTCTTTATATAATGGGTGTCAGAAGTTGGTACTGCTCAGAAGTCTTCAGAAGTGTTTTTACCCTATGTTAAGGGTTTCCAACACTGATCATTACTGATATATACCTTATTGGTTCCTCAGTGCCACCATAGTGTTACCTGCTCACTTGTCAGCTGTTTGGACCATTGTGAAGATTGCACAGGACCTGTCTCCAGTCTAAAATGGCTTGGTCTCACATGCAAATGTTCGTATTCATGTCACTCAAACAGTTTTTGTTGTTGTTGTCTTTAGTGTAGCGCTGCACGATATGAGGAGAATCTGCAATGTACTGTAACACTGTTCAGTATTGCGATGACAATAAGGTTGTATATAAGCTCTACAGTTCCTATGTCGTTCTCTTTTAATAGGTATACTGCTAGACCCCAAAATCGAATAGTCCATGCCCACTGAATAATGAAATAAATGATTTCAAACGTGTTTTTATTAAACTCCAACTCCATTTGACATGAATTCTCCTGTAAATCAGCATCATATCAGTTTGACCTGTCGCCTCAGCTACACAGGCTAAATAAACAGTGCTTGACTATAAGGTTCATATTTTATACAAGACAACAGCTTTCATTAAAGATCAGTCAGATACAGTCAGGGCTTCACATCTGATGTTATTTTAAGAATCCTCACATCCCACTGACCACAAGTCTTTGTGTTGCTAAATACTTCAATAATTAAACCGTCCAATATTAATATACAGTAGACTCTGTATAGTTTATGATGAATATATTCAGTCTCTGAAAACTAAACTTCACCATCAGTCACACAACATGTTTCTGTTCACAGAATAAACCTTCAGATCAGACAAATACAATCTTAATCTCTAAAATTCATCAAAAATTAAAAGTTTATCTAAAACGTCATCTTGTTGAGTTGACATCTGAACCAGTCAGCTGTTAGATCAGGTGAGAGCCAGGCGGTGCAGTCGGTGGAGAGCAACTGCAGCGCCTGGCTCTAAAAACTGCGGCCGTCAGAGCAAGTCGGGATGAAGTTGGACACAAAACTAACCGGCATGCATTGTGCGCCGATCGCCGGTGATCGAATCTGCACAGGCCTGGCTCATCTCGAACGAACCTAGTGTTTGGGTGCACACCTAGCTAAAAGCAAAGGTACTGTGGTGTCTGAACACCATGACAAAACACCAATCATACAAATCAAATGAGGAGTTGGATTTATTCATTTATTTCATTTGTGTTGATTGTGTCGTTGGTCTTAAATTTCATTTCAAGTGGCATTAAAAAAGTCTTAAAAAGTCTTAAATTTAACTTGCCTTAAGCTCTAGGAACCCTGTAAAGTATCTTAGCCCTTAAGAGAGCTCCTAAAGTGAAACAGTGTTAGGAGGAGGAGGAGGAGGCTTCAGAGTTTCAGAGGAGAAAATGGCAGAAATACAAAGAGGAAGGAGAAATATCCTCCAAATGTCCTCAGCATTATCGACTTGCGACAGTGCACGTCCATAAAACGTCTCTCCTGAATCCAAAATAATTCCAAGTAGCAAAAGTACTGTGCTTGTTCACAACAACTTCTTCATATTTTCCTTGCTCCTCTCTCCTTCCTACTTGTTCACCTCCAGCAAATGACACATGACCTGACAGGGTAGCTGAGGCTTCATCTAATTAGCCAAACGGTGTCTAGGGCTTCCCAAATGCTCACATGCTGAGTGTAAATGCATGGCACGAGTATTAACACTGATTTTTCATTCATCGCAGTTCAGGCGGTCTTTACGATGCGTTTATCTTGCATGTTCATATCGCGATGACGATGAAAATGCGATTTATCGTGCAGCCCTACTTTAGTGCAGTTTTTATGTTAAATTAAAACAAAAGCATTAGCACAACTTGCTAACTTTTCATTTCAATGTGCTTTTAGTGTGTTCAAGATCCTGGCACAAATCCTGCTTTTTCAAGAAGAATCAGTCGCTGGTATGTTCATTTTCCTTGGTTCCATTTTAAATTTGATTTTAAAGTGTTCTTGGTGTCGGATTGTGACTTACACAGTAGTAGATTTTGGGGTTAATATAAGCTCTTTTTTCTGCATAGGATGTTATACCCGATGAGATTGTTTCTGACTCTGCAAGTAGTGATGGCTGTTCCTCTGGTGATCTCTACATAGCTGACACTGCACCAAGGTCTGATGGATCCAACTCTGATGAAGATGTTGTAACTGACACTGAACTATTTAGTGATAGTGAGGATCTAAACCTACCACATCGCAAGAGTGGACCAGTTGACTCACTTTCTTCCCAGGAAAGGACAAAGACAGTCCTGCAACCTATATCCTGCATGGAACAGGAGGACAGGATGCTTCCAACTCTGGCAGAGTTGGCATTGATGATGACTTCATACCTGATAGTGAACCCTGTTCTGATGTTGATGATCCTACTACAAGTAATACCCAGACTCTTCCAAGAAGTACAACAGAGTCTTTTCTACTGAGACTGCAGCAGCACCACAAGTCTCTTCTTGCACATCAAAAATTACTGCTATGTTTGCAAAACACCTCAGTCTAAAATATCTCACCTTAAAAGCATGAGAAAGTAGAGCCTGATATTGCTGAAGCATTCTCATTCCCTAAGAACTCAAAAGAGAGAAAGAGGTTACTTGAGAAGTTATGGAACAAAGGTAATTATGAACATAATCAAGAAGTAATGCGTAAACATGATGGACAATTGAAACTGAAAAGAAGACCAGGACCATCAAAATCTCGTGAATGCCAAAACGCATGTGCACTGTGCATATTGTAAAGGCCTGTTTATCCGTAAAGAGCTGTGGCGCCACTCGCATAGATGCTCAGTCAAAGATGGTCTCAGAAACTGAAGCTATTTCTAAGACCAAAGCCTTAGTTCTGGCAGATATTGCAGAGTCAACATACAGCCAAGCAGTGTCCCCTGGAGTGTGGAAGATCCTTGGAAAGATGAGGGACGATGAGGTAGCATCTGTAGTCCGTAATGACTTCCTCATATTGCAACTGGGCCAGTCTCTCTACAACAAGCATGGGAATGATCCAACAAAATTTGAGTACATCAGAACAAAGGCTCGGGAAATGGGCAGACTGTTGTTAACCTTAAGGAAAAAATATTCTATATTTAGCTTCGAAGATGCTGTAAAACCAAACAATTTTTACAAAATCGTTGGAGCTGTCAGAGAAGTTGCTGGATATGATGAAGAGAAGCACTCCTATTGTACACCCAGTCTTGCCCTGAAATTGGGACACTCGCTGAAGAAGATTGGTGACATTATTCTCTGCAGGGCCATCGCAGCAGAGAATGAAAATTTGATTAAAGCAGCGGAACGATTTACACAACTCTGCACAAAAGAATGGGCAGGACAAGTCTCCCACACTGCACTGGCTACTTTGAGCAAGTCAAAGTACAATAAACCATCCACCATACCATTCACAGAGGATGTGCAGCTTTTGCACAAGCACCTGGAGGAAAAATCGGCTGCCGCCATTGCAGACCTGAAAGAGCATGAGTCTCCACAGGCGTATGCAGAAGTTGCTAGGGTGACACTTGCTCAGATCATCCTCTTTAACAGACGTCGTGAGAAGTCTCAAAATGTCACTTGAGTCATTCAAGAAAGAGACCAGACTGAGCTCCATAGTGATGTAGCTGCTAGCCTGTCACCGTTTGAACAAAAGTTAGCCCAGCACTTCAGCAGGGTAGAAATTATCGGCAAAAGAGATAGGAAAGTTGCTGTTTTGTTAAACCCTGAGGCTGTCAGTGCAACAACACTTCTTGTAGAAAAAGAGATGCATGTAATGTGCATAAGGATAATCCCTTCCTATTTGGACGACCACAGTGCCACTCCATGAGCTACTACAGGGGACAGGACTGCATAAGAAAGTTTGCAAGTATGTGTGGTGCAAAGAATCCTGATAATCTGAGGTCTACATATCTTCGCAAGCACATTGCAACAGTGTCCCAAATACTCAACCTCAAGAACAATGAGCTGGACCAACTGGCCAACTTTTTGGGCCACGATATACGAGTCCACAGAGACTTTTATCGTCTGCCGGAGGCAACTATAGAAATGGCAAAAATCACAAAGCTTCTACTTGCAATGGAGAAAGGAACTCTTGCAAAATTCCAGGGAAAGTCTCTTGACGAGATTGAGCTTGAAGGTATGTGGTGGTAACAACACTCTTAATGGCTCTTCTCAAAAGAATAATATTTTACTACAGGATCAATTACAAAACAAAGTAGTGAGACTAAAGAAATACAACGGTATTTTGGACATTTTTTAAATTGGGAAGATGTAAATTCAGACTTTTTAGAATATAAAAAGTAAATATGCCTCAATGTTTTGGTACATGATACAGAAACATGTCAGGTGTACAAACTTGCAGCAACAATTATTTTTATTTTTTGCATCAATCATTTCTTTAGACGAATTGGACCCAGAGCTGGGTGATGGTGATGGTGATGGTGATGACGATGGCGATGGCGATGGTGACAACGATGACTACGATGGTGGTGTTGGTGACGATGCCGGTGGTGATGGCGGTGGTGATGACGATGGCGGTGGAGGCAGTGAAGGCAGTGGAGGCAGTGAAGGCAGTAGAGATGACGGAGATGGAGTTGATGGGTCCGGACTAAGTGGTATGTACTGAATATCTTCCAGTATACATTCATGGTATATTTTGGAGTAAGGACCATATTCAGATTCCCTTATGTTGCTTTAATACTACCACAAAGTCAGCAAGGTACACAGTCAATAAATCAACAATGATAAGAGTCAAGTACGTGGCATGGTTTCCGCATTTAAGCTATCAGTGTATGAATGTGGTGTGAATGGGTGAATGATAGACCAGTATTGTAAAGTGCTTTGAGTAGTTGATAAGACTAGAAAAGGGCTATATAAGTACAGTCCATTTACCATTGATCACTTAACTTCAATTGATGCTGAAGGCCTTTTTTGTATTCTTTCACCAGAAAATCAAGAAATGAAGACGCCTGAAGAGGTCACCAGCTCCTCTGGTAATGTGTGGGAAAGCCTTATGGACGGGCTCCACCGGGCACGTCAGCGGCGTGACACGTCTGCAGCGCGAGTCCCGTAGCAGCTCGCCACCCTGTTAATCAATTACAGTGGCTCCACTGGCAACGGGAGCGGCACGACAACCCCCGTCTGTCGCGCGACAACTCTCTATTTTACACGGCTCTTCTATTTTTGTCGCGCTATGCTCCCCTATGCGACCCTCCAGCAGATAAAAACTACATGAAATAGTGTGCTAAACGAGCAGAATGTGTTTTTAATTGAATAAACCATTTTCAGAGGTGATATATGATTTTTTTTTTTTTTTCATGCATTTACTCATGTTTATCCGTGACATTGTGTAAATGTCCGTGGCGGACATTTGAAAGCGAGTAGATGACAAACAGTAGCCTACAGTAAACTTGTAGATAACTCAAATATATGTAATTACTTAGGTGGGAAATGCTTTAACATTTCATGCAGCCTCTCGGCTCGGCAAACGGTAAACAACCCCGTTGGCTTCTCTACGTGCCGCTTCCGTACGCGGTCAGTGGAGCCCAAATGAATACGCCGCGACGCTACGCTGACGTGACGCTTACGTTTGCAGCCGGTGGAGCCCGGCCGTTACATTGCCCTTGCTATATTGCAGGCAGCGTTACTGTGCTGTATGTATTCTAAACGGGGGGAGAAATCAGATTTAAGTTTTGCTTTTAAACTACCTTTAGCTCTCATAATGGGTGTAAATTATATAAAATGCTGTCAGGGGCCTGTACTACAAAGGGACTTTAATATACTTAGAATATGTTCAGTGTTATTTGTTAAATTTGCCTCTAATGTTCACTGTTCATATGGATCCAGATTGTAGTATTATAGTATAAGTTATTAATTGGATATATCATTACTTGTTACTTTGCAGTTAGAATGGAATCAAACTTAAGGAACATAAATATGTTGCTTGTAATGGATGTTAAAAAAAAGTTCAGATTGAAGAAGTTTACAATTTTAATTTTTTTTTCCTTAGAGAAAAGAAAAAGAATGGAATCTATCCAGGATGTGGCCAAGAGTTACAAAGGTACAGTTTTTATTTGTTTAAAGTTGTAGTAATGATTCAGAGGGTATTCTAGAAATCGGGTTTAGTGAACAGTCTTGAATTTGTTAACCTTATGATGAGGTAAACTGCATTTTCAGGACCATAGAGGGTGACGACTTAAGCTTTGGATCACTTACTATGTTTGGTGTCTTTCAGACCACATTAGCAACTTTTTTCTTCAAATAAGCGGCTTACAACATATCAAGTTACTTTTTGGACAGACCTTGCTTCGACTCCTTGAAGGCAGCCTCTGGTATTTCTCAGTGAATGAGAGCTGATGTGGCCCTCTAACTGTTTGGTGAGACAGACCCAGACAGATACGTGAACATAATGACCAAACTCTGATTCGTTTTTACTCTAAATTAATTACCTTTACTATCTAAGTTTGATTTTATGCTATCAACATAGACAGTTAATAATAGTGAATTTATTCCAGTGCATGATCATTCCTCCAATTCCAGTACATGATCATCTCTATTTTGTAACAGATTTAACCACCTCACCTAGCTATGAGGCGGTGATTGGATTACATGCATTTCTATATTCTTCTTTTTTTTTTTTTTTTTTAAATATTTGTTGGTTAGGTGGCCTTTATTAAAGTGGAGAAAATAGGAAATGCAGGGAAGAGAGTAGGAATGACATGAAGTAAATGGTCCGTCCGGTCAGGAATTGAATCGGGACCTGCTCTTCAGAGCGCTAGCACCCATGTGGTCTGCGACCTAACCACTCGACTACCGGTCACCCCCGCATTTCTGTATTCTAAAAGCTGTCACAGTTGACCATCAGCTGTGCCTGTTGACAATGCTGTAACTTTTCCCTTCAAACATTCCACAACAGCTAAGTCCAATCATGAATGCTTACTCTTGACAGAGTCATGTCATGTCCTCATAAAGTCAGTCCATATCAAAGTTAACACCAAAGCACTACTACCAAATCTTGATTGGATAGAAGTTTTTTTTTTAATCTGGATGGGGGTGGGATTCATATTGAGTGCATGCATAGTGACGTGCAATTTCATCTAGTCCTTCAAAATTGTAGAGTTGTCTCTCTTCACATCTTCATATAATTTTAGGGATCAAGTTCAAGTTACAGCTTATGTTCAATAAATAGCATTGTTTCGTTTGGAAAATAAACTTCTCCACAAATGGTTTGTACTAGCTATTCTAACAAAATCATGTATTGGTTCTCCAGGGCAAAAGAAACTGTGTACAACCCAGAGTGTGGTAACCAGCTCCAAAGGTAGGACTCCATCCATCCTTGCAGCTACATTTGGGGACCAAAATTTCCCCAGCAGTACACTGCACACTGACTGATAAAACAACAACAACAACAACAAAAAAACGAATACTCGACTAAAGAAATCTCAGTCGACTACGGGATCTCCAACTATTGATTCGAATATTCGACTATCAGGGGACAATCCTAAACATTTGTAACCTACATTTCAGTGGCTCCGAAGTTATTTCAAGAAAATATAAATTAAATTGTAACAGTTATTGTCTTCCCTATCTTAACATATACAATTTTCTTTTGATTGACAGAGGTCAAATCGTCAAGAAGATGTGTGAAAAGGCCATGGAGCAAGGTTGAAGTCAGTGCTGTTATGAAACACTTCAAAATACATATCGCTAAAGGACACCTTGCATCAAAGTTGGAGTGTGAGCAGTGCAAGCGCGCTGAGCACCCTGTTTTGACAGACAGAACTATTCAAAACATTCGCGATTTTGTGAGGAACAGGGGTGTTATGTTCAAACGAAATGGGGTGAAATAGCCTGAGGTTGTGGGTGGGTTTTTCCCGCACTTTATTCTTGTGCAATGGACCTCCTGTCCCACTCAATTTTTGTTTACATCACAATGTTTTACAGTTTGCTCAGGGCAGTAATTGTTGCTTTAAGTTGCTCTGCACTTTATGTTAATATTACTTGGCACTTAAATTTGTTTTGTTAACAATGTCAGTTAAACATTTGTACAAGTTGTAAAAACTGTCTAAAACTAACACTGTTAGAGTGGGTAGTGAGGGGAAATAAAGAAAGACATTACCTTTTCAAGTTCAATGTGTTTTCAGTATGTTCAAAATTTGGTTATCGTAGAAACTTGTATATCGGCCATAACAGCAATGTTAATATTGGTTATCGGTGTCGGCCAGAATTTTCATATCGGTGTATATTAAGGCAGCCTTATACCTATTCTTTGTTCTACACTTTATTTTACTTGGCACTGTAATTTGTATGTTTTACTTGGCCCTTCAAAGGGGTAGTTCAAATTTTATGATGTTGGGTTTTGTGAGACCCTTATAACAGAAATATTTATTTAAAAAAAGCTGCTGAGTGTTACATTTTATTTGAGAAATGCCCATTTTATTCAATAAAATAAATTCCACTGATGAGGCAAAACATTGAGCACCATTGTGTAGGGTGCGGTGCTTACACCAGTGTAGTTCTTTACAGTCATTCTTGGTGTAGATGTCCCTTACAGGTTTAAAAAGATGTGAATTATGCCCATTAATACCAGTGTGTCTCATAACTGATTCAAGGATAATTTATCATCATTCTAGGACATGAGGGTGAGGGTACATGAAAAGAACGAAATTTAGTAGTCAAGGTCCCAAAAAAGCAGCAGACAATATAAAAATTAGATCAAAGTTGAACAGTAAAGATTAAGCAGAGGAAGACAATTGATTGAAAGTGCATTCGGTGCCAATAAATATTGTGATATATAAAATATGATGATGCACATGCTTCCTCCTAAGGGGAGGAGGTTGAACAGTCCATGGGTGGGATGAGAGGGGTCCATCAGAATGCTGGCAGCTATGTTCCTACATCTGCTGATGTAAATGTCTGTCGCTGATGGGAGGCAGTTGATGGTGATCCTCTGTGCTGATATCACTACCTGCTGCAGAGCCTTTCTTTCTACAGCAGAGCAGTTTCCATACCACACAGTGGTGCATGATGTCAGGATGTTCTCCACTGCATATCTGTGAGAAAGTTGTCCAGCCTCTCTACTGATAGTCATGACTCACTTTGTGCTAGCTGTGGCTTATGACAGAAATTCAGTCAGGAATATTTTTGCAGTGTCACTCATACACCTGGCCCAACATTATTGCCAGCATTGTGTTTAATAGTCAGATTCAATTATCCATATAAAATGCTCAATTGATTTAACCTTTCAAAATGCCAGTGTACTCATACACCTGGCCCAACATTATTGCCAGCATTGTGTTTAATAGTCAATAAAATGCAATTTAAACCAGTGTTGTCAAAATGCAGGTAGTTTACATTTCTCATAAGTCTTGCAGTTAGGTACTTTTTCTGTGATTGATTGCCATTTTTCACTTGTGTGTGTAATTTAAACCAGTGTTGTCCTCATAATCACGGGTTTTGCTCTGATTGTGTATGTTTGTGTGTGGGTCATTTTAATTTAAACCAGTGTTGTCCTCATAATCAAGGGTTTTGCTCTGATTGTGTGTAGGTGTGTGTGGGTCATGTACAGTTAAACCAGTGTTGTCCTCATAATCCAGGGTTTTGCTCTGATTGTGTATGTGTGTGTGGGTCATGTACAGTTAAACACGTGTTGTCCTCAAAATCAAGGGTTTAGCTCTGATTGTGTGTGTGTGGGTCATGTACAGTTAAACCAGTGTTGTCCTCATAATCAAGGGTTTTGCTCTGATTGTGTATGTGTGTGTGGGTCATGTAGAGTTAAACCAGTGTTGTCCTCATAATCAAGGGTTTTGCTCTGATTGTGTGTGGTGTGTGGGTCATGTACAGTTAAACCAGTGTTGTCCTCATAATCAAGGGTTTTGCTCTGATTGTGTGTGTGTGTGTGTGGGTCATGTACAGTTAAACCAGTGTTGTCCTCATAATCCAGGGTTTTGCTCTGATTGTGTGTGTGTGGATAATGTACAGTTAAACCAGTGTTGTCCTCATAATCAAGGGTTTTGCTCTGATTGTGTGTGTGTGTGGGTAATGTCCCAACAAACAAGTGTGGGGTCAGGAAACGCCTTCTCCCGCCCCGTCCTCATAGTCCGTAAAATGTCAGGTTTTCATATCTTCAGATTCTTTGACAATAATTTAATTCTAAGTAGACAGAAACATTTCTAAATTTTTTTGGACCATTTTAATCTTTCTTGCATCTCTCTGGGACAAAGGGAAAGGTGGGTCCCCATAAACCATGACTGAGCTGGTATGGGAAAAGTGTCCTCATAATCCGCCCATACCTGTATGTGTGTGTGTGTGTGTGTGTGTGTGTGTGTGTGTGCGTGTATTCTGGGCCGGCATTCATTAAATATGTTATAACTCACATTATGCTGCTAATTAACAAACATAAACTGCTTTCTTTCTTCATCTTGTCTTTTATTTCCGTCTATCTCGCACTGTTGTTGTGCAACAGAGGCGCAGGGAGAGGCGAGAAACCTGCAGAATCTCTAACCAGCGTTGAAAGGAGAGCGGCACCCAGACAGGATGAGAAAAGCAGACAAAAGTCATGAACGTGAATTCCTAGGGTGAGAAACGAAAAGTGTGACGGCGTGCCCTATCCCTTGTAGCAAAGATGGATGGAACATGGGAGGGAGAAAAGGAGGAACAGAGGAGGATGAATGATGTGAGAGGGCTGTGGCTTGTTGAAGTATTCATGAGAGGTGCAGGGAGCGGAAAGTGGATGGGATTACAGACTTTTTTTTCCTTTTTTTCAGTGAAGAAAGAATAATTTTCACTGACATTCATTAACCAAATTGGCACCAGTTAAAATGTAGAGGCAGGCTGGGGAAAAAAAAGATGTCAAATATGGCAATATCTTGGGAATATGTTTGATTGAATGGAGGTGTAATATGAAGAATGGTGTTGCTGCCACCTTCATTTCCCACAATTTCCCTTTGTCAATTACAATATACAGTGAACAGTGGGTTTCTTTTGTGCATCCAGGGTCTCATTAGAAAAATTCTTTCCATTTTCTGCACAGAGAATAACAGGTGAATGACAGTTTGGGCCCCTTTAGGCCCTAGATTGGCCTTCCCTGTTTGATTTATTAGCACAGACAGGAGCAACTGCACAGGAAAATATCTAGCTCTTTGGCAAAAGGTCATCAGTACAAGCCTGTGTACATAAAATTTAAAGTCCCCTCTCCACTCAAAAATGTGTTTAGCATCCTGTTGCCTGACTTGGGTATTTGACCTTCACTGTGCAGAATGATGTATGTGCAAAACTGGTGCTGGAAAGCTGTTTACACATTCACCTGCCAGAGGGGGAAAGTTAATCTGCGGTCACCCTGAATTTTGTTTAAAAATGTTTGAATTACAGTCCAGTATGCAACTTACGCAGGTAATGAAGGATAATAATAAGTGACTAGCCTCTTCTCTATCTGCTCTTCTGCTACTGTATAGGTGACCTCCAACCTTGCTCAGTCTCCCCATGAATTGCTCAAACCATGTTCCTGTCATATCTGACCTTCTCCCCCCCCTCTGAGTACATGTAGTTTGGACAGTTTGCTTCTGAAACATTGAGAGCTGTTTGTCAATGCTGACTGATAAAGTGAAAGTAGAACACCTGTGTGTATGTGTGTGTGTATCGGTGTGGGTCGTCTATATTTCAGTGCCGTAACCTCTTCTTCTTATCCTCTCGTTTCTCTTGGCCTTGTTTTATTCATTCAGCCTCGGGGTGATGATAACAGCAGCAACAACAAGAGCAACACGG
Organism: Epinephelus fuscoguttatus; assembly: GCF_011397635.1. NCBI lineage: Eukaryota > Metazoa > Chordata > Actinopteri > Perciformes > Serranidae > Epinephelus > Epinephelus fuscoguttatus. The sequence continues at coordinate 14,703,829 of NC_064756.1, forward strand.
AGAGAGAGGGAGAGAAGCATACACATACCTATACAGAATATGCAGATAACACAAATGCAAATATATACACTCACTGGCCACTTTATCAGGGTACACCTTGCTAGTACCAGGTTGGACCCCTTTTGGCTTCAGAAGTGCCGTAATCCTTTGTGGCATAGAAGGCAACAAGGTGCTGGAAACATTTCTCAGAGACTTTGGTCCATACTGACATGATAGCATCACACAGTTGCTGCAGATTTGTTGTCTACACGTCCATGATGTTCCACTACATCCCAAAGGTGCTCTACTGGGTTGAGATCTAGTTGGAGTTGGCTTCCATTGGAGTTCAGTGAGCTCAGTGTCATGTTCAAGAAACCAGATGATTTGAGCTTTGTGACATGGTGCGTTATCCTGCTGGAAGTAGCCATCAGAAGATGGGTACACTGTGGTCATAAAGGGATGGACACGGTCAGCAACAATACTCAGGTAGGCTGTGGTGTTTAAATCATGCTCAGTTGGTACTAAGGGGCCCAAAGTGTGCCAAGAAAATGGATGGATCCATGCTTTCATGTTGTTTACACCAAATTCCGACCCTACCATCTGAATGTGGCAGCAGAAATCCAGACTCATCAGACCAGGCAACGTGTTTCCAATCTTCTATTGTCCAGTTTTGGTGAGCCTGTGTGAACTGTAGCCTCAGTTTCCTGTTGTTAGCTGACAGGAGTGGCACCTGGTGTGGTCTTCTGCTGCTGTAGCCCATCTGCTTCAAGGTTGGACGTGTTGTTGGTTCAGAGATGGTCTTCTGCAGACCTTGGTTGTAACCAGTGGTTATTTGAGTTACTGTTGCCTTTCCATCATCTTGAACCAGTCTGGCCATTCTCCTCTGACCTCTGGCATCAACAAGGCATTTTCACCCAGAGAACTGCTGCTCACTGGATATTTTCTCTTTTTGGGACCATCCTCTGTAAACCCTAGAGATGGTTGTGTGTGAAAATCCCAGTAGAATACTTAGACCAACAACCATACCACATTCAAAGTCACTTAAATCACCTTTCTTCCCCATTCTGATGCTCAGTTTGATCTTCAGCAGGTTGTCTTGACCATGTCTACATGCCTAAATGCATTGAGTTGCTGCCATGTGATTGGCTGATTAGCTATTTGTGTTAACGAGCAATTGCACGGGTGTACCTAATGAAGTGGCCAGTACACTAACAGATACAAACAACAATACAGCAACAGAGGAAATAAGACAGAGGAGAGCTAGGACTAAGTCAAACTTTACAGCTGTGACTGCCCTTAACAAAAAAGTGCAAATCTGTTTCCAAATAAGAAGTGTGTGGCTGCATAATTAGCCAGGCATCCAGCTGCAGCATCAGTTCAGAAACTTGCACAACATGTACACATACACAGTGGCGTGCACAGACTTTTTTAAGGGCAGGGGCGAAAAGAATAAAAAAGGACACTTTAACGCGCGTTTTGGCTCCCAGGAGGGCACTTCAGTGTGCGTTTTGGCTCCCAGGAGGACACTTTAACGTGCGTTTTGGCTCCCAAGAGGGCACTTCAGTGTGCGTTTTGGCTCCTAGGAGGGCATTTTAGTGCACGTTTTGGCTCCCAAGAGGGCACCTTAGCACGCGTTTTGGCTCCCAGGAGGGCACTTCAGTGTGCGTTTTGGCTCCCAGGAGGGCACTTTAGCACGCATTTTGGCTCCTAAGAGGGCACTTTAGCGCGCGTTTTGGCTCCCAGGAGGGCACAATAGCGCATGTTTTGGCTCCTAGGAGGGCACTTTAGTGCGCGTTCTGGCTCCCAGGAGGGCACTTTAGCGTGCGTTTTGGCTCCCAGGAGGGCACAATAGCGCATGTTTTGGCTCCTAGGAGGGCACTTTAGTGCGCGTTCTGGCTCCCAGGAGGGCACTTTAGCGCGCGTTTTGGCTCCCAGGAGGGCACAATAGCGCATGTTTTGGCTCCTAGGAGGGCACTTTAGTGCGCGTTCTGGCTCCCAGGAGGGCACTTTAGCGTGCGTTTTGGCTCCCAGGAGGGCATTTTAGCGTGCATTTTGGCTCCTAAGAGGGCACTTTAGCACGCGTTTTGGCTCCCAGGAGGGCACTTTAGCGCGCGTTTTGGCTCCCAGGAGGGCACAATAGCGCATGTTTTGGCTCCTAGGAGGGCACTTTAGTGCGCGTTCTGGCTCCCAGGAGGGCACTTTAGCGCGCGTTTTGGCTCCCAGGAGGGCACAATAGCGCATGTTTTGGCTCCTAGGAGGGCACTTTAGTGCGCGTTCTGGCTCCCAGGAGGGCACTTTAGCGTGCGTTTTGGCTCCCAGGAGGGCATTTTAGCGTGCATTTTGGCTCCTAAGAGGGCACTTTAGCACGCGTTTTGGCTCCCAGGAGGGCACTTTAGCGCGCGTTTTGGCTCCCAGGAGGGCACTTTAGCATGCATTTTGGCTCCTAAGAGGGCACTTTAAGGCGCATTTTGGCTCCCAGGAGGGCACTTTAGTGTGTGTTTTGGCTCCCAGGAGGGCACTTTAGTGCGCGTTTTGGCTCCCAGGAGGGCACTTTAGCACACGTCTGGGCTCCCAGGAGGGCACTTTAGCGCGTGTTTTGGCTCCCAAGAGGGCACTTTAGCGTGCGTTTTTCAACAATTAGCCCCCCCCCCGGGCACACCACTGCACATACATGCACTTTGATTAGTAGCATGAAGGACTGACACACATTTATATAATTCACTGGTAATAGGGGAACAAGGAATGGGCATGAAAAATTAATTTCCAACCATTACACTGGTTAAATAAAAGAGGATTTGTTAGACGCCTGCAAACAGAGAGAGTGTTCACACAGTCACTGTGATCTCTCTTTAAGTGTCTCGGTGTGTGTGTGTTTGTTTTGGGGGTGTGCATGTGCTGTGTTTGGTCGAGACAGGGAGGAAACACAGGAATGAGGCTGCTCCCCTTTTTGGGGCACATTTGATGTCTTGGTATTAGAGGATGGAATGGAAAAACAATTATAACCACTTTATTCACCTCTTCATTTTGAGCAAAAAGCCAATTTTGTGTGTTTGCGTGCAAGTAAGTGTGCACGTTTACAAAATCCGCCTAGTTCCCACTATCAGCACCATGGACAGTGCCACAGGGATCAACATTATGGCATTCCCTCTACTTTTCATAGGAATATTAGAACAAGGTAATAACCTGTTCTCTCGTCAGATGCCAAATTGGGATTGCCACAGGTTTACTGAATGTATTATGTTCTTTGATTTCCAATTAAAAGACCATTTGGGCAATCATCTGTGTGGCCCAAAGTTTCAAATAAAGTAATAACACTTTCAGCTTGGGATTCAAAGGGGGGACAGGAGTTGGCTACGGCTGTGATAAGCTCCGTGAAGCTACTGGCAAGAGCTGATGCTGATAAGAAAGAGTAATATGAGACACGGCCAGTGAAATTTTCACCCATTCCTATTGCTTTTAAATCAATTCCATGCCAAGCACAGTACTACAACTGATACAGAAAAGAGTTTGGCAAATGCCACTGCTTCTCTATTTCTCTGTCACTTCATAGTCAGCTTAGGACTACACTGTGAAAAATCAACTGAGGAAATATAAAGTTGGGGGTGGGGGTGGGAGGGGTGGGGGGAGCATTCCTTTGCTTTGCTTTTAAACAGTAAAGACAGATGACAAAGATGCTATTTTGCTAATGATAACTCTGGTTTGCTGATGGAGTTTTCTACTATGTTATATGCCAGGCTGGGTTTTCTTGGTAACACTTTACTTGAAGGTATCTACATAAGGGTGACATGACACTGTCATAACTATGACATGTCGTATCCTGCCAGACGTCTATCTGACCGAGTGTTAGAATCGGTCTGTAACCTTGGACATCTAATTATAATAATCATTATGTCAACTTGTCATAAACACAAAAAGAGGTGCATTTTTTTTTTGTTAATGTCAAGTTGTTATGACAAAGACATCTTCTGGTAATGTCATCCTGGTGATGTCAAGTTGTCATTATAAGGACATCCCAAACAAATTTAATGTCAACTTGTCATGACAAAGACAACTTCTGGTAATGTCACTTTAATTAATGTCAAGTTGTCATAATCAAGACAACCCAAACAATGTCAACTTGTCATTACAAAAACCGAATGACACTTAATGACAGCAGTCATAAACATTTATCACATGTACATAATGTTTATAACAAATTCATGACAGTGTCATATCATAGTTATGACAGTGTCATGTCACTCTTATGTAGATACCTTCAAGTAAAGTGTTGCAGTTTTTTTTTTTCTCTCTTATATAGCATGTGTTTTAGATTGACTACTTTACCCAGGCTAATCCAATTATATTGTATTACCATATAATACATCGCCCTCCCTCATGCTGGTAACACAGAGGAGCATATTCGCACACACCTCTCATTATTCAATACCTTCTCCTCCACTCCTCCTTTTCCATTTTTCCTATTGTGTCTGTACAAGGGTTGCAATCATTGTAATGTGTTGTAATCACATTTGGCTAATTGGGAATTCAAGGGGGTAGTTATGGAGCAATATGGGGTAGTGCGGGATATTTGAGGTTGTCGGTGACACATTCGAGTTCCCCTACTCCCGCTCTTCTCCTTCCCGCGATCTCCCACGATTTCTCTGCCTCCCTCCCTCCCTCTCTCCATGTCCCTTCGCCTGACTCTATCACAGCCTGGTCTCCATCGTGCTGATAGATTATAATGATCTTTAATTAGATCTAAATATAACGATAGGCGCTCAGTGCCATCAGTGCCTCTCTCTGTGAAGACTGGCTATCATTAGGACGGGTAATAGGAGGAAAGAAAAGAGGTGGAGAAAGACTGGGGGTGGATGGGGGGCCACAGAGGAGACAAGGAGAGAAAGAAAGCACAAGTACAGAGGGGAAATGAAAATTGGAGTTTGAAAAGGTGATTGGAAAGATCCGAGCAACTTCAAGAAACGTGGAGCAATTTACACCAAAGAGGTTTTATGGGTATTCAACAGATCTATCACGCATATCAGTAGTCTATTAAACAGGTTTTTTACCCCATTTTTTCTCACCCTAACTCTTTATTTCCCCTGAACGGGATGAAATTAAAGCTTTCCTCTCCTTTCTCATTTCCTAGTATACAAAAGGTTTACAATTAATGATGGAATTGTTTTGTTTTTGATTTATTTATGTACTCCCTTTGGTTGAGAACTCTCCTCAGTCAAGAAATCAACACCTGGCTCTTATCTTCAAAGCAATAAAGCAATGCATGCCATCAGTTTATTAGCATTAAGTGACTCTGACAGTCACTTATCTGATTCAAACAAGTCATCGAGCAGGTCTTTACTCCCTGACTCAGTTGATCAGAGATGCCTTTGATGACATTATTGGTTACTCTACGTGCTGCAAGTTGGATGGGCTGCAAACCTTTCATGACATCATCAGGTCTCCAGCATTGTGGTTCATAAAACAACATGACCGTCCTAACTTGATTGGGTTTGTTTGAATTTCCACATGCTTGTTGCCTAATGTTTTGGGATGTTAAGTGCTGTAGTTTCCTTTGTGTCAAGGGTTTATCTCCAGGGTAGCATCAAGTGTAGCTGAAAACTCAAATTCATTATTGTATTAAGGAATTTAATATGTAGTAATCCAAGTCCAACTGTATGACAACAAATGCTCTAATGCCCTTAAGAGGACATATGATCCTAGATCAGGAGTCAGCAGCCTTTTTTTTATCAAAAAAGCCACTGTCTGTCTGAAGCCAAAATATATATCTGTGCCGTATAGTGAGGGCAACGCAGCCCTTTTAATCTAAATTAGCCTATAAACATTCCTAATAGGTCTAAATGAGCATCTATTAATATGTTTTACAACAAAGTAGCTACTCTGCAGTGTGGTAGTTATGATTATTTGGGACTTAAACTTTGCAGCATAACAAATCTGTCCACTCACTATGAAATTTTCTATTTTCTTCCAAGACCTTACTTTTTTGGATTTGGGATCAATAGCTAGCCTCACTAAGGGGACTCAAGACTAGCCATTGCTACTGAGATTCGGCAAATTTTAGGAAACGGCACCAGGTTATAGACATGCAATACACATTGTTGACGGGATGTTAAATTCAGTGTATAGGCTACATATTTATACAATTGAAAATGTAAGAATTGCTTTAGGGCTACAATGAGTGGGTTTACATGGACAGTTTAATTCCCTTTTCATTCGGAATGAAAGTTCATTCCTATTAAAAGAGATCTTTTTTGTTTCCTTGCCCTTCTGGCGCAATGACGTATAGCGTGCGTAGCAACGGGCTGAGATAGAGCAGTCGGACTTGTTGCACTCACCGGTTTCCATTCGCCAAAGCACGGTCCTCTATCTCCCTTCTTCGACCTTCTACCTCTCTTCTCCTCCTCAACAGACGAAGCATTAGCAGAACAAGGTTGTTGTTGTCGTACTGCTGCTTCAAGAGTATAAGCAAAACAAGCCCGAAAAAGGCACTAAGAACGGCGTCATCAAGCATCTTGTTATCCGGAACGAAGACTACAGTGTTTTCTTCCGGTAAACGTAAACACATAACATCCGCCCCGCCCCCTATCCAATCAGAAACCTTCCCTGTCCCAAACCTTGTGCGGACCCGAATACAGGCGATTAAAGGGCGACTAAACTGATCTCTGTGTAAAACCTCATTCAGATCGAATATTTCCCATGTAAACTACCTGGAAAGACTTCAATTCCAAATGATTTCATTTAGATTTATTTCATTCTGAATGAGAAGCCATCATGTAACCGCACCCAATGTTAAAAAACAACTGTTATTCATTTCCATATAGTTTCTTGTCAAAGCCACAGGGAGCCACTGGAGAAGGGCTAAAGAACCACATGTGGCTCCTGAGCCACAGGTTGCCTGCCCTGCCCGAGACTAAAACATGGCAAAAGAGTGGAGGAGGATCGGTGCACTGTAAGGCAGCACCAACTGTGCCTCTATGCCTTTCATTTTGTGAGGGAGCTTAAGTATCATACAAACATTCATAAATGATGATAAGGTGCTTGTGTGTATCAACAAGTGGATTGGTGCTGCACCTGCTTAACGTGGATAATGCACAGGACTGAGCTGAGCTTGAAGGTGGAGCTCTCAATTTACTGGTGGATTTATGTTCAGCCCGAACGTATGGCATTAGGCTTTGAGTACTGACTGAAATACTGAGATTGTGGACACAAATGACTTAAATTAGGCTTATTTACTGGGTGTCATCTGAGCGAAGGAATTCAGAAGGAGCTTTGTGTAGAACTGCTGCTCCACTGAGTTGAAAGGAGGCAGTTCGGGGGAATTTAGGCATCTGATCAGATCCCCCCCAGGATGCCTCTCTGTAGAGGCATCTGGGATCTCCCTGGAGGAGTTAGAAAATGTGGTTGACGGTTATCACTCTGTGCATATGCTGTTAAAAACTGAAATATGTGGTTGTATGTAAACATATTGTCTAAACCACAATATGGGTCTTTTAAAATCAGTAAGACTAAAGGGAAAATTGGACCATCTGTGTTCTTTAGATAGCTGTATGAACACAGAAAAGACACTAATGAGTGCAGGCTGAACCCTCTACATAATGTTTGGATGCTGTAGTAGCTCCACTGCTGCATAAACAATTGTATAATGTCTTTTTTTAACATATTTGTCCATGACCATTTCATGTCACCAGATATTTGCAATTATAATTGCCCCATAATGTGCATGAACCAATTTATTTTCAGTTCAAAAAGGGAGAGCTGTGTTCACAGAAAGAGGCAGAGACAGAGCAACATTTCCTGCTCCAGTGTAGCACGTGACAACATTAGAACAAAGTTCTTTGCAACAAACAAATGTAAACTCAAAGACTCTCTGACCAGACTAACATGCAGCGTCTACTTGGAGAAAATAGTGTCAGCACCATAGAAGCAGCACGATAATGTCAAAACATGTCACAGCCAAAGAAACAACCAACACAACAACATGTGGTATTCATCTCCTTACACCTCACAGCTTTTCATTTACTCCTATGTGTTTTGTTTGTTTGTTTTTACAGTTGATATCTATGATTTAGTATAAATGTACTGTTGTTAATTGTAATGCAGATGTACACACACACACACACAACAAATAACAGCTGGAATTCATTCCCTCACAGCTCACACCCTTCCTTCTCATTTACTCCTATACATTATGTGTTTTTGTTTGTTTGTTTGTTTGTTTTTACAATTGAGATCTATTCTTTACTATATAATGACGAAAACTCTGTGTGTGGGTGTCTCTATGTCTCTGTTCCACGTTTTTCTCCGCACTGACTTGGTTAATCCATGTGAAATGTGGCACAGTGGTAGAGGGTCATGGGAGGATGCAAATGAAGCAATATTACATCAATTGGCCAAAGGGGGGCGCTATAGCAACCAAGTGAAATTGCAAACTTTGAATGGGCATATCTCATGCCCCGTATGCCGTAGAGACATGAAACATGAAACTGCACAGAGATGCCTCTCCTCATGAGGAACAGATTTGTCTCAAGAACCCATAACTTCCGGTTATACAGATTTTCCGCCATTTTGAATTTTTTGAAAAACACTTAAAATCGATCTCTTCCTAGGAAGTTTGACCGATCTGCATGAAACTGGGTGAACATAATCTAGGGACCAATATCTAAAGTTCCCTCTTGGCAAAAGTTGGAAAACTTACTAAAACTGAGCTTCTATAAGGCAATGAATATTGCGGAGGGCGTGGCTCATCACATAAAGGTGTATAACATCTCAAGGGTTTCACCCATCACCACGCAACTTTGTAGGCATATGACCACACATAATCTGAGGGGACCCCTCCATTATTGACCCCATCAAACAAAATGGGGGCGCTAGAGAGCTAATTTCTTATCTAGGCCTAACCGCCATATGGATTTTTACTAAACTTGGTAGATATGTAGAACAGGACGCCTCAAGGTGACTGGAGAAATTTAACTCTAATTGGCAACTGGGTGGCGCTATAACAACAGAAAAATGCTTAAAAATGGCTAAAATGCGACCGATCGCTGTGGCTCCCCCTGTGGACCAATGTTGTTGTTTTTGTTTTCTCTAATTTTTGGTATGACTAAGTCATGGTATGGTATGCTGTACATAATCACGGAAACTGTCAGTGTGTCATTCTGTCAGTCAGTCATTCTGTCTGTCCCACGTTTTTCTACTCACTGACGTGGTCAATCTATGTGAAACTGCACATAGGCATTGAGGATTGGCATAGGTAGAAGGTGACAAAGCTACCAGTGGGTATGGACTAGTGATTTTATATTGATATGTTGTTAATTACCATGCAGATGCACACACACATCAACACATAGCAGCTGGAATTTATCGCCTCACAGCTCATACTCTGCCTTTTTACTTTTCTTCTCTACCTCGTGTTTTTTGTTTGTTTTGTTTTGATGTACAATTGATACCTTTGATTTTGTATGATATATATATATATATAGATAGATAGATAGATAGATAGATAGATAGATAGATAGATACATTAAATGGATGGTAAATGGAGCTGCACCTTTCTAGTCTTCTTACCTTCTTACCACTCAAAGCACTTTTTATACTATGAGACACATTCACCCATTTACACACACATTCACACACTGGTGGCCGAGGCTACCAGACAAGGTGCCACCTGCTACTAAGTGTTTTTTAACATACTCACACACTGATTGAACAGCCATCGGGAGCAAAAAAGTTGGGGTTTGGTATCTTGTTCAAGGATACTTCGACATGCAGACTGAGGAGCCGGGGATCGAACTGCTGATCTTCTGATATGAATCACTTATATATACAGCACACACCCACATGCACAAAGAATAATCTCTCAAACACACACCCTGTATATATTATTCTAAAAATATATACTTCTACTATATTTTCATGTGATCAGTCGTTAATTTTATTCACAATATTTCAATTGTAATTGTGCTCTGGCAACACGTGTCACATGTCATGCCAACAGAACCTATTGAATTGAATTGAATTCACTTGAATTGGAATGAGAGAAAAAGAGGCCGAGACAGACAGACAGACAGACAGACAGACAGAGGGAGAGGGAGGTAGGTAGGCTGGACATTTATCTAGACTAGACATCTTGTATTATGACTAATTGGCAGGCTCTTTACCTCTTGAGTTTGGTGTGAGTGCTAGATCTGCCTGTGTGTGTGTGTGTGTGTGTGTGTGTGTGTGTGTGTGTGCTTGCATGCTCATTTTATTATCATTACAGATGGTCCATGAGCACACTTGTGTCTGGGTATCATCAGGCGAAGAACAAATACAAATCAAAATGATTCATCCTTTCCACTCTCCTCCTTCTGCCTCAGCTCATCTTCTCCTCTCCTTCACTGGCTTCACCTCCTCATCAAAATCAATAGGTTAGTGTTACCCAGTGTATTTCATTTACTTTCCCTGGTTCCTTTCAATTCTTCACGCGTTTTCCTGTCCAACACATTTCTCCCTCCCTCTCTTTGTTTGTCAGGGTTAGTGGAATCGACCCTGTCTGTCCAATCACTTGGCATAGCAGCCTGTTGTGACCCATTGCATGTCGTTCCTCTGTAACAGGAGGCCATGTGTCAAGATGCCTAGATCCTGTCCTTCAACCACCAGCAGTGATAGACAGTGTCTTTGAGCAAAACACCAAACCCACTCAATCTCTTTAATTTGCTCTGCTTCAAAATGTCGGATTAAGAGGAAATGTTCAGTCTCCATAAACCCTTCATTTTGTCATCATCACTGCTATTTCATGCATTTCTCCATCCCGCTGCTTCACTCTGTGTGGCGTCTCGCTTTCTCTATCCTACACTCTGTTCTCTATAATGTTTCTTTGACTATAAATGCTGGCTTATATAAAAAATTTTGAACCATAGACAGCACCACAGGGAGAGAGACACAAAACACAAGAGGCTCCGGAAGCTATAAAAATGTAAAAATGGCAGAATAACTTTGATACTTCTATCACCCCCAGAGAGTGCCAGTTTGTTATGTCCAGAATAACTTATCATACACTTTCTTTGCTTATGTTTCAAACTTTCCATCTCATAAAGACACACATGTCAAATCTCATTGTGAGGGAACATGTGAAGCGCTGGGCCTGCCACTTTTACGTGTATTATTTTCATTGAGCTGTATGCACAGTATAAAATCCCTCCTGTCCAGCGAATGCATATTTTAAACATACAGTAGTGTGTATGGTGCTGTATGCCAATGTGCTGGTGTGTGCAACCACACTCACACACCATATGAAGCACACATCCCAGAGCTTGCTTATTTGTAACACAGCACCAACGCACAAGGGAGAAATAAATGTGATGTGAGATGCTGCAGTACATTCTCAGGAAGTCCCCTGTTACTTCCTTGTTGGATTAATAGCAACCCCTTCCCCAGTACCTATGTATTACCATGGGATGAGTGTGTGTATAGGCATTTGTGTACTGTATGTGTGTGCGTGTCCAACTCTATATGTGAACCTCGTTGTGTCTATGGTGTTGTCAGAGTACTGCAATTTCTGACATTGATACAATGCCTTGAAAAATACCAATTTTGATACCATGAGGAAAAAATGACTGAGGGCATATATGTTAGAATATTCATTTGAAGATAAATACCATGAAACTTCAATTAGGCCTAATATTCAAAGCTTTTATTTGCTCAACAAACTCAGCCAGCGCATATTTAGCACAGGTGCCTGTATGGGACAGGAAATAATCAAGGAATGGACACATATTTTGATTTTTTGACCGCTTCAGATGTAGAAAGTCATCACTATTTTTCCATCTCTCTTGTTTTGCATGCCTTTAAATCTGAATGAATTACCCTTTGCTGCTCATGGTTTCAGTTAAATGAACTAAACAACTGAATTGTGGAGAATCTAACTGAGCTTAAAATGTGTACCATGCCCATATTGACAAAAGATTAAACTAACCAATCTAAGCAGCTCAGCACCAGCTCAAGTGGGAGGCCAACAACCAGGTGAGCCTGAAGAGGTTTTATACATCCAAAGAACCAGAAACAACCAGATTTGGCATGTACTCAAGTCCTGTGTTTATTTGTCAAAATGTGTAGCCATAACCAGCAACTAAAAGGCTCTCACTGTTTAATTCACTGGTTCCCAACTGGTCCAGTCAGGCGATCAGCATTCTCGGAACCCACCAGACATTCAAGTCATGAATTCCTCATTCACAATACTCTCCCAGAAATCCTTTATCCTCACACATAAGGACTTTGCCTTTGGAATACCACTCGCTCTCTTTGCCTTCGGTTGTAGACTACTGCAGTAGCAGTAGCAACCAAAATGATAGTTCCACCTCACAAGAGATTTGGAATGTCCATCTTCTGCAAACAAAGTGGAGTCTCGCGGGACGAAATTTTACGAGAATTACGGCTCATACGCAAAACACCTTTTTAATGGAAACACCTGCAAGTCACAATTGTACTTTGTCGAAACTTATATCGCATTTATTTTGCGCAAAACTGTAATGTAAACGAACTCATAGAGACAGACATTCACACTCACATTCACACCTACGGGCAATTTAGAGTCACCAGCTAACCTGCATGTCTTTGGACTGTGGGAGGAAGCTGGAGTACCTGGAGAAAACCCACACTGACACAGGGAGAACATGCAAACTCCACACAGAAGGGCTGCCCCACCCCAGGAACCCTCTTGCTGTGAGGTTACAATGCTAACCACTGCACCACCGTGCTGCGCCCTTTAATTGAGGTTCAGCTTTTAATTCAAGTTTTATGGTATAGCAAGGCTCTAACATTATGGCCACAACTTTTCTGCTCTTGGTTAGTGGCAGAGAATAGCAGCATGGCTGTGATAAACACTGACAATAAGATAAAGCGAGAAAGTGCAGCTGGTACAGGTACTGCATAAAAAATATTTAGGATTGATGTGCATAAAGAAACCGGTATTTTTGTATGTGTAATACACATTATTGTTCTGTATAATCTCCAATAGTGCTGTAAAAATGTAATGTAGATACAATTCAGTTAGTAGTCAGCTAAGAAATGGTATATTCCCATGTTCCTGTGTCTCATAAATTGTTTTTGACAGTGTGTTTGTGTTGCCGGCGCCTGTATGCAAGTACGCCTCAGAGGGGGGAAAAAAGTAAGATTGTAAATGAGAGGCAGTAGGGTGCACTAACAATGTTTGATAAGACCTGGGGTTCCAAATGATCACTCCTCTGTCTTTCCCTTTCTCTCCTCCACTCTGGAACTCCCACTTCACCTCTCCTCCACTCTCTCCCACTGCTTTCTCCCCACACCACGTTGCTGTGGGTAATTTAGCAGCAGCAGGATATGCCTTGAAGCTCTCAGCCACAAACAGATAAAGACATGAATGCGCACACATACATACACACATACACATTTTCTTCAAATTAGACACAGTGTTCCCGGCTCAACTTTCCAAAACACTTAAGAAAGTTTTCTGCATGAACTTTTCTCCGAAAGTCAGAGTGCAGGAGGAGGTCCCTGTTAGGTTTCCGACGCACATGGAGAGGGGCAGCCCGGAAAGCTTTGCCTTTTATAAAAGCTAAAGTTTCTACAAACAGGCAAAAAGCTTACTCTACCAGTAGTCGAAATGCTTACGGTGCAGAGAGACATAAAAAATGTAAATAAACATAACCCCACGAACGCACACACAGACATACTTGTGTACGCACAAATACACACGCAGGCGCACAGATGTGAGTGCGTTCACACACATACATACACACAGTTAAACATCTGATGCATTAATCTTCTCCTTTGTTGTATGAAAAAGAGAGGGGGAAAAAAGCAGTGGTAAAAAAGAGCATATGTTCGCTTATTTCCTTGTTTTATTTCCTTTGTGTCAGGCCGTCCCTTATGAGGTTATGACTTCATTAAAATAGAACTAAGATCATAAGCTAGACTCACAAATTATGTTCCAATTGCCTTGTTCAAATGAGTCAGCAATAATGCAGAAAAGTTGAGTCTGGATAGTGTTTACAAAAAAATATATTATAAGCAGAAGCATCTTAGGTAATGCCATTCAAATGTACAGTGACATCCTACTTTTGGTTTGAATTGGGATGTGGGCATGTGTTAATGTGGGGGAGGGGGAGTGTGTGAGTTTGAATACGTGAGCAAAGATAATTACACATCAAAAGCAGCCAGACCTGATGGGGAGTGCTGCTCGCGTTAATAGACTCACATTTAATGTTTATGAGTCAGCTTTCTTTTGATGACTGCTCACATGCCCCACACCAAATCCCTCCTCAGATGTTCCCCAACACCAGCACTGTGAGTAACGCATAAAAGTAACTGTACTGTAATCAAATCATTTGTGCTGTGTGTTAAGTTTTAACAATACCGTTACCGAACAACCATCATAGCTGTGACTTGCGTTACCATCTGTATCTTATAGCCATTTTCCAAGAATCCTAATTCATCCTTTCATCTCATCTTACCTTCAAGTCATATGATGCCTATTATATGTACAGTTACAGCATTCATAAACCATAAAACCGTCAAAGGTAAATGATGACTAAATATGTTATTTTGCAAAGATCTCTGACTGCAGTAACACTGGTTAGAATAAAAAAAAAGGCCCAACTGGACAAGATTCAACCCGTTCTCATTCTGAAGTCGTCAAAGGGGCTGTACACGTGCCGCGTTTTTTGCATGCTCAAATTCATTGTTTTCAATGAGGACGCGTGGCAGGTGAGCTCAAACGCCAGAGCAGTGCCATCGCAGTGCAAACACATTCCCAAGTGTCTATTTTTAAGGGCCGTAGGCTGCACCCTGAGATAAACCAAGTCCAACGTTTGGAATGCAGCAGTGTGCGCCACGTCATGTGACGAGGACCAACCAATCACAACCAGTGCTTAATTTGAGCCGGAATGTACTGGAACGCGTACCAGGATCTTTTCAGAAAAGGCCCTGGTGCGTTCCGGAACTAATTTGCATGGGTCTAGAACTTTTCACATCTAAAAACTAAATACAGTATTCGCTGATATCACTAGTGTTGCAGGGTATACTGGTAATGGTAGACCGCGGTACTACAATTCCACAGTAGCCTACATATGATAGTTCAAAGTCCAGTCGCAAGACGATGAGTGTCCATGCGCCATCGCGGCGCGCGCTGGTCAATAACGGCACCTGGCACTCAATATGCTGCTGTAGTGGTTTGTTTTCCAGGCACGTGAGTATCTTTGAGCAGTGAAAGTTATTATTTATTTATTTTTACTTGTCGGCAGTGATTTGTTTTCCACAGAGCTCTACGTGCCAGCATTTTACTCGCATTTGCGACTAAAAATAATTTTGTGCGCGCAAATTAAATCATTCAGCTCGCTGTGTGAGTACAGATTTCAACCAGCAGCAGAAAAGAAAATCAAATCCTGCCGGTTGTGGGGTGAACGGGGGTCACAGACAGGATACGGTGGTCAAATACGGCAGAGGCTCATAGTGCTCTGCGCCGCAACATAACGGCTTACCGGTGAGTCCGACTCCAAGTCCAGTAATTTCCTCTTTGTTGGTGTCATGACTGCCCAGTAGTACCTGGACAACTGAGCCATGGCGGCACACAGGTATGTGGCATGTCAGAGGAGAAACGAGCGGTTAACATTTCTCTCTTTGTGGCAGGCAACGGTCCACAAACCTCACCGCACTTTAGGGACTGTTCTTTACTTACGAAGGGACTGTTCTTTACTTATGAAGGGACTGTCAGGGGAGGAGGGTGGTTGGTTGATTTTTATTTTATTTATTTATTTTATTTTGATCCCCCTATGTTAATCACTTATTGATGCTGTTTTTGAAGTATGAATAAGTCAATAACTAATTTATTCCATTGAAATAACATTGATGTATTATAGAAAAGTGATTTATCTTTTTATAAATGACAAAAGGCACATCTGCCTCATTTTTGCTGTGGTATCCTGATACTACTCAGAACCATGATATTTTCACTGGTATCGTACCGTGGGTCCCAGTGTTGGTACGGTGACAACACTAGATGTTACAACCATTCCATTCGGAGTTGCGCAGTGAGGCAGCTCGGGTGCCGCTTAAAAAAGTGTTCCCCCACTTTTGGGAGTGGGGGAACACTGCTCTCTCAGAGGCCCAAAGTGTTCCCCTACTTCTAATTTTATATCAGTCTGTGGTAAATATGAAAAAGGTTTGCTGGAGCTTTTCATCTGTCGCATGGATGATATGGGTACACATAATAGGCCTACACACGAAAAGCGCCAGGAAGAAGATGAGCTCTGCACTCTGCACTGTAGGGTTTCAGGTGAATAGGCTACGATACAGTACTTCTTAAGGTTACTTAGCAACCTCAGACGCAACCTACCGCCGCACTCTTGAAAGCTGGTTATAAAAAGGCACTGAAATAGTGCCCATGCTTGGCCTTGTGTTTTCTAGGCAGTTAGAGATGCAGCATGTGTACAGCCCTAAATACTGCCATTTGGTCAGTGGGGTGGGTGTCGCTGCCGGAAAACAACATAGCTTAACCTTTTATGACCTACCATAGAACAAGTCCACCAGAGAATATCTTTACAATTTTACCTGCTGTAGGGTCATTTTTTGGAGTATTTTAATATGCTATACATCAATACAACCCTTAAATCCCATATTTTAATAATATGTGTGGACATATGTCCATACTAATGAAAGAAATTGCTATAAAGTGCAATAAACCACAAAAAAAAGAAAATTGTTTTTGTTTTTAACACATATTTTTCAAAATACAGAAATATGATGGCTGTATCCCTCAAAATTGTAAATGTAAAAAAGTTGCACAAAATCCTTTCAAACCACAGAAAATTTATTTTGAGTGTTTTCATAACTTAATTTATGAGATACACTCATTTTTATAAAATGTGACAAAAACGAAAGTTAAATGCACATAGTGCACAATTAGCAAAAATACAACATGTACATCAAAATAAACTATTTACAACAGAACAACCAAAGTTCAAAGTCAAACATTACTTTTCAGTAGCACCAGGGGAGCTGTGATAGGTCTTGTGACAGTTCCTGTCCACGATGAGCAATATTTTTGCTGCATTTTTATTGGTGGTGGCACACAGTGTTTTGATGGCAGCCCGGGGAAAGTACATCCTGAACAGCTCAGAAGGAGAGGGATTGTCCACATACTGTGATAGGGGTGGCTGCACACCTGGCCTCCTTTTGGGCAGAAAATGTGGTAGGGGATGTGGCAAGATGTCAGGCTCCTTTTCGGTTCTCCAGCCAGCTGCATCACCAGGGAGTGTCTCTGACCTGGAGCCTCTGTTTGCTGGAGACCGACTCCTTCCTCCCCCTCTGCCTCCCTCCAGGGTGCAGGGTGAGGAGACCCCCACTTCCTCCTCCTCATCATCGTCAACTCTGCATACAGATGTTACACAGTGTGTTAGATGTGTTCAACATGAGAGTAATACAATAATGGTGTGTATTTAGTGCAAAATGCTTTCAGTTGTGTTACATATATATTTTCTTTACTTTAACTTAAAAACAAACAATATTTCATGAATATATACATACATGTCATAGGAGGGATCTCTCCCTTTGATGAGGTCGGCTTCATCTCCACTTTTGGCAGAATCCGGACCAGATGAGTGGACTGAATCTTCATCCGACGCTGTAATTAGCTCGAAAGCTTTGTGTCGGGAGAAAAGCTGTTTCGCGCGTCCGGGTTGTTGCGGTTCCATAAATATATGTGTGCGAGTGTGTGGTGAGTGTCTGGTGTGTGTGTGTGTGTGTGGTGAGTATCTATGTGTGTGTCTAAGTGTTGTTGTGAAAGAGTAAAATACAAAACGAGAGCGAGTGTGTGACGCTGAGAGAAATATTTACCGCGGAAGAAAGAGAGGAATTTCCCTGGAAATGACGTCACTCCTTGTTGCCGGTAGTGTTGCGAGAAAGACACGCAAGAAAATCACATGACAGTTCATGCTCACAACGTGCTGACGTTTAGTCCAACATAGGAAGTGCTGTGAATACCCGCGATCAGGATTATAATGTTTTTGTTCTTAGCGCTTTTTACTGTTTTTCCACAAACCTATCAGTGCAAGGAAACAGCACTCTGGGACATGATGAATGCATGGTAAGTTAGAGTAACTCCTCTGGTTTTAAATGCAAAAAGAATTATTGCTCTATCTTATTTGGTTGCAATTCTACCGGCATTTAAATATCAATATGTAAATGGGATCGCGGACGCTCCTGTCGGTATTAAAAGGTTAAGGAGCTGAACGGTCCCCATAGGACAGGTGGGAGGGGTGGTGGATGGGTCAAACAAACACTGGACTTTCACCCAGGCTGCCTGGGTTCACATGCCATATTATTACAGAGCCAAACCTAAAACTAGCCACATGCGTTTGTTGCACAAGGAAATAAACATAAATGTGGTATTTCACTGACGTAAGTTTATTTTGAAAAGACTGTGTCCATCTAATGTGTTGGAACTGTACATTTCCTGTGCAAAATGATGTCTTTAAAGGTTATTTTTGTGGCTTTCTGCCTTCATTAGATAGGACAGTCTAAGCATGAAGGTGGAAGAGAGGGGGGATGACATTCAGCAAAGGGCCACAGGCTGGGATTGAAACCCCAGCCGCTACAGCATGGACATTGCCTTTGTCTATGGGACACCTGCGCTACCCACTAAGCCACCAGGCTCCCCAGGAGGTTTATTTCAAAGACACAAGCCATGTAACAGGTGTAAATTGACACAGCGTCCCAGCAGATGCAGCCAGGATACCTAGTGAGTCATATGTATACATCAAAAGTCCACTGAACAAGCGGCAATATGTGACAATTTGAGAATATGGTGCAAGATTAACGAGCATTCAGATGATGAAACAGGTTTTAAACAAGCCGACAGTTTTGCCAAATTAGCCACCACCTTATTTGGAGGAAAAACAAAATATGTCTCTTCTAACTGATAACGCTGCATTCGTCATGTCTGTGCTTACACTACAGCAGTGCAAGGAACAATTACTGCCTGGCTGATTTCTCATGCTCAGATATCTTGTTTTGAGCCAGTTGAAGAATCTCTGGAGGCTCTGCTCTTCACCTAACTAACCCACTTCAGAGCTCCCCTCTGGCAACAAAGTCCACTCAATCAAAAAGGCTTTGTCAAGGAAATACTGTGATTGTGTTTTCACTGTGCATCCTGCTGTTGTCACTGCTGCTGGCACGCCGTGATTCTGAGCAAACAGTTCATTATAAACAGTGTTACTCATTAAAGTCGTCCTTTAAACCTGGATAACCAGTGTTTTTCTGCACGCCACGTCTTCAGCACTGTCGGCTCATTAGACCTGGGTCTTTTAACACATGCAGTGACATCTTGAGTCATTTGAGAATGCTGAAGGATAAGGTTCATGGCTTCACTTTGCATTAAGGAGCTCTTCATTCCCCATATGGCTATTTGTGTATCGATTACTCTCCCCATGTTACACTGCATTTATGAGGAAAGCTCTTGCATGGCCTCTGTGAACGAAGAATCCAGAAACTTTTTGATTAACTGACACAATTGGCAACCGCATTTAGCAACAGGAAAACTATATCAGAAACACCCATTTACAAACTTGCACTCATCCATCCATCCATCCATTTATTTTTATATGCTTATCTGGAGCTGAGACCCGGGGGCAGCAGTCCAAGCAAAGCACTCCAGACGTCCCTCTCCCCAACAACGCTTTCCAGCTCCTCCTGGGGGACCCCAAGGTGTTACCAGGCCAGAAGAGAAATATTTAATCCCTCCAACATGTTCTGGGTCTGCCCCGGGGCCTCTTACCGGTGAGACATGCCCGGAACACCTCTAACAGGAGGTATCCTGATCAGATGCTTGAACCACCTCAATGCGACGGAGCAGCGGCTCTACTCCGAGCTCCCTCCGGATGTCCGAGCTCCTCACCCTGAGCCCAGCAACCCCACGGAAAAAAACTCATTTTGGCTGCTTGTATCCGTGACCTCATTCTTTCAGTCACTACCCAGAGCTTGTCACCATTGGTGAGGGTTGGGACGTAGATGGACCAGTACATCAAAAGCTTCGCCTTCCGGCTCAGCTCCTTCTTCACCACGATGGTCCAGCACAGCGCTCGCAACACTGCAGAAGCTGCACCAAACTGCTCCATTCTACCCTTACTCGTGAACAGTTTAATCCAAATCTAATTGATCCATATGCTCAGTACTTCCCCAAGCAGACAGCACTTGCCAACAGAGGGCTGAACAGAAACTCATCTGTGCTCTCTTCAAAGCCAAACTCCACCAAACCAAACCTCTAATTCTACCTCACTGAACACTGGAGCTGCTGGTCTACTGCTGCCTCAATCACTTAGTTTTTTTGTGTACTGTGTGACTGGTGTTTTAAAGGGTAGTTTGAGTCACTGAACACACACACACACACACACACCCATGGCAGCAGGCTACCTTGCAAGGTGCTGACCTGACCAAAGCAGAAGTGCTTTAAAATATAGTGTCTGTAATCTCCATATGATGCAGGCTCTGAAAATACTCTTGACTGTATAAACTGAAGGGGAAACCCCTAAATTTCAAGAGCTGCAAAGTTAATTTCTGTTTCCTCTAGATGGTCTCTCAGTAGCTAATTCACTGTGTTAAGTATGCCATGGTGGTGATTTTCTAAAGATTTGCATTAAGAAGATATTAAGCCTTAAAGTAAATGTGTGTTTGCCTTGATTTATTCAAGCTATCACACTCTGCAACAGTAGATGCTGCTCACTCGACCCACCCCAGCTCCCCTCAGGCTCCACCACACTGGCCAAATTCAGATTTCCTGGCTTTAAACAACTGCCAAGAGGGCAGTGAGCAATAAACCAGTCTGCAGGCTTCAAAGCATCCCTTCACACAGGGCTATGAGTGACGTCAGGGATGCTAAGTCCATGTCATTAAATATATGGCCTCCGTTCGGTTATTCAGAGAGAGCGAGTAATAAACAGAAGCACTGTGGTTTTGGTGGTAGAAGTGTTTGTGTGTGTGTGTGTGTCTCTCTCTCTCCCTCATAATCATCGCCTACTCCATCTCATTGACCCAGCACAGTGCAGAGAGAGCCCAGAGCACAGCATGAGTCATACCAGCTGATCCAGGGTCTGCATTTAATCCCACGCTCCATTGCGCTGAAAAAGGAGCGGTGCCTCGCTGATCTGAACTGAGATCTGCACAGGCACAACACTGTCTTCGCAGCCAGTGGAGCCTTGTAACACACACATGCGCTCACACACATACAGTAATGTGATTATATTACAGTCCTTATCAGAACATCCCATCATTATATGGCAAAGGTGTTTTTATATAAAGCAGATCTAAGAAAAAAGTAACTTTTATTTGATAGTAAATGGTCTCAAGTGGCATTCAGAGCTCAAAAAATCAAGTTTAAATCAAAGACCACAGTGTGTGTGCGTGTGTGTTTCTTTGTGTACTGTGTACCTTTGTACAGTTGCCTCTATTGGAGTCTACAGTTAATTTTCTCTCAAGTTTCTGCACTCTGTGATCTAGTTTCTTCATTTTTTTTTCTTACCCTACTCTCTTTTTACTTTATCATGCTGACAGTTACTTTCAACATTTCCATTTAAGGAGTAAACTAGCCGTCCACTCGTCGTATCCAGGGATGTTTGTGTTTGCGTCTATGGTGCATGTGTGTTAGCGTGCATGTCTGTAGCTGCTTGTGCGATAGCAAGTGCGTATGAGGCAGCAGTGCCTATATGCTCTGACATGGGATAATGACACAAAAGCCATCTTTTCTTAAACCCATCTCTACTGTACCTCTGTTACCATGGTAACTCCTTCCCGATCTAGGATAGTCCTGTCTCCTCCTTTGTCACCATTACCCCCCTTACACTTTATAATCTCTGCCCCCCTGCTTATTCAACTGTAACTCAGCGTCTTGGCACTAATAACAGTAACTGGTTAAGTGTGTGTGTGTGTGTGTGTGTGTGTGTGTGTGTGTGTGTGTGTGTGTGTGCATGCACATGTGTGTGTGTGTGTGCCAGTTTAAGGGGGGGACGTCCCACTATTTACGCAGCTCAGTGTCAGTAAAACTGAAATCCAGCATCAGCGTTTTGACATAGAGCTGCACCCACACACACACATACTTAAAGTCACGCGCACACACTCACAGACAAGCACTCTGAGAAACTTCTACTTGAGGTGATGTAGTGTCTTGTAGTTTCCATGGTAACATCCAGGGAGCGAATCAAGGAGGAGGCCCAACATAACAAAAGGGAACACTGCCCCCCCATGACTAGTGAGAGGAGGAAAACAGAAGGACAGAAAGAGAGAGGAAGAATGGAAAAAACAGAGCACGGTGACGGTGGGGAAAAGCGATGCTGTGTCAGAACGAGTCTGAGAGCTGCTCCAAGTCTGTGAATGACACAAGGATGCTCCAGCACGCATGCATCTCTCCCTGTCCTGAACCATGACTCCAGACTATATAATAACCGAATATAACCGTGAGTCCTGAGCCAGCATTGTGTTCGCTTGCGTTCTCAGTGCTGAGATCGATCACTTCGGCTCAAAGCCTGCAGGAACACTGGTGAACTCCTGTTGCTTAGTGGAAAATCCCTCGCCTCAGTTCCCCGAGGTATGTCTAGCCATCCTGCTTTGATCTTTGTCTTTCCGCTGAAGCTACAGGCAAGGCACCAGTCGATGTCTCTACACCTGTATTCAGGCCTTAAAGGTAGGGCTGGGCGATATGGCACGATAAAAATGTTCATGTCAGTCTATTATTATCACGATAAATGTCATATCATTATTTCTTTCAAGTTTAAAAGCTAATTTTTGCTCTTGAGGTAAAATGAAGAAACCAGATGTTTAGCTGTGGTTTGAACAGTGGAACATGTCATGAATCTGAGGTAGATTCAGAACAGTTATAGTCAAAATAATGTCAATAAATAAAGCAATAAATGGACAAGAAATCGTAATTCTGGTCAGCAGCAGCATGCCAAAACTTTTGTACAGATAATTTAAAACATTTCTAAGTGTTTCAGCTGACAGTGTTCACGTAAGAGATAAAAGAAAAATCTTAGCTGTGGTCTGTGTGGGTTTGAAATACATTTCTGCCGTTTCTCAATATCTCAAAAGACAGACTTTGATGATGTCGTGAAGTAATGTGGGGTCATGTGATCCAATGTGCCTCAGGCAGAAATTATGTTCACAGATGACATATATCACTCCTCCCCCTTCTGTAGGGAGGAGAGCTGAAACAAAGGACACTGACAGCAATATTCACCTTCTTTAGGTCCACTATTACAGGTGCACTAGTTGCATGTGCCATATCATTCTTCAGTATCATGTTCACTTGTCAATGTAGTGCAATATCATTTCTTCCCAGTGCAATACTACACTTCACTATAACATTGATTATCAGGAGCAGTCTGTTTATTTTTTAGTAACTCTTGGACTTATTGCACTCCTATTGTTACTTTATTAGGCACTGGTTTTTGCTTCTGCTCCTTGAAAACACTTCTATCTTGTACATTTTGTCAGATATTCAATACTCTGGGCCCAGTGAGTAACCCTGACCTAGTGAACCCACTTGTGGTCTGGTTGTTACTGGTTGTGAATCGTTAAATTTGTGGTTACTGTGCTTAGTGTCACTGTAATCTGAAGCATTCTGTGGCACAAGAATTTCCTTCAAGTAAAAACAAGTTCTATTAAATTGAATTGAATTGAGTTAATGTATTAAAGTTTCGCTCACTTTAGTTCAGGTTATTCATGTAATTCCATTCTAATGAAATACTGCAAGCCAGTATGTGAACTTGCTAACCTACTATTAGTGTTAGCTGTGTCGACTATCTATACAGCTATTGTAGCTAATGTCCTGTGGCAAATTAAATCATGGGATAGTCCAGGGCTGTTATACATGGTCAAACGGTCATACTAAAAATAACTTATATTTACTTATATATTACCATACCTGTAAGCTTGGGGCCTAATCTCGTCTTCTTCTTCTTCATCTTCTACCACTAGTACTTTTTCTCTCTACTAGCACATCGGTGGTTAAATTATATTGAGCGTTTGTTATATTGTTATGGAGGACAATTATATCAAGGTACCTACTGTTATCATTTGAACATCCAGCTCTACTTGTAGGTATTCTCTACCATTGATAATCAAAACTATTATCCATCTATCCATTTTCGGGGGGGGGGGGGGGCTATCCCAGCTGACATTGGGCGAGAGGCGGGTACACTCTGGACAGGTCACCAGACTATCACAGGGCTGACACATAGAGACAGACAACCATTCACACTCACATTCACACCTACGGACAACTTAGAGTCACCAGGTAACCTGCATGTCTTTGGACTGTGGGAGGAAGCTGGAGTACCCAGAGAAAACCCATGCTGACACGTGGAGAACATGCAAACTCTGCACAGAAGGGCTCCCTCCTGGGATTGAACCAGGAACCCTCTTGCTGTGAGGCAACAGTGCTACAACAACTACACCAACCCGCCACCTCTGCTCTATAGGTGTTTACCCTTTTGTATATGGAATATAGGAACAGGAGGAATAGGAGTAGGTCTTTTGGTTATCATAAGAGGGTCTTCAAGAAAAAGCAACACATACAATAGTCAGTGTGAGAAGTGGAGAGAAATTCAAAAGCAGATTAATGTAACATGATGAAAATAACTGAAAATGGAACCTAATGTTAGGAATGATTGATTGTGAATAATTAAAACAAATTGCATGCTAACGATGAACGTAATCAATGTCACTGGCTCACAGAATGTAAACACTACAAATGGGGCCATCTGTATTAAAATCCTGAGGTTCTTGTATGATTACAACACACACACACACACACACACACACACACACGTATGTACATAAAGGAAAAAAATAAAGCGAGTGATGGAGACATCAAACGATAGAGCCGTAATGTTTTCTCAGTATCTTCCCTCACTAAAGAGCGGGTGCTATCAAAGTAAAGGTCAGCACCTGTTTTTGAAGACATCTCATGCAAATTAAACATCACAAGACTGTGAAATTGTAAGACTTGTAGTATCAACAGCAGCCTCCTTCTTTGTGTTTATACTACATGCACTTTAAAAATGTGCACAACATAAACAGGATAAATAAAAATATGTATTTCGGTGTTTACAGCCTAAAAGAAGTCTCACTTTAGAGTAACACCTTTGTAACAGCATCTTAGCCGGTAGAGAGAGCACATTTCGCGAGGTGTGAAAAACCAAATGATGTTGTTGGTGAGAGAGCATATGGTGAGTTTAAGTTAGACTCAACCTATTGGTGACATGGGAGAAGGTGTTGGGAAAGTTGGGAAAAGACGGTGACAGAAACTGTTCTCTTTTCTTTTCCTTCCTTGTGTTTGGCCCCAATTTAACATGCGAGCATATACACACATATACACGCTGTCTTTGACACAGACGCACGTGCAGTGTTGCGAAACGAGCTAATTGAAGTGGACATGAGAAAAGCAAAAGCTGTCGCAGCTAATTGAGACAAATGAAGCTGGCGGTGATCAAGGGATAAGCAGCCTGTTTCAATGTCACTCCAACAAAGAGAGAAGGCCGAGGTAGACATGGAGCCAGAGCACAGAAACACAACATGTTACACATGACCCATACGCTGTGGCTCAATGTCACGGCGCCTGAGCTTGACTCGCAATCATTTGCTGTACGTTGAAGCAACGTAAATGTTGAGTTGGTTCCTTATGTTTTGCCATTTTATCAACCATCTTACACCTAGTAAAAAAGTCAAAAATAAATGAATATATATCTGTTCTTTTATTCATTTCCGCTGACAGCGGTGGATATAGCCTACAGTCATGCTATTCCCCTACACCTAGATACACTTATTAAAATCTCTCTAAACAATGTCATTTTAATGTCCAGGCCTCAAAATTCAGGTGAGAGGAGAGAGAGTAGCTCTGAGTTGATCCAAAATTGAATAAACATGAATTATTTATCACCGTGCACTCACACTAATTAGCTTTATGAGCAGTAGCGAGGGCTTTTCTGACATTTTGTTTTTGCCCCAGGTTTTGCCTCTCAGGCAACATGCAGGTTGTTCCATCTTATTGGTGGAGGTTGTTAGGGTCATATGCAACCTGAGAGGAAGGCTGAAAAAAAGTCCCATTACTTTCTCTGCATGTTTTGGGGAAAGAAAAGAAAAACTAAATAATGTTCTCCATAATTTTAATTGCAGTTAGTTTCTTCTGAAAAGATACCAGAAATGAACATCAGTCAATTATGAGGCAGTAAAGGGCAGTGATCTTTAGAGTATGGATGGAAATGCTTTTTGGTGGCAGAGTGGTGCAGTGGTTAGCAGTGTTGCTTCACAGCAAGAGGGTTCCAGGTTTGAACCGTGAGGTGGGTGAGTCCTTCTGTGTGAAGTTTGCTTGTTCTGCCTGTGTCAGCGTGGGTTTTCTCTGGGTACTCCGGCTTCCTCCAACAGTCCACAGAGATTAATTAGGTGACTTTAAGTTGTCTGTAGGTGTGAATGTGAGTGTGAATGGTTGTCTGTCTCTATGTGTCAGCCCTGTGATAGTCTGGTGACCTGTCCAGGGTGTATCCCGCCTCTCACCCAATGTCAGCTGGGATAGGCTCCAGCCCCCCCCGCGACCCTCAGCAGGATAAGTGGTCATGGAAAATGAATGAATGAAAGGAAATTCTTTGTGCATTTCTATTCTACTCCTCTTCATACACTTGAGCAAAGTACAAATTTTGAGTGCAGTGACTTGTGTGATATCCCATTATAATATAACAAAGTAGCTTTTATTCTGTGTGTTTATCCGCTGACATCAAACCTATAATCTTTTACATCAGCATGCTGTCATGAATCAAAAGATATGACCATGCTTCAACCATAGCTCTGCACTATCAGTGCCTCCAGGATTTCGCAGGCTTTTTCTGGGATAGTTGTGGCCTAAAATTTCTGATTTCACGGCAGCTTTTCTAAAAAATTGCTATGAAAGTTGCGATGTTTTAAACATATATTGTGCCATGAAATTGAAAGAAACAGTGAAAAAAAAGTAGTTTGTTCGTATTGTTTTTTTTTTTGTTGTTGTTGTTTTTGTTTTTTGCTTTGTTTTGTATAATTCATTAAAAAACAAGGGAACTTGTTCCAGGGGGATTAAAATTGAACTCTGATGTGTTTCCAAAAGGGCTCAGTTCTTACAAGATATGCTTAATTTTTGAAATGCCCCCAAATGTACCTCTTCTTTTATAAAAGCAAAATCTTTTTGATTTACTATTGAATAAATCAAATTTGAAAACATCTGTCATATATCTGTTTAAAAAGTTCATTTTCCATCCTGGCACACACATAGTCACTCACATGCACACAACTCGTCACGTTAACAGGCAAGCACACCTCCCTTACTTTGCAATTATAATAAACTGATTTCCACTAATTTCAGGCATTCTCCGAACATGTCTCGTGGTAGAAAAGTGTTTGTCAATGGATGGTTTTCATTTGTGTTGCACTTCAATAATGCACGGGGTGCAGTTTACCCCTTCTCTTTTGAAGAACATCAGGGAATTGTTTTGCATCGGCTGTAGCAGTAATTTTTGTTGGTAAATGTGAGACATTAGAATAACACATCTGCTTCTTCATACCATAAACAAAGAAGTGAATGTGGTGACATACGTCCATTACATTTGTGTGGAGGACTGCCATGATTGGTGGAACTCACGGGAGGCTCGTCAAAATTGCACTGTCACGCAGAATTCACTGAGATTGGTTGAATTTGCGTTAACTGTTGTGACCGTAACATTGCAAATTCCTGGAGGGACTGTTGATCACAAGAGTACACACGGTGAAGCCAACCAGTCCTCTCACTCAAACAAGACGTCACAAAGATGTTTGAAGGGCAGTCGAAGGACTATCAAATTCCATATTCCTGATTCACATCTTCTGTATGTGTATCTTTTAAATATACAAACACTAACCCTTACAAATATATTATTTTTGAATAAATCAGTTGGACACAGTTTGCCTTCATGGCACAACACTGAGTAGTCATTAGTTCTGGTGAGCACTGGGCGGCCTTAATCTGCCTAATTGCTCTGCATTTAGAGGTGGGATATAAATGAGGCATTCAGCAACACAATAACTAATGCATTTGACCCTACTGGTCAATAGCCATACGTTAGACTGATGTCAGTGGGAGACTCTAATTAGGCTACAACACTATCCCAATAGACAATCTATAGCTACAGTATCTATCACAGGGTAAAGCGGGAGAGCAGGGGGAGAATGGCAGAAGGTGGACAAACGATAAAGAAAGAAATACAAGTTTAGTCTATAACTTGACAGGAGACTGAGATTTGTATTACTGCACAGGCCACTTTTTTACCAGAGAGAGACAATCATAACAAATGTGGCGGCCATAGGGAAGATGAGAGGGCAACCAACAGAGATGGGGAAATATGAATAAAGAGAGATGAAAACAGTGATACTGTTGAAGGCGGGGCAAATAGACCGATACTGAAGTGGAAGTTAAAGAAAGACGACCAGAAAGAGAAGGGATGTCGAAGTTTCACTTAAAACTCTGCAGTCTCTCACTCCTTCCCTTCTTCTCTTGTCTCTTTGTCCGCCTCTCTGTCCCTTAATGTGCAAAAACAGATGTGGTAACATCTTCCGCTACATTAGATCAGAAATGATTTCTGGCTGTACGCTGGCGTCAGATGGTAACACTATTCATAGACAGCTTTAAATAAAAGCAGATCAGTTATTCAATCCGAGACACGAGCTCAATACAGAGAAATGGAAATGCAGTTTCCCATAGCGGGGAGTGTGTTCATGTGTGTAACTGTGCAGAAATGTGGGTGGCTCTTTGTTTCATAAAGGTGTGTGCGCACACAAATGTCAAAGGTGCTCCGTGAACGTGCCTGTTGTTGCAAGACTGACTTCAGGTGAACACATATCTCAGTTTTTATGCAAATTGAGCTTCCTTGCCCGTGGATGTGTACGTGGTTGTGTGTGCGTGTGTGCGTGCTCGTTTATTAGCTCGCACAGTCACCCACTCCTTTTTAAAAATAGCAGCCTCTTGGCTGAGGCTGTCAGCAGCAATGAGAAAATAAGGAGTTCCATCCTGAAGGTAGCAGCCTTCATGATACAATAAGGATAGGGTGACTGAGGGAACACACTGACACACACACAATTACTTAAAATGGATGCAGCTATAGTCGCCATAAAAGTCCATGTTAGCTGACAGACTCTAACAAAACTGTTGCACAAAATATGTTATTATTTAGAATATAATTTACACAGACGTATTATATATTACTTTTGCCCTGATACTCTCCTCACTGGATTGTGTAAGGAACACCAGGCAACTAAGACAGGAGCTTATGCTGCTATGGTTACCGTATGTTTGTACCCAAATGTTTTAAGTTGATTTCATACTGTTGATAATACACAATACGCAGCCCTCTTAAAGACACAGTTTGTAAATTTTATTTTGTCATGTGCTGAAACTGTTAACATCTACACAGAAGTACATGACAGGTAGTCTCCTCCCGTTGCTTGAGCTTCAGATGGAAAGTACAGCAGCTCTCAGGAAACAACCAGGCTGAGCCAAGGAGTCCCTAAAGCAGCTGTCAATCATGTCAATCTCTGCTTGTGAACTGCAGTCAAACTGCCAAACTAGGCAGCGTGGATCAAATACGAATCACAATTCTGTCACAGACTGCATATTTTTCACCTCCAATGATTTCAGAAACATATTTAAGTGTACTGTTTAGCTGTTAAGTGAGAAGGTTTGCTCCCGTCTGTGGGTGTCAACAGTCTGATAACAAACTTTCTAAATTTCCTGCTAAACAGTACACTGAAATGTGTTTCTGAAAACATTTGAGTCCAGAAATTGGCAGCTCAGCAACAACATCTTGATTCTTTTTTTTTTTTTTAAGATATTTTTTGGGGGCATTTCAGCCTTTAATCGATAAGACAGACAAGCGTAAAAGGGGGAGAGAGAGAGGGAGTGACATGCAGCAAAGGGCCACAGGCTGGAGTCGAACCCGGACCGCTGCGGCAACAGCCTTGTACATGGGGCATGTCCTGTTTCCAGCCTCGCTTCCCCTGGAATTAAATGCAATTTCACCCACTCGCTCTCTGCTTGTACATACCAGCTCCCATAGCAGCTCTTTTTCTCTGCTCCTATGGCAGCTCAACTCCTCTCTTCACCATTGATGCATAAAGAGAACTCTGTAGCTTTTGCTGTGTCTCTTGTGTGACAAAGAATGGATGAGGAGAGAATTGCTGTTGAGGTCCAGAAATATCCCGAGCTTAAACGACCCCCTGTCATTATAAGGGTCATTATCAAAATACGGTGATTTTCCAAGTCAAAAAAGTAAAAAAAATTAATTCAGTTTTCACAAATGTAATTTAATGGGAAGTATTTATTAGCATGTTGACCATGTTAACAA
Source organism: Epinephelus fuscoguttatus (assembly GCF_011397635.1). Classification (NCBI taxonomy): domain Eukaryota; kingdom Metazoa; phylum Chordata; class Actinopteri; order Perciformes; family Serranidae; genus Epinephelus; species Epinephelus fuscoguttatus. The sequence goes on from NC_064756.1 coordinate 14,734,200, forward strand.
CTGTAATGGACAACTAGAACATTTGTCTTTTTTAAAAATTTTTATGTTTTTTATAAGGCGTACTTAGTTTTCTGTCATTGGTGTTACCACACTTTTGGTTATAATTACAAGATTCATGAATGCAATAAAATGAATCAAAAGGCACATATCACAACATCTGGAAACTGTTGAACAAACTCCATGAAATAAAACAGTAATTTTTGGAATTAATTTTGAAATATTTAACATTATTACTCAATTTCAGTGATAATGTTTTATTCGACTATATGTGTACTTTTGATAAAAGACAAAATATGCTGATAAAATTACTGAAATTTACCATGGATGAAGTCAAATAATAATATATTTGGATAAAAGTTAAATTGCACTGACATAAGTAATAATAATATCTTAAATGATGTCTAATGTTATATGATCTTCAAATTTCCTTGTAGTAACACCAGTGACGCAAATGTAACACCAATGACTTTATACTGTATGACAAATAATTTCTATTCATTGTTACATTTAACATTCCAATAAATGGCACTGTACAACACTGTATAACAATTAATTTAATTTCAAATTCAATTTCAATTAATTTCATGCATTTCAACTCAGTATGAATAAAATCTAACTGTTCTCATTCATAGCTGATGAAGGTAAAGATAACAGTAAAAAAAGAACAGAAAACAGGCAAGGATAGGCCTGAATGACTTTAAAACAGCTAAAGACTTCCATTAAAACAGTCATTAAAAATTCCATAACATGGAGTAAACAGGCATAACATTAAAACGTAAACTTCAAGAGCTATTTCATCTGTCTCTGTTATTAGTGCAAACAAACGAGGGCCAAAAAAGAAGGCACTGGTCTCTGCAGCTCTGAAAGAGCTGTAAATTCATCTTTGCTTGTTGTTGATTTTTGATGTTTTCTTTTTGTAATGTTTACATACACATTTACATTTGCATCTCGTCTCTGCCTGTACAATCGTTGTTTTTCAGCGGCACTTATTTTTGCCATAGCCTCCCTGTAAAATAGATTAGGACATTCAGAATTCTTCATACATTATGAAAATAATCAAAATAACTGTTTAATTTTGTATTAAATGTATATTTATATGTTTTAGTTGAGATAAAACATGCTAAATGATGATAAAACACAGGCCTATAGTCATTGGTGTTACAGGCAAGGGCGGTAACACCAATGACAGTAACACCAATGACAAACATCTATAACAGGCTAATTGCACAAAATGGTGTCTAAGCTAGCTCAAATGTGGCATGAGTCAGCATTTTAAAATCTGTAAATTACACTAATTAACCTGTTTTTTTCCATAAAAATATTTCACTCTAGCACAAATCAAAGTAACACCAATGACACAACAAAAAGAACCACGTCGAAAAACAAAACTTTAACTGAAAATATCTTACTTTTACTCAGTAAAGAGACACTCATCATGCATTGACTTAAATGGCTCTTCTTCTTCTTCTTCTTTCTGACCTTGACCTGACCTCTTACATATTTACCTCATCATACGTCATACCTTTCAAAATAAGGGTCTGTGATACCAGTAACACCAATGACACCCAATCAAGGGACAGATATTCTTTTAAAAAATATTTTTATTATTAAATAGCCAATTTAGTTTTAATTTTATTCATATATTAAGAGCAGTGTTTGTCCATAATTGACCAATTATTATTTTTTTAAACAAAAAAGAGGAAATATTTTTACACCGTCCAATACCGTTGAATCATGGCAGTGGGACAAGTGTTTTTTTAGCTACAAAGGAAATTAAAATTTAAATAAAAAAATAAAACTGCAAATATATAAACTGAAATTATCATCATCATTTAAAATGGTATTGAATTACATAATTTTGGTTTAATGTGGATGATTTTTTTAAAATTTTCAAGCATTTGTGTGTCTGGAAAATGCAGGGACATGTTTTTCACCGTATTTTGAGAATGACCCATAAAGACAATGGCCAAAAAGATGTTACCTGGCGACTCATAGCTCTGGAGATCAGCTTTTCAGGTTAGAAATCAAGTTTAATTAGGGGCTGTCCAGACATGATTTTAAGCTAATGAAGAGGTGGGAGAAGTGCACATCTTTAAGTAAAAATAGTAGCTGCAGTGTGATGCATCTGGTGTGTGCTAGAGGCAGCACTTGACATGCTGGGCTGTGGTGTGTTTTCAGCTTTAGAGTTTCCTTGGCTCTGATTGGTTGTTGTCATTAACGTGTGGTGATGCCATTAAACCGAGCAGTGACTTCCGGGCTGAAAAATGAAGCCAACTTTGAAATGCCAAAACCTGCAGTTCCTTGAATGGCCACTTGGGGCTGGCTCCTGAAGTGACTTAATCCCCATTGACCCCCAGTGTTAACACTTTACAGCAGAAATAAACATGTTTACAGCCTGGGACAAAAAGCGGTTTTACTCTCATTAGCTAATTTTCCCCTTTATGACAACTGTACGGGGGGCAAAATTTTGTATGACTCATAGTTTCCGTTTTATTAAGGCATTAAGTTACGCACAGGGCAGGGCCATTTGAGTGACAGGCTGTCTGTGAGGCGTTGCTACAGTCGATGAGTCAGATCCACCCCTGGTTCCTCAGCAGCTCCTAAATCTCGCCCGAATATGGTCACTTCTGGTATCAAAACTCCAAAATGGCATCAGCTTTTCAAAGCATTTCACAGTTGCTATGTCCATTAACTCATACCGTCTATGCAGATCATCTGTCTCATGTAATAATGTGTGGATACAGAAACAATTTCACCAAATATGACAAAAGGTTTTATTTTTTAGTTACCAACTACAGCTTTAAGTAGTTTTGTAAATGTTGGGTAGAGGGCAGAAAATTAACTTTTTACCTTATCTGCCATTGGCTAGTGACCTCCAAAAATTTACCGGCCAAACATATTTTTCACCAGCCAAATAAAAAAATCATGCCTTGTTTGACTAAAAATAATTACCTTACATTTTTAGTATGAAAATCCAACTTTAGGAAAATCATACCCTGTCCTCTGTGTTTCTTTGGCGTGCTTGCGTCAAAAGCTGCAGTTCATCGTGTCTGTGTGGGAGTCGTAGGTCAGCCATGACCGCGGCTGGCCAGCCTCGTCTACTTTCCATTTTTCAATAAAACGCTGGGCGACATTTGTACTCCGTTTCATCTTTGTTTTTCCTCTTTTCTGGCGGTGGCTTCACGGCAGGAATGTGTCGCCACATCTTGCTCAGAAGTTACCATAGAATGCCCGGGGTTCCGGTAGCTGACGTCATGCGTTCCCGGCACACATACAATAAGCCGTGAGGGACAAAATAGTCAGACACAGCTGGCAGAAATGGTCGAAGCACATTAAAAAAACCCACCTGCAATTCAAAATTGGCAGGTTTGTGTTTTCGTTTTACACGCCAAACTCATTTTTTACCTGCCATTGGTGCTTGGCGGGTGTTCATTTTACGCCCTGGTTGGGTAGATATTTAACAGTGCTCCAGCAAAGCCACCACCTTCCACTTATCTGTCTAGCTCTTTCTGTCACATTAAGTAGCTGATCCCAGTCTTGTTCTCTTAGCTATTTTCAGGTGAAATCTGTGTACCTGAAGAGAGACGCAAGAGGAGGGGAACACAGCAAATAAAGAAGGGAAGAAAGAAAGAGATGTAAGAGTGTGGAGACTCACAGTGGGTCATTATTCCAGAAGGTCCCAGCATGGCATTTCATGTCCTCAGTGTGGATTTTCTCTGCCAGCGCTCCCTGGGTGACAATGTTCAAAGCCTACAGTACAGGCCTGTCTCTCGTGATCCTTGTTCCAAATTTCCTGTATTTTCTCATCCCCTTTTTTCTCTTCATTTCTCAAAAAGATACACACAAAATACACACTGTACTTCCACTTATAATGCTACGCCTTTATCTCATGCGCCACGAAGCACAGCTCACCCAGAGATCACACACCACTGGGCATCAAGTCTAAAATAACACCAGCAGCACCCATCCTGGGCCTGTGGAGACATTCCTGTTAGTTTCTGCGGTGTAAAAAGTCACATTGATCACAATGCTATTCAAGCAAAGCCAAAGCCAGTATGTGGAGAATGGCTGGATGCCAGCCACAATGGTACCTGTTGATCACTAAACCAGGGTCGTCATTTTCCCTCTCTTGGCAATTAGCTTACGAGCTATGCAGCTAATTAGCACAAGTGCTCCTCCAGTCTATTGTGTTTAAGGCAAAGAGGCTAAAAAGTATAATGGTGGTCAGCTTTATTGTTTCCTTACCCTCGGAAAAGGCAATGGGTTTGTTTACTGCCGTTGATGAGGTGTACAAACGAACTCTATCACACGGTCACGGGTCTTACAGGGCGCTAAATTCTACCTCCATTAGCAGTGAGTGTACATTTTTAAATTACAGTGGTTATTTTTAGACCAAGGGAGTTGATTTGGAGCTCAGAATTGTCTTTCACTGGGTTAAAGTAACAGAAACCCATCCAAACTCACATGTGCAATGAAGAGTAATGAAGCAAACTACATGTTTTGTGTAGCAGCTCATTCCAGTTTGATAGTCAATGCAAGTTTCACTTTAAATCCACTTTAATGTGTTTTTTTCTTAAATCCCTCAGCATTTGTCAGCACCTGATAAGTACACATTGCAGTATGTTGGGCACGTTTCCCCTTCTCTTTTGTTTTATTGACGAAATATCTCAAAGTTGCTCTCTATTCGTATCCACGAGTAAACATCAGGTGGCTGCGTGTTATATTGCCTATCCGTTACCGCTACATCCTCGCCGGTGGCTGTCCCCATCCTGACCTCCTCCTCCTCTCCTCCGTCTTATTCCCTCCATCCATTTTCTCTCCTTTTACTGCCACACACTTATTGACTCCACAGCTCCATCCTTGTCCAACCACCCTGCTCTCCATCTCCACTCCCTTCTTCCCTCTCTCGCTCCATCATCGTTGCCTCTCATTCAGAGCAGAAGCAGCACCAGTCAAATTGATTTTGCCGCTGTGCTGAGGAGCCCCATCAACTCACAGATTGGGTTTCCCGCTTACCCTCTCCCTCTGGCCCTCCGTATTTCTTTCTTTCTCTCTCGCTGTTGCTTCCACTTTTCTTTCTCATCCCGGCGTCCTCTCTCCTCGCCTTCTGTCTCTCATCTCTCCTCCTGTCCCTTTTCTGTCTGTCTTTCTCTAACATGTTCCCTCTGTTCGTATCTCTGTATACCCACAGTTATTTGTCAGCCGCAGCAGAGGTAAGCTAGTACTGAGAAAACAAGTGCAGCTTCATGATCCTGATAATACTGTGCCTTATAGAATACACGGGTCTGTATTTCAGTGTGTGCATGTGACAGAGAAGCCGAGGGGGATTGAGAAAATGTGTTTATGCAAATACACGCATCTCATCAAATGTATAGTACACAGTATAGGGGGGCTGTGTCCTCTAATTCGTGCACAAACTACTGTGTGCTTCATAGAGGTGGTTGTGTCCACGTATATATCAATATACTTTATATTGCATACATGTTTTTTTAAAGAACATATCTCCATATATTAGGTGACTGATTGCACCTATGGTATTTGTAATAATACAGTCAGTACCATACAGTAAACTCATGGCTTTGTCTGATGTCTCACACATCAAAGACAAGCCAAGACCCCATCGTCAAAATAACAGTGTTACTGGAACTAATCATGTGATTTATGAATTTTGATTAATTATTTCATACACTACTGATTGCTTTCATGAGTAGTTACTCTAATTCAAAGTATTATGTCACTGCTATCACATTTTTAAGCAACTAAAGCAGTCAGTTAATGTTGAAGAAGGATCGTGGTTACAATTAATAAAAACATGTAGTTGAAGGTCTGTGATGGCCACTGTTACTTTCTGAGTTCCTGTAGGGAATCAAAAAAGTCCAAAAATGGTTTGAGAGGACCCTTTGAGTGTGTATTTGATTTTTTTTCTAACTTTAAGAAATACATAACATCTCTGACCCAATGAGAAAAGGATTTTAAACATCTCGCTAAAAGCTTTATAAATACTTATGCGGAAGGTGGAGAGGTTTGATCATAATCAAAACATGCAAGGGCAAACTACTTTCTGCATTGGCACTGGATGTTGGTTTTGGATCCAACCAACCCATTCACCAGAATAAATGCTGGCATTGTACATGTTTTTTTTTTTTGTTTGTTTGGTTTTTTTTTTTTTTTACAAACAATGTATATGTTAAATCGTCATGTTTAATATGTTAAATTTCCATGTTTCATATGCAGCAGATTTGTTAAAACTTTCCTTTAGATTTCAATTTTTAATGTTTTGTTTTGACAACACTGGTTAATGTGGGGTTAGGGGAGTGAGATATGGACAAAAAATAATATCTCGATATTTTGGGGGATTTTGACGATAGACGGTATTCTTTTAAATATGTGTTTTTAACAGCCTGAGTTATAGCTCATTAATTGTTTCTCATGGATGATATTAATGGACACAACGTTTTAAAGGAAAAATGTTCTTAACATTTCTTGCTGCTTTTTTACCTGCTACCTGTTTGACTCTGGTGACAGCCTTTTGTAGCGTCAATTTCGGGTCCATTTGCAATTGTTCAGATAGGTGTTTGTCCTGCAGACTCACCACAAGCCTGTCCCTCACCATCTCATCATGTAGAGCCCCGTAGCTGCAGTGCTCCGCCAGGCAGCGCCGAAATGAAACTGTCAGCCGTCTCGCCCATTTCTTGATGCTGCTGATTAAACTTTGCTCTCTCAAAGATCACATACCTGCGATTCTCTTCTGCTTGCATCTCCAATCCAGAAGCAATGCGGAATCTGTCGAATCCTTTAATCAATTTAGGCCAGCCTTCAGCCTTGAAGGTGAACTTTTCCGGCGGGGAGACTTGAAACTGTGCCATGTTGCCGCTTCGTTCAGCTAACTGTGGCTAGGCTAGGTAGCTCCGTATAGATGGTCCTCATGTACTGCGAACTTTCCCGACCTAAAACTAGACACTTTTGCGTGTCACTATATGCAGACTAAGCCACTAGTACTGTCGCGCGCGTCTGACTTTACTTCTGACACCATGTTCAGTTATTTATTGGTATAACCGCAAACCACTCATCAACCACGCAGGCTTCAGGTACTTGAGCAACCCTTTAATTGTTCCCCTGCAACACAATACAGCATCACCTTAGTTCCCACCTGACAGGCTGAGACCTATCACTACCGTTGACCCACATCTTCCGAAGCTGCTGGAGCATCCGTGGGCGGTGTTGGTATGTTGTCTCGCTAATGTTTATAGCAGCAGGCTAACCTGCCCGGAAGGTGCCAGTGAGAGATCATGTGACCACCTAGGCCTACTGCGGCGTGCTGCTGCATGCAAGTTACGTAACTCTTGTTCAGTGATGTGTGGGGGTTTCAACCTGGTTTCAACGTGTGTTTTCAGTTGTTTTGTGAAGTCATTTGCATACTCGATAACGTAAATTTGCACATCATTAGAACAACAATGACGATATTATTGTTAACGATATATATCTCACACCACTATGTGGGGTTAGGAAAACCACGTTTTGCCTTAAAAGCCTTGTTTTGATGCCACAAACATGGCTGAAAATGTCCTGACATCTCCTTAAAGAATACCCCTTTTTTTGCCACAAACAAAACTGGAAATGTCCCAAAGTCACATTAAAAGATACCAGATCTGGTCACCACAAATATGTATAAAAAATACCTTGTTTTGTCACCGCAAACATGGCTGAAAATGTCCCGTGTGTCATTAAAAAAATACCTGATTTGGTTGCCTCAAATATGTCTGTAAATGTGCCAATGGCTCCTTAAAAAATACAGTTTTGTTTTGTTTGTTTTTGTCCGCAAACGTGTCTGGAAATGTCTCAACGTGTCATTAAAAAATAACTGATTTAGTTGCCACAAATACGTATGTCAGTAAATATCCCAGCGTCTTGTTAAAAAACACCCATTTTCTTGGACACAGACAAAGCAGGAAATCCAAAAGTCTCATTAAAAAATATCTGATTCACTCACCACAAAGGTGTCTGTAAATATCCTAATGTCTTATTAAAAAATACCTGGTTTTGTCACCACAAATATGGCTGGAAATGTCCCAACGTTACGTAAAAAAAAAAAAAAAACCTGGTTTAGTCGCCACAAATACTTTTGGAAATATCTTAACGTCTCAGTAAAAAAATGCAGTTTTCTGGCCACAAACACGTCTAGAAATGTCTTGACGTCTCATCAAAATATACCTGTTTCTAACACTGGTCTCACACCATCCTGTGAACTATGTCACTTTAGAAATGTGGCTTTGATATGTATGAAATGTACAAGTGTAACTTACCCATGGTTTGCAGAAACATACAGCGACAACATTTTGTTCTGGTGACCGTGCCAGTGCTAATTTGTGATGTCTAAAGTCGTCCCCTGTGAATGTAATTCCTCGGGATACTGGGCTGGTTCAAACATAGCTGATATTATGCATTGCCATTAAACACTAAATACCAGACTCATGGCTCGAGCTGGAGTAACCTTGAATCACAAGTGGTCACACCAACCTTGGTTGCCAGGAAGGTAGGACGTTAGTCATGAGATGTGAGACAAAAGAACATGCTTTGAAAATCAGTTTGCAGTGATCAAACAAGAATGGCTAAAAATGTCAAACTTTGAGTACGGTCCTTCAAACTCAGCACTTTCACATTTGTAAAAGCATTTTTAAATGTTAAAACGTGAATAATATCCATGTGAATAAGTGCTTTGATTTTACAGTGATTACCAAGGTAAAGTAGCCCTGTTAACACCATTAGATATAACAGCTGACCATCATTCTGCAACTACCTTTCCAAAATGATGCAGGCAGTATCATTGGAAGTAAACCAATTTAGTGGAGGCTTGGCAGACCTCCCTGTGTGCATGTGTGTATGTATGTATGTGTGTGTGTGAGCATATTCTATCAAGCCTGGCTCCCTATAAATAGTCAGCTGAGCAGATGTGCTTCGTAAACAGATCATAGCAGATGATCTGGAGTGATGAATGACTCTCCAGGAAAATAATCCTACAGTGTAAGTGAACAGCTTGCTCTGATCTCATCTCATTGCTGCTCAGTTGTCCTCCGTATGACTCATGTTTCTGTTTGGGTCACGCAGTAATGGAGAGCTCTTTGAGTGTTAGCCCTGATTTGTGGATTCAACAGGAGGTCGTTCGGAGTCATGAGATGTTTTCCAAAATTCAAACACATGCTCGAGAAGTATGATAAATCAAAGATGAATGGAAACACAAGAGCAACTGGATAAGTGCACTCAGTAGAGTGCAGATCTCCGCCAGCCAGCCGCACATATGTCACCACAGGGGCCATTTTTTGACGCATGGAGTCGCGCCATGTCCCAGTATTTGATGCATGATGGGCGTGCCACTAGGCATGTGGGCTGTCTGCTCATGGATTTCAAAGTGGATCAACATGGCGGCTCATTTGGTAACATTTGATGTGAGAAATAATACACAGTTGCTTGAATCAGTCATTTTAAATTAACATTCGTGAGTTTTAATTTTTTTTCAGGAGCTTTTAGAGGCAGAGTCACACTGGACAGCCCTGAATTGGACAGAGTAACCTAGATTGTCCTTACTGCAAATAAGGAGAAGACACCTTGTCTCTTGAAATGCAGAACTGCCCTACCAGAATGCATTGCACAGCTGCTTACGTAGACAATGACGTAGGCGTGGAAATGACAGATCATGTGGATACATGTAGTGGATTGTTACATATTGGCAATGTAACTGATCTACAGATTCTCCTGTTGAAAATGAGAGCAAACTTTTCTCTGGATCTCAGGTTTTGAGCCACAACAAAGGCCAAAATAGGTCCTGTAAAAGACTGTAAAGGCCTTTGCACACTAGAACCGAATTCACAAAGAATGAACTGTGGCCACTGATAGCACCTTGAATTGCACTTCACTTGCACCCGCAGTTTGCTCCGTCTTAACGTCCTATTCACAAAGAATATTGCGCTAATGATATACCAGCGCAAACACGCCCACAGAGTTTGGCAGCTGAGTGCAGTTTGCCCTTGATTTGCCCCTGATTGCAATAAGCCACACATGGCAAAGTTTTGGCATCATAGCTGCATGAAGGGGCAGAGCTGTCCTTACTCTGTCTCCATATTCTGTGTGTGGTCCACATCCTCCTCCTCTTCATCATCATCCATCTGAATATTACTATTTGACCTGCTGAACATGAGCCATCTAAGTTTTGAAATGCTTTCCGTTCCTCCGTCTTGTCACGGCAGTGTCCCCTTGCCACATTTTCTTCACTGATTCTTGGTCAAACATCTCTAAAGTCCTCCGACTGAGGTGAAAAATGCAGAAAATGGAATCTATTCCAAAAATATTAATAACAGATGAAAGTTTCGGACTCGGTATGCAAACGTGATTGACACAACGTGTGGTCGTATTTATTTTTAGATGTGAAACAATTTCGAAGAAAAAAAAACGGACTCTGTGTGTGTGTGTGTGTGTGTGTATATATATATATATATGTATATGTATATATATATATATATATATATATATATATATATAAACACCTTAAAGGGATAGTGCACCCAAAAATGAAAATTCAGCCATTATTGTTAGTTATATTAAACTTCACTTGAGCCTCCGTCGGCATATCGGTGAGTAGATGATGGCTGAATTTTCATTTTTGGGTGCACTATCCCTTTAAGGCTATGTTTGTAGCCAAGCCAGTTTCTGGAAAATTACGAGGAGTCAGTATTCAGCAGTTAACGACGGTATAAAACAGTCATTAAAACAGTTTTTGTCCATAATTGTGAATCATCACAACCAAGAAAGGTCCAGCGTACAGTCATAAATATACACATAAAATATAAGGTTCATTGGTCCAGTAGTTTGTGAGGTTAGCTGCAGACAGACAGCTGCACACACGAGCAAGCCAAGCACATGACCCTCTCCAGGCTTACACATGGCAGAGATGATAATACAGTAGATATGAACCTTGCTGCTACCACCTCAGCTGTTGTTCCACCTCCTCAACAACACTGTGCTTTGATCCAAGTGTCACACTTAATTTTGTGCAGCAATTTAAAGGAAGTCACAAGCGTGTGCTTTGAATTAATGCATATATTTCTGTGTTTGTGACTGTTTTCTATATAGTTTGAATAACTAAGCAAGTTCATACATATATTCAGTTAAAATGTGTTTTCTATGCATACTGTAATGGTATGGGTGTGGATGTATGACTGGAGGACGGTTGCTTGAAGGTGTTCTCACGACAATCCAGTTTACTGCATGGAGTAACACAGTTATTTAGCAAAGGAGTAATAAAATTCACAAGAAGAGGAATTGATATTTGGGTGCCACTATAATGCAACTTAACTGCCTCTGGGACCTAACTAAATCAGAGGTGTGTCCTGGAAAATACAAGTACAGTCTAAGGCAAAAGGCAAAAGTGTTTTTTGTGTATTCATGTGCCTGTGTGCGTGTGTGTGTGTGTGTGTGTGTGTGTGTGTGAACCTCGAAGAGTCTGAGGCATACGTGGGTGTTTTCCTGTTATTGGATTACATCCAGCCTCATGCCACTAACCAAATTTCTGCTTCACTTATTATTGACTGAAGAAAGAACAGGAAAGGAGTGCAGAAAATAACAGGAGCAAGATAGATAAGCCGGGGCGTGTGTGGAGAAGTGAATAAAGGAAAGTCGAAAAAATAGACAATCTGACATGAGCTGGGCCAGCTGCCAAAAACCAAATGTAAATTGGGAGATTGATTTTTGTGGAGATTTTTTTTGTTTTGTCAAAATACCTGTGAAGTAATGAGGACACTTCACACTACATTCATCCATATGGAATGATCAAGTGTTTTATTATCTTAGCCCCACAAAATGTAGATTGAAAGCAGGTGAACAGCTTTAAAGTGACCATCACTGGTGTATGCCCAAGTTTAAATAGCGGAAAGAAAAAAAAAGACACCCTGGTCAAAACCGATTCGTGATACTGTAGAAAAAATAGTCCCATTCATTTAAACATTCATTTCGAATGTGGAATCCTTACTAATGGTTATAGTGCAACATACACAGCTACAATTAAGTTGAAATAACACTGCAGTACTTAATGACCATTACTGCTATTGTTATATCACCAGAATAATATAAATACAGTGCAATAAGATGTGCATGCTATCCACTCAGTGCCCCATTTAAGTGGGTTAATTTATGTGCGTTAAACCACTTCTGCAAGTACATCAAATAATTATCCATATGGCAGTTATTGAAGCATTTATAGAGTACATTATGCGTACCACAACACTGCATATACAGTTGATAGTAACAATCTTATCTGTATACAAATGGCCGATGAAGTTAATTCAGTCTAAATCTACATCTGCATGCAGCTATGGGTAGGCATGTGTGTGTGTGTGGGAGGTTTGATGTTCATGAGTTGCAGTGTGTGATAGTGTTGGTGTGTGCCTCGCAAAAAAAAAACATTACGTTTCTGATGCACAATGCATGTTTCTTGGGGCACGGGGTGAGAATATTTTTACGTGTCTTTTCTTTTTTTGGGTAGAGGTTTTCTAGAGACACAGCTTCCTCCGTGGGTTTCTCTAACCCTCACCACACTGGCTGATGTTTGGCGTACGTGGAAATGCAGGTCATGGCAGACCAGGAAACCACACACTATCGTCTATGTGTTTCTGTAAGGAGGCGCCTCATGTGCAGGTCCGTATTGCTCAAGGCTGAATGCTGAAGCAGTGATTTGTCGTGAGTTTTGAAGGTACAAAAAATTAAATTGTCCTGCCGATAGGGGCGTCAGATGATCAGATGAGAACATGTATCTACCAGAGGGCTTGTTGCATGACTGACATGTAAAGGTTTAAATGCGTAACTGGCAGTAGAACTAGAAAACTACTGGTCTTGATCATGGTGATTTTCTTTGCTGTTTCCCAGTTTTTCTTCAGGTTCAATATTCCTATCCTCATCTCTGCCACAATTGTACACAGTTAGTCACTTCCTCCCCTTGCTGCTACTTCAGAATTACATGAGCGAGATTCAGTGGAGGAGTCTTATTTATAGACCAAAGCTATGAGAACAGATCAGTGTAGCAATAAGTCGTGTTCAGGCTGGACACGATATTGTGTTTGTTCGTGTAACTCATGTAATTTCAGTGTAATGTTGGGCTTCCATGTGGGAAGAGTTGTGATGTGAATATGTGGGCATGGTGGTGGTGATATGTGTGTGTGTGTGTGTGTGTGTGTGTGTGTGTGTGTGGATGTGTTCCAAAATTATGTGTTGTATTTGCTGTGGTGAACAGATATACAAATCTTGATTACCAAACTGTCTGTGTGGCTACCTGTCTGGTGCCTGCGCCACAATCTGCAAACTGAGAGAAGTGTAATAAAGGAATGACACTGACACCAACTACACTGATGCAAATGGGTAGAGAGAGGTGACTGAAAGGGATAGACTAAACCCAATTTTCTCCTTTTCCTTCTGTCTTAATTTAATTAAGTATATCATGGCAGTTTTCTTTCACACACTGTTATCACTTCCAGCTGTGTTAAAGCCAGTGTTATGTAATGGCCATATGCTGATACACTTACCTCTCACACCACAGTTGCTGCATTAAAAAACATGACTAATAAACACCCGAGTAATTAGCTTTGGGGGCTTTTAGACCGCTCTTCAATAGAAAGACACACACAGCCGTTCAGCCCATTTAAGGGTAAGAAATTGATTACCAATAGGCAATAATTGCTGATCTTATATTGATCCTCTTTGGGGGTGGGGCTAACTTACAGTTAACTAATTTATGTCATCCCTGTGTTACACTGTATCACAGACTACTATTGCTTAGTAACGTCAGTCGACCAGAAAGGTCATCAGTCGGCAAGATTTCATTGGTCGCTGAGTCACAGAAAACAAACAAACAAACAAACGTAAACTCTATTAGGAGCTGCGCCTTGTCGAAATAAATAAAACCTACATTACCGGACCATGTGGGAATTTAATTTGAAAGGACAGACACAGGAAGAGGCCACGCTCAACAGTCAGACAGGAATCACGTTACAAACCAATCACAGCCGACAGATATCTTTCCCTTCTTCTGTAAATATTCAGTCTGATAAATATGGAAAAGTTGATCATGTTAGTGCAGGGCTACCCAGAGCTTTACGTCTGCCCCACGGACAATAGGCCTACACACTTATAAACAGCGCCTGGAAGAAGATCAGCTCTGCACTCGGCAGTTAAAGACACGGCATGTGTACCTGCGGTTATTCCACAGGCTTGTTAATAACATGTCGGGCAGGAAATCCAAAGTGTGGGATCATTTTGAGAAGGTGAAGGATGAACCCAAGGTGATATGTAAACTCATCTTCATTGGTCGACTACAAACATGACGTATCATCTGAAACATGGAAGTAGCTACATGCCCATTAGCCACTTAGCACAATCATTACTGCTTTGCCCACAGCGTCATTAACAGGCGGCTCGCTCAGTGTGTGACGTGCACTTGTAGATAAAATATAGGCCTATATTAATGAAGGTTCATTAGTATGGTTTTGTATTTCTCTGTAATGTAGCACAGTGTTAACAATGTTACTGATACTATTCTTTCTCACACCTTCAACTCAAACCATTGTGTTGCCCCGCCCAAAATATATCATTTGATAATTAAATGAATGTCATAAACATATGGGCATCTAATGACCCTAAATGACAAATATGGGTCAACTAGGAAAATTCTTAGTCGGGGGCAGCCTTAAAGACTGCTCTTTTTAATTTTCCTTTTTGCAACTCCTTCAATCTCCCCTTTGTTATTTGCTTGATTGTCTCACTTTCTCAACCTCTTCCACCTGCTGTCCCCTGCTCAATAATCACTTCTGAGTGCCAGTGACATTTTACTGGCTCATTCCTGATACATGAAAGTAAGACATAGAAATGAAAGAAGAAAGAAAGACCAAAAAAAAAAAACTATTGTGTGGGCATCAAAACACAGCAAGTGACCTTTTATAGCGACAGCTGACTCTTCTTAGATCTGTGCCTGGTGAGAGGATTGAGACAGCGTTTGATCTTTTAAACACTCAGACGTCGCAGACAGTGGTGTAATTACAGGACAGCTGAAGCACAGGCAGGGGCCATTGATCAGGAGCAAGAAGAAAAAAACTCACAACCGCATTCACATAATTACACACACTATGCAATTCCAATAATTCATGCACTTTTGAAAAAAGGTAAGAAAAATCTAGGCTTCTGCTCCCATTAACATCTACTGTAACAGAACCTAGCTACCTCAAGATTCATGACACATAATTATGTCCCATTTAGACACTGTAGAATATAGCTACTGTTATATAACTTACTGTTAATGTTTATGCTTCTGTTTCGTCATTATAGTTTGCATCACTCATAGAACATTCCAGTTTCTGCATTATATAGGGCCCAGGTTTTACATATTCAGTAATAAAAATCCAAGTATCAGGACGCTGATGTTTTATGCACACACATACAGTGTGTGTTTCTGAGTCCTGCACCTATAACCAGATAGCAACGACCCAGAATGGAGCAGTGACACATGAATTATGGAGTGCTGATTTACAGCCCAATTTTCCGACACATCTCTGTGTCACCAGTTTAACACCCTGTGAGGAAATTCAGAACTCTGGGAACGACATCAGCACTGGCTGTTAATTCTCTGTCAAGTGGACTGGGAAAGATTCTTGTGAGAGCAAGCCTTCGATTGTTAAATTTCTATTTGTTCATTTCATTTATCTTCTCCTGTTATGAAGCAATTACAGCATCCATTTGGCAAAAAGGCAGGGAAACACCTCCAACAGGTTGCCACTCTATCTCAAGCTAAAACAAAGACACTCGCAGTTCACTCATTCCTTCATTCAAATAAATGGTAATACAACAGAGTGTGCCGCATGACATTCATAATGTGACTTCACATTTCTTTTCCACTGTGAACATCAGCTGCAATATAATTGTACAAATACTATCAATAGAGTCAGGGCATGTTTGTTGCATATAATTACATTTTCACCCTTGAAAAACCTGTCTCATTCATCACTATAGGGGCTGATGGAAAAAAGCAAAACCAAAAAAACAAATATAAACCCACAGAAGTATACATGCACACATGTCTGCAGCATAAGAGCCAGCTTAATGAGAAATTTAAATCAAAGGGAGCGCCATGCGATAGAAGTAAAGGAACAGCGGGTAGTAAAATTGTAGGAAAAACAACAGCATAAAACACATCTCCCCAAACCAACAAAAATAAGCTTCATAGTGGTTTTTTTATTATTATTTTCATTATATATATTTTTTAAGATATGGATTTTGTTGGCTTGAGCTCCTCAGGAGAGGTGTTTGAAAGCCTCAAGCTGCAGAAGGCAAAAGCCCGGTCTCTGTTGGAAGAATTTGGAACATCAGAGAAGTCGCAGGCAGGGGATCGAAGGCTGCACAGCAGCTCATATGGGTAAAATGTCTGTTGTATAGCTCCAGGACAGACCTTACTGATTTTCTATATCCGTACGGTGCTGTTAACAAGAGCATCTTGAAATCAGTTCTGAACCTCACAGGTGACAAATACAAGAAGAACAGATTTTGAATGAACTGTTTCAGTCAGTTTATGGCCAGCTCTGTCTCCAGGAAATTACATTTATATACAACTAATTTTAAGCAGTGAATACATTTTAAGGTGAAATGCAACATCACACGATTGTGTTTTCTGCAAACAGAATGAGGCAATGTTCCTTAATGATTTACCTGGCAAGTCACAAACATGGTGATACTGAACATATCAGCAAAGTGTTGACTGACAATGTATGTCATTTGTTTCCCACCAGAATGGGCAATCTTGAAATACAGTATTCACTTGTAATAAATGGACTGCACTTATATACCACCTTTCATGTCACATTCACCCATTCACACACTGGTGGCCGAGGCTACCATACATGGTGCCACCTGCTACTCAGTAACAATTCACAGGCTCTCACACACCAATGGAACAGCCATTAGGAGCAATTTGGGGTCCAGTATCTTTCCCAAGGATACTCGGACATGCGACTGGAGGAGCTGGGAATCATACAGCTGATCTTCCGATTAGTAGATGATCTGCTCTACCTCTGAGCCACAGCATTATTTGTTTATTACTATTTTTATTAACATTTCACCCAAAATCACAATCTTTTCCGAACCTAAACAGAAGTGCTTTTGCTGCCTAAATCTAAGACAAGAGTCTGAACACAAACCCAAAGTTCTGGTGTCACTTTCCTGCACGTTGTATGCCCGCTATATTTCCCCACCGCCTCCTTGTGAAGCCTACATGGTACATAAATGTATCGTCTTGTTACCTGAAAGAAACGTCTCTGAACATAATCCAGGCAATGATTGCATTGCCAAAACAACATGATTAAAATGGCAATTTAGTAACATACAGAAGTAATTTCTCAGAGACAGGGTTGTTTCAGCAGATCAAATCTCCTCTGAGGTATTTCGAAACAAATGAGGGTTTCAGAGGAAAAGAAAAAGATCTGCAGTTTTCCATGTGAGCACAAAAGCATTATTGGCTTTCTCCAGATTATTAAAAATGTAAAAGACAAAAAAAAAAAAAAGACTTAGATGTCAGATTACACTCAAGTCGCCATGCATCATCCACTTACAATATGATGTGTACAAGTACAAAGTTTGTGTTTTACATTTCAAGCACTTTGTAAAATTCCTCAATTTTAATTTGGAAAGCATTAAATATTATTCATTGTCCCTTCCTCAAATGAACAGATGTAATCAGTCAGTCAGTTATTAACTTTCTGGAAGATTTTCAGGACTCCAATTTTGGCAGGCCAATTTTCATAGTTATTTAGAGGGGTGTGTGTGTGTTTGTGTGTTTTGAAGAAGAAGAACACACAGCAGCTTAATACTCTTCAGGAAAACAAGTGGCAAATAAATATTCAATGAAAGGACATTTAATTCATAATTTAACTATCCCTGTAGGGAAAATAGAAAAAAAGGGAAAGCACTCACACACACAATATCAAGCTCATTTTTTAAAACAATATAAAATGTTATTCATTGGGTGGCTCATGTTGCCTAAAAGTGAACAGACTGTAGGACACTGATATCGGCAGTAAAAACATGTCGGCAGGCATTAGACTGCCCTCGTTAAGCACAAAACTCATTATGGCACGCCTCGCTCCCCTGCTGAAAGAAAGAGTGAGCATTTCCTTCCATTTGGAGGGGAAAAAAAATAAAACAGTAGTTAGCCTTTTCTATCTGTATCTCCCAGAAAGGTTTGGTTGTCTGGGACCCATGTGTGGAGGGAGATAAAGCCGAGAAGGGTTAGTAATACAGCGCAGCTATTTAAGAGGCTGTAATGATATTCATTAATTTAGATTCATTTCAACTTCCATCTGGAGAGAGGGAGAAAGAGAGAGGGAGAAATGAGAGAATTCGTTGGATATAAGATTCAGAAGACTGGGATATGGAGGTTTTAGTTGGGGGTCAGAAAGTTAAGCTGGAGTCACAGAACTCAGACAAGAAAAGTAAATACTGAAAGGGGAGTCAATCAACTGCACAGTATTTTCTCTGCAATAGAGTTTTTGGAAGTTTGACTGCTTTCTGTGGGGAAGTACAATTCTGTATGCTGTGCAACTGAAAGACGACGTCAGGAGCATTGGCAAAGTGCATGAATTGTGTGGAAATAGAATATAAGTACTTCACATTCGGTCAAAAATGTATGGATTTCACTTTTTATCTTTTTGACTTTCAGACAGAAACACATTTCTATGTGTGTCCAGTACTCAAATCCATCCAAATCCTACGGCCAGACAATTCATCCAAAACTGATATGGTTGTGAGTTGCACACAGAGGGCAAAGGCTGCAAATTTCTGTGTGTGTGTGTATGTGTGTTTTTGTCTGTCAGATTGTGCTGATATCTGGTGTCCTGGGAGAGCCGTGTCAGTCCACAGCACAATGCAAAAAACTCGTATGTTAAGACAATCAGTGGTCTTTGTTGTCCGTCCACAAAAGTGAAGCAACAGCTCACAAAACATAAACATGCAATCGTGCACAGACTCTTACATATTTTTACCATTTCATTTTGAGATCGCAGATACAAGCGGTGGAAATGAGTTTCCTCCGTGGGGTGGCTGGGCTCAGCCTTAGAGATAGGGTGAGGAGCTTGGACATCTGGAGGGAGCTCTGAGTACAGCCGCTGCTCCTTCGCGTCGAAAGGGGTCAGTTGAGGTGGCTCGGGCATCTGATCAGGATGCCTCCCGGTGGAGGTGTTCCGGGCACGTCCCACTGGTAGGAGGCCCCGGGGCAGACCCAGAACACACTGGAGGGATTACATATCTCGTCTGGCCCGGGATTGCCTTGGAGCTGGAAAGTGTTGCTGGGAAGAGGGATATCTGGGGTGCTTTGCTTGGACTGCTGCCCCCGTGACCTGGCCCCGGATGAGCGGATGAAAATGGATGGATGGATTGGAGTTGTGTTGCTGGCCCAGAGTGTAAGGTCACTCAGCTTCACTCCACTTTTAGCTCTGTTTCTGATCTCCACTAACAACGTATCATCATGCATCCGTTCTTATAATACCTTGTGAAAATGCACATACAACATTTCATATGATATCTAAGGAATTAGCACCTCACGAATGACGTTAAGTGAAGTTACATAGGTTAGGTTTAGGCAAGTAAAGTTATATAGGTTAGGTTTAGGAAAATTAACATGGTGACAACATATCTTAAATAACTCAAAGTCCTTGTAGTTTGGAGGGTTCGCAGGGTTTGGAACACTGTTCTCCTGGGGGAAAGTCCTTTATTGTTTGACCCATCCTTCACCCCAGCCTGCCTTCCTACGACTGTAGTCTTTATACTACTTTCTCCTTTCTCCTGCAGTTACACCTCCTAAACACTAGTCGGTGGCAGGGTTTCTGTGAAGTGCTGTAAAGTCTAGTCGATTCAGAACACACCCAAAACACACATTAAACAAAAGTACACAGTTTGGCTTCTCTATAATGCAACATCCTCAGACAAAGAATTTATCTTTTGCGAGAAGCATTTTCCCCACAAATACAACATACTAATATTATAAGGTATTTTACGTTGTATATAGTAGCTAGCGGCTAGCAGACTTTTCCTCTACTCATATGAAACCAGGGACAACAGCAACAGTTATTAAATTTAAATTATATTTGGCTCCATTACAACTCACACGGTTCACTGACAAAACAACTGTCTGAAGCCAGGATAAATCACACACAAGACATAAGATGGTATTTTGTGGAGACTTTATTGTCTTCACAATTTGTTGTTTCTTATCTGTGAAATTTGAGTAAATAAAAGCATAGTTTCCACTGAGGGGAAATGGTTTCAGCTTACAAAAATAGACAGGAGGTCTGCTTCACTACAACACGTAGTCACATTTCTGGGGAGGTGCACATCAGGCTACGGTTTAAGGTACGGTATAGGCTTTACGTAACCGCAGAGCCTGTGCCATAGGTATGGTGTTGAAGGCAGCCTTCCCGATTACATGGCTTATACAAGAATTACTGGTTCATGATTATGTGGGTTTTATACGAATTGTGGTGTATTACTTTTTATACAGTAGGTATACATATAAACGGTGCATGAGAACAGCCTGCCACTAACTACTGAAGGAAACTCTTTGGCTGCTAAATGCTCCACTATGATCACCAGGTAGTTGTTAACTTTGCCTGTTTGTTGTTTGGTGCTAAAAAGGTAGCAAACATTGGATAATAAGTAACCCCTGGAAATGACACTGATGAGAGCAGGAGGGATGGCCCAAACAATACAAAGTGGGTAGGAAAGAGTGCTAAAACACTCCATATAGCTGAGGGGAACTTTTACAATAGTCATTTGATCCATTGGTATTGTCAAAGCATTGATTATCCCTGCTTTAAGCTTAAGTGTATTCCACACCTTCATTCTCTCTCTTGTACTTGTGTCCTGATTATGAGGGTGCTTGTTAGTATTTGTTAGAGTGACTCTGCAGCTGCCTAATCTCCATCAGAAATTGCATTGTCAGGCTGGTATCAGTATCAGTATTCACTCGTTGTTACAGACAGCATATGGTCCTCATCACCCTGGAGAACAGTTGGCAGATCGTCTTCTTAGGCTGGACAAATTAAGTAGAATTATCGCCGAGGAAAAGTTTTACCGAGGTAGTCCTTGCTAAAGCCACTTTAATAATACAACCTGGAGTTGGATTTTTTTTTCATCTTGGGCTGCGTGCCAGTGAGGTTGGACAGTATATGTATCTGGTACAATGTGACTCATAATAATGACAGAATGTTCTAGAGGTTGTGCCATGGTGGTGCCTGTGTTTAACAGTTTCTAGCTCACCAGTTTCTTTATGATGAACTTGTCCCTTCGGGGCCGCAAATTTCTGTTTATTGGATCATCTGTAGTTTAGCAGTGATACAAATCTGTGTGTTGCTCAATCCCAATTTATCCCATGCCAGTCACCAGTGACCCCAGCTGTGCACTGCATGATCAAAAGGTATATTCAATTCAATTAAATTTTATTTATAAAGCCCAATATCTAAAATCACAATTTGCCTTTACAGCATACAACATCCCCCCTGTCCTTACCCTCACAGCAGATAAGGAAAAACTCCCCCAAACCCCCCTTTAACAGGGAAAAAAGAAACCTCAGGAAGAGCAGAAGAGAGATCTGACAAACTCTGACAGGCTGAGGAATGGCCACAGAGAATAGTCACAGAGTCTTGTGAACCTCACCTTGGCTTCTTCTACTGCTCCAAAAAATGACTTTGGCTCCACATGGTTACAATGGATGTCAGTGGTAAGTGTGCGTCTGAATCAGTTTCAGACTTACAAACTCTTTGGTATCTGCTGCTTTTTCTTGTGGTCACCCCAGGGCTCTGTTCTAAGGCCTCTTATGTTTGCATTAGCTTTGTTTCCCCAGATGACATCATTAGTATTTTTGAGGGCAAATGCAACCAGTGCTATGCATATGATATTCAACTGAACATGTTTTTTAACCATTAACATGTCAATAAACTGCTGGTTTTCCAAATTCTGTCCAGGATTGGAAGGCCAGTCTCTTCTTGTAGCTTACATAGATGTGTTTCAGGTGCTCATTCATGCCCATGACAGCGCATTGCCATAAATGATGGGATGCTCTGGGTCTCCTTCATCTTCACTTAAGTCAAATCTCAGTAATATAGCTGATATTTTTCACAAGGCCTTGACATTTCACCAAACTGTCAAGGCTTGATGTACGACTGTTAGAGCTCATCCCTGTTATGTTACTGACTTGATACAGCATTAAATCATGATTAGGTCATTTATGTACTACAACCAGAGCTTGTTAGTCGAACCATTATTCAGACATCTTTAAAATAGTAGCTATGTTTGATCTTCTCTTGAAAGGTGGTGTATAGATAAAGTTTACTCACTTGCCTCATTTCTTTTTCTTTTTTTTTTTTTTGCATGCAGCAAAGGGCCACAGGCTGGAGTCGAACCCGGGCCGCTGCGGCAACAGCCTTGTACATGGGGTGCCTGCTCTACCACTAAGCCACCGATGCCCCCACTTGCCTTATTTCACTGGGGCATTCTACTTTGGTTTGCAGTCAGGTTGAACATTGATCACAGCAGCCTGTAACTCACAGTTTGTCTTTATATTGTATGATGACTATTTCAAAGAGTTGTTGAATATTTCTAGAAAACATTTCATATAAACAGCAAAGAGCATAGAATGAGGGGGTTACAATATGTACAACTTGATGTGATGATGAGGTCAGGGAACCAGCTGTTTTGGACCCACAGCCCTCTAAATCTTTCTCCATCATAGTGTTAAAAAGACTTGTGATCGACATTTCTATTGCTGGACAAGGGTGCCCTTGATGCATGAAGCATTCATAGTAAAGTAGTAAAGCACAAGATTGCACTTATCTGGGTCCTCCATGCTCAAATGGAGGTGAAAAAAGTTATTTTATACAGTACACATATGTATATAGGGCTGTCAAATTAATATTTTTTTGATTGTGATTAATTGCTGAATTTCAATAATTGCAGTTAATCACTATTTTTAATCTCAGGCTTAAAATTCCATTATTTTGCATTTCAAAACAGTTTTGAAGTCCATATTAACAAGGTTAAGCAATTCTTACCAGAGAGTCGTCACTGGAAATCATATAAATGTTAAGCAATCCACTTTATGATCTTAACTTTTAGATTTATTTCTTTGAAATCAGTGCTGCACTGCTACAACATTTTGGTCTTGAAACCATGACTTATGCTGGAATTCCACTGAATGCGTGTCCGTTGCAGAACGGCTGCACTGGTTATCCGCTACGTGCTCTGCCATCCGTCAGCACCCACCGGCTGCGTTTGCTGCGCAGAGCGGTGCAGCTCTGCCGGACAGCGGGAGTCACGAGGACCCACGAGATCTCGCAAATTCATGCATAATCACGCGATATAACAAGATGTCATTTCTATAAACAGAACCACACAACCAGAGGAGTAGTAGGAAGGCATCTTGGTGCACCTCCATGATAAACATCTCCTTGTCCATAGTGTCAACGGGGTGAAATGACATCTGAAAACCTCTGTCCTGTTGACTTCAGGCCTGCCTCCACCCATTATGATGTTTTCAAGGTGTAGTGCAGGGAAATATGATCTGCCTTGTATTTTATTTTGAAAATTAACCGGATGTTTTATTTTGTTTCTTTGCATGACTTCCTGCCCCGCATGATCTGCTGAATTGCTGCATTGTGCTCCGAGTCCTGCGTATTTGTTGTAGAGGGCTCCGGAACGCCGCAGCTGGGATGGACCCGGAACGCAGCACAGCCGCAGCTGGAGGAAGTAGACACATTGACTAGAAATTAAACTTATCGGCTCTGCTGCCGTTCCGGAGCGCCAATGCAACCCACACGCATCTGTGGAATTTGGGGGTTAGAGGTGTGAGACAACTTCACAGTGCTCATTCTGTGAAATAAAGTGTTTGTTTGGAAAGGATTACACTGTTCAGTTGAGAAAATGCAGTTACTCCGATGTAATTCTGATTACTCACTGACGTCCAGTGATCCCTGGTTTGCGTGACAGCATTTGCACTTTTCAAAAGTTCCAGTTTAGTTGCTCTCTCTGATCCATAAAGGTCATTTATGTGTGGAACTATTGTTCCCCACCACAGTAAGGTGTATGACTGGTCACAACATGTCAATGTTAGGACATTCCCTTAATGCCTAATAGACTTGTGCAGTGGTGTCTGTGTCACTCTGCAGTTAC
Source organism: Epinephelus fuscoguttatus (assembly GCF_011397635.1). Taxonomy (NCBI): domain Eukaryota; kingdom Metazoa; phylum Chordata; class Actinopteri; order Perciformes; family Serranidae; genus Epinephelus; species Epinephelus fuscoguttatus. Next base: position 14,758,440 of record NC_064756.1, read on the forward strand.
ATCTCTAAATCAGTAGTCGGCAGTAGGGTTTCTGTGAAGTGCAGTGAAGTCTGGCTGATTCAAAACACACCTTAAGGACACAATAAACATGGCTTAATAATGACAATTCCAAACACAAGTACACAAATTGAAAAAACAGAAATGCTAGACATGTTTTCCACAGAAAAAAAACAACATGCTGACATTATTAGCACAAGCCCATTGCAATTTACATTGCAAAAATTAGCCTAGCAGCTTGTGGATTTTTCCTCTATCACATGAACCCAGGATGAATCACACATTGGACTAAAAATGCAGGTCTGCAGTCAGGTTCCACTCATTTAGCAATCGCTGTAGTTAACCACTTTCATTTAGTGTAATCCACAGGTCTGTGTCAATTTGCATACACCAAAACAGTGCTTTGTCAACTTTGGCAATGCAGCTGCCCACAAACAGTCTGATTAGCTGCACCTGTGTGCTCAACTTGTTGTAGGTCGTTGCTCAAACTCAAAGTACTTTGGTAATGTTTTAATTCTGTTTGACACAAGGTGCACATTACTTTTGACTTGTCAACTGAACCTACTGGGAGCTTTTTAAAGTGAAAGGAGCCATTCAAAAGCACAGTAGTGTTTTATTTTCCATCATCGCAGCAGCAGGGAGCAGCTGCGGTGGCTTGACAGCAAGTTAGGGAACATCGAAGAGACAAAATAGCAACATGCATTATGTGCGGACCCTAATAACATCACATTGCAAATTTTGCTATTAACAAGTTAACACCGACAGTCCTAATATATACAGTATATATACATATTGGTTAGGACTCATGTTGCACTCACAGTATAGGCTTTATGTAAGGAATTCTACAGGCAGTCCTCTATTGTTGTCCCAGAATAACATAAAAGTTATAAAATCAAGTTATAACTAGAAATGTACATTATTCCCGTTGCATTGCACTCAACATGAACTCTTGACCAACAAGGTCTGAAGGTTATGTTTGATACCTTTGAAGTGTTCATTTAAAGACCGCAGAATAGTGAGTTTCCCTAAATTAGCACTTTGGACATAATTTCTAAAAAGGAGAGAACACAGTAGAATTAGGCTGTATTTCCTCAGGATGTTGTCTTAGTTGTTGGGATAATGAGGAGGCTTGCCTGCTGAGATCTCAAAGCATGTGGAAGAATGCAGGGGGTCATGAGGCTCATTAAGTATGGTGGAGCAAGATCACGTAGTATTTTATACAAAAGGAGGAACACTCTTAAATCAGTTGTAGCACGCATAGAAAAACAAGGTGAGGTCAAACTTACAAGTCCTCGTTAGATTCCACCCTGCAGTGTTTTGAAAATGATGGACCTTTTTCAACAGGAGAGCATTTAAGCCACAGCCAAGGACACTGCGAGATCCAATGGGATATTAGTAAAGGTTAATAAAAAAAAAAGAAAGATAGCTGGAATGGAGTCTAACTAAAAGAGAGTAGAGTTAGACTTTTTGGTGAAATCTTCAGTTATTATAATAATGCAATATAACAACTGAAAGTGTGAAAACAAGATAAAGAATCAGAATAATGGACGTTGCTTTGACTGTACTTTGAAAAAAATTTGGTTACTTTGAAAAACGATCGCTTGAAAGACTTACTTTGCACTTATTAGGAGATGAAGTAAAGTGTCATTTTTTGTTTATTTCAGACTTGAATGTGTTCTCAGTATTGTGTTTGAAGTAATGAGCTCATCCAGGATAATTATATATCAATAAAACAAACATTTGAAAGCCTTCTTTTCAAGAAAAAAAAAAGAAATGTACAAAGCAACAGTAGACCCGTTTTAAGATCAGACTTTATGCATTAGAGAGCAAGCAGTGGCAGTTTCACACAACACTACTAGTGTTGATTCAGCAGCAGGGGGCAGGGCATGTTTACTGATTGCTTGGATCCCATTTCACACTTACTATCCAACATTATTACTTAATTAATTAATGCAATTTTTGCACAGGGCGGCACGGTGGTGTGGTGGTTAGCACTCTCGCCTCACAGCAAGAGGGTTGCCGGTTCAATCCCGGGCGTGGGAGCCCTTCTGTGCGGAGTTTGCATGTTCTCCCCGTGTCAGCGTGGGTTCTCTCCGGGCACTCCGGCTTCCTCCCACAGTCCAAAGACATGCAGATTGGGGACTAGGTTAATTGGTGACTCTAAATTGTCCGTAGGTGTGAATGGTTGTTCGTCTCTGTGTGTCAGCCCTGCGATAGTCTGGCAACCTGTCCAGGGTGTACCCTGCCTCTCGCCCGATGTAGCTGGGATAGGCTCCAGCCCCCCCGCGACCCTCAAGAGGATGAAGCGGTTAGAAGATGAATGAATGAATGAATGAATTTTTGCACACTGTAGTGTTTATGTTATTGTGTTCTTTGTTTTACAGGCAGGCATCTACCATGAAATTATTTCGTTTGCCTCTCTGGGCATTTATTCAAGTTTATTTGTTGTTAGAAATAGATTATAGCATTTGCAGATGTTAAGCGACCACTGGAATCACTTGATATGCTAAAAAAATATAATTGTTGTTTTTGACATCAGAAAAAGAAAATCAGTGCCGATAATTTTGAGGTATATTGTTCTTCTAGAGCAGTTTTCACAAGTGTTGATATTATTAAGTCAAAAAGAGAAAAAAAAGCCAGATATTAATGGTTGAAAATATGCCACTTCAAAAATTCACCATAGGTAGACTTATGATTATTGTTACATTTATCCATGCTAGCAGTCGGCCCCCTAGAGATGCTAGTGCTGATTACATATCTCAACAACTATTTGATGGATTGTCATGAAATTTTGTGCAGATATTTATGGTCCTCTGCAGATGAATCCTCATGGCTTTGGTGATCCCTGACTTTTCCTCGAGCACCACCATGTGGTTTATATTTTTAGTCTTGTGTTAAATGTCTCAGCAACTGTTGGATGGATCCATAGACTGTCTGTAAAGATGGACAACATGACAGCTCCCCTGAAGTGAGGCCTAAACATCTTGTTCGCCCCCTGATGGCTGGCTGCAATATAGGTCATTAAGCCCTCCACCTCCACATTTGTAGATGGGACATGGGCCAAACTGAAATGTCAAAGTATAAGTCAAATATTTTTCCCCAAAGATGGTTTCTGTCAGATTAGGTAGTTCTTATCATGATGATGTATGTTTAAGTGGGGTTTTTTTCTGAAAAGATTAGTTATGATTAGTTATTTGATGCTATAAAAAGTGGGTTTGACGTCATGATTGACAGCGATGTGTCAGTCAGCAGTGCTGCTCACAACTGGAACTTGATACCACAGAGATTGCTACTGTACAGATTTTAGGTCCAAATGACATCACCAGTGCAAGATGGTAGCGGCCATAACTGGGAAATTTCAGCTTCTTTTTTGTACAGTGGGAGGACGTGTAGACACGTCGTCCATGTCTTTTTACAGTTTATGGATGGATCACCATGAAATTTTGAACAGATACCAAGAGACCCTCATGGAGAAGGTCAAAGTCCCCAGGGGATGAACCCTTTGTTGAGCCCCTGAATTTTTCTCTAGTGGCCCCAGTAGGTTAACATTGGTTCAGACTGAAATGTGTCAACAACTGTTGGATAGAGTACCATGAAATTTCATACAGACATCCATGTCTTCCCTCAGGGGGAATTGTAATAACTTTTGTGATCCCCTGACTTTTCTGCTAGCACCATCATAAGGTTGCAGTTTCAGTTTGTCCAATATATTGGACCTGCATATACCTGCAAAACTACCTCAGCCTCAACTCTGTACTTTATGTTTAGTGCTCATAAGCAAATGATACCATGATCATATGAGAAGCAAAAACTGTGACCATAGTGTGTGCGCGCATATGTGTGTGTGTGTGTGTGTGTGTGTGTGTGTGTGTGTGTACTTGTTCATGCTACACAGTGAGGACCACAGTGAGAAACAATTATTTTAGCAACAGAGTGAGGACATTTTTGCAAAGTGAGGACATTTTGGCCGGTCCTCACTTCAGGCATTTAGTTGTGATGGTTAGGGTTAGGGTGCGGGGCAAGGGAATGCATTATGTCAGTGAGGGTCCTCACAAAGATAGAAGTACTAGAATGTATGTGTGAAGAGTGTAATGTTTTTTTTTCCTGACCCATGACTTGATTCAGCTCAGTGCATAAAGTTTTGACCTTTTCACCAAAGTTATTGTTTATTGTTTTGCACTTTTACATATTGAGTCACTATCCAAAGGTAAAAATTGATGAATGAACTGAATAAATGTAAAACTGAACGTAGCCATTGTAATCGAGTTATTGAATAGAATAATCCTTCTGCTTTTTTGTTTGTTTATTTTGTTCGTCTACACAACAGCTTTCTTTCTAAATAGAATCTATCACATGTAGGACGTATTCATTTAAATGTCACAGTGAGTATTTAGGCTACAGTTTGCATGCACTATAGACAGCATTCCCGAAAAAACAGTTTCTCATGTAATATTGACAGTATTCTGAGAAAACAATCTCTCATATTATGTAGACAGTATCCTGGAATACAGTTTCAGCTGTAGGGCAAAGGACAGGAATAGAGCGATGGTATTCAAACAGTCCACAGCAGGGTGCTACTTTATCCAACCTTTACAGCAGAAAGCCATTTCTTGCAAGCAGGGGATTTAGTTAAGGGGGTGGTGGGGTAGTGAAATGAAAAGCAAAAATAATGGGAAAGGGAGAACATGACAGAAACAGAGAGAGAGGTGATGGAGAAAAGAGGGAAACTATGAGTGCTGTGTTAAAGCAACCAGGATAAAACAAGACAGAGAGATTTAAGACACAAATGCTGCAGCATAAGGAACTCTGATAGAGACACTGATTCACCGAGGATTCCGGGGGAGAGCGGGGAATGCCGAGCGGAGAGAAAAAGTGAGAGGTTAGGGGACATAGATGAAATGTGAAGGATAGAATGAAAGCAGGCAATGTGGAACGAGAGTAAAACAGAGAGAAGAGAAGAGTCGGATAGCTGGGAAGTGATAAGGAGGCGGTAAGCAGTGCAGCCAGGCATGGCTCAGGGGCCAGGAATTGGTAGTAAACATTTAGTGAGGCAGAGATGGGAGTCCGAGGGACTTTTGAACAGTAGATTGTCTTCTCTCTCTCCTTTTGAGATGTGCACTGAGCTGCCCTCCGCATTTTTAGGGAGTCATCTGCCAAATTGGATCGATAAGTAATTAACACTTTGGCTCTTTTGCTGGCAAGTTCTCTTCCCTCCCTTCTCTGTTGCTCGATCTCTCTGCACTGCCCTGCAGACAGCAACACAGACAAACACACTTGCTCACACAACCTCAAATACACATAAAAACACAGACTGAAAGACGAGGGGAGGGTTCGCCCATGCACAAATTTACACACACTTTACTTCTTGGACCTCTACTGTGCTCATGGGGGTTGTGAGAGCAGGCAGCGTGGGTATCGATCCCCGCTGTCCTGGAAAAGGCTCTCTGTTCCATCCCAATACCCACTGACTCAGTCTCCCTCACTCCTCCTGTCCTTCAGCCTCTCCTGATTCAACCCACCCCCGCAGCCTCACCTCTGTCGCTTTTCTGTTGTTCCTACTTGTCTTCTGGCCAGATTGACATTTGCCACCTGTTGATGTCAGTGGGGCTCTCTCAGGACAAAGTGGCAGCCAGTTACACATGTATCAGTGACTTGCAAGGACAATAAAGTGAGGCAGATGGATATGTGTAATGCAGAGTGATTGGATAGAAGGGAGGGAAGAGGTTGGAGGAAGGGAGAGAGAGTAAATAAAGGACGTGGAAAGGCAAAAAAAGAAGGCTGAGAGAGAAAGAGAAGAGCAACAGACAGAGACAAAGACAGAAAAGGCAGAAAGACATGGGAGGGAGAGATAACAACAGCCCAGAGCCAAGTAGAGGATTGATGTGTGAGGATTCAGTGCGGAGCCCGATCATCAGTCCTATTGGCTAATCAGATGTATGGCTGAATTATTGATAAGTGAACCTCATCAATAATTGCAGTGCTGCTGCTTTTGGGCCACAGACCATAGAGAAGGAGGGAATCAGAGCTAGTGGTTTAGCAACAGAAAACACACAGTCATCACATGCATGCTTATGAAATATACAGAAGACTAAAGAAATGAAGAAATAAAAGAGCCCGAAGTAATTTCAATCATGAATGAGCTTGTGCACGCCGAAACATTAAATGCAAACAGAGGGACACACATGGACACTTTCGAAATGCACATTTACGATTCATGTTGAGTTCATATTGAACCCGGTTGCTCCCTTCCTGATGATGCAGTTGTGATGTCACTGTTCAACAGTTTATTGCAATCTCAATACTTGTCTCCTTGGCAGAAAATCCTAGTTGTACAATCACCATTGTCCCTCCCTGCTGTGGGTCTATATCAAGAGTTTCACTTTTGAAACTGGCTGCCGTGAAAACCTTTTTTCTGTCCTCCAAAGAATGAGTCATGTTTTACACAAGAATCATAAGGTGACTCTTAATGTGTCAGCACTCTGTCATACTTACAGTCTCCGTGGGAGAGTGGGCGTCTTTTGTGTTTTATAAACTGTGATTTTTTTTTTTTTTTTCATTTCGGAATAAAACTCTCAGGCTTTCAGAAAACACTTAACAAATAAGACGACTACGAACAGTCAAATTTAAGTGAATAAAATTGTTAACAAGTTTTTGACAGACTGCGACAGTTGTTGACCTTCTTGTGACCCCAGAGGACGTCAGCCTCTGAATAATAAAGGGGGAGAGAGATGCTTTTGAATACTTGCATGTTTACATTAATGTTGAAACATGTATGCTGTGTATGTATTGCAAATGGTTAGGTCAAAAGTTCAAGGACCGTACAGAATGTAATTTAGAAAAGTAGAAAATGATAAATGGATTTGTCTCACCTTGAATATCCAGTGAAAACTGAAGGTCAGTTTATTAAAAAGGCAAAAGAGCTATGTTTTTTTTACTTCAGGAATGAGGCTTAATAAAAAGGATTAATACTACGACCCTGTAAGCAGTGTCAGCCCATGGCTCAGGCAGTAGGCCTATAGGCGAATGCCAAGGGCACCGTCATCTATAGGGGGTGAAACAAAAGGGGGAAGACCCTTATTTTCTGGGTTCCTGCCACCCATGTAGAATGTTTACTATCAATAGTTAAGTGAGTAGAAGATGAACTGATCTCCAAAGGCATCAAATGAAATATGATGAAACATGCTTTTTAACATTTTAAGTAAGATCAGTGTATTATTTTTGTTTTGCACAAGTGTAGAGTGAAAAAAAAAATTAAAGGAGCACCATGCAAAAGTTTGGGCATCCTGAGATATCTGAGCTCTCAGACAACTTTTAACAGGGTCTCAGACCATAATTAGCTTGTTAGGACTCTGGCTTGTTCACAGTCATCGTTAGGAAAGGCCAGGTGATGCAGATTTCAAAGCATTATAAATACTCTGACTCCTGAAACCTTGTCCCAACAATCAACAGCCATGGGCTCCTCTAAGTAGCTGCCTAGCACTCTGAAAACTGAAATAATGGATGCTCACAAGCAGGAGAAGACTATAAGAAGACAGCAAAGTGTTTTCAGGTAGATGTTTCCTGTGTCCATAATGTCAGTAAGAAATGGCATTTGACAGGAACTGTGAAGGTCAAGTTGATGTCTGAAAGACCAAGAAAACTTCCAGAGAGTGCTGCTTGTAGGATTGTTAGAAAGGCAAATTAAAACTCCAGTTTGACTGCGAAAGACCTGCAGGAAGAGTTATCACTCTGGAGTGGTGATGAACTGTTCTACTGTGCAGCAGCACGTGTACAAATATGACCTTCATGGAAGAGAAAAAGCTGAAGATGAGGAGAGAATGGTGTCTACAACAGGACAATGATCCTAAACACGCCTCAAAATCCACAGTGGACAACCTCAAGTGATGCAAGCCGAAGGCTTTACTATGGCCCTCGCACTCTCCCGACCTAAACACCATTAAAACTCCATGGATAGACCTCATTGATTGATTGAAAAGAACAGTGCATGCAAGACGACCCAAGAATCTCACAGAGCTATAAGCCTTTTCCAATAAAGAATGGGCGAAAATCCCCCAAACAAGAATTGAAAGACTCTCTGTGATACTTGCCAATGGGAACGCTACCAAGTACTGACCATGCGGGGTGCCCAAATTTTTGCTTCAGGCCTTTTTTTGTCATTTTGAAACTGTAAAAGATTGAAATTAAAAAGTAATCCTGCTTAAATTATTGAAGAATATGTCATCTTCAACTTTTTGCCTTTTGGAAATCAATTCATCTTCTACTTACTTCACAGACAATGAAATTTTGACCATGTGTGCCCAAACTTTTGCATGCCACTGAATACATAACAGAACCATGTAACTACCTATATGAGGATTGTCACATCACAATATGTTGCCATTGTCTTTAAGATAATGTCAACAAAAGTTTAACAAACACATTGAAATCACACAGTGGGTTTGTGGTGTGATATAGTGGAAGATTTGTGGAAAAGGAGAGGGGCAATCGACATCTAAAAGATGTGGAGTAGGCGTGAAGTTAGAGGCGGATGACATGACCATACCTCTTCCACCTCTTTTTTCATCGCTCCTCTCATCTTTTTTTCTCACACTCAGCAGTTTCCTGTGTTTTTCAACACCAGTGAAATGAATCAAAACTCACACAAGATATTTTACCTGCTACATGAACGAGTACTTCAAGGCCCTCCTCCCAGGGTCAAACACACACACACACACACACACACATAGATAGCCCTAAACACACTGCACATATACAATTGCTGAGTCACCTTGATAGACATACAGTACATTTAAACACAATAGCACGTTTCATGTGTGCGCTCTCTCAGAAGCACACACACACACACACACACAGTTTACACAATGGGAAAATGGTTGTGAACATTATTTATCTTGACTATGACTTTCCTATGTGTATTATCCTGTCATCACTTGAAACTACCTCTTTTAGTTTTGCTGTGTGTGTGTGTGTGTGTGTGTGTATCTTTGTGTGTGTTTCTTTCTGTGGACCTACATTTATGTGTCATGGTGCTGTAGGTGTATGTACATTTGTATATGTTTTCCTGTGTCCTTTAATACACAGCCGTGTGCTTGTGTACGCCTGTGCTTTTGTGTGTGTGTGTGTGTGTGTGTTTGTTGGCAGCCAGGTGCATTACGCTGTCAGAGTGCAGAGCCTGGCTCATATCTTACCTTTAACAGCCAGATAGGAAAACCACTCCGCTTTTGATTTGAGGCGAGAAAAGTGGTTTAGCACACCTCTCTCATATATCTCACCCCCCCCCCCCCCCAACCCTCCACCCCCACTCTCCTCCCCACACTCCCTTTTTACTTTTATTTGTCAATTTCCTCTCATCCTGGCTGGGCTGTAAGCAAGGATGGAATATGAGGTACCTGTGGCTCAGGCATCATTTCAACTTACCACAAAAACTAAAGGAACTGAGGAGAACACAGCTTTTATTGTAGTTTTACTGGAGCCACCTTTAATTTTTAGATTGCATGATACTGCTTAAAGGTTCAGTGTATAGGATGTAGGGGAATAAGGGGGCAGAAAATGACTGTGATATAAAAAGTATATTTCCTTTAGTGTATAAGAATCAGGTTTTTGTTGCATTAGAATGAGCTGTTTATATCTACAATGGGAGTGGGTCATCGTCTACGGAGATTGCCGTGTTGCACCACCATGTTTCTGCAGTAGCCCAGAACAGATCAGACCAGACCATTTGCATTTTCCAAGTCGACCACCACAGTTATAAGCCCCCATGCAACAAGAGCTTCCAAAAACACTGATTTTTTTCCCCAATTGACACTGCTTTACTCAGCTATCCAGTCCTTGTATAACCAAAGTGAGAGCTGTGTCAGCACACTTTGCAAACACGTCCTCAGTGGGTGTTGGCCTCAGTGGGTGTTGGCCTCCGTCAGGGTTGTCTCTTGTCTCCGATTCTCTTCGTGTTGTCCATGGACAGGATCTTAAGGCACACACTGTGACCTCCAGCATTCACTTGGGTGGTTTGTAGCCGGATGTGAAGCGGTCTGGATAAGAGTCTAAATATCTCACGGTCTTGATCACAAGTGAGGGTAGAATGGAGTGTGAGATGCGGGTGTTGCGCTAAACAGTTGTGGTGAAGAAGGAGCTGAGCTGGAATGCAAAGTTTTCAATTTACTGGTCCATCTACGTCCCAACCCTCACCTATGGTCATGAGCTCTGGGTAATGACCAAAAGAATGAGGTCGTGGATACAAGCAGTTGAAATGAGTTTCCTCCGTGGGGTGGCTGGGCTCAGCCTTAGAGATAGGGTAAGGAGCTCGGACATCAGGAGGGAGCTTGGAGTAGAGCTGCTGCTCCTTCACATCTAAAGGGGTCAGTTGAGGTGGTTCGGGCAGCTGATTGGGTTGCCTCCTGGGCGCCTCCTGTTGAAGGTGTTCCAGGGACTTCCAACTGGTAGGAGACCCCAGGGCACACCCAGAACACACTGGAGGGATTACATATCTCATCTGGCCTGGGAACACCTTGGGATCCACCAGGAGGAGCTGAAAAGTGTTGCAGGGGAGAGGGACGTCTAGAATACTTTGCTCAGCCTTTTGCCCCTAACCCAGCTTCAGATAAGTGGTTGAAAATGGATGGATGGATGGATGGATGGATGGATGGGTGGGTGGACTGCTTAGCTCGATGTTTTTACCAGTTTAAATCACTGGGTCCATTTGTTTTGGAGAGACAGCTACCTCTGCAGATAATTCACAAACGAAAGAAAAAACATGAGCACACATTAGCAGGTGCTAGTTTAGCGGCCCATTTCTGACATGTCAAACAGCATCAGAGAAACACTGATTTGTTATTTGACACTGTTTTATTCAGTGTTTTCACTAGTTCAAATCACTGGGTCCAGGTTCGTTTTTTTCTCCTCTCGCTCTTATACTGTAAATTTATTGGTCTTTTTATATTGTGCTTACTTTATTTTCAATGTAACTCTGACTGAAATTTTCTTCATGAAAATTTGCAAACTAAAAAGCAAATCAGGCTTGGAAAAAAAAAGTATAAAAAAAACAACCTGAAATCACCTGGTCCATTTGTTCCATTTGGAGAGGAGTACACCTCTGCAGATAATTTAGCTCATGTTAAAAACCTTGTGAATGTCTGGAGCAGAAATAAGGTGAGGACACATTAAGTTATCAGAGAAATTAGGTGGTAGGTGGTAGGCGAGCGGCCAATCTGCGACATGCCAAACAGCATAAGAGGAACACTGATATGGGATGTGAAAATGCTTGCCATCTGCTATCCTCACTGCTCGATGCCACTAAGTCCCCCTAAAACTTACATACTGCTCGTTTAACCTCCTTTGAAAAAAGCTGAAAGTCAGCATTTTAGAGTTTAGAGAGAAATGTGATGCAACCCAAATTACATAAATATCTGCTTTTGAAATACACTAATACATTACATGAACAAAAATAACTTGGACGTGTGAGGATGGTAATACTGAATGAATACCAACAACTCTCATTACCATTCACGAAGCAAAAATAAACCCCTTTCTTCCCTCTACCAGCCTCTGTAGATGTTTATAGTCCCGTTTTGATTCAGAAATAACACCACAGAAGAAAAGCTAATATTATCATTAGAGCTATAGATAGCATGGCTTCATCAAATGAGTGCTTAATTCATTGACTCTTAAGCATCACTGACTCACTTCTGTATATGGTTTCTATGTAATTGGATTTAGATGTACACAAAGACGGACTAATGTTTCAACCGAACAAATAATTATTATGTTGTATGGGAATAAACAGTGATACTCAGACTGTAATGATAATTGGAGTCTAGTAAGTAATGTGTTTATATACCATTCTGTAATTGTATCTGTACAAACCAAAATAAACCCACAGCACTGAGTCCTAGGGAGGATACAGTAATGATTCTCTGCACAGTCGATATTTGGGATTTTTCATTATTATTGTGTTTTTATATTTTTACTTGCGTTTAATTTCTCTTATTTTTCAGTAGGGGCGTTTGATTGCTTTGGTATATTTAGTTTTAGACATTTACTGCTTTAGGAAGAAGGGTGGATATTCAGAGTAAGTGTTTTGTAAACCTTCAACTGATAATGTGTTGTACAAATAACTTACAGTACTTTATATTGCTTGTTTTAATTCTTGCCCTCACACATATAAGCTCCAAACTTTTAACGTTATGCAATCAAATAAGGGATTTGAATTATTGGATCAAACTCAGCCAACTGTATTTATTCTAGACAGAAAATTAAGTTACTATTTGGTGATATTCATATCAAGCCACACAACTACTATCCCATTAAAACCATTGCAACTACGGTTTAATAAAGCCCTTTAAATCGATTTAATATGTACACCAGCAAAGCAATCTGCAGCACCTTTTTTCATTTTGAAAAAACATAGAAGTAAAAAAATATATACATATTAGATATAGTCACAATTGCTTTATCCCGTAAAACTTTGGTTCCCAGCTGGTCCGGCCACAGGCTCCAGATTTCTCCTTACTCATTAGTTAAAGGTCCACACGGTTTAATATATTCAGCATCATACTTGCCTTTGGCCATGTCATCGAGCTAGTTTTCTGTCTCTGTTAATTAACTGTCCATTAGTCACTCACTCTGCAGCAGAAAGAAGCACTTCAACATAAAAACACTGTGTCGGAAATTTGTTGTTCTTCAAAATGAAGTGTGGTTTTTACAAACTTGACACGTTCGCAAGACACTTACAGTCCATTCAGAATGGACCCTCGACCCACCAGTTGGGAACCACTGCCATAAAACATATCTGCAATTCAAATCCATTGTTACAAGTCAAAACATCCATCAGTCTAAAAGAACATGTTTAAATGGAAAATTGGTTGGTCTTCTGTGTGTGTTACTGATGATAGGCACAAAAAGACAAACAACAAAAGCTGTACCAAGCTGTGTTTGAGTGCCGTACTATTAACAGCAAATATGGCCCACTGTTCAGTCACTTTTTTTTTTTTAAGTCCTTTCTCCACAGAACCAAAAACAAACCAAACACTGACCTCCAAACTTTAGTACCCATCAAAAGATATGGAGATTCCTGTATTGTATATTGATGTCAGATGAATTAATTATTTTTAATAGTTATTATAATAATTACACTTTATCCAACCAATAGTAATTCATTCTAATTAATAGTAATTTGAAAAAAATGAAATAAAATAATATTTAATTTAAATAATTTAAAATTAATTAATATCTTTTGTTATTATTTTAAACGACACATTATTTCATTCATGTTAAAATTAAGCACAGTTTCTCTATAATCCATCTACACTCCTGCAGTCTTTGTAATAAATGAGTTACAAAATGATAGCTCTTTTAAAAAATCTCACCCTAGCCGACAATTCAACTCCTTTCACTACTTTCATTTTGAATGGCATTTAAACTGACATCAGCGGACAGTTTTTCAGGACAACTTACATTTCAAATGTTTTCAGTGCTTGGACTTCAACTCATTTGATGACTCTCACTTCAACTAATACCCCAAGTTCACACATCAGTTACACTTTAACTAACTTTAACTTTCAACTCCACTCAGCATTTAAAATGAAACTTAAAGCACGTCCATTTTTACTGCCGTTTTAAATTGTTTCAGTCATGCGTCATGCAATGATTCAACTTCATTTTATTTAAAATCTTTGACTTTGTTTATCACTGCCATGCAAGGACATTTCAACAGTGTAAAAGTGGATCTCCACATGTTTATGTATTTATTAATTTTTTGCACCATACTGCAGAATTAAACAAATTTGTGTTGGCATATGATGTTAAAGTATAACTTTGGCATTTTTCAGTCTGGACCCTATTTCCTTGTGTAAAATGCTCAAAGCAACTGATGTGAACAACAATTTTTGAAAGCGGTCCAGTATTGAGGGAGGCAGCAGTAGCCGGCAGCCATTGAACAAGCTGCAATGGAAGCAGACAGGGCGACTAAACATCATTACTGTATGTCCTTTAAAAGTGGCTATTTTGACAGATATGGAAGACCGGAACTGCCAAAATTAAAAATCAATACATGAATAAATAAATGAGTCAATAGATAAATTTATATGCCATTAAATTGCACCAATAATGCATAAAAAATAAATGTAGGCATTAATTAACTGATAAAATGCGTCTTTTCTTTTTACATTTACATTCCTTCACTCATTCTTTAAACATTTATACAAAGAATGAGTGAAGGAATGTAAATGTAAAAAGAAAAGACACATTTTATCAGTTAATTAATGCCTACATTTATTTGTTATGCATTTTGGTGCATTACATTTACATTCCTTCACTCATTCTTTAAACATTTATACAAAGAATGAGTGAAGGAATGTAAATGTAAAAAGAAAAGACGCATTTTATCAGTTAATTAATGCCTACATTTATTTGTAATGCATTTTGGTGCAATTTAATGGCATATGAATTTATTTATTGACTCATTTATTCATTTATGTATTTATTTTTAATTTTGGCAGTATCGGTCCTCCATAGAAACAGAGCGGCTCAGATTGTTGTTATAAGTGTCTGAAATGTCTCTTTACCTTTCACTTGATCAGGTCTTATTGTTGCTTCCTTAAGGAGAAGTCTCTTTCTGAAACATCATGAGATTTGTATGGAGAGAGTATAATTACTAGAGTAGTTTATAGAAAAAGTATTTTAGTGTTGTCTAAAAGATTTTCAGTATCATGGCTGATTATTTACCTGATTTCAAATGTGTCTCAGGCCTTTGAATTCAATCACCACCGCCGCCAATCCTCACAACTGCCGCCTCCCTCAATCCTGGACCAATTTCAAAAATTGTTGTTCACATCAGTTTCTTGGATCAGTTTACATGGGGAAATATGGTCCAGGTCGAAATATCTGTGCAGCCACTGTGTTAAAGTTATCCTTTAATGTGGGTGATGCTTTCCACAAAAAAAAAGAAGCTTTTTCCAGCTTTCCGTCACTGTCCATGCTGAGCTCAGTCGTGGTCAGACAGTCTCCCCATTCTCTCCCTATGTCCCTTGACCCAACGCATCGCACACTACTTAATGTACATCATTATAAAGTTGACTTTGAGTGACTAATGGCACTTTTACCTTTCGATAAATTGTCATTCACACAAGGGCGCAGGCTTTGTTCCAACACTGGGAGGGAAGGCACACATGACACAGGGGTTTGGGGGTCCTTGGGCAGAAATTTCAGAAATTTTATGCACCAATTTGTGCCTTTTCTGCCTCAACTTAGGGTGTAAATGTATTTAATTTTGTTAGAATGAAATCCCCCTGCCACTTTGCTGTTTTTATTGGGGGGCAAAATAGCATCTTCTAAATATTACAGACACACTACAAAACTTGTTTAGGATCTGTGCATGTGTCAGGCTATGAATGTCAGTATTTGATACTATCAGGGAAGCTCAGACAAGTTTGCTTGTTGATAAGAATGGATCTGTAATACTACCAGCCATAGGTCCTGACTGAGCCTTCAGTCTGCAGTCCTGCCCGTCAGGTGAGGTAAAAGTGATGTAAATCTGCCTTATTATCCTCTGTTGTGTTGCTAGCTTGTCTTTGTCAGTTCTCACCGACGGTGCATCGAGTTGGGCAACCTGCCATAGTCAGCTTGATAAACAACATGATGCTCCTGTGAAACAGTCTCTGTTGCACTCTGCTCATTGTGTGAAAAGTTCAAAGTATCTCACTTGTCTACCAATTTTCATTATCAGTGGGGTGGACATGTTTTTGTGTGTTTGCCATCCCTGGTCCATCCTGGATTCATGCCCAAGCAGGCATGCGGTCATGGAGATATTATTAGGTAGACCATTACATGACTTGTCTAATACATAAATGCATGAACCTGTGTCACAAAGTGCAAATATCCCAGGCAGAACTTGCAGAATGTGGTTCTGCTGGATTGTTTTGTGGAATGGAGATGCTATTTGTTTGCCTGCTTCTGTGGTGTTTGCCTGTGGCACATGTGACAGGCTGTGGCTCCTGTGTGTGTGCCTAAAATTTCCACTTCTTTGCCCTCCACTCTGTCGACAGTATAAATATTCATCTAGCAGTGTACCTATTAAATGTATGAGATGTGCTTGCCTCAGCCAGCCATCTTCATTAGTGTTATCACGCCTGGCTTTCACCAGTCAACTCTCTCCTTTGCTCCACTTCCCCATCCACTGTCCCTCACTTCCAACACCTCAGCGCAGACAAGGGGCTCAGTAACAAATTGCTGTAATAAAAGAGATTATTAAAGAGTCCTCCATGTTTTAGAATATAGCAGAGGGCTATTTTTCTAGGAAATAATCTGTTATTCTCTTCTCTTTTGGCTTACGCTCCCTCTTTCTTTGTCTCTCCATTGGCCTGCCTCTCTCTATTTCTCATTGCCGTTGTACGTTTTATGGGTCTGAATGTTGATGACAGTCGGGACTGTGGCGGAGGGCCAAGAGCAGGGAGGGATGAAGAGATGGATGAGAGGAGGAGGAGATCGAGGGAGGGGCGGTGGGTGGCGAGAGGGGCAGAGATTTGCAAACAAATTTAATAACTAGCCCGCAGAATGGAATCACTTTGCTAGCTTAGAATTGCTCACCTCCCTGAAAGCGAGTGAGAAGGAGTGAGAGAGCGGGATATTGAAAAGAGAGAGAGGGGGTGGGCACGGGGAGGGGAGATGCTGTATTAAAGGACTGGAGAAAATTTGAAACGTGTCACATCAATTTCAGCCACTGCAGTTATCAGGGTGTTTGGCTTACACCTGAATACTCGGGTGAAACGGGGAGAAAAAGCCTGGGAGGAGAGGAGAGAAACGGAGAGGGGGGATGAAAAGTGAGAGAATGGGAGAATGTGCCACGGAGGACACAGAAAAGCAGGAGGTGGAAGTAAAGACAAAGAGGGCAGGAAGAGACAGATGACGCTGATTAAAATGTTCAAGCAACCCTCATTTTCACGAGAGTGTGAAACTGATGAAAACGTCTAATCAGAATATGATGATCTTAATTTATACTATTGGATTCTGCTAATTTGGAAAGAACAACATTTTTGAACAAAATAAAAACCTAATCAGCCGACATCTTGTTCAGAGGGCTACGAAATAAGCGTCATTATCAGTCATCACTGAGTTCTCCAAATCATTGTGATAGTCATTGTCATGGTGGCGGTATCAAGGACTCAGTGTGGGGCCTTAATGCTGCAGCATCAAAAGAACGAGGTTGTAAACAGTGCCTTTTTCTCATTTATTTTCATAACACTTTTCAGAGTGTAAATGCCATTCAGAAATCCAGAGGACTGAGCTGAGATCAGATGAATCAAAGCACAATATGCTTCACATTACGCATCAGGCTTTTATAGTGCGGGCCTTTCTAATTTGCTTGTACTACATACTGATGCGTTTAACTTTCATACAGTTACATGCATTCAATACAGACTGTCATCAGGGGCATTTGGGGTTGAATGCATCACTTCAGGCAATGCTTGACCTTTAACCTTTCAAGCACAGACTCCCTCTTTTAAAATGGATGCTTCTGGTTAAATTACATCATACACTTATTTTTCTTCTGGACCTTAACTATAGCTTCAAATGTAGTGATGCCACTGATGGCACTGAGTGATGGCCATCTCCCAAAACCCCCAAACAACCCTAACCTCCAAATGTCAAGTTGAAGTTTGAAATATAAAAAGCTGTTCTTCAATTTTTCTTGACCATTGTGTGTGTGTGTGTGTGTGTGTGTGTGTGTGTAATTATGTTTGTGTTGATCATGAATTGATCTGAGCCCCGCCCCTTTGTGATGGTCTGACAAGCTGTCGCAGTAAGCATGATGGAGCCCGCACTGTAACTAACTGCATTCCCTGAAGAAATATTATCATATTTTTGGAAAACAGTGATTCCAGAGAGAAGCAGACAGAGGGGTCTACAGTCTGTGTTTGAAGGATATATCCAGGATGTCAAACTGACTCAGCAGCAACAACAGGTTAAAAAGACAAAGATAGTTAGAAGCTAAAGCCCAACTATAGGCTACAGATCACAGTGTAAAAGTGAACCACCACATCACTGCTGATCACTACACAAGACAATGAATATAAAGGGAAACTTTGCTGATATTGAACCAGCTGTGTGTCATCACAGTGTGTGCAGATTAACGGTGTTTGGCTTTGCCCCTGTGCCGCTGCCAGCACCTGGACCTCCACCGTTGGACAGGCAGGGATCTCTGGAGAAAGTCAAACATCGTTCATCTGCACACACTGCGATGACACATAGCTGGTTGAATATCAGCAAAGTTTCCCTGCCTCCCTTCACTGGTTCCTGTACAGCAGGGTCGGTCTTTGTTTCACTGTTACAATCATCAAAAAGCAAAAGCAGCATGTGTATACATTCAGTAGGCTATATCTTCAGTAGCTAGCTAGCTAACCCTACACTTTTCAGGGTCTGATTTTAGTTTTGGAACAGGGAAGAAACGTATATCTTTTTCCAACCTCTCCAGGTAACGAGTATCATTAATTCACGACGTGCCCCAGCCACAACATTTAGCTCCAAATCCACAAAACCAGCCTGAAAATGAAGGAAATCTGAAATGACTGCATTAGAGTCAATGGAGCACAGCTGTGTTGTTGTCAGTCCCTGGTCTGAGCTGGCCTGATGCTGGTCATTCTGTGTCAGGCAGTGGGACTTAGCGAAGGATCAATTGGTTAAAGTGTTCAGGGTCTCAATTCTAATGTAAAAATTTCATGTTTTGAAAAGTAGAACTGCTGAAGATCTTGTGTTTTTCCAGTGTTTTCACTTCTTGCCTTTTGTATAAACGTGGCCTAAAGGGTGTGTCAGGGCACTTTGGCATCACTGTTAAGTTGCAGGTGCAATAGAGCACACTTTTGTCTATTATTAACTGAACAAGAGGAAAATGTTTTACAGAAAGAAAAATCACAAATAGTCTCAGAGGGATCTTTGGACTGATCTAGTTTAAAATTGCCCATAGCCTATTGCGAGGGTAAATCTTTGTCTGATAATCTGGCCACAACAGTTTTGCACGGCATTTGGCAACATTTATCCTACACATCTCAGCTTATCTAACCTAATATTTCCTATTTCCTTTCCTGTCTTGTCAAAAGTGATTTACAAATAAATTAGATTTGATATGATAAATTTGTAAGCAGGGCAGGGGAGCTATCATGAACCATTAATTCACAGGCTGGTGAATGAGCATTTTACAGAGACAATTTATCTTCGCTCTCAACAAACACATTAGGCAGAAATCACATTACTTGTAATGGTGTATTTGGTATGAAAATACAATCAAAGTCAAGTTTAATGGTGACTTCTCAAACAAAACATTTATTCATTTCAGCTTTCAACAATAACTTTTCAATGGCTGATGCATCCAATTCATATTGTGTTTTTGTTTTTCCTTTCACCTGCATATGTGAAAACGATGGAGGGCATCATTTCCCAATGTTAGTCATTTTAGTTATGTTGAAACTATATGTGCATCCAGTAGAATGTGTTTTAGAAAAGGATACCCTTACCACAAAGATGCAATATGCAAAATTGAAACCTGCAGTGTAGAGCTATAATGTCTTCATGTCTTCAGTGGCAGTTTTTTTTTTAATCATTTAGTGAATGTAAAAAAAAAAAAAAAAGTCCAATACCCTAATGCGATTAATGGAGACCCACAAGTTTGTTTGTGGGTAGTATGTGTAAATGAATTATGTTTTTACTGGCTCTAGAGCTGTCGTTGTCAGTTTAGACATGCCATGCTATGCCAAGCCACGCCAGAGATGGACTTTCTCAGGAGTAGGTCCAAAAGCTGGGCTGCCCGCCCTCAAGCAGGCAGCGATGACGTCTCGCCGACTGCAACCGACCCCAAGCTTCTTACTGAATCTCTGTGGTTTGGAGTTTAGTTTCTCTCCTGCGTCTTGTTTTTACTTCAGATATCTGCTTTATTTTACTGTTTCATGTTCACTATCCACCATAAAAGAAGTTGCCTGAAGTTGCTGCTGGAAAGTTCAACATTTCCTTATTTTGCTGCTTCACAATAAAAGTTTATACCTTACCAAATATCGGGCAACTTTTACTGTGAAGAATCTACAGGAAATGAAATGTGTTATTGCTAAATTGGCATTGTTAGCGGCTTTTCTTCAGTAAAGGGCAGTCTAATACTACTGCAGGGGGGAAAGTAACAGCAGAAACAGCCACAGTCAGATGTTGACGAAGAGCTGCAGACAACAGGGTCTTACTGCACCTCTGCAAACAGCTCACCTCCAACAGGTAAACTTCTTTTACCTGCCCTGCTGTGGAAAAACACATGCAGCAAAAATAACAGGGGGCTTTAGCCATGGATCAGCCATCATGAGTTTAAGACACACCTTCAAGAAGGTAGCCCTGTTGCAATGGAAATAAAAATCCATGCTGTGCTGGGCTGACAGCCTGAACTATGCCAAGCCAGCACATGACTGACGAAAAGGACCACTAGATCATTCATTACCATCTGGCTGCCGCATTGTTTCCTGTGGAAAAACAGCCAAGCTTACATTACCTTCAGCGTTGCCAGGTGTACAATAATTATCGTACTTGTACGATAATTTGGCCCTCTGTACGATGTACGATCAATAATCCCAAAAAAGGCCAAATGTACGATAATTTAACTATTTCATGAATGTGTGGTTGTAATCAGTATGCCAGAGTTTTTTTGTGGGCCCTGAAGGCATCTGTTCCCATGTGACATGTTTCCAGCCAATCGCACTTTGCTTAGCGTGAGATATGGGTGACGTTTGTCTCTGAACAATGAACACGATTGGCCGAATGGTCAGCTTTACCCGCCCAACGAGGTGCTAGGACCCGTCAGGAAGTCGAGCGAGAATGAGATTCAAAACAGAAGAAGAAGAAGAGGAAAAACAGAAGCAAGGAAAATGGAAAAAAAAGTAAACACTAGAGTGACTATATTTGCCTATAGCACATCAGTCGGATAGTTATTTTGGTTATGACGGATGTACGATAATTTCCCCCAAAATATGACAATTTTGAGTCTCTGGTACGATAATCCTATATTTCCCACCTGGCAACACTGATTACCTTACTCACCATCGGGAGAGTTAATTGGTCCGATGCAGCGGAGTGCATTTTGGTAGTTGTAGGTTTTCCACCTCTTGAGCAAAAGCCACAGTCAAAAGCCTGGTCATGTAGAACCAGTTTCAGAAGTATTTGCATATTTCTTCTACATGTACATCCCAGTTTTATGAAAATTCCATCATTCCAGCCATGAAACACTTTAAATTATATATATGTGAGTGCACCTTTAATTTATATGATGGAACATGTTACTCATCGGGCCTTTAATGAGTCTGGAGGCTTGGACCATATCCTGGCCATAATTACCCAGAATCCTCAGTAATTATTTCCCAGCCTGCTTAATAACTCCCTCTTGTGTAACCACGAATAAAGATTATTTTATTGGCCCGGAATTGTGGCTGTTTGATTGGTTGGGAATGGTGATAGTGTCGCCGGTCTGGTTAATTGCTGCTCAGAAATCATTTTAATAAGAACAAATGCCCTTAGTGGGTTTTCTCCCTCTCTTCCTCTCTCACTCCCCACTTACTAACTGAGATAGAGAGAAGAGATTGAAATATTCCCATTAATGAGTTATTAAGGTGTCCCTTCTTTCTAATTATTCTCATTGATTACATGCAACAGTCATGCTTTCACCAGCCCACAGAAGGTCTATTTACATGCAAACATACCGAGAGAGCCGCTACACTATTTGCTGCTGCTCCTCTGGGGTCTTTGCCAGACCTTCTGTCACTTTAATGAACAGATAATCTATGCATGATTAAAGATTAGACTGGCACCTTCAGATACACATTCGTTTCCATAAGTAACGGACAATCGATAGCTATTTGCAAGAGTGACTTTTTATAGTCCCATTGGGGTGGATATACATTATGTGTGCTCCATGCGTGTTTGTCTTCCAGCATCTTGTGTTCTTACACATTGTTTTTGCAGTTGTGGTCCACAATCGACAGCGTGTATAATTTCTACCTACGCGAGAAGTGCTTGTGTGGGATTCGTTTTGTGTAACTAAAACAAATGCAAACAGTGAGATCACCACAAACTATTTGCAACTCAAAACTACACTGTGAAATGCTGCATGCCAAAAGAGCTACAACATGAAAGGCAAAATAATAATAATAAAAAAAAAAAGGATTTACATCCAAAATGAAGCTTAGGCGTGAGTATTATTTTCTAGTATTATCCGGTCTAATACACAGTTTGATCATCCATTTCTTTGTATGTCTTTAAGACAGAATTAATTCCACAGTTTTGTGGTTGGTTAAACTAATGACACTTACATTGTCATTTAAATTATTATTTTTTTCAATGTTTGTGAAAACTTCTGCAGTAAATTTGCTGTTTCCAACTCCAAGGCCATGACCCACTGGAAGGCATGCATTTTAGGATAACAGATGAAGATCTGAAAGGGAGAATGAGCAGCATCAGTGATGATGTCCACGCAAAGTTAAGACCAGGGTCCTAAAAAAGCCACACTGAGTATGAGAAATATTGAATGACAAAGGAGCAGATGAATCTTTTCAAGGTAAGCAAGCATGCTGAAAAAGAAGTAGAAGAAACAGTTATTCAAGCAACTGAGAGTGGACTGATGAGTAATGTGGCTTTTTATTTTCCTTTGACTAAGTCTTACTCTTGTGTGTTAGCTGCATTCTCCATCAAAACTCCATTAAAAAGGTTTTTCTTACCAACACTGAATTAAATGGATCCTTGTAGAAATGAAAGGGCTGCTACTACAAATGCTGATTCCTCTCAACTCTGTAACAGCTCTTCGTGTTTTGCAACACTTTATTTAAGTTCACCGGCCCATGACTTAATTCCAAGAGCCCTCACCAATTCCACCATATGAAACATTTGAAACCTCCAATAAATTTTACTCAGACAAGCTGCTTTGTGCTACCTGTTGAACATGAAATGACGGAGCACCTCTGTGAAAAAGTATTTGGTGTTGAATAGCCAGAGAGACCAAGATGTTTTCTCAGGAGTTGATGGAACCAAAGTTAACTAAAGCCCTGTTTCGGTTTCTACTGTAAATAGCTGTGGATGGTCCCAATGGAACCGTTGCGTACCGTCCCCATTTTTGGTCCCCCTCTGTTGGGGTACCTAGCACACAGATCTGGTACTAAAAGGTGGAGCTGTGAACACTGCAGTCTGTTGATTGGTCAATAGCAGATGGTCACTCTGCTCAGGGCTGAGTTGTGGCTGGTTTTGAGGCTCACCACTGTTCATACTGTGGAGAGTTTCATTAGTAAACTGTAACTATAAAATGAAAGGATGTTTTGCTGCCTCCTGCAGCAGCTGGAATTAGAGAAAAAATAACTTAATTCATTGGGCCGACTGCCGGCTATTTTTAAGGTGGAACGTTTACTTGTAATGTTATTCAATGCTGAGTTGATGATGTGAATACATCGATCCATCATCCTTAAATTTCACTTTAACAACTTTGATCATTACTCTATTTTTTATATGACATACAGCTTTAGTAATGAGTGGATCTTCAAGCATTTATGTAAATTAACTATGACTAGGACAGCATATATCCCAATCCTCACTCGGAAAAAAAAGCACTGTGGAGCTCTGGCAACACTAAACCCCTAAGCTTGCCAGACAAGGACAAAATGCGCAAACCTGCTGTTTTTAAATATCCCATGGAGAGAGACTCACTGCAGCCTGTTCTATTTTGTTCTGAAAATGTCGGCGTGCAGCCTCGTTCTGTGGACGACAAACGAGGTGCAGACTTCCCTCTGTGTCACCGGTAATGAGGAAATACAGTGAGTGCTGGACAGAGCAGTGAGTGACAACAACCCCGCCCACATTTAAGAGTACTGTTTGTGATGGAAACTCTGGGGTCTAGGTACCATGTCTGAAGGGTTACTTTTCCAAAGATACCATACCGAAAGTGTTTGATGAAACAGGGCTCAAGTGGATAATGAACTAAGAGACAAGAAACATGACGCCCATGTTGTTCTGTGTCTGGGAGTGTAGGTGGGAAAATGTTTACAATCATATTAGCCGTAACCACTTGATAAATTAAGAGTATATCAAGGAGGCTGTGTAAGAATCTCGGATTTTCCTGTCCCCAGTTTTAAGTAATCTCATTATTTTGTTTAGCACTTACTTTACTTCTCACTTTAATTTCTTGTCTTGCCTTTTACCTTTTATGAGGTCCTTTATTCAAAACACCTCTTACTGTGCTTTAATTCTTCCTGAGCCTTTATTTGAATCAATAGAGCAGCAGTTCAGATTTGTTCTGCCCCATCTCCTCCTCTCTTTCCTTCCCTTTTTCTTACTGTTCTCCCTGTGGAAAGATCAAAAGCACATGGACCTGTAATGGCATAGCACCATTGTCAGTTTTGCCATGTAAGAAAGTGAAAATTGCCTGCATTCAGTCAACAGACGTGTTTGTGTGAATCTGTGCATGTCTTTGTCTGAAGTCTCTGCTGCTGAATTTATCGATGGTATCTGATGACACTGCTGCCTTTCCTTTGTCAAAGAAGATGAGCAAAGACAAAGAGTGAAAATGAGAAAAGGAAAAGCAAGTAACTGATAGATTGAGAGATTGTGAAAGAAAGACTAAGAGCTTTTTAGGTGCACTATGTGCTGTGTAAATCAGAAGTATTTGTATCCAATAATGATATGAGCATAACAGTACCTTGACTACATTTGTAGCCCCAGTGACCTAATATGCCATTGTTTTCCTGGAGATGAATATCCCTTGTTGCTTGCAATTAAAACAAGATACACAGTTGTACAAAATACATTTTCCAGTATGAATTATGTGAAAAGGTTGTGCCTAGAAATTGCAATATTTGTTCATTCATTCATTTTCCCGAACCACTTATTCTGTTAGAGGTCGTGGGGGGCTGGAGCCTATCTCAGCTAACATTGGGTGAGAGGCAGGGTACACCCTGGACAGGTCACCAGACTATCACAGGGCTGACACATAGAGACAGACAACCATTCACACTCACATTCACAGCTACAGTAATTTAGAGTCACCAATTAACCTGCATGTTTTTGGACTGTGGGAGGAGGCCAAAGTACCCAGAGTAAACCCATGCTGACACAGGGAGAACATGCAAACTCCGCACAGAAGGGCTCCCCCATCCCAGGATGTGAGCCTCCCACCCCGGGTTCGAACCAGGAACCCTCTTGCTGTGAGGCAACAATGCTGACCACTTCAACACTGTGCCAAAATACTATTATCCCCAAAACTGCTATCATCTTTCTCAAATAGAAACACTTAAAACTTTATGTCGTGCAGTTTTAGGGGGTAAAAGTGCATTTACATTCAACTCTGACAATACAGGTTCAATTCTTCTTAGATTCCAGTTCATGTAATGGCCACATTAGTTAATTTGTGGGTTGGGAATGTAAACTTTTATTCAACTGTGATGATGCACCGTGGCTGCTGTCTGACAATTGAATAGAAGAAGTTTACTGCAAATACAGTAGTTTACTGAGTTACTTTACAACAGCTGTACAGACATGTCTTTTCACTGGATTGCTGACCGGATCACTATTCCCCTATCTTTACCTCACCTGTGTAACGGCCTATTTCCACCAGATGCGTGTTGGTTGCGTCTCCGCTCCGGCATGGCAGCGGAGCCGATAGGATTCAATTCTAGTCAATGTGTATGTTTTTCCACCGGCTGTGGCTGTGCTGCATTCCGGCTCCGTCTCAGCTCCGGCACTCTGGAGCCCTCTGCAACAGATACGCAGGACTTCTATTTTTGCCAGACGCCGGAGCACAACGCAGCAATTCAGCACAGAGTAGATCGTGCAGGGCAGGAAGTCGTGCACAGAAACACAATAAAACATCCGGTTAATTTTCAAAATAAAATACACAGTGTTCACGGTGGTTCATATTTCCCTGCACTACACCTTGAAAACTACATAATGGGCAGAGGCAGGCCTGAAGTCAACAGATCAGAGGTTTTCAGACGTCATTTCACCCCGTTAACACCATGGACGAGGTGATATTAATCATGGCAGTGCACCAAGATGTCTTCCGGCGGAGCTGCACTGCTCCGCACAGCAAACGCAGCTGGTGGGTATTGACGGACAGCGGAGCACGCAGCGGATAACCAGCGCTGCCATTCCGCAACGGACACGCATCCAGTGGAAATCCGGTGTAAGACTCTTAACTTCCTGCCACTATATTTAAAAAGTCTGGACTCAAACCAGACATCCCTTGTAACAACCTTTCCTTTCAATCAAAATTGAATTGGGTTGCATAACAGTTTAAACCTGAGCTTATTTCCAGTTCTGTTTCAGTCTGAATTCCCTTCATTTTTACAGAAACACAAACCCTAATAACTCAGATCCCCACTGCTCTTTCAGGAGGTGTTCCACAAGGATCATTACCTGGTCCTCTACTTGTCATTCTCTACATTTCATTTGTGAATAATCTGATATCACAATTATTTCTGTAAAAATCCTGCACTGCATCCCCTTTGCAGCTCCACTGTGCATCCCGGTTGTTATATGTGTAACCTTGCAGACATCACCTCACCTGCTCAATCACTCCTGTACCCAGCAAACAAATGACAGACAGTACATGTTAAGGTACACTGCAAACACCTTTTGGCACCTCTTCTCTCTATGTATGGCTGCTCAGCAATATATGTCACACAACCCCAAATGTGACATAAGATGACAACCAACATCTGCACTGAAAATGCATATAGAATTGTCAGCTGTGTGTGTGTGTGTGTGTGTGTGTGTGTGTGTATTTTGGTGTGCCTTTGAAAATAAACTGAACTGACTGACTGAACAAAGCCCTGTTGAGACCAAGGCAATATGACTAATCAGTCCTCCTGAGTGTAATCTCACTGAGAGCTCAAGACAGCATAAACTTATGGACTAAATCTGCATGGTGGATTGGTCATGGACGCTTGTCTTGGAACAATCCACCATGACCTCCACACACAAAGTGACTTAAATTTAACCTTACAAGCTCATTCTTAAGATCATATAATGTATGTGACAACAGGTACATGTCTCCAGAAATTATCTTTATGAGAAAATCCCATTACTCTTTTCTGCCAGAGAACAGCTTTTTGCAAGTGTCATCATCAACATCTTGGCACATCAGTAAGCATAAAAAAGTCTTTCTTTCTCCTCTCTTCATTTTCCACTGTGGTTAATCTTAATCAACACTATGCAAGGCTTAAGCCATGAGGTGACTCTGGCTCTAAGTGATGACATTAATCACATTACTGAGCAGTATAATGACACATAAACACCATATACACATAATAAGTCAAGTGATGTATGCCTAGTGATCTCATTCAGCTACGAGGGCCTTGTTTATTTATCACTACTTGATAATAAGCACTGTATGTAAATTATACCATTCATCACTGAGATCACTGTTATGTTGATGTTGTGTATCTGCATGCTTTTGGCTCTACTAAAGTCTTGAGTTTATTGGATTTATCTAAGTGATGCTTTAAAAGGCCATGGCAATATAGCTTCCTCGTTTCAAGGGTCTGCCAACAACTGTTACTTTATCAAAACGATGAAATCGGATTTTTCATGAACCATCCTGTCCTTGACAAGCCTTTAGTGTATCACATGGCCTTTGTTTGGTGTTTTTAGCATCCATTTGGCCCCCAGACAAGATGCTGCGGATAAGCATTCCAGTTGGTCCTCTGCGGGAACCAGCCTCTGTCCCGTCACGTTCCCCGGCTTTCTTGAGATTGATCGGTATCAGTTTCCTGCCTGACAGCTCCAGTATTAAATCTCATTTAGCAAACCTGACAATTTGAGATTGAATGAAAAACAAGTGAGACAGACAGAAGGAAGGAGAAGGGAGATAGGATGTGCAGAGTGGATGGGGTGGTAGAGGATAAGGAAAACTACATAGCGAGGGAGAGAAGTAGATCGGTGAGTCTTGGGACCTTGGAAAAACCAGAATGACCCTGCCTGAGGACTTCAAGCTTTGCTCAAGGCATTTAAGAATAGTTTATGTAGATAGGAGCCTGATACCACTGTGCAGTGGAAAGTCTTAAAATACATTAAAACAAGAAAAATTAAAATCATCTTTGGTATCATTTTTCCTAACTGGTGGTCAGTAACATAACATTAGTTCTTCATGGTTCTCTCCTTAACTTAAATGTATGCTGTCGGATTGGTTCAAACAAAGTGGATCTGGGGAATTAAGTGCTGATTTGGTAGGAATGAATAGTGTTAATGTTAGCTCATTCATGAAAAAAGGAAATGATTCTTGGTAGACTTCTTAAATAATACTTTTTAATCTTTGGGTTTGAGGGAAGGTACCAAGTATTTTCAAGTCAAAAGGCTCAATTCCTGGTAAAATCACAAGTTATTGGTGTTAAAATCCAAGTCAAGTTGCAAGTCTTTTTTGATTGTCAAGTCTAAAGTCATGAAATTTGTAACTCGAGTATGACTCAAGTCCCAGTCATGTGACCCCAGTCGACACCTCGAGCGATACTGAAATGAAAGTAGTGAAAGTAATGATTCAGAGAGAAAAAACAATAAGCTTAAAAAAGAAAAGACTGAGGATAAAAACATAAACAGATATTGAGCCAACCAACAAGGTACGGGCAGGTTACAGGAAGTGACAGCAGGTGAGACAAGCCATGAAAGTCTCCAATGAAGGAACTGTTCTAATGAGGAAGAGGAGACTGTTCCCAAGATAAGCACCGTAGAAGGGAAATATTGAAATGGATAAGCACTCTCACTGGAGTCAAGAGTCCATGCATGGAGGTGTACATAAGGTTTAAATGAGAGCTGAAAGGCAGTGCTATTCCAAGCACAGTTTTGTAGGTCAGGGTAATACTTTGAAATTGGCTCTGGCATGTATGGGCAACCGGTGTCAAAAGGTGAGGACCGGTGTGATGTCTTAAATTTCCTGGAACAATTTGGATTCCAACAGCACTGTTCCAACACGTTGCAGGCTTTTGGTGGATAAGTGAAGCTGAAAGGAAAGGAGAATTTTACTATAATAAAATCTGGAAGAAATGAATAGATTAAGTTTCAGAATTTCAGGAACAGGGAGGGAAAGTAATGGTTTAATTCTGCTGATGGTAGGTGAATTAGAAGATGAATCAGCTATGATGACAATTTATGTGTACTCATCAACAAGAAGTTAGACAACATCCCGTTTGAAATGCTAAATAGCCACAGCTGATGTTTTTGATGACTTAAACAGTCACTGAATTGGAATGGCATATGTAACTGTGTATCTGTGGTCGTGAGCTCTGGGTACTGACCAAAGGAATTAGATCATGGATACCAGCCGCTGAAATGAGTTTCCTCAGTGGGGTGGCTGGGCTCAGCCTAAGAGATAGGGTGAGGAGCTCAGACATCCGGAGGGAGCTCGGAGTAGAGCTTCTGCTCCTTTGCGTCAAAAGGGTTGGTTGAGGTGGTTCGGGTATCTGATCAGGATGCCTCCTGGGTGCCTCCCGCTAGAGGTGTTCCAGGCACGTCCCCCTGGTAGGAGGCCCCGGGTCAGACCCAGAATGTGCTGGAGAGGCTACATCTCTCATCTGGCCTGGGAACGCCTTGGGGTCCCCCAGGAGGAGCTGGAAAATGTTGCTGGGTAGAGGGGCACCTGGGGTGCTTTGCCCTAGCCTGCTGCCCCTGCAACCCGGCCCTAGATAAGCGGATGAAAATGGATGAATGGATGGATGGATGGATGGATGGATGGATGGATGGATGGAACTGTGTATTGTCAACATAGCCCTGAAAGTTAATACCTTAATTGTGTGTCATGACATTAATGAATCTTGCAGCCCATTTTTGTTATTGGCAAATTCTGTTGACCATTCCAGGTATCAGTGTGTACATGTGTGTCCAACAAGCTTGAAATGTCTTCCTCTGTGTTTCTGATATATTGCAAATTATATCATTTGTTTGGCTGCAGTTTTTTAAAGCCTTCACTTCCTGTAAGCAGTAAAATACCTATTTCCCACAGTCGACTGGACGAGGCAGTTGCATATAAAGTTGTACAGCATGATTATCTTGGTCAGTCCTGGATGTATTTGAGTTATTCTTGCCTGTCTCAGATAATGTTCAAATTTGGCCTAAAGTTCACAGCAAAATCAGAGCAAAGACCTTGCCTAAATTCATATGAACAATTGGTTAACATTATAATGATGATAGCTTTGGGCTATTTTGAAAGTCCTGTGTACACTGCAGACTAAAAGGTGTTATTTGGGTCAGTATGACCTCAGGCATAAAACATCATGACAGATCAGTGTTACGCACTCCTCTCTGAGTGGATTTTATTTATAATAGCAAAACTGGCGACCCCAGGTTATCCTCTACTTGTTGCTGCTCTATTTTCCCACCCACCCACGCACACATACACATGACACCAATAAGTTGGTACTCCTGGAAGTGTTCAGACAGGCCTCCATGTAAAGTACTAGCCAGATGGGAGCTTGGTGGCTGTCTGTGCATTGCTGTTTAGCTAATTCATTTACTGCTGCAAAACAACATCCTTGTAAAAAGACCCCTCTCTGAGAATTCATTTAACAACCCTTCCAAGCTAGTCCCAAGCTGTGGGACTGTATATGGCTCAGACTGTGTGTGTGTGTGTGCGTGTGTGCGTGCGTGCGTGCGTGCATGCGTGTGTGTTTGCAGTTGTCCTGCATCAGCTCAGGTCCCTTTGAATTCTTCATTAGCCCTGTCTGTGTGGTTTAATTCTGTCCTGGCACTCATGACTCACCAAGCACACATACACTGTCACACAAGCACAAATAGTCAGACACTTCGCGCAGTTTCAAAGTCGCTGGGCAACAGGCAGCTCGCTGGCCACCTCTCTCAGCAAAGTGGAGGACCCCCGCTGGGCCACTAGAGCATGCTGGGAGATTAAGCTGGCTCTCAAGTCAGAGCAGAAAATGGCCACCACCCACTCATTGCTATAAGAGGTGTTTTAAGAGGGCAACTTTTGCAGACAGCAGTTAATATCGAAGATTGCTAGAATTTGTGAACCCAGTCACACCACACTCTGATTTACTGAGTCTGTTGAAAATGTCACAATTAAGCTGTGTTCTGACATATGTTTGTTTGTCTGCTTTGTTAAACTGCTTTCCTGTGAGTACTATCATTAGTGCAGTGAGGTCTTACAGTGTTTTGCACAATTCAGTTGTGTCTTACTCCTGAATTATGGTTTTAATTAAACAAAGGCAAGCAAAGTATCTACAATGTGTGTTTATGTGTATATGCTCCATGCATAAATAACATCCTGTCAGTGACAACTGTCCATTATGCATACATCTGGATTTTTGAGTACAGGCAAAATATCCAACAAGACCTCCAACCCATGTCACCACATAGGTCATACATTGGTACCCTGTAGTTCGACCCACAGGGACAATTCCTAAATTAGCGCCCCTCCAAAATTACACCATAAACTGATGCAGGGAAGGCTCAAATTAATGCATAAAAATTCGACATAATGCAGGAAATTAAGTGCTCAATGCTCAAAATGTTTCTGCCAAGGATCCCTAGGTTGTTGGATCCATCCACCACCCCTCCCCCCATCCTAGTCAGACTTGTCTCCCCCTTCACTTACATTATTGTCCAGCTGTGTTTCCCCCTGATGCCGTCAGGCACCCTGAGATACTTACGGTACCCAGCTGCATATGATGCCAACATGAAAGGACAGCTTTTTTTGTTGGTGTCTGACATGAAAGTCCCTGCCCATGCGCCGGTATTCAGCAACGAAATGAGACTGGGTTGTCAGTTGCACCAAAACTAAGGGGTTAGGTTGTAATGTAATGAATCCCATGTGACATACATCACATACGTCACGTGTAGGTATGTGGTCACTTACTACATTACGTTGTACATTGGTTTCACGTGGGACACAAACACCGGTTTCCTGGAAGAAAGTCCTGTGTGTGTTTGACCCATCCACTTCCCTTTCCTACCATCCTAAGTAGACTTTGTCAGTCTTTACACTATGTTGCCTGACTTCCTCATTTGCTCCTGTCATAAACACGACGGCCACTCGAGGTTACTAGAGGTAATGTACCAACAATCTATGTAATCACATTTCTGTTTTTAAGCATTTTCACAGTTCCTTTAAATATCAAAATAGAGCCAGACTGGTTAACAGCTGAATCAATGACTCACACTATGACAGTATGATTTCTTCTGTACAGACAGGAACCTATGACAAGATACAGTGGACTCACACTTTTTCTACACACAACCATTACATGCTTGTATCTATTCATGATGACAAGTGGTCTGGCTGAGGCCTTGACTTGTCTGGAATGATTCACTTGTGTGAAGCAGTCAGGTTCACCGGTTCGTTTTCCAGCCCACAAAGCAGGTGTGGCAGAGCAGCAAGCACATCTGCTCTCTTTACGGCTACAGAGTGCCACTATTTGACACTACATTTTACGGTCCCAATGAAATAAAACATTATAAGCATTAAATTGGCCCGACATCTTATAAAACCCACTGAGAAGGCAGCGATACATGTTGCGGGAGGGTTTGTAAACACAAAGTCACCCGGTGCGCATGTGCATTTACAGGCATTGGGTCAAAAGCACAGGCTGTGTTTTTGTGTAGTTCTTGTGTATTCTTCTGCTTTTATTTATTTATTTTTGCTCTGACAACTCGAACCTCAGCTGTCCTTCTTCTGGTTCCCCACATCCCTCCACCACCTCCCCACCACCACCACCAACCCTTTAGGTATAGGGACTATAGCTAATGACAGATAGAGGTAATCAATGCACTGCACGACTCCTGCTAAGCCCCTCTATCCTATTCTCATGCATTACTGGCCTGTCTCCTTCATTACCTATTCAACCTCTCCGGTTCGCCGCATGGCTAATCCTTTCTTTAGCTTTCCATCCCTCCCTCTGTCCACACCTCACTTTATCTCACTATCCATTCCCCAACTCCACTTCACTCCGCCTCTATTTTACTGTAATACCCCACTTCGGTTGCTGCTGTTTGCAGTGTATCACCCACAGTGCACTTTTTTTCTGCACAGCTGTACCTATTTTTATTTATTTATTTACTTATTTTTTTCTTTTTAAATGACTCTGATTACAAACAGGACACATTATGGGCACTTTTAATCTCAAATGTCTCCTAATTGCAGGAGCCATTAAATTGCATTATCCTCATTTCAGGTGCGCTTCCCTTTCTGCATAGGGATGCTGATGCAGAATTGGATCTATGTAGAAGAGCACATTTTTCTTATCTGTCTGGAACTGAATCTGAACGCCTTATCTTCTTAACAGTAGTCTAATGAAGTTCCGCACAAGGCTGAAGAAATGAAACATTCACACTGGATTCTCATAATCACTTTTTCTCACTGTGCCTCATTAGATCCTTATCTCAATGTCATGCCTGTCATCTGTGTGTGTGTGTGTGTGTGTGTGTGTGTGTGTGTGAGAGAGAGAGAGAGAGAGTTTGCATGTGTGCTTTATCATCTGTGGTTTATGTGCATGTGCATATCCCATGTATTTGATCTGTGTGTGCACATATACACACCAAAGCGTGCCTATATGTGTGTGGGGGTTTTTTATGAGGAGGTTACACAATCTGCCCTCTTTAATGATAATAATGTGATATTAGCCCTGGGGGTGAGGTGAGCCACTGTGTTTTATTATCGATTCCAAACCATTACATCAATTGATATCATAATTGGATTGCATTAATTTTCATCTGCAGTTTTTATTATTATTATTTTATGATTTTAATATAATTTTATCGTAGTGAAATTGAAGCCAAAAGTTAAAGTTGATCATCAGTATCATCGCCATCATCATCAGTTCCTACTGGGACGAATTAGCGCTGTTGAGACAATCATTGTTTGGCAGCGATCATGTGTTTATTTTATTATATCAAAGGCCTCTTGTGTCTTTTTCTATCAGCTCATCTCTACATTTCTGTCTCTGTCTCGTAGGGACACACACAGGTTATCAGATACATTGGTACAGAGTCTAAGCCTAAAATAATGACAGTTTTCCCTTCTGCTGTGCCTCCGCCATCTGGTATTTCTTGAGAGGGAACTATGACACACACATACACACACACATTTCCATGGCACTAAAAAACACACACCTTGCAACGTTAGTCTCTGCAGGTTCAAGGCAAGCATGCTGTTCATCAGTGTTCACAATCTGTTTGCTGGTTCAGGCCTCCTACCCAACTGTTACCCAACAGTTAGCAAACAGCCCATATTCAGACAAGGACCACAAACCTGAGTAAATATGCAACCAAAGCACATGCATCAAACCAAGATGTTGGAATATGAGTCAAGCCGGCAGACTCCCCAACCGTCACATGATGAATAACACCTCCTGCATGTAGGGATGACAATAATTTAATGCCATGCATTAATTTCTCTAGTCACAATCTAAAACTCATCCAGCATATTTTTTTTTTCTTATTTATTTGTGTACAAGATTTGGCCATTATAAAAGTCCTTCACCTTTTTGCAGTCACCACTCCACCCGCTTATCTTGGATTAGCACTACACCATCAATCTTTCACACACACACACACACACACACACACACACACACACACAATTTCCTAATGACAAATACTGTTTTGTATAAACACATTTTTGTATAAGGTAACCTTTGTAAGAATATATTAAAAACAATCTTCTAAATGTCTTCCCAAAAATGCTCAACTTGGTTTATGGAAATGATGTCATGCCTTCATTTTCAAGCAGGCAGAACAGCTGAAAAAAAGACAAACCTGTCTTCCAGTGGAAACTCTGTATCTCCATCTTTCCAGCTGCTAAGCCCACTACCTTCTGGACTGGGGCTAATTGTGTAAGTCTGCATGCTGAAAAAGATAGGGACAAACACAGGGAATGAGGAGAAGGGAAAAAGGGGGCAGAGAACTGTCAAATTGAAGTGGTTTTAATTATTCCGTCTGGGTAAGGATTGCCTAAGACAATGTTGTTCAATTTGAATATATATATTTTTTACAGATTTATTTTATTTGCCTCATGTTAGCTTAATTAAGAGCAGACACTGCTTTATTGAGAAAGCCGTGTGTCCCAGGATCAGGAGTCAATTTAATGCATGAGCAGATTAAATCCTGTTTGCAATAAATTGCGCTCATGGCTTTCATTCTTGTCAGAGAGATTTGTGCTGATTTAAACCTCTGCCATAAGATGAGAGCTTTACACATCAGAGTGGTTAAATTCACATTTTGCCATGATGCTCATGTGCTTTCATTTAGATGTGGTGGCCTCGGATGCGCAACAAGATTAAAGTGGTGAGCTGATTGTCAACAACATGGACTTTTGTGGTGGGACGGAGATAAACTGTGAATTTGACAGTTAAAATGGAGCAAAGGTAACATCTCTGCCACATTAGCTGTCAGCGAGAGCCAACCACTAAAAGCCTGAGAACATGAAAAGCAGTGTGTATACATTTTTTTAAATAGATGTATTCTATCCATTCACTTGCACCCATGCTCAAGAAAGAAAACATTAGTATCACATTGGTCCTCAACTGACCTTCTGCTAAGCCCCGACCCTTTGTGATGGGCCGACAAGCTGTCAGAGTAAGCATGGAGCCCACACTGTAACTAACTGCACTCCCTGAAGAAATATTATCATATTTTTTGGAGAAATGTCAAAGAACAGTCAAACAACATTCATCTGCACACACCGTGATGACTCACAGCTGGTTGAATATCAGCAAAGTTTCCCTGCTTCCCTTCACTGGTTCCTGTACAGCAGGGTTGGCCTTTGTTTCACTGTTATAATCATTAAAAAGCAAAAGCAGCAGGTGTATGCATTCAGTAGGCTATATCTTCAGTAGCTAGCTAGCTAACCCTACACTTTTCAGGGTTTGATTTTGGTTTTGGAACAGGGAAGAAACGTATATCTTTTTCCAGCCTCTCCAGGTAACGAGTATCATTAATTCACGACGTGCCCCAGGCACAACATTTAGCTCCAAATCCACAAAACCAGCATGAAAATGAAGGAGATTTGAAATGGCTGCATTAGAGTCAATGGAGCACAGCTGTGTTGTTGTCGGACCCTGGTCTGAGCCAGCCCGATGCTACGATATGATTAGCCAGTCTGCGTTCGGGGGCGGGACATAGCGGAGGATCAACTGGTTCAGGCTGATTCAGGTTCGATTGATTCCTACCTAATATTCACTTGTCCCCGAGTACAACGGCGGAGCTCTCCTTCTCTTGCTGGAGTTTTCACTGCACATTGAAGGCTGCAGTAAAGCTGGAACTGAGGCTGTCTGTGGTGAGCTGCGCTGCCATCAGTGCTCACACTAATAAAACAAACAAGACTTCGGGGTCAAGTGTAATTGGATGCATGCCTGTGACCCTGATGTGAAAGCCCCTTTAGTGTGTCTCTGGGTGTGTTGGGACGAAAATATTCCCTTGTTACAGCTGTTCTGTAAGTGATTCAACAGATAACTTTATAACTGTGAGTTGAATTGGCTTTCCTGACGTTACTGTCTGTGTGTGCATTTGTGTGTACACGTGCAGCATGTACTGTATGTGCCTCATATTTTAACCTTTCAGTTATTTTGGTTCAGTGGGTGCATTAAACTGTGGAAGAGAGTGGCCTCCTGTGGTTTGTCCAGATCTATTAGCAACATGAAGCCCTAGCCTTTTCTGACTTTTTTCTTTCTACAAACTTTGCCACTGAGCCAAGATCAGAATGCAGGGAAGTCACCCACTGAGAAGAAAAGAAATTATATTGTGGGAAGCTACAAGAGATGTGCTCTATAAAGTCATACAGGGTCTGGATATAAGTCTAGATGTCAGTCAGCAACATTCTTTGGGATGTTTTCCACTGAAACTGTGGTGTGATACTGTTACACTTGTAAAGTTTTACTATAAGAACTCAAAACTTACTTGACAACTATAAAGCCCACTATGATTTTAAATGCCTGCATATGGCACAATGTCTTGAAAAACACTTAAACACCACAGTGGTCAGATCAGCACGTTGTATTATTAGAATCAGAATCAGAAATACTTTATCGATCCCAGAGGGGAATTTGTGATTTGTTACAGTCACTCCAATGTAAAGAGTAGAGAATTATAGGAAGTAAGAATAAAGTATGTAAATGTAAAGCAATAAAATAAAGAAAAAATTGAAATAAAATGTCCATTATGCTACCGTGTCTAAGGGTGCTTTCAGACCTAGAGTTGTCTTGCTTTGGTCCGAATCAGGGACTAACTTTGTTAGAAAGCTGCATAATTGTCCAGAATTTGGTTCATGTTCTCACGGCAGCATTCACAAGCAGACCAGATCAAATGCTTGCACAAGAAAGCTGCTCTTGATTGGTCAGAATGTCCATGTGGGAAAAATCCAGGAAATAAACAAAACGTTGAAGAAGAGTACACTTGCAAGAGAAAAGTGACACTTTCTAATGTCACAATGGAGGGACAACTACGCAGGTTGATTTTAGCGCTGCTCATCGTGGACTATATTGCTGTCATTGTTCATTTTAGTCAAACCATACAGTTTGAAAACGAGGCGCGGCTCCAACTAGAAAACAATGTTTTGATGCATTGGATGTGCTGAATGTGCATATTAAGGCAGTACAGGAGGAGGTGCACATTAATAATCCTCCAGGACTGTAACATGCTCATGTTTAACCCAAACAATG
The DNA here is from genome assembly GCF_011397635.1 of Epinephelus fuscoguttatus. Classification (NCBI taxonomy): domain Eukaryota; kingdom Metazoa; phylum Chordata; class Actinopteri; order Perciformes; family Serranidae; genus Epinephelus; species Epinephelus fuscoguttatus. The sequence goes on from NC_064756.1 coordinate 14,796,080, forward strand.
TGTCACGTGACTGCAGTTGGTTCAGATCCAGGTCGGAACATGTTCTCACAACAAATGAACCGCACTACAGTTTGGTTGTAACCGGACCAAGACCACCTCTTCATGAAGGTCTCAGTCTGGTTGCTTTGGTGTGCACCCAAGTGCGATTGCTGTGTTCACACTGGGGTCTGCCCATTGGTCCGACAGCCCATTATTCCGACAACCGATTGGTCTGACATCCCATTGTTCCGACCATATTAAACCCATTGTTCCGAAATCATCATGATGCCCTGTGGTTAAGGTCTGGTTAGGTTTAGGCACAAAAACCACTTGGTTAGGGTCAGGAAAAGATCATGGTGTGGGTTAAAATGAAAAAGAAAGTGGCAAACACATAAGCCGTGAGCCTGCTTCGCCTCAAACCTTTTCTAGCTGACCCAGAGCCGGTCGCAGCGCACCAACAAGGCAGAAATACACCCGCCGGGAGCCTTTCAGCACCGCGGAGAGCTCCCCACACAACCCCGACCCCAGAGTTAATACCAGGAGGTTACGGTGTTTCATTCTCTCCTCTCTATGACACTTGTATCTCGACTAGTAGCCTACTTTTGTTGTGTTTGCTGATCCTCTATGGTACACAAATACAGTATAGCCTAGTATAATCACATATCGGAACAACAGGACGTCGGACTAATGGGATGTCGGACCAATGGGCTGTCGGACCAATGTCATGGCCCCTTCACACCTGCCCAAACGAACCACACTTAGGGAGCAAACAAACTTGAGTTCAATTGAAGCGAACCAAACAGGGCAAGTGTGAAAGCACCCTAAGATATTAAAAATATTAAAAATAAAATATATATTGTTGCTGTGCTGAGGCTGTACATGTGATTATGTATATTTTTTCTGTAACTGCTTATCCTGTTAGGGGGTCATGGGGGTGCTGGAGCCTATCCCAGCTGACATTGGGTGAGAGGCAGGGTACACCCTGGACAGGTCGCCAGACTATCACAGGACTGGCACATTGAGACAGACAACAATTCGCACTCACATTCACACCTACGGACAATTTAGAGTCACCAATTAACCTGCATGTCTTTGGACTGTGGGAGTAAGCCGAGTACCAAGCGAAAACCCACACTGACATGGGGAAGAACATGCAAACTCTGCACAAAGGGGCTCCCCCACTCCAGGGTTCAAGCCCCCCACCCTGAGTTCGAACCAGGAGCCCTCTTGCCATGAGGTGACAATGCTAACCACTGTACCACCGTGCCACCACCTTTACTTTATTTCATTATTTCTATTGTCTATTTTATGTCACCTTTTCAATCTGACATTTTCTAATGTTAAATAATTGTACCAATGTTTTTGCAACTTTTTGCACATATACAAAACTCTATGTTGAAAACAAAGTGGGATCAGTTGAGATTCAGTTCCCTATTAGCAGCATAAAAGAAGCTGCTAGATTCACAGCATCCTTTTCAAAATGTTTTGCTTCATATTTTTTAGTTTATGTTAAAACTTTTGGCCTCCAACCTCCATGTTTGGCTGTCACTGCAAACTACCCACACATTGGATTCACCGCACCACAATAACTGTCAGCCACAAAGACATGGAGGCTTGTACTTCTCTTCTTCCTATCCAATATGTCTGGGTCCTCACCTACTGTAAACCCACTGCAAAATGAGAATCTGTAAATCAGAATGTTTAAAAGTAATAGCGAGACTTTTTGTACCAATCTACAGCTCTTATGTCAAGGTCTGAATCAGCCTCTAAATAAGGACATTAATCACACAGCTGAGACACAGATGACAGGATAAAGACTATAAACCTGCTATATATACACACATAATTTTTCCTGTTGATGTATGCCCCATGTCCTGAAACAGCAATGAACACTCTGCTATATTTATCACTATTAAATATAAAGCAGTGCATGGTAGACACATCACCCATAATGAAGACTTACTGAGATGGATGTGCTGCTGCTCCGTCTCTGTGCATCCATGTATTTGAATTCCTGTGTGTGTGTGGGGGGGGGGTGTGAGGGGGTCTTTATGAAGTCATCATCACATAAAAAATGAGTGACTTAGATAATGGTTGTAAAGACTGTGCTTGTGTTGCTTTGTGTACAATAAAATATACTGTATGTGTGCTGCCTCTGGTTTTCTAAGTCTATAATTAAAGTGAAATGTGTTATTATTTCAACAATGGCATTAATAATCGAGGCTGACGGTGAATGACATTGAAAATAAAAATATGTATTTATGTTCTTGAGAATCGATGGATGCTTTTACCCAGCCAAGCTATTATGTCACAAATGATTACAGACACAGGATGTTGTTCTCTGTGGAAAATAAGATGGTATGGAACACATTGTGAATGTAATAGCAAAGAAGTGAACTGACTACTGTGATTAGGGTGTGTGTACAGTGGCGGAGCCTCCTATCGGCGACATGGGCAACCACCTAGAGTGCCATTCACCCAGGTCTGGCATTGTGTGTGTGTGTGTGTGTGTATCTTAGAGGCTGGAGTGTGTGTGTATTGCTTCACAGTGCCAGGATGATATACTGAAGCTGACATGAGGTGTGGTGTCACACATCGTCTCTATTAGTCAGGAGAATTACGAGGCTTCAAACCTGCTCTAATCATGTAGCACACAGTTTAGCAACACTCACATGAGTGCTTGCACATTTCAAACAAGAATGTTGAAAATGCTGAAGGCGAGAATTCAGTCACTTAGTCAGCCCCTTTACCGAAAAGCTTCGGTTAATTAAAAGGGTAAAATAATGCCACTTATTGAGTGAAAAGAAGTTTCTTATTGCTTGCTGAATTTGGTGAACTCTGTCGATATAACTGATGCCTTTTTCTTTTGTTAAACAGATGTTTTGTAGACTCATGTAAACTCCAGAATTCAAAGTGAAAGTGTCCGTGAAATTAAAATCCCATTAGTTTTTGCTACCTGCATGCAATTTTTGAAACAGCAAAAAAAAAAAAAAGCTTCTGTCCTCATGACCCTGAGAAGGAATAAACAGGCAAAATGAATAAATGAATAAATGAAAACATTGTTTGGTTGACTTCAGTTGGTGGCATTATTTAGCAAGACATTCAAAATTATATTAGTTTCTTGAAGGTGTTTTCTGTTTTTTTTTTCCTCGTCCAACCTGTTATTATGATTTATTGATGGTATTTTTGCCTCAAGCCTCACAATGATGCAACAATAAAAAAGTATAGACTTAGAAGAGGTATACACACCCATACCTGAAAACAGCTATGAATATCCGAATAGAAAACTGCAGTATTGTCTAGAGCACATTTAGCACAAGACACAAAAATACCCAACACATACAAGCACAAATTGGAGCACATGTTCTCCTTGAGGATATAACCCTTCCCAGTTTATCGATTAACTGAACTGACTGATGAGAAGTAGGGCACAACATGAACACAAACTAGTAGAGCAAAGAGAGAGAAGGAAAAAGAGAAAGAGATGGAAGCAAGAGAGTCTAACAAACACCCCAAATTAATACTTTGATATCAGGGAATTTTGAAGCTGTGCAAGTACAAAGAAGCTGAAAAGAAATGTCCATTACCACTTTTTCTCTCCACACACTAACACCATGCTGGTGGATTTATACTGTAGTGTATGTGCACCCAGATATCTCTGGGAGCTCATTTAGAGCTTATTCCAAAGCTTCACAAACACACGGTAGCTACAACTATCGTCTCCCTACTCCAATACATAGAAATCTGCAGCATGTTAGCATTAGCCGTATGTCCATTATGTGTCCACTTTGTTCTCTGTTCTCTGTCAGTGTTTCTGTTTGTCCATGCAGCATGCGTCACAGTCATAAAGCAGTTTACCAGTCCCACTCATTTGTCCTCTGACCCCTGTATGAAACCACTATAATGTCCAACAGCAAAATCAATAAGGATGAAAGATTTGATCGTCACATTTTTGCCCTTTGGCGACAATATTATTATTATTATCTCCTCCCTTTATGTCTTTTCACTTTCAATTTTCTTATTTACTCCCTCTTTGTCCTGCACTCCCCTGTCTCCTCCTTCAGCGAACCTCCCACCGCCTTCTCCATTCTCTCCATCATTCCTACCCCTTGTCTGGTCTCTTTCATCCCCTCATCTTCCTCCACTTCTCGCTGAAACACAGTAATGGATGTAATTGTGCCTAAGGCTGTTGGGATGCTGTAAACATCGTCAGTCTCTTCTTCCTTATCCTCCTCATCCTCCTCCAACTTACTCTCAACTTCCACTCCACAATCTGAAGTTTCACAGAATGTTACTGTTTTTGCAGTGCTGTATTTCAAAAGGGATCCTAAAAGTCTGTCTAAAAGTTCTGATTGGCTGAGCTGAACTGAAACTGCACCTCTGTAAACTATGTGCTTTTATGGCTCACTGTTTACTATTGCAGCAAATATCCGTGCTGCACCCCACTACTTCCAGCTAAAAACAAGGAGATGGGGCTACAATAGGCTTATGATTTTTGACCTGCTGGTGGTAGAGTCATAATATGGCAAAAAATGCATTCATTGTGGACTATACTTTTTCAGTTGTACAGTGATGGCCACTGATGATGCACCAATGAAACATCATTATGCATTCTTATACTTAGCTGTAATCATTATTTGTCAAATGGTCGATTCCAGGAATGTGTCTTTAGTTTAGGATACATTATTCTCATGGGGAAAAGTAGCTAACTAGCTAAGTACCAACAACGACGACTGTAAATCAGTCCATTTTTCTGGTGCTTATCTGGGACCAGTTACATATAGTTTGGTCAGGTTGTGCTCCACCGGGCCAGGACATCAGCTTGTTGGTGAGCTACTCTCCCAGGTTTGGCTCCAGGAGTGGGTGCTGGTTTCCCTTTTCCAGGCAAAGTGCTGACACTCCTTTTTGGCCAACGGTCTGTTTAATAGTACCGTAAAATGTGAACCTGTAATACGAAGTTTGTGCTCTAGATAAAGGATCAGCGCTCAGTGAATAACCTCCTAAGCCCTATGATAAGCTATTATGGCAAGGCTTAACTATACAGACCAGTGAGCAGTGATAACTAACACGTCTTTGGGGTCATCATGTGGGAACCTCCTTTCACCAGTGTTTCATCTAGTTGGTCCTACGACACCTCCAGGAGGCTAGACAGTGATCAGTGATCTCTGGCGTCCCAGAGACACTCCCCTAATGCCAGCTCCCACTGCTTCCCACACCGACCCAACAACCCCCTTTACCTTACATTACACATGGCTTTCTCAGCCCAAACAGCACTGCCACCGTCAACAAACCTAGGCTCCATTTATGCGAGCTCCAGGTAGCAACTGTGCCGATACTACCTTTTCTCGCACATTCACCATACCCTATTTCACATACTACATATCATAATTCCAAAATAAGCGAAAGTTGAAGGAGATAGAGAGGATAAACTCACAGGCTTTCTCAGCCCAAACAGCACTGCCACCTTCAATAAACCCAGGCTCCGTTTATGCAAGCTCCTGGTAGTGACCGTGCCGATACTACCTTTCCTAGCACATTCACCATACCCTATTTCACACGCTACATATCATAACTCCAATTTAAGCTAAAGTTAAAGGAGATAGAAAAGATAAACTCACAGAATAAGTGAACACACTCACCTTGCAGCATGGTCTCAAACAAAAGGGATTCAAATAGGCCACTCCCACACTCAAATAATCTTCCTCTTCCTGGATTTTCTCCTGAGAGGACTGATTGGTGGATCTCTTCACCTGATCTCAAGGGGTTATGTAGCCTGCCTAGTAGTTCCCCCTGCTGGCCCCAACTGACATTATTCTTCCTCATCCAAATCCACTGACTAGATCTAGCTGCTTCTTTTGACATTTTCTTCACTGTCTTCCTCAAACTCTTTCCCTGCACTCCGAGTTCCCCCAGGAGCGAGACAGCTGATCTTGCTATGAATCTATGATATCATATGATACGATATGATATACCTAATTGTCCTCGTAGGGAAATTTTTCTTGGACTGAGGAGCTGCACAAGTATTGCTGCCTTGCAATAATAGTCCCTCATATGCCACAGAAAAATTAAGAATGGGTTTATCATTAAGTAATGTGAGAGTGGATTCTGCACATTTGTATTCTTTGGATCTTGGCACTGTACACAAGAAGTAGACTAACTAGGCTGTACTTGAAACATGAAACATATAGACTTTGAAATGTAATTTATGCTTCCAAACAAAAAAAATCTATGTTTTTGAGATACACACTCCATGCAGCTCAAGATGAATTATATATTGTCGACAAAACAAAACATAACCAAGCTGTAGTAGAGAACTGACAGGGTTATCATATGTAATGTGCCTTGTGTGGGCATTGCCAACACTCTTTATGTATACATAGTAGTGCAGTGTATGTAACATAGGCACAGAAACATAGAACATACTGTATTGTGTGTGTCTCCAGGGCTCCAGAAATGCATTGCATTTCTATTTCCCATAATCATGCTTTTTGGTCTTCACATCTCTTTTTTTCCCTTTGAATAACATGGGTATGTGGTTTTTATGTCCATCCCCATGGCCACAACACAGACCTCTCCTTCCACTTCAAACCACAGAAATAATATTACACAACCTCCCTCCCTCTTCCCCTCCTCCTCCTCCTCATGAAGCACAACAGAGGTTCAGTATATGGTCTCATGTAAATCCCTATTGGGTTGCAATAACACAGTATATACCTTCACTCTATCAGCCTAATGTCATATTGTTATTGACCATCTGAGAGATGATTGCTGCTGGATAATTATCTGCATGTATCACAAGCATGACTATTGCACAAGTCAGGGGACAGCTCATAAAACTATCCCACATAATGAACAACCAAATGATCTGCCAACAAAGGCATTTAATGACACCACAAATGTAAAGCTATTTCTGAGGCACAGAGGGCTACATTCAATACTATCACCACAGAAGGAATGCAAAGGGAAGTGATTGTGGTTCAAAAACAGCAGATGGATAGATCATGTGAAAGAGTCACATTGGCTAGGGAACTGAACATTGCATCCATTATTAGGGCGGGTAGTCGATGGCAAAGGCAAAAAAAAAAAATTACATTGTACTTCTTCAGCTACTGACAGGCATAAAGACTGAGGTACAAAATAACACAGGGACAAGCTGAAAGACAAACTGACTCGCAAAAAGACGGATAGATGGGCAGACAGACGCAACGATCCACAAGCAGACAACTAAGCGCGTCAGCCAGACAGGCGGAGAGAGAATCATCATAGAGATGGAGCAAGGTGGACAAACAGAGCGCATCATGGGCAGTAAAATAGCGTTTGTTGTCATGTCCATAACTCAGACTCCCCTGAGTTTTTACTCTGAAATGAAAATCGGACGTTGTAGTTCCTCCACTGGGGTGTCAGAGGAGAAAAAATCCATCCCTCTTCCCGCCTCTCCTCAGATCCCTCTCTAAATCTCATCTGGTTTCATCATAAAAAACGACAGGCTGTCTTGGTAAAGCATAGGGCTTATATCAGCATGGGGTCTGGATGGGCCAAAGACAAAGGCAGGACAAACAGGGCCAGCAAGGAGCTTTCCACTCTTGCATTTTGTTACTGCAGTCAACGTAAATCCCCCACAAAGTCAAAACTAAAGAAAACTGTGTTTGGATTTGGATTAAGAGTCAAGTTTGTGAAGTTTGCACATGGCAGCTTAACGCATATTATAGATGTCTTGTGATGGATAGTGTGTATATGGGTGTTGACAGTGGATATAGCTAATCAGAGGCAAGTCCCCCGACAGTACATCTTTATGGTATTGACCCAGAGATTGTTTTATGTTTGCTTGGACCTGTCACCTTGTCTTGCTAGGAAATCTGTTTGTTCTCCTATCCAAACAAGACAGTTGTTTATTTACTGCTGTTTGAGTCCAGTCATGGTACATAAGAGTTGTTATAGTGAGTCATAGGAATCAGCTCTTGGAAGAGTTCTGTGCTTCTCCATGTACATAGATGAGACTACAGGAAGCTTTGGAGTTCTCCTACATGCATGTCCTACTTGTTGACATTGAAATCCGCAGCTCTGATTGGATTGACACCTTTTATGATCTTGCCCTACGTACATGTATGTTTGTCCTTGCAGATGTTATTATAAATGCTGTTGGATGTATTGTCACTTTATTTATCCTCATATGTCTTCTGCTTGTGTGGCAGCTATGGAAGAACTTGAGCAACCATTATCTCTATGGCTGAAACACAGTATGGGGTGGATCACAGTTGGAGACCACTTATGTAAGTTTAAGGGAGAAATGGGCTCTCTGATGGAGCTGATGTAGTCCCTGGGTGTAAGCATGGTGTCAGTGATAGGTGTCCTGCCTAGTGGGCTGACTAGCCTGGAGTGGGCGCTGATTTGTCTGCATCTGGTATATTAATGGACACCTTACACTGACATGGTATTTCACATGAACAATTGAATCTGTCAGTTACTCTAAAGAAATATGGTTGCATTTTTTTTTACAAAACCACCCACATACATCATAAGCAATGGAGCTCATTGTTGCCATGGTGCACACAGAGCAGCCATTGAACTTCCATTTAAGGCTGGTCCACAATCATATTGCAACCAACAAGTCCATGATTACCACGGTAAAAAGTAAGGTAAGCCACATTAACAAATTTCACCCTCCCATCACAGACTCCACTGAGAAATGGACTCCACTATATTGAGCTTTCATTTAGCACCACACTATCTTGCATTAATGACTTGCCATGATAATCTAGTTTGCTACTTTTCCTTTAGGGTGAGAAATTTGAATATAAAAAACAATACCTATAACACACCATGCCATACAGGCACACACAGCAAAATGGGTGACACAGTATACTGTTGTACTTACCTTTGATACCATATCACCATCAGGAGTTATGTTTACTAGCAGCACATAAACGAGAAGATAAAAGCTCAAATCCAGAAATCAGCAACAGTATCAGACAGAGCTGTGTTTAAAGGCAGTATTTCAATACGGACAGCCAAAGACCCCATGTCACGACTGGCCTAATAACTGTTCCACTGTCCTAATTTGCAGTGGTATCCCAGACTTTGTTTTTGGGGTTTACTGTCCATATTCTAAGATAAATTAGCATCTTCTACAGCAGGTGGTAGGCAAGTTGAGTGATCTACAGTTCCCATAACTTTTTTCCAGTGCAGCAGTGACACATTATACAATATTGTGTCTGTTTCTTTTCAGCTACACTCATCAGAAAAAAAAGACAAATCTGTTGCTTCTTCCAATCCTTGAACATATGTTTAACTGACGACAGGGCCTCAAATTAGCTTCCAATTTCCTACTGAGAGTTCATGTTGGTTCTGCTTCATTGTCATGATTTCCACTTTTTGGCTTCAATCTCAGCCATCAAAAATGCTTTGACTCTATTTGACCCTCACTGTCCGGGGTGCTACAAACACTTTTGAATGTTAAACTAATCAAACATTTTTTTAATGTCCTATTTGGAATATAGTAGATGCCTTTTTCAACCACACCATACCTTCAACAGTCCATTTTCCATTGCCCTAGCACACTGCCTGTTCAAGGTGGGAATGTTGCGCCTTTATTCCTCCTGGCCATTAGAAAATGTACAGTTGTGGAATTAGGAGACAGTCTTTAAGCAGGCAGCAGAGGTAGCAACAGCTTCAAAATGACATCTGTGTAAAAGGGACGGCCAACAGGATGGGAACAGAGATGGGACAGGTGTGCCGTTATGTGTGACTGACCATTTTAAAATATAAAAGTAACACAGACCAAGACTTATAATGAGGTGCCGATCACTGGCAATGATCAGTGTTTGTTGATCTTGAAGAAGGCCCAAAGGCCGAAATGTATGCAAAATAAAAGAAATCCATATGGAACCAGAGTGTCCAACACTTGTTTTCTACAATCATATGTGTGACCGACCACAGGAGATTTAAAAAGCAGCTAGAAGCAGTTAGCAGCTAACTCAAAGAGGAAGAACAGCAACTGTTCCTTACCCTCCAAGCAAAGGATGAGATCACCCGACATGTAACAGGGATGGTAAATTATTATTATTGCCATGTTATGCCATTGATTTTGTTTAAAAAGCACTGCCAACACATATGTTGATGTCACACGAGAGGCTGACGCTGTTGTGTTACCCATCCTGCCAGTCACACCTCTTTTGCTGCCGGAACACCAGCATGCTTTCTACAATCACAAACTAGGGCAGCATGATGCTGCTGTTGATTGGCGTTGATAGGGCTTGAAATAAAAGGTAAAGTGAAATTTATTTATTCATCTATTTGTCTGTATCCATTAGAAAAGATTGCTGAAACCACACTGTATCTTCTCCTTTTAGGACAAGGGCAAGATATAGCAGAAATGTTCCCATCTGTGAGATCAGCCATTGAAATTAAAGAAAGTGGGTTTTAAATTTCAAACTGCTGCTCTTTAATTGTAAAGTTTAGAATCTCAGAATGAGTGTGTGTTTTTCAATGTGTGCTTTAAATCTATTTGCATATTTGCCTTTCTGTTTGCCTGCTTAGGAGGTAGTTAACATTTTACAGTTGCAGTGTTTACCGGTCTTCAAATGTCCCTGCAGCTGTCCATATGGTTCGGTATAATTTATAGTTCATCAAATCTGATTCCACTGAGTGATTCTGAAAATATTGCATTCTTACACTGTGCTCCTGTAAATGCAGATGTCCTACTTTGCATTGTTGCACAGTAATTACATTTCATTGGATCACTTTTGTGAAGGCTGGCCACACCTCCCATCTGCCCCATTGTTAACATGACTTACATGTGTCAGCAGAGTGGGTCCACTCCCCACTTCAATAAGTGATCTCTAAAAGCACGTTTAATAAGAAATCCAATTGGAACAGGCTCAAATTCAAAACCAGCTCTTGTCACCCGACTTAGCTTTTTCCAGCCTGTTTATCTCGTCAGAGATAGGAGGGTGATGGGAGGCGGGATGCAGAAAGATGGACAGAGATACAGCATAAGTGGGTTCTAGTTTGTTCAAGTTGTTGCACAGTGACCTCTCCACTTTCACTATTTCTGTCCTGGTCTGCTATTCTCTGCCTCTTTTTCTCTCTTTCTTTTCACCTTCTCTTCCTATGTCTGCCTATTGCCTTATCTCCCCAGCAACCTTATTGACTTCAGACCGACTGCACAAAATGTGTTTTCAAACAGTGGCGACGGCAGTCTGAGACCGACAGCCAGGACTGTGACTTTTAATCTCCTGCTGCTTTGCATTTTAAACCAAGAGCAGAGGGGCGAGTGGCACAAAAAATGCTTTATGTCTGTGAGTGTAAATGCGTGTGTGTGTGTGTGTGTGTGTGTGTGTGTGTGTGTGTGTGTGTCACACAGAAAAGAGAATGACAGAGAGCTATCCTTGACCTCTAAGACCAGACATAGAGTACTTACTAATCCCCTTCACCAGTTGCCAAGGGAACATAGACAATCCAAATGAAATCTGAACAAATGACAGCTTCCCTCAGTGGGTATTTACTGTCAGCGGTTGCCACACAAATATACAAAAGCATACACACACATGCACAGAAACACACTCATACAGACACACTCATATGAACCAGCACATGCGCAAATGACAAATACATGTACACTTTCTATCACAATCCAACAAAAGCAGCATCTAAAATGGGGTGCTTTTGCTCAGCATGACTTACGATGATGTGCTCTTTTTTTGCAAGGTATTACCACAATATGTTAAAGCAAACCACAGGCTAAACAACACAACACTCAAATACATTCTGATCAAGGTTGCCTGTAGGTTATTAGTGCTCTAATTTAATCATATACAGTTACAGGAATCCGGAGATGTCAGTTACAGGAAGGCCCCGATCACACTAAGATGCATAGGACTGGCGGAGCCACTTACCAAAATCTGCCTTGACATAGTGCATTAGGCAAAATGGTGCGGTCTGCCTGTGAAGCGGGGCTGCATGTACAACTGGGAATAGAAAAACAGACACAAACTAATCTCCTGTCATCTCCACCATGCCTCCCCTTAAATGTGGTCTCTCTATCAAAGACGTAGAGATGCATGAAACTATCATGACATGGGATATGAATTTCCCCTTCCCTCACATAGATCTCTCTCAGTCCAACAGCTGACTGGCTAGCTAGCCCATTAATTAGAGATTCACATTCTCGCTCTGACCTCGTCACATATGGATGTTTGTAAAAGGCATTCGGAGTGCGTTGGTAGTTGACGTTCTGGGATGCTGTGTCAAGTTCAAGTTCTGCCTGTTACATGCATCGTCTTAAATTTACAGTTTACATACAGTCTCTTTCAAACTAAATGCACTATGTCGGTATAACACATTAACACATGTTTAGGAAAAAAGCACAGGGTTTGGGTTTGAACACCGCCCTCAGAGTCAAAGTCTGTGTTTGTTGGACGTATCCACCACCACTACCACCCAACCTAGACTTTCGCCACTTTAACTTTTATTCTTGTCCAGCCATGTTTCCCCCCGACGCCACTGATCATCATTAAATTCTAATGGCGACTGGCCACGTATAACGCAGACATTAAAGGACAGCTCTTTTCGTCAGTGTCTGATGCCGCAAGTCACTGCCCAAGCGCCGGACTTTGACGACTTCATAGCGAGACCGGGTTGGTTCGTCAAGTAGTATTTGAATAATAGGGTGACCTTCATCTGAATTATATACCACCAACATCAGCCTTTCATTAGGGTCCGGGCAGCTAAGCTGCCAGGACACTATTGTAATCCTAGGTATTCTTCTTCTTCTTCTTCTTTCTTCTTCTTCTTCTTCTTCCAAGGAAATTATACTTCCCATGGGTGAAAACTCACCAAACTTTGCACAAAGGTCCAGTCTCATGCCAGATATCCTCAGCTGTAAACTCGAGCCAATAGTCCTGATGGTGGCGCTACAGCAAGCGTCTAAAGTTCAAAACTTTGAAAATTCATAACAAATCAACCATATGTGCTACAACTTCACTTTCATCACACTGTAGCCCCAATACTGAAGAAACTTTTGTACATTTAAACCTATTAAAAATTATGAAGTTCATCACTGTTTTTTTTTTCAAAAACTGTAAAACTTATTAAACCTATCTCCTCCCACAAGTTTTGCTCAATTGACACCAAACTTGCTACAGAGCATCTTCAGACTGTCCTACATAGCTAAGTTTCTCAGATTTTTGATTTATCAAAAATTGAGCCTACAGTGCAACAAAATGTTTGACTGCAAACAGTACTGTAAACATATACATGCAAATTCTTGCTAAATAAATCTTCAATGTTCATGAAAAAAAGACAAAATTCTAGAGTCATGGTAGATGATGTGTGGCAAATTTCAGAATTTTATCTCAAAAACTGAATTTTTGACAGCATTTTGAATTTTGCTCTAATGTGAACAATTGGAGTCAATGTAAAAATGGCAATTTTAAACATCAGTTTTTCACTTATGGAGCAAATCAATCATTGTTACAAACAAATTACCAACATCTCCATGCTGTCTAGATGCAATATGTGTATTTTCAGATTTTTGTCTTAATAACTGAATTTTTTACAGTGGTTTCAAATCTGCCTTTCCATGCACAGGTGGCTGCTTTCCTACACAGCAGTGAATGGCTTACTCAATTTGTGAAGCCACTGTTGAGTTGCTACTTGCCAATTAGCTCAGAGCGCTAGATGACCATCTTAGGTTCCAAAGGTTGCAGATTCGAGCCTGGTGCAGAATCCACATTGTAATGTAAACATCTTCTTGAGCTCCAGCTTATTGCTTAAAGTTGCCTGAGCGTGACTGATCACTGTGCAGCACCTTCAAGCGTTTTTTCTGCTAGAAAATCTGCCTTCTCATGCTTGAAAATAAACCAAACTTTGCACAAAGATCCAGTGTCAATACTTCAGTGTGAAACCTTCTGAGGCTTCTCACTTTGCACATAGCTCAACTAGTTAAACATCAGTTTTTCACTTATGAAGCAAATCAATCATTGTTGAAATAAATTACCAACATCTCCATGCTGTCTAGATGCAATATGTGTATTTTCAGATTTTTGTTTCGATAATTGAATTTTTTACAGTGGTTTGAAATCTGCTTTTCCATGCATGGACGGCTGCTAAACCTGCACGTCTGGCTTAGTCAGTTTGTGAAGCTACACATGAATTGTCACTGACTAATTAGCTCAGTGAGATAGAAATTGATTCTTAGTCTCAGAGGTTGTGAGTTCAAGCCTCAGCTGATGAAAAAGGCAGATTGTGTTGCTAAATTCCTAAATTTTCTTGTTGCTCAGAATTGCCTAAAATGCCCGGACCTGGCCCTTCGCTGCGCGCAGTTATAATCTGTATTTGTCGTTGTATCAATGTTCCTTCCACCACCATCAAAACAATAGTAAATGCCACATCTTGTTTAATTTTACTGGCTGCCTGGGCCAAGCATAACATTTGCAAAAAGTGTGAACTGTTGGGAATATTTGACTTTTATGCACATTTAAAAACTGCTACAAAAATGCCTGACTTGTCGCAAGAAAGGAGCCCACGGTGGGTGCGCCAGTCCATATAGGAAAAGAATAGTTGTGCTGATGACGCGTTCCTAGTGACGTGTTCTGGTGTGATTTGAGCAACACAATGGATCCTGTTCTTGACCCACTGTCCCGTTCCATTCCACCACTATAAAATTAGCGATTTTCTGTTGTCATGTTGGTTTTTGTTGAAAGGCTATTGTTGATTACCCCCGTCTGTAAACAGTTTATGTAGTTAGTGAGGCAAAAGAGGCTGACAGTCTACCAATCTGTCCCGCAGTGGGAGTCTTCTGAAGCTCTCGGGATATTCTGCTGTGAACCATAGGAGCCCACTGATGTGCATGTTGCCCCAGATGTAGATCCCTATGCAGTTAGCCATAATGGCATTTCAGGCGTCATCTTTACTTTCAGTCAGAGACAAGCTTCTGAAATGATTCATGATTATGTTTAAATGGAAGCTTTAGGGGGCTCTCACAGCTTGCCCTGATTAATGTTGTTTTGCAAGAGAGCCCTTGTTTTCTTGAATCTCTGCAACGGAAATGACAAGTGCAAAGTGGGCAGGACCTATAGGTTCATAATAGCCACATTTATGGGAAATCCGCCAGGTTGAAATAAACCATAATTTCCTTAATTTCAGTGTCATTGACAGCCTCATTGCTTTTGCTGGCTAGGGTGAGTGGGTGGCTTCTGTTATTTTATTAGGCCTATGAATGTGAGATGGTCTTTTATGTCCAAGAATGTGAAGCTTAATGTTTTTTTTCTATGACTGTGATGGCTTTCTACAAAGCAATTAACTGGCTTGCTATGGATACCCAGGTGCTGTGAGGTCGCAATCGACCAAGGCTATGGATTATGTAATGACTGTGAGAGTGCAGAGCTGGTGGATCACTCACTGAGTAGAAGTTCAGATGTGTTGGTTTTTGACATAATCTCATGGTTAATGTGTTTAGATTGAGAATCAAAAGGTATATCTAGAGTATATTTATAAAGGCTAGCTCATATAAAGTAAACTATGAGACTGTATATAGTCAAATGTTTCTGCTAAATGGTGTAATTGAGGCTAAAGTCGTGTTTTTTTGTATGTAAATGAAGTTATCTAACCATCTGGTTTGATCAAAACAATTACTTTAAGTTGACTATCATCAGCATAGATGATATTCAACAATAAGGACAAACTACTGGATTGTGAGCCTTAAAAATAGCTGTATGAGTTGAATGAAAAAAAAGTTCAGTCTTGAGAAACTCCTCAGGTCAGACACGCACAGCAAAGGAAAAAATCTGATTTGATAAACTGTAAGAAAAACATTTAGGGGGCGTCAGTAGTCTAGTGGATAGTGCCAGCGCCCCATGTACAGAGGTGATGCCTCAATGCAGTGGCCGCAGGTTCGAGTCCGGCTTGCAACCATTTACTGCATCTCACCCCCCACTCTCTCTCTCGCCCCATTTCACTCTGTCCTATACATTAAAGGCAAAAAAGCCCAAAAAAATAATCTTAAAAAAAAAAAAACATTTAGAGCTAGGGATACAAAACAAAATCTTAAGAAGCAGCAATGTGGCACACTTAACATTGCTGTTTGTATGAACCATCTCTGACAATGGCTTAAATACCCACTCCAAAAAGATTATCATTCCAAAAAAGATTTTAAGAGCAATCCCAATACAAAAAAGGAATTTGTGTAACAATGACCTTACAACCTTTTTCTATTCATACGAAAAGCATTCAGAATGCTCTCCAGATGTTTTTTTTTATTTAATTAATTGGAAACTGCTAGATGGAATAATGTAAAGTATACAATTTTCATTTTAAGAGCATATGAATCATGAAATAAAGATAGAGATAGCAGCAGTGTTGTTTATATGCAGAAGTTTTTGCCAGAGAAACTTTTCATCCAGGGCCAAGGATAGATTGAGAATGGTCCAGTGAGCTGTCCGCCCCTTGTGAAATGGCAAATTGACATGAAAGTACAGTGCTTTGGACAAGTGTGGAGCTTTGGCTGGCCTGGGAGACTCTGTTACCAGAAGAGCGTGTACATACACACAGAGAAACGTGTTTGAGTATGCATATGTATGTGTGTGAGAGTGTGTGTGTACACGTGCTTGTCTGAATGACATCAATCCCTGTAGGTGTACACCTGTCAGACTCCTGCTTTGTTACAAAGGGTTTTACAATCGGAATTACAAAACACTGATACATACACAAGTAATACACAAAAGCGTATCTTGACTACTAAATATACTTCCAAGGCTTGGACTGTAGAGCATTTTTTACACACACACACACACACACACACACACACACACACACACACACACACACACACACAGCAGGCCTCTGCTCATCATGGCAGCCTCATCTATCTTCTCAGTATTTCTTATTATTTGGTCTGTGGGTCACAGACCCTGCAGATTTCACGGGTCTCTGCTCCTTATCAAGATCAATTCCATTCAACTTCATAGGAGCTGAGGCCTCTTATTACATAATTGAATTTGGGTTGATAATGAGAGCAGAGCAGAGTTCCAGCACCTGTGATCTGTTGAGACGAAGGGCGGACCACCTGCTGCAGCTGCTAACATATGACAAACCAGAGCAGAGAGGTACTCTCGCATAAACTTCAGTCACACTGAGACCTGAAAAACCAAGTGTGGAGCACCCTCTGTTTCTGAAAAGCAATATTTTCCTAAAGAGCTTAGCTTACCCACATCTCCACTGAAAACAAACTAGTTAAAGTGTTGGCAATTCAACTTTGAAGCTCCTCGTGTTTACAGGTGGCCTACCGAGATTTCTCTCAGTGTATCATTTTGGCATTACTCACAACTGTGTTCCTCATATTACCAAGGAAATGAAGTGAAAATACGACCCGCTGCGTGAGTGTTTCTCCCTACTGGGAAATGGCTTTGAGTTTGCGTCTTCAAAGAATGCTAGCCGTTTGAGAGTGCACTATGCATTTGCATGTGTCTGTGCATGAGGAGTAAAAAATGTATATAAAGAGTTATTGTGAACAGGATCTGCTCCTGGGGCTGTCCTCACATGTGAAATTGTAATGCTTAATATGTACAAGTAAAGAGTCATCAGCAGGGTCCAGAATGGGACTTAGATCACAAGTAATGTCCTGGGGACTTTATACATATGTTTTCTTCCCACAATGCTCTGGCCCCAGATGACACAGCCGTCGTGCTGCTAATACAAATGAGCTGTCCTCTTATAATTCTGCGCGGAAGAACTCAGTGCCCCCACTTATGAACTAGCCTGTTTCCAACAAATTAAATGAGAGGAAAAAGTGTCATACTTGGATCATTTAACGCATAAATAAAAGTGGACTTTAGATATAACAATGCAGATGTTTACACTTCAAAGAAATGCTGGATATGTTTTTATGTACTTTTTTTTAAAAGTTAAGTGTCACAGCTAAAGGGTATTTGTGGTATTTTCTCCCACACTTTTCAATGACTCAACCAGAGGATAGTGGTGAAATCATTGCAGATATTCAAATAAAAAACTTGGGCAGAACTTGATTTATCTCAAACCTTGAAAGTGATGCAACCATCTGTATGCAGTATGAGACCCGAGTTACTGGCTAGTTTGACCAAACACCTCGCAAGAAATCCTTTGAAATGATTTCGTTCATCCTTTTGAGATCGATTTCTCATTCGGCCGTTTGCTAACTCTCCTTCTTAATAGCCTTTGAATCACTTCATCTCATCATTTCTCACTTTCACTCCCTGTGGAGTGTTTGCTGAACCTTGACTGCGCACCTCTTGTTTGACATTTTGGTGCTTTTACTGCAGGTGGCCTGGCTTTCTTCTGCTTGAAGTGGGTCAGGATGTTGCTTTGGGCTCGTGTGCTTTCAAGAGGAGTGTAACACATCGCAGGTGAGAAAAAGTTCATCCTGCCAATGACTCCCATGTGGGTGCAGCGGGGATATTTTACACATGAAAATGCGTTTCTCACTCGTGCTTGCTCGCTGTGTGTCCCTGCATCGTTCTCTCTCTCACACACACACACACACACACACACACACACACACACACACACCAGCTGCAAGAAAACAAACAAACATGCACACAGCCACACACACACATGGTCGTCATCAGCTTTTCTCTTGTGGGTGAGTTACCCTCAGGTATTCTATTATTCAGACACTGAACATTATGAGCCATTCTCTATGCATGAGACATCTATCCATGAAAATGAGACACCTTGAGGATCTGAGCACTGAATTTGACTCTTATCTGTGTACAGTATATGGCTAAAAGAAGGTACGTGTGTGTGAGGAGACGGGTGCATGCATTAAACTAAATTGGGGAGGAATACACTAAATGCCTACAAAGTAGAATCTTTTATTATTGAGAGAAGCTAGAGAGCGAGAGAGTTTAAACTTTGTCTTTTGAAATGTTCCTTAAATAAACCACTTGTGCACTGCTAATCATTTTTATATTGTTTATCACTTGTTTTTCTGGCTTGCTATTTACCCGGAGGAGCCACTTGGATGCTTCAAAATTGCAAAGATTAATCAGTGGTCACGGACATCTGGAAAAAAATGTATGCTTAACTGTTGCTTTGAAAATGGTGAGGACCCAGTGGACTGTTGCTATACTTTAAAAATATATTGCTCGGAAGAAAGCTATTTGTACCAAAACATAAAAACTAATCTAAAAACTAAGTGCTGTTTTCAGAAGTGGACATTACCAAACTCGCAGCCAATCAAATGGCTACCTTAGAATATACAAGGTCTTGTTTTATTTCAACTTTTTTTTTGATTTCGTTTTCTTCAGACCTCCATGAAGAGTGAGGGGTCCGGCTGTACAAAATAACACTGACCGTAGCTTAAAATCGTAAATAGCAATACCTCAAAACCTCAAAACTAATCCAAATGCCACGCCATTGCTTAAAAAGCACTATTGAACTTGTGAATTTCCTCTTTGTGAGGACGACATTTTTGCCTGGCCCTCCTTTGCATGAGTCCGATGAAATCAAACTTAGTGGCTTTACCACAGCCTTTAAACAGCATTTCTAAGTATTAAAGTGATACTTCATTAATTCCAACCAGGAAATTGTCTTGTCACGTTCCTCCCTACACAGGGAGGTCAGAGTGAAGGGGTCAGAGCAGAGCAGCGCACATAAAGATGGCGGGGATTTAGTGTCTTGCTCAAGGATTCTTCAACAACACAGCTGCTTTTCAGCATTGACCCCGGTCTTCTAGCTGAGGTTTGATTTGTTCCTCCACAAGAATCAGTGTTATCATTTTCCCTTTTTATGCTGTTTGCTCAAACATGCCTACAAGTAGATTTCAAATTAGTTTAAATAAAAGCGGAGAGCAAAATAACTCCTGTATTTTAAGTTTAAATAGACCAGTAATAGATGACAAGGTGATAATGAAGAAGGGGAAGTGAAAAAGACTGTCTGCAAAGAAAAAGGATCATGGGTGTTGAATATGTGAGCAAGGATCAAGGCCGGGATTTTTCGAACAAGTGAAATATACTCACCATCCACTTTATTAGGTACACTTGTTCAACTGCTCATTAATACAGATGACTAATGGTTGTTGGTGCCAGTCCGAGGCCAGATGGGCTGGTGATGTCACAAACGTCAAATCATCCTAAACTGGTTTCTTTACCTCCACATTCCAGAGTCTCAATCCAACAGTTCATCTTTGGGATGCAGAGGAAAAGAAGATCCGTATCTCGCATGTGCAGCCGACAAATGTGTAGCAACTGCACAAGCACTGGAGAAAGGTCTACAATCATTGATTATCTCCCTTCTATAGGGGGAAAATGCTCTGACTTGTTTGTATTTCTTTAAACCAATCATAGTTGTCTTTGGCGGCACTAAGCCCAGATTTGGAGGCGATCCCTGTCATTAAAATGGTTCCATGAAAGAAAACAAAAAACACCAACAGTCATATGTCACTGTGTGATTCAAGTTTTAGAGATTAAGAAGATAAACATAAATTGATAATCGGAGCCCCAGAGGTGAAGCCTCACTCCACTTGAGGCTCTTGAGGAACTCACTAGACTTGTTAAAACCACAGTTGATCTGCTGGCTGTACAAGCAGAACATTATTACGACGAAATCACAGAAGCTTGTGTGAGGTGGAGCCGATCATGACATTGCTGAAGTCACCGTCACTGGTGTAATGTCAGACATGAGAGTCCTGCAGGAGAGTCTGAGCTTCTCTGAGATGAGTTCACAAACTATTTTATTCGTTTTAGATCTTCATAACAACCCTACATGCCATATTCAGCATGTAGGTGGTTAGTTCAGAGGTTGTTGTTGTTTTCAAGGGGATTCGGAAACAGTAACACGCAGACAGCAGAAGAGGGGGAGATTGACAGCCTAAACAGTTGGCCAATGACGTGCTTACAGTCATAGTCTGCATCCGGCAAGTCAGATTACTAGCATGTCAATACTGACAAAAAACTCTGAGGAATGTTTCCAGCACCTTTTTGAATATATGCCATGAAGAAATAAGTTAGCTCTAAAGGCACAAGGGGGGCCAACCCAGAACTAGCAAGACATGCTTACTAAAGTGGCCAGTGAGTGTATTTACCATTCACAGATAGACAGTATATTATTATGTTGTCGGTGAAGATTCTCAGTCATCCAGGTCATGGTAATCATAAGTGCTATATCGTAGGCAACTGGACTTGCTTGCGTTTCTTGAAGACATTTCATCTCTCATCCAAGAAGCTTCTTCAGTTGTAAATGTCTGGTACGAAACTTCGTACTTCGAGACTTCGTACCGGTCATTTAGAACTGAAGAAGCTTCTTGGATGAGAGGCAAAACATCTTCAAGAAACGCAAGCAAGTCCAGTTGCCTACGATATAGCACTTACGGTTATATTATTATCTTGCTATATAAGAGAATGACAATCACTTAAACTTATATATTCCTCACTCAGGATCTGGGAATAAAAGCCAGATGACCCTGGTCTCCAGTTACAAAGAGTCTGTTCGTCTCTGATATAATATCTTAAACTACAGTATTTATTTGTATATGTGTGCTGGTATACATTTATTTGTGCTCACATGTATGCATGGTTGTGCAACAACAGCATGTAATTACACAAATAACAGAGAAATGTATTGAAGGTTGTATAGCAAGGAGGATGACTTGAGGACAAATCCATAATACACAGAGAAAAACACCTAGAGAAAGAAATGAAGAAAATTCGAGTGCATGTCTTAGTGATATCTACGGCCTTGTAAAGAAACCAAGACATTCTGTTCGGTATGGAAAAAGCAAGGATACATAATGCAAACTCTACATTTTCAATGGTACAACATGTGTGTCTGTGTGTTTGTGTGCAAAAGTGGGTGCGAGAGTGTCTCAAGCAGCAGCTCTCCACGTCCTTGGCTTATATGAAGCAGTGGAAATCACAGCTTAAGTATGTATGGTTCCTCCTGTGGGAGCCCCTGTTTAATTTTGCATGCCTGCAGAGAGTGTCATAACACATTCGCATCACACAGCTCAACAAGCTCACAGGGTCAGGCTAGAGAGGAGAATTGCTTCTGTGTGTGTCTGCCTGCGCGTTCGTGGTTTCAAACACAATTGCTCCATACAATACACATTTGCTCGCTTTCCCATATGCACGCCTGTGTTTATTCATGTACAAACGCTTGTGCACCTCCTCGTAAAGCCTGCTGTTATGTCATTCTAACATCAATTGCACCGTAGCGAGAGGCTGAGCAGACCACTTAACCTTAATTAACAGCCCATCTATACATAGTGTCTATGATAATAGACTAACACAACGAGACCCAACACATTTAAAGGTCCAATCCATAGTCTAAAGGGCAACCAAAGGCCAAACCCACCAACAGGAGACGAAACATAGAACAGACAAGGTTTTGTTCCCCACTTTCGATTTGACAGTCATTGATATGAGAACGTATTAGGCTTCTAAATATGAAGGTTTATTGATTTATTGCAAAGCTGCTGGAAGTTTGAAGAAATTGCAGCATGAAAGTAATTATTGGAACAAATCAGATATTTAGTTCGCCCTTTGACGGAGCAAGAAAGTAGCAAGATTTATCATCTATTCACAATAGAGGGCATTAAAGTCTTGGTTTTGGCCCTGAAGGAATAACATACGCAGCAGTTAGATATATTGCCAGGATCTACTTTACATCATTCATGCTTTTTAATCACATACTTGCTATTTTTTTAAATGGTTTCATTTTTGTCCATGGTTTTGTCCATGTCAGCCACGTCACATGGCTTGGTGATAACCTCGCTTTCCAATCAAGTCCTCCAACCCATACAGTCACAAACATTGCTTCCTGCTAACTAAATTAGCCCCTCTACCAGTGTGCTTAGGTTTAGGAAAAGAATCATGGTTTGGGTTAAAGTAAGTACGTAACTTCCGTAGATATGTAACATCACGTTACGTACTTTATGTAACATGACGACGTGTTATATGACATGCACCCCGACCGCCTTCCTGCATGGACTGTCAATCTTTGTACTACATCACCCAACGTGATCTCACCCCTACTTATCACTTTGGACGCTTGGGCAAAAGCCCCTGGCATCAGTATAATGATGCTGGGGACAGCCTTTTGTGCTGTATCTTGGGTCTGGAAGAGTGTGGAACCAAACTACTTGGTTAAGGCAAGGAAAAGATTGTAGTTTAAGTTAGTAATATCAGTCAACTCATGTGACAAACGACTGACAAAGGAGTGGCAAATGACTAACAACTGACTTGACATATTAATTCAATGTTGACTTTTAGTTTCACATGGGACACAAACACCAGTCTCCTGGGTCAAAGTCCTGTGCTTGTTGGACCTATCTACCCATAGGTCAACTTTCTCACTCTTCATACTACATCCATTGCTTTAAAAATCTAATAATGACATTGATGGCTTCACCTGGATTTGGTTGAAAGCATAGATGGTAAAAATAATTGATGTAGTCACTGTGATGTCACCCACTGATTTGTAAACCCCTTTTTGAAGGCTCAAATGCGCCATTTCGGCTGTCTTTGTTTTGATTTTTTTTTTTTTGTCGGAGCCAGAAGTGAGCATTTTTGGTGACAGGCTGGAGCTGTGGAGGAGTAAGGGGTGGATCTAACTGAGAAGCCAAGGACACAATCGGCAGACAGCCTGTCATGTCACAGCAGCCCACACTTAATTATTAATTATTATATTGTCATGAAGGGGGGAATTAGCTATAGAGAGCAAAACAGCTTTTAGTACCAGGCTGTAAGCATGTTAATTTCTGCTTTAAAGTTGGGCATTTTAACATGGGAGTCTATGGGGATTCATTCGCTTGTAGAGCCAGCCTCAAGTGGCCATTCAGAGAACTGCATTTTTTGGCATTTCTGTCTGGTCTTTTTTTTTTTTTTAGCAAGTGCATCTCATACAGATGCTAAAGGGCTCATTGTGCCTCTGTATCTGACGCTGAGGGCCACTGCCTTTATGATGTTTTTTAAAACTGTGGGAGTGAGACCAGGCTGTGTCACCTGACTTCCTTTGATGTCAGGTGACTGGTTGCTTATACAAACAACATATGGGGTCATTTTTGGGCAAGGACAATCTCTATATAGCACATGCACCATCTCCACCTAAATCTATTAGTTCAATTTGAAACATCTACACATTTTCAAGGAACCGCTTTATGTCTCTGCACTCCTTTCCTTTTTACTGCCTTTGCGGTGCACATTAAATTTGAAGTAGTCTTAACAGTGTGCAGCCAGATGTCGATGAATGGATTCAACTCAAGGCACACAGATCATGTCTGTGTCCACACTACTGCATGTCAAGCTGTTTGGCAAAGATAAAGATAAGATAGTCTTTTCTTGTGCAGGGGAGAGCTGCACACACACACTCACACATACACACACTTGCACTAACAAAGCATACTGTAGACACTCCAAGACAAAACACAGACCAGTAAAATGCATACTGTAAGCACTTAGCGCATCACTTAAACACTCCCACTCAGGTTTTGTTTAATTCATTAGCTGTTCGCTTTGACATGACCGCCTCTGCACAGACACACACATACACACACAGTCACACATACACAGCACGTACATGGATTTACACACATATACACACACAGGACAGAATGAGGACAGTCGACTCTATAGGACTGCCACTGCCATGATTAACATGTTTTGTTCGCCACTCCCTACATCTCTCATTTCGTTCTTCCTCTTTCTGACAGCCCTTTGCTCTTAGTGTCATCCAGACACGTTGATAATACACGAAAACAATGAACTCTTCTCTTCTCTTCTTTTCCCGTCTCCTCTCTTCCCCCTGTCTACCCCTCTGATTGTCTCTTGTTAGGAGTGGTGTGTGTTTGTGTCATATTTTGTCGTGCCGCAGGGCTGTTCTCTTGCTGGCTGTAAAAAGCCCACGGGGGCTTCTTGCAGGTCTTGTTCTGATTTTCTGTGTTTCCAGCTCCGTTGCCTCCCGCTATTCCCTACTCCCACACAATGACAGGGTCGGGACCTGCGTTCGCCTGGCCTGAGAGCCACAGCAGTACGCACATATGCAGAAGCACACTCGGACACACACACAAACAGGCGCACGCAAGATACACATTCGCAAAGAGCACACACTCACTTGTAAACACTTTTTCACTCTGGAGTTTTACCCCGAAGGAAAGAACTCATTTACTCTTGCAGAGGGTTCAGAGGGGTCACGGTGTGTTTATTTGTCTGTGTGCAGGTCCACGCGTGTGTGCGAGTGTGTGTAGGTGACAAAACACAAATAGTTGCACAAAGAGTAAAAATGCGGTGTGATTATTGACCTTGACATGTCACAGGTTGTTTGAGAAAAGGCAGTTTGACTCTAGGCGCTCAATATTTTATTACCACCCCTCTCATCTCTTTTTCTCTCCTTTTTATCATCTACATCTTTATTTCCTTATCCCTCCTCTTCTCATTCTTTTTCTACACTTTGCCTTGCTGAGTGAGTGTCTCGTGATCCAAAATACATTTCTATGTGTCAGTCAGCATCAGGAAAAACTGATAAGTTTGGATATGGCTTTGGGTCCAAACTGAATTAAGTTAAAATACCTGTTCATGGCCCTCTTGTTTCCAGAGAGGGGAATACAGACATGCTGAGGTGAGCATTAGCCGATAACACTCAGAGTGAGGGCAATCAGTCAGTTAGAAGCAGCCAATAGCAATGAGCATTACATTTAGAGGGTTTAGTTAAGGTTGTAGTGATTTTCCTGTGTTGTAAAAGATGACTTTAAAACTGCAAAATTAATCCTGAAATATGGCACACCGACACAGACAAAAGGTCTCTTCCCTCTATGATGACTTTGTGAAGACCCTGAGATCTCAAATGCTTAATTCTCTGTGATTTCCAGCTTGACACAAGGTCAATAGCCCCATCCTGTCACCTGGAAGGCCATTTGGATTAGTGGCTAAATTGATTATCCCCATCAAATCTTTTCTTCATCTGCAAATCCCTCCCTCAAACTAAATATGTTCAGAATAAGGAGACATACCATGATTATCATCGGCCCCTCCCGATTTCCCAAAGGACCACTGACCCTGAGCCAGAGGGAGTGGAGTGATATCATTTTAATCACAGCTATCATGTTGTATCAGGTTAAAGGCAACTTCATTGAAGACAAGAGGGCTCTTAGATGAAGAGTTTGTGCAGAGGAAGGAATTAAATGTGACACCAGTTTTGGCTGTGTTAGCTGTTCACCATCGTAATGATTTTCCCAGGAGATGAATCCATTATAAAGACCATGCATGAATTTGCACACACAAACACATACAGATGAATCTGTCAGTGATGTTTAGGGCAGGAGCGTCAATCAATCTTAACAAGTGCAGAGACATACAGAGAGGACTCATGTCATGCTTATTTTTGCAACTGGACTGTAAATGAGCGAAAATTAACAAAGGCAATTTAGATCCAATCAAAGCACATGAGGATGTGCCACAATGCTGCAGATTGCAGTTATTGTTTTTACAGCCTCTGTTATCACAAACAAACACACATGCATATAGCGACATAGAGTTCCATGCACAAACACATGTGTCTTCAAAGCTTTCTCTGCCATTTACAGGTCATTGGAATCACTTTGTCTTGTAGTCATGGTATAAGATTCCAACATATTAGTACATAAGTGTGAGGTTTGCACCACTTTCTCTCTCTCTCTCTCTCTCTCTCTCTCTCCCTATATATATATATATATATATATATATATATATATGTGTGTGTGTGTGTGTGTGTGTGTGTGTGTATAGAGGCACAAAGGCACGCGTTATTAAATTAGATGGGGAAACATGCGCCCAGTGCCTGTAAGACAAGAGCCTTTCTCTTTTCACCTAATCCCAACAAAGGGATGCTTACTCCTTTGTTCTACATTCCCTCTCGTCTCCGTTCGGACAAGGAACGAGGGATCCAGGGAAGGGAGGAATGCATGCCAAGTCCAGGCGGAGAAGAAAAATCTCTCTCTTTCTTTGTTTGTTTGGTTTTCCATGGAGTTAATCTCAGCACTGCTGATTAGCGGGTGGTACAGTACTCGGTCGTCTTCTCCGAGAGGAAGGGAAGGAGAGGCAAAAAAAAAAAAAAGGGTAGAGGATAAAAACAAACAACTACTTCCATCTCCAGCCATCTCAGGAGAGATAGGCCTTCGCCACACACACTTGCGTACAGATACACACATTCAGCGCCAGGGAGAATAGATAAAAGAAAGAAAATTAACAACAAGAAAATGAACAAACAAAATCAGCCACCTTGGGGCTGTCCATCACCTCAAACAACAAAGGATTAATATTTCTAATCTGTTTACATGTTTAATCACCGCGATTAAGGCTTAGTCAGCAAAAACAACAGTTAAGGTAGAACACTGTCCCGAAAAAGGACAGCTGGGAACTTTTGATTGCTCGACTGGACTGTGAGAAAAGAAGAAAAACCTGAGTTGGGTGAGATTGTCATTCACAATTATGATCACAGTGTTGACACTTAAGGGTATACAATGCAGCAAAAGCAAAAGTGAGAGCCAACCTCAGATTCGCTCTCGTTTTAAAACAAACTTTGGAACTTGTTTGCATTTTTTTGGTGCTGTGTGTGCGATTTTTGTAGTTTCCTCTTGGTTGCATGCTAATTACGGTTTGATTGCAACCTTTTTATAAAGTCCTGACCTGACCTGCACGCTGTGTCCCGGAACATCCTGAACATTGCAAAACAAGAAGAAAAAAGAAAGAAGAAAATACAGGCAGAGGGTCTCGGCAGATAAATACACCACCGTGCACTTGAGGGTCATAAGTGATGATTAAGAGGGATTACTTTTGAGTCTTTTTTTAGGAAAATCCTGCATAGTATACTTTCAACAAACCACAAAGAGCAATACAAGTATGAGCCGCACAAGAGGTAAAGTCGAAAGAAGAGATGCATTGGGGATTTTGAAGAACTAATGAAGGCTGGTAGTAAACATTGTTTAGGACATGGGGGAAAACAAACTGCCAGAATTGGAGAAAACTCCCCTCCCAGCCCTTATCAATATTCATAAATCATACTCAGTTACTGAAATGAAGAAATTAAATGGGACATGCTGATGCCTGTCTTTATTTAGCTAGGATGTCCTGGCTGTGACCTTGTCACCCAAAGCACTTAATCAACCAACATTTAGGATTATTGTCTCGCCTAATTGTTCTAGGCATCGGTAGATAGACGGAGCAGAAATAAATAACTACAGAATACCCAGGAGGAGCTTGGCCACTGATTTAGGGTCAGTAGTAATTATTGATATTTGGAGGACTCATTAACCTGAGCCTTATGAAAGCAATGCTTCATTAATATGCCATATTGTTCACTTAATTAGGAAGTCTGAGCTCTAAACATTTTCAAGAACCTCTACCTTATACTAATATGAAATGCAATCCTTGCAAAGTACCCGCCTTATTGGAATACTGATCATAAACACTGTCTCTATCCAAACGTAACAAAATCTGCAAAATTTGTGGGTGGCTGGGTGGCATGGTGGAGCATTGCTTGGCATTGTCGCCTTACAGCAAGACGGTTCCTGGCTCGAACCGGAGGTGGGGGGCTTGAACCCTGGGGTGAGGAAGGCCCCCGTGCCGAGTCCTTTCCCTGTGTCAGCATGGGTTTTCTCCGTCTTCCTCCCACAGTCCAAAGACATGCACGTCAGGTTAATTAATGACTCCAAATTAGCCGTAGGTGTGAATGTGAGGGTAAATGGTTGTCTGTCTCTATGTGTCAGCCCTGTGATAGTCTGGTGACCTGTCCAGGGTGTACCCTGCCTCTCGCCCAATGTCAGCTGGGATAGGCTCCATTACCCCATCGATCCCCAACAGGATAAGTTGTTACAGAAAATAAATGACTGAATGTATGTGCGGGACTATGTCTTGGCCATGCACAGTCACGTCCTGGAGTCTCTTCTGGTTGCCCGGCAGGCTCTCAGCCACAATAAGTGAGTTCACTTTAGACATGCTAGTTGTTTCCCTCCGTTTCCATCATGCAGACATAAATAGTATCAATCTTTTCATTGAACTCTCAGGAAGAAAGCAAAGAAGTGTGTATCGTAAACTACTATGAATCCAGTAATCCCACAGGCCCTTATCTCCTAAGATAATAAGGTAAAATGCTGAAATAGTCATTCATTACCCTTAACTGTTATCCAATTCAGGGGCGCTGGAGCCTATCTCAGCTGACATTGGGCAAGAGGTGGGGTACACCCTGGACAGGTCGCAAGACTATCACAGGACTGATACTATACATAGAGACAGACAACCATTCACACTCACATTCACACCTACGGGTAATTTAAAGTCACCAGTTAACATTACTTGTATGTATTGGACTGTGGGAGGAAGCCAGAGAACATCTGGCATGGGGAGAACATGCAAACTCCACACAAAAGCCCCACTGGCCAGCAGGATTGAACCTCAGTCTATGCATCTGACGCATTGTCATGAGCACAGTGTCTCCAGAACACTGAGTGACTTTCTCAGAATTTGGCACAGATGTTCACTTGGACTTGAGAATGGACTGATTAGAATTTGGTGGTTGAAAGTCAAGGTCACTGTGACCTTGCATGTGACTCATTTGTGTGAATGCGAAATCTCAAGTAGGCCTTCAGGGAACTTCTTTAAATTTGGCACAAACGATTACTTGGGCAGGACTGGATTGGTATGATCAGAAGTTGTTTCAGACGTTAGGTCGGATACTGATTTGGTGACAGTAATCTTGGGTGCCCACCTTGAAACTGCGCTGATTGTATAGATCTTCTGTCTTGGTTAAAGGTGTTTGTGAAACATCCATGTCTTAGAATTTGTAGCTTCTTTGGAGCAACATTCATATTTGAAGGATTGTCAACTGTCATGGCTACATATGAGTCTGGAGAGACATTGATGTAAACTGTAACTGGGCCGGTTCACGGAGGCATACAATCACAAGGCCGTAATTCTGCTTTCTTTGTCTTACCATTGCTGCAGCGTGGACACAGATCAGCTATGCAGCTCTGCTCATTGTCTCATTTTGCTTTTGAGACTGTTGATTACCAGACCTCTTTCATAGCTGACAAATGCTGCTGATTGTCATTCAACCACAAATGGCCCCTGCTCTTTTGCATCTGTAAGTGTAATTAACTCACTTTTCACTGAAATGTATATTTATATATTTTCTCTTTACCGTTTGTATCACCACCTGACACGGCAACATGTACCAGATCTTGCAAATCTTGAGCGCTTCAGCCTTGAACACGAGAAGATAAAGTCACTCAAGAGGGGAAATACCATCATTCTCTGTTACCTATCTCCTTGTAAGGAGCACTGTGTGTGTGTGAGTGTGTGAGTGTAGGTGTGTGCTTGTATGTTGCCAATCACAGTACACTCCAGAGTCAGCCAGGGTTACTGCTACATGGTCCTCTTTCCTTACTGATAGGATCAAACCTCTTGGGGAGCAAACATGGCTTTCTCTGATTGGTTAGTGGTTTTAGAGGGTTCTGCTCAGGAGGAAACCACTTTGGCCTGAGTCTCACACATCCCATCCCTGGTGTGAGTGGTATCTGGAGGATCAGGAGTGTGAAGAGAGTGCACACTTGTCCGTTGTTTATCTATTGAGCAGACATCTGGCCCGGGAGCTGACGTCACGGTGGTAAAAAAAAAAAAAAAAAGCCTCTGAAGCTACTAAACCTCAGGGTATTCTACACAGTGCAGCTCCTGGTAATGTAGGGCTTTAATGTAATCTCCCTCCTTAGTCTGCTTTGTGTATTTCATTGAAAATGTGGTTTGTATGTTGCTACTTGGGCTTTTCTTTCCGTATACAAGCATATATTTACTGTGTATTTTACTTGGGCTAAAATCAAACATCAGGTTTCAAATCAGTGGTTATTGTCTGCATTGTAGATTGTCGAGGTGGTGTCTACCTTTGAAACAGGGGTGATGCCATTTTTTAAGTGGGATATGAATATACCAGAAGAAAAACACTGGGCTCTATCGCTGTCAGCAGTGCCATATGCCAGGGAGAGCAGTATAATTATGCCAGTGAAGTAACAGCAGCATACTAATAGCCCCCTTTGGAAATCAGCACAGCTGTCATTTTGGATTTTTTTACTGCTCTCCTAATATTTTAGCCATTGTGGAATAAACATTAGAACCATTTTTGGATTAATGCAACAACACAATACAAAAACAGCAAAAAAAACCCAAAAAAAAACCAAAAAAAAACAAGAGCCTCTGAAATGACCACAGTGGTTGTACAGGAAATCAACACCTTTCTGAGCCAATTTTAACATGAATTCAGCATCACAAGCCTCATAAAGGATCAAGTTATTTTCAGTGCTTCCATCTGCTCGTGATTTTTTGTAGTTCAGTGTACACACTAAAAACTGTATTGTAAAATACAGTTATAGTTGGGATTTACCTGAACGTAAAGCTAGGGCTGTCAAGCAACTTTTAAAAAGAAAAAGTCTAATTAATTACATGCTCTGTGATTAATTAATCTGAATTAATTGCATGCATCAACTTTTGCTTTGAAAGTATTTTGAAAAAATTTAATTCAAAAGAATTTTGGCAGATGAGTCAGAGTAAAATGCTGGATTTTCAGTCAAACAGACACAGGGCTTTACTCAGGAGACTGCTGTTCATGTCCTGTGTGAAAGTAAAGGCAACACTGAGTTATTTGAACTATGTGGCGTAGCATGTCACGTGACTTCCCACATGACATGTAACAAACAATCTTATTTCAACCCAAACCATGATCTTTTTCTCTACGGATGCATTCACACACTGGTGCTATTTGATCCGCTTTTAACTAACCCTGGTCTGCTTCCATGGATAGTTAAGTTCGCTTGGAGTGGTGTGAACGCTCATTCAAACTCTGGTGCAGACCAAATGAGCGAACCCTGGTCCGCTTGAAAACTGGGGGTCTCAGTTCAAATGCAAATGGACTATCCGGCGAACCAAAAAGAGGAAGTGACGTAGAGAGCAGTGAATTCTGGGTTGGAAAAAAACAAGGCCAACAGAGTGAACAGGGAGAAGAAGAGGTAAAAAAAAGTAAAAAGTTGGGAAATGTCTCTTGGGCAGACATGGAGTAGGGAGGAGGTTCAGGCGCTTAATGATATATGGTCAGAGGACTATATCACAGTTGACCAAGCCGGCTGAAGGGGATGGATTTCTATTTTTGGTCCTGGCCAATCAATGAGCTGGATTTTCTTCTTCCTCATGCTTTTTTTCTTCCTGGTCAGTGGTCGTTTCGGGCAATACCACCCCCAAACGAGCAGGTGTTGTAACTGATGATGTTGTCCAGGTGGTTTGATCCGCTTTAAAAAGTGCAGTGAACTAAATGAAGGTGTGAAATTTTTCGGCATTCCCTGCCCAATGGAACCAAGTCCCCCGCACTATCCTGGTGTGAATGCGCCCTAATTCTAAACAAGCAGTTTTGTAGCTTAAACCCTGACAATGTTAATCATGTGTTTAATATTTTAGAAAATGTGCCTGAGGGTCACATCAGAGGGGATCGAAGCAAACAACTTATTCGGTCACATGGGTTGGAGCACTTGTGGAGAATTAGCCATGACTGAAGTCCGCTGCAGTAGAGACTGTGTAACTCTCTAGACCATGGGAGCCAAAATGGAGGCATCCATGGGGATGCTATTTAAACAGAGTACAGGTGCAAACCTGGTTTTGTTGTAGATGTCTAAGTCATCAAGAACACACACACATATCATGCAGAGCTTAGCTGCCCTGTCAGGGAGAACAGACTTAGTCACCTGACACTTCTTTTGATCCCATTTGTCATGGGAAACAGATCAGATGGACAACTGTTATCCTTTCCTTAATGCTGTTCCCTCAGGGGGAGAATTACACTCACAGTTACACACACACTATTAGAAGCATTTTCAGATGCAGACACAATTATGTACTGGTTCAGACACAAACTATTCACACACAAATACACACATACAGAGCAGAGTGTGAAGGCCTGCAGTCAGTTACACTTCAAAGGCCCAGTGCTTGATTGGGCCACCTGAGGTTTGGGGGTAAAGACAGGACAAGGCTGCTCCACAGAGGAAAGATCTGCTCTCTCTTCTGCCTCTCTCATTACAGTCACCATGTTAGGCTGAGTTTGAGGCTTTAGGAAAAAATATAACAAAATAATACATGAATTTTAAAAAGTCATCAGTGTAAACATTATTGTTATTTATATACAACATTTAGTACACGACTTAATTGTCAAGCTAAAATCGACAACTTTCCCCTTACACTGCCAGATTATTCTTGCAATTTCTAAAGGAAATGTGTGTTGTTGTTTTTTAAATCGCATTCATGCACTAGATACCCAATATATGTACAAACATTCAATATACTATTTGGGATGCACTGAGCTGTAATTACCATATCACTCACTCAGCTGGACCTGCACTTGTATAGCGCCTTTCTAGTCTTATGACCACTCAAAGCACTTTTAATTCACCCATTCACACACACACTGGTGGCCAAGGCTACCTTACAAGTTGCCACCTGCTACTCAGCTTTAACACACTCCAACGCAGATGGTTCAGTATCTTGCTCAAGGATACTTCGACATGCAGGCTGGAGGAGCCAGGGATCGAACCACTGATCTTCCAATTAGTGGATGACCTGCGATACCTCCTGAGCCACAGCTGTGTCCTCAGAGCCTCCATGCTGTTGGGGGACAGGTAACAGTGCTAACCTGTACCAACTTCAGCTCTAGTGTTAATTTAAGAATAACTATTAAGACAGAAATCATACACTTCTTATGTAATAACACTTAAACTGAAGTATTATTAGCATTATGTCACTATCTTAGTCGCTGTACCTTATGAACGTTGTCCATCACATTGCGCTGGTTTGAATATTTTTGCCAGCAGTGTGTTTCCATACTGTAATATTTCACATGCTATTGGTTTCATACTGAGGTTTCTGACATACTATCTAACATCCAGTTTTAGCCTACAGGAGAACATGTCATATGTAATTTTAGATGCAGCCAATGTGGGAAAGACAAAACTACTCATGGCCACTTTGGTAACATTGACCTGGCAGATGTTGAGGTGAAACTGTGGTCATAGAAATGTGAGTGAGCTAAACATAACTTGAGTCACTTTAAACTTGAAAGTCATGAAGACAGTGATTAATCTGTCACAGTCTCCTGGCCGCCCCACTGTCATCAGGACTTTGTGTCAGCTCCCCCAAATGTCAGCCAAAGTTAAGGAAAGGTAACATCTGTGTGTATGTGCTTGTGAGTGTGTTTGTGTCTGCAGCTGAGTTTTCTGCTTTCTTTAGTTTTTTAAGATAATTTTTAGGGCTTTTATTGCCTTCAATATAGATGACTAGAGAGTGACTAGATAGAGGGCAGAAAGAGGGGATGACACGCAACACAGGTCAAATTCAAATCTGGGCCGCTGCCAAGGACTGAGCCTATATGGGGAGCATGCTCTACTAGGTGAGGTAGAGGTAGCCCAGTCTGCTTTTAAGTTAATATGATGCTACATACTTACGTCTGTTAGTGCTTGACAAAAAAGATGATAATTTAGAAGTCTCCGTTTCTTTTTATTATTTTGTTGCACACCTTATTTATGACATGTGGTACATGCAACACTGTGGAAGATCTGATGTTGCATTTCACATTATGCAGAGTCAGTAAGTAAAATGTCCCATAAAGAGAAATATATGATTTTAGGCTTGAGAGCAGACGAGGGTTAGAGGTCAATAATCGACATACGTTTTACTTATTTTTTTCATTCACATATGCAGCAGAAACTGGGAGATTATGTCCTCCACCAACCCTGTTTTCCACAAATTATCTGCATGTGCTATTGATTTCCATTCAGTGGAGTTTTTCAGGGCCAAGCGTGGATTCTGAAAAAGGAAACGATCAAAAACATTGGCAGTAAACATTTTTGGGGTACATTCAATATTGATGTTCTGTCAGAAACAGTGCAGGAAAAAAATGTATTCCTGGCAACAAAATGGATTCTCTAAAACATACCTTTCCAATTCAAAGTAGCTGCATATGAAAGTAAGTTGTAGGAGAAAAACTTGTCTCTCCTGCTACAGACACTTTGAACACTTGGTGATTGTTAGTTTGGAATTTGCATCGTGGAGTTGGTCCATAGGTTTGGAACAAGCCAGAAAAGTTTTTCCATTTGAGTAAGAGATCAATATAAAGTTGTGGGAAAAAAGGGACAGCAAGGAAAGATCATATGTATCAAGTAGAATTGGATGCTGAAAACACACCGGCGCCACTGCGTCATGTGACGTGCATCATGGGCCGCCCCTATTTCTTTTACTGAAAGATCTGTACTTCCTCCACATATGCACTGGCTTAAAATCATGTGTGGCGAGCCCCTAATTAAAGTTGTGTTCTCACCTCAAGAGCCGATCTCCAGAGCTAGTACCCACCAGGCAATATATTTTTGCCCATTGTCTTTGTAAAGACGGCATTGTGGGTCATTAAGCTTGGGATATTTCTCGACCTCAAAAAATAGCCTCGCATCATCCATTATTTATCTTACTTGAATACAGCAACAGAGTTCTCTTTATGCATCCATGGTGAGGAGAGGAGTCGAGCTGCCATGGGAGCAGAGAAAAGAGCTGCTACAGGAGCTCGTATGTACAAGCAGAGGGGGAAAATTGTGTTTAATTCTGGGGGCGGCAAGGCTGGAAATAGGACAGTGGCATGGGGTGGCGTGTCCAGGAGTGCCGATGCATGTCTAGCCGCTGCCGGTGTGGGGTTGTACACTGAAAATAATAGGGGTGTACTTTATGATGCGTGGCATTCGCCGCTGGTGTGCTTTGGCCTTTAGTCTCCTCAGGATGGGGTTGGATTTTGGTGACCAGAGAACACACACATTTTCAATCTTAAGTTATTTATTATTTTTTTCTTGTGGTACCTGACCGTGACTGCTTTTTCTTTTGTTTATCTTAATCCCGAATATTGGATTGTATATTCACCATGCTCTTATTAGAATTGCACTTATAGTTTGAAGCAAGATTTGATTGCTATTTTTATTGCTCTTGTATGTCCTAAAAAAACACTAATAAAGCTGAGGATTGTTCTCCAAGGTCTATATTTAACATAAAAACAGTTCAGCTCCATCTTTTATTTTTGGAGAAGTCCTCTGGATAATAAAAAGCATGAATTTTAGAGGCTAATGGGAACACATACTGGAATGGTGCCCCAAAGGTTGTGAAAACAAATGTTCTGGAAATATATTTATGGCTATTTCAGGCAGGTATTGGCCTTGACTGCTCAATGAAAGGAAACAAAAACACTTAAGGTTAGGGATGTTCTACACACCCATAACTCTCAATACATAAAGAGCACACTACTTTCTACACCGGCACTGAACGTTGGCATTGAATGTAAATTATGCACTGTAGAATCATTCACTATCAATGTTATTCTTAGAGATACACATATATTGCTTTACCACTGGCTTTTACAAACCTCATATTGACAATTAGCCTCTTTAGATGCTAATAAAACTGGCGTGGATGTGCTTATTTTACCAAGCAAAACTGAGCCTTGAATTTAATATTTACTCACATGAGCTATATTTCTCATTTATCCATTACCTTGTGCTTTTCAAAACGAATCAGGGAATCGCTAAAGTCTTACAGGAGGGATTATTGTACAGTACAAGCTGTTTTTTTCTCTTTTCAAACTTTAGTTGTAAAAGAGAAGAACATGAAGGCAAGTCCAAAAGAGAAATTCTAATTCCTCCCCCTATGCACTGGATCCTAAGGCTGTTACTGATCAACTTTTGTTGTTTGGTGTTGCCAGTTGCATAAGGTAGAGCCTCAGTGGTGCCATGCATGCAAAGTCAAAGGCTTTTATCCCTAAAACCAGTGATTGGCAGAAATAGAAAGCAGAGGCTTCAACTGGAGTGCCAATATGTTGTTTGACTTATTTTAATCCAATAACATAGTTTGCTAAAGTTTGCTCCCTCATTGCTATTAATGGGTTTACTTTATTTTCTATGGTCCAATGATGAAATAATTAATCAACAAACCTCCCAACTAGTTCATGCTGGGGTTGCAGAGAAGATTTCCCCACACTAAACTAATTGACAGTGGTGTTATATCAACACTTAAAGGAGGCAATATAACTTAGAGATAAGATAAGGATGTCTAAGACACATAAATATTGGCGATTGGATGAGTGGCCAGACCAGTGCCACAGGGAACTCCAAAGGCATTAGGATCAGTATTAAGTTGTAAATATAGAAAGGAAAGATCTACCAGGAAGATTAAACTTGTCTGTGATAGACAAAAACAGCGCGGGAAGAAATGAGCCAGGCTGTTCTGATAACATAAAGGGCAGATTATGAATGGGCAGTAAATGAATGTTATATGTGGAAGAACATTTAGGACTTAAAGGCAACAACAACAGAGAATAGAACTTTGGGCTTGCTTAACTTAACTTTTGTAATCACATTTTTATCTGTTTTGACAGTCACTATGTCAGTTGTCAATTGTGGAGTCATAAAATCTTGCTGCGACTTGGCTGACAGACATGACGGACTACACGATAGTCCACGACCAATCGTCTCTGGTGATCTTTCACAATGGATGTGATGTCACCGGGTTATCTAGTCCTATTTTGATTTCTGTTACGAATATTTTAGTCACTGTTGCTGTTCATGTGGCAGCTGAAATGTTATTGTAGTAACCTAAAAAGTGCCACCAGACAGCAGGAGCTACATTTGAAGCACTGCATGCAAAGTATGTAAGCCACTGAATCCTCCACAACTAGTTCCTGTAAATGTTTCACAATAAAAGCCTGTTTAGAAAATGAAGGGATTCTCTCAATTGAAATAATAATGGGCTTTTAATTTGAAACAGATACAGGAAGTGTTGAGTTTGAAATGATGGCATCAAGAACGGATTAAAAGTAAAAATATAAAAATACAGAGGGAATAATGAATAAAGGCCTGTTTATAATGTAGTCTGTTTCAAACGGAGCTGGTACCCTCTGCAGTTGTGGTGAGTAAAAGCCCCGCCCCTATTTTTTAAAATTTTATTCCTTCATATCCTCCTTATGAAGAAGTAACATTGTTTGCTAGCTTGATGTTAATAGCAATACTCACTGGGTTGCTAAAGTGCCTCTGCTGTTTCACACCATCATTTTTGTCCTGTTTGCTCTGTGTGGTAACATCCTTAGAGGGTCAGATCAGATAAAATAACCGGGGTGTTGTCAACGGGAGAACTCGTGAATGACAAAATAGAAAGTCAAACATGCTAGACTTTCTGTCGGGACGTTAGGCATTCCAGGCGTGGCCTTGGTTGTTGTATATTGTGACACACTACACAAGATGAAACGATGGATTGTCGCGTACCACACTCATTGTCGTTCATGATCCGAGCCAACGCCGTACCGCTGTTGTAGCATTAACAGGACTTAAAATAAGAGAGGCTTAGACACAGAGTTGCACATTTGAGGGTTATTTATTCTTGAGAAAAAAGCCAAAGACTATCATGACAATTTATAGTGTGAGACAAACAAACATTGTGACACATCAGCACTGTAAATATTGTAGGTACTTTTCAAGTGTTATTTCCTGTCATTCAGATACCGGGCTCAGAAAACAATTAATTCTCCCAATTTAGCCAGAACTCCACCAAACCATGACTAAAGTCATGTCAGGATAACAGCAACAGTTTAAACAAGATCACACACTACACTATACAACACTGCGTCGGGCTACTAGAATGTGACCAATAATTTTACCTGTGCTTATGCTGATGCTATTAATAGATAATATTGCCATTTTTTAATATTTCTTTATAATCAAACCAATGACATATCTAAGCTACATGCAGGTCTTTCGGTAGCCAAACCCTGATGAAATGTATCCCTCTGTACCATTAAACTCAATTACTGCTTAACAAACTAGGAAAGCAATGCAAAGTAGATGCAGAATTGTTTATTCTGCAACTAATTTTTTTGTTTATTCTCCATCTTTTAAATAACTGTGCATTCACCAAGTTCATTATGATGAGGCAATATGTCACCCTTAAAAGTAACCTCATAATAAACTTTTATCAAGACAACATTGAAGAAAATTTCCCACAGGACAGGAGGTAAATGCCTGCTTGGCATTGTGACAGAAGAAAGAAATCAGTGATATAAATTAAACATGGAAAAACAACATATTTTGGTGCTGTATCTAGCTGACATTATTTCCAATGTAATCAGCAGAATTTATTTTTCCATTTTTTCCTATTAGTTTCTGACTGTCTGACTGAGGCACTGTTAACTTTGTCTTCTTACAGCAGGAAACAAAATGTTCTTATTTTCAGAAAATCGGTTTAAACTTATAAGAAAACCATTGTCAAGAGCTAGTGCAAACAAAAACAATTATATTTACAATAAAGATAGTCTGACTGCATTTTCAGGGGAATATTTGAATGGTCTCTCCGTGGATGATTTCAAGAAGAAAGCTGTGAACTGAAAAAGTCAAAAGAGCCTCAGTGTGGTTTTATTGCAGGGTTGTATTGACTGTTATGGGTCATAGGTCGCTACATGGTTCACCAGATGATGATGATCCCAGCAGCTGTACAGGGAATTAAATAGAGATTAAAGCACTTTGTCTTTTTAATGGAACACTTTCATTTACCTGCCCCATCTGTTTACTCCTCCTCTCACTCCGCCCTCTTCACCTCCTCCTTAATCTTTCTTTTTTCCCTGACTGACAAATCACTTGTATCATATATCTCCGCTGTATTCTGCACTGTACGTGTGGGTGGTTGTGTATGTGTGTGTGCAAGTGTGGGAGGGTGCATGCGGCGTGGTCGTCCTCAATTCCTTGAAGAAAACTTGGAGCACAACCACACGTCTGCATTAAGGGAGCAAACGATCGAATGGGAAATTACAGAAAATTACAGGGAGTGTTCAAAAATCAATTTGTGTTTGAGGCCAAATGGGAAGAAACGTATACAGAAGCAACGCAATCTAAACAATAGCTGAGATACAACAGGAAGCTGCTGGAGAAAACATATTTTAGACAGACAACATAATTAGAGCCGCGAGACTATAATGGCTGCTGGAATTTTCTTCAGCAAACATCCGGCACAAGAAGAGCTCCTCTATTGTGTGCTTACAGCAAAGTTATCCAGGCTTACTCATTCTGAGCCATCACACACACACACAAAAAAAAAAACAGTCAATGTTTTGTTCTGGTACGTGTGTAGGATGGGATTATTTATTGATTGGTTGATTCATTTATTTAATTCCACGTGAAAACAAATAAACAGGCATGCGTTCACACGTAACGTAGAGTCTGTTTTTCATACCTCGTAATCATCGCAGGGCATCATGTAAGAGTGTGTACTATTTTCTTTATCTTTCCCTCTTTGTGGTTCATTTATACTCTCTCAAAAGGAACCACTTCCCTTTCAACATTTATGATTAAATATCCACTTTACCGCACAACACTGCTGCTGATCTTCTTCCCCTTTATCTAACTTATGCAGTTTTCTATATACTGTGCGTGCCCTCCAGGGAGAGGTTTATGCTCTGGGATGTATGACCTATACGACCTATGTAATCATTATAGTCATAAGTCAGCTGCCGCATGTTCATTTCTGTGGTGTTATTCGTCGATGTTATTAAGTCTGCAGGAAGTGCTCCGAATGACTTGAAGAGCTGATATACCTGCGCTGCTGTGTATGCATTTAAGTCACTGTCCAACTGTATGCAAATATGTGCATGCGTGTGTGTGTGTGTGTGTGTGTGTGTTTCTGCCTGCCTACTTGGATTGTGAAGTTTTTAATGGGTCCAATATCTCCCTGCATGTTAATTGGCTAATTATGAAAAATGGTGAGACTATAATTCACCCAAAGCCACCTCTGCACTGTCACAGTTTGGCCAAGTTATATTTGCAGACAAATACCCCACTCCTATTTTCTAGTTTGAAAGTTAAGTTAAAAAAATTACACAGAGACTACAGCAAACAATTTAAATTCAGCCCAAACTAGACCCAAAACTATTTCTCGCTTTTCTTTTTTTTTCTTCCAGTTTATAGTAGTTGCCTTCTCTTCTTTTCTTTCTCTCTCTTACAATCAGTCCATTCAATTTACACTGCGACAGTCTGCGGGGTTGAAGCAGCCGAGCTGTCACAATGAATTTGTGTGGCCTAAACAAGATTAACTACTGCTATTTGTATCCCCATATCTCTGAAAGGGTAATCAACGCAGGCGGTTTGGCTTGCTAATTTTCACCATGGTAACCACTTACAAAAGCCCATCACAGCAAATAGCTTGGTTTCAACAGCGTTTGCACTGTAGTGTCGTACGGCACATATGTGTGTGTGTTTCCCCTATGCTGGGCTAAGATTACAATTTATTCAGGATGATTTACCCGCCGCGAGAGAATCTAGGGTAAGAATCCTCGGTTGGATCTCATGCTCGGCACAGAATATCTGGTAATATGAACATTTTACAATAATATTTTCACTTCCAAAAACTTCATATGGGATTAAGGCTATGGTGGCTATTTGCAAGAATTTTGAACAAATATCACTGCAGTGCTTCTGGATCTGATGTGGATCCACAGTAGATAATAACAAATTAGTCAACTATGAGACGGAAAATGTAAAACATCTGAAATAGCTATGATGAAACTGATGTAGTGGAAAGGCTCAATGAAATGTCGTCTTGAGCATGTACTCAGCTGCACAGAAAAACCTTAAGAAAAATGGAAAACACTGTGTGTGAACACAGGTTTGCAAGAGAACTTCTGTAGATGGTGGGCAGCTCCTGATGCAAAGGTGGTCTTAATATCATGTAGTGTGTGATGGTGTGTTTTTCTGATGTTATACTTTGTGCTCATGAGCAGATATAGCGTAAAATGTCTTCTCTTGTGTGATGCAACCCAATTTTAAATCTTATGGACATTAAAATACTAGTACACAAGTCCAGCTTAAGTAATGGTACGTGTCTGAAGAAATCCAGAGAGCCCTGACCGCTATAAGTGCAAGACATAGCAGAAGGTCTGTGGAATTTTGGGTTTGAGGAATTTTTG
The DNA here is from genome assembly GCF_011397635.1 of Epinephelus fuscoguttatus. Classification (NCBI taxonomy): domain Eukaryota; kingdom Metazoa; phylum Chordata; class Actinopteri; order Perciformes; family Serranidae; genus Epinephelus; species Epinephelus fuscoguttatus. Next base: position 14,838,059 of record NC_064756.1, read on the forward strand.
ATAACATACTGCCGCTGTCTGACGCAAGCATAAAACCTCCCGTGTTTTACTGGAATGAGTTCATGTTCAAGGTGATTAACGTCCACTCTGTTTTTTCTCCATTTTCATAAGAAGTGGCATCCTTGTTTGCCTTTGCTGGATATGATTGCTTTGACTCATTTGTTTCTACTGAGTAAGAAGCACTTCACACATTGTCAGCACCACCAAGGTACTCTGGTTTATGACACAGAGCCAAACAGGCAAGGAAATGTATTTTTCTACCACCTAAAGGTATGAGGACTAATACTATTTTAACTTTTTATAGATGAGTCACTGCTTTGTCTGTGACCGTTTCTGTCTACATATGACATGATAGGGATCCTCCTGCATCTGTTGTTGACATTCCAGGACGCCATGACAATTAACACTTATCACATGCATTGCACCTTGTCAACATACACCTCCATTTTAACAGTAAATGTACATTCTCTGCTTGTTAGATGCATACAGTCTTGCAAAATAAACTTAAAACATCAGCAAACACTTCGTAGTCATGTTTGTTTCCTTGTGCAACCAAAGCACCTGGCTAGGATTAGGAAATAAAAGCACGTGGTTAGGTTTAGAAAAAAAACAAAATCATGATTTGGTCCAACATTCACAAGCAAAGAGCAATCTCCCATGTTAAAATCCGAGGTTTGTTGGACACATCCACCTTCCCTACCTCTTTCTATTCCTATAGGGATTTCCCAGCTCCTTATATTACATTGTTACCTGTGGTGTTACAAACTGCTGCTGGATGGTTTGTTTCATAATGCTGCAAAAGGTTAACCTGGAAATCCAGATGCCAGATGAATTTGCAGTGCACAGGGATCTGGCCCCGACGAGCAGAGCCCGCTGAATCACCTATCGGACCAATCAGATCAGTCTATCTGACAGAGGTGGGCTCTAGGCGGGTTTAACATAATGAGTCTAAAAGTAAACAGCCAAGATGGCAGCTGCCGAAGGACTGCGTCCATTCAATTTAACTTTGGAAGAAACGCTAAGCCAACTACACTTATCTTTTTCCTTGAGAGAGAAACAGAAGACTGCTCTAGAAGCCTTCGCTTCCAGGAAGGAAGTTTTTGCTGTTTTGCCGACAGAATACAACAAAAGCATAATATATCAGTTAGCCCCACTGGTTGGCAAACTAATGGGGCTTACTGCAATGAATAAGTCACCTTGTTTTTTGCTTTGATTGGCTATTGTGCTATCCAATTGCGTGCGGCGGCATTTAATATGCCTCAGTTAGTGCCGCCCCTTGGGTAGGAAGGGTGTATCTATGAGTACCAGACTCAAAATCCTTCTAGATTTGAGTCTGGATTTCCAGGCTAGCAAAAGGTGCCTTTGTGCGTTGGAATCTTACGTGGACGTTCACAGACATAGCAACAATATTTGACGACTTCGGCTGGTGGCCCGTGCATCAACAACTGTCGCTACCTGGTGCATATTATACCACCAGGAAAGTTGCCATTGTGTGTCGCTATCGAACGCCCAGATCACTGACAAAGCGTTGGTATTTGGAAGTTTGGAACGAGAACGGCTGCCCGAGTATGGAATATGTGGTTGGGTACTGGTAGGAGGGGGATGTTACTCCAGTCCGTTAGATATGATTAGAATACTTGAAGTGGGGTGTGTTCCATACAGACCAGAGCGTCAGAACTGTAGAAGTATATGCCACTCCAGAGGAGTTGGCCTCCACTAACACCTCCCTCACCCACCTTTTTAGATCAGGACAGTGATGAATTAATGTGATATCAGCCACATTCTTTGTGAATGTTAACAAAGTATCTGCCAACTGAGACAGAGACTCTCACCTCCTACTGTGATTTTGCTCTGCTAGCTTCCAAGCCAACAGTCAAATGTGGTTTATAAAAATATTTCACATTTTACAAGAGGATAAGGAGAGGAATATTAATATGAAAGCAGTCAAAAAAAGAATTTCTTGCAAATTTAGCATATTGAGTAGCTGAACAGTTAACACAGGGACATGGAATTTGAACAAGGAAATTGATTTGTTTATCTCACACTTTCTCTTTTTTTGTTAAGGTCTAAATTATCAAGTATGTGTTAATCATGAAATCATGAACTCATGCTTACTCCTCCTGCACTTTTATGTGTGCACTGTTGTGCAGTATTATATTTGACCATTAACCGCACATTCCTTGCAGTATGGTCATTTATGTGAATGGTTAGCTATTAAACTTAATCATTGTTCAGACTGGGGTGAATAGAATGGAGTGGAGAATTCTTTGTACGACCTGCAGTAAACCGTAATTGGCGTAACAGGAGAGACGGATGGCTCTGAGCATGAGTCCTATTGTTGTTTTACCCTCTGAAAACTATGAGAACTCTTCAATTGACCAATGCACCACCCACACTGTGCACTAAAAGCCTATCTAAGACTATGAGTGTGATGGGGCTGTAGTGCAAAAATTTCCTGGGTGGCTGTTAGCAGTTCATCTGTCTTTGTCTCGGTCTCCCGATCGGTCAAGATAAATGCAGCCATTCCAATATCATTTTCAGGGGGAAAATATAGTTTGCTCGTGGATGTGTTAGACTGCTCAATTTGCTGAAAGTGAGTGTTTTCTGTACCGAGGACCACTGAAAGTGTGCTGTTATATGTGTGGAGCCTGAAAATCTGTGAGAGCTGGCAGCTAGATAGGGTAAAATGCACACCGCACGCCAAGGCACTCACTTCACAAAGCCACAGTTTATCAGCACTCAGGTAATATCTGAAGAGTTTGTGAGATTTCATACAAGTGAGTGCTAATTAAAGGTAACTCTGCTAGCTTTGAAAGTAATCTTTCAGTCTTACATATCGAGGCTGTGCTAAAGTAATGAGATAGCAGATGTCATTGGTGTTTCAGGAGGATTATTGCCTTCTGTTTGTGTCATTGCTCTGCAGGTGAACTCTACAGCAGGCCTGTAACTCTCTGAACAGGTAATCTACCACCTGATCCTTTCTGCACACACTTCCATGAACGCTCGCGTACACACACAGGCGCGCACACACACGCACACTAACACACATGGTCCCAAAACCCACAGACAAATAAAACCAAACAAAATATTCACCTACTCACACAAATCGACAATGAGGACCATTACTGCACCCACCTTCACCATGGGGATGATACTCAGAGAGAAAATAACACACTGAGAGTGAGAATGAATGCAGGAGATGGAATGAAAGGGGGAAATGCCAGGAACACAGATAAAAATTTGCACTTTGTTCAAGAGAATACATCACTGTGTCAACTTTACCTGCTTCTCCATAACTTCTCATCATCTTTTTCTCCAAAGTCCTTCATCATTTTCCTCCATTTTTAATTTTCAGCTTCTCCATAACCTCTTGTGTTTTTGGTCTCTGCCTCTGAGTCGGCATCTCGAAACATATGTTTTATGATTTCCATCATCCCCTCCTCATCTTCTTCAACTCTTGCCTCATGTTACTGTTCTCACCTTTTAATTTTCCTCCTCTGGGGATATTTTACTTACATCTAGTCAGTAGGGTTGGGTACCAAATTTGGTATTTAGGGCAACTGACTGAATTACCTATTTTATAAGTTTAACCTATAATCTAAGTAAGTTGATACATAAGTAGAGATGAAGTGCTATTTGTTTGAGTTTGACTTGCCCCTATGACGCTGTGCATGTGTGCAAACGCGTGGTTGTGGCTATTGCAAATTGTGGCTCATTTTGAAGGTTATGTAACCACTGTTCCGATGCTGGCAAATCTACATACATGTAGCTAACCCGAGGTGGGCTTCGGCCTGGTTTTACCATTGTTCAACGAATATACATGACCACACATTTACCTCTTTAGTTGTTCCAAAAAATGAAAGGATGATCTGATGACTTTAAATTTTCACTAGTTAACATGTAGCTAGCTAGACTGAGAATAGAACATTCAATTGTACAGCTCAAATTCTACTGGCCGCTACCAGCAACTTTTATGTTGGGATGTTTTCTTGCATGTTACTGAATGCTTGAGTCAACACATTGTGCAAGGTGCCCTGGGTGTGTTGGTTATTAACGTTCTGGGACACGTGTCAAGTTCTCTTCTTTCAATATATGCTTTGGTTTTCACAGGAAATTCAATGTTTACATACAGTCTCTTTCAAAATGATAAGGTTTGGGCAACAAAAATAGGGTTAGGTTTACGCAACAAAAGAAAGTGGTTATGTTTCGGAAAAAAGAACAGGGTATGGCTTTAGAATCTTATGGGACACGAAGACTGCTCTCTCTCGAGTGAAAGTCAGTGTTTGTTGGACCCATCCCTGACCCCTACCACCCACCCCACTCTGACTTTCGCCACCTTAACTTTCATCCTTGTCCCACCGCATTTCCCCCTGACGCCACTGGGCGCTGTTAAAGTACAACGGCAACCGACCGCATATCATGTTGACGCTAAAGGAAGCCTTTTTTCGTTGATTTCTGACACTGCAATTCACTGCCCAATTTTTTCATTGACTTCGGAGTGAGACTGTGCTCCTTGAACTGATGCTGTAAATCAATCACCTCGTCAATATGACAACTTTGACCATTGCAATTGTTTTTATTGTCTCTCATGCATGACATATGCAGGTGATGCTTAAAATGCTTAAAAAATGTATATGAGTTTCAACCAGATTGTGCAAACTGTGAATCTTCTGTTTTCTCACTTAAATGCAAAAAGTGGTAAAGCGTGATTCAGGTGCTCTGCGGTAGCACTGCACCACTGTAAATAAGCCTGTACTGCACCGTAGGTCTACAGTACGTATACTTCACATCATGTTGGTAACAGTAACTAATTAGTATCAGACAAGCTGGCTCAACATCAAAGTTAACCAATGAATGCTATGGATCATAGCTTATGAAAGAAAAAAAGCACCAGTATAAGATCCATCTGTATCTTTTCTCTCGCCTCTCTTATCTTGTGGGCTTTTTTGTTTGAGAGAGGCAATGCCAGCGTTCTGTCTTTTGGACGATCCCATTCCTGTTTAGCATGCATGTCCTCGACTGAGAGATTCAACTGTGTCTATTTAATTCTACAGTATGATGATGCAGTTTGAGAGTTTCTTTCAGTGTCTTTTCTTTATCTTTTCAACCCTGGCTGCTGTCTCTGCTCAAGCTTCTTACCACGTTCTTTTATTTATTCTTAACAAACACTGGTACATCTGTAAACATACACTGCATCAAAAGCTACATTTTTATGGGACTACTTTTATGAGGAATGGTGATTCATATAAACCTGTGATAAAGGGCAGTAAAACAGATTTTTATTTAGATATACAAAATGTCACAGACAATTACTTTAAGGTGTACTTTGTCTGGCACCAGCTGCTTGTCTTTGGCTTCGCCTCAACTGGGATACAAGACTGCATGGTCTGTTAAGTAACAGCTGATGTGAAGTCTGTCCTAGCATAGCCCCATCACTCTGCTCTAATCACAGAATTAGGAAATGTACAATTAGTCCTTTCTGGTCCATTAAAGTTCACTTTAATGCAGACTCCTGCCATGGTGTTTTGATAACACACTTAAATGATAGCCAAAGATGGCATGAAAAATTCTATTTTCCTTTTACAGCTGCCAAATCTGGGCTAAAGAAAGGCCACTTTGGAAGAGTCAGTGGGCTGTGAGTCATCACGAGTCTTTAAACATCATTTTTAGCGACAAGGAGAGAGAGTAGAAGAAGTTTCTTTGACGTGGCCGCACCAAAAGTCTTCATATTTTTAGCTGTTTCTCTCCAACTGTGATTCTCCATCTGCATCTCTCCCTCCATAGCTGGTTTTATTTTCATTCAGCAGGATGTTGGATATGTGACAATGCAGAAAATAGAGCGAATCAAAACGGGAGTAGAGAAAAGAGATGGGAGCGCACAGCAGTGAAGGAAGAAAACAGACATCCTTTTCTCTCTCTTTGGGACTGTCACTATGTTGAACCGCTCACTATCACGGCTTTGATAAGAGTGAGAGCTACAGAGGTAGAGAGAGTGTGAGAGAAGAAAGAGGAGAGGCAAATTGAGACTCCCTTAAGCGTTACACTTTTTAAGGCTTGTTACAGAAATCCATCCATTGACATCCAGCAGGGGTTTTTTTTGAGACTGTAGACTGATTACCTGATGAGAGACAGAGAGGGAGGAAAGAGCGGTCCAATTAAGAAGACTGAAGTGCCTCTAAAAACTCAACTTGGTGCCACAGACAGTCGACTTTCAGAAGTCGAGTGACTTTCATGGCGGTGGCTTGTTGCTAATCAAGTGTTCCAAGTAAAATAAGACTGCTGATTTTCTGTGTGATAAAAATATCTTTCATAACAGGTGTGAGTTCAGCTAATTATACAGGAGTCAAAACACCTGTCCACTGCTAAAAGAAAATGATGCATAGTCTGACTGGGCTTTTGTGCTATATAGCAAAAAGTACCAAAGATCTCAGTCTTGGCGCTCTTCTTTATGGCCTGAAGAGGAGCTGAGACAAATCTATACCATACCATTTACTCTCTGCTGCTCAGGAAGAAGAAAACAAACAATTACTTTTGTTTTTTGGTAGATTTTTCCAGCTTTACTTAGCCACTTCAACCTCTATAAAAAAGCATTGTTGTCACAAGAAATACAATACAAACAACAAAGTGCTGGTGAAACTGCAGTTAAAGCCTCTTTATCTTCTATAATATGATGTTTGGGCAAAGTATAATTATATAAAGGATCTGATCAGTCTGCTCAGATTTGATTGAACCACTCAAAAGTGGGTGTGGCTTGGTTAAAAGAGAGATATGGAGCTGCAGTGGACTGTTGGCCTCTCCCCACACATCACTCACCCAAGGAGAACAAGGGAGAAACAAGTTAGGACATAACCACACTCTTTTGAAAGTGTTAAAAAAGTTTTTGTGAGCTGATAGTACACACTAGGTACTGCCCTACTAGGACCCACGAACAGTCATACAGCGTTTATTTGATGGGCAGACTTGGCTCGTAGCCTATACATAGATTTGACTGGATATATTTATACTATATATATGACCCCAAGTGTGGGAGGATATGACTACTCATTACAAACCAAAAAAATGATACTCACTACACAAAAAATGGATAATTCAAATAATATTGTCATAATCAAGATGCACACACAGGCAATAGAGCTATCAAAGACCATCCAAGCAAAAACAATGGCCAAGCATACAATTTCCAGGTGCTCGAGACTGATTTACTTTAGCAAAAGTAAGTTGTCCTTCTGGATATTGTTTCACGGTAGCATATTTAAAGGATACTATGAACATATTCATCCTTTTCTTAAAGCCACTTCTTAAAGCGGTGTGTAGGAATTTCTCCCATCTAACATTGAAATCATATATTGCATTCAAACGGATAGCACACTCTAGCGCCTCACTAATTCAAACGCGTATTGCAACAACGGTAGCCGCTCTGTACCAAAAAGCTATGATAACATTGATGAAACCATGTCATCTGATATTTCATGTAGTATTCATTCAAGCTCCTACACAGACACACGCGACGCGAGTTGACAAACCCCCTCCTCACCATGCTGGCTGTGTTTACAATGTAGGACTGTTGGGGCGGGTGTAAATCGAAACGAACCAATCACGTCTTGTCTTTTGACAACTGACAAGTGGCTCAACCTCACACACCTCATCCCTCTCCTTGCAACACTGCACCACAAACAGCGGCTAACAGCTGTTAGCGGCCAGTGCCACTGTTAGCCGCTGTTAGCAGCGCTGGTCTAATAGAAATCTATTAGCACAAGTGGAGCCCTTTAATTTGGGTTGTGGTCCAAAAGTGGGTCATGGATCCATTCTGAATGGAATGCAAGTGATTTTGAAGTACAGTAAATTTCCAGCATAGAACTTTTATTCTGAAGTACTGTTTTCTGCTGAAGAGAGAGTGGCAGCTACTTGAGAGAGATAGCAAACTAGTTCTATGACATGGCCAAACGCAAGAATGGTACTGGTTGTATTAAACTGTTTGACCTTGAACAAATGACTAAAGAGAAATCTGGACCCCATGGCTGGACCAGTTAGGAACCACTGCTCTAATGGACTCAGGGCTGTCTTCCTAAATGCCTGAAAAACCCACAGATAACAAGGCAGCACACACCACTGTATGCAAAGGGGGACCCAAAAAGAAATCCCACCGCATGAGCGGTGAGGAGGATCACAAATAAAGACAACTTTCTGGCTTGGTTGGGTGGACTCCTGTGGGACGCTGAAGTACCAAGCGCCGACGAGATCATTGTCATCATCTACAAACAAAGCTTTTGTGTCAGTAGGGATAACTGGTGGTGGTGGCAAAAGGATAGCAGACAGTGGTGTGTGCTGCCATATAAACTTTGGGGTCTGCTCATATTCAAATAGGCACGTCCTGATTTTTGGCAAATGCATACTTGTAATTGGAGGAGAGTACTATCCATATTATCCAGTAGAGGGCTTCACCTGTGTGAGACAGAACCATGAGCCACACTGTTCTGCTTGGTGACATATTCCTTCAGTAGGCTGAACACTGGCACTGTACTGCGGTTCATTTTGACGGCACTGTTTACTGCCTTTTGAGAAACTTTTGTTCAAACCTACTGTGCCCAGCCTTGGGCTGAAAGCTACTGACAGTGTAAAGAAGTCAGATAGAAATATGAGATGAACTTAGTCATTGTTGGTATTGCTTGTTTCAAATAGTTTGTTGGCAATAACAAGCATCTAGAATAACTCTTATCCTTTCAAATGCACCTACAGACAGTTGAGTTTTAAAAAGGAAGAGGCAATCTTTGTTACTCCGTCCTGACTTGGGGCACAGCACATCATTAGAAATACTGAATACTGATTGTGGTTTCTGCACAAATACACAGGTAATCACTTATGTTGACTCTGGAGAATTATTCGATCAGGGAATGAAATTAACTGAAAGTAGTGTCAACAATAAAGTCCCCTCAAGCCTGTGACCTTGACTGAATTCATGCTCCCACTCTCTATCTCTGTATTCTGGTTGATTTGGCTTGTGATTCCCCACTCTGATTAAAGCTTGTCAGGAGTGGCCACCACAAATTAACATGCACTCCTTCATTTATTCCTCCTTTCATCAGTTGCGGGTAGAGAGGAAGCAAAGGGCCTCAGGGAGGGTGGAGGGGGTGAGTGAAAGAGGCAAGTTAGAGCGCAAAGTGGAAGAGAGGGGTGCACGAAGCAAACAGTAAAGCAGAGAGCTACCGTGGCCTTGAGGGAAATGGAGGGATGGGGCTGGGGGTTGGAGGAGGTGTGAAAAGAAGATGCTGGCATGAGGAACAGCGAAAGATGATAAGAGCCCCAGGGGTAAAGAGAATTGAGGCATAAGAGAGCTTGTGGGGGAGGGGGAGGGGGCTTTTGTTTGAAGCAAACTTCATATCCACTTGATCCGCTTCTGAATTTTGATCAGAACTTGTTAGATGTCTGCAACTGCCCCCATTCCCTTTTCTCCTTGTTTGGTTCCACTCTCCTTTTCTCCTTGTCATTTCTTCGCCAGTGCTCCTTTGTTTCTTCTGGACACAATGGGACTGTGCTGAGAGTCAGACAAAAAGGATGGCACAGAGAGAGTGGTCAAATGAGAAGAGATTTGAACTTGAAACTGTGCTCAAGATAATGAAAAAAGCCATTTTACCTCTTTTAATGTTGAATACAAAGGTGGATATCGTCACTCAAGTATCAACATAAACCTTCCCTACACCCAACGGGACATTACATTTTAAAGTGTAAGAATATGGCTGTAATGGAAACTTTATCAAAGTCTTGAAAAACAGAAACAGAAATAGTTTAATTTTCTATTTACAATAACTGGATTCTCGGAGAGTGGAGACTTCCACCAATTACACCAAATGCCTATCTAACAATGCTGAATGTACAATAAATGAGAACATTAACTGCTATAGTTGAGGTCCCCACTTGCTAGCTAATTGACACTGCTCTGCACTGCGCACGACACGCGCTGGTAATGCACTGGAGAGTTGTGCTCATGGAACTGTGCCTACAGTATATAACAGTACTGTTCTCTCTCTCAGCACTGGTGCCTTTGCTAGCACTGTTAGGCTGTTAGCACCACATTGTTGCAGAACTGTAACCCCCAACTGCCCAGACGACGATGAGCGAACCCCCATTAACGCTATTAGCTCTGTCAGCACTGTTGTCATTGTTAGCACTACACTGCTAGCTGCCACCATTTCAGCTCAGCCACCTCCATGTTTGCTTTCAACATCCAAAATGAGATCCCTGTTGAGTCCCAGCCCAGACTAAAGCCCCTTTTACACTGCCAGATTTCCCGCGAATGTTGGGCCATTTTGCCAGCAAGCTGCGAGCATTTAGACACACAGAGCCGGATTGGCAGGTTGATCCGAGGTGCCCAATTTTCCTCCGCGTAGGGGTAAACATATTGGCGGAACCTTTTCGGTTTTAAAAGAACGAGGCGGCCTTCCGCCACGGGAGGGGCTGTTGATGACTTGTGGGAGAAGCTGTTGATGACGCCGCACGTGCGACCCACTGGCGGTGGATAAACAGGAAATAGCTGATGGTAGGAATGAGCAGCTAGTAGCAAGAGGGAAACACAAACCTGACAGACACTGTAAAGATGAGCAACTGGGGAGACAAGGAATTCCGCGCCCTCCTTGCCCTCGCAAACGAAGAGGCCATTAACCTCCAGATGACGGGGACGGTGAAGGACGGGCCAACTCATAAGAGAACTGCCGAAGGACTGACAGCCGCGGCTTCCCTCCCACATCACTGTTTACGTCACACGCTGAGCTACACGTTTTGTTACTTGCTCACGCCCCCCATTGCCCCGAAAAAGGCACATTCTGTATGAGCAAAAGTAGCTAGGCAGCATTTTGCTGCACTCCCCGATTTTGTTTCTATACTGCCAATGCTGAAAGAAGACTGATTGGGCTTTCCTGCAAATTTGCACAATTCCTATTTAAGAAGGGCTTAAGAATGTCATACATTGCAAAATGAGAAATAATTTGTGTATCTGCCCAGTGATTTGGATCCACTCTAAAATCCAATGGATTCTTCGCTGGCTGCACCCTTCCAGCAAGTTTCATGAAAACTGGCTCAGTAGTTTTTCCATAATTGTGCTGACAAATATGTGAGAAGGATAATAAACATCAATTTTAATTTCATAAACTTAAAATGACCTCACCTTGAGGGCTAATTAGCTCCTCCTGGAGCTGTCAAGTGCATCTCACAGTCTTCATCTGTGAATGGAGTTTGCTCAGCTTTCATTCATTAATATTATTACTTGGGTTTTAAGGTTAAAATGATTAATATCTCGCTCATTAATTACTGTACTTTAATGTTTTTTGCAGCGTTTGTTGTGAATACAATACGTTTTTCTCTCTGTGCCTTTCTTGTACACCTTTATCACAACACAGGGAGAGAGGTCCTTGGTTTTCAGAGGGTTTCTTTGTGATAGACAGGATCAAAACAAGATAAACCACAGACAGGTGGAAGTGCAGTACTTCATGTGAAAGATCATGAAAGATTGAGCACTTGTTCACCAGAAAATAAACCTCTTTCAGCAAACCTCACAACAGGTGCCACTTGACAAGATGTGCAAGTAAACCTGCTAGAGAGATGTCAACTTTTGGAAACTTTAGAACAGATGTATCAATTATCAGACCTCACAATAAAAATATAGTGCTGTGGTCTCTGCCTTTGAGATAACAAGGACGCTCCATATCCAACACTGACAAGTCACAGCACTTTTTAGGAAGAGACGTGAGTGACACTGGCTTTAACCGCGTGTCCTTCACCACATTTTACCTTCCATGTCTGTCATGTCGATGTAAAGTTGGGGTGGAAAGCACACACACACACACACACACACACACACACACACACACACACACACACACACACACACACACAGGGATCTGAAACTCTCCCTGTCTTTGTTTCTTCCTCACTTTTGTACTTTCTTATGATCCAAGGACATCCCGGAGTTGAGAAGCGAGTGGTAAATAAAGCAGAGATAGTTACATGATTAGTCTTCCGTGCCAGAGAGAGTTTAAGTTTAACTAAAGCCACTCTTCTTCCTCTCTGTTCTGGCTCCTTCACTCCTGCTCTCCATATTCTCTCCCCCCATCCTTCCCAACAACTTGGCTGTCCCCTGGCTGAACCACTTCTGTTTAATATGAGTTCATGTGTGTGTGTGTGTGTGTGTGTGTGTGTGTGTGTGTGTGTGTGAATGAGTGTGTGCATGCGTGTGAGTGTGTGTGTGAGAGAAAAAGAGAAAGAGAGCAGTGTGTGTGTACATGCTAAGCCATCAATCGATTCTCAGAGTGTAGCTGAGGCTACTGCTTTAACTCAGCAGCCTTACAAAGTTGCTTTACTTCAAACATCAGTCAGTGCGCTGACTGGGAAATACTAGTATCTACAGTTTTATTTATTTATTTTCTTGGGAAGGAGAGAAAGACAGTTTATTAGAAGTGATGAAAAAGACCATGTATTCAGTGTAGAGTGTCCAGAAAACAACTACTGTAGTTGTCCACATATTCTATATATCGTCCCTGCACACTAAACTGAAACATACTTTGCATAACTGTAATTATTAGCAATTATTTTAAACCTAATATTAGCTTTATGGCTCTTGTAACCTGCATAGGGTTCCCAGAGTATACTCAAACATATTAGAACGAGTATCTAGGTCTGTAGGAAGGGGTTGAAGGAGAGAACGGCAGACACAATAAGCAGCTGGAGTCATGGGGTATTTTTCACTTTAAATACGTTAAGACTTGGGCAGAAACAAAAAATAAAAGTCCCTTCTTTAATCCGGTGTTCTAGTGTCATCAAACTGGTGGATATGGTCCTGATACATTCAGTACAACAATGTTTTTTTTAACAGTGCTTCACAGACTGAACGCATGACATAATCTCCTGAAACTGGTTACTTAACACAACTAATTTGCAATGAGAGAAAATGTCTCTGAGTGCAAAAGAGCTCAGGATTTCTGTTTTCTATTGATTTAGTTCAACTTTGTCCCTTAGTCATAGTCAGTTCAGCTAGCGTCATTCAGATGGAGTAGTGTCAAATCAGTTTCTGTGCGTTCCTCAGGTTTGTTAATGGCTAAAGTATACTTGCTGCACGAAATGAGTGCACATGCACTTTTCGTGCACGTTTGGCTGCCACGCCTATTTTGCAGTCGTTTGGCGCGTAGACCGCACACTTTAGTGTGTAGCGTGATGCGTACGCGAGATGCAATATTGGCATGAACACTAGAGGCGCTTGTGCGAAGTATACCTAGACACTGTGAACGTGAGGTCGGAGGTCATCACAGTGGCATTGAAAGCACTGACAGACATGCGGAATTATTCCCTGTGCTTTTCCTCATCGATTGCTCGCGTGGGTAAAACAAGGGAAACAAACTCCCATGTGATTGGTTAAGGGGCCGCACATACCATCTCTGATGGCGGCGGAGACGACGTCTTTTCCACTGCCGAGATCTTAACAGCAATAAAATTATGATATCCTCTTCATTGAGAGTGTCCATGTTTGTCTTTATCCGGAAATATACTGTCACCACCTTCTTCGTTTTTCACGACCTCTGTGTCTGAGTGCTGCAGTCTGCCCCTAGCGGAGACCACCAGTATCAGGCGTTTTGGCTGCATCAATGAACGTCCGTGCTGCAGCAAGTATACACACCTCAAACCTCAACCTCAAAAGCTAGCCCGTGTAAAAACAAGGTTATTCCTCTTTTGAGTCAGGAAATCCAAATCCTTTATGGCCATAATGAATATTACATCAACATTCTCTTCTGTAACACAATCGTGATTAAATGAATGATTTATTATTATTATCATTATTATTATTTAAACTGCACAACATCTCTTGTGTGGAATATTTTACCCCTTTTTACACAAATCATGAATTATGATTATTAACAATTTAACCATGACATTGTTGTGTTTCCTTTACAACCATGAACAGCACAATATCATATATACTGCATATCTTTCATTCTTATATTCAAGGTCATGTTTAAGTGCACATATCCAGTCGTCCTCCAAACACATTTCATATTGTCATTAGCACCACAGGGCATAACAGGGCAGCCACACCGCAAATGTACTTTTGCATCCAATCAAAAGAACCGAGCTGACGACTTGTATTTAATCTTTTCTGTCAGGTTATTAATGCAGAAATATGTGGCTTTAACAAGAGCTTTAACACATAATATCACAGCAGTATATATAATGTGAAGGTCACACATCAGCAAGGAAAATAGAAGCCTTCTGTTGCACCTCGTTTCAAGAGACAACAGTTGCCGTGCTAGCCCAACTCTCAAACTGAATGCATCAGTGGACAAGATATTCTGTGTTCTTTTTGTTTTTTCTCGCATACCTCCATAGAAAATGGCGGACATATTGATTTATTGATTGATTGGGGACCACATTTTGCATCAGCAAAACTGTATCAAGAAATGTGTTTACAAACTCTCTCTCAACTCATGCAGTAAAGCTCAAGTCTTACATATCAAGTCGTATTCTCAGTACTTCCCAAACACATGGATTTTTTCTGAAAACGTACTTTTTAAAACTGAAAGAGAAACTTGTCTTTGCTCTCTTCAAAGACAGACTCCAACGCGAGGGTATTTTTAGCAATAATGCATGTGTTTTGGAAGTTCTGAGCATGCGACTGGATAAATAAGAAATGCATAATACTGCACAAGTTATGTGAGAGCTTGCAAACAAATGTTTTGATGTAGTTTTGCTGTTGTTAAATGTGGTCCCTAATCAATCAGTAAATTAAAATGTAGTAAGTATTTCTTTAAGAAATATGGCATTCTTAATACATCACGATAAAATCATATATGACATATTTTCCTTCAGATGTAATTAAGTTTCAATTAAAATATCCCCACCCTAGGTCTGCAGTGGCCCAGTGCACTCTGTTGTAAACACTGTAGCTGTGTTACTGTGTCCACTTATCTATAAATAAGACCCAGTTTTTAATAAAAAAAAAGTTCCTGGAAGTAAGCCATGATTAAGTTTAATTAGAAGCACTAATAACTCCTGGGGGCTTTATAATTAATGTTTATCTCAGGCATCCTCAATCTCATAAGAAATAACTCAGTTTAAACAAAAACTCTATATGGAACTTAGTGAACTTATTTTTAAATGGAAACAGAGGCCGTTAGATTAGTTAATCGTTGGGGAAATATATGTAATCTCCCTACACCTCTTATTTCATGCAGTCTTGCTCTCTTTCTCTCCCCTCTTAATGTTGACCAACTTTTATCTAAAGACAAATAAAATGTTGTTTGTGGTAAAGCAATCCTTTTAATCAACAGTGTAGATGTAGGGTCTAATGTGCTTTTCCATAGCATTAACCTCTTAGAGCCGCGTTGTTTTCCAGCACACAAACACAACACAAAGTCAAAAAGAGAGAAACTATGAAAATGAAATAGATAAACAAACCGGCGACTGTATTTGCAGTGTAATGCGATCTAAATCAATGCTTCCTCACACTGCAGTGTAACTGAAATCAATGCATTCTTATTAAGTATTAAAGCGTTCACCACACATGCTCTCTCCACAGTGAGTTTGCCAAAGCCCTCGAGCATAATATAGAATGCAAGGCAACATCCTGTCGATTTGCAGTTATGCGTTGTTCGATTCCATTGGTCATAATTTACTACATTATTAGAAACATGAAATATTGATACCACCTTGACAAACCCGGGGGGCTTCCAGAAGTTTAGGGGACCACTTTGTCATTATTTGAGACAAAATTACTTTTTCATTGCGGTCGTGTATCTTCTTTTATAGATTCAATATATTTTAATATTTCAGTAAATGATGCTTTACTTTTAATACCCCTCGGGATTTAGTTAGTAAAAGCTGTTTTCTCCGGGACTTTTGGTTTTCATTATATTACATTCAATCACAGGCAATGCAATGCACCTGACTTGCATTTCCATATGGCAAAGACAGGAGTCTTTCTTCAGCTTCCAGACAGTGTCAGATGTTTGACCGGACCCTGTGGCAGACCTAAATCCACAGGCGGACATTTGATTTCCGTGAGCAGGCTTAATGTAAGCATAATAGACAGCACCAGCATGTCAATCAATCAATCAATTTCATTTATAAAGCCCATTATCACAAATCACAATTTGCCTCACAGGACTTTACAGCATACAGGGCTTTGCATGTGAGTGTATTGATCAGGCTGATCATACAATTAAAAGCACATCCATCCTATCTATGAGGATATGCATGGCACACAGTGTCATAGGCTGTATTTGATTTCCATTAGGCTACAGCTATTTTCTTGGGGGCTGCTTAGATGTGGATGCAATTTCAGACCAGCAGAGCGATACAAGAAAGCTAAGCACGGCATTAACGGAGGGCTTACCCTGGACCCCTGCTGGTTGTTTTATTTTTAATAAATAAGCTCAATTTTGATGCTTTTCTATTGCACTTTGGCACCTTATTTAAATGCAAAGTAGGCTGCATGTCTTAATCATTAAAAAAATGTAAATGTGTACTTCAAAAACTGTTGTTCAGGCTACTTTCCAGATTAATTATGAATTTTGATGTAAATAAATATGTACGCTTTGGCATTTTGCCTCTACAGTGACTTGTGTCATTTAGTGCTGACCACCAGACTCTGCTCCAACTCATTCCTTGCTGCTTGCACATGCCAAGGGAAGAGAATGAGAGAAAGACGCTGTGCAGCTGCTATAGGAGCTACTGACTGAGTTTACTCAGAATAGAAAGTCACTAAAGGGGTTGGAGAAGCCACCTAGTCTGTGTGTGTGTGTGTGTGTGTGTGTGTGTGTGTGTGTGTGTGTGTGTGTGTGTGTGTGTGTGTGTATAGTTGATGTCAGGTACTTCTGTGTGAGTTGGGGGGGCAGGGATAGCAACGTTTGTCACACAAGAATCAGTGGTTGTATGAGCTCATTATTCATATTAATAGTAAATATTTTTGTAGTGGACAAAGACCTTTATGAGCTATGGGTAATGACCGAAAGAATGTGGTTGCAGACACAAGAAGCTGAAATGAGTTTCCTCAGAAGGGTGTCTGGGCTCAGCCTTAGAGATAGGGTAAGGAGCTTAGACATTGGGAGGGAGCTCAGAGTAGAGCTGCTGCTCCTTCACATCGAAAGGGGTCAGTTTAGGTGGTTTGGGCATCTGATCAGGATGCCTCCTGGGCACCTCCCATTAGAGGTGTTCTGGGCACGTCAAACTAGTAGGAGGCCCTGGGGCAGATCCACAACATGCTGAGGGAATCACATATCTCGTCTGGCCTGGGAACACCTTGGGGTCCCCCAGGAGGAGCTGAAAAGTGTTGCTTCAGAGAGGGGCATCCGGAGTACTTTGCTCAACCTGTTGCCCCCATATCCTTGGATAAGCAGTTGAAAATGGATGGATGGATGGATGGACAGCCAGACCTGTGGCTACAGCCCAATTGGTCCTAAACACACCCCGTTTTGTCTGCCCAGTGCCCTTACTGGTATGCGGCTGTATTCTCGGAACCCATCGGCTGTATTCGGCGTCTGACTTCCGGCAGATGGCGATACAGCCTCTGGGGGCAGACCCCTGATATTTTGGCTTTCCAGTTTGGTTTGAGCAGAGGAGGCGAATTTCCATTTCCGACTTCCGTTTATGTATAAGTAAATATGCTGAACCATTGCAATGTATTCAGAGTTTGCAGTGATGCCAATTATGTTCCGCCTCGTTAGTTCACCGCACGGACCATTTAACCTGGCAACAACTGCAGCCGGCTCAAACGTGATTGGTCAATATAACGCGGACTACAAACAGCCTACAACCAGAAACCAGGACTCTTCCGCTCTTCTTCCGGAGGCAAGATCTCCGGGGTTTGCCTACAGACTCTACATTCACTGAATGTACAGTAGAGTCTGTATATAGAGACTAATGTGGCTGTGGCTCAGAAGTAGAGCAGGTCGTCCACCAATCAGAAGATGAGTGGTTCGATCCCCGGCTCCTCCCATTTGCATGTTGAAGTATCCTTGAGCAAGATACTGAACCCCAAATTGCTCCTGATGATGCTTCCATCAGTGTGTGAGTTAAAAGACTGAGTAGCAGGTGGCACCTTGCATGGTAGCCTCGGCCACCAGTGAGTGAATGTGTGTTTGAATGGGTGAATGAGACTCATAGTGAGTGGTCGGATGACTAGAACGGCGCTATACAAATGCAGGTCCATTTACCTCTGCTTCTTTTGTTTAAGTCTGTTTTGAATGAAAGGATCTGTAGTGGACAATGGAGGATATGGCAGTTTTGTGGACGAGGCCAGGCCCCTCAGACCCACTCATCCCAACTTGTGCCACTAATGAAACATGTTTCCTTGTCCTAAATAATTCCTGTTCCACAAGATTAATTTTGTATGCCACGCTAGAGGTTTATTGGCCTGCCCTGTGTCTGCCATTATTATTTTATTAGTGTCTTTGTCTGCACACGCATGTGGACATGGCAATGTCTGTGAGCATGCAGCTAAAACGTCTCCTGGTTAGAACTGTTCATTATCCAGGAGGTTATTACCAGGAGCCAAATTATCCTCAGAGGTTTCTGACTCTCCAAAGCAAATGGACCAGGTGATTAAAACCAGTAAAAACATAGAATAAAGTAGTTTCACATTATAAGTCAGTGTTTCTGATTCCCAGATGGGCCGTTAGCCCAGCACCTGCTCACATGTGCTCATGTCTTTCCTCTGATAACTTAAATTCCAGATAATCAGGAGGCTCTTTCCGAGAGCCAAATTATTCTACCAAAATTTTCCTTTCCAAACCAAACAGGCCCAGTGATTTTAACTGGTAAAAACAGTGAATAAAGCAGATTCTTGTCACAGAACTAACTATGCTGGCTATTGTAAAGTGACTTATTGCCTTCATATGAAGGTAACTAGTAATATGTAATATATTACATTTTGAGAGTAACTTGCCCAACACTGATTCTGGAGTAATGTAGAAACATGCCAGTGCAACATTGCAATCTCTGGACTCTACTCTGGACCCACTCCCTAGATATGATTATATAATTCTTACATTCAGGTTACACTACACTAGGGAAACATACTTCTTATGTTATATTCCATTACTGCCAATATCCCCCCTGAATCCTACACACTGAGCCTTAAAGTGTTCATTGAATGAATGAATGAATGAATGAATGAATGAATGAATGAATGAATGAATAGTACCATTCTTTTTCTATAGTTAAGTGGTGCCTCCAATATTTTCACTACCCTGATAAGACAAAGCAACATCTCCAGCCTGAGCTGCACCATCATGTGTCTCCTAAGTTCAGGGCACTTGAGGTCTTGTCTCATGGACTTACATTCAATGTTTCAATATTGTGTGCGTTAGTGTGGTGGCAGCCATAGCAACTTTGTGGCTGCATAATCGAGGATAGTTCAAGGTGTAGTTTCTCCAGTCCATCATGGCTAACCTTTGGCTTGTTTGAAAGTTTCTCTTCAGGGAAGAATTTCAACAGCGAAGAGAAATGTCTCTCCTAAACTTCCAATGTTCAAGTTGTAGCTTGAATTTCTATTGGATGATTATTCCCAACTTTTGACTCAAATTATCCAAAGATTTAAATTATTTTGTTTGTTTAAAATTTGAGGTTTTCACAATTGATTCAAAATCAAGACTCTATTGGGGATTTATTGTAGCAGCATCGACTAACCCACAAAGACTAAAACTATGGAATTTGGGGGTTTTGTTTTTGTTCCTTTGCAGCTAAGTTACCCATAGCTTGTCATTTCATAGCAGAAATGCTGGCAGAATTATGTCAGGTTATTTAAAGTTCTGCCTGTCTACTTTATGGTCTAACTTTAACATATAATGCGATAAGAAACTGCTTTTGAATTCAACTTGCTTCTTTCCCTGAGTTTATCAAACACCTCTGCTGACAGTGATGGATTGTGTTTGTTTCAGGATCTCACTTCCAGATTTACAAAGATAGAATCTTTTGTGTTTGTTTACAACCATCTGCCTCGAAAAAGCTTATGAAGGTCCATCAGCGTCCTCGCTTCCTTAGAACCCAGTGGATTTGATTAAATTAAACCAACCTTAAACAACCAACTCAGCTCTAATCATTTTGTATGTGAATTGATCGATTGAATTTAGTTGACAAGTTGCCCCATCCATCATTGCCATGTTGCATGTTCCCTAAATGACTCACTCATTACATTAATCAGTACATAAATGTTATGTTCTCAAATTCTCAAATTAGCATTACTTCCTATAATGTGATCATAAAATGTTACTTTGTAATTTCAATGCTTAGAAGTGTGGTTTATGTAGCATGTGTCATAATTTGTTTGTGTCTGTTAATGGCTATACCGACTTGACTTTTGCCACAGTGTGCCTGTTCTTCCATATTCTTCCACATTAACTTCTCAGGTAAAATACAAAGTCACTGTCAATGGCATTTACCCATGGAAACTAAGGATTAAGAACAATGATCCAGCCTTGAGGAATTTCAGGTGCAATGAAAAAAAAAATCACACTTGCAGGAATACAGTGTTGTGTATTGTGAATAAACACTTCCTAGAGAAGCACAGTGAAATGCATCAGAGTGTAAAAGATTCAATTATGTATCTACCTGCATGCAAATGGACCAGGAAATGAATGCAGGTACACACACACCCACAGAAGCACACATGCCCATACAAAGTGCACACACACGCACATAGACCGGAAACGTTTCCTCTCAAGTTATCTCTGGTTAAATGCCTTTCACACACATCTACACACAGCCAGATGGGTTTTTAGGTCATTGCTGTGCCTGCAGCAGAGCCAAGAAATGATGTCATCTCAACCTGTTGCAATGTTGTCTCCTGGCATTCCTGGAAAAAAAAAAAACAACCTGTTGACTGACCTTTACCATGAATGTCCACTGAACAGTGAAGTTCACAGGCAGGATGATTCCCTGTTAGTTTGAAAGAGAGCTGATGATCAACGCTAAAAAAATGAGTTGCCAGTTACTTTATTTAAATGGAGTAAAACATGAGCCATAGAAAAACATACTTTTGAAATTACTCCAAAGACAACAATTCTTTTTTTTCTTTGCAGTTTCTGTATATTTGTATAAACGATTGTAAAGTGAGCAGAGCTGTTGGTCTAAAAACATGGTCTAAGTCTTTCTGAGACCATTACAAGATCAGGAACAACTGGAGGACCTTCAAAGTCAGAACTCTTTCTCTACCTTGTGCATTTTGTTCTTTAAAGCCACATTTTATTATGATTTGATTGACAGCCCTGACAATGTAAAGGCAACTGTTTTAATTGTTGCTATTTTTCTTTGCTGGGTTTCATTGCCACATAATAAGGAACAGTACGTTCTATTGTACTGTACTAGAGAGTCAATGATTCACACAGATGAAGGGTTAGGCTGGAAAGTTGCTGAAAACTGCTTTGTAGTTTGACAAGGTTGATTTAGACTTCATATAACTGTGTGTCAGTATGAGTAGGGTTAGAGATAGTAGAGATGAAGATAAGGAAGTGTTTTTACAATGATAGACAATAAGATGGAGGACAAGAGGGTTTACATATGAGTGAAACTTCTGTCTGGGACCTTAATGTGGGTTTCCCAATCGTTCACTTTCAATGTGTAAAGGTCTACTTAATTTATAAGTCTGACTGTCAGCTTTTCTAATGCCGCAAGATGACCAAGCTGACTAAACCAGGAACTGACTGAGGGAGTATCGGAGGCCTTCCATTCACACATAATTAGTTTGCGTCCCAGCGTGAGCACAGTCTGAATCAACTCTGCATCCGTGGAACTAAGATCTCTAAGAGATCAGTCTGGGCGCTAATTCTGTATCCAGAATTTCTGTATAAATGTTATATTATCTTATTACACAGCTCTATTAAATGCTGTATTCTGATTGGTCAGTCGCGGCATTCAGCGGTCTGATATTACTGTGTAATGACCGTTGCTATTAGCAACGGTCATTACACAGTTGCTATGTAGCCCAGCGTTGCTAGGGATGCTGTCCTGCGACAGTGCAGCTGTCAAACAACTTCCAAGGGAAAAAACAAACAGAAGTGGCTGATTTTAACATTTCTTTTAACTTATCTGGAGAGTAGCTACAAGGATTTTGAGGAATGGGATGCCACTAAAGAATAAGAACACGGACTTTCTCTGCCAAAAACAAAAGAACACGGGTTTGAATACACACTCGGCAGTCATGCTTAATGACATTTTACGCGAGTTTTATGCCTCGGTTCAGTCCACTAAGCCTGGGTGAGTACAAAACTTTCACCAAAAGTTGTCGAATCTGGTCGGTTTTAATGCACTTCGCAGAGGCGGACAACATTATTTATTTAACTGATAATTAGCCGTGTAGTAAGCAGGATAATGTATAATGAGCCGGTGAACACTGAGAAAATAACTCCCTTCAGGGGAATAGAACGTTCTATTCCCCTGAAGGGAGTTATTTTCTCAGTGTTCACCGGCTCATTATACATTATCCCTTACATAATATATGCACCACACTCACCACACAACTTTTCAACATTTTGTTTACATTGATTTGCTGAGGACACAGTAGCAAGGAATTATATTAATATGAAGCAGTACGTAATTTGTCTAGCTAACTAACTTATTGTATCTGGATTACTTTTTTCAACCACATGACAGTCATCAGGAGACAATGCAACAGTTTTTGAACCTGTCGCTTGATGAATCTTAAATATAAAACATAATAATACATCTTAAAATTGGCAGAGGTATAGTATTGTATTATGTTTATCTTCTCCAGGTGTAAACATAGAGGGGATCATGCATTTGGTTGTGTGTGTGAGTGTTCGTATCTGTCTGTTCTGTCTGCTAATCTCACAAACTACTGGACCAATCAGCCTAATGTTTTGTGTGCAGCTTTATGGCTGTATGCTCAAGGAACCCTTGTGGTTGTGGTGATTCACATTCTCATTGAAAAACCTGTTGTTATTGACCGTTGACTCCTCACTCCTCTTTACCAGCCATTAAAGGCTTCAAGTCCACAAAAAATATTCTAGCAAAGCATAGAGCAAAAGATATTTCCGTAAGTCGTCTTGGCTCAAAGCCAAAAAGAAGAAGTCTTACCATCTGTTACAGGCCACATCATGACACCCATAGCAAACTTTGGTCTCATTTGGAACTGCAGCATCTGTTGATTAACTCCAAACCCTATATGACCCAATAAACTTATACATGATATGAGCTGATAAAAAAAAAGTTATCTTTGCTGCCATCTTGACTGTAAACTGGGTGGAACAATCCCACCAGGTGGGGCCTCATTGTCGAGAGTGACTGCAGTCAGCTCTGGCAGCCGCCTTGCAGAGATCTTCACTCTACTGAGCACATTTTTGTAGTTTTATTATTTAATTATAAATTGATATTAATTAAAGATTTAGCAAATATTTTTTATTACTGCAGGCATTTTTTATTTTTGAGTTTTTGGAGCAAAAAAACACCACTATTGGAGTCCAAAGGCAATGCACCTCCAGCTAATCTTCCTTGAACTTTTGTAACTTTTAAAAAAGAAACTTTTTACGACCTGTTATTACCTGTTACCCTGCTGTCTCCCGTTGGCATGGTAACAGAACTGAGCCTCTTTATTAAGGCATAAAAGACACTTTTTTTCACTGATCAATCTTTAATTGGGTTTGAAAAATAGTAATTAGAGGGAATGCAGTGTGATGTAATTAAAATAGATTTAGAACACATAAAATATTAATACAACAGCATGCTTGAAATGAGACCAAATTATAAGTTATTGTGTGGAGAAATGAGCCTGATTCTCACTGAAAAATGTTAAAAAGGGATTTAGGAAAAGCTTCTGTTCCTCCTTTGCCGCATTTGTGCTCTACACCTCTTTTATCTATTTTATGATTTTAATGCGGTACATAAATGAAGTTTATTATCAGCCGTCCTTCAGTTGATGAGGGACTATTACTTTAGTGCTGAGTTGTCAGCCTGAACGGAAACAGGCTGATCTAGAGGTGAACTGACCTCATTCATCGGAGGGAGGGGGCTGCACCTGCTGACCCCGAGTCTGAGACAATGCAGGGAAGCCCTCAGGCAGCGACCTTTGACCTTTTTATTGATTCTATCACATGTCACTTGTAACAGAGATTTGATTGCTAGGAAATTGCATTTCTGCAGCCAGCAGGGTAGAGATCAGGGTGTAGTGTAGAGGGGGAGAAAAAGGCAATGAGGCAGCGTGACAAAAGAGCTTACAAGATACAGGATAACTCTGTAGCTTGACGGACTTGGTGGCAGGCACTCTGAAAAATAACGCTGTGATAACGCTGTTAATGGTGTTCTACACCAGGAATCAAGGACAAGTGTTCGGTAAACACAGCGTAGCAAGAGCAAAAATCTGTGGGTTTTCTTTTCAGTATGTGAAAAAGGCCACGGCTTCTGAAAGCACGACATTCTCTGTTCAAGTAGGGAGCGCACTGTAAAAACTTAGTCACTGATTACTTAAAACATGAATCATACTTCATGCTTTTATGAATCATGCTACAAGTTTCAATCATAGGCAACCAACCATTGTTAATCGACAAAAATTCAAACACGATTGTTTCCAAACTAAATTCCATAGTTGCTAAATTTTCAGTTTTCAGCACATAACAGTTTATTCTCCAGCACAGAGCCTGACTGTAGACGTGTGTGTGCTCACAGAGAGATCCAAGGAGGCACACACTATAAATCATGTGCTGAAATAGAAACATGAACAACCCCCAAACACCTACATGAACGCACACACACACACTCACATACATCAAACAGAGAGACCTCCTCCATGAGTGTCCCCTGAGTTTAATTTTGGTGGGAGTTTTTTTTTTTATGGACATTTGTGGAGGAATCTGTGTTGTAGGTGGCGCTGAGGCAGGAGGGTGGAGGAGATGAAAACACAGAAATGTTAAAATAGAGAGATGGATTCTGACGGAATGATGGAGGCAGCTAGAAATAAAGGAGGTTGTTCAAAGAAAGAGGAAAAGGGTAGATAAATGGAGACAGAGGGAGAACGGGATGGATGGAACGAGATGACAAAGGGTGGTAAATGCAGAGCAGGACAGCAACACAGGAAGGAGAGAGATATAAGGAGAGATGGAGCGAGAGGGGGAGTGAGGGAGGGATGTGGGGGTGGAAGAGAGGTTGAGGAGATTTTGCAGCCTCTGCATTGCAGGGCCAAGGTCAGAAATAAATAATGAAGTAAGTGAACAAAAGAAGGAAAGAAATGAACAGAGTGACAAATGGAGGAATACAGGAAGGTGAAGCTCAACCTGCGAAACTGTATAACTTCTCTTATATGAAATCTCACTTACACATGCAAATGAGCAGCGCTGCTGAATTCTTTCTATTTGTCCTCTACTAAATACATTTTTATTTCCTGTCACTGACTCGCCAGTTTTAACTCTTTAATGTCCACACTATGAGAAAAGCAATTAAAAAAGTCCTTGCATATTTTTTTTTTATTCACGTGGGGCAATTCATTCATTCATTTTCTGTAACTGCTTATCCTGTTAGGGGTCACAGGGGTGCTGAAGCCTATTCCAGCTGACACCGGGCAAGAGACAGTGTACAACCTGGACAGGTCGGCAAAGTATCATGGGGCTTCCTGTAGCAATAATAACAAAAAAAAAAAAAATCATGTTTATTTTTATATTTTATTTTATCTTATTTATTTATTGAATTATTTATTTTACATTTTTATTGAGATATAGTGAATCAAAATGTGCTATACCATACAGTTTATCGGAACACTTTTAAGCAATCCAATTTCCACAGAAAAAAACAAAATAATAATAAAATGTTTTCACACTTTTTGTGCTCCTGATTCGACTTTAAACATTTTCAGTTCAGTTAATGAAAAACGACAATTTCATTGGTCACTTAGTCTCAAAAAAAAAAAACAAATAAAGCTGTGATGACATTTTTAGTTAACTAAAAATGTCATCACAGCTTTTGTGCTCATGATTAAACTTTTAACATTTTTAGTTAATGGGAAACTCCTTTTATTTTATTTTTTATTTTATATATTGTAGGGCTGCCCTGGGTCATTAGTCGGCAAGATTTCATTGGTTGCTAAGTCTCAGAAAAAAAAAATAAATAAATAAATCTTGTCAAAATAAATCAAAACCCATATGACTAGACCATGTGGGAATTTAATTTGAAAGAGACACAGGAAGTGTCCACGCTCAGCAGTCAGACAGTAGTTACATTAATTTCCAGGGCTGGTACCTGCGGTTATTCCACAGGCTAGTTAATAACATGTCAGGCAGGAAATCCAAAGTGTGGGATCATTTTGAGAAGGTGAAGGACGAACCCAAGGTGATATGTAAACTCATCTTCATTGGTCGACTACAAACATGACGTATCATCTGAAACATGGAAGTAGCTACATGCCCATTAGCCACTTAGCACAATCATTACTGCTTTGCCCACAGCGTCATTAACAGGCGGCTCGCTCAGTGTGTGACGTGCACTTGTAGATAAAATATAGGCCTATATTAATGAAGGTTCATTAGTACGGTTTTGTGTTTCTCTGTAATGTAGCACAGTGTTAACAATGTTACTCATACTGTTGTCAGAATCACAAAGATGACAACAAACATACAGTTCTACAATTTTTCCCACCTGTAGCTGAGCAACATATGATTTTCCCACAGTGGGTGATGTTTGCATATTGTTCTCACATCAGTGTCAGCTCCTAATAAGCAATTGATTCGAGACGGGTTAATAGTGAGCTCTTGGAAGATTAATGAGAAGCTCATTATTATCAATTATACATCAATTATAGCCCAACAATTGGTAACAGATTAGTGCGTGATTTTTCGAAATAATTAAAGTTTTGCTCATTCATTATGTGTACAATTTCAACAGCGTTTACGAAGATTCATGAAGCCGCACAAACCATCATCGATACCATAAATCACTGATGGACAAATCATGTGTTCACCAGTGGCATGATGAACTATATACTCATGTGATTGTTAGGGTTTATTAAAAGTCTTTGGATGTGTTGCAGCCCAGTAACAGTCTATGTTGGAGGTTAAGATCTGTCACTGGAGGCCCTCAACTGCTGAGAGCTTCTTGCTGCCGCTGTCCATGGTGCTGAAGAGGTTGATGAATTCCCTGATTTGACTCACATGTTTGTAGCCATGTAACTGATTCTCTAATTCTCCCTAAAGGCAGAAGTTTCTTCTTGAGTAATCTCAGCTGAGAAGCTTAGAGCGTTGGCTTGGTCAGTCATGTTTTTAGTTTGATAAAAAGGCTTAATATGAGACACAATCACACACATCTTACAGAGCGAATCACCAGGGTGAACCAGAACAAGACACATTTTGAATGACACATCATATTTAAATAATGGGTGGAGTGTGCTGTGAAGGCTAAAATGTCTACAGATTTATTGAAGTGAATTTTGCTCTTCCAGTTTGCATGTTTTCTTCCTGTTTTTTTTTTCCAGCTCTGAAGATAGTTAACTGATGTACACTAGAATCACATGAGGATATGTGGAATCAGATCATGCAGTCAGATAAACATCTCCAAAAATAAAACATGAACAGAAAACTTAAAAAGAACTTTAAATTCCAAGTTTAAAAACACCTGCCATCTGAAGGACAACTTGCTGCAAAGAGATCTGTAAATTCAGCAAATCAAATCATTATCATACGCTGAATGGCAGTGTTCTTTTTCTAACAAATTAGGGTAATGCACACTTTTTAACAGGTGAACTTATACATAGTGTTACTCTTAGGGCAACACAGTGCAGGTATATAATTATAATTACACGTAACAAGTAGAGTGAATCAAATATCTGGTTTTAAGTAGAAATTTTATTGATGCAAGAATTTTTATTCAATTTAAATATTCTTTCATCGTCACAGAAACACAGGGAGGCCACTGAGTAAACTGACTGTATGCAGTGTCAATCCAGCCACAACTTTAGTAGCGTGCTTCTAAATACATACTGAGTTAATGGTTTACCACAGAAATCAATCATGATATTGACATGTCAATTTGAAAAACATGTTTTATCTTATTTCCTATAACCATCAGTTTTAATTGCCTTTCAAAAAACAACCATTTTTTTTTTTTTAAATTTGAGATAATCCAACAAATTTCAAGATCCACACTTACAAAAACACCCTGGGCTAGAAACAAGTGACACACCACAAGGTCTTTTTTTTATATGTCAGACATTAACAAATGCTATATTTTAACACCCAATAACTATAATATACACTTTCAGATCATTTCTTTCTTTTTTTCTGTAGCCTAAATCAATAACAGAATATTTCTCTCCCTGCTAGCCTTGTGGTATATTTGAGTGTAGTTTTACTTGGGTGACAGTTCGGTGAGATTAGCTGTAAATTGGACTGACTGAAAACTCTGACATGTACACCCACAGCCCCAATATGTGCACCCTTCCTTTTTGATGCACTGAATCAATGTCCCTGACAGCACTTGCAGAACTGCGACAAAACTAAAACATGGCTCGCTGTCAACCATCTCATGCTGTCTAGTTGTCCATGTAGGGAAGGCTATAGCTATGTATTGACAAAATCCTCTGTTATCCCTTTGAATTTTCTGCCTAGGTCAGGGGTAGGCAACCCCTGGCTCCAGCTTGACAGGAAATTATATGAAAATGAACCATTATTTTATAATTATAATTATTATTAATATTTACATTTTAATTTATTGTTGTAGGCCTAAAGTAATTCTTACATTCTTCAACTGTAAAAATGTGTAGCATATACACTAATTTAAAAAAAAAAATCCATTCCAAATCCAAAAAGGGAAAAGTCTCAGGGGAAACTAAAGAATTTATTAGTGCATGGACAAACTTGTTTGCTTTCATTGGGAATACTGCAAAGTTTAAGTACCATAAATAGCCCACTGCAGACTAGCCACCTTTTGCTAAAATATATAAATGAATTCTCATTTGGAAATGTTAGTAATGTTGATCGGCTAAATTCACCTTAAAAGGCTGTGTTACCTTTATTATGAGTCTCAAATATGTTTTGCGGCTCTTGACAGATCTTTTGATAGTAAAGGTTGCTGACCCCTGGCCTTGGTGAATAACCGTGCTGCTGCCACACACACACACACACACACACACACACACACATACACACACACACACACAGAAGTACCTATGTGGAGAGAGTCAAGCAAAAAATAAAATGGCAAAAATTTAATTAAAACTTTGGAACCACAGTAAGGCTAAGCCACATATTATGACAATTGTTGGTAAAATTGCTAATAATGAAAACGCAGAGCTGAGGGAGTAAGTAATATCAGAAAATCAGAATTTCTGAGATTCAAGTGGTAAATTTTATGAGAAACAAACCATAATGCCAGAATGTCAGGTGACACAGCATAAAGCATAACAAAGTAGTTTCTGGAAGTCGTGGCGGATGGAAACGTCCTGGGGTTCCTGTCCTGTGTGAGTCAAAGAGTAGGTCCATCCATAAATTTTGGCAGGACAGGACAGCTACATAGGCCCATTTGTGTTAACTTTCAATTTGGAACTATTTTTGAACCCTAACGGGATGTCTTGATTGGATGTTCAGGCCACAGTTAAAGTGCTGTGCTTGGACCAGTTTATTTATGTGTGCATTTTGTAGCTTAATACATCCTAACACCTGAAAATAATAAATCAAAAAATAATTAGCCAGTGTTGACCGACAGGACACCGACCCCAGTCCCCTGGGTGGAAGTCCTGTGCTTGATCTATTCATCCACCGCAACTTCTCCTCTATATTGACTTTGTTGCTCTTAATATTAGATCACCTGACTTTCTGGCAGTGAATTTGTGAATGTTTTCTTGTTTTTCCACTTTAAATCTCAGAGAATATCCATGTTTAATCTCTTAAATATATCACTTTAATCAAGGAAATTATGATTTTTTTCCTAGAATATTATCCATCTCCCCTGGCTCTGTATTTTATTTATTTATTTATTTATTTATTTATTTATTTATGTATTTATTTATTTACCCACAGTGGCCTAATAAGCGGCTGCACAGGGCTAATGAATGGGAAAGGGTAACAAAAGACAGGAAGCACGTTAGAAAGAACACAACAGACACCCTGCCTCAGAAAACAAGTATGAATGCAGTAAATCAGGCTCTTGGCAAAGCCTTTCATAGTGTTTACTACATTTTCAAAAACAAAGAACCCTGTTCAGCCTTTCCTCAATCACGGCATCTGCAGATCCAAAACAGCTCTGCAGGAGGTATTCATTCAGCCCATTGTAAATTCACTACCAATGCATTACCTTGCAAATGCACAATCTGTTTGCCTTTCCTTTAGTAATTAGTGAAGCTGAGCCGCATGTTTTAACTGAAAACCTTGTGTGTGTGTGTGTGTGTGTGTGTGTGTGTGTGTGTGTGTGTGTGTGTACACTCCATATTATAAACAGTGAAAGTATGGCAATCCCTCAACTCTAGCAACCAGTCGCTGACAGCAGGTAACCAGTTTTAAAAGTGTTGAACTCTATCGTAGGGCTATATAGGCCAAGCTCCAAGTTTCAGAGAGCGGTTACTCAGGAAACCCCACCAACAAAATGAAAATATAACCTTAAAAGTCTAAAAAGTGGGAATTGGCTGCCATTGAAGCCTCTCAATGTACTGCTTCGACATTATTTTGGCAGCTTTCTGTATCTAAATTTTAGGGGGGTAGAGCAGACAGACCTTCTTCCTGACTCTGCTTTTCCGACATGCTCCACTTCACCTTTCCATTAGCATAGCACCAGTGCCACCTTCTGTTTGCCTCTCACTTTCCATTTTGGCATCAGTTTCATCCATCTTCATTCTGTCTGACAAGAGTAAGGAAGGAGTGCTTCATGCACACACATGCAAAAACACATTTCTCACCCATTCTTTATATTTAATTCCCATCGTCTCCCTCCTTCCCTCTTTCTGTCAGTCTCATTCTCTCACAAACTCCAAGCCTCTCCATGGCATCCATTTCTCCAGATGTGAGTGTAATGAGTTTGAACATGTCTTCAGCAGGAAATATGTTCTTTGTTTAATGACCCTTATTTAGAGTGACTGGCACAATATGGCATTTTATTGTGTGTGGGTCATCATTTTTTTACTTTTTTCAACTTCTGCAGCTGCATTTTGAAAATGCATTGACTTTAAAAAATCTAATTACATTAAGGTGAAACAGTGACAGAGGGTAGAACCAAAACATGCTCAGGGTATGCACTGTATAACCACATCCCTGCACCCAATTATACACACATAATTTACTTTCTAACATGTAAAACAAACAATGGGTGAGTTGTAAATGAAAGAGAACAAGCTTAAAAAAACAAGTAATAGGTTGACACAAGGAAGACAAATGTGGTTTGGAACAAAGAGGCTGGGTTAACAGAAGAAGGCACACACAAATAGGCGTAAGAGGTATGGAGAGGTCAAAAGGTTAAACAGTAGCAGCATACTTAATGGAGAAACTGATAAAAAGACATGTTGAGTCTCTGGAGTGTAGGGGATATTTTTCTTCCATAATGGATATGTCCACGTGAGAGCAAACACACACACACACACACACACACACACACACACACACACTCTTGCAGATTGAAAACTCTATTAAAAGGCATTATTAAACCATCAAAAGTCGGATCCTTCTTACAATCATCTGCCACTTAATGGAGTAAATTAATTCATCATATTTAAAGCAAGAGACAGAGACAGGGGTGGTCAGTGAGGTTTTATCTGTCTTCAGATAGGTGGGGGGTTTGAAGGTGTTGCAAAATGGGAAGAGAATGAATAAGGGAATAAGGGAGGGATAGAGAGAAAGAGAGGAAGAGAAAGAATTGGATTTTTAGAGAGATGGCAGCTAAATGAAGCCGTAGAGTGTGGTACAGATGGAGAATGGCTTCAGACACAAGGTAATTATTTCCTGGCTGGTGGAATGGAAGGAGCAAGAGCTCCTTCATTAACTGGCTGTTCATTACTGATGAATAGAGGGATGGACACACACACACACACACACACGCACATAGGCACATGCAGGCATGCATAGCCATAAGTGTGCACACACACACACACACACAGAAATGCTCACATCTTTATGCAGATGCATACATTCACAACTATTTAATCAGTCTCACAAAATTTTCTGAAATGAACACTAAGTCTGGAATGCTGATTAGGTGTGGTAGACATGAAAATCTGAAGACTGTCATTCTCTCCCTTCACTGATGAAGATGAATATCTCTTAAGGTCAGAGTTAAGGGTATATAATTAAAACAAAATTGAGTCAGGTGGGGATTTATGTCATGGCATGCTTGCTGTCTTTACTTTTTTGAGTTAGGTGAGAAATTGAGAAGAAACATGAAGCTACAGCCAGCAGCCGGCTAACTTAGCTTAGCACAGTGACTGGAAACAGGGGCTAGCCTGGCTCTGCCCAAAGGTGACAAAATTGGCCTACAAGCCACTGGTGTAAATATTTACAGTAGCACACCAGGGCCCACATGAGCCCTTGTAGGAAGGGGATTCTTTGCTGCTTGCTGTCTGTCGTGCTGATTAAAGGCTGGTTTTCAGGATGGGAGGGACACCCTCCGGTTCAATCATAGAGTCGGCTATATCAACGCACACAATTTGATGGTGGTATATTTTTTGCCTTACTCCACCGGCAGGAGAGTGGTTGGCAGTTAAGAGATCATGGCAACTTAAATCCAGCCTGCGCAGACCGAGTGGTGTTCTTATCCCGAGCCACCCAACTCCCTGCCAGATCAGCGAACCTTCTGTTGCTACTGTTGCACAGGTTAGACCCAGCTCTGCCACAGACCACCAGCCCTATGTGAATTGGAATTTGGATTTTATCTAACTTGGCGGGCCACCCAAGTAGAGGCTGAGTCTTAGGGTGCTTTCTGACCTAGAGTTTTTCTTTGGTCTGAATCAGGGACTAATTTTGCTACAAAGTTGTTGTGTTCTCACGGCAGCATTTACAAGCGGACCATATGTGCCATGATTCCATGTGGGAAAAATCCATGAAGTAAACAAAACATTGAAGAAGAGTACTCTTGCAAGATAAATGTGACACTTTCTAATGTCACAATGGAGGGACAGCTACGCAGGTTGATTTTAGCGCTGCTCATCGTGGACTACATTGCTGTCATTGTTCATTTTAGGTAAACCATACAGTTTGAAAACGAGGCGCGGCTCCAACTAGAAAACAATGTTTTGATGCATTGGATGTGCTGAATGTGTTGGAACATGTTCTCACCACAAATGAACCGCACCAGAGTTCGTTTGTAACAAGACTGAAACCCTCATGTAGCGGTGGTCTCGGTTGTTTTGGTGCACACCTGAGTGCAATTGCTGTGTTCATACCTGCCTAAACCAACCACACTTAGGGGGGAAACAAATTTGAGTTTGATTGAACCAAACCAAACAGCGCAGATGTGAAAGCACCTTCCGGCAGCTTCAACCCAATTTGACCCCCTGGTTGTGTTTGTCCATGTACATGTGTGGGTCTTCATGAGTGCGTTTGTTCTTGAGGTGAGCCGAGGGCCCAAGAAAAAATATATTTGTGGCAAATTGCACTTATGTAACACAGCTGGTACCAGCATCTCTAAAACTGAAAGTGTGAAAAGACTAGTTGATTGTTTGCACTGTTTGTGCTAAGCTAAGTTAGCTGACTGCTGGTGGTAGCTTTAATGTAGGGTGTAGACATGAGAGTGGTGTGAGTATATAATAAAATAATAATGTTGAACTTTTCCTTGAAGATGTTTTTCTCAATTTTTGAGTTTGTGCGAGGCTAGATTTTTTTTTTTTTTTTTTAATGTGGGCTACATATTCACAAACCCAGTCACCCCTCAATTTTAGCGCTGACCACCCACAGTTGTATAATACATTGGTATCACTGGCATTCAAGATCGAGTACTCAACAAGCAGCACATTATTTAAACGTCTGCATGGAGTCACACTGACTTTAGGCTTTATAATGATAACGCCCACAAACAAGGTGATGGTGTAATCTGAGTGATTTGAAGTACAAGTCTCACAGATAAGTGGGCACTCAGAAAAGAGTAGCATTAGGTTCATCAGTTTAAAAGGAGATCTGATGCTTTAAGTTGAAAGGATGGAGAGAGAGAGTTGGGAGGGGGGTAAAGCAGCCTTGTTTATGCCTCTCATAAAGGGCTTGTCAACTGTGTCAGCCCAGAGGAGAGAAACCAATTTGCAAGCTGACACCTTGTGACGTGTGTGCACGCGCGTGGGCATGTCGATGCACAGCCATGCCCACAACTTCTCACCTGTTAGCACATCCCCCGACAATTTACTGCAGCCATACATGTGCTCTCACATGCATGTATGCACATGCACATCTCCAAGGGAACACATGGATGTCACACATATATATCTGTGGAGTATAGTATACACTTATATACAAGGTTTGCAGAAGCATAGGCTACACACTAGTTCACATGCACGCACAGGCACACTTAGACAAACAAGTTATGAATTTGAATACAGATGAGCGTCTGGATGAAGGTTGCTGCAGGCTGTCCATTTAGGAGAGTCATCACCCCGTTTCAATCTATGACACCTGGAGACACCACAGTCACTTCTCATCTATCACAGACACCTGAAGACAGAGAAAGAGACAGAAGGAGAGAGGGAGAGGCAGACATTCAGAAAAAAAAATGAGAAAGAGAGTAGAGAAAGTTAAGCTCCTAAAGTCTGCATAAGCATGCACATATTTGCATGTGTGTTTCAGCCTTTCCTTGTGTGGCTTTGTGCCTCCCCTTTAGCACCATACTGTCAGTTTTATCATATATAAATGCCAAGGGTGAAAGATCATCTCATTATCATACCTTCTGGCAGCCGCTTATTCAAAGTCACTAATGGAAACTGTGGTATTGTCTGTGTGTGTACGTTGAGAAAGTGAAAGACAAAAGTAAATTGTTTCACCTCTTTATTTCTAGGCATTGCTCACTTTTTGCATCAATTATATATGAAACTTGACAGAGGTTTCTTTACATTTTATTTGTGATTGTACAAGGATTATGTTGTCTTTGAACTCTTAATCATTATCAAATACAAACGCTATAAATTCTGTAGTGCCCCTGATGTAGTACAGGAACACTAAATAATACAGATGAGAAAAGTAGTTAGTGGACTAGGCCATGTTAAGTGGAATGGCTATAGACACCCGACAGCTACAACACCACCTTGTTGACATTCCCAGGTCATCAAATGCCAACGCTTTGTATGGTAAATGTGTCATGTGATTGACGTCAGTGCACAACAGCTATTCATAAATAATGTAATGGTATGTAAATATTGTAGACCTTTGGTCACAGGGGCCAATGTTGTAGTGGTAGATGTTGACGTAGGTTTACTACGAGGAAGATTGGTAGGTTACTAAGAAGATGTGGGTATACTCACCTTTATATTTCAATGGCTTTTTGGCTGATAGGGAGGCATACTGTAATCTTTGTTAACCCTTTACTACAACACTGCATGGGACATAGGTATGTAAGTTAAGTTAGTGGTTCCCAACTAGTGGGTCACAGTCCAAAAGTGGATCGCGGGTCCATTCTGAATGGTCCACAAGTGACTTGCAAACATGTCAAATTTGTAACAAAAAAAAAAAAAAAAGAGGTGAATAATGAATTTCTAGCACCAAGCTTTTATTTTGAAGTGCTGTTTCTTGCTGTAGAGTGAGTGACTAACGGACAGCTAATTGACAGAGACAGCAAACTAGCTCGATGGCATGACCAAATGCAAGTACAATTCTGAATATATTAAACTGTGTGCACCTTGAACTAATGACTTTGGAGAAATCCAGACCCTGTTGCTAGGCTCGGGAACCACTGAGTTCTGTAAGGTTATGTAATAGATACAACTATTGACTTTTAGTTTCACACAGGATATAAGCTGCAGCCCCCTGGGTTAAGGTTTGTTGGTCTCGGTTTGTTTGACCCATCCACCTCCCTTTACGAACTTTCTTGCTCTTAATACTACAACAGTTGCTCTCAGCATCAAATAATGCTGTAGATGGGTTTACTCTGGAAGCCCGGTGCTTCTCATGAGGACAATAAAGGGTGCCTTTGGCGTCAATATCACATGCCAAGGGTTGTGACAAAGCATTGCTATTTAATGATCTGGGGATGAGAATGGGCTGACAACACTGCCAAGAATTTGCTCCACCCACAGAATTCTTCATATTTTCTACAGAATTACCAAAAAGCCCCAAATTGATATGAAATATACCAACAATAAGATGCAGCCCTGCACACAACAGCTGATGAAGTGGCTAATAAAGCATGTTTGGAATACCATTTTTGCAATATGAAACTAGATTAAAACCCCACACATACTGAAGCCAACCTTCAAATCATTCACTGTAAGCTGCAGTGCTTCATTTTGCTGACAGATGATTCCTCGCACCCTGATGTCTCTAATAGAAACTGTTACTGCATTACGTGTCTCTGTACCCTTGAGGAATGATCACAATTTAGGCATTAAACAGACACATCTACAGTGACTAACATAAGTGCAGTATGCGAATATTCTTCAAGCATCTAAGTGGTAAGTTGACAGATAATTCCGAGCGCTTTAAGTGCCAATTCATTCAGTGAGAAAAGTCGAAGTAGATCAGGTAAAGGATTAAGGGTTGATGTGGGAGGCTGGAGATCAGGAGAGAAAACAAAAGGGATAAGTTTTCATTTAATGTTATAAATGTGAAGGAAAAAAATGAAGATTTGACAGCTGAGACTCAGGAATAAATATCTCTGCACCAAAGGGGTTGCAGGAGGGAGTCGAGGCGCAAAGTGTGGCCTGGATGTAGGTTGAGAATCATGGTTAAACGGTGGATTGGTGCTGCACCAGTATCACTTTGTAGGTCTGTATTAATGAGGTGTGAGTTTCTGAGAGCAGATGCAGAAGGGCCAGCCAGCAGGAAGTTGTAGTAGTGAAGTCAAAAAATGATGAGATCCTTGAGCAGAAACTGTGCAAACTCTCTGGTAAGCCAGGGCCTGAATTGATGGATGTTAGAAGCAATTCAGCACAGTCAATCAGTGACTGCTGTGACAGCATCAAAGGATGACACGGACCTATTCCATTACCTTTTTTTGAATCCTCGCTTCCCTCACTAGCGTTTCTTTCTTGCGACATAGCTCCGCCCTTGTAAGACAAAGGGGAAGAGATGCGAGGATGGGGGACAGAGGAATCCTCAGTTGGTAAATGGGACATCCTCATTGATTTGAGCATCACTTTGAAATGAAAATCTTCTCTTATGGTGTGTGCACAGCTGTATCACCTGTCACTGGGCTTAACCCAAAAGAAATCCTACACAGACCCTCTACAATTCCATTTTTGTATAGATTTTTTTTTTAATTAATTAATCTATCTCTACTCTCGCCTCACAGCAAGAGGGTTGCCGGTTCCGGGCGTGGGAGCCCTTCGGTGCGGAGTTTGCATGTTCTCCCCGTGTCAGCGTGGGTTCTCTCCGGGCGCTCCGGCTTCCTCCCACAGTCCAAAGACATGCAGGTTAATTGATAACTCTAAATTGTCCATAGGTGTGAATGTGAGTGTGAATGGTTGTCTGTCTCTATGTGTCAGCCCTGCGATAGTCTGGCGACCTGTCCAGGGTGTACCCTGCCTCTCGCCCGATGTCAGCTGGGATAGGCTCCAGCCCCCCCGCGACCCTCAAGAGGATAAAGCGGTTAGAAGATGAATGAATGAATGAATGAATAATCTATCTCTGTTTATTCATTGACTTCAACAAATAGTTTCAGTCCTGTATTTGTGTTTCTATGTCTCCTCACTTCCCTCTCCTCTGCAAGCCTCTTCACTCCTCAACTCCTCCATGCACACTCAAGAAATTAGGACGTCCTTCAAAATGTTGGGTTTGGATCGATTTCCAAGTCAAGGTATCGAGGACAGAGAAGTCAGGGAGGGATACTGGGATGAATCCATGGTTGTCAAGGTTTACAACTACACTTCTGGCAGATTGGAGTGTTACATGGTTTTCAGTGGTGATGCAAACCAACAGGAGTGTGCAAACAACTGTATTTTGTCTCAGGAAAGATGACCATGTGGGGATTTCACCCAGGTATGCTGAAATCCATTCTGCTTGAGCCTGTATGGGTCAGAGGAGAGGACAGTGAGGTACGTAAAATAATTTGTGAGACATGATGAGTAAGCCAATGGATTTGGTGAGACAAGAACAAAAAGAGGCAAAAATAGAACCCTGAGGGACCAGAGGGCAACCCGGTCTCACTCCGAAGTTGTTGAAATCCGGCGTTTGGGCAGGCACTTGCGACATAAGACACTGACCAAACTAGCTGTCCTTAACGTTGGCATGATACTCGGCCGGTCGCTGTTGTATTTTTACAGAGCTTAGCTGCGTAAGGGGGGAACGTGGCAGGACGGAAACAAAAGTTAAGGCAGTGAAAGTCCAAGTGGGGCAGGCAGATGGGTCCAATTAGCACAGACTTTCACCCAGGAGAGCGGTGTTCCTGTCCCATAAGATAACAAAGCCAAGCTCTGTTCTTTTTTCCTAAACCCACATGCGTAAGTTATTGAAGGAAAAAAAGAAAAGTCAGTTGGTAGTGTTGTACCAATGTAGTGCATTGAATTTGAGAGAGACTGTATGGTACATGATAAATTTCTTTGTAAACGCAAGTGTATTTTGAAAGAAGACAATGCATGTAATATGCAGAACTAGACACGGCATTCCAGGACGTCAACAACTAATGCATCCAGGGTACCTTGCACGTTGTATCTGAACGTGAAAGTCCATGACCAAACGTCAATACGTGACGAGGTCGGAGTGAGAATGTGCTGCAGAGGGAGAATTGTCACAAAACCCATAGATACAACCCGCTTTAATTGTGTTTTACTCCACTCATCCATGTCTGTCATCACATGAAGCAGAGTCAGGAGATCACAGAGCCAAGGATGATGCTGTGACCTCTAATTTGCACTTGAGTGGGCTGCCATTCAACCTGCTGGAATTGCCATTGCTGCAGTAATGCTTGGTTTGACCATACTGAGATGGTAAAGAGAGAGCTAAGCTATTAAGCAGAGCCCTTCATTTTCTGTTTAATTTTAATTGAATCACATACTGTCACAGGCTTTCAGTGAGAAAAAAAATCTGTTAGTGAAAATGCAGTTAACATGACCTAGGATGAGGTTTTCCTATAGGGTAGATGGCGAGTGTGGATACTACAGATTCATTATCCGCATCAAGAAGAACATATTTAGGTTTGGATACCTGGTGGGCATGCAATCTGGCAGCTTCTCTTTGAAGGCTTTCAGGGCCAGACTGACTTGGAGGATCCCTCGAGGGAGATAGAGGGGTTTTCTTCGGGAAAAGGACCAAGACAAGACACTAAAATTGATAAAAAGCCTTCCTCGTCTAATATAATATTCCCACTTATCCCCCATTTAGTATTTCCCATCTGTGCTGATGGCAGTGGCTCATCCTTATTGCCTCAACATATTTGTGTGATATTGTCTTTTGTCAAGTCCCAATAAAGCCACAACGTTGCATATGAAAAGGGAACACTGAAATCGGATGCCCACAGTCATAAAAAGGGCACATTCAGATCAAAGCCCTCTATGAACCGTTATTGTCTCCGTGGATCAAGTAGATTGACAGATAATGCATATCTACAAACAGCCCTGTAGGCACAGACACACACTTATCATTCTCTCCCTTTTTGCCTCCATTTCTGTGACTCAAAGACAAACATACACACACACACACTTGCATTTGACTTCCCCTTCAAGCTTCAAAGAGGGACCTGGAGTGACGATGAGGACAGGGATTAATCTGAAAAAGCATCAGAAAGCTGCATTATCCGCCAAGATTACCACTCCTGCTGCTGCAGGGGCAAAGGGATGTGTCTGTGTGTATGTGTTTGTGTGTGTGTGTGTGTGTGTGTGTGTGTGTGTGTGTGTGTGTGTGTGTGTATGTTCTGGTATATGTGCGCATGTGTACAAGTGTGTGGATGTGCAGAATTTTCGTGTTGACAACTAGGAAGTAAACACAACCTAATGTTCTAGGACAAAGCTGGGACAGCCGTTGAGAATAAACAAGGTGACATAGATGGCAAAAAGTCATAATAAACTTTTTGAAAATTATTTTTTGCCAAGGAAAGTTTGTTGGCGCTGCATTCATTTTGAAAAGCTCATACAAAAAAACTTTTGAATGGAGGTGGAGGAGGTGGGGAGTTTCAATGGCAGTGATAGAGCGTCTGTTTCTAGTTTGAGAGATGGAAAGAGGAGTGTTATTTAAAAATGAGATGGGAGGATACAGTCTGGATTTCATTCAGACAAAGGGAAAAACATGGCATGGTAAATAACAGCACGTTGCTTACCTTGTAGATACTTAAAGGGACAGTTCAACCCAAAATCTAAAATACATATTTTTCCTCTTACCTATAGTGCTATTTATCAACTTAGATTGTTTTGGTGTGAGTTGCAGAGTGTTGGAGATATCAGTCATAGAGATTTCTGCCTTCTCTCAAACATAATCAGACTAGATGGCACTTGGCTTGTGGTGTTGGAAGCGCCAACAAAATCATGACCCTATTACTCAAGATAACCCACAGACCTTGTTGTCAGCAGTTTGATGTAGTAACTATTTTCTTTCTGCTGAACTACACCTGCCATCCATATCGCAGTGCAGAGGGGAGCATCTGAGCTAGCTAACATTATAGCTCCACCAAGGCGGACACCATAAATGTTTACATCTTGTGCAGCCACAAGCAGGAGCCTCTAGTCCATGAGTAGATGCACATTTCCTTCCACAGGGTGACACATTTTGGGGTTCAGGTCAATAAAGAGAAAATAGTTCCCCCATAAAACTGCTCACAACAAGGTCTGTGGATTATCTTGAGTAACTAAGTCATGATTTCTGGAAAGAGACATTGCTGTTGAGTTTTCCAAATGTATTTTTTTGGCTCTTTGAACACCACATGCCGAGTGCCATCTAGTTCCATTAATTTAATTCCAAGAGAAGACAGATGTCTCTATGGCTGATATCTCTTGATTTGGGGGCCTTTGTAAATGAACACACATCAGTGGAAAAATTTGATACCACATTCTTGCTGAGTAATGGTGATAAAGAAGGCATGCAATGCAAATTTTGTAACAAGCGGGGCTTAGCTGGAGGCAAAACAGTTTTTCACAGACATTAGCTAGGGTTAGCTAGCAAGTTCTGTTGGCTTGTTTCAGACATTGGAGGAAGATGATACGAGTGGTGCATTCAGAAATACTCATTCCTAGTCCTGGAGTGCACTCTCACACAAACTTAGCCGTTCATAAATTTGGAGTGCTATCAGAATGTACCATTCAGTTATCCAGAGTACCGCACTCTCGTGTGAATGTGTGACTAACTTAACTTTGTTATTTAAATATAACTCTGTTATTACTCTCTTTCATTTTAGTGTAGAGCGTTGGACTGAATTTGCAAATGCACCATGTTAGCTCGCTCATTCTCCGTGACTGCAAGTGTGACTTGGAAAAAAAAAACACTGACCAACAGGACCAGACTGGTCGACCTGTATGCTCTCACTCAGTGGATGGATGCTTTGACAGGATTGCTGAAGGAGGATTACTATGTCAATCTTCCTCCAGTTTGTTTTGCTATCGAAGCTAATGTAAGCTAATGCGCTAAAAATTAGCGTTACAGAGAAAGCCAATATTTCTCTTAATACCTCCCCAATTTCTGGTGAGGTGGACATGATACCAGGTAATACACATACTGTTATTCATCCCTACACCAGTAAATACTTTTACTCTAACCTGATATGAAGTGTGAGCTGCACTGTGAGCATTTTTGATGACCACTTCCATCTGGTTCTTTCGACTTATTGCATTTAACATACTTTGTTTTTGTTGATGGGCAGTGGTGGTTGGTATGTGATAGAATTTAAATTTTGAGCCATGACTCCTTCTATTCCAGCACCTAATAAGGCTCCTATTTAGCCTAGAGCCCTGTTGTGGCAAATCATCTTTTGTCTCCAGCTAACAAACTGACATCATTTTGACGTCAGCACTAAAAGGGTCTTTATATCTATTTTTAACTTTGTATTGTCTTTGTAAACATGCTACAATGCACTGTGACATTATAATGATCAAATCATTTATACACAAATCCTGTCTTACAGTGCTTTCGATTCTGTCCACACGGAAATGTGTAATGAGCAGTAAATGTACTGCATGTGTATTCATTTAATACTAATAATGGATGAAGACAATTAAACATCCTTGACTGAAACAGAGAGAGATCAATGATAGACATGTGAATGATGATGAGAACAATGATACAGAACCTAATTAATATGATGGATGATAGGGTGGATGATTTTGACAAATAACGCTAGATAAAGAATGAGATGAGGAGGAATGAAGGGGGGGAAAAAACAGGGTTATGAAAGCATAGGTGCTCGCAGGATGGATGGATGAGGGAGTATTGAGGTCAATGATGGATAGAGCGATGGCTGGGTTGACAGCTGCGGGAATGTTAAAGTGAAAGCTAGGTGGAGGTAAAGAGAAAACATGGAGCAATATATGCATAAACAAAACTCTCACCTTATTTTCAAAGCTTAAAGTATTTATTTATATTAATATTAACGCATAATCCTATGATAAATATGTGTAAGTAAATGTGTACTTGAAACCACAAACTCAGACAGTATCTGTCAATGGTATTTCCATAAGAGAATGTAATCTCATGTAAAGCAGCAATGTCGTCCTCCACCCTTTTCCACATCTTGGGTGATGTCTGTTTTCTTTTTAATTTCTCTTCCACAGTAATTTTGCACTCATAGTTTGGACATCATTTTCATACACACACTTAAAATGAGACAAACTTCTGATGAGCAGTGGCAGCAGGGGCCTATTCTGCCACAAATGGTAATTACAGGACGCTGGTGGATTTAATTATGTTGATATCTGAATGACAAAGGGCAGCTCACTATTCTAACATGAGGAAAACTATTAGGAGGGAAACAAACTTTGACACAAGAAAAGGCCAGAGAGAACAGGAAAAGTAAAAACATGTTCACCCACAGTGGTTATGTGCTAAAATTGCTTACAACTTGTGTGTTTTTTTACTGTTTTGTTTGGCTGGCAAACAATGAAGTGACACACTACTGTCACCCACTTCTGCGTGACAATACTGTCAGCCAGCACATTTGGAAATCAGTCGTACTCAACCACTTTAGAAATGTAGGCTAGCAGAACAGATGTTAGGGTGCATCCATTGTCCATTTAAAATATACATAGTTTTGCTTTAAATACCTCAAAACTAACTTCTGTTTTTGTGTATATTTGGTCGGCATGTGTATGTATTGTTGCTGCTCTGCAAAAAAACATGTATCTCCACATTTGGTGATCTGGAACATTTTGGATAAACTTCATTACGTCTTCGTAGCTGCAGCTGTCCACGAGTAAAATCCAGTTTTGGTTGTTTAGCCAATGTAACGCTACAGCCAAGGAGGGCTCACCTGTAAGAGTTTTAGTAGGACTACCTGAACCAACAGTGTTCTTGTCATATTTACTCCCAACAAAATCAAAGTAATGGGAATATTTGCAGTCACAAAGGTAAGCGTTTTCATCTTCCAAATTAGCTTGCTCCTTTGTGGCATGCCTGCACAGTGTGAGGATTACGAAAAATAAGTCTGCTAATGTGATGCTGTTTTTCAGGTCAGTAGTGATGTGATAATAAAAGTAATGTTGTAATGAGTTGTTTGGTTTTTGGGAAACTGAAATATTATTATTGAAACTTAAACAGTAATTAGTTACACTACTCGTTACTGGAAAAAGTCATATAATTGCTGTAATATGTTACTAGTAGTGCCTTACAGCCCAACACTGGTTAAGTTGGTTACGTTTAGGAAGAGAAACATGGTGATGACATTCCTTAAGGTGACTCAAAGTCCACTTGATTTCACACAGACTTGAACACGAGTCTGCTGGGGGAAAGTCCTGTGTTTTTTGACCAATCCTCCACCTCAACCTGCCTCCTTATGTGAACTACTTCCTTCTTTACTCATGTCAGCACATTTGTCACATGATCACAGCCTTCACAATTATGTGGGTTATACACAAATTACTGGCTCATGATATGTGGGATAGTTACAAATGTTCGTGCATTTTTTTGGTAGGTATAAATGGGAGCAGTGCATGCAGACAGCCTGAAATAAACCATTCAAAAACCCATTGTGTTAACTAAAAATTCCCCAAGAAGATGCATGTCCAGTTTTTCTGAACATAAAACACATTTGA
Organism: Epinephelus fuscoguttatus; assembly: GCF_011397635.1. NCBI lineage: Eukaryota > Metazoa > Chordata > Actinopteri > Perciformes > Serranidae > Epinephelus > Epinephelus fuscoguttatus. The sequence continues at coordinate 14,882,307 of NC_064756.1, forward strand.
ATTGAAGTAGTTTTTAAAATACATTTATTTATTCATTATCCATAACCGCTTATCCTAATCAGGGTTAGATGACATTGGTCGAAAGGCAGGGTACACCCTGGACAGGTCGCCAAGGTATCACGGAGCAAAACATGGAGACAGACAACTATTCACACTCACATTCACACCTATGGGCAAGTCATGTCTTTGGGTTCAAATCTGGAACCATGTTGCTGTGACGTGACAGTGCTTTCCAGTGTACTACTGTGCCGCCTGTTTTGTAAATAGATAAAAGTTCAAATAATATGGGTATGATAACATATACAAAAATGAAACAACAATAACACCTATTTGCACCAGTGCATGTGCACACAATGTAATATGAAAGAAAAACAACCTTGTGGAGAAACAGAGTAGATTAAAATATTTTCATACAGTCAGGTCCTCATCGTATAGGTTAATACCTTATTGTCATAAAACCACGATTAGTGTGTGTGTGTGTGTGTGTGTGTGTGTGTGTGTGTGTGTGTGTGTGTGTGTATTGTGCTGCAAACTGCTAAGAAAAGGAAGTGATATTGTACTGATGTGGTCGTCATGTAAACGCTCAGCCTTTACAGAGGAGAGTTAAGTGGTTCTCAGTGCTTTAACTGTTATTATAGGCAGTTCACTGATCCTTTTTAATGTGTAATGCTTTATTGATCCATATGAGGCTTGCCTCTCACACTATACACACTCTACTCGCAGTGCCATGGCATGTGCTGTATCCAGCAGTGTGGTTATATTTAACTCCAAATATAGCCAGTATGTTGCTTAAGAACACATTTTTGTGGTTGACTGAACTTGGAGTTGTCTCTGTAACCAGCAGGCCACTCTGCCACTTCTAATGGTAAAACTCCCCTGTTACGCTGCTTTGTGTATAATGACTCACTGTAAGAATCCAGCGCCACTGCAGTGAAAACAGAAGCTGGGAGTTAAAGCAAGACCAGCAATAAGTTGTCTCATATCTCAGCTTCCTGTCCCAAGATGCCCTCTTGTCTGCTCCACTCACTTGTTTTATTTTTCAGAGGCGGTCATCTTTCTCTGCCTTCTCTTTTCTGCTTAATTCATTTTGCAGTGAGCACCAGATTCATGCGGTGTGACAAACAATGAGCCTATGCGCGCCTGTGTTGTATGTATTGCATTCTGCATGTCCATGCACTCTCACCGGGGCATGAACAATTCTTCATATTATTGCCCCGTGCGCAAAAGCTCCTGCATCTGTGAGCAATCGCGGGTGCGAAGCAATCAGTCAGAATAAAGCAGATTCAGTGACTGTTCCCCTCAACAACATGTCATCTTTATTTTATCCACTTCTTGCTTTAATATTCACAACAGAAACATTACATCCACGTCTCCTTGTCGGATGAATAAGATTCGTCTGCGTCTAGTGGGCACATGGCTCAGTGATCCATTCATTCATCATGTGCCGTAATGGTGTGGATCTTTGCTTTCTTTCATCTCTGTCCTTCTGTCCTTCCTGCCTGTGTTTCACCAAGTTCACACAAGGCAGTACGAAGTGGAAAAAAGTGTCTAATATCAAGGGAAATCCAATGTAATGATAAGCAGGGATGATGTTTTGACACTAAAGAATAACACACATGGATTAATGGATAGTGTCAATGTGGACAATGTGGCTCTTACTCTTGAGGTTCATCCTGGCGTGATTCAGCATAAGTAAACACTTAAGCCTTTCGCCTTCCTCTGCTGATCCTTTCCTCTGCTAGTTTCTCTCCCTTCACCCTCTCTTCTATCACACTTCTCTCGCTATCTCCCTCCCTGGCCTAAAATTGTGTCTCTTCCCCTCTGGATAGTGTTCATTAGTATGATAAATCTCTCGGGCCTTCCTAAATATTCCACTCAGATTCTAATGAGGCATACTCACACACACACACACAGGAACACACACACACCAAAACAAATCTTGGGGCAATGGTTTAAGGATCAAACCTAGTTTGGAATTGGGTAGATAATGCATCCTTTCTAAGCTACCACAAGGCAAGGCCCCACAGATTTTGTACGCAGAACCATATCAGCTCACATTCTGTAAATGGAACAAGAACAATGTCAAACTGTACCAAAACAAGAGCAGCAGAAAATGCCTTCAACGCAACCAACACAACACAAAGGAATGTGTCTTCTAATGTGTGTGAGTTAATTATCGTTGTATTCAAGGACCAAAAACACTACACAGACTTGCAACACATATTAAAGTCAATAAAAATTGCATTAATATCTCTGCTCTTTCTCCCGTAGCACTCACACTGCATGCCACTCCCCTTCATGGTGCTGAGATGCTTTTCACACAGGCTACAGTTAACATCTCCCCCATGTGCCCCTTTAACAGATTAGCCGATGTCAGACCATATGTCTCCACACACAAATTCTCCCACACCACCCACATTGCTAAAAGCCCGAGCAGGGGAGTCATGTAGGTTTTGTCAACCTGTCATAACCAACTCCCCTTTGTGCTGTACAATACCTGCTATGCCCCCGTTACAATAAAGTGTATCTCGTACAAACTGTGTGGCAGCACAAGACCAGGGTCGCGGTAGTTTAAATTAGAAAGGCAATCCCTCGGTAGAAGGTCTAATATGCAGATGACTGACGTACCTATCTATTCCTTTTATCCGCTTATATGAATCACTGCCCTCAAGAAAAGAACTGGAAACAAAGGGTCAGACTGTTAGAGATGAGTAAACTTCAAGCAAGGTCCTCAAAAGGAACAGGTTTTATTTTTTGAAGGGCATCTGACCCCATGCAGGGGGATGCAGGGCTTTCTAAGTGACCGTGAATATTGCCTGTTACCTGAGAATATCTTAGGTAAGTGTAGGTAATGCTTGTTGGTGTGTGTGAGTTTCCTCTTCAGTGCGTTCTACAGTCTGTGGAGAGGCGCTTCTTCAGGGTCACCTCCTAATAAATGACTGAGGCAGAATATCTGTTTCTGTCTCTCCTCCTTCTCTTCATCCCTCTTGCCATCCACCAACACTGGAACTGCACAAGGAGGATGACCCTTACCTGCCACACACATTCACACAAAATCTTATAGGTACTCACTCTGTCACACACATACGCACACACACGCTGTGCCGTTTCCCCTGACTTACCCAGAGCTGTCCAGGGACAGATTAGCTGTGACACAGTGTTGCCCTGCCACCTCTGACCTTCCAGAAAGTTCTAAGAGAGCAGACCCCTGGCTTACCACTGAAATCCAATTACCCAACCAAGCAGGGAGGCAAGAGAGGGGAGAAGGTGGGCAGGGAGGAAAAAATTAAACTGAAAGTTTGCCATACTGTGGCTCTCCATCAAGCTTGCTCCGTTTTGATCCCTCTCCGCCGTGTCCTTTACTCCCATTTGTTGCGCTGCTTTGTTTTCTTTGCCATCATTTACATCCCCTACCTTACCATTAAGCTTTTTTGTGTGTTAGACTGTCTTTGTTTTATGATGCCTGCAGTAAAGGACGAGACACAGAGAAGAAAAAAGGTGTGATGACATGGCTGGGTGCAGTAAGTGCAGTAGGCTAAGCTAATTAGCTTCACATTATTAGATACAAGCTAGTGAGAGTTTCAAGGTAAGCTGAGATTGGTAATGGTTTGCACCAAACAACACGGAGGGGGAAAACGCTGTCCAAGTTTGAATAAGCTTTAAAAACTTTCTTTTATCAATGCATATTCATGAGTATCGTGATTGCTTCTGCAATCTCTTAAATCAGTCGTATGAAGGTTATAAAAATCTTTTATTTATCTTATCTCTTCTCATCTGTATCGATCAATGAATCAGAGTTCAGGTAGCTTTTATCAAAAGTGTGCAGCAAGACTTTGATATAAGCATTGATGCCAGGGCCCACATATTCCTCCCAGAGGCTTTCGAGAAGCCTGATAACCAGTGTTATCAGCAGTAGGATCAGTTCGCCTGGGATACAATATCACCTCCAATCATGTTAATGCTGAAGAAGGATCTACTTGTTCTACTTTTAAATTCATATGCAGCCAGCTTAGCAGGTTAACGGATCTAGATATCGGAGCAGGGTACAAATGAATGGGCCACAGGGTGTGCTTCGCTGGCACTGTACTAATGTGTGTGGGTGTGCACACACTTGTAGGTCTGATACAAAAGGCTAAACGAGACAGAGATGGGAGAGAAAAGGAGAACAAAAGGAAAAGGGATTTTTTCACCTACCTACCTTCCTATCTACCTGTTTACCTACCTACCTACCTACCTACCTACCAACCTTCCTATCTACTTACCTACCTACCTACCTTCATATCTACATACCTCCTACCTCCCTGCCTGCCTATCTACCTAGCTACATTCCTTCCTATCTACCTGTTTACCTACCTACCTATCTACCTACCTATCTACCTTTCTATCTACCTACCTACCTACCTACCAACCTTCCTATCGACCTACCAACCTACCAACCTACCTACCTACCTACCTACCTACCCACCTACCTACTTACCTACCCACCTACCTTCCTATCTACCTGTTTATTTATTTACCTACCTTCCTACCTACCTACCAACCTTCCTATCGACCTACCAACCTACCTACCTACCTACTTACCTACCTACCTTCATATCTACATATCCCCTGCCCCTCTACCTACCTGCCTGCCTACATTCCTTCCTACCTACCTACCTACCTATCTACCTTTCTATCTATCTACCTACCTACCTACCTTCATATCGACATACCCCCTACCTCTCTACCTACCTACCTTCATATCTACATACCCCCTACCTCCCTGCCTGCCTGCCTACCTACCTAGCTACATTCCTTCCTACCTACCTACCTATCTTCATACCTATCTATCTATCTATCTATCGATCTATATGTACCTTCATATCTACCTACCTACCTAAGTGACTACAAATGCAACTGTAGCCAGTATCTCACTATCACTATCCTCATTCATATTTTAAGAAGCTACAAATTATATTCAGCCACAAAATTAGCCTGAAAAGCTGGAAATCAGAATCAAGGTACAGAGAGCTGTTGCACTGAGATGATACACCGTCTCATCTTGTTGCATTGGTGGAGATTTTTAGGATGTTGCAGAACAGCACATTTTAAGCAGTTGTATATTTCAACTCATCTTGTCGTGAATCTTTGGTCTGAACTGGGCTTAACAACACAATAGTATCTTGGAACCCTTGAAACGATTCAAATCCAAAAGGAATCTAACATTTTATGTTGTAAGTGGCTGAAGAGAAAAATAAAAGTGGTAAAAATAAAGACTGACAGCTTGAGTCATTCTGACATGTGTTATACACCGTCATCTGTTATTAACTACCTCTGTCTGTGTGTGTGTGTGGTTCTCTGAGTGTGTCATGAAGTGGGATGTGGTGCACTTTTAAAGCAACATGTTTAAAAAAAGAAAAAGGTCAAGTTAAAAGAAGGAAATGTATCAGTGTAATAAAAGGACATGGATCACTCACCATACTTGGTATTTTCTGACGTAGTAGCTAAGGCAAACTGTAAATGTTAACTGATAAACATTCACACATTCTTTCAATAAAACCCAGTAACAGTGCTAAACATGTAAAACAAAGCCCTCCAGCCTTTCTCACATTTGTTTTGTCCTCTAAAGAGTGATATGATTTCCTGCTTACCCCGTGACATTGGCAAAGATGTGTGATAAAAAAACATTTTGCTTAGTTCTAGGTTTGTTCAAGGTTCCTTTGATTATACAGTCAAGCAAAGTTTAATTACAGTAATTTCAACACTTTATTTTCTATGAAGTGTTTTACCCAGACCTTTCTTTCTTTCTGACAAAAATCTCCCTGTCAACTGAAGTATTTTGCGAACTGATTCTGCTACCTGCCTGTCAAGACTGTTAGCGTCCATATGCACGCGCATGCACATAAACAGATACAGGTCAGGGAACCTGGACAGGTTTTGTATCCTGAGGACATAATCTGACTTTAATTCCAATCACTTGCATGACTAGCCACATTGACGTGATTCCCTTCAGGACACACACACAAAAGTGTGCGCACACACACACACACACACACACAAAAAAAAAAAAAAAAAAAAAAAAAAAAAAACACGTCCTAAAGATCAATTAATACCATTAAGACTTTTAAGCCTTTTCCCATTTTCCTTTGTATGTATATGTGTTTTCATTCACTTTAACTTTATGGTCCTCCTTTTATTTCACTCCATTGTTACTTATTTCTTCTGTTTCATTGTGTCCTTTTTTCATTTTTCTGTCCTCGGCTTTGCGCCGATCGATGTGACTATTGAAGCTTAAATGTGTCCCAACCACTTTTGATGGCTAGCAGAAACGTGATTAACAGATAAAGTGGGAATTAAATCAGAGGACTTAAGGACAATGGCGGTTTTGAGTAACAAAAGTTTGGCTATTAGCACAAGATGACAGACTTAGATTATGAATATCACTCATCCCAAGCACCGTAGTCAAGCATATGGATACCTTTTTTAAGATAATTAATTTGGGCTTTTCTCAGAGACAATGGCTGGGATGAAAGGATGAAAAGAGATCAAAAGCGAAAAAGAAGAAAGTGTTGACTTGATAATTAAATCCTGGGAATAAACTCAATATGGACAAAAACTACAAAGAATATTAAATGTGTACATGGAGCAGAAGGCTGTTTGGTTGTGAAGCTGACTTTGTTGTAGAATACTACCTGACAATAGCGATTCTAACACTCAGATTTATCAGATATGTAAAAAAATATATATATATCAACATATGTCATGAATACAAAAAAATGAGAAACAACCACTCAGATCTGTGTTTTATTATTTAATTTAATGAAATAAAACTCTTATGATAATCTAAATGATGTACTAAAAGAGGAACAAAGCCGGTTCCATAGCTCTTGTGTATAATTAGAGACTTGGGACAGACCATTCCCTCTGTTTCACCATGGAGGTTGAGTGATGAGATTGAGATGTGAGGTATGGGATTGCTTGTGACACCTCCTCGAAACAACACCTGCTACCTCGCTAACGCGTTTAGCATAAAGTAATCAAACTTTTCTCATTATCTCAGCAATGCAAGCCAATTAGACGTGATACATCAACAACTCTGCAATTATCTACAATTACAACTCATTAAGCTCTGATTTACTTATGTTTTAATTAGCTGGCGCCGCACTTTGCGTTGCAGACAATGTCCTCGTGCTGGTGTTGGTGGTTGTTGTCGTCGCTAATGCGGCTGATACTGTGTGTTGGATTGTTGCACTTGGCTGAGCATGGTGTACTCAAGAGGCCGTCAATCTCCCCTTCATTGCCTCGCTGTTGACTCTCAAACCTCCAACACACTCACTCATACACTAGCCTGACTTTTGAATGGCTGGGAGAGTCAAGTGTGTTGGTAAGCTGTTATTGATGATGTTTTGTGTAAAGCGCAGTCTTGATATTGAATTGTATACAGAATGGTTGCACTCATCTGAGGTGACTGATGAGTAAGTAAATAAATGTGCGCTGGAAGAACCCTATTTCATCATGTTTATCCCACACAGACTTTACAACATTTATTTCTGAAAATGTAAAATAAACCCACAAAGGGAAATATATCTTATTTTAGTGTATGTGGTGTGTCTAATGCACTAAATAGAGCATAGCGTATCCCTACATCAGTGGTCAACATATCTTGGAAGCAAACCCATTATGTGGTGGCTTTCCCTTTTCTGGGCCTTTAGCATCTTTGCATGAATAAGGAAGTGACAGAGAGAGTTGAAGGCATAGAAAGGGGGGAAAGGGATGGATTTAGAAAAGCCCTGTAATTGTTGGAGGGAGGGAATGGACTGGAGGAAGAGGCGAGAAAAGAGAATGGGATTGACGCCACAGATTACCCATTCGCCATTCCCCCCATCGTGGTCTGTGAACGAGTAATTTAGTTATTTCACTTTAAGCTCCTTTCATTTCTCCCCGGCAACATTTTAACCATTTTTAGTATCAATTGTCTCTTGCCTTCATGACAGAAACAAACCAAACCAATTTTCTCCCTCTTGTTTTTGAAGAGGCAATCAGCAAAGTGTCCTTGGTTTGATTAGATTCCAAGCTGCTGTCTTCCTTTTCTCCATTTACACACTTTCGTTCTTCTGTTGTCCATTTTTTTTCTTCTTCTTCTTAAAGAAAAGCGCAATAAGGCTTCTTCTTAAACTCTGCAGAGATTACATGACGTTGAGAATCCTCCATAAATGCTTGACCCAAATAGTGTACTCTATCTTTCATCACACATCCTTCTTCATTCTACTTAGGCACTGTTTACCTTCCATCCTGTGTCTCTTTAGGAAATTAATATCAAGTGAGCGTCTCTGCTCATGTGGCCATTTGCAAGAAGCTGCAGTAAAAAGAAGCTGCATTCTGGCACCACGCTGTGAGTGACTCCCACATGACCACAGCAGGCTTTGGCATAAATCTTGCTCCTCCCTCAATCAGGATGCATTTCAGAAACCCTTCTTTACTCCCATTTCTCCACTCTGCTCTGTCAGTTTGTCTATGCACTGCCTCTTTCCTTAAGTCACCTTCATCTGGATTTCATACCACCCATAATTCAGCTTTAATAACCTTTCAGGCTATCCAGTGCAAACACCCACTGCAGAGAGAAAATGGTACTAGAAACTCATTTAAGGAACTTAGCAAGTACAAATTTCTTTGAAATCTCTCTCTCTCTAATTGCAGCCTTAAAGCAACATTTCCTTTCAGTGAAAATATTTGATTATTGTTTTTATTTCCAAGAATACAACCTCAGGTATTTTATGTTGCATTTAATGATGACAAGCACACAGGTCATTGTGGAACACATAATCTGTTGTGAGTCAGTGATATGGTTTGACACAACCATGTAGGATCTCTTGCCCTCATTCCACGATCTCACTGGGGGTGATGATGTAACATGAACATACAGTATATGCACATGCACACATAGCAAAGCCACTTTCTTTAGGGCAGTTTAAACCATCACTTCTTGACAGGGACAAACACCCACTATAAGACTTTATCCACATCTAGTGGTCATTGTTTCATATGTGTAATGAGCTAAACTGTATAAACTCTACACAGTCATGTTTGCTTATATTTGTATATCAATCACTAGTAACACAATTATTAAAATGGGAAAAAACAAAAAAAAGCTTGAGTTTTGTGGGTAGTCATCAAGCCAAAGGGTAACATCTACTGCTCTGTCTCTAACACTGCTTACAATTTTTACTGCTTAAGCTGAGAGGCTGTGTACAATGATAGCAACACAAAATATAGCCAAGGTTTATCAACGAGTCTGTGTGATTTCAAGGAGGCGTCGTGACCGAAACATACCAATAAGTCCTCCAAATTAAACAATGAAGTTTGTTGTTTGTCCATGCTCTCCAGAATGACACACAAGCCAACACATTCTCACTCCCAACTCATCACGTACCACCGCTTCAGGGTCAGTGGCCCTAAACATCAAACTGTGACGCTCTAGGGGGTCCATGTCATTGGTCCGACAGCCCATTGGTCCGACATCCCATTAGTCCGATGGTCCGCGGTGCTGAACGGCTCCCAGCGGGCATATTTCTACCTTGATGGTGCGCCGCGACCAGCTCTGGGTCAGCTGGGAAAGGCTTGAGGCGAAGCAGGCTCACGGCTTATGTGTTTGTCACTTTCTTTTTCATTTTAACCCACACCATGATCTTTTCCTGACCCTAACCAAGTGGTTTTTGTGCCTAAACCTAACCAGACCTTAACCACAGGGCATCATGATGATTTCGGAACGGACTTCGGAACAATGGGTTTAATATGGTTGGAACAATGAGATGTCGGACCAATGGGCAGTTCCCGCTCTAGGTACTCCTCCAGTGTCAGTTTTGGATGTTCAGGATGGCGTGTCAATCTAACACTTTACAAGCATTGTGTCTTTTTAAAATAAACCTTCAGTTCACTAGATGCATGCAGTTTCTTTTCAAAATAAACTTAGAACGTTGGTAAAACACTTGATTTTTTCGGTTTACTTATTTAAGTTTAGGCGACAAAAGTACACAGTTAGATTTAGGAAAAAAACGTTTGGCTTGAAATAACTACTTTTATTACTTACATACACTTGACATCACTAGATTAGTATGCTGCACATACTAGCACACTACGTTATTAAAATAATTCCGCTGACTTTTGGTTTCACACAATCAAACAGCGGTCTCCCAGGGGAAAGGCTGGAGTGTGTTTGATGCATCCACCCATCCTGCCTGCCCTACGTGCACTTTTTTACTCTTTATATCATGGCAGTTGCTTGGAACTTCAAAAAATGCTATGACCCAGTGCATCTCACACCTAAAGGGCGCCTATGTGAATCAGTATTTGACGCTGAGAGCCACTGACAAAGTGTCAGTATTTGATGCGTTGGGAGTGAGACCAGGTTGCATGAGCGTTTTTTATAAATGCCTGACACCCCATCTTTAAAGCAGCTGTGCAGAACTTTACATTTTCGTTGATTATAGTGCCCCCCTTTGGTCGAAGCAGTATGACACTCACAGCCTGGTGTTGTAAAATCTCGAATGCAACCAGCAATTACCGCATGCATTTGTTTTGGAGAGTGAGAGGGAAAATCATAAATGTTCTGGTGTAGCTCTGAATTTGTTATAAACTGAAGACAACTGCCTGCTGTATATTTGTGTTCATGGTCACAGTCACAGATAATTTTGTGGCGTTTGTTGTAACGTTACTAGACAAAAGCGGTTCACATCAGCTAACGTTACATTTAGCTTGCTTATAACTTCCATGTCGTCATATATTGAAGTGAAACAACGTCTAAAAAGTTGCGGTATATTCTCTAAATAAAAACAAAAATGACATACCTGTCGATTAGGAAAAGGGCCAACTTGGGATCAGTTTTAAAACCTTTCAAATCTCTCAGCTCTCTCCACTTGGTGAATGTCTGACTGAGGTTTACACGCGTTTGGGCTCGAGCCCTATCACTGTCCCGTTTAGCCTTCTTCTGTTCTTCTGTTCTTCTGTTCATTTTCTTTTAGATGGTGCTCCTTCTTTATCCGCCATGACATCGAAAGTACAACCAAGTCCTTATAGATACATCTGGTAAAACTGTTATGTGTTCAGCAATGCCCGTTGCGTACCGCTTACTCGAAGAACACTCTGTAAACACGGCTCTTCTTCTTCTCTCAGTTTATTGGTGGATCGCAAGCAACTTCCAGGTGCATACCACCACCTACTGTACAAGAGTATGCAATGTGTCTGAAATCATTCACTACTCCCTACTACATGTCATTTAGCCTGTTTCTTAAATCCTACTCGTAAACATGGCTCCTTCTTCTTCTGTGGTTTAATGGCTGCGGGCCGCTGTGGGCATGCAGACTTACTTCTGCCTCCAGGTGCCGTATTCTGGTTTGCTGACTTCCGCTGTGTCTGACCCGACCGAGGCTACGCTAAATAGCCATATAGAGAAAGGCTTTTTTGTCGCTGTTGGGTTCAAATAAATATGCGGATCTTCAAGGGGAGGTGATACGAACTAGGGACAGTTTTATAAATGATAAAAAGTTCCACACAGCTGCTTTAATATCATTTGTTTGTGCTTTCTTAGACCATTACAGATAGGCCCTGATCACATAGAAAGCGTTTTGCAGGTTGCAAAATGCCAGGTGCACCACACTGCCTTTTTTTGAATTTTTTTATGAATGCCAGGCAACCACAGACTCACTTCCTTATTCTAACTTTGTAACCGTGTAATCAATCTAACGTTTACATAGTTATTTTAGTTATTTGAAGTAGTAGCTAGTTCTTAAAACATACAGGCAGAGGGTTGCTGTAGCTATGGTTGAGGGTGAAAGGCTGTCAGCTTGTTGTCCACAGGGAAATGGAGATCTGTGTGGGTACATGAGACCTAAAAAAAGAGGATGGATCACAAGGAGTACCACCAGCAGGTCCAGGAGCTTCACCTCCATGATGGCCATTTCCAGGCATATTTTAGAATGACTCTCAGATCATCCAGTTGAATAATGGTAAAAACAATGACGAAAAAAGAGATGACGTGGGGCACTTTTCTGCTTTGAGTTGATGGTTTTTCCAACTCGAGGAGTTCAGAGTGCTTTGGCAAAAACGCCAGGTGCTTACAGCGCAGACACGTGAGGTGTGTTGCAACGCTAAAACCACGAGCAAAAAAAGCTTCATTCTCATTAAAAACTACAAAAAGGCATCTCCAGTTGCTAAAACACTTTCTGTGTGATCAGGACCATACACTGCTAAAAAATGTATTATGTGGCAACACTATGACAAAGGTTTGGCAAGACACAAAAATGACTTGGTTAAGTTCCTGGAAACATTGTTATTTGGTTTCAAAGAAGAACTATACAACCGATGCTGCCATTCTTCTTGAGAGGACAGTCTCACACATGACCTAAGCCATGCACATGGCCAAAGGCTGCTGACACCAAAATTGCAATGCGCCATTGAACTGTGGCCCCGCTGTGCTTCGCCTTCAGTGGTTGCACATGGTGAGTGACCAAAATATCCAGCAGGCAGGAAAAACCTCAGAGCTACATGTGTGAATTTATTTTCACCAGTGATATTAATGATATTTTAATCCGAGCCTTTTACTTGGTCTTTTTGTGGGTATGTCTGCATTTGTGTGTTTGCATAAGGTCATATATAGGTGTGAGTGTGAGAGAGAGAGAAGGTGAGGTTTGTGCAGTCCGTTCCATCCCTGTGCGTCTCAAGGTTAATCTCATTAACTGTCATGGGATCAGAGCATAGACTGCAGAGAATCATTAAGCAAAATTATGAAGAGAGTCTGATTGGAGTGAGAGAGAGAAACACGAACTGCTTAATTACCGCATCCTCATTATTGTATTATTGTCCTACTCTTATCTGCCTCACCTTGCTCCTTTTTCCTCTCTTTCTTCTCCTCCTTTTTATTGCCTCTCCCATCCCTCCCTCCCACAAATGAGACACAGCAGTTAAAATGATGAGAAGGACAGAGGGAAAGGGATGAACCAAGGATAAATGTAAACTACAAAGCTCGAGTTGACAGGGAGACGCACAACAATTTCCAGCGAGGGAGACAAACACATTGAGAATAGAAAAGTAGCCTGCGATAGGTAATGAGATACCAAAGACAGGAACTTGGAGGAAGGGAGTTGATGATCTAAATTAATTGGCAGCAGTACCCCCGCGGATATTCTAAAATTGCAAAAATAAGATTATCCTCAATTTATTCTCACAAAGGCTGAAAAAATGTCAAACATCTCATCTGTGTGCTCAGTGGGGGAGTGGTGAACGGCACAATGGAAAAATGACTTCTTATTAGGAATTAATATAGCAGAGGAGGGCTGGAGATGGCAGAGAGTGACCCTGGACACTCCTGGTTTAAATAATTAGTCAAACACTCTATTCACACTAGAGGGGTAAGCTCAAATATTCACTTTGTGTGAGCTTTTGAGCGAGTGTGTGTAGTTTCAGTTTAATCGTTTGCTTATGTGGACGTGGATGAGGTAGAGGGAGATTGTGTGAGCCCGTCAGTCGGGTGTATGTTTGGTATATGTGCAATCCAGATTTATCCATGTGTTTAAAGCATATGTGCTCAGTCTCTTTTCATTTCGTGTGTGTGTGTGTGTGTGTGTGTGTGTGTGCGTCTTTGTGCGTGCAACTGACTCAAATCTGAAATTGGCAGCAGAATATGCTGTACGAATTAATTAGGCGTGGAGGCGCTAGCATCCTAAAGTGAATAATCAGTGGGGAGGATGAATGGAGGAGACAAACAGGCCTGACGAGTGAGTACAGCCAACGATCCACATCAGAGAGAGCGAAGACGAAGCTTCGTTGGACCTACGTTTGATGGATTTAATTCTTACTGATGTACTCGACAGAAAATTACTCAATTCAAAAATCAGCATAATGAAGTCAAACTGCCTATGCCAGGTTTTTTTTCTTCAGCAGAAGACTCACTGTGTTTGTTTGTGTTTAAAAGTTCATTATTTTCTGCAGGGAGACTCTTGCTCCAATGTCAAACTTCTTTAGCTCCATATGAATAAGTCATTGTTTCTCTATTTCCTCCTTCACATGGAGTATTTGCACCATAAAAGCAACGGTCTCGCAGGTGTGTGAGTGCCGCAAGGTGCCGAGCTTTTGGGAAGCAGGTGCCCTGTATGTGAGGGGAGTTCCAAGGAAGGGTGGCTATATATTTTGTTCTTTAATGATCATACTGTATATATATGGCCAACGTTCACAGCTCTTGAGGAGAAACAGAATCCCTAACAGCGGCACAGCAGCATTAAGGTCTGTGACTAATGATGAATGTCCTGTCAGGGTGAATTAGAGCCATAGACAGCACCACATACAATCTGCCTGGAAGACTGCCCAGTGTGAGAGTGAGTAAGAGAGAGGGGGAGGTGGAGGGAGGAAGAGGAAAGGAAGTAGAGGAGACAGTGAGGAAGAGAGGATGATGGAAAACAAGAAGTTTAAAGGGGATATTAAAGGAGATTTTGGTGAGTAGAATAGGGTTATTGTAAGAAAACACAACATGGTAAGTTGAACGAAGAGTACAGACCAAAAGAAATAGTTGTATTAGATTAAACAAAGTAGAAAAAAATCAATACAAATGCAAACAAAAATTCACTAAAATTACCCAGCAAGCAAAAGTTACAGCTCATTAAGACAAAACAGAGCCACAGTTAATTATCTCTGCATTATCATGACTAAACCAAAATCATCTCATCTCAAAACACAAAATAATTGATCATACTGAAATTAGAGCAAGACAGGGAGACATAGACAGGCACAATAATCATCACTGCTTTTTGAACCAAACTAATGAGATGAACTTTTTAATATCTACCATGATTTGGAGCTATATGAAAATATGACTTGAAAGTATAAAAACGTAGACACATTTTTTTTTTATCACCCACTTTGGTAAAACTGTACTTAAACACACTATAATATAGTTAGAAGCTGATATCGTGTAGTCTGAACCTAGTATTATACTGTAAGTTTTTAGCAAACACATTAACACATATATCTGCTTGTGTGTCGTACGGTGTCGGCTTGGATCAAGAATGACAATGAGTGTCCTACGTAATAATCCATCATTTTATCTTGTGTAGTGTGTCATTGTAGACGACAACCAACGCCTCGTCTGGGACGCCTCACGACGTTCCAACAGAAAGTCTAGCATGTTTGATTTTCTTTTATTGTTCATGACTGCTCCCGTCACAGCCGTCATGAAAATGAAAAATAAAGTATGGAAAATATATATATGTTTCCAGACTGTTACCACTGTTCTTAAATAATGTTTTCTAAAATAGAAAATTAGGTATTTCCAAAAAAAAATTTAATCAATCCGAATTGTGTTTTATGCCGGGCCAAGCACAGTTTGTGTGAGAGCAAACGTCTCAGAAAACATACCGCCCCTTTTACCTGATTGACAAGTGGTATGTCCAGTCCGCTGCCCCATGACCCTCCTCCAGCCCCCCGGTATCAAGTTTCACTCCAACACTGCACCTTCGACAAGAAGACGAGTTTCACGTGGTTCACAATGGGTAGATGCAAGTTTCTGGATGGATGGCTTGACAATACCGTATATAAATACTGATTGGCCAAGGATTCCCAATTCACACACAGAGCTAGATGCAAGCTTTGTGTGAAATCGCGTGACATCGCCAAGAGAAGGCGATTCTGAGCCACATGAAAGGAAAAAACGTTGACGTCTCGCTACTGCATCGCTTGCACCCAGAGTCCCAACCTTTTTGCCTCAGCCCAGACATTGAACTTACCTGAGTTTTTATTTGCATGCCATTATGGTACTTGGCTACAATCGCCTATTAAGAATAATTAAACATGATGTGAAATATGATACACTGATATATTTACTCAGATGTTGCATATTCTCTGGGGAAAAAAAACAACCGCCGAGAAGTCTGGAAATTAGGGTATGGAAAAGCATGGAATTTTGAAATTCCAAATGTGTAGGAACCCTGAAAAATAGTGGTGGGGCTTTTACTCACCACAACTGCAGAGGCTACCAGCTTCAAGAGAATCTGACTATATCAGGCCTTTATTTCTCATTCCTGCTGTATTTTTTTCAGGTTTTGATTTAAATGCGCTCTTGTTTTCACTGTTAAAGTTAAGGTGTCACACCCACATTTCAAACTCAACACTTCCTGTATCTGTTTCAAATTAAAAGCCCATTATAATTTCAGTTGAGATCATCCCTTCATTTTCTACACAGGCTTTTATTGTGAAACATTTGCAGGAGCTTGTTGTGGAGGATTCAGTGACTTGCATAGTTTGCATGCGGTGCTTCAAATGTAGCTCCTGCCATCTGATGGCGCTTTTTAAGTTACTACAACAACTTTTCAGCTGGCACATGAACACCCGAGAGACTGATATAGTAGAAATAGTAAAAACAGGACAAGAATAAGCCGATGACATCACACACGTTGTGAAAGACCACCAGCGATGATTGGTTCGGGACCTAGGTGTAGTCTGTCATGTCCGCTACTTCTGTGTCTTTCAACTTTTTATTGAACCTGCTTTGATATTATGTGCAATGCTGAATATGACTTGCATAGTTTAAACTACTTGGCTACACTTCATTGTCACAGTCATTCCAGTGAAGTTGAAATGGTTGGTTTAAATACAGTAAGAAATAGAAGTGTGAAATAGAAATACAAGACAGACAGAAACATAGAGACGGAGGGGGAGGTCTTATCTTTACAGAATCTCCTCACCCCCACCTTTACTGCCACTCAAAGCCGTTTCTGTGGCAACCATTGGACGGGTTTGCCAGTTTGTGGCACATTATGTGAAGTGTGACCAATTTATCACCCCATCTGTGCCTGCACTGCTGTCAGCATGTCAGCAGATCAATACACAAACACTCAAAACGCAGTATATGACACATTCAGTATGCTCATTTCATGTGTGTGGGTATACAAGTCATGTTATACTGTATATATTTGCACTGTGTGTTTGTGTTTGTGTAGGAAAGCGTTGAGTTACAAAGGCTATAAATGCTCTTCTTGCTCTTTTTACGGTTCTGTGTGGTAACAAAACACCAGAACAGATATATGACAGAAACAAGGCCCTGAGACAGCCTTTCATCAATAGGACATAAACACACAAAAGGCACCTATTCCCAGTGAATTTGTTTGTGTGTGTACGTGTGTGTGTTTGTGTTTGGTGCAAACAGAGACTGCAAAATGGCTGAAATATTTCTTTGAATTGCTTCTGACCCATGTTCCCAGGAGATTCTAATGTAGAAACATATTTGTACATGTACAACACAACAAAACAGATTGGAGTACCTGTGCTCACATACTCACATTTCTGTTTGATGTACAGAATCTCAGACGTCTTGGGTCGACAAGTTGCATGTGTATAACACCAGCAGTGAAATATCTTAGTTGACACCATGCATTCATTCATCTTCTACATAGACACATAGAGACATAGAGACAAACAACCATTCACACTCACATTCACACCTACGGACAATTTAGAGTTACCAATTAACCCTAGTCTCCAATCTGCATGTCTCTGGACTGTGGGAGGAAGCCGGAGTGCCCGGAGAGAACCCACACTGACACGGGGAGAACATGCAAACTCCGCACAGAAGGGCTCCCACGCCCGGGATCGAACCGGCAACCCTCTTGCTGTGAGGCGACAGTGCTAACCACCACACCACCGTGCCGCCCCTGACACCATGCTTCATATCTAATCTTACTTCAGTCAGGAGAAACTAATTTGTACAGTTAAAGAATATTTATTAACATGTGCACATAAGAATGAAAAAATGGGGAAAGTCTCTGGTGATTAGACCCCATCGAGGTGGTATGACTTAAGGAGGGTGATGAATCCATAGTTGAATAGGGAACCCCCTTGGTCTAGACGCTGGTGGTGGTAGAGGTGGTGAAGATGAGATGAGAAAAGGATGTGGAGAAGATGGAGAAGTGCTGATGATCTGGATGAGTAGAGCAATGAGTCTTTGTTGAGCTTGTCCTGGACTCTGGATATGATGGATGGAGATGAACAGGGTGGATTCTGCCTAAAATGACAACCAACAGCAGCAGAGGAGAGAGCAGATTTAAAATTTTGCAGTAGTATCCTGATTGGCTGAGAGAGATCTGGATAACTACACCCATGAACACCCACAGTCAGCTGATTGGAGGAGGGGATAGGAGTGGGAGGGAATGAGTTGTGAATGGATGAGCACAAAGACAGTCTTCTTTATTGAACTTACGCTGAGCTTCAATTGGTGTGTGGAACTGCTAATATGTCGTGTTGGTGAAGATTCTTGGTAATCCAGGTCATGGTAATTCTAATCCAAAAGCACATGGCACAGCACAAGAGAGCCAGCTCCTCAGGTCAAGACTCAGCTGTCCATTTACATCTCAAGGAGAAGGGACACTCCTTCAAGGACAGCAATGTTGACATCTTGGCCAGAGAAGATAGATGGTTTGAAAAACACATGAAAGATGCCATCTATATCAAACTGGAATGACCATTGTTAAACAGAGGAGGTGGCCTATGACACCACTTATCACCCACCTACAATGCAGTCCCTCCTGGACCCATCCAACCCTGACGACACACCAAATGGCCAGGTGGGTCAACGACTCACATGTGACCTCTGAAACTCAGAGCTCACGTGTGACCTCAGAGACTTTATAAGGGTTCAAACCCACACAGAGTGTAAAGCCTGCAACTCCACATCAGTCCGTTAGAGCTGAAGAAGCCTCTTGGATGAGAGGTGAAATGTCTTCAAGAAACTCGCATGTCCAGTTGCCTATGATACAGTGTAGAGGGCTGCATTGGGATTGGGTCCCGCCGGGTCCCGCGGGACTCAACCCAAATCTTGCGGGAGCGGGCGGTTTGAACTTTGCTGTGGGCGGGAACGGGCAGCTGAAAAAAAAACACTGCGGGATCGGGATGTAGCCTATAGCGACAGGATGGAGTTAACAAATGATGTGGAAAAGAAGCTCAAACAAGGTGTGAAGGCGCACTGACTCCTCTACTTCCCAGCACTCTCAAAGCTGGCGCGTTTCATCTTCAGTATCCCCACATCCAGTGCACCTTCAGAGCGGGCCTTTAGTGTCTGTGGGCGCATCTTGGAAGAGAGACGCACGGGATTGGGGCTGCAGTCGGTCAGCAACATTCTCTTCCTCCACAGCAATATTATGGCCAAGTGATTCATTTGTTCAGTTCATTCGTTTCATTCGTTAACCTTGTTTATTTTATGTTATTTATTAGTGTTATTAGAGCCACTTACAGTCTACTCTCGTTGCTATTTGTTAATTACATAAAGAGGCGTGATGATACCGGTGTTATTGAGCATAGGCTTTATCTTTATCTCATTAATGTTTCTTATTCAGGTCTCTCTTAGAAAAGAGACCCCAACCTCAATCACTGCGTGATTATATAAAGGTAGAAAAATAAATGAAATACAGAGGAGGAGAATAGAATATGAACCAGCCTTTATTTCATTAAAAACTAAATGAAAACAACTAAATAGGAGCGCTATTCCTGACCAGTGCATCAAAAGACATGCAGGCCAAGGAAACGAAACAAACAACCCCATGAATCTCTTTATTAATAGCTTATAAAATGACGTGTTTTCTCCTGCGGGACGGGAGAAGACACAAAATCAATGCATCTCTATTATTGTGCAGGCATAAATTCTCAGAGTTTTGCGGGAGTGGACATACACATTGCGGGTGCAGGCGGGAGTGTAACACACACGTTGTGGTTGCGGGCGGTAATGGTCAGAAATTCAGCGGGAGCGGGCAGGAGCAGGATGAAGAAAACAGTCCCATGCTTGGGATTGCTGATTTGTCAGTGAGCACACTTGCTTCTCACTTCCTAAATGTCCTAATGTAGGGACAGCGTGTAGATTTCGTGGCATTTAGAAGTGAGAACAGCAGATTGTGCCAAACATGAACTCACTGTTCATTGTTCAGGAGGTTTTTTCTGGGAGCCGAAATTTCTGCGGAGGTCTCTTCCTCTCCAAAACAAACAGACCCAGTGATTTAAACCCGTAAAAACACTGATTAAAGAAATTTCCTGTTGAAAATCAGTATTTTTCTGATGCTGTCCAGGCTCGCTGTGGAGGGGCTGCTAACTATGGTGGCTGACACCAAAACGCAAATGTCCCAATCTAGAGCCAGTGTTTGTTTTGTCCGTTATGTGCTACTTTAGATACTTTGCAGTGCAACATGGCCGACTACATGGATTAGGATCCACTCACTATGTAGATGTAAACTGCTCATTTTAAGGTAACAAAAATTCAAATTCTTATTTCAGGTGGCTATAAAGAAAACATACTTCTTATATTTGATTTTGTTTTTGCCAATATACCCTTGCCAAGAAAAATAGTACACTAGAAACATGTGACTAAAGAAACTTAAAACTAAATAACGCTTCTGTTACAGGTCCCACAGTTGGCACTAAAGCAGTAATGATGATTGCCTGAATAAAAGAATCAGAACATCATTCAGATTGCCTCTGAAGATTTTGTTTAATCATTAAAACATTTCTCTGGTTGTGCTTCTCAGGCTCTGAGGTTTATCTTTGTGAAGGCTTCCCTACATTAAAGTCCATTAGCCTAATGATCTTGCAGCTAATAGCACTCCTCTTTGTGAAACTACACTTTACATTTCTCACAGTTTTATTCTTTGAAACAGGCACTGAATTGACGTTAAGAGTATCACGTTGGAGCATGTTATGGTATACAATATCTTTGACTGCACCTGGAAATAAAAAATCAGACCAGCCTTTAAATTTTACTATTCAAACATCCATTTTTGGCATTCAAAGCTGAATGATCGTGATCACATTTAGAACATTTCAGTACATTACACATGACTTCTATTTTACCCGTACCTTGACCTGCAGCCTTGCATTTTGCACCATTTTGAAACTTTCCAGGTTTTGGTGGAAGTACTGACACTCAAGTTGAATAAGAGAGGAACACATGTATGTATAAGTGCTACACTCTAGCGGTCAGTGGATATTAGATTTGCATACAACAAACCCAGGGTCAAGTGTTTCTTTTTCTCATCCGTTACCTAATCCACCCACAGCACGACTGAAAAATACACCTTGACCCTGTCGGTGCTATTGGAATAAGTAAGTGCAGTAACTGCTCTGTAAAAAAATTGAAAAGCTAGCCATGCTACGTACACTAAGGCAAACTGAGGTTATTGCTCATAACACAATCACTTAGCCTGTGTGAACGTGCTGATTATAATTTTGTTCTGCCAGCCAGTTAGGACAGTCAAGATTCCAGCTTGTGGAGCTCTTCAAAATGCCAGTGAGAAAAGAACAGGCTACAGTAAGCTGCGAAATCACAGAAGCATTGAACATATTTTTTGCAATTTGAAGAAACAATGGACAGAAACAGCATCATCTCATGCGTATGCTGTACACACACACACACACACACACACACACAAGAATGCATGAATACACACAGAGGGGACCTAATGTACTTCTTCAGCACTTCTTTCAAAAACTTAAAAAGCTTTTTTCATAAGCTCTGTTTGGCATTGACAAGCCCTCTGGATTTAAGGATCAAGACATGGAAGATAGGTAAAATGTTTTACTGTGTGTGTGTGTGTGTGTGTGTGTGTGTGTGTGTGTGTGTGTGTGTGTGTGTGTGATGAGCTCAGCAGTTGTTGATTCAGCTAAATATTTGATCCGAAGAACTCTGTCTTCAGACTCAATCATTAATGAGGCAGACACACACGCATAAACACACAAGCACACACACACACACTCAGGCCCATGTGATGTATGAGCTGCCACTGTGGAATCAAATGCCAAATTGCACCCTGCCTCCCTGTCTGTCAATCATCCCGTAGAAACAGGAACACCGTCTTTTATAGCACAATCTGATGAGATGCCTTCATGCTGTTGTGCACACGCACACACAACACAAGCACACACACACATCTCACACCGCTCTCATGAAGGCCTCTTACAGTATAAAATAAAAGGTCAGGGCTATCAGAGTTCAACAGACAGCCCTCTTGTTTTTAACAGGACCTTGTTAGCCTCCTGCCACTCGACTCACCTCACAGCCAGTGCTTCACTGTGAGCGGTCCGCTGCCGCTTACTTTTTACAGCCAAGTCAGCAGGATATATAACAACAGAGAAAGTAGGCAGTGGAAGTTGAAGTTGGCTTTGAAGTAACTTAACATATATTAATCTTTTCATGTGAGTGATGTGCGCCACATTCTTGGTGATATTTTCTCAGAACCATTTTACCTTCTTACCTTTGGTAACTGCAGCCTTTTTTTGCCTTCAAAATGTGGGATAGCGTGTGCACTTACAGTATATCTAAATCTTTGATTAAAAGCATGAATTAAAAACACCCAATTTCGGTGCCATCATCACCGCTGAAAATGCAGTGACAACTTGCTACAAAAATAAATGGTTTCATTGTTTGTTGGTGGTCTACAGCTTGGCAGCCAATGTGGCAGTCTATTTAAGTCTGCAAAATCTTCCCAGCTCTCCCTTTGCATTGTCTATGCTGCTGCTGCCCTGCGTCAGTACTGCTGCTTGCTCTTTCAGCCCCACCTCCACCCCAGCATCCACCTGCAGGCTCAGGCGAAGGGGGGAATATTTAATCATCACTCCCCAATATCTCATGTGAACATATCTGCGGCAGGGGCGATTGCTCTGAGACAACAAGAGAGGCTGAACTTCCCCTAAAATTTAATAGAAGAAATGGTCAAATATGCACTATTGAATTTACATTAAAATAAGAATTTACAAAGCATTAAACGTGCGCTAGGATGTGTTTAACATCATGACTATGATGTTCAAACGTCAGCTGTTTATCACCAGTTTTCAAACGCAACCTCCCTGTCATACATTCTCGTGTCAGCACGGTGGACGCAGAGCCTCCAAGCATTCCTATGAGACAGCGCTGAGCAGGTTTTTTTCATGCAGGAAAGCGAGACAGTCGAGGGAGGCTCAGCTTCCCTGGGACCTAATGGAGCAGTAGACGGGAGAGGACACTCGGTGTATGCATGATGATTGGAGGAATTGCCTAAAAGGTTGAACCCCTTTGTGAATGACAGCGCTTCGCATTTCAAACTCAGTCCCATGCGGATATTTTCGAGTTGAGTCTTCTGACAGAGTGCCATCTGCTTCCTTATTTCCATAAGTTATATAGCTTATTTTCACCATTAAACCCATCTGAAAATCTTTGAGGTGTGTTTTGCTGCAGTTCTATGGCATGAGTGTACATTTTATAATGTAAACTGAAAGTGAGCTTCCCCTGTTTTAAAGACCAGCAGCTGCCAATGATCTGCAGGGAACAATGAGGGTGGAGTCTGACTGAACTGTGGTTTGCAGAAGTTTGTAATTTCAACATTTTCTTCTGGTGACTGGGCTGATTAGTTGTCCAATTTTGGCAGTTTTCCTAAGATGAAAAATCATGTTTACGTTCCTGTAATAAAATACAAAAGTGGAATGTATATCTATCTAAAACCACTCTCGGATATTTCTACTATTGATCTGTTGTTTTGCTCATTAAGTTTTAAGAAAGAAATTGTCATTCAAACATTGATCAATGACAGGTAATAAGACTAAGGTAATGACAAACTAAGGTAATCTCGTGAAACAGAGATATACAATCTAGTATCATCTGCATAACAGTGATATTTGACATTATGCTGACTGATAATGTTTGCTGGGGGGGAGTGTACTGTGTTAAGAAAAAAGATTAGAGCCAAGAATGCTTCATTGAGGGACACCATAATCGGGGTATCACAACAAGCAATAATCAAAGATATTATCCAAGAGTCCTTGTTTTGTAAATTGCTATATCTTTAGCAATACACTCTCTTTGACTCCTTGCACACAACCACATGCATTCCCCCCTGACACACACTAACTTGTATAAGATACTTCACCTTACCAGCAATAATATTAGTTGTTCCCTGAGTATATACCTGTGAAAACACTTCTGCTTCTAGAAACAAGCCTCTATTTCCCTGTCACTATTTCAGCACTAGCGGTGACATTGAAGTTTTGTTCAGTCTTTTAGATGTTAACATGATAATACAAATCCTCACAAGATTATTACAAACTTATTCCTCATGGCAAAAACGCAGCTAATTGCCAGAAACCAATTTCAAAAGTTTCACACTGTTTTGCTGGTGACGGGTGGAATCAATTACATTTTCATATTAATTTGTTTAAAGCAGCAGTACATTAGGTAGTAATATATTCATGCACATGATATTGTTCATTTGATTTAAAACCTATTTCTAACAATGGTTTGAAATGTCTTTAGAAAGTAGACAGAGAGGGCAATTTGTGAATTAATAAGATAGAAGGAACTGAAGCAATTAGAAGTGTACAATAAAGTGTGTCAGCTTGGAGTACTGTCTAATTCAAGACTTTCATTCCACTGGGGATAACCACCATTTATGAAATGTGACACCTGTTCTGACAATGTGTTTGCAAAACATAAAACTCCAAACAAATCACTCACTAATTATCCATAACTATTGAATAGCATGAAGGGTGATTAGCTCCGTGGAGCCTTTTTGTCTGAGAGGGAACTAAGTTCTGAAGAGATGCCGTCCTCAGTGTTTGATTTGTTGGCTATCACGGCACTTTTCATTTGTTATTCTAAGTGTAAATTACAAATTAAAGAGTGCATTATTTTTCATCTGGTGATGTATAGGCCTTACTGACAATATAACAGCTGTCAGCAATAGCTTGAAGTTTTTGTTGTTTTTGTTATGTTGTTTTTTCATCCCTGCATCTGTGCTCATGTACTTTGTTTTTTGCATACATTAGCAGAGGTGAAGCCACACATGATGAATATTGCAAACCAACCCAAACCTAGGGGGGTCCGGAGGGGGGCTATTTGAGATAACAGAATGCCTAAAAATCTGTGCATCATCCAGGAAAAACATAGTTACCAAGGGGGAAAATCCTGTAGCAAAGTTAGGAACCTGTAGGTCTAAAAGTATTAAAATTATTGTAGTCATCAATTATATTAAAGATCCAGTGTGTAGGATTTAGGGGGATATATTTGCATAAATGGAATATAGTATAAGGCCATGTTTATATGAAAACAATCCACTGAAAATATTATCGTTTCTCACGTTTCATTAACAATCGCCGTGCAAACGGATCCGCAAAAATGACCAAAAACGCTGCAGTATACATGCCAGGCCAGTAGTTGGCGGTGTGACGCTTACACTTCCTTCTACAGAGTGGCGATGTATAAACAAACAACGTGGCAACCGCACGAACGTTTGTCTGGACAGACGAAGAGGTGGCGTTGCTACAGTAAATCTATGTACACTATGATGTGGAAGCGTTGATAAATTCAATAGGGTGAGCAGCACAAACAGAGTTCGGCAGTCCGCCATTGTTGTTGTGATGGTCGACAGTCTCGCGCATGCCTAGTGACTGGAAGCGTAATGTGCATGTGCCAAAAGTCTCCGTTTTCAGAGGAACTGCATATTGTAAGTTTACGTGACAATGGAGACGGAAACGATCGGCCAAAACGCAACTAAAGTTTACCGTTTTCAGTTGAAATCGTTGTCGTATAAACGGGACCTAACTATGTTGTTTTTGTATGGTGTGGGTCACATGCCACAGTGACAAATGGTGGTAAAACACTGGCTACATAGGCAGGGTTTCCCACCTCAGTGTGAAAACAGCATGCTTTGTGAAGTTCATTCAGGCTGGTCTTTGTTTAAAGAACAAAAAGACCTCAACTGCAACCTCGAGTGGGTCAGGGTTACAGGAAACGCCCTTTTACCTTTCCCAACAAGTTCAATTTAAGTTACACAAATGAAAAACTCATCCAGTGATGAACAAGCTACACCATATTTCGTGTCAAATTGTACTACAGTCGTCTTTGTCATTCTGCAACCACAACAAAACAAATGTTCAGGATGACTTATTTTCACTCGTGGCATCCAGAAAAGGGAGTTTTGGCATCCTTGCAATATCTGATCTGGCCGCAGGCATCTGATTTCAAGTAAAACTGACTCTTTTTCTCAACCTGGCAGCTCAAGCATGTATATCTCATGATGTATTGATTGCAGGTGAATTCTGCTTGTGCGTGTGTGTGTGTCTGTGCACAGTGACAACTGGGATCCATCAAAAAAGCTTGTCTGTACTTGTCTCCTGCGCATCTGATCGATCCATTCTTTTACAAGCTGTCAAACATTTCGGGAATGTGAGCAAGATGTAAATACATTTAAACATTACTTGGGTTGAACTGGTTCAACTTTGAATCCTTCATGACATGTTGTCTGCACAGTGGCCTGTATACGTGTACTTTATTTAACACAAAGCATCCAGAAAGCACCCCCACACAGGCACATACACATACAGCATTCATTATTTTGTCAAAGGAATAATTTCATGCCTTATCCACCTCACCTTTGATCTCATCTCACTAACAACTATTTGATCTTGTTTCCCTACTTAGATTAACTCTGTTCTTGTATGCTTGTGTGTGTCTGCAGTTTCATACATTTTCAAACGTAGATATAGAGACATAGAATGTGCACACATTGGGAATCCAGCCAGCTGGGTTGGATTCAAGTAGAAGACCCTCCTGCCATGGTGCAATCCACCACACTACCCAGATTTAAGTAAAAAGCTACAAGCAATGCATCATCAAACATGTTAGAGACTGTGCATGAGCTGTACTAAATTTTCCTACTTTCCTGCCTCAAATATCTCTACAGAGACCTTCTGCAGCAGCAGTGTGTGGGTCCCTTTTGTCCTCTGATATGAATATCAGCTCATAACATTCTGTCAAAGTCATCTCTCTGCACACACTCCTGTTCATATTCACTCTATAGTCTATATCAAAGAACTAATGGAATTACATAAGGACAGCGGAAAGCCAACACTCCATTTTAGAGAGATAGAAAAACCATTCTCCACTCAAAGATTATTCATTATTTCTTGTATGCCATTCAGCCTCTAGTCTGCCAAAAAAGAATAGTTTCCCCATAAAAAAAAGAGAGTTCTGGGTCGGAGAACGCACAAGGAAACCACAGAAACAAAGGGGTATTTTTTTTTGTCCCGGCGGTTTCAAAAATGCAATTTAATTGTTACTCTGATGGTAGCCAAGGGGAAAATAAATGTTATTGTCATTCATATTCTGTGATTTTCAAGGCTTCATCTTTGTATCAACTTTTCTCACCTCAGATGTATCGTTATTATTCTCTCTACGTATCAACATAATGATTAAAGACATATCTTAATCTCTCTTTTTCTTTCTATTTCTCTGTGTCCAGAGCGTCTCTAAAGGCATCTGCACAGACTGGCACAGACGTCTTTTGATATGACATATGAGTCAAGATCCGATTTCACATAATATTCACCATATGGTCTATTTTACAAAGGTTGCCAGTAGGTCTGTGTGTTAGGGCTGGGCGATATACCGACTATATACGATTTATCGATATATTTTCAAGCAAGATATAGATTTAGACAACACTGTTTATATTGATATAGGGTCAAGTTGCATTATATAACACATAGCAGTGTGCATCTCTCTTCTCTCACACTCTCTGCACAGCTCCACTCCACTCACTCACTCAGAAGTTCTCCAGCATCACTTTTTAAAGCCCTAGTCTTACGTGCACTTTCCCAGGAAATGTAACTACATGTTGCGGCAATGCAGACCTCCTGTCTATTTTTGTAAACTGAAACCATTTCCCTTACTAGAAACAAAGCTTTAATTTACTTTAATTTCACAGATAAGAAACAATAAAGCCTCCACAAAAATAGCATTTTAAGTCTTGTGTGTGATTTATCCTGGCTTCATATGAGCAGAGGAAATTTTCGCTTGTTGCTAGGCTAATTCATAAATGCCGTAGGCTTGTGCTAATAATGTTAGCATGTTATATTTGTTTGGAAAACATGTTTAGTATAAGACAGTTGTTTTGTCAGTGAACCTTGTAAGTTGTAATGGAGCCAAATTTTGTAACGTTACCTATGTTAAATGTTGCTGTTGTCCCTGGCTTCATATGAGTAGAGGAAAAGTCCGCTAGCCACTAGGCTAATTTATACAATGTTAAATGCCATAGGCTTGTGCTAAAAACATTAGCATGTTATATTTGTGGGGAAAATGTATCCAGATAAAGACAAGTGCTTTGTCTGTGAATCCAACGAATTATAGTGAAGCTGATTTGTGTTTGAAATTGTTGCTATTAAGCCGTGTTTAATGTGTGTTATGATTCAACTAAACGTTACAGCACTTCACAGAAACCCCATCGCCAACTAGTGTTTTGGAGGTGTACATGTTGTGCAGCTGCATATTTTCAAACAGGGGAATAAAATCCCTGTCTTCACAATTTATTGTTATCACAGTATGTTTTTACAAAACTGCTTGTGACCTTTCACATGTGGCTTTGACTTGCAACTGAATACATGTAGCCCATTTCGTAGGATGAGTTTTTGTCCATATTGCCCAGCCCTA
This sequence comes from Epinephelus fuscoguttatus, assembly GCF_011397635.1. Lineage (NCBI taxonomy): Eukaryota > Metazoa > Chordata > Actinopteri > Perciformes > Serranidae > Epinephelus > Epinephelus fuscoguttatus. Next base: position 14,910,760 of record NC_064756.1, read on the forward strand.
CTATGTATGTATTTTTGTTGTGTATGTTTCTGTATGTGTGTGTGTGTGTGTGTGTTAGAGAGCAAGAGAGACTAGGCTGTTTCATGATACATGAATACATACATTCATGAAAACAAAACAAAAATGAAATGTAACCCAGTCAAGCCTGTAAGAGTTCAATCAGGCTCACACCTGTGGGAACGTGAACAATCATGGAACGAAATATACAATGCAAAAGCTTATTTTACCCCTAGCATTTGTATGCAAGGGTCATCAACTGGCCCAGTGGTAAGGACTCATAGTTTTGTTGCAGTGTTCTGAATTGCTGCCAAACAGGGAGGACCAGTTCTGTATGTAACCGTTGAAACTGATCTCTCTGGAGGGGAGCTGAGCAGAAAGGCAGGGATCAATAAAGTACATCACATATACAATAGTTACTATGAACATTAGGAAGGCATCATCATCACAGTGTCATCACCAATGCTTTCCATTTTTATCCTCATCTTTATCATCATCAGTATAATCAGCTGATGTCATCATTATCACCGTTGCCAACTCAACTGTCACTATGGTAACTACTAGTTGCCAAGATGCAGAGATGCAGGGTGCAGACATCATGAGTTGTTTTCTCTACCTTACCTCACCTCTTTATAGCACATAAACAATGTAACGTGACAGCAATATTAAACATTGGTGGCAAATGTGAAGTCATTTTCCACCAATGACTTGCACACTACGTACCAACTGAAACTCCTGGCGACTGAAAACTTCTGTAAATGTTCGTGGATTATGTCTTAGTTGCATATATTTACATGCATGCTGGTATTATGTGTTTGTGCTGATTTTAAAATCCTGAATCAGCCCGTATCCCAGTTTACTGCTTACTACGACTGATTATACATAGCTGTAGGTCAGTTAAATAAAACTGAAGTGTGACTCTGCCAATGCCAAGGAAAAATGTTATTGCTTGTCGCTCTCATTTTCCATCAGTGATACGTAAGGTGGCCAAATCAAGCTGTGGCAAATGCAGAAGTATTCAGGCAGCCAGAAACCAAAGCAGGATCATCCTCAGCTTGTGTGGTGAATTAGCTGTAAAAATGCTAGAAATAAGAGTGACTATCGCATATGGCCACCAGGGCTTTCATCGCCACCATTGCGTATAAATTGCGTATTTTTCTTGTTATGAGGGATAATATTGTTAAAGGGATAAAACAACTAGAAATTATGTTAATAAATAAACTGTTTAATTGACAGAATATAAGTGTGTGTCCATGCATCAAGTCATGTCTGTACAAGCCTCTCTCTTGTGAAAAAGTTGAATGCCCAATATGTGTGTGTATGTGTGTGTTTATTCAGATATCTAAGATCACCTTTGCCCTGAGAAACAAAAGCTAAACAGCTTTTAGCGCTGTCAGGGTTGAAAGCAACAAGCTAAGAGCCATGACAAACTCCTAACAGGAATTTTGATAGCAGAGCAATCAATATGGCTGGTTTAAACAGGGACAGCAGAAGTATGACAGTTATATATTTGTGTGTGTGTATGTGCGCGCACACCGTGAGACAAGACTGGACTCTGGATTTGTCATAGTTATTGACTCAGTTCACCGCAAGAGCAGCGAGAAACTGAGTAGTGGAATCATTATTTTGACAGTTACAAACACCCTCCACACACACTCACGATCGCAAACACGCACACACACACACACACACACACACACACACACACACACACACACAAGCGCCAAACCCAGAATATACACAGACAAAATAACATAAAACACTCCTCAGTACAACACGCCTTATGCATTCCTCACAGTCACATTGACATCAGATGAATTCCTTCCTGTGGAGTATATGAACATCCCTCCCCCCCACACACACATAAGTGCACACCCATGCAATCAACAGTTGAGTTCATCACATACACACACACACCACCAGAGGCCAGAGTTCCTAACCTCGTCACAGTCTGCTGGAGCAACACATCGATCAATGTCCCCCATAAAGACAATGAGGATGGGAAGGAGAGAAGCCGAGAGCAGAAACAGAAAGGCAAGACAGGAAAGGTTTACAACTGCTTTAGAAACGTATTGTATGTATGACCTCCTACTTGATTTGAAGTTTTACACAGACATGAATTTCAATGTAACCTCCGGCTGTCATGGAATTTCACCACATGCCTTAGTACAACTGAAAAAATAAGTAACAAAGACATTAGCCCCAGCAGCTTGAAAATGATTGTTTTGAGCATCCCATTTCTATCTATAAAACCATGTACTGTAAGACTGATTGCTTTTGTGATTTTGTAATGCATACTGTAGCACTGACCTACATTTCACAATAATCCTCTGCCTTTAGGTCATCAAGGCATGATTGAGTATTTGATGAAAAATACTCAGTGGGGGTGAATGAGGGAATGTGGGTGGTGTGGCAGGAACAGAAGCTACATTTTGGAGATACCACATTAAGTGACAAAAGGAAGAAGAATGAATAGTGGAGAAAAGCATAACAATGTTGAGAAAAGATTGGTGGGAGAGGGAAACAGCTAAAGGAGGAGAAGAAAAAGGAAAAACTTGAGTGAAAATAGAACTGAGGAGAAAAAAATCAGTTGGTTTCGCTAGATTTATGTCTGGAAGTGGAGTATTTAAGCTCAGGGCAAAAAGGAAAATGAACACAGGGTGCGGGGGGGGGCATGGCCCTTCAAAGAGTAGGTGTCCCCATACCTAAAGTTTGGGGACAAGTGAGTTGCCACCTGAGTAAATGGTGTTAAAACACTTCCTAGCTTGCAGACGCTTGCTAGTTTCCAGACACAGAGTGTACTAAAAGGCCTATTTGTTAAAGTTTTTGACACCAAAATGGGACTTTGAAGTGGTCAGCGGGTATTGAGAAAATGGGAGAGAGCAGTGAGACTTTGTGAAGAAGGGAGGGTTAAAGAAGTAAAGTGAAAATAGAGGAAGAGAGAGTGGAGTGTGGAATAGAAATCAAGTGGGTTCACAGGGTTCATTCGCCAATAGTTGGACATAGGTACGAGGGCGTGTGGGGAAGAGGAGAATGAATCAAGCCGTGAAGGAGAACAGACTGCTCGTAAATGCAGAAGAGTAAACTCAATAAAGAAAAGCCAAGTTGGGTGCTTTAAAGGAGGATAAGTTATGAGAGAAAACAAAACAGGGAATAGATGCAAATGAGAAGAACAGCAGTTGAAAGTGCTGCAACATGGCGAGAGAAAGAGGAGCCAAGACGAGGAGAAAAGACGAGAACATGTCCCTGCAGTCACAAATGAATGTGTTGTCAAATTAGATTATCATTATCACACTCATTAAACTGTCATTACTAGCACCACAAACACAGATGCCGCTTTATTTTCTCACTCATGTTCCCTTTCTACTACATTGTGTCTTGATCATGTTATTTCTGTAAAGAACCCAATAAAATGACCTCCTGGAAGCTAAAGTACCTGAAGCTTTGAAACTATTAATGGCAAATTGTCTATTTGTAGACGAATCATAAATAGATATCACAATGGCTTATCACAGTGTGACAATGACTTGCAGAAGATGGACCCAAAAGCAGACAACAAAACAGGGCAGGCTGGGTTAAAAAGTCAGTGAAGTGAGGACGAATTTTGGAGGAGTAGTTCAGGAGCTGATTGAACTCTATCAGCACCGGACAAGCTGAACCAGCAATCTGGATGTGGAAAGACCAAACATACTAGACAATGTTTCAGAGAAACTAGATGCTAGAGAAGTTCAGGGGAAGAATTACAGGAGCTCAGGGCAAAAAAAAAAAAAAAAAAAGTAGAAAACAAGTCAAGGGAAGCAGCCCTCTTGGCCAGAGACAGTTGTTTGCCCGAGCACTGAACTGAGAGTAACGGGCTTGGGTGAAGAGCTGAGACTAACAGGCTCAAGCAGACAGCTGAGAGAAATACACTTGGTTGGAGAACTCAGAGACACAGTCTTGGGCAGAGGCTCAGGAGAGGGCAGGGTCAAGAGAAACACCCACCACAGAGACACTCGATAGGCACGGAAAAAAATCAAAATACAGGGATATCCTGTACAGACAAAGAGGAACCAAACTGCTGGAGAAGGCTAAGCTCAAATGTACAGGCTGAACATGGAACTAGCTGACTGACAAGAGCCCAAAAACATTAACTGAAAACGTAACCCAACCAGTGCTGTCTGCTTGAAATTATGTTTGTTTATTACTAAATTGCATTCATAACTACGTTGTGGTGACAATGTTATCACTGCCCGAGTGTTTTGGGTTAATCACGGTCTACATTTATGTACTGCACTGAATGCAAAGGGAAATGCTCAAGGTGGATCACAGACATACAAAGTGTAGGACTGTGTCACCAGAATCCAAGGTTTGTGTCCAGCCTTAGGTACCAAAGGTTTGTGTCTTAGCCTTAGGTACCAAAAGCACCTAAGGTTAGGGAGACTGTGATTACATTAATCATAAATACAAAAAGGAAGTGATAAAAAATGATAGTTCTGAAGTCACTACGAGTGGGTAGTGCACTGCAAGATTGCTTCCCAGCCAACATTCATATGTGGGGCCCCTGTGGGTAGCAAATGGGCTGTAAAATGGGCAATATATGGGGCTGTCCACGAGTTCTATATTGGACCTTTGACATTTGCCCAAATGGATAGGTTTATCCAAGAAGGCCCCTGCTAAGATGCTCATTTTGGACTCATACCCACTTTGTACCCGGGTAGCCCCACCATGACCCATGTGGGGCCCACATGGGCGGACTGACCTATGTGGGCAATTGGCATGAGTCTGATATAGAACACGTAGACAATCCAATTCAGGGCCCATTTTTCAGCCCATTTACTACCCACATGGGCACCACAAACAAATGTTGGCTGGGTCTCTTTTGGCAGAAGTCAAATGAAACATTTTGTCAGTGAGTATTTAGCTGGGGCATGCAATATCAATGTGTTACTTTAATTGACCAACATTGCTTCATTATAATAAAAGAAAAGGTAATTCACTCTGCCTTGCATTTCCCTGAAAATTTGATTTATTGTATCAGATTAGTTGCATACAAACATAATTTCTAGGAGACAAGGCTGGGCAGGGTTGTTGTCATTCACTGCTCCGTCCAGCACTTGCCATATGTCCACAAAACAGGGCTGCACACAACATTTTCCTAACAAGATAGAACATGTTGCAGTGAAGTGGTTACATCACAACGTGGCCCTGAGCAGAGTGACCGTCTGCTATTGACCAATCAACAGACTGCAATGTCCACAGCTCCGCCTTTTAGTACCAGATCTGTGTGCTCGGTACCCCAACAGAGGATGGACCAAAAATGGGGACGGTACGGATCGGTTCCATTGGTACCATCCACAACGCATCACACTGGAAACAGAAAAAAAGAATACCAAACTGAACCGTACGATACTGCTTGGTGGAAACGGGTCTAAAGTCTACCAACTTTGGTATGACAAGGATATCCATGTAGGAGAGCTGTATATTAATAACACTTTTGCAAGCTTTGCAGAATAATCCAGAAAATTCTGATTTACTAGTATTCATTTTTTCCATTATTTATAAATCAGGGACTTCATGGATCATGGATAGATGTAATTCGTCAATATGTCATGTTAGAGAATAATGGGGAAATGATCTAAGGGTCCTACTATCAGACATGGAATGGGGGCGTGGCTCTTTCTGGGGTTCATTCCTTCTCTATGTGCCCAAGATATGCTATAATACAATTCAAAGTGTTACATCTGCAACACTTCTGAAGTCTCAGAACCCACTGGCTGATGATAATAAGGCTCTGATGGCAACGGCCAGTATTTCAGTAGATACCAGAATGATAATAGCCAAAGCATCATTAGATAATAGCTGATGGGGTCCAAGATTGCATTTCGGTCAGTGTATTCTGCCTCTTAACACAGATTGTTTATCTGCTGCTGAAGCATGATCAGTCAACAATACTTAAATTCCAAACCAACTACAACCAGAAGAAAACCAGAACACTTCTTACATCAAAACCGTGTCCTGTTGCCCACAGATTCTGCATTCATTTGAAGATATCCATATATAGAGATTAACACTTGTGAGAATATTCTCAAACCTTATATGTGACAGCTGCAACAGGCCCCTGGGACCATCTACCATATGTTGTGGTCTCAAATCTTGCCCCTTTCTGCTTATTCTTTTTGACACCATTTCAAAGATTTATGGCTGCAATATTATGCCTCCTCTAACAAATGCTATTTTTGGTATATTCTCAGTTCCAGATTAGTCCAGTCTACCTTCTCACTTCATGAAGGTCATTGCCTTTTCCTCTCTATTAGCTACATGCTCAGTCTATTTAAATATTAGGATGCCCTCCATCACACAACCAATGGATCAAAGATGTGATGCAGAAGATCAAGCTGGAAAAAAATGGATGTGCCCTCGGTGGCTCTATTAAGAGATTTTAACATAGTCTACCTGGTCTGGACCTATGAATTCATACCTCTACCGGCAGTCTGTCCTACCTATGCTTACATTCATGATCTGTCTGTTTCAAATGTTGTGTTAGTTTTGTTGTTTTTTGTCTCTTGTCAGAATTCCTTATCCTACATATTTGTATGATATAAACAAGTGTGCCTTTCATAGGATCTTAAGCAAACCACAATGAGACTAGACTGAACAGACACCTTCCTTGATTTGCAAGGTATTCTAGAAGTTATCCGTCTATCCTGTATGTTAAGTGAACCAGGAAGACATCAGACAGAGGAAAACAATCAGGCACTCCATCTGTCAGAACGAGCATCTTCTCCACCTCCTTCTCCCTACCTCCACTTACTGTCCTCAAACCGTAGCAAGCATACAAAGTGATCGTGACAGCACTTATGCCCAGCAGGAATGTGCTTCCCCGCTCCACTGCTTTGGCTATATTGTAGATGAGGAGTTTGAGTCACTTCAGATTTTTAGGGAGGGAGTCCAGGGGGAGCAGCAGTGTAAAATGATCCTTCTCTCCTCACCGGCAGTGGAAGATTAGTTCCTACCCCCTGCCTGAGCAATGGGCCCAGGTTTAGCTCACTCTGCTATTCTAAATCAATTATACTACCTGCTAAATCAGGCTCTTACGCAACAACACACAGGTTTCTTTGTCTCTTGCAATCTTTCTCGCTTATTCCTCCCCCTTGTACCTTTACTCAGTGTATTCCATGTTTCAGTTTCTCCATCATTTTGCTTCTCCCCTTCCCTTTCTTCCATTGCCCCCTACTTTCTCTCTGGCTGTAAATAAAAGGCCAAGGTGTAGAGGTGTGGTGCTAGTGCCATCTTTTGACTAAACAGAGGTTGTGACCATGCCAGAGTGAGACAAGAGCATCCTCCACATCTCCAGAGAAGACATTAAACGTTCATCATTCAAGAGGTTGTCTGCAACTGTGTCATTTCTCCATTTTTTCCCTCTTCTTAGATCAACTAATCTTTAGAGACAGTTTAAGCAAACTTTTCACCCTGGCTTCCCTTTTGTTCTACAGAGAACCAGAAGGATTAAATGGCTCAAGAGGATGGGTGTCCATCCTCTTCTTCTGTGCTTTTCTTTCTCTTTTCTCATCCCCTCCCTCGCTTTTTGTTTTCTCCCCTCATTCCTTCTGGGTTCTGATGTAAAAATCTTGTTGTCTTTTGTTTTGTTGTGACATTGAATTTCTCCTCAGAAGATTCAGTGGTCTGCTCAGCTGCACATTAAGGGAGACAAGATACGTTACAAAACATTTTCCCCTCACAGCAAATCTCATTGTTATTCAACCTTGATGCAAGAAAAGAAGAATTTTCCACAAACTTTTAACTTTAAGCATCCTCACATGCACACACATACACATCTACTGTTTTAAACAAAGGAGGTGGTGATAGTAATGGTAACAGTGCATTAAAAATGTTTGCATAAATTCTCCATTCATATTATGCCCACTAGTGCGGGTAATTGAGATTGTGTTGCGACGTATGAGGTGGAATACAACCGCTGTTGTCCCTGTTTAGCTCGGTGATCTATATTCAGAGAAATGCTGAGATAACACTCATTTGCTTTAACGAATGCTCACACACACAAACAAACACACTTAGGCAAACACAAATTTGTTTTACTTTGCTTGCAAGGCTTTTTCATCCATTTATAGTCACTGCCGAACTAAAGCTAAACTGGCATATTTAAACAGAACGTGTGTAATTTTTAGGACATAAATCAAGAATAAGCAAACACACACACACACAGGCTTATCAAAAGACACAATAAACAGTAGTTTTAATACAACTTAGTAGCAGTATCATGGATGGTGTTCAGGTCCTCTTAAGTGTCTTTATACAACTGTTGTCATCAAATATTGTTCTTGTACATTGTGATAAGACAAACCTAGAAGTGTCTGGTGCAGTATTGTTTAATGTTTTGTAATTTTCATATGTCCTTCGCAGTTTATCCAGTGTGTTTGGAAGATGCCTGAAACAGATGACACCAGCTTATTACAATCTTTACAACACTAGAATTCAAGGATAGTTTCAAGGATGATAAATGAGTATACATTAAGTTCAATGATAGTCCACTGTTAAACACACACACATGCGCACATATACGTGTGGTTGCACCCAGGTCCTATTGCACACATACATTTAGGAGTATGCAGTGTTTTTAAGAATTCAAACATTCTTGTCATAAAATTAGGGAAAGCACTACATTGCAAAAAAGGCAAACAGCATGCAGCAGTTGAAAGTGATTATTGCCGTTGCTAAGGAGTTCATGTTTTTAGTTCGGTTTGTTTCTTTGCCTGTTTGTCAGAAGGGTTGCTAAAAAACTGCTCGGCCAATTTTCATGAAACTTGGGGGAAGGATGAAGCACGGGCCAAGGAAGTACCAGTTAATTTTGAAGTGTATCTGAATCACAAGGCAGAGACACCGAGGATTTTATACTTTTGTTAACATTGTGAGATAGGGCATTTGGCCTTGGCGGTGATATGCACTCTCCGAGTTCCCCTCTAGTTAGTGTATAAAATTAATCAGTGACATTTTTGCATTAGGGGTCTGTGTGGCATGGCCTCACCAGTAGGTGCTGTTTTGCAGGAGAAGATTATAGGCTTTTCAATGTCACAATAATGTCATTAAGTTTAAGTTCATAGCGAACTCAACTTCCTCCACAATGTGGTTTGAAGCTAAATGTGGCAAGATGTTGCTGTTAACTTCAGTGTGAGCCACTTTACAAATGGCACCCCATAGTACACAAGCTCTCTCTATAGGTATGCAGAGGAATATCCAAAATATATATATTTTTTAATTAAATAAATGTATTTAAATATTTAGAACACCATCAAAATACTGCAAAATTTTGAACAAAAATACTGAAATTTAGAGATCCTTGAATGCAATTTTAAATATTACTGTAAAATTGTCATTTGGATATGAGCCAGCCACATAGTAACATTCATGAACATTGCATGCACATACATTCATGATTAGTTAGGAGCTAAACTGTCGTGGCAAATTTGTAAGTAAAAATGAAACTGGTTTTTAACATTTGTTTTGACATTAGTCGTGGTATTTGGAGAGCCTAATATTTCCTACGGTGGTACATGATGTAGAAGTTTCAGAACCACTGCACTCCATATCTAATCTGAAAGTATGGATGGTTACTTTCAAGCATGCACTCCCATATTATTTATTCATATTGTATTTAGACCCCTGGCTTTGTCATTTTTACAAGAGAATCAATCACGTATGATCCGATGAGACAGATTTTATCACAGAGCCACCAAGCACATATGGTTGTCAGATGTTGTACATCTCCAGAGCAAATAAAACCCTTCCTAAGTGAAAGAACTTATTTCTCAGATTCCAAGTAACATATGAAGACAGACACATGCAGTAATGGCACTCATCCATTCACACAGGGGAGCTTAATTCACTTTTCATGTTGTAGAGAATCATTAAAAGTTAAGGGTCAAACTTGCTAAGTATACAGTGTATATATATGTACTAGTTAGACCACTTATATCTATCTGTTTGCGTGCAGTCGTACTTTGTTCACATTGTAGCAAAGTTGCCTTTTCATGGCACTCACAGCACTTGATTATAGTAATCCAACATTCAGGCCATCATCGAGGAGGATAAGTGGGAATCATGATCTTATCCCTCGCTCAGTGATTCTCTCTCCCTCCTCCTATCTCCATTTAAATATCTTATATTGAAGGCATATTTGTGTCTGGGCCCACTAGCAAGTCTGAGAAACTATTATGGTCATCTGCAGGAAGGCCAAGTCAACCAGAATGGATGCTTCCTTCACTGTCTCTTCAGTCTAAATCTCTCAAGTTTTGAGTCTAAGTCATAGCCAAGGTTCTTTGTTGTAAATAGTACCTGTGGTAGTGGTCAGGTCTGAGCAAAGCATATTTTTAGTTTCTCAGATTTTGCTCCAGTTAGCAAGGTACTTTTGATTAATGCTCATGCATCCAGTCCCTTTGACTCCTGAGCCATAGATGTGTCCTCCAAGATATTTGAAGAAGGGACTGGTAAATGCCAGCCTTATATCACATTCACATTCACTGTCCAGCATATCCTTGTGCTTCAGGTGGTCAAGTGCAGAAGAAACAAATGGGGAGGAAACCACACCTCCTTGAGGGAAACGTGACACTGCATCAATCCAAGAGCTGCATTCGCCATTGCCATCACCCTTTGTCTCCATGGCGTGATAAAGCTAGCTGTGCAGCCAGTCAGTCAGCTGAGGGCACAGTGTACTGTTCAGGATATGCTGCATTAATTTAGCATGATCCACTTAATCAAAAGCCTTGGACACGTCAGCCAAAAGAAAGCGTCACCAGTGTTGGCTTCAATGCAGTTTCACTTAGCCAGGTATAGATTGCCGTTAACAGTGCTGCTGATGTGTTGTCCTGAGGTAAATAGGCATACAATTTTTTACTCTGAGTGAGGAGACTGACCATGGGCCTTGTCACCAGAAATCTTTCCCTGAACTGGCAAATATTTTTCTATAACCATGACTAGGAGAGCACGCATTTCAACACCACAGCTTTTAAAATATTAACCCTGAAGTTTTTGTCTACATTAACAGCAGACTAGTGTGAAATGATGAATTCCAATTAAACCTTCTTTGCTTCACAGGTCACTGAACTACTTCTGCTGCTTTTCAGCTTTTCACTGTCAGACTCAAAACATACCATTTGGATTTAAAAACAGACAGACACTTGAGCCATGAGGGGCTACATAAAAGTCTCAAATATTTGCTCGGATCATGTCCATAATCAGGCTGTTCTCATGCACTGTTTGTATGTATACCTACAAAAAGACAATGTAACTAAGCAGGCTTGGGTGGTGGATGGGTCAAACAACACAGGACTTTGGACTGGGAACACAGGACTTCCCTGGGAGACTAGTATCTGGAACTGTGTGAAACAAAGGAAACTTTAAGTTATCTTAAAGAACGTCATACCAATTTTTCTGTTCCTAAACCTAACCTACGAAACTTTACATGAAGTAGGCAACTTTACGTCAAGTATGTAACGTCATTTGTGGGATACTAATTTGTTACATACCATATAAACCGTTATATGTGCATTTGCCCAAGATATTATATGAACCATTGTACGAGAACTAGGGCTGACCCCAACTAAGAATTTTCCTTGTCGACCAATAGTTGTCATTTGGGGACATTAGTTTACGTCGCCCGCATGTTTACAATCTTAATGTAATTATTAAATGATATATTTTGGGCGGGGCAACACAATGGTTTGAGTTGAAGGTGTGAGAAAGAATAGTATCAGTAACATTGTTAACACTGTGCTACATTACAGAGAAATACAAAACCATACTAATGAACCTTCATTAATATAGGCCTATATTTTATCTACAAGTGCACGTCACACACTGAGCGAGCCGCCTGTTAATGACGCTGTGGGCAAAGCAGTAATGATTGTGCTAAGTGGCTAATGGGCATGTAGCTACTTCCATGTTTCAGATGATAGGTTATGTTTGTAGTCGCCCAATGATACCACACTTTGGATTTCCTGCCTGACATGTTATTAACTAGCCTGTGGAATAACCGCAGGTACCAGCCCTGGAAATTAGGGGATGTACACATGATGCGTCTTTAGCCGCCTGGAAAGCGAATAACCTACTGTAATGACCTTTCTGGTCAACTAAGGTTTGGTCGACTAATAGGGGGCAGCACTGATGTTGCAGGACTACAGAGGGGTGAGGGTTGTTTTGTGGAGCCACACACAAACAGCATCTTGATTCTCAAGATGTTTATGTACATATACATCCACACTCCCACTGTTGTTCTTGAATACTAATAACTAATCTTAATGGAAAAATTTACAGTCTTGTACTGATGGTTCATCTGGGATGTTTGAAAGAAGCCGTTACAGCTAATTACAGTAGTTAAATGACAAAACAGCAGGAAGCAGAAACACTGGAACAGAGACACTTGTACTGTTAGAGCATAACAAGTGGCAGAGACACCAGTTTTAAAAATACCATCCTTTTTGTGCTCCACCTTTGGTCTATTTTTTCCACAACAGTAAAGTGTTTCCAAACACTTTTTAAATGGGATACCGCACCTGTTTGTCTTAGGCTGAGGTTATGTCTTTGCCTCATTTCTCTGGTGTTTGTGTCATCATTTGTCACATGTTTTGTTCTGATAATAGTTCACAAAGCACAACTGTTAATATCTGAATACAGGTTTTAAACAAAACATACACACACAGACAAATATAGATGAATACAAATACCCGCATGCATTAATAACCATTATGTGGCTTAATTTGCTGTGAATTCTGTCATAATTTATTATAAGGACTACTGTGCAAATCATCAACAATCTCAAAAAGCTGTATTTTCAGTATTTCTGATGTTAAATTACCACTGATAAATGCATAATTGAAGAACAATCAATAAAAACTGCATGTTACCAAGGTCGTATCTGACCAGTCAACAGCTTTAATATTTCTCAGGTGTCGCTGAGTTATTAAAAAACACAGAGTGAAATGCTAATCACAGTATCTAGTTTGTTATTGAAAAAAGTTCGACATCTGCACAACACAGTTTTTGTCGAACTGGGAATCAGTGACATTGTGTGGAATGATTTGTTTCTGCAAAGGGGAGGATCTGTAACAGGTTTATTGTGCCATCCAGGGTGATTGACTGGGTTTTGTTTCCCATTTAGATCCACTTCACCCTCAGGCTCAGTGGAGACAACAAACACTTTTATGTGCAGACAGGCTCCTGACACACATTGTCACACACAAGTAAACATGTGCACCTTAATGAGCAAACTCACATAACCACAATCAGGCAAATAAGCACACCCACTCCAACACTTAGTCAGACATACATGACTGGGCCGTAGCAGGTTTCTTGGTGACAATTGGATTGCTGGGAAGGGCGTGGGTGTACAAATCAATTACAACTTTGTGAGATGTCAGTCAAGTTAAATGATTGCAATGTTTGCAGTTTTTTCAAGGGTCATGATGTGGTACATGCATGTGCCTGTGTATGCTAAAATCATTATTTTTTTGGTTCTCATTTGCAAACTACTGCTGTATGTCCCTTTATTTGTTTCCCATTAAGGTTTCATGCATTCCTGGACATTAACTGAGGCTACCCGCTCTGTGAATCGGAGCTTCCAGCCATCCGGTAGCTTGCCTGTCAAAAATAAACAGCGGCAGATGACAGAGAGCTAACTGAAACGTTTTAAAGCACAATAGCTCTCGAAAGCTAACTAGGTGCTTGTCATTTTTTTCCCTGGCAGTCCCCAGCTATTTACAGCACTGACCAGCTGGGCAGAAATGGGCAGCAGGCATCAGCATTAGCTTAAATCCCATTTCCCCCTGGTTGGCAGCTAAAAAAACTATGAAGGTATTTCATGATGTGATGTCTGTTAGCATGGCCCTGAAGGCTGTTTTCCAAAGTTGTTTAAGCCAATGCCTAGCTAACAGATCTCCAATTACAAAACTGGTCCCCTCTGCTAATGTCCATGTACTGGGACCAGTAAAACATAGTAAGTAAGTCATCATTTTTGGCTCACTCAGCCAGGAATTAAATTCTACCTCACAAGAAAAACTTATTTTGAAAACTGACGGCTGTGTCAATACATGATGGTGACTTGTCCTCCAACAAGAAAGTGGACTGTGGTGGCTTTTGTAATAATAATCCTCCTCACGACATCATATCATCATCAGTGTCACTGTTTGCATGCAGTGAAGACATCGTCATTATCGCAGTCAGTGTGATCTTCATTATGCTGAACACACTATATGGTCATGTTCACAGTTGCATCAGTCCGAGTGCCTCCTTTCCATCTTCACATTGTTAACTTTGCCAGTTTTGTTGTTGCCATTACATCATATTTGTTATGTTTTTACATAACTGTGATGACTAAGTTCATGTGTGTGTGTGTGTGTGTGTGTGTGTGTGTGTGTATGTGTGTGTGAATCTTCAAAGTTGTCTCTTTTTAAAAACTTCTGCCTCCCTGCGCCAATGTTTTGTAAGAACAAGAATGTGATATACACATGCTCGTGACACCAGACACAATCCAGACTGAGGCTAAATCTGGCAAAATAAATAAAGATTGTACTTTGATTTTTTTTTTTAAAAAATCTGTTTTTTTTTTCTTTTGCCTTTTGTGTTATGCAATCAAAGAACTCCTTTCAAATCATTACTGTGAAAAAAAATATCCTACAAGGATTTGTGTTTCCTGCAGTCAAACAGCAACTCGCCAGTTTATGTTGTTTTGTTACATGCAAAAAAGGCCCCTGGTTGACCCATATCTGAAGATGCTTTTGGGAAGCCAAGCCCTGATTTATGTGCGTAAGAGAGCAGCTAGAGAACAGTACTTCATGGTATGTTTTTCCCTGCTGATCAAATAGAAGATGAAACACTGTATACTTTAACACAGACAGCGGAACACCGTATGCATGAATATCCAGTTCTTTTAATATCAGAGCATGTATGCAGTTACTTGAAGCAATACATGCCCCTATGGGTGTAAACATGTAACAGGTTGAAATATATTTATGCACAAGTGGATGTGTATTGTGTAAATAATTGTGTATGTATGATACAACAAGTGAGTTTTTAAGTAAAAAAGACACAGGGACAGTGATCTGGATGTGTGTAACATCTCTTTATATTCAGTGGTTTCCATCATCTATCCTATATTGGGTTTTTTTTTTTTTTTTTTGACTGCCTTAAATCTATTTGAGGCTAAATTTGGGCTCACTGTTAAACATGGTACCCAAAGGCGTATCCAGGAAGTGGCACAGGCCACCCCTGAAATCTCATGTGCAACCCCATGTGCATTATCCTAAATATGATTGGCTATTTGCCCAGTCAGAGGCGTGACCTTCAGCAATTTTGTTAGTACTTTATACCGATACCTTATACGGATTTTTGAATATGCATTGTGTTGTATGGTGTATAAAGTAGGGATGTAACGATCCATCACTCTTGATTGATAAATCAATTTAATCTTCATCAATCCATACTGCCATCTTTAGGATACGCCTTTATTTTTAAAATTCTGTGTCACCGTCAAACAGCACCACGCAGATAATGGCAAGCAGCCAACATAAAGATCATGAGGATAATGCTGTTTACTCAGGAATAAATCAGCAGCATGGAAGTATTTTGTTTTTCAGAGAAAATATGGGTCCTCAGGAGACATGACGTAAGTGTCTAGATGGGCATCTCACTGCGGTAACTTATTGAAGCAACATTAGCAGGTCTGTTTCATGAAGGATGGACATGAAGGATGAAATTCAACCCTGCTTTTTGGTCGTGAGATGCAGTGACTTCTACCAGCAATGAGTAAGAAAGTATAAAATGTAAATGTAAAATGTTAAGCTAATGATGGGTGACTAGCAAAAAACAATTGTTTTGTCTATGAACCTTGACAGTTATCATTAGGCTGAATTTTATACTTTTGTTAATGATCTTGTTGTTAATGTTTTATGGCTGTTGAGAAAAACTTGCTCTTGGAGTTCTCGGCAAGCCAGGAGGCCCTGAAGGCTAATTTATCCCATGTGCTTTTTTATGTGTTAGTGGAGTAAATTTCAAGTAAACTGTTCATGTGTTGACTGTATTGCCAAAAGCAAAAAAGCAAGGGCTGGCAGCTTCTGCTGTAACCAGTTGTGTTAAAGGGAAATTTCAACCCGTCTCCTGTCATCCTAAATTTGTTTCAAGTGACTAGTGACATAGAAATAATAGTTAGCATGTTAGCCGTTAGCCTAGATACAGCCGTAGTGTCAGACCTGTTAAAACGTAAGTGAACGGGCATCCCTTCAAGTGCAAAGTTAGTCCACTAAACAAGCTTTTTCTCCACAAAGACCGCCTCATATCGTTAGGATAATTGTCAGAGAACATATAGAAAACGACATGTAGAAATATCGCAAGAACAAGCAGCGATCTCATAGCGTGCCTGAACAAGCAGCAACAGCTGGAAGGCAGAACCGGGCGGTCGCCTGAAAAGTTCATTCATTTATTTTATGAAAGATTTATAGAATAATGGCTGACTTTTGCCAGACTTCGACTTTGTGGAGGAGGAATTTGATTTTGCAGAGTTTGATGGCTGCCCTTATTTATTTGAGCCAGAATACACTGACGAAGAGCTTCGTGAAATTGAAGAATGGAGGAGGAGAGAGAGAGAGAGGCGCAACAGGTAGAAGACGAGAGAGGAGGAATGGCTTCTGCAAGGCTGCGTAGCTCTGGAGATTGGTGGTGTACCTGTGAATGCTGTGCTCCAGTGCCCACAGAAGAGGAATGCCACTGTTGCAAGGAATGGGACTGGTTGCAGCCTTATTTTCAAGGTCTGGATGTGACAGAGGACGAGACATCTCCACCTGGAGTAGTATCCAGCTGGGCTTTATCTAGAGCTGGCGAGATATATTTCGGCCACACTTTGGAAAGCAGAGCTAAATGGTAAACAAACATGGCAGCACACCGGTAAGGTAAGACAACACGTTTACATGTCGTTTTCTATATGTTCTCTGACATTTATCCTAACGATATGAGGCGGTCTTTGTGGAAAAAAAGCTTGTTTAGTGGACTAACTTTGCACTTGAAAGGATGCCCGTTCACTTACATTTTAACAGGTCTGACGCTACAGCTTTATCTAGGCTAATGGCTAACATGATAACTATTATTTTTATGTCACTAGTCACTTGAAACAAATTTAGGGCGATAGGAGACGGGTTGAAATAAACTAAAATTTCCCTTTAAATGGGCACGTGATATTGTCTCATATCGATCGCAGGCCTGAGTTGAGTTGATTTGCATTGAATTGAATTGAATTGAATTGAACTGAAATCATATTGTGGCAGACTTTGTGATACTGGCAGATATCATATCATATTATTCAAAGAATCTATATAATATCATACTGTGATGGAACTAGTGATTTACACCCCGAGTATAGTGACTTGCGGCATCAGAAACCAACGAGAAGAGGCGTCCTTTAACATATAATTAACGTATAATACGTGACCAGTTGCTATTTCAGTTTAAGGGCACCTGGCAGTGTCAATGGTAAACACAGCAGGACAAGGACAAAAGTAAAGGCGGCAAAAGTCTTGCTAGGGCAGGTGGGGGTCATGGTGGATGGGTCCAACAAACGCAGACTTTCACTCGAGAGAGCAGTGTTTGCATCCTGTAAGATTCTAAAGCTAAACTGCGTTCTTTTATTTTGACAGAGACTGTATGTAATCGTTAAATTTCCTGCAAAAACAGAAGTGTATTTTGAAAGAAGACAATGCATGTAACAGGCAGAACTTGACACGGTGTCCCAGAGGGTCAACAACCAACACACCCAGGGTACCTTTCATGTTGTATCTAGACGTGGAAAGTCCATGACAACACGTCAATGTGACAAGGTCAGAGTAAGAATGTGTTGGTACATTACATTTTGCTTGGTGTCATGGTAATTCCTGAAAAGCAGAGGATTGACAAAAGGAAAGTGGTCTTTCTTGTTTTATTCTAACACTTGCAAGTGGATGCATCAACCTATTAACAAGAAATGTTCTGGCTGAGAGCGTACAACTACTTTCTGTGGTCTGTTTTTATAGAGTACATGCACACAACCAAACGTACACACACGTAGGTAATATATCTCCACTCTTAACATGATTCCCCTCTGTGGCTCCAAGCAAAGTTATAAACAGTGAGAGTGAAAATACAAGGAACATGAACACCAAGACAACTTGTTCAAAGACAGATACCTCACCCCATGTTCAGAGACAGCACTCAAACAGCATTCAGGACCCTGACGGGACATATAAAGAGTCAGTCTTTTCCATGTGCAGCATTTTCCCACCACAGTTTTTCTATTTATCTTTTAAATTAGAATTTTAAACACACAAATTTAAGGACCTGTACAATGCTGAATTGCTTGTATTTAAAGTAGATATGAGTAGTGGAGACAAAAATGATAAATTAATTCTATTCCAGTGTTTGTCTGGACACACCGCTGGTACCACTTTGGCTTCATGTTAAGACAGACTGAGACTAAGAAAAACTGTCTGCACTCTTGTTAGCATGTGATCAAATTGGATTTGTGTGTCCAGACCTATATGCATGGGTTGCTGTGGTAATGACATAGGCATCAATAACTATGTAGCTACACTGGTGACTTGGCTTTCCAATGCAGAAGCATAAGAAATGAAACCCCATCATTTTGCCCTCCAGTCTTGCGGCAAAGTTGTCCTCCATAGCTTGCTGATAGCAGCACCATGGATTCTGGTTTGCACTTCTGTCGCTCTGAATTTGACATCATCATTGTGTGTCACATTGCAAGTGAAACAAAAGACCCCTTGAAAACTGATTTGTGCAGCCAGACCGTTGGTAGAAATATGATTGGAATAGCATTCCAAACCACGTTCAATTGTGGTTTGGATCAGATTTGCAAAATTCTTATTTCATATGGTCCACTGCTGCTGTCCACACTTTCCACAATAAATCTGGATACAATCTTGTTATGCCAAAAAACGAAACAGATTTTGGCTGGAAGTCTGAACAAGGCCTTTCTGACTGTTGAAAATTATTCTTGAACTCGCTTTGAAGATCTTTCGCTTTTGCTTTGCTGTTTTCCCTCTCTAAACACTGTTCATCTGTCCATTTTGAAACGTATATCTCACAAACACATTATGCACACACACACAAGCACACACGCACACACAAACACACACACAAACACATGCACTGATGAGCAAACTGGGAACATGGAATTGGAACAGTTCCGGAGGGGGCAAAGTTCCCTATCGCTAAGTGTCGACAAAACAAAAACAACACAGACCCTGAGAAAACAGAGCAAGAAGCGTTGACATGAAAATAGCACTTCAACTACAAATAGGATCGGTTTCATCTCTTTCACCCAGTCATCGGGACAAGTTGTTAAAAAAACGCCCCCAGTAGACTAAGAGCTTGAGGATCCAGGCAGTGAGAAGTAACCATAGATAAAGTACGCCACTTAATTGAGAGGAAGAGGAATGCATCGTCTTTTGGCCTCTTTCTCTTTCTGTGTCACTCTGTCTTTCGTTATCGCTCTCACTTGTGGGGGTGTATGTGCAGACACAGATGCTCTGTCATGCTCATTCTCTGCCTCTACCTTGTCTCTCTGCATTTGCCTCTATTTGTCTGCTTTTTGTCTCTGCCTCTCCTCGCCTTTGTTGCCGTTTCTTTCTCTCCCCCAGTCCTGAACTGCAAGGCAGAAGCGAGGCTTTCACAACCAATATTTCCCCAAAACACATCTTTCTTTTTCCAATGCTTTCCTCGCTCAGAGTCATGAACCTTTGGAAAGTTTTTTTTAAGGGGGAATGTCTTTGTGAAAATGTGTGTTACATTTCAAACTGGGCTGGATCTTGTCACTGTTTGCCTTTTAGTGTAGGTGTGACTGAGACACATCAGGCCCGGCTCACCATCGCTCATATCATGTCTGCACAAGGAGGTGAAAAGTGGAGGAGGTTGAGAGTGAGCCATGGAGAGAGAGGAGTGTTTAAGTCAGTAGGATGTGAAGCGAAAAGAGAAAGAGAGAGATGGTGAGAACGAGAAAAAAATGTGTGTATATCTGTCTGAGTGTCTTGTTTATTGACTTGAATTTTCCAGCCTCTTCCTCATTCAGTGTTAGTCCTGAGGCTCAACAATGAGTGATGCTCCTTTCTCACTGCTCTCCCTCTCTCTTGCGCACACACACACGCTAGTGACTGCGCCTGATTCCATTAGTGCTCTTGGACCCCAGTCATTGTCCCTCCGCTGTCCTCTGAGGCATCAGCCAAAACCGCTGGAGGAAAGCAGCCGCCGCACAACACGTCTCAGACAGATTGTTAATCAGGCGGCGCTGCATGATATTCTGTAGCCGGTTACATCTCGCTCCCTCTGCGAGTAATCACCTAACAGTGTTATGCTGATGTCGCGCGGGGTCAGGTGGAAAGAGAGCTGTTTGTCTATGTAAAAGAGACAGAGAGAGACAGAGAGTACAAAGTAAAGGAGAGGAAAGGAAACTGGAAAAAGGATATTGAGAGATGAACAGTGGAATGATACAGTGAGATTTTAACAAGCTTTGGCCATGTACATCACTCCTTATTAAAGGACCAGTGTGTAGGAGTTAGAGGCATCTATTGGGAGAAATGGTATATAATACTGATAACTATGTTTTCATTAGTTTAGAATCACCTGAAAAAAAGAACTGTGTTTTCGTGACCACAGAATGAGCCATTTAAATCTCCATATGGAGTGGGTCCTCTTTCATGGAGTCCACCATGTTGTTCTACAGTAGCCCAGAATGGAAAAATCCAAACCTTTTTTTTTTTTGGCCTCATGCACCGTTCTTTGGTATACTCAAGAAAAGAGATACATCACAGTTCATGTATTTCCCACGAATCCGGGAAAGCTGCAATCAAGTGACCAACAAGTAAAAAATAGAAAGTAGTTTGAAGACTGAAAGGCCATGTGGGGATGCAGATCAGGTCAGTAATGTTTAGGTACGTCATCACCATGTTTCTTTTCCCAATACTAACCCAGGTAACTTTAGATAAAAATAAAGACACCTGACCATGTTTCTCTTGCTAAACTTAACCAAAGTAACTGTATTTGCCTAAACCTAACCTACGTAACTGTACTTGCCTAAACCTAAAGACACCCAACCATGTGTCTTTTCCTAAACCTATCCCTTGTAACTTTACTTTCCTAAACCTAAAGACACCCAACCATGTGTCTTTTCCTAAACCTATCCCTTGTAACTTTACTTTCCTAAACCTAAAGACACCCAACCTTGTTTCTTTTCCTAGACCTATCCCTTGTAACTTTACTTGCCCAAACCTAAAGACACCCAACCATGTTTCTTTTCCTAAACCTATCCCTTGTAACTTTACTTTCCTAAACCTAAAGACACCCAACCTTGTTTCTTTTCCTAAACCTATCCCTTGTAACTTTACTTGCCCAAACCTAAAGACACCCAACCATGTGTCTTTTCCTAAACCTATCCCTTGTAACTTTACTTGCCCAAACCTAAAGACACCCAACCATGTCCCTTTTCCTAAACCTAACCTATGTAACTTAAGTTAAAAATAAAGACACCCAACCATGTTTCTCTTCCTAAACTTAACCAAAGTAAAAGTATTTGCCTAAATCTAACCTATGGAACTTTACTTGCCTAAACCTAGCGACGCCCAACCATGTTTCCTTTACTAAACCTATCCCTTGTAACTTTACTTGCCCAAACCTAAAGGCACCAAACCATGTCCCGTTTCCTAAACCTAACCTGAGAGGTAACTTTGGTTAAAAATAAAGACACCCAAACATGTTTCTCTTACTAAACTTAACCAAAGTAACTCTACTGGCCTAAACCTAACCTACGTATCTTTACTTGCCTAGACCTAAAGACACCCAACCATGTCCCTTTTCCTAAACCTATCCCTTGTAACTTTGGTTAAAAATAAAGACACCCAACCATGTTTCTTTTCCTAAACCTATCCCTTGTAACTTTGGTTAAAAATAAAGACACCCAACCATGTTTCTTTTCCTTAACTTAACCAAAGTAACTGTAGAACTTTACTTGCCTAAACCTAAAGATACCCAACCATAGGCTGAAACCCAACAGAAACTCGGCAACCTAACCACCTTTCTTTTCCTAAACCTAACCTATGTTACTTTACATGGCTAAACCTACAGACACCCAACCATGTTTTTTATTTGTCTTAACCTACCTATAGAACTTTACTTGTCTCAATCTAACCTATAGAACTTCATGTTAAGTACATAACTTTACGTGAAAAACGTAGCATCATCTATGGGTGCTAATTCGTTAGATATCATATAGGATAGGTTGTTCTCCATCAGGCTTGGTACAAGGGAGAAGTTTCAGTCCTCCAGCCTCACTGCTAGATGTCACTACACACCACACACTGGACCTTTAATGTTATGCCACTGAAGCCTTAAATTACTTTATGGAAGACTCAGTTACTCATCTCTGTCTCTTGCACACCCAAAGACAAGCACATACGGCACACACACACACACACACACACACATCACATATTGACATGCTCCGGTGCTTTTAGTGCATCAGGGCTTGAGAGACGAGGCGGCAGCAATTAACACCTCACTGACATTTGCCTCTCCAGCTGTGGTGGAGGGAATAAGGGAAATGGGAGGGAAAAAAATGAATGCAATCCATCCATGATCCCCACACCGAACTCACTTCTTCTGTGTATTTATCTCCCTTTCTGAGTGTGCGCGTGTGTCTTAATTTCTCTCTGAGCTCTGAATGACCTTTCATGTTTTTGTCTGTGTTACAAAAATACAGCACTTAGCACAGGCGATTTAAAGTTCATGTTTTCAAAGTGAAAAATAACAGCACTCTCTTTCTCTCACTCTGTCCCTCTGTCTGTCTGTCTGTCTCACACATCTACAACAATCTGTGCACCAAAGATGTGCGCTGTTCTGTGAAGTGCAGCTTATAAATCAATCTTTATGACTATTGACGTGCTGAATTTAGACTGTCAATATGGCGCCTGTTTGTGGGCGAGCAGAGAGGCCAAGCCGGGCTGCTCAGGCATCTGCTGCTCTGTCTGTGCTGGAGCCTTCTCCATCCTGTAAATAACACTTGAGACACGCATTCAACCATACACAAACACACATTTTTACTCATAAAGTCCACTGAAGGCGTTTCAGCAGTGCGACAGCTCTCATTCAGCCACTTTAGCTGTGATGACCAGCCTATCTTTTGCATCAGCCAGATTCTGAATGTGTTTTCTTTCTTTTTGTCTCCCTCTCCTTTTCTCTGCTGTTGTGGGAGGAGAAATCAATGCGGATAATTGCTGTGTACGTCAAAAATAAGTTTAGGATTCTGTTTCATTCAAATAATGGTTTTGCTGCCAATATAGCTGTGAAAGCAACAATTCCTCCTTTAATCTAACAAAATATGTGTTTGGATAGATTCAGTCAGCATTGAATCAACAAACAGAATCACCGCTGCTTTGTTTAAAATGCACAAGTATGATTGGACACATCTCAAGGAACAGAATTGTTTTGGCTTTTAAGTTATTTCATACTTGTAGAAAAATGAGTCATTTCAAATTTCAATTGTAGTCTACAGTATGCGTCGCTTTTAGCACTCTCACAGCTCCTTGATTACACCCATCGGAGAATCTACATCACGCATTGTTGTTTACAATAGTGCTTTTCTAAATTTTTATTTTTTTAATCTTCACCAAGTGTAAGCCTGGAGGGGATCGTGCCTTTGGTCGTGCGTGCATGAGTGTATGTGTGTGTGTGTATGTGTGTGTGTGTGTGTGTGTGTGTATGTGTGTGTGTACATGTGTGAATGTGTGTACCTGTCTGTCTGCAACTAATCTTGCAAACTACTAGACCAATTAGCCTCATAATTTGTATGCATATGTATGACTGTATGCTCAAGGACCTCTCTTGGTTGCAGCTGTTGATAACCTGTTTATTGACTGTTTTGTATTGCTATTTACTGCTGACTCCTCGCTCCTCTTAATCAGCTGGTAGGGGCCTCAAATTTTCCTGAAACTGGTTTGGCTAAAAACAACAAGCTTTACTGTTGGTTGCTGTCCACATTTTGACCGTCGTTCTGGCTTAAAAACTGGCATCCATAGAAAAGTTTGGTTTCATTTTGAACCGGAGCTTCGTCAGATTAATTTCACACCTAATATGTCACAATCCACTAAAATTAGGCACGATATGAGATGAATAAATCCCAGATTTTGATATTTTTCTGCCATCAGGACTAAAGTAGCCAGCTGCATAGCGTCATACATCAGAAGTATTTCAGAAGTTGCTTTTGTCTGTTTCTTTAGTCTTGCAGATTTTGATGATTTAATTTGACTTCTTTTAATGGCTCACATCAAAAACGCGTTTCGGCACATGGCCTTCTTCAGAGCATTTGAAGACACATACGATCCATCCAGCTATTTATACACAAGAAGGGCGTTACTGCACAGCTGAAGGTGGACCTTAATTAGCTGCAAACCAATCAACTTCCCTCCCATGGCGGGGTCCGCTCATAATTCCGAGATCCCATTATTCCGACAACCCATTGTTCTGAAAATGACCCATTGTTCCGAAATCTCAATGTTTCGACATCCCATTGTCCCAACCATATAAAACCTATTGTTACGAAGTACTGTTGTTCCTAAATCTAATTTTTCATTGTTACAAAATAACTGTTTCATGGTTAAGGTCTGGTTAGGTTTAGGCACAAGAACTACTTGGTTAAGGTTAGGAAAACATCATGGTTTAGGTTAAAATTATAGCTTTCAACATCGTTTCTACTTCCTCAAAACAGGGCAACCGTTGTCGTCATGGCAACAGTAAACAACACGACAACACGGTCTCTTGCTGCTTTCCCTTGCTGCTTGCTTTTTCAACTTTTTGCATTGCAACATTGAGATTTCGGAACAACGGGACTTCGGAACAATGGGATGTCGAAATAATGGGATGTCGGAATTATGACATGGCACCCCCATGGCTCCAAACACAGGGGCCGATCACACACTACACCAAATCTGACTAAATAGTATCACATAAATCAGATAGCAACAAACATTTTACATTTTTGAAAAAGAGACAAACTTAACCCAAGAAGCTTTTTAAGCTGAAATCATCATTAAGTCCATTTGGTGTCACAGTATTCAGTGTGTATATCCAGAACATTTCTCTCTGAGCCAGTCTCTTTAGGATGTCACCTCCTCTAGTGGGCATCATAACTTTTTCAATCCCACAGAACTTCAGAGAAAAAGGTGAACCGTGATTGGCTTCAGCATAATGTTTTGCAATTGCATAGTCCATGTTACCTGTGCGGATTGCAGTTTTGTGTTCTGATATTCGTTGTTTGAGGGGTCTTTTAGTTTGTCTGATGTATGAGAGACCACAGGGACATGACAGCATGTAAATCACGTGGGTTGTTTTGCAGTTTATAAATTCTCGAATGGGAATTTTCTTTCCAGTGTGGGGGTGGTTGAAGGATTTAGTATTTGTAGTATTGTTGCAGCAGGCACAATTACCACATCTAAACATGCCAGTTGTAGAAAGCCACGTGGTCTTGTTTTAAGTCATATGTTTGTACATGACAATGTTTTTAATAGTTGGTGCTCTCCTGAATGAAACCAGGGGTGGAGATTTACAGAAGTCCTTCAGAAATGGTTCGCACAGTGATTGTATTGTGCCTCACAAATAAAAGCCACACTGAAGAAACATTGGCATGTGCTCCAAGCGGAACCATCTTCACCTTCAGCTGGGCAGTAACGCCCTTCTTGTGTATAAATGGCTGGATGGATTGTATGCGTCTTCAAATGCTCTGAAGAAGGCCATGTGCCAAAATGCGTTAGCGTTTGTTTTTTGATGACAGCCATTAAAAGAAGTCAAATGTGTGTACTTTGACCACCTACTTAACTTGGCAATTTGAGATGTGCTACCATTTTTACATTTTTGATTATATTGGATTTTTGGGTTTAGCACTCTGAGTATCATCACTGTTGATGCGCAACCTCCTTTTTCATCTGAGACAAAGTTAATACTATTCAAAGTGCTGTTATGAATGACATGGAACAAAGACTTCTGGCTGTGTTTCAGTCTTATAATGTATCTATATTTCACATACAGTTCCTGTTAGCAGGAAAACTCCATCTGCTCTGTGCAACACACTTGTCACTCAGTCAAGAATATAAGAAGTATTTATGCTTTTTAGTTTCTGGGATGCGTCTGAAACGTGCTGCGGCACATTCGCTAGAAAAACAAGAATTGTCTAGAATGGCAGCAATCAGCCTGGGTGTCTGCCTGAGAGAGATTTGCAATCTACTGAACGCACTTTTTAAAATATTTTTTAACCTTTTACCATATATATTACCATTTTACCTTTTTGCCTTGTTTGCCTGTTTTGGTCTGTTTTGTTGTTGATTGCTAAATATGATGTGCTGTTAAAAGAGTAGGTGTTATAAGCAGTAGCTTGCAGAGGTGTCTAAGTTATGTTAAATTACTTTGGTGTAATGTTTTGCATTATACTATTCAGATATCTGCAGTTTTCTGTGGGAGGCTGTGACTTTATTTACATGAATTTGTAGATTAATACATAATGTTCTTATTTCTATTTGCAAACCAAAATAAATTCTAAGTAATACTAGTGGGTCAATAGTTAGAAAATGTTCATATCTTACACATAGTTGCTGTAACAATTAGCCCACACATCATATACAGTATATCTTATAACACTTATCAGTACCCCATACATCACATTACTGTATTCAAGCACTGTGTCCAAAAAGAAACAACAATTTATACAATATTTTTAATAGATTTCCAGTAGTTAACTGCTCTGCTGCATCAATACATTCACAGAGAAATTGGCATTATTGCATTTCTGTCCCAATTGTGCATAAATAATGCATTTATGTAATATTCGCAGGTCAAATATGCATAATTACATGCTTCACTGATGACATTAGGTCCAACAACAAATTACCATAAGGGTGACACAGTAACACACACATCTGACTGTGTTTGGTGGACAATAGAAGTTACATACATTAATGTGGAGTGGGCTGTGTTAAATATACAAACGCAAATAGCATAGAAGACTTGTAAAGAATTTGAAGGTTAAGCAACAGAAGCAGAGGCTTCAGATTTGTTTTTGCAAACCACGTTGACAATAATCTTTACAAGAGGATGCAGCTCCGGCCTAATGGACTGGTGCTTATTCCTCTGAGAGCGAAAGAGAGGGGAGGGGAGAGAAATTAAATGTATGAATGACAGATACAGAGAAGAAATGAGGGGTCGCAGAGAGAGGAGCACTGGCAGACCACGTGAGAGAGACAGAGGGGGAAAGAGTCTGGAGACGAGCCGATGGTTTACTTGGCCACTACACATCTTACTGTGTCACCTCCACTCAACATCTTGGCCTTCTCCCCCTGACAAGATGCTAATGCACATGTCACCAGATAGACATTTCCACCTCGACCATCCCAAGCATCCACTCTCAGCGTTCCTCTCTCTGTCATTTCCATCTCTGTCACCATGTCCCCAATCTCTCTCGTCCCTTCTTCGGCTGCTTCCAACACACTCATCTGTTCCTCGCTCTAATCTAACGCCATCTCTCTGTTACTCACTGTCCCTCTAATGCCTCTCTGTCTTCTCTCCACTTGTCTGTCATTTGAACCGATTTCGTTGAACTGTGACTCAGGTCGGCGCAGGATGTACATCTCTCCAGTATCAGGTGTCACACAGGAACACCATAGTCACCAGCAGATTGAGAGGCAGGAGTCATCAGAGGGGGAGCGGCAGAGGAGCTGTTATACTGTAATTTATTTATCTCTCTTGAAAAACTCATGCACTCTGTTGAAGGGAGTGCATTCACAGGGTCACACACTGTCACTGTTTATAGAGCATACTCACGCTCTTTGACACTCCCAGCCATGTACATTCAACCTCATGCAATTGGATACCTTCCATTTTATTTAACTGTAAAGCCACACACGCCTAATAACATTAGGAATTGTGTTTAAATTGGGTTATTTAACAATACAGGATTCAGATTCTGTGCCAAATACTCAAAGTCAATGCAGGAAGTAATGTGGGGAAGTAAAAGAGAACGGTGTTGGTCAACAGTGATATGTGCTGACACCATCATATAGCATTTCATATGTCACACCTCCAACTCCTCATCCTGCTTTTCGGGCTGCAGTCCTTTCCGAAGGAGGAAAGTTATTATTATCACTCCCCACTCCCCTGCTGTGCTGAGCTTGGTGCCTCCTTGGGGGGGAGTGTTGAGGTCTGAGCTCAGACACTCAACCTGTAAGCTGTATGTGTCCTACATTAACACAATCAATCCATTCAACGTGAGATGGCTGATGAATAATTGTTGTCTTTTTCACCATGTCCTTAACCTTGCCTTAAGTTTTCTGTGAATAAATCTTCTTTTTAAATGTTGACACTGAACAAAATCCAGGGGACTGCAAAAATCTCCAATATCAACATTGTCTGAAGAATTCACATGCATACACAATCAACTTGCATGCCAAACTCACATTTGTAGTCCAACATTAAAAGCCCATCCCCTATAGCAAAAATACACACTGACAGAAGCTCACACTTAAGCACTTCCTGTGTGCTACGTATGCTCTCTCTGCAGTGAGTCAGTTAAAAATATATATAAATAAAACTGCCTCACTGTACGTACAAGACTCACCTTCATAACGTTTGCACATTTGTGGAATATGACCTTTAGCCAGAGAAGCTAGAAGTCAGACCCACACAGAGACTGTCATAGCAGCCCTGACCACTGCACCCACCCACTGCCTCACACACCTGACCGCTGTCACAGTGCAATGGGGACCTCTACAGGCCACATGTGGAGCAGATCCTCTCACCCAACGCTGACGTGAGATTGAAAGCTGAATGCTTAAAGGCATTCCACTCTGTCACTGTCACTGCCTCTCTCTGTCTGTCACGCAGCTTCTCGCTGTCTCATGGCCTCCTGCAGACACCCGATGACACGCACACACCGACCCACACCTCTCATTCATAAACACAAACATACAGTAAACATTTGCGTGCAGTAGAAACACAATTGAATATCAAAGGTCTAACCTCGCAGAGAGGGGGAATCAATCAAGGACTGTTGTGTTTAGACATTTTGGTGAGTTTTGTTTGTTGCATCTAAGATCAATCAATGACCCATTAATCTGAGACAGAGCAGACATACTTCCACGCCAAAGTCAAGGTACTTGAAAAGCACCCCGCCGGGCCACATGATGATCAATAGCACTTACGTCAATGTGAGGGAACTTGTTTTTTTCCTCAAAGCAGTGACATAAGTTGGGAGGGGGGGGGGGCTTTTCATCTGTCAGTATTTGACACCTGCATGTGCTCTCAGTTCTATGAAGCACTTGTTCCCAACTGGGAGATTGGGGCACTCCCAGAGGTTGCAAGATAAATTTGAGGGGTGGTAAAATGATTAATGGAATAGGACGAAGAAAAACATATTTCTTCTACACGAAATTCTATTTATTTTTCCATTTTTTTTACAAGGTAATTTGTCACTTCGGGCCTTTACATATTATTCAAATGAAACAATCTTTGTAAGAAAATGAGTCTTCAGCTGCTCACAACCAACCTGTCACCGGGTGATACAAGTTAAGGTGTCACAAGCAAGGCAGGAAAACCACTGCCATTATTGATGCAGTTAAAATGTACTGGTACTGAAAAATTATGGTAAAGGTAGACAGACTACATTCATAACGCCACATCAGAGAAAAAGCCTTAAATATAGTGCAGGGTCTTCACACTGTAGACTGAAAACTGTGGTTTTCATTTTTCTGTGTCAGTGTTGTCAAAGTGCTTGGGTGCAGAGGTAGAAGAAGGAATTCTATTCAGGTGCAACATACTAGTTTATAGTCTTGCTTGTACTGTGGGATATTGTGAATGTTGTTCAGTTACCCACAGCATGGGGGTGCGGTTAGCATTGTCGCCTCAATATAAGAGGTTCGAACCTCAGGGTGGCAGAGCCCTTCTGTGTGGAGTTTGCATGTTCTCCCTGTGTCAGTGTGGGTTTTCTCCGGGTGCTCCAGCTTCCTCCCACAGTCCAAAGACATGCAGGTTAATTGGTGACTCTAAATTGTCCGTAGGTGTGAATGTGAGTGTGAATGGTTGTCTGTCTCTATGTGTCAGCCCTGTGATAGTCTGGTGACCTGTCCAGGGTGTACAGCTGGGATAGGCTCCAGCACCCTGTGACCCTCAAGAGGATAAGCGGTTACAGAAAATGAATGAATGAAATGAATGAATATTCAGGAACCACAAGGAAAGGAAAGGGCACTCTGATGATTTTAGATTGTGATTGATCTTAAAGGCTTCCCCAATCTACTTTTTTAGGCAAACCTTAAAGATCACAATATTCAATGTCCTCTTACTTCTGTTTCCAAACTCCACGTAACGTCATTAGCCATGTTTCCATCAGCCTGTTTAGATGCACATCTAGAAGTATTGCATTGGAAAATTATGATGGAAACGCCAAAATTCAAATTAAAATCCCCTGATTCGCACAACCTAAAATACGTTCACTTTAGCCGGGTTTTGGTTGATTCGAAAAAATGTTGATCCGCAAAATGGGGGATGGAAACAGTTATGCTCGAATTAAGTC
Organism: Epinephelus fuscoguttatus; assembly: GCF_011397635.1. Taxonomy (NCBI): domain Eukaryota; kingdom Metazoa; phylum Chordata; class Actinopteri; order Perciformes; family Serranidae; genus Epinephelus; species Epinephelus fuscoguttatus. The sequence goes on from NC_064756.1 coordinate 14,941,382, forward strand.
TGACGTAGCGCACCTCTCTCCATGGTGATATCCACACTCTGGGTCAGGAAGGCGATAATGCATTTACAAGCTGGTTGCCAACCGCCAAAAAACGTAGAAGAAGAAGAATGCGAGAATTGTTTTGTTTCCGGTTCTACAGAAAACTTGCGCGAGTTCTTATTTTCCACTAAAGTCCGTACATTTAATGGAAACACACAGGATTTGTATTTCTTTTAATGCGCATTTCCCAATGATTCGAATCACTTTTGGATGGAAACATAGCTACTGACTAACAGATCTGCAGTATGTGAGCAAAGCAAAAGAGAGATGTAGCCAACTAGATGGCTCTGCTGATTGGACGATTACTTCACGTGGCTCGTCCTTAACCAACATATCCAATGCAACATGATTTAGTTTTTAAATTAAAATTAATCACATTACAATTCTTTAGCCAGAGTTTGCCCCTTTATTTGGAAATGGATGTGCAGAAAATACTGATACAGTCAATTAAAAATTCATTCATAACTTTTTGTATGGGCCCAGTTGAATACTGCAATTATACTGAGAGGTTATCACAGAATCCTTTGGCACACCTGGACTGGCGTCACACACTATTTGAGAACCGCTGGTCTACAGGACATTTCAAAATTGAGAAAAAAAGGTTGCAATTTAGTGTCGTTTGTTGATTGTGATTGTGATTACAAGATTGTGATTTTTATGTATTTATTTATTTTTTAGCCGGATCGCTCACCCCTATTTCCTAGGCTCTCCCCAACTTTTCAGCGGAGCGATGTATTCATAACAAGTCTTTGATTAGTCTATGCTTGAATAAGAAACAGGGAAAAGGGCATGGTTGTACTTTTTTTTAATGAAAAGCTGACTTTGATGTTGGAGGCATATGTTGATAACATAATTAGAGCATGGTATTTGGATATCTTTGTGGAGTTTATTACACCACATCTCTATCTTGAGTAGATTTTCCAAGACTGCGTGTGACATTTGCCTTCATGGTTCCTTATCCTCCGTTTTGATATCTTCACCTCATAAAGAGATATCTTAATTGGAGCTTTTAGTAAACAGAAAACACCCACAGTCTGACCTTTTCTCCTTAGTTTGGTGTTGTGCTTCAGAACTTTGAAATATATCAGTTATTCTATACGCATCGTATGACTTGTACAACCTTTTCTTCTATGTACATACGGGGAACCTTTTTAGGTGTTTCAAAATAGAAATAAAAAAGATGTGTTGTTGACTTGGTCTGTAGTATTTATTATTTCTCAGTGTAGCCTTTTGATTCTCCCATTCTGAAAATGGATGGATTTTTATGGGATGTTTTATGGGAAGTGAATGTGCATGGTTTAAAAGGGATTTTTAGCCAAGCTGAATGCAGGCATGTTTCCAAAACGCTCTCCTGAAAAATGTAAGCTACATTAAGAGTTAATAGGTTTTTGGGGTTTAAGAACACCCAAGGTCACCTTCCAGAGCATAAAAGTAGAGCCAAATGCCAACAAGTGAAAGAGAGACGAAACAACAGACATGAACTGGGCAGACACGTGTAAGAGCCTGGATAAAAACAGTAATACTGTAGAGTTAAAATGGAAACACAGGGTACAGTGAGTGTTACAGTGAGTGATCTAGTTTGAACAGGTGGGTTTTGAGATGGGATTTGGATGACATTATGCTGTCAGACTGTCAAATGTGTGAGTATAGGGAGGTCCAGAGCCTGAGGGCAGTGCAGCTGACAGGCCTAGCACCCACGGTGCTGAGGCATGAGGTGGGGATGGTCAGGAGATCAGCAAAAGAGGAGAACAGGAAACAGAAGGGCATGTACTCATGGAGGAGGTCAGAGAGTTATGTGGGGGCTAGGTTGTGGAGGGCTTTGAAGGTGAGCAGAAAAGTTGTTGTAGTCAATCCGATATTGAACAGGAAGCCAGTGTAGTTGGATGAGAATGGGGGTGATGTGGTTGGATGATCTGTTGAAGGTAATGATCCGTGCAGCTGAGTTCTGAATGATCTGAAGCCTGTTGAGGAGTTTGGTGGGAAAGCCAAAGAGTACTGCTTTACAATAGTCAATGCGGGATGAGACAAATGTGTGGACCAAGACTTCAGTGTTGGATTGGGACAGTGATGAGCACAGTCTGGAAATGGTTGAAGAAAGGTTGAAAGATTCATGGAAACATGGTTGTGGAGAACTTTAAAATGGATTCTAAGAGAGGCTGGAAGACAATGTAGTGAAGCCGAAATAGGTGAGATGTGTGAGGATTGTTTTGTTTTGGTCAAAAGTCTAGCTGCTGAATTTTGAACAATTTGAAGCTGATCTGTAGACCAATTGCTTACAGAGGTGGACAAGGCATCATAGTAATCAAGGCGGGAGGATGTAAGAGCATGGATGACTTTCTCTGTGGTATTGAAGCACAGAAGTGACCTACATTTGGAGATATTCCTCAGCTGATAAAAACAAGACTGGACTTTCTTTCATTCTTTACATGTTGCTCCAGGGTCAAATTACAGTCCATAATAACACCCAAATTTTTTACACCGGATTTTATGTTCGGAGCTAGGGGCTGACGAGCAGCTGAATTTGTTTTGAGATATGTTCAGGGCCAATGACGAGAATTTCTGTCTTTTAAAAGCTGAATTTTAGGAAGTTTTGAGACATCCAGCTTTTTATGTCATATAAGCAACTATGAAGAGAATGCCACCAGATGCCACACTCTTGAACATTTCTGTGGCATCTTGGCACACTGAACTGCCAACTCCGCCAAATACACATGGGTTGTAGCGGCTGCAGCAGTCAGCCAATCACACATCGTATTAAATCAAAGAATGTTTGCAGTGTTTGGCTCCAAGCAAAACCATGCATGTTTCTTTTTTCTAGACCTGAGTACAAAAAGGATCAAATCCAGGTATCATTTGACAGAAGAAGTTTCAATACCACTTGGTACTGGGCTATTTTGGTTGATACCTATCGACTACTGACATCCAGCCTTACTCCTGAGGCAGTGCCAGTGTGGTGTGTTGTAGTTAGATGCATTGATCTGGTATCGACACATGTGCCATTGGCCCACACAAAGCTACTGAGTTTTGTAGACATTTCCTTCTGTGGTCTTTAAGCTTGATGCTTTGCTGAAGATATGGTCATAAATAAATAATTTAAGTGTGGTTTTTGTGTAGGTCCGCGTGCATGTGTATTAGTGTGTGTGTGCCCACGTTACAAGGCCTTGCATCAGATTTATGCCTTTGCAGCACTACAAAACAGACCGCTTGAATTTGACTCTCACTCCTATATTTTTCCTGCCTTAAAAATATCTTTCTTTTAGCTTGTGTAGCCCCTACTGCTCTCTGTCTAAAGCACTTTCTTTTGCTCTCTTTCTTCCTACAACTCCCCCAGTCCCACACGTCTCCACTTCAATCCTTTCAAAACTTGCTTGCTCCACTGTTCTCGCATTACTAGTTTGATAAACCGACTCAAAACATCATAATGCCTGAGCTCAGCTATGTGATTCTGTTGAAACGAGCACAAATGTTAAATACGCCATTCGCAGTAGCCACAAATGTGGCTTCCTCTGAGATCAAATTGTGCTTCAGTTTCAAACCCACAACTCCTGTGTGTGACAGATTATTGTTTTGCTTTAGTGGATCCATGTTTTGCTCGTAAAATATGGCCTACAACAGACAAACAGGACTAGAAAATGAGTCAGGCTAGAGTGCTGTGCACATAATTGTGGAAGACCCAAAACAAAATATAACCAGTCTTTCTGCAATGTAGCAGCAAAGGGAAGACCCCTTTTCTACACTGAGAGGCACAGATGGGAGAGCCAGAGTGCAGGAGGAGGATACCACCACAGCTGAGTTTGTTCTTTGGCAACTGGAAATGTTGCATCAGGATTGCAATGAAAGATCCAAACAACCCCTGTGAGGAAACACAACCTCTTTATCTTGCCAGATTTGGCTAGACTCCAAATATGTCTAGTCATGTTGACCTAATCATGAAACAGCCAATTGCAGCGGCAACACTGGTAGAGTCGACCATGTCTCCTTACATGCAAAACTTAGAATTAAGTGTTTTATTAAGTGTAGATTGAGCACTGAACTGTGTGTGCTGGTATAAAACACATTACATTGATTCACAGCAATCACCTTTCTCATTCAACACAGATCATCCGAAACAGCAAGGTTAGATAATGCTGAACAGTGTTTGGTTGCATCAGCTAAATCAAAAATCAAAGATCTCTTTCCCCATTTCACTGCTTGAATTGTTGAGTTATCCTCATGATAAAGTCCTCAGTGCATTCATATAATCCTGAATTCCAAAGTTTAAATCTTTCATATATTTCCACCCGAGTAAGAATTTTCCCGCCCACATGTTTATGATATTGATTTAATTATTAAATAGAGGCACAGATGGGAGAGCCTGAGTGCAGGAGGAGGATACCACCACAGCTGAGTTTGTTCTTTGGCAACTGGAAATGTTGCATCAGGATTGCAAATGAAAGATCCAAACAACCCTGTGAATGGGCAACCTCTTTATCTTGCCAGATTTGGCTAGACTAAATATGTCTAGTCATGTTTGTACCTAATCCAATGAAGATGCCAATTGCAAGATACATTTCTCCTGTTTTAGCTTCTCTGCACTGGCTCCCTGTAAAATCCAGAAATGAATTTAAAATCCTACTGTTAACTTATAAAGCTCTAAATGGTCAAGCTCCGTCATATCTTAGAGAGCTCATAGTGCCTTATTATCCCACCACATCACTGTGCTCTGAGAATGCAGGATTAGATAATGCTGAACAGTTTCATCAGCTAGATCAAAAATCCAGAGCCTTTCCCATTTCAGGCTGCTCTCCTGTGGAATCATCTTCCTGTTAAAGTCCGGGAGGCAGACAATCCTCCACATTTAAGACTAGTTTAAGACTTTCCTCTTTGATAAATTTTATAGTTAGGGCTGGCTCAGGCTTGCCCTGTACCATGTTTAGTTAGGCTGACTTAGGCCTAATCTGCCGAAATGATATAATACACCGGGCACCTTCTCTCTCTCTCTCTCTCTGTCTCTCTCCTTCTCTCTCTCTCTCTCTCTCTCTCTGTGCTACATTACAGAGAAATACAAACCATGTCACTAATCGGCTTCTTCTCCGAGAGGCCCACTATCTCAGATTAACTCACACGCAGCGAGCCTGGAATGACGTGTGTGGTTGTGCTGCTAATGATTGTGCCAGATGGCTAATGCTGCTGCTGCCATCATTAGTCATTAGTCATGTTTCAGATGTTATTATACACATATGACTATTGTCACACATGAAGATGAGTTTACAAGATATTCAATACATACTTTCAACATATTGTCTGCACAGTAGCCAGAACTATAAATCCATAAATGAATTATAAAATCCTACTGTTAACTTATAAAGCTCTCTTGGTCATTACCTGTCATATCTCTCTCTCTCTGTCTCATTGTGTCATGTGGATTACTGTTAATTTGTTATGATGATCTGTCTGAGAATGCAGGATCTATTGCACGTGTCCGTCCTGGAAGAGTCCTCCTCAGTTGCTCTTCCTGAGGTTTCTACCGTTTTTTTTCCCCGTTAAAGGTTTTTTTTGGGGGGGAGTTTTTCCTTATCCGCTGTGAGGGTCATAAGGACAGAGGGATGTCGTATGCTGTAAAGCCCTGTGAGGCAAATTGGGATTTGTGATATTGGGCTTTATAAATAAAATTGATTGATTGATATCACCTTGGGTTCGTCCTTCACCTTCTCAAAATGATCCCACACTTTGGATTTCCTGCCCGACATGTTATTAACTAGCCTGTGGAATAACAGCAGGTACCAGCTCTGGAAATTAGGGGCCGTACACATGCTGCGTCTTTAACCGCCTGGAAAACACGAGGTTGGATGCTTTGAGCTACTCTTGTGTGTTTTCTTTGCCTTTCAAGAGTTGTGTCTGATGTTGCTAAGCAACCTTTTCAAGCATCGGATAGCCTATTTACCTGAAATCCTGAGTGCAGAGCTGATCTTCTTCCAGGTGCTGTTTATAAGTGTGTAGGCCTATCGTTCATGGGACAGATATAAAGCTCTGGGTAGCCCTGCACTAACATGATCAACTTTTCTGTATTTATCAGACTGAATATTTGCAGAAGAAGGGAAATATATCTGTCGGATGTGATTGGTTTGTAACCTGACTCCTGTCTGACGGCTGAGCGTGGCCCCTTCCTGTGTCTGTCCCTTCAAATTAAATTCCTTAATTGTTCATTCATATAGGTTTTGATTTATTCTGACGAGGCACAGCTCCTGATAGAGTTTTACCTTTTTTTTCTGCAACTAAGCAACCAATGAAATCTTGCCGACTAATGGTCGACTATTCGGGGGCAGACCTACTAATTTCAATATAATAAAGAAAACAAATAAAAAGAGAAAACAGAACAATGACTTGTCACCATAAGATAGCACAATAGGGGTCAAGGTCTCTGTGACATGAACTATGTAACATATTTGCTATGACTGTGTAAAGTGGGTCTACACGCCTGTGTAGGTAGATGAGAATGTGACTTGTCCGCACCAGCGAGGCAAAGACCTTAATTCCCCGTCTTCAGTGGTCCCACTGCAGCAGCCGTGTTTTTATTACCTATCAATATTTCAAGGAATTCATTTAAGCAACCTCTGCTCCATTACGCAGCCTCGTCAGAATGTTCAGATTGAACTCAATTCATCATGATCAGGTATGTTCTCAATCAGAGACTGAGGTCATGTATACAAGACAGGAGGATCAGGAGTTGCCAATTCTATCGTCATCCCTCTTTCTGGGGAATCCAGTTCTGCTCTCTCCCTGCCAGCCGCATGCATTATAGATCAATATACAACACAGCATAGCCCACAACCCAGGGAGGAAGTACTGTACTGTTGTGGCTGTTATCTGTCAGCAGAGTGGCTTGCCGGTTGAGACTGTAGCCGACGTGGTTTCCATGGTGACAAAACGGTAAGTAAAGAATCACATTTGTTCTAATTAGTGCAGTTGGTTAGCGACCTTAAGAAATGTTTACTGTGCACCTATTTTGAACTGCACTCGTTACTGATGCTTAATATACACAGACAAAACTGTCACAACTCCAGTAAGCTCTCGGGTTAATTAAAGCTATGTCCTTTTTTTTTCCTTTAAGTGCTGTTGGTGTTTTGTGGCTCAGGCTCATGCACAGTTTTAAGCTGAATTTGAATCTGAAACTGGGATTGAAATCCAGTGAGAAGACTTCAGAATTTGAAGGTCATATTGCTCAATATGTTCCAAAATGCCATATTTTTACCAAACATTGGCTAAACTGACTGCTATCATTTTTATCCTCACACATGGCCCTGTTGAGAAAGCATGTGCATGTCTGGAGTGTGGGAGGAGAACATATAAACGTGCCAGGACCTTCTGTATCACTGAACCAGCTACACTTATCTCTCTTCAGTATTTCTTGCTTTTTTTTATTCCCCCTTTTGCAAGTCACATCCTTCTCAGCTTCCTCAGCCTTCTTGTCTTTCTTAGGCTCTCCTTCAGAGATCCATATTTGACTTTCTGCCCCATTATGCACTGGATCAACTCTTCCTCTGGAGATGTGCTCTCATGCAAGCCTTGCTCTTTTCATGACCCCGCTGATGAAGTCATCCTCCTCTTTCACCACCTCTCCCCACCTAGCTCACCTCCTGCCGCCATTTTCTTTCCTCCCTTAAATTCGTGGCTTTGTCCTCCTCTCACACGATCCGCCGGCTCATGCAGTCTTCCTCGATTGCTATCAGGTTGTTTTCAGATGTCGCTCTGATCTTGTCACTGTCCTCTTTCCAGGCAGCTTCAAGCAGTGTCGTTTATCTCCTTCTGAGCAAGAAGAGTTTCCCATAGGGAGGAGATTTCCTTTCATTTGTCTTGATTTATCTCCTCCTTCTACCTGTGTTTGATATTAAATCAGTCTTGTTTGCACTCTTTGTTCTCCAAAGCCTTTTCTAAGTTTCTGACATTTTGTTTAGCCAATGCTCACTGTGGACTGTCAATTTCGCTTCCAAGTTTCTATCATTCATACCCCTGATTGAACTCTTTGCTGGTTGCCAATCTCCTCCCTCTGGGCTTCATTTATGGAGGCTAACTTTTTGTTTTTGGCAACAGAGCTTGTTTAAGTCCTTGCATGACTGAGCCCAAAGCCTGCTAGTCAGTGTGGTGTTGCTGCATGGCGGCGCCTCTGATCTAGTAGTCCTTTTAGTGACCAGTAAGAGAATAGGACTCCTGTCTGTCATTTGTTTTGCCTTATTCCACTATTGTTTTTGTAGTGAGAAAACATGTCTGTGCATAAAACACATTATACTACAAACTTTTTGGATGCCGAGCTTGAAAGCGAGAGATGCAGAAAGCGAAGCAGAGAAGGGGGGGGATCAATACTTAACCTGGAGGCTGAACAGAAGGCTAGCCTGTTTCTCTTCTAAGTGAACAGCACAGCTCATGATGTTACACACACATCAAACCGTCAAGGAGAGTTTTGAGCAGGTGTGTATCTGTGTAAGTGTGTGTGTGTGTAATGCTCTGTAATGCTCCTGGTGGATGGACCAGGTGGCCATCCAGGTGTGTGGGAGGAAGTAAGCCTTGGCAGACAGATACGATGGGCACAGTTTTCAAAGAGGACACACAGATACACAAACACATGCACACGATATCGCAGCGTATTTCTGATGAAAAGCACAACTTCTCTAACCACTGTCAGTTTATCAGAGTCTTTAAAGGGTCACCTGAACTACGGAACAGTCATGGTCTTTCTGCATTTGACTACTTTTAAGGATGAAAAAGAGATGGAGCACAGAGCCAAATCTCAGTAGGCTACCAGCTGCATGAAAAGAGCAACTCTCAAAAACATACTACACACATCCTTGCTTTTTGCTCACATGTGGTTTATCAGTGAGTGAAGCTTTTTGATGGACTGACAACTGACGGTTTAGGATGACTTGTTCCATTTTTGATTGTCTTCCATGAGAAGACATGATCATTTAGCAGACAGCAAAAACAGAAAGATACAGAGGACTGTCAGGTAGATATACAGACACTGATGCGGTCGCATGATGCTCTGAATTAATAATAGTTCCAAGCAAATTATTTTTCAAAACTACCAAAATGAGTTATTGGATTTTTTGTTTTTGTTTTTTTAACTTGTGGATTGTCCATTACACTGGACATCAATTGGACTATTTTGTATATGATTTGGTAGAAAGTGTTAGGTTTCCATTGTATTTATTTTTAGCCATATCACCCAGCTTTATTGTGCACGCAGTATTCAGGCTAGAGTTGTGTAAGCAGAGATCAGGAAATGATGCTCAGTCCTGATGAGGCAGATTGCCAGATCAACTTTTACACTAAAACAAATTACAGTCTTTTACAAACATGATGCCAACATGTCGATCAAGGCTGAGTGAGCACACCATGGGCAGGGTTTACACTGGCAGTGGTTGTAGTTTACAATGGAAATGCAATGAAAAGTGTTCATTTTACACCTGAAACTGATACAGGTTGATCAGAAGTTGCTATATTTATTATTTATTAGGAAACTATAAACAGAACAATCTCAGGATTCTGATCGAAAGACTAAAGCCCAGCATACACTGTACGTTTTTTTAAAATCTTGTTGTTAATACCAGCTCACACTGCACGAGTGAATCGTCTGCGATGTGTGGCCAAAGCTCACGATTTATGTGCTCACACTGTACATTCCGATCATCAAGCACGATCAGAGAGCTCCAACTGTACGGGTGAAAATGGCTCGTCGGCCCCTGCTGACTGTCCTGCCCATTGACAGCTGTCAATAAAGATACATTTGAAAGCTCCGATTTGTTCCGGAAGTGCCGTTGTTATCAACGAAGCAGGACAAGCGGTTTGCTTTGATGATTTGCGCTATACTGTGTGCTGAAACGTCCAAAAAGAAGAGGCGTCGGCGCATATGGACTTGCAGATGGCTTGAGAGACGTGGACAGTATGGTTCGTCCATTTTACAACAAGATTTGGAGGTAAGCCGGCTACAGCCGGGTGCAGCCTCTGTGTGTGTGTGTGTGTGTGTGTTGTACCTCGTCGAGCGCGCTAGCTTGTATGTTTGTTGTGCTTGCTTGAAAATGAGAGCAGAAAAAACTTACCAGGCAGCTGAAGAATATTGGCTATCTCCTGCCAGCGTTTCTCTCGTTGATAGCGGTCGTGGTAGGCGGAAGAAGAAACGTTGAACAGGCACTCATACTGTTGCCACAGCTCAACCAACCTGGCCTCCATATTTACAGTCCACCAACGTGGACGCCATGGTGATTTATGTCTTCGCACAGGCGCAGTGAGGGATAAATGCACAGACGTTGGCGAATCGGCTCGTGGCTCTGCTTCAACTGTGCGAATGTCTGTGCCGGCCAACCAAAATTTCTGACATGTCAGAAATTCATCTGACCGTCCGACCGTGGTTCTGGAACAGATGATCGGCCCTCGCCCCCCCGTACATTGCATGGTAAAAGACGCACGACGAAGCGGAAATCCGGCCCGAGCGTCGGCAGGTCGTGCGTCTCAAGAATCGGGTCAAATCCGGTCAAAAATCGTACAGTGTATGCTGGGCTTTAAATATTGCACAGAGATATCCAAACAAGGATTTTCCTTCATCATTAGTACAGATATTGACACATTTTACCTGTATGATACTTCTACATTATACTTATGCACTATCCCTACCAGCTACTTGTTTCATCCGTGTATTCTGCTCAACCCTAATATTGATTTTACATTGACATGTTTATCTGTTCCCTTACAAAGCAACGTGCATGTCTGACAGGGGTTTAAAAGGAATACTTGAACCACAAAATGACCTTCTGTATATCAATAACTCAGCGTGTGTTGCGCTGAATTAGTAAAGAAAATGTTGTTTTTCTTTCATTCCACCAACGGTGAACCTAAAATCCAAAAAAGGCGAACATTCTCCATGAATTGAGGTAATTGGGGACTGTGTTTATCAACAGCTGAATTATATCAAAACATCAGTTCAGTTAGGAACACTCGTCTTAGATTGGACCATTTATTGCAACAAATGGAAATACAGTTATGCTCCTTGGATCAGACAAGCAGCATGTTAAACCAGTGCAGGGAGTGCAATGCAGAAACCCTCCAGGGTGTACAAGAGTGGGCCCAAAGCAAGACATAAAATACACTTTTAACCTTTAAGCCATTTTAGGACTCTGAATTAGAAAGGTGGAGGCTGGGGTGGAGGAGGCAAAGCTTTTCCAGCAGCAGCAGCAGCAGCATTAGTGTAGCAGGTATCAGTGCGTAGGAGGCCATATTTAAATGGACTGCCTTGTTGTGAGAGTGGGCTGTGATTGGTATATGACTGATGAGAAGCAATGATCTAACAGCTGGTTACAGCTGGGGCATATGACTTTTGTGTCCTGCATGAACTAACACAAAGCTTCATTATACAAACTCTGACATGACTCCTGCAGTATAAACCAGGTCTCATTTATCCAGTCGTGTGTTCAGTACTTCCCACACACATGCATTTTCACTAAAACATTATGATTTAAAACACGTCAGTACAAACATTCTCATGCACGGCCGAGTAGCGTGCCTGGGCACTCTGCTTAGGTGGAGCTCATATGCATGCACATGCTCACGCAGTGTTTTAGCATAATTGCATGTGTTTGGGAAGAACTGAGCATGCCACTGGATAAATGAGACTTGGATTATACAGGATGAGTTGTGTGAGAGTTTGTACACTGAGATTTTACGTTCACTATCCTATTATCAGACAGTGCTGTCTCATGCAGGCTCAGTTTGCTACAGATCATGTGACCAAATACAGCAGCAGAAATATTGTCCATTTTCAGTCAGAAAGAAAACCAGTTATTGTTCAGTGAGCTGCACACACACAAACAAACACAGACACACACAAATCTCATGATCTGGTGATTTGGTAAATAAACATAATTTGAAAAATAAAAAAATGAAGATATGTAAATACACACACTTACGAACAAGTATTCCTAACACAAACACAGACACACATCCACATGCAGCACAGCAGGATCATACAACTTGCTCAGAGCAAATAAAGTACACAAAACACTTCCCCTCTGTTTCTGCCTCTCTCATGCACTCGACTGAAAATATCTGCAGGGCTTCCTCTTCCACTATCAAACAATTGTTTGTTCTCATTATCATAACTCATTAATCCTGATCAGACTCAATCCCCCTATCTTTTTCACTGTCTGTTTTTCCTCTCTTTCTCTCCCTCGCACGCACACAGTTACACATACATTTGTTTGTTCCTCTATTCATAATTCATAGGTTCTGATCAGACAGAATGTTTGATAAGGTTTACAGTCTGGGCTTGCCCAGGCAGAGAGGGAGACAACAAAAATAAACAGTCATGAATTTAAACATGGTAATACCCACTGGATGATGTAGGAGGCAAAGTTAATGTAATGATACAGCTGAAGAGCGTGACTGAGGGAAGGAAGGGGATGACGGATTGTGCTTTTGAAGGCCTTCAATGGATTTCCAAAACTTAAAGGACTTTTTTAAACAAAGAAAAACGTTTCTATGGACCTATGAATCCTTTAATAATTGATTAAAACCAATATCATAAGTAACATTAAGTGTGGCCAAATATCTATTTGAAATAAATATTCTTATTTTCAGGCTATACTTTTTGAATTTTCCAGCAATCCCAAAATGTATGGCACATGACATTGTAATCTACACTTAATACAGTCAGTGTTATAAATATGAAAGTTTGTCCAGGTCATTCAATGTACACTCACTGGCCACTTCATTAGGTACACCTTGCTAGTACCAGGTTGGACCCCTTTTGCCTTCAGAACTACCGTAATTCTTGGTGTCATAGATTCAACAAGGTGCTGGAAACATTCTTCAGAGACTTTGGTCCATATTGACATGATGACATCACACAGTTGCTGCAGATTCGTCAGCTGCACATCCATGATGTGAATCTCCCGTTCCACCACATCCCAAAGGTGCTCTATTGGATTGAGATCTGGTGACTGTGGAGGCCATTGGAGTACATTGTTCATTGTCATGTTCAAGAAACCAGTTTGAGATGATTTGAGCTTTGTGACATGGTGCGTTATCCTGCGGGAAGTAGCCATCAGAAGATGGGTACACTGTGGTCATAAAGGGATGGACACGGTCAGCAACAATACTCAGGTAGGCTGTGGTGTTTAAACCACAGCCTGAAGCGTTGATACAAGGCAGGATGGATCCATGCTTTCATGTTGTTTACACCAAATTCTGACCCTACCATCTGAATGTGGCAGCAGAAATCCAGACTCATCAGACCAGGCAACGTTTTCCAATCTTCTATTGTCCAGTTTTGGTGAGCCTGTGTGAACTGTAGCCTCAGTTTCCTGTTGTTAGCTGACAGGAGTGGCACCTGGTGTGGTCTTCTGCTGCTGTAGCCCATCTGCTTCAAGGTTGGACGTGTTGTTGGTTCAGAGATGGTCTTCTGCAGACCTTGGTTGTAACCAGTGGTTATTTGAGTTATTGTTGCCTTTCTATCATCTTGAACCAGTCTGGCCATTCTCCTCTGACCTCTGGCATCAACAAGGCATTTTCACCCAGAGAACTGCTGCTCACTGGATATTTCCTCTTTTTGGGACCATCCTCTGTAAACCCTAGAGATCGTTGTGTGTGAAAATCCCAGTAGATCATCAGTTTCTGAAATATTCAGACCAGCCCGTCTGGCACCAACAACCATGCCACGTTCAAAGTCACTTAAATCACCTTTCTTCCCTATTCTGATGCTCAGTTTGAACTTCAGCAGGTTGTCTTGACCATGTCCACATGCCTAAATGCATTGAATTGCTGCCATGTGATTGACTAATTAGCTATTTGCGTTAACAGGTGTTAGTTGAACAGGTGTACCTAATAAAATGTCCAGTGACTTGGCCACATGATACTTATCGTTCGGGAAAGGTTGACTTCACTAGCTAGGGTTTGGGATTCAGTGTACAGTTTACATTTATGTCCATGTTTTGGCAAAGTTTGCTGATGTCCGTCCTGTAAAATTATTACCATTGAACACTGAAACAGACGAAGAGAGGGAGAGGGAGAAATGTGAGACCAATGGTGCAAAACAGAGATTGATAGGAAAAGTAAATCCATCCCAAAAATAAAGACTAATCCAAACTGAGTCTGATGGATATGTTGGTAAATTGAGTAAACAAACTCATCCCTTTCTTCATTATGAGGTGCCGGGAAATATCTTGTCATACAAATGGAATTCAAAACAAGTCAGTTTGGTTCAGATGGGGCTAATGTTGGATAAATATGAGCTGTAGTGAGATGGAGCAAGGGAAGAAAGGGGAAAAAATATAAAAACAAGAGATCTACCCAATAAATGATGATCCCAACTCAATATGACAGATTTGTGGACATGATAGCAACAAAAACAAACCTGAGGTGTTTTTTTTCTCAAACCAGATGATGTACTGGAGAGACACAGAGGGATGGAGATGTGACGAATAGAAGAATGAAGGGAAATGAGGGAGGACGCAAAGAAATGGGGAGACAGGAATGTCTTATGACAAGTATTTACCTTAGTGGAAGATGAGACTGGCTGGTCAGCATTGATGTGGCACACGTGGGTCTGCGGTCTGTCTCGTTAACCACTGATGCAAGACACGTGGAAGAGCAACAGGCCTTTCTCACAGCGGACATTTTGTCTCGTCACAGGTGTACTAATAAGACTAATGACGGATGTGTTCTGTTTGAGTGTCCCAGTAAGTCAGGCCAGTTCGACAGTGAGCCAGCATGCATAAGACCTTTCTGTGAGGTCTTTTGCAGACCGGGTGAGGTGGAGGCGCAGTGCACCTGCACTTCGCCAACTGGGTGTGGCCAGGCGGATTTTGCAAGTTTGGCACACCGTGCGCCTGACGCAGCTACTCCTCTTTCCCACCTCCGTCCCTCCTACCTGCACAAGTCAGAAAGAGGGAGGAGAGAAGGCGTGGAGTGGGTTTTACACACATCACACCAATCAAATGAGCCCCTCTCCTCGCCCTTAAATGCGCTGCGCGAAGGCGTAATGAGAGTTTACTCAATTCGCCATGGCAGAAGAGAGCAGCAGTGTCAGACGGCCAAACTCCTCCCAGGAGGAAACTGATGTTTTGGTCTGGGAGGTCCAAGCTCGCAGTGTCCGAATATACGGAACTGTGAGCAGACCTCCACGGGCTGATGATGCAAAGGTAGCCTGGGAGGAGGTCACCACAATTCTAAATCAATGTTGCGTTTCTCTCGTGTGTGCACGCGCACTCTCTCTTTCTCTCTCGTCTCACTCTGTTTCTTTTCTTTTGACTTTTCTAAGATCACAGATGCTGAATATATACTCCCTATCTGATGCTGTGGCTGTTTGTGGTTGGCTGAGAGGGATGTGAACTCATTAGTTTGCAGCTGTTTAATCAAATCAGGTAGGGTTTCCATTACGTGTGCCAAACATGCCAAACGGTGCCAATCTCCTTTGATCTGACATCAGATGTGACGGGACAGTCAACACAGAGAAACATTTATGTGCTGATTGCAGATAGTTGCATTGAATAGTGGTTTTGTGGCTATTTATTTTATTGTTAATGTGCCTGACATTCTGGAAACCTGCCTGTGAGGTTTTGGTGACGTGTGCGTACTGTCCACCGGTCAGCCAAACTTCCACTTACACTGGCTGCGCTCCGCCTGCGCTGACAGTAGACCTGGTTTCAGCTGGCGAGCTTTTAGCGCAACTTTGGCGAAGCCTTTTGGCACGAAACTGTCACTGCGCCAAGCTGGATCTGTCAACACTTCCCCCTGCTGCGCCGCCACACCCATCTCAGCGCACCTCGGTCTGCCAAACTACCAAACTGAGCGCGCCTCGGGTTGCGCTGCTCGAAACTAGCTCTGCGCGGGGTTCGCCACCCTGCGCCACGCCGGGAAACTAGAGCCCTTAGAGTTCGCTTGCTTAGGTCCAAATCAGGGACTAATTATGTTACAGAGTTGCATAAATGTCTAGAGTTGGTTTGTGTTCTCACGGCAGCATTTACAAGGAGACCAGACTAAATGCCTTGCGTGAGAAAGCTGCTCTTGATTGGTCAGCATTTCCATGTGGGAAAAATCCAGGAAGTAAAGCAAACGTTGAAGAAGAGTACACTTGCAAGATAAATGTGACACTTTCTAATGTCACAATGGAGGGACAACTACGCAGGTTGATTTTAGCGCTGCTCATCGTGGACTATATTGCTGTCATTGTTCATTTTAGTCAAACCATACAGTTTGAAAACGAGGTGCGGCTCCAACTAGAAAACAATGTTTTGATGCATTGGATGTGCTGAATGTGCATATTAAGGCAGTACAGGAGGAGGTGCACGTTAATAATCCTCCAGGACTGTAACATGCTCATGTTTAACCCAAACAATGTGTCATGTGACTGCAGTTGGTTCAGAATCAGGTCACAACACGTTCTCACCACAAACGAACCGCACCAGAGTTCATTTGTAACTGGACCAAGACCATTTCCTCAAGAAGTTCTCAGTACAGTTGTTTGGGTGTGATTGCTGTGTTCACACCTGCCCAAACAAACTGCACTTAGGGGGCAATCGAGTTTGGGTTCAATTGAACTGAACCAAACAGGGCAGGTGTGAAATCACCCTTTGATTACAACATCCGTAAAGCCTGTTGGAAGCTCCACCCCTGTGTAGGCAGTAAACTGTGGCTGGTTGGTGAGGATAGAGGACACCGTCGAGGCTGTCAGTGAGGCTGGTTAGAGTCGAAAACCAGTTTGCAGGCGGGAGGGGTGATTACAGACCAGGCCACACAATTGGTTGCTTCGTCTTGCTAGTGTTTCCACACAGACTCATCATGCATCATCATCTTCCAACAAGGCTTGTGCTGTCACCAACAGGCCTGCTATCAAGCCTGTGGCTGAAGCTCAGTGGAGTGTCTGTGACAGATATTTTTTCCTTCCCTACAGACAATGTTCATGGAATCATGAAAATACCTTTGAAGACACAATCCACCACTGGTACTATCTTTTTCTTTTTTTTTTGCACTCCCCTAAGGTCTGCAAAGAAAATGCGATGTGACTGAATCACAGAGTAAAGTACAGAGGGCTGTGGATACAAACAGGACTAGCAATATAATAAATGATAAATGTTCTATGTGGTGCACACAGAAAAATGTTGGTTCCTCAGCAGATCTTTAGCATGGGTTGAGGTGATATATAGCACTGCTGCCATTCAAAGAACCTTTAAAGTCCCTGTATTGTTTGTTAGAGGTTCTGTACTGGTTCTTCAGCGTAGTTTGGTTTAGTTCAATGAGTAAAGAATAAAAACTATCCACATCATGAGTCATCATCTCACTCACTATTTTTCAATTCACATCCATTTTATCACTTCCATTATTAAGCATTTTCATCACTTTGATTTTTTTACTATTCATTATTACTCCCACCCTCGAGGCCGCTTTCTTTAAATGACAGATGGCAGTTTTGTGTCGTGAATGATAGATGACGAATATAAGCTGAGGTGAGTGATGAAACATGTCTCTGTTTTCATCCAAACACAACTGTTTTAATCGCATCAGCTTTAAATTAAGCAGATCACTTGATAATTTATCACTCTGTTTTTTCATTTCCCATCCATGTTTAACGCTCTGTTTCAATTCACATGCATTTTCATCACCACCATTTCAATCCATTAATTTTAAGTTACTTCCTCCGTTAATATTTAAGTCAATATTTCATTAGAAATGATTCATAATCATTCATAGAGGACTGTCATTTAGAAGCACATTGACTCCTCTGTGCTATTATCTGGCATCAGTCATGGTAGCCCAGGCTCAAAAATGAAAAAACAATATAGTGCTACATGGCAGCTCTAATATGACTTTATAGCACAGTTTGATGAAGGCACTGTATAGCACCTATAAAAGATGGGTGCTATATAGCGCTGAAACAGATTCCCCTATGACTATGAGCTGAAGAACACCATTTTTGTTTGGAGCAGTGGCTCCCAACTGGTGAGTCATGATCCAAAAGTGGGTTGCAGGTTCATTCTAAATGGACCGCAAGTGACTCATGAATGTGTCAGGTTTGTAAAAAGCACTTTATTTTGAAGTACAGTGAATATCTGGCACAGAGATTTTATTTTGTAGCACCGTTTCCTGCTGTAGAGTGAGTGAATGACAGAAAGCTAGTTACTGTAAAAAAGACAGCGACTAGCTTGACGACATGGCCAAATACATGTATGACGCTGAATATTTTAAACACTTGGACCTTAAACTAATGACTAAGGACAAATCTGGACCCCGTGGCTGGACCAGTTGGATACCACTGCTTAAGAGTACGCGCACACACACGTGGATTTATGTATGATATATGATACACATACACAAACCAAACCATCAACCAAATATGTGTGTGTGTTTCCCTGAAAATGATAACTAACTGTGTGACTGTGGAGCATGGAAATAGACACTCTTTCTGTCAGGTTGTTCAGGTTGATGTAAGTTGATGAACAGCGCAAAGGTTTGCCTTTAAAAGGAAAAACAACAGCAGGAGTCTGTAGCTGTAGCTAAAAAAAACCACACTTCCTCTGTTGCACTTACGCTCACAAGCGAACTTCCATCCAAAGAAAAACAGACAAAGCAAGGGAAGACAAGTGAATGAGGACAATAGACACTGATTTGATCTCTGCATATTTTTTATTTTTGTGTCAGAGCACACTATTTTTTACTTATTTGTGTTTGCTTTGCCTCTCTCCATCTTATATTATGGTTTCCTATTTTACATGCACACACTTTTACATACTTGTGCTCGTGTCCTTGATCCAGTGTACCAATATTCCAGCAGAAGACGTTTCATCCCTTCAGTATAAGTCAGGATTGCAATATATGCCAAAGATCATCCTCCATATGGAAATCCATTCCTTGAGAAGACTAGGGAGCTGGTACAAATGTAAAACAGGGTGTTTTAACTGTGAGGGGAAAAAAAGAATAGTGATGTTTCCTATTATTTATTTATTTATGTCAAGACTGTTCTTTTCCCAACTGTGCTGGCTTTTGAACACAGAAACACATTAGCAACAGAAAGCTGAGGGAAAATCTGTTGATTTTTCCCTCATTTACACTGGGTCCCTTTAAGGCGAAGCTGAAAGGGAAGGGGACATGTGGCTGTGGCAGAAAGGAACATATGGCATCTGCTCTAGTGGAAAACCTTAATACGGGATAGAGTATTGGCACCCGTCGCCTCACTAGCATTAACATGCTGTCAGAGTTGTTCTGGCAGAACACTAAGTGGAGCACACTTGCCCAGCACTGTTCCCAAGAGTGTTGCAGTGTGTCCCTTCCCTCTTGCCATCCATCCTGGATCATGTTATCAGTGCTGTTATGGAAAGGCGAGAATACAAACACGCTGGAGAATCTCTGTTTATCAGATCTCCAGCCAAAGATCCAGTCATAAGCACTGGTCTTGTTAACTCGGTGAGAAGAAAAAGACATGAAAAAAAAAGCTTGAGAAAAAGAGAGGGCCAACTGCAAGGTACCAGAGATAGAAGCAGTAGTGACAGTCACAGAGGCTGTTGCTATATTATGGACACTTTCACAGTGGAAAAGAGTATATGTATGTATATATAAAATATATATAGATGTATTTGTTTCAGTAATTTACAGGGTGTTTCACAATGACATTAAAATAATTAATATTTATTTTCTTATTTTTTTTTTAGGTTAACATTTGAAGTTTGGCCTATCATGGTTAGACCTCCCCGTGATCTTGAGGCAGAAAATGAAAATAAATCTAATACTTAGTGTGAGAGTACTCATAAAAGGGAAACAATCAGGACAGGATTAGCAGAGAGACCTTTTTTACACAAGTCGTTTTGGCATGTCATGAATTATGGCTGAAATCCATTTAGTTGCTTCCAATTTAGAGTCTTCTTATCATGCATGCTGGTTCACTGGGCTTACTGGGACACTTGAACATAACAGAGTCACCATCACTGTCACTAATAACTAGGGCTGCTCCTGACTAAGAATTTCCTTGTCAGCCAATAGTCGTCATTTAGGGTCATTAGTCGACTAGTCACCTGCATGTTTACGATATTAATTTAATTATTAAATGATATATTTTGGGCGGGGCAACACAATGGTTTGAGTTGAAGGTGTGAGAAAGAATAGTATCAGTAACATTGTTAACACTGTGCTACATTACAGAGAAATACAAAACCATACTAATGAACCTTCATTAATATAGGCCTATATTTTATCTACAAGTGCACGTCACACACTGAGCGAGCCGCCTGTTAATGACACTGTGGGCAAAGCAGTAATGATTGTGCTAAGTGGCTAATGGGCATGTAGCTACTTCCATGTTTCAGATGATACGTCATGTTTGTAGTCGACCAATGAAGATGAGTTTACATATCACTTTGGGTTCGTCCTTCACCTTCTCAAAATGATCCCACACTTTGGATTTCCTGCCCGACATGTTATTAACTAGCCTGTGGAATAACCGCAGGTACCAGCCCTGGAAATTAGGGGCCACACACATGCTGCGTCTTTAACCACCTGGAAAACCGAGGTCAGGCGCTAACATGATCAGTTTTTTATTTATCAGACTGAATATTTACAGAAGAAGGGAACGATATCTGTCGGTTGTGATTGGTTTGTAACGTGACCTCTGTCTGACTGCTGAACGTGGCCACTTCCTGTGTCTGTCCTTTCAAATTAAAGTCCCACATGGTCCAGTCATATAGGTTTTGATTTATTTTGACAAGGCGCAGCTTCAAACAGAATTTCACATTTGTTTTCTCTTTTTGTTCTGCGACTAAGCAACCAATTAAATCTTGCCAAATAATGACCTTTCTGGTCAACTAACATTTGGTTGACTGTGGGAAAGCCCAACTAATAACACCCATGATTTTCCTACTATAACAAGTAAAAATGTTTGCTGTAAACATTAAGTATATAAAAAGCATCTTGATATTTGATTTGTCCACAAATTCCAAAAGGGGGAAACGTAGCAAAGACAGACAAATAACATGGGCTTATCTGGGACAGACCACATCATATCAAAGCCACTCAATACAGTAAAATATATGAACACCATATACGAAAGTAATTAGATAGGTGAAAGAGATCAAAATTATTATGTGGATTAAAAACAGCAGTAGCTTCAATAGGAGAGATCATGCATCCCCTCGAGCCACACATTTCCTACAGTGTGGACATTTGGTCACAAAATTAAAATTCTGGTCTATAGAAATGATCAATCCCTGGCCATCAGGGGTGGAGAGCACAACCTGTTCTGTTTAAAGCAAAAATTAAATGGATTTTTGATCTGGGGTGAGGCTCCAGAGGGACATAGAGAGGAATGGGGTCTGTGTTGGGCTTACCATGCAAACTAATATTTGGATTTTTGTAAGAGTTTTGTTGCCTGCTCCTATGGTCTCTTATCAGTGTTGTCATTACCCTTATAATTATCCGTGATCACAGCTGACATCTTAGAAGTGCAAATATAATGTCTGAACACTGTGGAGAAATACAATAATACTAAGAATGGTTCTCTTGGCAAGAAAAGGGTAGAAAATGAAAAGAAGAATGTGGAACAATGAGCACCGTTGAGAGGCATTTTGGGTAGAATTTGTAAGTCTGATGAAGGGCGATGAGGTGTTTTACAGAATGTAACAGAAGACAAGTGAAGGTTAGACTGCTGCTCTTTGACTATCTTTGCTTCTCATTATGCATTTTTCAGGGTTGCAGACAACGGCAACCTTGTGACTCCAAGAACAGAGAACTTTTTTAATTACTTCCTGACCCATGCTGGCAGATGTGTGTGTGTGTGTGTGTGTGTGTGTGCGCGCACGCCCGTGTGTGTGTGTGTGTGTGTGTGTGCCCGTGCTAAGGCATACATTCTTTTCCAAGCATTTATGTGGTTGTGACTACATCTCATAGCGTCTGCACCTGTACATTTAAGTTTATTGAAAGCTAATGAGAACTGGAGTCAGATTCTTCATATGTGTGTCAACATACTTGACCAATAAAGCTGAATTTGATTCTTGATCTGATATGTTCATGAGCTATTTGCTTAAAGTTTAGAGTGTAGTGTATCTTTAATTTGGTTTGTTTTGCAACCTTTGGTGCGCATGCACTGGATATTAAAGGTTTCGTCCTCCAAGTAAATAGAGGTCCAATCAAATAACTGACACTGCCATCCGTAAAGCCCTGCTGTCATCATAGCCTCCTCATGGCTTCCCCAGAAATAGCACATGTAACCATTTACTTGAGAAGCAATGGTTGTTCTGAACATAAAAGAGGAGTAATGAGAACAGCAGGAGTTTATTATGGACATTTTAATGTTTTGAGAGGTCTTTTTTTCTCTTCTCAAGACCATGGTGACATTTTCTCATGTGGAATCAGGCTGGACATTGTCCGGAGTTTCCCTTTCACACATGAAGCACACAAAAGGAGACTGTCTGTATCTACCTACCAGAGATACTCCATTTGGTTTAGGACAATGGTTCCCAACTGGTCCAGCCACGGGGTCCAGATTTCTCCTTAGTCATGTTGTCGAGCAACTTTGCTGTCTCTGTCAAGTGGCTCTCGGTTAGTCACTCACTCTGCAGCAGGAAACGGCACTTCAAAATAAAAGGTCTGCGCCAGAAATTCACATTACTTCAAAATAAAGTGTGGTTTGTTTTTTTTCCACAAACTTGACACTTTTGAGTCACTTGCAGTCCATTCAGAATTGACCTGCTACCCACTTTTGGACCATCAGAATCAGAATCAGAAATACTTTACTGATCCCCGAGGGGAAATTATGTGTGTTACAGGTGTTCCTTGCAAGAGTGGAAAATAAGTGAAAATATAAGAAATTTAACAAGAGAATTTGCAAATATATAGTTCAAATAAGCAGGATTATTAATGAAAAATAAAAGTAAAAATATATATGTACATATTGTAACCTAAACAAGATTATTTACACAATATATATAGTAACCTAAATAGATAATACACAGAATATATAGAGTCAAGGTGAAATGGGGTTATTGCACAAATTAAATCATTGCACATGTTGACAGTGGGTGAAATAGTCTCAGGGCCACTCAGAGGGAGGAGTTGTACAGTTTGATGGCCACAGGCAGGAATGATTTCCTGTGGCGCCCAGTGGTACATTTAGGTGGTATGAGTCTCCCACTGAAAGTACTCTTGTGCCTGACCAGCACATGGTGGAGTGGCTGTGAGACATTGTCCAAGATAGTTCGTAGCTTAGACACCATGACCCACCAGTTGGGAACCACTGGTTTAGGAGAGGAGTGGCACTTGATTAGAGAATGCAGGAGACAGGACATCAAGAGGACTACAGTGAGGTCACTTAGCCGGTTTGTCGTTTGGCCATAAACAACAGAGTCTCTTTCCATTCCTTGAATGTGTCAGATGATTTCAGCTTCAGCCCGTACCGACAGAAGTTCACAAATCTTCGTCATCTCTCCAGTTAGACGTTCATTGCTGTCTTTATGTGAATTACCCTTCCTCTTCCTCACCCTCGGATGTTTGTTTTCTGAGTCGCCTGACAGAAACATCATGAACATGCCCATTTGCTGACTGTGAATTCTGCAGACGATTACCTGCTCTATGGGCTCAATCACACATTACACAGACTTTGGACCAGGAGCTTACAGGGTAAAGTATTTATTGTGCAATCCAACTGATTCGGACACTTGCGTTCTCACATACAGCCCCTCCAGAGAATGTCGAGGTAATTTCAGGTTTGCACTGCATGCATTAAAGGGGTAAAGGTCACCATTTTACTCCATTGTAGCTGCTGTGAATTTAAGCTGACCCTAGCTACCTTCCACCATAAAATAGCAATCTATTTTCAGTCCTCTTCCAAGCCTACAGGCGTTGAATATTCAATACTCAAATGATCACTTTTTGGTAGAGTAGTCCTTTTAGCAAAGCCAGATTTTAACAATCAATAACAGTATGAATGAAGGACATCCCAAAATGGAGGAGTAAGGGGGGGGCTGACATTTGTGGCAGAGAAAAGTGATGTTGCTCAAGTCGAAAAACCATGGCCATGTCAGTGTGACTGGCTGTAAATATAAAATGCTTTAACAGTTTGCTGATGTTGCTTTGCTGCGGACCTTTTAACCCCCCACAACGGCTGAATGACGTGCTCCCTGGGAAACAAATTGCATCTCTGCTTGTCATTATCACATTAACTCTGCATCAGCTGTCAACAAAGGGCCACAGTATATGCTTGCTTATTCACACACACATACACACACACTCATCGTCTTTCTTCTCCTTGACTAATCTCCAAACAAAGCTGTGAATGTTAGCCTCTAAAATCCTTTCACTTTGAATTTTGTTGAAAAAAAAAATCCCTAGAGAAGAATAAAGAAGGACGATGCAGGCAAAGAAAGAGATGAAGAGACGAGCGCTGGCCAACTCCTGCTGAGACCTCTTTGATAGATGCAGAGTTTTTCAAAGGGGGAGTTTGGTTCATTTGCAAATCTCTCCGCACGGGCTGTGGGCATTTTGTGTGTCTATTTGTATGTGACTGTATGAGTCTATTTTTTTCTGTCATTGTTCATATACTGTATGCATACAGTATGTGCACACATCCAGCGAGTGCAGAGCTTTCTTTGTACCCTGCGTGCATCTTTGAAAGAGATAACAGTTTTGTTCTTTCTTTCATTTGCTTATTTTGGGTAGTCCTCATTATCTGAATGCTGGCGTCCTCATTGTGTAATCTGTCTTGTATCCTTTAAAGGGCCATTAGATTACCTTGATGTTTTACAATACTGCAAATTAGGCTTACTGGAATCCCACCACTAATAAGATTAAGCCTTCCCTTTTCACTATTAAAAAAAAAAGTGCAGAAAATGTGAGATTGTACAGTTCCTTTGCTAAACTGACAAAGCTGGGGAGTCCTGGTTTTACTCTCTCTGCATGAGAGAGAAGTAATTAGATCCCTCTTCTTTGGGGCCAGATTTTAAAAGAATGGAGGACAAACAGGGTGAGCTGCATATTTGATTACAGCCTCTATCCCCTGTTCTGCCCAGCATCGTAGAAAGGAGAAAAGAACCAACACTGTTAATTAGGGAAAGAAATACAGCCACAAGAGGAGTTATGAAATTTGGGAATATGCAAAAGGTGGAAAGAAATGACAAATGGGTCAAGAGGTTGATGTGGGAAAAATGAAAGTAGCTACTGAGGTTTTAAATGAGATTTTAGATACTTGTTCTGCTGCGTTTAGCCTCAGATGTGGTTTGGAGTAAAGACAGAGTATTTGTTTCATATTGTGCATAGTATATCATCTCTCAGCTTTGTTTCCACATCTGCACAGGATCTGATGTACATCGCTTCAGTGTAATGAGCAGTGCTTTACTTACCACAGGAAATATCATATAACAAGCCAGGCTTTCCTTTCAAATTACCCTATTGCCACATCAAATCCCACTTGTTTAACAGGGTTTAGTTCTATAAATCTGTCACAGACAAAAAGTCACAAGTATCTAAGCCTTATGATGGCATGGCACAAAACACAGACCTAATATGAAGAAACAGACAGGATTAGGAAAATTAAATGGCAGGTACGGTGACTGTAACAGCAGCAGGTCTGATCATGAGGATGTAAAGCGCTAAATAAAGCTGACAGCATGTAAAGACCAAGCTGCAACCTCCAAGGCTGAAAATTGAAGTCAATGTGGAAGTGCCAAAAACTGCAGTTCCTTGAATGGCCACTTGAGGCTGGTTCCAAAAGTGAGTCAATGTCCATCGACACCCATGTTAAAAAGTCTGACTAAACAGAGAAAAATGAAGATATTTACAGCCTGGTACAAAAAAAATAGTTTTGATCTTCATAGCTAATTTCAACGTTCAAGTCAATTGTAAGGGATGCATGTTTTTATGTGTCATCCATTTGCATACTTAGAGTCGGTTCCACTTGAGTGACGGACTCTCTGCAAAGCAACACTACAGTCTATAAGTCTGAACTACCCTCACTCCTCCACAGCTCCATCCTCTTGTCCAAATATGACCACTTCTAATTCCAAGATGACAATGGCCAAAATGCCAAACTCAAGGCTTCAAAACAACAGTCCACAAACCAAAGGGTGACATTGCTACATCAATTATTTTATACAGTCTATGATAAAGACTCGGTGGCATGAACAGGGCTGGACTGGGTATTGTGGCCCAGACCAACTTACCACAATCAGTCACACAAATGCAGGTCATATATTACACATTTGTTTTGTTTTGGGGTTTTTTGTTGTTGTTGTTTTTCAATATTTGGGGGCACATTTATTAAGTCAGGGTCTGGGGGTAGTCCCACAAGAAATTTTGAATTTTGATTTTGTCAGACACTTAATTTCCTGTGTTCAGTGCCATGTGTAGTGTGTGGGCAGCGAGCCACCTTCACAGCAGGCTGCTTTTGCACATCAACACAACTCACAGGAAAAACTTTACTTATTAAAACACTGTACCAATATTAATAAAATGGTGTATTGTACCATTTTTAACAGTGGGGTAGTGCGGTGCTTTTGTTGTAATGGTAGACTGCAAAGAGACAAGAAGAGCTTGATAACTGATCAGTTGTTTTAACATAAGTATAGAATTATTATGCTTCTGTTTTTTGGCATTTACCAAACAGCTTCAGGTGCATTATGGCTTCCCGTAGGATTGGAAAAGAGCTTACCCAGGCTTGCATCCAGGGCAGCAAATTCAAGACAGAAGCAATCAGACTTGTGATCTGACTAACAGTTACACTTGAAATAACAAATATGACTGTCAATTTTAAAGCTATGGTATACGTTTAGAAAGATTGATCATTATTATTAACATCATTTAGATGGTGGTTATGGCCCAATAGTGCTAGCTACACAATGTGAAGAGCAAAAGGAACCAAAAAAAACCATTCTCTCTGGCGGCTGCAGGCATGCAAAGAAATTGACCAATCACAGCCATCCGGTCCGCATGGGAGTTACTCCTTGCTCAAATTTGCACTCTCTCTTTCTTACCCTCCGTCCAATCCCCTCACTCCATTTTGACGCTCCTCTGCTGCTCATCCCACCTCGTCCCAATCCCTCTCCGTGCTTGAAAGTACGAGCAGTTTGTAAGGCCCTGAGCAATCTAGCTACACGACACACACAGAAAATAAAGAGGGCAACAGCAGCAAGCGGCCTCTGCTTGCCCCACCGGCAAAGGCCGAAAGGAAGCATAGGTCTGCCTCTGAAAAGGCAGAAACGAAGAGGAAATGCGACAAATTGAGGGCTCAAAGCAGAGTAAACATCGGGTCATCCTTTGACCGATGGAGAAAGCTCTGGCAAGATCTGGGCCTGAAAAGCGATGCTGATACAGCAGAGTTTTTGTTGAACAGGTAATATTTCATTTTTATTGTGGATGTTGTGACATAGATAGCTGTATGCCAATGCTGGCTTATGACTGTGAAAGCTGCCGTTAGTTTTTTGTGTGGTTAGATGGGAGGGGGTGTGTCGTTAGGAGGCTCTGAGGGGAGGGGGACACAAGCTCGGAGGGGAGGGATCATGGAGCACAGAGGGAGGGGTGTGTGTGTTGGGGAGAATGCTTTTTTCAAATCTTTCTCAACGTAGACCATAGCTTTAACAAATCAGCAGTGGCATTCAGGTAGACACATGGGAAGGTTGGCTAGTTTTCCAGTGCTTTCGCAAAACTACTAACGATCAACTATGGAGGGCACAAGTGTTGAGTTTTTGGTGGAAGAATGAAATATAAATTGGCCTTACAGCAATAAGTACAGTAGGAAATGATGGTATGATAATTGCCCACTTTATCTTCATGAAGGGCTAGGATCCCAAATTGTCATGACTCAAAATGCTCCCCCTCTGTCTTTCTGTCTCTCTTAGCATGCTGCGTGGCTTTTCTAACGCCGCTGTGGCTGTGAGAGTTCATCACTATGCCGTGTTATATCGGGTAAATGTATTGTGCCTTACTTGCCTTCAATTTAGCAGCGTGTGGGCTATGTTATAGTCAAGCCTAAGGAGTATAAAGAGGTCCAGCAGGGGCTTTAAATACATGTGGAACCTGTGGTGGTGTGGTGTTATTGATAGCCTCTCACCCAGGTAGGAAGGCGGCGCTCCAAACTCACCAGTTAACCGCAATTTGAACTCAGGAAGACACAAAGTCAATAAATCAGCAGTGGCATCTTCAGTGAAGGAGACTGGCAGCTGTACTTCTTGTCACCTTGACAGATGAATGACACGTCTCCTTGTTATCCCATTGAACATCTATACTTTTATCATTTCTCTACCTGTCTCATCCCCCTTACCTCTGTTCTCATTTGGCTTTATCTCCATCTCTTGCACCATATCTTTCTTGTACTCTTTACCCAGCTCTAATGGATTCTTTCTTCTTGTACTTTTTGTAACTTTTTTCTTCCTACCTGCCTTTTCTTTCTTTCGCTTCCTTCCATTCTATTTCTTTCTCTCTTACGTTTTTTTTTTCTCGGTTTTTGTCCTCTCATCCTTTGGTTATTTGAGGACGTGGTACAGCATCATGTCTCAGGCCACTGGAGGACTTTTAGAAGTCAACAAGACAGAGACTGCCATGGTCTCCCGGGCTCCTGCACACATACACACAGATTCACGCACAAATTCATTCACACACACCAGTGTTAAGCTCTCAAATTCCCCACAAAGAGCTTCACTCCCACAAGGCAAGATGCCACAGAGAGAAAAACAAAGAGATGGAATGTTTTCTCTCTATCCTCCCCGTTCCTTCTCTTTCTCCCCTCCTCCCGCTGTAGTCCTCAGTAGTTCTCTGCAGTGCAGTACAAACATGCAGAGTGATCAAAGAGTCTGGGGTGTCAGAAGCGAGGGACAAGACGGACGTGTGTGGAAGACGAGATGAGTAAGGGAGGTAGGAGAACAGAGCTGTCAATCACATATTCTATCAAACTCAGTGGAGCTTGCATCCCAGTGGCACGCCAGTGGACTTCTGAGCTTACCTGGAGGACCATCAGTGTGCTATCATACCTCCAGCTTTGTTGTCACTCCCGGCTTTCTTTATGTCTAAATTCAGGGGATTTTCTGGAGCAGAATGTGGAAGAAGGCTCGTGAATAGTGGGCGATGTCTGTGCTTTGCTCTATAACGTCACACTTTGCAAATTCCATTTTTTTTATGAATATATAGCCTATATAAAAATGTTTGGTAGTAATTGATGATGGAAGTGACAGGTGAAATTGCAAGGAGCATCAGTAGCAGGTCGAGAGGTTTTCTCATTTCTCAGTGAAAAACAACACTGGACAGGTGCATCAATATTAAAATGATGACATACTGTAGGTCTGCCAAAGTAGCCAAATGTTGGCACAGCATATATAGTTGCTGCTACAATAAAATATCTTTAAGCCAACTCTAATGTGACTAATTTGAAGTAAAATGTTGTTTTTTTTTTAAAAAAAAAAAAAAAAAGGAGTGTGCACTGAAAACTGAAAAAAAAAAAACATTCATTAGGAAAACTTCCCCAGACCAAATGTAACACCACCATTAACCAACTCACTCTGTAAAACCTATTTTTCTTCTTCCTTTTTTTTTTAAAGAGCATTTTTATCTGTGGCTTGAATGCTGACGCTGATGCTTAATAAGCTCAAGAAAACTTGTAGAGTAAGTTTGTTCAGAGAGAAGTCACATTAATAATGTTTACATGATGACAGTTTTATTCCAAGGCATTTCTGTGTCTCATGGAGTCACAGCACCCTCTGCTGGATCAAGAGAAAAGTACATAAAACAGTTGTACTGTGATGTGCCTGTGTGTGTGTGTGTGTGTGTGTGTGTGTGTGTGTGTGTGTGTGTGTGTGTGTGTGTGTGTGTGTTTGTGTGTGTGTGTGTGTGTGTGTTTTTGTGCTTGTACTTAGTACATAGTGAGGACCAAACTGTGTTTTTACCCAAAAAAGTGGGGACAATTTTGAGAAGTAAGGACATTTTAGTCAGTCCTCATTCTTCAAAGACTCATTTGAGATTTGGTTTTTACGGTTACATTGGGTTTAGGGTTAGGCATTTAGCTGTGATGGTAAAGGTTAGGGTAAGGGGCTAGGGAATGCATAATGTCAATGAGAGTGCTCACAATGATAGAAGTACATTATGTGTGTGTTTTCTTCATATATTAATACTCACCTAAATATCAAGTCTTTTTTACGCTTCTTGAAGCTGAAGTATATTTTAATCTCCATGTCATACCTTTGAGTAACTTAGACGTAACCCTGGTAAAAAATATCATAGTTAATTCTTCTGCTGTACCCAAGGCACAAAATGCATACAACTACACAAGAAATGTCCTTCGTGATTTTATATTTACATAAATCACTTAAATAAAACGCTGATCTTACTTTCTTTCTCACTATTCAGCAGCACTCATCTTTCTTTTTCAGCTTCTCTCTCAGCTCCTCAGGCTACAGAGAGCAGGACACAGTCTGTGTCGGCAATGAAAGCCCAATATCTGTGAGTGACCAACATGCCCCTTGATTTAGGGTGTAATTGAACAGGAAACCCTTCAGCACGACAAGAGCACTTGACTGTGTATAGTCCCATTCACACTGACTTCTGTAGAAAATCTGCTGTTAAATCCAATATTTTACCTGTCCTTGTTTGTAGGATTGCTACATGGACATGAAAAAGAAAAAGTACTACAAAAACACTATGACATGATAGTTTGTCAGTTGTGAGGGCAATTTCTGTTAGTCATGCTTTTTCAGTTATGAAATTATGAAGTATCAAGCTTTTGCAATTGCAATTTGGTGTATGTTATGTATCCATCCAAGATATTAATCCATTCATTCATTTATTTCTGTATCTGCTTTTCCTGTCAGGGGGTGTGTGTGTGTGTGGGGGGGGGGGGGGGGCTGGAGCCTATCCCACCTGACACTGGGCAAGAGGAGGGGTACACCCTGGACAGGTTGCCAGATTATCACAGGGCTGACATATACAGTAGAGACAGACAACCATTCACACTCACATTCACACCTATGGAGAATTTAGAGTCACCAATTAACCTGCATGTCTCTGGACTGTGGGAGGAAGCTGGAGCACCCAGAGTAAACCCACGCTGACACGGGGAGAACGTGCAAACTCCCCAGCCAAAGGGTTTGAACCAGGAACCCTTTTGCTGTGAGGTGACAGTACTAACCACTGTGCTGCCCTTCACCAAGATACTAATATGTTTAATGTTAAGTTGTTGGGAAACTAGACACAAGTAAACTCATTTTAAAAGTGGTAATGGGATGACACCTCTTCCTGTATATGTGTATCTTTACATTGCTTATGTGCAACCACAACACATATGTGGAAGAGGTTAAGGACTAAACACTGGTGTGCCAGTGTTTGATGCATGAGGGATACAAGCACAACACCGTATCTTGTTTTTGATTGCCATCTTTTACTCGACTGAAATCTGACCTTTTTCAGTATTTTCCATGACACAATACTGAAAAATGGTTTACTCCACAATCAGCCCAAAAGACATGAGTAAATAGCAAAAGTGGTGGCAAAAAAATGATGACACAAGTACACTTTCTGTTGAGAATTGTGTATTGTAAAAGCTGGTACAAAGTGTGGTTTCCCTCTTGCTTTTCTGTTGTAAGTTAGAGATTGATTACAGATGTTTTTGTCTTGTAGGTGCATTTCCAGAGAGGTTGGCTTTGAGTACAGAGACTATAAAGTGTACTGTGACTCACATCACATACTTACTGTGTCCCCAATCAGGCGCTGGATTGATTGAAGAATGCCATTCAAGGTTGGTCCTTCAATAGAGATGAAGACTGAGCCTGCTCATCCTCTCCAAATCAAACGGTTTTGCCTCACTGAGACCAAAACTAATGACAAATGTGGGTGCTTGTACAGTCTCACATATCTAAGTTTAAGTTTCATTCAAACAGCTGAAAAATTGCAAACAATACCAGATTTGATTTTACACTACCAGTAGTGACATTTCAAAAGGTGAGGTATTGGCAATTTGTATACAAGGTTAACATTAACTATATGGCTGCAAAGACTACAATGATTGTGTCCTTCTAAATCAGACAAAAGAAGGTCCCATTATTGGCTTGCTGTTTAGTGATTAATGAGTAATTGAATGCTTGAATGTGCAGTCTGTCACAAAGTGAAAGACTCTTCTCTGAACTTGCTATTCAGTGGATTTATCTCATTGGTGATGGTTAATTACCTTGAATGGAATGATGATCTCAATATGTCTGGCACCTACATAGCTAATGGTGTATTAATTGGCCAGATGCCTTTTCAACCTCATGCCCTTCATTAACCTAACCTTAGCTGATGTTTGACAATATTTTGGAAGTTAACATATGACATCTTTGAGCTAAACATTCTGGCTTATAGTTGCTCTCAGACATAACTGCCATAAAGAGTTGGTTCACCCACAACATAAAAGTCTGTATTTCTTCCCATATACTTTATAAGTTGGTGAAGATTCTCAGTCATACAGGTCATGGTAATTCTAAGTGTTATATCGTAGGCAGTTGGACTTGCTTGAGTTTCCTGGAGACGGTTCACCTCTCATCCAAGAGGCTTCCTCAGTTCTAAAGCCCCGTT
Source organism: Epinephelus fuscoguttatus (assembly GCF_011397635.1). NCBI lineage: Eukaryota > Metazoa > Chordata > Actinopteri > Perciformes > Serranidae > Epinephelus > Epinephelus fuscoguttatus. The sequence continues at coordinate 14,973,950 of NC_064756.1, forward strand.
TCCACCATACATTTTTGGTATGGTACCTTTGGGACCAAAGTAACCCTTCAGACATGGTACCTAGACCCTAAATCTGTTTAGTGTTTCCACCACAAAGAGTACCCTTAAACGTGGGCAGTGTCAATCATCTGTTGTATTTCCTTATCATCAGTGACACAGAGGGAAGTCTGCACCTAGTTTATCGTCCACAGAACGAGGCTGCACGCTGACATTTTCAGAACAAAACAGAACAGGCTACAGTAAGAGTCTCTCTCCGTGGGATATTTAAAAATAGTGGGTTTGTGCATTTAGTCCTTCTCAGGCAAGCTGAGATGGGGTTTAGGGCTTTTTTTTTCTTCAAGTGAAGATTAGAACATTTGGAGTTCAGATAACCCAGTCGAAATGAATATACATAAACACGTTAAGATTGTCACAGTGATATTCAAGGTGTGCTGATGGATTCAAGTCGTCAACTTATGCATTGAGTAACATTACAAGTTAACGTTCCACCTTAAAAGTCAGCAACAGTCGGCCCAGTGAATTAAGTTATGTTTCGACTCCAGCTGCTGCGAGGCAGCAAAACATCCTTTATTTTATAGTAAACAGTTTACTAATATATGTAACACTCTCTAGGGTATGAACAAAACCAGTCACAACTCAGCCCTGAGCAGAGTGACTGTCCTCTATTGACCAATCAGACTGCAGTGTTCACAGCTCCACCTTTTAGTACCAGATCTGTGTGCTAGGTACCCCAACAGAGGGGGGACCGAAAATTGGGACGGTATGGAACGGTTCCATTGGTACCATCCACAACTTTTCACAGTGGAAACAGACAAAAATCTGTATTGAACTGAACCGTACCGTACTGCTCAGTGAAAACAGGCCTTAACTGACTGGTGGAGGATCGCAGGCTTTAACTGTGAGCTCTGAGTTTCAGAGTCATTAAAGTCAACTGTGCGTTGTTGACCCATCGTTCAAGAAACTCACAAGTCCTGTTGCCTATGATATATCACTCAGAATATACCCTATGTGAAAATAAAAACCTCCATCCACAACAGAACACAGTCTGCCAGGAGTCCAGTGCTGGCAAACAATCTGTGGAGGAAGAACAACTATTATTATACCAATTAAAACAATTAGAAGAATAAAACAACATATATGTATATTGTTCTCTCTTTCAAAAAAAAAAGAAGGTTGTTTGAATGGTGCTATTTTTACAGCTGGAGGCCGTTTTATCCCACGGCTATACCTGAGACCTTTGGAGTCTATTACCTTAACAGACCTCTTACCTCTGATTGTATTAAGCCAGCAACAGTCAGTGCGGCAGTGATTCACTCTTGTACAATGTCCCTGCTGCCTAGCAACAAAGGAGCACTCTTTATAGCAACATTTCTTCTTCTCTCTGTGGAAAGACAGCGGGGAGAGAGGGAGAGAGAGAGAGACAGAAACAGAGAGAGAGAGAGAGAGAGAACTTGTGTTATTGTATTGATTTGCTTTACTCCAGCAGGTCTTAGTTGTGGTTTGTTTAATTTCAAAAAATCTTTACTGATTGCATTTTGTAGCTCTGTAAACAAATGTGCGTAATCAGTCGATGCTGAGTACTAAACATGTGAGTGTGTAGAGAGAGTTTTCACATTGAACAGTATTCAGCGATCGGGCCCTCCACACTGAGTGGTGGAGTTCAGCACCACGGAGAGAGACACACACCTGAGAGTTATTCAGCACCAAGGAGAGCGACAGTTACAGTGTTAGAATACAGCACAACACCATTAACTGCAGCCTTTAATACTGCCTTAAGGTTTATTTGTATGAGCTTTATATTTATAATGTAGATGGGGTAATTGTTGTACATAGCTTTTACAGTTAAATGACTAATAAAACACATTGTCTCCGAACAGCAACTAGATGCTACAACAGATTGTAACAACCCATCACACAAAAGAGTTGGAGGAATGATTGTGTGCAACATTGACTCTTTGGCCTGAGGCTGATGCTACATGGGAGCTCGTAATGTGTCCAAAATTAAAAGGATTCGCTGACTAGGGACCATGAATGTGTACATTTTATGGCAAACTACCAGTAATATGTTGCTATTGTTGTGCATCGTTACACAAAACTCAGTACCATTCAAACACAAATGTTAACTCTGGGATATGTAGATAAAAGTTGCATGCTGCACAAGCATGCAAAATCATTTTAACACTGAAGTCAGTGAGGGAATGGCCTCTGTTATTAAATCATTTTTATTGTATTAGCAATGGACTTAAAAGAACACAAGGTAGACATCTTCTAGTTACATGCTTGAGTCTGTTTCTTGTTATTACTGTATTATTTATTAAGAGTTTAGGACTCAAAAACGTAGCTAAAATTTTCATCACAAGTGTGTGGTTGTGGTTTGATGGTAAGTGACTGTAAACGGTGGCAAAAGGAAAAGACACAAATACAGTAGTCCCTCACTTAAAAATACCAAAATTGCTCTCACTTTGGCAGTAAATTTAGTGTTTGTGTAGGACTCTGTTGAGAGACTAAGATGCTGACGGAGAAAACAGGTTGTCATGGCCTTCTAGAGTAAGTAAAAAAGCTGCTGAGTAAACAAACAAGCTGACAACACAAGCACAGAAATAACTGGGGCTAATGTGTGGAATTGTCAACCTCCAGCTGGTGTCAACCTCTCAGGACTCATTCAAGAAAAAGACAGGTGAAAAATACGTCAAATGCACACACACACACACACACACACACACACACACACACACACAACACACACACATACACACACACACACACACTTCGAGAGTTTCAATATTTTAATATAGCATTTTAAAATAGCATTTAGATTTTTTTCTGATATCAAATATGGTGTTACCTGTATATCATTATGCTGTCACTATAGAATTACTGCAATACAAACATGTTAAGCTCCTGTTGGACTCGGCAGTATGGGGGAGTTGCCCTGTATGTCAATACAACTTATACACATCAACTACTGTAAACAGTGTTATTATTGGGCAGCATCCCTTTAAACAATGAGTTTGCCCAATTTTAAAATATATGGGTAGTGTCCTAAGCAATAGGTTATTTTAAAACCTTTGGCCTTAACATATTCTATTGTTATGTCCACCTTGTAAGTATACAAAATGTACTAAATGCATATTTAAAGTCCCCCTCTGTGAAATTCCATCCATCCATTTTCATCCACTTATCCAGGGCTGTGTTGCAGGGGCAGCAGGCTAAACAAAGCACCCCAGATGTCCCTCTCCCCAGCAACGCTTTCCAGCTCCTCCTGCAGGACCCCAAGGTGTTCCCAGGCCAGATGAGATATATAATCCCTCCAGTGTGTCCGGGCCTCCTACCAGTGGGACGTGCCCAGAACACCTCTAACTGGAGGTGCCCAGGAGGCATCCTGATCAGATGCCCAAACCACCTCAACTGACCGCTTTTGACATAAAGGAGCAGCGGCTCTACTCCGAGCTCCCTCCAAATGTCAGAGCTCCTCACCCTATCTCTAAGGCTGAGCCCAGCCACCCCACGGAGGAAACTCATTTCGGCTGCTAATATCTACGATCTCATTCTTTTGGTCACAACCCAGAGCTCATGACCATAGGTGAGGGCTGGTACGTAGGTGGACCAATAAATCGAAAGCTTCACCTTGCAGCTCAGCTCTCTCTTCACCACGAGGGTCCGGTGCAGCGCCTGCATCACTGCAGAGCCGCACCAAACCGCCAGTCTGTGTCAAGCTCCATTCTACCCTCACTCGTGAACAAGACCCCGAGATACTTCAACTCCCTCGCTTGAGACAGTCACTCTCTCCCAACCCGAAGGGAGCAATGCACCGTTTTCCGGTAGAGAACCATGGCCTCCCTCTGTGAAATTATAGTAATTAGTTTATTAATATTTGGTTTAATGTGGTTTCCCCACAAAAAAAATGTGAAAAAATTGTCTGAAAGCACATCTACATTTTCTCCCTCATTTAAAAACTCTTGATCTGGCCTCTGCCCGCCACCGCTGCTAGCGCTAGGTTTTGCTTTCCACTTTCTCCAGCACTGAAACAAGGCATTAAGACAGGTCTGGCTATGTGACACCGATGAAAGAGCGGTGCACATCAAGTTAGCATTGGACGAAACACAGAGAGATTCAGTCATACATGCTTGAACCTCAGTCAGGCCCAGACTCAGATATGGAGTCTGTGCAATGAAATCATAGACTAGTGGTTCTATCAGGGGTACATGTAGTAAACATCTTTAAATTGCTTTATTGTTTGTTAGCATGTTAGCTTGTAACCAGCAGTGGCAGACACAGCCTCAGAGGTTATGAATCTACAATAATACCTGCCACTGTACAATGTTACAGTGTGTTCACATTGGTCCGGTTTATATCCAAGAACTGCACGCTCTACCATGTCTGCTGTCAAAACTTCACTATACTGGTGCAAACTGTGTTCTCTGTTCTGACTGAAGCTGTATTTGCTGATGTTGTGTTGAAGTCTGGTCATGTGTTTTCTGTAGTTGACCTTTGTATCAGTGACATAGCTAATCTAGCTTGCCTGGGGTATGTTTGAATCTCAGATTTTGCATCATCCCCTCCGGTAGAGGAATGTAAAAACACCTTTACAGTGACAAACTTTGCAGAGGTATAAGTCAGTATAGTCAAAGTTACACATTCAAAGGGACATGAACAGAAGCAAAACACATGTTTGAGTGGAGAAAGACCTTAAGCCATGGTATGATCAAGCCTGTAGGCCTTGTACATAAAATAAGCGGACTTTGTTTTGTTGCTATAGAGAGTCTGTTGTGCTTCAACAGTGAATCTGGAAGCTCTCTCTCATTGTCGCCATCAGCTTTGTTTTGCTAACCCCAAACTGGCAATCAGCCCACCCTCCACCTCTGCTTCCTGTCTACTCCTAATGGCTTAATGTTTTCAAACCGCTCCTCTAAGCACCTCTTGCCTTTCATGTTTCCTTTCTTACTGTCTTAGCTTTACTGCCTCCTTGCTCCCTCGCTCTGCATTCTCCCGAGGAGTGCCCGCCTAACATGTGAAAAGATGGATGGTAAGGAACATGTGACTACCAGTTAGTGTTTGCCTCTTTTATTTCCCAGTATCCCCTCCTCCTGCCTCCCACCCAGCAAGGATGGATGGAGGAATGGATTAATGGAGGGAGGTTGAGATGGTCTCTGCTTAATTTCTTGTTTGTCTTCACGGCAGCCTGGTTCCTCTGAGGAGGGCCTCCTCATCCTTACCACCCTGTACAAACGTGATTTTACAGGTACTGATGTGCACACATAGTATCAGATGTTCACCTTTGTACAATAGTTGGTGCTCCCACCCAAATAGTGGCGGCTGTCATTTTGATTTAAATGCACAGTACATACGCATGAGCGCAGTTTGGTTGAGAAGGTGTGACAGCGAGGGCTATAGCACATAGATAAAGACATGATGAGGTGGTTGCACTACTAGATAGATGGATGGCTTACCAAGGAGAATTTGGATATTATGTCCTATATATCCCTGTGGCTTTTTGGCTGATAGGTGGGTGTATTGTAAATGGCCAGAAGAAGAGGTGGGTATACCCTGATTACCTGTGTATAACCCCCATTACATGACTGGAGCTAGACTGATAAATCAGCCAAGACATACAGGCCTATTGGCCGATTTAAGCAGGATTTATACTTCTGCACTGAATTGACGCCATACCTATGGTGTAGGCTCTACGTCTAGGCAGAACCTATGCCATAGTCTGGCATGCACCTTACCAGAAATGTAACTACTTGTCGCAGTGACGCAGACCTCCTGTCTTTTTTTGTAAGCTGAAACCATTTCCCTCAGTGGAAGCCTCCAAAAAATAGAATTGTAAGTCTTGTGTGTGATTGATCCTGGCTTCATATGAGCAGAGGAAATCTCTGCTAGTCGCTAGGCCAATTCATACAATGTAAAATGCCATAGGCTTGTGCTAATAACATTAGCATGTTATATTTGTTTGGAAAACATGTTTAGTATAAGACAGTTGTTTTGTCAGTGAACCTTGTGAGTTGTAATGGAGCTGAATTTTGTAACATTACCTTGTCAATTGTTGCTGTTGTCCCTGGTTTCATATGAGTGAAGGAAAAATCTGCTAGCCACTAGGCTAATTTATACAATGTAAAATGCCATAGGCTTGTGCTAAATACATTAGCATGTTGTATTTGTGGGGAAAATGTGTCCAGCGAAAGACAAGTGCTTTGTCTGTGAATGCTGCGAGTTATAGTGAAGCTGATTTGTGTACTTGTGTTTGAAATTGTCTCTATTAAGCCATGTTTAATGTGTGTTTTGGGTATGATTTGACTCAACTATACTTAACAGCACTTCACAAAAACCCTGCTGTTGACCAGTGTTTTGGAGGTGTAACTGCAGAGTGACACCAACACACGTCCGCACAAGCATAAATGCTCACAGTGGCGCCTTTCTGATCCATCACACGTGTGACAACCAGCCCCCAGAGTAGAGACAACCGTCCACAACTAACCCCTTGACAAACATTTTAAGCTAGCCAGCATATGGCTTTAGCTTGCTAGCTAAAAGTTGACTCAAATCAAAGCTATCACCTTCGACTTTTTTTTATTATTTTTAAATGACTGATAACCTACAAGCTATTAATACAAAAACTGCAATAACATGAAAAGTTACTCTGACACATAAAAATCACAAATATCTCTTCACCTCAATGTTTTGTGTGTGTTCCACAAAATAACTAGTGCAAAATGAGCAGGATGTCAACACAGTGTCCTCTAGTGTGGCTGTAATAAGCACTGTGACAGCCAACCCCAGTCTCCCCTATGAATGCTCACAATGGCGTAGGTGATGGCGTAGCCTCTGCGTAGAGCTGACACACAAGTATAAATCCTGCTTAAAATTTAAGATATTGGTAGGCTATCGCTGTATACATCAGCTGATAAATAACAAGAAGTTGCTGCCTAACACAGTCAAAATAACACTTTTGTGCCCTTTAGTATATTTATTACAAGTCCATTGGTATTGAATTTGGGGGGGGGGGGGCAATAAATAAAAACATCTAAGAAGCAGATGACTTTTATTCTGAAAAAATGAAAGATATTTACACCATAAATTGATAGAGAAAAGCACATATTGTACGATAAAAAAATCACCTGACTCGGAAATTAAGTGTTTGATGCCTGCATTTTTTATGCCCCGGTTTATATGGATCCCCTCAAATGTTAAAAACAAAACCTTGTATAAGTCATTTGTCTACAATAGGAGTGTCAAACATGACCCACCAGAGAGTCCAGTCCCCGACCAGAATACAGTTCTTTCACTTTAGTTTGGTGTGGTGATGTCAGTATTACTAATCCATCCATCCATCCATCCATCCATTTTTGTAACTGCTTATGCTCTTGAGGGTCGTGGGGGGCTGGAGTCTATCCCAGCTGACACTGGATGAGAGGCAGGGTACACCCTGGACAGGTCACCAGACTATCACAGGGCTGACACATAGAGACAAACAACCATTCACGCTCACATTCACACCTACGGACAATTTAGAGTCTCCAATTACTTTGGTCACTTGGGACTGTGGGAGGAAGCTGGAAGCTGGAGGGAGAACATGCAAACTCTGCACAGAAGGGCTCCCTCCTGGGATCGAACCAGAAACCCTCTTGCTGTGAGGCGACAGTGCTAACCACGTGCTGCCCAGGAGTGGAAATGTATAGACAAATTCACATGTAAGGACAGTGAGTAGTTGACTGACTGAATGTGGAAAAGACATCACAGGCTGTTTGTCATTTCTGTAAATGGATGTAAAAAGGGGGGAGGTGTCTGTTATTTATAGGATGTTATACAATGGTTTTACTGGTCCACCTGTGATGAAATCGGACTGTATGTGGCCCATGAACTAAAACGAATGTGACACACCCCTCGTCTACAACCTCTATGTGCGACCTTTGCAGTTTAGTGAGCGCGCTTCCTGTCCTGCCCTCCCTCCTCCTCCGCCAATAAACCGACAACCATGAGACCAACCGTCATAAGGCTACAGGCACTGCCAGCCATGTCCTGCCTCTAAAACAAAAAAAATACCCTTTTTAGCATTTTCACGCACACTACAACAGCAAACCTGCAGCTCTTATTTTTAATATTGCAATTTTTTTCTAGCGATAAAAGCCTGTTTTTTTAATAGGAAGAAGAGAAAATGTCTTCCCTCGCGCAGGAGAGGAGGTCTGGCGTTCAGCTGCTGAGCGCGGCGCTGCTGCCGCTGCTGCTGCTCTCGCTTTCCGGTAAGAACACATAGAGAAAAAAAAAAAAAAATCAGCCGAACCGATCGATGCTCTGATACATTGATACGCGGATCAACAGTTCGATGGGATGATAGCACACACAGACCGCAGCATCTCTCGGCCTTTTCCCTCATGTCTCACTGTGGGAGCGTGTGTGTGTGTGTGCAGAGGAGAGGGGGGAGGTTATGGGTGTATATGAGATAATGTCGCGTAATTGTTATTCTTGCATTTTACCCGCTTTGACCAAAGGCATCCATTAAAACCAGATTATTGTGGCTTGCCTCAGTTAAACTGATTTGTGATCAGTTGTGGTCTGCTGTAGCTCCATAATGACTTATTTCCCCTCCTCTACGTCTCTATTTTGGCCTGTGTTGACAGCTAAATGAATACCCTGGTGCATCACAGCCCTTAAACAGGATTATGATGCACTATATAAAAATAAATATTGGCTCGGTTTGCACACAGAGGGATAGCGTACAGTAGGTCCCTGTGACTCAGTGTTGTGAGTGATGGACAGAAATAGGTCCATAATAAGGTGCTAACAATATGTTGCTGATATTTATGCTGTAGGCCTCGTGTTTAGTAGCAGACATAAACCTGCTTATCAGTGAAATAATAGGTGTGTGGATTAGTATGAGCGCAGATTGGAGCAGTGTGATGTTCATTCAAAAGCAGTTCATGATAATTCACAGATGAAAAGGGTAGCAACCAGATCAAAACAGGCCTTTGCCAGGCGTGACCCACATCTGATCACACCCCGCATCATTACAACAAATGAGGACGATGAGATTAAAGGTAAAGCAAACACATGCAAAGTTCATCCTGCAGATACAAGCCAGGGTTGAGCTTGTGTAACATACCCCCCTTGCCGCTGCTTACCATAGCTGCAATATTAAACACTACAGTTAAGCTGCATGTCAGTGATAGATGCACATGTATGTGTAGCACACGAGCAAAAAGTGAAGCCAAAGTGAGGTTCACGAACCCGAGCAGGCTGGGTCATGATGCAGGGAGAGATGGAAGGTATTTTTCTGTGTCTGAATGATTAAATATTGGCTGAATGTTTATTTACACAATGCGCCAATCACTGAATCAAGTTTTCCACAAAGGAAAAATAACAAGGGGCAGAGTGGCATTCATATTTAAAAAAAAAATACCCTCTCATTTTCATCCAATTTCATCATTTCATCATCACTGTAAAGCCGCACTGATGATTGAGTGAAAGAGTGAGGGAACGCTGAGAGCCAACGGGACAGCCAAGTTGAGTTTTGTCTCCAGATTGTCTCTCTGTCTCATTAAATGTTGCAATTCAGTGGTTTGGAGATTACACAGGGAAAGTCACACCAGTGTATTTTTGGATGGTGTCAGCTTTTTCACGTATGCCAACTGAAAATAGATACCCAAAAGTTTACTGTTGCTGGGGAGCCTGTTGCATGGAGATGCTAGTGAGCTAAAGCAGGTCGTTTCTTTCTATTTTCAACAGCTATGCTAAACGAAAAAAGGAAACATTACTGCATTCCTCAACATTAATTCTTATTTGCTTTGCTGCTTAATTGTCCAAATGAAAGAGTATTGCATAAAATACATATATAGGCCTGTTGCTTTGAGATACCCCATGAATCAAAAACAAAATCTGTCTATATTCTCAGATGTCTGAGCCCATCAGCCAGCTGTGACTTACTTTAATCTAGTGTATTAACCTCCTGAGACCCTGCATCCTCATATGAGGACATCACATTTTGGGTTTGCTGCACCTTATACTTTGTTCTGCTTAACTTAGACCTGTTGTCCTCATTCATGGACACTTTTAAGTTCAGTCTACAGTCAATCTCGACACAAAAGTGGACAAGGTACAAAACCTGATCAACTTTTATGATTGAAACTTGTTGATTTGTGCTTAATAACATTTGTATTTTTATATTGCATACAAATTTGACCAGTTTTAGCGACAGTAACAAGCTGTGTAAAATTAAAAAGTACTCATCTGAGGACACTGGGACTTTATTATTGTATTACCGCAGCATTTTATATAGGCCAGTAAGGTGTGACAGACTGCTCCTACAGACAAAAAGGACATTCCTAGCTTAGAGTGTGGAGCAAGGAAAATGTTTTCATAGCTACAGGACTTTAAGAAATGTTACATTATTTACAATCTTGTTTTGCACAGCCTTGTTCAGGCATCAAAATGAACATTTTTGAACAGTTTCAGACTTTGGCGGTGACCCCTAACTCACTGAGTTACAACATGTTGCATTGTCTTCAGGTTTGTTTTTGCACAGCAACATTCAGGCATTGAAATAGACTGTTTTATACTTGATTACACACTTGTGATTATTAAAACTAAACCCATTGTCCTCATTATTTTTCAGAAACTACTCCCTGTTCAAAGACAGTGATTTGTTTTTCATATTTCTCAGGTCCTAATAATCCCAGATAGCAAGGAGAAATTGAAAGTGCATACCAAACAAAAGCTGGGGTCTCAGGAGGTTAATGTATATGCACGATTTAGACAAATGTAGTGGCTGAAACTGGAGGATATCTCTTTGCTTCATGTGCTGAAAAACGAGTGGTGCCACATCTTGAGCTCATCCATGAAAATATGTAAGGTCAGTAGAGATATTTTTGCAAGAGAAAAGCATTACACAGTGATCAGTGATACACACTCACTCCTTGGGCATTTAATGCAGCTGGGAAAGCTTCCAGTACTTTCAGTTGTTTAGTAACAGAGCTGCAATATTTTTTTTGTGTGCTGCCTTTCAGTTAAACATCAGCCGTATTCTGGGTTTACAACAACTTTGTCAATATTTCTACATCTGCAGACTTCTGAAACTGCAACTGTTCGCCATAAATATTCCTCCAGCCCATCAGTGTTTTTACTTTACCTAGCAACCCTGCAGAGAGACACTAGAGGGCAGCAGCACACTGAAAAGTAAAAGCGTCTACTCTTGGTGCACTGGCAAGGACTTCTGGCATTATGGAGCACAAAAGGATAAAATTACCCTCACTTTTGTAGCTTTGTTTTAACAGCAGTGTATTTTGTTTTCTACGAGAACTCAGAGGACAGCTGGGTCACATCACAGTTGCTCTTATGTACACACAGAGAGTAATTATACGTGAAAATACACAAACAAATATCTAGTAAGTAGGTATGTGTGAATATGTGCATCAAAGTACAATATAGAGCTCCAGTGTAAAAAAAAAAAAAAAAAAGCATAAATATTGCAATAATATAAATAATATTAAGGTAAGAATTTTAGTTGAAATGTAAGTGCATATTAATGCACTTAAATTATTGCACAGATGGAAATATAAATTGGCTACTGAATAAATAAATAATGGGGTTAAAGCTGCTGACGGGTGAAATAAGTCCAAGGCCCAGTCTATTGACTCACAGTGTCTGACAGTCTGAGGGAGGAGTTGAGAAGTTTCATGGCTTCAGACTGGAATGGCTTCCTGTGGCACTCTGTGGTGCATCTCAGAGGAATAAGTCTTGCACTGAATGTAGCCTGGTGCTTGATCAGCACTTCATGGAGTGGGTGGGAGATATAGGGGTATGACTTATACTGTGGCTTAGCTGGTTAAAGTGCCTGTCTCGTAAAGGGAGAAGAAATCCTGGGATCATATCCCAGCAGAGGCTTTAGAAAACAAACAAAATAGAGAAAATAAAAAGACCTCCAGTGCTGTCACAGAATATTATTTTTGAATTTAGGAGACCTAGATGTCCCACGTAACTTTTCCAGTAACATAGAGATTAGAGCCTTTTGTGCAGAGTTTGCATGTTCTCCCTGTGTCAGTGTGGGTTTTCTCAGGGTACTCCAGCTTCCTCCCACAGTCCAAAGACATGCAGGTTGATTGGTGACTCTAAATTGTCCGTAGGTGTGAATGTGAGTGTGAATGGTTGTTTGTCTCTATGTGTCAGCCCTGTGATAGTCTGGCGACCTGTCCAGGGTGTACCCTGCCTCTCACCCAATGTCAGCTGGGATAGGCTCCAGCCCCCCCGTGACCCCTGACAGTATAAGTGGTTACAGAAAATGAATCACTGAAAATGTTGATTCGAGACCTTTTCCTGAATTAAATTGTTAGTATTGCTTTCAGAATGTAACCCTTCGCATCTTTACAGCACAAAATGAAAAGCTTTATCAATGTTTTCAATACAAGAGCAAACAAAATTAGTTAAATAAATTACTTTCGGTTGAAAATTTGAAAGTGTGGGCAGCTGCTCATGTTTCAAGATGTTAAGATGCACCCAATGTTTCTTTTCAGATTCCTTTTTAGGAGCTGTGAATTTGTTTGGTGAACTGACACTGAACTTATCATGTGACTAATCTTTAACACTACCACCATCCAAAGCTTTGTATACCTCTGTGTCCATCTGTGTACTTGCAAGTTTCTTTTTATTTGGGAGTGTTTGTCTGCCATAGACTCCATTCAAACCTTGTTAAGTGCTCTTTGAATGTTTCAGTGTACTATATCTTAAAGCAGCCAGACTTTGTGGCTCTATTATAAGTAGACGCGACTGTCAATAATGCATGACAGCGAAAGAGCGGAGGGGAGAGGAGGAATAGAAAGTACCTTTCAACTCTTACACAATCAGTCAATATTTTCCATGTTGTATGGTATTTAGCGGTGATAATAAAAGAGTATGGGCTTGTAGTTTTTAAGCCTGCAACACTGCAGTGAAATAAGGTCAGTAAAATAGATAATGTGACCTTGACTTTGCTAATATTACAGTTACATATCATACATCGATGTTGCAGACTCACTCTGTGCTGTTTTTGTTTGTTATTTTGCAGTGTTCTGAGATTGATTCCTATCCCTGTCTAGTCATGACATAACCAGAGAAAGCTTGCAGGATTCCTGCAACTCCTCCAGGAGTTACTGACAGATGTTGTATTTTTGTCGTGATCTGTATTGACTGCTGACTGCTCCCCCTCTTTTGGCACCTGCGTTTAGAATGCTGCAGTGTGCAGAATGCAATGTGAGGTTCTCCAAAGCAGGGGGCACCAGAGCTAAGCCCTGCAGTACAGACAGCTACTGAATCCAGACGCAACAATACCAGGCTTACAACAGTTTAAAGGCAGCATGCTGGGGTCAACATATCATCCTCAATATATTTGTAGACTTTACAGCGTTTGTTAAGTAGTGATAAAGTTGCAAAAAATAAATCATGATTCACTTTCACACCAGTGTCCTTCCAGTGTTAGGAGACAAAGGCGTCAACAATGGCAACACTTGACCCAAAAACTGCTCTGTGCCGGCTGAGTGATACTGACCCACCACCCACTGCTGTCATCAGAACACCAAATGGTTAGTTGTAACACTTAATCTCACACAAGCAAGTGTGAAGATGCTGAGCAGCAGCAGAAGTGGAAGCCACGCGAGGAACAAATAACGTCTGGACCCACTAAAGCAGTTTGGAACTGAGTAATTGTTTTTACCAGTAATCTATGTATCTGGAATCAGATCTCCTTATGATGCTGTCACCATTAAATGGGAAACCACATAAATTAAGATTTCCAATGTTATTTACATGGCCTGGGAAAGTTCAGTATTGGTGAACATGAGCTCCTCTCTCTCAAAGCCAAAAACCAGAGAGGATAGTCTCAAACTTGTGATGTCATCAAGTGTAAAGTCTGGAGCTGCATAGACAATCAATAGCCCGTTTTACACTGCCAGATTTTTGGCAAATGTTGGGCCGTTTTGCATGCAAGCTGCGAGCGTTTAGACGCACAGAGCCGGATTGGCAAGTTGATCCAAGGTGCCTAATTTTCCACCGCGTAGGGGTAAACATATTGGGAGAATCTTTTTGGTTTAAAAACAAGAGGAACAGGCACGGGAGGGGCTGTTGATGACACACGTGTGACCCACTGGCGGTGGATAAACAGAAAACAGCTGATAGCAGGAATTAGCGAGCAGCTAGTAGCAAGAGGGAAACACAAACCTGACAGACGCTACAGTAAAGATGAGCAACTGGGGAGACAAGGAATTGCGTGCCCTCCTTGCCCTCACAAATGAAGAGGCCATTAATTGCCAAATGACGGGAACGGTGAAAGACAGGCAAACATATGAGAGAATCGCCGAAGGGCTGACTAGCCGCAGCTTCCACGTCACTGTTTACGTCACGCTGAGCTACACGTTTTGTTACTTGCTCACGCCCCCATTGCCCCGAAAAAGGCGCATTCTGTATGAGCAAAAGTAGGCAGGCAGCATTTTGCTGAGCATTTGGGGCCATACACGTGCAATGTCTTTAACCGCCTAGGCGCTACTTTTGTGCTTTTTTTGAGACAGCTATGGCAGGTTGCATCTGAGGCTGCTAAGCGACCTTAACAAGCACTGTATTATAGCGTATTTACCTGAAATCCTGAGTGCAGAGCTGATCTTCATCCAGAAGTGTGTAGGCCGATCGTCCATGGGACAGATGTAAAGCTCTAGGTAACCCTGCACTAACATGATCAACTTTTATTTATCACAGACTAATATTTTCAGAAGAAAGGTAAGGTATCTGTCGGCTGTGCATCTACATTGCATACAATGGATTTTAGGGTGCAAAAAATGCAGCATGTATACAGCCTTTATTCTATCATAGTGTTCTCAGTTATGAAACAGAAAATGTACCCACATACTCAGAACATTATCTTGTGTGCTCTCAGTGTCATCTATAACTTTCCCAATGCATTGTCTACGGAGCAGCTCCAGGCTTTATACTTGATGATATCAAAAGTTTGAGTTTTAGCACTCTAGTTTTTGGATTTAGAACAGAGTTGTTTATGTTTATGAATATTTTTGGACTGTCTGAGACTGTCTGTATGAATTTTTAAAATGGGTGTAGTTCCCCTTTAAGCTAATATCGCCCCAGGGACATATAAGGAATTTACAAGTGCTCCCAGTTCAAGTGCTCAGAAGCTTTGCGGTTGACTTTAAGGAGGTAGGGATCAGAGGCCAGACCCCAAAAAAAGAACCGGGGCCTGCACTAAAGCTTTGGCAACAATCTGAAAAACACATCCAGTGTTGCATAGCCCTCTCCTTAAAACACTCTCAAGAAGCCCGGTGCCCATTTGATAACCCTGCAGTGTCAACACACTCAGGTGCAGCATTTACTCCATCAAACCACTCAGGACCAACACCTCTTATACCTCACATCTAGTCACAACCGTCTACAACACCAAAACAAGTGAGTGCTGATACTCGTAGGGATTGTACAACTCAGTCCTTGTAAAGTAGCGTCATGAAAATGAAAATAGAGACTCTTAAATACTTAGCTGGAGCTCTTTGTGCCCTTAAAGCAGCTTTAAATCACTTTTAGAGGAGACCTTTAGAGAATGTCTGCGGTTGGTCTTCAGCGGATTCCTACTCTGAAAAGCTTTGTCCATGCCATCCCACAGATGCCTAATTGGATTGAGATCTGCAGGCGGGAGAGTTTCGACTAGTCCCGGCTATGGAAATAAAAATCACTGTCATATTTATTGAAACTTTCCTGGCTAATCCAAGAGCTGCAGTTTTAGGAACCACCCTGCCTGTTAAAATAGAAAACATTTGTGCATACTGTAAGTTCTGGTATCTTTCTAACTCTCAGATATCTGTCCTTTCTTCTCTTAAATACAAATCGGAGCATTTCATGGTTGTCATTTCTATTCTTGTGAAAATCTAGTCTGTACATTCTTTGAGAGATTTTTATACCACAAACACGTAGCAAATGTCAGTACCATCTGTCGGTTTGTACTTGCACTCTTTGATTCATCCGTGACGCAGGCAGACAGGCTTCCCCCTCTTTTTAATTAACACTGTTCTTTTTTAGTAAATAAGATTATGTGTATAAATACAACCTGATGCAAAGGTGGTCACATAGATAAGAGGAATGGGGAGTGCACAGGAAACATGATGTAACAGACCCACCTACGTTTTACCTTTCTTTCTGCATTGACCTTGTGAGAGGAGGCAACAATGGAGGCGAATGGGAGGGAGTAACAGAGATGCAGGGAGTAGTGGAAAGTGAAGATGGTGGGAAACAGAAAGCAAAACTGTGATTTTGAGGGTAGTAGAGGGGTCGGACGGGAGAGGTGGAGGGAAAAAGGCAAGGCGAGAGAGGTGGACAAAGATGGGAGAGGAAGGAAGGAGGGGCAGAGGAAGGGAGGAGTCGCATGAGGCTGCTTCACTGCAGTATTTCATCTGTTAGCAAGTCTCTGTCTCTCTCCGTCTCTGCATCTGCCTCTCTTTCTCACTATCCACGGGACTGCTGAGTCAGCAGCAGCCTGTATCCAACTGTTTCTCACGCTGTGTATCTGTGTACGGGTTGCAAAGGCACATACGTGTACGCAGTGCTTACGCGTGTGTTTCGGTGACAGCTGTGTCTGCTTGAATGTGTTGGCTGTTAGCCGTGCACAGATAGGTCAGTGTGCTGGGATGACATTGACATAGCACAGCTAGCATGCTTGGCTCACTGCTGACAATGCACACCTTGTAGGAGGGTGTGAGTGCATGCGTGTGTGTCAAGAAGCAGGTGCTGCACTGCATTGCAAGACACCTGACTGTGGTGAATTGTGCGGATGGAAAGTGTTGCGTGTGAGTCTGTGTGTGTGTGTGCGTGTGTGTGTAAATTATACATACGGAGGATGGGTGGAGATGTAGAAAGTGCATGTGTGTGTGTGAGTGTGAGTGTGTGGTGCAGAGAGGCAGGCCTGTGGAGTGGTGCAGCAGCAGTGGGAAGGGAGCCAGAAACACCCGACTGCAGAGGAGAGAATGGTGCAGAGTCCCATCTCACACACACACACACACACACACACACACACACACACACACACACACACATACTGAGAGAGAGGCACAGATTCTGTCTGGGGAGTGTAAGGCCATGCTGAGACGTAATGTTAGAAGGGACGGGAAGAACTTGAGGAGACTAAACAATACTTTTATTTCGAGTTACATTATTTGCTTTTGGCTTTTATTTTCAAATGTTAAATTCAAGATGCACCCTAAAGTGGCGTAGTGGAGCAGTCGAAGCACGTATCTTACATAGTTTCTAGCCACTTCTGTGCAAGCCTTATGATCATGGGGCATTTGTTGTCCTTCAGTATTCCATAGAAGATGCTATCCTGACATCCCTCCTGATAACCTCATCAGCTGCAGTTATTGTAATTACTCCAAATAAACTTGAAACGATAAATTAGATATATCCCTCCAGTCAAGCAGAACATACATTCAAACATCCGATGCCCACAATACATAAGCTGTATATTAATTCCACTTAATTCTACTCATGTGATTAGGCCGGATCACATTGCCAAAATAAATCATCTCCCAGTTTCATCAAAGTCAAACCAGTGATAACTAAAGCATCACATTTTGACTGCCATGAGTGCTGCTATTCTTTAACATTAGGACACATCCATCATTACGACACATTCATCACCCAGACATGACTTGCAGAGGTGGTAACGTAAATGAACAGTGAAAATGTTATATTGCTTTTTCATCTTGAACAAAGACTTTTCTTTAATCACGGACACTTGGAACGAACCTGTTTGCCTCCATTGGAAAGCAATTTGGGTCAAAACGTGTTGTTTTTAATTGTGCAATATCAATAAACTGACTTCACTTGAATGAAAGACGATGACTTGATAATGAAGGAATGCCAAAATAAATCTATCATGACCTCCACTACACTGATCAGCCATATTATTTCATACATGGGGTTTGACTTTATTTGGCACGATTAAAGCGTAACCATGTGCAAGGTGATTAATGCAATTCCATCACTACCTGCAATCAAGCTCTACATTTATGGATCGAAGAGATAAACTAAGTTGGGCCAGGCTTTAAGGGTGTTTTCACATATAGTCCTTTTCAAACAAACCGAACTCAGTCCTCTTAAAGTGCACCAACAAGTGGACCAACAGAAAAGCCTCAGTGCTCTCTCTGTTCACACTTTATATAATATATATTGACATAGTTTTGTTTTTACTTTGACATGGCACTGCAGTGTGGTTTTGAAGCCTTTCACTTTCAGATGAACTTAAAACTGGAGGAAAACCTTAGCGTTTCTGTGCTGTAGACTGTTGCCATTTGTATCCTACATTCCACATCTGGAGACGTGCAGTATCCTCCGTGGACCAAACTACTCCTCGTCCTGCATCCTTGCAAGCGTTACAGGCCGACGTGGTTTTGTCTGTTATTTAAAGCCTCCCAGTGCAACAGCACTCGATCTAGTGGACTAGATACAGTGGCAAATAGCAAAGCGAATCTGGAGTGCTTTGTGTTCACAGTGATTAGATTAAGCGAACCGCACTGCGGACTTGAAGAGGGGTCTGAGTCTGAGTGTTCACATATGTGCAAGAAATGCTGAGTCACTGCTCTGAGTCCATTTAGAAAGCTGAAAAGGACCAAGTGTGAAAACACTGCAAGAGTTAGAATAACAAATTCATCAGTTAGATAAAGAGGATGCCCACCTGTCCTCACTGGACTCCAATATAATCAGATTATCTTTGCAAAGATTTTAAAATATTTTGTTTTCTTAAAGCAGAAGCACTTTGAGTTTGGGGAGAAACTGCAACGATTGCTTTCCAGACAACTGCGCAAACTGAAAAATGATTGCATGATCCATAAAGTCAAGTCCACATATGGAGCTTGTCTCACCTCAGTGAAAGCACTACATTTTAATATTGCGGGAAAAAAAACAATTTAAATGCTGAGATCCCTGTGTTTGCACATGGATGACACCTTCTCCAGCGGTGATAGAAAACTGAAACCATGCAGAAACTGTCAATTCAAATAGTAGAATTACTGCTAAAACTTGTGTGGAAGTCTTTTTTTTTTTTATTCTCTAGACAGAGGCATTGCTTGGAAAATGCAATATGTATATCCATCTATGATATGGAGGCTTATGCTGTAGATTTAAATGGATTAAACATACATACTGTGAGACACCACTTTCTGTGTTTTGCACAGACTTCAGTGGAATTGTTAAGTATGTAGCAGACGTAACAATTGATCTACAGTCACTTTCCGGGACTTTCCCCACATTTAAATCTGTTCTGTGAGTCGAGGAATTGACATCAAATGACTGTCAGCCTGAAAGATGGCACTCTCCAGATGGAGTGCAGAAGAAGAGTCAGCAGTAGGCCTAACACGGAAAAATACATCCTCACTACATACTGGCAAGTTGAAACTGCTGAGGATTTGCACTTTTTAGTTCTATGAAAATTCTCTCTATTTGTTTTATAGCATATTTGGTTAAATGCTGAGCCCTAAAATATGCTAGTTTACAGTATGTAGCCATCACACAGCTGTGAGATTACACACAGTTCATATAAATTAGGCTGTAATCACAAACCTGTACATGATGATTTGACTTAAGCATTTTCACTCGACACCTCAGTTGAACCACTTGTACCAGATTTACTGTCAGTGTGTAGATATTTCCCAAAAAAGCCCAAACATCATTGGAAAAATGTAACATTTTCCTAAAGCAGAAAATGTACAAATGTATTTCCTTTTGTTACCTTTTGTCACCTGGACAGGGCTGACACATAGAGACAGACAACCATTCACACTCACATTCACACCTACAGAATCACCAATTAACCTGCATGTCTTTGGACTGTGGGAGGAAGCCGGAGTACCCGCAGAAAACCCATGCTGACATGGGGAGAACATGCAAACTCTGCACAGAAGGGCTTCCTCCTGGGATTGAAGCAGGAGCCCTCTTGCTGTGGGGTGATGGTGCTAACCACCACACCACCGTGTCGCCTCATCCTAAACTTGATCAGAAATAAGGAAGGACTAAGTTCATGACTTGAGGGAACAAGTTTGTGACTTTTGTGAACAAGTTACCAACTTGTGAGAACAAGTGAGCGACTTGAGGGAGCAAGTCATCAACTTGTGCAAACAAGGCACTGACTTGAGGAAACAAGATTGCGACTTATGCAAGCAGGTTAGTGACTGAAGGGAACAGGTTAGCAACTTGATCAGTCATGGTGGTAACGCAAATGCAATGGTGATTTGTGTGAACAAGTTACCAACTTATGCAGATATTATATTAGCATGTGCCCATTCTCGGAACCCATCGGCTGTATTCGGCGTCTGACTTCGAGCAGACAGTGATACAGCCTCTGGGGGCAGACCCCTGATTTTTTTGGCATTCTGGTTTGATTTGGGCGGAGGAGGCAAATTTCTGTTTCCGACTTCCGTTTATATATAAGTAAATATGTTGAACCATTGCGATGGATTCAGAGTTTGCAGTGACGCCAATTATGTTCCGCCTCGTTAGTTCACCGCACGGATCGTTTAACCTGGCAACAACTGCAGCCGGCTTAAACGTGATTGGTCAATATCACGCGGACTACAAACAGCCTACAACCGGAAACCAGGGCTCTTCCGCTCTTCTTCCGGAGGCAAGATCTCCGGGGTTTGCCTACAGACTCTACATTCACTGAATGTAGAGTCTGTATATAGAGACTAGCATGTGCCTGGCTAGTGGCAGTAGAGAGACACTGATTTGTAACACAAACCGGTTTATTCAGTGCATTTAGCGGTTTGAATCACCTCTGCTGATACTTTGGCTCCTGAACAATGAAAACTGAAGAAATTCTAAGCGGCAGATGTTTCAGCTTGTTGCAATCTGCAGTCCTTTTTTTCCATTTCCACTGTGAAGAGTTGTGGATGGTACCAATGGAACCGTTCCTTACTGTTGCCATTTTTGGTCCCCCCTCTGTTGGGGTACCTAGCACACAGATCTGGTACTAAAAAGTGGAGCTGTGGACACTGCAGTCTGTTGATTGGGCAATAGCGGACGGTCACTCTGCTCAGGGCTGAGCGGAGTTTATTAAAACTGTAACTATGAAATGAAAGCCTCTTACAGCAGCTGGAGTCAGAGAAAAAAAATAACTTCATTCACTAGGCCGAGTGCCGACGATTTTTTAGGTGGAATGTTAATTTGTAATGTTGCTCAGTGTATGAGCTGACGATGTGAATCCACCAACACACCTTAAATTTCATTGTGACAACTTTGGCCATTACTTTAGTTTTTATATGACATAAACTTTTCGTAATGTGGATCATTCAAGCGTTTATATATATTAATTTCAACTGGGTTATGTGAACGACATATATCCCAATCCTCACTCGGAGGATTGGTGTGGCAACACCAAACCCCCGAGCTTGCCTTGGAAGGACTAAATGCACAAACCTGCTATTTTTAAATATCCCATCGAGAAAGACTCTTAACTTCAGCCTGTTCTATATTTCTGAAAATGTTAGCATGCAGCCTCATTGTGTGGACGATAAACGAGGTGCAGAGTGATAAAGGAGGAAATACAGTGAGTGCTGGATGGAGCAGGGTCTGGGTACCATGTCTGAAGGGTTACTTTAGGTTCCAAAGGTACCATACTGAAAGTGTTTGGAACTGGGGCTTTCTTAACACAATCTACTGATTGTGATATCTGTAATTTCATGTAAAACATTTAGCAGTGCTGGCCCTGGGCATAGGCAGTATAGTCAAATGTTAACAGCACCAATTCATCTGGGGCACCACAAATGGGTGAAAAAAAACCTGTATCAACTCTGTTTTAATCCTCACAGCCCACATGTTTTATATGGTTTTTTTTTTTATTACTGTTGGTGCTAGCGTTATTAACATTGGTGTTGTTTTTATTCACAGGTTGTTCAGGCATGGATGTGCTCATGCCCAGTAACATTAATGCACTGAATGGATCAACCATCAAAATCCCCTGCACATTTACTTCCTGCTATAGGATGGATGCTACAAAGTTTGCCATGAACTGGACCTACCAAGAAACACTTAATGATACAGAAGTGATGGTAAGGTGACTCGTCTCTATGCTTAACAGCTAAGGTCCCTACATCATAAAAAGTCTAAACCCATTATCTGTCTCTCTCTCCATAGTTTATGACATTCCATAAGAAAAAAGGAATGGTGCCTCTGCGTTCAGAACGGTTTGGAGACAGGGTCACGTTTGCTGGGAACCTGGATAAGAACGACCTGTCAATCACCCTATCAGATGTTCAGCTGGAGGATGAGGGCATTTACAACTGCTATGTGAAAAACCCCCCAGACCGAATCCAGGGACATGGTGTCATACAGCTCAATGTTGTTACCGAACGTAAGATACCAACCCTACCTTCTGAAGATATAAAATTCTAATTGACCTTTTACTAAGCCCCGCCCCTTTCTGATGTTCCAACAAGCTGTCGCAGTAAGCATGGAGCCCACACTGTAACTAACTGCACTCCCTGAAGAAATATTATCATATTTTTGGAGAAATGAAACAGTGATTCCAGAGAGAAGCAGACAGAGGGGTCTACAGTCTGTGTTTGAAGGATATATCCAGGATGTCAAACTGACTCAGCAGCAACAACAGGTTAAAAAGACAAAGATAGTTAGAAGCTAAAGCCGAACTATAGGCTACAGATCACAGTGTAAAAGTGAACCACCACATCACTGCTGATCGCCACACAAGACAATGAATATAAAGGGAAACTTTGCTGATATTGAACCAGCTGTGTGTCATCACAGTGTGTGCAGATGAACTGTGTTTGGCTTCGCCCCTGTGCCGCTGCCAGCATGCGGACCTACACCGCCGGACAGGCAGGGATCTCAGGGGGAAGTCAAACAATGTTCATCTGTGCATACATTCAGTAGGCTATATCTTCAGTAGCTAGCTAGCTAACCCTACACTTTTCAGGGTCTGATTTTGGTTTTGGAACAGAGAAGAAACGTATATCTTTTTCCAACCTCTCCAGGTAACGAGAATCATTAATACATGACATTTATTTAGCTCCAAATCCACAAAAGCCTGAAAATGAAGGAAATCTGAAATTACTGCATAAGAGTCAATGGAGCACAGCATGTTCTGAGCCAGCCCGATGCTACATGATGACTGGCCAGTCTGCGTTCGGGGGCGGGACTTAGCAAAGGGTCAATTGCCTATAAATCCTAACCCTGAGTTTGGTTTTAGCTCACAACTATGTCCCTCAAACTTTCAAAATTATCCACAGCTTCCAGACTAAAATCAGCAGGTGTATTTTCAAGGGTATAAGCAACTGTATGAAAGCGTTTATTGTGTCAAGTGTTGCCTTGATTTCGCTTTCAGAAATATTATTTAGAGCTGCAAGAGCATGGAAATAGTACTTATGGAAAAGCACAAACCATTAATCAGTGTAAAAAACAAATACTGATCTTCAGTATCATGTATAACATGTATCAGCATCAGCATATTGACAGAGTTTGGATTTATTAACGACTTTTCTAAATATAAAATGCTGTATGTGTTGCTAAAGTGATGTAACAGATATAATGTGCTTGTGTTTTGCAGCGTATTGAGCTCTCTCTGTCACTGTTAAGGATAAATAACATACAGTAATTACATAAAAGACACTGTGTGTGTGACTGCGTGTGTGTTTCTTGGAGTGTGAGGACCTACTGGTGATGAGTCAGCTTTTTACTTATTAATGACCAACAAGAGGTTGATTTTAGTCCCTCAGCATCTCTTTCGCACCCACGCACACACATATACGACACAGGCTAACTCAGCAGCACTTTCTTTCTTTCCACTCTGTTTAATCAGCCCAGTAGAGCTTTTAGCCAGCATTGCACTTGTCTCCATCCTTTGTCTACAAACTATTTAACCCTCTCCTCCCCTCAGTTCCCCCGCCAAGGGATTCAACCATCGCAGTTGCGATTGGGGCTTCAGTGGGTGGAGCGTTAGCTCTGCTGATCCTTTCCATGGTAGTAGTGAAATGTCTTCGTCGACACCGGAAACAGGAACTGATTTCGGAGGAGAAGATGGAGGAGGAGGGAAAACTGGAGGCTGATGGTGTTGCGGAGGAGGGAACCAAGTAAGAAATCTCACCATAACATCCTTTTATCCTCCAGCAGAAACTACCAGTAGCACCAAGATTAAAAAGTAGCAGTAACAGTATGCTTCTCTTGTTTCAGTGATACACCTATTAGTTGCAGCTTTTACTCTGCTGGCTAGATAGAAACAACATGTTGTTTTAGTTCAGGCAGATACTTCTCTCCTCCAGCAGAGTTTACTGCTGATTATTTGCCGTCACTGACGTAAGACTACTAAGATATGCCACTGCTGTATCAATGTTATGCCCAACTGGCATGTGCCACTCAAATGACACGTCACTGATGCCTCACTGGCAGATGCCACTTCTCACATTTAAGAATTGACAAAAAAGAAAAAATAACTCAACAAAGTGTCACAAGCAGCATTTAACAGTTAATGAAGTTAGCACAGTTCTGTGTGTTCCAATACCCATACTACCATACTGTATAGTATGCAAGAAAAAAATTTAGGATGTCCCGATACATATTATGTCAAATGCAATGTGCCAAAAATAACAGGATGTCCCACCACATCTGGTCTGATTTTGCAGTATACAAGCCAGCATGGTTTCCTTTCTTTTCTGACCCACAATCCTCTGCGTAGTGTACGACATGTCACATGGACTGAGCAGCAAACATTGCCTTAACACTGACTGACAGCTGTCAGAAGTCGCAATGATGGATGATAACGCATTCAAGCGACTGATGACCATAGTAATAGTATAATAGGATTATTAATTGTTTAAGTGAACAAAATCTGTGCAGTAAGAACTTTAAAGGAAAAATCTGGTATTTTGCACTTTGAGTCCCATTTCTGGGATATTTATGATGAAATAGAGTGGTTAACAACAAAATTGTGATAATTGCTCCTTTTCAGAGAATTTGGTTTTCTCCTGCCTGCCTTAACAGTGCTGCCTATGGCCATGTGTGAACCTGTCCTAAAACCAAAACGTTAGTTTTCAAAGCCATGAAACTCACCGAGTGGTCAGTGGTGTTCGTTGATGTTCTGACATAAAAATTGTAGCAAACTGTGGTTGTCGTGATGATTTATTTGACATTTTGTGTAATCCATTGGTTTTCTATAGAAGCCCCATTGTCCGTTGGTAGTAATCCGCCACCGGAAATGGAAAGGGGGTTGTTTACGACAAGGTTGTAGTCACTGTAGTCTTTTAGCTCAGCCGAAGTGCCGGCTCAACAGTGCTGTGTGAGCTCCTGGAGGAAGAACAAGAATGAACGAAAACGTTTTGTAATAGGTTTAAACAACTGCACAATGGATTACTTGCTTGTAAACAACCAGTCTTCTTCTTCTGCTTCTTTTCTGTGTCCCATTACATTGCAATAGTTTCCTGCCGGTTGGCGACACCCACATAAAGGAGCATTATCGCCATCTAGTGGGCTGGAGTTTAACGCTTCAGGGTCAAACATACGATCAAGAGCAAGTTTACACACGGGTGTGAGGCAACTGAAAAAATAGCTCCACAATTGGGATGAATAGCGAAAATATGGATGGAAACCACAGTTTGCTACGATTTTTATGTCAGAACATCAGCGAACACCACTGACCACTCGGTGAGTTTCAGTTTTCGGACAGGTTCACACATGGCCATAGGCAGCACTGTTAAGCCAGGCAGGGGAAAGCCAAATTCTCCGGAAAGGAGCAATCGTCACAGTTTTAGTCTTAACCACTCTATTACATCATAAACAACCCAGAAACAGGGCTCAAAGTGCAAAACACCTGACTTCTCCTTTAAGGTTAAACTACATACATTGTAAAGTAACAACAGCAGAGCTCTCTGGGTTCATCGCCATTTCCGGCGAACTCAAAAAATGGCGCAACAAAAGCAAGAGAAAGTAGTGTGTCCCGACTGTGTGCATACTGCATACAACAGTACGTATTTTTTAAGGGTAGCTGCAGTACCTATTAAAAGTAAAAAGAAAAAGTATGCGATTCAGAATATACCCTTTGTCATTTCCGCAGGCTATGCTAGCTGTTAGCTACCATAAAAGTATGAGCATAACAGTGACTGTTGCATGGTTATTATAAACTGTGATATGTGACATACAGCAGCAGCAGTGGTCAGCGGTGTAATCTACGGCAGTACGAAATACATATTTAGGTGTCTTTTCATCTTAAATGACATATACTAGTACAACAGCAGCACCGTGCCAACAGTCATCAGCAGCATACCACTAGAAAACATCATATTCCACTGAATTTGGAAACGTATACCATACTAAATTCAGCAGCCCAGACCATGAGCCATGGTGCTTAACTTTCTTTAGTCAGTAGTAGTGTATTCACAGAAATACTATATGTTGGGATGTAGGTCTTGGTATATACAACAGTTTCTGCCCAAAATATTGTTTGTACTAAAAACAACCACACACACAGCTCAGACATATGGCGATCAGCACTTTAGCTTCCAAAACTCCTCGTCTCCTCTTATTGGATTACAGACCTCAAACCTTCTTTCTCTATTGACTGAGCTCTAACCTGTTGTTGGGCATCTCTTCACTTATATCTATAGACAACCATAGCTGGGCCATGTGATTGAAACAGCGGCCTGTGGAGCTCCTCTGGTACACCTTCTCTGGTAAATATCTGCTCATGTCATCCAATATAGACTGTTGTTGTTGTCTGTGATGAACATCGTGTCTGCTGTGGAACTTAACCTGGGCAGTATGGTGAAAAATATGAAATACAAGTCATTTTAGAATCAAACTTCCTGCTAAAGTTAAACCAAACTGCCGTGACACTGCTATCTTTGCATGTCACATACCACAGTATGAATTGCATTTAGCCTCAGTGCCTGTTCTTATTAATCAATAGATAAACTCATAAGTCCTCTCTCTGCCAAAAGAGGATTAAGGTTGTGCAGTGTGCTTAAAAGTGGTTTGGAAAAAGTGTATATAATATGTGTGTGCATGTGTGCAAGTGTACACTCACTAGCCACTTTACTAGGTACACTGTGCTAGTACCAGGTTGGACCCCTTTTGCCCCCAGTTGCTGCAGATTTGTCAGCTGCATATCCGTGATGTGAATCTCCCTTTCCACCACATCCCAAAGGTGCTCTATTGGATTGAGCTCTGGTGAGGGATGAACAAGGTCAGCAACAATACTCAGGTAGGCTGTGGTGTTTAAACCATGCTCAGTTGGTACTAAGGGGCCCAAAATGTGCCAAGAAAATCTCCCCCACACCATTACACCACCACCACCAGCCTGAACCGTTGATACAAGGCAGGATGGATCCATGCTTTCATGTTGTTTCCACCAAATTCTGACCCTACCATCTGAATGTGGCAGCAGAAATCCAGACTCATCAGACCAGGCAACGTTTTTCCAATCTTCTATTGTCCAGTTTTGGTGAGCCTGTGTGAACTGTAGCCTCAGTTTCCTGTTGTTAGCTGACAGGAGTGGCACCTGGTGTGGTCTTCTGCTGCTGTAGCCCATCTGCTTCAAGGTTGGACGTGTTGTTGGTTCAGAGATGGTCTTCTGCAGACCTTGGTTGTAACCAGTGGTTGTTAGAGTTACTGTTGCCTTTCTATCATCTTGAACCAGTCTGGCCATTCTCCTCTGACCTCTGGCATCAACAAGACATTTTCACCCAGAGAACTGCTGCTCACTGGATATTTTCTCTTTTTGGGACCATCCTCTGTAAACCCTAGAGATCGTTGTGTGTGAAAATCCCAGTAGATCAGCAGTTTCTGAAATACTCAGCCCATCTGGCACCAACAACCATGCCACGTTCAAAGACACGTAAATCACCTATCTTCCTCATTGTGATGCTCAGTTTCAACTTCAGCCAGTCGTCTTGACCATGTCCACATGTCTAACTGCATTGAGTTTCTGCCACGTGATTGACTGATCAGCTTTTCGCATTAATGAGCAGTTGAACAGGTGTACCTAATAAAGTGGCCAGTGAGTGTATATGTTTCTTAATGTGTACTTTGCCCCAGATCTCACTACCTGCTGACTTTGCCACGAGAGAGGCTTATTTATTGGAGCATCTACCAAGGGCATTACGAGCTTAGGTCAAAATATTATTCACTCTCTCTTCCTCTCTTTTCTTTCAGACATGTACACCCCCTTCCTGAAGATCTGTCGTAACCACTGCTTGAATCATTGTCCACTGATACTTCCATCCCTTCTGCATGTGCGTGTGTGTGCCACCGCACACAAGTGTGCTTCTGTGTGTGTATGTGTGTGTGTGTGTGTGTGTACTGAATGTGTCTCTGTGTGTGTGCGTATTTCTATATGTCTGTATGAGATGTGTCTCTTTCCTTGAAATGAGCCAGGGAGGACTTTTCTGCAACTTAACTACTGAACACATAGTACTTATTTCATAGCTACAAGTCAGCGTCAGAAGTCTTATCTCATCATGGCATTTTCAGCGCACGCTATAGGACAGGCTAGGGCTGGGCGGTATGACCTAAAATGTATACCACAGTATAGTTTAGGATGGAGCAGTAACAATAACCCAACATCATAATATCTAATTTTATTCCCTGAATCTATTATTCATTAACTAATAATATTGTTAACAGTGGCTGTAGAGGCAGAGTTAATGCCTGATGGATGTTAAAAGCTACACGTTGCAGAGCAAATATTGTGTCTATATCTGTTGTATAGTGATAACTTGGGCAGTTAACGCCAATGTCGTACAGCAGCTGCAGTTCAGTTTTGAGATTTTCTTTGACATAGTGTGAATCCAGTGTCTTTCAACATTGCCTTAAAGGAATACTTTGACGATTGTCAACCAGCTTTGTATCATATTAATCAATAGTAACTTCCCTTTACCTTGCCAGCACCCAGATCTCCCTGCTCAACTCCCAGCGAAAATGCTGGATGAAGTGTAGGTGTCATTCGGCGGATCCAGCTTTAAGGCTGCCGCTCAACTATAGATTGTACTTCTGCATTTGGACACAAAGAGTTTGAGATCAAGCAGATCTCAGATGATCAAACCGTAAAACTAGGCAGTGCTGTTCAAATATAAACCAAGTTTGTTTTCCTGTGTCGCCTTTTTCTCACCCAAAATGTTTTCAGAAACATATTTTAACTTTCTGACTAACTGTAACACAAGAATGTTTGCTACCAGTCTGCCGCCATATTGCTTGCGGAAGGGAAACTCTCATTACATTGTCCGCCAGCAGGAGTGTTTAGTGTTCTGGTGCAACACAGTGCATTCTGGTAGTTGAACGTTTTCTGTCTCTTGATCAAAAGCAAATGCCACAGCCCTTTTTCTCTGTTTTCTCTGCTCATGTAGCACGGACTTCAAAAGTATATGCATCTTACTGCATAGACAGCCCAGTTTTATGAAAAGACCGTCTTCCCAGCAGTGAAGTACTTCTTTAAAGCCTTGTCTCTCATCTGCCTGTATGGGCACCATGTCTTAAAATAGATGCACACTTAGAGTATGTGTAATCCAGAGAGTATTCTTAAACATTCCTCATACCTGTCTGGATTTTTCTTGCCCCGCATAGTCAGTAGAATCTGTAGACCTTTTTCACAGTGTACATTTTGACTTGCCATAGGGAGTAGTGGATGAACCAGGGAGTGATTTTAGCCCTGAATGTTTTCTCAAAAGCCCTCAGTCTTTTAAGTTTTTAAAATGCCTTCAACTTTGTGTCTTTCAGATAATAATATACCAGTCAGCTACAACATTATAACCACTGGTGGGTGAAGTGCAAAACATTGATCGTCTTGTTACGCTTCAGTGTTCTGCTGGGAAAGCTTGGGTCCGGGCAGTCGTGTGGACGCCACTTAATACATAACACACACCCTTACACCATTGCAGACCATGGGAGCAGCACTCCCAATGGCATTGGACAGTGTGCCATCCCACACTTCAGAAGGTGATGTGTGGCATGGTGCATTGTCCAGCTGGGGGGTACTTGGTCATTCCACAGGAATGCCAGGACCCAAGATTTTCCTGCCGAACTTGAGAATGTAACGAGATGATCAGTGTTGTTCACTTTATCTGCCAGTGGTTTTAATGTTTTGGCTGATCGCTGTATATGCTACCGTGCTATCCTACCACGCTACTCTCGAAAGAAATCGAATACAATTGAGTGGATGTTCTTCTGTTGGCCTTATAATCAATTCAGAGCGTTGGTGACCACATCTACTTGGCATTGTTGCGGATCCTTGATTTGCAATTAGAGTAGCCCAGATTAGTCATCCTCAACATTTGTTGTGTTAGGGTTTCAGAATGATGAAGGCAGCTGGAGAACAAGTAGATACATAATAGGATGTAGGCTGTACAGGCTGATTTATTTTTGCAGTAACTATCATGTATAGATTTTAGGCATTCTTTTAGGATGGCGTTCTCTCAGATGGTTTGAAAAATAGTGCATATATCTGCTTTAAAACAAACTTTTTAAGGGTTTGAGCTGAGCCCCCAAAAATGCACAACTACACTGATTAATTTGCAGCGAGTTGTAGTGGTGTTTTTAGAGTACTTTATAGCATATTTAAATCTTTGTATTTCTATTGTATGTCACTGGTTATACCGTCCACCCCTATGAAACTTCTCAGCATCCATCTCGGCCTTGCCTAGAGGAATGATATGTTACTGTGCCTGAATACAGAGGTTCTTCTAGCAGGCACACATTTCAGTTCAGTCTGTTATTTGAAGGGTTAAAATTGAGCCTTGGTTTTAGACCGTACAATATCTGTGACTGCAATACACTGTGCAATTATTTGCACACACTGCATGGGGAAAATTGTCAGTGTCAGTGTGACAGTGCTGAGCTTCCCTCGCAGAATTCTTCCCTACAATACAAATAAAGCTAGCGCTGGGTGAGAAGTGTGTTGTTTGAGACAGAGTGGAATGAGTTATTGTTGACTTCATGACAGCCTTTTTGTCAAAGTCAAAAACATATCAGAGACGAATCACAGTAAGAACCTCACACTGCACCCACAGTTCATGCTGGTGCCAACTGTTAGTAATAACTAGGGTAAGAATTAATAAAGGTTGCCCAAACAGACACAGTTGAAGTAATCCTGAGCATGACCCATATTACTCACAGAGTTGAGTGCCATTAACACACAGTAATACAGGGAATTATACCAAATGAACCAAATTGAAATATATGATGCTTATATTCAAAACTGACAGATAAGAGCCTACTAACAAAAATGTGTAGAATTTGTTATTTTAGCAACTGGAAGCATGTTTAGAGGACTAAACTCAAAACGAAGGAATACTTCGCACATCTACTTTCAAACAGGGGTGTAGGAGAGGTAAGAGAGGAACAGAATTTGTAGAAAAGACTGCAGGAGTCAGGAGTCTTTTCTACTAGAGTACTGTACTGCCATGAGTACATGTCCAACAGTGCATATCATAGGGCTGCCCCCGAATAGTCGACCAAACGTTAGTCGAACAGAAAGGTTGTTAGTCAGCAACATTTCATTGGTCGCTTAGTTGCAGTTGAAAGAACAGACTCAGGAAGTGGCCACGCTCAGCAGTCAGACAGGAGTCACGTTAATTAATAAGTCACGTTATTCCACAGGCTTGTTAATAACATGTCGGGCAGGAAATCCAAAGTGTGGGATCATTTTGAGAAGGTGAAGGACAAACCCAAGGTGATATGTAAACTCATCTTCATTGGTCGACTACAAACATGACGTATCATCTAAAACATGGAAGTAGCTACATGCCCTTTAGCCGACAGCGTCATTAACAGGCGGCTCGCTCAGTGTGTGACGTGCACTTGTAGATAAAATATAGGCCTATATTAATGAAGGTTCATTAGTACGGTTTTGTATTTCTCTGTAATGTAGCACAGTGTTAACAATGTTACTGATACTGTTCTTTCTCACACCTTCAACTCAAACCATTGTGTTGCCCCGCCCAAAATATATATACTTTGATAATTAGATGAATATGGTAAATATGCAGACTAGGGTTAGGGGGGTTGAGTTAGGGTTAGGGTTAGTTGACTTATGGCCCAAATGACAACTATTGGTGGACTAGGAAAATTCTTAGTCCGGGGCAGCCCTAGCATATCAAAAAGAAAACTATGATGAAAAAGTAAGAAACTAGGTTCTGCTCTTTAAAGTTTCCCACTAAACCAAAACAAAGTGTCAGTCAAAGCATGTTTAAGTTTCCACTCTATGTCGTAATCAGGTGGCACCATTTACCAAATATTATAACACCTGCATTTTATTTAGATTTCATTTTGATACACGCATATATATTTTGCTTGCATCTTTAATTTATAAAGTCTCAGAGGTATTCGGTTGCACATCGGGAGTTTAGTCAGCCTCCTGTACAATATCAAGAAACAACTTTAATATGTCATATCATGAAGAAAAAAAAGCTTCCGTACAAATAATCTGTGTCTTGTTATTTTAACTCCAACCGGAGCCCTGTTTTATAGAGATTTTAAAAGAAAGAACAACTTTAAACTGAGCCATTGCACCTCAATACAAACACAATGTAGTGTTTATTTTAAAGCAGATAAATATATAATAAAGTTTGAAAAGTTTAAAAACGTACATCCTAGCTCCGTCTGCAAAGTAATGCCTTTACCTCAACAGTGGTGTTTAAAACTGTAGATATTGTTTTGCACATTCACATATTTTAACCACTTCTAATATAATCATAGTGGAGAGCATGTGACTATAATGGAAACGAGAAAATATACATATAAAGCTCACTTTAATAAGATGGTATATATCGGAATGTGGAGCTGTTGTAATAGAAACATGGCATGATGATTGTATGGTTAAATGGGAAATGTATCGGTAGTGTGTTTAGTTGATCATTTATTTGGTTGGAGCACTTTAATGTTAAAAATATATATATTATCTTGATAAAAATCACTATTAAATGTCCACTTTTACATGTTGCAGCATGTGAGCTTTGGTACTCTCTGAATGTCTTATGTTTTAACTATGTTGTGATGACAGGCTGTCGTAGAGTGACGTCTCTATGATACCTCTCGTGTCTTAAACTAGCTCGCTGTGTCATCCAGGTGTTGGAGAGTGCTTCCAAATCTGGTGACTCGGCCAGTCCTGGTTTCAGACAATGTTTTTAAAAAAACGCAGATCTTGGTTTAGGCCTATTACTCTACTTTTTTGTTTGTTTTTATCATTTGTGATACTATTTTCCAACATTATATGTAATGTGTGATTTCCTCAAATATCAGTACGGTCATTAAACACAAACAAGCTGTAAAGAACAACAATAAAATGGTGATTGGTTTTTTGTTTTCTTTTTAAAGTAGGCAAAATACATAAACCTTTCCTGGGACGCCACTGTCTGTGTGTGATCGTGTATGTTAACGTTGACCCATGTGGTGATGTCAGGTTAACATTTGGGCGGATTTAGTGCAGGAAGGTTTTGTCGGCAATATGAAGTCAGATACATAATGTATATTGTATATACTGTATTTCTCAGAAACAATGGAACAAATAAAAACATGAATACTGTGTCATGTACTAGGCAGATTCATCATTGTGCATCACTGTTTACCATCTCTGGCTATGAGTTTGCCCTGAGTAGTTGCTCTTGTATCACTTTGAAATGATAGTGAACACCAAACTAATGCTTGCATTGTGCTGCCTGTTATCAAGCAGCTGTCATTACATTATGTATTTTAAATAAAGATGATTTAGGAAAATGCCAGCATTTTTCTGTGCTTTCTTTTTTGGTCCACCCATCTGTTAGCTATGCCGTCTGATCTCGCTCAGAGTTGGCCCGGGGCTGGAACCTAGGTCGCATTCGTCAAGTGACAGGGAACACCACAGTACGAAGTATAGCAGAAGTTCATTCAGGAAGACTGATGCTCTCCGTCATTCACACGTACCCGAGCCAATTATGTCACTGCTGGCAAACTTCAAAACTGCTCCTTTCTGTGCTGGTGCCAGAGATGTCATTTCAGCGCAAAATTGATTGCGACCCTCCTCCACCTTATTCACCTCTACTTTGCATCACATCCAGCGCCAAGGGTTCCGTCCACTCTGCTCATCAGAAGCACCCTGCTCCACATTTCTTCTAAGCAGACCTTCAACCAACTCTCTTCATCTCTTCACTACCACCAGTGTCTACACTCCATCTGGGGGGAATTTTGTTGTACTTATAGCTAACCTCCACTAAAATAATGATGTCACAATCACATTTCTAAACCCTATTGTGCAACATGTCAATACATTTATATGCTCACTCTTAAAATAGACTTTAAAAAGTCTCTCTTGACTGAAACACCACCAGTGTATCACAGGGCCGGCACATATCTGCAGACGGACAAGGACACATGCAAATCCACACACAAAGGTCAGAGCCCTTTGCAAGGGCCCATCTGGACAGTCAAGTCGTGCTTTGAGGTGACAAGTCCCCTCATATCTTTCACCTCCCACAGTGTTTCATTTACCTTTACAAAATGTCCTCTGATACATCAGTCCAGCCTTTGTCAACAGCAGCTATACTAAACAGCAATATCACTTGTGTAACTTGTGATAGAGAATCAGAGCTGTGACTGCTCTACAGTACGGACACGTGCTTTATTTTTGACAATGCGACAGCTATGTATGTATGTATGTATGTATGTATGTATGTATGTATGTATGTGAGCAGTACAAGTCTCCAACCTACGAAAGCAAGCAGTACTCTGATTCCATCAGAGAGGACGACCTGGAGCTGCTCCACTGAGAATCAGCCAGAGGTGACTTTGTGAATGTAGAGTATGTATTTTCAGCTATTGCAGACAAACAGGATTCACTTGGGTTCTGAACTATAGCCTTAGCCAAAAACATCCCTGCATGCAAAACAGTGCAACTCTGTTTATAATACTACAAAACAGGATCTTACAAATCTGGAAAAGATATTAAGGTCACCGTAGTTTATCATTTATTGCAGCATTCGCAAGGTGATTTGCATTACAAAGCAATCTGCTAGCTGTGCGTTTGCATTGATTTAATTGTCCGATGTAGTAATGCTGGGGCAACACATTGCGGTAACAGTTGAGCCTGGTTCAAGTTTCTTCCAGACGACCCTGCGTTTGTCTTTTTTTTTCTGTGCCGTTGTCTGAACATAGCATTAAAAGTATTAAATTGATAATCATCTTTAGAGATTATGTGTGTCACTTAAATCAACATAAGTTCTATAGTGAAATAGGCCACCATACAGACTGAAAAAATAAATGTAACTTATCTATTTTTTTTAAGAACTTGAATTATAGTTTTATTATAGTTTAGAGTTTTCATCCTATTAAAAATCATACTCAAGAAACAGCCCTAAACAAAAAAGCAAATAATTAAATTACAAAGTGTGCACTCAATAATGGCCGCAATGGGACTATGACACGTCATTAATTTAAATACAAAATATTGCACCAGATTAGAACATTATATGAAACTTTTTTGTGGCTGTATAAAGCCAGTGAAACAGCAAGTAGTAATAGGATACAGAGGCGACATGCAAGATAACAAATAGGTGTATTTAAACATTGCAATTGCAGTTTCTCTGCACACACACACACACACACTCCAGTGCACAGACCTTGCAATCTTTTTTTAGCAGTCTTGTGCTTAAACATTTTCCACTCAAAGCCACCGTCTTGCCGACATCAAGCAAATCACAGCCAGTTTTAAACTACCGTCTAACTCCATGAGACCATATAAGGCTGCACGACAAACTGTGAGGCTGCGAGCCTCCAACACAAAATCTCCACCAAGAGGCCGGCTGCATGTTCTGCACAGGTATGTACTGCAGACCTACTCTTAACTTTAGACGGGACTCACCTTGTGATGGTCCCTGTTTCCCACCGACAGACGGATGGACGGACAGACATAAAAACAGGATCACAGACGGCGAGGACAAAACGGGAAAAAGAGAGGAAAGGGATGGAAAGACATGAACAGAGGAAAAAGAGTCACAAGCACACGGCAACATTTAAAAAGCAACAAAAAAGATGGGAGAAATTGATGAGGAAAAAGATGAGGAAAAGGTAACGATAAAAGAGGAAGGACAGATGAAAAGCAGAGGTAGAGAGAGGCCCACCCCACTTGTCCTCCTCCACTCAGGATCCTTTCTGAAATCTGCAGATGGAGCAGGTCGAAGTGAGGGGTGAGAGGAAGGTTAATCAGAGTGGGAGGTGAAAGTGGTGGGTGGGAGAAGATGAAGGTATGGAGAGAGGGAGAGAAGAAGAAGGGGGCAGAGAGCTCAGTGTGTCTCAGTAGCTGTGTTCAGACCGGCTCAGCTGTGTGGCTTCACTGCAGCATTTCGCTGCCTTGGCCGTCCCAGAAACACATCCTCCGCTCCCTCCCTCCCTTCCTCCCTTTGCCTCCTGTCATCTCTCCTCCCCTCACTCCTGTCGCACCCCCACCCCGAACCTTCTCCCCTGACCGCTCTTCCCTTCTTTCCTCCTGCACCCATCCCATCCTGTCTTTCCTCCCCTTGAACTTCCCTTTCCTCTCACCCCTCCTGATCTCTCACACTCTCATCAGTGTAATGTCCTCTTTTGCTCCGCCTTCCTTCTATACACAGCATCCAAGGTCACCCTGTCCAGAGGCAGGTGTGTGTGCTAACATGTGACTGTATGTATTGGTGTGCATATGCAAAGATGCATGTTTGCATTGTTCCCCCTCTTAATATGCACTACACGTGTATTTGTGTATTTACCTGTATCGACATATTTATCTGCATGTAGCTCGCTACATTAAGGTATGTATCTCGATCATCTATCACTGCCCACACACACACACACACACACACACTTGAACCTGGAAAGGACATCAAATGCCAAGAGACAGATCACCTGACAACATGTGGATGCGTGTGCGAGCATGTGCGTATGTGTGAGAGTCCGGGAGGTCAAGCATCCATCACGTCAGCGCTGATAGTTAAGGAAAAATGCAGCAAATGAGAAATGGACAGCAGAAGCAGAGAAGGGTAAAAGTAATAAAGACTGGCACATACATATTTTTCATTACCACTCAGATTTTTCCCTTTGTATTACTCTAAAATATGCCAAACATTAAATGTATTTGTAACTCAATAACTCAAATGATCATTTTATTGTAAGAAAAGACTCCAGCTATGAGATAATCACAGGATACGCTACAGCCCACAATGTGCCATAACTCCAGGGAGCAGGAAATGATGCCAAAACATCACACATATCTGTGGTGCCAAGACATCACAGAAATCATAAAACTGTGTTGTGTAATGCCAAGTCATCACAGGAATGTGTTGTCTCAATTTGGAGAGGCAATTAGGTGTCGTAGTAAGAAGAAACCGTGTTGTTTTTCCTTTGAAGAAAAAAATGTATAACACCATTGATACTTTGGCACGAATTCCACAAAGGTAACATCAGTTCTCAGTGGTGGTGGCACAAATGTATGCACAGATACAATGTATGTTTAGAGGCGAGCTAGGAGAGGATTCAAGCATCTGACAACTCGTGGGGGCTTGTATCAGCAATGGGAAAAGGATTTTGTTAAATGTCCCAGCATCTCGTCATTCTGTCCCTGCAGCCAGACAAGCAGGACAAAGTGGCGGTGTAGTGGGTGTGCTGAGGCTGAGGTGATCGTGGTGACTTTGTGTATGACTAATCGGATGTATGAATAATTTTCTGTGATATGTGGATGGACCAAGGGGTCAATTATGCTCTACAGTACAGTAGGTGGTGGTGGCGGGGTTGTACATTGAGTGCTAGCATTTAACAGATGATGAACAGTCTCCTTTGGCATGCCTGTGCAAATCTATAGCATGCTGATCAAAAGTCAATTCATCCAAGTATTTGCACTCTTCCACCTATTAGCAGGTATCTCAGT
This sequence comes from Epinephelus fuscoguttatus, assembly GCF_011397635.1. Lineage (NCBI taxonomy): Eukaryota > Metazoa > Chordata > Actinopteri > Perciformes > Serranidae > Epinephelus > Epinephelus fuscoguttatus. The sequence continues at coordinate 15,011,817 of NC_064756.1, forward strand.
AAAGGTGATTGGATTGTCCCTGCACTTACACCACTGAGAGAAATTGGAAGTTGTATTAGTCATAGAGAAATGGGCCTTGGACGTAGCCCTGTGGAACTCTGATGTTGGTGATGACACGTTTAATGTGTCACTCGATGGGTGAGGAAGTCATGAATCCTGTGAATGAGGTCAGACTGCACATTAAAGTTGTGGACTTTGGCGATCCTTCACTGCCACCGTGTTGTGTTGAAGGCTGAGCTGTGATTGATGAAAGGTATGCTATGATTGTGTAAAGTCTGGGTGGTTCCATGTTTCGTAACACGGTGTGAATGACACGTTACTGCCCCTGTGTGCCTGGCAGGAGATTGAAGGTCATGTAAACTAAGACCACTCTCTGAAGATAGTTTGTGACTGATCTGATTGAAGGCCGCAGAATATACGTAAACGCCACTGGTCTTGAGCAAAGGGTACCAAGGCCTTCTGGACTGTAAAAGTTGTATGAACAGACGATGGAGGCTGAGCTCTCGTCCACAGATCTTGAAGGATGTTGTCTGGGGCTTGTGCCAGCTTTGGCTTGAATCTGCACAGTTTTTTGGCAGTTGTTGGTTTGTAGTCAAATGTACAAAGCAAAGCACCTACAAAGAGTCTTGTGTCATGCAAAGTACAATGTCAAAATGTGTTGAGATACACAGTCCTGTGCTTGTGTGTCCGATACACAGCTGATGTCATGCCTTAGAACAGCACAAGGCTGTCAAACATACGGCCAGTGGGACAGAGCTGGCTCGCCAAAGGGTCCAATCTCGCCCACTAGATTGTCTAGACTAAGAGGTGCCAAGTTTCAGGAGCAAGTTAAACAATGTAAAATTCTGCCTCTGTGGCTTTTCCACCCTGACCAGAATAAAGTTCTCTGATAAAACAATGAATACTTACTGTGACCATGTTTCTAGATATTGAACATTGTGCTAAATATTGTCAACCAGCAGCTTCAGTTCAAAAGGATTTGAATCAGGAAATGTATGGATAAATGCACATGTAATGACAATGAGAAGTAGACTGACTGAGTGTGGAGATAGACTGTATTTTTCTTCAGACATCTCAGGCTGTTCATCTGTGTTGTAAAAGGATGAACGTTTGCAGAATGTACTTGTAATTCTAAACACCAAAGAGGAAAAATGTTGGAGCTAATGGTACTTACAGGTTAGTGTGCAATGGTTTTATTGGTCCGGCCCATCTGAGATCAAATTGGGCTGCATGTGGAACATAAACTAAAATGAGTTTGACACCCCTGTACTAAATAAATCAAATTAAATTGTACCAAAAGATTTAAACTCAGTAATTTTTTAATTCAAAACCAGCCTGTCCAAATCTGTAGTCCTACCAAGGAACTGAAGAGGGAAACATAGAGATAAGACATGAGTCATTTGGTAGAAAACTGTGGACCAGATCAGAGAGGTGTAGTAAGAGCATGAAATGTGAGACACATGAAAGCGGAGACAGGAGTAAAGGATGCAGAGAAGACACGGTTATGTGGTATGGGTGAAGCACCCAGCCCGCGTCCGACTCAGAGACCCTCTTGAGTAAGGCTGACTCAGCCTTACTGCGCTGGGTGCATATATGTGTGTGTGTGTGTGTGTGTGTGTGTGCATGTGGCAGCAGTTATCGCCCCCCGCCTCCCCCTCGCCATTTCACTCTATCCCCTCCTTCTCTCCTCTCTCACACACACACATTCTCTCCTTGCCTCTACCTCTGCAGTACCTCTCTCGCTCATTCCTCCCTGTGCTGGCTGGGGAGACACACGCTTTCTGCTTTTCCGCCTGGCTGCTGGCTCTGCTCCAGCATCCCTCCGTGCCTCTCGTGTGCTCTCCTCCCCCCCTCCAGCCTATGTCTCCCCCTGTGGGGTTTGTCAGCCAGCCTGCTTCCCTGGCTGCTGCTGCCGCTGCCGCTGCCGCTGCTGCTGCTGCTGGAGCAGTGGAGCTGTCTGACACAACACTGCTACGCCGCTACCGCTCTGCCTCGCTTCTCCTCTCTGCCTTTCGCCACACACTCTCCTTTGCTGGATAATCACCACTGAGTCTGCAAGAGACAGCGACAGAGGACGGGGAAGGGAGGGAGAGAGAGAGACAAGAGAGCCCGCACTCTTCATTTCAACTGCTGCATTCTTCAGTTTTGTCTTTTCCTCTTGCTTTTTTCTGGCCTGCTGGAGTGCAGCGCAGGGAACAACTGGTTGGGAGAGAACTCCCTGAAGGAATTTCTCCTCCTCTCTTTGCGCTTCCTCCCTCTGTTCATTCCTGGGACAGAGTGCGGAGGAGGAGAGAAGAGGGAGGGACTGAGAGCAGGACTTCAGTTGCACAGCTCAGTGTCCCACCTTGCTCCAGAGACACATAAGACAAACACACAGACACAAATATATTTGCATAGATTGGACACAGCTCAGGCTGACCAGACTGGCAGACAGGGACAGACTGATAAGGACACACATTCTGTACATACACATAGACAGACAGACAGACAGGTGGTGTCATGGCGTCAGTGGACAGCACCGGTTCGAGTGTCTCTAGTCGGCTGAGATCAGGGGATCTACTTCATGCTGGTCTGGCAGTTGCACTGCTGCTCGGTGAGTTATACTTCCATATGCCTTCAGCTGCCATGTCATTCCTCACTCTTCCACTCCACATTACAGCACAACACTGGACTTCTATCCTCTGTATTATGCTGCCATGCCAGCTTGTGATTGGGTGCACCCCTCTAATTGTCTAGACAAACTTGTTTCTATGCCCTCTACACAGTCCTCTGTTGCACCTTTTGCTCCCTTTGTTTCAGTATTTCCTGTGCTGCTCTGGGTGGGTGGTTCACAGCTGTCACACTAAATCGAAACCTTTTTTTTTTTTTAAATTATTATTACTCCTTACAAACATCTGCTGTTCTGTTGCCTCTGCTTAAGCCCTCGTGTCTCATCCTTCTCCATCCACACCTAAAGACTTAAACGTATGGCGATATCACAGGCAATGTTTACTTGTTGCTTTGTTGAGGGCATCAAGGTCAATAACATCCAACCATTGGCCAATCTAAACTTGGACATGGAGTTGCTGAGCTGGATGAGTGACTGTCTAAATGACTCCTCATGCATGGACTTCGTATGGTGCCATTTTTGAGGGAAAATGAATAAAAGGGAATGGAAATACAAACCGAAAAACTTAAGGGTCTTGAAGTACAAAAAAAAACATTTGTTACAGCTACAGATCACGTCCGTGTGTGCGTGTGTGTGTGTGTGTGTGTGTGTGTGTGTGTGTGTGTGTGTGACTGTAGTATTACTGGTAGTGACGTAGTGGTGCAGTGGTGATCTGTGCTTTTGCTCATACACTCCCTGATTTTGTTGTAGCGCCCAATAGTGCCCCCACATCCCAAATATTTCCCTCCTCACTTACAGTTGTTTTGAAACTCAGCACAGTTGAGTCACACGGCAGGAATACAAGACCGAGGGGCATATGTGACGAACTTTATGTCAGTGCAATCCTTCGGTGAGCGATATCTAATTATGACATTTCACATTCTGCTGATATTTAAGTCCGTTCTACACCCCGAAACCTAATGCAGAAATGTTTTTCAGTGGCAGAATGATCCTCAAATAAAGCTGCATCTGCTCTTTTAATGATTTACTTTAACATTTATTTCTTTTTGAGGGGAATTTATACTTTTTGCTCTAAAACTCATACTATTTGTTGTCCATTCAAGAGGTTAGGGAAAACAGATCTGTTATCTGCCTCACAGATAACTGATCCTCTTCACAAATAATTTCCACCAAAGCATCATTCGTCACGATATCCTCAGTAAGGCCAATCTTGCGTCAGTTTATCACACACTAAATCCAACATACAACTACATGACATAATGAAAAATGAGTTTGCTTTTAAGGATTGCACATTAGTGAGGAACATGTCAAATATGGAAAATCTTACAACAAAATATTCCATCAAGAAATACTGAAAAAGACACAAGTCAAAAAGAGCAAAATCCGACACCATCTTGTCATTTACGTGGCATTTCACTGGTAACATTTTGACATAATGCTTTAAGACCACCGTGCTGAAATGTAAGTAGCATTGTCTTGAAATGTCAGTTAATAAAATGTCAGACAAGAATATGCAGAATTATCTTTTTGCTTTGGATAGCATGAGAATACAAAATGTATCATGGTGTGGGTTTGGCTGAAGACCACAGCTGTAGATTATACACACTTCATATTATAAGCAGTTAGAAATGGTTATAAATTAGAACCATTAACCCTTAAGTAAAACACATCTGTCCCCAAAGCATGTCATCAATCTATCAGCAAATATCTTTACAGTATTCTGGCAGCACAGTGGTGCAGTGGTTAGCGTTGTAGTCTCACAGCAAGGGGGCTCCTGGCTCAATGCCAGGGTGGCAGGTTCGAACCCTGGGGTTTTCTCAGGGTACTCCAGTCTCCTCCCACAGTCCAAAGACATGCAGGTTAATTGGTGACTCAAAATTGATCGTAGGTGTGAATGTGAGTGTGAATGGTTGTCTGTCTCTATGTGTCAGCCCTGTGATAGTCTTGCTCTCTGTCCAGGGTGTAGCCTGCATCTTGCTCAACGTCAGCTGGGATAGGCTCCAGCCCCCCAACAGGATAAGCAGTTACGGAAAATGAATGAATGAATGTACGGTATTTTTATTTTGAATAACTGATCTGATCCCAAAAGTTTTTAAAGTGGGTATAAAATTAGGTGAAAGCTCGCAGGTGCTGAGAGCTAACAACAGGTGACTTATTTGGAAGCCAAAAACGAAACAAGACTGGGACGTCCTCTTTGGTACTGTGACTTACCCCAGGAACCGATTTCATAAAGCAAGTTATCTGTTTTTTATCTGCTTTGCCGAGAAGGCCTAATGGTTCGGTGGTTCCCAACTGGTGGGTCGCAGTCCAAAAGTGGGTCTCGGTTCCGTTCTGACTGGACCGCAAGTGACATGTGAACGTGTCAAGTTTGTATAAAACAAGAATGGTGAAATTCTGGCACAAAGCTTTTATTTTGAAATGCTGTTCCCTGCTGTAGAGTGAGTGACTAACGGACAGCTAGTTGAGACAGCAAACTAGCTAGATGACATGGCCAAACATAAGCATTACCCTAATTATAATGAACTGTGTGGACCTTGAACTAATGACTGAGGAGAAATCTGGACCCTGTGGCTAGACCAGTTGGGAACCACTGGCGTAGATTATTCTAATTTGTTGTCATTGTTGTTGGTTGTCCTAAAAAGTAATCCTGCTTCGTCACTACCTTGCACGGCAGCTAGATTCTCACGACATCACGAGATCATGCGAGAACCGATCCTGTCAGGCTTTAAGTCATTTGTGTCATTTGGACAAATCAATGTCCTGTGAGGAGCTACTGGCAGCTATGAGGTGGTTTTATGGAGAGGTAACTGTTTGTTTATAACAACAATGGCAGCTCCTAAAGAAGTTAGATGCTGCAACAGCATCGGTTATATAAGAACTCAAGAGCATTTCTTCACTGAAAGAGAAGCAAATAACAGAGCTTAAGGCTTTTCTCGATGGACAAGATGTTTTCGCTCTGCTCCCGGCTGGCTGCAGCAAGAGTTTGACAGACAGATGATTCATCCAATCACCTGCCAAGTATTTTTTAAAAGTGGCTGCCCTTTGCCAAACAGTTTCCAGCGACGGGTTCTCAGATGGTTCTGTGTGACAAACCATCTGGCGCTTCAGGTTAGCTTTATTAAACAGGCAACAAAAATGATTTTGAATACTTGATTGTCTTTAGTTATATGAGTAAGTATAATGTTGAGTTCAATGCCAGTCTGTATTTTTAGTTGTGTTGCTTCACCCTTGGGGTATTTGCTGTTGTAATTAGTGGGTCACCTTCTTTTTCTTTTGCTATAAAGTCTGGTAAATCTGATGCAGTTGAGGCAATGAGACATTTCAAATGTAAAAAAAAACAGAACAAGTAGAAGTGAAAGTGAAATGATGTCCCAGCCCTTTATTGCAACATGACATTTTACATCTCACAGGCCAAACAAGGGCTTAGAGGTTAAAAATAATGCAAAACAAATAAACAAACAAAACAAAAAAATCAGGGTTTGGTCACTGATGTGAAACTTAACCATCTCTGGCATGCAGACAGTGTTTTACAGAAACACTCCTGAGCAGAGCTCTACATCTGAAATCTTTTGATCTAAAAACAATCCAGGTCCCACTGCGATCCCGTCTCCGTCAATCAATCAATCACAATCATTCCCTGCTTCTTCTTTTTTTTGCTGACCTTCTAAAGCCCTTGGACCAAACCCATTTTGTGGCAGCCATCTTGGGGTGTCAGTCAAATACCAATTTGGAAGTTCTGATTTGCAGTCCCTCAGTTTGACCCTTAATTATTATTCCAGCAATGTAGTGATGTCATAATGAAATCCCATCACTATTTTCCGACATCTAATTTATCCCTGCTGTCAATCTCGTATTTGGCAGTGCTGTCCATCCCCATCTTCCAACGTGAGAGTACGTAACATCATCTGTTTTTCATTTGTATTCTGCAATGTTTTCTATTCTATACAGCATAATCTCATTCATGCTCAAAGTTCCAAGTAACGCAAACACACACACAGAACAACTGTCACTTCAACCCTGGTGTTAAACCACTTTCATCCTCTTCACTCTCACAAGCCTCAGTCCATGGTGCCATATGTTAACATAAGGGATTACGCAACACCTTTTGTTGCAGAGAGAGTGAGAGAGTTGCAGTAAAACAAATGACAAGCGGCCCATGTTAGAACACAGCAATGTAGATATAATGGCTTTCATATCACTTAGCGTGTATGTGCGGTGTGAACGTGACCCCGCCTTGGCCACCGTTGATTTAGTGATGTAGCTGCTGCTGTAATTCTCTGCCCTGCCGTCACTCATTCACCTTGAGGAGGACATCTCACTACCTCCTCTTATCAATCCCTCGTGACCCCTTCCATCACTTCCTGCGTACTGCACCTCCTTCATTAACCCCGCTCCTCTATTCTCCTCCTCCTTGCTCACACCATCCCTTCTCCCTCAGCCTTCCCATCACTTCTTTCTTCCTCTCTTTCTCAGAGAGGTAATAGTGTCCTCAGTCGGTTCTCTATGGGTTCACTCGGAAACACATTAACCTTTCAATCTGTGGCCTGCTTTAAAAATAAAACCTCACCTTGACAATCAGCCAAGTCAGCGCTGTCCATCTCCATTTTCCAACATGACCGTACCTAACATTATGATTTTCATTTGTATTCTCCAGTGTTTTGTATTCTGTTTTATACAGCATCAGCTCATTCATTGAAATACGCACATTACACATCTGTTAAAATGTTTTGCCCGCATAGAAACACACAACTGTTTCCTTTCTTTATTTCTTTGCCTAGATTCCTGTAATCTTTGCCAAAACACTGCAGCATATCTCTCTCAACAGACCCTTTGGCAACAGGAAATAAAGCCAGGGAAAACACAAATGAAGCAAAACCTCAATCATATCCAGATGTGGAATCAAGAGAAAATAGGGCTGAAAATCTGCAGATATTTAACTATTGCTAAAACTCCTTCAGACTCCACATTAATAAGCTCCCTTTTGTCATTATGTACATTTTTGATATAGTAAGAAACATGACAGTAACTTGCTGTCAGGTCTGAAGATTCACCCTTTGATCGGTATCGTTCATCCTCAAAGTATCGCTCATTATTCACCTAGAGATGCCACTGACATTACAAGCCCTCATTATAGCAGATAAGACTGCTTCACACACCAAATACAGTCTTCAGAAAGCAAAGATGTGCAATGCAAAAAGTTCCAAGCAATGCAAACACACACACAGAACAACTGTCACTTCAACCCTGGTGTTAAACCACTTTCATCCTCTTCACTCTCACAAGCCTCAGTCCATGGTGCCATATGTTAACATAAGGGATTACGCAACACCTTTTGTTGCAGAGAATAGACAACAAACAGCAGAAAGAGTTGCGGTAAAACAAGCGACGAGGCAAACAGATGCAGAGCGGCCCACGGTATAACACAGCAATCAGAAAGTTGGCATGTAAATGTGATAATTGCACCGTATGTTGTTGCTTGTCTGTGTGGCTATCATATTACATAAGTGTGTATGTGCGGTGTGAACGTGACCCCGCCTTGGCCACCGTTGATTTAGTTACTTAGCTGCTGCTGTAATTCTCTGCCCTGCTGTCACTCATTCACCTTGAGGAGGACATCTCACTACCTCCGCCTATCCATCCCTCGTGACCCCTTCCATCACTTCCTTCATTCTGCACCTCCTTCATTAACCCCTCTCCTCTATTCTCCTCCTCCCTGCTCACTCCATCCCTTCTCCCTCAGCCTTCCCATCGCTTCTCTATTCCTCTTTCTCTCAGAGAGGTAATAGTGTCCTCGGTCGGTTCTCTATGGGTTCACTCGGAAACACATTAACCCTTCAATCTGTGGCCTATTTAAAAAAAAAAAAAAAAAACTCACCTTGACAATCAGCCAAGGACACACACACACACACACACACACACACACACACACACACACACACACACACACACAGTCAGTTGATTTTCCCTCCATCAGTGATTCAGATATTGATGTTTCCCAACTGGGACAAAGAGATATTTGATAGTGGAACTAAAAATATCATACATTCCATTACTCATGTACACACACACACACACACACACACACACACACTGCAGGAACATACAAGAGTTGACATGCATGTACCATACACATACACATCATAACATAATAGTACGTTACTACAGTGTGTGAATCTGCGGGTGTTGTTTGTCTGAAGATTTGAGAAGAGGAGAGGAAGGGGAGGAGAGAAAGAGGATAGTAGAGATCAGAGGTGTAAAACGAGGGAGGTGTGAAATCTATTTCTGGGCACGAGGGGGGACACTCCTCACAGATATGTAAAAGATCACCATGCTACCAATGTGAAGAAGACACACTGTCGTTTAGGAGGGAGATTCTCCCTTGTATTCTCACTTGTTTTCCTTTGCATCATTACTCCCTCTGGAGCACATGCTTACAAACATTGCTCAGTGGCAATGTGCCAGTACTTACTGATAGATGGTAAAAGATTATTCATTAACCCACTTAGCAGAGTTTAAAAGGTAGGCCAAGGATTCAGACATGTAGTGGTGCCCCCCTGAGATAATTGTAACCAGCCTTCCAGTGAAAATAATTGGATGCCGATATTACTGTCTTTAAGAGGGTATGGTACGCTCATTTTAAGTTAATGTGAAGGTAGTGGTATCTTGTGAAAGTAGACAACGCAGGGCATCCATTGGTCAGTGCACCTTGTCGGGAAAGGGGCTAATCAGTGTTCCAAAGTTAGGCGAAGTTTTGGCAAGGGGACAACTGGCATGTCAGCTCCTTATTAAAACAGGTTTGTTGTGGAACTCCAGTGTTAACTGTGCTGATATTAGTCTATGCACATCAGATAATTAGTGATAATAACTGTAAAATAAGACGCCAAAATATATCAATGTGCAATTCCGTAACTCTCTATATTGACATAGTTTTTCAATTAGCCTTCATTCTCAGCACATTCTCATCCCAACTGATGTTTAGCTAGAGGCCCTACACATCAAAATGTCATGCACAAGATACCCTCCTGCGTCAGTTTTGGATGTTCAGGGATGGTGTCTTAATTCACTCTTGTTACATGCATTGTGTCTTTTTAAAAATAAACTTACCTATTTACAGGAAATGTACAATTTCTGCTTGTTAAAGGGCCAGTGTGTAATATTTGGCATGGTTTATTGTCAATCTGAATCTGAATCTGAATATTCTACCCATTAATATGTTTATATAAGTGTATAATCGCTATAAAATAAAATTCTTTGGTTTTCGTAGCCTTATAATTATGCTTTTATATATATATATAGCGAGGGCCTTGCTTTAGAGAGGTCGCCATCTTGCGCCGCCATGTATGTACGGCAGCCCGAGCGGACAATCCAGCCAGCCAGAGAATGTGTTTCGCGTGTATAAATGAACCAACGAAGACACCGGAAGGAAGGAAGAAGGAGGAGGAAACAGCAGAGAGTGTTAGTAGTTCGTCGATAGAGAATAGTGAAAAGTTTTTTTAGTTATAAAGTTTGGGAATGGACCACACTTACCACGCAACAGGAGAGAATGAACCCGAACCGTCATCTGCGAGGAAAAGAAGATGCAACTTCACTCCTTGTGATGCACTTTCTGCGGCGCTTTTCCTCCTGGTGATATATCTCCCCAACAATGGTAGCACCGAATCCCATTCTGTGCATTCAGCCTCTCTTCTCGCCCGCTCAGCATCAAACACATGGAGTTTCTCATCTGTATGCTCCGGCTCAAACAGGTATGGCTCTGGGTCTGTGTCCGCTACAAGAAACTCTTCAAAATCGCGTTCAAAGTCGTCCATTTCAGCTACTATAGTCCGGAGATATTGCTAGGCTAAATAAACAGCTGAGCTCTGTTTACCGGCTACATTGTCAGTCAGTGTGCGGGCTGGAGATTGGTGGAGCAGAGAGGGGAGGGGGTCCCCACTCGGTATGGTAAACGAGTATGTGTGTAAAGTTATGAAGTGTGTCTGTTACGCCAGAAGAGTCAGAGTTTGGGACAAAGTCTTTTACCCCCTGGAGTGTTACCAGAGTTTCTGGAGTGCTCAAATAAACGGGCCTTTTTCCCGAACGCTACTCTGGTCTCCTGCTCATGAGGGATTCATTACAATATCGTAACATGGCTTAGATTTCTAAATAAACATTCACCTCGTCGCTAGATAGACCTACTCCTGAAAAACTCGTGCGCAAGGCTTTTTGTACCTACGAGGCCATCGTCATTTACCCGACGGGAGGGGTGAGTGAGTGAGCCCTGCAATCTAGAATTTGGCCACTGATGTCACTGTTTTCAACGGTTTTCAACCCATTTTACACACTGGCCCTTTAAAGCATACAGTCTTTTCCAAAAAATAAACTTACAACATAGGTAAAATACTTTGCTTTTACCTCTATTTCCTTAAGTTTAGGCAACAAAAGTACTTGGTTTAGAGAAAAAAAAATCAGAGTTTGACTTAAAATAATAATAAATACTTTTGAAAAACTTAGCTACTTTGGTAAAAAAAAAAAAAAAAAAAAAAAGATTAAAATGTTTGTCCTACCTACGTTTCTGTATCTTTGTCAACATATTCCGGTACTTGTTACCAAAACATTTTTGACGAATTACATAGAATAGTGTTCAAATTCCTGTGGGGAAATAAACCTGTTCGAATTAGCAAGTCAGTCCTGCAACTCCCTAAATGTAAGGGTGGACCAGCCTTCCTAACCTTGGGCAGTATTACTAGGCAGCCAATACTCAAAAACTTCCATGTTGGATAGGCACAGACAATCTACCTGCTTGGGTTTACTTGGAAAAGGCATCCTCATCGATTTCGTGACAGTTCCCTCCTAGCTCCCTCTCCCGTCAGCATTTGTTAACATCAATCCAGTTGTGTCTGACTCTCTCAAAATCTGGATCTGATTTAGAAACACTTCGGCCTACACAAACCTTCCTATCCCTCCAATACTCAAAAATGACCTTTCCCAACCTTCAAGTACAGATGCAGCATTTCAAATTCAGCGCAATAATGGCATAGAAATTATTAAGGATTTGTATAATAATGGAATGGAAATTAATCTAAATAGCAATACCCAACTCTCACCTCTTTTGTTTTCTCCAAATCAGAGTCCTTAGTTGATGTTCTCCTGACCATGGATCCTAACCACGTGAAGGGCTCTCAGCTATCTGTTAGACTATAAGCTCAGACAATTCAAGCTTCATTGTTCAAACCAAAAATGCCTAGGAACAGGATCTAGGAACAGACTTATATAATGAAGAGTGGGATCATGTTTTAGACCTAGTCTAGTCCTCCACCATACATGCCCGTCATTCAGTGTAAGATCTTACACAGAATCAGCGATACTAATGCCAGCCTAGCCAAATATATTCTAAAGTCAGTGATGCCTGCAATCGGTGCAAACACTTTCCTGCCAATCACATCCATGTTTTGATCTTGTCCCAAGTTAATAACGTGTTGGTCGAACAAATTTGAAACTAACATTTCTCCTAACTCTTTATCTGTCATCTTTGGTGCTCCACCTGATGGCAGCCTCACTGTCACGATGCAACGAGCCCTGGCCTTTATAGCCTTACCGGCCAGATGTTTAATTCTGCTAAAATGGAAGTACACGTCTCCCCCTACACATAATCGTTGAACTAAGGAAGTCCTATACCTCGTGGCCTCAATTAAAACATTCCAGAAAATGTGGAACTCTTTTATGAAATATATTGACCTGCTAAACATTGCATCACACACAGAAGAGGATGGAGCCCCAGAGTTTGTTCAACCCATCCGCCTCCACTCTCTCCCACCCTATGCAGACTTTCATGCTATCCTGTTAGGGGTTGCAGGAGGGTTGGAGCCTGTACCAGCTGACACTGGGCAAGAGGCAGGGTACACCCTGGACAGGTTGCCAGACTATCAGAGGACTGACACATAGAGACAGACAACCATTCATGCTCACATTCACACCTATGGCTAAGTTAGAGTCACCAATTAACCTGCATGTCTCTGGACTGTGGGAGGAAGCTGGAGTACCCAGAGAAAACCCACGCTGACATGGGGAGAACATGCAACTCCGCAAGTCAAAGTCAAACGCCCCACCACAGGTTCAAACCAGGAACCTTCTTGCTGTGAGGCAACAATGCTAACCCCTGCACCACTGCACCACCATATATAACCTGAATAGCACAAGCAAAATTCTGAAACTGAGTTATTGCTTTTGGTTTTGGCGTGCCACCCCAAGATTTTCATTGGCCCCATTTGGCCAACCCTATGAAAAATGAATGGGGGCGCCACTTCAGGCACTCATCCAGCTACATTCAGCTATTTATATCTTTAAACTGCCATTGATTCCACCACTGTCCCACACCAGAAAACACACAAACATACACAGACCAACTCCCCACATCTCCACCTCTTCTTATTTAGTTACAGCGTCCCTGAGGAAAAAGTTCTGAGAGCAAGTAAGACAGAAATATTGAGGGATGAAAAAAGAGAGTAAGAGAGAAAGTGCCCAGTGCTGCGAAAAAAAGAAGAGCCCATTAAAAGAGAGCAAAAACCAAAAACAGAAAAAGAACAAGGAGAACCCAAATGGCCTGAGCTGCTACTGAAAGTAAAAGAGACAAGTCAAGATGACTACAGAGGAGGGGTAAAAATATCGCGCGTTAGAAGACAAGAGGAAAGAGGTGAGAGACTGAGAAGACTCAGAAAACTGAACAAAGAAAAAGCAAACCATTCACACTGAAATACCCTTAGTGTATAAATATATACTGTTAATGCAACACTTAGTGATTTAACACTTCACTGCCGTATCAACCTCAGAGTTACTAGAAGACTGTTTTACTGCTTCTGGAAACATACAAAAATTACCTCCTAGAATAAAAATATATATATATATATATATATATATATAATCTACATCTTGAGGATTAAAGTTACTATAAATCTGTCAGACAAAGCTATGCAGTTTGTTTTTCTCTCGAACTATGATACTTGACAGACTAGGCAGTTATTGAAAAGCTGAATTAAATTCATGTGCAACTCAGTTAACTGCTGGGATTTGTAATTATTACCGTCTTGATTACCAAATCCTCAAGTGCTGAAGTGACTTTGATGACCAAGTTGGAGAAGGCTGCATTCACATTTGTGCCCTGGCAGATATGTGTGTATTTGAAACATGCACATTTTATCGTAAAAATCTGTTAGACACTGAGAAATACATAAATCTTGCGGCGAGGATTGCAACCAGCTGAAACTTTTTCTGGTGAGAATTCCTTCAGTGTTCATTGTTCAGGAGGTTTTTACTGGGAGCCGAATTATCCCCAGATGTCTCTTCCTCTCCAAAGAAATATAACAGGTGATTAAAAGCAGTAAAAACACTTAATAAAGTAGATTTATGTTTTAAAAATCAGTGTTTTCCAATGTTCTAGTTATGTAGGAGCTGCTAACTACGGTGGCTGATGGCGATTAGACCCCATTGTGATGTCATCTATTCCAGGAGGGTAGTAAAGACGTAGATTAGGAAGCCCCCCCTATGGAGACGCTGGTGGTGGTAATGGTGGTGATGAGATGGGATGAAGACGAAGGTGAGGATCTGGATGTGAAGAAAGAGTGAGCTTTTGATGAGCTTGTCCTGGGTTCTGGATAAGGTGACTGGAGGTGAATGGGGCAGAGGCCTAAAATGACAGCTGGCAGAAGCAGAGAGGAGAGCCGATTTAAAATTTGGCAGCAGCAACATAAATGACTGAAGGAGATCGTGGCAAAGTTTGACTGGCTAACCAGGAGAGGGAACAGCCTTCAGCTGATTGGTTGGAGTGTTGGGAGTGGGATAGAGAGAGAATGTGAATGGATATAGTATAAAGAAAGTCTTCCTGATTGAACTTACTCTGAGCTTCATTATTTGGTTTCTGGGTTACTGTAAAAACATGGTGGTGCAACATGGCAATCTCTGAATATGAGAACCAGATATAAACACTTCAGTCTCAGGTAATGAAAACACAACAATTCTTATTTTCAAGTTATTAAAATCTTTAAAAAAGAAAACCATACTTCTATATATTATATCTGCCAATATTTGCCTCTAAATTCCAAACACTTAACTGTAGGTGCAGTGTGATGCTGGCACCACTAACATGATGCACTCAGTATTGAACTTTAAATTGCTTTAAATTTATCACTACATTGCAATTTGCTGAGTATTGCAATGCAATATACTGTGATATATCGCGATTTATTACCTTGAACTTGGTAAACATCAATTTTACCACTTAAGATGAAGTTTTCAGTCTGTTCGTCTGACTTCAATCATTTTTATTGCAGCAAAATATGATACAAAGCAGACAGACTGACCAACACTGTCATAAAACCTGTCAGATATGCTGCTTACACCTGACTAACTGAACTGTTGGCAGATTTAACGCCCTCTGCGAAGCCAGATTAAGAACGTGAGCAAAAGACTTCACATACAGGTATCCCACTGACTGAATGGCAACACCCATGGTAAAAGCATCTGTTACAACCATAATTCCCCATTCTTGTGCTGCATTTTGCAGGAGGTCTGCAGTGTTTGCTCTAGTGTGGAGGACGTAAGACAGCAGTCTCCAGTCCTCTGTGAGATAATGCGCCGTTATAGTCACATATGAATCCACTGACCTTGAAGTCCAGGCGTCACAAGTTAATAACACCCTTCCTGCTGTACTTAAAGATTGCTCAACTTTATGCTTCACTTCTCTGTAGAGCTTGGATACGGCTGTGTTGGTGAAAAAATGTCAGGACGGAGACACATACCTGGGTTTACGTGTAACAAAAGCCTCCATTTTTAACAACACTGTATGGACGCAGACATTTGCACATGAAGTCGGTGATGGAGTGTGTTATTTTCTCAGGTCTGTCAGAGTTAGATGGTAGTTTTGTCGAGCTAAGTGTGTCCAGTGTTGGTTGATTTTTCGTTGGAACGGGTTTAGCGTTAGCTTGGCCGTCAGCGGATAACACTATCTCTGGATGGGGCGTGTGAGGTGAGCCCTCATGTTCGCATGTGTCATATCCAGAGCCTGTGAGCGGAGCGGGGAGCGGAAGGATTTTGTGTTGAGCGAGGAGCGGCTGTTTTTTTTTTCAAAGGTGGAGCGGAGCCTTATCTCTTGCTCCAATTTTGCTCCGGTCGCTCATGCCCCACCCAGAGTGCATCTTTGCACCTGCGCACACCCACACTATTTTCTTTCAAAACTATTGAGTTTACTGTGTACTTCAGAGAAGAGAGAAGAGAAGCAGCGGTACCTTGGAGAACAGTCCCTAACTGCGGGGAGAGGGGAGAGGGGAGAGGGCTTCCCGGAGAATCTACCAAGCTCATGTTTTATTTGTGAATAGAAGATTACAGGTTAGGGTAGTACAACGCAGTTTTTTTGAGTGGAGTGATGAGCGAGTGGAGGAGGATAAAATTTATGATGGAGTGGAGCGGAGCGAAGAATGCACAGAACCAAGCGGAGCGGACAAGCGGCGCAAAGTGACAGGTCTGCGAGCGAGGAGCGGAAATTTTCACCCGCTCTCCGCTCACATGCTCTGGTCATATCCAAGTCCTTATTTCCATTCATTTTAAAAAAATCCCAAATTAGTCCAGAAGTTTGATTTAAACGCTGATGGTGCATTTTTGATTTCTCTCTCTGGTGCCTCCATCTTTGTTTCAATGAACTTCCTGCCAAATGCTGCTGACTGAGACCTCTGCTGACCTCACCAAGAAAAAAAAAAAATTCTAGCACCATCTAGTGGACAGAAAAAACAATTAATTTTATTATGCTAGTACCTAAAGATGTATTAAAATGTGTATTTGCAAAAATGAAAAATGTATAATAAAAGATCAATACTTGTCCATGTATCAATACAATATCGCCACGCAAAATATCGCAATACTATGCTGTATCGATTTTTGTTCCCATCCCTACCTTCAAAGTTAGTGACCATAACTAATTACAGCGTGTGTAGAGCATTTCACACTCAATGTGCTAAAGTAAACAGTGATTTCATCCAAAATCACCACAGTAATTGCAGCGTTTCAGTACTGCTGATGTCTTCACAAAGCTGCAAAGCACGTGGTGTGACATTCTTACATATATGTACGTCCTTCGATACAAATAGGTATACATGTACACTCACACTGTTTTGCACCATGTCCAAGTGCAACATGATCCTGAGCAGGTCAGTGTGGGGAAGAGTGTTTATAAATAGTCCCCAAGCGTGTGAGAGATACCAGAGCAACAATCTTAGAATTACACCAGCTGTCACTGATAAACCAACATACCCAGCACCACCAGACCCAAATACCAGTACTAGATGAGGTGTTTCGTTTGGAAATGAAAGAGTTACCATTTGTTTGTTTTGATCTGGGGGCATTTCAGTCTCACTGTCTCTGTTGGCTTGTTAGTATGTCAGCTATCCACACAGTCTGGTCACCTTGAATGCACTGAAGTCATATTACCTTTACTCCCGTCATTAATGTGATGACTTCAGACTTATGGCTTGCCAGTAACTAGTGACATACTTGGACTTAAAGGAACAGTGTATAAGATTTAGTGAGATTTAGTGGCATCATGCAGCGAGGATTGCAGATTGTAGCCAGCTGAATTTCTACCGATTAGCACTCCATCAGTGTTCATTGTCCAAGAGCTTTTTACCAGGAGCCGAATTATCCCAAAGGCCTCCTCTTCAGAACAAGTGGACTTGGTAGTTTCAACCATTAAAAAACACTGAATAATGGGGCGCTGGTGGCTTGGTGGCGGAGCGGGCGCCCCATGTGCAGGGCTGTTGCCGCAGCGGCCCGGGTTCGACTCCGGCCTGTGGCCCTTTGCTGCGTGTCACTCCCTCTCTCTCTTCCCCCTTCACGCTTGTCTGTCCTATACATTAAAGGCTAAAAAGCCCCAAAAAATATCTTTAAAAAAAAAAAAAACCAAAAAAAAACACTGAATAATAATGCAGTTTTATGTACAAATCAGTGTTTCTGCAACGCTGATCTGCGTGTAGACACAGGCTGCTCGCTCGTTACCTGTTAGCATGTGCTCACCTTTTTTATCTGATCACTTAAGATCCAGATGTTAGGAAGTTTTAACCAGGAGCCACATTATCCACAGATCTCTTTCTCTCCAGAGCTAATGCGGGAGGGGATTAAATCTGGTAAAGAAGTTTCATATTGAAAAATCTCTTTTTTCTGACCCTCTTGTTGCAACGAACTTCGTGTTTTCTTCGCGAAAACACGAAGGGCCCTATCTGGAGCCAGTGTTTGGTTTGTCCATTCTGGGCTACTGTAGAAACAAAGCAGTGCAACGTGGCTATCTCAGTGGACGAGTACCTGCTCCCTGTATAGATATAAACGATTCATTCTCAGATAACCAAAACACGATTGCTATTTTCAGGTAATTATACATTTCAGAAAATATACTCATTATAATACACTACCTTCTGTGCGGAGTTTGCATGTTCTCCCCATGTCAGTGTGAATGGTTGTCTCTATGTGTCAGCCCTGTGATAGTCTGCTGACCTGTCCAGGGTGTACCCCAAAGTGCACCAGATTGATGCATTTAACTTGATAATGTACAAAATCTTCTTACAGAGTGGAATGTTCCCCTAGATTGTCAAAGTCACATCCCCCACAATCTCACAGAATGCTGTCAGGAGCACTTCACTGGCACTGTGTTATTATGATGGGACTGTGCAAAAGGCCATGTGGAGGCAGGGGCTAGTCGACTGGTCTGATAGACCTGTTGTTTGGCCTTGAATGAGAGGCATTTCTGGGAACATGATGAAAGATTAGTTCTCTGAGTTCTATACAGAAGCCTACTTCCATTATTACTTCATGGCTAGAAAGACCTGATACTCCCCCCAAGCCTAAAGTAGAGGAAACGTAACTATCAGAGCAGGCAAACAACCTGCTTTGGTTCATTAAGTGGAGATTCGACTGCCAAATGTCAGTGTGCACATTTTGCTTTGTTATGGAG
Source organism: Epinephelus fuscoguttatus (assembly GCF_011397635.1). Classification (NCBI taxonomy): domain Eukaryota; kingdom Metazoa; phylum Chordata; class Actinopteri; order Perciformes; family Serranidae; genus Epinephelus; species Epinephelus fuscoguttatus. The sequence goes on from NC_064756.1 coordinate 15,030,389, forward strand.
TTCCTTTCACAATGCTTCAGCATTTATTGTGGCAACATCATCAGCCTCTGATCACATTAACCATCAGAGGACAACAACTCATTCAGGTCCTGGGGGTTAGAGTTCACCAGTCTCTCCAAATTTCTGTCCTCAACAACATGTTTTCCACATTCCCCCTCTGCTTGACTGCTCTCCACAGTACAATCACTGGCACTGTGGGATTATGATGGGACTGTACAAAATGTCATGGGGAGTCAGAGGGGGGAGTTAACTGGTCTAATAGCACTGTTGTTTGGCCTTGAATGAGAGGCTTTACAGGAAATGTGGTAAAAGATGATGTCACTAGACCCTTTTAGGGCTGACGTCTCAATGACGTCTGTTTGATAGCGAGAGGCAAAACACGACTTGACACCACAGAGCTGTAGGCTACATAGGAGTCTTAAAATGTTGTCTTGTTTGTTATTGGGAGCCAGAATAGAAGGAGTCATGACCCCTACTGCCAGTCAACAAAAACTATGGTTAATTGTGATAAGACGAAAGGACTGCACAGAGGCCATCCTCAAAAATGCTCTCATGTGCAGCGCACACTTCATATCAGGTTAGGGAAGAGTATTTCCTGTTGTAGGGATGAATAACGTTATGTGTATTAAGGGTTATCATGTCCACCTCATCAGAAATTGGGGAGGCATTAAGAGGAATGTTGGATTTCTCCCTAATGCTAGTGTTTTAGCTAACGTTAGCTTCTATAGCAAAACAAACTGGAGGAAACTGTTCAAGTGTCATCCTCCTTTGTAAGATTGGCATAGTGATCACCCACAAAGCTTCCTGTGATGTCATCCATCCACTGAGTGAGAGCATACGGGTCAGCCAGTCTGGTCCTGTTGGTCAGTGTTAAGTTATTCAAGGAAGACTCAAAATCCCAGCGAGTGAGTGACCTGACATGGTGAGTTTGTAAATTCAGTCCTACACAACTAAAATGAGAGCCCTGTTGGTCGAAGAAATGGAGAGTTATATTTCTGCACGAATTAACGAACGGTTAAGTTAATCACACATTCACTCCACTCGGCACTCCGCTGCTCCGTCTCCCCAGACAGAGTGCCAAGAGTGGACCCTGCCACTCCAAGAGCGCAGTGCTCTGGATAGCCGGACGGTACATTCTGATAGCACTCCAAATGTACGAACGGCCCAGTTTGTGCGAGAGTGTGCTCAGGCAATCAGAATGAGTATTTTTGAATGCACCACTCATATCGTCTCCCTTCATTGTCTAAAACAAGCCAACAGAACTTGCCAGCTCGGGCTAGCTAATGTCTGTGGAGAACTGTTTTGCCTCCAGCTAAGCCCTGCCCACCAAAAACGGTCCCACTGTTTACTGACAGTAAAAATGTCTATTTTCTACACAGCACTTACATTATGACTTAATGACGAGACAGACTGGATACTTTCCCTCAACCCCAAAGTGGAAGAAACTTATCTGCCAGAGCAGGCAAACAACCTGTTTTGTGAATCGAGTGGAGATTTTAAAAGCAATAACTGCCAGCTGTCAGTTTGCATCATTTGCTTTGTTTTGTTCCCTTTCAAAAAAATGCAGCATTGCATCGGCCATAAATTGCATTTCAACTCGAAATGCAAACACACTAACAAAGAATAGTGAACACTGTTTAAGGAGCAAAAGAAAACTGTCATCTCATAAGCTGTACTTACAGTACGTAAGCTACTTAGCTTTGTAATACCATTACTCATCAGTCGCACTCATCTTTTACAGTAATCCTAGCCCAGCCAGCCAGCATACAATATATTTTTTCATCTCTTGTCATTTTTGCTCTAAAAATGGTTTGAGAGCAAAGTGACCTGAACTATAACTGATCCAGACTTCTAGCTAGAGTGTGTTGTTTTTGCTCTGTACTGTTTTATATGGTTTTTCTTTATGCTTGTCAAAACCAAGTTTTTTTTTTTCCTTTCCTTTCTGTCTTGGTTCAGGTGCTTGGAGTGTTGGTGGACTGGAGGTCTCAACAGGTAAAGTGTCTTCAATTGAAGCAATGAATGGCTCCACAGTCCTGCTGCCCTGCACCTACTCCTCCTGTATTGGCATCAAAAACCTCTACTTCAACTGGCACTATAATGACAATGGAACCATGATCAAGGTACACTACACAGACACACACACACAAACACAGACATACACTCAAACATGATAGACACACTATACAAATAAAAAACACAAAAATGCTAATGTGTATCTGTGTACATATGGAAATACAAGTGACTACTCATCTATATGTGTGTGTGTGTGTGTGTGTGTTTGTAGTTATGTGAAGCAGTGATTCCTATTGAGGGTGTGGAACCCAGGGTCACTGTGTACCATGAGCGTGTGGAGTTTGTCGGGTCCTCAAAGAGCAACAACATCTCCATCCTGCTTTGGAACATCACCTTCGAAGATGAGGGAGATTACATCTGTTTTGCCAAGAACCCAAAAGAGAAGAATCGCAACCACAGTGCTGTCTTTACTCTTAGAGTGGTGGACCAAAGTATGTGACACATGCATGTTGCAGTTGACCACCTGGCACACAAAAACACCCATTTTTATTTAACACTTGCTTATATGTGCTCAGACAGATAAACATGCTAAGCGTGCCACTGTTAGTGTCTCAACTCACTCTTTCTGCCTCACAATGTCTTTCCATCTCTCTTACTCTTTACAGTGAAGGAGGTTGACAATACTTTGACAGTCATCATTGTGTCAGTGCTGGGCGGAGTCATTGGCTTAGTCATCATTATCATGGTGATAAAGGCCTTGGTTGTTCACTTCCTACTGAAGGATGATGAGAAGAAGTGAGTAGGTCACTAACTATGGTAATATCACAGGGTATTGGGGGACAATATGGTTTTGCCAACTAGGACATGCTCCTGGATCAACATCCCACATTGCATTCCAGAACCAACACTGCAATCAACCAATCACAGCCCACTGACAACATCAGCCCACTGCTCTGGTGCTTCTTTCAAAATTCTTTTGTGCTTCTTTAAAGCTAAGCTAGTTTTCCAAATTGAGGTCAGTACAGAATATTAAGTTAGCATTAAGTACAACATTAAGAGTAAGGATAATGTCATTTTGTAGTTGCAAAGACCTGCGATGGACATATTCGACACACTGAGCAATATTCTAGCCTACTGGGAAGCTTACTTGTTGGCATTTTCTACCTACCTAGCAAATTAACTCGTTAACATTTTAGCCTATTGGCAAGCGTACTTATTAGCATAGCCTATCTACTTAGCAAATTAATTCCTTAACATTTTAGCCTATTGGCAAGCGTACTTATTAGCATAGCCTACCTACTTAGCCAATTAACTCATTAACATTTTCTAGCCTATTGGCAAGCTTACTTATTAGCATAGCCTACCTACTTAGCAAGTTAACTCATTAACATTTTAGCCTTTTGGCAAGCTTACTTATTAGCATAGCCTACCTACTTAGCCAATTAACTCATTAACATTTTAGCCTATTAGAAAGCTTACCTATTAGCATAGCCTACCTACTTAGAAAATGAACTAAACAACATTTTAGCCTATTGGCAAGCTTACTTATTAGCATAGCCTACCTACTTAGCCAATTATCTCGTTAACATTTTAGCCTATTGGCAAGCGTACTTATTAGCATAGGCTACCTACTTACCAAATTAACTCCTTAACATTTTAGCCTAATGGCAAGCGTACTTTTTAGCATAACCTACCTACTTAGCAAGTTAACTTGTTAAAATTTTAGCCTATTGGCAAGCCTCTGACATCATCAGTGTGCTGCTCCTGTGCTTCCTTCTAAATTATTTTTTTTTCGTCTTCAGAGCTAAGCTAGTTTTCCAGATTGAAGCTAGTACAATTAAACAAAATCCTCAGTCACACTGCACAAAAACCATGTAAGGTACTGCAAGGTTAGGCTATGGAAGGCTATGCTAACAAGTGAGCTCCCCAAAAGACTAAAATATTAGTCATTAACATAAAGAGACAGGATAATGTCATTGTGCAGTTGCAAACACCTGAGAAGGACAGATTTTCCGTCCTTTATAATAGCCTATTTAAAACAATTTTTTGCAAGATTGCAGTGCTTGCATTGATCCAGGACCATCATCGTCACTTTGACCCTAGATAACTTGTTTATACTGATCCAGGACCATCACTGCTATGTTGATGTCTCCAATGACAAATTATCGAGAATCAGCGTGATGATGACGGTCCTGGATAAACTGAACCAAATCTATCCAGGATCAACATGGAAAGAAGGAGGGAAAATGCGTTAATTGCAGGACTTTGCAACTGTCAGAGGGCTGTGATTGGTTGATTGCAGTGTTGGTCCAGGAACACAATGTGGGATGTTGATCCAGGAGCCTATCTGGCAAAATAATGTGTGGGTATTGGGGACAAATGAAGTAACATAAGGGTATTTCCATCCATGTTAATGAGACATTTGCTACCACTTATGAATAGATGTGACAATTTGTTCTTGACCAGGTGCAGACCCATTATAAAAATAATGTTTGGCTACTTAATGTGACTGCTGCTAATAAACAACAGAGAAATATGCCTTTCTGACAAAAACAGAAAGAGAAATTACATCTCTACTTTGTCTTGTGTCTTCTATCACAATTGTTATATCAGTAGTAAGTTGCAATGCAGGTATATGTTTATACAAAATGTGCCCAGTGTCAAGTTCTTAGGTTTTCAATTAGTTTCTCTAAGCTTTCAATTAACTTCTTTGATATCCGTTTCAGTAAAATCTTAATTATATACAGTATGTCCGACTTATGTCCAACACAAGATTATTATTTGGGGCTATGAGGATTCTAGAATCCCTGTAGTATACACAGTTTATAGCCCTTATCACTTCCATGTTCCTCTCTCTCTCTGGGTGTACATCTTAACCTTTGGTTTCTCTATCCCCTGCAGCAAAGAGTGCCTGGTGAGCTCCTCAGGGAATGACAACACAGAAAATGGACTTTCAGGAGCCAAAGCAGACAACAAAGGGACACCAAAGGCATGAGCAAAATGCAAAGTATGTCTGTGTGTTTGTATATATGTTAGACAAATGTACACGCTCAGAGAAAATGCTGTTATCAGTGGACTGTTTTATCTTACTAGCGGCTAACTAATACAACATGTAAATGTCTATTTTAAAATCATGCTTGAGATTTGGGGAAGTGTGATATGTGCATATGCCTGGATCACTCTCTCACCTACATGACAGCCCATTTGTTACACAGTGTGCAGCCTCTGTTATTGAATTCTGCCCTGCATCTTTACTGAAACCTAACACTTTCTCTACAGTAGAGCCTTAACTTCACTGTCTGTCTCCGATTATGTGGTTTCCATACGCTCTTTACATCACCTCAGAGGAATAACTTTGCACAAAGCAGATCCTCAGTTGTCCTAGGTTCCTTTCTTTGTAGACCAAATTCCAATAATCGACTGCCACCCCAGGATACAGTTTACCCGTCTCAGTTGACAAGCTACCAGTATGTTTGATTCTTTAATCCACAACTCTCAGTCAAACTTGGACCCAAACAAACCTTACCAGTGGGAACAAACACACTTTGATGCCGTGATGAATCGCCACAATCTCTGAACTGCCATGATGTCAACGGAAGAACAGCACAGAATACACAAATCCACATGTAAACCTGAAGCAGGGGACCATTCAACCAGGGTTTGCCCATAATGTAAACCAACATTTTTCTAATCTAATTAAAACCAGTAAATATAGTTTTTTAACACTGCCTGTAAAATGGCATTTTAACATTTAAGAAACAGGTCCCAATACTGTAGCACTGATTGAATATGTTTCACTTGTTTTACAGTTCAAACCATATGTTGGATTGCTAGAGAAGATCTTTGAAACTATTTCTTTCCTGATCTTACCGTACCCACTGCCAGCGCCAGCCTGAACTTCAACCTGCATGTTTACAGCCGGGTCCAGGTTTGACACACTGTTGGGGTGTTTGGTTCATCAGTGCCGATAGTAGATTTTGATCAGCTACTGGCTAGCTAAGGCTGACAACTGGGCTTTCTTAGGTGACTGAAGGATCCCGTTCTGCACAGGTTTTATTGTTTTGCTTTAGATGAAACACAGGTGCCTGTTCTGCTTCTGCTCCCCCTGCTGGTGGGAGGATAAAAACACAAAAAATGTATTTAAAAAAACAACAAAAAAAATCAAAAAAACAACCCTAACCCTCATCAAAGACAATCCCCAGACTACCCAGCTCCCTGTAGAAAGGAATGAAATTAACCATGCTGCTTCTGACTAATAACCAATGCATTTTTAGCATGTGCGCATTTTATATAACTTCATATAAGTATATGTCTTCTAGCACCACAGTACAGGAACATTTCTGTGTGTCTCTGAATGGTCCCATTTAACCCTTCACATCGACCTCAACTGACTGAAGCTCTGTCAGTGCTTGATAAGCACCTCCCAACACTGCTACGACCTTTCTTACCCCTTTAACCCGGTCAGGGTGATCGAAAGGTGACTCCTCTGTTAGACTAAAGACCTGCAGGTATTGGTGGGAAAGGAAGGGTGACAGATATTTTATATTCACTCAAAAGTAAGAACAGTTTAATATCGCTAAATCTGAATCATATGATTGGACAACTCAGCTAGAGAAGTTTAAGATGTTGGCACTTTGCTCAATGGCATATCAGCAAGATATAGTGTAAGTGGGGGGAGCAACATAAAGCAATTCTCCAGATACCAACTCACCTCAGCATTTCTTATAAACAGACTCTAACTGGCTAACTTCCAATACAAAGTTGCTCCGATAACTATGAGAAAATACTTTAACATATACATGTATTTGTGCTAAAATCACCCAAAAAATGATACTGCCTCAGTAATGCAGGCAGCACAGCATTGGGACAGTTCACTGCTAAAGAATGTAAAGACTGTTCGAGAATAGATGTTACATTTTGTCAGAAATAGTATATTTTAAATCATTCAAAAAATGATATTCAATAATGATATTATCAAATGAATGTGTGAGTACTCCAATAGGCCAGTGGTTCGTTTTCTTTGCCAACTGTCTGCAACCTGCCAATACTTTCAATGTTTTGCTTACTTTAATGTTCAGATTAGCCGACAACATCTTGCTGGAAGAACTCTGGGCACTGAAGATTATGTGAAGTTTGTGTTGGGTTTCTAAATCGTATTGGTGTTTTAGCACTAACAAGTTTGTTGGTGAGTACAGATAAACAAGTGATCAAGAGTTTGAAGGGAGCTGTAAGCTGTTAAGAGTTTAACAAAATGAAAATATATATAAATATAATGTCATATATGAATTTAAATGGTAAAACATGCTCAAATTTTAAATAGCTTGTAACATTTAAGAAGTCATCGCATTTTGTTTAAGTGAAGAAAAGTAGGAGAAGTCAACAAAGCCTTCACTGTATCACGTCTACTTCCTCTCGTGATAAGCCAATGTGCATGGATTTAGACGCCGACTAGAAACTGGAACCCGCTCTCTATTTGACTCTCAGTACAAGAGGTCACTTCTGTGGAGCTGGCAGACACCCTCACGCATAACTTGAATAGCTATGACAGCTGAAAGTTACACACAAACATATGCACACACATACACGCCTATACATGCGCTCACATACTAAGAGCCGCTTTGATACCAGAGCGTAGTCCACTGGTCTCGCATACAAACAATACAGCACTTTACCACAGTTCAGAGTGGGTGCACAAAACAATAGATCATGGAAGAGATTTCATAGTTATTGTTCTTTTATAATATGTTGGAGACTATATATAGAGTGTTAACAAATCCAACATTTTCACATTGTGTTTACCTGACAAAGGCATTGTGTCCAAATGGTTTTAACATTGTCTGACTACATGTTGTCTCTCTGGAACAGAGCTCTGTGGCAAGATTTTATTTTATTTTTCTAATTTTTCACCTCCGTCAGCCTGCTGCCCTCTAAAACTGGAGTGCATTTCCCTTCTTGCTTTCAATGGAAGCAATAAGACAGACATCAGATTATGCAATAACCTGTTATAAGGCACTTTATGGATGTGTCTGGACTGGCTGTGATGGCAACTCTGTCTGTCCAAGGCACTGTTCATTGTACCAATGTATGTATCTACACTGTACTAATGTATTTCAGTTGGACTAATGTATCAACATTAGATTCATATATCTACATTAGACAGATTTATCTGCTTTGGAGAACTGTAAGAGCTGCTAGCACTGTGACTGTGCAGTGTTAGAAGTGATACAGCATCCTCGTTGTGTTGTAAAACTGAATGTTACGGATATAAGGAAGCACTACACACACATACGCACATGGATACACACTTGCTTCCTTGTCTGACAAGTCGTGTGCAGACCCCTCTGTGAAGAGGGCACATATGTACATCCCAAGTCTTCCTGTAGGGAAAAGCAATATTGTGGAACTGATCTGTCTGTTACTGTACTTTTCTTAATCCATACCTTTAACCCTAACATAGTGTAACAAACAGGTGGTTTCATGTAGGGATTGTGATGCATAACTTGTGTATTTGTGGATACAGTTCCCATTGTTTGGTCCCCATTTTTTTCCTGTGATCCCTAACTTGATTTTTATGTTTTCTGGAGTGAAGCTCATGAACAGTTTCAGGAGATTCTTTCTTATCTGTGACTTTCTCTGCCAGTATGAATTTAATTTCCAGAAGTAAAACCTCTAATTAGGGCTGGGTATCACTTAAAAAATGACAATATTAGTACCAATACCAGTACCCTTAAAGTGATACAGATACCAGTAGAGTACTTCACTATATACCTTTGTTTATCGACTTCATGTTACCCTCATCATGTAAATGGAGGCATTCAGTTGCATAAAATGCCACCAGACGCCAGTATAGCCATACCTTTGTACGTTTTGGTGGCATCTCGGTACACTGAACTGCCAACTCTGTTTAATATACCACGCTCAAATTCGTCACACTACAGACTATATGGGTTGCAGCTGCTGCAGTGTAAGCCAATCAGATGGCATGTCAAATTGAAGAACGCTTGCATTGATTGGCTTTGAGCAAAACCATTCAAATCTAGGTTCAACAAGGATCCAATTCAGGTATTATTTGATCGGGGGAGTTTTGATACCACTTGGTACTGGGTTATTTTGGTCAAAGGTATCGAGTACCAATACCCAGCCCTATGACTGACGGAGTGGATAAACCTCCACATCAAAATATGCCCAGCAAGCCATACACAGGTACAAATGGATTGTGTAAGATGATGTTCTCTTTCAATGAAGGCCAGGTATATGTGTGACACATGAAACAATGTTATCTGATTTAATGCATAAGAGTTTGTCGTGGAGCCACCAAAAGCACTGATTTTTGTTTTCTCACCCCAACCCCCCTTGTGCACTCTGACCTGCTTTGTCTTTCTCTGAGAAGTATCTGTCCTGAACCTTACATGAGTCTTGAGGTCAGCCAACTGCTTGTGGTGACTGCTGCAGTACTGAGTCTGCCCTGTACAGTGTGGGATGCTTCTCTGCAGTGGTGCAATACAGCACAGTGATCACAGTATGACTGCCACCCAGTGGTGAACGCTCAACCCATCAAATAACCTTCCCTCTAGTGGAAACTGATGAGACATACAATTTCAACATGCACTTATTGCATTTCGATTTGGATCGAAATGGCCGCATAATGAAAAAAAAACTGTGTTGACTAAAGTTAAGAATATGTGATAAAATCATTGCTACAATTTTCATAGTTAAACATAAACGCAGCATAAATGATGCTTAAATTGTTGCCAATTGCTTTAGATAATGCTACTAGTTAGATTGTTTACTGGTATACATAATTTTAATCCCTGTGTCCATCGGGCATTTTATCTACATCAAGAAAGGGGTCATGTGTATGTATAAGTTTACACAAAATCTATTAGGATAAGGATACACAAAGCAGTTTGTACAATTATGAATCCTTAAATCCCTCCCATAGTGAGCATTAAATAGTTGCAGATAGCTGCAGTGTTACTGTCACGTTATTCACTAAAATAACAAAGAGGTTTGACCACTATGACTCCTTTGAGTTAGTATTGCTCTTACTGCCAGAGCGGCTGAAACTCATACTGCCAATCCAAGAGTCTCACGTCTGCTGTTGTTACTACACTATTCCAACAACACACAACTCATGTAGTACACTTACACCAATAGAACATGTTGTATCACCGTCTACCGCTGTATTAATGGCATTTCAGAACTAAATTGTAGATGATATTGCTCTGTACTACTTCTGTATTTCTAGCAGCTGAAACTCACACTGCCAAGCCAAGAGTCTGACGTCTGCTCTCTGCTTCCCACATTCCACACAGATCAAAAGATCAACCCACTGATCTAGTGTCGGTGTAGTTCAGCAGAAAAATTACAGTCCTGATGAATGAATCAAGAGTAAATAGGATCAAGATGTTATTATTTTGGCACAATTTTGAGATAGTGAACTTATTGTTAGCGATGCCAAATTATGATGCCTATTGTGACCTATCGTGTGTCAATATCATATCACACGCATAGCAAACTGCCTCCTATAACTCTTGATAGAGATTATCTTACAGACCAAGGCTTGCTAGCTAGAGATTTGAATAATAAGCACAGGCTGACACTGACCGCTCCACGTTTTTCCTCCTGCATTTTAAACAATATTTTGTACACATCTATAGCAGCTTTAAATGTAATTCTATCTTAATCGAAATAACAAATTCATAACTGCACATTTTATCTTAAAGCCACTGACGTGATACAAATTATAGTATTTTGTAGCGAGTCAGCATCTTGCAGCAAACTCCTATATTTTGCTCACATCAGCACAGTCTACTCAACACATACACACAACAAATCAGCAACGCCAGGTTTCCTGGATCAACTTTCTTCTGAATGTTCAGCTGTTCGTCTGTGTTTGTGACCATATTGCTCATGCTCCCTTCATGACTATGCACCTCAAACTTTTGACTTGTTAAAAAATACATACCAGAAATAAAATGTTTGAAATTCCCACAGCACTGTTGTGTTTCATCATGTCTTTGATCAACTTTGTAGAATATATTAGTGTCAGAAATAAGCAACAGAGACACAGACACAGAGAATATAAATACTTTTACAGTCTGTACTGGGGTTATAGTTGCACTGAACGGCCAATAATTCAATATTCTTTGATTCCTGAAACACTGTCACACTCTTACATCAGACAGCATCGGCACAATTTTTCCCCCTACAACCTTATAGCCAACTACTAAGTAAAACTTTTTTCTCAATCAACTTCAAATATCTTAATTAAATGCCAGAGAGGAAACAACTGCACAAACGAAAATAGTTTTGGTTGCAAACAAAAGTTATACAGCACCTGTTTGCTTTTGCTGTTTGTTATCAAAAACACATTATGATATGCAACTAATGAGGTTAAGTTAGTATAGAAACTGACAACTGTCCCTGATAGGCTCATTGCTCTGGTTTGTAGTTAGTCAGTGGGTGAGATAACTGGGGCATAATAGGATATCCAGTTAGTTAAATACATTATTTTGGCAATTAACAAGTCAACATGTAGGCCTATGCACCATATGGCATATGGTTTTCTGATTATTGTTATCTTGCTCCATACAGCCATCTTGTGGAGGTTTTGAAGAAGTGCGCCAGTGTGGCTCTGTTCATGGAGTCAGTGTTGCTGCACATAGGCCTACTTTGCAGGTTGGTATTGCTATCAGCAGAAACAGGCTACCTAAAATGTCCTTGCCTTTACAAGGACGGTAAACTATGTCATTTGGTGGTTCCTATTTGACGACAGGTGAACCTTACCTAACCTGGTTTTGAACCGCAGACCTTTCGCGACGGAGCTGGCAGTGTATGGCTGACATTGTGGCTAAAAGCAGGTGTATCCTACGGGGCCACCGTACTATGGCTAGATGTAAACACGGAAGTTGATTGAAAGTCGGAGCGCCAAAAGTCGCCAGAATATCCCCGAGTATTTAACTATCTGACCATAAGCAACAATTAGGGCGATAACAAAAAGCCTTTTGACTACTCAGCCAGTCATTTGTGGATGTCATTGTTTTATTGGCTTTCTACACTTTTTAATTTGTACGAGACAAGATGGCGGCGGGATCAAGAGGATGCTTGGATTGAGTGTGGCATGGAGGAGGACTACGACTGCAAGTGTTTGAGGTTAGTTCAATGTTGTTTAGTTTAATTTAAAGTAATGTTGAGCTTGTTTTAAACGTTTAATTGTAGTCTAATTTATGAAGTAATTTATTCAGCCTGCTAACACTGGAGTTGTGGCTAGTGAGGAACACTTTATTGACCGTCAATGCCAACATTAGCAAACATTAACAAATCTTGTATGAACTTTCAACTAGAAATACTGCAGATATGTCTGTAGGCAACAGGGACATTGTGTTCTGCTGGAAAGGAGATGTGCTGATATGAAGGCTTTTGATAAGATTTTAATTTTTTTTGGTCTTGGCCAGGTATGTGGAGGGTATGATTTTGTAGCCATTTTTTTTTTGTTTGAAATGTGGGCTTTTTGTGGTAGCCTTGAGAGCCCTGCGAATTAGGAAAACAATGGGAATAGACATCACACAAGCTTATTAAGAAACATTTTGACAACACATGCATTCACAAAATATGTTTATTAATTTGGGCAGCATTCAGAAACAGCGCTGCAAATTCACCTGCAGATAGCCACACACTGCAACAAGCTCACAACACAACAACAGTTGTTTCCAGGGGACACTAAAAAGTGATGCACACAGGCTGGCACATGTAGTCGCCATGGTGTATGGCATTTAAAGTTATTAACGTTGGCTGTCCATCTGTAGCGTTGGAAAAGCACCTAAAATATAGGCTTAAAGATAATAAGCAAGGACTGGCCAGCTCACTCAGTGTAAAGTCCATAGTACAGGCAGGCAGTCCAATGCATCTGAGGAACTCTGACTGTGGTTAAAAACCTTTATTAATACATCGATAACTGACTAGAGTCTTCATCAGGTGATGAGTCATCTAATGAGTGAGCTGGCCAGTCGTTGTTTCTTATCTTTAAGTGACTCTTTGCCCCTTGTCCTTAAAGAGCACCTTTTTTGCAACTAACTGCACAGAGCCTTCACCCTGTGCAGCACTCCCTATTTTTTTCCTTGATAAAATGTAGGCTTTTTGGCGTATTTAAGATTTTTATGGCATGATTCAGGTGTTACAGTAATAAGCAAATGGCCAACAATAGGTTAAAAACAGCAGATATCTGCAATAATAAATGAATAATGTGATGTTAAAATATGCCTCCAATACCCTCACATCTTAGTTCATTTAGCAACATCACTGATGGACAGCCAACTTTAATAACTTTACAAGGCTTTGTTTCTATTTGCATGTGTATGTAGGCCATATATTTTTGTATTTGCTTTGAGCTCTCAATGCTTATTCCTTATATGAGGACCATTGTCTTCACAAAACAAACTAAATGACTGCTTGGTAATAATAAATGAAGGCTTATCTAATGGTGTTTGGTATTAGTGGATTATGGAATAAAATGCCGAACTGCTCATGTGTTAATGTAACACATTGAGTATTTTAAAATACAGACAGTGATCTACAGTGCTTGGTCCTGTCCCACTTTTGTTCTTTCATTTGTTCTTTTCCTGGAGGCCAATACAAGGCACACACATTTTGGAGAGTTATGTGTTTTATGAGACAATATAAATGTCCATACTAAATGGCCTGCAAATGATTTAGGTATTGTTGTGGAACTTGGTAAACCTTCCCTCAGTTATTATTTTCTCACTTATGTTTTCCGTAAGAGTACAGGTGTTGTTGAAATCATTAACAGTAACGTTTCTACTCAAGTGCCCCAGTCAGTTGTGACAGTGTGACAATATGCACAGCACCCGGACCCTGAAACTGAAGCAGTTAAATATAATTCAGCCATCATTAATATAACCTTTTGCATCTGCGTTTTTCTAATGTGACTTTTCAAAAATATCTCCTGTGAAAACGGCCCTTCTTTGTGATAAATGAAAGTATAGTGATGACTATGTCTTGTGATGTGTCACATTGTGGCCAAGTACACAACATGATTTTTTCTTGGGTGTTTATGTTCCTGTACAGTTCAGTATATTAGAAAGCGTCACAGTGAAGTGTTTGTTTGTTTTATGCCAACATGAATCAAAGCATCTGGCAGTATGACAACAACATGATGACAGCATCCACATGTTTGGTTTTGGTATTGATCCCCCCCCTTTGCCTGTGCGTTTGTAAAAATACAGCATCACTGGCCTCTGTAGAGAATCTGTGCTCTCCACTGCAGTCCCTCCTTCTGACACTTCCACTTCTGTTGTCTTGTCGGGTTTCTACAGCTAGGTAAGTAAAACATATTTCATAAAGTCTGTGTATGGATTGGAAGGGGTCTTGATATACTCTTATCAAGAGTCTTCTTCCTGAGATGTGTGTAACTCCATAAGTAACTGCTGATGACATTGGGCTGGGTTTCTTGGGAAGATTTTATCAGACTTGGGTTAGCTATTGTCCCAGAATAAATTTGTTAAAGGTCATAATAGTCACAGTTTATGTGGGACAGTGCGTGCATGGTGTTTCACTTTTGACTTCTTCTCAGTTTTTTCGAAGAGAGAAGTGTCTGTGGTGCAGAGATATCAGGAGTAACAGACTGACTGGATTATACAGTGTATACATTTGCGGTGTCCTGTGCTCCCCTGCTCAGTATTCTCTTCATATAACTTATTGAGGAGACCTTTCAAAGGGTTTTGTGTTTTCAGTAGTATTTCTTTTTTTTTGGCCCAGGTCAAATGTTAAATTAATGTTTAGCTCAGAGCCTACTGATGTTATGCTCTTTGAAACCTATGCCCTTAAATAAGCAGACAAGATGGTCTTTATTTATTTATTTCTTTTCTTTAGATGTTGATCCCTCCACAGTGGCAGAACAGATTTTTACCATTCAAACTGTTCAAACTGCATTTGACACGTCCATGTCCCCTCCTGCTTTTGCAAAGATACCCCTTATTAAGCTCTCACAATGTTTCCATATTTTCTCAAATAAGTGCTGGTAGTCAAATAATTGCTGGGGCGCGGTCACCACAAACAAAAGGGCCGTTTCCACCACAGGAATTTCGGGGTAATTTTACGGGGCCGGGGCCGTTGGTGCGTGTCTCCACCGCAGGAACCACCTCCGAAGGACAGGGTTCCGGAACTTTTACAGAGGCTAAACAAGTCCCTGCCTCGGAGTAGGCACTCAGAACGGTCCCGAGAAACTCCTGGCTGGGGCTTGGGGTTTACTTGGTGCTGACTGGATATACTCAAGGCGGGATGTGACGTTTTGTAATTAATAACATGGTTATCATAGATTAGCTGGGCTAACCATTAGCTGTTAGTGGTGTCTGTAATAACTCAATAAACGGTCCGTGAAAAAAAATATTTTTCCAGCGGATATCTTAGTTACAACATGATTGAGCTAGCAAAGCAGTTTTGTGTTGCTATGTGTGGTATTTATTCAGTTTTGGGAAATCACGATGTCTAGAAAGCATCAGCTGACAGGGACAGCTAACAGCAGCAGCAAAGCTAACATCAGGACGTCATCTGTTAAAAGCCTCCCGTTGTCGGATACGACATGAAACTACTCCAGTTAGCTCAATCATGTTGTAACTAAGACATCCGCTGGAAAAAATATTTTTTTAAAGGACCGTGACCGGAGTTATTACAGACACTGCTAACGGCTAACGGCGTCCCTACGCCCCTACGTTGCCCTGGTCAAAATGGTTGCGCAACGATTACGTCACAGAGCCTGGTAACTTTACAGGAACCTTCCTCGTACTCCGCTCTCTCAGTGGAGACACAGCGGTTGAGAGGGCCAAGCGAGAGGACGTTCCTGTAGTTGTTCCTGCCCCCAAATAGTACCAGGAACTTTTTCAGTGGAAACGGGCCTGAAGGCCGGCCACAAATACAGGCCTGGGGAAACACCTGGTGCCTCTTATAAATGTGCATGCTAACTAAAAAACAATGTACATTTCTGTTACTTAAATTCAGTAAATTGGTGGCACAGTTAGGCAGTGGTCAGCACCGTCGCCTCACAGCAAGAGGGTTCTGGGTTCAAATCCACAAGCTTGCCCAGGCCCTTCTGTGTGGAGTTTGCATGTCCTCCCTGTGTCAGCGTGGGTTGTATCTGGGTACTCCAGCTTCCTCCCGCAATCCAAAGACATGCAGATCAACTGGTGACTCTAAATTGCCCGTGAGTGTGAATGGTTGTCTGTCTCTATTAGTGTTGCACGGCATACCGGTAATTTAGTTAATTTATTTTACTCATTTATGCACACAAACGCCTTTCTTGTTCCTATTGGAGCACAGATTGTGCAAGTGGTGTGTATGACAACACCTGTATCAACATTCGCAGCTGGTGCACGTGAAAAAAGGCAAGAGAAAGTCTGAATCACAAAGGGAGACAACACGAGACAACACAAACTTGGTGGAACATCTGAGTTACCAAACCGTGACGTCCGTACCGAGGTACTTACCGAACCATGATTTTTTTGGTACCGTTACACCCCTACTATTTATTGTTCTAAAGGTTTGTATCCCAAAGGACTTTTCCTTAGGAAAAGTACCAAAGAGTATCGAAAAGTATCGAAATTCTTATTGGTATGGGTACCAAAACAAAGATTTTGGTATCGTGACAACACTAGTTTCTATGTGTCAGCCCTGTGATAGTCTGTTGACCTGTCCAGCGACCTGACAGCTGGGAGAGGCTCCAGCACACAAGCGACCTTGTACCAGGATAAGTGGTTACGGAAAATAAATGAATGAATATTTCCGCAAATTCAACAATATAAGAGTGAATTTAAAAATGCAGTCTTTCTCTGATATAAGCCTGCTTCAAATAAAGACCCCCTGTAGTTGAGGTAAATAAAGGCCCTGCCACATTTCTGAGGACTTCAGTTGCAGAGATAGTGATAAATATTATCATGCATCTTGTGAAACCTCTGAATTTATGATGCCAGTTGGTAATAAAACTGACAATTATTTTCACTATTCTTTCATCTATGGATTATTTTCACTTCTGACATAGTCCATTAAACATGAGAAAGTTGTGAAAAAATGGCACAATGTTCTCAAGTCCAAAGTAGTGTTTTTAATTTGTTGATTATTTCCAACCAACACTTTAAAACCAGTAGCTGTTTCATTTATTATGAAATGAAACAGAGAAAAGCAGCAAATCCTCACATTGTAGAAGAAGTCATTTTTTTTTACAGATGACATTTCTCACTGTGAGCTTGTCGTAGTGAGAAATGTACAGCTGTTACTGATAATTTTTACCATGGCTGTGTTCCATGTAAGTGTTGCAGTAAGACATGACAGTCAGCGCCTCTCATTTCTCTATGTTGTGCCTCCTCGTCTCTTCTCGCCTCTGTCCTCCTACCTGTGACACGGTAATTGATCTTAGCACGCCATCTTGGAGGATGTCTGAATTCGTAAAATGCTTTTTAAGGAGAGAGGAGGCTTGCCGGAGGAACTTTGAGTAAAGATGCTCGGATGCTTCCTTTGCAGAAGTCTTTTCAGTAGGTGTGATGTATAAAAGAGGCGTGACACCCAGCTGATGATGCAGCTGTGCCACACGTTCTATCCTCCTGAGACCACAACATTTGTTTGGTATGCATTTTTAATGTCTCTAGCTATTTGGGATCAGTAGGACCCAATAAGTATTAAATACTAAACATTGTAAACGATAATTAAGTCCCAATGTCCTCAAACGTGTACTTCCTTATTAAAAGCATCTTAGCTTGTTACTGTCGCTAAAAGTGGTCAAATTTGTTGCCATATCAAACTACAAACATTAAGAATATGTCTTGAACGTGGTCCACTTTTGAGTCAGGATCAGCTGCAGACTGACTTGGCAGAGATGGCTGACATCTTCTTTTGACACGGATTGGTGTATTGTGCTCCACTACCACTAGATGGCACAGAAAAAGTCCACGAACAAGGACAACAGGTCTAAATTAAGTGGAATGAAGTATAAGGTCAAATAAACCCAAAATGTGACATCCCCATATGAGGACACAGGGTCTATCTTAGGATATCTTATTTTGATAAATGCCTGTTGCCTTGACTCCTCTCTCCTCGTGTCTCCTTCTTGCCTCCTCCGCTACCATCTCATACTGAAGGGACTAAGATGAAGGAGGATGTATAGACTGAGAAATGAGAAGACTGGAGTGTGTCAGTGAGCTAACATGCACAATAGTCAGTTTTATTTATATCGTCCGATATCACAAAGGATAAGGACCCTGAAACTGAAGCAGCCATGATTAATTTTACACCTGTGCTTTTCATATTGTGACACGTCAAAATGTCTTCTGTAAAGAAAAAAAGACTTGTATTGATCATTGGCTCTAAAGTCAAAAGCTACACTGACAATTTTCATACAAAGCTATTTTGATTTCTATCCGTCTGTTTCAAGTTCAAAGGAAGCGTGCCGCAAGCAGTCAGCTGCAGGCAGTCAACTGTCAGGGTTATCGACTGGTTCACTCTCTGTGTCCTATAAGCATCTCATCCATCTGTACGCTCCTTTAATTGCACCGCAACCGGGAACTTGACAAGGATTCCACTGTCTGCTGTTACTGGAAACGCAGATAAATAAACCCCATCGACTGTCTCATTGATTACTTGTCACATCTCTCTGTTGACAGGACATGTGCAAGGGGAACATCAGTTGGAATTGATGGGGATGAGTCTGTATCTTTAGGTGTGTGTGTGTGTGTGTGTGTGTGTGTGTATGTGTGTGTGTATATGTGTGTGTAGGTAAGACCCTCTCATCAAACAGTCCTCAGAGATAAATATGTCCGTGGGCAACACCAGCCCTATCAATACTACTTCCACAAATTGTCTCTGGAGCGCATCGTAATCTGTCTCCCCATGCTGGATACTGAGCTCAGAAGCGGTTGTTAAAATGCACTTTACTTCAGTACAAGCAGGGGCAGCTCGTTAATCAGTCACATGTCACCTTCTGATTTTACCTTTATGCACCTGATCCATGCAGAGTCTGTGAATGATGACACACACTGTCAGTCTGAGCCATTTTTCCTACATACAGTCATGACATAACGATCTATCTATGTGGGGTATTCTTTTATTTATTTTACATAGGCGTTTGGATGCTGCATGACAACTCACATCAGCAACTATAGCTGTCAAACACTACAGGATAACATCCACTAGAGGGCGGTATAGCATAAAGAATTCTCAACAGCAACCTCGTCTGTGCTTCTCACTCAGCCTCCTGCAGTCAGCAGCAGAACAAGCGCTGATACAGACTCATACCGCAGTTTGTGGTGTTGATGCTTCATGTTAAGGAACCTATATGGTTTTTATTATTTTGAAACATGCAGATAAAATTAGTTTAAATAGTTTTTTAGTGTATTTTTGGTCAATTATAATTAATTGCCGTCGTCTTACTCAATCACCCAGGGAAAAAAAAATAATAATTAAATTAGATTCAAAATAAAAATAAATAAAAATTTGTCTGTTTTTATTATGATGTGCGACCAACACATTTCTGCCAAACAAATGCATTGGTATTTTCTGATAGGATAACTATTTCTCCTTTAAAAATAAGTGAAATATAGTACAAGTATCTGTTGTATGTATATAGCTGAGATATAAGACCACACACATTGTGTTCGTTCAGAATAGATATCGGATTACAATCGTAAAATTATATTGAAACATTTTAAACGTTACAATTTTTATGTACAAGCAGGGCCTGGTTTTCTTTACATAGCCTCACTCTTTTTTAAAACATGGTTTAATATGAAATTATATATAAATATGTCTGTGTTCAACCTAGATTTCTTTTTTATTATTTTTAATTTGGTTTTTAAGGACCTCCTCACCTTGAAACTAACCGGGTGTGTAAGACAGGATTTTATCCATTTTTTAAATTTATTTTCTGTCAGAAAAACAACAAAAAAATTCATCTAATGAAAAAAAAATTGCTTGTTTAAAACACCTCCTCTTTTACTCTAATTGTCTGCTTTAAACTGTCTTTGTATTTTACCTGCACAGTGTCAACTCTCCCCACTGAAGAGGGATTAATTTCCTCCGCCACAGTATTATTTTATTGCATTAGCTGCTCATGGGAAGCTTTCAATGCGTCTGATTGGGTCGATAATTCTCCACACAGGGGCAGCACGCACTGGGGCCAAATAAATCGCTGCAGGTTTTTCAGACCGTTCAAGTACACTGTAACAAAAAGCAAGAATAGCATGGGGATAATTGTAATATTATATTCGCCTGAGAGATGTGGGAAATAGGTGAAGGAACTCAGTAGGCCTGTGATATGGAGCCTGAAGCAGGAAGGAAAGTGTGGGCCTACTGTGGTGAAATGTGGCCTCTTTTTTTAATTTGCTATTAATAATTTTATGTCTGTCTGGCTTTGCTTATTTAAACCAGATTGTATTAGCTCATTATTATTATTATTGTTATTATTTACCTTTCAAAACGAGCAGATGTTTTCTGTTTTTAATAATTCAAAGCTATCCCAGAATATCAATATTCTCATTTCCCATCATTATTATTTTGTTTCCACTCAGAGCTCTGCTTGGACGAAGCAGTGATAAATATCCCTGTTGATCACTTGATTGATTACCTTGCTCAAAGGTCACGCGGGCGCTGGTAATTTCCTTGTGCCGGAGGCTGCCTTTTCACTTTTAGTCTGCCTTCGACAGCCCCCCAATACAGACCATGTTATTTTTTTAACCCCTTAACAGCTGAGCACGCAACTACTGTAATACAGTAAAAAAAAATCACCCCAATGTTTCAATGAGGCTTCACCGCTTTTAACAATATTGAATTAGTCTCGTTACCGGTGTTTGTGTGTGTGTGGATTTTACGCAAAGGGAAAGCAGTGGAGGCAGTCTTTCGGTTTTTATACCTGCAACCGCGGGGGTCTCGAACCCAATTAATTTCTAATAATTACAATCCACGGGGCTGTGGGGACCCGCGCGCCGCTCCGCCCTGCCACCGGGTTCAGCGTATCATAATAAAATATGTATCGAGAGAGTGGTCGGGAAGGGAGAGGAGACGAGGGGAGAGAGGAGAGTGAGTTATTGCGGTGAATGAAAACTGTTTCCATTTAGGCTAATTGAGCTCGCCGCCTCAAGCTCTCCCTCTCTCTTTCTCACTGCGTGTGTGAGTGTGTGAGAGTGTGTGTGTGTAGTGCGTACTCGCGGCGCGCCACCGCCACCTTCCCAGGCACGATGTGTAGGCGCAGCCCACTTAATAGCATCATTTATGTCATTACAGTAGAGGTAGAGCGAGGTACAACCACAATAAAGTATCTGTATTCACCTCTCTTAAGTCAGACATTTAAATAAAGGATGGAGATGCGTCTTTTTAGCTTTTGGACTTTTCAAAAAATCCGAATTTGACGAGAAAATGCATTTTATGAATGAGTGGGATGGAATACATTCTGCCCAGTTGCGCATACATCACACACTGTATATATTACTGTGGTCAGTATGGTTTCCCTAATTGCAAACTGTGCAGAGTTTTGAGTGTATCTGTGTTGATGGTACCATATGGCACGCTTTGGTTGCTTGATGTCACGACTTTAATCAGTTTCCACACGGTTTTTGAATCGATAGCTCGAGTTCACAACCCATTTAAGAGTTCATCCACAGGGTCAGCATGATCTCATGCGGATCTAATTAATTGCCAATTACTTTAATTATACGCAGGCTCCATTTGGGGACACATAGGCTACACCTTTATGGTGTGTGGATGCAATTTCACTGTTTTTTCCCAGCGTTTTTTGTAGCATAAAAAATATAGAAATGGCAACAAATCATGATTTTCTGTTTTGGTATCTGGCTGGTGCTCTATGGTGCTGATATATGACTCAGGATCTAAATATGCCTCTATAAAATGTTTATGTGATAACAGCAGACATGCAGTGATTTTATTGACTTTTAGTGCCTGGATGGCATGCATTTATGAGTGTGGCCTTTTTTCTTTAAATCCAGAGCAAAAAAAAAAAAAAAAGAAGTCGATCCAAACATTATTCCACCCACTGAGATGAAGGTTTGGACAAAAAACTCTTTCTTTTCTTTCTTGATAAAGCCCCCTTCTCCTTCCAAGTGAAATCAAGTGAAAACATCTTTTTCTTTTCGAGCCTTCAAGCAATTACCAAGTGATGAAATTTACGCAGCGCAACAGAAACGTCTCAAACAGGAATTAATACCGAGCACTTAACATATTAATAATTGTCAGCACAAAGAGGGGAGAGAGAGGGGGGAGAGAAAACCTGGGCACTCTCATATTAGAGCTGTCAGTCGGGTGCCCAAGCGGGAGAGAGGGGGGAAAGGAGGGAGGGGAGGGGAAGTTTTTCATTCATTTTCCAGTGCTCGGTATAATGGTCAAAAACACAATTAAAATATATAAAACCTTTAATGACTATATCCAGCATTGGTAATTTAAGTGAACATTGATTAATGTGGCTTCATGTAAAGAGAAAAGGTGCAGTAAGGATTGAGAATAAGGATCGTTATAATTAATGTCCCAGGCGCTCTGTGGATCCGGGGTGCTGGGTGCGCTGCAAAAAATATCCATCTCATGAAAGGGTTTCATTTGGTGCGCATTCTTAACTTTTTTTTGCCTTTATAAAGATTTAACATCTCTTTCTTTTATTTGTTTTACTGTAACTTGTTTTTAACTTGCTTAAAGAGTTTTTAAATAAGGCTAATTCTGTTTATTTTCATGCACTGTGTTAGATAAATGGATCTTATTTGCAGATAAGTCCTGACACAAGTCAAAACAGCACAGGTCGCATCTCAATTACAAAGTTTCCTCACGTGTTAGATAAACAACGCGACCGAATCTGCTCCAGCAACCGCTTTGGACATTTTTTGCAGTGTGCCCCGCATTCTCTCCCTCAGTGATCTTTGCAACTCTGACACGAAAGGAGATGTCCGCGATTCACACCATCTCTGCACCAGCTCAGGTTTTAATATCAAAGTGATAAATCGTCCCCAAACTTTTCCTGGCACTTGCTGCCGGCAGATCTCGGGGCTGTGCGCATGTGCGAAGGTGTCCAGACTGACAATGCTGGAGAGATAGCGCGTTTGGATTGAGAAACCCAGAGAAAAAGGAGCCCGAGAAAAAACAAAAAGGAGGAGAAAAAAAAAGAGATCCAAGAAAAAATCCAAACAAACCCACGCCGAGAGACTGGCACCATGAGGTCCAAAGGCAGGGCACGGAAACTGGCCACGAGTAGGTGCAACATCCCTTTCTTTTTTTCTTCCTTTTCAAACATGCCATCTTATATACCTATAGACTGTCGCTGCTATCACTGCGTTTATCAAGAGTTTCTGTGACGGTTTCAGCAGAATCCTCAAGTTCAACCTGTAAAGAGTGACACAACGATGACACTGTCGCGATGGGGAAACAAAAATCCGCGGTGTCACAAGAAGAGCGTAAAGTTTAAAGTTTAGGGAGCGATGGAGGAACTTTCTGCAGGGCGTCCGCTCCAGTTTTGGAATTGCTCGTTGCATGTAGTGGGCGCTGTAGTGTAATGTTGTGTATTGTAGCTTAAAATGTCCCGTGCATCGGCAGCTGTGTTGCAATTGCTGCACAGTGGTGCTGCTGCTGCTGTGGGGCTGCTGGTCACTTCAGTTTGCGGGGAGCAACTTTGGAAAAAAGGCAGGTTGATGCAGAGAAATAAGGAGGACAGGAGGATTTAGACAGGATGGCAAATGTCTCAGGGAAGGGGGTCTTGTTTGTAACTCTGTTTGCGTGTGTGTGTGTGTGTGTGTGTGTGTGTGTGTGTGTTCCGTGCTCTTATTAATGCATAGTGTGTCTTGATTGTTAAATCCAAAAATCCAGTTTTTGATGTTTTAATTCTTTTGATACAGGAATGTTATTTTCCAGGCTTTACCGTCCATGTGATTTGATTACTGCAGCACTGAGGCTGTTAGCAAATTCATTTAGGTTAAAAAATAACTTAAAATATTCAGTGAGTCTGATTAAATTAAGTGTAATCTCGAAACACTCTTGTCATTAAATCGATTTAATTACTCGGACCCAATCAGCAATGAGAATTAATGCAGGGAGATGATTGATATGGCTATTCATGCATTGATTTGCTCCAATAAATTATCAAGAATCACTTTCTGGTTTTTTTCCCCTCTTCCTAAAGCTGTGTTAATCAAGCTGTTATAGATATATATTTTTCATTAGTGTTTTTGCGCAAATGCCTGTGCTGCTTTGCCTTATACATTTGAGTTTTGACTCCAACTCTAACATTGACTTTTAATTGCAGATACTCTCACTGTAAAACGCACACCATTAATCGAGAATTGCAGATTTCTTTGGGAGCAATTGCAAGGAGGTCAAAAGTAGGAAGGCAACAGTGTGCTGGAGCAGGCCTGCGATATTGTGTAGCGTTTGCAGGAAAAGACGTTAAGGTTTTCATGAGTTTCAGTCAGTTAAGTAAGCAGTGTTTACATCCCATTTTGCATGTAGAGCATACCTGTATTTTTGCATACAAGCACGACTAAATAAACTAAATAAAGCTGCACAATATATCTAACACGATTTGGACGGTTGAGCATGGCGACGCTGCTGCATGTGCTCACTAAAAATTAAGTTACTATCTAATTAGTTTAAGACTTATACAGAATTCCCGAAGTGTATTTAAAGTAACTATCAGGATTCTATGGAAGGTTTAGAAAATACTGTGACACAATAAGGATATAGGTGTGTGCTCAGGCGTGCGCGCGCTCACGCACAGTCCTCATCATCATCATCATCATCAACAGGAAAGAAAGCATTTGATTTTCTTTGCAGCGGCCCTCTGGGTCTCTTTGCTGTGCAGTACCAAACTTTGTTTTGAGTAGAGTTTTTATAGCTGCAAAGAAAAGCACACAGTACCAAGCATCAACTGCATCAACGCGTACGTGCAAAAAAATTAAAGATATTTAAATACAGGAGGGATAATTCCTCTTGTATTTAACGATTATTATTTCGGAGATGCAAGACGAAGATTTCTACCTCTCTAGTCAGAATGGGGGGAATGTTCAGGGGTCCCCGGAGGAGCGGGCCCGCTCTGGCCCCCAGCCAGGTCTGCACAGTGTCAACAGTGAATATTTAAATTCCCAGACCCCTCATAAGAGCTCTGCTGGTAAATGCGTTCAGTGTGTGCCTCCCGCCTGTCCGGAGAAGTCGTGTTAAAACGGGCATGTACGGGGGCCCTCCTTTAGCAGAACAGCCGTGTGATGAAAAAAAAAAAGGAGGGGTGGATGGTGGATGTAATAGAGGAGGTGATGGAGAGGTGGTAAACGTAAGAGTGATTGATGGAGGTTGACTGATTAGTCCGCGCGTCCAGATGTAATGCGGTGCGCCACAAAAACTCGCTTTTGCTTCCCAACTAAGTATAGCCAAGGCGCGCAGGCCGCACCCCGCGGTGAATTGTGGGCTATACGGAAAGATGGAGAAGGGTGGAGGGGGGGTGATGATCTAAACTAGCTCGGTGTAGGCCTAATTAAAGGTCCACTTAGCATATTTGTGTCTCAATAAAACCCCCTCTTGATTATTATGTGTTTAGAGGTCTTTGATAATTTGTTAGGAATAATTACGATGACGATTAATCACACATATGTAACCATGTAAAACTTTAATTCCTTTGCTTTTAACGCATTAAAAAAAATATTGACCTGAAGGAAAAGTTCCATGAAAATTATTTGGAAGCTTAACAAGTGGCAATGGAGCATTCAAATCCAGTTTGGGTCCCAAGGCACACACTTGTGCACTTGATAATCATTTTTCACATTCACCACAATATTTGGTCAGTCATCACTCACTGACCCGCCTGTCCCTAAAAAATGTGGCATCTATCACCTTTTTAGATGGAAATATGACACAATGCCTCCCCCTGATTGGCACGCGAGAAGATGTGCGTGCGTGTGTGCGTGCCATGGAGAGAGGCAGAGAGAGAGAGAGAGAAAGGCCTCGCGCGCCTCGGTGTCTCCCCGTCTGTCAGCGCCTCTCTCCTCTCTGCAGCTGAGGAGCGCGTCGTCCTCCTCACATTGTGCAATGGGCCATGCATCTCGCGTTTGTCTGGCGGAGCTCATTAAAACGGTTAATAGATCGGCCCATTTAAAAGGTGAGAGGGAGCGGGCCGGCGCGAGGAAAGTGAAATAGAGACCCCATTAAACAGCCCTTGTTGTCCCGGAGCGGTGCTCTTTGCCTGCGCTCCGCTTGGTGCCAAAGCTCCGTATACAAATGTCCCATATCTCCTTCAGTAATGGACTGGGTCAAGAATCAGTGGGGCCCACGGCGGAGGTTACTCCTCTCTGGCTTAAGTGTTAATTGTTGCTTGAACTTGTTTTCTTATGCAAATAAATTAACATATTTGTCTTTTCCTGTTTTTATTTTTTTTTTTATCAAGATGCACCAGAGTGAATTCATATCAATTATTAACCTACTAATGCATCAGTCTGTGGTGTGAGGCACATTCTAAAACCAAAATAGTGCAGATCAATTAAGTGAAATAATCCCAAAAAAATAGTTGGTTTATAATGAGGGAGGGAACAGATTATTTTACACCTTCATCTTGTTTCTTATTTAAATCTTCCCGTCATTTATTTTAAGGCCTTAATGTACTAGCCACTAATTATTTTGAGTTTAGGTGAAAGTTTGTGTGTGAAATGCCCACTTAAGCTTCAAGTCCCAGGAAATACTTGTGTGAATAGGTGTCAACTCTTCCCGTCAGGTGCTGTAGAAAGGCGAGCATTTCCCACTTCAGAGTCATGGATGTGTAACAATTATGTGATCAGCCTACAGAGGGGTAAAACAGCGAGCAAGTACGTTTATGAACAAGTAGCAGCGTTGCTTGTAATAGCAAAGCTGCTGAATGCTTGTCAAACCAGGTGTAAAGCATATCACATATGCTCACACACACACGCATACACAGCCTTTGTGGGTGTATTAGTTGTGTTTTGAGGTACAAATGTGTGTGTTTGGGGTAGCAGGGGGGCAGGTTGTCTATGACCCAGGCGCTCTCATCTATCAACGCCCCCATCTGTCTGACATGTCGTCCACTTTCCTCCTCTCATACGATGGTAGAAGCACCCCCCCTCAGAAAATGGCTCTTTTTTTGGAAGCTCTCTGATGTTAATGAGTCGTCCAGGACTTGGTCGCAGGGCTGTAAACAGAGAGCTGATGAGGTTAGTGGTTTGTTTATGCACTGTTGTCACCCGCTTGAAGGATGGCCCCTGTCCCGAGCAGCTAGGGAGCTTCCAGGCCTTGTCACGGGTCCCCTCTCAGGCCCTGACACAGCGGCCCTGCCCCAGGGGCTTCTCTCCCGTCTCTGCTCCCTCTTTTTCCAGCTGCATTCCCTGCTGTCCTGCGCCACAGTCCATCATATATGTGGAGAGTTTCCTAATGCATTAAAGCTCACAGACAAGTATTAGATTTTGAATGCTGCCCCGGTAGCAGGTGAAGAAGTGTGCAGTAGTGTTTGTATGTTGATGGTGGTGTGTGTTGTTGTTGGGGAGGTGGGGTGGTACGGTGCAGCGACCCAGACAGGGCAGTGTGGGAACACCAAGGGATGCATGAAGGGAGGGAGGGTGGGAGGGTGTTGTGCAGCAACATGTCAAGCCTGGGAACCGCTGTGTGTTTACCACAGGGAAACCGTACCAACACAGAACAATGAGCGAGCCTTACCCCTTCTAAATAAAAAAAAAAGCATTTCTGCTTTCTTCTCCCCCCTAAAGGTCATGGAGTTAGAGATAGGGAGTCCACACAAAAGCCTCCAGTCTGTCGGCAGTCTGGTCTGGCCCAGTACGGTGCCAAGGCTGAGGTCATTATCAACAGAGCAGTCCCAAGCTAAGCATATTTTTATAGATTGTGCTTGTGTGTGTGTGTTTTGAGGGGAGGCGAGCATGTGTGTATGTGCTTATTTGGACGAGCCGAGTGTGTAAGTGCAAGTTTTAGTGCATATGCACAAAACAAAGGCGCTCGGCGGAGTGCACAGCGAAGTCGTCAAACGTGTGACACGCCGCCATTTTCTCATCACAAATTGGTCCGAGATAAATGGCATTTTGCTGAGTTGAAAAGTTTACTCAGACATCAAACTGATTTGTGTCGTTATGATGTCTGAGGAGTTATAATGTGAGCAGATTGCTGATGGTGCGCCTCGCCCGGACTATTAATGAGGCGGTGTGGAGCTAGCACTCCTTGGCGCGCTTTGAGAAGAGATGTCTGTTAGCTAATTAAAGAAACTCAATCATTTTATACTCCAATCAATTACCTGAAGCAGGTGGTAGGAACAGGGCCCGACACTCTGGCCTCATGTCTCACATCAGCTAACTACCCGAAGTCACTTTACTACATTGTTGAGTGCTTTTATGAGGAGAAAGACTAAACAAGAGGTTTGATGTGACTTTATTCAAGCTGCCAATCTTTGTGTGCTGCACTTTACTCCAGACATGAAGTTATGTTTGTCAGTTTACAGGCTGCGGTGTGATCATTTTACTTTCTTTATACCTCACCCAGTGATCCCAAATAGGAACGAGGGGGTACAGAATATATATTTACCAATTCCATCCCACATTTTATGACCCTTAAACTCACCAAAGTTCTTTTAAATGAATGGTAAATATCTTTGTACTGGCACGTATGCTGAAGTGTTTGCTTATGGACATTGTTTTTAATCACTGTCACTGAGGGTTGACAGAGAGAACAGTGCTTACACTTACACACTGGAGAGAGCACATAGCTATAAACAGGAATTACCCAACAATTGCTTTGTGAATGTGGCGATAACAGTGTGTTCCAGCACTGCTTGGGGATCTCCCTGGGTGGAGCAGGCTGGCCCAAGGGATGGAAGGAGGGAGGGAGGGAGGGAGGGAGGGAGAGGAGGAAAGTCATTTGTGATTAACAGGGGCGAAACAGGGCATCGGGTCATGCCCGTCTGTAGCTGAAAAGGGAGGACAGGACACAGCAGAGTAGTCAGGTGTGTACGTTTATGTGTTTGCGCGCTATGTGTGTGTGATTCCTGTACACCTTTCATCTCTGCCACAACAAGCCCCCCACTCTCCACGCTGAAGCTCATTAAGCGGTGACCTCTCACCCCCGCAGGACGGGAGAGATGAGGGTGGGAGATGTGATCAAAGCTGCGGCCTTCCTGATGAAGTTTGCGCTGCACCACATTCACCTGATTGGATCTGATAGCTGCTGTCTCGCCTGTGTTGCAGTGCTGAAACGGTGATGGTTACAGTGAGAGACACACAGAGGAAGAGTCATGACACGCTGTGAATTCTTTATGAAAGGCGAGGTTATGGTTGATAAACTTGGAGTTTGGTTTTTTTAATGGGTGGTTTAGTTATCACAGCACTCACATTTTTACACAGAGGACACTCAAATAAAAAAGCTAGGTGAGCCAAATCTTTTCACCGTCTTTCCCAGCTCTTATTTTTTCTGGACGAATGACTTAGTTACCTGGACACAGTTTTTGGGATTTGGATCATCTTCCCACTGTTAGTGAGGCATGCACCACCAATGTTCACCCCACTGTTCCACTTCCAATCCCTTGTCTGAGAAAAGGAAACACCTCGTCCCTGTCCTCAGAGATCTGTCTTGATGACTTCCCCTCTGCGTATACATGTGTCTGCATGAGTCGTGCACCTTCTGTGTGCGCACAAGCGTTGTTGGTCAGCCAGGGTCGCACCAGAGGAAAGAATGCGGCCGTGGAAAGGAATGCAGGGTTGATTAGCGCTTCTTACCTGTAAGTGAACTGGACGTGCCGGCGTGTGATGAGACCGAGGAAACAAGGGAACAATAGGACAGTAGAGATTCCTTTCCACGCTGCATTCCAACGATCCTGCAGCCGGGGCCCCCCGCTCGGAGCTTTGATGAACCCTTCTCACGGCTTCCTGGGATTGTCGCTCCTCCACAAACACAAAAACATAAAGCGGTCGGCGAGCGGGGCCAGGGAAGAGAGAGCACGGCCCTCCTCAGGATGTCCTGTTTTGATTAGCGTTAGCATCCTAAATGCACCATAGAAATATTATTCTAACACGGAGAAGAGCTTAGTGGTGACACATCCACTTCTTTCCACTCTGCGACCTCCAGGGTCAGATACACTACAATGAGCCAGGAATCAAAGAGGTGCTCCTCACCCAGTGATCTGACTGAGGAAATCATGTGAGGAAAACAAGGCGATAAAACGATAGGGAGAGGTTTCAGGGTCTGTCAACAGGTGGGAGTTTGTCAGGCCAGTGCTTGTAGAAGAAATACCTGACCATTTATGGAGTTATATCAAGATTTCAAGATTTTAACTGACAAATGATAGGAAATCGTCAGTGGTGGAGGTGGTTTTTGGAAATAATTACCTATGCTGGAATAAGCAGATTAGAAGAGGAGTTTTAAAAGACAAATACAGAAAAGTGGTTAACAGCTTCTACTATTAAAAGGGGACTATGACCATTATTGAAACAGTCCAGAAATGTTTGTAATTCTGAACAACTGCCAAATCCAAAACCTGAAGTTCTGAAACTCAAATTTGTGATGTCATCAAGTATAAAGTCAGGAACTGCTCCATAGACAGTGAATTGGTAAAGATGGTAAAGATTGCATCCCAATGCAGTGCAAATTTTTACTGAATTGAAAAAAAAATTGACTAAAGAAAATGTGAGTTTATATGCTTTTCTATCTACTATTGTTATTGGGAGTTGGGTCGTCAAGATGAGCAGTGGGTGGCACCAGTTCTTCAGTCAGAAGTCTGCAGAGAAAGGGGGCGCTACGAGATGACGTAATTAAAAGAGCGCTAGTCAAACCTCACATGAAGGAAAAGAATGGATGTATGACAACGGAGATCTTATTGGATAATTAGAGAGTACTGAACAACTAATATCACAGCTTTGTGCTCTTGGAGAGTTCTTGTAACAGCCCCTGTGTGCATAAGCGTGTTCAGAGATGGCAAAGAGAGCTTGCGGTGTAATCTTACGTATGCTATGACTGTACATCATTTTTCACTGAATCTCTTTTCCCTTACACTTAGAGATGCACCGATCCAGCTTTTTCAGTTTCGATACCGATCCTGATGCTGTGGCTTTGAGAATCAGCGGATACGCGATACCGATCTGATACCACAGTTGACCTAAAAAGCTATATACCTTTACATGTAGAGCAGAAAAGACTAGAGGCACCAGACATTGATGACTACACAGTTCTTTCCTTAGATAAAATGAAACAAGATGAAACAGATTAATGCAATGATGAATTATTTATTTTTAACAAAAATAAACAGTTGTGCAGCAGCAGTTGAAATAGTGTGAAATACCTCCACACAGCAGATTCTCTCCTCCCCGCCACGACGTATGACGTAGCTTGCGTCGCAATAGATCTAAAGGGAAAGGATCGCCTCAGGTATAGGTTGCATTTTCCGATACCCGATCCATCTATTTTGATGATATCGGGGCTGATATTCGATCCAGATATTTGATCGGTGCATCTCTACTTACACTTAGTCACAATAACCTTTTATATATACGCCAACTTTTCCACCTTCCCCAAGCACAAAAACTTTGCGATACCTCCAGATTTTTGTAATTGTCGCTGTTACCACCCACGTTTTATTTTATGCCCAAACTGAAAATGTGCATAAAAACAGGTGGATTGAAACACGCCTACTGAGAGCACCCAGCGAAATGCATATATATGAGTATGAGTATATGAGTATATGTAAACATTTTCTGTTTCAGAACTGAAAACACGACAAACGAGCTCATTTGGGTTTTAAAAAAAAGGAAAACAAATATTCTGGGGATCCACAAAATAAGGCTCCCATTCATTGTCTATGGAGCAGCTCCAGACTTTATAACCTGTGACATCACAAGGCTGAGATTTACTTCTCTGGTTTCTGGCTTTGATGTTAACAAATATTGATTGATCCTCGGCCATGGAAACAACATACTGGAATCCTTAATTTAGGGCGTGTTCCCCTTTAACTTGAGATGTTATTCAAGGATTCGAGAACTAAACTTTAAAACACTTTAGCAACTAAATTAATTTTTATTCTGATAAAACCGAGCTGATCTCCGTTGGCTGTAATTCGTAATTAACTGATGATATTTCCCTTTATGTATGTACCTTAGTTCTGTGTTTGAGCACGAGCTCTCACACACAGTGTCCTCTTTCAGCAGCCCACACTACATCTTTTCTGTCTCCTGTGGAATCAGAGAGCAGTGAAGCATTGCAGCATGGTTTGTTGTTTTGCTGGTGCTTGAGGGCTTTAGTTTGACAGGAGGGCACCACTTTGTTCACCTCAGTGTCCAGAAGGGACCCCTAGGGGCCTCGGTGCCTGGACGTCTCTGTCAGGGCTGTGGCAGGACTGGAGCAACGGGGGGCCCCGCTACTCACTGGGTCAGCGGACAAGCTAATCGATTTTATCTCCGTTTCAAACACCACGCCAAACCTCTGCTGGCCTGATATTCACATGTTCACTGTTCAGAGGATTACACTCCATCATCCTCTGTGTCTATTTTTTTACTCCTTCACTTTCTTTCTCTTCCACCACATTTCTTGTATTTCTCATTTGTCTTTACTGTTTTGTCTATGTCTTTTTCACTCTTTATCTCCTTCCCCTCCTTGCTCTCTCTCTCGTCCTCCCCCCTTTCGAAGGGAGCATTTTAAATTTAGCCTCCGTGCCCGTCCCGGTGTTGGCGCTCCCCTTGAGGGAGGCTGGTGGGCAGGCGGAGGAGCCCTTGTTTTCTCGGCCATTCCTCTGGATGAAGCGTTGGAACAAGGGAATGAAAGCTTTGGGAAAGGTCTGGAAACTACCCATTCATCAGTGTAAGGAGATACCGCGCTGACAGTTAGCAGACGGCCGGCCAAGTACAACACGGGACAGCCGCGTGGGCCTGCAGTGCTCGGCTCAACAGACAGACAGAGCGAGACCAGACCAAACACCCCACTCATCTCTGTTCGAGGAAATCACATATGTTAGCATTTTAGGCATTTATTCTGATTCTCCTGTGCCGAGTGACTCAAGTGCGAACAGTAGAATAAGTGAATGATTACTGGTGCAATCATAACTAATATAGTTATAAAGAAGAGCAGGGGGCAACAAAGTATAGCGCTGCAGACAAATAATGATTACATGCTGTCATTTAAGTAATGGAGCAAGCTGTGGTTAGTTCACTTATTTCTGATTTGGCAGAATTGGCAACTTTGTCTACTTTTCAAGGTCCTAAAAGTGAGTCGTGTTTACTGTTTTGATACATTTATCTGCTTTTATTTTAGTCTTTTGTGTAAGATTCTGCGTTTTCACTTTACATTTTTATCATATTGTATAATCGTATAATCGTATTGATTAGAGATGCACTGATCCAGCTTTTTCAGTTTCGATACCGATGCTGTGGCTTTGAGAATCATCTGATACCATGGTTGACCTAAAAAGCTGTATACCTTTACATGTAGAACAGAAAAGACTAGAGGCATCAGACATTGATGACTACACAGTTCTTTCCTAAGATAAAATGAAACAAGATGAAACAGATTAATGCAATGATGAACTATTTATTTTAAACAAAAATAAACAGTTGTGCAACAGCAGTTGAAACAGTGTGAAATACCTCCACACAGCAGATTCTCGCCTTCGCTCCATGACGTGTGACGTAGCTCGTATCGCAATAGATTTAAAGGGAAAGGATCGCCTCAGGTATAGGTTGCATTTTCCGATACCTGATCCATCTATTTTGATGATATTGGGGCCGATATTCGATCCAGATATTGGATCCATGCATCCCTAGTATTGGTTGACTTTTTGTGTCCTTCCATAGCCCCTCTGACACACCCTCTCACCATATCTTCCCATCAGCCACTGCAGCAGGGCAGAAAGCATGCATACCCTCAGGGGCAGTAATACATGTATGAAAGCAAAGATTTATATGCACCCATAAACACACGCACCTACACATGAATATTTATCCATCTTTACCAGAAATTTGGACACAGTTCTCACATACATACATAGACGGACACGTACCTGCATAGGCTGAGCCAGGATGGGACAGCGCATCGGCAGGGTAGCACTGGGTGGGACATTGCAGGTGTGAGTCTGTGTCTCTCTGCCCAGCCATTAATCGCTGCCATCTGACAGTTCAATCTACGAGGGGCCGAGTGGAGCAGCCGGCTGGTTACCAGGGCAGGTCATTACTGAGCATGGAGGCAGCCAATCGCATCAGCGATCAATGACAAAGGCAGTAGAGGGGGGGGGGGGGAGTGCAAAAAGTGAGGGAGAAGTATAGGGTTGAGAAAGATAGAGGGTGAGGGAGGCGATGGAGATGTAGGGATGAAGGGAGGGGAGAGGAGAGGTATGGCAGGATAAAGGTAGTTATGCCGCTGAAGGTCAGTTCTTGGTGGTGGAGTGGATGACAAACAGGCTGTCAACTGCCAAGAAATGGAGATATCCATCCGATGCTGCACAACTAAAAATATGGCCCCTCGCACGTGCACACACATAAATGCGCGCAGACACAGTCATCGCCATTGCAGCTTGATTGAGAATGCAGCAGGGGAATTTAGTGTGAGCCATTGTTTTATGAATTCCATATACAAGGTGTTGGCAGTCTGCGCCGCCCTTTTAGTGGTCAGTTCGGGCTGCGCTGTAGTAAAAGTAATGACTGGCTGTGAATAAAAAAAATCAGTTCATGAAAACGCCACAACTCCCTCGTGGCCCCGCCTCCGCTGCCCACCGCGTTACCACGGGAACAGCTGCCATGGCGAAGTCCGTCCAGCGGTGTTTACCCAGCCCCGAGAAGTCAAACACAGTTTCCCTGTAACAGAAGGAATTCCATAGGCTTTACGACATTTATCATATTTCATAACCCAGGGAATGTCATTTTCACCTTCTCACCCATGTTTTCCCCCAATTTTTTTTTTTTTTAAACGTTGATGAGGGGATTAATTGATGTTGAGGGTGACAGTATTTGGCCAGGGCTCTGATAAAACAACAGTGAGATCTCTCTTTTCTCCCCAGAGGCCTAGAATAGCAGAACTGGTCGTTTATCCTGCACTATCTCTCAGCAGATCCACTGGCCCTCTCTCCCAGACACACACACACACACACACACACACACACACACAGAGGCCATCCCAGCGTGGACACCAGTGAGTGATGATGAGTCATTATAGAGAGTGTGCCCTTCGACCTCCTCCAGTCTTTATGGATCACTCTCTGGCAGAATCATATTCCCTAATGCCAAGTTCCTGTCCATCTGCCTGCCTGTCTGTCAGACAGTCAGGCCCCTTAGTCTCTCCGTTTCTCCCTTCTCCCATACTCTCTCGCTCTCTGTCTCTCTTTCTTTCCCCTGAGTTTCACACACCAGTTCATCCCAGACATCTCTGTCTCTGTTTATTTTAATAACAAACAGGAAAAATATCTCCCTTTCCCATTACCAAATGTTTGAATCTGATAGTTTTCATATATTCCGTAGTGAGGAAAAATGGACACAAGTGTTGATTTGTTCAGATCATTTTTAGACGAACTTGAGAAAGGCTTCAAAAGTTGTCTGTTATCCAAGGGTGGGGTAGTTTAGAAGATTAATTATATCTGTTCATCCTAACCTACCATGTACTTCAGTGTTGAGATTGGCATGCAGCATCACTGTAGCTCAATTCACAGTAACCCAATACATCATTCTGCATGTAAGTGTTTTCCCTCTGTCTATTTCCTCACTTGCATACGATCGCGGTAATTCCTCAGTGCGCAGAGGAGCAGAGCAGTGAGGGAAAGCAGAGGAAAGGAGTCCATTTGGATTTCTCCACATCCTCTTCTCTTTTTCTCTTACTTTGTTAATCCAATACTGCCAGTCTGCCAGGGGTATTCTGTGTGTACATCAGGCTGCTAATATGTTTTTTTGTGAGCGCTAGCATTTGATCCTTCTCTCAACAAATGCAATTTGTTTTGGCCTGATTTGATCAGTTGCAGCAGCATAGCTCCACGCAGGCAGGAGCAGGTAAACCGTCCACACGATAGAAGTTGAAATGTTTTTGCGTCTGCGAGAGGGGAAACTCTATTACAGGTGTCCTGGACCACGGGGCCCTGCTGGCTCTGATGAAATGCTCTTTGGGTGTTAATGCAATTGTGATTTCGCCTGGCCTGAAGACTAGCCACCTCTGGGGTTTTAAAACTGCCTTGGAAAGGCAGAAAAACAAAGTCTGGATCCAAAGCGTACAATTACAATGGTGGAAACTTTGAAGGGCATTTCCTGACGTAACATAGTAATCTCCCTTGGGACACCAGAGAATGATGCCGTATAATTTTGGTGATGTTTTTGTGGAATAAGCATTGTTGTATGTGTGCGCAGTGCATGCGTCTTGTAAAGTGGAACTGCTGCACAGTGAATGACACAAACATTGTATACCTTTGATATGAAACATACTGTATAACACTTAAGCAAGCGGGCGTAGGCACTGGCAGCTGATGAAAGCAGGAAAACACGACTTTCTAACTGAGATAAAACATTCTCTGTCAGGAGAGGGATCCATAGAGCCGGCATGACTCTGTTTGTTTGTGACTTTTCACTCAGTCTAGCTAGTGGAAAAACACCAATATCGCTTTCTTTGTTGATAAGAGCGCCATTACAATTTGTGGTCTGAATCTTTTACGTTCAAACTGTTTATTTTGTGATTGTTGAAACTCACATTCAAAGCCAACGTCACCACAAATGTTGCCAGACTTATACCCGACTTAATAGACGACTGGTCCTACAAAACAACTGACCCATTTCGGCCCCTTAAGGGTTCAGAGACATAAGGGTGCATGCTGGCTCTCACTTCATCCCAGCCCAGAGCCCCACAGATCAAATACAGGTATGATTTATGTCTGCTGTCTCAGCCTTCACACTGCATGTTCTCCTGCATCGGAGCTGTTGGTCAGACCCAACTGCAGTAGTAATTTGTCTCCTCACGTGTGTAGGAGGTGAGGGGCGAAGGTCAACGAAATGAAAATGACCAGACCTGACTTAATTGTTGTATCTATTTGTGGTTCGAGACAGGATGTCTGTCCGAGTGTCTATCTGTCTATTTGTCCATCTGTCTCGCTGCTGTATCGGCGCCGTGTTTTGTGTCAGTTGGTCGAGACCTCCTGGCTGCAGTCAGCCATTATGGGCACTGATCTGATCCAGCCGGAGTACGGGGTTCACTGAAGAGATCTGTCTAGGCCAGATAGTATCATTATCACAACACACAGCCTGATGGAAAAGTTTTCTTTGGTTTCTCTGGTTGTTATTAATGGTGTTCCTGATTTATTAAGCTCACAAAGCTCCGTACAAAAAACTAGAACATTGGTTAGTCTGGAATTATTATCATTTCTTGGTGTACAACAAAGGCACTGATGTTTCAGATATGACACTCAGACACCTTTTTGCCTCCAACTCCCTCGCCAGCTGGGCACATGTGACAAGGTTAAGCCAGCAAATTGTGTCGAGAAATGCTTCCTGTGTGTGATTACATTTATCATGTATAATTAGAAAGTTCTGCTCCGGCTACACATGATGACCTTTGACCCTGAGTGTGACAGTGGTAGGCTGGTGTTGCCAGACGCCCATATATGCTGTCCAGGTCGTGCTGCTCCACAAAGTCTGGTTTCCGCTGCATGATCGAGTGCCTTAGATCAACTTTCTTTCTAAGCCTTTTGATTTGAGAAACTTCTCTGTGATCCCTTTTTGTTTTCACTACAACGATTTATCATTTAGACCATAATTTTAGATAAATGAGCATTTTATACAGATGTAAATTGGTTGCCTAATTTGTATTACTTTACGCAGTTATGGAAAGGCTGTGATTCTCTCAATAAATCCCACTCAGTCCTCACCTGACTGGTGGACTGCTTGTTGTTAAATGATGTCATACCAAGTAGACAGAATATCATTATTTAGTACATAGTTAAACAGAGTTGTTGCTTTAGATGTTAAAAGAGCAAGCTGCAATGTTCCTTTCTAGAGCTGCAACTATGATTATTTTGTTGATTAATTTGTCGATTATTCTCTCAGTTAATCAACTAGTTGTTTGGTTTATAAAATGTCAGAAAGTGGTTAAAAAAATGTCTATTAGAATATTAATTAATATTAACAAGAGTTAGCTATAAGTTAATTTTCATCTGTAGTCCCTGGACAGGAAACAGAGAATAATTTCTCTGCAAAAAAAGACATATTCGTGACATGACAGCTGCAGATAAACAACAGCAAGACAACGCAACATCAAATCATCGCAACAATAACAACAGCAACAACTACAACACAAAGATGTAACAAGAATTCATAGTGTTAGATCAAATATTTGAGTTCATGTGTGATGGGTACATGATTGGGTTGATTTTTAGCCATGATTTCATCTTAAATTTAAAACCAACGAAACCAAGTCTTATCTCAGTTGGTACCTAGTTCCAATAGTTTGTTGCTCAACAGAGAAGATGACTGCACTTCTGTTGGTCGTCCAAGATGTCCTCCCATTGGAGATGGCAAGAGATGGCTGACAAGATGACGTCCTCAAATGTCTTTTCTTGTCCACAACACAAAGATACTCAGTTTACTGTCATAGAGGAGTTGAGAAAGCTGAAAATATTTATATTTAAGAAGCTTAAATGAGAGAATTTTGCTTTTTTTTTTTTTCTTAAAAAATGATTAAAACCAATTAATTGTTCATTGTTGCAGCTCTACTCCTTTGACTCTGGATTTGAACATGAGTCTAAAAAAGATTTCTTATTTTCCATTTCATTATGAATGGCAACCATGTTCAATGATGTTCATGCATGTGTATAATAGGTAACTCTAAGTATACAGTAAACCTTTAGAGAGTCAATAATGAACCCATCATAGCCTGCGTTCACCCCTGCATACAGAGGAAGTGTCAGTGGTGTGGAACTCTGCTCCTCAGTGCAACTTTTTCTTGATTTGTTTGTTGTTGTGTGTGTGTGTGTGTGTGTGTGTGTGTGTGTGTGTGTGTGAAACATCGCAAACTTCCTATCTGTGGCCCCTTTGTTGACCGGACTATAGTTTTCTAATCATTTAAACCCCTTCTCTAAATCTCAGTCTTTCTTTCCTCCTTTGTTTTCTTTCCTTTATCCCCTGTCCATTGCTATGTCATTTGTTCTTCCTTTTCCTTTGCGCTTGTACCCTTTTTGTGTTATAATTCCCACCTATTATTTCTGTCCCGAGCCCTCATTAGTCATGTCGCTGTCAGCCGCCAGCTGCAGACACACACATATACACACAATCGCATGTATTCTTGCACATGCACAGGTATGGAAGTCATCAAGGGGAGGTCAAAGGTCTGCCTCATTACCCAGCTCCAGTGAAAACTTTTGGTGTGTTTTATGCACTGGTATCAGAAAGAAGGGGGGAGGGAAATAAGGAGAGGAAGGGGAGAGACAAGGGGTGTAGAATAAGGAGAAGAAGGGGAGAGACAAGGGGTGTAGAATAAGGAGAAGAAGGGGAGAGACAAGGGGTGTAGAATAAAGCAAGATACTGAACAAGATTGATTAAAGGAGGAAATAAGAGAGGAGAGAAAGAGTCATAGAGGGTGAGAAAAATAGGAGGGCAAGACAGAAAGATCTTCATCTCTATATCTGTGCTCACTCTGCTCCACTCCATACCCGTAAACCAGATCAATAAAGCCCAGTCAGAGGATGGGAAATTGTGGTTAGGTGGAGGTTTTGAGTGGTTGAACTGGGCTGCAGGGCGGCATACATGACTGGTGTTTCCTGATGTTAAACACAACATCTTTAAATAAAGTCATTAGGAGCAGTCCAACAGAAGCCCATTCATTCATTCATCCTCTTTTCCTTACTCACACACACTCACACACTCTCTTTTTCTCTCGCCGAAACACACACACATCTACAGTGTTGAGACCGCATGCCTGTGTGGGACATGATACGCTGACATGTGACAGAAAGCAAAGCAGGAGTGTGTGTGTGCATGTGCATGTTCAAGTTCAGCGTTGGAGGTCAGAGAAGTGTGTGCATGTGTGTGGGTGTGTGTGTGTGTCAGGGCGTCAGCTGGGAGCAGTCAGGGGGACACTGGTGATGCAGACTGACATGGGACATAAACACTCAGTAGTATAGTGAAGGGGCCCATTGTCTCAGTCGCCGCCATGTCAGTCTCTGTGTAATGGAACGATCTGTCTCTGTATGTTTGTCTAATTGCCCAATCTGTCTTTGTGTCCGTCTGTCTTCTGATATGTGTATCTCGACGCTTGACTGTGTCTTTCTTTCCCTTCTTTTCTATCTATATTTGCGCTTACATTTTAGGCATGAAGCAGGTCATCTTATCCCAAAGTCTGCTGAATGATCTGCCAAATCCTGGATGTCTGTGTCTGTTTCTTGTGCTGTGTATTTGTTAAGCCATGTCATTTTAAGTATTTAGGATGCACAGTCGTACACCAGGAGTCTCAGCACACCTCACATTAAAAGAGATTTAAGAAAGAAAGACACAAAAATGATAAAACAGTAGAAAAAGACAAAAAAGGTCCACCTTTGCACGTCTTAATAAGGACAAAACTTTGCATTCTGGATTACGAGAAGTGCCACAGTTAGTGGCAGGTGGAATTGTTAGCAAGTCCAGCGGCACAGAACATGCAAGGGAGTTATTAGTTGTGGGATTTCAGAGCTGCGGCTGAGCCCAGAAAGGAGGTAAAGGTGTGCGGAGGATATGAGATCTTTGGGGTCGAGGTGCCGGGACTGTGATGAGGTGTGTGAGATTAATGGGAGCGAAGTTGTAAGGGAGGGGAGGCAAGTCGGGGTGAGGTGCCGAGGACATGGCGGATGGGTGTGGAGGATTTGTGTCCGTGTAGGTTTGAGTCTACAGACAATTGCATTTCAGATTTTTAGTGATGTTTTCACCTCAAATCGGGCTCGAGATGCTTAACCCGACGT
Organism: Epinephelus fuscoguttatus; assembly: GCF_011397635.1. Taxonomy (NCBI): domain Eukaryota; kingdom Metazoa; phylum Chordata; class Actinopteri; order Perciformes; family Serranidae; genus Epinephelus; species Epinephelus fuscoguttatus. Next base: position 15,071,316 of record NC_064756.1, read on the forward strand.
CCTGTAACATTAATTCGACTGTGAAAAATGTCCGGGTGTCAAATCCAAACTGGGCTCTTTTATGTATTCCACAGTAAGATATCATTTAACAGCAGAAACGTGTGTATAAAAGAGGAAGAAGACAGAGAGACAAAACCTATTAGGATGTCAGAATTGAGGGGTTTACAGGCAAATATGGAGGTGGTTAGAGGAGGTTAAAGTTCATCCACATCTCTTGGCTGTTTTATGTGCTCACTGCCACTCTCCTTTTCAGCGCACAGCAGCTCGCACCATCTTTCTTTTGTCAGCTAAATACTCATATTACCTAGACAAAGTCAAAGGGATTTTTTTTTTTTTATTAACTTTTATTGTTATTTCTTTCTTTAAGATTTAACACATATTCAACAAGGGAAAATCAGATAGGAAAGGCACAAGAAAAGAACATCGAATCTCATACATCCATTGTGTACAAGCCTTTCAAACTTGGGGCTACTGTTTTAAAAGTGCACAGACAGCGTCCCAGTGGTCTTCCAGACCCTCATTGAAGTCTTTTAACAGGCAGGCCGCTTGTTCTATGTTCAGTAAGTCCAGGTATTCCTTCAGCCAACAGTCCCTTGTGAGGCAGGTTACTCTACGCTTCTTCTAGTTTTGAAGAATTAGTCTCTTAGTAGATAAGCAACACAGTGTCCGTGGCGCTCGATGGTTACTCCAACATTATTGTCCAACTTCTGCCCCAGCAAGCATACTATTATTTAGATTATTTCACTCATCTGGTAGAGCATGTGCCCCATGTGGGCTGAATCCATGCAGTGACACAGGTTCAACTCCAACCTGTGGCCCTTTGCTGCCCCTTTCCTGTTACTTGAGCTGTCCTAAAATAAAGGCAAAAAAGCCCCAAAATAATCTTAAAAATACATATATTTAGCTGGACTTTGATAAATACACATTTAAAGCACACCAGGCACTCATGACTTCCATTTTTAGACAAATAGCTTTAAAAGTGACCACAAGACTTACAAAATTTATATAGCAGTTTGTTTTACGTACATTAAAAACACTTCCCAGTGCTATTTTAGCACTTTTTTTTTTCACTTTTCATTTTTCTCCCTCCTTTTTATTTTCTTTCTCCACGCAGTTACCAGCTAGAGTTACTGGCACTGCCATGTTTAGAAACAGAGAGGCATACAGAGGTCTAAACTGTAGTAATAATCCAATTAGAGTAATAAGTAGCCCAGTGATTGACACTTCAGTCAAACACTGAAGGGGTTTTACGGGGCATGTTTCTTGAAGGACGTGTTTCCGTATGTTGGCTTCCTGTTCTCACACACGCACAAACACACACACACACACACACACACACACACACACACACACACACACACACACACACACACACACACACAGATGTCTGAATGGCTCCAGCCTAGCTCCTCTCTCGCTCAGTCGTACGCAGTGTCTGTTTATTGTAGATGAGGTGTGGATGTTTAAACTCGCTACGGAGCAAAACAAACCAGCCTGAAGTGTGAGGTGATTCTAAAATAATCCACCACAGGTCTTTGGCAAATTGACACCATGTAGTCCCTGCTTGTGTTATTTGTTCATGTTGGCCCTTGAAAATGCAAAGTTATTCACTTCCTTTTTGTATAGATCTTCTTTTCCATTAGATAAAAGGTTAAGAAAATCAAGCAATAAACTATATCTCTTAATTCTCTTGTTATGTATAGAAATATGTACACAGATTTTCACATGATATGTTCGGATCTGTCTGGTGAGGCCTTGACAGTTGACATTCATCACACTTATCTAATTAAATGAGTCATGTAATTATCCCAGCATTCACATATGATAAACAATCAGAATCATTTCCTCGCAATCTCCGTAAAGGTTGACATTGATTATATGATGTCGTGTGTCATCAAAGCACATTCAGGTCCAGCAGGTCGCAGAGGTTACATTGTATTGCAAAATCAAAACAAATTTTGTTTGGATACCTTTTTACACTGTCTAGCATCTTTTTTCCCCGCAGTCAACCGTGCATTAGCGTTTGTATAAATACATCATAGAAACACGCACAATGGCAGAGGAGGGATGGATGTCAGTGGTCAGAGCAGATAAGAATGACAAAGCTCTACACTAAGCCACGTCACCACCAGGCCTCTCACCTGCCTGTCTGTCACACAGACGCACTCAACCATCACCGAGTGATTGTTTGCGCCCATGCATCTGTGTGTGTGTGTGTGTGTGTGATTGATGCGCTTTGCCTCTAGTCGACTTTTCTCCCGCCCCCCTTCCCACCCAGCTCCCTCTTGTCCCACCTCAGTCTGGACTGTCAAGGAAACATGAGGCCTTGGGAGATAGCGGCGTGCTCTCCCGGCCGGCCCTCGGCCCGCTCTGTCTCTTTTTCTCTTCCTTGTGCCAGTCACCTACTGCTGTGGGAAAAGCAGAGGAGATGAGGCCTTAAAAAACAGATCATTGTCCGCCTCCTAGATTAAAGCCAGAGAATGTGAGCATTGTCCACTGAATGGCTAAACCTTCCTGCTGTCACTCAAACGCTGCTCTGAGCGCTACTTCATGTCTAAGAGGCTTATCTGCACTGAAAGGCCCCTAGCTGCTCTGGGGAGAGAGGACGTAATGAAGCGTGTTTTTTTTTTTTCCTCTGTAGGGAGAAACCTGCTGCTGGGGGGCTGGTGGTGGTGGGTGGTGGTTAGGGGATTCAGGGGGTGGACGTGGCCAGTGGGACAGCTGCAGCACCAGTTCCCCCCCCATCCCATCCCACCCCACCCCTCGCTCCAACCGCTCCCACTCCTTCTAACTGCCTCTCTCGAAAGAACTGAGGAATTGTCATTTATCTAGTCTCACATGAGAGGGAGCGCCGAATACCCGGCATACGGGCCTGAACCCATTGCGAGCGTGATAGGGGGGACATGGGGACATTATGTGAGGACGTGCCCAGGGACCTGCCTGTTGTCCGCGCTCAGCCGTCTGTGGGGATGATCAGCAGGCCACTGATGTGGTCCTCTCTTTGTGCTCCGCTGTTTGAAAAGGGGAAAGTTTAAGTGCTGCTCGCATTCAGGGCTGAGGGCCAGCCAGGCTGGGAGGGTTAGCTAAGCCCTGAGGCCTCCGTGTGTGTGTGTATGTGTGTGTGCTTACATTATCATAGCCTTTATAAGGAAAATTGCAGGTTCCTTGGTCAGCATCATGAGTATAATGTGTACGATTTCTTATCATCGCATTATGTGATATGGGTACAGTTGCTGTATTTGTAGTTCGAGATTAAAGTGTGCCAAAGACGTAGGCCACTATAACACAACTTTGTTTTATTTTCAACAAAAGAAATAAATTTTAGCATGAGGTGAAGTCATGCATCATTAGAAAGTGTCTTACATCCGCTGTCTACCTTACCGTCCTTTTTCTTCCTTCCAAGTGTTACCACTATCCTCCACTTGTTGAGTTATGGAACATCTGCCATGATCTCTGCCACTGCTGTGGCATGGCACGTGTGGGTTTCCCCCAGTGGATCCACATATTAGTTTCTGGATGATTTACAGAAGCCACCAGACCCCGAGCCCTGCTGTCCTGTTCTGTTTGCCCTCCGCGGCTCTGCTCGTATGTCTCTGTGTCACGACGGAGACACCTGCATCCTCAGCAGCCCCCTCTAAACCCATACGCTCTGTCCGCTTCCTGTCTGCTGTGGCGCAGCTTCATTGACACAGGCCCTGTGAAATAGAGGAACACAGCTGGGCTCCTGGCATATCAGTAACGGAGAAGTGTGAATGAATGAAGTTGCAAATTGTGTTCGGTATCTGTCATCTACTTGCGACACTGGGTTCTGACTCATCCACTTTCTTTTTTGGGCCTACACAGGCTTTTTCCTTTAATTCTGTGTGTGTTGCTGAAGGAATGTTTAAAACATGCCAGAGTGATTCACTTCATGAGCACAGGCATGGTGTTTGCTCTCTCCTCTCCCCGTCAGACCACGAGCCTCTTAATGCGATCTCTGACCTGGGCATCTTGTGGGGTTAGCGGTGCCTGCGCCTATTCTGTGCTGTGTCGCGAGGTCGAGTGGGCTGGAGAGCCTCGGAGTAGACCAGAGGGCTTCTCGGCTGGAAGGGGGGTGGGAGGGGGGTGTTAAGTGGTGTGGCCCAGCTGTGATGGGTGGCCCAGTGGTCCATTTAGAGCTCCAACCCCACGCTGAGAGATGGTACATCCCAACAAGCTGAAGGGACCCAACGCTGGTACCCGCGTGCTCTTGGCTCTGTCAAAATGTCAAAATATGAATGTCAAATTGTAGGAACATCACTCCTGCAGCATGTTAAAATGGAAGCACCAGGCGTCCTGTGGTGCGCTATCATTTGTTTGTGGCTTCAAGAGCTTCGTAGAGCCATCTACAGCGGAGGACAAGCAAGGGTTTACATTTAAACAGTACCTTTATTTTGACTATAGTGTTGACTATGTTGCTGATATTCCCTCGTGTTTCCGTGCAATCTGTTGTGTAACAAAGTAACAGTATTTAAATAATGTCCTTTATCTCACAAAATGTTTTTGTCCATCTCAAGAGGATGAAAATCGGATTCCTGAGAATTTGAATGTTAAATAGAAAATGATTCATGGGAATGATCGCTACATATCAATGATTCACACAATACAATGTGTCCATGCACCCAAGAGTGATAGGTGCCACATTGTGCAGGAGACGGAGAGTGGATTTGAAGGTTCTTTTTCAGTAAACATTTAAAAGAGTGGAGAAGTGAACAAAAGCGTTAAGAAGGAGCTGTTTTGTTGCCCCTTTTTTAACCTAAATAGGCGGTCTGTCCGACCGAGGCCTTGGCTTCAAAGTATTATCCCACACATGCAATTACCATTTCTATCAACTGGGGAGAAAGATTATGCTTTTTGGGTGTTCTTCTGCGTTTCTTCCAGTGGATTCACTTGGTGAATGTGACACGTTTTGTGTCTCCCACCCCCTATTGAATTTAAAAGTTCTCTATTCTCTGAGTGAGCTGAGGAGAGTCCTACACGCGGGCTGAATAGACACTAAATCTTTCAAGGTTAGGACTTAACCTTCTCCCACTCTAATTCATCTTCAAACTTTAGTCTGAAACCAATCAATATCAGATGATTGGTAAACAATGTGCAGTGTCTGATAGGCAGGTACCAAGGGCCCTCAATGGGATTGCAAATGCTTTGTGCGTCCCGAGTCGCTTTTGCTCTAAAGCACTGTCACAAAAAGTGAAATTACCATTCGCTTGGAATGATGCCATTCATCTTTGTCACAGCGCCAAGCTCAGCACGCAAGCCGCTCCCCTCAAATTAATTCCTTGTTTTGCATCAGCTGAATTTGCCCAAATCCAGGAGGATGGCTCCGGCTGCACCTTGCCTGCATTCTTTAATGTGGCAATTCCATCTGATTTCACTATGCACAGGGCCCGGTGGCTTTATTTACCACCTAATTCACAAAGAAAAGGAAATAGATATGAAAATAAGTTGGGAAAATAAGATAAATCTGGTTGTGAAAATTTCAGAGGCCCTGCATGCTCCAACCAGGAGAGTTAGAGCAGCATAATACACATAGCTGGCTCCTGAGAGCCGATGCTATTGTCAATTTGTCATTTCATGTTGCAGGAGCTCCTGTACAAAGGTAATGTCTTCCCAGAGGCTCTTACCCATGTAATATAAAGGGAAGGCATTGCAGAATGAATGTCTGAGGGATTCATTTGTTATCCTGCATGAGATATTCTGCGGCATGTCAGGACAGTTAAAGTGTAATTTAGAGATTGTAAACAAAACACAGTCATTTATTTTCCTTTTTTAGCAACTTTTTGATGAGCAGACTCCACATAACAAGTGCATCGCTGCAAATCAGTCAACGCTCTGTCGAAGAACAAAGACTAATTTTCCCCCCTGAACACATTTGAAATACTCTTGATGAGAAAAGTCTCGTAAATTCGTGGAAATCTCCCCTCTCTTGGATGTGAGAGGGAGAGGACTAGTTGAAACATTTCCACTAGAGGGCTGTGACTTGTTCCTTCCTTCCCTCTCTCCTGTGCTCCACTGAAGTCTCAACTGCTGCTGGGTAACCCAGCCCTGCCATCATGAGCCAGCCGGTATTTTAGCGGTCACATCTTTGTTGTTTCCTCTCTCGGGCTCATGTCGATGTTATCCCAGTGTTGTTTCATGGTGCGGAGCCCACATTGACAGCAGTGATGAGATTTTAAAGAGCGGGTTGTCCTCTCCTTTCACTGTCCTCTCCCCGTTGGACTTAAATGCTAAAAATGGTACCGAGGCTAATTTATGGTTGTGGTGACTGTGACCACTGATTTGTGATCCCCTGTGTTTGTGTTTATGGAACATGGCTTGTTTTCCTCATCTTATCTGCAGGGCAGATGGACAACATGGTTTGACAGGGTTTATTTAGATGTTTGCTTTTTCCAGCACAAAGTATGATGGAGTGCAATTACCAGGCATGTAGACTGAAGCCCTGGGGTCAAAGGCCTTTTCCGTCTCTTTGCCGAATTCCATGTATAGGAGAGAGAGAGAGGCATTTGTGGCATTTCTAAGCTTAGTAAAGTGAGGTGCATGCTGCCCATTTCACATGTACATTTTAAGAATCCGAGGAAGCTCTTGTTTGAAGCGAATGTGATCAGGGATGGTCGCAGTGAAAGAGAAGAGAGGAGGAGAGGAGCTGGTGGAGATAAGTGGGTCAGGCCTGAGAGACTGTTCTTCACCTCAGACACCTGCACCTCTCCACAGATCCCTCATCAAGGACTCACTTTGTCCCCGCGCTGCACCATTGTCTGCTGAAGGGCCCTCCAGACTTTGCTCTGAATACCACCCTGCTACTCCAAGTGGACTCAGCCCAGCTCTCCCCAAGAGACAGACAAAACAGAGGATTCCAAAGCGCCGGCCCCTTGGCATTCCCCTGCCTTTGGGAGATAAAGAGGGGAACTTCGGCCTGATTCACTCCTCCACTCTTCATCCCTCTCCACAGTCCCCCCCCCCAAAAAAAATCAGGAGATGAGGAGGAGGAAAAGAGGAGACTTGCAAGGGGGTAGTGGAGGGGTGGTCCTGGGGTCACAGAGTGATTAGTGAGGAGCAGAGTGGCGCTCCTTTTCCCCTTTGGTCCTCCTCCTCTGTGGTCACTGAGAAATGACTTCCACTGGGCTTGCTGGGGAGTGTGGGTGTAGAGGAAAGTGGAGGAATTATTCCCTTCTGTCTGTCTGTCTGAACTATATTTAACCTGCCTGACAAGATGGATGTTTCCTAGGGAATTCTCCCCTCAGCATAAATGAAGCCATTATATTCTCCTCTCTTGTCCTCTCCTTTGCTTTTCATTAGAAACTGAGGGTTTATGATGAAATGTCAGGAGGACATTCAAAATCAGGTTAAAATACAACCTGAGCACAAACGCAGACGTGCTGGGTCACCGCAGGCTCTGGTATGAACGTGTGCATTAACACTGCCAATTTTTCTATGTGTTTTTCACGAGACAAGATCTGCGCACTCATATGCACATGAGCATATTGTAGATGTCACTGGGCTATGTAGCCTTTTCATATATAGCACCACAAATAACACACACTCGAAAGCACACACTGGCATTTCTACGTGGACACATACACACGGTTGTGGTGTGGCCAGCCGGTGCAGGCCGTACGAGTTGGAAGTGATTAGGGAGAAATATGCCTGTCTCCCTGTAATGTCAGTAATAGGCAGCAGCACATCAAAGTCCAGGCCTGTCAGAATGATCCGGATCAAACCGGCCCCCATCTGGAAGCCATAACTGACTTTTCACTCATTTAAACACTCTTAAAACACACTGAACAGACATGGAGCTCCCGTCTCTGCTCACCACTCACCACCACTCATATCAGCACCCTCTGCCCTCTCACTGCATCTGTGTGTGTGTGTGTGTGTGTGTGTGTGTGTGTGTGTGTGTGTGTGTGTGTGTGTGTGTGCGCGCGCTCGCGCGTATGTATTGCTCTCTGGCTCCCTGCACATTGTCCGTCTCTGTATGTATTTTCACATATAATGAGTCCATGTGTTTCACATTTGTGTATTAGGCTACTAATTTTTGATGATTAATGATTTCAGTCACACTCTCAGCCTCGTATTTGACTGATTTTGGAAGGAATAACATCTACGGTGTGCCAGTGATCCTGTTTCGACAGTTAAAAGTGATATCTTTACGCTGCCTAATGGGCAGGCAGATATTTTTTAAAGCCGCATAAACATCTGGTGAACCGTGAAATCAAAGATAATATTGTTCTTTCTGAAGAGCATAAAAAATTGCAATCAAGCGCGGGTCTGTTTTTCTGCTTTAGCAAATAGTCAAAGATAAGTATCGTGTCTGTGTGATAATGGCACGATGCATTCTGAGACAGGGATGCAGAGTGCTTCCTCTTCGCCTGCTTGCTCAAGCCGTGTTGACTGGACTCCTGGACGTATATTATCTTTCCAAACACAAGTCGGACACGGCTCTAAGTGTATTTTAATTGGCTTTGAGCCGCCTTCCTAAAGCAAACAGCTGATGGTGTAGCTGGTGGTGCGGTGTGCTTGGTGACTGACGGGTGGCCTGCTGTCAGGGCGGGGTGTAGTCCGATTGCCTGTCTGTCCACTACACCGACAATCAGCCGAATACAGGACTCTATTGTGTCTGCATGTGTGCGTTTGTTTAATCTGACTGCATGTCTGCACACATGCACGCACCCACTGTCTGGCACACAGTGTCACTCCAGGGTGTTTCACATTTAAGCAGCGCACACTTGCTACTGTAAAAGATCTTAACGCCTGGCAGATAGCATCTTGAGTTAAAGTGCAAGTGATTTAATACTAACAATTAAAGTAGGCATGTCAGCGGGCAGCCCAGGCCCCTGCTGCGGCCGGACAGGGAGTGGGCCTTCTCTCATATCTCCACCAGACAGGGAGACAGGGGGGCCTCTGGCTCCACAAACCGCTGATGCTGCTAACGCACGCTACTTTTCATTCCCCACTTTCACAGAAACAGTCGTCTTACTTTCCTTCCATTTTTTTTTCTTTTGCTTTGTGAAAATTCATCGTCCATGGATCAGGAGTACCATTTCCCACTGACAAAAGACGCAACATTTCTTTCAATTCTTTTCTTTTTAAACATGCATTTTATTTTATGCGTCCCCCTTTGACGGGTTCGGAAGATTGACACAGGGGTACACAGTTGCTGGCCGCCATTGTTAAACAGTTATGCCTCTTGTTGATGTTGGCTTTAGGGTCCAAAACAAGACTCCTGTTGGATTCATGAACTGCAGGCTTGCCGAAAATGGAGCGGAGTGGTTTGGGGGAGAAGGAAGAAGGGATGGCAAGCTGAAGAAAAAGGTTTTTAGAGTCTGAGCTAAGCATATGGAGAAAAGCCCTAAAAACGATTCATTTTACAAGAACCAAGGATCTCACTCCTAACATGGCCAACTCCACTCTCATAAAATCTATAGACATCCATTATAAAACACCCAGGCCCTTATGAGTTGTTTCGCCCGAACCCAGCAACAGGCCGTCTGCCTCCAAATCCCCTCTGGAAGTGTTTGAAAAACAAAGCAAAGCTTCACTTCAACCTCATTAACTAGTTATAATAAACAAAACAATGTGTTTTTAATGGATGGCGAGTCTCGTCTCCCCCCCCTTCCCCTTCCCCTCCCAGCTCTGGTCCAGAGCGACTGGCCAGCGGTGGGTTTCCCATGACTGCAGCTTGCGGTGTCACGATGATGGATGGGCAAGGTTGGTGGGGGCTGCCTCTTGCCCTTCTCCTTTGGGACGTCCCGCGGACTGACAGGCACATTGTGGCGCTCGACCCGCACTGACGTACCGCTCCGCCCGCTGGCACAGCCACAGAGAACCCCAGAAAATGCCCGCTTTACCATTTTCACATTCAGCATGTTTTACCTCTCACACAGATACAGAGACAGAGAAATGTGCGCAGGAGCATATGCAAGTATACAAGCACACACCTATATAGAAACACAGTGCAGCTACATTACAGTAAAGAGTGTAAAAAGAGGCACAAATGCATCATTGCTCCATTACATGAGGTCATTTTACAGAAAATTGAAGTGTTGACAAGTTGTCTTGATGAATTGATTTGAAAAGTTGCTTTAATTCTTGTCACATTTTTAACGGTAATGTCGAATATTTTAATGCAAACATCACTTTTGTAGCTTTGGGTTAGCGTGCAGAGCGACCACCTGTACCTGAGGACCCCTGCTGGCCCTCAGTGGGGGACACATTAGCTTCCTGATGAATGAACACCAACAGAAGCTCGGCTGCCACAACACACACGCTCCTAATGCCGTTACACAAGAGTGCCACACATGTGCACACACACATCTCTCTGTCCGTCTCTCCCTCTCTCTCTGTGTCTGACTCAGTCAAACTCCACGCCACACAGAGCTCCTCTGGAATAAAATTCTCCCAGCTAGTGTAAAACAATCTAATAACAGCCAGCACCTCTCAAAATAAAACAATAGCTCAGCTCATGCTGGTGTTGTAAAACAGCTCAGCCCATTACATGTACACGTACGTGTTACTATACTGTAAATTTGCCCTTTGGGTAATAGCACATTTTTCCTTCATTTGGTGATTTTGGGATTATAATAATAGCAATGTTTGTGGTTAGCTCAGGTGTGTGCGCAAGCATTTTTCACACTTATTCGCACATTGTGTTTTATGCACGTACTTGCTTCTGGTTCCAGTTGTTTCAGCGGAGCGTTGCCAAGTGCGCAACATCCTTTCTGAGTGCTCATTTTTTCCCAGCGGTAGCCACATTGAATGCTTCATTAAGTCAAAGGTCATTTGAATAGAAGGATAAGATACAAGACGCAGACAGACATAGTGCGAGGGTGCGAGTGACCGTGACCCCTGCGACACTGTTCAACGTGTTTGTAAACAGGATGTCATTAACACTGGGAACTGGCTTGGCTCACAATGACTTTTGTCTCCTTCGGTGTGTCTAGAGAGGGGGGGGTGGGGGTGGAGTGAGGGTGTGGGGGGCAGAGGGAGAGAAAGAGGTGGGGGTGAGGCTGATAAAAATTTCAAATAAAACACTCCGCATACTTCCACTGATAAATCAGCAACCTCACAGTTTTCTCAGAACTGCCCTTGTACTTTTCTGTCCAAACAACATCCAGGTTAACTTTGTCACATCAGATAAGCACCAGCTAATGTGATGAAATTTATGGCTTGGCGTGGCTGCTGTTCTAATACAGCGGTGGATTGTGTGAAGCTGTACTAAGTGCACTCAACTGTCAGCTCTTATTGTGGTGTCAGTCCTTCCTTCTAATTAGTGTCCTCAGCAGGCAGGAAGTGGGCCTGGGCTGGACTAATCTGTCAGTGAGGCCAGACCATCCTCGCCCCAGCGACTGTTTCCTTAGATAAACCCAGAGCCCTTTATCTAAAAGAGTTGCGACACTCGGGGGGTCTGGGAAGCCCCTAGTGATTCTGTTATTACTTCTTGGATCTACGTTTTATGCATTTAATCCAAACCTGGATGGAAATGTATGTATAGAATATTTTGATCTTTATTTTAGAGGCAGTAAGAATTATAGGGATTTCCATGAGTTTGATGTGCGGAGAGTGCCTCTGTAGCCAGTACGTTCACATCTTTATGTACTGATTGCCGTGGTGACAGGTGTTGATTGAGCATGAGAGGGAGGAAACGTAGTGAAGGACACTTCCTGGCAGACAGTTTTATCAGCAAGGGAGCGGAGGGGTCAGAGAAAGGGTGGATGAGGTTATCGCACTCTGGTAGTCATGTACTGTATGCGACCGCTGCAGCGAGAGCCTTTGGAGGCCTGGCAACAGCCCAGAGTTGCTGACCAAGGTAACTGTCTCTTTCATATAAACATCGTGTGAGTTATAGCCATATGTTGGGACTATCAAGCACAGAAGTTTGTTTTTTTTCTTCGTGGTTTATACTGTGCTGCCATGGTTCAATAGGTCATGAAATAGGTGGAAGGGCTTTCTCCGGTATGTCCAAACGGGACCTGAGGTTGTTTGTGTATTGTCTAAGGGCGCTGACACATCCTGGAGAGATATCTCATGCTTGTACAGATATCCAGGCTGCCGCTCAGTGACTAATGTGCGAAGCAAACAGCCGAGTCGAGAGGCAAGACGTATAGTTTAAAGACTTTTTTGGCTCATCGTCACACTGTTCACAAAACAAAGTCAAGTAACCGGCTCGGGCAGGAAAAGAGAAAGTGAGAGAAGAGGAAAGGGAGAGTGATGGAGGTGCTTTTTCCTTCCCCGCTCCCTCCCTCCATCCTTCTCTCCCTCCTTTCCTCCCTTCCCTCTCTCACCACCAGCGGGGTCCAATTCCTCCACTTGAGCGCTCAGGGCCAGCAGCGGGCTGATTAGACCCACACCCCCAGCTGCGCTTCGCCGAGGACTCTGCAGCGGGACGACTTCAAATGCACCTCGCTCCTGCCACCCCAAATAAAACCTGACTGGTCCTAATGGACACGTTTTAATCTCCCTGGGTTATTTGAAGATTTCTCCAACCCGCTGCTGGCCACAGCAGAAACAAATTCCTCTCGCTTTGTTGATTAAACCGCTGCCTCTCCACCGTTGCTTATCGTCCAGCAACGAGCCGCTCTTTTTAATTAAAAGTGAGACACCACAAGTGTGCAATTAACAGCTGGTAATTATAGAGCTCTTCAGAAGTGCAACACTCCACCTTCATTTCAATTATATAATGGACAAGTGGCTTTTTGATCTCCAAATTAGTGAACTCTTGTAATATTTGTTTTGTGGCAGATTTGGAGGGTTAATAGTGGCCTATGGTGGCCTCCCTCTTCCATGATTGATGTAAGAGCAGAAAGAGGGATATTAAAAACTGGAACAGTCCATCAGGAAATGCAAATCGCACCTTCATGTTAATGAGCAGGCAATGGGCCGGGCTGGCCAGCCGTGGCGTTTCATGTGGGAAAAACAAGCGCCCACTCTGCCGCAAACTGATTAGTACATTTGAATTTGAAAGTTTAATTAAGTGCTTCTAATACAGATCATTTTGGAGAGTGACACATAACATTAAATTGTTTGATACTTAATTTGGCCGCCTTTTGATTGCAAAGCAAGCACGGGTAAATTTGCCACGCCAGTGTGGAGGCATTGAGTGCTATCCCAAAGGACGCGGAAGCCATGGACTTTGTTTAAAACCTTTAACTGATAACTGATGAAAATGTATTTAATGACCAATGCACTCTTTGAGTGTATAAAGCGGAACACTTGTTCAGTTTTAATTACAATTGATTTCCATCTATGTACATGGCCGTGGCATTGTTGGTTTAGAGTTAGCATTCTGTTACTCAACGCAGTCCGTCAATATGAAGGAAAAAAAAAAGTGGGACCTTGATTGATTTTTGGCTGCACAAGTGCATGCAGCAGGTTCAAATGAGGCGATTATTAATTGGCTGCAACACTTGTAATGTCTTTGGGGGATGCTTTTCATCCTGGTGCTTTTTTAGTGGATTGTCAATGTATCAAGTGGTTCAAAAGATGTTAAATCCTTGTGCTGTTGTGATTTGTAATTGCTTTATTTCCCTAGTCAGTAGCGTACTTTTAAAAATGTTTTTCCTTTACAGTGGTGGTGCATTGCACTTCGCCATGCACACATTGCCTCTTTAAGATTTTATGTATTTATTTTTATTTTTAAATGCATTCATTGTGTTGAAACTTGCATTTTCATACATAATTGTTCTGCCATCAAGTCGGCATTTCTTTACACAGATCTATTAATATTCTAGACATAGTTGATTAGCCATAGTAAAAAGATAAGAGGCTTTAATGAATTAAATTTGCTCAAGAGCCGTCAAATATAAAGAAACACAGTTTGAGAAATATAAAAACCATGTTTTGGTGAGATTTAAGTCCATCGTACCAAAGATTAAAACCCTCTTATAGAAATATTGCCTTTTCAAATGCATTAGTGTAAAAGATCTCCTGATAATCTGTTTCACTTTATGCTTAACGTGTTCATGTTCAGGCGGTCTGTCATTAATTCCACAGTCATGCCACTCCAACTGTGTACAAAACAGGAAAACCAAAGGGAGAGAAAAAGCATGAAGTCAACAGTCTCAAGTCACTCAAGCACTTTGGAATTTTTCATTGGTGAATATTGGCAGCTCATTGTGAAATAAACACCAAGTATTTAAATTCAAACCAGGTCATTATGGATGGTTCTTAAACAAAATGTCAGTCATTAAGGGAGGCCATGTGGCTCCGCTTAGAGTCCCTGTTTGTTTGAATTAGGAAGAAGAAACAGGGGATTTCTGTGATCCTTCTCATCTGTCTGAATGACATACTGAGCACTCCTTACAGGACCTCATTTCCCATCAACCCCCCTGAGCGCGGAGTGGGATCGGTGATGTGCTTTGTGTGTGTGTGTGTGATCTCAGTGTAATCTGAGTTGCTGTTACTGTCATGTTCCTCTCCTTCCCACATTGTCCTTCTGCATTCCCACCTCAATCTCACTGTCATTTGGCAGCTGTCACTCTCCATTTATGTCCACCCGCCACTCTCCACCCCACACATGCACACAATAACACACACTCACATGCTCCTACAGGGATAAAATGCAGGTAAGCGCGTCCTAAATGTGAAAGTGAATTCTGCGATATATAAGAAAATGCAAGGATGTTTTTTTGCAGTGCACACGGACAGGAATTTTATATCTTATCACATTTATCAAGGACATTAAAGTCAAGAAAATTATTTAAAAAAGGGTCTTCAGGTCTTGAATCATCAGGTCGTAACATTCAGATGTTAAAATATGACTCAGAATTGACAGTTTTTTCTGCAGTCGAGCCGAATGCCCCTCTCAGTCTTGACAATGACCCTCACTGTTTATGTCCGGACTCCCATGCAGAGCTGTGTGGTGCATTACACAGAGAGACAACAATCCCCATACAATAGCACAATCCTACTGTATTGCCCAGTTAAATCACCTCCTAAATAGAGGGAAATTGACATCCATAACAAATAACATAAACAGCTTCAGTGCTCCGAGGGGGATTTTGTTGCTCGGGGCGCGGGGCTGAATGTTAGCCTTCCAACAATCATTAAACAAACATCCTCTCCAGGACCTTTCCATGCCCGGGTCTATTCCACATGTCGCGCTGTGGTTTGGAAAGTCTCTGTAGCCACGGACATTATTGTATGTAACAAGTTCTGTAACAAAGTTAAGGTGGAATTGGCCTGCTGCTGTGGTAGTGCTTGAGGCAAGCAGACCCTGCGAGTGGAAAAGCAACCCTCAGACAAAGTCTATTCATATCCAAAAATATTAAATGGAGGATGTCAGGTTGGTAGTAGGTGGTCAACTTGTCACATTAAGAATACCCCCGCTTTCCAATAGTTAGTTTTTCTTTTCTTTACCAAACACAGACCTCCTTTCTGATTGAATTCAGTTTTTTTCTATCTGGACTGCTGTTTCAAATCTCTATCAGACGTTTTTTTTGCCGTCTGTATATGCTCATGCTTCCGAATAGTGCAAGAGGGGGATTTTCTGTGCTCACGTTCATGTCCCATTGTGCATGTTAAACAATGCCCGTATTGATAACCTCTGACCTGCCACTGTAGTGCCACAACAGCAAAATTAAGGGCTCTTTTTTCGACAGTTTCAAGTGTCAGCCAGAGGTGACGGAGAAGATTCATTAAGCAAAGCTGAGCAAAGAAATGGGAGCTGAGGCCTTTTAAGGTTCCTCCACAAAGAGATGCTTGTTAAAGCTTTAAGTAGCACCCTGATTATACACAAGACGTTTAAATCATCACATGCAGAGATCCCATACGTTGACATAATGTGTATGTTCCTCTGTTTCTTCACAGTGTATCTGTGTGTGTTCCTCGTAGTGTCTGCTGTTGCCTGTGTGTGTGTGTGTGTGTGTGTGTGTGTGTGTGTGTGTGTGTGTGTGTGTCTAAGGTGTCCAAGTGATGAGTTTGAGTTTGTCAGATGCCTCAGCCCCGAGTTGAGGGCCATTTGTCATTGGTGGGATTCATTATACGTGTCCCGAACCCCCCCAGCTGGGCAGTGTGATCACCACTGACCCCCTGTGACAACCACAGCACCTTCATTATGTCACCGCAGCCACCCTGTCACTACAGCAACTCTCTAACTGTCTGGGTGACACCCCTGGGTGGGACTCCAATCTCTCATCTGGAGGCCTGCCTGTCTCTGAGCTTGTCAGTGTGTGTGCGTGTTTGATTTGTGTGTATATGTGTGTGTGTTTAGCAATTGCTCCCTGGTTTGCGGGGGCTTCTTTAAGTTATTATTTCTCAATAAATCAATATGTAATTTTGAACTCTTTGATTGCTTTGTTGGGTCACTTCAGTTTAGTTTCCTGCGACCAGATTGTTTGGTTGAATTCTCCTAATATATTCATCCATCTGGTTCCACAAACAGGTACAAACAACACTTTTCTATTCCAGTGTTTCTGCTTTTGCACCATCTCATCTGTTATCCCTTAGCAGTAATTCAAGGCGCATAAACTGACCCCTAAATTAATGAAATAATTTCCCAGTAGGTGGTAGGTACAGTAGATACATGTATTTTGTTATCCATCCCTGTGCCATATTATCATATTCTCCTTCCCAGTGGGATCATTTTGGATAACACACTGGACACTGTTATACTATTACCTCTCCCCCTATTTTCTAATCAGCAATTATTCAATTATGTCCCATTACTTGGAGGGTGTTGCCAATGTCGTCGCCCTGGGCGTTTAGCCCCTGCTCTCTGTCAAGGGGAGACCCCAAGGGCCCCGCAGAACGCCTGTGATTAGTGTTGCTTCTGCAGAGAGGTGACAGAATCCCTCTTCAAATATTTTGTCTTCATTTTACGGCTCTGAGATGCAATTATGGAGCAGCAGTTCATTACGGCAGCACGCGGCGCTTCATGTTTTATGCATGCTGCCTCATTTAGGGCCTTTATTAACGAGCCAGGTCTGACCAGGCTGCTTGAGACTATACTGCAGGCTGCGCTCGCTATGGCCACCGCACCGCCACTCGTGTTTGTGTAGTAGGTGTGCGTGTGTGTGTGCAGGCAATATGAGTAAGCACGAGTGTGGGGAGTGAGTGAACGGAATAGAGTGAGGAAGAATGAAGGCTAGATGGAGAATAAAAAAAAAAACAGAAAAATGTGATTGAGAGAAAACTGAATGAAGCAGAGAGTGTGTGTGGTCAGTGTAGTGGTCACTTCACCGCTGTGCCCTCTTTATCCCGGCAGCTGGCCTCATAACGTGGCTCTATAGTGTCGAGAGCGGCGCAGGCTGGCTTGGCTTTAAGGCAGTAGATTGAAGGGGTGGGGGCAGCAGGGGTGACTAACTGCACCTCCCTCAGCAGAAGAAACTCCATCTGCATCCAACATTGAGACAGATGAGGCCAATTTGGCTCCTTAAATTTCTGGGCTGTGATGGATGTGGGGTGGCTGCGCACTGTGAGAGGTTTGTAGGAAGGGTGTGAAGGGAACGGGGGAGAGAGAAGGGAGACAGGTGAGAAAGGGGAGAAAGAGGGAGGCATCCAGGGTGCAAAAGAAAAAGAGAATTAGGGAGGAAAGAAGGGTGAAGGAGACTCACCTCTGAGCATGAGCGGTTTGAATTTATCGCTGAGATTGATTTATTTACTGTATTGGCATTTCTGCCTTTTCTTTTAATGTATAAAGCTGATGCAGAAGGTTGGGAGAGAAAAAAAGTTTGGTAGACTTTAATATAGTATGATATGTTGTGAGTACATTAGACACACATGAGCTATGTAGGTCATGTGAGGTAGATTTTGTATCCAATGGTGATCCAACCCCCTGACCGTATAAATTAAGCAACAGGGCTAACAACAAACAGCAGTATGTGTTTCAGTCTGATGCCAATACACAGTTGACACCGGCTTTCCAGGTTTCAACTGAGGCAAATCTAAAGCTAATGTGCCGTATAGCCGGAAATTTGCGCAGCCAGAAATTGTCTTCGATGGAAAATTTTCTGTTGGGAGAGCAGCCAGCGGCATTACACTCTCAGTGCCCACCAGGCTTTTCTTTTCTGTAGTGTTTGTATAGCGCACAATGCAAACATATGGGGACAAGGTTATTGATTCTCTGATATACAGTGCAGCTTCATGCATCTGATCTCAATCAGGTGTGCCTGATTATCCATGTCAAACACTTGAATGTGCTCAGGCTCACTTGCACGACTTAGAAAATAACATTTTTTATGTTGCAAATACAAATTTCAAGTAGTCAGGTTGTATTTGCCTACGATTTTTGCCCAGTTTTAGCTGACTGATGGCCTTCCCGCTGCAGACCGGAGCTCCCATCTGTGCTGCAGATCCGCCCCCTTTGATAAGAACTACCATCCTCAGGCCTACGTAAATATTTTATCAAGTATAATGGAAATTGTCAAATCAATCTAATTGTGTAATGCATTATGAAGACATCAAACTTAAACAAAGCACATATGCTATCATTTCTTTTAACGACTGGGACAGCCTGGGCTGGGTTGAGCTGGCGGTTTGGTACCCAGGGGGCCTTCCACAGGGCTGGGGGGGCTGGCAGCAACCACTCTGGATATACGTCTCTCTCTGCTCTGCCCAGACCTGCCTCGCTCACATTTCATCAAAGGAATCAATTTCTCAAATGTGCACAACTGTGAGCCATAATTATATTAGGGCCCAATGGCAGTTAGCCATGACATGAAAGCGAAAGAGGGAGAGAGAAGAGAGAGGAGGGGAGAGAGAATGCATCTAAGCATGTTTGCATTGACATGTATTGTTAGGAATATAACTTTGGGATGAACATTTGGTTTTACTTTTGGATTAGGTAACAAATGTGGCTTTCCACATACTGTCTTTTTATGATCATTGACCTGTTTACGTTCGATATTCTTGTGTCACCTTTCAGTGGTGGAGAGTTGTGGTTTCCTTTGTTCTATGGGGGGAAGATATCGCTGTTGTCGCTGTCTAAAAAGATAGAGGGATTAGTCTGGAGGAGCAGGAAGACAGATGAAAGGAGTGGCACAGGTGACCAGAACAAACAAATCAAAAGCTTAGGATGTGTGACATGTTGGGGGGTGCTGAGTTGGGATTGAATCGGAGGCGAAGACAGAAGAGATGATGGGATTAATGACCTCTGTCGACACGTTCTCTCTACACGTCACTTCAAAGAAGAAAACAGACAAATCAATACTTTCAAAAGTGTGTGTATTTGCAGACGATACACACGCATTCATTACTGACTGAAGGATATGAAGATATTATCTGTTAAAAGTGCAGATTTAATTGTAGAATATGGAGAGGCACAAACATGCGTGCTCAGGGAGACTCACAGGATGACTACTTTCCCTTAATTTTAGTTTCTTCTGGCATTACAGTGCCCTAATATCCTAGATTTCACACCCACTCTCCCCTTCCACCCCCTCCTCTTTCCTTCTCTCCCACTCTTTCCCCTCATCGTCTCTATCCCAGGGTCAGCGTGTGATTTGGAGGGCCCTCCCTCTACACCCCGGCTGATGTATGGCTTGTGGAAACAATGTGAGCGCCAGGTTGTTATTCTGTTTGCTTTACATTTGACAGGCTTGAGTTAGCGTCCGACTGGGATCCTATCTCATTAGGCCAAATGCGTGGCTAAAACAATCATAAAAATCGTTTGGCAACTGGCACCTGTCAACATCCAGGCGGAAGATAAACTCCGCAAATTGGAGTCAGGACTGAGATTGAATCGGGGGAGAGGGACAGAGAGGGAGCGAGATGCCCATATGCTCCATGTTGTTAGAGAGTTAATGATATGAGGTGGTCGGGCTGATGTGGAGGCTTCCTCGTTGATGATATTGATTGTGGTTTTAGGACGTAAAGTGTGTGCGTGTGTGTGTTGCACATCCATCTCGGTGTTCATCAGGACTTCATTCATTTGCATTTCATTAAAAATAAATGTGCTTTGTTAATCCTTCATATAGATTGTCCCAAACAACCACAGAAGTAGATGCACAGCCATTTGTCTTGATACAAAGGAAGAGTTTCACTGTGTTTGCTTGTTTGTGTGTGTCACTCGGTAGCCTACAGAATTTCTGCAAGTCTCCCCTCACTCTCACATACTTTATGTTTTCTTCCTTTATGCAAACCACCTCCCTCCACACACACTCATGCACGCATCTCTCTCTTTTCCTCCGCTGTATCTTCCCCTCCTCACCCTGTCCAAACATACATCTTTATCAAGCGGCTGTTGTCAGACAACATTAGATAATTAATAGGCCATTTGTCAGGCCTGTGAGAAACATGTTAAAATCCCCGAGCAGCTCCCCAGATAAATCCTGCCGCGCACACAGACGCCTTTGTTGTGTCAGCCTGCCATCGGAGCTGCAGATTTACCATTAAAGGACCCTCATTATTAATCACAACTAATGCTAATTAATTAGGTGTCTGTGTGTGTGTGTGCACAGAGGGACCAGCTCTAAGTTTCAGTTTGTTGTGCGGTGTTAATTGGTAACTCGGCCCAGGGCCCTTAATGGAGTGTTTTCCATTTGGAACGGGGAGCAGTTGACTAACACAGGGGTGAAGAAACATAGACAATGCTCTCATTAATTAAGACTGTGTAAAGAGCTCTGCTCTTGTTACTCTTGGGTGTGTGTGCGGCTGTCTGTGTGTGTGCTTAAACAGTTTGTACTGTATAAAATGAATGCCTGTTTCTGAGCGTGTGAATGTGAATATAACTGGATGTATGGCATTTTAGATTTTACATTCAGTACCTGCAGCATTACCTGTTTTTTGTCCCTAATTTTAAGGGTATTTGACACACTTTCTCGGGACTTAACAATCACATCAAGGGAGGAGGTATACGATTTTCCAGGGTTCAATAAACAACACACAAATGTTTTTTATCCTGTTTTTATTTTAAAAAATTACTTTTACAATTGTTCTCAGTTGAAGAAACAAATACTGAGAGATAAATTATGGACAATGGGCCAGGATTCTACACACACAGCTACCTAAGGCTATGAGCGTTTGTGGTTTGTATCACTCAATACCACATTCACCCCAATGGACCCGCCGACCAAAAGACTCCCCAAAAGCAGCGCTAAGGCCTCCATTAAGCACAAAGACAGAGTTAATTAGGAAGCTTATTGCCTCTCCCGAGGGCACGGGGCTCCAAACGCTCTCCTATACACCCTGCTGAGGGAATCTAGGCACAAACTGATGCACTGTAATTAACTGCGCTTAGCAAATCAACAGCAGCCATTTTCTATTTGGCAGTAACTGTGAGAGCGTAAAAATTAACCAAATGGAGATAATTATTTTTATTTTCTTTTTGAATTTGGTCACAATGAATTGTCTCTCCCAGATGTGGACACCTCCCTCAGGGGATCCTCATTTTTCAGGCAAATGAATCAATATGCAATAACAGCAATCACGTCAACCCCCCCCCCCCCCCAACTAATTTCTGAGTTGGTTTAGCAGCAGAGGAGTAACAGTGATGAAAACTTAGACTTCTGTTAGACCATCCATGATTTTTCTATGTAGAGATGGAAACAGAGCAGAGGAATGATGAAGGGTTCACTTTCAGAATTTGGATGTGATGACTAATGGAGGGGATCATGTGTGATTATGTTTGACCTGCAGTACAAGGGTAAGCCCTCCCGTCCCATTTGTGTGTTATCACGGGCAACAAATGATGTCTACAGATAAGCACGAGGGCCGGTCCTTGTAAGGTGAGGAGTTCATTTCCATATTTCATGATCTAAGACCCCATCAGTCAACTGTTAGAGCGCTTTATCTGGCCAGATGAAGTGATCTGTGAATTGGGTCTGTGGCTAAATAGATGAATAATGTTCCCGCTTTGCACCTTACAGCCTGTCTGGCGTTGCATACTTTAGGCAGAGATGCAGAGGAGGAAGTGGGACATAAAATTTTAGCAAACCAAAAGGGTTTTTTTAGCTTTCTGTAAATAACAAAACCATGAATAAATAAGAAAAAGCAATGTATTAGAAGAATTTACCTGATTCAAACACAAGAGACGACAGAGTGAAATGTTTAAATGTAGCAAAAGACACAATTGTTAAATAGACATCGATGAAGTAGAGCAAAAAAGACAGCGGTGCAGAAAAAAAAGGGGGGGGAGGGGGGGGGGGTTAACTATGTCCACAGGTAGGTTATTTCTCTCTGTAAACATATGTATCCATTTGTCCCGTGGGTGCGTCCCCTCAGCGTCCCGTCGGCAGTGGCTGGGTCACACCTCCATTAGGGGCTTTGTCACAGTGATTAATAGCTCTTTCTATCATCTTTAATTCACTCCCTGATGATGGCGGCCCTGCTCGCTGCTCGGGGTAATCGTGTGATGTATGAGTCCGCTCAACACCTCGTGGCAGAGGTGAAAATCATTCCACCCATGCAGATAGCAGGCCCAGGAACAAATGTTTTCCCTCTTAATAAAAATTAATGAATTTGGCGTCAAGCGCGAGCATTTAAATACACGGGATACAGGCATGTGTGTGCAAAGTGCTGTGATGTATTTTCTGTTGTTCCTGAGTGATTTTGATGGGGAGATAATGTTGTTTTCCTCATTATTTAACACTAAATCTTTTGTGTTGTCTTTCAGATACATCAAAGTTTTGCTTTTCTTATTTGACACTTGCTTTCTTGTTAAATCACGATGTGCCATCTCTGCTGATAATGCAGTTGAAGTCGCGGTGCTGCTCCCAGCTGGAGTTCCCCCCGCGCTCTACCCAGAATTCTTTTAGTGCTCCCTCTTTGATGAAGGGCGTCAGCTCGCAGTGATGAAGTAATGTCCATTACTGAACAAACAAACAGGACTATTTGCTTTAAGTTGCCGCTGAGACACACAGAAATGCACACGCACATACCAGTCTGATCATCTGTGCTCGGTGTCCCTGCAGCCCCACACGTCTATGCACAGCTTCGGTCTTTGACTTATCAATCATCTGCACACGAAACCACAATTTTTAAAACTCCGAACATAGCATATTTGCTTTCGGCTAACGTTTACCTTACAGAAACATATATGTTTATGGGCTGAAATGCTCTCGTTGAGTCCACTGGACCGGAGGAATTTCTGGTCTAAATCAAATATAAACTTGGAGACCAGCATGAGGGGGGGGAAATGTCAGAGGAGAAACAGCAATGGAGGGATACAGTTACCTTTAAAAGCTCTTGTCCCTCTACCATATGGCAAGCTTCACATCGAGGACTATAACAGCGTTACTCCGTGCTGAAAATCATTACGTTGACTCTCATAGACACATTGGGTTTCATGCCCGGCCCGGCTCAACAGAGCCTTTAAAAGACTTTCCCCTCAAACACGCTGGGCCCACACAGTGTGTGTGTCAAACACAATAGTTGCTCATACACTGTGATCAGGTATTGCTGTGGGGAATGACTATGAGAAATACTTAAGTGGTAGATCTGGTTCGACAAATACACGAACATACTGCATAACAGAAAACGCAGCCAAATACCTGTAACAGACATATGATTCAGCACAATTTGTTCATGCATACGTTTTTTTTTTTCTCCGCAGCAAACACATTTTGACAGGAATTATGATTCTTAACTGGCAGAGGAAAACAGCTCATGTACTACTTACGCGGTGGTTGACACTTTTGTGTTCCTTTTCCCCAGACAGTGTGCTCTGACCTTGACAAAGTGGAAGTCGCACATATTTTAAGGATATTTACGCACTTGGCCGATCTTGTTCTGCAGGTAATGTGTAAAGCGCTGTAAAGGTGAGAGCACATGAAAAGTTCAGTGACTTTGTCCAGGTCTTGAGTTAATCTCTCAGGTTAGTTTATGACCGCCCGTGGCCAATCACAGTGACCCGTCCAGTCAATCAGAAGCACAGTTACTTCATGGCTAGTGAACAAGACGTGTGTGTGTGTATCTGTGTGGATCAAAGGTTCCACGGCTGACAGCGCAGCGGTACAGTGTCACACAGGCAGCCCTTCAGGAATGTTCCTCAGCCCAGGGATGGGTTGTGGAGCCTCATTAGCAGAGCCCCCTCTCACCGTGGCCTGTCAGCCTGCGTTAGGTGCTGCCCATCTCTGATGCACGCTGGGGAAGCGGCAGCTTCCTGTGAATCCTTTCCGGCTTTGAGTGTCTTTCTGTCTCTCTGTGTGACACCTGGCTGGCAGTCTGTCGTCCTACATGACTTCTTCATTAGCTCTTGATGTGTCTGTTAGCTTGTTTGGTGACCTGTCTGATTGTCTGTACGTGAACTTGACTTGAGGACAAGTTCACTGTCTGACTGCCTTTGCTGGTGTTTGTATCTGCTTTTCTGCTTTTTCTCTTTCCACCTATTTTGGAGACCATAAGTGCTTCAATGCTGTCAATGATTCAGTCCCTCTTCCACCATTTAGCTCCACCAGCCACGTGTGCCACTCTGAAGAAGCCCACTGTGGGTTCAAGGGTCATACTTCATGTCCTGTTTCACTCTATTCACAATTAACCCCAGTATGCTTCCCTCTGTTTTCACTGTACGGTGGAGAAAGCGCTCAGGAAAAGGAAATATAAAACAGTCAGAGAAGTACAATGCTGAGCAGACCCTGCTTACCCAGCTTGGCATCAGCTCAAACAAATGGCAAACATGCATTTTTTTTCAACTCCAAAAGCCTGTTTTTGACTTATTTTATATTTTGATATGAAATTAAATGAGTTGGGTGTTTCCTAGGTCAGGAACATACCCAGAGATTAGAAGAAAGAAGAAAAACATAGACTTGGAAAGGAGTATGCTCTCTTCATGCTCTCCTAGTCTTTATTGCTGTGCTCAGTGAAAACTTATGACAACCCAATTTATCAAGTAAACACATGTCCACTTTGTATGTTTTACTCATTTGCCCTCCATACTTAAAATAAGATGAAGACATGAGGCTTCTTCAGAGTGTTTTGTTGGTGATGCAGGAACTTATTAAACACTTGAAAGATCGCCATCACTAGCGTTAACCTTTGATAATCCAACGATCATAAAGCTATTTGTGATCATCGCCCTCACAAAGAGACTCTCTCTCTGTCTTCCACAGGTGATGGTGATGATGAGTTTGCCCTCTACCCGTCCGACATACTGGACGATGTCTGTGGCTCTGATGGTGATCCCACTCCCTCTTCGGCCCTGGCAGAGGACCCGGCGTCCCCTGCGCTCTCTGATGATGAGGCTTCACCCCAGGACCACTTGTCATTCCATCACCCGATCTTTTTGCCCCCAGAAGATTTGCCCATTCCCCTGGACTTTGAACTGCGAGAGTCAGCAGTTCCGGGCGGAGGCTTGGGCATCTGGAGCCGCAGGAGGGTAAACGTCGGGGAGCGCTTTGGACCATATGAAGGAGAGCACATGCCTTGTCTACGAGATCCTACTCAAGGCTGGGAGGTAGGAACATAATAGATGAAGGAGAGTTTGTTTGCATGTTCGTAACATCATCCAGAATAAGTGCTTTGCAGAGTTGGTTCCATCATACACATAGATGATGGACTGAAATTAATGTTTTATTACGTGCACTGCAACTGTTACAATATGTAGAATTCAGAAAACAGACATTCTTTTAAAGTGGCCTCTACATTTTTCAATGGTTTCTGAATACAACTCGGCTAGGATATAAGTATAAGTAAGAGTAATTTGCTCTACTTACAACACAGCAGCTAAAGCTTTGGTTCAAGTGTAAACATGAAAATTGCACATACAAGGTTTTTCTTCAACAGTAGTAGCACACTTTCTAGAAAGCGGGGGGTTTCCTCAGCCAATACACACTGTAGCATTCACATCAGTCCTCTTTTTATTTCCTCCCATGTCGTCATGCTCACATTTAGCCCAGTGACCACAAGGCTGTTGTTGCCGTTTGCTGCCCAGTGATGTAATGTTAGCTCAGTGCCATTGAAAGAAAGGGAGTCGAGGTTGTGCTCTTAACTCAATTAAAATGAAAAGCCATAAATCCCTTTTTCATCCTGGTTAGGGACCCAGTGCGGCCATTGGCAAATCACATATTGGTCAGCCGGCACAAAAAATCGAAGGCAGGGTCACAGGACAAGGTCAAAGGTTAGATGCGGTCTCCGTCAGTGTCATGCTAGTTTGGTTTTATAGAGTAGGAGGCAGGGGCTGGCAGAGTATCAGCCTCATTAAGTCTACCGAAATAGATCCTCTCTAATTTGGATGTGAGGATTTAATCCTTCATATTCAGGCCTTTGTCCTTTTGTAGGAAAGAACCAAGCTCATTAAGAAGCGCTGACCATGCAGTTCATAAAGTGAAAAGTCACAGATTTAAATAAAAGGATGATTCAATACAGCATTCCTCCTCTCACTAGAGTCTCCTTAACCCCCGAGACTGTTTCAGTGCTGCACTTTAAAGCTGACTGAGAACGTGTTGGTAAAGTATCAACATTCAGCTCATATAAATAGTTTTGGATTTGGACTGGTGCTCGTTGGGTTTGCATCATAGAGCATTACTCCAGCCCATCAGCTCTGAGTCAGTGGTTTTGGCTCGGACCAAACCAAAATAAATTCTTCTTCTTTTTTTTTTCCTCTCTGGACTACATTTCTCCAAGAAACAACTTCTCCCTCATTATCAACTGCCGGGTGAGATGCAATATATAAATGTCTCTTAAATTGAAGTGAAGAAAAACTCTTCACTTTTGCCCATTTTCATAATACAGAATCTTAATAAAAAGTCTCTGTCCCTCTCGAAAGAGATTTACAGCCAGTTGAACAAGCTCTCTGGGTTATTCTTTTTCCCAGGGAAGGAAATAAAGGAAAAAGAGGTTTCATGAATTTTAATCCGGTGGTAATTTATGGGGAGCTTGAATAATAATATGTATTTAAAAAGCTGAGGAGCTGGGATGTGAGTGTGCATGTGTGTGTGTGTGTGTGTCTGGGGGCAGGCGGGTGGGTGTATTGAGGGGAAAGATGGGATCCTGGCGAGGCAGCACTGTATCACAATGTTTAATTACCACCCTGACAGCGAGCCATAACTCTTTCCATTAAGTAAATAAGTTGTAAAGAATTTATGATGAAATGCCACATTATTCAGAATGG
This sequence comes from Epinephelus fuscoguttatus, assembly GCF_011397635.1. NCBI lineage: Eukaryota > Metazoa > Chordata > Actinopteri > Perciformes > Serranidae > Epinephelus > Epinephelus fuscoguttatus. The sequence continues at coordinate 15,098,311 of NC_064756.1, forward strand.
ATATTCAGTGATGACATCCCTCTGCATTAAATATGGTAAACGCCATTAAGCCCTCCTGACCCTCCCCCCTCGTCTCCCATGCCCACCCGTTTACCATCCCACACCCATTGCTCACTCCCCCCCCCGCCCCTCCCGCGCGCAAACCGTCAATATGCCAATAAGCCTGCGGAGGGTCTGTAAAAATAAAATTGATTTGGTAAATGTGAGTAAAGATAGATATGTTTGCTTTCATCATCAATTCCGTGCGGCGCGGCGAGGTGATGTCACCGACCGGGGAACGCTAAAGTGGCGCTCCCATCTGGAGCGTTTGATGGAGGGCCCTGAGCGGCCCAGGCCAGTGGTGACAGACTGGGGGAAGTTTGTCACCAGGGAGGCCACCGTTCCTCAGAGCCATCACCATAAATTTGGGGGCTTTATTCATAAAGGGGAAGAGTGAGTTATGGCGTCAGCGATGCTTTATGAATACAGGAATGGTGACTTATGGGAAAGATAGCTTCAGTAAATAAGAGGCAGAGAGGCAGCAGTGAGGGGTCTGTCAGCCTGAGACGCTCACCTACACTGTTGTATGCAGAACTGGAGTGCTGACTGTGCCAGTAGTCGTGTGCTCACTGGTGTGTGTGTTTGTGTGTGTGTTCGCATGCCTGAGAGCTGAGACATATCTATTAGTAAGTGCTTTTAGTAAGTTTATTATTTGATAAGAGTGAATTGTGTTTCTATTAAGGTTCTATTATGAATTTAATCATCAAAGTCGCATCTTATCTTCGTCAGTATAAACACAGTTTGTTTAAATTCCCACCATGACCCAAACACTTTGTTCAAGGAATTAAAATCTAAACTTATTTTATATGTATTTAAAACGAAAGAGACACCTAATAAAGAATAAGCCTTTTAAATAAATCCAAATAATAACTATCATATCATCTATTTTACCTTATCCAAGTTTAGGACATGGTGGTCTTGGCTTCAATTTGTGTAAAATTTGAAAAAAATTTAAACTTGTTTTCCCAGAATGTACTTAATAATTTCACTTACATAATGAAAATAAAAATCTGGGGATGAGGTGGCCCACACTCGCCCACAGTATTTGCATGTATTTCTCCATGGCTTCCCCTGAAAATACTCTTAACGCCTGGATGCCCACCAGTCCATATTCTGCTGTCTCTCTCTCTGAGTCGTTAGGCACATTGAAATTCAAACTCCATTTGTGTCTGTCCTCTTCTCAGCAGCAGCAACAATGAGACAGAGAGTTAGAGTCCGGGAGAGAGTTATCCAGGACTCAATGAGCCTTTGGGCTCACCCAAACTCGCAGCCCCACGGGATTATGGGTCCTGGGCTTAGAAAACTGGGCGCCTCCTGCTGTAGGAGCAATGGGCGGAGCAGGTTAGGGGTGCGAGAAGGGACCGGGATGGTGAGTGGGGCGGGACAGGGGCGCTTTAGGGCCTTTGTGCACCTCTTGAGTGAGAGGCGGAGGTGAAGGTGGAGGCAATAGTGTTGGTGGTAGTGGCGGTGGCGGTGGTGGGGAGGTGGTGAAAGAGATTAGCAGTGATGGTGAATGGGAGTAGAGGATTAGGTAGCTGGGCAGGGCCCTTCCTGGCTCTGCCTGTCTCCTGAACCTCACGGTCATGAGAGGATGGGAGGATGGAAGGAGGAGAGGCAGCTGCCCGGCCAAGAGGAGACCCATCATTTAAATGTTGTCAGCTGAAAGTCTTGGCCTGCGAATGATCTATGGAGGAAAATACATATGTTGGCACTGTGTGTTTGTATTGCTAAGTGTTGGATCAGAAACTTTCAATTTGAGATTTGAGATGGAGCTTTAGCCCATAGAGCCTGTGGTCATGGTGGTTGTTATGTATGTACATTCTCATGTGTCCACTCGTGCCCTTTATGTGTTTTTACTTGCTGTATAACCAATTGCCCTTCAGGGACAAAAATAAAGTTGGACTTGAGGTTGAAGTTGATTTTCCATAGTTACAAAACAGCAGAGTTTTTAGGCCGTCTTGCAACTGTAGTTACTGCTTTTACCATTTTGCCTTTTAAATGTACAGAGAGTGTGAACTCCAGGAAAGGTCGATCTTGGAATCAGGGTTTTGTGCGTCTATGCGTTGCATGTGTGTCCACATACGCTCTTGTGTGTGCATGCGTGCATGTGTGCGCAAGACAGAGTGTGAGAGCGTGGATGGAGGGCGTTTCGAGAGGGCGTGTTTTTTGTGCACGGATAAGCCGCTGTCCTGAATGAATGCAGATGTCTCTGGCTGGCTGTCCGCCTGTCCCCTGTGCGCTGACGGCCTGTCACCTCTCTCTGTCACAGGGAGAAAGAGCCACTCTCGGCCCTCCTAAAAGCCCCTTAATCCCCGAGCCCCTGCCACATCCCATCCACTGTCAGCGGAGATGGCCCTGCCCACAGCAGCGCTTAGAAAGGCAGGCGCTAGGGATGAACCCCTCTGTCACTCACGCATCTCTCAATGGACACACATCTTCACATTTTCACACACACGTACACACACATATCGGGTTTTTTTAGAAATTCAAAGTGAAAAAGTCCTGCGTCTGCAAAGGCGATGTGAATGGCGGTTGTCAATGCATTGTGCTGCATGAACACAACGGCTGCGCTGACATCATTGTGGGACCTGTTCTCTCTCATGAGAAGAGCACCGACTGGCTGCTGAGACACTGTGTGTAATTATGAAGGAGCTGTTCACAGCATACACTTGGGTCTCATTTGCACTTAATGAATTGTAAAGAAGACAATAAAGACCATTAAAATCTGCTGTGTGCGACCGGATAGTGTGAGGAGGGAAATGTGTCACCATGTCGACAAAATGTTCTGGACTGAGAGACTGTTGAGCTGTGCTGCACAGGAAACACATATTCTTTAATTATACCTTGTTTAATTATAACTACAGCTACACTTCTAAGCCGTGTAAGACCAGTAGATGGGACACCCAGTATTCCTTAGGTGTAGGGTAACAGTAGGGGTTTGCTGGATTTAAGCTAAAACCAAGGCTCCGTATAGAATATGAACTTGGACTAAGAGGTCTGAGGGTGTGGGGTGAACTTAGGATGAAGTGGGTTTTCACCTGTATTCATAGGTCCAATGTTCTACCAATGTCTTTAGCGGTTGGCATCCAGGGGTGCCTTGTCATTGTCCAGCTTAGAAGCTGACCTGTGATTCGTCACAACAATCACAGGACTAGCATAAGGCATACCAAGCTAAGCTAAGTCTGCCTTTCACCCTGATTTCCAAGTCAGTTGCTTGCAGTGCATCATCTGACTCTGTATTCCATGCAACAAGTCCTCCAACCCATACAACCACATAGGCCATATGTTCCCACCCTCTGAATACAACCCTTGGAGTGTTTCCTAAAATAGTTCCCACCACTGGACGTCAGAATACCTTGTATATGACTGTTAATGGTCGCTCTTTTTTAACACGTGGTAAAGGTTTGAAGTGGAAACAGTTGCACCAAAACTACATGGTTAGGGTTAGGCAACAAAAATGATTAGTTAGGTTTAGAAGAAACACCATGGTGTGACTTAAAATAAGTACACTTTTTGCTAAGGTAAAGTCTCGTGATATACTACGTTGTAAAAATACTGCCATCTCGACTTTTGGTTTCACATGGGACACAATCATCAGTCTCCTAGGTGAAAGTCTTGTGTTTGTTTGACCAGCACACCTCGCCTTACTTCCACTGTACTTGGGCTTTGCTAGTCTTTATACTCCGTCGCTTGACTTCCTTCTTTGTTTCATAATAATTACTATGGCCACTAGAGGTCGCTGCCTAACAATAAGGATAATATGGGTCATAATATCTGCTTGTTAAAATGAACTATGTGATCATATTTAGGGGACAGTCTCATCCTTAGAATTGCATTCGCATTGGAAGAATTTGCAACTCATAATTTAACCTGGGTAATAACTAGAGTATAGTTTGTTTATTTCCCATAGCCATGAACTTTTCCTAACCTTATCCATACAGTAGTCAGATGGGCAGATATCGTAGAAAGTGAAAATGGTACCATTTGATGAAAAACAGTTGCTGGTTTTCAGAATTATGCAATGTCAACATATTTGTCTGGCACTTGTGTTGTACGAAACACTTAAAACTGATTCTAATATACCTATCTTCTATTATACCTTTACCACGATCAGCTTAGTCATCTCAAATTTCTAAAATACTGTATGTCACAACAAACAGTCACTGTAAAGGCTCAGTTATGCTCTCTGCTGGGATGGTTGCATGGTGATGAGCTGACTCAGGATCGTGATCAAGAAACCTTTGTATCTTTTATACTCTTTTATATATTTTATTTCTCCTCATGGCAAACCGGTACTCTCCCAAACTGTATCAAAAACCCCTGTCTACAGCATGGTTCTGCGCCCAGCTACGTCCGCGTAGTTAGTAAGTGTCCGGTTGGCACTGACAGGATAAAAAACCTATGGCACGGGACGCGCAAAGGACTGTGTCTGATGGTGTGACATCACTTTGACCTTGCAGACACTCACAACCACAGCAGATGCGTCAAGCATAAATCAAGCGCAGTGTTTTAAAGGTTGAACCACAGTTTGCAGTTTACCGGTTTATAGTTTTCTATTTAATCAATTAAAGAATTTACTGAATTAAATTGGCCCCAATCCTTATGAGTAAATATCATGTGCCTTCACCTGCTGAGCAACAAAACACACCCGTGGCCTCTAACTTCCTTCACATGGTGCAGAGTGTGCGGCCCCATATAATGCCTTCAGCCTCGTGTGTCTGTGTCTGCTTTTGTCTCTGCTGGTGTCTGTGAGGGAGATGAGCTCCCCATTCAGTGTAACTGGAGCTTGATTGTCTTGGACGGGAGTGATGTCCATTCAAAAATCCCAAAGACAAAACAAGCTGGGGGTCTGTCTCCCTGCCTCTCAGTTGATTTGTAATCCCTTTCTTTGGGTTAATCTGTTGTTTGTTGGTGCTGGATGAGGCTTGTGTTTGTCTGTTTGTGTTTGTGTGTGTGTGTGTGTGTGTGTGTGTGTGTGTGTGTGTGTGTGTGTGTGTTTGAGGGGGGGGGGGTTACTGATGTTCTGATCTCATGTGAGAGGATCCAGAGGAGATGAGGCACATTCATACAGAGTGAATGTGAGATAGAGTGTGAGAGGATTCCCCTTAATGACTGCAGAGTCAGTCAAATCCTCCACTTTGTCCAAAGGCTGCTCTTCTCTCACAGTTAAAGATGCTGGGGAAAAAACTATACAAATTTCTGATTTCCCCCTCATTCCTTAGTGCCGACCCCCCTCCTTCCTCCCCCACCTTCTCCTCCTCACTCCCTCCTCCTTCCTCTTTCTCTGTCTGAGTTCCCAGCAGGGAGGGGAAGCTAGGTTAACTAACTGAACAAAGTCAGAGTGAATTGCAGAAGGACAAAGGCGGGCGTGAGTGGGGGCTATGCCAGTTGGAAGGTGTAGCCAGCAGCACAATACCAGGTGAAGGAGGCCCTCGTCAGGGGTTCATCCAAGCAGGGCAAAGGTCACGGGCCTTATTAGATCTGAAGTGAATGGAAGGACTTGTTTGATTGTGGAAGGAGGTCGGGAAAGGAAGGATGAGGAAGGAGGAGTTCACCTGTTTGAAAAGCTCAGAGGGGGGGCTTGTTTCTCCCACCATTATATCCGACCTGTCGGGATGCAGACAAAAATCTGACTAGCTTGATAGGTCACGGTGAGAGTCAAAACACACACAAAACACACTCTGAGCTGACACAAAAAAAGGAAGCTGATCTGATCGGAAACACATGCAGGGCAAACTCAATAACACAATGACAAACGTCTAGACAGCCACAGATATAATCAAATTTATATGCAGGTGCATTGACTCATTGGCGGGATATAAATGCCACTGCCTTGTAACACACATTTACATCATCTATACTTGGCTGTTATAGCACTCTGGAAGATGTACACTGCATGACTTGTCGGAAGAAGGAAGCTTCGCAGTCGCTGTTGAGGCCATTATTTCTAGGACGTTTCTGTGTTATTAGATGATTGACAGAGGGAAAGTAAAGGAGGCATGAGAGCGGAGAGGGTGACATGTAGCAAAGTTACCAAGACTTTAGATTTTTATGTTGCGTACCAAAGAGCCTCAAAGCAATACCTTTGATTAAAAATGTGAAACAGCCTCATTAATATACAACTCTATAGGCAGTAAATGTTGTGAAAGTACAAAGGTAACATCAGGAAAGGAGTAAGGGGAATGTGCAAGAGCTACTGACTCCACCCAGGATGAGAGCACTCGAATCAAACGCACCTCGTCATCTGTCGGCAGAGCCCCCCTGGACAAAAAAATAAGTGCTGTTATTCATTTACACGCACACAAATCAGCACTGTGTGTTTGGAATGTGTATGTGTACACCAACACGGCAAACCCCCTAGGTCTACACACACACACACACACACACACACACACACACACACACACACACAAAATGTGCCCCCTGCACTCTGCACAGATAGGAGTGAAAATGAGGGGACCCCTAAACAGCATACAGGAAACAGAGGTGATGAATTCCGTGTGCGGGGCCACAGAGCTAGGCTCATAGATACCTTATCTAGGGGGATTGATAGGGGAAGGGCCTTCCCTTAAAACACACTACTGATTGTTTCCAAATGTCTTCCCAATGGGGAGGGTTAGAGAGAGGCAGAAACAGCGACTCAGGGGCAGAGCTTGCAGGCTTTTTATTGGTCCAGTCCGGGGGAAACGGAGAGGGAACAGCAACTCTGTCCTGGCTTTTCTGCCCCGTGTTGCCGCTAGTGCTTAACTACCAGTCAGATCGCATTACCCAGGCAGTAAATCTAAGTACCGGTTAACGCAAATAATCAAGAGCTAATACTCCTCTACGAAACCACTTTCTCTGTGTCTGTGGTCAGAGCTGCGCAAACAGGCACAAGCCAAGGCCCTCTGTCCTCTTAGCCTCTGCCAGACTCTCCCTCACTCTCTCACGGCTATTATAACCTACACACAGTCACAATCTCCATATCCTTATGTATCCATGTATCCCCTATGTAGTGTGCTGCTCTGTGTGTGCAGTGTGTGTGTGTTCACTCACATGTTAAAATCTCCTCTCTGTCTCCGCGCTGCAGTTCAAAGGGTAATAGGACGGTGCGGTCTGGTTTTGAGAGCTTATTACTGGGTTAAGCGCTAAAAAACGCAGGCCGGGCCACATTCAGCGCAGTAACACCGTACCCCTCTTCCAATTACTCCATATTGCCGCTCCAATTAGAGTGGAGCAGGTCCAAAACCAGAACTGAGAGCTGCCAGGTTTAGAGAGAGAGAAAGCAGAGGCCCCGGGTGGCAGTAATGAGGTCTTAACCCCGACTTCGCTCTATTATGTCATAATGCTTTAATTCGAGCCATATGATAGGCTGCTGTGCACTCTTATGTTATTGGAAAGTCAATATTTGTGAGCTGGCCCTGTCTTTTCCCCTTAGATGTGGCCTGGGAGTAAGTGCAAAAAGCCAAAGATTGCAGAGGAGCGAGTGATTGGCAGGAGGGAGGGCCACATCAGGTTGCTCAGGGAGGGTGTTACATGTGAGGTGATGGCATCCTGCCTCCTGACACGTATAATTAAATGATAAGATAAATAAGTATGTTACGTCTGCACCAGCTGATGGATACTTTAGTCTGTAGAGCACTATGTCACAGATGTAGCAGTATTCAATGGAAACGTGATAAACCTAGCCACTTTTAGTATCCCCAATATTGGCAGTATTATTACGAATAGCAGCAGGACAAGTTCAATTTATAGTTTAATTTCTTGGCTGCAGTTCCTCGTGTTAAGTAACATACAGGTCACTGAGCTACTACTGAGGATCTGTGATGTATGAATTGTGTGATTCATGCTGGATTTTACCTCTACTTGAATATGTGTCTTCTTTACCGTGGTTGAATGTAACAAAGTACTTCACCAAACTACAACTATAAAGTACTTTTACTCTATATTTCTATTCTACTATATTAGTTAATAATATATTTATTTTATTAACCTTTATTTAACCGTGAAGTCCCATTGATATTTAAAATCTCTTACAAGAGAGACCTAGCCGAGGTAGCAGCCGATCCAAACACATTAAAATGCAACTAATAATATTAATAATAATGATAATAAATTTTATTTATATAGCACCTTTCCAAACACAGTTACAAAGTGCTGTGCAGTGAAACTAAACGCAACTAAAGAAGAATAAAACAAATAATCAAGATAATATATGGGAAATAACATCAATAAGACAGTAATAAAATAGACAGACAGCTCAGATGAAGTCAGGATATGCTTTCCAATATGAGTATGTTTTTAGGAGAGACTTGGAAGCCAGTGACTCAGACAGCCTTATATCCTTGGGTAGGTCGTTCCAGAGCCTTGGGGCCCTGATAGCAAAAGCTCTGTCCCCCTTGGTCTTCAGTCTGGACTCTGGGACAAGCAGAAGACCTCTGCCTGAGGATCTCAAACTACATTAAGGTTCATATGGGACTAACAGGTCTTAAATACAACACATGGTAGAAAAATCCACAATAAAACAACAGCTATTCAAACATAGTGGCCTCTCAAGAAAAACAAGGACATGTTTTCATCACCACATTCTTTATGATGCTCTTAAATTCATTGATGGATACAAGTGTTTCTAATTTTAGATCCCCCAGATCTGTTAAAACCCAAGGAACATTAAAAAGCAACCACCCAGAGAAGCATAGCTGGTAACTACTAGAGCTGACACATGGAAGGGTGCAGGGGTAGGCTGGAAGTTTGTCCAATATTGCTTTATAGACGAAAATATAGCAGTGCTGTTGTCTGCCAGCGGACAGTGACATCCAACCCACCCAGTCGTCAAGAATGCAGTGATGAGTAAGTGACTTTGCATTTGTAATACTGGTCATTGTAACCTAATGATATTATATCTAAAGAATATAATGCTCTGAAAGAGGCCAGTGAGCACTGTGGTTTATTTAACACTGCGCTCGTGCCCTCACACCTGAGACCAGCGACTCATGTTTTACTTGCTGCAACACTGATTGCCCTACGGGGACACAAATAAAGCTGAATCTGAATCTTAATCTGAATGTTAGCATCACACTGCAATCAAAAGCAGTTCTTTGGCCAACTGTTGTACCGAGTGCCAATTAACTTACAGTGTATTTGTTAATAGTTTGTACAGTGTTTGAAGGTCACATTATAAATTAGCACGGCTCTTGTATTTAATGGGGTTAATTACCATGGTAATAACCCAGGATCACATCCTGGTCAATAATTGTTTTGTAATTGCTTTCAGGTTGCGTAATAATGACACAGTCCATCAATTTCCGTCATTGCATAATTACAATAGGGGATGTTTAATTATATTCAGAGTAAACATGCACTCCTTTAATGAGAACTAAGTGCTGGATACTATCTTTTGAAACTTGTTCCAGCTCGAACTATTATTAAAGATCAGAATAATTTCCAACTTTAAAATGATTTTTTTCCTTTTGATAATTTAATGGAGAAAATTTTTTTTTAGTATTGGTACATAACGGTTACAAAACTCCTGCTCCTCTGCAAGTGTTCTCTGTGAAGTGACCTCGTAATGCTGCACTTTAGGCTACATATGCTGCAAATCAGACTTCATTTGTGTTCTGCAGAGTTACATTTCTTGTTTACACTCACAGTGACTCCAGGAATGTTATTCTAACTACGTTACAGCAGCTTTTGCAGGGTATCTTTTTCATACCCTGTATTGTTCATTGTTTGAAGATGTAAATTGAGCAATAAAAAGGGAATGCTTATGGGATATATTGGATTAGACATCCAGCATACTGTATGCTCATGTGTTCTGCATTACAGTTTTCTAAACTTTAGTGTGGGGCAGGGGATTGAGCTTTACAAATGGCGGTCACCCTTGAATCCACAGATACATGCAGCTCACTCATGCGAAGATGGTGGGGAATAGATAGTGTTTCTCCTCCTGGGAGAGAGTGGAGGAGTGACTGGGATGAAAAAGGGACTTAAAACATGCTTATGCATAGCGACTGAGGGGGTAGTCTGTGAGAAGATAGGATAGGCAAAACGAGACAAGTGGACAGGGTGAAAACAAGAGTGATAGATGAGGCAGAAGAGAGACAAAGACGGATAAAGGCGAGAGAAGAGTACAAGAGAGAGAGAGACTAAATCAGTCAGAGTGAATGAAAGAGAGGCAGAATGAGCCGAGGAGGTGGCGAGAGAACTCGATGTCCTGTCTCTGGTACGTGCCGAGGGAGACAGATTTCCCGGTGGAGTGTTCCCAAGTGTACCCCTGCAGTCTGTAATAGGATTTTCCAGGCTACAGCAGGTAGTCTGTGAGGGAACTTTGTTCGTCGGTGCTCACAGATAAGGGTTAATGCAGCCCAAAGGTTCCTCCGCTACACAGGGCGCTCTGGGAGTCTGTCGCTCCCTCCTCGTCGGCCTGCACTGTCAGCACCAATCCGTCACAAAGGATTTCTTCCTGCAAAACTCAGTGGCCATTTCTGACATCTCCAACAAACTAATTGTTATCTCCAGTCCTGGCAAGCCCTGTGAAGTCCTAATGAGTTAGCGTCTTCTGCACAGATGAGGAAAAAATTGCAGAATCAATTTCTCAGCCGAATTATGCTTTGTCATCAGCGAGAGGAGAGGAGAGGAGAGGAGAGGAGGAAAGGAGGAGAGCGGAGAGCAGAGAGGAGAGGATGCCAAGACAGGCCAGGCCAGAGTCTCTGAGAGCAGGGTTCGTGTCATCCGTATTCTCTCCTCCAATTGTTCTCTTTCTCCAAGCTGTTTTATGGCCGCTTCCCTTTCCTCCAAGCCACTTTATGACAGGCATTGTAATGTCTTTAGAGTTCTGGGCAGCCTCTGATTGGGCCATGCAGTGCTTCTCTCTGGCCCTGAGTGACAGTGGGACCAGGTCCAACCACCACCCAGGACACAGAGCCATAAATCATCCTGCTGGCACCGGGCTCCACTTCCTGAACAGCTACCAGTTCCTGCAGGGGACAAAAAGGCCTTTGTGGGCTTTAGGCAGCCAGAACTTCTCCTCTCTTTGAGGATTCTGAGGTTTATGAGCAATGCTTAGAGAGATTGTGGGGGAAAGAGAGAGTGAGTTTACACACACACTCATTCTTCTGTCTTATTAAGTAAGTTTAATAAGGCTATGACTAAACTACAACTAATAGCTACTGAATGTGAACACCTGTTGAACAGCAGTTCTTGATCAGATCAGCCACTGTTTGTTTATATGCGTCGCCATGGAAACTCTCCATTGACGTTACTTCGCTAAGATAAAGTCATCAGCCTTCAGTTTCTGCAGGAGCCCAACTTGGCGATTTCATCACTGTGTAGTGATGTGTGAAGAATCAGACTGCCAGAGCTGCTGCGGGCCTCGCCAAAGGTGGCCTCCCTCCATCACTTCATCCCTCCCTCCCTCCTTTACATTCCTCATTTCCACCAGTCTCCGTCCTCCCTGTGTTTGGATGGCTCCACCTCACTGTCAGGCAGTGAGGGACGGCTGTTTTCCTTGCAGGCCAGATCAAGACAGGAGATTGGCCCCAGGGGGCCTGAGGATGTGAAGCTTCTGACACGTCCCGTAAATCTAGGGTGTCCCATCTCCACTGCTCGATCTGCGCGCAGCAATGAGAACACCAATGAGGCGTGAGGATGAACATTCCTCAGGCCGTTCTCACACACAAACCCCCGGGTTTTGCTCGGAGAATAATACTTCGCTGCCCCTCTTCACCGACTTGTGAGCTGTCCACCTCAGCAAGAAGTCTGTCTTTGCACCCCCGCTGAAACAAGTCCCCAAACCCTAACCTTCTAGCCATAAAAGTTTTCACGGGACGGCTGCTTACTTAGTGTATCGTTTTGTGTTTGTGTTAAATGATGAATATGAAATGGTGTGTTATTCTAGTGTCTATGAGAAGCAGTTACAAACTGTCTATGTTCATATACTTAATTCCCATAATCCTCTCTGCCATGTCTGTCTTAATCCAGCATGGTGCTGGCAGAGCTCCGCAAAAATAAATAAGACTAACTCATATACACATATCCTTGCTCATGCCCTTTAGACAACATATTACTCCCATATGTGTGGCTACATGTGGGGTAGATATATATTTTGCACCTATGCACCTATATCTTTATATAGACTTTCAAACGTACTAATAAATTTGCCTGAAATACTGCTGTCATCAAGCACCTTAAATGAAAATTCTTTTAAACACTAAAGGTGTGGAAATATTTTTTGCTAAATATATGGGCCGTGCTTTCACGTATGTCTGACATGGAAATTTAGACTGACCAGCCAACAAGAGAACAGCAGACAGTCTGGGCCCCAGCCAGCCCATGTGTCCCCTTTTCCTCCTCACCCACCCAGCCACGTTAGCCACGTTAGCCAGATTTTTCACCCAAATGGAAATGCAGCCTGTCATCTCCACGCAGCCTCCAACCGCTCTGTCTGTCCAATCCGTCACAGCGCGCCGGCGGCCGCGCAAATAGGCCTGCCACTCTCACTGTCATCTGAGTAACGGATGTCCCATCGTTACCACAGGGTGGGACCAGGCAGCACTCAGGTCCACTTTCGCTCCTCCTCATTTTTCCTCCATTCTTCTCCCTCCTCCTCTCACAACCTCATCCCGGTGATGAGCCTATTGGACCTCTCCAGGAGTTTACGGTGGATGTGTATTTGTAGGTGCTTTCTGAGAATGCAGGCATGTGTATTTTTTCTTATTTTTTTTCAATGAATGCTTCCCCCCAATCTCCAAGCCCGTGCCCCAGTCTCCCCATCAAGAGTCAAAAGCAGTGGTATAATAGGAGCAGGGGTGGGATGAAATAAATTGTGTCCTGGACTGGTAACCTAACAGCCATCATAAATAATGTAGACCTATTTGAAGGGGAAGATGGGGCATTAGAAGCTATTTACACTGCAGGAGCCATGCTATCGATCAGCATGGGACGTCCCATAGATAAGAATGGGATGATGTCATGGTTATTTATGGTGATTCCCTATGGTAAGGCTACAAAAGGGATTTCGGGGCGACAGCATCATCAGTTTTTTGGGGTGCAGGGGGGTGTGATGCATTCTGTCATCAATGGAACAATCAGCAGGGAGGTTGAGGGAGGTGAGGTGCAGCAGGAGCATGCCTCTGACATATACGCACACATTCAGACACATGGAGCTGCGCATACAGACATACACAGACATAGACACAGACATAGACATTCTACATGCATACAAACACACACACAATGCTAAGATGAATGCCTCTTGTGTGATTAGGGTCCATAAAGAGTAGTGAGAGGAGATGGCTCAGAGGAGATACAGTACATCTCTGTCTCCGTGCTCCACATACACCAGCGTACGTATATAGAGAGTGCAATAAAACACTGGTTCGCCACTGGTGTGCTGTGGAGTGAGCCAAAGGCCATATTCAATACAAGTCTGAGACAGAATTACCATTCAGGGATCACTGGTCAGGTCACATAAGTACATGAACCTCCGTTGTGTTAGATGAGAATTTAGGAACTGTGAGATATAGAGACTGGCTAAGGTGCGCCATGGGATTTGACTTGATGTCATACATACTGTAGAGGGAGATGAAATAATGGGGAGACATCTTGCAAAAGAACTCTGAGGTAACTTAATCACAAGTACAGCTATCGGTCATCTGTTACAGCGGTCTGGCAATCAGCACGGTGATATGTGGAAGTTCAGAGCAACATGACAGCTCCACTTGGTGCCAAATCATCTCCTCAAACTGTAGATTTATCTGTTTTAAAACTATCTGTTTTCAATACAGAAGAAACCGCTCTGGTCTCAATAACAATTCTTCAGATACAGACACTCGGTTTGGGGCCCTGGACTTCAGATACCGATGCAACGAAGTTCCCTTTCGCAGTATTATGAGACACACCGGGTGACAGCATTTTTTGACGTGTTGAGCAACTGCTGTAGTATTAAGAGCAAGAAGGGGAGGGGAGCTGGACGGGTCAAACAAACTCTGGGCTTTCACCCAAGGGACCACTGTTTATGTCCTGTGTGAAACCAAAGGTCACCCAAGTTATTATAATAATAGCGTAGTGTGTTTGTATGTGTAAAATACTACTACTAGTAACATTTGTGACGTAGGGCACGTGACGTTACATTACATTAAGCCAAACCATGATGTTGTTGTTTTTTTCTTTCTTTCTAACGACATGATTTTGTTGCCTAAACATAAGGAACAGGGTGTCTGTAAGTCCTTGAAAAGTTTTAAAATGTCTTAAATTCAATTAAATAGTCAGTATAATTGCCGCAAACATTTTATCTAATTTCAGGGTTCAATAATAAGATTTGCCTGGTTGCCCAGGGCAAGTAAAATGCCATGTTGGGCCAGTAAATCTATCAACACACCTACCTGATCAGGCACGTGGTACAAAAAAGAAAAAAAAATAAACAGTTTTTTTTATGAGGCTGATGGCCGATATCTAAGGAGTGAGCCCTCTTGCTTTCTTTTATTTTCATCTTGAAAGTGTGGCATTGATCAGGCACTTAAGAGAAAATAGGTAAAGGTAGGTGTTAGAGGATGTGTGCTAAACTCCTAACTATGTATTGTGCAGTTTGCGGCAAGTTTGAGAGCAGTCCTTCACAATAGACCAAGAGTGTGCTTCACTGCTCATGTGAAAAATAATGTCTCTGTTGTTATTTTATAATTGTTAATAAATAAATCAGTTTATATAGGGGCAGGCAAAAAAATTTTCTTTTGGGCAAGTAGATTTTTGACCAACTGTCCTGACTGGGCAAGTGGACAAAAAAGTTAATGTTGAACCCTGAATTTAATTTATCAATGTTTTAATCTATTTTTGTCAAAATACTTTAAGCTCTTCTGCATGAAAGTCCATATTTCTGATGTTACAAATCTTTAACACTACTGCTGAACCTTACTTTTTACTTTACACTCGCACTTACCTGTTGACATAATGTATCCTATTCCTACATAAAACCCTACGTCTGCACATGACTACATACATACTTCTTATAATTATTCTTACCTGCAATGTTTGAATAAGAAAAAGATCATTTTTCCAAAAATCAGTCTTAAATTTGGTTAAAAAAATATCTTAAATGTCTTTAAAAGCATTTATTTAAGTGTCTGATGCCTTTAGACACCCTGAGGAGGTAAACCTAAAAATGAAGTTTATTTTGAAAAGACATTGAATTTAAGGTGCGGAAACTGTTCTGAAAATGGAAGTTAATTTTGAAAAGACACAAGACTTGTAAGGAGTGGAAATTGACACACCGTCCCTAAGCATTCAAAACTGACACTGGAAGGTTACCTTGAGTGTCATAGTTTGACGTGTAGGGCGTGTACAGTAGCGACAGTATTTGACAAGTTGGGAGTCAGAATGTGTGGAGGAAACACTCTAATGATACCATAGTCTAAACACAAACTTTACTCATTTTGTTATTTTTTCAGTGTCTAGTAATTGTATACTGTCATTTATTGTCATTATACAGTGAAATATTCTGGATCCTTTTGTAATCGTTGCCATTTTATTAATCACAAAAGCCTAGACAAGCAACTGTGTGCACACTTACAGTAGACTTTGTATGCAGCCATAATAACAGTGTTGGGACACAGCAAACACACACATACTGTACATCAATAAACACACTTCACTCTGCCATAAGCTTTAAAAATGGTTAAAGAGAGTGAGAGAGCAAGAGGAGTAGAACTACAGAAAGAGAGACTCCCTGAGCTGAGGGAGGTGTGGTGGGCCAGTGGAAAGAGGAGAACAGGAGGGGAGTTAAAGCTGGCACGACTCCACAGTGTTTTCTGTCGCTGGCCCCTCGGAGCAGGAACATTATTGTGAATATTAGTTCAGAACTTCTGGCACCCATCCAGACACCGGCCCCTGCCTGTGCAGGAGAGGGTGGTGGGGGGGTGGGGGGTGGGGGGGTAGCAGCAGGGTTCAAGCCCCATCATACACACACACCACTACTGCCATTAACCACCACCCCCATCTCCACAGCACACTCAAGACTAGAAAGGCTCCACAACAACAAGATGTGTGGAGCCTAAAGTCCTGCCCAGCCCTGATAACAAGTCCCAGCTTTTTAAAAATAAGCAAACACATGTGGCTGTTTGATGTCCCCCTTATCTCTGCTAACTTTAAATTCTCAGAGACTTTCTCCGGCGAGATCAAATTCAGTAATTAATCTGCTCGCCTTTTTTTTTTTTTTTTTTTTTTTATGAATTGTTATTGAGCAAAACTTTTACTCCAACTCAAAAGCTCACAGCTGTGTCTGTGCACCAGTGGAGTTTCCGGCAGGCGTCTTTCATGCTGCTAATGAGAAAGTGGTGGAGGAGCCTGGAAAAGTCTGCCGAAGTCCATAAGGACTTGTTTTGCTTCGAAACACTAGTTGTGTGGTTATTCTTGGATGAGCGGCGAGGAAGTATACAGTGATTTGTGTGTTTGTCGTAATAGGCCTCAGTGCTGTTCACAGTTGTCTTTCCCCTTTTGGACCCAAGGGCTAGATCAAAAGACAGATCGCCCATCACTTTCAAATTGTTTGTGTTTGAGTTTTATTAGCGGGGAAAAGAAATTGAGCTTAATGAAGTCAGGGAAAGAAAATGACAGAACCAAAATTTTACAGACCAAGCAGCATGATTATGATCAAGATCGTGACTTTGCTTTAGGAGTCAGAAGGCTGAAGGCTGTGATGCCACTGAACGTGCAGATAGCAGCCTGGCACAGAGTCGACATAACAGAGAAACACAAAGAGACTGAAGAAGGAGTTGGGAGCGGTGGAGAGGGCACCTCCCCTCCAAGGGAGGAGGAGGGTGTAGGGTCTATTCAAGAGGAACAAGGAGACACAATGCAACAGGGTCAATGCTGGGTCAGCAAAGTCCATGAACTGCAGGGTACAAGTGGAGGCAGGCAGCAGTGAGACTGCAGAACAAAGACAGGTGAGCTGTTAGCATTAGCCGTTAGCCTTTTTAATGCCACAGGTATGAAATGAAGATGTTTTCGTAGCCAGCCAAGAGAGCCAATGTGTCGACCCATCCATGCCAATGTAGAATTATACACTCTGCTGTGTGCACGTGTGCATTCACACATACATTCATGTATGTATGTAAGGCGGTGAGTTTTTGGAGTGAAGACAATCAAGGGGTTTGTTAAGGTCTTTTGACAAAGCCATCACTAAGGTCATGTATCTTTAAGTGTCTCTTTGACCTGTCACCCATGACCTCTCATCCAGCCAGCACAACGAGAGGCTTAGAGAGGTGTTACCATAGCAACATGGTGCCCATGGGTCAGTGGAGGGACAGATAGGATATACATAGTGTTTTTAAACCTACATAACCTTGTTTGAATGCCAAGATACACCTGCATGCATAAAAATATGTGTTCAAGTGGAGTAAACCAGAGAGTGTGTACACCTACTTCATATTTGTCGCCCCCAGCAATGCACTCATTAAGAGAGGGCACGCCGAGGTCTCTACTACACTTTTACCCTATAAAAAAAACAGGCACCCCCACCCCTCACCACCAAACAAGCCCAACGAGGATGAGTCGTTGGGCTCCCAGGTCTCTATCCCAGCCTGCCTTGGGGGGAGGAGGGAAATAAGGGGTTTTGTCTCTCACCCCCCTTTTGTTAGAGTACCCCCCGTAATAAATCTGGATCTGGTAAATAGCCCATGAATAAAGGGAGATTTTATCCTCAGTGGCACAGGGAAGATTTAGTGGGCAGAGGCAGCGTCGCCTCTCTTCTGAACAACTACAAAGTGGTCACTCAGCGAGCCTTAAGAGGCATAAAAAGCCCGCGGTAGTTCATTAAATCTCCAGCATGAAGATGGGACCGCTGTGGCGGTGATTTACGGCAGTCAGGTGCATATAGGGGTAGTGGCACTCAGCCCCACCTCTCATTCTCTGTCTGTCCCAATGAGGAAATAACTAAGCATGCTGCGCTATTTATTGGCTGCATAGTTGGGAGACACGGAGAGAGGGACGGGGACACTGTGAGGAGGGAGAGAGGGCTGGAGTGGGAGAAAGGGACAGAGACAAGAGTGGTGTTTTTTCAAGCTGTGTGTTTTTTTGTTTGTTTGTTAAACTCTGAATTTGAGCAAGGAATCATACCTGAGTCTGTCTTATATTATGGGTCATTCTGAGTGTGGTTCCAGGTGATGAAGAGTAAAGGAGAGTTAGAGGTCAAAGCATGAGTATGTAACTGCCGTCTTATGTTTTTCTTTAACATTATTCTGGCAACTTTTTTCTGCGTTCACTGCGATAACTTTAAATGGCTTTGGTATTGAATATTTCTGGAAATAAAATGCGTTATTATCATGACACATATTTGCTGCGAAATCACTTTCATATGGACTAGATGCTTAATATCTGGCTAATAACTGACTCTTGGACACATTCGCCCCTTAACATCACATTACAATATCTTGTGGTTCATGTCATACACACATGCAAATCTTCGCCTCCCTCTCTTGTCTTTACTCTGACCTTGCCGTAATCACTTCACCTTATTATTTCCCAGATGAAATATCAAGTCCCACACTCTCACCTTGAGGCATTTTGCTGCCGAGCCACTTAAGATGGGGAACATTAAATATTTGTTTCCAGATTCTTCCGTGCCTTTCTGTCAGTGATAGGGCCTTGACTTACTCAGCGCCGTGTTTGTCCTGTTCAAACATTCACACAGCACAGACCAAGGCAGGGCAGATAGAGAGTGCAGTGTGTATCATCGCCAATCTCTGCCACAAAGGATTTTTTGATAATGCTGTCATGGAAATGAGTTATGTTTTGATTTGTGTCAGACACGTCGGAACAGTCGGAACAAATGCCTGTCGGTAGCTTTCAGTAAACCAAGCAGATATGGTTAGATTTTACCCTCATAAACAAGGCATTGCCACTTGGTAACTTCATTAATGTTGGAGTTTTATTTATTTATTTCATTTTTAAAAAGGTTTACATTATGGAAGTCAGTATTTCTGGTCCGGCTTGCTCTCAGGCTCTGGAGATCGCAGCAATGCCATCTTATCATTTCAATGAAAAATCCCTGTCATAGTTTTTCCACATAGTTCTCCTGACAGCATGTTTACTTCTCCAAAAATGAGTTTAAAAAATCACCAAGCAAACTTAGACTGTTTACACTCCCGTCCTTTTTTCATTCCTGCCTCTGATCCAGAAGGTCAAAGCAAAGCAAATCTGTTAATCTCTTCGCTGAAGGACAGCATAAGGGCAGATAAATGCCATTTACCATGGGAGTACTGGACTATGACTCTCCAAATAGGATGATTTAGACTTGTATTAATCAAATTCAGAAATGTCAAGTTTCTCTCTCCTTTATAAAGTTCCCTTCTTTCTCCCCATTTCTCTGTCATTCCTCCTCTCCTCTGCTCTCTACCCTTCATCCACCTCTCCTTCCCTCTCTGATGTCGGTATAAAGATGTAGGGCCTGATCAGTGGAAGCTGATGTCCTAATAGAGAAGTAATGAGAATAGATCTGCTGGCTGCCGGGCTGTCTGCATGTCCCGGCGTGCCGCTGTGTTCAACCACTTATGAAAGACATGAGGGGGAGAGTGCGATGTGCTCTGGCCCTTAGCACAAAGATAATATTCACTGTTTTATCCACCTCTGCCTGACAAATGACTGTCATTAATCAGCAGCGAGAAAGTCCGCCCTGTGTGTGTGTGTGTGTGTGTGTGTGTGTGGAGGATAGAGGTGAATACATAGCATGTGCCTCTCTGGGTATTTGTGCAAGGAAGAAATGCAAACAGAGACACGCACACCTTACAGATCTTGCTATGGATAACGTTAAAGAGCATTCACTAATTGGTCAACGGGGTCGTTGCCTCGTAGACAGATTTGGGTTCACCTTCGCGACAGAATAGAGCTGAACAGAGTAGAGTAGAAACTAAGAAGTAGGAAGGGGGAAAAATCAAGTGAAGGATCCAGAGAAAATGCAAAAGGGACAAGTGGGAGGGTAAATAAATGTGGAGGTTAACAGGCACAAAGGGCCGATGTGAGGGCCAGTTGTTGGCCCTCTCAGTCGATGAGGTGGCAGAGAGAGAGGGCCCGAGGAGGGCCTTTGTGTGAGTGAATGCGTCTCACCCTCCAATGTTATCATGATGGTGAGTCATTAATCACAATCCTGACAAAAAAACACAGTGACCAAGAATCACACACTTGGCAGCCAAGCGTACACACACACACACACACACAAACACGCACACACACACATTATATACAAGGACATACAAGCACCCAGCGCAAACTCACACAGAATGTGTGTGTGCGCAGGTTTGTATTGCTCTCTAACTGCCCTGCTCAGAGACATACTTGTCATCTCCTGTGGGCCAGAGCTGTGATTGCCAGATAAAAACTAGTACAACAACGAGGCCGAGTAAATACAAAGAGCTGCTGGAAAAGGCCCAACTGTAGCTGAGAGGAAATGTGCTCATTCTGATTTATTTTCCATTTATTTTTAACAAAAATGTCGACGCATTCTTTATACCCCTGCCCTGAAACACCTCACCTATACAGAGTAACAAGCTACATAAAATTCTTTACTAAATCAAATTGCTGTAAGGGAGGTCTAAGTAGCTTGCTATGATATGGACTTGGCAGCCAAGAGCTGAGAGCTGTTGGCCTACAGAGCTGGTATCCTACACAGAGGCTCCACTCTGTGAGTTGGCTCTTGGCCCTGGTCCTTCCCTCTGGCCTCAGTCTGGCCTCGGTCTGGGCCTGCTTGTCCCCGACCCTGCCAAACCTCCACCACATCCCCTAGGAGCATCACTGCATCTCTGATCTGCGCCACTCTGCTGCGCTCTGCCAAGTACACACTCCAGCTGCCCAACCAAATCCAGGCATGACCTGACAGGCACACTGCCCTGACTGTGAGCGGAGGCTAACCCCAAACACAACCCTACCTCCTCCTGTGACCTTCTTTTTCATCCTACATTTCAAGGCCCAATTGCTCATATTTTTTATTTATCTCTACATGTTGCTGTTTCTGACACAGTTTCACACACTCATCCAATCCAAAGTCATTTGACACTGGCAGCCCTTTCTGACGCCCTCGTGCCAATAACAGAACAAATGACTTTATGTTGTGTTGCATGTTGTCATAGTGAACTCTCTTACACTCCTCATTAACAGCTCTCCCTTTTTTCTCAGTGAAGAGAACTCTTTCATTTGCTTGTATCGCAGCCGAGGCAAAGGTCCCACCTTTCCCATATTTTGTTTTCCTTTTTTTCCTCCTTCTCTTGAGAAACAAGGTTACATCTGAGTGAATGTTCGAAATACATCTTTTTCCCTCTTGTTTTAAACAAATATGTTCTCACTGATATTGCGAATTTTTGCTTTGTTTTGGTAAAATCAGCCAAAGCATTTTTTAATTGTCAAATTCAGCCTCTTTTGTTATCTTTGAATCTTTCAGCATTGCAAGATATTCTCCGAAGTTGCAGACAAAAGACTTAAAGGAATACTTCAACCACAAAATTAACCATTTGTATATCAGTTACTCACCCCGTGTTACTTTGAATTCATGAAGAAAATTTTGTTTTTCTTACCTGCCTCATCAGCAAACGAAGAATCCAAAAAAGGCAAACATTTTTAAAGAACTGAAGTAGATGGGGGCTGAAGTTTAACAACAGCAAAACTATATCAAAACATCAATTTACAAGCTCTCACACAACTTGTACAGTCTAATCCAAGTGTTCTTTATCCAGTTGAATGCTCAGTACTTCCCAAAGGTACGTCTTTTTTTAAAAAATTCAAACACTTCCACATAAAATTGCGCCTGGGCAACTCAGAAATGCAGGAGCAGAGGGATCAAACGCATGAGCTTCTCCAGGCATCCTACTCGTACGCCAAAGTGTTTTAAATAGTACGTATTTGGCAAAAATGCATGTGTTTGGGAAGTACTGAGCATAAGACTGGATAAATGAGACTTGGATTATTCTGCATGAGTTGTGTGAGAGTTTGTTTTGGTTGTTAAACTTGATCCGTCTTTACTTTTATTCATCAAGAACATTTGCCAATTCTGGAATTTTTTCTTCACCATTGCGACGTGAGGAAGAAAAAGTTTTCTTCACGAATTCATGATAACATAGGGTGAGTAACTGATACACAAATTTTCATTTTTTGCGCAAAGTATCCCTTAAAAACATGTGTATGGGACAGTCATTCCTGTTACTCTTTCATTGTAGTGTGGCTGGTCAGAAATGTAATCTTGCACCCAAGGTAGGCTCCACCAAATTCACCCACTCCAGCAAAGTCAATTTGTTTTTGAAGTGCCTTCCTTCACATCTTTCTTCCTCCCTCCTTCCTCTCATCCTCTGAGATCACAGAAGCAACCATGAGCCCAGAGTGGGTAAACCCCGACAGGGATATGCCCACCAAGGAGCAGCCTGCTGCTGGAGCAGTGCCGCAGCAGCTAAGCTGTTAAGCTTCAGGAGACCGCGAAGTTACTGTGGTCACTCACAGGAGGGATCCCAGTCCCTGCTCACAGGTCGAGCAGCATACAGAGGAAGCCTTATTAAAAAGAGAGAGGAGGGAAGAGATAGAAATATCAGAGAGAAACGGGGCCAGGCGTGTGAGAGGGATACAGCTCTGCACAATAGCAGTTCACTGTTGTGCATGAGTAATGTTTGCCGGGCTCACTGTCTGTCTCCCGCCTCTGTTTGTGTGCCTATGTTTGTGTCCGTCTGTCAGCCAGTGTCCTGAGAAGAATGTGCGGCCTCCACATATGAGAGCGTTTAACAAGGCTGTAGCCGTCGCGTTTAATAGTTCTGGTGATGATAATTGTGGGCTGCGTGATGGCTTGCTCGTTAAAGCCACTGCAGTAAGAGTGCATTTCAGGGCTGTAATTGGAGCTCGTTAGGATAATGCCAATCAGGAGCTTTGGCCCAGCTCGACGCCCATGTGCGTTCGCTGTGGCCCTGAGCTCCTGGAGGCCGTCATGCAGGCCCTCTGTAGTACAGCAGCAGCAGCAGCATCCTCTATTAAACAAAACCATATAGTAGACACATTTTATTCAGCATGATGTTTTGATTTGATTCTGTCATGTGGGCTTCATCAGAGCCATTTTTTGAGGTTTTAGTAATATTTTCTAATAATTTCACTTGCTGTTTTTAATTCCCAGCTGTAAGGGGATACTCAGAATTTTACTTAATTTGCCCACTTAGCAAAATACCTCAATTTCTCTTAACTCTTAAACAAAGAGGAGATTTAGTATGTTGTCTGATTTAATATCAGTTTGCTTTATTTAACAGTTACAACTAAATAAAGAGCACATTTCATTCACAAAATGTGGTAAAAGGCTGCATTCTTTGATAGATTTAAATATCTTCAGCCTTAAAAAATTGACGAAAATTGCTTCCTGTTTTATTTTCAAATAAAATTTGCATTTGGGCTGGCATTGTTTTACCGAGTGTGTCATGTTTGGGAGTTTGAGTCAGAGCCAGGTTTAGCCAGGCCTGGAAGTAGAGGCTCTGATGTGGCCTCTGTCCCTGCGTGGGGGTGCCCATGGCTAGTGTATAATTTAAGATTTCTGGTGAGCTAAATAGCACCCTAGCTCAATAGCCATCAATATGGCCGCTTGTAAAATGTGTCTGGGACCAGTTGGAGGCTGGCTGGCTTGTTAGGTGCTGGGAATGTTTGAGGCAGGTGGTGGAGGGCCAAGGCCAAGGTCCATATGGATCTGATCACAGAACAGTAGTGGCAGCTTATGGGGTTTTGTTGCTTTATTCCAGCACATGGTGTCTCTCTAGTTCCTTCAGTCAGTAGCTCTGTTTCTCTGCACGCCTGGATGTGTCTTTGCGTCTCTCTTTTCTGTCACCTCTCACTGTGTGTGTATATATCTGTCTCTGTGTTTCTCTCATGGTTCCAATCTCACTTTATGGTAACTTTCCCTTCAGCTTTTTATTTAATGTCATTTTGACATTTCCGCTCGTATTACAAAACTTTAATAAGTTGTTTGCATACTTGTGTTTAATGTTCACGAGTACATCTGGCGCTTCGTGGAGAGTTATCTATAAAGAAGTAAAGAATGAAATCGTCTCGCTTTCCAGACCGCCTGACTTTTAATCACAATGTCATGTTTTCAAATGAGCTAAATGAATCCCTTCTCCCCTCTTTGTCTCTAACCTCAAATATTTACTGTTGGCGTTGTCTGCTGGCGGCGGGTGAGGGAGCGGGCGGGTGGAGGGTTGGAGGAGCACAGAACTCCGCAGTGTGCCTCGGCCAGAGAGGCAGAAATGTGGGCCCAGCTCAACCCAGCCCCGAGGGCCCGAGTGTGTAGCCGAGCTGCTTAATTGAGATCTCAACGTGACATTGAGCGCTTGTAAATTACAATGTGCTGGCCAGACAAGCTAGAGGAGCCTTCATCTCAGCAGCAGCCCCACAAACATATGGTCTGTGTGTGTGTGTGTGTGTGTGTGTGTGTGTGTGTGTGTGTGTGTGTGTGTGTGTACGACTTTCTGCTTGTCTGTGCGTGCAGTTGGCTGCTCTTACTTTTCTAAGTGCTCTTTTTGGATCATTAGTATCTGTGTCTCTCTTTTCTTTGATATGGCTGTAAAAAGTTACTTAAATATCGGTACCAGCCGCAGTTATTGCAATCATTTAAGCCCTTCCTACTCTCTTTCCTAAACCACCAATCCGTTCTTTTCGGCTAAGCCTCCCTTTGCAACGTCATCAAATCACCCCACCCACTTCTACCTACTGCTCCTCCCATTTTCAGTGCTTTGTCAACACCCACCAGTTGATCTGAAATGCAGCAAGACTGTGATATTTTATGATTAGCTAAGCAGCTTTGTATTATATGCTTAAAGTGCACAACTTCTGAGGACGAGCTGATAAGCATACATGATTCTTAGGATTTTGTTTTAAGTTACGATAAAGTAACGGACAGGAAGTAACAGGAACAGACAGTTATTAATAGAAGGGGGCAACAAATAGTAAATACATTACATAATTAATTAAAGAAATCTCTGGCAGCTAAAGAGCAGTTGTTAAAAACAGTCTGAAAGTTACCCTAACCCAGTGTGAACACACACTTACACACACGCACTTTCACACACTAACCAGGTTACAGGAGAATCACACACACACACAGGCACACATGCATGTATACAGACTTGTCAGTCAAGCGGCGTGACTGTTTATATTTAGAAGTTGTAATGAGTGTGATGTCATTTCTCCACGCTCCTGAGAACAATCTGGCAATCTGGATACTGTCAATCACCCTGTGCCCGCAGGCGTTAGCAGGCCGAGTTAGAGGCTTGTGTGCATGCGTGTGTGTGTGTATCTGCAGGGAGGGGGTAAGTTTGGAGAGTGTGTGTTTAGTTTAGAGGTTCTGATGAGCAACTCTTTAACAAAGACCCAACATATGAGCTGCACATGGTGCCCTATTTGAGGAATGGGCTTCATCATTCTCACCTCATCACCGTAGCGACTGCACTCCTGCACACCCCTCACACACACCCACATGTACCCACTCTCAAACACACACCCCTCACACGTCCGCGCTGCTCGCCGCTCCACACATGGATAAGTCCACCCTGTCATTCATACGCACAGCTGCCGCACGCTCACAACGCACACATTTAGTTCCCCACAAACACCCACAGTGCCCCCCTAACCACTGGAAAGGATGGAAATTTGTTTACTTTTTACATTTTTCCCATGCTGTAGCAGACAGGAAATGTGTGAAGGAGTCCTAATGGACGTTAATGACACTGACCCACTGTAAGTGTGAAAACAGTGTTATTTCTCCCTCTTTGTCTGAGAGTTATTGAGTAACTCAGCACCGTAGAGAAAAAGGGAAACAAGGGATTCATTTTGTTTGGCAACTGCCGACGTTGTACGTGAGCATCTGTTGTTTTAAATACTCTCAAAGTACAGTGTTGTATCTAGCGCAAGCCTCGTGCTCATTGGCATAACATGACAGTAATTACTGATGACTTTCCTAGAAGTTGCTCCGCAGAGCTCGGGGCAGGACAGGAGGAGGAAGACTGTCAGCGGGGCAGGCGAAGCGGGCAAGCAAGAGACTACAAAGTGACCAGCCAAGCGACCGCCACTGTGTCTACGTCCTTGCTCTTTTTGTCAAGTGCATGTTAATGTATTAATGAAATGCAAAAGAGGAGGGGGGGCATCCATATAAACGGCTAATTAAAATAATGAGGAAGGAAAAAGCATGTAGTGCAGTGTCACTATTGATTAATTCATTCATAAAGAATGGGCGGGCACAGCGGGCATAGCCCCCTGACAGCCCCTCCACTTCACAATGTTCCCAGAACTGCTCTAAAGAAAAGAAGGCTGGCGGGAAACAGAGGCAGACAGACAGGTACATTGTACAGTGCTCAACTGTCAATACAGTGCTTTACTCACCTACACAGTGAGGCCAAGAGACTAACAATGGATCGTGGACCTAATGGGTCAAAGATGTGCTGGGCAGAGATACCCAGATGGTATGAGTCTGAAGTCATATTTGAATAAGCATCCACAGCCTACAAGATTAATGAACACAACTGTACCTAATTAGAGCTCAATTTATTCAGCATCTCTAATACCTTACATGGTATCAGGATCTCACGTAGTCCTTTTTTTATAAGACTAAAAAGCAGTTTCCACATGCAGCCTGGTGTGTACACGTGTGCGGTGTGACCCACAGTTATTTAACATTCACGCATTTCCATTACCGCCTTCCTCTTAAGGTGACTTTGAATGTTGAATGTCTGTTTGAGGGTTTTTATCGGGTCATTTGTATGTATCCTCGGTCTTTGAGTTCCCTCGCAGACAGATTAGATTCTGATTGCTCACCGCGTCACGTCCCCACTCTGAACAATGTCGCACCTTACTTCCTTGTTTGGCTGTCAGATGTGAACAGCGCTAATGTCTTCTGCCCATATCAGTTAACTTTGCTCTTATTTAATGCCTTTTCTCATGCGTCTCCAGTAACAGGATGTCTGCTGATGTGTGTGTGGTTCACAAATACTGAGTTTAACAACAGGAAATGACAATTTGAAGTTTTCTATAATGCCTGATGTCTTCTTTTGTGCTCATAAAGTTTGTAAAGAAGGAGCAAACAGGTCTGTGGTCGGAAATTATGTTCAGTCACTAACACATATGGACCCAGGTCTACTTTTTTAGATTTCCTGCGTCTGAAATGTTTCATATTTCCATTTCCTCCTGTGCATGTCTCATTCCCTGAATCTTTCTTTGTGTGTCAGTCTGTGTGCAGGCAGCAGCAGGGCAGCTTGAGTGCAGACAGACGTTCCCTGCTCCCTGCAGAATCAAGGCCCATCAATCATGTTAACATGTTAATTAGTGGGATTTATTTTATTCAGCAGAAATAACAGTGAGGATCCCATTACAGAAACTGGCCTGAGGGCAAAATGTGTGTGTGTGTGTGTGTCTGTGTGTGTGCGTGTGAGTGCGGTGTGTGTAAATGTATGAGTTGGGGGGAGGTCCTCTGGGGAAGACCCCCTTCTCTTCTTGTGTAACACCCAATCTCTCTCAATGGCGCTCGGTGAGAAATAACGATAAAGCTGTAATCAATCAAAAAATATAAGTCAATCAATTTGAAGAAGAAAAAAAAATCAAACATCATGTACTGTGATTTGTGTGGTCACTACACAACAGACAACATTTCCAATACGTCAAGCCTCGACTCACTTAATAAAAACGAGCGGAAATGCAAAATCGCTGGCTCCGTTTTATTGAGCAGAGTTAGTGTGTTAGCAGCGACGTACCTATGTGTGAAGTGGAGGCCTGCCCAGATACAACTAAAGATTTACACTCCACTGCTCACTTTCAGAGTGTAAATAAGATTAGCAAATAATACCTGGCGTTCAAGTTACTCCACCTGACATTCTATGATAGGTTTCGTGTTGCGTGAATAGCAGAGACGTGGGCTGTATTACAGCCGGGCGGAGATGCATAAGCTGGCTGTGCATTTGCTTGTGCTTGTTCTCTGTGTCTGCTCCGAGGTGAGGGTGATGCCAATAAATGTCATATTATGTTGATATAGGGATAAGTACCTGTAGACAGACATGCAGTGTGTGTGCGTGTGTGTGAATATGCTTATGGAGACAATTGAGATGTGCACTATACAAAAGGAGCTGTGGCAACAGGAAGGT
Organism: Epinephelus fuscoguttatus; assembly: GCF_011397635.1. Classification (NCBI taxonomy): domain Eukaryota; kingdom Metazoa; phylum Chordata; class Actinopteri; order Perciformes; family Serranidae; genus Epinephelus; species Epinephelus fuscoguttatus. Next base: position 15,126,450 of record NC_064756.1, read on the forward strand.
GTCACTGATAGTGTTGTTTTTATTATATCATTTCGCCTGTAAGTGAGTGTGGTTCCTTCAGTTTTCTACATTCATGGTTCATACTTAACTCAGATTTTCTAATGCCGACACACAAAGTTAGGGATGCATTGATTTATCAGGCAAACATAAGTATCGTCCAATATTTTTCTGTGGTGTCACATCAATGTTGCACAGGCTAAAAAGCAGGGCTTCAAACTAATGGCATCCCAGGGACAATAGAAAGCGTGTTCAGGACCAAGAGAGATCTTCGGGAAGCCATCGGGCCGAAAGGACGCAGTAAACCCTTTAGCAGCACTTTAGGGGATGTACCCTTTTTTTCCTTGATAATACTGGATTGTGAACTACACATCACTGTTGCCATCAGCAGGAGGAGAGCTAGTTAACGTTAGCTGTTAGCAGCTGGTGGCTGAAACATTAAATCATGAGGCGTTCAAGCTCTATTCAGTAAGAATTCGTATTGGGCGAAGGTCATTATAACATTACCATGATGGGTTCAAATGTTATTTTGAAAAACGTAGTTTTTGACACGAAAAGTCTTTAAAATTGTTTATGTTTTCATGTGATTTGTACAATACAAAAATTTTTTAAGCAATAATTAATATTTAGATAGATAGATAACATATGTGTCATATGAAAGAAGATTATATTAGAGGTTACTTCATAAATGTGTATGGTTGAATTTTGTGCTCTTTCAAAGGTGTACTGAAGGGCAGTTCACTTATTTCTACGAAGATGGCTTTTTTCCTGTTACAAAAGGGGGAATACGTAACAACAAAAACAAAATAAACAACAAAAACAAAATAAACAACAACAACAAAAAGAGCGGTATTGATACTAACGATCAAATTAGCCAAATTGCTACAGTACAGGCCAAAAGTTTGGACACACCTTCTCATTCAATGCGTTTTCTTTATTTTCATGACTATTTACATTGTAGATTCTCACTGAAGGCATCAAAACTATGAATGAACACATGTGGAGTTATGTACTTAACAAAAAAAGGTGAAATAACTGAAAACATGTTTTATATTCTAGTTTCTTCAAAATAGCCACCCTTTGCTCTGATTACTGCTTTGCACACTCTTGGCATTCTCTCCATGAGCTTCAAGAGGTAGTCACCTGAAATGGTTTCCACTTCACAGGTGTGCCTTATCAGGGTTAATTAGTGGAATTTCTTGCTTTATCAATGGGGTTGGGACCATCAGTTGTGTTGTGCAGAAGTCAGGTTAATACACAGCCGACAGCCCTATTGGACAACTGTTAAAATTCATATTATGGCAAGAACCAATCAGCTAACTAAAGAAAAACGAGTGGCCATCATTACTTTAAGAAATGAAGGTCAGTCAGTCCGGAAAATTGCAAAAACTTTAAATGTGTCCCCAAGTGGAGTCGCAAAACCATCAAGCGCTACAACGAAACTGGCACACATGAGGACCGACCCAGGAAAGGAAGACCAAGAGTCACCTCTGCTTCTGAGGATAAGTTCATCCGAGTCACCAGCCTCAGAAATCGCAAGTTAACAGCAGCTCAGATCAGAGACCAGATAAATGCCACACAGAGTTCTAGCAGCAGACCCATCTCTAGAACAACTGTTAAGAGGAGATTGCGCGAATCAGGCCTTCATGGTCAAATAGCTGCTAGGAAACCACTGCTAAGGAGAGGCAACAAGCAGAAGAGATTTGTTTGGGCCAAGAAACACAAGGAATGGACATTAGACCAGTGGAAATCTGTGCTTTGGTCTGATGAGTCCAAATTTGAGATCTTTGGTTCCAACCGCCGTGTCTTTGTGAGACGCAGAAAAGGTGAACGGATGGATTCCACATGCCTGGTTCCCACTGTGAAGCATGGAGGAGGAGGTGTGATGGTGTGGGGTGTTTTGCTGGTGACACTGTTGGGGATTTATTCAAAATTGAAGGCACACTGAACCAGCATGGCTACCACAGCATCCTGCAGCGACATGCCATCCCATCCGGTTTGCGTTTAGTTGGACGATCATTTATTTTTCAACAGGACAATGACCCCAAACACACCTCCAGGCTGTGTAAGGGCTATTTGACCAAGAAGGAGAGTGATGGAGTGCTGCGGCAGATGACCTGGCCTCCACAGTCACCGGACCTGAACCCAATCGAGATGGTTTGGGGTGAGCTGGACCGCAGAGTGAAGGCAAAGGGGCCAACAAGTGCTAAACACCTCTGGGAACTCCTTCAAGACTGTTGGAAAACCATTTCAGGTGACTACGTCTTGAAGCTCATGGAGAGAATGCCAAGAGTGTGCAAAGCAGTAATCAGAGCAAAGGGTGGCTATTTTGAAGAAACTAGAATATAAAACATGTTTTCAGTTATTTCACCTTTTTTTGTTAAGTACATAACTCCACATGTGTTCATTCATAGTTTTGATGCCTTCAGTGAGAATCTACAATGTAAATAGTCATGAAAATAAAGAAAACGCATTGAATGAGAAGGTGTGTCCAAACTTTTGGCCTGTACTGTATATTAAACATTGGTATCAGCCTAGAATTTCACATTCGGTGCATCCTCGTATGTGTAATGTTGATGTCACGGGTTTGGTGCAATTGTCCGGTTAGAGATCTGTGTTCTGAAGTGGCTTATTATCATGCAGGGGTAAATTATCATTATTATTATTATTATTATTATTATTATTTTTACTTTGGTAGATAGTAGGGCTGTGTATTGGCAAAAATCAGGCAATGCGATAAGTGTCACAGTACAGGGGCTACGATTCAATATACTGCAATGTATCGTGATACTGTAAGCTAGCCAATACATTACAATTTTTTTTTTAATCTTATTTTTAGAAGCTAGCTGTACGCCCTTTAAGGCTTGGCCTGTTTTCTGTGTTATTTGTGTTTATAAGCACAATATATTGTTACATTGGAGTAGAAGGGACGATTGCTAACACAATACATCAGCATGGAGACACGAAACGTCTACAGAAAGAAAGAAAACAACCAAAAAGACTTCAAATATATGCAAAGGAACTACAAAGAGACAAAAAATGACTACAAAGAAACAAAACAACCAAAAAAAGACACAAAATTACCTAAAAGAGACTCAATGACTACAAGAAGACACAAAACAACTACAAAGAGACATAATGGTCAAAAAAGACACGATATGACCTAAAAGAGACCCAACGACAACAAAATGTCACAAAAGAAGAATCAGTTGCTGAGGATAGATTACAACGCTACTGTCATTTAAGAGATTTAAACACAACACAAAATAAACCATTCTCACAAATCTTTGCATTTAAATTATTAATTAAATATATATACAGTGTTTTTGAGGATCAATACAATATCACAAAACATACCATCACAATACTTAAATGTATTGATATTTCCTTACATCCCTGTTTGATATCAGATAAACAGGAAAGCTGAGAGCAAGAGGCCAGTCATGTTGTGTTAAAACATGTGACACGGCTGTTTAAGACACCAGGATACCCCTGTTTTCCCTTTCAGATACATTACCATGCGCTTTTTTTCAATCAGTGCTCCATCACTGAGGCAGGGCGTGTGCCACTGACACATAAAAAAGAAGGTGAAAGGCAGGAGAAGGAAACAGGAGCCGGGAATCTGATCCACCTTGTCTTTATCTGGCCCAGTAAAACAACACCACGCTCCATAGCAATTCAGCCCACTGCGGACATGCACGTGTGTGCTTGTGTGTGTTCCTTGTAGTGAGTGTGTGCGCATGTGTTTTCCCATATGTATATTGCACTGTGTGCATTTATGGGCATGAACGTATGGTTATGTAAACAGTTCTGCTTGTTGCCATTTTTGTTTTCATACTTAAGTATTTGTGCGGTCATGTGTGTGTGTGTGTGTGTGTGTGTGTGTGTGTGTGATATAAGTGCGAGGCTGTTTGATTGTTTCACCACCTGTGCCCGCCATGTCCACAGATTAGTGCCTCCCACCCTGACACTCAAATCAAACACGGCTCAAGTTTCTCAGCTGTCTTTTGTGTCGAGCGTGTTAAGCGATTTTTAAAGTGGCCCTATCCGGTTTCTCCTCCACTGAGGGGGCAAACTCTCACTGCCTCGCTCTATCTCTAACTTGCTCCCAGATTTTTTTTTTCCCTTCTGTCAATTCAAGCCCAATTTCTTGCCTCTTTCTGTCTGAAAATGCGAGGAATTAAACTTATGAAGCACATGGGAGAAGAGACGATCCAAGATGGTGACATAAACATGATTTTCCATTTAGAGGTTCCACTGAAAGACCCCAAAGCGACGGGCGCTCTGCCGTCTGTGCTGTCCATTCCACAGATGAGTGGAAAGCTCATATCTCACTCCTCATTCAGCAGTTAACTGGCATCCTATTTGCATAGCTGAGAACAGAGGAGGGGGACAGGGAGATGTGTATGCGGTGGCTAACGAAGTGGCCTGGAGAGTGCATGGATGGACACTTGCCAAGCAACCCCCTCCTCGCGCCCACCGCTTACTCCCAGTCACCGCCGCCGCTGCCCCCCCACCCCCACCCCCAGCACATCGATGAGTGTACCCACTCTAAAAGCTCACAAATTCTGCTCCCTGTGACAATGGTTAGGTCAGCCTAGATAAAGCACGTCCATTAGAGGCAATCGAGCCGCGGGACAGAGAGACAGAGACAGACAGGAGGGCAGGGAAGGGGGGGAAGGAGTGGGAGGGCTTTGACAAATACCAAAGGTGGCCATAACTCTGCTTGCCTTCCTGGGAAATTTTAGCTGTTTTTTTTTTCTTAGAGCCTGATAAGTGTCTTTGAATCAAATTGGTTTTAATTAGCAGTTTCCTAAGTGGTGACGGTCATTAGGAAGCTGATTAGCATATTGCCCGGGTGTTTGGCTGTTTAGATGGCGAGGATGGGGCTGCTCCCTGGAGCCCGCTCTGTCTTCTCTGTTATTTTTGTACAGTGGCGGTGGATGTGCATGTGTACAGGATGAAAAAAGAGAAATGCTGAAAGATAGCGATGGTGAGAAAGAGATAAAATTCATGATTCATTCATTCTTTTTTAAGCAACATTGCACTTGTTTCTTTTTTTACCTCTTTATTGCTCTCATGTATTTCTATTCTTTTACAATCATTCATCCAATTCTTATTTTCTCTTTCTTATCCCTCCTTCCTTCCTCCACAGTTTCACTTTCACTTTCAGCGGTTAGCTTGTGGTTATGTGGTGGCGGAATTTGATGGCTGGCGGTTGGTGGCTGTTCTGTAGGGGCTTAGGAGGAATCCGTCTGTGACCGTGTGCTTGTGGTTTGGTCAGACGGCGCAGACCGGCCCGCTGCGGTGGCGTTACAGAGTGGTAGTGGAGATGAAAACAGGGGACAGGGGCATCATAAGACATCCGCCCAGATCTTGATTGCTACTTTGATTCTGTTGTAACTCCATGTGTATGAGGGTTTTCCCAGAGATTTTGTGGAAAACTTCATCTGGTTTGAGGAGATTTCATCGGAAGTCACTCTAGACCAGTGGTTCCCAACTGGTCCAGCCACAAGGTCCAGATTTCTCCTTAGTCATTAGTTCACGGTCCACAAAGTTTAATATATTCAGGGTCATGCATGTGTTTGCTGTCTCTGTTAAGTAGCAGTCCGTTAGTCACTCACTCTACAGCAGGAAACAGCACTTCAGAATAAAAGCTCTATGTTGGAAATTCACTGTTCTTCAGAATAGTGTGTGTTTTTTATAAACTTGACATAATCACAGGTCACTTGCGGTCCGTTCAGAATGGACCTGAGGCCCACTTTTGGACCATGACCCAGCAGTTTGGAACCACCACTGAAGTGTTTGAAAAATTCTGGGAATGATGACCAACAAGGAGCAAATTATGGGTTACTGTAGCTATTAACAACAACTGGGTCACCAGTCGGGGTTAAAGTGGTCATTCATACATTTTCTGTAACCACTTATCCTGTTGGGGGTCATGGGGGGCTGGAGTCTATCCCAGCTGACACTGGGCAAGAGGCGGGGTACACCCTGGACAGGTCACCAGACTATCACAGGGCTGACACATAGAGACAGACAAGCATTCACACTCACATTCACACGTATGGACGGTTTTGAGTCACCAATTAACCTGCGTGTCTTTGGACTGTGGGAGGAAGCTGGAGTACCCTGAGAACTGTGCCACCAAGAAGATGAATTAGAATTTTGTTGACAGTTGTTTCAAGTTAAAATATTATAAATAACTGGTTGACTTCTGCAGTCCACCTGTTTTAAATGACATTTTAATCTTTGCACCTGTTGCTGGATGAATGAAATACATATTAAAATAAGAGTAAAAGTAAAAACCTGTTTCAGATGCTTGCTTGCAATTTACTGTCCATGTATCGATAGGGCTTCCCAGGGTCCCCTTGTGGTCATGTTTTCATTAAATGAACTGTGAGGTCATTGACCTCGCCTTGACAAAAGCTTTGACCTCATTCTCAGTCTAATGGCCAATAGTATTGACAGAAGTATCAGCACCTGTCAATACGTTTAACAGAAACATTACAGTTAGGACATAAAGATGTAACCCAACACTGAGAGGAGACTCTGAACTCAGCCTCACATTCAAATGCAAGTACACACATGTGCAGTGGATGCTGCTGCACAAATGAAGGCATGCACAAATACACCTTTCCTCCCTCTCTCTGTCTCACTCCTGCACACACACAAACACCCACACACACACACTGAGTAAGATAAGTAGTGCTAAAGGATATTTGTTGTGATTTGAATTGCGTATGTGACTACTGTGAGAGATCAATAGCTCTATACGGGATGGCGGGAGATGTCAATGCCTTAGCGACAAGGACTGACTAATGAGCAAGGGGTCTAATGGCAAAGAAAGAGGGGGGCAGAGTGTGTCCCCCTCCCTAACACCTATATCCCTTTCCCCACCTCCTTCTATTCCTCCTTAAATCTGTCCGTCCACCACTCAATCACTGCCTTCAGCTTTTTATCTGTCTTCCACCATTGCCTCACTCACTTCTGTCCTCTCCTCCCCTCCGTGTGCTTCTTTCCTTCCCTCTCTTCATACTGACATCACTCCCTCCCTGTGTGGTAATGTGTAATGTTCTGAAGTTGGCCCGGTCCATGGCAGACTGCTGCCGATATAGACTGATTAGCCATAAATCTGGCTGCAGTGACCAGTTACCTCATAGGGGTCAGACAGACAGAAAGACAGACACGAGGGGAGGCTGAGCGAGCGAGTGTATTTGTTTAGCCTGCGTGTGTGGATACCGATATCCACACGCTGTCTGGCTTACCAGGCCTTATTAATACAGCGATGACTGATAACGCTCACTTTCAATCCATCCAGCTCCCAGTTTAAATATTAAGCCATAACCAAAAGCCAGGGCGGTGACCTGAGCTTTTCCAAGGATCTGCTCTCGAGCCTGTTTGAATGGGAAACACTTGATGAAATGCTCATAGTCTTTTGGCTAATCCCACAGGAATGTGTGTGTGCGTCCATGTGTGTGAGTGTGTGTTTTTCTCTCTTTGTCACTTGCTCTCAGTGAATCAGACCTGTCAACATCATTAACTCGAGCATATTGTCTTTAGTCCGCACCAAGGTTAACACACAAATCAACACTAATCTGATCTAGGAGGCAGCGCAGCAAACTTTAAATCACTGTACTTGAATTAAAGTATGTGATTTACACACTTTCACTTAGCATTTCTCTTTTGCTCTTAATGAAACCTTAGTATCTTCACTTGTACGCCGTGTGTATGTGTGTAGTTAGCTCACAAGAGTATACACCCATCAGGAGCTTTTATATTGCAAAACACTCCCCTGGACTGCCACTATAAATAAAGGCATTACTGTTAATCACATGTTAAGATAAAAATAATTTTCAAGGATTCAGATAAGACAGAAATATAATATTTTATCTAACATAGATTTGTATGAAAGTAATGAACCAATAAGTTCACTGTTTTTATCACTTAATTGTATATCTTTTATTAACACCACATCATGCAGCTTCTCACTCTCTAATTTTCTTTATTTAAAGTCCTTGTAAATTAGACACCTTTAGTTATTGCACCGTTGTTTCAAAGATAAACTGCTCTGGTAACGCGCCGCTAAATGTTTTATGACATTTTATGGGCTGAAACTCGATCAGTCAAAAACTGTTTGATGTATTCATCAATAACCTTATCCTCTGAACCGTACTCACCTTCATTACAACGCACGATTTAAAATATTAAGTGAGTGACACATCTTTGGACTGCGGGAGGAAAGCGGAGCACCCGCAGGAAAACCCCTGTGAAAACGGGGAGAGCGTCCAAACTCCACACAGAAACGGCCAGCATTCAAATTATGTGCAATTGTGGATTGACCCATATGGAAGGTTTCCTAAGTAGCTCTGCAAATGCTCAAGAGGGTGCAGGTACGTGCAAAACACATTACATATTTCAACATTTTTTGAAGACAGTAGTGCTCATTATATTTGTCTCCTGGCTCCTTCTTTTGAAAACATTATAGATGTGTTTTCTGTTGACAGAAGGGAGGTGGTGATGAGAAGTATGAACAGACAGTTTGACCTTGGCGCTCTGACTCTGGCTTTGCTCTGGTGAGCCCAGAGAATGGCCCGAAGCTGCTCCCACAAAGTGCTCACCACATGTCAAAGACAGCTCAGGGATCTGCCTCAATCTGTACTTTAATCAGATCTCCATGTATGTTGCACCATTCCTCTGATTTTTCTGCTAATATTTGGTGTGTGCGTGATTGCCTGTGTTTTCATTTGTGTATCTTAAATTACTTACCGCATTCACAAACTGTTGATGCCAGGATTGCGTGCATGTTTGACCTGAGAGGCTCTGAGAACAACAGCATCAGGCCAGCTACAATCACAGCAATATTTATCCAGCTTCTTATCAAAACACCCACACCTTTGCTGCTGATTAAGTTTTAGCCGCTGTTCAGAAACAGGCCTGTAGTGACATTTCCTCGGAGTATCCAAAAAGCCACTAATGAGCTGTAGGCACTGTAACTTAAGTCTGACGCGAATGACAAGAGATGTGATACAGTTTAAAACATGTACTGAAAAGTTGAAATTACACTCAGTCACTGCTCGACGAAACTGCACATAACGTAAATTACAAAATTAAAGGGAGCGTCATCATCTCATTTCAACATTCATGTATTTCAGTCCTTTTACATTTTTATACGATATCTATGTTTTATACAATGTCTGGAAGTGAATTTCACGTGATATTTAAATTAACTTATGTTATATTGACACACTGTGGCTCCAACAAGGCAAATCTCTCTTTTATCCTGTACTTTTATTTTTTATCTGTTTTTTTTTTTTTTTAACTATAAAGATGAAACACTTTCACTTTAGAACCCATTATGTTGCGTTCACATGAAATCAGAAAGCTTCTGGACACCACAGCAAAAACAAACAAACAGTCTAACAGAATGACAGGATGGTAAAATGAAAAATGCATGACAATATGTTACGATGGTTTGTTTACAAAGAATGGATATAATATATTAAATAAACTAATTTTGTGGTCATCATTTTTTGTAATAGTAATGTCAAGTGGTTGTCTAGTGCAGTGGTTCCCAACTGGTCCAGCCATGGGGTCCAGATTCAATTCAGTTCATTTTAAATCTTTATTGTCATTGTAAGTCAAGCAAACAACGAAATTGAGGTAGCAATCTCATGGTGTGCATAAAAGAAAAGAAGACGGACAAGAGCACAGGACAATAAAACAGTTATAAAAGACATAAGAATGGCAGTAATGTAATAAATAGATATGAAAAGTGCATATAATAAAGTGCTAAAATGAGTAGCTGAGGTGCAAGAATGGCAGTGTTTTAGTTTTAACTGTTGGAGTTGAGAGCATGGATGGCAATGGATGCACGAATGTCCTTAGTCATTAGTTCGGGGTCCACATTCAGCGTCATACTTGCGTTTGGCCATGTCATCGAGCTAGTTTGCTGTCTCTGTCAAGTCGCTGTCAGTTAGTCACTCACTCTACAGCAGGAAACGGCACTTCAAAATAAAAGCTTTGCGCTGGAAATTTACTGTACTTAAAAATAAAGTGTGTTTTCTTAGACTTGACACGTTCGCAAGTCATTTGCGGTCCATTCAGAATGGGCCCATGACCCACTTTTGGATTGCGACCACCAGTTGGGAACCACTGGTCTGAAGCATCCATGTTCATTTACCGTCTGTGAAGGTGCTTCATAACATCCAATTCAATCGCAGAGGACAGCAAAAAGTTAAAAACATCTCAACTTTCAACGGCAATAGCATCTACCAGTACAGTTGCCAGTATTCTTTGATACCCTCACCTGATTTTACCGTCCAGCCCTTGTCCGCTATAATGATATCCAGTTTGATGTCCACCGTCTCCCTCATTCCATGTGAACGCAGCAGTCAGCATTAAGTGCAGAGCAACAACAAATACAAAGGCACTTGGTGTGAGAAGGAGCATGCAGACATTTCAAGTTCAATATTACACAACAGTTGCAACAAGTTGCAAAAAAACAACAAATGCTAAGTGACTGTGGCCTGCAGAGAATATATTTCATTACATTGTAAAGCAAACACAACTGTAATGTCAGATCCATTCAAATCATATCTTTTGTATTAATGACAGCTTGAAGCCTTGTGGTGAAGTGACAGTGTGTGAGGAGCGCCTGTCTCAGGGAATGCAGCCTTGCACGAGACTTGCGGGCTGGAAGCATGTCTGGACCCAGAGCATGCTGTTCCACTCAGCACAGACAAGCCCCTCTTCACCCAGTGTGTCTCCATGTCTGTTTCTTTTTCAAATTGCATTAATATTAACACATGATAATGAAGGTCCAGACACAGACAGAGAGACCTTTTCTCTCACTCACACTCACACTCTTTCCCTCTGTATGTCTCTGTCTCTCTCTTCCTGTGACAATCTAAACCAGATGCCACGGGTCACGGAGTTAAGGAAGAGGGTGATGGTGGTAGCGTGTGTGCGTATGTGTGTGTCAGTGTGTCAATGTCCAGATATGTGTGTCTGTGCATGCGTGATTTGGTGGGGATCAAAAGTCAGGACAGGAGGGGAGAAGGGGAGGAAGGAGAGGAGAGGAGGGGAGGAAGGGTAGGGACGTGCCAAGCCAGGAGTCAATCGTCGGGGGGTTGGGGTTGGAGGGGGGGCACGGGTCATTAATTTGCTGTCCTTTGTTTTGTCAGTTTGTTTTCATGAGGCCCTGGTCAGGCCGAAAGTAAAAGCAGTCAGCCTGAAAATTGTCTGCCTGCTCTGCAGCATGTTCTCCCCTCAGGGCTGACCAAGCCACCCCTGGGATGAGGAGGGGGGCGGGTGCTGAGACAAGGAAGGAGGTGGAGAGAGGAGGGGTGGACGGGGAGGGCACAGGGGTCGACCCTACTTCCCTCTCATACCAGCCACTTCAGCCAAGATTGATCACAGATTACAGATAGCAATCCTGCCCACTCCAGCGACTCCTCTGTCTCCCGCCCTGACGCTCATGTCTCTGCTTCACTTTGCCTTCAGACAGGCGATGGGCCAGAGATAAGACCTCACCCCGCCAATTAATATCAGGAAATGAGTGCAAGTAGGAAAGCACTAATCAATGCACACTCATGAACACACAGAGTTAGTCTTTTGCTCGTTCAGCCAAGGAAACAGTTCTTTGCTGTCTTTGAGTTGTGCAGCATCTTGATCTCACAGTGTTTGGGATGCATTCGTTTACACAATAGCTGCTAAAACGTATTGTGTTTTTAATCTACTTTCCCTCCGATTATATTATTTCTAGACCAGCTGGTTCACACTATGAAACTGGTTTCAGCTGCAGGCAGGTCCAGGTTAAAGACCCCTGACCCATGAGAATTTCTCTAATATCAGTTGATTATGCACATAGACTAGAATAATTTTAAGGTTTTATAAGGTTTTAGCTCACTTCTTTTTATCTTAAACTGCCTTTGCCAAGAAGGTAAACACAGTTTTTAACAGAAATGTATCTGTGTACACCAGGAATGAAACAGTTACAGGTTTCCCAATAAATCATGGTCAAATTCCCAACAGTAAGTATTACCGTTTTAAACTGTAATTAGCATTAAAACCATGTTTGATCACCATGTTTGAGTGGGCATGCGGCAGGCAAGACCAGTGATGCTACTGATCCCTTGTCCTCATCTATAGTGACTCAGACACTCGAGCAAGCATTTGAAAGACAGGCTATCTTTAATGTTAATGAACATTTGATAAAGTTTTCATATGTTTACATGCAAACAAAAGTGCAGTACCGCTAATTTTATTGTATTGTATTGTGTTTGTCAGAGCTTATTCAGCACATTTTTGGGGATTTTTTGGGGCTTTTTGTCTTTATATGACAGGAGAATTAGGTAGTGATATGCAGCAGGGGCCACAGGGTGGCTCTGTCAAGGACATTGCCTTTGTATACAGGACGCCTGCCCTACCCACTAAGCCACTGGGCGCCCTTTTATTCAGCACATTTTAACAATACCGTGATGATACTGATAATCATGATACATTTGGTCACTAAAATAATAAGGTGAAATTTTCGTATGGTTTCGTCTCTAGTGTACCCTACTTTAGATTTGCATGAATGTAAAAAAAAAAAAAAAAAAAAAAAGTAAATTAAAAGCAAGGATTTCCATTTTCATTATCTTAAACATTTCTCTTCATATTGGCTTCAACACAAACCAGGCAACAAGATCAGATTAGCACGCTGGTACCTCAGCAGTTGCAGCACCTACAAACCACATATTGCAGCATATAATGCATCATAAAAACCAACAACACAACCACTGTTTTAATGAAAACATTTGTGAAAAGGAACACCACACACTCAGGTGTGCTAGTGTCGATGAAGGCAGGGAAGATAGACAGAAAGGTCATTGACAAACCAGAAAATACATTTCTAGGCAAATCCTCAACATTGGAGCATTTCATTTGTTTGTTACAGTTAGTTAATCTGAAATGTGAGTGAGTCAGTGAGTGTGTGCATGTGTGTGTGTGTGTAGCTTTGGATGTGTATGTGTGTGACTGGCCCACTGCACACTGAACCAATAAAACTGAAAATCTGTGGAGTAAAACACTTTCCTTCTCTGGTTACACCCCCCATGGTTTGCTGCTGCGTGCTGGAATTCCCACCTCTGCACCCCAGGGTCCACCTAGGTTTCCCACAATGCATCGCTCGGGGGGCCAAATCCCCCCGACACTCTGTCGGGGTAAGAGAAAGCGAGAAGGAGAGGACAAAAGAGGTCAAGAGTAAGAGATGGAGTGAAGGAGACGAGACAGAAGCACAGAGGATGAGATGGAGGCGAGAGAGATTTAGAAGGTGCTGGCACGGCTCACGTTCTGCCCAAGTTGGACTGAAGGTCGCGGGGCGGGCACACTGAACTGGGCAGTAAGTGTGCGGGTGATGAGGAATGAGGAGGCGGGGCAGGTCGATGAAAGTTTGGGCAAATGTGACTCCCAGATGTCACCTTTCCAACCACCAAGCCAACACACACACACACAGTCACATACAATCCCCAGACCCGCATTCACCTCAGAGTGAGTCAAGAACTATGAAGTGTTGGAGTGTAAAAGAGCTGCGTGTGCACATGCATGTACTGCATGTGTATGTGTGTGTGTGTGTGTGTGTGTGTGTGTGTGGTGAGTGTTTGATATGCTCAGGGTTGTAGGCCTTGTTTAATGCAGCCTCATGGCTACAGAAGTGTAGAGTGTGTGTGTTAAAGAGGGGGTGGTGGTGGGGGGGTTACCAGATTGTGGATGGAGGATATTAAGAGAAAGAGGGGAGGGTGCGGAGGGGCATATTTCACAGAGGCACCCCTGCTGAGTGCTGTGTACCCACATTGTTATGAGTGCACAGATCTTTAGGCCTGTAAAAATACCAGTGCTCCACTCAGCAGCAGCGTACAAAGGAGAGCCCTCGCGCTTTGTTACTCTCTCTCAAAAAACGGCAAGTGACATCAGCTTCCCTTCCTCCTTTCTCTCCCTCACTCTCTTTTCAGCCCCCCCCCCACACACACACTTCTCCTTCCCTCTCTTTCTCGCTTTCTGTCTCTTTTAAAGTGTGTGTAATGGTGTTGTAATTTCTCTGTCTGTCTGTGCTCCGGGAGGCCCAGTGCAGCCAGATGACTGTGAGCCGACTAAAGTTTCACAACATGTAATTAGGGCCTAAGTAGCAAGGTCAGTGCTGCCTGGCCCTGCGGCCGGCCCTCTCACCCCTCCTGCTCTGCCCCGCAACAGCTATCTCTCGCTCTCAATCTTTCATTTCCATTCACTTTTTAATTACGTCTCTTTTTTCCTCCCCTCTTTCCTGCTCCTTCTCCTCCTCCTCTCTCCATGCCTCTTTCTGTCGGATCTTTTTCCTCCTTCCTCCCCTCCCTCGTTTAAATGAGGCACCCCGCTCCAGCTGTTTCGCATATCCACACCATCTCATTTAGATAAAGCCTGCCATCTTCCAAAAAAGAATGGAAATGATGTGACAGTCTCTTTATAGAAACTTTTAATTTAATTGTAGTTTCTTCTCTTATAAATGGTTAATTGAAATGCCGGAGGGTAGCCTGGCTCAAAAGTCAATAAAAACTCCTCAGAATAGAAGTTTATAGGGGTTGTCTATGTACATAATTAAACCCTTCAGGCGCTTTAGAGAAGAAAAAAAAATCTGTAAAATAAATGGTTATGCAAGACCAGCCTGCTGAGAGAAGGGATCGGGAGAGACAGAGGGAGACAGATAAAGAGAGAACAAGAGACAGAGGCTATTAGGACAGTGGAGAACACAAATCAGTGGCCCTACCGACACCTCAGGGATGCCTTCACGGTGGCTGACAAGAGCAATACTCCGCAGCCCTCTGCCTCCCCGAAAAAACAACAAGGGAGGAAGGAGAAAGCACCCATTGACATTTTTTAAGCAAAGAGTGAAAAAGACAGCTTGAAGAGGGGGCTTTTTTTCTTCAGGGGTTCCTTTTGAATTCCAGTGACAGTTGTTGGTTTTAGTCGGTGAGTTAGTCCATGTTTTACTAAGATAGACTCTGATGTATAAGAATAAATAGTAAGTGCAAAAAAAAATGCTCCTCAGCATGCAGTAATTTGTGTTTGAGTTGTTACAGAAAGTGCACATTTCTAAATCTCTAGGTTAATTGGCTGAAACGGCGCACGCTACATAGGCAGTGGGGTGGTTTAGGTTTATATATATGTACACACACACTTACACACACATATCCAAAAACACAGCTTATAGTTTTATGGTTACGGCGTACTTCAGGGAACAGGGGAACCCGTTAAGACACTGCTGGGCTGTTGGGCCAACACAGGGAGGTCCTGACGATCACAACTTTGTTTGCGTGTGCTCACGAGCCTATATTTCATTCCACATGGGTTTTATGACTTCTCTCTGTGTCTCTTTTAATGGCATTCATAGATCCACCACACGTACTTTATCCCCGCACATCTGCTTGTTTTTTATGCTACTGTCAGCCACGTGTGTTTGTGAATGTATGTGAGTAAGCGTGTGTCGTTTTTTTGGTGATGTGCATGGATGTACGGTGAGGACGGGCGGTGTGTTTGCATTGTCCCTGCACCTCTGTATGTCTGTTCTCCTTATACATCTGTTCCCGTGCATGTGTGTGTGAATCTTTATGTGTCGACCGCGTTGGCCAGAGAGGTGGCCCGGCTCCTCCTGACTGATGATAAATGACAGCGCCAGGAGCAGATAACCCTCCAGGAGTTTTCGCGCTGGAGAACAGCAGTGGAGAACATTCTGAAACTCCCCGCTGACCTGACACACACTGCAGCCTCTGTCCTGTTTGTTTTCTCTGCCTGGCTCACTCTCCCTCTCCTTCTCTCTTTCGAACATCTCCGCAATCGCCTCCCTCTCCCCCCTCTCTCCTTCTCTCTCTCCCTCTGCTCTGGTCAGTGATAGAGGAAGGGCCCAGAGCGACCTGCTCACTGTGGGCAGCACACCGTTCTTGGCGCCAGCCAGTCGCAAGAGCCCCCCCTTTGCTAGAGATTTGGGAGGGGGGCTTCTGTTGCTTCGCGTCTGCCAGTGTCATGTACAGAGGGGAGAGGAAAAAGCTAAAAAGAGGGGTTGATGTGTTATCAGGTAGCTGCGGTGTGGGTCGTGTCAGAGCCCCTGTCATCCAGCTGTACACTGGGGTCTTTGTTAAGAGATGTGTCATTAGGGTGTGTGTGTGTGTGTGTGTGGTCACAGTAGATCGGTGTTTTGGATGGAAGATGTGGGCGAACAACCGGATGCACATACAGGAGCTTGAAGCCGGACACCAGAAACAAGCCCATCGCTTGTTAAATCAAATGCTTAAATACATCTATTGGGGACCGAGGAGGAGTGTGGAAGGCTGCAGGCCAGGTTATAAAGGGGGTTGAGGAGGGGGTTGGATGGTTGAGAAGAGGAGGAGGAAGAAGAGGAGGAAGAGGAGGGGAGGTGGGCTGCTTTTACAGCCGGGCAGCAGCAGCAGGCTCTGTTTAATATGAAGTAAAGAACAGATCCAACTGCGTCATTAACTCTCAATTACAGCCATGAGGCTAGCAGGCCGGGCTGAGCTGAGCTGGGCACTGTGTAATCTGTGTGTGTGTGTGTGTGTGTGTGTGTGTGTGTGTGTGTGTGTGTGTGTGTGTGTGTGTGTGTGTGTGCGCAGGGACAGTTAGAAGCACACAAGTGCATTGTGATGAAGAACATACTGCCTGGCTTGGTGTTAAATCGTGGCTGAATACACACAGACGTAGCGAGCGTATTAAATTCTGCTTTACAGTGTTTGTGCGCTGTAAATACAGGCCGTGTTTGGGTGGTTCAGATCATCTTAAAATGCTTTAAAAATATGATGTCATATTACTTATATTCTCTTGAAGTTACAACTGTGTTTAAGTTATCAGGGAGGAGAGGCGAGTTCTATATAAAGCGTTTTTTTTATACAATATTTCTAGAGGCAGTTTACCTGCAGTTTGGCTTATCAGGATTATCTGGGAAATATATTTTTTCTCATCACTTTTCAGAGCCTAGAATATATCATTCTCGTCATTTTTCATAGTCTACAATAAATCTAAGCAGTTGATTCAGGGTTACAATTCAGAGTTTTAACATTGCAACTGTCAGCCAGACTACTGGCAGAAGACAGAAGTCATAGGAAGTGCTGAGTGTATGAGGAGACAATTGTAAAATCTATAAATCTGAGGCAGCCCGAATAAAGTGGAAATGGATTTCCCACACGCAATAAAGGCAAAAGCGAGAGTGGGAAACACAGCTGTAACCTGTTAGGATCATTTTGCTTAATTAAATGTTTCTATTAAAACAAAAAGCAGATTATGTTTCCTCGGAGCGCTGTCATTTAAAAGGCTTAAAGCAGAAACACTCACACTTAACTACTCATTTCTCCCTCTCTATCTCTCCGTGCGTCTCTCTTTCCCTCCCCTGCCCTCCCTTTCTCGTAGATGAGTAAATGTTATAAAACTAGCTGATCCAGATGAGGCCCATTGCCCACATGAGACTGAGATATGTGTGTGTGTTTGGTTTTATATAGAGACTTTTCCACTTTGCAGTAAACTCAATGACAGCATGTCCAGATCAACAGACACAAACAGCCACCAGTGAGAGTTACTTTCTCATTTATTAGAGGAGCACTGAAGGGCCTCAGTAAGGCTTTTGATTAAATGATTTTACAGGGTTTTTTGTGTTTTCAAGTGCCACGTGCTGACAGACAGGTACACGGAGAAACAGACAGCCACTCAGACAGAAAGACGGGCAGATACATATATAGACAGAATGACAGGAAAGACATTTACACTACAGATAAACAAGATAAATATACAGACAGACCAAATGTGTTGGGGTTTCAAGCCAGTTGCTCGTGGAGGATATTTTTGGATTATCTTTGCATGTACTGTAAACCATCTAATTCAGTCAAGGATAGATGTATACACTACAAAGTGGATTTTAAAAGTCCTTCCTGAGCTGTCTGGTCTCTGGGATGCCACAATGACAGTCTTGTTTTATTGGTTTTCTTTGAGGACATTCACATTCGGACTGGCTCCCTGTCAGTGTTTTGGGTTACATGGAGTTCTTCTTGGCACCCAAAAGAGAGGTTGGACCTGACTCACATTATGCTCTCCTCTGGCATGCCAGGAAGGGTTACAACGCGGGCAGTTTTTGGCTTGGCAGAGCACAGCTTGGCTTGGCACCACCAGGATTGGCGTCTCCATCAATACTGAATTTTAATGAATGGCAGCTACATGAGCAGTGCTCATCAGTGGCTGCAGTGATGATGATCTTTGATCAGATGAAAAAGTCCACAGAAAAACTGCTCGTAGTTTGATACCGATTCAGAGACGAAAAAAAACAACAGGAGATAATCCAGTGCACAAATAAAAGTCTATTTGAACACACCATTGTTAAAGGTGTATCCCACCCTGTGAACTCAAGTACAGCAGCTGCCGTGACCATTATCAGTCTGTGACAGCGGACGCTCTCTTGCCACAATGACTGAAGTATTCAGTGTCTCATGTTTTTGCATTCTCACACTGTCCTTCAGAGCTTCCCTCTATTGTGGCGCTCCCCTGTCCCATCCTCTCATCCTCCCACTGTGTTTGTGTGAAGAAGCTTGTTTCCCCGCTGGGCCAGGGTGCAGGGATGCCAGGCTGAAAGGCCCCAGGGGAGAACGCTTTTTGAACCCCTCTTGTCCCCCTGGTTTGATGCAGTGCATCTCTCTCTTGTTGGGTGTCTTTGTCAGGCACTCCAGGAGGTCCATTACTTCAGACCCCTCCAACGACTATCTTTCAGCCTCCCACCCTCCTTAAAATCCCCTCATCCTCTTGAATGTTGCTATCCTGTCCTCCAGGGTAAAGGAAAAAGGGCACTGAGTGTCCCCAAGTGTCTTCTGTTTGTGTTCAGAGACAACCCGCATTAAGGTTGGGCAAACGTGGAAAATTTTCTGACCATCATCATCCCAACAACAAGCAATTGCTGATATATTTGCACAGGTGTGTGTGCAGTGCCCCAAATGTCATGAAAGCAAATATTGGTACACCTTCTCAATTCAAGTGTCTCTCTTTCACCAAACGAAGACTAGCTTAATTGCCTTTTTAAACTCCACAGAGACAAAATAAAACTTGGTTAGTCTTTCCACCATTCCAACAATCACCAGCTCTGGTTTGGTCAAAATAAAACCCTTAATTCACTGAGTTAGATGTGAAAATATGCTGGCTCCTTGTGCTACTGGGTTAGCTCGCCAAATGAGAGTCTGGCGCTGAGTAGTTTCAAATAGCCAGCTATATCACCACAGTTCGTTTAAGCGCAGTGCTAGCAGCTTGCTGAACAATGTCTCTTACTCATTCTTCGGAGGCAGACCGTTAAATTAGCAAAATGATGAAAGTCACCCAATAAAAACCAAAAACGCAATGTACTCAGCCAATAGCCGATATATTCATCCAATCACCCAACCCCGACTTGCATACCTTCTAATATTTAGCCATATCAGAGCAGACGCCAAGCGAGTGTGGAGGTCTAATAGTTCAAGTTATCCAGTCACTGAAGTAGAATAGTTAAAGTGGGTATCCTGTTCAAGGAGACTGAGTCACTGAAGATCATGACGTCCTCTTGAGTTCTTTAGCTAGTTTCATTCTTACAGGGATCTAGTCAATCTGGATCTCGGATTCCTCCCTCAGTGCTTTCAGTTTTGCTCTGACAGCCGTAACATTGACGCAACAGACAGACAGAAAAAATAAACAGACTGGTCATCACCTTATAATTTGGACTCTGCTCTTTTAAATGATAGCATCAAATGTGGATTGATCCCACGTCTGTTCTGAACAGGGCAGCTACTCAAGCGCAGTTTGTAAGCCTGAGGCCACGTATGTATGAGGAGGTTTCAGAGGGACCATGCAGGCCTGAGAACTGGGGCGGCAGCAGGGTGGTGTGTTGTGCGGGGCTTCTCCCTGGGTATTTACTGAGGGGATCTGACTATTTGGATTGGTGATTTAGGATGTTCACTGGGTCAGAGGGCACAATTATACACAGAGGCCGGGGTCAGCTATGGATTGCCTTTCTGCCAGCTCTTCTCAGTTTACCCGTGACGCCAGCCCCCCACCTCATCCACTGAAGCACACCACCTACATCAGAGAGTAACCTAGACCATCCTGATAATCCGATAATCACAAGATTGTTATATTTTTAAGACATTTACTTATTAATAGTTTTTTTAAGACCCTTTTAGAGCCGACGTCACAATGACATCAGTTTGTTATTTGGAGGCAAAGCACGACTCGCCACCACAGGGCTGTAGGCTACATAGGAGTCTTAAAATGCTGCCTTGTTGTGTTATTGGGAGCCAGAATAGAAGGAGTCATGGCTCAAAACTTACATTTTATCACATACGAGCCACTACTGCCCGTCAACAAAAACAAAGACAACTATGGTTAAATGTGATTAGACGAAAGGACTGGACGGAGACAATCATCAAAAATGCTCTCATGTGCCGCACACACATCATATCAGGTTAGGAAAAAAGTACATCCTGTTGTAGGGATGAATAACGTTATGTGTATTAAGGGTTATTATGTCCACCTCATCCAAAATTGGGGAGATATTAAGGGGAATATTGGATTTCTCTGTAACGCTAACTTTTTAGCGCATTAACTAACATTAGCTTTGACAGCAAAACAAACTGGAGGAAACCGTTCCAGCGTCATCCTCCTTTGTAAGATTGGCATAGTAATCAACCATAAAGCCGGCCATCCCACCTTCGGCAATCCTGTAAAATCATCCATCCACTGAGAGAGAGCGCACAGATCAGCCAGTCTGGTCCCGTAGATCAGTGTTTACTTTTTTAAGTAAAACATGCGGTATCGGAGAGTGAGTGACCTGACATGGTGAGTTAATTCAGTCTGATGCGCTACACTAAAATGAGAGCCCTGTTGGTTGAAGAAACGGAGCGTTACATTTCTATATCAATTAACGAACGGTTAAGTTCACTCTGCTCGGTGCTCTTCTGCTCTGTCTCCCCAGACAGTGCCCAGAGTGAGCTCTGCCGGTCCGAGAGTGCAGAGCTCTGGATAACTGAATGGCACCTTTCAACAGCGTTAGCAATTTACCAATGGCCCACTTTGTTTTAGAATGTGCTCCGGCACTTGAAATGAGTATTTCTGAATGCACCACTCGCATCATCTTCCTACATTGTCTAAAACAAGCCAACAAAACTTGCTAACTAATGTCTTTGGAGAATTGTTTTGCCACCTGTTAAGCCCCGCCCACCAAAATATGTCATACTGTTTACTAACAGTAAAAGGGTCTATAGTGTTTGTGGTGTTAGTTATCTAATGAGCTTTAGTTGTCTAACTCATAACGACAAGATATGTCATAGGAACAAATACACAACAGCAGTTCACAGAATCCCCCATCCTTGCTCCATGCCTCTATCAACATCTGCACTCATGATTTGCAGCATAGGTTCTGCAATACATAAGCATAATGCAGGCAGAAATGTCATACTTTAGAATCTGCCTGCAAAATCAGTGTTCATCATAAGAGGCAATTGATGGGTTCACATTTTGAGATCATACTTGAGGACAGTAATGCCTTCAGAGGTTGAGTAATACAGTTTAGGGTAGAAGAAAAATCGCTGTTCCTTGTCATTTTTGGGAAAGTTCAATTGTTAAACTTGCACTATGGATGACATTTCTCTCTGGGCAATCTCTCCTTATTTTTGATTTACATGGAAACACGGGGTTCTGTTTAACTTTTATGTCTTAAATTAATTTAGTGTTTGCACGCAATGTAAGTTGTCACATTGTATCACCACAGCAAAAGTTTGCCACCCGCCTGCGTCTTTTTTTTTCTTTTTCATGCCATTCCTCAGGAGTTGTGGGTCTTCCCCTGCGTGACCACTGACAGGCCTTTACGGTAAAGAGCTGGAGAAGCTGAAAGGACGTGTGTGTGTGCGAGAACACCCTGACTCCCCTGCTCTCCTCGTGTGAATACATTAATTCATTTACCACTTCGAGGTCGCCAAAACCAAATATTTGCCCCTGCACATATTTAATATTTATGATGACGAAAGCAAATATTGCCTGGTGGATTGAGTGACACGGAGAGGTCAAGCTCTGGGCTTGGCCGGAGGGGGCAAGAGGGAATGTTATTGGTGTGTGTGGGGGGGTGTGAATGTGTGTGTGTGCTCTCCTGAGAGAGCCAGTCCACATCTTAGGAGCAGTGCACACTGCTGTGTTTGCCCTGAAACACACATGCAAATATGACACGGTTCAGCAAACAATTTACATGAATTTGTGTATTATGGATTCATGAGCTTAAATCTCAACTTGTCTTCTGAGAAGGACAGCTGTGTTGATGAAAGGGCGTTAAAGTGTGCGCGTGGGTTTAGACGAAGGGGGAGCGTGTTGGCCTTTGGTTGTGTGCATGTACCTAGGTTTACGTGTATTAGCATTTACATCGGTGTGAGTAGGGGTCTACAGCTTTGCGTGCATGATTGTTCATGTACGTGCTGCACAAGTGTATGTGTTCCAATGAGGTGATCCATTAGGGGGGACAGTTTTACGAGCTGGTCTCAGATCTGGATCAGCTCAGATGAGATCCTGTTTCCTTTGGAATGATCTCCCTCACCGCTGATTCCGGCTCAAGAGCTGCATGACTAAATGGTGCATACCTAATCTCTTTTGAACTACAACCCAAAAGAAGCAGCCTTAAATTGTAATATCAAGTTTGCTGACAAGCTCTACTTTCAGATTAAGTTGCATGTAGCTTTTGTAAATTTATAGCCCTTTGCTTAAGTCGAATGAGATGGCGAGAAATAAAGACTTGTTGTGGCTCTCACACATTTCTGTCTATGGCTTCTCATTTTCTAAAAATGAGTGCACACATGCATTCATATCTGTGAAAGTATGAGATGTTAAATTGCCATTGACACACACACCAAGTTTGTTGACATCTGCATCCCACCCACCATTCAAGAAACCTCAGCGTGACCTCAGAGGCTGAGAGGATTTGAGGAAGCAAACTCAGAAGATCTCTTATACACAGAGATCACCTCTTCACCTCCCTGCCCCTATCTCCCCACATTTCTGCCTTTTATCCTTTCTTTCATATGAGCTATCTTTCTTTTTGCCCTTCCTCCTTTCACCTCTGATAAGTTATTGTGCAAGTTTTGTGGAATGTACACAGGCCAAAGATCTCGATGAAGTGTCATTGTTCTGTTTGTTGAAAGGCACTCCGCTCTCTTTTTTTCTTTTTGTCCTTCGGATATGAGGGAGGGAAGAAAAGGCCTTCATGGCGGAGTGATAAAGAGTCTTTCAGTGAAAGAGACACAAAAAGATGAGGAAAGAAAGGGGGAAAATCCTGAGACAATATTTAACAGTGATTCACCTACAGTTCACACCACGAGCAGAGATATGGACTTAGTGACCGAGTCAAGGAGAGAGCAGGTACGAGTGTTTCCCAAAATTGTGTGTGTTTTTGCTTGTGTGACAAAGAGATAGAGAGAGCTTTTGCATTTTTTATTTATGTAGTCAGTTTGTGATAATTCCAACACACTTACCTCACTCGTGTGCAATTTGCAAATGTACATGCAAAAAGGCTTACATGACAAAAGCAGAGGAAAAAAACAGAAACAACAGCACACTTTCCACACGCCACTGACAGCAAGTTATTCACAAGGAGGAAAAAAATCATCCCAACCGGCCAATTAGAGTCTTTCTGCAGTCACTGTGACAACCCAGGGGACCAATAGCGAAGAGTAATGGAGGTAGAGACAGCGAATGACAGAGTCCAGCTGGGACTCCAAGGACTCATCACATTAAAGCCCTCTTCATGTTGTTGAAGATGGATGGATGGATGGATGGATGAGGTGAACCCAAAAAAAAAGGCAGGCAGAAAGCGAGGGAGGAGCATGAGAGTGTTAGAGAAAATTGTTCACTGATTGTGACGTCCACTGTGAGCTCTACTGCAAAACTAATCAAACAGCTGCCGCTTTGGTGAAACCAACTGACCAAATGAAAAGTAATGACAGTATTGCAGATTCACCAAGAAATGACAGATACAAGAAAGGTAAAGTAACTCATACAGTTGCTAGGTTGTTTTAGTTGTATCCTTTTACTTGAAATTGTAAATTGGAAACCGTAACACAAAAACCAGAAACATTCAAAATCACTAAAGGAAAAAATTATGTTATTTCCCAACTAAAAGACCACAATCATGTTAGATGCCCATCTTCACCAGTATGGAGTGATCATTGAATGGGCCTACCTGACAGAGACCCAGGGACCTAAAGTCTCAGGGGCATCCCTGGCCTTCGTCTGCAAAATGTCATTCAACTTACTGACAAGGAAGCGACTCAAAATGACCACAAAGAGGTACAA
The DNA here is from genome assembly GCF_011397635.1 of Epinephelus fuscoguttatus. NCBI lineage: Eukaryota > Metazoa > Chordata > Actinopteri > Perciformes > Serranidae > Epinephelus > Epinephelus fuscoguttatus. Next base: position 15,150,804 of record NC_064756.1, read on the forward strand.
AGGAACTGCAAAGAGACACAAAATAACTGCAATCTGACACAAAACAACCAAAAAAGAAAAAATAATAACTTCAGAGAGACACAGAAACACAAAAAATGCATAATGATGACAAAGAGACACAAAATAACAAAAAAAAAGAGAGGAAGTGAGGCCTTTTCCATATTAGCATGTGCAATACTAAAGCTCATTGTTATATCATATTCAATATAACATTGATTATCAGGAGCAGTCTGTTTTTTCTCACCATTTTATTCATTTTTAGTAACCCTCGCACTTATCGTTCTCCTATTGTTACTCTATTAAGCACTGGTATTTGCCTCTGCTCCTTGAAAACACTTATATCTTACATATTTGTATATTTTGCTAGATATTTAATAATCTGTTGTTCTAAACCTAGGCTGAGTGAGTGACCCTGACCCAGGGAACCCACTGGTTGTCTGGTTGTTACTGGTTGTGAATCGTTAAAATTGTGGTCACTGTACTTAGTGTTACTGTAATTTGGAACATTGCCTGGCACAACAATTTCCTTTAGGATAAATTAAGTTGAATTGAATTGAACTGAACTGAGCTGAACTGCACTGCCCAGGGTCCAGATAAAACAATATTGGTGTTATCAGCAAAAATATATAAAACTGCTTTTGCCAGAGTCAAACAATGATACAAAATAGGAAAAATCAGGGCCCAATGATTGATCCCTGTGGAACTTCGGAGGAAATTGCTCTGTAGCCGTAGGAAACATTTTTCCATACCACATTTTCTCTTGTACAAATATTTTTTAAACTTTAACATTGCAATACCAGAGAAACCACAAAGAGAAAGTTTCTGTAATAAGATTACACACTGGTTATAACACGAGAGTTTTGGTGGGAACAGGAGATGCTCGCCGTACCCAAAAGTACATTTTGAAGGCAGTAAACCCCATGGTGCTTCACAGGATAAATGCTGATGAAATGAATGTCTTTAGACGTGTCTAGTGGGCAATTGTAGAAAGACAAGTGGAGTTACTTTGTGTAAATTAGCAGAATAAAGTAATTGTTGTGAAGGGGATGGGGTCAAGGCCATGTTCATGGTAGTGGGGTGAAAGCAAGAGCCTGTGTGGGAATGACCTCACTGGGGCAGCTGGCAGCACTCCCTCTCTTCTTTTGTCAACTCCAACCATTTGATGCCATTGAAACAGAGCAAAGGCGAGTGCTAGTGTGAAGGTGCAGAGCAGCGTGATGCAATGTGAGATAGCAGCTGAGTGAGCGCTTTCTGTGTGCAAGTGTATGTGTGTGGAGCAACGACTAAATTCCCTCTAATCTCACCAACTGCTCTAACTCTCTTTCTCTCTCCGTTATTAGCTCTCACTCATCCTTCATCCTCCTCCTCATCATCATCTGTCCATCCTTCAAACCCATTCTTTCATTTTGCCAGAAAGCAAAGGAGGAGGAGGCGGCAGAGGTGGTGGTGGTGGTGGCATGGGGCGGGGAACTAGGTGATGTTTTGAAGGCTTTGAGAGTTCCACACCTGTGGGTGCAAGGACAGTTTGTAACCTTATCTCCAATGCTTTGTGTGTCTCCCTTTTCTTTGGCGCTGGATGTGAACAAATTGAGCATTGTGTTTAGGCAGGGGCCAGGAGGATTTTGAAGGAAGGAAGCCAGCGAGTCCAGGCGCTGCACAGCAGTAGCCTGAGACGAGAGAGATCAGGAGTGATTCCATGTGTAAGATTCCTTCCTTCTCACGGACAGTGCTAATGAAGTGTGTGCACCCTTTGTTAGACAGGCTCCTCACGCAGAGCCAAGCGCTCTTACAGACACTCCAGACATGACTGCATTCTCAAAAACATCTTTGCAATGTATTTTTAGTGTCCTCGGGGTAACAGTAAGCAGTTACTGCACTGAAAATATGCCAGAAAGTTTCAGTTTGTTGAAATATGTGATTAAGGGTGTATCTGTCGATGCTAAAATAAGATTCTTTATAGCTTAGCTCATTATTAAACAAACGATTACCTTCTTTATTAATATCTACTTTAAAATGTGATTTAAAAACTTTATTCCCGCTCTCCCTGATATTGTACAAAGAGACAAGAAATGACTTAAGAGGGATGAACCACAGTCCAGGCCACAAGTCACATTTGATCCTGTAACATGGTGTACAGTGAGGGTTTTTTTAGCCCACAAACAACCACTTTACCTTGTACAACTACAGGTTTACAAAGATAATTTTACGTGATTCTGTCAGTCATCATGCAATTTCCGAATTAACGTTACACATGTGTAAGTGTAATCTTCTGTGTTTGTATGTCAGCATAGAGCTATCAGAGTCCACATCTGCTGTCACGCTGTCTTGTCTCCGCTCTGTTGAATGCAGATGAGGGGGGAAATTAGCCAGTGTGGGAATATCAGAACAGACAGATACCAGTGTCACCATGTATCCTAATAAAAAAGACTGCTGTTTCCAATTATAGCCGGGTGCAATGATAACGTGATGTGAGCAGGAAGGTTGTCGTACAACTGCATGTCCCTGTCTTGTGGCTGAGAGAGGGTGAGGGGGGGAGAGAGGAGTGGAAGAGGTGATGAGCTGAAGAGTGAAAGAGGAGGCAGGATGAGGGGCAAAGATGAACTGCAAGAGTAACGATGACAGTCAAAGGAACTCTTGGGGTATTTTTAGGCTCATCTTTTCCAAGGATGTTGGACACTGTCATGTGGGAAGACGTAGGGGCGCAAACCAAGATAAAATAAACACATGGGTCCAAATGATAGCTTGAAGTATTTATAATGTACTGTTGCTATGTCTTGCTAGACAGAACTTGGACAGATTGCGCCGATAAATTAAGCACTCCAGCTGTTGCTTTTTGTTTTCTTATTTCAAATGTACTCCGTTAACCTCTACTTCTATTATTACCGCTGCCAAAGTCTTCATCGTGGTGCTCCTTGGGACTGGAGAAGCTACCGAGAAGCTTCCAGGACCACAACTTGCGCTCCCTCGACCTTTTTTACTCCCACTCCACACTCTATCTGTCTTGCTCACCCTAGCGTGACCCAAACATGCGGCCAGTGAATCCAATGCGTTTTCTATGGACATGCAGGAGAGGTATGGAGGCTCCAAACCAAACCTCAGCCATGCCAGGCCTATGAGGGAAGGAGGGGCCCCTTTTTGAGGAAGTCATCACAGAGTCCAAATAACAGGGCCGTCCCCGCCTGGGGCCCGCTGTCAGGCCAATGATCGATGGTCTGAGTCTCAGATGCCTGCCCCAACTGGCCAGTGGTGAACAAAGAGGGGCAAATATAGAGACAGAGAAGGGGTCATCCCTGCCATGGTGGGAATGACAGTCAGCCAGAGAGAGGGATGGAGGGAGGAAGAGAACGAAGGAGGGAGGGAGGTAGTGTAAACCCCAGCATGTTGATTGCTAGTCTCTTCTTTGATTCAAAAAACAGACATGTCGTGCTGTTTTATTTCGTTTGTAACGTGTCCAGAAATCGCCGGCATTGAGACAGCGCTACATTTTAGTGATTGCAGCTCCCGCAGCTGTGGCCACAGGAATGCAGCCTGCCTTCCTCGCCTCCTTCCTCTCCTCTCCGTCTCCCCGTCTATCTCTCATTCAAGCCTTCTCTCGTTTCCTCACCTCTGTGCCTACCCTCCGTTCTCTCGCTCTCTCTGCCCCGAGGCGATGACTCTGGCTCTTCTGGGAAATCTCTGATTAACACTGAGGCCTTTTTTTTTACCAAGACGGGCGTCTCTCTTTCGTCCCTTTCCTCTTTTCTCCTTTTTCGAGCATTCAACACGCTCCTGAGGTTTAGTAAGCATCAGTAAGATCTCTGGAGGGTGCTCGGCTTGGCTTAAGAGGTATGTACGAGACAGATCCTCTGTTGTACCAAAACGGGTGGTGATGATGCACATTATCCACATTCAGCCAGCCTCATGAATCTTGAATCTGTATCCGTCCCCACAATATGGCTTTGAACTCAGCCTAAAGATTGAAGGATCGGAAGTCAGTAGCAAATTTAGGTAATTCAAAGGACATCAACAGCATACTGAGATTAGGATGCTATGCAAAATGTAATAAACTCAGTAGCGGACTGTTTAAGTCGATGTGCCTACATGGGTTTTCTGTACTTTTGGTGCTCAATGAAGACTTAAAAAGATCTTCCTTTTTCCTATTAAAGACTTCTTTTGTTTTTTTTTTTGCCAGTTTTCAATTAACTGAATGGAGCGTGTAAGGATGGGAGGTGTGATATGTGCTAGTTTCAGTGCTGCTGCCGTTAAGGTTTTCACCTGAGCTTTGTCAGTGGCCTGTTTTCTTACAAACAAACCTCAATGGCCAAGATCCCTCTTTGACAATACTCTATATGTGAATGAAAACATTTAAAAAACAGCCCTGACTGTCAGCCAGTCTATCCTGAGTTACAGAGCTGAGCTGAAAGCTTATTTTTAAGGGCTTTCACAACAGTCACTCTGCCACAACTGCGCCAAGTAATGCTTACAAGAACCCAGGCCAACTGCAGATGTTTATAATGAGAAATAGACAGTGTTATTTGGCTATTTTAATCCTTTGACCAGCTTATAAATTGTCCTTCTAGCAGACAGATCATGAAGAGCATCAATGAAATGTAGTTTTGGGAGAACCTGGGGTGATGTTACAGAGTGAGCTCAGGCCCCTGGAGTGGGAAGCAGGCCATTGTGGGAGCAGAAGAGCTGCGCTGCCTTCGAGACCCTGACACACAAGCACTTATTGTTGTCCCCCCTTCTCCATATAAGTCAAACTAAGCTGACTGAATGTACTTGACCCTTCACCCACTCCCTCTTTTCTCTCGCACTCCTCCACTCTTCTTCTTCTCTGCTCCTCTGCGTGTGGTCTCGCTTTAACCACCTGTCTCCATTACTGTTGGATTGTCCCATATCTAGACTAACATATAATTGAATGTGGTTTCACGTACTTGAACCGACTCAAGTGTGTTTCTCCCCCCACGACTCCAGAATTAATTTTGCTGTTATTTAGGCCTGTCTTCTTGAAACTCCTCATCTGATCGTGAATGCACCACCTGGTCTGGGTCTTGACTCTGCTTCACTGGCCTGGGCTGATCATCCTATGAGAGATGTGATTAAGAGGTGCAAAGTATTAAATCAGACAGGGGTTGGCCTCGAAACCAAATGCTGCTTGTTTGTACCTGGTATCAAACTCAAAGACAGTTCACATGGAACATACAGTACCAGTACAATCAAGTATTAATATGAGTTGAAATAATTCAGGCAACTGCAGAGGACCACTACAGTTACAACTCGCCCACCACATTTGTCACGATACCATTATCATTCTCTATATATTGTAGGAGAGGACCCTGAATGATTTCAAAGATTGATTGTTTCCCTTTAATGATGTATGTCATCTTTTGTGAAGGTAGAGTTATGGATAACTCTTAAATCCAATTAACAAACTTTGGTTTACTGGTCTGTTTCCAAGAGAGTGAGATAACCCTTTTCGCAAGTGGTAGACAGAGATTTAGGACAGCAATATCTTTCTTGAATGCAAGATGTTTGTGTTAATTGGATGCCCAATATATTCTCCAAAGCTTGTTTAATCTCCTGCCAGACCTCTTTCACTTTGTCGCATTCCCAAACACAGTGGAACAAAAGGTCCCTTTCTGGTGTCCACACCTTAGCTTCACATAGTTACTGTAGAAGAAAGGGAATAAACTTTGAAGGGGGCATCTCAATGAGGAAACACTGATAAAATGGGACTTTTTATTTAAATTCAGCATGAGCTAATTAAGAAGTTGGAAAGATGCTCTTTTAATAAAACATTCACAACATAAGACACTCACATTTGCTCAAGAGGTAGAAAACCTGCAACTACCAGAATGCACTGCACCACAAGGGACTAATAACCGCTTTCACTGGTGGGTGATAGTTTGGCTGCTTTTCCATGGTAAACAATATAGTGGCCGCCTGATAAACAATCTCGAATTACAGTTAAACAATAAGTTAAAACACGTTCCTGAAAACATTTTAGGTGTCAAATAGGCAACGCAGTAACAAAATCATGGATTATATTTGATCAGTGCTGCGTAGTTTTACACTTCGATTTCAGTTTTGTCACAAATTCTCGTATTACAGCTAAACAGTCCACTAAATTATGTGTCTGAGGACATTTAAGGTGAGAAAAAGGCAGTGAAGTGAGTTTTTGTCTGAGTTTGAGAGACGCAGAGGCAGTTCTTTCTCTTGATCTGCATCTGTATTCTTTGTGTCTGTGGTGCTGGATGACGCAAATTGTGTCATCCAGTGGATTTTCTCTGGCTGATGTGCAGGGAGATCTGGTCAGATGAAAGGAAGTTTACCATTTATACATACTAACCACATTGATATGACACAACACTGGTTGAAAATTGGCCAAGTATCCCTTTAATTTATTCAAATCTGTCCCACATAACTCTGTTCTCCTCAGCTGAATTCAGCTAAACAAAGCACACTTCATATTTTAATTGAGTTTTTCCAACAAGGATTAAAAACATTAAACAAATCAACACGTTATAGAAAAACTACCCATGCAGTCAAGCATCACAAAATGGCATTTGATAAGCCCAAAGTGGGAGTCAGCTGAAAAACAAATCACTCATCAGTTTAAAGTACATAATGACAAATGAATCAGTCACTGGTTATTTTGCTCTTCGACTCAGACGCTCTCGAGTGGCACCTGAAGGACTTCAGCTTTAATTGTCCTGTGGAGGGGGTGACCAGGGCAGCCAGAAATAGCAGCTGCTCTTCTCACCATGTGCCTGACAACGATTTCAATCAGCTGCGGGCCGCATGTAACCATACATACTGTTTTCACTGAGCTCCTCACTGTGTTGTGCTCACTATTTTTACATGCTGTGTGTTGCCAGGCTGGGCTGCACTGCAGTAACTACTCAAATAAAACATAGCTGTCATTTTGCCACAAAGATTTGATCTCGTCCACCCCAGCTAACACAGCGGTGTTGCCATACACAGCTATTTTTGTGAAGTAATTCAAAGACATTACATTCTGCGTGTTTTTGTTTGTTGGTGTTTCTAGATGGATCGGCTCAGACGTGTCCTGGTGTCTATATGTGGAGTATGACTATCATGTTCTAGTGTGTTGTCCTTTTCTCTGAGGGCCAGACAGAGCTAATTAGCTGGCAGGAAATGAGTCAAGTCTCTGCTGCAGTGAGGATGATGTTTAGAGGAAATGACCGTAGATGACCAACTGAAGAAGAGGGATGACTGAACCTGGGAGTGTGTGCGTGTTTTGTGATCCACTGTGTCAATTGCTAACCATGTATGGCAAAATGGAAACGTTGCCGTGGAGCCTGCTTCCCTCAGAAATACGATATAATTTCATGCGTACACTGAAGCATGTCATGAGTAAGTCTGAAGTGAGACAGAGAAATATGTGATGCCCACAAGAACCAACAGGACAACTGAGAAAAATGAGATGTGTGGCTGCGGGGGATAATACAGCATACCTGAATCTTGAGTACTGTACCACTGGGACTGTACATTTTTAAGAAAGGACTTTAAGAGATGCCTTTTCACCTGAATTCAACAGCCTGAATTATTGTTGGAATCAATGCGCAAGTGTGGAAAAACCCTGCGTTGTATGTGCTGCAAAGAATTCTGTACTTGGCGACATTTTGTAATGACATAACTCACTCACCTGTTTCTAGGCTATGTGTTGTTTTCAGAGTTGTAGAACATATTTTTTTTATACTGTTGTAATCTTTCTCTACAATAATATTTGATTTTCCTGAAAGAATTCAGTTCCACTTCAGGGTACACACTTGTTTTGCCCTCATTGTTTTCTGTCTTCTCCCATGCCAACTGCTTACATTGTATTCACCAGCAGCCACGCAGGTGGGCAGCGTTAGAGAGCTGATGGAGGAATGCTGATAAGATGAGATACGGTCGTAGGTCTGCGCATGGATTGGTGTGTAAGTATGTGTGTTGGTGTTATTTCTGATGTGAGGCAGATCATTTGGTCTGCTGCTTTAAAACAAAAGGGCTCTGGTCCAGTTTACTCCCATGGGGAGGCTACCTTTGGCCAGGAGAGAGGGAGAGAGAATGAAACCGCGAAGCTTGTTGGGCTCTCCAACGCTCACTCCTCCACACACTGCTTTATGGGAGGGTCAAGGTAGTTAACTAGTGGCAGGCGTTCAGATGGGTTCTGCTCCGACTTCAAACAGCGAACATTATGGCCGTGCGCGCTCACAGGATATTGCACTGTAAGGCCACTGAACACGACTGGGTTAGAGAGAGGAGGCTTTGTATCGAGCCCATTAGAGCCCTAAACCGATACTAATGAAGCCGTTTCCTGTACAAACGGAGCGGCTCAGGGGAAACTGGCTCTAGCTTTTAATAAGGCCCTCACCAATCCCAGTTAAGATGCTGGAATTTTTTATCTGGGTACTGAGTGGGTTAGCACTGGTTTCAAGCAGAACCTCCGTTTGGAAAAGTTAATTACGCATGATTAATGGAGCGTTTTCCTTCCAATGATATCTGTGACAGCACAAAGCTGTCGTAAGGCTTGTCAGGCCCAATTCGAGCTGAATAAGTATTTATGTGATCGCATGTGATGGGCCTCCTCTCACCAGCACCAGCCCTCATCAATCAAGCCCTGCTGCTCGCAGTAGTGGGAAATTGGTCTATCAGTGCGGCTGCCTACTACCCCCCCAACCCCCCCACCTCCCCACCCCACTGCCACCACCGCCACCTCCCTCCCTCCCCATTCAATCAGGCCCGAGGCTACAATGCTTCTTTAGCTCTTACTTCTGACCAACGCAGGGGTCACGGGGGGGAAAGTGGGAGCCAGAGCTGAGCCCATCCATTACAGCTCTTGTTTCTCTCGGTGGCAGCCGGACGACGGGATTCTATTAAGAGCTCCGTCTATTCAGCACTGAGATTACACCAGGGCCCTCTCGCCGAGCACACCTCACCACCAACCCCCGAGCCCTCACCAAAACCCTATACCCACCCTGGGGGCCTTATAGCCCCCCACCGCCACTGCCGCCGCTGCCGCCAGCCCACCGCAGCTCGGTCATGCTTCCCCTCCTTTCTCTTGTTTTTTTACACTTCCCACTAGTCGTGTTGGGGTTTTTTTCAGCAGCCAGAATGACAATAATCACTAAGAGAAAGACAGAAAAAGAGAATGAAACAGCAAAGACAGGAGGAAAACCTTGGAGGAAAATGAGAGCAGACACTCTAACCTGTTTCTGGTTCGATGTGGACACACTGGCTTTCTGCCTGCCTGGACAGCATTTGGCCTAGAAGCACTGCCACACTTGAACACACACACACACACACACACACACACACACACACACACACACACACTCCAAAGCCATAAGCATACTCTCCCTCTCAAACAGAGGGAAGACGTAGAGCTTCAGCACCTGGCTAAGAGACCGGGGTCATCTCCACCACAGTATAAACACACTTAGATGGGTAACATCACAAACACAACTCTGCCGCAGTTACGTCGTAAACACCCGCCGACACCAGATCAAACCGCCACCCCTCCGATGTTTAAGAAGCTCGTTTGTCTCCTGCCGGCCTGAAGAGACTCTTCATTTACTTAATATGTGTTAGCACTTGAGAGAGAGAAAGAGAGGGGAGTGCTGCTGGGGTCGCGCCCCCTGCTTGGATGGATGGGGGTCTTCCCGTCAAGGAGAAGGAGAGAGACAGCGCTCCTGTCAAACAAACAGAAATTTAATACGTTGCCTTCTATCAGGATGTCCACAGTGTGTACATACTCTCTTAGGCTTGATTATGAATAACCCCCTCTATCTTATAAACAAGTGGAGTGAAGGCATTCATCAGGGATAGAGAGGTAAGGGTGTGAAGAAGGTGGAATGTTCTCTCCTCCAACGAGAGCCTGCTGTCGTGTCTCCGTGCGGAGGGGATGATGGAGGAGAGGAGAGGAGGGGACAGGCTCAAGAAGGAACCGAATCAAAACAGAAGGTGGATGAGAGGTTTGAGGCAACGTGAGGAAAGGTAAATAGAGGATCTAGGAGTGAAGAAGCAACAGCAGCAGGAGAGAAAAACAAAGGAGATAAATAAAGAAGGAAAGGAAGAGAAGGCAGATGCTTTTCCTGGGCAAAGAGAGGGCACTCAGGGTGGGGCTGTGTAAGGCTTTACTCTCCTCAGTGCTTTGCCGCATGGTTTGGAGTTGGCAGCCAGCGTGCGGTTTAACAGGATCGGAATGCTTCTTCAGGGGCAGCGTAATCAGCACCAACTTCCTCTGATTGAGAACCCGTAGGCCTCGCTCTCCGCCTCTTTTGTTTCAGCCAGGCTCCGCTGACAGCACGGAGGAAGCAGCCGTCTGACGGTCAGGGAAGATGTTGAATGTGTATAAACACCATACCCACAGCGGGGAGAGGAGAAAGAAACTGACAAACTTAAGTGCGGCTAATGTGTCTGTGCGTTGATGTGCACTCGTGCCATCTGTGCGCATAGATGCACACGCTTGTTTGTGTGTCTTGGCAGTGTGTTGCACCCACATTGCCGGCCTCTCCCAGTGGAAAACACGCAAGATTTGAGTGCAAGAGGTTGTGTGAGGGATACTCCGCTCACTAGCACCGTGCTCCGTCAGGCCAGTCATCTCCAGCTGCCCGCCCGAGACTTTTGTCTTTGTTAAATGTTGTGTGACAATGAGATTTTCCAAAGTGCCATCTAGATAAAGAAGTGGATTGAGAGCGAGGGAGAAGGAGGAGGGGAGTGCGTCCGATAAGAGCCGAGATGGTCTGGTCATAGTCCAGCAGCCCTTCATCACCGCTGCAGCCCCAGATATATCTCCTCTCTGTCTCTGAAGCACACACACACACACACACACACACACACACACACACACACACACACACACACACACACACACCTTCATCACTTTGTCTCTCTCTCACAAACGCCCTCACAAACTCATACACACACTTCTACAACTGCACCCAATCTCAATACACACACACACACACACACACACACAAACACAAACAAACACACCTCTATTCCATCACCGCAGCTCTAGATCCTCAATCGATCCTCGCAGCACCCCAGCCCCCAGCAGACACCTGCAGGTGATTGATCCCCAAATCAGTCCCTCACAACCCCAGTGCCGTAAAAACCATAACAACCCATCATAAAAGCTGATTTATCTTCACCTAGCCCTGGGCCTCACAGTTAGAATATTAACCCAAAAGTGTATGACACCAGAATGATTGGTTTGGAATTGAATAAACCTTGGGAGTATTGACGCACACGTCTGATGGTTCATATCAAGTCTGACTGGTGAAATGTGCCAAGTGAGATTGCATTATCTCAAGACAGGGCCTTCTGCAGACATTTATGGAGAACTTTGTTGGGATGCTTGCGTCTGTTCTTGTATTTACAAGCCTGCATGCACCAATATTAGCATTTAGCATGTGGTGATTAAAGCATCTTGAAATTTCTGTTGGCCAGATTCATTTTCATGTGCAAGCTCTCATTAAAAACTAAAAATAGGTAGCAGTGTTCTAGTAATGCGTACCTGCAGAACACATTTCTCATGCCAAATGTATGCAAAATCAGATTAAAAAATAATCAGAGTTACACAGTTTTAAACACGATTTTGTACACAATTGCCGTATTGTTCTTCAGCCCTTAAATCTGTACATTTTGTGGCAATAGTTCTACAGAAGTATGATCACGAATTCATCATGTCGCCATAGTAATTCAGATTTTTTTGTTTTGTTGTTGAGTGTTTATGTGTTTTCGTGTGTGTCCATGCATTACACCATGTGTGTGTTCCTGTAGGAAGTAGTGCCCAAGCCACATTTTAATGAGAGCGTTGGTCTAAATGCCAGAAGCATGGTGTACTGGCAGCAGCACCAGCATGTGCCCTGTACTCAGCAGTGCAACAAGCTCCCCGGGTTAAATATAATCCCAGCCTAACTCAGGGGCCTCTTTGATGCTACTGAAAGCCAGTGAAGCCTTTAATGGGAGCCACTCCGTGTCCCTGTGTTATGTGTGAGCTGCTCGGCTTTCCTCCATTTTAGGGTTGTTGCAACTGATTTGTTGTTTTCCGAGTTAATTCTGACTTTAATCATGCCCACATACACTGCGCTGACCTGTGCTGGGTAACAAATTCCAGTGTGTGTGTGTGGTGGGGGTTTTCGTGTGTGAGCATGACGGACATACTGAGCACACTTCCTCAATCTGCTTACGCTTTGCACTTACTCAAGTACATTTTCTCACTTTCTCACGTTGCAGTTTTGACCACTTGTAAATTTTGGTTAAGAAATACCCATTAGTCCCACTTGTCATGTTTCTCTGTGTTTTTCCTCCTCGGTACAACAATATGAGCCTTTTTTCTTTGCTTTGGAAAACACTCAATAAAAGTAAACACACAAAGGGGTCTGTATATCTGTGAGCCATCAAGTGGTGGGTGTCTGTTTCTCACCTGCGTCGCCGTCAGGTAAATGGTCTTTTTCACTGAAGTCAGTGCTCTGTCTAAGAAATAAGATGAACTGGGGAAAATTCACTAACTTGCTTAAATTAACTGGATTTTAACTTATGTCCTGATCCAGCTTAGGTTAATTGTAAATATAACAGAGCTGGGCGATACATAGAAATGCAAATCTCACAATATTTTTGGCCAGAAACCTCAATATTGATATTGTGATTATATTGTCTGATTGACTCTTGGTGCTTTCACAAAACAGAACAGTAGCTATGTTTCCATCCACAAGTGACTCGAATCATTGGGAAATGCACATTAAAACAAAATACGAATCCTGTGTGTTTCCATTAAATGTACGGACTTTGGTGAAAACTACGAACTTGCCCGAGTTTTCTGCAGAACCAGAAACAAAACAAGTCTCGCATTCTTCTTCTTCTACATTTACAACCAGCTTGTAAATGCATTACCACCTTCCCGACCTGGAGTGTGGTTATCACCATGGAGAGTGGTGCGCTACGTCAGACTTAATTCGAACATAACTGTTTTGCGAATCAACATTTTTTCCAATCAACCAAAACCCGGCTAAAGCGAGCGTATTTTAGTTTGTGCGGATCAGGGGATTTTAATACGAATTTTGGCGTTTCCATCATAATTTTCCGATGCGATACTTCTAGATGCGCATCTAAACAGGCTGATGGAAACATGGCTAGTGTAGTAAGTTCAGATTACAACACTTTACTGTAATTCAGCCTTTAAAAGCAGGAAAAGACATTTGCGATATTAAGATATCCAGACTGGGATGATATCTAGTCTCATATCACAATATCAATTTATTGCCCAGCCCCATCAGCTTCCATACAACTCTGATATGTTTTGGTCATTCATAATAGTATCCTGCTCTATAACATTCATGTTTTTTTTCTGTTATGGCCGTATGATATTGAACTGTCATGGCAGCATTGTCTCCTGTCACACTGAACAAGTGTTACGTCTGTCTGATATCCGCCAGCATTAAAATATTAGCCTTCCAATTGGCCACGCTATATGAAAAGCAGATTGTCGTAGTGTTGCAGCAGAGCCCCGACTTTAAACGTGAGAAGAGAGCTCAATAAATGTAATGAATGTGTGACACTTGAACATCTGAAGTGCCCGTGTTCAGTTCCCCCGCACCGCTCTACCTCTTGTACATAAAAAGCTCCTTTAAAGATGATATCTATGAGCGTTTTAGAGCCGATTTGTTCACCCTGCGGCGACCGGCAACATGCTCTAATTACCTCCCCCCTCTTCTCCCGGCCGGGCTGGAGTGGGGTGGAGTGGGTTGTTTAAGTTTCCAGTCTGTCCCATGCGTATAGGAGCTGTGTGCCCACTGAATTTATGCTTGAAAAACGTGACCTTTGACTCCTGTGCAGCTTTATCGCACCCCGTAGCCCACATACAGTGTGGCCCTGTATGCTGGGGCTCTGCGGAGGAAGTGTCTGTGATTACCACTGCCTGTACTACTTTCTGTACATCATTGCCACCCCTAAGCTTCACCCCTCTCTCCTCTTCTCCAAAGCCCCCCAACTTGCTGCAGCCACACTCCAGGTTGCTTAAATTCAATTATCTTTAAATTAACTTTTGAATGTTGCATAATATCCACTCTCCAGTTTTACATGTATTCCCCTCCTCCTGATGCTCAGATCATTTTTAATGGTAGCTCACACTGCCACTCAGGATGCAGCGAGCACGTCTTGTTGCAGCGCCTGGTCACGTTGTACCGCTGCTGTCAGTGTTGATTTTAGCGCAAAAAACAATACATCTCATTTACACTCACTGGATTCACACACATTTTGGTGGAAATATGAGTGCATTCATTGTCCAAGGGTAGATTTCATTTCAACTTTGGGGGTGCACATGTAACACAAGGTGTAGGGCTGCTGTGCCAGAAATTTTTAGCAACAAACACTTAATTCGCTGCATTCTGGTGAATGTTTAAGCACCAGTTTGTGCATTTTCTGCATCAGTTTATTGTAATTGCGTCAAAATAAAAGTCCTGTGCTACTTTCATAGGTTTTTTTTAAGAGGGGACAAATGCACATGCTCTAAATACTGAGGAAGTTGTGTCCCCTGTTTCCCTCTGGAAATCTATGCCTGCGTGTGCACCTTTTAATCCGCAAAACAGGTCATAGCCCAAACTTTGGGTGGTTGTGGGGATTCTGTTAGCTCACTGAAGTGTGTTTCTCTCTCTCTGTCTTTATTGGTCTGCAGCTTAGGGTAGCAAATGCATTTTAATGATGAAGAAGAGGAGGCAAGAAGCCTCACTCATGTCCTTGTCTGAAATGGTAAATGTGATGAGATCATTTGTGTCTCCTCATAAATGCTCTCAGTCCAGCATCATGTCTTGTGATGCCCTGTCCAATATTCCAATATTGACACTTGACAAATGTGGCATGGATACAAATGAATGATTTTAACTTGAAGAACTTAAAAAGAAACTTTAGGGGTTTTTTAGTAAAGGATTTCTTAATATAGACATGGATGCATTGCTCTGGCCGACCGGTCACTGCAAGGGGCTGTCAGAGACCGGAACAGACAGTGCCAAAACAAAATGACCGGGTGCTAATTCAGCAAACACGCCGAGCCTGTTCCCTCACAGGCCACAGAATTTGTCAAGAAATCATCCCTCTCTCTTTCTTTCTCTGTCGGAATGCCTGGCTAACCCCCGGCAAATGAAAATAATCCAAAGTAATTAGAAGTGAGCTGGTCTGGTCCTGAGAGCCCCCGGGCGGCCGGGTAAACATGGCGGAGGGGCCAGTGGAAGGAGGGAGGTGGAGGGGGGGCGCTGACCTTGTCCACATAAAGCAGTGATTTATGAAGTGCAGGGCACAGCAGCAGGGCTTCTGTCTTCTCCCGCAGAACCAAATTACTGAGGTGGAGATTAACACGCCGCTCACAACGGGCCTACTTCCAGACCCGAGGAACATTTTTTTTATTTACATTTTCCCCTTTCATTTCCTCTGCTCTGTTTTAATGGTAATTGGGCTATATGGACACCAGGACTGTCCTTTAATATAGGGACCTAAAGCTGCACAGCTCATGCATTGTGCACTAATCTCTGCTGATAGACGCGTTAATTAAAGAGAAAGTTGCAGAGTGTTGTGCAAACTGTTCGTTTGAGCCCTAAATGAGTTTTTACCACTTGATTGAATCGCCCCACATTTACGCAAAATAAAATGCGCAGGGGGGCCGTGTGTATACAGAGTCATGATGGAGGCTTAATGCAGCTTTGCGCCGGGTGTCAATGGGAGGTCTCGCCGTGAATGGTAGAACTATTTCATGTGGATTTGGCTGCGATATTTTCTTTCTCTCCTCTCCTCTCGTTTTTTTTCCTTTCCGCTCTCCTGGAGGATGTGCTGGAATGCACCACACAGGCCTACACAGTGTTTCCATGTGGCCCCTCGGCTGCAGCAGCGGTAGGCTCTGCAGCTCGCTGGCTGGCTGGAGTCAGTTTGCAACCCACACGGGAATCCCCCCTCTTCTCCAGCCTGTCCCATCTGACTTCACATGGCTCTAGATGGAGCAAATCACTTCTTTTTTTAATACCAGAAAATATTACTGCGAAGTTATTCAAAGGGTGAGAAAAAAAAGAACAGGCCAGTGTTAAACCCATGAAGCTGAACCTCAGATCAAATATGAAGCTATTTGATCATAAAAATTCTCCACATTCATGTATGAATTGGTTTTTGCGTGACTGAACTCCTAAAACAAACAAGAAAAGCCGCAAGCAAAATAAGCACGGGCCCGTTTAAGCAATTTAACCTCCTTTCAAGGATTTCACAGCACTTTAAAGCCTCGGCACTAAACATTACGCGGATGCTGTATGTTTTTAAGAGTGCCCTTAAATAAGTATGAAATGCTGTGTGGCATGATATAGTCGGAACTAACATACCCTGAAGCCTGCATGTGTTTGGTTTGTAATTTGTTGATAAACAGCTTTTCCACACCGCTATTTAGTAGCTATGTCAAAACCATTATGACAAAGGCATGGCATAATTCAGATAAAACAGATCTATTTCATCTCGGCACATCAGAACAGCGCTTATGGCGGATTGGGGGAATAAATATAAATTAGAGCCGCGCCTTGCAAATCATTCTCCTGGTTTATTAACACAATGAACAAGCGTTTTAAATTCACCCCCATCGGTCTTTTCAGTGGATTCAGGAGCTTTATGGCCCGCTCGTTCAGGTGATTATATATTCAAGCCCATACAGCTGAATCTTTCATGTGCCATCTAGCAATGTGACGCCTTAATGTAGATGTTTGGTGCCGCAATTCACACGGACGAGAAAGAAATGACCCCCAACTTATAATAAGTCAAGGAGCTGACTGATGGAGCAGACTGTTGCAAACTGAGATATAAGCCGCGGTGCTTTCAATGTGGATTAGAAAGTTGGATCTTTCTTACTTAAATGTTAAGGCTCTAAAACTCCACCAAAAGGCGCATCTATATTACATTTCAGGAGATAAAGCAGTGCTGCAGTGTCGTAAATACTCATGCAAGTCACCAATTTTATTTCAAACTTTTGTTCTGGGTCTAAATATCTCATGCAGTATTTGCTGATGATAAAATAAAGTTTGGAAAATCTCATGCAAAGCCACAATTATGCGTCATATTGTCATCTGAAATGTTCAACCATCCATTCAGACATATCTAAAAAGTTGAGTCCAGTTGAGCACGCCATCTCCTGACAGGGGAAAGAAGTACAGCATCTCTCCATGCTGCCAGACTTTCAGGGGTCCTGTCACTGTTACCCCACTTTACCCCCGGTGATACCACAAACCCCGCGTGTTTATCCTCCCTTCTTTTTCCCCGCAGACATTTCCTCCTTTTCAGAAAAGAGCTCTCCTCTCTATCAGGATCCTCGATCAGACCCGGAGAGGCCGTGGAGCAATCACTTTCCCAGATTACTTGTATTTAATACACAATGCATCATAAAACAAATCCCTCATCCTGACAGGAAGAAAATAGAACAGCTCATTCGACTTGAGCTTTCCCAATTTATGGCTAAATTAAAAAGGCTTCCAACAATGGACAAGTCGAGGAGAGGCAGGAAATCAATGACCGGGCGGACCGGGGTCTCTCCTCGGTTCTCAAGGAGCGCGGAGACGATGGGAATCGGTGGCGGGGTCCTGCCTTATTTACACATGATTTTTCCTGTCCTTCCTGCACATTTGCTCCGCGATTTCGTAAAACAATAGGCATTATCTGGGATGGAAGGTCAATGTCACAGTGTGAGGCGTTATCCATCATCATCTGCTCTCATCAGCCAAAGCCCTGTCCTCTCCGGCTTTATGAGCTGCCTAATAAACTGCGCTCACTGACAACGAGGACGTTTCTTTATTATTCTATACCCTTGTCCCGTGTGTTTAAAGTATCAGCTTTTACATCTTGATTAAACACTGGAGGAATAATGAAACATTTTCTATGTGCTCTTGAGCCTGTTGTAAAGCAGGTGCACAGAGGCCAGAGCAGCGAGGAGAGGTTAATTCTCAAAAATAAAAAAATATTTCTCTTTAAAATCAAGATTGATCTTGATCTTTTTAGCTTAATCGTCTTTTTTTGTCTTTTATTAAAAGTCATTTTATGATCATTGTTTTCAATAAGCAGTCATACTGTTTATTGTGTGTGTGCGTAATGGTGAATTTGGGGAGGGAAACGCTCAAGTACACCCACATAACAACCCACAACATTTTGCTTCAGGTCAGAAAAAAAGCAGGTGATTAGGTCAGTGTTTCCCAAATTGTGGCACAGGGACTTCCAATGGTCCTTATGGAGTTTCCTGGAGGTCCCCAAGAGGAACACTTAACTCTAGCTGTTACATTTCTCCAGTAACCCAAGCACAATTACAGTTTTTATTATAGTTCTCACTTTTCTTATTGTTGTTTTAAACGTAACTGCGACTCAAATCTAAATCATAATCTGGAGGCAAAAAAGAGGCAGAGAAAAAGGTCTTTTCAGCTCAGGTTAATAATGTCATAAAATGGTCCATGAACTGGCGCGCCGTGTTGTGAAAAAAAAGTTCGGGAACACGTGGATAATAATACACGCTTTGATGCTGATGTTCGTTCATTAAAGTGTGCTGCCTGTATGTGTAGTTCATCCCTTTAGAAGCCCCATCCCGACCTCTCCCTGACCCCGCTCACCCTCTCCAACCCCGGGCCCCTGTCACTTTAAAATTTACTGCGGAGAGGAGTCGCTTCCGACCGGGGGACAGAGGCGAAGACAGTCCCGTGTTGTGAGTCTCCTTTCTGTGGGCTTCAGGGATGGACGCGCTGGATCCGTCTTCATGAGACAATGCGCACAAGGGAAACATCACACAAAGTGTCCTGGACGCGCAAAGTAGGGGGCGATGCTTGAAAACCAACACCCCCCTCTTTCTTTGAATCTCTTTGCTATCATATAGACGACACATCCCGACTGGCTGAGGAGGGGGGGGAGAGGAAGAGAAAAATGAAAAGTTGAATGGCTACTAGAGGACACCTGGGTGCGTCAGGACAGGAGGGGTGACAAGAGAGGAGCGGACGAGCCAAGCGAAGCGCACACACAGTGAAAAGTTGGGAGCAAGTTGATGCACTGGAGGTGATTTAGTCCCGACCCCGCGGTGTCTGTAGGACAGTGAGGGGAGATTTACCGAGTCAGCGGTGTCTGTGAGACAATATAGTGAGAGAGGATTTACTTTTACCGACCGCGCCGTGTCTGAGGGACAGGCGCGCCGGAGAGGAGTCGACTCGTCCTGCCGCTTGGAGACCTGAAGACACACCGCTACCGAAACACAGCCCTGGTGCTTCTCTTTTTTATTTTACAATGCCAGCACGGTGGAGAAGGCGCTGCAGCAGAGACAATTAGTAGTTTTATTCTTTCTTTCACAGACTAGTTTTTGGTTCGCGTTTTTTTTAAAACCGGAGTTTTCACCACTTCTACCAACGCAGTTATTTTCCCAAGAGGTTTTAAGTGTCGCACGCCGGTGCCAAAGAGTTTTAACGGTAAGAAAAAAAAACAGACCGTATGGGTAAAACAAAATATTTGCTTTTTTTTAAACGAGCTGCACTGAGGGCAAAACATTTTTAAAAGTGACTCGTAGCGTATTTGGTTGTGAGCTCGGTTGAATTAGTAAAACACCGGAGTGTGTTTTTACATGATGAATGGGTAGACCCAGCGTTGGTGCAGACAAAGGGCTTTATGCAGGCTAAATATTTATTCAGTGGCGGGTTATACAAAGGCAGAAAGACAGATTTGTGACCCTGATGGAGATCCCGTTTTGCATCCCCAACAATCGGCTGCGTCTTCCTAATTCTTATCACTCGCGGTTTCCTGCAATTGATTTTTTTCCCAGTAAAGTTTACAGCTGCTGTGTCATAAATATTAACGCATTAAAACAACATTATATCGTTTACACTGTGCTGAGAGGAACGCTGTGGAAATGTTTTGCAAACGATGGTAGTGCAGTGATGTTATGATTTGCATAATAATTCATTTTTATTTATTATTATTTGTTTTTAAGATGCTTGAAGAGTGTTGATGTTGTGCAGGGGAGTATTGTTTTCTTCGTTTATCATCGTTAGTATTATTATTGTTATTATATTGTATAATAAATATTATTTTAAATTTCTGTTTATAAAAACAAACATTGAAAATAAATATATTTTGCAAATTTATTCGATGGAGATACATTTGCAGAAACGAATTTAAACGTCAGCTGAAGTCAATTTAAATCCAAAATAATTCAGCAACATATTTTAAAATTCGTTTTTACTCGCAAAATATTATCAAACTTCGTTACATTACGTATTTTTTTTGTAGCCATATTTTTTTTATCCTATTAGTTAATTAATTTATTATATATTTTACGGGGTTTACACTCTTGGTATTGGGACTGATTTATTGTTGCTGAAAAACATTCTAATATAATTGACATTTTTTTATTACTGCAATGGAAATGAGATAATTCTTTGAGAGCTCCCTCAAGGGTAAACAAAAAAATAAATGCCACAGATATATAAAACAATTTTATTTAGTTTTATTTAATTTATTGTCAGCCTATTATTTTGTGGCAATAAAAGAGAAATGGAGAAATTTCCTCAGAGATTACTGATGAAATAATAATGACCAAAAAATTCATAAATGCACACAGCATTTTTATATCACAAAGGAATTTTAGGTGATTAACATAGAGTTTGTTTGTGTGTGTGTGTGTGTGTGTGTGTGTGTGTGTGTGTGTGTGTGTGTGTGTTGCACCACAGAGCAGCTCCCAACATTTGAGTCTTATTTCTCTGTGGGAGGTATGTGGTTAGTCAGTGTTTGGACACAGTAACCTGGACTGATACTGATCAAAGTCTGATCTCCCTCTTTCTTTCTCTCTGTCTCCCTCCCTCTCTCTTTTCTCTCTGCAGATCTTGGACGGGTCAGGCCATGTAAAATTTTGCGTGGATGCCAGCAAGCCAGATATCGGGAGCTGGCTGAAGTACATCCAGTTTGCCCCTGCGGCCAAGCAGCATAACCTGACAGCGTGCCAGATAGATGATCAGGTACGTGGAGACACTCACAGCCTGCTTGGCTGAACAACCTCAACAAAATACAAGATGAATATGATCTGAGGAAAAAAAGAGAGAAAGAAAAAAAAAACATGTGGATGACTTGATTTCGAACTCCCACATGATTTCGAACTCCATGTGTCTGAAACTCTCTGTCTGGCTGGATGAATCAAGTGCAACTGAGAGTCATTCATTATTTTTTTTTAACTTCGCTCCAATGCCAGAAGGCTTCCCTGTATTTTCCGATGGCTGTCCTGTCTGCGTGCTGTTGTGTTAAAAGGTGTTATTGTGATCCAAGTCAGATAGTCCCATGAGCGGCTGGCCCACCCTGCCTTCAATTCTCACACACACACTCACACACACTCAGCTCTCCCCCACGCTGCACCGCAGAGACTCCTTGCTATCTGTGTGTGTTTTCTTTCTGTAATTGTGCTCTGGCTTCTGCCGTGCGAGGACCACAGGGCAGGATCAGAGGCTGCCCGCCGAGATGATAGTTCCGCACACTTCCCAGTCACGCTTGCGATATAAACTCTTAGATATGCCAGGAATGTCACAGTCCTTTTGCTGCTCACCTGGCTGTACAGAGAGGTGCGTGCTGCACACATGGGGGCCTGTTCACCTCAGTAATCCCACAGCCAGACGCCTCTTCCACACAGAGACACGCAGCAAGGCAGGGAGACAAGAGGCTAAACTTTATTTGACATGTGTATTGAGCATACCGTAGCTTGACCCGAATAAAAAACACAATGTAGCCTGCGTGTGTGTCATCACTTCTCACTGGTGGTCCGTCTAGGTCACTTGTTGAGTGATTTTCAGTCATAGTGGAGTATTTAATAAGTCAATCTAAATATAAATATAAAGTGTAGCTACATAAGAACATTTTCATACAGTTTAAAGCTGCATTTAGTTCAACTGGCCCTGAAATCATTTGGAAATCTTTCAAGTGAAACACTCAGAGCTTCTCAGGAGCTAATCTCCTGCTCTTCCTCCACATCTCTGTGTCATCCTCACCCTTCTTGCGCTCTCAGTAAAGAAGAAAGAGCTAGAGAGAGTGAGTGAGAGTGTCTTTTCACAAACAGAATGGAGAGAGAAGACGAGGAGAAGCTTTCCAGAGCTACTTAACCGCTCCCTTTTAAATGAGACAAACAAGCAGAGAGAGCTTTCCTGAGCTGCCCTCTCCGCGAGGTGTGACTCGCTGTCAACACTGTGGTTCTGCTCGGGTGGCTGTGTAAGGCTCCGACAGGTCACGGACATGGCTATGATGAGGTGATTGTTAAGTATTGCACAGTGTCACAACACAGCACAATGTGCCGTCTTTAAGCCTTCCGGCCAACACTGGTGTTTTTGAAAACACACTGTAGCGTCTCACAATGCCTGTCTGTATCTTTAAAATGAATAGACTGAAGAGGGTGGTCTTGTAAAGCCGCTGTCAGTTTTTGATTGTGTGTGTGTGTGTGTGTGTGTGTGTGTATGTGGGAGCTTACAATGGCCTTTATGTGCATTTACTTGTTGTGAGTGTGAGAAGTGTTTTATTGTGTCTCTTGAGTGTGTGCACACACCTGTAACTGCCTCCGTTATTACATGTATGCATATGTGGACTTTAATATGTTTGTGTGTGTGTGTGTGTGTGTGTGTGTGTGTGTGTGTGCACGCTCTGCAGGACTGTGAATTGTTCATTGCGGTTCAGATGACTCCCCACGCTCCTCATTCCAAGCTGGAAATGTTCAAACACACAGTACCTGATTCCAACAGGTTTTTACTGCCACAGAGAAGTGCTGAGTCTAAACCCAGCCTGAAACCACATATTACACACCCGCTGCACAACGTGTACCATCACCAGATTTCCACAGACCGAGCTACCCAGGGTTTACATATCCCCTGTCCTGTTAAATCCCCCCCCCCACCCCCCTCAGAATGACTCCTCTCGCTCCGTGCCATCGGCGGAGATGACTTGTTGCGTGATTTATTTTATGACAGTGTCACACAACGGCAGCAATTTCCAGGTGTGGTGGTCGTTATTTGGTCCTGGTTCTTTTCAAGCACCAATTTAGCCCTGCCATCATGGGAGTAAAACTGGCCTCCCTCTTCTTATTTCTGACCCAGTTCTGTTTATCATAAAACTTTATGAGCAGTCTCAGGAGGGTGAGGGAGCGAGAGAGGAATGAATGAGTGAGAAGAAGGAGGAAAAAGCCTGTTTTGTCTTAAAGGAGGAAACTGTTTGGGATCCTCATTCTGCTTTTCCTTTCTCTTTCTGTTTTGCAGTAAATTTTTATCCAGTCAGCTCGATTTTGATGGCAAAAAAAAGATCTATGTTGTGAAAGCAGACATGCAAATATTAACAAAAGAATTTAGATGGTATTTGTAATATTAGCACGTGAAATCAATTCTCTACAGTCATGAAACTGATATGCAATCTTCTCTATTGTTTTAATTTCACAAATATCTGACATTCAATTCAAAAGATGCTCTTGCTCTGAAGGTAAATTTAAAAAGCAGGTATTTGGAGAGGGACTTAAATGACTCTAAAACATTAAGTCACTGTAGTTGTTTAAATTTAATGTGTCTAAAATTGCAGGTTATATTTGTTTTTCTCTATTCCTTCAATTTGTTGCACATTCAGTATTCTAACCAAACACACAGGGACAGCCTTTATTCACATGGCCTTTCTGTTTTATTGCTTTATATATGTGACACGGCAGAGTGGAAAGAAACAGGACTAAATGGAGAGGGAGGATATGGCAGTTGTCGCAGCTTGTGAGTCACTGAAATCTGTAATTAAGTCATTGTGGTGTAACTCCAAGGTTTGAATTCAGTCCTTTACAAATAAAAACAGCTCTCTGAAGGAATCCAATTAATTAGTGTATAAAAATAGTTGTGTTTTTTATTCTAGTTCCGATTGAAACCTTCAACCAATGTTTTTCTTCAGCATTCCCGAAAAAAATAATTAATGGAAATTTAATCGTGGTTAATTTGCAATCTTTGGCCTGCGACCTGCTGTTTGTGTCCAACGTCAGCCTTTGACCGTCCACCGCCACAATGCTCCCTCAAGCTCCCCTGATGTCCTCGTTTGTTTGCTGATGCACTGAGCTGAGCGACGCAGCCCGAGCGTCGCTCGCATAGATCCGTCCATGATCAGCATGTTTTGTCGTTAAGATAATTAGGGCAATTAGTGCTGAAAAACCCTCCACTGCGCTCCTCGTTCTAGCGATTCAACTGAAAGGAAAATGGATTAAAAGTGTAATTAGCATCATCCAACGAGGCCCTGAAGAGCCTTTCATAAGACAGTGCAGAGGGATATGAGTGTTAATCTCATCCGCTCTATTGATTCTCACTCAGTATTGAGTGGGATGAAGTGGCTGAGGGGCATATTAGTGAAACACTGACAGTCATCGACTATGTAAATACAATGGAGGGGAAATCATGCAGTGATTGTAACTCACTGACATAATCGCTTTGGGCTTATTCAGTTATGAAAAACGCACATGGATCGATTGCAAAAAGAGATATGTCTATAAAAAAATATCTATATTGCACATGTAAAAACCATCCTGGGAAAACCTTGTAAATCCAACACTGATCATTTACACAAGATGCTTCTTATTGAGACCACAGAGGACTAAAACACCTAAAAAAAAAAAAAAAGGTAATTTAAGAGACGCAGAGTTTCCACATGACATTGATGAGCTGTTGTTCATGAGATACCAGAAAGTCTCTGCTTCCCTGTAAGGTCACTTTCCCACAGCGGACTTAATCTACCATGCATGCAGCCATGTTGGCTTCCTTACATGTTCATCCAATTTGCTGGAAACAGCTGCACATTGTGTGCTCGTACCCTTTATTGCTATCTAAGTCACGAGATGGTTTTGTTTGAAAGCCAAGTGATGCCGCCTGCCAATCGCACTGTACATGTTGCATGACCCTGATAGCTACGGGGAGGTTGCAACACATGTGATCATGCGGTGTTGCATTACTGCTTAGCAAGCACAGGTAAACAATGCAGTGGGCATTCCTCTTGAATTTGATCATTTATTTGTCCAGAAATAAAGAATATTAGGAATTGAGGTATAAACCTTGGTTGTGGGTCTGACACATCTTCCTCTTCCCGATCTTTTAGATGTTAAAGTAGCTCAAGATTTTAGCACTTAAAGCAGCACCCCAGACTGACTGAGAGTTCATTGTAGCAGGACAGCAGTGTCAGTGAATGGCATACCTGTTGAATGAGCTCTGTGTCAGCGAGGAGTCGGCCAACAGGGTGTGACCAGGGGGGGAAATGTGACAGTGTTTACTCAGCTAATGACTAATGGTGTCAAGGTAACGAGGTAGTCCGATTATAGCCTTTGATCCTCTCGTGCTTGTAACCTTTGACAGGGAGAGTGACAGAGAGAAAGATAAGAAGTGGCTCAATAGATGCACACACACACACATGGGAAAATGATATTTAATATACAGATAGAAAATAATTGATCAGCATTTCCTTGTTTTCTTCAATGCTACTGTAAAATATAGATTCATGTGTGTTTCCAAAGAAGAAATAGTTTGAATATTGTCTGAAATCATTTCTTTAGCTGTTTTTGTTTGCAGCCTGAGCAAGAAACGGCCTTGATGCTGAGGCTGCTTGCTCTCTCAGTGTGAACTCAGACACCTTGGATATCTTATCTGCAGAATAACCTGTTACTTTAAGCCACTGTTAAACTGCTGGCACTCAGTGTGTGTGCGTGGGTGTTTGTTAGTGTGTCCATGACACGCTGAGGATGACCCGCTCAGAACTAAACACTGCGCCCTATGTTCTGGAGCGAGTCACTGCCTCCTTTTTTTATGTTTGTGTGTTTTCACTGTTTATCTGTGGCAGCCCTCGGGGAAGGGGTGGAGCTGTTGGGGGAATTCCCCTCATATTCGGAATCGCCCTCCTGTGCCTGCTTATGTGTGTGTGTGCATTTACCCTAAAATGCATCATGTTGTGCAGCGAGTGCGGAGAAAGAGAGCAACAGAAATGTTTATTGATCCCTTTAAGAGGGAGGTCAGAGGTCGCTGACACTTGCAGGCGTTTGCTGGTTTGAAAGACTCACCTGGCTCTTGTGTCTTCCTCATAATGTGTTTCTGAATTTCGTCCTCTTATTTGTAAAGCGTACCTAAAATATAGACTTCCAGTTGCACTTTACCATGAACTGACTCTTGTATTTATGGACAAAGTGGTTTTGACAGTGTCCATTAATTTTTATGTTCCGAGGCCTCGGTCCGCGCCCTGGTAGCTTTCCAAAGAGCCTCCCTCCTCACTGTCGGTATCAGTCTCTCCGAGCGGAATCCCTGCAGACTCACATGTCTGTTTGAACTTCTGCTTGATTGTTTCTAAATCACAATATTTTTGTGGCCTTACATAGGGTGACGGGCACAGGAAGGAGTGTGTCTGTTTGTGTATGTGTGCATGTATGAAGCTCCGTTCACGTTCAAGCATGTGTGTTTATGCTGTAGAGGCTGGAGTTTAGGCGAAGTCATGGATTAAAGCTCCTGTCTGGACCCTCACTGTTCAGTTCCCTTTATTCTTTCTTAGAAACAATGGGGGTGCAGCAGCAGACATCAAAACTGGAAAAAAAAGTTGGCAAACTCGTTCTGTACGGAGCGGTTAAATGAATTTAAATGAAATGATTTAAAGCTAAAATTTTGCAAAAATGAAAACAAGAATATTTTTTGCATTAAATTTGGTGGTTGATATGTAATGTGTCTCTCCTGGTCTGGATAACTGTAATGACTCTGGTTCAGCCCCGTAATGGGAGTCAGACTTGTAGTGCCTGCCTTTTTAATGCCTGAATTTAAATCATATTTTAATGCTACCACAAAGCTCGGTTACTATGCACCAATCACTCCTCAGTTATTGACATGCGAGAGCTCTGCCTTGGTCAGACGCTGCTTTTTTACTTACTTGAGCTCCCTTTACTCTAGTGACTCTCAGTCTAGGAACTTCCTGTGCTTCGGTGAGTCACAGTGGAGCCCAAAAAAAAAAGAAGTACAGTCATATTCACTATTATATCATTTGCCAGAAGTTAGAACAATGACACAAACAACTACAGTGTACGCAACAGAATACATCATGATCTTTATTGTGACCGAAATATTTATCACAACTCTCTGCGGAGCCAGTGTGACTCTAGTCTCCTTATAGTGCTCGCCAGGAATTCAGTCCATAAGCGGTGTACCTGTGACCCGTGCCTTCCCATAAGCCCCCCTCCCTGTTGTATTTCTAATAAATCCCCCCCATCATCATTGTCATGTCGACGCAGCAGAGGAAGGTAATATGTTAAACCTCCAAAGCATGCCAAAAATAATGCAATGTCTGATTGTTTCTCAGAGAAAGGCTATTGTGTGTGCATGGGAAGCACCACAGTCCCAGGGTCTCTCAGCTGATTCTTTAAATGACTGACCCCCTCCGATTACCCGCTGTTTCACAATCAGCCTGTGTGTATTGTAACTGCAATGAAGGCGATGAAATATGCAACCTGACCATTTATGTAGAAATGCTGAAGTGTTAAAAAACATGATCAGATTTCGGTGGATTGTGCTGATTCTTAATTGATATCAGTGTTTGGACGTTTCATCCATCACTTAAATACTCAATTAGCAGAAAGCATTTTGCAGCAGCTTGCTTGTTTGTATCAGTACACATTAGTAAGCCTGCTCTCCACACTTTTATCCACCGCTTCTGGCCAACTACGTGCATGCATATTTGTGTGTACAGTATATATGAGACGGTATATTTGTTCAACAGTGTGGTTGTTTGTGCTTTAATTTTGTTTTCACGATGAAAATGTCTTGCATAATGGTTAATTAAAAGCTAATGGATGTGTATGTTTTCATGTATGTGTCTCCTTTGTGTGTGGCGGTGGTGGTGGTACAAATATGACAAACATGTACACATTGTGTAGGCGAATTGAGAGCTACTCCAAGTGACCTCTGCTGGTTTGAAAATTGGGTAGCTCAGCCCACATCGCAATGCAGTTATGGGCGATGTGAGAAAAAATGCAGCCAAAACAAAAACAGCTGCAGCGTCTTTACGGGGCGACAAAAACAGGCAAATTCAGCACAGCAGCGAAAATACAGTTTGACCTTTGCAATAAAACTGTGAAATAGAAGTACATTTTTAAATCATATTCCCTTTGTGTGTGTGTTGCAGATCTTCTACAAAGTCACCAGTGAGATTTTTCCCGGTGAGGAGCTGCTACTTTTCATGAAGGCTGAAGAGTATTCATGTGACACCATGGCTCCTGATATTCACGGTCTGCACCGCACTGTCCACTTCCAAAACCTGAGCAACACATACGTCTCACTTAAATGCACGATATGCTAATGTTTCTCTCCCCTGCTCTGCAGAGGAGAGGCAGTACCGCTGTGAGGACTGTGACCAGCACTTTGAGTCCCGCAACCAGCTGCTGGACCACCAGAAGCAGCCATGTGGGATGCCCCCCTCCTCCTTCCTTAACCCAGGTTTGACTTGTATTTTTAAATTGCTATTTTAATACCATTGTAAACTGTGAGTGCTGAGGAGTGACAAGAAGGATGTGTAGCTGGACTGGGAGTATATGACACTGATGATGTAAGGGCTCTGTTTCCCACTGAAAATGAGATAACGCAACAATGACACTGAGGAGTCTGCACGCTGACATGAATTGTGTTTTATTTAGAGCATTGTTTTCGCCTGAGACCACTGAGACAAAATGACAGCAGTTAGTGTAGTGAAGAATATTTGTCCTACAGTATTTGACCAAGACTTTAAATACTGAATGATGTTAGTAAGAAGAGATTCAGTGTAACTTATACGAGACTGGACCACAGACTTGGTAACTGACCAAGGCCTGTGGCAATGCAAATCATATTTCCGCACATGATCTATGTAATGGGATAGGAGGCTTTTAAAGACCACAATCATACCTCATTTTAAGTTGAAGTCCTTGTCGGCTGTTTGAATTTTAAAATACTTCTCATGTACAAATAGTAGGTCAACCTAAATACCATAACATTTGATTTTTTTCATCTTGCTTTACTTTATCTTTTCTGCTGTATTCAGGGGGGGACAGCGACCTGCAAGCCCAGGAACCTCAAGACTTGCGACCCCTCCACATGTCCCACGGTCTACACGAGTGTAAGGAGTGTGACCAGGTTTTTCCTGATGTCCAGAGGTGAATTATTCGCTGAAGCACTCAAAGACATCATTTATTCAGGGAGAGTTTTGTCTGATGTTCATCTTTATCGATACACATGTAGAGCACATGCGGAGCTGTGAAACAGCCGTTTGACCCAAAGCAAATTTCTAAATCCTGGTTGTTGTGAAATGTTTCCTGCAGTCTGGAGGCCCACACTCTGTCCCACTCTGAGGAGAGAGAATACAAGTGCGACCAGTGTCCCAAGGCCTTCAACTGGAAATCAAACCTGATCCGACATCAGATGTCGCACGACAGTGGCAAGCACTACGAATGTGAAAACTGCTCAAAGGTAAAGTGATGACTTTTGGAGGGGATGTTGAATGAAGAAGCAAAATTTGTCCAAGTGTCTGAATTCTATTTGTCTCCTGTCAGTAGAATCAGATAGTAACTCCCCCGTGTGTCTGTGTGGTTGCTTCCCCCAGCAGGTGTTCACAGACCCCAGTAACCTGCAGAGGCACATCCGCTCACAGCACGTCGGGGCGCGGGCCCACGCCTGCTCTGACTGCGGCAAGACGTTCGCAACGTCTTCGGGCCTCAAGCAGCATAAGCACATCCACAGCAGTGTCAAGCCCTTCATGTGTAAGTCACTAAGACCCTACCTATGTAAGTCTACTCAGTACGTTATAATAATAATAACAACAATATGCTTGTGACTTGCCTTTAATAGAAAAACTGTGATGTTGTTGCAGAAATACATTTTTTATCCTTCCTCAGCTTCTTCTCAAGAGTCAATCATGTTATGTTCTACAGGAATTACACCTGGGATTATATGGTCGTCGTGTTTAGAGTGGCAGCACCATTTCTTTTAAGACAAGAGTCACGCAGTTTTATCTGCATCAGCACTCTCACACAGTGCTGATATGGTGATAACAGCATTTAAACTAGCATGTAATGTGACTCAATCCCACTCGGGCTCACCTTAATGTTGCCTCTTACAGTGACCCAGCCTCACCTGCTATTGACGCTACAGCTAATGTTGCTTTCTCTCTCACACACACACATTTTGTCCCTCATTAAACACTAACTCCGGCAAGGCCCAAACACATTTTGACCTTTCACATTTTCCCCACCTCACTCCGCAGATCTGATCTCCCTCCCCTAAAGCATTATGACCTTCACCCTTTGCCCCGTCTCTCTTTCCCCGACCCTTCGCACCAACACACACACACACATATACAAGCTCACAGAAACTTGTCCACACACCAAATACACACACTCCTTCTCAAACCAACACACATTAGTACACTCACACATATATGTACATAGGCCGGGGTTACTGCATCTCCACTTCAGACCTCTGACTCCCCTCTTTGCTCCTCTCTCCCTCCGCCACATGCACCATTCCTCACAAATAGCAACCACATGTACAGCCCTCTTCCCTGTGCTCCCTCTGAATGGGAGTCCATTTGCTGTAATCAGCAGAAAATATGCAGGTTTAAAAACAACTAATGGCGGTGTAAAAAAAAAAAAAGACAGGGCAGCCTCAAACATGACGTCCACCAGGGGAGAGACCGTGTGTGTCCGAAAGTGTTTGTTTGTGCGAGTTCTCTTGAAGGGCATGTACGTGTTTTGGACGGTGTTGTACTGTGCGCACACGTGATTCTGTTTGTATGTTAGTGCACGTTATGTGTCAAGGGTGTGTGTGTGTCTCAGAGCTGCTTTATCAAAGTGAAGCACTCAGGCCTGCGGGGTTATTAATTTCGACACTCAGCTAGCCACTACTTAGCCACCGCTCTCCTCCAAGGAATGTGTTTATAATATTTTGTTTCAGTTTATTAAGAGCTGACGAATACACGCGTGTAGTGAATCAGATCTCACACTCATTGTGTCATGCGTGTGTGTTGTTAGTCTGTAAATGTCACAACGACATGATTTATGGTGCAGGGCTTTTTCTTGTAGTTTGCTCAGGCCATGTGGCTGTACTTGTAAAAACATGCACAAAGAGAGAGCGATAGAAGCAGCTACCCCACATACACACACAGAGCAGACAGATTTAGTAACTGCTTGTTTACTATTAGAAATCATTAATCCTCTGTGGCGATGATACATCTTTTATTTTACACAAAATGTGTTAGTAAATGTGTGCAGCACAAGCTCAAAGCGATTCATTTTAGGCAACTGATCCAGATGCAGTTTCCAAATGTCTTTATCTGTGTTGCAAGACGCATAGACAGCTTCCAGAGAGGAAACAGCATGTGCAGAATCAAAGGAATCAGACACTCTTCATTTTGTTTCCCCAGATGTTTTCGAAATGTTTTCAACTACCTTTCTGCCCTGATTGTGTCCGCCAAAGCCAAGCCACAAATACACTTCATTTCAATTTAGTTTTCTGGGTCTATTCATTAAAATAGCCCTTTTTTTTCATAAGATTACATTCACTCTTGGCTCGAGCAGTCCCATTTGGCGTTCCTTAGGAGTGTTTATTCAAATCTCTTTCCACAATACTTTTTTCCCGCTCTTCCTCTCCATCTCCTTAAATTGCCTCTTGTGCACCTTGTGGCTGGAAGGCATCCAAAGTATGCAGAATTGTAATCACAGTGTGAGCCTAACCACTTCCTTATCCCCGTTTTGAAGATCTCATAACAATGTGGGCAAAATCAATCATCCAGAGCTGCTTCTAACTGCTTTCTGGTATTGCCAGTTGATCAAAGTCTTAATGAGACGTCAGCTGGAGTGTAGCTGATCTGCAAAATATCTGAAAGTTTAGGTGGGCCAAGAAAGAGGAACATCTTCCCCCTTTTATAAACTGCATTCCTGACTTTTATTAGAATAGCAAGAGAAAAGAGCATGGGAAAACAGTAAGTACTTGGCCACTATCCCCCTTTGTAAATTAGAATAAATCACTTATTGGTCGTAGATAATGTTGACAGACTCATAATGGCGACAGATAATGTGAGACGTTGCGATTTTGTCTCAGGACTGGGTGTTGTTACTGTATGTCACCCAGGGTCAGACAGAGCGACAGACAGGCATTGAGGGGTTGACTGTGGGAAGGTCACTTAGCGCAGGACAACAGGGACCCAGCTATGGGGACAAGGTGAGGGGGCTGAGGGGGTGACAGACGGGAGAGGCCTGGAGGGGGAAGAGGGAAGAGGGGCAGTAGAGGACGTGAGACCTGTCCCTGGGAACCGGACTGCAGGATAGGATTCATTCAACTCCACTTCCTTCACAAACTTAAAATAGAGCCATTGTACTGCATGAGGCTGAGAATGTGTGTGTGTATCTGTATGTCTGTGTTATGTGAATATTTTGTGGATGTGCCTGCATGTCCGTGTGTGTGTGTGTGTGTGTGTGTGTGTGTGTATGTGAGTGTGATTGTTTATGGACTCCCTGGGAGCGTCCCTGGGAGGACAATGGGGCAGGAGATGCCTGGGAATTTGGTTTGATGTGCAGGTGATGAGTGGCAGTAACTGACTCACACCGTCAACCAAACAGATTCCTTTTACAATGCCAGGATCTAGACACACCTCCCCTCCTTATTTTGCTGGAAAACTGTTGTCAGAGGATTGATGGGAACACGAGCATATCATTCAGACTGTACTTCCTCTGCCTCAGCCTCAGCCAGCCTCTAGCTTGTTAGCCAGAGATGTCATATCATGTGATGTCATTTTGTGTGTATGTGGGGAGGGGGGCTCGGTGTGTACTGATACGTTCTGTATCTGTCTCTGTGTCCCTGCAGGCGAGGTGTGCCACAAGTCCTACACCCAGTTCTCTAACCTGTGCCGCCACAAACGTATGCACGCTGACTGCCGCACTCAGATCAAGTGCAAGGACTGTGGGCAGATGTTCAGCACCACATCCTCCCTCAACAAGCACCGGCGCTTTTGTGAAGGGAAAAACCATTTCACAGCAGGGGGATTGTTTGCCCAGGGTATGCCACTCCCTGGTGCCCCTGGCTTGGACAAATCAGCTCTGGCAATGGGCCACAGCAGTGCTGGACTGGCCGACTACTTTGGGGCCAGTCGCCACCATGGCGGGCTCACCTTTCCTGCTGCTCCAGCTTTTCCTTTCAGCTTCCCTGGCCTTTTCTCCTCTGGACTCTACCACCGGCCACCACTCATTCCTGCCACCTCTCCCGTCAGACAACCAGGCCATGCACCTCTTGTTGGGCCTGGTGCAGAGCTGAGTAAGAGTCCACTGCTGCCTCCAAGCCCTGGACTTCAAGAGTCCCGAGAGCTCCTCAAGGCTCTGCGTAAAGATGGTGGTGTACCTGGCAACCAGATGCCAGGTTCAGAGCTCCACGCCCAGAGCTCCTCGTCCTCCACAAAGCAGCGGAACAAGCAGAGTGACCAGTCCGAGAGCAGTGACCTGGATGATGTCAGCACGCCGAGTGGAAGTGATCTGGAGAGCACGTCGGGCTCTGAGTTGGAGAGTGACATGGACAGTGAGAGGGAAAGGGGGGCTGCTCGAGAAAATGGCAAAGGCCCCAAGAGGAAGGCCAGTGAAGGAGGCCCCCAGAGCCCCAGCCTGACCGGCAGCAGTGCTGCTAAAGACTTTCCGGGACCTTCCCTCATCCCATCCTCGCTGGACGAGCACACGGCCGTAACAGGGGCTGTGAATGACTCTATTAAGGCCATTGCCTCAATTGCTGAGAAGTATTTTGGCTCCACAGGGCTGGCTGGCCTGCAGGACAAGAAGGTCGGGTCTCTGCCCTACCCCTCCATGTTCCCACTGCCTTTCTTCCCAGCTTTCTCTCCTCCAGTTTACCCATTTCCAGACAGGGACCTCAGACCTCCAGGACTGAAGGGCGAGCCACAGTCTCCAGCAGATGACTGCAAGAAGGCCCAGGGAAAATCTTCTTCTGAGTCACCATTTGACCTCACTACTAAGCGGAAGGAGGAGAAGTCTGCCACGTTCGCCCCCTCTAAACCAGCGGCCTCCCACTCCCTTGGTCAGGATCAGCCGCTAGACCTGAGCCTGGGGACTAGGGGCCGTGGAGGCAATCCAAGAGAAGATGAGGCAAAGAATAGCCTGGGGCACGAGGAGGAGAAGGCAGTGGTGGAGATCCCAAAAGCTGACACGTCTTTACAGCATGCCAGGCCCACGCCTTTCTTCATGGACCCCATCTACAGGTATTGTTATACCCTGTAGCTTACTTCACTACAAGTCATGCTACTATTGCAATTTTACATCACAACATATTTAAACTGCTGTTACACATTGTGTTTTACAAAAGCATGGAGACGTTTTCATGCTGCTAAAACTCTGTACTGTACATGCGTTAAGAGAAATCTACTATTAGCAGGGTTGAGAAGAGGAGAATGAGCGATCCGTTTGAGACTCTGAAAGACAAGTACATGCGGCCGGCTCCAGGCTTCCTCTTCCATCCACAGGTAGGTTTTGACTGCGGCTTCAGCGGGAACTGGGACACCTTGGGGCATTTGGGTGGAATGTAATGGGATGGCACACACCTTGTTTGGATTAAATCGCAAATTCTCACCAGTCCAACTGTACATTTTTACCTATCCACTTTCTTTTTCTGTTGATTTGGTTGAGTAAAGTTGATCTTTGATGCCTTTATTGAGTCTAGATTGATTAAACAGGCACAGAGGCCTAGTCTGTGCCGTTAGGTCTTGGTCAGGCCTGTCCATTTGAATTCACGATTGCTGTGACTCCTGTCATGTATCCACGGCAACATCACTGTTTCAAGTTCAACGTTAGGTTCCCATATCTACAGATGTGACAGCAGCATGGCGCTCAAACAGTTAAGAAGTTGTTATGAGTCTTTCTATGAGGAGCTCTAATATAGAATGATTGTCCCAGGCTGACCAAACTGGATTAATAAGGATTAGTGTGTGGCTCCAGCCTTATCCAAACTACCGCCTGTTAAAGCCCCATTGTCGGCTATCTGAAACAGATGTGGCAGAGAGAAAGGGCACACTGTGACACGTCTTCCCATAACATGTCTTTGATTACAATATAAAAAATGATATGCTCTTAAAGCAGTGATTTCTGCCCCCGGGTTCCCTGTGCCAGTATTTCCAGTGTGAGGCTCCGTACATGTGTGTTTGCGCGTGTGCACGCGAGTGTATGTGTACGTGTGTCTATGACGTGTTGCATTGACGTTCATTTGTTCAATCTTCCCCCGCGGGTGAGAACGGTCCGTCGGAAAGTGAAAACACCACTTTCTCAGGCATATGATTTTTTTTTCCTCTTTTCTGGCCGTTTCAGGTCTGGCTTTTACAGGCTGTTTCATTTGTCTGATTTATGTCCCCTGTCCAGACTGCTGCATGGGCCCAGCCTGCAGCAGCCACATGGCCGTCCCACACGCCTTAATGAGGTGTCCTATCAGTAGAAACACTAACAGAGTGCTTAGGCCATCTTTATGACTTTATGATGTCTGGACACACAAATCATTCCCAGAAACACCAGACCCGGGTAGGTCTAACCTAGACCAGGCAAGGGGCCCTTCTGTATACTTTTGAGGGGGTTTGTTTTCAGTCACCTGACTCGCTCTTGAGCCATATATCAAAAAAAGAGGTTGCAAAGCTGAGGGGACTGTAACTTTTTTTCCCAACCTTTAGTGATTCAGCTTTTTATTTCCTGGCAGGAAATTTTACTGCTTAGCAATACTGGCTTAGATTACATACTGGCATTGTATTTGTAGCCTGTTATAATGAGCTTATTGAACACCAGGAAGTGTTGGGAACTATTAGAGCCTCCTATAATTCCAGCGTCGTAACTCTGCAGATAGGCAGCTCGTTGCTCATTCAGAGTTAATCACATCGGTACCCATCACTCCCCCTGTACCCATATGTGTCCAGTCAAAAGCTGTTGATTCATGCGCCACTTCCTGGTTCTGACTGCTTTCTCTTTTCCTTCTGTTCCGCCCTTCAGTTTCGTTTGCCAGATCAGAGAACTTGGGTAAGTTCCTCTTTAACCTACAGTACTGCCATGTGTCTGTACCTCTACCAAACAGACCCCATCGCCTGATTAATGCATGGGCTGCGTGACAGTTTACAATCACCCAGCATTCGCATGGCTTTAGCCCATCACCATCACGCACTGACTGGACTTGTGTCTGGCCATAGAGCGCCTTTCTCACGTCAAGAAATTTCAACTGAATGTTTAAATTGTGCATCATATATTATTTTGTTGAAATACACCTCGAGTGTTTGAGCCTTGTTTGCATCTTTACATCGAGATATATCCTCTCTCTGATTCACACGAAAGGGTTTGAGCGGGGATTTCCAGCCGAGCTACACCCTGTCCATCCAGCAGCTCTGAATATATGTTTGCTTATTTGGAGAATGAAGCAGGGCTCTTGCAAATGGGCACGAGGAGGGGGGTGAGCAGGGATGGTGAGCGGTGTTTAGGGGGGCTGCTTTACATCAGCGCGAGGGTAACAGTCTCTTTGGGACACCGGCGGGGGGACAGGGGGGTTAGTTCCTCCCTCCAAACATCTGGTTCCTGATAAAGATCAACAATTGAGAATGCATCTCGCTAATTAAGGCCCTCACAGCATCACTGACATCTGAAGATAGCCAATCAACTGCTGGTCCCAGAGCGACGCTACAGCAACAAGCAAGTTCACAGACACACACACACTGCCCGGGGGGACGGACAAGGGGGTTTCGGGAGGTGTGTGTATGTGGGGATCTCTTATACAAAGGAGGAGGGTAGTTATAAAACCTTTGAAAAATCGCTTTAGAGCAAAATGTGGAGCCGTTTATCCTCTTGTCCTTTAAGTCGAACATTTCACACACACAGTATTGTCAAACAGTGGCCTAATGAACCTGGCTCATCATCCATAAAGGCGGCTCAGTGGCCGAGGGCTTTCTGAAGTGTAATCTGTGGCAGACTGATGGTTACTAGTTTCAATCATTAATATATCTAATCCATTGGATTGTATGTGTGAATCATTTACTGCTCAACTGCAAACACTGCATTTGACTAGGTTATAGAATCTGACAAAGCACTTTAGCTTAAAAGATTATTTTATATATTAAAAATCTTACATGTACAAAGCTCAGTTGTTAAATAAATTAACTTTTGCAGGATGATTTTCTCATAAAAACATTAGCCCCTGCATTTGCCAGAGCACTACTCCGATGACAAGTGCCTAGTATGCAATTTTCACTCTGCTGCATACAGCCATACACAAATATCTTCGTTATAACACAGACTTTAATTTAAAGCACAGAGGTAAAAGTTGGCCAAAGGTGTGAGATTAAACTCTTAATAGAGTGCAGAACATGAGGGGGTGGTGGAGGTGGTGATCAGACTCCCCCAGTAGATGGAGCCGAGATGGAGCAGTTTCAAAAAGCTTTAAGCTTTAAAAAGTGTCTTATCGGACGGGCTCAACGCTGCCAACAGCTTTCGTCCCTAATGTTCCCAAGAGTTATGGGTCCTCGTTGAGCAAGGCAGACAAACTGAGCATTCACTCCAGTGCCTGAAAAGAGCCCGATGAAATACACAGTGCACATTCAAAAGAAATATGAAAGCGTTTCACCTCCCTCTTCCCCACAACCCCTTTGCCTATCTTTCAATCCATCGCCCTCCTTTCTTTCTTTCTCTCACTCGGTTCTCTCCCTTGCCTTTGATTCATGGCATGCAGCATTGGCATATTCATAATCAAACGGACCTGACACTCCACATCCTCCCTCAGTGGGAACGTCGACGGCTGCGGCAGGAACTTTACACTCGGCCGTCACTCCTAATCAGCCGCTCCCAACACCAGGCTCCGCTATCATCCATCAGCCCTTCTCTCTCCGGGCTCTCTTTGCTCTTTCTCTCTCCTTCTTTCTTTCCTTTTCTTTCTTTTCTTTCTTCCCTTCTGTCTTTTCCTCCCCGCTCTTCTCCCCTGTCGTCTAGTCCTTCATCATGCTTCTTCTCCGATTCTCTTCCTCTGTTTCTTTCCCCTCGGCCTGCTCCATCTTGGCGTGAAGCCTGAGAGTGACAGGGGGTGAAAGCAGGAGATGAAATGTCAGAGTCGGAGCAGGGCTCTGGTGGAGGACCCGAATCACCATTGATTTGTTGCCTTATTGAAATAAGAATAAGAAACAGGCTGAAAATTCAATACACGCAAAATAATGCAAATTTGTGTGGCCCCTTTAAAAAAGGGGAGGAAAAAAAACCTCCTGTGTGTGTGTGAGATGGGCTGACAGGCCCTGCGGCCTACTGGGAGCCCCTCACCCTCCCCGCCCCTCCTTCCCCCTCCTCCCTCTGGTTCTCCCTTCACTCCCCCTCCAGCCCCCCGCTCCTCCCCCATCCCGCCCCTCTCAGCACAGCGATATCATTATTACCCGTGTCTGGCCCTTGATCAGTAATGTCAACATCTTTCATATTGACGAATGTGCTGTCTGCCCGCATTGTGCACAGAATAGTTTACAGCCCAGCAGTGGACATGAATCACTCCTCTGCCACACACACACACACACACACACACACACATACACACACAGACATGTCTCTGACAACACACAGGTACACAACAAGCACACGCAATCACGTTCACATACAACGCACATGCCTCCAAGCACACACGTTCACACACTCACACAAAGAAATGCATTACAAATACATCTCTCACACACGTACATATATTTTCTCTTTCACACACATTGATGGCAATTAATCAACCACGGCCACCATGCTGCACATAGTTTCTTGTCCACACACACACACACCAACTGACAAGTGCACATATCTCCTCGGAGAGTACCTGATGAAAGTAAATGTTCAGCTTCATTAGTAGATTGGCTGCAGTCCTTAATCCTGTGAGTGTGTCTGTGTGTGTGTGTGTGTGTGTGTGTCATGCATGTGCTATACATGTGCATCTTTATAAGAGAAGAAGAGTTGGCTGAATTTAACTTTCAAAGTTTCCCACCTGCTCTCCACTGACCATAAACGGGAGCATACTGTTTTTCGTTTAACTACAAAGTTATGAATCAATATCAAATGTACTTCTCATACACACATGCCGGGGATTTGACCTTGCGTTTCATGAATCATTGATGAACGTCATAATAAGAATTCGCCCAATACCTGTTTCACTTCATTTCAGCCGGTACGTTGCCTGTAAACAAGGCTCGTCAATCAAACAAGACGTGAACAAATCTGTGTAGAAATTTTATATTTAGTAAGAGGCATTTAACAGCAGATGAGAATCAGGTCCAGACTCTTGGTATTTTGGGTTTAATGTTAAGACATCCACAGCAAATGTTTTGCAGTGTTCAGCCTGTGGTCCGTTGGCCTGAATTATTCATTGCATTTTGCTTTTTGCATTTTATTGCATCCTGCAGTCAGAAACAAAAAAAATATTCAGCCACACCTGCAGCATTATTGCATGGCTATCTACAGTCTTAGATTCTATGTTGATTAAATAAAGAAAAAGAAAAAGTGCAATCTCACAGCTTGTTGAGATAATATCCTTTGTTTCTGATGTGAATCAATTTGGGCCAAGATTTTTTTGTGATACAGCTTTCAGAACTGATTGAACTCATACATCTGTTTCTTTGCTTTGCATGTTACTGCTAAACAAGCATTCAGTAAGTCTCTAAACACAATGCTAACCTGTCCTTCCTCTCCTCTGTGTCCTCAGATGTCGGCCATCGAGAACATGGCCGAGAAGCTGGAGACGTTTGGCTCCTTGAAGCCAGAGTCTGGTGACCTGCTGCGCTCCGTCCCCTCCATGTTTGACTTCAGAGCCCCACCCTCTGCACTTCCAGAGACGCTGTTGCGCAAGGGCAAGGAGCGCTACACATGCAGGTAACTACAGCAACTGGTCTGGCATGTATTTGTTTTTTAATTTTTAATCCTCATGTGGGTCATGAATTAACAATCCTCTATGGCATTGGAGTCTTTTTTTCTTTTGCTACAGTAGAGTCACAGTAAGAGATCCTGTTTCTGTGATTTTTAATATGACAATAGTACAGTTTTTGAGATTACTGAAGGAATGCACCATACTTAAAATCTTTTTTTTTCTGTATAGGTATTGTGGGAAAATATTCCCGCGCTCTGCCAACCTGACCCGCCACCTCAGGACTCATACAGGAGAGCAACCATACAGGTAAGACTACTTCTCCAACTCTAAAGAGCCGCTCACATTGTCCTGAAGCTATCTGTGTGTGTATTTATATATGTATATATATATATATATATATATGTATGTGTCTGTGTGTGTGTTGAAGAGGTGTGTGGGTGTCCAACAACAACATGTCAGCTGAATATCATCGTCCTCTCGCCTTCTGCCAGCATCCCTTCGTCTATCCTCCTCACTTCCAAGAAAACACATCATACAACACTACATGCAGAGGAAAATTATCGTCTTGTCAAGAATCAGATTTGCACAATAGCACATTAACTCCCCTGTGAATAACCGCTCTTTTCTTCTCGTAAATATGATTGAGAGCAGCAAACACACTTTCACACAGCGCACTCTCGAGCAGACAGAGAGACAGAGAGATGCAGCTCATTTGTTAACAGTGCACGCATGTTTCCCAGGGAATTCTTGTCTACAGTTAGACCCAAGTTTATGTATGTTTTCTTATGCCGTAAAAGCTTGGAATAATTATCCTGCCGCTAAATAATTTGCCTGGTGAAAAATGGCGTCCGTCGCCAGGGTGACAGGAAGAGGGGGGGGCGTGTTTTGAAGCCAGGTTGGTAAAAGAGTAGAGCTGAGAGGAAGGGAGGAAGTTTGGTGAAAAATTGGGGTGATGAGGAGCGCGGGCAGATGTCCAGGCCCGGCAGCTGTGGTCATTTCTCTTGTGCATATGAGGCCAGACTCAAAGTAATCTGCAAGCACGCTGGCTACTTGCCGCATCAAGTGAGGCTTTCTTGCCAGCTAAAAAGGTTATCACAAGATTAAGCTCTTTTTTTTCTGGAATCATTGTCTTGTTGGCAAATAAGGCAAAAAGATGCACAAAGTTCCTCTGCATTTTTGTTTCATGAGAAACTTTGGTAACTGATATAGACGTCTCCCTGCCTGCTCCCCCTTCCTCTCCAGGTGCTGCTGAGGTAGAAGTAACAATGCAGCAGCAGTTCAGTACACATGTAAAAATGAATCTTGCACATTTACTACATTTGGATAATGAGTAAGCCCTGGCTAGCTCTGCTCTGCTTTGTAGTTACTAAGGTAGTGGAATGTTGGCCCAAAGCTTGGAGGAGGCCTGCTGACCACAGGGGAGAGAGAAAGACAGACGCAGGCCTCTACTGCCCCAGCCTGATAGCCTGCGCTCCACACGCTGGCATGCCATTAAAGATCACCGCTGTTTATTGTAATTTTTTGTGGAGATAACCGGGGGGTTCCTGAGGGACAGCCAATCGAGCGAGCTAATTCCACCAGAAGAAAAGATGTAATCTTCTCGTATAATTTTGCATGAAGAAACTTGGCAAGAGGCTCTAATTTTGCAAGGCTAGAACCAAATCTGTTGCGTGCTTATTTTGTGAGGGAAGAATGCAATTTTATTGCGCTGGCTGGAGATAAGAGGCAGAGCTGTTTCACCTTAAACAAGCTCCTCCATCATGTCTGGGACTGTGGGACTGCTGGGACTGTCTGTATGCGAGTGTGTATGTGTGTCCCACATTATGTATCCCATTATGTTTCCCACAGAACAAACCGCGGGTTCCTGATTCATTATGCAGTACAGTTGTACTTCTAACTAGCAGCTTGTGTGTGTTGCTGTTTTTTTTTAATCATTCCATAATTGTTTTAAGTGAAAGGCCTCCACTTTCCCTGCAGGTGTAAATACTGCGACCGCTCCTTCAGCATCTCCTCCAACCTGCAACGCCACATTCGCAACATCCACAACAAGGAAAAGCCCTTCAAGTGCCACTTGTGTGATCGTTGCTTCGGTCAGCAAACCAACCTGGACCGTCACCTCAAGAAGCACGAGAATGGCAACCTGTCAGGTGAGAGGTCTTGAATATCTGGTTTTGTAGATTGTGGAAAGATGATTAGATAATAAAATAATTTGAGTTTTCTCAGCTGTTTCCATATTTCATCAGAGAAAAGGAGAGTGGCTTTGCTGATTAGCCACACAGCAGCGCATTGTGTTCATAATTTACTTATGATTGGAAACCGTTTTAGGAAGCTGAAAAACGAGATTACATAAATCTGTCATCTACCCCTGCAACAGCACAAAATATTTTTTTGAATGAGCTGCTTTCATCAGTGGTGCAGCTTATGGATTTCATCAGTTGCATCACTCTGACTCTGAATCAGCAGAACGAGCAGTGACACCTTGCCAACAGCTGAGAGCAACAGTCCTCAGAGGAGGTTTCTTAATCTTCTTAATCAGACACAATGTTCACTCTGTCAAATACAAAATCAATTATCTGCCCAACGTTCCCTTTGCAGCATCAAACTGGGTGTCCCACAACTTAAAGACTGAAAATTGTTGAGCAGGAAAGCTGTTTTATTAAAGTTAAATTCATAAAACACATGTAAACCTCAGTCACACTTAATACCAATGCATTTTGTGTGAAAACACATAATTTTATTGAAAATTTTAGTCAAGACCTCCAGGTTTCCAAAGATGACAAATATGTCACGGAAAAATTCCATGGAAATGATGCACGACCACATTTTCCCCATGATGTAATGGTCCCACGATTACATGGATTTGAATATTTCACCCGCTGTAATTGCACTGAAGCATTGGAACCGGCACATACAGAATGTGTCACACACATTTGTGTGACACAGATTTGAAGCTACATATGGGAACTTTTGGGGGCACATGCAAGAGTGTCAGAAACACACTCAGTTCTCAGCCAACATCATTTAACTTACAGTTTAAATAATAAAGTTAGTATTTTTAATGCATTTTAAGGTGGACACACAGCCATCATTTAGAAATGTTTTGGAACATCATGGTGCAGCAAACCATGTGTTAGCAATGCTCATCATGTCGAAATATCAGAATCATTGTCATTTTCAAATCACAATCAAATCAAGTTTATTTATGCAGCATATTTACAACCACAGTTGACCAAAGTGCTGTGCAGAATAAAAGCAGTGAATGAAAAACAGAATAAAACCGGTAAGAATAATTACAAGCGTTAAAAGATTATAAAGCACTAAAAAATAAAACCACAACAGACAACCAAAGTCCAATGAAAACATGTACGTTTTACTTAAAAGTGTCAATGCAGGGGGAGCATTTGATTGAGAGCTAAAGGCTATTCCAAAGCTTTGGAGCAGCTACTGCAAAGGTACGATCTCCATTACCCACCAGCCTTGATTGCAGAACAGTTGAAAGACAATGTTCGGAGGATCTGAGAGTTCTGGAGCTGGAATATGGGCATAGGAGTAGGACAGGAATGTTTTTGTCAGAAACGCATTCAATGTGGATCCCAACTTACCTTCAACTGTGACGACTCAAAACCAGTACGATCCTTCTGGTCTTCTACTCTTCATCCCTCAAGAAAGTTACGGGGAACGGTTGACCACAGTGTGCTAGCTAACCTAGCCACATTGGCTAACGACACTTTTGTTGCATATTACTGAACTGTTTGATTGTACTGCTTGTTTTTTTATCTGTGTCTTGTCAGATGTCCCTGAGTGCTCTGAAAGGCGCCT
Source organism: Epinephelus fuscoguttatus (assembly GCF_011397635.1). Taxonomy (NCBI): domain Eukaryota; kingdom Metazoa; phylum Chordata; class Actinopteri; order Perciformes; family Serranidae; genus Epinephelus; species Epinephelus fuscoguttatus. Next base: position 15,194,513 of record NC_064756.1, read on the forward strand.
ATAAATACAATGCATTGTTATTATCATTAATCAGAACTTGATTTCTTTTTTCTTTCTGCAGGCACTGCGATGTCGTCCCCACAGTCTGAACTGGACAGTGGCAGTGCCATATTGGACGACAAGGAAGACTCTTACTTCAATGAAATAAGAAATTTCATCAGCAACACGGGCCAGAACCAGACATCACCAGACCCCTCTGAGGAAGGGTAAGCACAGCGTCATGGGCTCTGAGGGCACTTCTATCTCCTGATCAGATCCACAGAGCTATACAAGATGTTTTCACCCAGCACATCTCAGCAGCAGGGACAAATGAGGCCAGGCAAACTTTACTCTTGCATTAACTGTGACTACATTAAGTTTGTAGGGGAAAAACCCACAGGGCTGGAATAGGTATGAATAATAGGTCAGCTGCTATCAGCATCTTCTTTCATACCACCCAGCCAGCCCTTGTTAATTATGACATCATGCTCAGATGTCCGAATTAGAGACCAATCATCTGTGATGACATTTAAGATAAAAGCAGATTTTGGAAACGTGCAGGAGCTCCTAATATCAGTTGCCTTTCGGCCACACGTACGAACACATATCTGTACGCATGCAACTGCGTCTGAGCATTATGCAAATAAATTCTTGGGGCTGCGATCGGGTCAGATAGCAGTTGAGAGGTCTGCTCAGGACTCTGAGTTTGTTTTCACGTGCCTCACGTTGGTGTGATCACAGGGCAGATTGTGAGCGCGGATAGCGATCTCGCAGACTGGTGTATGATTGTGCAGAAGGCCTGTGAGAGCAGGACCGGGGAGGTAGAACGTCAGAGAGACGGGGAGAGAAGCAGGAGCGGGGGGAGTGCAGCAGTTAGCCCACCACATCTGGAACCAACATGTCTGCCTACAGGAAGAGGGTAGAGGGGGTGGGGTCAAAGGGTCGGCCCGTGTTTCCTTTCAAAGTGCTGTGCTCCTGACTACTTCTGATAGATACTTTATCCCCAGCAAATTACCACGTTTGAAAGCGTAATTAGCGAATCTGTTTTCTTAATCACAGAGCTCTAGCTCTTTCTTTTGGAGCTGGTCCCTCTTCTCAGCCCTGCGAGCTCGACACGGCACGAATACCACCTTGTCGGCCTCAAACTCTTCATCCCAGCGGGAGCGCTGTCGAAAACGCAATATTATCAGCTGCTGATAAAAGACAAGAGATGATGTAGATACTGTATGTGCTAAAATGTAATCTGCAATAATTCCCTCTCTCCCCGTCCTCTGAAGTCACTGCACGCATAAACACCTTTCAAAGTGCAGGTATCCTGTTTATAAGCATGCTGTAATTACGTTGTGATGTGCTTGATGTGCTTTGTTTCCTATCAATCTGCTTCTCCGCGTCCAGTTCTCAGTCCTCGTCTCTGAATCCTTTGTGCGAGAAATGGCATTTTTGGGAGCTGACGAAATACGTCCCAGAGTGTAATTAGTGAATCAGTCTAAATGTGGTTCCAGATGATTTACCAAATGGTGGTTTCCTGTGGCGCTGAGACAGAGGGACAGATTAAGGCTCAGGCAGTTTGGATAGCTCGCCCTCTCTCCCTCCACAGGGATAGAAGAATGGGCCGGTTGGCAACGCTCTCATAACTCTCCCACCAAATGGGGCTGTCAGCTAAATATTTTGCCTATTAGATGAATACGAGATAGGAGAGAAAATAAACAAGGAGAGAGGCGAAGCACTCCAGTTAAGTGCTGCAACGATCAACCCAGTGCTGCTGTGCCCAAAGGGGCTCCTGAGCCTCGATGACAAACGGGATTCCGGTTCTCTCGATCCCAGCTGCCATGTCCTGCCTCAGATCCTCCTCTCTCTGCTCTGTGTCCCATACGCTCCATTGTTTTTGTATATATAGAGAAAGGATTCTCACAAGAACGTGTAGGAAACTAAAACAAAGGGTAAAAGACTGCACCTAGTAAATGTACTAAAGCTATAGTTTTCACTTTAGTGCCCACTTCCTTTTTTATTTAACAAGTACCAGAGGAATTCTTGATTACTTTTTAAAAATAAAAGGAGGGTATTTATAAAATGTCGCTCATGAAGTAGATGTCATTTATTCTTCCTTAAAATGTCTTCTTCCTTATCAACCTGTATTGATCTAATCGGTGCTCCTGGTCCACAGGTTAAACGGCGGTCCATTTGAAGAAGAGAAGCCGCTGATGGCCAGCCGTGGGTCACGTGACCTGGAAGACGAGGATGTGGAGGAGCTTGGTGCTGATGAAGAAGAAGGGGAGGAGCCTAGCAACAGCCCTGGGAAACAGGAAGATGAGGCGCTTCCTAGCAGCCTCAGCGATGACATCATACAAGACGAGATGGACTTCAGCGGTCCAAACGACTTGAACCTCAACTGCAAAACCTCTCCGAGAAGGTAACTGCGATACAAAACAGATTTTTACATTGTGTACTTGATGATGATTATCTTGAAGTTTCTGTATTTTAATTTTCTTCTTGACCTCCAGGTATAAGGATGAAGAGGAGCAGAGTAGCTACTCAGCCTTGGATCACATTCGTCACTTTTCGGACATGCGCAAGCTGGAGGAGAGCGAAATGAGTGACGGAGACGGAGATGAGGACGATGGATCATTTGGCTCCCCCTCGCTGACTAATGCAGTCAAACAGCCACTCTTTAGGAAATCTAAGTCTCAGGTAAAAGAAACAGACGTCTCACCTGCATGCACACCTGTTTACCAACACTATGCGTATTTGCTTTATAGCATGGTGGTTACATTTCTTCCCTCTCCCTCAGGCATACGCCATGATGCTGTCTCTGGCTGAAAAGGACTCTCTCCACCCAGCCTCCCACACCCCGGCCACCATGTGGCACAGTCTGGCACGGGCTGCTGCTGAATCCAGTGCCATCCAGTCCCTTAGCCACGTATGATGACGCCCCTTTGCGCTTTACCCTTTCACCTCTCAACCCCCAAACCTGACCTATGGCACTGGGAGCCCATTGCAGGGGCTATGTGCGGTGGCCCCTGATCGTCCACAGAGTGACTGCTAAGCAGAACCACGGCCCATCTGACTGCTGAGCGGAGCGCCTTACACACAAAGCCGGGTCACTGTCCACGCAGAGCCCAGCCCAGCCCCGAGCCCCCAAAAACCTCCAACAGATAGAGAGCAAAACGTCCCTCTGAGACCTTAAAACTGATTTCTTTCCATTAACACCAACCAGGATGATAGCAATGATGATGATTGTGGTGAAAATAATAATAAGTAATAATAGCTGTATTTATTCTGCTGAATTTCTATGTTTTGCACAGCAAAGGCAGCTGGTGGACATGGAAGATGGATGTGCTGGTGCATCATTGCTAGACTGCATTTATTGCCCAGCACATAGAAAGTAAGGAGAACATTCACGCTGAGAGGGTGAGTTTGGTTGTGTCTCTAAGACAGCCAGTTTCAGCCTGGTATGTTTCACTGTGCGAGAAGCATAAGAGCATAACAGCCTCTGACAAAAGTATCTTCAAATTATATTACAAGAATTCCCTTTAACCCCCAGAGAGCCACAGGTGTTTCTCATAAATACATGTACTTGATGATAAAAATGAAGGGTGGGGTTAGCAACCTCGGTTCAAATGAAACACCGCTCCATGTAAGGACTTTAATATCACTGAAGTCATTGAAGAACAAATTTTAAAAACAAGTAATTATTAAAACTGAAATCAGGCCAGTTTCCCATCTGTGCTTTCATAGCTGCGTGTGTCTGCACAATCATAGCACTGTACACAAGTGTCTACCAACTGTTCTCCACTGCACTCCATCCTGCCCGCCTGCGCTATCTGTGAAAGGATATAAATAGATTGTCTTTTTAGTGGAAGAGAAGAAAACACAATTTTTTTTTTGTTTGTTTTTTTGTTTTGTTTTTTTACTGAAATAAGTAGCCAGTGCTGAAGTTAATTGTTGTTCTGTAAAGGGCGTATGTCTTTTTCCAAACCCTTGAATCCATCCTAGTCAGCCAACAATACCACTAAATAGCCTGAATGCTAGTCGTTAGCTACTCCATGCTCGTGTGTCTTTCATTTTTAGACAATCATGATTTTGTTTTCATTTTTTTTGTTGGTGTTGTTGTTGTTATTTGCTGTTGTATGTTGAGAATTGTATTTATTTCTTGGCAAACTGTAGTTTGTTTACTGAATAGCACTGCTCTTAGCCCAGGTGAAGGGGAGATTCCTCGCCGGGCCTATCCCAGAGTTCAATGGGGTTTGTAGATTACATTTGAGTGCCGGATAGTATTAAACATACAATTCACTCCTTATTCTTCTAATGAAACCGGTCGATGAATAGATATTACTTAGGGTTTTTTTTCTATGACGATTTAATGATTCAATTGTAAAAAATGAAAAACATTATAAAGAATGAATAATAAAAAAAGCCAGGTATAATTTCTTCATAAACGCATGATTGGTCTGGTAAGATCTGTATCTGACATTTTCTACGGTTGTCTGCAAGCTTGTGTGACGTTCGGTTCATGTTAATCCCTTGTGCCAAACTTATGATAAATAACAGATTACTTTCATTTATTCTCCCGTTTTGAGGGACCAGATTTTTTTTTGTTTGTTTGTTTGTTCATGTCGTTGTTTTGTTTATAATCGATTTTAAAAAGTAATCAGCAAGTTGAGGTACTTTGTTTTAATGCTTTCTACAATGTAACTGTTATGCATTTCAATTCAATACTGTGGGAGGAACAACTAAGAAATAAAGGACTACAATGTGGATTTACACGTCTTCCATTCTCTCTTTATTTCTACTTAAACATTTTACCCACCCTTTGTTTCTGCTCTCGCTCACACCTCCCCACTCCATACAGTCCTTCTGGCTGCCCATCACTTTGGCCCAAACAGAGATTTATACTAAGAGACATGAGTCAGAAAACCACCTGGCGCTTTCTTCTGGCGCTCCCATGGCCTCCAAGAGCGAGGGAGAGCCTGAACTCTGTTCCTCTTTTTTCTCCAGGCTTTGGCTCGCATAGCGAGAGGGAAGGAGAGAAAAGGCTGGAGAGGGCTTGAATGTGGTAGTGGGAGCGGAGGCAGGAATGTGTCCTCTTTATTTGTGTCCGTTTGTGGGGCATGATGGATGAGTTTGGTAGATGTGATGACCTGGCTCATCGCTCAAACGCTCAATAAGAGTCCCATCCTGCAGCAGGCCTCCCCATCCGGCACCCCCCTCTGTCACTGCTGCCAGCCAACGTGGGCGGACATTGTGGCTGGGAGGGTTGGAGGTTCAGCAGCTCCATTGTCTGGAGAGTAGCTTGGGTGGGGGGTTGGAGAATTGGGCATGACAGTGAAGATGGCTGGCGCTGACACTCCACATTTACAGTGCTCTTGGCACCCTAATGGATGGGGTGTTTTCTTAGGGCCTGTTGTCAGCCCTCAGGGCTCCATGGGGCGTCCAGCTTTGATGAGGTCACAGGGGGTCACGCAGTGTTGATGAGGTCAGCACGGGTCGTCCAGCTTTGATGAGGTCAGCTGCAGTGATGGTTGCGATGGTGCAGGCCAGAGCCATAATGAAGTGGCAGTGATAATGGCTCTGAGTACGAGTTTTGCCACCTGTACTATTGTGGACTAATTGAAGCCTATGTGATTATGTGAAGTTGTCAGTACTCATGCTGCAACAACATCACTTTTCCCTGAGATGTAGCTCTCCTAATCCTTAGATCTGCAGTAACTGGTTTTTAGGTCACTTGAGGACAGCTGAAACAAACTGTGATAACGATACCGACATATCATCACCTTTTAAGTTGATATTGTCAACTTGTTTGTATACAATTGCCAAATCCAGGAGATATGAAACAACATAAGCATTCATATGAAGTCCTGGCTCTGCCTGGTATTTGACAAATTAAATTTACTTTGTAATAGCTTTATTTTGATCTCCATTAACACCTGATGGAAATATCTGACTCTTCATCTGCTAAATGCTCCACACTTCACCACCTAGTCACTGATTTTGTCAGTCTGTTCTTTGGTGCTGAGCAGATTGTCTGTAGTGAGTCATACGGCAGGTTTGATGGATGAAATAAAAATGTCATAAATAGTATAGCATGTAAAAAAAGATCAGAAAAAGTCATGGCATATCAAAAACTATGTCATAAAATAGTCACAGTATAGTGTGTCAAAAGATATGTCATAAAACACTCACAGTATAGTATGTCAAAAACTCATAAAACAGTCACAGCATAGTATGTCAAAAATATGTCATAAAACAGTCACAGTATAGTGTGTCAAAAGGTATGTCATAAAACAGTCACAGTATAGTATGTCATAAAACAGTCACAGTATAGTGTGTCAAAAGGTATGTCATAAAACAGTCACAGTATAGTATGTCATAAAACAGTCACAGTATAGTATGTCAAAAGGTATGTCATAAAACAGTCACAGTATAGTATGTCAAAAATATGTCATAAAACAGTCACAGTATAGTATGTCAAAAGGTATGTCATAAAACAGTCACAGTATAGTGTGTCAAAAGGTATGTCATAAAACAGTCACAGTATAGTATGTCCAAAATATGTCATAAAACAGTCACAGTATAGTATGTCAAAAGGTATGTCAAAAACAGTCACAGTATAGTATGTCCAAAATATGTCATAAAACAGTCACAGTATAGTATGTCAAAAGGTATGTCATAAAACAGTCACAGTATAGTATGTCCAAAATATGTCATAAAACAGTCACAGTATAGTATGTCCAAAATATGTCATAAAACAGTCACAGTATAGTATGTCAAAAGGTATGTCATAAAACAGTCACAGTATAGTATGTCAAAAATATGTCATAAAACAGTCACAGTATAGTATGTCAAAAGGTATGTCATAAAACAGTCACAGGATAGTATGTCAAAAATATGTCATAAAACAGTCACAGTATAGTATGTCAAAAGGTATGTCATAAAACAGTCACAGTATAGTGTGTCAAAAGGTATGTCATAAAACAGTCACAGTATAGTATGTCAAAAGGTATGTCATAAAACAGTCACAGTATAGTATGTCAAAAGGTATGTCATAAAACAGTCACAGTATAGTATGTCCAAAATATGTCATAAAACAGTCACAGTATAGTATGTCAAAAGGTATGTCAAAAACAGTCACAGTATAGTATGTCCAAAATATGTCATAAAACAGTCACAGTATAGTATGTCAAAAGGTATGTCATAAAACAGTCACAGTATAGTGTGTCAAAAGGTATGTCATAAAACAGTCACAGTATAGTATGTCAAAAGGTATGTCATAAAACAGTCACAGTATAGTATGTCAAAAGGTATGTCATAAAACAGTCACAGTATAGTATGTCCAAAATATGTCATAAAACAGTCACAGTATAGTATGTCCAAAATATGTCATAAAACAGTCACAGTATAGTATGTCAAAAGGTATGTCATAAAACAGTCACAGTATAGTATGTCAAAAATATGTCATAAAACAGTCACAGGATAGTATGTCAAAAGGTATGTCATAAAACAGTCACAGTATAGTATGTCAAAAGGTATGTCATAAAACAGTCACAGTATAGTGTGTCAAAAGGTATGTCATAAAACAGTCACAGTATAGTATGTCAAAAGGTATGTCATAAAACAGTCACAGTATAGTATGTCAAAAGGTATGTCATAAAACAGTCACAGTATAGTATGTCCAAAATATGTCATAAAACAGTCACAGTATAGTATGTCAAAAGGTATGTCAAAAACAGTCACAGTATAGTATGTCCAAAATATGTCATAAAACAGTCACAGTATAGTATGTCAAAAGGTATGTCATAAAACAGTCACAGTATAGTATGTCCAAAATATGTCATAAAACAGTCACAGTATAGTATGTCAAAAATATGTCATAAAACAGTCACAGTATAGTATGTCAAAAGGTATGTCATAAAACAGTCACAGTATAATATGTCCAAAATATGTCATAAAACAGTCACAGTATAGTATGTCAAAAGGTATGTCATAAAACAGTTACAGTATAGTATGTCAAAAGGTATGTCATAAAACAGTCACAGGATAGTATGTCAAAAACATGTCATAAAACAGTCACAGTATAGTATGTCAAAAGGTATGTCATAAAACAGTCACAGGATAGTATGTCAAAAATATGTCATAAAACAGTCACAGTATAGTATGTCCAAAATATGTCATAAAACAGTCACAGTATAGTATGTCAAAAGGTATGTCATAAAACAGTCACAGTATAGTATGTCCAAAATATGTCATAAAACAGTCACAGTATAGTATGTCAAAAGGTATGTCATAAAACAGTCACAGTATAGTATGTCCAAAATATGTCATAAAACAGTCACAGTATAGTATGTCAAAAGGTATGTCATAAAACAGTCACAGTATAGTATGTCAAAAATATGTCATAAAAAAGTAACAGTATAGTAAGTCAAAAATTATGTCATAAAACAGTCGCAGTATAGTATGTCAAAATATGTCATAAAACAGTCACAGTATAGTATGTCAAAAGGTATGTCATAAAACAGTCACAGTATAGTATGTCAAAATATGTCATAAAACAGTCACAGTATAGTATGTCAAAGGTATGTCAAAAACAGTCACAGTATAGTATGTCCAAAATATGTCATAAAACAGTCACAGTATAGTATGTCAAAAGGTATGTCATAAAACAGTCACAGTATAGTATGTCAAAAATATGTCATAAAACAGTCACAGTATAGTATGTCAAAAATATGTCATAAAACAGTCACAGTATAGTATGTCAAAAGGTATGTCATAAAACAGTCACAGTATAGTATGTCAAAAATATGTCATAAAACAGTCACAGTATAGTATGTCAAAAGGTATGTCATAAAACAGTCACAGTATAGTATGTCCAAAATATGTCATAAAACAGTCACAGTATAGTATGTCAAAAGGTATGTCATAAAACAGTTACAGTATAGTATGTCAAAAGATATGTCATAAAACAGTCACAGTATAGTATGTCAAAAGATATGTCATAAAAAAGTCACAGTATAGTATGTCAAAAATATGTCATAAAACAGTCACAGTATAGTATGTCAAGAGGTATGTCATAAAACAGTCACAGTACAGTATGTCAAAAGATATGTCATAAAACAGTCACAGTATAGTATGTCAAAAATGTGTCATAAAACAGTCACAGTATAGTATGTCAAAAGGTATGTCATAAAACAGTTACAGTATAGTATGTCAAAAGATATGTCATAAAACAGTCACAGTATAGTATGTCAAAAGATATGTCATTAAAAAGTCACAGTATAGTATGTCAAAAGGTATGTCATAAAACAGTCACAGTATAGTATGTCAAAAGGTATGTCATAAAACAGTCACAGTATAGTATGTCAAAAATATGTCATAAAACAGTCACAGTATAGTATGTCAAAAGGTATGTCATAAAACAGTCACAGTATAGTATGTCAAAAGGTATGTCATAAAACAGTCGCAGTATAGTATGTCAAGAGGTATGTCATAAAACAGTCACAGTATAGTATGTCAAAAGATATGTCATAAAAGTCACAGTATAGTATGTCAAAAATATGTCATAAAACAGTCACAGTATAGTGTGTCAAAAATATGTCATAAAACAGTCACAGTTTAGTATGTCAAAAATATGTCATAAAACAGTCACAGTATAGTATGTCAAAAGGTATGTCATAAAACAGTCACAGTATAGTATGTCAAAAAATATGTCATAGAACAGTCATAGTATAGTATGTCAAAAGGTATGTCATAAAACAGTCACAGTATAGTATGTCAAAAATATATCATAAAACAGTCACAGTATAGTATGTCAAAAGGTATGTCATAAAACAGTCACAGTTTAGTATGTCAAAAATATGTCATAAAACAGTCACAGTATAGTATGTCAAAAATATGTCATAAAACAGTCACAGTATAGTATGTCAAAAGGTATGTCATAAAACAGTCACAGTATAGTGTGTCAAAAGATATGTCATAAAACAGTCACAGTATAGTATGTCAAAAGGTATGTCATAAAACAGTCACAGTATAGTATGTCAAAAGGTATGTCATAAAACAGTCACAGTATAGTATGTCCAAAATATGTCATAAAACAGTCACAGTATAGTATGTCAAAAATATGTCATAAAACAGTCACAGTATAGTATGTCAAAAGGTATGTCATAAAACAGTCACAGTATAGTATGTCAAAAATATGTCATAAAACAGTCACAGTATAGTATGTCAAAAGGTATGTCATAAAACAGTCACAGTATAGTATGTCAAAAATTATGTCATAAAACAGTTACAGTATAGTATGTCAAAAGATATGTCATAAAACAGTCATAGTATAGTATGTCAAAAGTTATGTCATAAAACAGTCACAGTATAGTATGTCAAAAGATATGTCATAAAACAGTCATAGTATAGTATGTCAAAAGGTATGTCATAAAACAGTCACAGTATAGTATGTCAAAAGGTATGTCATAAAACAGTCACAGTATAGTATGTCAAAAGATATGTCATAAAACAGTGACAGTATAGTATGTCAAAAACTATGTCATAAAACAGTCATAGCATAATATGTCAAAAACTATGTCATAAAACAGTCACAGTATAGTATGTCAAAAGGTATGTCATAAAACAGTCACAGTATAGTATGTCAAAAGATATGTCATAAAACAGTCACAGTATAGTATGTCAAAAACTATGTCATAAAACAGTCATAGTATAGTATGTCAAAAAAAGAGGCGTCGTTGGCTTAGTGGTAGAGCAGGCGCCCCATGTACAAGGCTGTTGCCGCAGCGGCCAAGGTTCGACTCCAGCCTGTGGCCCTTTGCTGCATGTCATTCCCTCTCTCTCTCTTCCCCTTTCACACTTGACATTCCTATCAATTAAAGGCAAAACTGCCCAAAAAATGTGTAGTATGTCAAAAGATATGTCATGAAACAGTATTGGTATAGTAAGTACAAAAAATATGTCATAAAAATGTCACAGTATAGCATGTTGTTCAAAAAAGAATTAAAAAAGTCATAGTAACTGCCTCATTACTTGTGACCTGGCATGGAGGAGGTGCTTAAGAGCTCCTGTGCCAGCAGCAGAGGAGAGAGGCTCTGGTGTGTTGACTGCTGGTCCTGCTGCCTCTCAACAAGGGATTTTTGTTTTCACTCTAATAAATCCCATGGATTTGAATGATTTAAAGGTGTTCATTGATTATTATGGGTCATTGTTGGAGATTTGTTAGCCCCATAGGGCCATCTAAGGGTTGGGCGTAACAGTATAGCATGCGTTCAAACAAGCATAAAAAAAAAAGTCATAGTATAGCTTGTTGTTATAAATTCCATAAAAACATCATAGTATAGCATGTCGTTCAAAATTGCATAAAAAAGCCATAGTATAGCATGTCATTCAAAATTGCATAAAAATGTCATAGTTAAGCATGTTGTTCAAAATATCATAAAAAAAAGTCATAGTATAACATATCGTTCAAAATTGCATAAACAGTCATAGTATAGCATGTCGTTCAAAATTGCATAAAAAAGTCATAGCATAGCATGTTGTTCAAAATATAAAAAAAAGTCATAGTATAACATATCGTTCAAAATTGCATAAAACAGTCATAGTATAGCATGCCATTCAAAATTGCATAAAAAAGTCATAGTATAGCATGTTGTTCAAAATATAAAAAAAAGTCATAGTATACCATGTCATTCAAAATTGCATAAAAATGTCATACTACAGCATGTCATTCAAAATTGCATAAAAATGTCATACTTAAGCATGTTGTTCAAAATTGCATAAAAATGACTTAGTATAGCATGTCATTCAAAATTGCATAAAAATGTCATACTTAAGCATGTTGTTCAAAATTGCATAAAAATGACATAGTATAGCATGTCGTTCAAAATTGCATAAAAACCTCATAGATTAGCATGTCATTCAAAAAATCATAAAAAAAAAGTCATAGTATAGCATGTCATTCAAAATTGTATAAAAATGTCATACTACAGCATGTCATTCAAAATTGCATAAAAATGTCATACTTAAGCATGTTGTTCAAAATTGCATAAAAATGACATAGTATAGCATGTCGTTCAAAATTGCATAAAAACCTCATACATTAGCATGTCTTTCAAAAAATCATGAAAAAGTCATAGAATAGCATGTCGTTCAAAATTGCATAAAAATGTCATACTTAAGCATGTCGTTCAAAATTGCATAAAAATGACTTAGTATAGCATGTCATTCAAAATTGCATAAAAACCTCATAGATTAGCATGTCATTCAAAAAATCATAAAAAAAAGTCATAGTATAGCATGTCGTTCAAAATTGCATAAAAAAGTCATAATATAGCATGTCGTTCAAAACTGCATTAAAAAAAAACCATAGGATAGCATGTTGTACAACATATCATAAAAACGTCATAGTTTAGCATGTCGTTGAAAATTGCATAAAAAAAGTCATAGTATAGCATGTTGTTCAAAATTGCATAAAAACAGTCATAGTATACCATGTTGTTCAACATATCATAAAAACGTCATAGTATAGCATGTCGTTCAAAATTGTATAAAAAAGTCATAGTATAGCATGTCATTCAAACTTGCATAAAACTGTCATAGTTAAGCATGTCCTTCAAAAAATCATAAAATGTCATAGTATAACATGTCGTTCAAAATTGCATAAAAACGACATAGTATAGCATATCATTCAAAATTGCATAAAAATGTCATAATATAGCATGTCGTTGAAAATTGCATAAAAAAGCTATTGTTTAGCATGTCATTCAAAAAATCATAAAAATGGCATAGTATAACATGTCGTTCAAAATTGCATAAAACAGTCATAGTATAGTATGTTCTTCAACATATCATAAAAACTTCATAGTATAGCATGTCGTTCAGAATTGCATAAAAACCTCATAGATTAGCATGTCTTTCAAAAAATCATGAAAAAGTCATAGAATAGCATATCGTTCAAAATTGCATGAAAAAGCCATAGTATAGCATGTCCTTCAAAGTATCATTAAAAAAGTCATAGTATAGTATGTCGTTGAAAATTGCAAAAAAAAACGTCATAGTATAGTATGTCATTCAAAATTGCATAAAAAAGCCATAGCATAGCATGTCATTCCATCTTGCATAAAAATGTCATAGTATAGGATGTCATTTAAAATTGCATAAAAACCTCATAGATTAGCATGTCTTTCTTTCTGCTTATTGTTAGGGCTGGCTCAGGCTTGCCCTGTACCAGCCCCTAGTTAGGCTGATTTAGGCCTAGTCTGCCGGAGGACCCCCCTGTAATCAGTGTTGTGTGTAACGCGTTACAGTAACGTAACTACTTTTATTGGGTAAAAAGTAGTGTAACGCGTTACTACTGAAAATATGGTAACGGAACGTAGTTGCTTTGTCAGTTGGGCACAACGTTACTTTTCCCGGGGACAGATTTGACGGTGACACTGCCTGTCTGCCTCAGCTGCGCACTAGGCAGGAACTGTGACAGTTGCCATGTCAACAGTACAGACAGGAGTGCCAAAATCAAGAATCGTATGAGGAATATGGAAGATAAACACGCCTCTTCGGATTATTTTAACGGTTTGTCAACCCAAGACAGGTTAGCTTATTGTAATAAGCTAACAATTAGCAACGGAGTGAGGTTTCCTGACCCGTACTTAATGTCAGGTCAGTGGGTCACCGACCCAACGAAATGGCCTAAGCTACAGTGGCCAGACATTTTTTTATATCTTGTGGAGAAACCCAGCGTTTATACGCATGAAAAACTCTTGATGTGTATAATTTTGTACTTTGCGGTCATGTCCAAGATATTGAATACCAGGATTTATCTGATGGTTTTTGTGCTCTACGGACCGAAGTACTGCTGAGCCAGCGACAAGGACACAAAACAGTAACGTTAACTAATGTACAAGACCTGGGCGATTCTGAACAAATCGACCAACTATATACTGACAGCGAACTGCACTGGTATGGCTGGGTAAGTGTTGTTTAATGTAACGTTAACCTCGCTAGTCAGACCTCGACATGGGCAACATACGACCCCAGAACCTCAAACGAAATCAAAACGACCCCCAAAACATCAATAAAATGCAGCATTGTGTTAACAGAAAACAGAACAATCATAACCTGCCTACCTTCCTGGCGCTGTGTGAACGGCAGCCTGTTGCAGCAGCTCCTATTTTGTGTATTTTAAATTGCTGCTGTGACATTGAAATTTCCCCCCGAGGGGTTAATAAAGTACCTACCATACCAGAAGAGAAAATGAATTAATTTATTCGTGCAGGTTTGTAGCTTACTGCAAAGTATGAGTCTATTACACAAACGCAGTCTCACAGTTACACACGTAATAACAGAACAGAAAATGATTTATTCATGAATATGACACTATTTGTTCAAAGATAGTGTCTGTGAATATTAATATTTTCCTCATTCAGTGATGCAGCAGGTCTGGCAAATAGGCTATTAGTAGTAGTAATCTGTCATGTAACAAATTCATGTAGCCTAGTTAACACAAATTAACTCTCACTCTTTAATCTTTATTTTATCACCAAAGTGGTAAATACCAGTGGGAAACTCGAATTTTTTCACAATTAGGAAATGAGATGGGGTTCTACCCAAAGTCAAGCACCATAAAAGTAACGTAAAAGTAACAAGTAACGTAAAAAGTTACTTTTCACAGAGGGTAACTAAGTAAAGTAAGGGATTACTTTTTTTAAGAAGTAACGAGTAACGAGCAAACACTACTTTTTAAAAGTAACTTCCCCAACACTGCCTATAATACACCGGGCACCTTCTCTCCTTCTCTCTCTCTCTCTCGTATCCTATTACTGCATCTTGCTAACCCGGCCATTCTGGATGTCACTAACTCGGCTTCTTCTCCGGAGCCTTTGTGCTCCACTGTCTCTCAGATTAACTCATATCGCAGCGGTGCCTGGACAGCGTGACGCGTGTGGTTGTGCTGCTGCCGTGGTCCTGCCAGATGCCTCCTGCTGCTGCTGCCATCATTAGTCATTAGTCATACTTCTACTGTTATTATACACATGACTATTGTCACACATGTATACTGCCAGATATTAATATATACTTTCAACATATTGTACCACAGTAGCCAGAACTATAACTAAAATATTATTACTTTCAATAATGTTGTTGTAAGATACTGTCATTACCTGCATCTCTCTCTCTCTCTCTCTCTCTCTCTCTCTCTCTCTTTTTCTCTGTCTCATTGTGTCATACGGATTACTGTTAATTTGTTATGCTGATCTGATCTGTACGACATCTATTGCACGTCTGTCCGTCCTGGAAGAGGGATCCCTCCTCAGTTGCTCTTCCTGTGGTTTCTACCGTTTTTTTCCCCGTTAAAGGGGTTTTTTGAGGAGTTTTTCCTTATCCGCTGCGAGGGTCATAAGGACAGAGGGATGTCGTATGCTGTAAAGCCCTGTGAGGCAGATTGGGATTTGTGATATTGGGCTTTATAAATAAAATTGATTGATTGATTGAATTCAAAAAATCATGAAAAAGTCATAGTATAGCATGTCGTTCAAAATTGCATAAAAAGCCATAGTATAGCATGTTGTTCAAATTTGCCTAAAACAGTCATAGTATAGCCTTTGTTCAAAATTGCATAAAAACATCATAGTATAGCATATCATTCAAAATTCCATAAAAATGTAATAATATATCATGTCGTTCAAAATTGCAGAAAAAAGCCATAGTATACCATGTCATTCAAAATTGCATTAAAATGTCATAGTTAAGCATGTTGTTCAAAACTGCATAAAAATGTCATAGTATAACATGTCATGAAAAATTGCATAAAAACATCATAGTATAGTATGTCGTTGAAAATTGCATAAAAATGCCATAGTATGGCACGTCGTTCAAAATTGTATGAAACAGTCATGGCATGTCGTTCAAAATTGCTTAAAAACGTCATAGTATAGCATGTCGTTCAAAATTGTATGAAACAGTCATAACATATTGTTCAAAATTGCATAAAACAATCATAGTATAGTATGTCGTTCAAAATTGCATAAAAAAGTCATGGTACAGCATGTCGTTCAAAATTGCATAAAAAGTCATAGTATAGCATGTCGTTCAAAATTGCATAAAAAGTCATAGTATAGCATGTCGTTCTAAAAAGCATTAAAACGTCATAGTGTAGCATGTCATTTATAAAATCAAGAAAAAAATCCTAGTATAGTATGTTAAAAAATATGTTGTAAAAAGTGTCATTAAATAGTCATAGTAATAATAATAATAAGTAATAGTCATAAGAATGTATGTCAATGAAATGTTATTAAAAACTCCTATAATAGTCTGTAAAAAAGAACATATAATAAAACAGTCATAGTGTAGTATGTCAAAAAAAATATGTCATAAAAAAATTCATAGTATGGCATGCTGCATAGCATGTCAAAAAATATGTCATAAAACAGTCATCATATAGTATTTCAAACAATATATCATAAAGCAATCATAGTATAGTATGTCAAAAACATGTCATAGAACAGTCATAGTATAGTATGTCAAATATAGTATGTCTCTTAGCATGGCAACTTGTGGCACCTTGTTAGTGTGAAGGCAATAAATACAGAGGGCTGATATGTCCTCTCACCTTTGTCTCATCCTTCTGCAGGTGCAATAAAAATATCAAGAAGCAACTGTTCAACAATCTTTTAACATACAGGACTTATACCTTGACTACATCTAGGTAGAAACTTAGCAGCAAAATTTTGCCACCACCCTCAGTGGCCACGCCCCCACTGCTATTCAAATTGCCCAAGTAATTACATCACCTACATAGAGAACTTCCCACAGACAAAAGTCCAAAGGCACTGCCTCTTGAAAGAGCACCAAAATATTATGAATAGACAGCAGTGTGTATAATGTCATTGTGTGTGGGCAGTGGAGTGGTGCGAGGAGGGCACCAGGGTGAGTTTGGCAGCTTAACATTTAAATGCTCTGCGTGCGCTGGTTTGATCAGCGTTGATTAGCACATGCCAATGTCACCCATGTATCCTCTCACACTTAATCAACACGTTGGGACGAGTTATTGCCATCATTAACCCACGGCTTCTCATAAAGGGCTCAGTGTGTATGGAAGTGTGGCTGGCAAGGTCTTGGATGAGTGTGTGTGTGTGCAAGTGTAAGTGTGTGTTTGAAGAGCTAAGGAAGTCAGACAGAAGAGTGTGCATTAGTCAATGCAATCTGTTTTAGTTAAATGCAAAGTGTGTGTGTGTGTGTGTGTGTGTGTGTGTGTGTGTGTGTGTGTGTGTGTGTGTGTGTGTGTCAGAGGGGCTGGAATCCCAAGCTGCTGTGTCCCTACAGTGTGTGTATGTGGACGGGTGGGCACACTGTGGGCAACGCTTGGTGGGGCTTGGAGCCACTCAGCTAATGGGGCAGCTGGCACAGCCTCAGAATCCATCAGGCCTCATTACAGCTCCTGTTCAGCCACCGTCTTCTTTTTCTTTCCTCCCCTTCTTCTTTCTCTCCTCACCCCAAACCCTCCCTTCCTCTCCTCTGCCACCGTAGCCAACCCCGTGTGGCATGTAACTGCCCCCTTGCTGGAACATACATCACACCCCCAGAGAGAGAGGCCATCACAGCTGGCAGCTCTCACACTGATTGACTTGGCACCCGTGCTGACTCAGACGCCAGGGGAAACATTTTCAGAGAGGGAGGCATGGATGGGTGTGGGAGTGTAGCCTTCAGGCAGGGATGGGGGGTGCAGAGGGGCTGGTATGGAGTGGTGCTTGCTAACAGTTGGCACAAGAGGGAAGTGTGTTTGGGTGGGGAGACTCCACAAATCATCACATCAAGTTTTTGTTGTGTTTACAATAATGGCAGCACCTCCTCGGTGTCCTCCCTTGAGTGTGTGTGGGTGTGTGTGTGTGCGCAGGGCAAATGATTGCAGGCCCGTCAGACTCTCCTTTTCTTCATCATCTTCTCTGCTTATCTGCGGGTCTTTTTCCCAACCCTGCCCTCTCCCTCTTATAGAAAGGAGCAGAGCTTAAGGTTGTGGTTTCATTACAGTGTTTGTTTTTCTCCCTGGAGGCTACGGGTCATTAGTGTTATTGATGGACACTCAGCGCAGACCAGGACAGAGCGGAGCAGTCGTGCACATGGTTTTAATATGACGAGTCTAATCAGGACAGGCGTGGTGGCAGAACCACTTGGAGCCTGTTGTTGAAATCATCTCATTCTTTGCTCATGGAGTAGATTAGAAAGTAGCTCATCAGGGCCTACAGCTGCATGTTTGAAGGAGTGGGTCCAGAAGATTAGGGTTTGGGTACCACTGGAGGAATTTAAACATAAAATGTTGCTTCAGTATGAGACAATATGAATATATGAACTTGATTATGTTCATTATATTACACCATAAGCCTTTCATTCATGCGCACTCACTTGAATCAGAGATACAGTCAGTGGCTCCACGCTTTTTCCCCTATTGAGCGCCATCCAGTGGTGAAATACTGATATACACCTACATCTAGTTCAACTTCACCTTTTTACCTATCAAATAAATAAATAAAAATCTCTTTATATAGTTTTTAGTTTTGAGATAATTTCTGGTGAAGTACACACATGTGCTGACACATCAAAACCAAAGATGCCCTCTCTACACCACACAGATTTCAGAGTGTGGGAGAGTTCCTTGATACTTATCTTGTTGCAGCCTCGACATTTAACATTTATTTTTCCAGGCAACAACCTAACAAATGGTGCAGGACGTGCTGAAATGATTTCCTCCTCATTCTTTTATCTGAGCCGACAGCTTTGTCAGCTGGAGTTCAAAACACCATGGCCCTTTGGGAGATCTGGTTCAACGCAGAGGGGCAGAAATGATCTCTGGGACTTGAAGCTATGGCACTTAAGTGATAGAATCTCTTTTGCAAAGAGTGGCTTATGCTTAATTACGGCGAAAAAGTACCCATGATGCGATCTTACCTTTTACGGGCTATTTCATCCACAGTTCCCTCACTCCTGATGAGCCAGCATGCGTACAACAGCAGGCCCCTTTTTCTTCTCCTCCAAAAGCCTTTTAGCACAAAGAGCATCTTTGTTCATGCGCTTGTAATAAAATAAAAGTGGCTTTTTAAAGTGCTGACATTTTAAGTTAACCAAAATGTCTGACTCAACTCTTTTACCCGTGAGTATCTAAGATAAAAACTAGAATTACTACCATAGGCCTAGCGTTGTATACCTCTGCAGACCGGTCAAAATGCAGTAACAGACTCATACTGTATGCAGCCATGACAGTTAATAGTGCTTCAAATATGAATGTTTCTGCAAAGAAGACATATTCTACAACATGGATGCTTCTCACACATCTTCAACCCGACAGCTCAGAGGAGCTATACGTGTGCACAGTCTCAAGATTAGTGTCACCAATTCAGTATCTGACCAAATGTGTTCTCTTATGCTCCTCAGTTATGGTGTGGAATAATATCTAGAAAAGTCTTCTTCATGCTACCCTATTAGGAACTGTGTGAAATTTTGTCATGATTCATGTGCAAATTTTTGAGCTATGGCCAAAAACATGTTTTGTGAGGCCACAGTGACCTTAAACCACCGAAATGTAGTCACTTTATCATTGAGTTTAGGTAGAAGTTCGTGCCAAAGTTGAAAAAATTCCCTCGAGGCCTTCTTGAGATATCAGGTTCAGAAGAATGGGATGGAAGTGAGGTCACAGTGACCTTGCCCTTTGACCATCAAAATTTAGTCAGTTTATCATTGAGTCCAACGGGAAGTTTGTGCCAAATTTGAGGAAATTCCTCAAGGCCTTCTTGACATGTATAGATATCAGAAGAATGGGATGGAAGTGTAGTCACAGTGACCTTGATCTTTGGCCACCAAAATCTAATCAGTTGATTGTTGAGTCTAAGTAGACATTTGTGCCAAAATGAATGAAGAAATTCTCTCAAGGTGCTCTTGAGATATAGTGTTCATGAGGATGATGCTTATGTGAGGTCACTGTGACCTTGACTCTTACAAAATGCATCCGGCAACGGCTGTTGCAGGCGTGGATCAATGAAAAGGCCTGCTACATATTGTATGTTTCTTCTGTTAGTACTACAAGACTGGAGTGACTGCGCAGTGTGCAGCATACATTAGATGTGGCCTCCACAAGAGCTACATCTTGATTTTACCACTGAGATATCTTTTGGAATACCAGCTTTTCATTTGTGGCACCGCTGCCTGCTGTGACACCCGGCCTTACTGTTACTGTATATGTGGTGGGGCTGATCCAGCGGTGCAGTGACCACCCAGAGCTCTGTGGATGGATCGCCTCTCTGGGCATGTTTGACTGAAAACAGGTGTGTGTCATCTGAAGATGAAGGCCCGGCCGATAAACATTATTGGAGAACATCTGCTGCTTGTCACAACACAGGGCGAGCATGAGCGGCCCCCCATCCATCAGCCACACCGGAGAGTGGGTGTGGGGGTTCCATCCTCCGCTAGCCAGCCTGTTCACCCATCACTCACCCCGGGGGATGCTGGATATGGGGTGCATGTTTGGTCCAGGCACCTGCCTGGCTCCGCTGGCCCACAGCAGCCTTTGGCCGATAGAAGAGAAAACGCTCCAGCGCACTTGAAAAATGCCTCAGGGACAGCACGCTCTCTCTCTGACACTGACACCCCCCCGAACACACAGAAGGGCAGGCACATACATACACCTTACAGTGCCAGTGTAGCCTGCTCAGGTGCCTCTCACACCCCCACCCACTTTACACTACTGTCAGGGAGGCAGGCATGGCCTTAATGCTTGACCCTTCTCTGGCTGATGAGAGATGCCTTGTAGTGGCCTCACACAAAAACGCACACTGACGTAGCCACACACACAGGATCCAATAGGTCTCTATGACAGCTGGAACCTCTCTCATCCTTTTTTCTTCTCCCAGACCTTACTGCACCCTCCCACCCCACTCAGGGGTCACAGAAATCAATACCATGCAACGCTGCATTCAAAGCACACAATTCAAAAATAAATGGTTAAAAGCAGGTGTCCATGGATGTTTCTGGTATTTATTTGGTTCATGGCTCTTTTTCATTTTGTCAAAACACAACCACAGATGATACAATGACACAAATACATGAAATACAAAGAAGAAGATAACAGTAAGAGTGAATTCATCAACTTTATACAAACAAAATGTGTCAAATAGCACCACTGACAAAGGTACGCCAGGAAAAACAACACAGTAGGTTATGACTGATATAACTGGCACTGACCTGAGATATACAAATACAGCCGCATCCCCTTTAAATCAAATGCACATGTATGGTAAATGATAGCAGTAGTGATATGGCTTTTATCTTGTTGTAAAATAAGGCTTCCAATATTGTGCAACCATAGACAAGTGTACAGGTATGGCAGAAAAAGTATTAACATCAACTTGATCATTTTCTATAAGACTCCCAAACTCTGTATCAGCTGCTGACTCAATAAACACAAATGTGAAAAAAGTGCAATGCATGCAAGTTTTGTGTGCAGTATTTCGCGACCAGCACTGCAATAAAAAATAAAAAGTAAAATAAAAAACGTGATCAATGCTGGTAAATGGAGAGTGTTGCTGGTAAATAAAACCTGTTCATGTCATATTCAGATTCTATGAGCCACGATGAAATAACTTATGGACAAACAATATTTTTACAGACATGTATGAGAAATAAAATAAGTTACGGAGTCTATTCTTGTGAAACAGTCCCATAACTGGAAGAATATTTGTTCAGAATAATTTGTAATGAACCAACAAGCTGGGTTACTTTCTTTGGAATAATGACGTAGTTTCACAAAGAATACAAGGCAAATGTCTAAATCAAAATATAAACTTGTATCAACAAATTATAAACAAGGGAATAAACACACATAAGAAATATAAAATTCCTCTGTATATGACACAGAGCCATTTCAGTGTTATGTGGTTCGCTATGGTGGAAGTGAACCACTGTAATGGGCTGATAGTGATGCAAACGCTATCTTGGGGATCTTTGCACACTGATGAGATGAGTAGGATGTAATTTTATGTTTTTTGACAAGGCAATTCAACTTTTTGTGGGAAAACACACAAGATATAAATTATCAGTTAAAGCTGAGGTTTTTTTTTCATATCTTAAAAACAGTGGTTCCCAACTGGTCCAGCCACAGGGTCCAGATTTCTCCTTAGTCATTAGTTCAAGGTCAGCGTCATACTTGTTGTTGAGCTAGTTTGCTGTCTCTGTCAAGTAGCTGTCTGTTAGTCACTCACTCTACAGCAGGACACGACACTTCAAAATAAAAGCTCTGCGCTGGAAATTTACTGTGCTTAAAAATAAAGTGTGTTTTTTACAAACTTGACATGTTTGCGAATCACTTGTGGTTCATTCAGAATAGACCCGAGACCCACTTTTGGACTGCAACCCACCAGTTGGGAACACCTGTCTTTAAATATGTCTAGAGGTGATTTTCATTATGAAACATCCCCTGCTTCTTTTGGACCATAGTTTTGTAGCTCACCTGCTTGCGGTCCCTGTATAGCCCCTTTATCCTGCTAGCTTCCTAGTGCAAGGTCTGTGTAATGTCCGATTGAGCCAAGTGAGAATAGAGCAGATAACTGTCTGGAGAATTCACAGCAAGTGAGTGGGAGTGTTGATGGTTCTATCATGCGACTTGTGGGGTGCAGGGTGCAGAGGAAGGGTCAATACACGAAGACGACAACAAAAATATCTAACTGGAGAGATGACGAGATTCAAGGGCCGAAGCCAAAATTGTCAGACAAATCCAAGGAACAGCATGAGACCCTGTTGTCTGTGACCAAATTACATACTGGCTACTTTTCTGTGGTGTAATCCGCATCATGTCCTACCTCCTGCACACTCTACCCAGACGCCACACTTGCCCAAACCAAATAGAGTATTTCCAGTAAGTGAGAACGCATCTGACGTGGAGAGTCTCCTGTTGTGTGGTACATGCGTGAAAGGGAAACTCCTGACTGATTGTCTGGGGTTCATATAAAATGGCTGATGTCTGCATCTTGGGGTTCGGTGAATAAGTCACCCATATCTTTCTGAGTCTGTTTTAGAGGCATTTAATTTTCACCAGAAATATGCTTAGCATTCTGTAACGCTAACCATCAAGACTTGTGTGGACAGACATTGAAAAAACTACATGTTGGCTGTAAAGGCTCTCCAGTGACAAAAAGGTCTCGGATTCAGTCACATCTTGTCCAAATGCCCTTAAGAAAGAAACCTTAACAGCTCATTAAGTACAACTGGAAATCATATTAACCACTTTCCATCAGCACTAGTGGCAAATGTGATGCAGGTATTTGTGTATTGCTGAGGAGTCTGTAACCCTGGACTTTAAATCTCAGACAATCTGGGGTAAATTTAGAGTTTATGGTCCTTTGAGGGCCCCTCACATGCCAGGTCCAATGGGAGATTACCTTGAGCTCCAGGCTCAGTGATGGAGTGCCACTTTCTGACAGCTGAGTACCTGTTTCACAAAAACATAATATTACTAACATCACCTTTACCAAGATGATCTGAGTAATGCTCCACAGAGCCAAGCCCCATGTTTGAACGTCCAGTCAGGAGTTTGCACCTCTGCTTGGGTTATGTGGTTTTGCTGCCTGCTCTTCTCTTTCTTTGGGACACAGAAAAGTTCAGCAGTCCTGGGGTTTGGTGTAGCAGTGCTGAAAAGGGAAAAGAAAGCAAGGAGACATCAGCACTATTTGAAAATTAAAAGCAAATGTTCTGGGGTTTTTGGAGGAGAAGTAACTGGTACGTAGTCTCCCGTGTGCTTGGCTTTGAGGAGGTAAAACGAAGACAGCCTCGAGCCTGGCTCCATGCTGGGTGCAGATTAAAATAACTGTCAGGAGACAGGAGCAGCTATTGAGGGAGACAGGGTGACACACAGAGTGATGGGGCTCAGCCTCTCACACTTCATGACACAGTATTTCACTAAAGCTGGTTCAGCTTTACAGCCCGTGACCTTGTGTGTGTGTGTGCGTGTCTGTGCGTCTCTGTGTACGTGTGTGTCCGTTTTGCTTTAGCTTGACAAGCCATATGTGTGCGTGTGTGTGTGTGTGTGTGTGGTAAAGGGAGCTTAGGTTTACCTTCACTACAGGTGGGCCCCAGCCAGGTGAGTGGGCACATGCATCGCCCACTTTGCCCATCACAGCGAGCCCTGTGGGAACACTGGCACGGCAGGGAGCAGTCAGGGCCAAAACGGTCTCCACCACAGTCTGAGACAGAAGAGACAGAGGGAAGGAGAGATTTAAAACAGGGAAGAAGGAGGAGATTTCTGAATTTCTGTTTGCTGTTAAAGGGGTTCACATTTATCAACAACAAAACTAAATCAAAACATCTATTTACAAACTCTCACACAACTTGTGCAGCTAAACTGAAGTCTCATTTATCCAGATGTATGCTCATTACACAAGCATTTAGCTAAGACCTTATCATTTAAAACACTTCCGGATCAACAGTCTCATGCACAGACAAGTGGTGTGTCAAGAAAAACATGCGCATTTAAATTCTGCTTGTCCCATTAAGCACTGTGTTTTTCCATACGTGAGACTGTTTGTGCACAAGTGTTTCAAATAATAAGATTTTATCGAAAATGCATGTATTTGGTACTGAGAATACCACTGGAAAAATGACACTTGGATTAAACTGCACCAGTTGTGTGAGAGAGTTTGTAAACGGACAATTTTACTATAGTTTTTCTGATGCTAAATGTGGCTCCCTTTCACTCCGATTCATCAAGAGTTTCCTCAGCGTTTGGATTCCTCATTTACCATTGATTGATGCACGATAGACAAATTCAACGTAACATGGGATGAGTAGTTTTTGAGTAATTTTTATTGGTGGGTGAAGTATTCCTTTAATAAAAATGTGGTTCCATCAAGGCAACATCTACCTCTTTCACATCTCTGTCCTGTCCTTCCTGGGGGACAGAGACACCGTCCGGTCGATGCGTCACATGGGGCCTCGCCGGCACAGTCACATGACTGTCCACAGTTCAGTCCAAACCTGCCAGATTCACACCCTGCAAACAAATGTATGGTTATATTACTATAGTTCTGAGCTCTTTCACTGTCTTCATTAATTATATAACCCTCTTCCCCACATACTTAAAGAGGGATGTAAACTGGTGAACTTAATTTTTAGTTAGGGAAAAGGTCGCCCTGGCACCAAAATCTACTTTTGTGTTTTTGATATTTAATCCTAACTCCTGTGCACTTAAAAATATAAGATGTTAATACGTTAAGTGCACACAGGCAAGTAGCATCCTGTTTATAATTTAGCCACATAAAGGATGAGTTAACAAACCAAACCATGGCCCAGTAAAAAAACACTCACTTCTTATAGGCACTGAGTCCTCCTATACACCAAAATGCAAGACCACAAGTGAGTGACTGTGCACCGTCACGTAATTAAAGCACAAACAGACACAAGTGCAAGTGCATGTAGTTTAGAAATGCACAAGTGCATGTGGTGAACACAGACAAACACACACAGATAAGAGCCAGGTCTGTCTCTGGAGCCTGTGGCTGCCTTACAGCTGCTCTGCAATGCTCAGTCATATCTCCTGCTGGGACTGAAGTGGCCATTTAGGCGCTCACACTGCGGCTGAAAGCCCCGCAAGCAGGCAGGAGGGCACAAGGATGTAACAGGAACGCATTAAGCAGTCAGGAAACACCTGTCTCTCATCAAATAACCAGGCTGCTTGCCTGCCCACCTACCTACTAGCCTGTCTGTCTGCCTGCCAGAGCACACTCACATCAACTCAGTTCTTTTTTTGGAAAAAATCTCTTATTCATGCATGCTCATCTGCCCATGTCCCCTTGCAGCTGGGCATCCAGGTGGCTGTTTGAGGATATGTGCTTAACAGTGTGTCTGTCTTGATCGTACTGCTTAGCATCTCAAAAGCTTATAAAATACTTCAAAGTGTATATACTCACCTCTTTGGCATTGTGAGCCATAGTAGCCTGGTGGACACACACATCGGCCTGTCACATGGTCACATGTCTGCCCCACTTTGCAGTCACACGAATGGGCACAGTTCACTCCAAAAAACCCAGATGGGCATTCTAAGAGAGACACGAGACACCGAAATTATCTTAAGGTTACGTGTTCCTGCGTACGGTTATTAAAATGGTCTTGTCACCATGTTGTATCCAGACACATCTTTTACGAGAAGAACTTTCACAGAGGTGTGAGTGAGGCCGCTGGTAACCCTATCACCAAGTTTCCTTTTGTATTACACGTGAGTGTTTGCATACTGTGTTGACAGGAGTGGCCATAGTATCCAGCAGTACAGCTGCAGGTGCCAGTGAAACGGTCGCAGGTCCCATTGTTGAGGCATGGACAGTCTTGTGCACAGTCAGGCCCATACTTCCCCAGTGAACAGGCTGCGCGCGCACACACACACACACACACACACACACACACACACACACACACACACACACAGAAACTATGAACATTTTCAATTAAAAAATAGCTGTATTTATAAAGAAGCTGTGATTACAGGCAACATGACTCAGCAGAAATCTTAGTATGAGAATATATTACAAATATAGTCCATAAATGGCAACTTTTGATGAAGCTGACGGACAATCGATAACACAAACTCTACTATAACAGAAGGTCAAAATGACTGATTGCCTTTTATTACCATTTGTTAGCTATGGAAAAACAGACATAATTTAAGTGAGCTTTCTCTGCCAGTTTAGTTGTTTGTTGTTTCTTAAGCTTTCGATCTCCCATGGCCATGAACAGAAAACTGTTCCCTTTAGTTCTGATTATTTTCTGTTGTGTCTACTGCCTGTGAAGTCGTACCAGCATTACAGCGGGGTCCGGTCCAGCCCAGTCCACATTTGCAAGCCCCGTCGACTGGTTCACACAGAGCCCCATTCTGACAGCTGCACGTGTGTCTGCACTGCAAGCCGTAGTGCCCCCGAGGACATGCTGGGGAAACATACAGGAAATATCAGGACAAGAACTGCAGGTCCCTTTGTGCTACTCAGCGATCACACTAATGGGTGTAACATGCAGACAGTGCACAGTGAACAGTGTGTGCTCTGACTATCTGTCTCTTTCACACACACACACACACACACACACACACACACACACACACACACAAGATTGCACTAACCACATTCATGTTTATTTAAGCAACAGTTCATTAAAGAGATGGCAAAGTAGTCTAATTTGGCACTGATATAAAAGAATAATCATGTTTCTCTGGGTAATTTAGATTGGGAAAACAATAAGCAAGGACTCTTTGATTTTCCTGTTTATTTATTTGCTTCCTTGCCAGATCCAGCGACACGGAACACAGAGAAGGAGCTACTTATAGGTTTCTGTAAACATTCAACAAGAGGAACTTAAGAGGTGGTATGTCCCAGTACATGCAGGAGGCCAAAGAAGAGAACATTAAGAGCGAGCAGCGATGGAAATCCCCGCTCGCAATCCAGCTGAATTGCTGATAAAGGGAGAGATTAAGAAAGCCAAATTCTGCCTCTGTTCCCCGGGAAAACTGCCCTGTGATCATCAGAGGCCTCACACGGAGGAAATGGAGAATTTGTTACTTAAATATACAGTGAAAAATGTCTAAAAAATGCTCCCTCAATTTAGTGGTTGTTTCTCACTTTCTTGTTAGGCCTCATATTTCTGAGGAACTCATTAGGCCCAGCGGTTTCCACTGATGCGTGTCAGCCTCAGTGCTGACTCTTTGTGTACTGAAGGGAAGGGTAAGAGATAAAGGGCTCGATAAAAACCACGTTTGATACCATTTAAGTCAAAGCTGAACTTGGAGACTTGTAGATTAGTAGACAGATATTAAGATTTCTTCTTGTCTGCTTAAACTCCGTAATACCAGGGTGAATACATTAAATCAAAATGCATTCATTAGTAATGGCATTTTTTTTAGTTTTTCAATGCATTTGCTAATGTCTGTCTTCTACTGCATATATATTTATTATATATTAGACTGCAATAAAAGTCATTGTAATAAAATGATTTACACTGGCATGATATACACCAAGTAAACTCAAATCCTGAAGCTATCATAAACGACAAAAACTGGTGTGTCGTATCTAATTTATTACAACAAACAGACAAAGACATTAGTTTAGCTTTACCTTGTTGGCAGGACTGTCCCATCCTACCAAGGGCACAGATACACCTCCCAGTCACTGGGTGACACTGTCCTCCTTCCCCACAGGAGCACAGCTTAGCACAGTCCTTCCCATAGTACCCACTTGGACAGCCTGTGGAAATAAACATCTTCATTCACATGAAAGTACAAATCAAAAAGAGGAGAAATATCTTTATTTAATAGACTTTGCTGGTTGCCTCAGTTGTGGCTGACCAGAATTTCCCAGTACAACAGCGACTCTGAGTAATGGCAATAAAGGTGTGCAGGGGGGACCTCCGCAGTGGTTCACCAGGACAAACAGGTGCAAGGTTTCTTGACTCACTTGAGTTGCAGTCGGCTCCAATGAAGCCAGGAGGACAGTAGCAAGTCCCAGTCCTGAAGTCACAGCGACCACCGTTGATGCAGCTGCATCTGGACTTGCAGTTTGGCCCAAAAGTTCCTGCTCGACATCCTGGAGACAAACCATAGCGATGACACGGAGAGAAAGGAAAAAAGGGGGTGGAAAGGTAGTTGATGTCATGGTTTTTCATTTAGATTATTAAGATTTTAAGGTTATTTTACTTGCAGAATAGATCAGAGAGGTTAGGTAAAAATATGAGCATTTACAGTCAATCATAAATAACCTTTGACCTTTGACACGTCTCTCCCACCCAGCTCCCTGTTCAACTAAAAGCATTCCTCTTGTTAGGTCACACTGACAATCTAAAATAAACTGTAGACTCACGTAGCTCGCAGCGTGCCCCGTAGTAACCAGGTAAGCAGCTACATTTCCCCGTCACAGGATGGCACTGCTCTTGTTCTCCTGAACATTGGCACAGCTGGCTGCAGTTTTGCCCAAAGATGCCAGCAGGACAGGCTGAAACGACACATCCAGAAAAATATTATATACAGAGCAGTGGGTGTATTTGTACAAATTCTGTGAAAGTTCTAGTAAAAAAAGTGAATAAAAGAAGCAAACCTCCTCCAATTACGGCTTCTTTAAGAGAATTTGTAAAAGAAAATAACCCATGCTAGTTATCAGAGTTTAGAACGTGAATGTTGCCTATATCTAAATACTGTTTTGCACACCAAACACCAACGAATACTCAAAAAACTCCCAACATGATGATAAACCATCACATCGTATAGTTACGAATGGTTTTGACATAACAAAACATAAACCACGTTCAGTAGTTTGTAGGAAGACGAATGCCATTTCTCTTTCTGTGCTCAGATTGCTTCGTCAACACACTGCGACATTCAGTATTGACTGGCAACAAAACCAAAACTCCCAACAACAACTTTCCCTGGTGTTCAAACCCCAACTGACGCAGAGCGACATTCTTTCACACAGCCTTTCTGGACACGTATGTATACGCTCATCACAATAATGAATGGAGTCCACAGACAATCAGTCATAGCCAACAAGATGAATCTGTGAACCAAGCATGTTTTCGGGTGAAACCGCAGCACTCGGCTACTCAGTCAGGCAGCAGCAGGCAGCGCGGGGGACAGATAAGAAAGGACTCCAGACTAAAGAGGCAATTACGGCGCTGTCATTATGCATGTCTGCCTTCCAAAGGCCCTTATCCGCCGCCGAGGAGACAAAAACAATGCCTTCTGTTTTACTTGGCAACTGGTGTGTAACATTTATCAGATGTCTGGGGAGTGTGTGAGGAGAGGAAGGGAGCTGAGGTGGTGGCGGGGGGGGTAGACAGAGTGTTGAGTAGTGAAGCTGCTCGTATACGGTCCTAAAGGGTATGGTCTAAATAATGAAACATTAGCATAAAGTCCTGTGACAGTGAGGGTTTAATGCCTGTGTAGAGTGCATTTCCTGGAAGGGGATAAATGGTAATCTTTCCCAGGAGGGCCGGGGGAAAAAAAGAAATTTTTAATCAGTATTAACAGAATGATTCTTGGTGATCACTTCAGTCCCATGATGCCTTTCCTTCCTGATGGGAGTGGTGTGTTTTGGGGTGACAGCGTTTCTGTCAACAAGGCACATATGTCAGCCAAATGGTTTGAATGCATGACAGTGATATTAGCCATGTGCCAAGGCTTTCCTAATAACCAGTCAAACATCAGGGGTATTTCGTGAGATTTTACACGTCCAAAGATGTTGTCAAGAATTCGCCTTTTACAAGTGAGCAAATTATAAAGCTACAAATCTGTATATTTGTGCAGTAAAGACTTATTTTCATTCTTACGTTTCTCGCAGCCAGGCCCCGTGAGTCCAGCCGGACACCCACAGCTCCCCGTCTCATGGTGACAGGACACTCCAGCCTGGCAGTAACACCGTTGGGCACACGAAGCACCGAAGGACCCCGGAAGGCACGCTGGGAGTTGACATACACATGCGGGCACACGTCACTCAATTTACTCCCATGTTCAAAGCTCCTCTATTGCTACTCTAATGGTACTTCCTCTGTCCTATACACACTCACGTTTGTCACACCTGGCTCCCCTCCAGCCTGGCTCGCACTCACAGCGGCCCGTCATGTGGTGGCAACTCAAACTGTGGACACAGTCACACCTCTGCTCGCAGCCCTCTCCAAAGAATCCCTTAGAACAAGCTTCAAACAAACACATAAGTATTCATGTTCAGCATACGATGTTAGATCACTGAAACGTTCACTTTTATGATTATCTATCCAAGGCCAATTGCTTGATAAGCTTTGATGCAGCAAGTTTAAGGATTCCTGGAGTAAAGCTTAACTTTAGTTTTGCTGCTGCTACTTCTCTACTTTTTTTCTAAGATGCATCAGCAGGCATAGAGGGAACTTGCTGGATGGAAGGTTGGCTATATATCTCAATGGGATAGATTAAAAAAAGATCACTGATAATCTCTGTACAATCAAAAATTAAAATGCTGAATAAGAACCAATATACTGTAATGTCACAGTGCTGACGTGAAGTTTAGGGAGTCACCTTTCTGACATAGCTCTCCCATCCAACCAGGCCGACACACACATCTTCCTGTCACTCTGTCACATCTCGCTCCGTTCGCACAGCTGCAGGTCTGAGTGCAGTTCTCTCCATAACGCCCTTCCTCACACTCTAGGAGAGAGTGAGACCAAACCTCAGATGGAAGTTGAATTCAAGACACTGTTTATTACATGAATACAAAATAGGTTTTACCTACATATTAAGTTGTGAAGACAGGATTGACAAAATGTTAAATCGAGACAAAGAATTTTAAGAGTCTCACATGTGTTTCCCTTAGCTTCCTTATGATGTAATGTTTAGGACTCACCTAACTCACAGGCGGCTCCAGTCCAGCCAGGCGGGCAGGAGCACTGGCCGCTTACGCTATCACAAGAGCCTCCGTTTTGACACAGACATTGGCCAGAGCAGTGTTCCCCATACTGTCCTGCAGGACAGGCTGAAATCACACACGCACAACACAGGACAGAGAGTTGAAGATAATAAAATGAAGGTAATAATGTGGCCAATTATACCAAAGGTTAGCAGCCATGATTTGGATTATTTATATAGGTTATAAGAATCCATCCAACAGTGCGCATCCTTCTGTCTCAGTACCCAAAAGTTTTATCTATTAATTACTTATTATCATTATGTGTTATGGTTTGGGATTGCTCAACCGAATACTCTAAAAAAAAGGTGTGTATGACAACTTTGAGGTGACTGTGGCTCTGATGTAGAGCGGGTCATCCACTAATAGGAAGATCAGTGGTTCGATCCCCGGCTCCTCAAGTCCGCATGTTGAAGCAAGATACTGAACCCTAAAATCCCAATGGCTGTTACAGCGGTGTGTGAGTGTGTGTGAATTGTTACCGAATAGCAGGTGGCACCAGTGGTAGCCTCAGCCACCAGTGTTTACAAAAGGTAAATGGTGGTGTGAAGAGCATTCGAGTAAGAGAAGATAGATAGATAGATAGATAGATAGATAGACTGATTGATTAGTGGAATCTAAATGTGAACACATTCACCAACACACACTTGCATAAGCTCATCACATCCTTCTGAAGACCACACACACATTCACATCTACATTTTCTGGATAAATGATCAAATTTGCATGTACCGATTCTTTTGTTGTTTATTTATTATTATTGTTTATGAGCTAAGTTGGTTTTTTTTGTGTGTTGATTTCTCATTAGCTGTTGTCGGTCACTGTCCTGAAGTGTGCGTTTTTTCAAAGTCATGTGCATGTGTGAAACCAGGAGGGTTTTTCTACTAGTCATAAAATGATAACTCTAATAGTGCCTTTAAAGGACCATACCAGTGTGTTTACAGATTACGGCTCCTTGACTACAAATGTCTACTGTAAAGCTTTTGCTGACCATTTCTGAATAAAGGCCATACAACCGTAGATTTCCAGGCAACCATTGTTATGCATTAATTTATGTAAAATATAAAAACACACTATCAGACTCTTTAAAATGTGCTCAAGCTGTGTAAACCGTAACATTAAGTCTGTAATGATTAGGTCAAGCAACCTGTCTGCTAATTGATATTCATATTCTACAAAATGAATAAAAACCACTGGGTGCCTATAACAGCAGACAACTTTCCAAAACACAGCAGCACGCTCTCTAAAATGGATAGCTGTGATGTAATGTATAAGTCATTTGTAGTAGATGAGCTACAACATGCAAACCCACTGGTGTTGCCCTTTAAGAAAAAAAGCAGCAAAACTTTCTGACGGGGTTTTTCATGCTGAGTGATTAGCTACTTGAGTGATGAGCTACTCACGCAGTTGGCAGCTGACTCCAGTCCATCCGGCTGCACAGCTGCATCGCCCGCTGACGTGGTCACACCTGGCTCCGTTCTGACACTCACAGGTCTGACCGCACTGCTCCCCATAATGACCCTCTGGGCACTCTACGCACACAAACCACACACACGATAACATGATACACACTAAAAACACATTCAATATTAACTTAAAAATGTAACTACAGCTGTATTTGCAGCAAACGTAGAGACTACAGTACTAGAGAACATTTTGGGACATTTTCAGGACACATATTGTAAACTTTTCCTCAGTGATCAAAGTCCAAGATGACATTTGGAGCCCAGGAAAGAGGAAAGTGCACTAATGACAGAGATGCATCATTAAGTCATGCTAGTGGCTTTCTGCTGACTCTGGCTGTGGTAGTTAGGACCACAAAATGGCTGTGGCAAGAGGAAAGTCTTGAATAAGACTGCAGAATGACAGACTAAGAACTTTAGTGGGCATTTCACTGGATTCATTAAAACAACGGCATGAAACTTTAGCATGAGAACACTGATTGGTTTGCTACTAAAGAGTCTCCCGAGTTATGTTCTCCCTTTCCGAACACTGATCACTATAAACACGTGGGTGCATTTATCCAGAATAGATCTCAATTAAAGCGTGTAGGCCAGAGGGCACGCTCGTCCGCCCTCCTTTCTCCTCTCTTACCCATCTCTAAAAAAGTCATTGGCAATGTCTCATTATAGAGATAATTGTTCACAAACACATAGTTGTGTTTAAGGAGAGGACGTCGTGATGGGCTGCAGTGAGGGCCTCCCTCACACCCCGTTTTAATGATGTGGCTTCCATTACCCAGAATGCAGTGTGGTCCTGCCCAGCCGGCGGTGCATAGGCAGGCTCCTGTGATGTGGTGGCAGCGGGCACCGTTCCTGCACTCGCACATCTGGCCACAGTCAAGACCGTAAAAGCCGTCCGGGCACACTGTGGGCCAAGATAAAACATCCGACTGGTTAGAACTGGCAGCTTCACAAAAGAGGAGAGGAAAAGGTTTAGATGCCAACTTTTTTAGTTCTTTCTCTTCCCTTCCCCATCTCTCACTCGCTTCTCCTCCTCCTACTTTCCCTCTCTGTCTTACCACCTACTGAAAATACCAATATCAAATTGCAGTACCACGCTGCGGCTGTTCATTTGCAGAGCGTCTGCGTTCGTTAAGTGAGCTCATGTCCCACATGTGTGGTGGATCTGGGCCACATCAAAGTCGACGGCGGCTTGGAGGCCGTTCCCTTTTGGGGGTAGAGGGGGCACAGAGAGCTGGTAATTAGAGCACCTGCTGAGTCAACAGGCCCCACCAATACATGGCAAAACAAAGCCAGGTTACTGTGCCCTCCTAACACACACACACACACACACACACACACACACACACACACACACACACCTACAGTACTGCTGCTGATGTGAGGAGATGCCAGTGTAAGAGTCTGTTTCCCATTCTCAATGAGAGCCAGAGAGATTGTTTAAGTGTGTGTAGAGTCAATTGACACTCAGAAAGTTTGGTAAACACAGTGCCTCGCATCAACATGAACCCAGCCAGAGGCAGCGGGATGAATGAGCCTTTCCACTACTGGGATGTAAATATTGTCTGTAAGCATGACTTCACCAGAGCAGGAAAGAATGACTCTGTTTATTCACGGCCTATTTTTGATCACTCAATTTGTCACTGCAGAGATCAGAGCCTAACTCAAGCATAATAGTTGTATTTTGCAACACAAAAAGTTCTTCCACTCTCTGTATTTACAGGAATGCTGCTCGTTGCGCTGCCAAAGTTTGAGTGATTGACAGCCGCTGCAGACATTTCCCTCTTCTGTTTTCTGTTGCAGTCACATGTGAGAAAATCTGGTGAGAGTTTGGGTAGAGTCTGCCCCAATTATTTCAGCAGCCAGCAGTTTTTCATTTCATTTATATACTACCTCTTCTATCTATAAGGAAAGCAGTGGACCGTATTACCAGGAAGCCACAAATTGGGAGAGCAACAAAAATGTGTAACTTGGTGGTTTTGTGTATTCTAAATGCCACAGTGCTCAGGGTGTTCCCCTACAGCTAATGCATCATACCCTCCTTCTCCTGCTCCAATTGATGATGCTGTCCACTCCTCCTTTTTTTCTCCTTCAAGGCCTCAAATTGGGAAAAGTATCCTTCCTGCTCAGCAGTTTCTGGCATGACCATCGTTGTGTTCCCACGCTGACAGCATGACGTCTTTGCCTGCCTCTGTAGTGGTTAGGCTGCGATGTTATTAAAGCCAGCCCACTGAGGATGCTGTCATTTTAGCCCAGCTGTACATTAGGTCTGTGGTGGTACTGCAGCAAAAAAAAAAATCCCTGGTTTTATTGTCTGTTGTTTATTATTATGATAGGTAATTGCCGACACCATGGCAACATCTTTGTGTCCTGCGGGGAAATGGTTCAGGAATGCTACCCTGATATATCATTTATTAACCAATGACACCGGGGCTCGACGCATCTATAATGTGAAACAGATAAACATAAAACATCTCAGATGAGCGATGTTCCCTTTTAATGAGGTATTCATGCCAGACACAGTAATCACCTCAACATGTTAAAACACTTTCCTTCCTACAGCACACATGCACTACAGCAAAACTTCAGGCGATGTACTGACACCTCTGAATGGCAAAGTTTATTATTTGTTTATACCAGCAGGGGGCGACTGGTTTCCATATTAACCACAGAGCAGCAATCTGTCATCTGATATTAGGACAGTGTCTGCAAGTGTTTGTAGGCGAAGACTCTTACAGAGGATTCGGTCCACCACACACACATACACACACGCACGCACACACACTGTGCCATCGCTGAAAGACTCCATCTCCAGACTAAATGAGCTCTTTAAGACAGGAGGATTATTTCCAGATCCCTGGTTGTGTAAGAGCCACTGCTGTCAGCCCATAAAGCAGGTCCAGGGACCACACAGCCGGGGAGAACAGACCACAGAAATAGAGCGGATAGAGAGAACATAGAATAGAACTTCCTGGTGCCATTCAGGGTCTACACACTGAAAGAGGTCAACACAACAACAACAAAACAACCCAGTTTCTTCGACAATAACGCGGATGTTCGATGCCAGTTGAACCAGACTTCTTTTTATTGCGACCAAATGAAGTATTTTGATGCAAACATCAAAGCTGTGGAGCAGAGAACGGAGCACGATCCGCGCTAATTGAAGAAGTGGTCTGGTGTGCAGGACCCATGTCAGCACAATAGCTTGTTTCCTCCGAACAAAACTCTACTGAAATGTTTAGCATCAACCACAAGAATGCTCAATGAAACTATGCGTTTTGCCATGGCAACAAGCCTTCTGAGGAGTGCAGCTATTTCCACGAATAACATTATGAAAACCAGTGTGTGGACGGAAATCGCCCACCTAGAATCAAACGCTAAAAAAGGAAAAGTCATCTCTTTCCATTTTAATTCTGTGAAACAGATGAACTCAGGGAGATCTGGTCCTTCTCACAGCGCAGGCCTCTTCCTGACTTCTCCTGAAGGAAGAGGCCCAGCAGAAGACTGAGAAACTGGACACCTCTGTTTGAGGAGAGAAGGCCTTCAGAAAACAGAATCTGGTCAGACCGATAGCCCTATTTCCACAGCGACGTCCAATCAGAGTGACGTCTACGTCTGAGGCCATTAGACTGTTATGACTAGGGATGTGAAGCTCCATTCTAGTGTGACACGGCCATGATTTACGATGCCCCGTGTACTACAGAGGTGGTATGAATTTCTGGGCCTGGTAGTACACTTACACTAAATCTTACACTTTGTAATAACATGTGGCCACTTCAAGTCAAAAGACTATAATCAAGAACAAATCTATTACATTGTTAAGACTCTTGGACTGCTGGTATGTCTTACAGTTCAATAAAAATATCCCAATGATGAGAAGAATATTAGTTACATGAAGGGTTTGCTGTGGCAGGGTGCTTGAGAAGACTGCAGCCTATGAAATAGAGGCCATCTACCCCACAATGACGAATACAAATTATATCTTGGGATTTGTGTGGCTTTAAAATGGTTTTGCTCATGACATTACACGGACAATCTGATGATTCATTGAATCTGTGTGTTGATTCACTCAAACTGTGGAGGAGAAGAGAGAATCAGAGGAATATCCTGCAGCGCCCTCTAGTGTATTAAGACTAGTAATGTCAGCTGTAGTGGAGAGGAGAGGTAATGCCTTCCGCTGGGATGAGGTTAAACAAACTGTTGTTGCCAGTAGCTCAACAAGGTCAGCGTGGACAGTTTAACAAAAGAATCTGAGGATAAAACTTCAGAGCCTCTTAAAAGTATTTAGAATTTTCATTGTTTTTCTTTTTGTTGATCAGACAGCTTAAACTCAAAATTTAACTTAGTTCAGGCACTGAAATTTTGTCAACGATCCAGAGTGGGTCAGATTTATTTCTTTTATTATGAGTTAATATGATAATTGTTTTCTAGACTAACAGATTATCATTTGGTCTGAAAATGGCAGATGACACTAAAACATTCATTCATCCATTTTCCGTGACCGCTCATTCTGTTGGGGGTCGCAGGGGGGGCTGGAGCCTATCCCAGCTGACATCGGGCGAGAGGCAGGGTACACCCTGGACAGGTCGTCAGACTATCACAGGGCTGACACATAGACAGACAACCATTCACACTCACATTCACACCTACGGACAATTTAGAGTCACCAGTTAACCTGCATGTCTTTGGACCACTGATGGACTCGGGCGGTTGAAAACGCTGCGCTAAAGTGCCCTCTTGAGTGGCGAAAATGAGAGGATGTGCCCTATCAGCTGCCCTCTTGAATGATGAAAACGAGCAGATGTCCCCTTTTGGCTGCCCTCTCGTCCCCATGACATGCAGGACGTGCCCTTTTTTACTTTTCGCCCCTGCCCTTCAAAAATCCTGAGTCCGTCACTGCTTTGGACTCTGGGAGGAAGCTGGAGTACCCAGAGAAAACCCACGCTGACACGGGGAGAACATGCAAACACTGCACAGAAGGGCTCCCCCGTCCCAGGGTTCAAACCCCACAGCTGGGGTTAAAACGAGGAACCCTCTTGCTGTGAGGCGACAATTATTTTGTTCACTTAAACAAAACTATTCCTATTATTACTATTCAACAGATGACCAGTCACTTGAATGTGCTGTCATCTGTCATTACGGCTTCTGACAGCTGTCATCGATCTGTCGAGCTGTCATCTGTTTGCGGTTCAGTCAATGTGATGTAACTTCTGCTGCAAAGATGATTGTGGGTCAGAACCGCCAGAAAAGCGTGCTGGCTTACATACTGCAAAATGCGACTGGATTTTGTTAAACATCCTGGTATTTTTGGTATACTGCATTTGACATAATACATATTGGGACATACTAACTCGCATGGTAGTGTGGGGGTTGGAATGTACAGTGTAATTTCCTTAGGTTTTATACATGTGGAAGGAAACCAAAAAGACACATTTTAGTCAAGCTCCGACCTGACTATTTGCACTATTGTATCATATATATTGTTAAACTGTAAGTTTTTAATGGTGTATTGTGTTATGTGCACCTTTGATGTTTTGAAAGAAGCCAAAGATACATTTACACTGAGTTAGACAATGAAGTTATCCATCCATCCATCCGAAACATAATAATCTTCAATAATCAAAAACAAAAGAAAACTTACTTTTTTCACAGTAGGTGCCAGCATATCCAGGTGAACATGTGCAGGCTCCGCTCACATGGTCGCAGAGGGCTCCATTCAGACACTGGCACTGCTGGACGCACCCCTGCCCATAACTGCCATTCACACACTCTAACAGTGAACATACAAGGGAAGCAGATCAACAATGATTTAGCAGAACGTTTTAAATCTTATTTCCCTGAGGTTTATGTCAGAACTGTAGGAGCTTTACTTAAACTACTCAAGTCCCTAAGTATTCTGTACACTCAAAATCCCTATAAAGTAAAAATTGTAAATCCCTTAAAAGTAAAAAATTACTGAAATACTAATTACTTGAAATAAAAAATCCAGTGACTCTCAGGATCGTAAATGAGCTCAAAAGATGTAATAAGCAACATTCACCCCATGGTGGCAGCATTTAGTAAACTATATCTTGTGAAACTTGAAATGAACTCACTCTCCTCACAGTAGTCTCCGCTGAAGCCGGCCTCACAGGCACACCTACCAGTGACCGGGTCACAGCCAACAGATATCTCTCTGCACTGGCATTTACTGAGGCAGTCTTGGCCCCAGTACCCGGACTCACATGCTGAAGAACAGATAAGTTCAATGATGAGAAGTACTGCAGTGACTGAAATTAAAAACTGATGTAAAGTATTAGTATCTTACATGTTGCACAGTCATGGCCTGTTCTGCCAGGAGGGCAGACACAGCGTCCAGTCTGCGGCTCACAAGTTGCATCAGGGTGACATGAACAGGGTAATGAACAGCCTGGTCCATGGAGACCTGGGAGGCACTCTGTAAACACCACAGTCATAGGGTCATGATTTAGTAGACCACTCTGTTTAACTGTTGCTTTAAACCCTAAAATAATCAAACTATACATAAAGCAATTCAGTCAGTTGTAAAATCGTTCAATTATTCAATCATTGCTAGATTTACGTCTTTGCTTGAGGCATATAGATTTGAATTAATGGCCAAATCTCACCATTTTGGCAGAGTCTCCCAGTAAAGCCTGGTTTGCAGTCACACACACCAGTCTGCTTGTTGCAGGAGCCTTTGTTCTCACAGTTTGGACAAGGTGACTGGCACTTCAACCCCCAGAATCCATCAGGGCAGTCTGGGGAGCACCAAGTATCTTTCAGATTAAGTGAGCAGTAAGCCACTTATGTTAGTTATTTCTCCGTAAAGTCGTAAAGCCACTTGTGTGGGGATGTTTTGGGGGAGAAACGCATTAAATGGCTAGTAAGCTCCAAAGCTAAGGAATTAGTTTGCTTAAGAGGAGCACCAAATTACACAAACATCCACGTGGCTCAGTGGGCTGATAATAATACTGAGGTCAGTGGGTGCAGACAGGTCCTCAGTCTTAATTGCATTTTCCATAGTCTACCACAACATAATTAGGCTAAAACGTTCTAAAACTCACACAGAAATTAAAGCAACATAGAAAACATACAACATAAAGGTACCTTCATGACAGGAGAGTCCAGTCTTCCCAGCAGGACAGATGCACTGTCCAGTTACGGGATCACAAGGAGCTCCTCTACAGTCACAGGTCAGATGACAGCTCTCGCCATAGGTTAACGACTGGCAGGCTTGCAACACACATCAGATTAAAACATTAAAAACAGCAAAAACAGTCTCACTGTAACATAAAACACACAAAAGCACAAGACAGCATTGTGCAACGTTGCAAAAAGAGAACTGCAGGAGTGAAATTTTAGAAATACTCAATCATTTTCTGTTTGTTTATTCAGCCTCTGCCAATAGCCTCTGCAGTAGTAACTGAAGTAAATTACCCCTGTCATGACCTGGCCTGCAACCTAAGATAAATACGGTCCAGAAAATGGGGATTCCTTTTTTTATTATTTGGCTTTGTGAAACTCAGCAAGCCTAGGCCTGGACAGTGCATTAGTGCTGACATACTGTAACTCTGCTCTGTTTTCTTAGTCCACTCCACAGAGACACAAAGTCATGTTTTTACCAAAGGCTCCCGAACAATATTCAATATCGCTTCAAATACACAATACAGGGGGTTGAGCTTTCCATCGTGCAGCAGAGTAAACAGCCAGAGGACACCCTGCTGTGGAGAAAGACTCACATCTTTGGTTGTGCAGTTTGTAATAACAAGAACACCTGCACTGACCAGGTGAGTTCAAAAATGAAAGTTATTTCACCCACTAAATCCATTCAATTCATCAAAGGCAGCAGAAAATGAATAGAAAAGGAATAAAAGAATAAAGAAGGATTTATAGGTGATGAAAAATACTTTAACAAAGGTGAAAAATTCCGAAACTCATTCATAACAAACTGTGTTGACATCAGAAAGGGCACGCACTCTCACAAGCATTAAGTATGCAAACAATAACTGCACATGTACCCACATGTGTCAGTGTGCAAGCCCACGCACTTCACATATCCACACACATACTGACATTAAGACAGCAATCCTTTACTTTAAAGGCATGGCCACATGAGGACACTGTGGAGTCAAGCTTTCAGGGCAAGGGCATCATACTGTACATTAACAGCTTTGTGTCTGAATATTTGAAAGGGAAAAAAATGGCTTTATGGATGCATGCCAGGTGTTTGAAACTTTACTATGCTCCTTACATTTAGAGTCCTTTTCACTTCTACCTTAAAGGGACAGTTCATCCCCAAATCAAGAATACATATATTACTCTTACCTGTAGTGCTATTTATCAGTCTGTATTGTTTTAGTTTGA
Organism: Epinephelus fuscoguttatus; assembly: GCF_011397635.1. Taxonomy (NCBI): domain Eukaryota; kingdom Metazoa; phylum Chordata; class Actinopteri; order Perciformes; family Serranidae; genus Epinephelus; species Epinephelus fuscoguttatus. The sequence goes on from NC_064756.1 coordinate 15,235,749, forward strand.
GTTGCCGAGTGTTGGAGATATCAGCCATTGAGATGTCTGCTTTCTCTCCAATATAATGGAACTAGATGGCACTCAGCTTGTGGTGCTCAAAGTACCAAAAATACATTTGAAAAACTCAACAGCAATGTCTCTTTCCAGAAATCATGACCTGGTTACTCAGGATGATCCACAGACTTTGTTGTGAGCAGTTTCACGTAGGAACTATTTTCTTTCTACATCTACACCCACCAACCGTATCACCGCACAGAAGGAAGCGTGCATCTACAGCTAGCTCACCTAGCACCACTGAGCTAGCTAACATTAGAGCTCAGCCCATGGATGTATGAAGAGAACTGGATACAGCGTTGGAGGCGGAACCTCATTCATTCCTTTAAAATGTGTTAAAGTGAAATTTCGGTTTATTTCAACCTGTCTCCTATGGTCCTAAATTTGTTTCATGTGACTAGTGACATAAAAATAATAGTTAGCATGTTAGCCGTTAGCCTAGATACAGCCGGGGCGCATAGTAGCGTCAGACCTGTTAAAACGTAAGTGAACGGGCATACTTCAAGTGCAAAGTTAGTCCACTAAACAAGCTTTTTCTCCACAAAGACCGCCTCATATCGTTAGGATAAATGTCAGAGAACATATAGAAAACGACATGTAAACGTGTTGTCTTACCTTACCGGTGTGCTGCCATGTTTGTTTACCATGTAGCTCTGCTTTCCAAAGCGCAGCCGAAATATCGCGAGAACAAGCAGCAACAGCTGGATGGCAGACCCGAACAGTAGCCTGAAAGGTTCATTCATTTATTTTATGAAAGATTTATAGAATAATGGCTGACTTTTTGCTAGACTTCGACTTTGTGGAGGAGGAATTTGATTTTGCAGAGTTTGATGGCCACCCTTATTTATTTGAGCCAGAATACACTGACGAAGAGCTTCGTGAAATTGAAGAACGGAGGAGGAGAGAGAGAGAGAGGCACAACAGCTAGAGGACGACAGAGGAGGAATGGCTGCTGCAAGCCTGCGTAGCTCTGGAGATTGGTGGTGTACCTTTGAATGCTGTGCCTCAGTGCCCACAGAAGAGGAATGCCTCTGTTGCAAAGAATGGGACCGGTTGCAGCCTTATTTTCAAGGTCTGGATGTGACCGAGGACGAGACACCTCCACCTGGAGTAGTATCCAGCTGGGCTATCTAGAGCTCGCGAGATTTCAGGCACGGTATGAGATCGCTGCTTGTGCTCGCGATATTTCGGCCGCACTTCGAAAAGCAGAGCTAAATGGTAAACAACAAACATGGCAGCACACCGGTAAGGTAAGACAACACGTTTACATGTCATTTCTATATGTTCTCTGACATTTATCCTAACGATATGAGGCGATCTTTGTGGGAAAAAAAGCTTGTTTAGTGGAGTAACTTTGCACTTGAAGTATGCCCTATTCTGTCCAGTGATAATGATGGTGGGTGTAGTTTAGTAAAAAGAAAATTGTTCTGATATCTCCAATACTCACCATCACAACAAAACAATCTTGTTTGATTACACCAGGATAAACTGTCCCTTTAACACACGTACAGTCTGATGCACAGTGCCTTTTCTTTGCATTAAAGCAGCTTTTTGTCCTTTTGTCTCACCCAGCTGACATTTATCTCCATGAAGGCCTGCAGGACATCGCGGCCTGCACTCTCCAGTCCTGGGGTCACATGACCCTCCACCTGGACAGTCACATGGCTGCTCACAGCCTGCACCAAAGAAGCCATGCTCACATTCTACAGTGGGACATAAACACATACACAACCAACGTGGAGAGATTAACAGACAACCTCAAAGCACATTCCCAAACATATTGTGAAGCTACATAAGCAACTTCCTTTAGAAGGTTATTAAGATCTTACCCTGCGACTGACTTGATTCTGTGATCACTGAGAGCAATCACAGCAACTACTTAAACTGCTTTTCCATTATAGACCATTACATCAAAACTGCATTGCAAGGAAGCAGCATAGCTCCAAGTGTATCCTATTACTGCACAACTAAATACACTTGGATCTTTATGTTTGAAGCTGTGAAATGCCTGACACAGTCAAACTAAATCAACTTGAGGTTGAGAAGTACACATCAGGCAGTTAACTTGAAATGTTACATGTGTGGATAAACTGCAACTCAACACAAATCTTAACCATTTCTTAGGATTTGAAGCTGCAGCTGAGGCTGTAATTGAATAAATGAGTTGGATGTTTAGTGGAGTGCTGATACCTTTCTCACACTGTGGGCCGTGGTATGCGGCCTTACAGAAACAGCTCCCTGTTTTGGGGTCACAGCCAGTGGAATGTTCTTGAACACAGTCACATTCCTTGGAACAGCCTGCGCCGTGCGTCCACCTGGGACATGCTGTAGGGCGGACGAGATCAGTTTGAAAACAGAGAAAAAGCATGAATTAGGTTGATGTAGAGCAATGGATGGTTTGTATGATCAGCTGTTAGATGTAACTACTGTACATTTACTTGAGTATCTTAAGTACAAAATCAAGGTACTTGTACATACATGTGTATTCCCATTCTATGTAACGCTATACTTACACATGATATCTCAGGGGCAATTTTTCTCCTCAGAACAATATTTTTACTTGCTGGTTTTAAGAATACAATCTTTCATACACTTCCTGTCCAGTAAAAATAATGTATCTCCAAATTTGGTGGTTTTGGATTTAAATATTTCTGAAGGATGAAGTGTTTCTTTATGGTTTAAAAAAATGTTCCCTTTTCTTAAGTTAAATAAACCAGTTAAAAACCATGAAAAGTTGACTTTTTAGAGATACGTGGGTCTTATATGATAGCAACACTTCAAACATATGATCATAAGGAATGTGATGCACTGCTGTAGATTAAACTACCCGACAGTGAATAAAGGAGTTAAATTAGCACAATCTTAAAGGGATAGTGCACCCAAAAATGAAAATTCAGCCATTATCTACTCACCCATATGCTGATGGAGGCTCAGGTGAAGTTTTAGAGTCTTCACATCACTTGCGGAGATCCAAGGGGAGAGGGGGTAGCAACACAACTCCACCTAATGGAGGCTTACGGCGCCACAGATTCAAAAGTCCAAAAGCACATAATTGAAACCACAAAATATCTCCATACTGCTCGTCCTAAAGCCCCGACATAAAAAGTTGTTTGGAAAAACGTCATTTCAACTCTGTTTTAAGCCTCATTGTAGCCTGCAGCTCTGACTGCCTCTCTGTGCACTGTGTGCTTGCAGCGCGAGACCAGCGAAAGCACGTGAACACACATGAACGTGGTGCCCATGTCTCACGGTCTCGCGCAAGCGTGCATACGTGAGCGCAGTGCACAGAGAGGCAGTTAGAGCTGCAGGCTATAGTGAGGCTAAAAACAGAGTTCAGATGACGTTTTTCCAAACAACTTTTTATGTCATGGCTTCAGGACACTTGGATCACTACAGACGAGCAGTATGGAGATATTTTGTGGTTTCAATTATGTGTTATTGGACTTTTGAATCTGGGGCACCATAAGCCTCCATTAGGTGGAGTTGTGTTGCTACCCCCTCTCCCCTTGGATCTCTGCAAGTGACGTGAGGACTCTAACACTTCACCTGAGCATATGGGTAAGTAGATAATGGCTGAATTTTCATTTTTGGGTGCACTATCCCTTTAAACATCTGCAGCAGTAAAATGCAATATACACATTAATTCCACAGTCTATCTATCCAAAAACTTCATATATAACGGTGAAACACTGAAAGGGAACATTTTCTTGCACAATGAGTACTTTTACTTTTGATCCTTTGAGTAAATTGAAGTTTTGAGTGCAGGACTTGTAACATAGTACGTATACACTGTGGTATTGCTACTTTCACTTGTTAAAAGGATCTCTTCTCTCTTTTCTTCTCGTCTTTCATCACTGTGTATGATATAGTACAAAAATATACTGTGTGAGTTATACACACACCCATGAATAGCAAACTGCACAACCTACAGTATTATTGCACTACAGTTTAAGCAAAGAAAAACAAATTCTCATAGCAGTGCTTGTTTGGTAAAGTCAAGGTGTCGATAGTTCATTAAGAAAAGAATGTTGAAATGAAACCTTCTGTACTATCAGATTACACTTTAGCATGAGCCAAACGAACACACCCAGCTACCATGTTATCACAACATTAGACTTGCAAGTTTAAGTCATGTGACCACTGCCTCCTACTTCACTTGATTTATAGAGCTTCATAAAAAAATGGTGATGCACCGTTCATCCTAGTGTGTAATTACAACTGTAATTTGAGATCAGGCTGACTGTTTAGGAAAGCTATTTCCTGCAAAGTTTGCTGTGTTGTCTGTAGTTTTCAGTAAACTTTATCATATCAACATAAGCACTGGACAAATAGATGAAGAGTGTTACGTAAGAGACTTAAAACTGAAGCACTGCCACATCATCACTCAGAACAATCTGCATGATTTTTGCCAAGATTCTCCCTTCTCAGCAACAGAAAAGACTGAACTCTGCTCCACCCTGTCCCTCTCGACACTGGCTTTATGTTAGGTGCAGCTGCAGGCTCTGGTTACACCCTCTCCACCCTCTCAATGTCCCGCTGCAGGATGGAGCAGACAGCTGTGGGAATCTGATAATATTCCTTGTTCACATTCTTCCATCATTCGGTTTGGTCTTAGAAGAGTGAGCAGCTTCCACACTGAGAAATTAAGAGCAGAAATTCATCGCTATGTCTTTCCGGAGGTTTAGGAGCAACCCTAAAACACTGGGGGACGTCAGTGTGGTGACAGAGGAGCTGAAGAATCTTTACTTTAAGAGGCTGCTGCCGATAGAGAAGTACTATTCTTTCCATCACTTTCATTCGCCGAGCTATGAGGACGCTGAGTTTGACAACAAACCAATGGTCCTGGTGATGGGACAGTACTCAACAGGAAAGACAACTTTTATCAGGTACTTTCCAAACTTTGTGCACTTTTAAAACTTCAGTTTTGTGCATGTATTCTGCTGAATGTATTGTACCGATGTGTTTGGGGGTTATAATGTTGTTAATGGTGGTTTGGACTTCAGGTATCTCATAGAACAAGATTTCCCTGGTAGCAGAGTTGGGCCAGAGCCAACCACCGACTGCTTCACTGCCCTCATGTATGGAGAGGTGGAGGGAATCATCCCTGGCAATGCCCTCACAGTGGATCCCAAAAAGCCCTTCCGCAACCTCGACCCTTTTGGGAATGCTTTCCTGAACAGGTGATAGGACTCAACATACAGAGAGGAAAGAAGACAGAGAGAGGGGGAGGGGAGGTGTACGCCTTTTTTTCCTTTTACTTGGGAATAGCTGAGGATTTTTGCCAATGTTTTGCCTTCATCAGCATAAAAGATTTTAGGAGTTTTTTAATGCTTAATGTTTTCTTTGCAGGTTCCAGTGCGTTCAGCTGCCAAATAAAGTCCTTGAGAGCATCAGCATTATTGACACACCGGGCATCTTAACTGCTGCTAAAAGAAAACTGAGTCGAGGTGAGACAGAATGCCTTTTCTAATTTCCTTTGCAACTTCAGGAGGACTTAATGGGTCTTTACGTCCATATATTCGATTTTAGACAGTTGGAAAGGATTGCTGCTGTCAGGAAGATTTAAATTCCTGGTAAGAGACATAGTTGATGCAATAAAGCAGGAATATTTCAGCCCAACATAATTCAAACTCTGGAAGTCAGACACACAGCAGATGAAAGCAATATGACTGAGTTGGGAGGAGACGAGCAGTAAGTAACCGCGCAGCCTTTGCTTTGTTTTATGAACGCATTAATCTATGGGTGTAACTCACATGGCTTGCAACCAGTGCGGGCCACTGGGATATGTTACATTTTCCTCTAGGTGTTGAGGCACTGAGGCTTGCCCCATTACATACAGCCTTAATGAAAACCCTGTGTTTTCGTTCCTTGTCCCCAGGCTACGACTTCCCAGCAGTGCTGCGCTGGTTTGCAGAGCGTGTGGATCGAATCATCCTGCTGTTTGATGCACATAAACTAGAGTTCTCTGATGAGCTCACTCGGGCCTTTGGGGCCCTGTGTGGCCACGAGGACAAGCTGCGTGTGGTTCTCAACAAGGCTGACAGAGTGGACTCACAGCAGCTCATGAGAGTGTACGGTGCCCTCATGTGGTCGCTGGGGAAAGTGTTTCGAACCCCCGAGATCCTGCGGGTTTACATCGGATCTTTCTGGTCAGAGCCAAGGCAGATGTGTGACCACTACCAGCTGATAGAACTTGAGGAGGAGGATCTTTTGGCTGACATAAGGAACCTGCCGCGCAATGCTGCAGTACGTAAACTGAATGACCTGGTGAAGAGGGCACGCTTAGTCAGGGTAAGAAGTATTATATGTTCAATTCCAGCCAATGACTGTATATAAAGATGGACAATGAATCTTTACTTCCCCTCACTACACAAAAATGACACCAAATTTTCCAGATACAGCCACTTTTATCTCGCGCTGATGACATCATTTGGAGTCTACACAGTAGTGATCTCAAGGGTACCGAATTCCCACCATCCGACCAATTGCGAGCAGCGCTACTGATCGGGAGCAAAACTGTTTTTATTTTAGCTTTACTTTTGGGGAGCTGTCATGTCGTCCATCTGTTTTACAATTCCAACCCATGCTTTAGGTAAATATTTACAAAATGAGATGCACTGATATGGTGATTTTTCTCTCCCTTCCTCTCAGGCGCATGCCCACATAATCAGCTACCTGAAGCAAGAGATGCCAACCATTTTTTGCAAAGAAAGCAAGAAGCACAATCTGATTTACCAGCTTCCTGTGATTTTCACCAAGATCCAGCAACAGCATCGAGTCCCAGCCGGAGACTTCCCCGACTGCACCAAGATGCAGGTCAAATGTTACTTTTTGATTGCCTTTTGAATAGCTTATTTTCTAAATTTATGTATAATATCCTGTGAGCTTACATGTGATTTGCATACTTTTTCAGGAGAAACTCCTGAGTCAAGATTTTTCAAAGTTCAAGACACTGAAGCCAAGTCTGATGGCCTCCTTGGACAAACTCCTGACCACTGACATAGCAAACCTGGTGCCTTTGCTTCAACACCAAGAGCAGCGGAAGAAATCCCTCCCTGGTGTGCTGGATGGTGAATTTTTGGGAACATTCAAGCCTGAGCATTACAGGAGAGATCCTTTCAAGGAACTCAAAAGGGACGACGAGAGCAGCGAGGCAGATTTCGACGAGTGGGCCGTGGAGAAGTACAAGCCAAAGTATGACGAGATTTTTTACAACCTTAGTCCAAGTGACGGCAAACTGAGCGGCACCAAAGTCAAAGAGTGGATGACGACCACGCTTCTGCCAAACTCTGTGCTTGCTCACATCTGGAGGCTGTCTGATGTGGATGGGGATGGCATGCTGGACAATGAGGAGTTCGCTCTGGCAGTCCACCTTATTGAGGGAAAACTGGAGGGACACTGGCTCCCACGAGAGCTGCCGTCTCACCTGGTGCCACCATCGAAACGGCTAAGTACAGCCAGCGATGAGGAGCAAATATGAGGAAGCTGAGGTTCTGTGTACATTATTTGTACATAATTTCTAATCCAGTAGTAGCAGTTTGTTGTTTATAAAACTAACAAAATGTACAGTGCCTGTTCATGAACCTGAGAAGGTGTTATCCATTTATATGCTAATCACTGTGACGCTAAAACCTAAAGATCACCATTGATGGTTTTGGTAACTGCTTATTTTCACAGCATATCCCACAATTTACATCTGCACTCAGTCAAATATCTGTGAGACTAAGAAAAGTAAAGCAGCAATAGTTGGAATTTCTCACATTACCAAATGTATTTTTTAATCAGTGATATTAAACTTGTAAAGATGACTAGCCAACATTATTTCATTGTCTTAAGTAGCAGAATCATCAGCATCACCACTATCATGAGGTCAAGTGGGTACTCACGCAGATGGCAAAAGCGGCCATATAGTCCCGGAGAGCACAGGCAGCCTCCATACAGACGATGACAGTGTCCGTTGTTGGGACAGTTGCACTTTCTTCTGCAGAACCTCCCGAAATAACCCCTTGGACAACCTGTAAATATGAATAAAGCCACTTCAGCACTTGTATGAAATAAGCTCCACTGTGATAATGAGTTACAGGATGAATTTAGAGGCTCACAAGATAATTACCCAGGTAAGAAATAAGATGAAGCATCATTTAAAACACAAAATTGCTTCTGTCTTGTGAAATACTGTGATTTTATCCTTTCAGACATGTGAAAACTATTCCAATAAAACAATATTGGACGATAAAATCACTGCTCTATTCAGCTGTGCACAAGTTACAGACGTACAACCCTTTGACAGAATCATAAGGAGCTTCATTTTTTTCATATTAAAGCGGTCACAAGCAAAAATGTCCTGGACCAACAATTTAGGCTACGTTCAGATTGCAAGCAAAAGTGGCTAAAATTAGATTTTTGTGCTCATGTCACTTGGATCTGTATTTATTTTTTTTTCTTTAACAGCAGTGTGAACAGCACGAATCACATGGAATCTAAGCTTTTCAATTCTGATTTGGGCCATTTTCATATGTAATATTTAATCAGATAAAGGTCTGATTTTAGGCAATGCAACCTTAGTTTGAATAGTCATATCGGAAATTCATGTGATTTTTACATCACTGAGTGACTTGCAGTGAGAATCTTGTTGAGAGGCACGGATAGATGTAGTTTAAGTTGCCCTTGACATCCTGAAATTTGAGATGAAATCTGTTTCAGTGAAGCGATTCATGTCACAATACCAGCTCTCCTGGATCCGATTCTGCATCCACACACACCTGTGTATGGAAGTAGCAGTCATGGCTCTTTAAAAAGACAATAACTTAAAAATGGCTGTCTTTCTCCTCATTCCCATCCTAATCTTCTGCTCATAAATTTGCTGGCTTCCACTTCATATCAGCTTATAAATGAAACTGTAAATGCTGGCCTCCGTGTTTACTTCCATGGCACAGCTTGCTATGCGTGATGTTTTTGGACTGTGGCCACTCCACACTGGAATATGATATTGGCCATGTTTTAAAAAAAAAATTTGTGAACAGTCTAAAAAAAATCAGATCCGAGCAATAATTTCAAATAGAGCACTAAGGCTTGCAGTGTAAACGTAGCCTTAGTGCCTGGTTGTCGTATTAACACCTGTGTGTGTCTGTAGGAATGTGTGTATACAAACCATCCTCACAGAGCTGGCCCTGTATCCCAGGGGGGCACAAACACTTCCCAGTCACAGGGTCACACGAGCCTCCATTCTGACAACGACACAGGCTGTTACAGGCCTGCCCATAGGTCCCCTGTGGACAAGCTGGAGAGAGAGAAAGGCAGAGGGGGGGGAGAAAAGAAGAGGTAAGCACATGGAACAAGCACTGACACCTTAACATTACATTGCATTATGACTTCATGAATCACACTGTGGGAAATCCCTCTGACACTGAAACACAGACTCCTATATAGGAGAGGAAAAAGAAAAAGCAGACAAAGAAAGGGGTATGCAGTCCATCAACACGTCCACCTTCCATCCTGTCTCCCCCCATGGTGTGTGCCCTCCTGACACGCTTAATCTCTCTGGCCTTGTTAGCAATTATAACACGGGCCAGCTGGCTGTTTAAGATGTGCTAAAGTGTTACAATCCATCAAGTGAAAGTCTGCTTAAATTCCATGTCACACTTTCTTCACAGCAGTTTTACATCACTCCACGGGAAGATAAGCCAGTTTCGAATGATCTATGGAGGTAACGGCATCACAGACACTGAAAATACATTACAGTGGATATATATAAATGAAGGAGCAGGACGGGTCTTAAGGCACGTTGAGGCAACAGCTGTTTAAATAGCACAAAAATATTCTTATTTCTCCACCAACAATACGAAAAGCTAACAAGTTGCCAAGCCAAAGTTGTAAAATAGTTTACTTAAGGCAACAGAAGGTCCTAAATTCTTTTGATCAATGCCCACCTCATAGTCCACTGTGTTACTGCCCACTGTAAGAATTCCTTGTCTTTGCCTCAGGCATTAATATTGCTGATCTTCTCCATCTGAAAATGCTACCCATGTCTGGGCCCATCACCTCCAGGGTGTGCATCTAAACGCTGCCACCTCAGGAGCTTGTTTCTAAAAGTGACATATTGCTTCTAATGGACTTGTCCCATGTGTCTCTGCTCTCATGATTACCAGCCTGACTCAGGTTCAGACCAAAGACAGCCATTAATCATGGAGCTGGATGGGAACAATGGAGCCTTGCTTTCTAACCCAGTAGTGGACATCCTTGGCCTCGGGCTGTGCTCTTGCTGTGGGCCCTGGCCTCACTCCAGTAGCAGACAGATTGATTCCCCCGGTGCTCTTGTGTTCTGGAGCCCATAAACAACCCAGCCTCCCACACAGAGGAGCCGACAGGTTTTGATACATGGCCCTCAATCGATGCACACAGGGAGCTATCTCATCTCTGTAAAACTCGACCACATTGCTATGGGCCGTTCAAACAGACCTTTGGGGAAAAGCCAGGTTGTGTGTGTGTGTGTGTGTGTGTGTGTGTGTACTGTACAATTAAAATGACCCCCTTATCACGTATATGATCAGGACATAAATAATTAATTTTAGGTCTCCCATCTGTGCATATGTCAGGGCCAGATATTCATTACTTTTCATTTATTTGTTTTACATTCAACAAAATATTAAATATAAATTATTCAGGTGCCCAAACATTTAAAAAAAAAAAGAATGTGACAATATCTGAAGCAGCCTGGTACAAAAAACAGTTCTGGTCTCTATGGCTTATTTCCCAGTTCATGACAACTGTAAAGGAGGTGAATTTTAATGTAACTAGCTTTTTAAAATATTATTAAGGCTTTAAATTATACATAATTAAGAGCGGTTAGCAAGTTGCTACCACAGCGACACATTGTTTGGGAAACCTCAGCATAATCCCAGATTCACTGAGCACACTCGTAGCTGTCGCTATTTCAGAGTGTTTTCAGTTCATGAGAGTTAATAACAACATTTCGATGGTTTAAAAAAGTCTGGTTCAGTGTTTGGCTGTACTAAATGTACTAAAGTGGTTGGATATTCACTTTCTCCAGTAAGTACTAAGGGTGTGGGGAAAAAAGTCTATACAGCATATTTTTAGTGGCAATGTCATAATGTGACACAGTGCTAAATATCGATTTTTTACAATTATATAAATTAATTATATTGCAAATACAAATTAAACTTTTAGTAGCCTCCTTGAATAATATAATCAACTGCTTTTTCAGTCCAATAGATACATTTTGCAGCTGCAAAAAAATGGCTGAAGTGAGATGAACAGACCTCACTGGACAAAACCGATGTTGACAAAGTTTTCCTTTGAGGACATAATTTACAGTTGAAAAAAGGTAATAAGTTGTAGTATATTTTATTGCAATACTCAGCATATCGCACCATATTTAAAATCATAATAACGTTGTATCGTGATAATATCATATTGTGGATCCTGTGGTGATTCCCATCCCTAGTAAGTACATTTTGTTTTTAATGGTTTCAAGACTGCTTTTCGGTAGTAAACATTAGCATTAGCACAGTTAACCATAGCTGTAAATGCACCATGCTACCAAGCAAGCAGCTAGCCTTAGGGTGTAGCTTCACGCTCCACGGGTTAGCTTCACCCTCTCATCCAAATACGGTCACTTCTGACTCCAAAAATCAAAGATGGCAATGGCCAAAAAAATCATTTCAAATTGGGAGTCCACAAACCAAGGGGTGACGTCATGGTGGCTGCGTCCATTATTTTTAAACAGTGCATGAGTTTAATCCACTCAGCACTTGTGCTAAGTGTTCTAACACACAATCCACAAAAGTAACTGCAGAATGTCCTACTAAATATACTTACTCTCATTGCAGATGGTGCCAGTCCAACCAGCCGAACATTCACACTGGTCTCTGTTTTCACTACACACTCCATTCACACAGTCTCCGCAGCTCACAGTGCAGTCGTCCCCAAACGAGCCATCTAGACAAACTGAAAAAGAAATAGCAGTCGAAAAATAAGTTTTCTTTTCATAACTTCCTGGTCTGAAGATTTAATGAAACAATAAAATAATATCCATCTGATCCCTCGCCAGCCATACATCTCTTTGTCATCACACACTTTTTACCGTACCTATGCTGCTGTCCAGTCTGAGCTCTCCTCGACGCTCTCTCTGGATCTCTAATTCTTTCTCACTGTCACCACCACCACCATTATCATCATCACCAACGCTATCATAGCGGGAGTGCAGGGCTGCTGTGTACTGCAGGAGCTGAGGAGCCTTGCGGAACAGCAGGTCTGGTAATCTGTGGACCTCCAGCTGCTCGTCCTCTTCTCCCTCCTCTTCGCCTTCCTCTTCCAGCTCTCTGCCATACAGAGCTAAAATTACAGAGAGCAAAGTTAGAGTCAAATGATGTCAGGCGGCTGAAACGCCTGTAATTATTATTACACAAATGTCACTCACAAATGCAGGTGTGCTGGTCCTGATCCAAGCGGTAGCCCAGTTCACAAAAACACTCATATGTTCCCAGGGTGTTGACACAGTGGTGTTCACAGCCCGAAATATCTGCTACGCACTCATCGATGTCTAACAGAGGAACACATAAAAAATGCACAGCTAAGAGAATGAAAGGTAATGACAGCAAAACTCAAATAAAGCCATAGCCATTGGATGCAGGCTGCACACAACAGGGTGTTACTGGTGATGCATACTTTCAATGGCAGACAGGTCAAGACAGGTGGGCTTTGTAATTGTTTTCCAGTCAGTTTCTTTTGCTTTACTTCAGAGTATTCATTTGATTTCATTTCTTCCATCCATCTGGCAGCTCCTCTGGACTGTATAACGTTTTCTCCTTAAGATCAAAATGTTTTGTTTTCAGCTCTAAAATGGCCTTTAAAAGCTTAATTTCTGAGCAATCAGTTTGAAAGTGACCACTGGAAATTTGTGTCCTGCACAACTGTGCCACAACACAGAAAAACAGTAAAAGGCACCAGACTGGATAAACTGCTAACGATCTAGCACTCTTACCATCGCAGCCACAGCCGTCTGGCTTCAGTCTGTGGCCAGCTCTGCAGCTGCACTCATAGCCGCCCGGGTAGTTTCTGCAGAAGTGACGGCAGCAGGACTCCCCACTGACACACTCATCAGTATCTGAGGAAGGTCACAACGGGAATGAAAATGAATGAAGAGGAAAAGAAAAACAAAGATGGAGAACTAGACTCAGAAGAAGAAGAGGAGAAGTTCATACCTACACAGGTCTTCCTGTCCCAGTCCAGGTGGTAGCCGTGGTTGCAGGAGCACAACGGGCCGTTGGTGGTGTGCTCGCAGTGATGAGAGCAACCTCCATTGTTCTTCTCACAGCTGTTGACGATCTCCATCTCGATGCCTGAAGGAGAGAGGACCAAAACCACAATTTAAGTGCACAACCACAGCTAAGACAAAAGGATGTTAGGGGGCATTTATGACATCTACTTTTTGTTTGTCCCAGCTGCAGATGAGCAAAACAAAGAATTCATTCCTCAGGACAGATACAGTCGACATTACAATGGAATTACAAAGGTTAAGTTCTTCCAGCTTTTCAAGTGTACTTATCCACTGATGTCACTGCCATGAATTTAGAATTGACATTTTCATTGTATTCAATGTGTTATTATCATTGCCATCCCATATGTTTCCTTAAAACTCTTCATGTTTCAAAGGACAGGAAAATGCACGCACAGCAAGCATGCATTTAAGTGAGAGGGCAGCTTACAGGTAATGTGATATTTCTGTCAAACTTCTGTCTTCCTTTTGTAACCATGCAACAAAGCATCATTCGAGAATGTTTACCTTAAAGGGACATTTCATTACCCAATCAAAAATACATACAGTATTTTTCCTTTTAACTGTAGTGCTACTTATCAATCTAGACTGTTTTGGTGTGAGTTGCGAAGTGTTGGAATATAGGACGTAGAGATGTCTTCCTTCTCTGCAATATAGTGGAACTAGATGGCACTCGGCTTGTGGTGCTCAAATGCCAACAAAATGCATTTGAGAAAGTCAACAGCAAAGTCTCTTTCCAGAAATCATGACCTAGTTTCTTGAGATAATCCACTTGCCTTATTTTGAGCAGTTTCATGTAGGAACTATTTTCTTTCTTTCTTTGTGTTGGTGGAGATTCTCAGTCACCCAGGTCATGGTAATCTTGAGTGCTATATCGTAGGCAACTGGACTTGCTTGAGTTTTTTAACGACTTAACACCCATTCACACCTGGACCTATCTAACCCTAATGAGACACATGACCGGGTGGGTCAAAGACTCACATGTGACCTCAACAACTCTGTCAGGGTTCACACCCACACATGGTTTAAAGCCTGCGACACCCGACCAGTCCGTTAGAACTGAAGAAGCCTCTTGGATGAGAAATGAAATGTCTTCAAGAAACTCTAGCTAGTCCAGTTGCCTACGATATAGCACTTAAGATTATTTTCTTTCTACCAAACTACATCTGCCAACTGCATCACTGTGCAGAAGCAAGTGTGAATCTACTCATGGACAAGAGCCTCCTGCTAATGACAGCTCAAGATCTAAACATTAATGGCATCCTCGTCAGTTAGGCTATAATGTTAGCTAGCTCAGTGGTGCTAGGTGATCTAGTAGTAGATGTACGCATATTTGAGAGAGGGCAGACATCTCTATGGCTGATACATCCAACACTCACACCAAAACAATCTAGACTGATAAATAGCACTACAGGTAAGAGGAAAAATATGTATTTTTGATTTTGGGGTGAACTGTCCCTTTTAAAGAGTCTGTTCCATCCAGTTCTATCTGTGGGTAACAAATCACTATACATCAGACACATTAAAGAGGCAGTATGCAAGAAACTAAATACACGCTAGAGCTTCGATTCTCTGCCCGAGCCCAAACCCGACCCGGATCCGTCAGGCTCCTCATAACAGACCTAGGCTATAGAACCAACTACTTATCACACCTGGGGGATGGGGCCGTACACGTGAGTTGTTGACGGTGACAACGTGTGTTTCAGCTTGGTTGAGTGTTCCAAATGCAGCACGATGCTAGTATATGACAGCAAAAAGACGGGGACCTCGACACTTAAGAGGCACATGACGAAGGGTTGCCATGGAAAGAGAGATGAGAGTCAGCCTTCAATGTCCACGTTTGTATCCTTAAAAAACTGGGCTGGGCTTGGGCAGAAGATGCACGGGCTCGGGTGGGGTCGGGCTGGATTTTTTGGGCCTGATCTAAGCTCTAATACACATGGGTATATTTTGCACAAAGATGACAAGTGAGATGATGTTCATTTCTACCGTCTTTACTTACGGTAGCACTGTTTGCCATCAGCACCAAGCTCAAAGCCCGGATGACACACGCAGCTGAAGGAGCCCAGCATGTTGACACATCCATGGGAACACTTGGCGTGGCCTGAACTGCACTCATCTATGTCTACAGGAGACACACACAAAAAGAAAAAGAAAAATCCCAAAGTCATGATGGCCAACAATTCAATTCAAAGATCTATCTGTTTTACAAATGTGCAAAACACAAGTATATATTTCCAGGTCATATTGAGACATAGTCCAGAGCATTTAAGAGAAGATATATGTCTTGTGTCCTCCGTTCGTAGAGTAAGTAACCTAACACTGTTGGCTAAATAGCAGTTTACTCTCAGGACCAGGAAGGCTGGGTTATTATCGTTCATACTGCAGTAACACACAGTTTTTGAAACACACATGCACTGACAAATAGTTCATACACTTAGTCAGAGAGCCCACACACACACATGCACACACAGCTACAAATGTCAAGGGTCTCAGGTTCTTCAGGGTCAGGTCGTGGTGCATGTTAAGTCGCTGAGATTGAGTGAGAGAAACTTAAAAAAAACCTTTGTTTGGAGCCGTGTCTCCAACACTTGAGGTTAATGAACCACACACATACTGTCACACTGTTAACTGAGCATTACAAACTATGCTCCCGTAAAGAAAAAAATCTGGATGTGTGGAGGATTTCAAAACAATGTAGCAAATACTTCCTCCAGCAGGAAGGCTCTGTCAGGTCTCAGATTTCTCTGGCTTCTCCTTTCCTCCATAGGTGGAGCAGGAGAAATGTTAGTGAGAACAGTTTCCAACATCAGACTTTTAAATCAATAAGAGTGTGCTGTAGTGCAGATTTACTTTAAGTGGAGGTTTAGTGCGGCTGTAACTTATGGAAAAAATCATAAATGTCATTCTCCTGAAGTGTAGCAGATTCCAGGGAAAGGTATTTTTGAGCTTGTTTCATATCCGCTCTCGAATTTTTTGTGTAGTGTATAGTGTATAGTGTATATGTAGGTATGTGTGTGTGTGATGTCTCACCTTTACAGTTCTTGCCATCTCCAGCCAGTGTAAAACCAGGTCGGCAGCTGCAGTGAACCCGGCTGCCTTCTGAAAGACACAGCTGGGCGCAGCCTCCATTCCTGTCCTCACAGGGGTCCATCACTGACGCACACAAACAGACAGAGAGAGAGAGAGAGACACACACACACACACACACACACACACACACACACACACACACACACACACACACACACACAGCAGGTGATCCTCTGACCTTGCCGGTGGGTTCATGAGCAAGGATATCCTAACTCAAGATTAACGTTCAAGTTTGACTGCTGCACATGAAGCGTCTTATTCAGAAACAGCACAATAGAGAGTCCCATTATGATATGTGAAAGATCCCTCGTAAAACTAACAACAACATTTTAAAACTCAGGAGGAGAAATCCGAATTCCTGCTTTTTACTGTACAGTGACTGCTTCTCAAATTCCTTTCCTCTCTGCATCTTCCTACCTTGCACAACAGCACTAGCCACAAAATCCGAAACTAATATCACAAAGATAACCTCCTCTAATGAACTCTGCGTGTACAGCAGTTTTTTATTATGAAAATATCTCATATCTTACGTTCACAGTGTCTCCCATCTCTCTTCAGCTGGTAGTTCTTCCGACATTCACATTTGTAGTGATTGTCCCCCATGTCCACACACTTGTGCTCACACCCACCATTCAGTACAGAGCAAGAGTTCACGGCTTCAAATGAAAACAGACACAGAAACACACACGATAAATGAGCATAAACACCCATCAGCTCTGGTAAATGATTACAGAATTTATGGATGACCATTAATAGGATCCTTAAAATCTGAACTCGCACGGGACGACAGGTACAACTGAATTTGTTGGCAATCTAAAATGGCTTTCACACTTCAAACTCTGCAGCCGTGTAATTACGGAAAACTCTTGGGTAAAGGCTGGAAACTGGAAAATGATATCCAAGCCGGGCCCAATGGATACCCCTGGTTACTTCATAATGATCTTTCCATCCCATTACTCCTGTGATTTAATGATGTGCCAAATATGAATATCAGCCGTGTGCCTTCTGGGTGCTCTAAACACAGACATGATGACACAGACGGGTTGTAAAACGGAGAGAACGGCTGGCTTTTAACATTGATGACTTCAACAGACACAATTAGCTGTCCCTCTGCCTCGCTCCCTACCCTTTACCACAAAGCTGCAGTCAAAAAAACGGGAGTATTAGGGATGACAAATAAGACCACAAGCGTCAGAGGATTACTGATTTTCAACAAGTAGCAAATTTTCTCGTACTTACAGGTTTTATGGTGCTAAAATGGGGTAAAAGTACTTCACTGTCTTATACTTTCCTGTTTCCCTAGTTGGTAGTTGTGGCTCTAATACATTCATATTCTATAATCTTTATAAAACATACTGGACATAAGAGTGGTGACAATCTTTTCATCTAACTCTTAGCTAGAAAGAACTGTCAAACTATTAGTCTAAGGAGACACTGGCTCTAACTACAAAGGCATACTTTTCAAACTGCATTGTATCTGTTATTCCTCCACCACTGAGGAAATGTTTGCAAAAATCCAGCAATATAAATGAGGGAATAACGCAGTGTGTGAGAAGGAGTGGAACGACTTTAAAAAAGGTTACCACAAGTGCAATAAATACTTCTGATTAATACTTACCAATGCAGGTCCGACCATCGGCATGCATGCGGAATCCTTCACTGCACTCACAGTGATAAGAGCCCGGTGTGTTGACACACGTTTGCTGGCATCCTCCATTGAGCTCCTCGCACTCATCAAGATCTAAACACGCACACATACACATACAAATACATACACTCATAACCATGCACAGACAAATGCTCATTAGGAAAACGACTATTTCATATAACTGAGCGCTGCCATAAACCACAAGATTGCACAATAACAAGAACCACTTCAGCAGACATTAAAACATCAGACTTGTGAGAAATGTTGGTCTGCATCTGACTGTGTGTCAAGGACTTCATTTACAAGCATGCTAGTCATGAACATGGCATAATTAGAAGGCGATGTAAACGGCCTCTCTGCCTGGTTGAACAACGACAGACTGAGAGCTTTGGTCAATTGTAGGATTATAATGTTTAAACGAGTGGAAGCTTAAATTGAGCTGTTATTTAAGAAACAAGACATTTATTGCATCCTTTGTTAAATCTCACATCCAGCTTTAAGGCGGTCTAATTAAACGTTCCATCTGCAGCGAGCCAAATAGCAGAGAATGAAAAACACATTTTTACTATTACAGATTTAAAGAGATGTAATTGTTTAATTTTGACCAGATCTCAAATTTAGTTTCTGTTTTATTTTTTGCAGAGGCCATGTTTAAGACTTAAATATTGGTGTGTTACATTCCTACTAGAGGTTTCAAAGTTCCCAGTGGGAAATTTCAACTTGAATGCCTCCTAAAGTCAGATAACCAAATCGGAAAGTTGGATCAACCTCACCATTTTGACCTCAAAATCCAAGATGGCTGCTCTACGCATCAACAGCAGAGAAAGCTATGGTAACATACTGTTCATTAGCACTTTTTTTTTAAAGATATTTTTTTTGCCTTTAATTGACAGGACAGCTAAGCATGAATGGGGGAGAGAGAGAGGGAATGACATGCAGTAAAGGGCCACAGGCTGGTGTCGAACCTGTGCCGCTGCAGCAACAGCCTTGTACATGGGGCACCTGCTCTATCCACTAAGCCACCAACACCCCTGCTCATCAGCACTTCTGTCTTATTTGTGTCTCATTGTGTCTCCTTGTTCACACAGAAAGCGTTTTTGCAGCAGGAGGCGCCTTTTTGTAAATTTCTTTTAACTAGTCCATACCTATTGAGTGCACAGTTGCCCACGTACAGTTTCACGTGGTGTGTGTTTGGGATACAGGTCATAGGAAATTGCAGATTAAATAGTCAACTGAACCCATTAAGAAAAGCAATGTATTCAGACAGAGTTTTTGTGAATTTGATAGTCCAATTGCAGCCACAGCGATCTGTCACATTTTAGGCCATTTTTCTGTTGTTACAGCGCCACCCAGTTGCCAATTAGAGTTAAATTTCTCCAGTCACCTTGAGGTGTCCTGTTCTACATATCTACCAAGTTTAGTAAAAATCCATATGGCGGTTAGACCTAGATAAGAAATTAGCTCTCTAGCGCCCTCATTTTGTTTGATGGGGTCAATAATGGAAGGGTCCCCTCAGATTATGCGTGGTCATATGCCTGTGTGTTGATCGGTGAAACCCTTGAGATGTTTTACACCTTTATGTGATGAGCCACGCCCTCCGCAATATTCATTGCCTTATAGAAGCTCAGTTTTAGTAGGTTTTCCAACTTTTGCCAAGAGGGAACTTTAGATATTGGTCCCTAGATTATGTTCACCGAGTTTCATGCAGATCGGTCAAACTTCCTAGGAAGAGATCGATTTGAAGTGTTTTTCAAAAAATTCAAAATGGTGGAAAATCTATATAACTGGAAGTTATGGGTTCTGGAGGCACATTTGTTCCTCATGAGGAGAGGCATCTCTGTGCAAAGTTTCATGTTTCTACGACATACGGGGCATGAGATATGCCCATTCAAAGTTACAATCAGTTGCTATAGCGCCCCCCTTTGGCCAATTGATGTAATATTGCTTCATTCACATCCTCCCATGACCCTCTACCACTGTGCCAAATTTCACATGGATTGACCAAGTCAGTGAGGAGAAAAACGTGGAACAGACACACACACAGACAGAGTTTTCGCCATTATAAAGTAAGATAAGATAAGATATACTAGTAAGATGAGAATGAAGCTTTTTGCTCATGGTTTTTGTATTGCGACGTGCCTCGTGTCTCTGTGCTCTAAGTGCCTGGCGTTTTGGTGGAGCGCTTTGAACTCCTCAGGTTGAAAAAACTTCAACTCAGAGCGGAAAAACACCTCACGTCTTCTCTTTTTGCGTCATCTTTTTTCCCACTGTCGGTTAATTTTAGAGGTGGGCCTTCTGTGGTGGTCACGACAACAGGTTTACAGTTGGTAAACAATGGAGGAGAAACTGGTGGTAGCAGTTGCTGGATACCCCAAGCTATACGGCCCGACGATAGACAGCAGGTTGTCAAACTATCTCAGAGTCATCCTAAATCCCAGGCGAAGCTCCTGGACCAACTGGTGGTACTCCCCATGATCCAACCTTTTCTTTAGGGTCTCATGTACCCACATAGATCTCGATTTCCCTGAGCCCAACAAACTGACGGCCTCTCACCCTCAACCTGCTACGGTGCTTGTAAGAGCAAAACATAGCAATGTTGTTATCAACTGGTTGCCAACAATGGTTAACCTAGCTAGAACTGGTATCGCAAAAAACATCTTGGTTTCCCAACTTGTTGTGCTGGAATGTGGGCAACATGGGTGTGGCTCCGACTTCCGAGTCATGGAATGCAGCATGTCACCACTTCCCATTTTAATAGCAAAGGAATATACAAACACCTTATTTTGAAAAGTTCAGTGTTCCTTTAAGCAAGACACTGAATCACCACCTGCACAATACCACACTGACTCTGTGCTCTGACTCTTGGAAGAAAAATATACCCGTATAATGTCTTCAGGGTGGATGATGAATGGCTTATCATGCTGTTCGTGCAGTAGCATGCGTGCAATCAATTTGTTTCCTGCACGGGAGAGACCTGCATATGGCTGCACATGTGTCAGACTGAAGCTTATGTTCCGCAGAGACAGAAGCAAGCCGAGAAGACAACATACCTGAACACTCCATTCAAGGACAATCAGGCTTTACTGCACATCTGGACAACACATCACACATCCTCCCTAACCTCCTCCCGGTTGTCATCTCGGACTCGCGAGGGATTTTTCAGCTCACACGAGTGATGACAGAGTAGATGTGTGCAAAGAGGGAGAAATAATGTTGCAATTTCCCTTTTTTGGGGGGCGGGGGGTGTTAAACAGTGAGACCATGTGGTTTAGTTTATTTGAGCGTGTAACACTACCAACATTTAGGTTCCTCGGAGGTCAAAGCACTTCCCCAGCAGTGCAAATATTGGAAATCATTTTCAAATAGTTTGCATGTGTGTGTGTGTGTGTGTGTCTTTCTCTGCACTCTCACCACTCTGTCAGACCCGTGGGAACAGCCATCTCCAAAATGATCTCAAGACTATTCTAATTAGCTTGTTTCCAATAATAGGAGCTAGAGGGAAGGGGGGGTCAAAGTGGGGGCCTTTTGCCAGAAAAATAATCCTTTTCATACCCTGCACATAGACTGGTGTGATCAGGTTTAAGGAATTCATATTCATTTGCCCAAATTATTTAGAAAAACGTCTGAATGAGCACTGAAACAAACAACCATAAACAAACTCCAATCAAGAATCACATATTCATGAACTGTCATTCTGGGCTGTTTTGTGCTTTAACACATTGGCAGCAGTTGTAGAGGATGCCTAACATGCAAAACAACATGCCGCTGGGGGGAGGTTTGTCAAGGTTAATACACTTATTGGTCTCCTCATGTGAAAGGATTTCAATAGGAGACACACAATGCCTGCTTTCACTGGCGAGTGAGGTGGTGTGTGTGGCAGCAGGGGCGGGAGAGGCGGCGGTGGTGTCGGAGGTCGAGGGGCATGAGGTCTGAATGGTATCGTGTGACACCGTCTGGCTCTGAGCGGAGCTGCTGAGCTGGTATCTACCGCTAGACAATGTAGCAGACCAAACATTTGGGAGCACTGCTGCAAGAAATGAACAGGTGGTCTTCAGAAAGAGCTCCACAGGAACTGATTTACAAGAAACAAGAGCATCAGAAGCACCTTATATGATGGGATTTAAAGCAGTTTATTTGCTTTAGTGATTAGTATGACAAGGATAATCTGATTATTTGACTATATTTTCATCTGATTAAGGTTAAAAACAACACTCAGGATCTCAGACATCTTTCAGTTTACAGAGTGGCTCACTAAGCTCCAAAAACATCTACAACAACTTCCTTACAGGTGAATTCTTCTTCAACAGTTCAAACTCAAACTCGCTGTCTGTCCCCATAAATACGACCACACATACATTTCACACAAAAGCCCATAAAAGAAGAACTTCACAGCTGCTGGAGCTGCTTCTGTTCGTCTTCTCCACTGGTTTTCTCCCAGACTTTAAATTATTACTAACCGACACTATCCTGTCTTAAAGGTTAAAGGTCAGGGGCCTCGTTCACACCTGTAGCTCTTAAGAACAAATGGGCCTCAGCGCCTGACACCAGCTAAGCATATTTCTGTCAGATGAGACGGCCAAACTTAGAAAGCACACCGTCTGAGAAGAGGAACTTATTAGAAAGTGGTTTTGCCTGTGTGGTTGATTCAGTCCTTTACAGCCTGACGTCTGGACGTTCAGTAGGTCCTCAGCTGGTCAACTTAGGCCAAAGGATTCAAATTTAATGACCTGACCTTTCTGCACAATCGTAAGGGCCATTAAATTCATTCAAATGGATGACTTTGCCACATTTATTTAATGCATCTAGGAAAGATGGCAACTAACACACCAGTGTTATTATGTATTAAGCATGCCAGCTGTGCAGCATAAAAATGCCGGAAAAGTTCTGTTTTTGTATATTACAGTACAATAAAGACAAGGAAAAGGCATGAATTAAAGGTACGCTCTGGGGTTTTCTGAACACGAGTGGCACAGTGTAAAGCAATGTTTTTTGACTGAGTAGGTTCCCACATTGTTTATGAGAGACTCAAGACTTGAAGCCAATGTAAACAATGAATGTTTAAGAACAGTAAAATAAAAACTTGACAGATGTTTAAGAGGTGGGAAACACATTCAATGTGTTTGTTATGCTTTAGATATACTCTGCCATTTAGTCCACTTTATGTGAGATAATACATGCTGTGCATGTTTCGCGAAACAGAGAAGTTCATATGACTAATGATTAAAAGTAAACTGAGGCAGCAAAGGGGACGCTTGAGGTGTAGATCATGATGTTTCTATTTTAAAACAGGTAAAACTAATTAAATCTGGACCAAAAAGTTTATGTGGGCCTCCGCTCAACATTGAGCTACCCAATAATGTACCATACACTTGCCACCCCTGTATTGCATAGCCCCTGTGTCCACTAAGGCATGATACACAGTGCATCATGTCTGACATTTTGCCATGGGAAAAATTATTTCAGATGATGCTAATGCAATGTTTTGTTTGAAAACATAACAGGGATCTTTACCACCAAAAAAGTACTAATTTTCATTCCAACATTAAAAATAGAAACTCTATAAACAAGTACAGGAAGCCTCGGCCAAACAGAGTCTGCCATAATCTTACCCCTTTTCCACCAACATGGAACAGGTTCTGTTCCAGTTCCCACACCTAATTTTAAACCACTGGAACCCAAAAAGCTGGTTCCCAGCTACAACCAAAAAATAGCAGGTTTTCCTTGACCTGAAGTGTGAACTGTGACGACATCAGTGGACGTGTTGTATTCTACAGTTTGAGGATGGCGAGAACAAATAGAGACTTTAAGTTAGAAATCATTAGAAAAAAGACCATGTAGTGGTTTCACTAATAGTTGGTCCATGTATAAAAACCAATGTCTGTAATAACAGAACAAAAGTTTGCAAGTAATCAATAAGATCAGCCATCTTGCTACTACTGTTTATTTTCGTTGTGCATCGTTCAACGCCCTCCATTGATGACACAACCTTGATTATGACGGTTCTGCTCTAAACCGGTGGAAACATGGGCTGGTTTGTGAGACAGCACCAAAGTTCAAAGAACCAGAGCTAATTCGGTGGATAAGGGGTATAAGTCTGTGTCTGTGCACACCAGTATCCACCCAGGTGTCCATCTTACCTTGACATGCCTTGCCATCTGGCCCCAGTCTACTGCCTTCAGGACACTTGCAGTAGTAGCTGCCGATGGTGTTGCAGCAGTACCCCTCACAACCGCCGTCATCCACTTCACATTCGTTGACATCTGAAAGAAAGGATTAAAAACATAATGCACAGTCCACCAAACAGAAAGGTTTCTAGCCCCCTTTCAGTGAACCTTTCTCGCTCTTTGTGGACTGCCTTCATGTGTTTCAGTTATTTCCCTTTACAGCAGAAAGAAATCAACAAAACTTTTACAGCATTTACTTTCTCTCATCACTTTGTAGATCGTGACCCTGCTGCCTCTCCAGGCAATCTCTGTGACTGAAAAGCTTTTTTGTCAGGGAACTCCAAGAGGTAAAAACAAAAATGTCGATAGTGAGACTGGTGCCAGTCTTTAGGAACCAGTCCGCTCCAGGAGGTTAATAAAAGAAAAACAGCAGAAGCCATAACTTGCATCACATGTTGTGGCTCACCAGCTTAATTCACAAGCCTGAGACTGAAAATTCTCTGCAGACTCCAGAATCTTTAACCTTATCACTTCATTGCATCAGCTACTCCTAAATAAGCCTCCTGCTGAACCACTCTGTAAAGGATAAAAACTACCTTCATGGTCTTCCCATGTTTCCTATGTTCTTACTTGTCCCTGAGGGCAAAATAGTTTCCAGGTTTGTTCCTTGTTTAGCTTTTGTACTCCAGCAAAGACCCTCAGTCTCCTTATCCTGGTGCTGTATAATGACTCCTATCAGCTGTGCATTACCAACAAAGAAGTCTTTAAACACGTCATACTACACGTGCAAAAGTGCAAATATGATCGATCTATGACATATACTGTATGACACATCAATGTGCCATTTTAATTTTGTACTGATCACTGGCAAAAAAAAATGTGTAACAGGAAAGATTTGCCTCATGTTGGTTATGGCAATTGGAAATTAAATTTAGTTTTCTGATTTAATATTTGCAGTATTCAAATAGAAGACAAGACAGTAAATGCAACATTCACTATATAAAAACTAGAAGTACTTACTATCATACAAATGCATGTATTCCTGATATTGTTTCATACTTTTGTTACAGGTGGAAATGGTGTGTGTATTAAAAAAAAGGTAATGGTTAAATACATGGGGCATGGACGCGGTGCCTGCAGCACAGCATGTAAATAAACTGAAGCTGCTACACTGACCGTGGAAGCCACGCTTGTCCACACAGGCATTGTCAAGCTCAACGCTAATTTTACACATCTGGTCTATTTCTATTTCTCTAATACACTCAAAAACTACATAAAACTGTGTGAGAAAAACCAGTGCAATGTGTTAAAATAAATACCTCATTATACCAGAGGCAATGCAAAGCATAAGAGTAACCATGTGGATGTTTTTTTTTTACATTTCATAATAAAATAAATTTAAAAAATCTATGCATTTTTTTTTCCACTTAATAAATCAGTAACAGTTAATATAGCTTACAGTTTCAAGCCCTGCGAGACCAACTGTATTATCTCTTTGCGAAACTCAGTATGCTCACAGTGAAGCTGGCAGCAACCACCATAATGTGGAGAGTTTTATTAGTAGACGGTAACTGAAAAATTAAAGGATGTTTTGCTGCCTCTTGCAGCAGCTGTAGCTGGAGAAAAAAAATAGTTTAATTCACTGGGCCGATGGCCAGCGACTTTCAATGTTGCTCAGTGCATGAGTTGACAATGTGAACTAGTCATCACGCCTTAAATTTCACTGTGACAGCTTTGACCGTCACTTTAGTTTTTATATGACATACACTTTTAGTAATGAGTGGATCTTCAAGCATGTATATATATCATGTTTGGCCAGATTATGTAAACTGCGTATATTCTAATCCTCACACGGAGGAAAAAAAGTGTTGTGGAGCATCGTTGCCTTGCCTGAGAAGGACTAAATGCACAAACCCGCTATTTTTTAAATATCCCATATAGAGAGACTCTCACTGCAGCCTGTTCTATTTTGTTCTGAAAATGTCAGTGTGCAACTCCGTTGTGTGAACCATAAACCAAGTGCAGACTTCCATCTATGTCACCAGTGATGAAGAAATACAGTGAGTACTGGATGAAGCAGTAAGTGACAACAACTCTGCCTGGGTACTGTTTGTGGTAGAAACGCTACGGTCTAGGCACCATGTCTGAAGGGTTACCATACTGAAAGTTTTGGTGGAAACGGGCTTACACTACAAAGATAGATCCTGTGTAGCAGGTAAAAATCCCCCTTCCACCCCAAAATATGTGAGGTGTCTTGCCCTGTGAATTTCAGCCCTCAGAGGAGTCTTTGATGCCTGTCAATGAATACTTTCCCAGCAATCATTTTCAAAAGAAATTATTATTCTCTTGAGTGAAAAGCAAGAGCAAATGCAAAATGCTCCTGGTCACAGTAAGGTAATGCCTTAAGATCTGTACAACATTGAACTTTATCCTGATGTTTGTAGAGACTGATTAAACTGCTGATATTAACACAGTAGTTCTAGTCCAGGTGGCAGCAACACAGCCAAATCTCTCACAGATGACACAGCGTTGTTAAGGTGTTTGGTTTAGATAAAGAAAATGGTGACAGAGAAATGCACTTACATGGTCACCCCCTGTCAGAGAAGAAGACTAAGGAAACAGTAGGGAATGGAAAAGTTATTTACTGTAGTGGAGCATCTGTTCAAAGACTTAATGGGACCCGTCAGCTATGTGTTGAGCAATAGTTTGTTTATCTTTCAATAACAGGAAATTTCCAAAGCAGAACTAGGGGAGACAATTTGGAAAGAAAAAGACAGGAGTCAGCGAGAGGTAACGAGCAGCATGCTTTACAAGAACAAGATGTTTGCCAGCTTGTCTGGGGAGATGAAGAGCACATGATAAACCAAGGTCTGCCTATATAATCTTGGTGTAACTACAGATAGTTATTCTGTGAAATCCACTCACGGTTGCCTATGGCTCTACATTAATAAACAAGGAAGTGCATTTGATCATTACTAAGCCTGTAATTAAAGCTTTTAATATTTGTTTAGGCTTTAATAATAGCAGTATAATGTCCCTAACCCTCAGTGCCCTGGTGTGTAGGTATGTATGCAAAGGTTAATCTAAAGCACATACAGCTTAATAGACTCCCAATAAGCAAAAGCCAACATAGATGCACTCCAAGACCCCTCTGGTGAAAAACCTGTAAACAATTTCTGTTCCAGGTTTCAACATGCTAAACGAGTAGACTCAGAGCACTGCCAGTATTCCTGTTGGTCTATTCAGGTCTGGTAAATTATGTCTGCACTGCATTTTATCTGTTTCTCTGACCAGGAAGACACCCATGGAGCACGGACAACTTGGCCAATATGATAAACAGCCTCTACCGCTCAGATAAAATGTCTCTGGCTTCATATGTGTGCACATGAATATACATGCACAGAAAATACACTTACACATAATGGCACAAAACCATGACAATCCATTAGGGGAAAATTGTCTCCAGCTGACCATGTGAGATGCATTATTGATTCTCTATTCATATCGTTTTAATTGATGGGATGCAAAGCACAGTAGTTTTGACAAGTGGTGGTGAATTATTACAACCACATGTATTTCCCATATATCTTCCCTGTGGAGATGAAGAGATATAAAAGCATTTGTTACAGTAGGTGAAACAAACAATAGGGACAGAGCAGCAGGTGAGGTAAACAAGTTCACAGAGCAAATGTTTCTTTACAAGGGTAGTTATTAAAGGGTTTCCTGATCTACAATTCTTATGTAATAAAGTCTGCAGCAGGTAATACATCAGCAATGTTGGTGAGAGGAAAAGCAAGCAAAGTAGTCTATGAGCACTGCAAATTATTGGCTATATAGTTGAATTGTTATGTGGAATTGTTGATAATGTGGTCCTTAAGTGCAATCTGTAGAATTCCACATGACCTCAGAAACTAAGGATGGGTCGCCATTTTTGTTTTTCAGGCCACACCCACACTTGGTTTCTAAGGGCAAACAGTGTTATTTGGGTCATCTGGACGGGCAGACTTTGTTTCAGGCATTTCTACACAATGATTTATTGGGCAGTTTGTTACCAAGCAGCAACGTCCTGGGCTGAACAATGAAGCCAACAGGGAAGTGTCAAAAGGGAAGTGTATAAAAGTTCTTTGAATTGCCCCTTAAGGCTAGCACCAGATGCCAATCAATCCCCATAGAATTAACCCCATGTTGAAATGAGTTGAAAGAGTTGGGCATTTTTGTATAACTCAACCGTTCTTAAAGCTTGAAGTTATGCATAATTGAGGGCGGGTCGCTTTGAGTGACAGACTACCTGCCGATAGTTCCCTCGGCATTCAAGTCAGATCCATCTCTTGCCAAAATATGGTCACTTCTGGCTCCAAAAAAACAATATGGCAAAGACCTAAATGCTGAACTCGAGGCTTCAAAACAAATCAATGGGTGACGTCACTATGATTATTACAGATTTAGGCTTAACTGTCCTGGTTCCAATCTTTGTAACTGTCTACCTTAGTTATCATCTTGAAAAATAAGGTATATTTGCCTTGTTAGGATTATATGCATGCAAATCTTTGTAATGCAGTGTTTCCCCTATTTGTGTTTGGCAGCAGAGCCAATCATTTAATGGCACCGCTGCTATATAAAAATTTCCCTACGTACAATTAACTCATTATCTTTACTTTAAGCAGCCAAACTGGAGGAAAGCAAAGATTATAGATTGAACCCCCAAATGAGCGACAGACATTTATTCTAAATAATTTGAAGGCCAATCAGAGGAACTGATCAGATGATGGAAAATACGCAAGACAATTTCTCTACGTATTGCTAGAATATATCTTTACTGGTCTGTTGGTTCTGACCAAGCCTCCAGGAACAGCACTGGACTTTGAAGTCAATTTGACATAATGGCCAAATGTAGAATTACATTTTCTAGGTCCATCACATAATGCCATTGGGCCCAAAAAGACTTCCTATAAACATTGCTTAAGAGCCATCTGTAAATCAATGGAATTATTATTTTTTTTAGCATCACAACCCCTGCAAAATGACATTTCACCATCAGGATTTGATTCATTTGATCTGATAACATTTCAAAAGTCTAGAAGAACCACACGATTAAATCATTTTCATCCATATTTAAGTTATAGGAGAGCTAAACCAGAAGTTAGCTGCTCAACTGTGCTTAAAGGGGAAGTTCCGTTTTTTACAACCTGGACCTTATTCCTGGCATTAAATACGGTTGTTTAGATCTGCGAGAGCCGCGTACATCCATATAGTGGGAGTGATCGGGGCAGCGACAATGAGGCTCTAAATAACACATTATCTGCCGCGAAACTCGTTCATTTCACCAATATGTTTTTATGAATCGCTAGAGTCGCTTGTCATCATCATCACCCAGGTCATTTATACTGACCTACTAACCTCTGACCTGGATGATGTCATCGTGCCGCCGCACATAGATATATATACATAGATGCCGCACCCTGGCTTGTGGGATGCGTCAATACCGCCGCCATCTTGCCTAGGTGCTCTGACCAGTTCAGACTCGTGTCAGACTTGGCAAAAATGCCACATTTTTGCTCTGCATTTGGGTGTACGAACGAGATAAGTGTTAAAACCAAGCAGAAGGGAATAACATTCCACATGTAAGAAGTTGTTTTACAATATTTTACTGTTACAAACATGTTTAATTAGATATATATATCTCAAAAAGTGATCCTTCTTTTAAGCTAATCAAGTAAAGTAACTGTCCTGATCTGGTCCTAATGCCAAATTAAGCTAACGCTATGTCACACAACTTAAAGAAAAAAGGTTAACATTTATATAATATATTACTTATAAAATTATGATGCTTTGTCAAACAGCTATGTCGGTGTATGTGTTATTCCAAATTGTCAACTATCTGTTTCATGGCACCAACGTGACATAACGCAGTATAATGTTAGTAGTTAACTTGTGGCCTGAATTGTAACTACAAATTATGTGGAACTGCGTTTTTCTGACACACTTATTTTGTGTGTAACTTAGCTTCCCAAAAAACACAGATAGGAGACGGGCATGGATAGCAGCAGTGAGGAGAAAGGACTTTGTCCCGAGTGACTCCTCAGTCATCTGCAGCCGTCACTTCAGACCTGAGGACTTCGACAGGACTGGGCAGACTCCTAAAAATAATACTAGGTACTGTACACTGTATTTTTTGTAAATATGACCTAATAATGTAAACAGTTCTGTGTCCAGGCTCCCATGAGCACTGTGGCGTTATACATATGAGATTAAAGCAAAATGTTGTGTAAACATGCAGCTCTAAGTCATTTATTTTCACTTGTACAAAACCAACATTTGTTAATCAGAATCTGCACTGCAGCTCGGCACAACCCTGCTGATACACTATTTTTTGCACATTGTGTGAAATGTGAATAAACATTTATAGTCAAAATTAATAATTAAATGACATCATGGTGGGCATTGTACATCTAGTAGGAAAATAGAATATTTATTACATGGGGAAAGTTTAGTTTAAATGTGTTGTAGAACTATTAATGTTACTTTATCTACATAAGATCAAATATTTTGGTATGAAAAGCTGCATTTTTTATTTAACCAAGTATCCTGCATCATAACTACATGTCTGACGACTGTAACAAACCAAACCGCATGAAAATCAGTTGAGAATTCAGCAAGTAATGATGATTTTAATCATAAATAATCTCCTGCCTCAATAGACATACATGCATTAGGCATCGCGGCTCCACCTGGGCAAGATGGCGGCCGCGTTGACGTATCGCTCCAATGAGGAGCACCGTTGAATGCGGCATCTACGTATATATATATCTATGGCCGCCGCACACCCGTAGCTCTGTTTACGGCTGATTTGCTACTGTAAGTTTTTTGAAACATGGCTGACTATGTGTCAGATTTTGATTTTGACGACGACTTTGAATATGATGGACGTCCTTACTGTTTTGAGCCAGAGTATATGGATGAGGAGCTCTTTGAAAGGAGGATGCAGAGGCAGAGAGAGGAACAGCTGGCCAGAGAACAACAAACCGCTGCACATCCAAGAATAGATGCTAACTGGTGGTGTTCTTGTGAACAATGTTCTACTATGGCAACAGAGGAGGAATGTCTTTGTTGCTCCGAGTGGGATTTGAGGCCAGGACATACACGTCTGGATGTCTCCAGAAATGACAACTACAGAGGATTTCACTTCTATGATCAACCGGGCTGTTGTAGAGACTTTTTTTCGTGTCCGAAAGTAAACTGAAGACCCAGCCAAAGCCTGCAGGACTGAACGGGCAAGTTAGGATTGAGTAAGTAACGTTAGCCTACACACATGCATAAGTTGTTTATTTTCCTTGAATTTGTTTGCTTGATAAGTAAATAACTATGAGAATTTACATTCCTTTAGTTTCTTCTCATCGCATGTGTAGAACGGCCCGCACACTGCACAAAGAGCAGAGGCACTTCTTATGCAAAACGTAAATTTATTATTACATAGTGCTCAGTGACCAAAAGTGAGAAACAGAAAGGAGAACATTTTGGTGGTAAAGAGGATTGTCTTTACGAATTGCCTCTGACATCATCCAGGTCAGAGGTTAGTAGGTCAGTATAAATGACCCGAATGATGATGATGACAAGCAACTCTAGCGATTCATAAAAACATATTGGTGAAATGAACGAGTTTCGTGGCAGATAATGTGTTATTTAGAGCCTCATTGTCGCTGCCCCGATCACTCCCACTATATGGATGTACACGGCTCTCGTGGATCTAAATATCTTCCGAAGGACTCCAAATGACACCAACTTCTCTGGGTGGTAAACAACCGTATTTAATGCCAGGAATAAGGTCCAGGTTGGAACAAACTGCTGTAGTGCTCCAGTGCGCTTACTTTACAGGCCCCACAGTGCGGAACATTCTGGTAATTTCATACTGCAGATGTTGAGTTATTTTGGCTTAATGTTCAACTGAGCAACTTTCATAGGAATGAACAAGGCCCCACCAATAACACTATATCCAGCTCTCTGTATACATCCATAGTTCTGACAAATGTAGCTCATGCTGAACATTCACTGTTACATTCATGGCATCCATGGTTTACTGTTAACCTGACATTGAGCTCACCTGCCTGTCCCGAATGCAGACACACTGTCTTTCCCTACGCAACACACACACACTGCACTGACCTCTTCTGTAGAGGCTACGATACAGTCAGCTGCTTTCTGACATTTAGCTTTGTTTTGTCCTGTCTCCAGGATTGAAGTCATTTTGCCTCTGTGACTTGAAACAATTTGTGATTTTGATGTCATCTGCAGCTATGCACAAATATGTGTTCAAAGCCCTTCCCCAGTCAGCGGACATGCTAAATATCCTCCAACGGGGAAACGTGGTGATGTGCATTTTTTTTTTTCCTCAGCAATAGATAATCAAATGTCAGGGTGAAATTGCTCACTGCAGTTGGCTATCTTCCCCTGCCTTGACCTTTGAAAGCCTTCACTTCCACAGTAGTCCAGCATTCAGCACATTCCACTTCTCTAGGGGGCTCTAAGACAACTTCTGTCTAACCCTGAAAAATGTGCACATGGATACACATAGCTGCACACAGAGAAACAACAGCTCTGCACTTTTCATTAACTTAAAGGAGAGTGACGTGGCCCCGTAACCTCAGGGCCTGCCCCCTTACACATCCCCACTTTGATCCCACAGCTCCTGAGAGCCCTAATGAGCTCTCCATATCAGCTCAGGGTCATTTGCCATCACCATTAAGATGGCAAGCAGAGAGAAAAACAAATTTAAACCAACATTTTGGAAGGTTCTGGGTAACATGATATTTACAAGGCTGCACGTCACACGCTGCTATGAGAGTGACGAGTTATGTGATACCTACCATGTGGTGACGAAACTGCACAGTCAGAACTCGTCACCATTCCTAAATATAACCCCCGTTTTAACTGTAACCTAAAAGAAAACACTTAGCTTAAATGAAACCTCAAACGAAGACAGAAGCCACAGTTTCATGATCCAGATTTCCGAATGTTGCTATTTTTGAGTTCGTGGCTTGGCCTTTCACAACAGTCATCAGTCACAGCCTGCATCTCTGGCCAAACCTGACAGTCATCAAATGAACATAATTCTGGAGTGAAACTGCTTTAACATGAGATCAAGAATAGCTGACTTGTTAGTGCCATGGCTCTTGGATCAAACCTTTAAGAAAGGATTTAACTAAGATGTATCATCATTTGAGAGACATGAGGGATTAAGCTGTAGATAAAATGAAATATAGATAGTTTACTGAACATAGGTCTGTCGTGCATGCAGCCAAAAATACCTGTGTTTTGTACACAAACACTTTTTGAGCACACGCTCAATGACTTTTAAGACATTTTAGTTCCTACAAGAATATATATATTTCCTTGGCAAAAGAGCTCCAGCACCTGACAGAGAAGGTGGCAAGCAATTAACCTAAATACAAACATCTCTTTAGAAACCTGAGGTCAAATATGTCTATGTTCGTCTTCAGTCAGTGGACGCTCTGACTTTTAGTTTGTGACTTTGGTGTCTTGACCTCTCTGATTTTAACTACTTCATCATAATTGTTGTACATAAACTGGATTGCTGGTAGAGACGTAATCATAAACAGTTCCAGATGATGCACCGCGTTAAACCCTCCCCTCATGCATAACATCACATCTCAGATGCCCACTGTGAACCACAACCTTTAGTGGTTTGATGCTTTATCAACCGTTATATCTCACAGCCCTGTGCTGTCTCTAGGAACTCAAAAACAATCTGACTAACTGTGGCCCACACAAACCTCGAGGGCTGTAATCATGAAAACCATCCCGTTGACTTGGAATCTGAACAGTGTTACTCTTGACACATGTTGGCATTAAGACGTTAAGATAACCACTGCCGTGGTTCAGCTATCGTGCATTCGAATGTATTACACAGGCCACCCGCGTGAATACACATATGCATGCATCCAATTATAGTCTCCACAGACCTGCTCGATGTTACCAGGGGACCTTTTATCGTCCAAAATAAAACATCTCAAAAGACAAAATATAACACTGTCAAAACAAGAAGCTGGGTCCTTTTTCGTAATGCATCCAACACACTAAACAATCTTTTCTAGCTCTTTAGCAAAGATGCTCTAATTGCTAAGTGGAAAGTTCTCATGTGATTCTCCTTATGTCAAGCATTTATGTTGCAAGACAACAGATCATTTTATTATGGACCTGTGTCACCCGGTATTGTTTTGGTATATGAGCTACTACAAATAATTTATTGAAGCTATCTAGCAGAATTTCAGGAGCAGGACCACACCTCAACCGTGTCACTTCCTGTGTCTATATACCTTCCTGTGTTCTTAGCCCCTTCCTCCCATCTCCTCCATCTCTTCATCTCTCTGCCTTTCCTCTATCTAGAGTCTTAAGGAGTTTTTCATGCTTGGGCGCTACGGTGGATCCCCTGTTGAAGGGGCAAATCGAATAACCTGCAAGAAGTCAAAGCCTCGCATATTTGTCACGTTTTTCTTTAATAAAACTGTTAAATGCAACTTATTGATGGTGAAGTCCTTGCTAGTGATTTAAAAATTGTGTAAAGCATTGTGACCCTTACAAACATGTACCTAAACCTTGTTTGGCATTGCTACAGCAGACTGTACCCTTAAATGTAGGCAGGGTTGTCACCAGATGGTAATAGCCACGTCACTGCTCCATCAAGCTCTTGCTGTATTTCCTCTTCACTAGTGATGCTGAGGAAAATCTACACCTTTGTTGATCATTGTTAATACTCTCTGTTGCACTTGATGGGATATTAAAACATAGTGGGTTTGCGCACTGAGTCCTTGTGGAGCGAGAATTTCGATTCTCTATTGACTAATCAACAGACTGCTGTGTTTCTAGCTCCACCTTTTACTTTCAGATCAGTGTGCTAGTTACCTCAATGAAAAATGGAACAGAATGGAGTGGTTCTGGCACCGTCCACAACTTCCGACAATAGAAACACAAGCAGTTTTAATGTCTAAGGAAACCTAACTGAACCGGACTGCTTGGTGGAAATGAGCACTTTAGATCCAAGTCCCCTGATATTCAAACACCTGCTGTCTCTTCCTCAATATTCACCATTCCTGACTTCCTCGTGTGGCCTCCGAGCTTTGTACCTACAAATTTGGATGATCAATCTTCATCTCACTGATGGACTGTCAGCACAGATGACACATACCACTTACCTCAACACAGAGCCATTCTTCTATACATTTTGGAAACACATTGTGTACTTTCTGCATCACTTTTAAACTCAGTCTTTCTCTAATGCACACTTTATCTGTGTTATCTTATGAAAATAATGTCTTAGATGTAACTTTGAAACACTGTTATATCTTTCACATTCATGGCTCAGAGTTGAATGGAAAGTGTTGGTCTCCTGTTGGTTTATGGATGGTGGTGATAATGGTTTCCCATCAGGAAACGGAGAGAACAGACAGCTGTTTGGATGTTCTTGTGTTCTCTTTAGACAAACATCGGCCACCAAGTCCCCATTCCTGCTTCTCTCATTAGGTGTTATTGACATTACTTGTCCCAGTACCTCCCCAGTCCAATTTCTCCAAGGACCAACTGTCTTCCTCCCTCCAAAAAAACTATTTGAAGTACTTTGACATTAAATAAATCAACAAACCTTCGACCATGTGTCCATTCCTCTCATGTTGGAAACATTAGGCAAAAAAAGTCACAATCAATAACTGAATCAGCAGGCCTCAGCTGCGTGGCATGTCTCTCATCACTATTCAATGAATGAGGAAGGTTTGGATCTTAGACCCCAGTGGTCGGAAGTGATACTCTAACCTGAGGAGATTTACTGTTTCTTCCTTACTAGATGGAAATTGAGTCCCTGGCAGGAATTTTTCATATTTCCTACATTTTCTAAGTCTCTATTCCCACATTTCTATTGTGTCAAATAGACATAGAAAAGGAATGCAACCTACCAAACAACTTGTCTGTGTCTAAGAAGTCTGCAACACTCATCTTTGAAAAACCCCCCGATGTCTCAATTGATTTTGCAAGCGTTGTGTCTTCAGCTGAAAATGACACATTCGCAAAAGAAAAAGATATTTGATATTGCAGCATCCACTCTTCAAATAAACCAAAAGGGAGACAAATGAGAGCTGTCATAGCAGGAAAGATTCTTTGACTGCTCTTTTGAACATCAGAAAGAGTGTTGCAGCAGAGCCAGCTAATAAAGCAATAAAATTACAGTGGTTTGGCCATGAGCTGTAAAACTGTAATGCTGATATATTCCACCTGATGATTTGAGGCTCACATTCATCTCCCACTCCTTTAGCTCTGTTATTTCTTTGAATTCTTCTTCGACCCTATCACAGCCAGTTATGCATTCATTATTCTAATCTGTGAAATAAAAATGCACCTCAATAAAACCCATTGTTTATTATGGTTATTTATTATTCATTGGCTACATTGAAGAAATACATTGCTGCAGCTGAACTGCTGCTATGATGTGTGCATTTACTGCTCTGTAATGAATTTGTCCTGGGGAGCACCAAGTGGCACACAAGTTTAGTCACGTTTGATTTGAATCTAATTATCTAGTCAACTACTGCTCTCTCATGTCAATACGAATATGGGTCACTTGGTGATGGCACTGTCTGTCCACAACTTTGTTTCAGATTCAACAACAACTTAAAGAGGCAACAGACAGCATCTTTTCCTAAATATATCATTATGACAATAATATGGGTTGCACAGGGTAGTGGCCACAGTAAAATTAGACTATCAGCGTTTGCTTAGGTTATTTAGTGGCTTTGCAATCTTTGCAATAAGCTTCTGCCACCGGTGCTGAAATTTCGCGGAAAAAATCTGCTTTACAGCAGGAAATGCATCATGTATTGTGAAATTGGACGGTCAGACAATCAGGGACTGGAGCTGGTCCTTATGAGGAATTGGCCGTGGCATGAGATAGTTGAGTCACGAGCACAATGGCAGACGGACAAAGTCTGGAAACAAGTGAAAAACGGCTTAGCAAAAGAAAACGAGCTAATCTGTCTGAGGAGGCAAGGATGCACAAAAAGGAGAGTGATAAAAGAAGAGGAAAGACAAGAGTAAACCTCAGTCAGGCATTCAAGAGATGGAGGGAGCTCCGTGACCAAAGAGGCTTCAACACCGGTGTCCAGCTAGCTTTCTTTCTAATGGATCAGTAAGTAACACGGCTAAATGTTAGCTAGACGAGAGAGGACTGCTGGCTGCTAGTTCATTCCAGCTAGCCAGCATCACACATCGTTGCAACCAGGGACCGTAGCGAGTGTTGGTCGGCTGACATCCTCGTTGCCATTCTACGGCTGCCCTCGGACAGTGATACCCCCCTCCCTTCCTTCTGTTCTCTTCTCATTCAGTCTGAGCTCCAACCGGCCGCATTGTTTCCATACGGCACCATTTATTCTAGAATCGGGACAGTTTACATGTGCATATTGGTATAATTCCACTGTGTCTACTGTTGTTTGTACTGATACTGTGCATATTGGTATAATTTACTGTGAGTTGTTTGTACTGGTACTGTGCATTCTGCTATAATTATTTGCATTACTATTTGTTTTTTTCTTCAGATAAATCTGATAATTGTTGCTCGGTCTCGTTACTCATTTATTTAGTACAGTGTCCACACACCTTCTCATTCTACATATACATAGAGGTATTCTGGTGGCTTTACAGCCCATATTTTATTGATTATCTCTGATCCCCATGGTCAATTTGGTTGTTGCGACAGTGCGACGCAACACCACTGACACTAGGTGGCGCCAAGCTAAAAAAAAAACTTATCCTATCTGTTGGCATTAAATTTTGTACATTCACAGTCCCCACAGGATGAATCCTACTGACTTTTCCTCTGCTGGTGGCCCCATTTTTGGACTTTTATTGGAATATCTCAACAACTATTTCTTGGATTGCTGTGGAATTGGTACAGGTATCTATTGACATTTCCTCTAGCACCACGATGGAGTAGATATTTTAGTTTTTTCGTAAAATATCTAAACAACTATTGGATGGACTGCCATGAAATTTGGTAACACGTCTCCTCCAGGATAAGCTGTAATCACTGTGGCGCTCCTCTGACTTTTGACTCTGACAGCCCAGTCAACTGATGGAGCAGTTGATAGATGGAAGGGAGTCAGCTGATAGATCACATGATTCCTTTCTATGCAACCAATTGGTGAATCTCATTCAGGGCGTCCTATTTAAACTGCTCTGGCCTGCCTACTGTTGCTTCTTCCCCTGTAAGCCGCCTTGCAACTCGCCTCCACCCCAGCTCCTCCTTTTTATGCTGTGTCCGACTTATCAATGTCATTTCTGTTTGTCGCTGCTGCTGCTCTGTTCTGTTCCCGGGGATCTTTGCTGCTGTTAGTAGTAAAAGTGTGTTAATAACATTTCTTAACTATTTACAGAAATGCAGTCACTTTGCATTTACCCATACAACAAAATGCAAAGACCTGTAATTTTGTTTTGTTCCATGCTATATTTTGGAAGGATCCATAACCTCAACAATTCTTAATTCTATAAACTCAGATTTAAACCAGTAACACCAGATACTTTCATCTTGGGATAACAGGACACAAAATTTGTTGAACTTTCTGGTTACTTTCAGCATTTAAGCTGAGGTCCATCAAGTGCTATTATAAAAACACCACAAGATCCTGTGAACTAGACCAAAGGTCAAAGGTCGTTCATAGACAGCTAAGAGGCTTTAAGGAACTGGTCATGGAGAGGAAAGGGAGCCTCTACAATCAGCTCAGTAGAAAGACAAGACAAAAGTGGAATTGTTTTCAAGATGTTGCATTGAATAAAATGGACAGCTAGCTTGAGAAAGGGATATAATCAATCATGGCTTACAACACTGAGAAAGAACACTGTCGATTGGGCCTCATTCAAGCACACAATAATAAAGTGGAGAAACAGAGCTAGTGTTTGAGTCATAATTTGTCCAAGAAGGGAACTGCCATTATGGGAAACTGCATGGATTTTTCACTCTCTTCTCGCTATACGAAGAACCAGTAATCCTGCGCATTTTGGACCACATGGTCATATGCTTCTACCACCTCACACCAACAGCTCACATGTTTCCCATTTGTCCCTTCAACGCAGAATTTATGCTGCAAAATAATGGGGATTTTCAGCGACTTTTTCTTCACTTGTGCACACATCTTTCCTCTTCAGTTATTTTTTTTATAACATTCATAAAATCTAATTTGTTTCCTCGACAAAAGACTGGAATGATGACAACTGGGTGCTGCTCCGTTTTTGTAAGCAGACAAAGTTACAGACTAAACCCATAAACTGAAGTAACATGCATAACTTGACATGAGAACTGAATGATCTAAGGTGGTTCTCAGTTTTATATTAAGCTTCATGATCTGATAAATAACCATGAACAACATAGTGCACCTGGGATGGCAGAGGAAGTTCAAGACAATGTCTACTCACACATGCAAAGTGTGAGGGTTACGTCACTGTGGTGTCCACATTAGTCTGCACAGCTATTAATCACACAGTCCTGCAAACCCTTTAGTTCGTGAGTGAGTCAATTCTACCAGATTCAAGTTATTAATGAACAAATGTATTCTGAAACAACACCTGGACACCTGCCCTTAAGGTGTAACCCCTTGCCCTTTATCTCCATAAAAGCCTCTGTCGACTTCCACATCTGGAGAAGCCATCCGCCAGGAGATAGGATAGAAAATGCGTTCCACAGAAAGGATGAAATGTGGCGGTAGATTTAAATGCCTTATGTTCAGCAAGTGAGGGACAACTTGGCATCTCACAACAAGAAAATGTTCTGTAAAAACTGCCATTTAAAATTGATTTTAATCTTGGGCTCAACTTAATCCATGTCTACCAAGGTAACCGCAAAATAACATCGAAGTGAATTCTGAGAAACATCCTGCAACACATGTACTCAGTTACACAGCTTCAACATCATTTGCCATTGTCATAAATTTGACTATTAACCTGTTCCCCTGATGCATACTGAAGGTGCCTGTTAAAGCAATAGTTCACCCTAAAACCAAAATGAGCAAGCTCAGCCTTATGAAACCCTTCTACAAAACAACAAAAGGGAAAAACTGCATATCCCAAAAAGTGCAAAAAAGGACAAAAAAGCTACTCCAAGAAGCTCAGACTGAAAAACAATCATATTCACTTCCTTCTTCTGTAGCCAAACGGCTGCACCACGGTGCCAAAAGTCAGATATTTATCAAGTGTTCTGACTGATGAAAGTCAAAAGAAGTTTATGATTCTTTAGTTATTTCGGTCAAAGGCCTTTATCAGTGGCCTTTGGTAAAGTGAGGAAGACTCATCCCTACCAGAGACCTCCCTTTACTTTCCTAATGCCAACACAACACAGGCATAGCCAACCCAAGTTCAAGGAGGATCCTCTAATCTGAAAGGGCTCCACTGCTACTGTAGGAATCTCACAGTGAGCTTTGGGAGCACATGGTTAATCACACAGACCATTGGCCTCAACCCACTCAGCATTAACCTGGTAAACAATGGTGCCTTGATGCATTTGAGGAGACGAGGGTGTGCTTGTTTAGTGTGTGAGAACTGCCCCGCCATATGGCAGCCATTAGGGCTCTAATGATCCTCTTCCTCTGATAGCTATGCTGAGCATGTAGCACTTGCATTGGCCAGTCTGTCCTCCTGCCAGGCATGCTACCTTCAAGCCTGTGTCTTGGCATATGATTCCTACATCCAAACAGTAAAAGGCAGACTGAGTGAAAAGTGAAAACTGCCATCAGTGTTTTTCTAGACAGATCTATGTTTATCTACAGGAAGAGTCACATGAAATGTATACTGTCCAACTGTTTGACATCTACTGAATTACGTCCTCTCCGTGTGCACCTTGGACATCCTCAACTTGCCCGTATGGTGGATTTACTATTAGTCACAAAACTTTAGTGTTCAGCTTCCTGTCGGTAATAAAAAAAATAATAACACTGACAGTGGAACAGCTGTGGCTGACGTGGGGAAAAAACAATATGTTATTGTACTTTGAAACAGCAGCTTTGGTTGGAACAATGAGCCACCTGACCTTTTCAATCTTTCTAGAGAAAACGTTTGGACTTAAAAATCTCTCGCACTTTTTCAGTGCACGGCAAATTTCTTCAAAATACTGCAAGGAAACATTTGATGGGCATTTCTGGTGCTTCACTCTCATTTTTTTAGTGTAATTTTTAAACTAAAGACTCAAACGTGGGCCGTAGTGGTTCAGTAAGGCTGGTGGAAGGTCTGGTGTAGTCTGCCAGATGCTGCAGTGGCTTTTAAGTTGGTTTTCAACTGCTGATAATTACCATAAATGATTGCCTTAAGTAATACTGCAATGTTTTTTTACTCATGTACAGTTCTGGGTGTCCAAAGAAAATGTCAAAGGAGAAAAGTACTGATTATTCAGTGATTAAGTTCATATTATACCAGCCCAGCCAACTTTAAAAGGATTTGTTCATCTCTGAAG
This sequence comes from Epinephelus fuscoguttatus, assembly GCF_011397635.1. NCBI lineage: Eukaryota > Metazoa > Chordata > Actinopteri > Perciformes > Serranidae > Epinephelus > Epinephelus fuscoguttatus. Next base: position 15,277,487 of record NC_064756.1, read on the forward strand.
GCTTACATTGTTAATATAGTTTTCAGTGAACCTTTTCAGTAACCTCTAATAAACAGTACGGGAGAGCTGCTAGCCAAAGCAAAGACCAACCTGTCAGAGGTAATCATGAGGTCTCCGCTGCAGTTCTTTATGAAAATAAAGATCATCATGACATCCACACTTTGACAGCGACTACATTTTGGTTAAAGAAATCTCTGAAACGAGACCAAAACAAACAATAAGGCCAGCCGTCATTACAGCCATATGGTTCCCATCATATCATAATTCAAAACACAGCCTGCTGCACACTTATGACACAATTCAAGACCTTTAATATGTTAACTGGGCCTTGACATTAGGGTCCAGAATCCAGGATTAAACAGTGTTAAGACCGGGAGAGTTTGGTGCATAATGTTATTGTAAAAGAGATTATGTCCTCAGCTCAGTAGCTGACAATGATTTAGCTCTGAAACTAACAGTCTCATACACTCACTGGCCACTTTATTAGGTATACCTGTTCAACTGCTCATTAATCAGCCAATCACGTGGCAGCAACTCAATACATTTAGCCATGTAGACATGGTCAAGACGACCTGCTGTGGCATCATGGATGTGCAGCCGACAAATCTGCAGCAGCTGTGTGATGCTATCATGTCAATATGGACCAAAGTCTCTGAGTAATGTTTCCAGCACCTTGTTGAATCTATGACACAAAGAATTAAGGCAGTTCTGAAGGCAAAAGGGGTCCAAACCAGTACTAGCAAGGTGTGCCTAATAAAGTGAGTGCTGAGTGTACATGTGTCCATTTGTCTAACAAGGAAATACTGAGTGAAATAGATGTTCAATAAGCTCATGTTACTCAGGAGTCAAAACAGAAGGCTTATAATTGAACCGAAGCTCTGCAGTGGAACTCACTGCATGGAAAGACTCTGAGAGGATAAACTCTATACGCATGGTGGAAGGATCATTCCAGACTTGTAAAAGACATCACTGTTCCCTAAATTTGTGAGAACAACCACAGCAATTACTAGGACATCATCTTCAATGTCCTGTTTTTCATAACGTAATTGGGTCGAACACCACAATTTTCACCAGAATGAATCTCGGTCTTGATGTATTTATTTTATATGCTGTAACCACACCTTGAAATTTTGACTTGACTGCATCTTAGAGCTAAATTACTTCCAGAAATCTGAAAGAAAATATGGTTTCTTTCCATTTTCTATTCGTTCACAGGCTCTCTAGTTAAGGTTCAGCGCAGGAGCAGCCATACCAGTAAAACGAATACAGGGCAGATTTTCCCCTCTGTCCAATATAGAGAGTCACATGCAGGGATGTATGATATTACTGCCTGAGAGAAAGCAGTGGAAGAGATGGGATCAAACACTGGCAGAGGATTCATAAAGGAAGACATAACCAGATAATTTTTCCAGAGTTTTCCCAAGATGCAAATTTCTAAGCCACATTTAAAAGCAGCTCAAAAGCACATGTTATAAATTTTCAGTGAATGGGGCAAAAGTTTATTCAGGAAACCCAAATCTGCTTGCTTTAAAACTGGATACAGTAGTATACAAACGGTAAACGCTATCCATCATGTTTTATACCGCCAGCTTCGGCAGGAGAGAGATGTGATCGTGTAACAGAGCTCTACACAATGTTTGGAGCATAGTATTCTTCACAGCAGCAGGAATGGGAACACAGATAAAATATAACAGAACATGAGGAGGATAGGTTTAGATTTTTGGGGGGATACAGGGACACGTCCCCATTGATATTTGCACTATAAATTGAAGCAAAAAAGCACAAATTAATGCATAAAAATCCACCAGAATGCAAGAAACTAAGTGTCTGATGCTCAAAATTTTCTGGCGAAGGACGCCCACACTCCCGTGTTTCACATGTCCCCCCCTTCAATGTTGAGAGGAAACCTACACCCTCGATGAGGAGGAATACCCTGAGGATTTAAATCTCTGAGTCAGCATCTTTCTCCAGCGGTTTAATCACCTCCTTCTCACTACCTCTACCCGCTAACGAGCTTGTACAAGGAGCCACTCACTCACCATGTGGCCACCCCTGAGACCTTACCACATCTCAGTCTGCTATAAACTGCAGTACAGTCACAGATGCTATTGAGTTAAAACCATTAGATGGGATGTTTAATGAAGGTAACTTTCAAGGACATGCATTCAGCATATTTTCTGCAAATGGCCTTTGTCCCACCCTAAATTGTCAAGTGCTTGCTCCCTGGTATGATTCTGTTTGAGGCACTCATACAAGCATGTACAGAGGTTTACACATATGGACGTACACAGAGTCAGGTGTGTTTAATTTAATGGGGAAGGGCACCAGCCTATATGGACAGCCCAAGGTCCTTGGGATTAAACACTCAAGTTCATATGAAGAAAGATGATTCCCATGAGACAAAATGCGATTTAGATTGCAGCAACTGTAAACTCTCTGCCCAGTTCCCCAGAGTGAATGCTCAGTAGTTACACTGTCTGCAGCACTTTTATTGGTTACAATAATTGTGTCTATGTGTGTGCATGTTTGAAAGAGAGAAAAAAATGTTTTTCACATAATGCCCCCAAAGACAAAAGATTATTACAATTATGTAGTTGCTTCTGGTGTCATCACAACCTGAATCACCTCTTTTCCCTTGATATCTGCTGACGTCATTAGCTCATTACTTAGCAAAAACCAGGATGCAACAGAATCCAGTCGCATGCACTATCCATAACCACTCAACTATAAAGTGCTCTGAAAACAGCCAGGCTTCTTTAGTGAGGACCAGATGGTTTCTGTCCTCACACTGTTATGTGCCTGTGCTCTCTTAATTTCATGCAGACCCATGCACCAATTTAACCAAAGCAAAGCCTAATCCAAGGCTTAATAGGGTGAGACAGAGTGGCATTCACAAGCAGGAGTAAATGCAACGATTACAGAGCAGGCTCCAGTGTCTCAGCACATGCTTGGGCTGTGTCCAGGCTGTTTATTACCTCACAGTGTCAACACCACGGCCTTGGTGTCAGTGGCTGACATACATTTCCATAGACGGTGCCTTCTGTCTCGTATCAGAGATTGGAAGCAGGTGGCCGGTCGGCCCCCACAACACACAGTGGGCTCTACCACCACAACTTGGCAGCGATACCAAAGAGAGCAGCGTTCAAGGGGCCAATCGATGATGAGTGCTGAAAAGAAGGGCGCAGGGGCAGAGCACAGATTCTAGCTTGAACTGTTACCAGAGCCAGACTGTTTTTTAACACTGCTCTCAGTGTACAGTGTCCTTCTACTGAAGTCTGGCTGGAGAGTGAAGTGTGCTGAAAAGCAGGGCAGATAGGCTGTCTCTGCAAAAAAGCCTCTCGTCATTCATCCTTATTTATCTAGTATCTGAAGCACCATGAGTGTTAATAACGATGCTGAGTGATCTTTTTTTGTTTTTGCCATTGGAAACAAGCTGTAGACAAAACACTAATATAGTAGCACCTTTTAAGTTGGTATGGCAAACATGTTTGCAAGCCTATTTGCACATCAAGCCGTTACGGAGCAACATTCGTATTTATTTGGAGTCATGCTCCTGTCCACCTGGCAATGGAAGTCCAACATTCACTCGTCACTCAAAACCATTTTTGTATCATGCTGTAAACATGTTTATTTGTGCTGTTAAATTGGGCATTTTAATATGGGGGTCCATGGGGATTGAATTGCTTTTGGAGTCAGCCTCAAGTGGCCATTCAAGGAACTGCAGTTTTTGGCACTCCCGCGCTGGCTTCATTTTTCAGCCCTGAATGTTGCCACTTGGGATAAACCCAAACAAATGCTTAAATATAACACTAAGACATCAAATACAATATTCATTCATTTCCGTAACCGCTTATCCTGTTAGGGGGTCGCGGGGTGCTGGAGCCTATCCCAGCTGACATTGGGCGAGAGGCAGGGTACAGCCTGGACAGGTCACCAGACTATCACAGGGCTGACACATAGAGACAGAAAAGCATTCATGCTCACATTCACACCTACAGACAATTTAGAGTCACCAATTAACCTGCATGTCTTTGGACTGTGGGAGGAAGCCGGAGTACCTGGAGAAAACCCACACTGACACAGGAGGGCTCCCTCACCTGGGGGTTCGAACTCCCCATCCCAGGCTGGAATCAGGAACCCTGTTGCTGTGAGGCCACAATGCTACCGTGCCTCCCTCAAATACAACATAGTAAAGTAGCTCTTTTGAGGTAATTTTTAGCACAGGTGCAACAATTTTCTACAAGCTAAAAGGCAGGTCGTTTGACAGATGTAACATCAACCAGAAAATCAACCAGGCTCGGCAGGAAACTGAAAGAAAGACAGGCAGAGCTGCCAAATGCTTCCACGCTACAACATGCACTACATGCAGGAGGATTCACTGCACATGGGAAAGGATCAGAAAATGCAGGAAACACCATGTAATAAATCTGAGGAAGCTCTGTGAAACATCTTCATAACCAAACAGTCGCAGTCCAGTTGCCTTTAACTTATTGCTCCAAGATAAATCTACAGCAGTCAACATTCCTTCCTCTTCACTGTACCTGCTTTTTCTCCATTACACATGAATCACATATGGGACAGTAATAATTCCGTCACTGTGGAATGTAAAAGCTCACAATGCAAATCTAATAATGAAGAGGATTCCCTGGTGAAACGCCGGTGACTCAGCCTGCACGCACAGATTTCCAGGTTCCCAGGTTGAGCTAGAGTTGCGGTCTCTCTTGGTAATTATGTTATGCTGAAATGTGTAATACATGGCTAATATCCATTGTACACACAGAACATTTCATGATCTGGCTGGTAATTCTGTCCATCAAGGAAAAAGGGTTTTGGGAATGGCCAATCTCACAACTTATAAGGAAACAAAACAAGTCACACTTGTAGGAGCCTTTATGTAAGGGATGTAGTCCATGGTCCATTATATTTATTGTGTATTTTGCTGAATATTTGGCTACCAGTCTTATCCATACCCGCTTCAAATTATTTACAGTTCTACTCATGAGCTGCCAAAAGTTCTCATACTCTCATGCTTAAGATAATGCTGGTGGCCTATGATTGCTCAACATCACGTGTTAACACCAGGGACGGTTTTCACATCTGTGCTCTCATCACTTAATGGATGAGTTTTCCAAATTTCCAAAAGCTCTGTGTATTCCTGTAATTGTTTTAACAGGGACAAACCTCAACTGTCCACAGTGTTATTACTCCTCCTATCTACACAACACTGTTATAAGCTGAAGTGCTACATGATGCTGTTGAAGCATGGCAAAAGCATATGTTGCCTTTATATAACAGTGCAATTTAGACAGAAGTATCCGTTACTGTAGTCAAAACTCACCAATATATCAATTAGAGTGTCTTTTTGAATCAATTTGAATTGAAGAAATTCAGCAAAGCAAATGTTAATTATGACAGGGACCTTACAAGAGTTTCCAAATGGATTCTGAAAATGTACTTTTTGTTGAGATGATCCAGCTAAATTGCTCTAAAATAAAGTAACACCTGGGCTCCAATCTTTACAACACAGGATTATTGGTCTATAGGTCTCTGCAGCAAGCAGAGGTTCAGTGAGGGAACCTGGCTGAAAACAGGAGCTTGGCTGGCTCTCTCCTCGTATAATGACTCTGGCAGAGCAGTGAGGATAAATCTGTCTCAAGAGATGAGGGAAGGAAAAACGTTTTACCAAAAGCGAGATGAGTCCGGAGCACAGGATGTTCAAGAGGGGAAGAGAAACCTAGAGAAATTCTGATAACACCCAATATCTCTACGAGTTCCTTGTCTGTCACTCCGATGTGTTAAAACCAAAGAGCCCATGTCAAAACAAACGCACTGGAGAGCTGCTCCTAACAAACAACAACACGTTCCTGTGAAGTGTCTCAGCAAGAGGAGAAACTGTTTAAAAGCCCCGGAGAACCTCTGCAGTGTGTGGGTGTGTGTGTGCAAGCATGTGGGGGTTGGGAGCAAATATCCTCTGTTCACCATTCTGTCTCAGTGGGAATCTTCCAAAACACTAACAACCATCCTCCTGTTTGTGTGTTGACGTAGACCGCAGGGGTCAGGACAGTAGAAAAAACAGACGGTGACGAGACCACGCTCAGAGACAAGAAGGACATTCAAGTTTTGTAAAAGCTTAGTGAAAGTGTTTACAGTTGATGATGGCAGATCGCAGGTTCCCGTTCTGAGAGGCTAATACCATTCAGTGGGTGAAATGGCCTTATTTCATATCTGTTAGTCACAAGCAGACCCATTCTTTTCCATAGATTTTAACAATAACTAGATACCAGACCCCAAGATGGTGCCTCTTCATTCCGATGGAGATGCTCACCTGGCGCATATGTCAAAAAAGTTTTCTAGCTTCCCACGCGGTATCTGTCCCACTGAATATGCGCAGTAGTATCGCTTCCACCTGCCCCAGCCGCAAGTTCCCACTCAGCACATAGACGTTATATTGTGATGACATCACAGACTTTTGAATCGCTTCTCTCAGCTCAAAGAAAGTTTCAAAAATGTCAATGACCATGGCTAAAAAAATCATAATAGAACGAGTCATAATTGGCCTTGTTTGCAGTTCAAGGTGTCCTGTCAACACTTTTACAGATGTATGTTTAACAATGGTGACTATTGGGAAAAATATTTTTGGGCTGCAGGGTATTTATTTGCTGCAATACTGCAGGTGGCCACTGGGGGAAATTTGCTGCAAGGCTGAGTGGCTTTCCTCGAGGCCTGTTCTTTTCACAGTATTGCTTCCTTCAAGTTACTACGTGTAAATGTATCGGACATTTTGAATTTTGAAACCTAGCGAAATATGGAGTCAGTTTCTCTGTGACACTCTGTCATCCCACATGCACATTCGGAAGCTAGTGCTGCCTGCCCCAGAAAATTTCTCTTCAATCCACTGCCAGTCATCATGAACATGTTTACATGAGTAAAGATAAAATATTCATTTCAGGGACAAGTATCTTCATTCATGTGGTATCAGAATAATCTATAAAAAAATGACTTCCCGATTACATGTCATGGCTCACCTGACCACCTTTCATTTATTTGCTCTTCAATATTAAATGCTTTATACACTCTTGAGTGATAGTTCATAAGTTCACAAATGCACTTTTCATAAATGCATCATCCGAGGAGCACGTGAATGCACTATTGGCCTTGTCTGTGAAGGTCTGGACTTGAGTCCGAGTGAATCGCTTCTTGTTCTCTCACTATAGCAGGCAGCATGAACAGTAATTACAATAAAAGCGAGTGGAAAAGTTGGGGATTCACAAGAACTTGGACGTTTGTAAGGCCGACCCTGACACACTATATACTGGACACTAAAAGAGTCATGCAAAAAGATGTGTTCATCCACTTTCACCCATCAGTAATATCTGTCTATGACTGCAACAATAAGGCTACAAACAGCATCCTTATCTTAGCATTAAGACTAGAAACAGGAATAAAAAGTTAACCTGATACCTCATCTGTTTAATCCTCTGAGCTGTTGCATGTCAACCAGTAGGGAGGAGACTCCAGGAAGTTACTACTCCAGCCAAGAAAAAGTCTGGCACATAGCCTTTCAACAGCAAAAAGTCACTGAGGTATACCGTGTGAATTTGTGAACTTTAAAGGTGCTGGTAGGACGATTTAGCTACCGTTTGACAGAGCTAGGCGTTGTTATGCTAAGATAAGCGGACCAGCTGCTGGCTGTAGCTTCACATCTAACGTAAAGATGTAGAGAGTGGTTTCAATCTTCTCATTGAACTCGCCAACACAACTTATAAAATAACTGTATGTCCTTATTCCACAAAATGTTGAACTGTGCATTGAAGTTGTTTCTAAAACTAATTTCAGTAATCTAATTTATTAAAGCACTGTTTAGCAACTACCCCTAAATGTAAATATTGTCATATGTGGCTAAATGTGTTCTTGGCTTTTGCTTTCTCAACCATATGAAACCAGAACTGTATACACCCTCATTAACATGCAGTTTTTATAGAGTGGAGGCTCAGCTGGGTTTGCCACAGCACTCCAGGCTCCGGCCTTCAAAGGAAGCCATTCCTCCCAGAGAGCACGTCTTCTACCTTTAACTACCCTGAGACCCCTCACAGAGCAGCCTCCAATCACAGCCACACTACAGGCACATTCTGCTTGTGCAAAGTGAAAGCATAAGGTCTGAACTGGGCCTATTAGAGCTTCAACAACATGTTGTCCTCAGAGGATGTAGGTCACTTCACTGATTCACAAGGTTGCACTCATCGTTTTTTCTGTTATACTGTATATGAACGTCTAAAAAGAAGAAAGATGAAAGAATCAAGAAACTCACCGTATTGGCAACGTGTCCCTTTGAAGCCCAGTGGACACTGACATATCTGCTCTCCAGTCTCTGAACACTGGCCTCCATTGAAACATGTATTGGCTCCACACACCCCTGCAGATTCCACACATCATATAAGGCTGCTGATGTATCCATGTTTGCACATATAGACATCAGTAGGCTGGCTTCATTCCTGACTAATGCCATTGACATTTTTTCCAGGCAAATTATTGTATGTAATATCAAATTGATATATGCAGCAGCTTCACAGCAATACCAAAGCTATGTGATGCCTACAGTTTGTGTGTATAATGCCATTACTCACTATGCAGACAGCCCATCTCTTCACCCTTCCGAGTCCAGCCAGGGCAGCACTTATAGACTGTGTGCAAATCCATGCTGTACACCTGCCTGTACACTGTGTAGTATGCTGTCCTGAGGAGGAGAAGTCTGTTATAGTCACATAATAGGATTTTCTGGAAGTTACATTATATGTTCATACATACTGTTAACATGTATGGCCTGTAAGGAATACAGTCTTAAAGGGACAGTTCACCCCCAAATCAAAAATACATATTTTTCCTCTTACCTGTAGTGCTGTTTATCAGTCTAGATTGTTTTGGTGTTAGTTGCTGAGTGTTGGAGATATCAGCAATAGAAACGTCTGCCTTCTCTCAAAATATAAAAGGAACTAGATGGCACTCAGCTTGTGGTGCTCAAAGCACCAAAAAAATACATTTGAAGAGCTCAACAGTAATGTCTCTTCCCAGAAATCATGACTCCACCCACCAACCGTATCACCACGCAGAAGGAAGCTGCTAGCTCACCTAGCATCACTGAGCTAGCTAACGCTACAGCTCAGCCGAGGAGGACGCCATTAATATTTACATCTTATGCTGTCAGGAGCACAAGGCTCTCGTCCATGAGTAGATGCACACTTCCTCCTGAGTGGTGATACAGTTGGTGGGTGTAGTTTGGCAGAAAGAAAACAGTTCCTACATGAAACTGCTCACAACAAGGTCTGTGGATTGTCTTGTGTTACCCTGGCATGATTTCTGGAAAGAGACATTGCTGTTGAGTTTTTCAAATGTATAGTTTTGGCGCTTTGAGCACCACAAGCCGAGTGCCATCTAGTTCCATTATATTTGAGAAAAGGCAGACATCTCTACGGACACTCGGCAACTCACACCAAACCAGTCTAGACTGATAAATAGCACTGGGTGATTTGGGGATTAACTGTCCCTTTAATAATGTCCACTTACTGCAGTTCAAAATGATGGGAAAACATTGTCAGATGTAAAGGAAAATTGCTTTCATTTAAGTAGTGCTAGAATTCATTTTCTAAAATGAGACCTGTTTGACATATTCAAAGCTTTAATGTTTCTTTTTCAGATTAGGGTGAATCAGTTTTGTGGCTCCAAGATTATGATCTCCAATCCCACCAAACAAGCAAAGAGAAAGAGAAGCTCTGTTTCCAGCTCCAGTCATTCTAGTGGATCTTATGAATGGCAGACACAGCGATGGCACTTGACCAGAAAACTCAAAGTTATGAAGTGGGTTAATGTTTGCGTGTAAAACAGTCCATCGCAGCCTAATTTGCTGCAGCTGTGCTCATGAATGTGACATCTTGATTGAATAGTGGTTAATAATACTGAACCACTGCTGAAGCTATACTTGGTAACTTTATCAAAATTCACTTTTTGTCATATTTGCTGTAACTGTCACGACATCATCAAAGCAGTACATGAGACAGATGATCTGCGAAAACAATGGGAAAGTTGCTCCGTCCAGTAGGGTGCCCTAGTCACTAACTTTCTCACTTTACAGCTAAACAGCACACTAAAATATGTTTCTGAAAACATGTCAGGCGAAAAATAGGCAATGCAGTGACATCATCTTGATTCACATTTGATCAGCGCTGCCTAGTTTGACAGTTTGACCATACACAAGCAGCGATTGACATGATTGACAGCCGAGCTGGAGACTCCTCAGCTCTGATTAGCTGCTTTTGGTGCACTAGGTAGATTCTAGCAAATGCTATTAGAGGCAACAGAAGGAGAAGGAGGGACATGATGATGATGGATGTAGCGACAGTTCCAGCAGATAGGACAAAAAGTTATTTTCATCAAAGTTCCCACCTGTAGCTTTAAATCAGTGTTTGTGCACTGTGATAGTATTTTTGCTTTTACCTCCTCTCATAGCCCATACACCATCTGTGGCTGGTGCAGCCCTGTTTCCACACCTTAACCATGCGGGTAAAAGCCTGGACACAAGGCTGCCGGACCCCCAACATGGACATCTCCTGGTCGGCACAAACATTTGGCCTGTGCATGGGAAACACAAAAATGAGAAAGAGTTGGACAGATGCAGTCAAAATATGTACAAATTGGCAACAAATTTGGACAACACTATATACTGGTATGATGACTTTTAAGAGCAGCATGTGAGCACTTCATTTTACATTGTTGTACATATTATGTTGATGGTTGACTGAGCTCAGAGGTGGCTGTAGAAGGTGGTGATGGCAGCCAGCTGCAGAGCCTATGCATGTATTTCAGCAGACGTGAACTTCCACATGCTCTACACATGTTCAGGTGCATCAGCTCATGACTTACACACTGTCAAATAATCATACAGTTTCCTGTTTGGTGCAATACGCTTGAGGTCCAGAGACACTACCTACAGCACCCCATAAACAACCAATTAAATTCCACATGAACTTTTTTTTCCCTTCTCCAGATTTGTTTGCATGTTCATGTGCCTGCATGCATGTACTGACGTGTACAAGGTCGTTATGCAGCACTCGATCATAAGCAGCCTGCATCTGTGTGTGTTGACAGTGCAGGTATCCTAAACTATCCAGAGGTGTCCTCCTCCAGTAACCATATGGCTTCAATACAGAGAAGCCTGAAGTTAATTAGAGGAAGTATTTAGCTTCTCCTGTCATGAAAACAGTTCCTTCAGTCATGTCCTGCACAGTCTATTTAAAGTGGGAAACCTCTGGTGGAGTAGTATGCACAAAAAATAAAAACATTCCACTGGAAGCTATTATGCAGAAGCACGTTACAACAACAGAGCTATAAAACACACATCCATGCTCATTGGGGACCTGAAAGGGCGACGCCTAGTGGGCACTGAGCAGAGTAAACTTTGAAGTAACAATTAAAGACAGAAGTTAAATCACTTATGAAATGTGGACTATGGATATAACCGTCTTTGTAAAATAAATAAATAAATAAATGACAGCGACCTATGGTTGCTTTAGCCTTATTTTAAAGCACGCGTAAAACTCTCAGTGGCCTAATTATCCAATAAAATCTAGTGCAAATTAGAAACTGTAGAAGGGATTTCAATTAGAAAACGTCACTTACATGCCAGACTGCAGCTCCAAAGAAGATGCAATGTGCACAGTGCCGAATAGTATCACACACAAAATATGTGGGAACATCATTTCAGCCGGTTACAGACGCGGAGAAGAACTCATTCGGCGCAGCCTCTTAATCCATCAAATGAAGAGCATCCTGACAGTCATGGAAGTCCGCCTTTAGACATGACTGAGAAGTTGATGTTTGGGTTCAGTTGATATTTCCCGAGCTCCAGACGTGATTTCCCGTTCACTGGTTAAGCGGGGAGGACGTTATTGTCTAACGTCAATCGCAGCCTTTGAATGGCTCCGTGGAAACGCACCACCCACAGTCACCGAGGGGCCACCTCCCTCAACCCCCGGCGACACTGACCTGTGCAGTAACACACCCAGACATGCTTTTAGACTTTTTTATTTTATTGTATTTCATTTTATTTTATTTCTTGTAGTGTTTTCTGTCTGTGTGTTTTTATTTGCTGCTGCCTGTCTTGGTCAGGTCTCCCTTAAAAAGAGATTCACAGTTTCAAAGGGATTCTCCTGGGTAAATAAAGTTCAAATAAAAAAAATAAAATAAAATGATCCATATTGAAAAAAACAACATGATGTTACAGTTGTACTAAAAGAAACTCTTGCAAAAAGCTTTTAAAATGTATCATATTTACAAATTCTGTGCATGAAAATGGGAGTTGCAAACTGGCTCAAAGAATGTGAGGAGGAGGTCCAGGCAAGAGATTTACTTAGAATACAAATTCTTAAAGTTAGGTAAACAACATCCACTATGATGTTGATTGAAGGTACAAAAGATGATGCAGGCATGGATGGATTGCGGAGGCCCCATGGCTTCCACCTGCAAAATGTCACTCAAATAAACTACACCCACCCACCAGGGAGAGACTGAAAATTACTAAAATGAAACGTGATACATCTAAAGAGAGACACAAAACAACTACAAAGAGATGCAAAACTGCTGCAAAGGGAAACAGAAACAACAACTATGAACAGAGGCAAAACGACCACAGAGAGACACAAAATGACCACAAAAAGATTAAAAATCACAAAAAAGACAAAAAATGACTTCAAGGAGACAGAAAGAAATTACAGAGAGATTCAAAATGACCACGAAGAGACAGAAAATGACTTCAAAGAGATTCAAAATAACCAAGAAGACAAAAAATGACTACAAGGAGACAAAAAAGAATCGACAAAGAGGTTCAAAATAATAAAAAAAAATGATTTCAAGGAGTCAGAAAGAGACTACAGAGGTTCAAAACAGATGCAGACACATAAATGACCATGAAGAGACATAAAATGACTTCAAAGAGACAGAGAGAAACTACAAAGATATTCAAAATGACGACGAAGAGATGTAAAATGACTAGAGAGACACACACATGACCATGAAGAGACATACAATTACTTCAAAGAGACAGAAAGCAAGTACAAGAGATTTAGAATGACTATAAAGAGACACAAAACAATTACAAAAACTAGGAAGACAATCACAGACACAAAGGACCACAAAGAGACGCAAAACGACAACAAAAAGCTGCTCAAAAACTAAAATGTCTGTGTCTTACTGCTATGGAGGAGAGATGTACGAGCCACCTACATGTATATGCCCAGAGACACCATGGTCTTATGTCTGCCCATGGATGCAGGGGTGGCCAGCTGTAGGAAGAGAGAAAGTGACCATGGGATATGGGCCAGCTTTTTTAGCTTTTCTGGGCCCAGGACGACTCCCCTATGTCAGACAACTGACTGCTGAGCTTGGCCAAGACAGGACGGCTCTAACAATCCATCACCATATCCATCGATCCCCTCCAAGCAACCTTGGATCTAGAGGAGCAAATTAAGGATGAGTACCTACTGAGAGAAGCAAGTGGCAGGTAAATACCTGCATGGCAGTTCCTGTGGATAGTTACATGGCATGGGCATCCACAGGATACAACAAAAACAGGACTCACCTCAATGCAATGACAGAAAAACGATATTATCGGCAGGATATTGGGTTTGACGCCTGACCAGTACCTGACCCAACTACACATTAACATATTCAAGTCAATATGAGCACCAAAGCTCAAGTGACCAACAACACAAAGCCTGCAGCTAGAAAACAGCAGCCCACAATGCGCTGTCCTCGCAAACTTCCAGCTAACAAATACATAAAACTATAATTATCAAATAAATGTATACCGGAGTAGAAGTTCTCTGCTTTTAATTTCAGCGCTTGGTAACGCGACGTCACTTCCTCCTGAGTGTTGGTACTTCCTGTTTGGGACAGACAGCGGAAGAAGAGAGGAGGTTCCTCTCTTGTATATTAGAAGGAGATGCCTAACAGCTACATCATCTGTAATACCTGCACTTAACCGTACTATTCTGAGTATATTAAGAGGTTTTATTTCTGTCAGTATTTAATTGATAAATTATTCTTCGGAAAGGAAGCTAACCGTCACAACAGACCTAAAGGTAAGAAACTGAAACTACCGCGCTAGCTTGTAATGGCGCTAACGTTTTGTCTGTCTGTCAAATCAAAACTAACGTTAGCTTCAGCTTCTTTTTGTTGTGACGTAAGAAGTCCTAACAGCTGCTAAAATCACTGAGCTAGTGTTTATTGTTGTTCAAATAACCACTGTGTTAGCTACACTAGCGTAATAAGCATCATTGTTGATGTTAGCATTATGTTAGCATCTGTGGTATAGAATTATAATGTCCTGGAAAGCAGAAGCTGCAGCTCGTATCTAATACAAGTCAAGATTGCTGCCAAATTTGTGCATGTAACCTCCCTTTGTTTCCCTCTGCAAAGTCAGAAGGCACCAAGTTATGATCATATGATTGTGTCACGAGAAATGTTCCATCTTTCCTCCTGCCTGCAGCTCTTAAGCTGCACTATTAATTTTTCAAGGAGATTCTTAAAGAGATTTCTGTTTTGTGATCTGTGTAGTAGCTGCAGTTTGATGAGATATAGCAGCAGGTATGCAGCATAACAAGTTCAACAAGACTAAAACTGAAACAAACAGACACAGGTGTCTCATGTTGACATGCTCTCTGCCCTTTGTGACCTTTTTGTGGCTGACAGTTAGCTCTGTGTTGCTGAACAAATCCTTCCTCACAGCAAAATGAACGGAGCAGCCTTCCCTTCCCCTACGGCGGAGATGGCGGAGATGAACCGTATCCAGTATGAGCTGGAGTACACAGAGGGGATCAGCCAAAGGATGCGCATCCCTGAGATGCTCAAAGTGGCTCCTCACCCCCGCGAGGACCCTAATCTTGGATCTCAGGAGGTCCCCCACAGTGTCATAATGCAGGTCCCAGAGAGAATTGTGATTGCAGGTTAGTATGGTGTGAAGCATTCATTCTTTGTAGGGCTGTGTTTTCAGTGTTGTCCAAAGTCTTTATCACAATAAAACTTTGCACAACATCGATGCCAGTCAGCTGACTGTAATATACATATTATGTGGCTTGTTATTACCATTAACAGATACTAGCTGTCCTTGTTATCAGTGGCTCAGGACTTTGTTGTGTCATGTATTTAACACTGAAAATGAAACAAAAGACATCAGGCACACTTGGTTCACTATACATGTGAAGCATCAGCATCAGTTTCTCATTCACACCTTTCTTTGTCAGGGGACAGTAATGATCCCCAGTTTCAAAGACCCAGAGACCTTGACCTTATCCAGTCAACACCACTAGAAACCCTATCACTGAAGACTCCACCCAGAGTGCTCACCCTCAGTGATCGGCCCCTGGACTTCCTGGAAGAGGATCAGCGGGCGGCTCCAGACAGCGAGGAGGTGGTAAGCTATAAAACAACAAGGACACTGCATTAAATCCATTTATTGGCCTAAAAAATTTCCCTAAAGTAAACCATAACCTGAATTAATCAGTTGTTGTTGTTTTTTGTAGATGCGGCCCCTTGCACGAGTACGACGGGAGCGTTCAGCCAGTGAGAATGCAGCTGCCCGTCATAGCACTCAGCTGATGCGCAATGACTCTGCGTGAGTATTGAATATGACATCATTAGCTTGCTACCAGCTCCATCTTATCTCCTATGTGCATGCATTAGCATCTTTCTTTTGGTCCTGTGTCCTCTGTGTCCCTTTGTCGTTGTGATGTAGCTGGCTGTTTGTTGTCGTGAGCTTTTTGGGGTGAGATCTTTGCTGCTCTCAGTGTCAATTCAGAATTTAGCTGTTTTTGTCACCGACACTAATCCATTAACAACATGACTGATGTACTAATCAGTTTTGATTTTATCATTTCCCAGTTTTGAATTGTTTGACTTTAGGATTACTGGAAAGGGATAGAAAATATAATTTTTTGGTGTAGAAACCAACTCACTCTCCGCTCAGCAACACTTCAGGATTCAAAGGGAAACACAATAGAAAACCAGTAAAGGAAAATGGTGAATTACCTGAATTAGTTTTACAGTGTGCACCCACTTCACACTATGTTTGGTCTGTAGCTTTAATATGTAGGTAGAAAATTATAAATATTAGATTAGGATTTTCATATATTATCAGTTTGATAATTATACAGCAAAATATACTTCATGTCCTGGTCACTGTCCTCAGCACAACTGCATGTGACGTCCTGTTTCTATTGAAGTCGCCACAAGAACAAGCAAGAGGTCTTGAGTAATGTAATCAAGATTGTCATCATTTGCTTGTCAGTGCCTTTAGTTTATGTTTTTGTTTGCTTTTTTGTTGGGTGTATTATGTGTTAGTAAAGCAGTGTTGGTGGTTGGCAGGTCACTCGGTTGCAATTTTTACAAAGTCAGTGAAGTTGAGGACAGTTTCTTTTCCTTATTTTTCTCCCTCTCCTTCCTCCTTCCTTTCTTTCCTCTGTTGTCTTTTTCTTCCCTTTCCCTCTGAATTGGCTGCTCTTAATGGTGGGCACTGAGCAGTGCGACCCCGTCCCCCCCAGCCACTGTCCACCCTTGCCCCTCTCTCACCGTGACTGAAGAAGAACACAACCTGTACAGCGCTAGCGGTGTTCTATCTTTCATCCAGTCCACTACACGTCGGGCCTACCAGCAGGTCCTGGAGGTCTTGGATGAGAACCCTCGCAGGTGACCTCTCGATCATCCGGTCTTGTTTTGCTTATTAGATATTGGTCACAGAGGGCAATACTGACTGCACCAGTTGTTTTTTCTTCCTCAAAGTCACATTAAAGCTACTTTGATTTCTGCTCCTCAGCACCCTGTTGTTAGAGGAAGGGGAGTGGTGTTTCTGAAATGTAAAAGTTGTTAGAAGGCCTAGAAGTGTTTATGTGGTAGGCTCAATCATTACACGACCATTTCTAACTGACTATCTGCAGCATTCAATAACAATATTAATGCAGCATGTATTAATCAAAATGTAAAATGTAGCCATATTTCCTCATGTGCCGTTTACATCTGTGGCTTTTCTTAAGAGTTTGGTCAAGTAGTAGCTGTTGAACCTGTCTTCAGGTGGAAGTGGTGGTGGGAGGTGTATTTGTTTAAGTTGTACAAGGCCTTGTCGACCATTTTAAAGAGGACCCATTATGTTCATTTTCAGGTTCATACTTGTTTTTGAGTTTCTACTAGAACACATTGACGTGCTTTAATGGTAAAAAAAAAGCTATCTCTGCTGGAACATCCATAATCACCCTCTGTCTGAGACGCTCCATTTTAGGGCCTGTCTCTTAAAGCCCCGCTCCTGAAAAAGCCATCTACTCTGACTAGTCAGCGTTTCTGGGTCTACCATATCTCAGGGTCTCTGAAATTCAGTCATTGCAGTCGGGGGAATGACTGCAAAGGAGAATAGCGTCTCTTTTTAACGTGAAAAATCACCAATAAAAGCTATTAAACACAACTGAACACGGCCCAGCAGGAATATGATCCGAAATGGGGGAGAACCCGTTTCCCTGACATTAGCACGTAGCTTCATGTAACAGTGTAGGCTACGTAGTGTTAACTAACGATGATGTCATACTGTCGCCAGAGTAGAAAAGGCTTTGGAAACAGGCCCTGTGTTGCTACATTAATAGTTTGTAACGCTATAAGACACAATACAGAAAAGCATAATAGGTCCCCTTTAAATTTAGATTTAACTTTGGAAGTTTGTTTGTTGTATTAGGAAAACCTGTAAACAACCCGCACAGCACATGAATCCATTTTAAAGGTTTTATTTCAGAGCAAAAAGAACTGTCATACACTGTTCATACACTGCCAACTTCAGAAATTTGATTGATAAAACTTTCTTCCACATTCTTATCCTCATGTCAGGTAGAGAAGAGCTTCTTGAAAAACAAAGCAATAGAATTTTTGTGATCTGTTTTTGAAGGATAATGAAATAATAATAATAATAATAATAATAATGATAATAATAATAATATGAGAGCACTTAAATGAGTGTTAAAATAGACGTGAAAAGGTATAGAAACTTTAGCCTTTTGGGTTCTGGGACAACACAAAAAGTGTAGTTATGTGAACTACATGCGAGGTGTGTGCATGTGTGCAACACTGTGCCATGTGTTTGTTGCTCTATCTCTTATTTTTCCCTTTTCCCGATCCTGTCTTTCCCCACCTCTGTAGCAAACCATCACTGCGAGGGGGGTCGGCTTCGAGCTCCAACCCCCTGCATGACTCCAGGTAACTTCACCTGGCACTTCACCTTCATTCTGATCCTTTGTCCTTCTCCGCATCTTTTCCTACCTTCCATTCCCATTGCAGGTCAAGAAATAAGGTTAAGCCTCGGTAGAAAAATTAAAATTAGGTTGCTATTCTTAGACACCAAATATGTGCTACTGTAATTAACACTCTGTTGTGGTTGAGTTATGTAATTCTCAAAGTGACTGCTCTCTTTTCCAGGCTTGCGTTAACAACATATGAAGCTGCGCTGGACGGGGGGCCTGATGACATGACTGTGGTTGATGCAACAACGCTTCGACGCCAGGTTAGTTCTTAATACAAACACTACCTCCATCTTGTGGCACAGAAGCCAATGGTGGAAGCTCTGTGACTGAGAAAATTATTATTTTTTATTATTTATCTATAGCTCATCAAGTTGAACCGGAGACTCCAACATTTGGAAGAGGAAAACAAGGAGCGTGCAAAGCGAGAGATGATCCTGTACTCGGTCACTGTAGCTTTCTGGCTCGTCAACACTTGGGTGTGGTTGCGACGTTAATGCCGACCTGTATTTCTGCCATCACCGTGACAGAAGAACGTATATCCCTTATTCTATGTGTCAAATTTTAGCTACTCGCTGCACTCAGTCCCTGTGTGAGGACAACCTTTACACGTGTGTACAAGGCCTGCTGTGCACAGGGCTTATATTTTGATTTGGTTTATTTAATACATGTACAGTTTTATTTTTTTACTCTTATTTCATCCTGTCTAATGTTTTCTCATGTTTTTTGTTTTGTTTTTTTATTACAGATCTTCTTGCTCGATGCTAAGCATGACTTGTTGTAAATATTTGTTCACGTCACCTAAAGCTTTGGAAAGATGTCGTCCAGAGATACAGAAAAGCATAGTTTACCGAGAGAAGTGGAGCTGCAGTGTGGAGATGTAACATGTTGAATATTTATTGGGGAGAGAGTAATATGTGACTTGAACTGAGGATTAAAATACAATTTAGGAAAACCATACATATGACATGTTGTCCTGTTTTCATTGGTGCATTAAGTGAAATTCACACATCACTATAATATTGCTGTTATGTGAAGAAGGACCATGAATTAACGTTTTTTTATTTTTAAATGTTATTAACACTAGTTATGGGGGGGTATTTTTGCCTTAAGGAGAAGAATACCATTGAACAGTTCATGTAAGATTTATTCTGTTTTTTCACAGTCTAACAATTAACCATATGAACAAAGTGGCTTTGAAACTCTTTACATTTCATTATAACAATAACCACTAAATATAATTTTAAAAATTACAGCATTTAAAGAAAAAGATTATATTAGGAAACAACAGTTCATGTAAGATGTAACCTGTTTTCTAATAATTAACAACCATATAAACAAAACGGCTCCAAATTCTGTAACAAATATGCACATGCATGAATTATATTTCACTGTAACAATAACCTCTAAATATTCATTTTTAAAATCAAAGCTGTGCCCTGATTGGGCTTCTCACAGCCTCACATGACCAGCATTAGGACATTTCATTTGGGGTGTGTCCTGTGAGACTAGTTTGTCACTTTAATCAGACAAAAATGCTTCAAAACTTCAGAGCATCAGTCCAGCTCCTCAATCAGGCAGCGTGGTGGAGAAGAGGTTTGGTTTGTTACGGACTTTCCAACAATGTCACCAATGCATGGCTCAGGGTTATCCTCATCTTCTGGATACACCAATGATGAAGACTTGGCACAGACCCCAGCTGATTTGTTGCTCATTATGAACAGTGAATTTTTATCTGGCCCAAAGGTGGACATGCCCTCACGCTGATTACTGACTGGTTCGCCCTCATCACTGCCTCCTGATATGACCTCTATTTTAGGTTTGAACACTTGCTCAGAAGAAAGCATTGCTGTGAAGTCTTCTGTGTCCACATCCTCCAGGTCAGGCAGGTCATCGACACGCAGTGAGAAGTGTGGTGGAAGGTGAATTGTTTCCAGCTGCTCAGCTTCCTCTAGCTCTGTAACCAGTGGTCCAGGACCATATGCTGGTACAGCGTCGTCTGCCTCAGGAGGAGCTGCCCTGACCAAAGAAGGTAGCTTCTTTTCAGACTGCTCGCTTGTGCTCTCTGCTTCATTTCTCACAAACTGGATTCCACCAGAGTGGCTGTCATCTACATGTTCTGTCTCAAGTATCTGTCCTGCAGAACTCTGTAGCTCTTGTGCTGCGTGCTCTGGATTCACTCCCTCATTGATTTCGCTCACAGGCTGCTTCATCTGTGATTTCTCCAGGTTATCGTTCTCTAACTGCTCCCTCTGTAAGTCTTGACCTGGCTGCTCTGCTTCCAGATGTTCACAGCTTGGCTGATGCAAGAACTCTTCATGGGCGTCCAGGCAGTCCTGCATGAAGGCTTGAATCGTCTCTCCTTTTGATGAAGTCACAATCTGGGTGTCATGGTCCTCACTCTGAGTCTCAGTTGCCCCTGAAATGAAACAGACTGGTTAAAAAAAAGCAAATCATTTACTCTATGTATGTGCACAAGGGTGGTAAAGTTTAAAACTGTTCACCTTTCTCATGTAGCTCTCGAATGCGTCGTCTTTCCAGGGCTGCCTCTCGAATCTTCGCTATGCCATCCAAGCTGTCCTGAATTTTCCTCCTCTCTCGCGTCTCCCATTGCTCCCTCTCTTTCCGCTCCCCTTCCAGACCTCCCACCGCCCATGCCTCTGCACACGCCCGGTCTTTGGGGAACACGGGGTAATCATCCAGAAAGGTGAGCTGCTTGAGACGCACAATCATGGTCTTCCTGTAGTTTGGGATTTTTTTCACCACCTCATTTCCACTTAGATTTAGCACCCGCAGCTCTGGCAAAGCCTCAAGCACAAGAAGGATCTCAGGGTCATTTAACAGATTGTGAGACAAGTCCAGCACACTGATTTCTAGACACTGACTCAGATGCTCAATGTCCCCCGCTGTCTCCAGCTTGTTATGTGAAATCTGCAGAGTGCACAGGTCAGGGAGGCAGGAGAGGTTCTCAATGGTGCGTATGTAGTTGTTGGACACATTGAGGGTGCCGAGCTTTTTCAGAGGTTCAAGGTTTTCCAGCTTGTAGATCAAGTTCTGCTGAAGGAACAAGCAGCGCAGATCAGTCTGGGCATCCAAGTTCTCAATGCGTTGAATGCCATTGCTTTGCAGCCAGAGACACTTCAGACCTGTGTACTCCTCTAGGTTCTCAATGGCGAGAAAGCCTTTGTAATGCAGGTATAGTGTGTCATTCAGGCAAGGTGTGTAGTACAGTTTGTTCTCCTTACAGTGGTCTTTCAGGAACTTCTTGGTCATTCGTGGACCTGAATATTTTTCCTTTGTCTCCTGCGGGTTTTTGTTATTTTCCTCGCTTTCTTCAGCTCCATCCTTCATCACGGCATCTCCGCATCCCGCATGAGTCGCTTTCACTACTTTATTTCCCGTCGTTTCTTGGACTTCAGGAGTGGACATCGCCAAAAATATATCAAACTAAAAAGCAGAAGAAATAAAAACAATCTATTCTTACTTTGTATCTGTATTTCAGCGAGTTATAAGATGTATATTCCTGTAAACTTCACTCGACAGTCCGCTCTGCAAGCTAACGTTAGTAAACGTTTATGTTTGTTTCCATGGTAACTTGCGTTCTTGGTTGCGTTGGGAACGACTTGCCTAGCCGGATGTTGTTTCTTGTTCCCGGGCGGACCGTTTTCGCCGTTGCACTCAGATGTCAGTGGTCAACATGGCGTCCGGATTCATATTAAATCGTGGTGCGCTGACATTAGGAATTCACTGCCGGCGTGTTTGCAGAAATATAACTTTAACTCAGGTCAGAGAGAAGAAGAGATGGATGAAAACGTACACATACCTCATGGCGAAGAAGTTAAAGCTGGAAGGACCTCCGCCACCCAAGCCACGGTGAGGCTAACGCTAGCTAACACTAGAGAACATCTCAAGGCCATTATCAGTGTATATGATATGTTGGCCAATATGCGTTTATTCATGTTAGCCGAATAAGTAGGCTTGGTTTATAAATTCGTATAGTTGCGTCACACAAATTGCCAATGCAGACTTGTTTAGCAGGGCGCGTGCTGTTGCTATTCACACAGTTTTTCAAGTGGACCCAGGAGCGGTATGTTAGCTAGCCATAACTGTTCCTTTGCACAGGTGAAGGAAAGTCTGCCTCCTCTCTAGCCTCACTGTGTACCTCTCATTTTATTACCATAATAATATTTCTCAGAGTAATTTGAACCATTAAGTTTTGCTTGTAATCCTTTAAGACACTTTTCTCCTCCTCCTGATGGTACAAAAACTATTAATGAATGAACTTTTAATGCATGCATGAACTTTATTTATATAACACCTGCTTTACAATTCAGCTGCAGAGAAAAACAGCAAAGATATAAAGCCATACAATTGTACAACACTCATTCAAGGAGAAATTAGAAGAAAATATAAATTCTCCAATCAATAATTAATTAAGATACATATTAAGAATATTACAACAGATAGCTGCTAGTGATAGGCTATATGAAAAAAGATATGTATTGAGTCATCATTTAAAACTGTCCACTGAGCCAGCAAGTCTAAAAGAAGGCATGGTGTTCCATATTTTTGGGGATTAGTAGCTAAAAGAAGCATCCCCAAGGGTTATGTAGTGACATTAGGAACAGTATATAATATATGTACACCTGTGTATACTATATAGGAGGGAGCGCTGCAATTAAGAGCCTTAAAATCCAGTAAAAGGATTTTAAAATCAATTCTAAAAGACACTGGGTGATAGTGTAGGTTGCATAAACCGGGAGTTATAATGGTCTCTGTTTTTAGTTTTTGTTAAAACCCTGGCAGCAGCAGCATTCTGAATGGTCTGTAATTTTGCAATGGCAGTTTTAGGTAGGCCAGTGTATAGAGCATTACAGTGGTCAAGACGACTGAGAACAAAAGCATGAACAAGCTTCTCAGCATCTTGAAGGCCCAGCACAGGTTGCACCTTAGCTGTATTGCGTAATTGGTAAAATGCAGTTTTTGTTAATGGATTAAAATGAGCTTGAGATCAGAATCTAAAATGACACAGACGTTTCTTACTTGTGTTTTTTTGTGTGTGGCCAGTTGGAGAAGAACAGTTTGGATTTCTTTAAGTTGGGCTGTATGAGGTACTTATCCATAGTCAATGTATTACCTACATTAGATGTCAGTAAGCCCCCACTTTGGAAAGCAGACAGGAATCTGACATAGAATCCAAGCAATGTACTGCTGTGGACGGGGTCAGCAAAAAAAGGTATTTTAGCCACCATAAAAAAAGTCCCACCTGGGGCGTCGGTGGCTTAGTGGCTAGGGCAGGCGCCCCATGTACAAGGCTGTTGCCGCAGCGGCCTGAGTTCGACTCTTGAATTAATTAGTTAATTTGTGTTATTGTGAGACTTAAGTGAATCTGAACAAACCACTTTAAATGCTGAAGTCAAGCTGTAACACAAAAAACCTGATAGAGGCAGTGGTAAACCAGCAGCTCCTGTGTTAAGGGTTGTTAAATCACAGTTTTTCTCAATGGAGTTTGGCTTTGTTGAAAGCAATATAATGGCTTCAGTGGTGAAAATACTCTCAGTATAGCGTATACTTAAACTGATAGTGGTTGTTATAGGTGGGACTTAGCTCAGTCACACTGCTACTATACATAGGGATTTTTTGAATTACCCAAATGGCACCACTCAGAAGTAATAACCATTTTTGCACATATGTAACACCCAGTTTGGGATCAGTTCTGTAGAGGAAGTCCTGACTCATAGTTAACACCATGTTCGTCTTTCTTTCAGCTCTCAGCAGCCTAACTGGGATTACCATGCTGAGGTTCAGGCTTTCAGCACCCGCCTCCACGAGAACTTCTCCCTGGAGGTGCTGAAAACAGCCTTCATCAATCCCTGTTACCTGCAGGCGGAGCAAGAGAGGAGAAAGGAGTTAGGCATGGACTCTGAGGCCACAGCTCTTGTTCTGAAAGATAATATTCAGCTGA
The DNA here is from genome assembly GCF_011397635.1 of Epinephelus fuscoguttatus. Taxonomy (NCBI): domain Eukaryota; kingdom Metazoa; phylum Chordata; class Actinopteri; order Perciformes; family Serranidae; genus Epinephelus; species Epinephelus fuscoguttatus. Next base: position 15,301,769 of record NC_064756.1, read on the forward strand.
GTGAAAAGGGAGCGGGTTTCACTACAAGCTTCCTGACCGACTGGTGCAGGGCCAGCTTCCCGAGCCTGCCGAGTGAGGGGGTGGATGGCGTCGTAGGGCACCTCACCAGTTCAGCAGTTGTGACCTATGTAGCAAGAAATCTCGGCATCGAAGACCTAACCATGAGTAGAGAATGCCCTGTTCCTGATGATGTGATTTACTCAACATTCATGGCCGTGATCGGAGCTCTACAGGAGAGCAGCGGTGCGGAGCGAACCGGGTTTTTCCTCAGGGTAAGAGGCTTGCTGCAGATTATTATGGGTACACCTTTTTCTGCTTAAAGAAACTTAACATTTTTCTTTTCCTTCTCCCCTCTCCGTAGGATTTCCTGGTCACTCAGCTGATAGGGAAGGACTTGTTTGATATGTGGACAGTTGTCAACCCCATGGGATTGTTGGAAGAGGAGCTCACTAAGAGGAACGTTCCATTGCCAGAGCCTCGCCTCATCAGGTCTGCTGGAGCCAGTACCGTCCTGCCACTATACTTTGTCGGCTTGTACAGGTACGTGTACTGTTGTGGATGCAGTTACCCAAATTACAGCAATTGAAGATGTACATAAGATTGGAATCAGAGCTGATATAGACATAAATTCAAGTTACATTACAAGTTACACTTTTGAGGTTTGAGTAAGATGCAGGTAAGTCATAATAGACATGATAGTTAAAAGTGTTTTGTCTATGATCTGCCTAGCATACTTATTTATTTGGGGTTTGTTTACTTGTGTTAACTCAGCGACAAGAAGCTTCTGGCTCAGGGTCCAGGAGAGACGCTCGTGGCAGCCGAGGAAGAGGCAGCTCGTGTGGCCCTCCGGAAACTCTACGGCTACACTGAGAACCGCAGACCCTCTGACTTCTCTCCACCTCAGCAACATCAGCAGCCATTAATTCAATCAGTCAGCAGCAATTAATGAAGTAACAAGTCTTATACTGCAGCAGAAAATCATTTAAAGGGGCTGCAGTTGGACAGGGAGGTGGCATGAATCCACCTAAGAGGTCATTTGAGGTATAGAACGTCTCAGTTGTGGGTAACGGACTTGCTACAGATTGTATGGAGAAAGGGAATAAGGTTACCATCTACCTTATTACATACTAGGCCAACAGTGCACTTGTCAAGATTGTTCTGTTGAGTATGTCAGCCCCTCCCCCAACCAAAGGAGGGCAACATAAACCTTATTGTCCACTGAAAATGTGTGACTTTGGCAGAAGATCCATGTATCCACTGAATCAGACGGAAATCTCAGCATTGTTGAATGAATTTGGAAGCATATTCAAGAGTAAAGTCCACTGGTCCCCTTGGCCAGTAACCTATAGGTTCAGCAGTCCATTGCAAAAAATAGCCCTGATATCTGGTTGTCCTTGTAAATAATAAAGGTGCCATTTGGTTTACTTGGTATTCTGTTATAATATGTTCATCTGTAATAAAAAGGAATAAGAATGTGTACACAGTGACTTTGTTCATGCATGTTTTTTTAGATCACGACTATTTTCTTCCATATTATTGCACTTATGAAAGGTGAATGTGTGGATATAAACATCATATCTAGATTTATTTCCCAACATGTACATGTCATACATTTGTAGGTTATTGCTTAAGGATTTAAAGAAGTCATCTGTTTAAATGTGTAATGGTGAGTATCTGTTACACATTTACATGGGGCTCAATGAAGTGACTGATTTAAAGTCTATACCCCGGAAATGGGTCATATTCTCTGCAGAGGGTTAACCTGACCAGCCCGAAGGAGAAACGTTGTACTCCGTCATAATTTGCCTTAGTAACAAATCACATGGCTTTTTACATGCATGGTCTTATCTACATGACTCATTACATGTTTTATTTTGTGATATTTATAAATGTAAAATGACGCATTGCATTAGAAGAAACGCACCAACACAGTCCCTTATGCGTAGACCACCCTCAATAGTGTTGCAGTGGCAATGCTAATCCACACAGTGGCGCTGATGTGTTAAAGACAGACTAGAAGTGCTCTGTGCACTGTCATGAGAACAACCGAAGAGATGGCATTTAAGAGACAAGATAGTTCATGTCCTCTTGTAACCTTCGGAATCCACTGTGCTGCACGTGAAAATCCTCTGCCATTAAAACCTTATTTACACCAATGTTTTCCGCATAACTTAATGATCTGATAACTGCAGATGAAATTAAGTGCGGTAACTCTTAGCCGCAAGAATAAAAGTAAAATTTCGTCATCGACGCCGGGCAAAAACGCAGTGCATGCATAGGACAAGAGCGGCCTTATTGTCGCAGACCATTGCGTGGTAATAAAGGTTCATTAAATATAAGTGGCATTACAGACCAGACTATAAGAAAATGTGCTGGAACTATGTTGGAGCGTAACAAATATAGTACGCCCATATTTGACCCTGACCCAACAAGTAACGGCGCAGTCTGCGTAGCAGGATTTAAGCGAAGCCGGAAGTTGGTGGCAGGAATCATCTTGTTCCGTCGGTCTAGCTGCTCCAACGCCTCAAACTCCTTGTTCGAGGAGAAGCAAGGCCCCCCTCCACAACAGAGCCACCTACCCATTCCCTCTCTGTCCTTAGCACGGGTCGACAAGCGTTAAAAAGCACAGACCTTTTGTTTTAGCTGTAGCTGACCCTCCAGTCTCCCCCCTGGTTTTTACTAATCCTGCTGTATATCCCTCACCATGGCGGCGAGTGCGAAGCGAAAACAAGAGGAGAAACACCTGAAGATGCTGAGAGAAATGACGAGTTTGCCTCCCAACAGAAAGTGCTTTGACTGCGACCAGCGGGGCCCAACCTATGCCAATATGACTGTGGGCTCCTTCGTGTGCACCTCCTGCTCTGGCATCCTGTAAGTTTGAAGTTGCGGAGTGACCTTAGCTTAGACATGGCGCTCACGATGTAACGTTTTGGAACGCTTCGGCTACTAACGGCTCCCGAAGCCAGTTAACCAACCGGCGCTAGCTAACGGTTGATAGGTAACGTTATTCGGCGGTGTCAGTGGGAGTGTTGGCTGCTTTGACATTGTCTTTCTTTGCTGTGTTGGGCGGGGTGGCTGTTTAGCAGAGGTGTCAGTGTTCGGCATAGCAAGCTAGGTGCTAGCTAACTTTAGCTTCCAGTGCTAGCCAGTGAACTTATCTGACACTTGCAAGCTAGGTCTACAGATAAGCCAGGAGCCAGCTGCTGCTACCAGTTGCTGACAGCGTTTGGAGGAACCACCTTGTAACTGAGCTAATTGACCTGTTCATGGGATACACCCCACATTCAAAGACACAGGAATACATCATTCTGTTGGGCGAGGTCCATTTATTTCAATCGCGAATTTTGTATTAACTTATGTCGCTTACTAGAATTGTAAAAACATGATGAGAATTATTCATTTGATCTCAATAAAGGGTCTTTATTGAGAATTGTGAGATGGTGGTAGACACTTGGGCGTGGGAATGCCACATTCTGGGATGCGACACATCATGCAGTACCGGTATTGTTGCAATCATTTTGCATTTGGACCAGTCATTTAGAGGTATCACACTACTCAATCATTCTGCATTTGGACTAGCCATTTAGATGTATCACACCACTCAATCATTCTGCATTTGGACTAGCCATTTAGATGTATCACACCACTCAATCATTTTGCATATGGACCAGTCATTTAGAGGTATCACACCACTCAATCATTTTGCATATGGACCAGTCATTTAGAGGTATCACACTACTCATTCTCTACAATCTTGTAGAGTCCTGCTGGTATTTTCATCAGTGTGCATCTACACACTGATGAAAATATCAGAAGGACTTTTACTCTTAACAACTGGCCGACCCCAAAACAATTTGTGCCAATTCACTCGTCAGTAGTTTACCTCCTACAACGCCACAGCATTGATAGTTTGAGTGTATCTGGGTGACTTTAGATAGCGTCTGCCTGACTTAAAGCTTTGCTGTGCAGTTGTGTAACCAAGCATCTGTAGCTTGGGATTTGGGATTAGCGAAGCATTCCATTTCTTCTTATTCAGCTAAAGATATCCCACTTCAATAAAGCTGTCAAATTGTGCTTGATGTTAGAATGTTTTTTTTGTGTGTATGTGATGCTGATCACATTTGGAAAGAAATATAAAGTTGCGTGATATAGTAATGATAATTTTTTGCATGACTCAGCTACTGCACAGCTAATGACACGATGACATTCAGCATGGAGGGAATGTTTGGTTTATATTATCTATATTGCGTGACATTGTGATTATCTGGACATAATCACTCTCGTCTGAAAGCCTTCGAGGATTATGCTGTTTCCCCTTTTGAGTGCATTGACATTTGGTTCACTGAAAACCAAATTTTGTCCACATACATCAAGTGCTAAAAACCATACAGCGTAAATTTTCCACCTGTACACCATTCTTCCAAGGACTTTAGCAAACATAGCATCATGAAATTCTGGGGTTTCATTTATAAAACAGTGCGTAGGATCCATACTAAAAATGTTCGTACAGGCAAAAGCCAAAAATAGCGATACCAAAAAATATTTGACAGTTTCTACAATCTGGCTTCCACCTCACCATCTGCATTACCAATTTCCAGTCTCCAAAATGTTTGTAGGCATGGGTCAAAGTTTCTCCCATCAAAGCAGTTTAGATCACAACTTTTGCCTGGGAAGTGGCGTACACCTCCTTCAGGCCTCCTTTTGTGCATCTGTAACATTTATAAGTGAGACCTCTGGTCCTCTCTTTGCCACCAAGTCACATCTTTGCTCACAAATACTTTACCTGTTTTCTTGTAAACATATGAGTGTTTACTTTTCACAAGCCTTTGTAAGTGAAAACATTTGCGCAGAGTTAATTGGCTGTGAGCCCTTAGCAGGTAACTCAATAAGCTGTTCATCCGCCCATCTTGTTCTTCTGCTCATTCACACAGGCAGCAGCTTGTACTGGTCCTTAATGCTTTATGGAAATAACCTGGCCAATCTCCATTTGTGAATAATGTTTTTTTCTAATAATGATGCTGGGGAAAGGGGAAGCATTTGTTGCTCAGTAATTCCCCACTGATGACCTTTTAGTTTTATTAGTTGACAGAGGAACAGATGACTTCATTGATACATTACTAAGCGGTTTGTCTCTCAGATTTTGCCTGAGATACAGCCTTTTGTGGTTCATGACCTTAATCTGTGCAAACTGTTTCCTGTCCTCACTGAACGTGAAGGTTATTTACTGTAGCATTGAAAAGAATGAGATTAATTGTGTGTTTGCTGATGGACGCAGTTTGCCCTCCATTTCACTTTACCGATGTGTCTGTGGGGACTCCACTGTGAATTTCCCATCTGCTCACCCTGTAGTATTAAAGTCTGTAATGTGAGTTAATTGAGTTCTTTAATAGCTTGAGATCACAATACCTCCTCTTTCACTCCTCCTGCTTCTCATTCGCTTTTTATGAAGACAAAACATGCTGTGTGGAATTTCAGTGACGACAATCCTCTCAGCCGAAGAGTGTGGGTTTAAAAGGATTGCTGTCTGTCTGATGTATGCAGGAAGCCTCATGTGATTGTAGGCTCAGGAAGTGGTATGGCCCCACCGTGCTGCTACATCAGCAGCATGTGCTGTTCTGTGTGCCACAGGAAGTGGCAGAGAGGTCATTGTCTGCCTCTCTCTTTCCTCTTAATTTTAGAGAGGCAAAGATTTAGGCATTATGAGAGAGCACCTCAGTATTCATGCCCAGACTTGATCTATTGTTTTGGGAACTGTCTTGACTACCCTCTATCACTGTTGTGTGAATAAATGTAGTATTTGCCTTATGTTGCCCTCGACAACAAAATGAGCACAAACCTTCTCAACACAGGTACCCACCTCCTGTAGTCTATATGTTCTGCATTTACCAGGAAAGATTATGTTGCTGGATCAAACATAGTCTTTTAAGTCTGAAACAGCACATTTGGCTTGTTGAGACATTGCTGAGGAAATCACAGTAGCGATTTTTAATTTAAGGAAGTAGTTTGCCCTTCCCTTCTTTCATCTGCAGTTTGGCAGCAACACTGTTTGACTGTTTAGGGGTGATAGCAGGGGCATGACTACCTTCTCCCCCCATAGTTGTGGTTGTTAAATGGGTGGAGTTGGAATCTGCTATGTAAACACATTCCTGATGAAGGTGGAGGCCTTCCCAGGAGGAACACCACTCACAATGTCTCTTTCTGGAGTGCCCATGGCAGGAAGTAACCCCACTTGGCCTGTGTGTTCCTCAGTAAGCAGTCACGTGCCAGAGGTTGGGAGGTGTCACTGACACCAAATATACTTTTACCAGTGGCAGGTTAACAGATCTGAACTTTAAAAACGGAGCATGTGTGGTTTTCCCTTCCCCCTGACAACTGATCTCTGATCTCTTAAAAAAGTGCAATGTTTGAAACAAAGTTGGATGACAAATTGAAGATGGTTTCACTTCCCATAAATGCTGATTTCGATAGTCATTTAACAGAGATAATTTTTGTCGGTGACTTCAAGCAGGAAAGTGAAGGATGATGCACAGCCTTTCCTCTCTTTTGAGACTTAACATTGCCAGTTTCTCGCACCCTGAAGCTGTTGCAGTATGCAAATGAGCTGAGTTTTCCCGGCTGAGCTGGTCTGATGTACAGTAGCAGCTAGGTCATAATTATTTTACTGTGCAATATGTGATACTATTCTCTGATATAACCCACTAGACACGATCTGAAAATAAGTAACAACTAGGGCAGTGGTTTGATTAAATCATTAATCTTTGTTTGTTTCAAACATTGTCGATGTGTACAGTATTGTCATGTACGAAGCAATTTATTAATACTTTATTTTACCTCATTTATAGTCACTGCTTTCATTTAATTTGCCCTACAAATGTAATCCTGCTGTCACTGAACACTGTCACAACTGTGTGGCTACTTTTTTCCTGCAGAAATGGGGCTGGGGGGTGGGGGTGTCGGTGGGTGGGACTGTGGGGCCATAACCTTGTGTTGCTGTATCCTAGAACACATGAATCACCTACCAGTCATATTGTACACCAGTCTGTGGATGTAAGATGACTGATGATAGTAACATTCTCCCTTTTGCAACACCTGCTTGTGGATATGACATTTCAAAGTTGAAGAACATTTTGAATGAAACAATGTAGGGAGATATGATATGTATTTGACATGCACTGTCACATTTAGGCTAAATAACATACAGTAAAATTAACAAAGACAAAATAACCAGTATCATAATTACTTAATTAAACAACGAGGTAGAGATGCCATCATCATGTTTAGACCTTAAGGGCTATGGAGCTCTCTGTCCTACTTTCATCTTCATGAGACCAGGATCTGATCACACACTCACCTCAGGGTGCTGGAAAAACACATTAAAGCTCAAATACACATAGACTCTCAGTCACACACGCAGATACTCTATCATTTGCTTTTCTACAGATACATTTGCTTTATGGATTCTTGCTTTTGATACAGTTGCTTTTGACTGTTTTGTCTGAAAACAGTCAGAACTTTACAATAATCCAACTAGGTCTGCAAGTAGTAATTGTTTTTAAATATTTTTGATGTACTGGATTAATCTTAAGAACCCTAAGTGATGTGTTGCCTATTTTGTCTGAACAATGGCAGTAAAGAAAGACTAAGGTGCAGCTAACAATGAAAACAGTGAATTGTTTTAATTCCCATGGCAGATCCTGTAAATGTTTAAATATAGTAGTTGTGTTGAGGTGTTTTCTGTTAGGTTTGCAGCATTCTGTTGGCCTTAACTGTCCTCTCTGAAAATGGGAGCAGCATGACATAACTGGGCAGAAGTTGATAAAGTCTTGCCCCTAGAAATAGCCCCAGCAGTTCCCAGGGAAATTCGAGCTGCTCTCTAACAGAAGCATGGTGGCTCTTGTCATATCTGTTTTCTGTTTTTTAATGTGAATTGACACAGCTGTTTGTAACAGTCAGCTGATTGGTGGATGTGTAAAGAAGGGCTGGAGATGAGGACTTGTTCTGTAAGGGGGTAACATTGGTGAATAATTTAGCACTTTTGTCTCGTGTTTCACTGCCTTACGATCTGACTCCTTTATGTGTATAACATTGTGCTTGTAATTGTGACACGCTGGATCTAATTTCCTAGAGCAGTGGTTACCAAGGTGGATGCTGTGGACAGGCCAAGGGTGCTGCAAGATCAACCACAATAAAAAAAAAAAAAAAACCTGGAACATTTTCATAAACTTTTATGCTTTTGAAAATATCAAAACAGGATAAAAGCAATGATTATCAAAACCACTGTATTAAAAAACTCTGTTCAATATGCAGGTGAGCTGCAGCTATGACGTTGCTGTTGGAGATGGTAACACTAACACACTTTGCAGCTTTCAGGAGCTTAGCATTTAGAAAAATAGTGGCTGTGAGAGAAAGCAATTTTGGCCATTTCTTTTGACTATTTCTGGCCTGCAACCCTACCACATTCTTGGAGAGTTCAGGCAAAGCCAGTGTAGAAAACAAAGAGAATTAAAGGTAGAAAAAGGCCCTAACACCACCTCACTCTGCACTACTCTTAAACTCAAATCATTCAAAGCACAAGATGAACCCATGTCAATTATAAAGACAGGTTTAATACTGGGGTGATTGCTTTCATACGAGACCTGAGTCTGAATCCTTAGTTTTCTACTTGTTAGTGCTAAATTATAGAGATACATTGACACACTGGCCACGCCAATACTTAGTGTACAGCTTAGTGTGTATCCTGGTATGTAACTTGGTCACAATTCAAAAATAAAACAAATCTAAGGGATCTGTAACAAGACTGTTTGTCTATGTTTTTTGTTTAAGTAAAAATAATAAAAAAAAAAAAAAGCCAGTCATCATCTAATTTTCTCAAATAAGAATACTAGCCTCAAAATCCAGTATTGGTCTAGCCAGAAGACCTTGTTTAAAAAAAAAAAAAAAAAAAATAGCGACAGAGCTGCTGTTGTGCTGCTGACATGCCGCGGCCGGTGTGGACAAGGTGTAATAAGAAACTTTAGTTATCTTGATGATATCTGACGGCTGAGTCCTTTTTGATCACTGACACCTCCACAGCACAGGAACTAGAATGTAGGTAGTTAGTGAGAGTTGTTGCTGTAGATGTTGTTGTGTCTGCAACTTGGCAGCGTGGTCAAGCAGCTTTGGTAGTAAGTGCTACAGCTTGATTTTGTTTGTGTGAGCTTTGTTCATGTAGCTAGGATTCCTCTTTTGTATGTGCGTCTTGGGATAATTCGTTTGGATAGTGAGCCTTCATTTTAGAGCACTGGTTCCCAACTGGTAGGCCACTGTCCAAAAGTGAGTCGCGGGTCCATTCTGAATGGACTGCAAGTGACTCACAAACATGTTAAGTTTGTAAAAAACACACTCAAGCAGTCCCATTTCCTGCTTAACAGAGACAGCAAATTAGCTCGACAACATGGCCAATTGCAGTTATGACACTAGATATAATAAACAGTGTGGACTTTGAACTAATGACCAAGGAGAAATCTGGACCCCGTGGCTGCAAGTTGGAAACGACTGTTTTAGAGGAACCATTGGGCGTGCTACTCTGGTTAGCACCTGTCAATTCCAGGTTTTTCAATTGGTGGCTACCACCTTTGGATACTGATCATAAAGGTTCAGGAACTCTCACCCCTTGCACCCATAAGCACACATTTTGTTATGTGTCTGTCTTTCAGTGGCTACTTTTTGCTAGTAAAAATTTGCATTCTTAAATTACTCCTCTTGTCAGTGTTGGTGGGGGATTGGATTTGGGAGGATGGAGCAGGTGGTTGAAGGTATTTGGTGACTATTCATATGATAACTTATCTGTGTCATAACCATTCTAATGTAATGGGAACATCTGATGTAGAGCTATGTTAAGATTTAAAAAATGTGAGACATTCTCATTTTTACATTGCCGTATTGTATTATCTTAGACTTGGGATTTCTGGCACTCATCTGGCATTATGTCTTTTGGTTTTGCACCTTTAACACCTCCAGCTCCTCCACCTCCGCACCTTTCATTGCTGACATTGCTCAGTTGTTTGCTTTGTGTTAACCTTAAAGGTTAACTGACAACTAAGGCTTAGCTTAAGAAAATGCTTTTTAAGTAAATCTCCTTTGTGGACTTCCTCTTTGTCACATTCCTCGAGGCAGTTTGTGACCCAGTTGATTTTGTACAGTTATGGTTTTGGTTGGTTAATGGTGAAAGACAGTTTTTTAGGCTGACTGTAATACTGTTAAGCAACAAAAAGTTGGGAAACTCTCAGATACAGTTGTATATTAGTGTTTACAGCAATAGGGTGTCTTTTCCTTGTACTGGTGAATGTGGTGCTCAGTAATAGCACTAGCTGCAGTTTTAACGTTCTGCTTGCTTGCAAAATGCTGATTGGTCACCTTCACAGACAAAACAAGTAGTGACATTGAAGCCAGCGCTACATTAGCGCTCACTTACTACAAGGTCCTGGAAAACTACTCTGCAAGCAGTCCTGGAGCTTAATATAACAGCCTAATGATGGCTCTTTTCAAGTATTACAGTTACCAGGCATTTTTAATTTGGGCCGCTGTGGCTTGAGCTGTGACCTTCTCAGGAAAATGAGCAAGGCTTGTGTTGGCTAATGGGTGTTACTCCATAATGGAAGTTTCTATATTAAGGGACATCACTCGTTCTTTCATTGTACTGACAACCTCCGTTCAGTCAATGGCAGTTAGGAGAGCATTTCACCCACTCCCTTTGTTCTGCTCTATTCCCTTTCTTTCTCTGTCAGTATTTGTCTCTGTCATTTCTCGCTATAATGCGGTCGTCCTCGCCACAGTTACACACACCATCCAGTCAGCCAGTTGCTAATTAAATGGCCCCGTCCTGAGAGGTGGGATCTGGAGTATGTCCAGATGAGGTCGTCATGTCGCGTCTTTAAATTAAATCAACCCCTGTTTCCATTTCTCCACCCACAGACGAGGGCTGAATCCACCCCACAGAGTCAAGTCCATCTCCATGACAACCTTCACGCAACAGGAAATCGAGTTCCTACAGAAACATGGCAATGAGGTAAGCATGGCGACTGGCTGTCCTGTCACAGTTGTTAAGGTTGAGGTCAGCTTTCCCGCTGCTTTGTCGCTTTGTGAGAATCTGCACATCATTGTAATTCATCATGCAAGTATTTCGGCCGTTTACAAGCAAGACTGCAAGCGACAACTTGGCACCAGAGAAGAAAACAAGGAGAAATATTTCAAATTTTAGTCAAAATACATGGTCAATTAATATTAAAAGCAATGCTATAGTGCTATTTTGGGTATACTGAGCATTTTTAAAATATCACAATACTATAAATATTGCTATTTTATTCATTGTTTTATTTGTCTATCCTATTTGGATAGAAAACAATAACTGTGCTAATCTAACAAAGATGCGCGCTGTATTAATCAGTGTTTTATGTTATCATTGAATCTAATGACTGTGTAATCCCTACAGTCAATTACAATGCAGCCCTGCAGCTCCACTCAGCATTCTAACCGCCTTAGGTTTCTGCTTTGGTTTTACAACTACTTGGTTGAATTTCACAGTGCTCATCAGCCTTGTATTTTGCATCAGGCACCTGTTTAAGCACTTGAACTCTAGTGAACATTGTACACTACCTGCCCATCACAAAACAGCAGGCGGCCAGACAGACTTCACTGGGATCATAATGTTGCTCTGTGTCTCTTGGATTTGCGAGTAGACAATTGTTTGGTAACTCCCCATTAAAAGATGGAGTACATTTCAATGACCTACATTACTATTTAACCCAGACATGTCATGCATTAGCATTATATTGATACATACTTTGTTGTAAATAGTGCAAATAATCTGTATTTTGTTAATAAAATGACTATATACTTAAAATTATATAAATGGTTAGAGGTGAGAGTCCTGCTTAAACGTCTGTCATTCAAATTCTGCAGCTTTCACCTATTTAAATAATTACATAATGTAGCACCGAATATTCATACTGAATGGAGGAATCAAAGTGCATCATCATTCACGAGCCATTTCTGGTAAACGGAATATGAAATAGAGCAATGCCACCTGGGAAGCGCAGCCTTATTAAAAGCTGTAGCAAAGTGGCAGGGCAGGCAGACATGCAGGAGACTCAAGGTTGAAGCTGATGCATACATCCTTCAAGGTTGCTATACTCTGTAAATACTACTGCCCTCAAGTTGCCTTCCGTCTTTCCACAGAGAGCACTTGACACAGAGCTAAATATTGTCAGCAGATACAGTTTGAAAATCTTACTGATTACATTGTCTTGCACTCATTTGTAGCTGTGTATGCTGCAGAAATATTCTTCCAAAAATCACTTGTTCTGTTCCGCTGTGTGTCCCAGGTATGTAAACAGATCTGGCTTGGCCTTTATGATGACAGAACCTCCTCAATACCAGATTTCAGAGAACCGCAGAAGGTGAAGGAGTTCCTTCAAGAGAAATATGAGAAGAAGAGATGGTAAGTCAGTTTCACAAGCTGGCAGAGCAAGATATGAACAATCCTCTGGCAGTGTGCGTTGTGCAGACATGTAGCTTTTCTTGTGTTTTTTCTTCTCTCTGGCTTGGAATGTCTGACAGGCAGCTCGTTGGAGTTAGCCTCGAGCAAGCTGCCAGATACCCTTCTTTAAGTGCACACAATGTAGGTCATTACAGTCAAGCTGCTTTATGTGCAATGATAGATGTTCCATGAAGTTGTATGTTAAACTTTGTTCAAATATGTATGTGGTTTAGTGTAGTTGTTACTGGTGTGTTGTGACCTGTTGAGTGTGATGACTCAACGGGATGATTGTTTCAGACTAATAAAACTAATGGCAGACTAGTGCCTGTTGTATTAATACTTACAAATCAGGGATTGGTCATCAAATGTAAATATTAATTTAGTGAGAATTTGTATATACAGTTGGTGTTACCAAACAAAACTGAGATGTGTCATCAACACAATTTTTTTTCTGGATGTTCATTTAGTAGCAGCCTATTAGTTTGGGTAGTTGTGCTTCTGTCATCTCTTAGTGTTTGGTCTCTGAGCGATGAGCCGCACATGTTCCAGCATGCCACCATTTACTGCAGACAGGCATTTTCACACACATAAGCCATTCTCCTGTAGCTCATGGCCTGTCTGTTGACTGTGAATCGCATTTGCACCCAAATTAACATTTCCTCTAATCACATTTGGATTTGCATGAGGGTTGTTTTGCCGAAAGGATGCAATATTAATATTTTGAAAACCCTGTATTATGTCAGTTTATGGTAAAGATTTACTATGCAGGACTTTCCTTTAAAAAAAACATCTATAGACCTATACAGAAGTAATGCCTTTATTTTTTATTTTCTGTGCTTCTGCATTTATGGGCATGTACCTTCACAGTGTTCAGGTGAGGTCGGAGCTTGATACAGAGGTAGGAATAAGGTGCTAGACCGTGAACAGCAGGCATTCAAGAGACACTAATATAGTGAGGAAAACACAAAACGTGAGTGACTCCAAGACTGGCTTTTACTCTCACTTGCAGTGGCGAACGTGTTTACAGACAGTAACCGACAATCCTTCATAATATACCTTTTAAATACCTGTATTATTCTATTAGCCTATTAGCCAGTAGCATATAATGTATTATAATGGCTGTAATGTGAACTGTTTCCTAGGTATGTACCTCCTGAGCAGGCCAAGGTAGTGGCATCCGTCCATGCTTCCATCTCTGGCTCCTCAAACAGCAGCACGAGCAGCACCCCAGAGGTTAGACCACTCAAATCCCTGCTGGGGGAGTCAGCGCCCTCCCTACACCTCAACAAGAACACCCCACCTAATCAGGTGAGATTAATGTTGTACCCATAGGTGTACACATGATAAATTTGTATTGTTATCAGAAACTTTGGCTCACAAATGAAGGGCTGGTAAGGTTTGCCAAAGAACATGCTAAACACTCTTGACCCTTCAAATTTTAATGGTTTTTTGTTATCAATGAAAAAATTTGCCCACTTCCCTTACAGATGTTTTATATGAAAGAAGACAGATGCACTGCCTGTCAAAAGGCCTAGTCTTTTTCTTTCTTCGTCTTTCAAGAAGGTCGTTCAAGGACATATATGCAAAGCCTGGTAAAACCATCCTGGTGACGTGAGCTCAGCATGCTGTTTTGCTTCCTGTATCAGTCTGGACTCGATGCCGCTTCACCTCATATCCACAAATTAAAATGCAATCTGGGCCAATCAGGGATCCACATCATAGCTGACTATGTAAGCAGCCACTCAGGGACTGTGTTGACGTACAACGTGGGCCACAGCTTGCAAAACAGTTATGGCGGCTCCTAAAGCAATGAACTCTAACTCTAATGTTTGTTGAGTAAACACAACAATAAGTGAAGTTATTGCAGAAATAGTCAATAAAAACCAAGATCAAGACTATGCACTGGCGGAGTTTCTCGGAGGAAAAGACGTTTTTGCTTTACCTCTGACTGGATTTGGCCAAAGCTGGATTTATGAACTAGATCCATTGGTGATGAAGAAGATGTTCCCCAGTGTTTTTTGTTGCACTGATTGGCTGAATGAGTTCGTCTGTCAAGGTGAGTATTCCCACCCACTGAAAGCATTTAGGGCGCCAAATCCAGACTGATACAGAGAGCGAAACAAAATTGTTGAGCTCACGTCATCAGGATGGTCTTACAGGGCTAATGTGGACACATTTCTGCATACTGCCCAACACATACCTACCCTTTGTTTTTTCCAACTCCATCTCCTCTCTCCACCAGTCTCCAGTGGTGAGCCGTGGACAAGCCAGTCAGCAGCTCCATGACAAGAGGTTCGACCTCCTCAGCGACTTGGGTGGAGACATCTTTGCTGCCCCGCCCAACATGGCTGCAGGCGCCAGCTCCAGTTTTGCTAACTTTGCACATTTCAACAGTCACACAAGTAAGGAACAGACAACTAACTAATTAAATAGCTAACATGAAGTCGTAAGGGATTGCTGGAATTGAGCAGTAACTCATTCACGATGGGATTGTCCTTTTTAAATGTGAAAGTTGTCTCTGTCACATTATTTAACACGCTGTAACCAGGAGCACCACGTCATAGGCCAGAGGGCTGAGTGCATGTATGTTTTCATTCACCAGTTTCGATCTCGTCTAATTATGAAATTACCTCAATTGGTTGTAGGGGCGAAAAAATGAGATCAGTGTGACAAATTCATTCACATCAGATAGTTCCGTTCATTTTATTTAAAATGCTTAAGGTGTTTAAATCAACAGTTCAGTGCTGATTGATGTTGCATTCAAATTATCAGCTTTTATAAACTGTGCCAGATGTTTGAGATCATGCAGAATCTGTTAGATGTCAGCAGCCATCACCTACATGATCGTAAAACATGCATATATTATGGAATAGTACCAGAGGTGATACGGTCAGACACATCTCCATGGTTACTAATGAGGATAATGTACTCATTTCCCCCTCAGAGCCATCAAGACTCACTCTCAATGCAGTGACTGAAGTGGCATCCACACATCTGCGCTTACTAAACACAAGCACAAATGTACATCCCTGAGTTTCTAATGATGTGTGTAGTGCTACACTCACACACACACACACACAGTCTTAAATGCCGTGTGCTCTGCAAGGAGTCAAGGCAGTATCTCGTGGGAGAGGGTGATCAGACTATGGCGCCTGCCCTCAAAGCCGCTGTGTATTTTATTGTCATGTGACACCACTCTATGATTATCTGTCATATTTAGCACATAATCCATTGTATTTGTTTTGCAGTCTGTTATCCATGCCTTTTGTCATACATATAAATCCATTCTATTATTATCTCATCCTTTGTTTTTCCTCTCATTGTGTTTTTTTTTTTTGTCTTCATTTGTCTGTCTCAACCTCATCCCAACACCACCTTCAGCAGCACAGAATGCCAACGCAAGTGCAGACTTTGCTAATTTTGATGCATTCGGGAGCACTCCTGGGTCGTCAGGTGGTTTCCCCTCCGCACCTCAAGCCTCATTCCAACCCCCAAATACAGGTAGAGCAAGCTCCCTTCACTGGACAAGTGACACACATCCAAAATCACCAACACATAAAGACATTCGCAGTACTTTCAGTCGTCCAAACAAGGTTTCATAACCAACAAATGAAGCAAAAGTTTAGTTTATAAATACAAATAACTCAAGGCAAATAAAAATGCAAAAACATATTTTCTGAAACAACAAGTTGTCCTTGGCTGCAGTTGAACACATGATGTTATGTCTACATGGTATGTGCCTTTGGCCAAACACTCAGAGGTCACAGTCCATGAAGGACTGTGCACACCAGTGCAGACATTAGACGCATTCACTCTCAGCGTCACATGTAGCATATCGCTGTTTTGACCTACTTTGAAAGCTTAATTTTATATTGATAACTACAAGGTTCATACAGGTTTCCCACTTGTGTGTACACCAGAGTAGTGTACACTTACTAAACTTAAAAATTGAGTGTTCACATATACATATTATTTTGTTTTTACGAGATAGAATGTAAAACAGGTAAAGACCACTGTGCGCTCATTAGGTGTATGATCAAAGTGACAGTGCAGCTGTGGATTTTGCAGTTGTTTATTTAATCTATGCTCGTGCCCGGCAGCTGTTATTTTAATTAGGTATATTTCGGTCTTAAAATACACACCCACATACTGACATACTGTTGTCCTTGTCTTACCTGTGTTTGTCATTCTGATTCATATTTCCCTCTGAGCCCTTCATGCAGTACTGCGCATCTCACGTATTTGTTCAGCAGTAACAGGCTGACTGGCTTTTTACCTGAGCACTTTGCCTTCTCGCTTACATGCTAATACAAAATTAGTGACTCTCTAACACACTCTTGAGCCTCCTCCCCCTAGTTTCAGGAAAATGATGTGTGCTACAGTGCCCTCTGCTGGAGGTATACATTGATAACCATCTTCATGTGGAGCTGCACACTGATCTCTTTAGTATGCCTATTGCTTGATGGATAAAGCTCCCCTCTCTCTCGTGGCTTTGTAAGATAATCCCTTTCTCACAGACACTGACTCACTGTGCTATCTGGCCTAAGCTGTCCATTCTGTCTCATGTGTTTTTCACCCTTTGCTTCAGCAGCAGTTTTGCTTTGACTTCACGCTTTTTATGTTTTTATTTTATTTTTTTTTTTTTACCTCTGGTTCAGTTGATGTCTTTCTTTTGTTTTTTACGCCCTAGCTTACATTGCTCATTGCCCCATTTCTCCCTCCCTCTTTGATTTTTGGCTGCCAGCATTCACTGTGCTCTCATCCAGCCGCAGTATGGGTGAGTTTGCCACTGCTCTGCCTCTCCAGGTTGCACACAGTAAGTGTCTCGCTCTCTGGGCTTGCCCTCTTAACAGCTTTCACCCTTTCCACCGTCTCTAATGTGTAGTCGCTCTGATCCTCCTCTCTCCAGATGTGATGTGTGTCTCAGCATGTAGCTCTTTTTGTGCCTGTAATGCTGAATCACTGGGAACAATGTCACTGGGATAATCAGCTTTGATCGTTGCTGTCATTACTGTGAACCACTGCGGAGAATAGACCAAGTGGAAGAACATGAGAGTGTTACAGGGCAAAATAAAGGATTAAAAAGAGACTAAAAGAAAACAGACAGTTACTGTACTGTTTCTAACGTATCCTTTCCCTGTAGGAATAATTAGGTAACACAAGAACAATTTTTCACTGATGGCTGTGCCATCACTTATTAATGATAAGTAACACAGTACATTCTCTGTAATCTAGGATGTTATGTAAGAAATGATGATAAAAAGAGAAACATGATACCCAAGAGTCCTCTAAGAAGTTACCCCAGAAAACGATACAGGCTTTTGGGTTTCCTTTTTAAAAGCATTATCAGGAGCATGTTCAGGTGTTATGCTAATGAATATCAAATCAGCCTTGTAAATCTCAAGGCTCCCAATTGCATGTAAATTCCTGAAGTTCCTCAGAGGCTTTTAGACTACTGTTCAGAGATGGTTTGTATCTGCTAATGGCAAATGCGTCAGGGGGAGTGACTCCCTGTATTTACTTGTTGGATCTCCCACTATTTAGTAGGTAGGCATTCTTTGTAAATTATTTTCCATTAGCAGATATGAACCTTCTCTCAACAGAGATTCGTCAGATGCATGCAAGGTTGTACCAGGACCTGTGCTCTTAACAGATTGTTTTCAGTCTTCCTTTTCTCTGAGCTAAAGGTAGTTCTATGAACATTATTCCATAGGTGCAATTAAGCCATTCCTTGAGATTGAACTGAAGCGATAGTCTGTGTCAGTTCTAAAAAACAAACGCCTTTCAGGGTCACAAACAAGAGTTTGAAAGCATTAAATATTTTGATGCATCAATCCTGTTATTGCACCAGTTCTCACTGAGTTCTGAGTGTGATAGAGAAGTTCATGAAGTTGGCCTGAAATTGCTGAGAATATCGTCTCTGAAACAAAATGAAATTTCATTTTCAAGAGTTATTAGAGACATTGAAGTGTGGTGGATGTGCCTGAAATAGCATGGTTGTCAAACATTAACATGTAGTGTGAAATAAATGACACATAAGTATTTTACAGTAGTAAGTATTAAATAGGATTTATAAGATTATTTACAGAAAAAAAGTTGTACACTTTTTGTTTTTTTAGCTCTAAATAAGCAGCGACTAATCTGTAATTGTTGTTTGTTTCCCTAGTAACAGTGTGAGATCTGTGTACAAGTGACAGTCTACTCATTACAGAGTCCAGTAATGCCTACAGGCTGGTTGGCAGACTAAATCTATTCCATTCAACAGTCAAGTTGATTTTTTCATGTCACTGTTACTACAGCTTGAGTTGGTTTTGTCTGTAACTCCCTTGATCCACAGCGTGGTGCTAAACTCAGATGAAACCAAGGCATTATAAAGGTGCTGTTCTGCACATTGTGTGCCTCTAACACAAATAAATGCAAATTTTATCTTAGGTGCATAAGCCAATGAAGAGACAGCATAGTGCAGTGTTGCAGAGGACATGCTTTAGAAGTGTTGCTATCTATCCCATAGAAAACAAAGGTAACCCAGCCCCAGCCAGACTCCACCCCAACTCTACCCTCCTTGCAGCTTCTTCTCTCCTCCTGCACCCTGTTAATGCTGTTACTCAACCAACAGTCATGGTCCCCCTTTGACTTTTTAATCTCTCTCTTTCATGCAGGTAGTGCCTCAGGGGGACTAGCAAATGCCAATTTTGCAAATTTTGACAACTTCCCCAAATCGTGTAGTGCTGACTTTGGATCCTTCAGTTCCTCCTCCCAGAGTAACTCCACAGGAGCTGGCAGAGATGCTGTACAGAGTACTAGCCTCCCTGCTGATAGATACGCAGCCCTGGCTGACCTGGATAACGTGTTTAGCTCTGCCAAAACAGAGCAAGGTAAACTTCTCCTGCCTAGCCTGTTTCATAGATCGCAATAGTAGGGATAGAGGCAGACCGAAAAAGAGAAGTTGAGAAAACTAAAAATATTATGAAATCACACATGGGTTAAAGTCTCTTCCTTCCAGTTCAGGCACGGACATAGTCTCTTTCAAAACAGGGCTGAGTTACATTTTCTAGAACTAGCAGAAAGTAATTCTCTGTCCCATGTTTTTTGGCTCAGCCGTAACTCGGATGTATGTTGAGATGGCCTTATTAGTTTTTAAACAGAATCAGCCCCCTGGCCTCAGTGCTGCTGAACCAGCCTGTATTAAATCAACAGGCCACTGCGCATGGTGGAAGCGCCTTGCTTTCATGAATGCTATATTGGTTTCATTGGACATTTTTACTGTCACATGGTCAGAATTCTGGCACTCGAGCATCTGTGAATTGCACTGGGCTGGTACTAGTTTATTTTGTTGAGTTTACAAAATGTATGCCTGTGCTAGGAAATGCAAATTTCCTATTGACTGAACGTTTATTCCCCATCATTTTTAATAGGTTCAATATGGCAGCTATCTCCGGACATCTTTTTTTCTTTGTTTTTTTTTTTTTTGTTTTTTTTGTAATGTATAATTATTTTGTCTTTGAGATTTAATTTTTCATCCTCGTTAATTGAGTTGTGGTGGATTCAAACAGGATCTGCTGTCTTGTCCTTCTGTTCCAGGAGCTGGTATTTCTGGTGGGGTGAGCTCCACAGCAGCAGCAGGAGTAGCTGGTCTGCCTCAGAAGCAGCAGGCAGTGTCTGCAGGAGGGGACCGCTATGCTGCTCTGGCTGAGCTTGACACTGTCTTCAGCCCCGCAGTCCCTGCCACCAGCGTTTACAGCACCACCAGCACCTCACAAGGGTGAGACACACCACAGTAATACTGCGTTCCATGGAAGCAGGCAGATGGTAGACGACAAATCAGATAGCATTTTAGTGGACGAGATCAAGATGGTAAAGTTAGAGGACAGGCAGAGAATATTTGCAGCAGTAATTAGAGACAGCATTGCCATTCAGAGTAAAATATTTTAACTTTTTGCCTTCATTCACAAAGAAATTTGCGTCCAGATGTTGCACAGTTCCCTCACACAAAGAAAAAATTTGGGTTAAATTTACAATTGCCGTAATTACTACACACATTTAATGTATTTAATATATTTTATTCATGTTTTGTAAACAATACTGTACCACCATCACAACATATCGTCACGCATGTTTTGTTTTACCATCCTGTCATTCTGTCGGACTGTGTGTTTGTGTTTACCGTGCCACCCAGAAGGTGTTTTCCATCTGCCTGATTCCATGTGAATGCAGCATAAGCCCCCTGCTGTTGTGGGAACCAAATGTCTAAATCCACAATTAAAAATACAGTTTATTTTTATAATTTATTGATGTAATTTAATTCAAGGCAAAATTACTGTTTTTAGGTGCTATAGAAATGTTTATTGAGTTTTATTCTCTTAATTGTAATAAGTTAGTGTGGTAAAATTGTTTAACTGCCAGACTATTCACGTGATTGTTAAAACATGGGTGTGTTAGTTTAGGATCTGAAACAGTGTGTCAGAATACATAAACAACTATCTGGCAGTTTTCAGTAACAAAGTGACTTCTACAATCATACAGTGGCCATCCTCCCACTCTTTTTCCCTGATAGGCTCATGTGTTGACTTTGTTTTACTGCAGGGGTGTGTTTGGCTCAGAGACTGGGGTGTCAACTGCACAAGCACAGCAGGCCCTGCCTGGCATGGCTCAAGGTTTTGGAGGTGAGCGAACCTTCAGGCTGTTTTCTGATGATTTATGCTGATTGTTTTCCCAAATTAAAATCAGTAATGATATAAAAAGTATACAGTAATTTTGTTTTTGCCGTGTTAAGCTTGTGTGCTTTATTTGACTGATTCTGCTGTTTCACACTCTGGTTTGTTGGTGACTCGATACCTCTCTTTAACAGCTCCGTCAACTAATCCGTTTGTAGCTGCTGGAGTTGCCCCCGCAGCAGCTCCCACCAACCCATTCCAGAGCAACGGCAGGACAGCAAACATGGCAGCGGCGGCGGCGGCGGCAGCAGGTGTGTGTATGTCTGTGTGTGTAAGGGTGGTATACTAGATGGTGCTACACATTCACAGTCAACTTAATCTGCTAGTATTATTGTTATTGTTATTATTATTATTATTATTATTATTATTATTATTATTATTAGTCAGTAGTGCAGATTAAAATCCTTTAATGTGGAATAAATGTAGGTCTGGTACATTATTGCACAGTTAGTGTATTATCTGTTAGATTTCCTTGCACACTCAAAGTGGTAACCTTTGCCCAGGCTGCCTAAGCAATTAATGTGCCACAGAGCAAACTGCCAAACACAGAGGCAGCCATTAGGAGGGATAAAGTAAAAAAGTGCTGAACCAGTTTTGTTCGCCGTGGCAGTGGGCAGCAGGACTAGTGTTGCCACTTACTGCTGTACACAAGAGAGATGACAGATACAACAAGGAGCAGAAACTGAGATTCAGCTGTCTGTCTGATTGCTCTTGCCATGCTGGACAGGCTTGATGAGGGCTCTTCATGGGCAGGGTTATCCTCCCGCCTTTGGTAGGTTCCCTTGTGCTCTCTGCTTCACTTTTGCTCTCCTGTGCCTTGCTTTTACAGTGCCTTCTTGTTCCTTATGCAAATCTGTCAGGAAAATGTTGTGGAGGTAAAAATAATCACAACATTCAGATAAAGGGGTTTGATGAAATCTATAGTAACTAGGCGAGAATAAATGAGTGCTGTAATAATTGATTAAGCAACAATAACTATGTCGATATAGAGAGTAATTAGAGCAATATAATTAATTAATGATTAGAAATGTGTGAGTCTATCTATCTAAGGGTAGTGACCTCACACCCTCTGTTGGGTTCTTATGAAATCATTAATTATCTCTTCCTCAACATCTTCCTTCTATCAGTTAGCAGGAGGCACAAAATCTGTTCTGCTTTTTTGAGGACATTAAATGATTAAAATTAACACTGCACCATAATTTTAACAAATAATCATCTGGACATTCATTAACTTGGTAGTGTCACAAAATGCTCAATTCAATGAGTAAACCCAGTGAAACACTGAAAACTATCATGTCTTGAAGACTCAAGCAGTAACCTTGTTGGATTTGCTTTCCAATTAAATCAATTGTAACTCAAATTGTAAAATTTGTTTAATGGGCATTGGGTGTAGCATTTCTACCAGATGTCAGATTGCTCAGTTGCTAGCTGGCTGTCTTACTAACCGCAGTTTGATCGCACATGTTGCACTGTGGGAATGTTGTGCTCCTGTGTGGTCAGACACTGTCGCTACACTGCAAGTGTTAAAGCCTCATGTGTGACTCCTGTTCAGACCTTTCCCCTAAGGCTTGTCTGGAGACAACCTTAATCTTAATTTGCATGTGTTTCAACTTTACAAACACATGGACTGTGAGATTCAGAGGATCTCAGAGTTGAATGGACAGTTCTGGCGCTGGGAGCCACACTATTGATTACAGACTGACCTGTGCAGGTAGTCAGCTGCTAAAGGGGTGCTGATCAAACCTACTGCACAGTGGACTGGACATATTTCTTTTCGTAATTTGTTGTAGGGATATGTCTCTTTGTGTTTTCTCTTTGACTGTCTGTAATCCCTAGTTCATCCTCTCATTTAAGTTTACTTCCAGTTTACTGCTTTCTAACAAACTACTTATGTCTAAAAGTAGATCAGAATATTTGATGAAGTTGATGTTCTTGCATGACTCTTGCACTTTTTGGGTTGTACAGCTTTGGATTAAAGTGTCAGTTAAATACATAATGTAAAGTCTGATATTGATAACATTTTAGTTTTTGCATTTGTGTTTGTTTTTCTGCTGTTGTGTGCCAGCTCCTGTGTAATGTCAGATTTTAAACGAAAGTGTGTGCGTGTGCTGTAGAATCTTGTCATAGCAAAATGAAGCAAACCCTTTTTTAGGCCTGGTATTTAGGTGTAAGCCTGTAGATGTCCTGTGTTTCCTTCTTTAACCAACGGCCGTCCTGCTGTGTTGCAGCATCATTTGGCACAGGGTCCATGAGTATGCCCGCTGGATTTGGGAATGCTGCAGCCTTCAACCTCCCCACCAGCTTTAGTGGAACCTTCCAGCAACCCTTTCCTGGCCAGGCTCCCTTCCCTCAGCCTCCTGCGTATCCCCAGCAACCAAACGGTGTGTGTCTGTGTGTAGATCATGTAGATATAGATGTATCTGTGTAACTAACTACTGGAATTCAAGCTTGCCTGTGCATCTGACTGAGTGGTTCTCACATTAGTGCACTAACATCCCTTAAAAATGGACTTCACTTTGGAGTCACGCTTCAGATCGACAAGGTTTTATCACTTGAATATGAGCGAAGGAGTCCCCCTTGGTTTGCTGTTGCTATAATTTATGGGAGGGTGTTTCATCACATCCTCTAAATGACAATGTGCATGTCTTCCAGGTGGAGGATTTCCAGCTTTTGGCCAGGCCAAGCCTGTTGTGACTCCTTTTGGGCAAGTGATGGCTGGACCCATGGTCTCTAGCAACCCTTTCCTGGTTAGTAAGAGGGCGACATGGCTTGTTTATTATCCACTGTATTCCTCCTTTCTAGTTGATGAAAAAACCTACATGACTACATTGTCATTGTTGTGTCATTCCCAATAAGAAAACAGCCCTCCTTTCAATGCTAAGTACAACCCCAATTCATGACATTTGAACATGTTGCAGTCATCAAATTTGGAGTGTATAGTAGTCGTAGAACTAGTATATTCAGTTGAATATATGTCAAATGATTTGCAAGTAATTGTATTCTGTATATGTTTTACACAGCGTCCCAACTTTTTTGGAGATGGGGTTGTAGTAAACAGTACGTTTTCTGATCGCGTGTTTGTGTCCCCCCTTTTTTCTTCCAGGGTGCAGGTCCATCCGCACAGTATCCAGCAGGAGGCTCCTCAACGAATCCCTTCTTATAGCGATCCATCCAATCAGCTCCGCTACAGGGTCAACTGGCGCGCTTGCACCTATTGCACTGTTTTGTTTCACAAGTAGCTTTAAACACGATGTTTGTAAGGATTTGTATTTTCTATTGCATTTTTTTGTCACAAATGGAACAATACAAGAGACGATCATGCTACAAAACAAAGTGATGGTGTGTGCAGAGGGAGAGGCTGATCCCCTCCTCTCTATTTAACCTGTGAACTGGCCTGGCCTCTGCTGAACCACAATGTATAATCAAACTGGCTGAAAACTAAGTTATTGCGTACAGTACATCCCATTCATTATGCTGCAATTCTGTACATATTAATTTTCTTTTAGGAAATTAGTGCTTTGTGCATATCAGTATTTGTATCTAGCTCACAGGATTTGTTAAGACAGAACTGTTGCTTGGAAAAAGCTAATGGGTACTGCCACTTACTGTATTTGTGAAGAACCAAACTGTTTATTTGTGCAGGTTCCTTTTAGGTAAACTGTTCTCACTAAAGAAAAAAGAAAGCCTGTTCCGTTGGCGAGAGGTGAAAGGAGTGACTGTCGAATCAGGGATGGGCAGAAGACTCCTTTCTCTGCCATCCGCTGTCCTGCTGACAGAGGCCCAGGTCACAAAGCTTCTGAACTACACTCAGTCCGTAAGTGGGTAAAGGCTGATGAGCTGGAAACCACTTACATTGGGTATTAGAGAATTTTAAGTTAATGTGTAAATATATACAGTATATATATTAAAATGAATTTTAAGTAAGAAGAAATGACCAAACCATTCATTTATACTGATGTATGGAAATCTTGTATATTTGTTTTGTATAAAAAAAAAAAGAAAAGATTTATATTCATGGTGTTGCAGTCAGTAATTTGAAGCTTTTATGCTTTTTAAATTGGCACATGGTCACTTGGACACAGTGGGGACCAAAAGCACAAGTGATTGTCTCAGCTGGTGGTGTCAGAATCTCTGCTCTTCTGAGTCTGGAGGTTCATTTTTGACCGGAGCGTCGGACTCTTTGTTGCGCCTCTGCTTCTCTCTCCAAATGGTAAACAGTCCCCGAAGAGAAAAAACCACAGTGATGAGCAGGTGGTAGCTGGCATAGATGATGAACTGCAAAAAAAAAAAAAAAAAAAAAATCACAACGAGTGGACTTAAAAACGCTTCTGCTACATCTACAGAAGACCCGATTGACATTTCCCGATCAGACTGCTCACCTGAGGGATGATGCTCAGGCCCAGCCCTCTGCTGTCAACCACAACAGAAGTGAGGATCGTCTGGAGAGCCAGCGCTCCAAAGTTGTTTGCTCCAAAGACAAGAGCGTATCTTTCCATTGACAGGTCAGCTGCAATCTGGTACCTGATTAGGATTGTTTATTTAGATGTTTTGTTTCCTGTTATGCCTGCAATAAAAACCAGTCTGAATCATGAGTAAAAACACCCCCCTTTATCGTATAACACTTACATTGCTATCGTTATCAGCAGCATGTACAGGCACTTGAAAATGATGTAACCAGCGTAGCAGACCCAGATGTTGCCGATGAAGGTTATGAGGAATAGTGCTGATGCCCCGAGTCCGGAGAAACCACCCAGGGCCAGCTCTCCCCACAGATCCCATCTCACCTCGGTGAAGCCTATACCATAGGCTGTTGCTGCACCTGCAGAACACTTAAATTTAGGATTATTGTAGTGGAGATGACGATTTAATAAGCACTGAGAAAATGGGTTTGATATAGGGCTGGGCAATATGATGATATAATGTCACTGTCGAGATATGAGACTATATATTGTCTTACATTTTGGATATAAATGGTGTTTTTTCCTTTATTGTAAATGCTACATTACGGTTAAGTGAAGTAACTTTTGCATCAGAGAGGGTATTGGGTCAGAAATATTATGTTCGATTTTGCCTCCCAGTCCTAATGAAGTGCTTTTGAGGAGATTTAAAAATATCACGATATATATGGTGTATTGAGATATAGCCTAAAATATCGCAATATCATTTTCAGGACATATCGGCCAGCCCTAGTTTGAAATGTACTTTTGTGTCTCCTTATCTGTATCCTGCTCTGGAAACCTTTATATGATATTGCTTACTCAACAGGTAGGACACTGCCTCCACACCTCCGTTGTAGATGCTGAAATCCTGAGAAGGCTGCACATGCTCCCACAGCATCTGCGGGGTACATTGCAGCGATCATTTAGCTGATACAGAGGTACTCGTCACACTCACAAGTTACTGCAATGACTTGATGAATATGTCAAAACAAAGCAGGTGCGTAGTTCTTCACTTGACTGACCTGCACGTAGTTGACGGTCTGGTAATAGCCACAGGAGGCCATCGCCCACCACACTGACCAATACAGCAGCTGTCTGGAGGAATAACACTGTTTGAAGTCCCTCCACAGCCGGAGTAGGACTTGGCCGCAGCTCTGTGTGTCGACAGACTCCACAGGGTCCTCGCCCTTTGCAGCTTTTTCATCCATTCCTACTCCTGCTTCATTCTCAGTTTCTCCTTTCTCCACTTTCTCATCTTTTATTTCTTCCAGGGATGCCTTTGCTCCGCTTGTGTGTTCTGTTGCATCCCCTGTCCCATCTGCATCCCTCTTTGTTCCCTCTGTCACCATATTCTCTCCAGTATGTTTACGGTGAAAGAACATGCTCTGCTGTGGCATTGGCAGCAGGCAGGAAGTGAGGAGAGCAATGGCGGTGAAAACTAGAGTAAGCACCAGGATGTAGTTGTAGGACATGAGGTCAAAGCTGACGAGCAGCTGGCCCAGCACAGAGCCCACTGTGTATCCAAGGAGCTGGACACTGCGGCAGTAAGACGTGACCTTCCGGTACCTCTTCAGATCCACCATGCTGCAATAAACAACATCCAAAATGTCACACGTGTCCCAACTGTGTAAAACTCAACCCCCTGACACCTGGTATCACTGCTCCTTTGCTCTGCCCTTTGAGCTACAGTACATCACCTGTAAATGTAGGAGAAGTAGGCCACCTCACTGGCCGTCACCACCCCATAGAAGAACTCCATGGCCTGCATGGCTGGTACACTTTTCAGCCACAGTATCATCCCTGTGGTGACGAAGAGGGTGACGCACTGGAACACCATCACAGGCTTGTAACGCAGCCAGTCAGTCAGCAGGAACACTGGCACCAGCATTGCCAGGTAAGAGTAAGTCCATACTGGTAAAATTTGATTGACCACCTGAAGAGGAAACACCAACAGATCAATAAGCAAATGTTAAAGAGCTATTGCACTTAAGACAGGCACTGTATTATGTCATATAAATAAATCAAAGGTTTTATAATCATGATTGGAGTTTTATCACTCAAGTCGTATAGATTGCATTTAACCGTTTACTGTGATTCACCAACTTGGTTGTTTTGTAGAGATTAAACATGTGAATGTCACCTCTGCAAACACAAACAAATAAGTACATTATGTGTTTTAGGATTTGGTGTCAATGCCACATAACTGACGAGGCAAACTGAAACAATGTTGAGCTATGGTTGCTCTTTTGACTGCCTGATTTAACTTGTTGCATTTTTCTGGTTTGTGATTTAGTTGAAGTGGAACACCACTTATGTTATTCCCATGGCCTAAGAAAGATCAATGTGACCATGAGCTACTCTCTTTCAAGGCCAGAACCAGAGAAGTAAGTCTCAAACTTGTGATGTCATAGGCTTCCCCACTGACAATGAATGGGAGCCTGATTTTGTGGACCCAGTGTTTGTTTTCTCCTTTTATACCCAAACTAGTCCATACCCATTGGTACCTTTGTCACCTTCTACCTATGCCAGTCCTCAATGCCTATGTGCAGTTTCACATAGATTGACCACGTCAGTGAGCAGAAAAACGTGGGACAGACAGAATGACTGACTGACAGAATGACACACTGACAGTTTCCGTGATCATGTACAGCATACCATACCATGACTTAGTCATACCAAAAATTAGAAAACAAAAACAACAACATTGGGCCACAGGGGGAGTCACAGCGATCGGTCGCATTTTAGCCATTTTTAAGCATTTTTCTGTTGTTATAGTGCCACCCAGTAGCCAATTAGAGTTGAATTTCTCCACTCACCTTGAGGCGTCCTGTTCTACATATCTACCAAGTTTAGTAAAAATCAATATGGCGGTTAGGCCTAGATAAGAAATTAGCTCTCTAGCGCCCCCATTTTGTTTGATGGGGTCAATAATGGAGGGGTCCCCTCAGATTATGTGTGGTCATATGCCTACAAAGTTGCGTGGTGATCGGTGAAACCCTTGAGATGTTATACACCTTTATGTGATGAGCCTCGCCCTCTGCAATATTCATTGCCTTATAGAAGCTCAGTTTTAGTAAGTTTTCCAACTTTTGCCAAGAGGGAACTTTAGATATTGGTCCCTAGATTATGTTCACCCAGTTTCATGCAGATCGGTCAAACTTCCTAGGAAGAGATCGACTTTAAGTGTTTTTCAAAAAATTCAAAATGGCGGAAAATCTGTATAACCGGAAGTTATGGGTTCTTGAGGCAAATTCGTTCCTCATGAGGAGAGGCATCTCTGTGCAAAGTTTCAAGTCCCTACGACATACGGGGAATGAGATATGCCCGTTCAAAGTTTGCAATTTCAATCAGTTGCTATAGCCCCCTCTTTGGCCAATTTCACATGGATTGACCAAGTCAGTGAGGAGAAAAACGTGGAACAGACACACAGATGAGAGTTTTCGTCATTATATAGTAAGATGAACTTAATTCTATTGCAGTGTTCTCAGTGCTGAAACAGAAAATGTACCCATATACTCTGAACGGTCCCCTGGGTGCTCTCAGTGTCATCTGTAACGTCCTAATTCATTGTCTGTCAAGCAGCTCTAGACTTAATACTTGATGACATCACAAATGTGAATGTTAGCACTGGATTTGTGAGAGTTGTTCATGTTTACTTACATGTTTGGACTGTCTGAGACCATAGGAAGAAAATGTATGACTCTTGTAAATGTGCATAGATCACCTTCAAGTCATTTGCCTTTGTTTTTGTACCTGTTCTGCCGTCAGATTCTTGTCCGGTCCCGTCAAGTATGGGATGAGGAAAGGCTCCAGGGGTTTGACTGTGCTAAAGAATCCATAAATGCACAGCAGAGTAGTGGGATACTTCCAGTCTGCCCTCCACCTCCTCACTGCCTCCATCTTCTGCTGTTATTCTACCAGTCTCAGGTGTGTGCATACGTTCCTTCGCTCTGTCCGTCTTGCCTCCTTGTGGGAAACACTTAAGGCTGTCAAAGTGTCGAGCTTGTTTGGTCAATCAACAACCCGGTCAAAGAGCAACACTACCTTGGTGATGGTCCAGCTCAAGCCGAGATAAACAGGCAGCCAGAAAAATCTCAAGACTTTATCTTTAATATGCTTCACTAATCGGTAATAGTTACAGCTTTATTGTGCTGTTAGGTGTCCTCAGTAGATTAATGAAGAGATAACAAAATGAGGTGATACGGAAAACGCCCATGAAGTTTAGTCAGCAAATAAGGTCCGTTGAAAAAAAAGGGTAGCAGGAGCGCTACTGGTGTCCCTCAAACCAATGGTGCTCAAAAAGAGGAAGACTTACTGCCAAAAAAAGAGCTATAAATGATCCAGGTCCAGGCACTCAAGATGGTTTGAAAAATATAAAAGGCCTTTATTTCAACAGGCTAGAAACATTACAAATACACCAACGCGCACCAGCTTGCGCTTTCCTGAGGGTACAGTGACACAGAAACAAATAGAGTAATTATAGTTGTGTTCACCTCAAGTGTGCACAGGTGAGAGTATGCAACATTCTTTTAGGTCTCTAGGGGCCAACAGCAACAGAGTAAGTAAATGTAAAAAAGGTCCTCTAACAGGCTGTCAGTCACATAATACCAATATAATCAAACAAAGTGTAACTATATTTTAGGATGAAGAAAATGACTGTAAAAAAGATGAGATGTCAAAGTGCTCATTTAGACCAGGGTGCTTGGTGCCTTTAAGGGCATGGATCCAATATGACTCTCTTTGATTAAGGCGTTTGATTGTATCTCCACCTCTGGCATCAGAACTGATGACTTCAACACCTAACACTCTTGGGATTATAGCACTTCAATGTTGAGCTTCCATATAATGTTTGGTCATTGGATGATTCAAGTTTCCACTACAAATGGCATACCTATATTAAGCCACTCTTGATGCTCAGCCTCCTTTTGGTGACTAAGGGCCATTGTTGTATTAGGCAATAGGATGTTTTAAACTCATTAGAGAGCAGTAACACTGTTATGCCTTATCATCAAATGGAACAGTCTCCTACTTATTCAGTATTATCAAGACAATAACAGTTTATTGACCTTCATCAGAAATGCTCGGAAGAGATCACCTCCACACTCAACTGCTGATCTTTGGTTCCCGTGTGCTCAGGATTGTGTTGATTCACATACGCGGTGTAGGTCCCTCTAATCAGAAAGAGCACTGAGATGACAGCGTAGTAGCTGCCGTAGATGATGAACTGCAGAGAAAGACCTCAGTCATTATCATCAACATTAGTTTAGTCATGCTATGGATTCATCTTCATCAAACCTGTCTGCATGCAACAGTGAATGGTTACCACAAGGTGCTGCTCTCTCCTCACGTTTTAGTGTTTGTCATCTAACAGAGGTCTTACACTGCTTATATTCTTGATTCAGAGTGAGCTCACCCACAGATTGTCAGTGTTAAGTTCCCTGTGCTCTGCCATTTAATAAAAAAAACCCTAATAAATTAATAATGTGTATGCACATACCTGTGTCACAATGTCTAGTCCCAGTGCGGCTTCATCAACAACTATGCCCGTTATAATGGTCTGCAGTGAAAGGGCTACAAAAGTGTTGATGCCGAATGTCAAGGCATAGCACTCCATGGAGAGGTTGGATGCGATCTGAAATCTAAAATGACAAAGTGGGTACAGTTACTCTGAGAGAAGTATGGTATATGCTTAGTCATAGATACTGTATTTATAAGCAATGCAAAATAGAGCTGAAACAATTAGTTGAGCAACAGAAAAGGCATTTACTGTTTTGATGGTCAATAGATAGTTTGGGTAACGTTTAGGGTAAAAATGCCAAAGTCAATAATGAAAATAATCTGTAATTGCATTCCTAATCCAAAACTACCCTTCTTTGTCTGTAAAGCTTGTTTTACAAAAAAAACCCAAATGAAAAAAAAAACAAACAAAAAAAAAAAAACACTTAGGAGTGGGTGATAAAGAAAAAATCAAATATCACGATATTTTTGATCAAATACCTAGATATTAATATTGAGACAATACTGTAACATTGGCTATTGGTGCTTTCACAAAATATTTGCACAATGAGATTTTTGACAAACTTCAGTAAGGTGGATACAATGACTAAGTGTGTAAAAGACAATTAATAGGACAGTCTGATAAATTAAAAAGATTAGGTCACTTTACTGCTATAAAGTAGTAATATTCTGTTCCTCCCTCTACTTTTGAAAAACCCATGATAACACTGCAGAATAAAGAATGAAGATGTTATACTGAAAATTACGTTGTGATGGTGATCAGAAGCATGTAGCAGGACTTGAAGATCACATAACCAGCATAGCATGTCCAGATACTGCTGGTGAACGCCATCAGAAACACAGCACCCGTTCCTACAGCTGAGAACAACCCTAACGCCAGCTCTCCCCACACTGCCCAGGTCACCTTGATGTAGCCCACTGAGAAGGCAGCTGCGGCACCTGGACCATGGAAGAGAAGGATGATGTGATAAATCTGTCATTCTAGTGGACAACACCTCCACTGTGCCTGTGCATCCTTGTTATGATTCATTAAATAACCGTAACAGTATCTCTTCCTTTGAATGATGGTACAAACGGCAATGTGGCTTCTATGCGCGCGCACACACACACACACACACACACACACACACACACACACACACACACACACACACACACACACCTTTGCTGGTCATCACATCACCTGCCTATTATGATGAACCTCTTTCAGCCGGCTCTTGGAATCAACTATCAGCAATAATCAGAGAATCCATTACCGCCTAACTCTATCTCCTTAATTGAAGCAATTACTCTTCTTCTCATGCTGAGCCAGGTTGAGCGTAAGCCAAGCGGACCATGGTGCTGCTATCCCCTTTCAAAATCAATACACATTTTCCATTTAATCAGGTATCCCATATAACCTGGAACAGCATGGTTGTTTTCTTTTAATTGCAAGTTTTTATAGGTCTGTGTGCCATCAGACATGGAAACTTTTAATAACATTGTTAAATTTTTATTTTGCTCTATATAATGTGGTCGTGCTGCCCTCCCCTGGGTTAATTGAACTCCTGGTTCAATCAGTCATCCCCCTGCTTCTGTGAAACTCCAGCTCCTCTGTGAGATACCAGCATCCAAAAGCAACTTTTCACTCCTTCATTAACAGTGCTTTTGTGCACACTATTCTTAGAAAACTCAAATCTGTTGTTCATAAGTGGTTTGTTTCCACTTTGATGTTTTTGGGGCAATATTTATTCGAAGAAGGTGTTGTTCTATATGTCTTTTATTGTCAAAAAATCACAAGAAAATACCAAAACAAACTATCTGTTTGTCCGTCTTTCAATACTCTCCCTACCCTGTGGCCCTCAGCCCCAAGCTGTGGGTGATGAACACATTATTAATTTCATAAAACATTTTGACAAATATTACTTAAATAGGATTAAATACTGCTTTTAGGAGGGACGAGAGAGTAGGCTATTTAGGATAGCAAGATGGTGTGTGATCACCTTAAAATAAACTACAGTGGGTGTGTCGGTGGCTTAGTGAATAGAACAGGCGCCCCATGTACTGTACACGGCTGTTGCCGCAGCGGCACGGGTTCGACTCCAACCCGTGGGCCTTTGCTGCATGTCATTCCCTCTCTCCCCCTTCATGCTTCACTTTCCTATCAATTAAAGGCAAAAATGCCCCCCAAAATATCTTTAATTCAACATACAATGCACATAACTGTACAACTCAACTCAAATGTATTTATAAAGCACATTTAAAAACAACCTATGTTGACCAAAGTGCTGTACAAAAGGAATAAAATGCTAAAACACGCATACACAGGGACAACATAACTGTGAGGTACACAGCTCACACATGTACATAGAGACACAACACACACAGGCACGGGTCAGGAAGAACCATATCAGGGGGACTCAAACGCTAGTGAATAAAGGAAGGATTTGAGCCTGGACTTAAATGATTCATTGGTGGGAGCAGATCTGATTAGGATGGTGATGCTGGTCGACAGTTTGGAGGCAGACACAGCAAAGGAACGATCACACTGAGCTTAAGTCTGGACAGGGGACAGCCAGGAGCACCTTGTCAGCTGACCTGAGGGACCTGGGCGTAGAATAGGGGGTTAGAAGGTCTGAGGTGTAGGATGGGGCTAGACCATCAAGGACCTTGTACACAAACAGGAGAACCTTAAAGTCAATTCTGAACTTTACTGTCAGCCAGTGGAGAGAGGCCAAAACAGGTGTGATGTGGTGTCTCCTCTGGGAACCTGTGAGGAGCCTAGCAGTGGCGTTCTGAACCAGCTGGAGGTGGGACAGAGAGGACGGACTGATATCAGTGTACAGAGAGTTACAGTAGTCTAAACGGGAGGAGATGAGAGCGTGGGTGACTATCTGCACGTCTTTGAGGGAGAGAAATGGCTTGACTTTGGAAATGGTGCGGAGTTGGAAAAAGCTGGCTTTTTCTACTGCATTTATTTGTTTCTCAAATGTATATATTGTAGGTAGATTTTCACACTTACAGCCTCAGCACAGTGACGATACATATTTACACACTGTACATGTGTTATTTTCATATTTGATTTCTTAAGTTTTTTAAGGTACAAGAGAACCACAAATGTATTTTTTCTTGTTATTTATGTACTTTTTTCTCTCTTGCTCACACACATTTACAACCAGTCTTACCTACAAGGGAGCAGGCAGCCTCAACACCTCCGTTATAGATGGATGAAGTGGCAGATGGCTCTATATGGTCCCACATAAGCTGGATGTAGTTGAAAACCTGCACGTAGCCAGCTGTGGCCAGAGCCCACCATAGGGACCAGTAGATCAAGTTCCTGCATGGTGTTAATCATTAACACAGATTATAATCATGAGTGTAATTAGAGGGTTCACAGAGTGCTACTATATGAATACATTATAGAGACTAAAAGAAAGTAAAATACATTAAACTATAATACTGGCAAGATGTGCTAAAGGTGTATGCTCAGCAGATCTACACTCAAAGTGTGATGTGTATTGATAAATAATCAAAAAAAAAGGAAAATGCCTGGAAGAATATGACTCCCTGAAGCTTTGCCAAAGTAGACGGCCTGCATTGGCTGCACTTTTCCTGCTGCACCAGCCAGCACTGCCATTATGCTCCATCTTCTCTTTCACTGAGCCAACCTCATCCTTATCCCTCACCGGTTCCTCAATGCCGTCTGCTCCCAGAGCCCCCTCCTGCTGGGACTGCGAGCCCACAGCTGCAGCCTCTTTCCCTTTGAAGAACAGACTCCTCTGGGGCATGGGCAACCAGAAGGAGACGAGAAAAGCCATGCTTACAATCCCCAGAGTGATAGTATTGATGTAGAAGTAGTCCACTCCTGTTTATTAGAGTTCATACTTCATCAGTGTTGGCTCAGATTGCTCAAGACATTTTGTAACAGGAGATATATGTGGAGAAAATACAGCTAAACATTACTATCTAATTCTATTCTGTTTATATAGGCTGAGAAGCTCTACCTGCCAGGGAGATCAGCACTTGGCCCAGGCTGGCACCAAGTGTATATCCAGCCAGCATGGCACTGCGCAGGTAACCAGTGGCTCTTTGGTAATGCTCAACTGGAATCATGCTGTAAATGTAGGAGAAGTAGGCCACCTCTGTGGAGGTCACGACAGCATAGTTGACCTGTGGGTGGGATGAAACAGTTTGAAAGAGACTGCAACCTTAATGCAAAACATAATGCAGTCTATCAGACGTTCTTCTTGAGTAATATGCAACAGTACAGCAATACCATATGTCCGTTAACAGCAGAATTATAGTCTTATGCAATATCTAAAAAGATATTTTAAATAAACGTGTTTGACAGGACATATAGGTGATGTAACTTTGATTTATTAATTTTTCAGTGGACCTGAAGGAAGACCATAGCAGGCAGACCCGGCACAAAGCAAAGCAGGATGTAGTTGGTGACCAGGAAGAGCCCCTGTATGACAATGACGGGCTTGTATCTCAGGAAGTCAGTCAGGAGGAAGACTGGGAAAAGGAAGGCGAGGTAGGAGTACGTCCAGATAGGGAACAGATAGTTGGTCACCTGTGGGGAAACAGCAATCCTGATCCAGGCACACTGTTTTGCCTCTTGTCCACAGCATTTTTATCTCATTGTCAATAAATACAGAAGAGCAGCTGGTCTCAGATAAGAGCTCCTGTACAAAACCTGTGTGTGTCTATGTAAACACATGCAAACATGTATGTGTCTGCCACGCTTACCACTTCTTCAGAGATGTTCTTGTGTGGTCCAATTAGGTATGGTGTGAGGAAGGGCTCTGCTACTCTGCAGTTGGCAAAAAACCCATAGAGTGACAGAACTGCGGTAGGATAAGTCCAGCCGGAGGACTTCAACTTGGCCCACCTGCCCATGCTTTTACCTCAGCAGAATTTCCCTTCTCTTCTCCTCTTTTGTTTTTATTTCCAGGAGCTCTGCCTGAGCACGTTGGTCTGTATCTGAAGTCTTGACTACCTGGACTATCCCTCAGTTCAGTGACCGCTTTTGAAGTTATCAGTGCTCATAGTAGCTCGAATATACACACATGATCTTTATGATCTGAGTGTACCTTTGTCAGAGTTTATGAGCAGTAGACTTCAACCTGGTATGTAGCAGAGGGACAAAGAGGTGACGAAAGTATACTTCCTTCAGTTTTATCAGTGCAAACATTAAGCCTGTGATACTTTTTTTTAACAACACAGGAGACAATTCAACAGAGATAAATTAAACTTCTACTGTTAGGTAGAGGCAGGCAAATTGCACCTGGGGATACAATGGCTCCCCCTCTGCAGCATACAGGCAAATAGATTTATTAATAGTGAGTCATTATAAAAAATGATTAACCCATTCTCTTACTGTATTAAAGAGTTAACAGCTGTACAAAGCAGAAGGCTATATAACATGCAAAATTCATAGCATTGCTGTTTGTTCCTCACATATTCCTCACTTCACCATGCCTAAAATACTCACAAAAGTCTCAGAAATTCAGTCAACAGCCGAAATGATGCGAGGACTAACATTTCTCCTTCTCAGTGCCCCCAGGATGTGAAAATAAAGGAGCAGTAACTAGTATCCTAACTTGGATATTTGTTTTAACCGACTTGTCATTCAAGTTCTGGAGATGCTCTGTTTATGTTCGTAGTACGCATGCGTAGTGAGTGCACGCGGGCATGTGCTGCGAGGTTGTCGCCATAGCAACGGTGTGTTGAATGGTGCAGTAAAGTGGGTTGAATACATGGCAAAATGAAACTCAAGCGCTTCCTCCTCAGGTATTATCCGCCAGGTAATACGGATATTTTAAGTCGTACTAACTGTAACGTTAGTTCCGTTTTCAACTCTGACAACTTTCTGTAGCCTTACTTCGCTGTAACTTTCCACCCCAAAACCATATTGTTGGTTAGCTAAGTTAGCATTATGCTAGCGTATCTAACCGCTGCTCTATTCATTTCAGCCAGCATAAGTGGACTTCCCGGGTTAAATCAATGTTTCTACTTTCAGGTATAGCCTTGGAATACGAGAAAGGAGGATATTTGAAGACCAAATCAATCGACCTGTTGGATCTGACCCCAGAGTGAGTGAGTTGTACCCTACACAATTACATTAACGGTTACCTAACTAGCTAACAGCACTACGCTTAGCTGATTACTCTTTGATGTCATAATATCCTCATATAGGAGTGTTCATTTCTCACAAATAATGTCATTTTATCACCAAGCTAGTCAGACTCCATATAGCCCTGTCTGTGACCTCAGAGCACTGTATGAGGTCAGTGAGGTCAGGGTTTATGACCAAACTGCCTGAACCCTTTTGTATGTAGGGTAAAGATAGACAAGATCACAGCAGCAAAGGTATAGTGATAACAGGAAGCATCAGCAGAAAACAATAAAATACAAAGTAATATATGAATACATAAAGTAAGTAAACTGTACAATAAGAAAGACCAGTACAATAAGCAAACGGTATAAAAACACAAAGCAATATAATAAGGAAGCAGAACATAATAAAGAGAAACATTGAATGACTGATGACTGACTTATGGACATACTGATATTGCACTTGAGTCAGTGGTTGTGAGCAGTAAAAAATGAAAGCAAGATATAATAATAAACAGACAGGCTGAATGGCCGAATTAACATTACTGCATGAATCAAGCGTAGATATTTCGCAGTTAGAATATACAGATACAGATGTTGCACATGTGTGATGATTGGTTGTCCATAGTTTTCATATGTGTGGTCTACTGGGAGCAGTGCTGGTTGTATAGTCTGACAGCAGCAGGAAGGAGGGATGGCTATTTCTAATGTGATCTACCATCGGTCTGGTTTATGTGTTTTTTTTATGTGTCTGATGTGTGTGTGTGACCTTATTTTAAATGATAAAGCTGTTTAGCGTAACACACTAAAATCAGTTTTACCTTGAGTTAATCAGTTCAGTTCATCTCATATTGGAACTCGTGAGTAAACTCTGATGAACAAGAAGAGTAATAGGTAGGTAGGTAGGTAGGTAGGTAATTCTTCTTCTTGCTTATATTTGGGTCGAAGGCCAAGTGAACATTTCACCAACAGTGTCTCATTCATGCATGTTTGTACCTAACATTTAGACCTCTAAGATTTGCTGAATGATTAGTATTTTCAAATTACTGTTATCAGGTCATCTGAAGTGTAAACTTGTGAAAAGAAAATTGCATTTTTCAACCCTGCAGGACAGACCCAGATGAAATGTTGGCAGAAATCAGGCAGTTGGAGCCTCTGATCAGGTCAGAGTCCCAGGCCAATCAGGTCAAACAGCTGATCCTTCGACTGCAGCAGAAACAGGGCCAGCGGGAGGACCACAGGTTCTGTCTCTTCAAGGTTAGACACTGGACTCATACCTACATTACTGATAAATAATAAATAGGTCAACACAGTGAGATTTTTGCATTCATAGATTTTTTATTACACTGTTTTGATATTCAGGGTCCTAGGGCAGGTTTGTCTTTTGTATCAGTACGAACATTCTTGGAACGTTTTCTTTTTTTTTTTTTTTTTTTGGTCAGGTTGATGGACTAAAGGGAACATTGGTGATTTTGTTTATTGTAAAGCTGTTATAGTATATTACACAGGTAGTTGAAAACATTTTGGATAATGACCTTTTTTGGCAACCTCAGCTAATTACAGCAATATATTAGTTCCCTGATATTTGCTTTTTGTGAATGTTATTGACTTATGTGGAAAGTTCAGAGTTTGAGTAAAATCAGCCAGTACTCCAAATAGGCACTAGAGAGCAGCAGTGGTTAGGTTAATATGTCCTAAAATGAGAGGCCAAGTAGGCAGCCAAGAGTCTGATAACATATTGACAACAGATTCTTCATGAGTGTCTCATTGTGCTTAAGAATACACAAGATGTAATTGGTATGAGATCAGGGTTGGTTATGTGGCTGGAGGTCTGAGGATATGGATGCTTTCTGTCTTAAACTGGTGAGAGACTCTGCTGTTCTGCATAAGTACAGAAAATCCTTTCACCACTGGTGGGCTGGGAGTGGGAGGTCTTCCAATTACATCAATGCAGAGTAGTTATATGTGGGTATTAAATGGGTAATCTTAAAGATAAATGAAGTAAATAACAATATTGCCTATGAGGGTATATTTTTTAATCTTTCTCTGGTTTTATTTGCAGGAGCTTAAGCCACACATACTGCCGCTGACAAACATTGCCTTTGACAAATCAGGGTCGAGGTAGGTTATCTGCACCACACACACCTCTGCCAATTTGGAGTTTCATTCTCCATTGTTGTGGTTTTTTTTACTCTTCCCCATGTTTCTGTGCAGGTTTATAACTGCGAGCTACGACAGGACATGCAGAGTTTGGGACACAGCCTCAGGCACAGAGCTGCACAAGCTGGAGGGTCACAGAAATGTGGTGTTTGCAGTTGCATTCAACAACCCATATGGGTAATGAGCTGTTTCAGCAAAACTTTAATAGCATCTGAGCACATTGCTGTATTGGACTCTCAGTTTATTTTGTTTATTTTTATCTTGCTGAAACTTAGAGACAAGGTTGCCACCGGCTCTTTTGATAAGACCTGCAAACTGTGGTGTGCAGAGACGGGCAAATGTTTTCATACCTTTCGCGGACACAT
Organism: Epinephelus fuscoguttatus; assembly: GCF_011397635.1. Classification (NCBI taxonomy): domain Eukaryota; kingdom Metazoa; phylum Chordata; class Actinopteri; order Perciformes; family Serranidae; genus Epinephelus; species Epinephelus fuscoguttatus. Next base: position 15,341,580 of record NC_064756.1, read on the forward strand.
GGCAGAAATAGTATGTATGACAATGTGTTTTAACTGAAAATGATCAAAATACTGCCTGTGTTTAGTAAATTTTTGCTTCATATGCTATAGGCTACTGTGCATAGTTAGTATTTATGCATATTTCTATGCTGCAGGACTAGGTAAATTGTGTATTTTAATGCTTGTACTGGTATTATGTTCTTGTGCTTAGATGAAAAATAGGTTCGCTAAATCCTTTTTGGCTCTGTAGCAGAATCTAGCACTAGTAACTGTAAAAGAGAGTTCTGTATTGTGTAGATGTGCCTGGCGTTCAACCCCCAGAGTACACTGGTGGCTACAGGCAGCATGGATGCCACTGCCAAGCTGTGGGATGTGGAGACTGGGGAGGAGGTGCACACATTGACTGTGAGTAATCTTCTCTTTACTCACTATATCCCAATGCCTCGCTTGCTCTTTTTTTCTCTTCATGAATAATGTATTGATTCACTTTTCATTCACTTCTAAGAGCAATTATTCCTGGACTGAGTGTTGTTGACCCTGCTGATGGTCAGCACCTTCTCTGCCCCACATATCCGCCCCTGATCTGATGGCAAATGAAACTGTAACTCTTTAATAAAGCCACAGATAACCCATTCTGCAGGGAGTAGTGAGCTCTCTTTGATGTGCAGACTGCACGTGGGTCCATGGTGTGACTGGTTGGTTGGCTGGCTCTGTCTCAGTAAGAAGCAACTCTCTGTAGCTCTCTGTTCTGTCATTGCTTCACACCAGGAAGAATCAATCATGCTGACAGCAGTCAATTGAGCGTAGAATCTTAAACACACGCTCATTATTATTATTGTTTTCAAGAATTGAAGAAGCTACTTTTAAAGGAATACTTCATCAAAAATATTCTGGTTTTGGATTCTTCGTCAATAGTGGAGTCATGCGAGAAAAACAAAGTTTTCTTCATGAATTCAGGGTAACACAAAGTGACTAACTGGTATGCAAATGATCATTTTGTGAGTGAACTAGAGTAAAAGGGGGCAGCGTTTAACAACAACAAACTATATCAAAACCTCTGTTAATAAACTCTCACACAATCCATGCAGTTTAATCCAAGTCATGGGTTAAGTACTTCCAAAACAAACACAACAAAACGCATTTTCACTAAAACCTTATGATTTAAAACTCTTAAGGATATGAGTAGCACACCTGGGCAAGCACTTGCATTTGAGCTCTGCTGGTCCATTCCAATGAGCAAAGTTCAAATGCATGCTCTTGCTCAGGTGCGCTACTCCTCCGTGCGTAAAACTTGTAAACGGATGTGTTTTAAATAGTAAGGTGTGAAAATGCATGTCTGGGAAGTACTGAGCATAAGACTGAGGAAGTAAGACGTGGATTATACTGCGTGAGTTTATTAATGGAGGTTTTGATATAGTTTTGCTGTTGTGAAACGCAGAACCCATTTTCCTTCAATTCATCAAGAATCTCCAAGTTTTTTGAGTCTGTTCACTGTGGAGGCATGTGAGAAAAAGAAAGTTTCCTTCATGAATTCAGCATAAAAGAGGGTGAGTATTTAATACACAGATGATCATTTTGTAGGTAAAGTACTCCTTTGAGACTGAAGTCTGTGTGTTATTGTGTCTGATGTGCATTTTCATTTATAGGCGTAGAGAAAGCGGGAAAACAGGAGTTTATAAGAGAAAAGAAATTCAACAGTGAGGGATAATGCTCTCTTTTTCTATTCATCCAGGGTCACACTGCAGAGGTCCTCTCTCTGTGTTTTAACTCAGTGGGAAATCAGCTTGTCACAGGCTCCTTTGACCACACTGCTGCTTTATGGGACGTTGCCTCAGGAAGGTCAGAATTGTAATGCATGCATCAATCTCTGCATGCGTGTCATCATTTATACTGTACAGTGCATACATGAGTGCACAGCTGCCTCATTCCTGCTCTTTCTGTTTTTCTCAGACATGTCCACACTCTAATAGGTCACAGGGGGGAAATCAGTAACGTTCAGTTCAGCTGGGACGGCTCCCTCATAGTCACAGGCTCCATGGACAAAACCTGCAAGGTAAACTAACATCAGCCCCAAACCTGCGAGTGTGTGTGTGTGTTTTATTTAACTCTAATAAAATGCTTTTTTGCCAAAATACAGACTGAAATTATATTATCAATAGTTTGTTATTCATTTAACATCTCTAACAATTTCCAATCAATGTGTGAGATGGATGGCTCTTGTCATTCATAATCACCCTCCTCCATTTCCCACTCCCCGTCTCTCCCTACCTCCTGTCTCTAAGGTCTCCATCATTTAAAGCAGAAAAATTGAATCCTAATATCTTAATTATGCCAAGATGAGTCATACTCTGAAGAATTATCCACTTCACTGCATTCCTCCAGGGGAGATAGTTAAAGTAAAGCCACTTAATACAGCTACAGCTGCGTGCAAGTACATTTTATGAGACTGTGTACGTGTTTCTTCACATGTATGTGTCCTAGTTTTTGAACTTAATGTGCTTTCCTGCCTGTGTCTTTCATCTGTTGTGCCACTCAGGGTTTTGTGTTGTGTGTATGTGTTTGCAGTTGTGGGAAGCAGTCAGTGGGAGGTGTGTGGCCACTCTAATTGGACACAAAGAAGAGGTGCTGGATGTGTGTTTTGATTTAAGTGGTCAGCTCATTGCTTCTGCCTCTGCTGATGGTGAGATTAATTTGCTGAAACTTAACATTACTAGTAAAGTATTTATACTAGTATAAATACTACACGTGCTAGTATAGCACCTTCATTCAATCATTCATTTTCCATAACCGCTTATCCTAGCTGATGTTGTACTAGTATAGTGCCTTTAAGTTCATTTTTTTAATTCAGAATTTCATATTTTTATACATTTCCACTTTTTCCTCCCTCTCTTGTTTTTGATTACATGTCTGAGGTTTACTTTAAGATTGCAAAAAAAAAAAGACTGCCATACATCCTCCATATTTTTTACCTGTTGTGTATATTCTGGTTTCCCGAGGCCCAAATGCAACAAATTCCACATTTTGACATGTAAAAAAAACTTCTGTACATGTACACTAACAACACTGCCTGTCACTGTCTCTGTCAGGTACAGCGCGACTGTTCAGTGTAACCACAGATCAGTGTCTCGTGACTCTAGAGGGCCATGATGGAGAGATCTCTAAGGTAAGCCACTGGACCCATAATGGCTTCTTTGCCATTGCCCATGTAAAGTCATTTTATGTCACCATGGAAAGCCAAAGTTTCATCTCATTTGCAGGTTAGCTGTTGTTTTGAGGGTTTTTTTTATTAGTCTCTTTTTAATATTCTGCAACTATGAATATATGCCAGAGGATCATAAAGCAGTAAGTATGTCCCTCTAAGGCTATCAAAAGCCATAAAGTAAAAGTTTTATGGTTAAAAAAACACCTTTCCTAATGTTTTAGCTTTTCATGGTGGAGCAGAGTAGCATCTAGGCTCTTTATATACTTTAATCAGAATTGTGATTATGGCAAGGAAACAGCACATTTACTTCCTGTGAACATTTGATATCAACAAACATGGCAACAGGAAATAAAATTTGACCCATTAAAGTATTACACCATTATCTCACAGACTTGTTTGGGAATATTATTCTAACTGGCCACTGGGCGCAACCAGTAGTTTGCAGATGCACCACCTGGCACCTTGCATGTGTAAATGAGCTTGTGATTTTGTTTTAACAATAACTCTCAGGGTGGCACGGTGGTAGAGTGGTTAGCATTGTCGCTTCACAGCAAGAGGGTTACTGGTTTGAACCCCAGGGTGGGGGAGCCCTTCTGTGCGGAGTTTGCATTTTCTACCCATGTCACTGTGGGTTTTCTCCACCTGTACTCCAGCTTCCTCCCACAGTCCAAAGACATGCAGGTTAACTGGTGACTCTAAACTGTAGGTGTGGATGTGAGCATGAATGGTTGTCTGTTTCTATGTGTCAGCCCTGTGATAGTCTGGTGACCTGTTCAGAATGTACCCTGTCTCTCGCCCAATGTCAGCTGGGATAGGCTCCAGCACACCATGCACCCCAACAGGATAAGTAGTTACAGAAAATGAATGAATAAATGAACTCTCAGTGTCTAGCTACAGCTCTCCTGGCCAGTGCTGTAAATAGGATATTTGCCTCTCCTTGCCTTGTTAACATGGGATAAAGTATGATGCTGAAGTAGAGGGACAGGAGTTCAGGCTTCAGGCTGTTTTGTGCTCATTGTATCACATGGTAAACTAACTCTGCAAGTAGGACACAGGACTGTAGTGATGCTTCTATTAATCTGGCTAATTACTCTCAAGCTTTCAAAAGAGATGTTTTTATGGTAGAGCTCAGTGGGAAATTACAAATACCACCTGTCATCCCTGACCATAAGCTGGTGTTGTTAGCCTTTGAACTCAGCACCAATTGTTGCACCCATGCCACCCATCACATGTAATCACACATCCTCAAACAGAACGTACACAGGTATAACATTATCTGGTATTAGCTGAGTCCAACAAACACATGTGCAGGCAGAAGATGTGTTCTAACTCTGCATTGACCTTGTATTTAAATGGGAATGATTTTACCTGCTTACCACTTTCCAGGTTCCTTGTTCTGCGTGAGAGTGTGTGTGTGTGTGTGTGTGTGTGTGTGTGTGTGTGTGTGTCCTGCAGGCTCTGGCTCAGAGGGTCTCCATGCATGAGGGGCTTACAAGTTACCTCTGTTTACAGAAACATCAGGCAGTCAGTAATAAGTAGGCTGGATGGAGGATCATTTCAGAGGATTATGACACTAATCTCTCTCTAACAGGGCACCTCTCCCCCTCCCCTCCATGCCTCTTAACCATGACCAGGTTTTGTTTTCATTGGTCTGTCCCTCTATTTCAGCATCTTGCTTTGTATGCTTTTACTTTTATTCTCTCATTATATCTTAGGTCCTCCTCTTGTTAATTCACCTTGCTGCCTTTTCCTAGGAAAAATAAATGATGGACTGTTTATTGATTGACTGAATCTAAATTCCTGGATTCCATTTTCTGTCCACTTTATTCCTAGCTCCCATGATACCTTGCATGAATTATGGGTGCAGCTTCTGGGGTTGAACCAAAACGGCGATTTCCAGTGGTAACAGTTTGTTTACAGTACTCTATTCTTCTTTCCAAGAGCAATTTGGAAATAAAACGTGGAACACACCCTCTGTTATAGCTCAAACTGGATTATGTGATCATACCTCTGCCATCTCTGACAGCCATCTCAAAGCAACCGAGCACGCTAGCAATTAGCTTGCCTTGCTCCTTTAAAATGTTGTTAACTCTAACATGGCCCGAGCTAGCTTAAGGTAAACATCTGCTCCTTCTAAAGATGATTTATGATGACTTATTAAGAGATGCTAACACATTCGGCAAACATTTGACATAATTCAGTATTAACTGTAGCTCCATGTAAAGTGAATAAATGTGATGTTTCCCAGCTAATCCTCCACTCATCTGCGTTAATGACAGTTTACACGTTTTGTTAACTTCTGATTTATTAAAAACTGTTCTGAGCAAAGCATGGTGCTGAATTTAGCAGCACACTTCAGTTATAGTGATCTAAAGTAGGAGTAAAAGCAATAACTTTTGGCATTCATTTTTTTATATGATATAAAGGAAGTACGGTAAATCAGTAACACATTCTCAGCCCCAATGACTAAATACATATTTCAAGGTATATTGCTGAGTTTATTTTACAACGAGCAATTTTCTAATGTAGGTTGAGAATGAAGTCAGACAGGGAAAGACGGTGATATCATGTACTGACGTTGAGTGACGGACCTGTCAGTCTAAGTGTCATTCTCTTCTGCAAATTCTGATTCAATACTTTTTCCTCTCTGTCTCGTGAAACTCTTGTGGTTTTATTTCTCATATCAATGGTACCTTTGGCAACAGGAACAATCCCTTTTTGTTCTCAACACTCAGTCGCTGAAGACAAAAATTTAGCTTAGACTGGTTGTTACAGACACAGACAGTGTAACAGGTACCAAAGCTCTGCAAAGACATTTTAGAAAATGCTAAGTTAACATTAGTTAAATATTTGTTAAAAAATAAATCAGTATTTGCTGAGCTGAAGGCAAATTACTTTTGAAAAGAACCAGTGTTGGAAGTTAGCCACCAAGCGTAGCCACTGGGACTGAACACAGGCAGTCTATGGGACTAACTAGCTTACTGGTACTTCCACTATCTCACTGGAAGTTGCACCCATAATAATTTCTACAGTAGTGCCCTCAGGAATAAGGTGGATACTGATTCTAAAAATGTCATTTCATGTCAGGAATTTTATAAAACATTTTGTTTTCAAATATTTCATCCCTGCTGGGAGAATTCTTCATATTTAAAACACACCATAGCTTGCTTCTTGCACTTAACTCAGACCAAAATGTCAAGTCTGCATAGAGGATTTTTCTTAGTCCAAATGCCACATTGTAGTCAAACTGTTTGAGCACATTTACAGTACTGTACAAGATGGCTGAGTAAGTGTATGACCTTATAGGAAGTTATTTGTGCGGTCATGAGGTGTCATGAGGCCATTTTAATTGAATTTAATTGAGATTTGATTCAGAAGATGCGTCAAATGTCTCTAACTCTTCATTGAAGCCAACGCAGATTCTACAAAAGAAAACAGGGGAGATCAACTGGTCATCTTTTTAAAAGGATAATGACTCCTCAAGACGGTTGTGCCAAAGATCATGGTACCTTAGTTTGCATAGCATCCATCAACATCACATTTAAAAATCAGTTTCACTGTGTTGACTTTTGATTGTACATGATTTTGTAACTTCTGCAGGAAATGAGGTTAGAATTAGTATGTTATATGGAATTGGGACACAGCTTTAGTCTTGTTTATTTATACCTCTTTCCTGTCATTTCCTATTTCCTGATTTCTTCTCTCATCTCTGTCCATTTTAAACTGTTTCCTTTCCATGTCTATTCCCATCATAGCTTCCACTTTCATCTTCTTCCTCTGGTCTTTTATCTTTGTCAGCTTCTTCTCTCGTCAGTTTCTATTTCCTGTCTGATGTCACTCCTTGGTGCTCAGTTTGGAGTTTAATAAAAACACACTTTACTTTCATGGCCATCTTGAGCCAGCTTCATTTAATCATCGCTTCCTTCACCTCACAATGGGGATAGGAAACCATTCAGGGAACGATAAACCCGGGCTTTAACACAATCAGCCTCAGACATGATTTTTATAATACACTACTGGAAAAACTCCTCGCTAAGTAGCACCACTGGTGCCTTTATCCTCCTTAAGTATTTAAAGTTGAATGACCTCTGTGGAGTATTGTTGCTGATGTGGTAAACGTGTTCTGAGCTCACTCATTTTCCTCTCCCTCTTTGTCATTTCAACCTCGTCTGGCATAATCTCTTATTCAGCACTCTCTCTTGCTTACTCTTATCACTCATGTAGCACACACCACCACACACACACACACGCTCCTCTGAATAAGACTAACTCTGCTGCCTCTCTTGGTAGATCTGTTTCAGCCCGCAGGGCAGCAGGGTCCTGACTGCCAGCTCAGACAAGACAGCTCGTCTGTGGGATGTTAAGTCTGGAGTCTGCCTACAAGTCCTAGAGGGGCACACCGACGAGATCTTCTCCTGCGTCTTCAACTATGAGGGTGACACTATCATTACAGGTACGCACTCTCACACACACACACACACACACACACACACACTCACACGTCCCACATCTGACAACCACACGTACATCTGACAGCCACGCCCTGTTAAAACATAGCCTCGGGCAGTGAACGAGCTGCTCCTCGCCAACCATCACAAATGCTTAATTGCACATTATAGATGAAAAGTGTGCAGCTGTGTCCTTCTGTGCAGACACCTGTTTTTGTTTGTGCTCTCCTGCAGGAAGCAAGGATAACACATGCCGGATCTGGCACTGACCCCCTCCCTCGACCCTGAACAGGCTCAGACTGTCAGATGCACGCTCACAACAATCAGTTTGACCCACTGTTAATCTTTGTAATTGTGGAATACCCACTGAATTCATGACATCTGTGTAAGGTCAAAGTGCCATTGCAATTCATAGTCACTTGATTATGTAATTGTCTCTCTGATGTTCCTGCTGTAACTTGTTCCCTGACTGTATTAAATTTGTACTGGGTTGTACCAGTAGACCTACCCTTGTATTTACTGTGGCGTTAACAGCATGAGAATTTTGCTCATAAAAATGTCATGAAGTAATTGGAACTTTTCAACTTTTGGAGCAGTTTGACAATTTGGGACATTTGCTTGGACAAAGCCAGCTTAGCTTAGCATAAAGACTGGATCAAAAATATGCCCTACAGCCCCTCTGAAGTTACTAACACGCCAGATAGTGACAGTACATAACTCCCAATTTGACCACAACTTGTTGTTTTTACACTTCTGTTTGTGTTGAGAATTAAACAAAATCAGCTACGTGGATTTTTAAACTTAAGACAAAGCCAGGCTACAGTAGCTGTGTCCCCCTGCCTTGAGTTTTTATGTGAGATTAAGATGATTATCTTCTGGCAGTAGCTTCCTAGTTAATACACAGACATAAGAGTGGTCTCATGCTTCTTTTATAACGCTTGGCAAGACAATAAGGAAGCATATTTCCCAAAATGTCGACTAGCTCTTTTAGTAACTGTGAGCTAGACTTGGCTGTCTGAGCTGTAAACATACCAAATGTTATGTTAACTCATATTCATACATGGGCATTACCAGAAATGTTTGCCCATGTTTCATCCTACCAAACAAAAGGTAATCTTTACTTTTGTTCCCAGTGCCTTTGTACGTTTCTGTGATGTTTACTTAGCAGTATTATCTGAAAGCACAATAAAATATTGAATGTTTATTCAGTAGCTTTGGATTATATTCTCACTGCATCTGCGACAAGCTTTTGGGGAAACCAGGCAACAGGATGTAATGCTGATGTGGATAGATGTGTCTTGTCTGCTGAATGTGACTAATGATAAAGAGTCCTTGTATTTCACATCACAGAAATTTATTGATGTCAAAAGATAAATACATTCAGTTCTATTGTGACAGAGTTTACAGCTGAATCGTGTGCTTTTTTTCCCAATGCTGATGGAACACTAGAGTACCACTAAGTATAGAAATAAACAGACCAAATTCACGTACAAATTCAACATTACAAACCTTACTCTGTCTTCCTGACATAGTAAAAGCTAAAGAGAGCAGTCCACTACTCCAAGGTGCAGCAGTTCCAAATCTACAGTATATACAGTACAGCTATCCAAAATAATCAGTTCTCAAGTAACATGAACGAGATAACATACGTACTTAAAACTGAATTTCAAGGTCACGACAGAGGTGGTATGTTGGCCGATGAACACAACAAAGAGATGGGCGCTTTGCTTACCTTAAGCAAATGTGCACTTCTAAGTGGCTATCAGAAGAAAGTGAAAGAGTTTTTTTCTGGGCTTCAGTTTCAACAGCCTCTTTTACAAGATAGTTTTGATACAAAAGTTTTGAGCATGTTGAGTTGTGGGAAGGATTTAACCTGATTTTCCTATCTTCTATTGGTTCTTTGCTTCATATGTATTCATTTTAAATAAATAAATAAATAAACACATTATTTCTTTGTGAGATTCTGTAAATATATATATGTATAATTATATATTCTGGAGCAGTTAAAACCTGCTGACTATAATCTCTTGAAGGCTAGTTCATTCCCATCAGGAATGTCTAGCTCTGTGTTTGTGTCTCACTAGAGACGTGAATCTGAAAACAAAAACATGCTTTTATTAAAGGGAGACTGGTCCATTCGTGGCTGTGAGCAGACAAACACAACGTCCATGGACAGACTGAGGTGTATGAAATTCTCAAGTATGCCGATCGCATTGTGCTCTCAGCTTGCAGTAGGAGACACTTGGTGTGATGAGACAAGATCAGGCAAACAGGACATGTTAGAAGAGTGACAGAGTGAGGAGTGTCTTTTTGTTTGCAATATGAGGAGGCTACAGGGCCCTACAGGGTCTCCAGCAGCCAATCGAACAGGCTGGACAGAGAGCGGCCCTCCTCTTCCTCTTTCTCATGAAGCTTACAGAACTGGACCACAGCACTGAACAAGTCTGCAATCCGCCACGCCTTCTGAGACATCAGGTGGACCACCCTCTGGAACTGAGAGAAGACACACGTAATGAATTATTAGAATTAAAACAAGCAACAAAACAACAAAAATCCCACAGTGAGAGGCAGCAGGACCAGCAGTCTCCGCACCAGAGCCTCTGTCCTTTGCTGCTGGCACGACTCGTTATACCACCTCCTCCATGCCAGGTGCGCTGCACCTCGTTAACTAATGCAGCACACCTGCTCAATTCTACAAGGGAGGGAGAAGGGACAGCAGCACTATGACTTTTTTTTAACATACAATACTATGACTTTTTTAACGAACCATCCTTTGACTTTTATTTTCACTTTACTTTAACTTTTAATGTACTATACTATGACTTTTTTTTAACCATACTATACTAAGACATTTTTTTTTTACCATATTATACTATGACTTTTTTAACATACTGTACAATGGCTTTTTTTATCATAGTATACTGTGACTTTAACATACTATACAATGTTTTTTTTAACATACTATACTGTGACTTTTTTAACACACTATACTTTAACTTTTTTAATGTACTATACTATGACTTTTTTTTAACCATATTATACTATGACTTTTTTAACATACTTTACAATGACTTATTTTTTAACATACTATACTGTGACTTTAACATACTATACTTGACTTTTTTAACATACTATACTTGACTTTTTTAACATACTATACTTGACTTTTTTAACATATTATACTATGACTTTTTAACATACTATACTTGACTTTTTTAACATACTATACTTGACTTTTTTAACATATTATACTATGACTTTTTTAACATACTATACTATGACTTTTTTAACATACTATACTTGACTTTTTTAACATACTATACTATGACTTTTTTAACATACTATACTTGACTTTTTTAACATATTATACTATGACTTTTTTAACATACTATACTATGACTTTTTTAACATACTATACTTGACTTTTTTAACATATTATACTATGACTTTTTTAACATATTATACTATGACTTTTTTAACATACTATACTTGACATTAACATATTATACTATGACTTTTTAACATACTATACTTGACTTTTTTAACATATTATACTATGACTTTTTTTAACATACTATACTATGACTTTTTAACATACTATACTTGACTTTTTTAACATATTATACTATGACTTTTTTAACATACTATACTATGACTTTTTTAACATACTATACTTGACTTTTTTAACATATTATACTATGACTTTTTTAACATACTATACTATGACTTTTTTAACATACTATACTTGACTTTTTTAACATATTATACTATGACTTTTTTAACATACTATACTTGACTTTTTTAACATATTATACTATGACTTTTTAACATACTATACTTGACTTTTTTAACATACTATACGATGACTTTTTTAACATACTACAGTATGACTTTTTAACATACTATACTTGACTTTTTTAACATACTATACGATGACTTTTTTAACATACTACAGTATGACTTTTTAACATACTATACTTGACTTTTTTTTTTTTTACTATACTATGACTTTTTTTTAAATTAGAGTTAAATTTCTCCAGTCACCTTGAGGCGTCCTGTTCTACATATCTACCAAGTTTAGTAAAAATCCATATGGCGGTTAGGCCTAGATAAGAAATTAGCTCTCTAGCGCCCCCATTTTGTTTGATGGGGTCAATAATGGAGGGGTCCCCTCAGATTATGTGTGGTCATATGTCTACAAAGTTGTGTGGTGATCGGTGAAACCCTTGAGATGTTATACACCTTTATGTGATGAGCCACGCCCTCCGCAATATTCATTGCCTTATAGAAGCTCAGTTTTAGTAAGTTTTCCAACTTTCTATATATATATATATATATATATGTATACACATGTAGTATACTATTCTACATGCTATGTATAGTATGCGTATAGCGTGCTAACAAAAAGTCATAGTAGAGTATGTCAAAAAAATAAGAAAAATGGTCACAGTATAGTTTGTTGGAAAAAAGTTATAGTACAGTAAGTGATGGTATAGTATGTCATGAAAATAAAAAAAGTCAGTATAGTATGTCACAAAAATCAGAAAAATGGTCACAGTACAGTATGTTAAAAAAAGTCAGAATATAGTATGTTATAAAAATGGTTATTGGTTATTTCCAGAGAGATTGGCTCTAGTCTTGGTTCAAATCTAGCAAGACTTTATAAATAAACTAAAATGAATTCCACCACACACCAACACAACGGTGAAATGTATGCAAACTCAAGCAAATACAATACTGAAAAAAGCTTTAAGGCCCTTACATACTTTTCAAGGGCCTTAATTGCTGCTAAAATGTTTATCAACTTCAATATTTTGAAGACCCTGTGGACACCCTGTAACAATTGCTGAAATATTATCTAAAAGGTCAAATCATACACTTTACATAAAGCGTATCATCTTTTTGTGTGTGCATTTGGGGGGACTCATAACCTCAGTATCTCTAAAATCAGCCCTGCAACTGAGATATAATTAGCACAGAAAACCATACAATCAGCAACAATCTGAGAGAAAAATGAGTCCCCATTTTCATTTTTTTGATTGGACAGCTGTGCCTACCTTTGCAATCCTCTTCTCTTTGGACTTCCTGAAGTAGAGCACAGGAAGCCCCAGCTCAGAGGCAGCGATCCACTGCAGGGCCACTCTCAGTTCTGAGTCCACACACTCAGGCTCAAGGTCACAGTTGACCACCAACAGCACCCTGAGGTTGCTACTGCCGCCTGCCGTCCTTGCCGAACTGCTCTCTGAAAAATCAAAGGTGACAGGAATGCACTACTGCTTTTGCTTTGTTTTTCTTGTGAAGCATCAAGTGTGACTACAACTGAATTCTTTGCTCCCACATAAAACACCTTAAATGTTAACCATGCTGTCTGCACCATTAAAGCACTGTATTAATGCAACGTGCCAAACCTTTGCAGTTTCATAAAACAGAAACATCCTGGGCTCAGTTTTGCTTGAGATAATCTTTGTTGAAGTGCAAGTCATTAAACAAATATGAACTTTGTGTTGAGACACTTCTGGAACGATGGGCCCTTTTCTATTATTGATGAACATCTTTAATTCAGAGAGGAGAATCGCCTCCATTCAAGCACATCCATTTGAGGGATTAATCACAAACCCAGCACATATTGTAGGTTGAGTCACTCAACAGCTTTTGGTTAGTAGAGATGTTAAAGCTGACGAATAAGGTGAATAATTAAGGAGCTGATAACACTGAGATGACATGAGAATCCATCACGACACTTACCAAAGACATTTTCCTTTGTTCCTGCTTGATGCTCTTTTTCTGTCTCCTCACTGTGAGAGAAAACAGTACCAATTGTAGGTTACAGTAACACATAATGTCACTTCAAGGAGGCGTTCAACATCTTGGGAGCTTATTCACTTTTTTGCCAACAGCTAGATGAAAAAATCAGCGCCACATTTATGTCTGCATGGTGAATAAGAAACCAACAGTTTGTTAGCTTAGCTTAGCTTAGCTTAGCATAAACTGGAAACAGAAGTCCCGGACAGAATAATTTTCATCCATCCATTTTCTAACCGCGTATCCTCTTGAGGGTCGTGGAGGGGCTGGAGTCTATCCCAGCTGACACTGGGTGAGAGGCAGGGTACACCCTGGACAGGTCACCAGACTATCACAGGGCTGACACATAGAGACAGACAAGCATTCACACCTACAGACAATTTAGAGTCACCAATTAACCTGCATGTCTTTGGACTGTGGGAGGAAGCCAGAGTACCCGGAGAAAACCCTCGCTGACAGGGGGAGAACATGCAAACTCCACACAGAAGGGCTCCCGCACCAGGGATCGAACCAGAAACCTTCTTGCTGTGAGGCGACAGTGCTAACCACCACACCACCGTGCCACCGTGAACAATTTTCAATACCGACAAAAATATAGATGTTCATCTTTCTATTAAACTCATATGGAAAGGCTGTATTCAGAATGTATTGTATGTAGTGCACACAACATGAGACCAGAGGTCATCTCTACAGGTGGACCAACCAGCTGAGCTGAAAAATGTGGCTAATATGAGTGGTGGGGATAACGTTACAGGACTGTAAATAGCCTATAATGGCAGAGACAGCACTGGGGAAACAGCATATTTTTTACATCTAACCTGGTGAATTAAGGATTTATTGCGAACAAATCATAGCTGGTGACTGTTGGAGCAGTGTGCTACTTCAGGGGGTGCAGCCGGCTGCGCTTGCCTGAGAAGTACTAAATGTAGAAATATCCCATGGAGAATGTCTCTCACTGCAGACTGTTCTGTTTTGTTCTGAAAATATTGGCGTGCAGCCTCGTTCTGCAGACGATAAACAAAGTACAGACGTTCTACAGTGATGAGGAAATACCGTGAGTGCTGTACAGAGCAGTGAGTGAGAACAAAACCACCCACATTTAAGGGTACTCTTTGTGGTGGAAATGCTAGGGTCTAGGTGCAATGTCTAAAGAGTTACTTTTGGTCCCAGAGGTACAATACTGACAGTGTTTGGTGGAAACAGGGCTTCAGTTTGATGACAGAAAGTTCAGAAGGTGTTGTATTTCTCTGTTTATTCAGGTAAATAGGTGTAAGAATCTTTCCTTTTATGGCATTTTTTAAATTTATTTATTAGACTGAAAAAGCTAAAGCCCCTTTTACACTGACAGATTTTCTCCGAATGTTGGGCCGTTTTGCAGGCAAGCTGCGAGCGTTCAGACGCACAGAGCCGGATTGGCGAGTTGATCCAAGTTGCCCAATTTTCCACCTCATAGGGTAAACATATTGGCGGAACCTTTTTGGTTTAAAAAGAATGAGGCGCCCTTCCACACAGGGAGGAGCTGTTGATGACGCCGCATGTGCGACCCACTGCCGGTGGACTAACAGGAAACAGCTGATAGCAGGAATGAGCAGCTAGTAGCAAGAGGGAAACACAAACCTGACAGACACTGTAAAGATGAGTAACTGGGGAGATAAGGAATTGCGCGCCCTCCTTGCCCTCGCAAAGGAAGAGGTCATTAAAGAATGTAAGAATGTGGCCAAAACGGTTACTGCATTCAAATTCAAAATACTGCCGCAAGGTGTGTCCACCCCCCCTCCCCTACAGATTCGAGGTTGCTGGACAGCGGCACGCTGGAGACTGATTTGTTTGCCCACGGGCGGCTGCCGTGGCAGGGCCGCGTCGCTGCATCCTTGATCTTCGGTTTTCCAGCGGACCCTTTGAGCAAGTCCGGCTTCTCTGCTGCTAACGCTGCTGCCGGGATACAGCAGAGGAGCCGGCTGCTAATGCTATGTACTGGGACGCTAATGCTGCTTGCCGTGCTGCTGTAGCTCAGTCGTAACTGTAACTGATGCGGAGACTCTACTGACTGCGTGACTGGTAGACGGCGGTGGGTGGCGCAACAGGCCAAAACACAAATTCAAAACATGATTTGCGGACTGTAAAAATGTTTTTTAGATGCAAATATTCTGGCTGTACTATTGTTGTCAGTGAGATCAGTATGTTATATGAACATTATTCCTTAGTCCCTGTGACATGTTAGGAGGATTTTACGACTATTTGCTTTAGATTTCTTACATATAGCTCCTTTAACCGTCAGATGACTGGGACGGTGAAGGATGGGCCAACTTATGAGATCAACTAAGGAGTACGATACTGTTTACGTCACACGCTGAGCTACATGTTTTGTTACTTGCTCACGCCCCCCATTGCCCCGAGAAAGGTGCATTCTGTATAAACAAAAGTAGGTTGGCGGCATTTTGCTGCACTCCCCGATTTTGTTTTTACACTGCCAATGCTGAACGAAGACTGATTAGGCTTTTCTGCAAATTTGCACAATTCCTATTTAAAAAGGGCTTCAGAGAGCTTTTGGAACACAGCAAAATTGCCGGTCAGAGGTGGGTGGGTGGATGGTTGAGGGGTGTGCAGGTATGATCGCACACAAATACTGTCATACAGGGTATACCCCTGTGAAATCTCAGGAAGACATGAAGATATACAAAAAAAGATAATACGCAAGCCTAATAAGCATGTTCCCAAAAATGCCGCACTGTTCCTTTAATGTAAGCATATATAATACACTGCTAACCTGTGGTGTTTTATATGTTACAGTTGAGATGGATATCTAGATAGAAGAGATGAAATGCAGCAGACTGGAGCAGATTTTATGTCTATTAAACAGCACATTATTATCTGTGCTAGAATGACAAGTATGTAATTAGCTATACCATCAATCACAAGTCATTTGCATGAGAATTACTCCAGCAGCCTGTCATGGTCACACGACACCGGACTGCTGTGTAGGTGAGAAAATAAGAAAAAGCAATCTCCCATCCACTGATTTTCTGTCTTATTAGAAAAAAATGTCATTATGGGTATCAGAGAGACCTATTAATGAGAAATATTTCAGCACCTATGACGGTGACAGTTACCTGATTACTGTGCTCTGAGAGGGCATGTCAGAAAAAGCATCCAGGTCTGCCAGGCCTACGCTGGATGCGCTGCTGGTTCCGTTCCTGTTAACCAATAAAAAACACAACAGATAGCGTCATTCACATGTTGTCTCGAGACATCCGACATGATCGCTGACTTGTGAAGAGAACAATAACCAGGCGCAGCGATGCAGGTCATGTTGTTCATTAGCTGGTGATTAACATATAAATAGCAGCTGCAGCGGAGTCGGACGCTCAAGGCGGGAGAGCTGGTGATTTTTTGTCCAGCAGCAAGCCTGTCTGGATATGAAGATGAGGAGATCTGGAGGCAGTTTAGGCGGGTAGGGGTGGACAGGCAGGGCAGGCAGCCATGCCCTCGTGTCACAACATGGATCGGGGAATGAGGTGAAGTTAAAGTAAGCAGGTAGATGGAAAGGTTGCGAGGAGCAGCGAGTGTTATGGTGGTGCAGACAACTACTACTGCAGTTAATTAAGCAGAGGGCAAGTATCCTACATCACTGCCACAGTGAACAGCTTCCCCTTTCCTCTCTCATCCACACATATCAGTGTCTTTAGACATAAATGCATTTTAATATGCAGGTTAATAATGCTTACATTGGTGTTTAAAATATCATGGATCCATAATCATAGCATTTACATTGTTTTAGGGCAAATTAAAGCAGGGCCATTTCTACTGTTAGCTTATTGTAAGCACAGAGCAGTGACTCAAAGTTGAAAAAGTTGGTGTGGTTGGCTCAAACGAATGAGAATTTGATGAAGCAGAAAATGGTGTAGCAAATGTTTTGAACTAGAGGCTTTTGATGTAAGAGGTCACAGCCCCGTACCACTGCAGCCTACTACTGCAGGTAGTTGTGTGTGGGGGTGCAGGCAGGGTCTAGCCCTGTGTGCGAGCTATGGAGAGGGCTTTGTGGAGTGAGCTCTCTGCCATACACCGCCTCAGCAGGCGTGGATATTGCAGCAGCAGGGAGTACATTGGCATTGGCACAGGAGAGCACAAGTGTCAGTAGCAATGGGCCAATGAGAGTGGGGTGAGGGTGGGAGCAGCAGCGTTTGGAGCAGTATCAAGGAGCAACGGTTACTGACCCCTCGCTCAGCTGGATAAAACTACTGGTCTCCTCGTGGGGGTCATCCTCGGGGGTTATATGGGACCAGCTCCCCATGCTCTCTTCACTGCTAGCACTCATAGAACGCTTGTCGCTCTTCACTACTGCAGCCACCGCCACAGCTGGCCTGTCCCTCTCACTGCTGGGGAGAGCAAATCGCAAGATGGTGGGAATGCCCATCGAATAGTTGTGCACAATGTCTGCTGCAATGTGTGGTTGCTTTGGCTGTTTTCCCAGTGTCATTCCTCTGTTCACCATTCATGTCAACACTTGAGTTTTCTAAAATGCATTTTAAGAAGTGAAGGCACTATCGGGACAGTTGCGGCTCTAAAAAAATGATACATACAATACAGTACAGTAACCTCAAACAAATGACAAGCCTTTGGACTTTAAAATAACTACGCACCACATAGAAGACAGCTAATTCATTTCAATATCTTTAATGCATCAGCAAACTGCACTCCCCAGCGACACGGTTGGATTTTCAGTGTTTCTCAGGAAACTGATTAAATTAAGTCATAATCAGATGATTGAGAGCTGCCATCCTCGACAATTCCAGAGGGAAATCAGGTTTTATTGACTAGGCGAGTGATTGAGTTCCACTCTCACACAAGGGACAAACAGATGCACTCCACTTGTTCCTGGATTACATGTATTGTAAAGTGTAGAGGAGCGTGTCTTGTGACTCTCCTGAGGCCCGGGAGCCTTTCAGCTGTTTTCCTCTCATTCACTATTAAACAAGTCTTATTTTGAGGGTCTGAATGTCTTTCAAACACTCCGTAAAGGACCAGCTGATTTCCTGTATATGGATATTATATTTTCACTTCCCTCTGTGTACCTATCTTGAACATTAGCAGCTCTTTCCACTTATACATTTTCAGCTGGTTCATTTGGTTCCAGCCTGAGACGCACTATGAACCACTCCAGTCTTCATTACCCCCAGAATATCCACTAAAATGTCTTCTGGGAGAGTCTACGCTCTCCTGCTCTCTCCGAAAGGCCACTCAGACACTTTGAGTCTTTGGAATTAGAGTGATTTTTGCCACCTTGCCTGTCTTGCTAAAATGTCAGTCCACTTTAAGTTAGATACGTAAGACCAACCATGTGTAATATGTTTAATCAAAAGGACTGCATGCCCTTATTCCAAATGAACTGACTCCATATAAACAACCTAACCTGCTGCCAAACTACTTCCCTCAAGCAAGCTTTAATCTGAAGTGACACACAAATTCTTTGCTATTTTAGTTGTGTCAATGTAATCTAAACACCCATTGAGTGTCTTGTGGTTTTAGTGGGTAAGCCAAGTGTGAGTGCAGCTTGTACTGATCAAGGTGAGTCAAACAGCCCCGCAGTAGATAAAAGATGAAGCCACTAAAAGCTTTCTGCACACACAGTTCATCACCCAGACAGCGTGAGTCACAGTCTAGCCAAAGGTTTGTCAAACCTCACACACCGCTAAAATAGATCACTTTTCACAGTGAATAGATCGTCTGTGTACCTGCCACTCTTTGATTAGAAAATCTCTAAAAACAGCTTGGACAGTTGGTGGGCCTGGACTTCATTTGTTTATAATTTTCTTAGACAGCCTTTGATGTTTACCTCAAGAATAACCATGTGATTCCTCATTCCTCACTCTTACTCTTGTCAGACAGATTAATCTCTACTTTTCACATCTACAGTATTTTTCTAGTGCTGGGCTATAAAAAAGTTTCTGCCTAAAGGAGAGGTCTGACTCTCACACAGAACAACTGAGAAGATTGTACTACCTGCTGCAGTTGGCTGTAGTTCTCTCTGTACGCTTGGTAGCTGACATTTCTGGGGTTGTTTCCTGAGGTCCTCCTCCTGTCCTTAAATGAGTCTCTTCTTCTCTCTGATCTCCCTCGATGTGGATCAGTGGCACATCTCTGGGGCCCCTCATGCAGGGTGCACTACTGTCACCAGTCCCGGACGCTACTCCAATACCAGTTTGCTCCTGGCTCGACCTACTCCGACTACAGCTTAGATGTGATTGCTTGAACCCCCTCCTTCTTTCACCAACAGGCATGTGCGGCTGTGGGAGTGACCCAGATGCACCCACAGTTACATCTTGCTGGCCCCCCAAGGCAGACTTGCCAATATCTACAATGTCAGCTGCCAGGCGATTGGCAAACTGCTGCACATGGGGCTGGGAGTCTCCTGCAGCCTCCAGCTCAATACTGTCCTCTGGATCGGCAATGATCTTGTTCTTTCTCATCAAAGACTCAATGGAGCTTGACCAGGTCTCATGAATCAGCATATCAGTAATTTGGTCAGTCTTGCCTCTTTGATAGAGACAGGAGTCTGACTTACACAGTCCTGTGGCTGACACTGAGTTGGTGGGGAAGATATTCAGCGTGTCTCCATGCACATTGCGGGCAAATCCGTCAAAAGAGTTGGCTTTAATGGGTGAGTTGACAGTCAGTCGAGAGTCTGAGGAGCGCCGGTCTGGAACAGAGGACTGTCGTATACAGAAGGGTGTTCTTGGAGAAGGGGGGAACAGGCTGTTGCTCCACTCTTTAGTCTTGGCGATGCCATACTCTCTGTTTTCCTTGTCCATGTCCTGAAGCATAAACCTGTAGAACTCCTCTGTGATGCTCTCCGTACTAGACTGTTTGGACAAGCAGGATGAGGCCCTGACATTAAGGTGACCATTCTTCTTTGATGCAGCCTGTTGTACAGCTGCAGTCAGAATGCTGCTGGCATTTTTTCCTGCGTAGTAGTCCAGCAGAAGGTCAAAGCCCCTGCCCTCTGTCTCCATCTGGTTTACCATGAACCGTGAGAACTCATCTGTGATGCTCTCACAGCTGGACTGCTTAGAGATTGAGCTACCACGGCTCAAGTTCTGACCTAACCGACTGCCGAGGCCCAATGTGTTGGGTGTGCCTGAGGGGTCTGGATCTTCTTCTGGAATGCTCTCATAACTAGATGCTTTCCCACGGCTCCACCTCTCACACTGCAACCTGCTTCGTGGTTGACCTGTTTTGGAGGTATCCACCACATTAAGCTCAGGGCAGTTCATGATCCTGGCCGTGACTTCAGAGGCAAAAAGGGCAAATGGGTCCTGCGGCTCATCTAGGTTTACCGATTCGTCCACCACCCGGTTCACCAGCCGCTCCATCAATTCTGGTTGCTCCTCAGTTTTCCTCTTAATCTCACTGAGGCGTGGGGCACGGTGTTTCTTAGAGGCAGCACTGCTGGCCTGAGCCTCTTTCCTCCTGAGGACTGTGCGGCAAGCAGGGAGCAAGTAGGCTTCTGGCCCTTCAGCAGACGTCCCTTTTAGGGAACAGAACCAGGGTTGTTTCCCAGTGTTGTTTTCCAGGCAGATAGCTGCCAATTCTGTGGCCATAGATACCACTGTAGCAGCCAAATCGTCAGCGTAGCAAGTAATCGGTGTCCTGGACTCTGAATCCATTCTCCAAGAAAGCAGAGAACTGCATGAGTTTAGGGAGGACTGGGGTGTGAGGGAGGCCTGTCTGCTGTCACTGCCGGTCACTAATCGCCCCCTCCTGTCTGTGCTATGAACTTGGATTTCACTCAAGGGTTCTCTGATGGCACCACTGCCCTGCTGGATCTGCTGGTGGTCAGAGTAGTCTTTGGCAGGCAAGGAGGTGGATTTAGACTGACTTAGTCTTTGCTCTCTGCTGTGTGCTGTGGAGGAAGATGCAATGAGATCACTTTCCTCAAGCGCATATTTCTCCTTCAGCCCAGGAGCCATGGTAAGCTTATTAGTGCAGTGTAGTATGCCGCTGTGGCTCTCACTATTAGTGGACTGACCATGGCCGACTAAGCACTGTAACTGACTTAATGGATCCTTGCTCTCCTTGGTGGTAGCAGGCTCCCTAGCACAAGTATCACCCTCTTGAGTCTCAAATGACCCTTGGTCACACTGAGAGATGTGACTGATTTTCTTTTGTGTCAGACAAAGGATATCAAACAGCAAAGTGTTAACACTGTCCTGCAGAAACACTTGAAGTCCTGGAGTATCTTTTCCAGTACCCTCCAGTTCTTTTTTCTTTTTTGCTTTCTCTAAAGCATGTTTGAATAGGCTGTCTGCCACCTCATTTATTAGGTCATCCACCTCTCTTTCATCCATGTAGGACTTTTTTGGACAAGTAATGCCATCTACTATCTTGTTATGCGTTGCCTCCAGCAGGTGGGCTACACTCCTGTAGCCTTGCGGCTGAGTCAGCACCTCAGCTGCTTCCCTGTGTAGCACCTCTGCAATGTTGGCACGAAATGCTTCAACACTGGTACCTTCTGCCACACTGCAGTGCAGAGTTATGGCTGCAGAGGCTTCGGCAGCAGACATCAGACCACAGGACGCTGTGTAGGCTTCAGCAGAATCGGCGTCAGAATCGGCACACTCCCCTGACTCCTCTGTTAGCTCCACAGCGGCTACAGCACCAGCTACCTGAGCCATGCCACATATAGCTGAAGAGAAGGAGTAGTCGCTTCTCTCCTCTGGTTCCTGCAGGTCCTCCTCCGTGTCTTCCTCTGAGGCCGAATCCATGGCAAGCTGCTCTGTCAGCTGTGGGTTGGTAATGGTGCCAATGACACTGGCTGCACAGGCCAAAGCCACCTCTACGTGTTTGGACGGGTATCCACCATTGTGGTGGGGGATGTGAGCCTGTGTCCCATTCTCTGGCATCTCTCTGGCTTTGGCAGTGATATCCTGGTCAGGCACATGAGACAGCTGGGTCTCTGGCCATTCTGCAGCCCCATCAGAACTGTCTGGGCTTTGAACAATGACAATCTTGGGGAGTTCAAAAGAGCAGGTGCGCTGTTGGGAAGGCTGTTTGGTCTTTGAAGGACCAGTAGCGCTGGAAGGACGACTAGAGAGGGACACACTGACAGCAGCCTCAGAGACAAAAGAGGTTTCGTCTTGAGAGAGGCGTATGAAGGCATCTTGCAGTACAGACTCGGCCAGATTTGTGGCATAGTGACCAGCTGATTCCTTAGTATGGAGGCTTGCTCGCCGATGCCCTTCCCTTTTCACCTCACCATCCTCCCTGCCCTGATGATGGGCCAGCTGTCCCCTCTGACAGGCAAGTCTGACACAGTGTTTCTGTGCAACCTCCGCCAAGCTCTCTGCCAGGTCACCACTCTCTGGTTCTGTGAAGAGACAGAGAAAAACAGAGAGAGACAGGGAGTGAAACATGTTCGCACTGATTAGAAAGCAGCTCCATCAGTTTCCTAAGTGTCGCAGCAAGAGTGGGACATTACCCTGTTTTACCCCTCACTGAATAGTGGAGCCGAGTTATGTCTTGTTTGTTCCATTCAATTTCCCCTTGGACAAAAGTCAAGAGAATTATTTCCATCTAACATTTCATTCATCACTGGGGAAACACAAAGGCAATAAATACATAATTCTTTCTTGTGTTATACATTTTCAATGGGTATAGAAATCTTCCAGTGCTTGCTGCACAACTGCCTCTGTAATGTTGCTGCAACCCCAGGAGGAAATGAAGGATTAATTCAATTTAGTATTTCTTTTTTAAACTTGATGTCTGCTCAATAAAGACAAATGCAATATAAAAACTGAGTTCTAGTTAAATGTCAGCAATAATGTCAGAGTACTCAACATATTTTTTAACTTTGTCAATGTTTCTTTTCACCTTTCATCTTACTTTGCACTAAAAGTATATTGCTGGCCTTTAAATTCTACAGTGTCTATGTGCGAGGAGTGATTTAATAGGGCTATCACTTCCACTTTTATATCATCTGATAGGCTAAGACCTAACAAACAATGAGCCAATCACGCCTCAACACTACAAACATTGTAAACACAGCTGTTACAAGAATAAAGCTCTATCGTTATGAATGGGGATGATGGTGGTGTGTCTGTTTTTTAAGCTTTTAAACATGACTTTAAAATCAGGATCAAACTTTTAGGTTCTCATTTTTCTAAGCTGCTCAAGAAAGATCAAAACATGTTTTGGAACAGCCACTTCATGTTGCACAGTATGTGGTTAAAATTTTCTGTCAGGTTTTGAATGGACAGCATGATGACTCAAGCTGTGAGTGAATGCAAATGTATCACAGGAACACTGTGAGGTTTTTTTGCTACACAGGAGTTGAAATACCCGACCGACAAACGTGGCTGAAAAGAAAAACCTCTATGGTGGAGGTAATAAAGCTCACCATTTCTGAAACCGTCGTCCTCGCTGTCATCCCCAAGGTGTTCTGAGGCAGTCAGGAAGTCTTCCTCTATGGACGAGATGGAGCGATTGGTGTCGTCGTCGAGCCGCTGTCTGGCTGCCCGGCCCTGCTGAAGCTGTCGCTCCTTCCCCCACTGGAGACCAATCAGGAACTTGTTGATCTCAAAGATGATGTTGCCAGGTTGGGTGGAGCGTCTCTGCCCTGAACACTGAACCAGGCACACACCTGTACTTCTCTGCTGCTGCTGCCCGCCCTGAATGGAACATGTACAGATACCTTTTATCCATGTGCACACAGAGACACATACATACATACATACACATCATGTATATA
This sequence comes from Epinephelus fuscoguttatus, assembly GCF_011397635.1. Taxonomy (NCBI): domain Eukaryota; kingdom Metazoa; phylum Chordata; class Actinopteri; order Perciformes; family Serranidae; genus Epinephelus; species Epinephelus fuscoguttatus. The sequence goes on from NC_064756.1 coordinate 15,365,755, forward strand.
CAAACTTCTACATGGATACACCACTTGACTGTAGATACAGTCACAAAATATAAGATGCAATATAAAAATCTTAAATCTTTGGACTCTGAATTTATGTTGCTCTCATGCCTGTTTTCTTTTCCTTTCCTTTTCTTCAATAACTCACTGAATCTGCTCATGCAAGTTTAATTGTCTGTGCAGGCTCCTCAGGCCATTTATTGATTCAAACAGTGGTTTTATATAATGATGTATTTATTGAGCTTCAAAAAGTTGAATAAAAAATGTAAAATGGTTTTCATGCAAGTCATCCATTGTTGCTCGAAATGTGGTTCTGTGCTGCAGAGGATGAAATGTTTTCATTGGAGTGAACGGGGAGAAAATTACTAGATAAAATGAATGAGGTTCCACCGGTGGATTTTTCCCAGCACAAAAGGTTCAAATCTAATCACACAAAATTGCTGTACAGAGGAACAGCTTGCACTCTCTGCCTCGCACTCCTGGACATCAAATTCAAAGGCTGAAAATACTTGCAAGGATTTGAAGGCATCACCGCAAACTTACCTGAGAGGGGGAGAGTGGGTGGGTTTGGCAAGTATCTGAGGCTTCTAGGCCACCGAGCAGTAGGATCTCATTTTCTTTCGGCTGGTGGACATTCAGCAATTCGACGAGCTTTGGCAGGTCTGGAGACACCGATGCCAATTTCTGTGGAGACATGCCGAGCACAGAGACAATGCTACATGGTCAAATTCAAAAAACAAAAAGCTTTTCTTCTACGGATTTCAAAAGTGGGCCTAATGTGTTCCCTGTGGTTCCAACTCAGAGACACATGAAACTCTTCCTGTGAGAAGTCTTGAGCGATGTGGGATGCTTACTGATCGCTCACCACTGCCACCACCAGCTGCAAAAGGCTCCATATTATTTAAACAAATCAACCCTCTAATTCTGGGTAATGATTTTGAATCCATGGCAACTGAGCCAATGATTATATGATTATATGTCAAATACAGAGAGTAGGGTTACTGGGAGATGAAAAGTGGCTGGGAAATATAAAGGGCTGGAGGAGGGAAAGAATCATTCTCACCTTGATGCTTTTGTCATCTCGATAGTCCGTTTTCTGAGGGTCCAGATTTACAAAACAGATCTGAGAGGGACAAAAGGAGGACAAGACATTAAAGTGACAGTGTGAATGGGGGTGATTATGCCACAGAAGCTGAGCAGGAGTAGGGTACAAAGTGTCCCAGATGTCAGATGTGAGAGTGCTGCAAAGAAAAAGTTACTGCATTGTCTTTCCCAATGCACAAACCCTACAAACCAGACAGAATGATAGCTTTCCTCACGACTCAACTACAGCAGCCGTCTGTTGCGTGTGAATAACCACTGTAAGACACTGTCCCTTATTGGCAGAGCCCTTTGTAAGACGACTGTCTTGTCTCTCATGGGCTGCTAACAGCGGGTGTACATCAGCAATGATTTGCTTTCTGTCTCTGTCTCTCTCCTTTTCCGCTTTCCTCTTCCTTTGTCTCCACTCCTTCACTGTGCTGCTGTCACACCCTCTGCCTCCTTCTCCACCCATCTCACCCACCTTTGCCTCTGGCTGCAGGTTTAATGGTGTGTGATGGAGTCCTCTTGTCAGTGCTGGGAGTCTGGGACTGTCCGCTGGCTGCTGTTTGACTCTACAGCGAACAGCCTCTCATCTGAGTTGGCAGAGCCAAGTTAGTCTTGTGTGGCTAAATGGATAAAGCACGTCACCAGCAGCACGTCTGTGTGCTTTGGGAGAAGTGGCATATTTGAGTCTCAGTCACGAACACATAAATTTTGCTATATGTCTAACTGAATGCTACCATGCTTGTCGTTGCTAATCAAACCTGATGTGAGTCAGTGAAGCAGTCTCAATCTTTTCAATGCGAAACACGCACAGGTGGAATCCCGCTGTCTCTCTTTTACCTCTACCACCTCCATATCCGCTCTGCCTGCTGCTATCTTCCCCCCTTTTTCCCTCTCTAGACCTGCGAAAAATATATATAGTTTCAAATAATCACATCTTGACACACATCGATGTTTGAAATAATTTCCCTTGAACTACCTGAGGCGTGCTTCTTTCATCGAGCTAGGCTTCTAAACAGCCTCGGCGCTTGTGAGATAGCATATATTTTCCATGATTTTCATCTTTTTCTTCTTTCATCTGTGTTTCATATCCAGAAAGTCATGTCAAGGTATAGACGCCACAATAGATCCAGTGTCAGTATCTGTGCACTGTGTGCTCTTTACTACTTCTTCTTTTAAAACCATGTCATGTCTGTCTGCTCTCTTGCTGCAGATTTGAAAGTGAAGCAAAAGAACTGGTGCAACAAATAGGTCAATATACTCACTGGTGTAGATTTTAGGAGAAATGCAGGGGACACATCCACCTTGGTATTTAGAACATATGCATTTGTTCCCCCCAATAAAAACATAAACAGCAGTGGACTTTTGTTTTGACTTAACTGAACATTTAAACCACACATTTTTGCAAAAAAATTCACCAGAATGCAGGTGAATGAAGGGTTTGACACTCAAAATTTTCTGGCAGAGGACCCTAAAGCCCCCAATTCTAATGTGTCCCCCCAAGTTGAAATGAAACCTGCACCCTTGAAAATACTAAAAAATTTATATTTCAAAATTAAACCATAATCCTGCACTTTGCATATTTCCCTTCCTTTAGAAGATAATCTGGGCATCCTCTATAAAAGTAAGAGCTCAGATTAGGAGGGGACGATACAAGGGAGCAACAAAATGTCCTTCAGCTAAAGTGGTAATGCGGCACATTCAAAACAGGCCAATGTCCCCCTCACCTCCAACCAGTCAAACACAATATTTTCCAAACTATTAAGTCTAATGTGATGAAAAGTGTCGCTTGAAAATGGAGTCAGTCGAGTATAAAAAATGGGATGTCAATGACAGCTGACAACGACAGAATATTTGAAAAGGTTTCCCTGTCTCACCCTGATCAAACCATACATTTTTTTCATCTCCTCTGCCCTTCATGGACGGCATGTGTCACCTATAACATTTACCTGAATACCAGAAGCTCCAACACACCTAAACAGTTTGTTCATTTGCTTGTCTGTTGTTCAGATCACTTTACCGAGTGTGATGAGGACCTTTTTGTCAGAATAGCTGTTAAATGTCAACTGCATACACACAGGACATGAGATTATTCTACATCATTTATTGAAGCCAAAGACAATAGCCTGGTTTTGCCACTTGCTGACCTCAGTTGATAAAAATATGGCCTTTAAATTCTGTTTTTTAATAATTCAAGAGTTCGTACATGCTATTGTTTGCGTTGCTGACAGCACGGAATAATAATTTTGATTTTTATTTTGTTCTGTATCTGGATGCAGATATCTGCCCTTTATCTGCATGCTAATGTGCTAAAGCAAAGAATCCCCTCATGGCTTCTCTTCTACACTAGAAAGCATGAACAAGCACCAGCCTACAGAGTTCTAATTTGGTATTTAACAAAATTTTACTTTTCTATAAACACCACAAAATATAAATAAGAGGTTTGGCGCCCTTGCTCAGGAGCACCTCGGCAGTATTCGCTCGCACCAATATTGGAAATCATCCCAGAAAAACTGCAAAGACACCTTCCCCCGCCTGCCAACACATTGCCTGCAGATAACACACAGTTTGAGGAAAAGCGAGGCGAATGATCCACGATTTTGACCTTGAGAAGGGTTGAAGTAATTTAACCCCATCAGACGGTAAGAGCCGAGAGGCAGTTGTTCTAAATTTGGGACAGCAGAGGACCGTCTAGTCATCTATGGGTCCATGTGTGAGACGAGCCCAGGGACACGCTCTGATTCTATCAGACATACAAGAACGACGAGCGCTTGTGCGTCAGCCTGTCTCCAAAGGACTGACCATGTAAACAATAGTTGAGAAATACAAAGAGGGCGAGAGAAAAACAAATACAGAGACAGAGAGGGTGAAAATAATAGTTTGATGTGTGTGTGGATAAATTGATACCATGGAAGTGTGGTGATACACTGAAGGGCGTGAATAGTGCTCCAGAGGAGAGAGACAGCCGGTCATAACACTGTCAGGAGGAGTAGTGTTGACTCATCACTGATCTTTTTCGTTTAAAGTTTAGACAACTAAAGCAACACAGTTACACCTGCAATAACTGATTGTTTGACCTCTTGGGGGCAGCAGAAACAAGCTGTGAACTGTTAGCCAACAGTTGCAGCAGATACAGAGCGGAATTGGAGTCATGTCTCTGTCCACTTGATAAATGTATGATAAATATTCGAACTTCTTTAACTCCTGGTTTGGTCTCCACCACACTTGAGGGAAATATCTGGCTTGTTAGCTGCTAAATGTTCCACTATGTTCACCAGCTATAGTCACTAACTTTGTCTGTTTGCTGTGTGGTGCTCAGCAGGTAGCACATCATTGTTCTTTAGAGCTTAATTGCCGAAACAGCTGCAACTGGAAACAACGCTCGCTATGGGAGTGAAAAGACTGAACCATAACAGCTAAGTTGCAGGCTCGAAAACCAAAACGATGAATTACAAGACACTGTAAAACTTATAAAGTCCCTGATATGTCGTTATAAACTACCTCTTTCACATGAAAGTAATCATGTGATCCAGTGTTTAATATAAGAAGTATTGATTATACTCACGTTAAAGGGGACCTGTTATGCTAGTTTTTTTTCTTAGTTGTATTTTGGGTTACTACTAGAACATGTTTACATGCTTTAATGTTCAAAAAACACTTTACATTATTTTCCTCATATTGCCTGTGCTGGACCACCTGTATTTACCCTCCATCTGAGAACGTTCTGTTTTAGTTCCTGTCTCTTTAAGGACCCTTTCTGAAAATGCCCAGTCTGCTCTGATTGGTCAGCATTTGCGGTTCTTCCAAGTCTGCACCATCATTGCAGCTGGAGAATGACTGCAACGGAGTATAGTGACACTTTCTACCTGGAAAAATCACCAATAAAAGCTTCTCAAACCAAAATCTTCACAGCCTGACATATCCCAGCAGGAATATTACACAAAATCAGGGAGAATGTTTCCTTGATGTTAGCATGTAGCTACATACATCAGTGTAAATCTGTAGTAAGGTGCCTGCAGCATATGGCTTTATAAAGAAATTTGTCCCAAGCTGACGTCCGCTTGCATCCAAAGTAGAAAAAACTTTGGAAACAGAATCTTGACCTGAGGAGCTGGCTCTCCTGTGCTGGTTGTTTTGCTTCTCCAAAGTACAAATCTGTGCATTCCTGACTGCACTGACCTGCAAACACTGCTTATGCCTGGGTGTTTTGTCCTTAGGGTGGACCAAGCTTCTGTCTCAGTGTGCTACTATTGTTGAATGCACAGGGATGTGGTGTTTGTCGAAGTTTCAGAGATTTTCAGATTCTCCTGCAACTTAAGGAATGACAATGTTGTTTCGTTTTGCTCACAGAGATTACTTTTACATACATTTACCTCATTATTTAAAACTCAGATCACATTGAAGAAAAGCATAACAGGTCCCCTTTAAGATTAAGGATTGTAGTCGGGGTCAAAACCAAATATCCTCATTATAATTTTATTACAGCAGTACAAGATTATGATACTTCCTGCTTCGCTAATAATGACGCTAATAATATATATCATCTTACTATATAATGACGAAAACTCTGTCTATGTCTCTGTTCCACGTTTTTCTCCTCACTGACTTGGTCAATCCATGTGAAATTTGGCACAGTGGTAGAGGGTCATGGGAGGATATGAATGAAGCAATATTACATCAATTGGCCAAAGGGGGGCGCTATAGCAACCGATTGAAATTGCAAACTTTGAATGGGCATATCTCATGCCCCATATGTCGTAGAGACATGAAACTTTGCACAGAGATGCCTCTCCTCATGAGGAACAAATTTGCCTCACGAACCCATAACTTCCGGTTATATAGATTTTCTGCCATTTTGAATTTTTTGAAAAACACTTAAAGTCGATCTCTTCCTAGGAAGTTTGACCGATCTGCATGAAACTGGGTGAACATAATCTAGGGGCCAATATCTAAAGTTCCCTCTTGGCAAAAGTTGGAAAACTTACTAAAACTGAGCTTCTATAAGGCAATGAATATTGCAGAGGGCGTGGCTCATCACATAAAGGTGTATAACATCTCAAGGGTTTCACCCATCACCACGCAACTTTGTAGGCATATGACCACACATAATCTGAGGGGACCCCTCCATTATTGACCCCATCAAACAAAATGGAGGCGCTAGAGAGCTAATTTCTTATCTAGGCCTAACCGCCATATGGATTTTTACTAAACTTGGTAGATATGTAGAACAGGACGCCTCAAGGTGACTGGAGAAATTTAACTCTAATTGGAAACTGGGTGGCGCTATAACAACAGAAAAAGGCTTAGAAATGGCTAAAATGCGACCGATCGCTGTGGCTCCCCCTGTGGCCCAATGTTTTCTTTTTCTTCTAATTTTTGGTATGACTAAGTCATGGTATGGTATGCTGTACATGATCACGGAAACGGTCAGTGTGTCATTCTGTCTGTCCCACGTTTTTCTACTCACTGACGTGGTCAATCTATGTGAAACTGCACATAGGCATTGAGGATTGGCATAGGTAGAAGGTGACAAAGCTACCAATGGGTATGGACTAGTATGTATTATTTTAAGATGCTCAAACAAACAACCAGTGCAATACACACAGCATTACGTGTGTCAACACTGGCTGAAGTAGAAATCCGGGTGTCTCTCCGTATCTCCTCGCTTCACTAGTTTCCCAACCCATGCAACTCTACAGCTGTGCTCAACATCAGCCCATCCAACCAAAGAGAAACTCAGGGTGACTCCGACCACCTGTGCTGACGGACCGCTAAAACCAAACTGGACAGTAATAACCGTTACAGGAGGGAAATCTGGAAGCAGCCTCAGGGGCAACTGGCAGTAGAGGAATAGAGCATGTTTTAGTTTAAAAATGTCTGCAAGGTAACACAGAGGGCATCTTGACTTGTCCTTAAAGGGAATTAAAACCACTATGGTTAGTTGCCTTAGTGTTTTTGTTCCCTAAACAATATAACAAGGAGGATAATTACTGCAGTTGTGTCCTTTCAGTGTTATTGCTGACTATGATTAAACTTGGAGACTTCATACTTGGCCTTGAACAATCAAACACAAAGGTCTTCTTACGAACTTTTCTGGACCCTTAAATGTATTTTTGTAGTTTGTAGTTTTTGTTTGTTTTATTAAAAGATGGAGGGTTGTAGGTGTTACTGACAGACAAAATTCACATTAATTTAAGAATACCCAGCAACCAGAAATCCTCCATGTGAGGAATCTAGTGTCTTTAATACATGCAGCATGAAGAGAAGTCCCAAGTGTTCTCTGTCAGCCCTCATAATGTACAGACTTTTACAACATACTGAAACTTTGACCCCAATTTACAACCAACAGCTGCATTCATAAAGGAGATTGCCCTCCATAAAACAGATTCACCAATACAGGAAACTTCCCCCCAACAGACAGAAGGACATGCCTCCAAGATATTGGAAATATGCCCCCGATATAGATTTCTGTATAATTGCCACACCTTCCAATATTTTGGGAGGACAGAATGGTCCCTACCAATATGTGAGTGAACTAATTTGCATTTGCCTCATTCTGACAGTAGTGTGCACAAATACACGGACAAAATGCTTCTCATAAAAGCCCCTTTTACACTGCCAGATTTTCTGTGAATGTTGGGCCTTTTTTTTGTTGGCAAGCTGCGAAAGTTAAGACACAGAGCCGGATTGGCGAGTTGATCCGAGGTGCCCAATTTTCCGCCTTGTAGGGTAGACATATTGACAGAACCTTTTTGGTTTAAAAAGAATGAGGCGCCCTTCCGCCACGGGAGGGGCTGTTGATGACTTGATTGTTGATGACGCTGCACGTGCGACCCACTGGTGGCGGACTAACAGGAAACAGCTGATAGCAGGAATGAGCAGCTAGTAGCAAGAGGGAAACGCAAACCTGACAGACACTGTAAAGATGAGCAACTGGGGAGACAAGGAATTACGCACCCTCCTTGCCCTCGCAAACAAAGAGGCCATTAACCACCAAATGAAGGGGACGGTGAAAGACGGGCCAACTTACGAGAGAATCACCAAAGGACTGACCAGCTGCAGCTTCCCTCTCATGTTTTGTTACTTGCTCACACCCACCATTGCCCCAAAAAAGGCACATTCTGTATGTAAATAGGTAGGCGGCATTTTGCTGCACTCCCCGATTTTGTTTTTATACTGCAATGCTGAAAGAAGACTGATTGGGCTTTCCTGCAAATTTGCACAATTCAGGTAGTGTTAGTATTCCACCTCTAATGAAGAGCAGCGCACAGCTGCTCGAACATTGTCTCCTCCAGAGATAGTCCCACATAGGGGTCTGAAGGGGGAACTACCATGTCAGCGGAGCAATAACGTCAGGCACACTATAGGCCAAGTAGATTTTTTCTCTTGAAACATTATGACTTTGTTCTTATTAAATTACAAGTTAATTTTTATAATACTGCAACTTTTCCCTAACACTTTACTTGAAGGTATCTACATAACTATGACATGACACTGTCATGAACCTGTCATAAACATTATGTACATGTCATGAACATTTATGACTGCTGTCATTAAGTGTCATTTGGTTTTTGTAATCACAAGTTGACATTAAATTTGTTTGGGATGTCCTTATAATGACAACTTGACATTAACCAGGATGACATTACCAGAAGATGTCTTGACATTAACAAGAAATGCACCTCTTTTTGTGTTTATGACAAGTTGACATAATGATTATCATTATTACGACAAACTGGTAATGTCATCCTGGTGATGTCAAGTTGTCATTATAAGGACATCCCAGACAAATTTAATGTCAACTTGTCATGACAAAGACATCTTCTGGTAATGTCACTTTAATTAATGTCAAGTTGTCATAATCAAGACAACCCAAACAACCCACAGGTGTGTTAACTCAACAGGGACAACATTAGAGGAGAAAAGCTGATTTATAGCAGTGGTTCCCAACTGGTGGATCATGGTCCAAAAGTGGGTCACGGGTCCATTCTGGATGGACCACAAGTGATTCGCAGACATGTCAAGTTTGTAAAAAACACACTTTATTTTGAAGTGCAGTGAATTTCTGGCACAGAGGTTTTATTTTGAAGTGCCGTTTCCTGTTGTAGAGTGAGTGACTAACGGACAGCTACTTGACAGAGACAGCAAACTAGCTTGATGACATGGCCAAACTCAAGTATGATGCTGAATATATTAAACTGTGTGGTCCTTGAACTAATGACTAAGGATAAATCTGGACCCCGTGGCTGCACCAGTTGGGAACTACTGCTCTATAGGAGCATAAATATTTGGAAGGTATACAGAATGCCTTGGAGACTTACTGAGTGGGTTACTCTGAGTCATCACCTGAATTTTGTGTTTTTCTTTATATAAATAAAAACATTTCTACAATAAATTGATGCATAAAACTTGAACAGAGTGCAGGAAATGAAGTGTTTGACGCTCAGAATTTGGAATGAGTATTTGATTGTTCACTGTCCTTTGTAAAATCATCCAATATTGATGCAGAGACGGAGTGCAGATAAATCCGAACACTGTAGACTTTGTATTAACTTAAAAAAAATAAATAAATAAATGAAAGTATTCAGCTATTTCACTGCAGCAAAAAAGACGTCACTTTTTTATTGTCGGAGGCTGTGTGTGTGTCCGAGACTGTAACAATGCGGACAAACACACACACACACACACACACACACACACACACACACACACACACAGTTTCAACACAATACAGTGATGGTCAATACAGCAAACCATTACAAACATGTTAGTCTCCTTTGTCCATCAAAGCTTCCCTCCTCCTCAGCAGCCCTCCCTCTCTCTGCTCACTACTCTGATCCTCCCACACACAGCTGCTGCTCTTGGTCCTTCTGTCTCCCTTTTTTTTTTTAAACTGTGGCTCCTTTTTGCTCCTTTTCATGACTTGAAACGCGGTCTTTTTTTTGTTATACTGCACATTTAGTCCTTTATATACGGCAGGATTGTTTTGTGTGTGTGGCCTTTATTCCAAAAAACAACAATAAAATATGGCTACTTAAACAAATTTTGGTTAAACTGGCAGTCCTTGCCGCCCCTGTGAAGCTCTATGGAAAATAACCCTGATGCTGCAACAAAAATATGGGTTCATTGATTCTCACTCTGAGGTCACAAAACTAAACATAGCACCCTCCACTGTAAAGTGTTGTGACTTATCTCTGTGGCTGGCAACTTTAATTATAATCCATTTTAAGTTTAATCTAATTCAAATGAAGTTTGGTGGGGGGGTGACGACATTAAGGCTCAGTGACTCTGCCATATTAATTTTGGGAGGCGACCCACACGCTACACAGTGCTGGTGTAGAAAGCAGACAGGCATGCTGATCTCACGTACTGGTGACTGTAAACAGCCTTGTTTTATGTTCAGACATTTAAATGCGTGCTGATAAAATGCACAACATCAGCTGTTCACGGAACAGAACGGGAAGTTCCATATGATGAAATCACATGCTACACATTGAGGTTGTCCAGGCTATACAGTGTGTACTTGATCCAATGACTGTGCCTTTCTACTGTTGACAGAAACAGGATATATGCAGCGTTACTAGTAGTGAATATCAAACGTGTGTGCGCACACACAATTAGTGAATGGCTGTGAGTTGCTCAGCTTGGAGCCCCCGGCTAAAGAGAACATCAAGAACTGGATGCTGTTCTGCTTCTCCTCATGACATGAATAATATGGATATGTTATGGAAAATGTTAAAACAGGGGATATGGGAATGCATGCATTCCCAAGTGGATCAACGAATGCATACATTCACAAAGGGAACATCGAGTTTTCAGTAAATATGGACAGAAATATGTTAATAGGTTCACCCGAGAGAACAAAAAACACTACGGGGCCATGATGAAATTGGCTAACAGCAGCAGTCAATGCCGAGCAGCTTCTGTGTGGTTGAAATGCATGAATTTTAATGTGTTTTCACATTTGGAGAAGTGCTAAGATGTGTTTTCATCACAGCCTTATTAATGCCGGTCATTATCATGGCAACATTGTTTTGTTTAATCTTCAGAGGAAAGTGCATATGAACAAAAACATCTAACACTAAACTGACATTTTTGTGATAGTAAGGTGCAGGCACCAGCACTTAATCACACTATCCATTGACCCTGGTCCCTTTTTATATTGTTCATTGTAACAGATGTTATTTTGCCCCTTTCCAGCCAAGATTCTGTAAATCTGTTCACCAGTACCACCAAAAATCCTGTGAAAAATCAGTGATGTACCCCGGGACACCCCCAAATGTCACATTTCAAGATTTCATGCATGCAACTGATAACAGCAGTAGTAAACATACTTCTGCAGTAGTTGTAATACTACTTAATCTACTGTATTGAGGAGGCTAATGTTAAAGGGTAACTTCAGTATTTTTCAACCTGGACACCATTTGCTTATGTTTCTGTATCCAAATGGCAACAGTTTTTGAAACTGATCCAGTATTGAGTGAGACCGCTACAGCTGGCAGCAGTGAAACGGGCTGCAATGAAACCACTAGGGGCATTTGTGCATCATTATCATTAATTACGTCCACTTAAAATGCTTGTTTTTGCCACTGACCGGCTCAGATTGTTATTCTAAGTATCTTACAACATTATGGAAAGGATTCCTACAAAGATAAACCTTTTTGTTAGAGAGTAAGATCTTTTTTCAACCAAAAAAAAAAAGCCACAAAATCACCATCACCAAAGCCACCAGACTCCATTTAAATAAAAGTAATTTTATTACAGTAAAACACATTTCATTCAAACTCCACAAAAATGAAGAAAATCACATTATCTGTCTTGTTTCATCTTTCAACCAATCCAGCAATCACCAACTCTGGTTTGGTTGAAGTAAACACTTAATTCACCCAGTTAGATGTGAAAATATGCCGGCTCTATACACGCTGCAATTACTGCTTATTTAAAGGGAGTCTGGTGGGTTTGGTGATGGTCATTTCAGGGCTGTTTCCTGTCAAACAAAAGGGTCTTACTCTGTAACACAAAGGTCTGTCTCTGTAAGGATCCTTTCTGTAATGATGTCAGACACTTATAATAATAATAATCTGAGCCTGTCAGTGGCAAAAACAAACACTTTCTAGTGGACGTATATCGAGGGCACAATTGCCCCTCGTGATTACATTGCAGTCTGTTTCACTGCTGCCGGCTGCAACCATCTTGTTCAATACTGGACCAGCTTCAAATATCGTTGCTCCCATCAGTCACTGAGACACAAACGTGGGAAAACAGGTCCAGATTGAAAACTACCAAAGTTACCCTTTAAGCTAGTAGGTCAAACAGCTCTGAGCACTGTTTTGTATGTGTATGTGTGTGAGGGTTCAGACTGCATCATTTTTATCTATGAAAGGGGTGTGTTTAAGCTACAACAGGGTGCTAAGTTGCTCTTTCATACAGATAGAGCGACTGGATTTGACATTAAAACCTTCCAACTGTTCTCTGATCCATTCCATCGCTGCATGACAAGTGACAATGTGACATAACAGTGTCATCACGTCAGGTCAAAGTACAAGGGTCAGGGGCCATCATGGGTCAGCTTAACTTGGGGGGAGATTTGCAGTAGTGGGAGCTGATCAATAAGGCTGAGACAGACCAGAAAATTGCCCAGGAAGTGTTGGAGCACTTTTAGATCCATACAATATCTTTGGCATGAGGGACTTCCACTGCGAGGGCATTGACATTGGGATGGAGTTTTATGACAGCTAATGACAAAGCGGACAACGAACGGACAGAACAGAACGATTTGCCCAAAGGACGTGAGTGGGACGTCAGCAAAGCATCAATTAAATGCACATGCAGTCCAGAGAGAAGTTGTGTTCGAGGTGAGAGAGCCATATTCTTCGGACTAACGGTGCATAGAACCACTGATGTAAGTAGGGCTGCAACTAACGATTATTTTCATTGTCGACTAATCTGTCAATTATTTCTTCTATTAGTCCACTAATCATTTCATCAAAAAATGTGTTAAAATGTTGAAAAATGTCGGTCTGTCTCTCCCAAACCCCAAAATTATATCATCTAATGTCTTGTTTCATACTCATGCCAAAGGGTTTTAGTTCACCGTCATGGGAGAGTGTGTAAAGCTGCCAATATTTGAACGTAAGAAGCTGCAGTAAGAGTATTTTGGGGTGCTTTTACAGTACTTTTCTATGTAAAATGACTCAAACCGATTAGTCGACTAGTAAAATAGTCACCGATTATTTTTATAGTCGATTAGTCATCGATTAGTCGACTAATCGTTGCAGCCCTGGATGTAAGTACATCTGAGCAGTTTTCGTGTAGACCTTGTTAGCACATACACATACATAGCCATGCATGCACATTTACACATGAAGGACCCCTCATCAAAAATAAAGGTACATCTAAAACATTTGAATATCATGAAAAAGTTAATATTTTTCCCTTAATTGAATTCAAAAAGTGAAATATTTCAAGCCTTTCTTATTTTAATTTTGATGATTACGATTTACAGCTCATGAAAATCAAAAATCCAGTATCTCCAAATATTAAACATAAGACCAATCAAAAAAAAATTTATGTCGACCTTCTGAAAAGTAGGTTTATTTATGCACTCAATACTTGGTAAGAGATCCTTTTGCATGAATTATCAATGCAGTGTGGCATGGAGGCGATCAGCCTGTGGCACAGCTGAGGTGTTATGGAAGCCCAGGTTGCTTTGAAAGCAGCATTCATCTCATCTGTATTGTTGGGTCTGGTGTCTCTCATCTTCCTCTTGACAATACCCCATAGATTCTCGATGGGGTTCAGGTCAGGTCAGGCGAGTTCAAGCACAGTAACACCATGGTCAGCAAACCAGTTACTAGTAGTTCTGGCACTGTGGGCAGGTGCCAAGTCCTGCTGGAAAAGTAAATCAGCATGAAGTGCTCTAAAATCTCCTGGTAGACTGTTGTGTTGACTTTGGACTTGCTAAATCACAGTGGACCAACACCAGCAGATAACATGGCACCCTAAATCATCACTGGACTTCAAGTAACTTGTATTCTGTGCCTCAACGCTCTTCCTCCAGACTCTGGGACCTTGATTTCCAAATGAAATGCAAAATGTACTTTCGAGTGAAAAAGAGAACTTTGGACCACTGAGACCACTGTGAACAGCCAGCCCTTTCAGTAATGACCTTCTGTGGGCTACCCTCCTTGTGGAGAGTGTTAATGAGTGTCTTCTGGACAACTTTTAGGTCAGCAGTCTTCCCCATGACGTGGTTGTGTGAACTGAACTAGACTGGGAGATTAAAGGCTCAGGAAACATTTGCGGATGTTTTGAGTTAATTAGCTGATTAGAGCTCTTCTCAGGACTGTGTGAGTCCAGAATATATACATTTTTCACTGTCTGAAATAACTGACAAGAAATATTGAACTTTTTTATTATATGAAATTTTTTGAGATGCACCTGTATGTTCCAGTGCACTTAGCCCACAGCTCATGCTTGTTTATTTTTGCACCAGGACCAGTTACTCATCTACAGACTTCCCAATTTTGCATATTTTGCTCCTGATAACAGATACTCACCTTTAATAACACAGAATAATTAATGTTATGCAGGTCTTCAGATGAGGGCCACTACTTTTAAGTGAGTAGACCTCATTTTTAGAGCACAACCCTGCACCAAAGGCTGCAGTTTCTCACCGTGTCAGATAGACAGTCTAAAGTAAAAGGAAGAAGAAAAGAGGTTCGTCTTCCTGCTCTGATCCTGCTGTAAGTCAGCACTCCTGCCGCGGCTCATGGCATATTTATTCTGCTCTCCCTCTCTCCGGGTCGGGAGAGGACAGGTCAGGACACTACACACTACCCGAGTGTGAAGTGTTTGAATGCAGGTGATGAATGGATCACTCTCTTCCAGGGACTCCAGGTTCAAAGCAGGAAGACAGATAACCAGAGGAATGGACAGTGTCGAGGAGGGATAATGCGGGCTCACTGGACCAGATTTTCTCCATTTGAAAAATCTGGAACATATTTTTACAAAACACCTGCTGCTGTTTATCTTTTAGTGTCACATAAGTTAAAAACACCGATCAACAACAGGAAATGATGAATGTAAATCAGATGCAGAGCAATTATATAAGTATTTGCCTCGCGATGAAAAAATATGAAGTGCCGTCCTCCTCCTCAAAATGCTCACCCTGTTAAATCTCTCAGGGGTGTGATGAAATTCAGTGTGACTATCACAGCAGCATGACATTTCTCTGTGACTTCATGCATTAAAACATGAGTGAGTGATCAAAGGTGACAACATGATGCAGCCAGAGGTGGGTGATGGAGCGAAACGCAGGAAATCCAAAGCTTTTATCTTTTATTTAGCTCATAGTTTTTTCACTATTTTGGACTATTTCTGCCCCTGAATACATAAACACTTATTTTGTTTCACCCTCAAACACACAGCGTACCCTAATGGACTTATCTGGGTTAATTTGAATATTCAGTTTTATAGTGAGCATCCAATAAAACCTGAGTGTGCTGTTTTTAACCTTTAACCAAACCTCCCAAACTCTATTCAATACTATAATTGCTTTGGTCCATTAAAGCTAAAAAAGGCAAAGTCAGCAAATGGAAAACTAACGCTATGGTCTGTGTCTTTCTGTGTTATTCTCTACTAACTTCTGTGGCTACTCCTCTCGTTCATTACCTCACCCTCTATCACTTTTTCCTCTCCTCTGCCTCCTTCCTGCCTCCCTGTACAGTTCAGGCCAGGACAGAGAAATTTATTTCTCACACAGTGTCATCCATCGCATGGTCCCGTTTGATTGATTGGCCGCAAAAAAGCCTAACAGAAAATTGAGAGTCAGCGGAGTGATCTGTCACGTCAGAGTCCGAGAGTGATGCTGTGGGAGGACGGGCCGCATCTGTTCGCGCTCGCATTAAACTTCTATCTGATTCATAAAAAAATATACTCAAAGTCAAAAAACAAACGACCATTGTCTCGTTGAAACACAAACTGTGAAGATGAGGCTCCTTTGCTTCTGCATTTCACAAAAGAACAATGAAGATAAAACGCTTGCATAATCCAAAACTCAGGTAGCAGTTGGGAGGCAGCAAGGAGACAAGGAGTAATGTTTTCAAGTCTCTTTGTTGTTCAAGTGGGGAGCTGTCACAGGCTGCGTTTCTAGTAAAAAAATGATAAGGAGGAAAAGAGTCATGGTGCACATGCATAAATCTACTTTACAGGACTGTACCTGATTATCAGTGGGGCATGTTGGGCTGATGCACAGACAGATGTGCCTTCTAAAACTCTGCTAAGCTTTAATGAATGAGTACTGTAATACCAAAACTTGTATGAGTATATCCTGGGAGCTGATCAGATGTAAAACAATTCAGAAATAAAATCTGTGATAAAACTCACAGTTGTTTGAGTCCTGTGTGCGTCTTGTCCTAGATAATACAGCTGGTGTCTGGGGGTTTCAGGAACATTCAATGCTCACACTTACAAAGTGCGACATGAGTGTGTGAGAACAGTGCTCTCTGCTAAATTACTGCTATTCCTGTTACCTTGGTAATGATCATCAAACGTGTTTTAGGGAGGAGTTTGCAAAAAAATGTAAAACACTTTGCGTGTTACTGGCATTTATCCTGCATAACATAGACCGGCTGCAGTCCATGACGGAGGAACCAAAAATAAAAGTAACTCTTGCTAAAGTGTGGCTGAGGACAAACTGCGGGAAGTTTTAATGGCATCATTTAGATACGGCTGAAAATAACTCCAGAACTCCATTATGGTTGTGTTTAATTACCCTTCTGTTATTTATAATTATTGATGTTGACCTCCTATTAAAATGTTAACTGTGTTATGCACTGAGAGACCAATAAAAGCTGCAGTAAAACAAGACTTACCATCTACAGCCATGCTGACGGCTCTGTGAAGCTGCACATGGACGTAGCGATGCTTTGAGCTAAATGCTAACATCCTCACATGCTGACTTGTAGCAGGTATTCTTTGTATCATGTTCACCATCTAAGTTTAGCATGTTAGCATACTAGCATTTGCAAATTCGCACGAACTACAAAGTTCTATTAGGTGAAAGTAGTGGACGAATTGAAATTTTGCAAGACTCAAAGTTAAAGGTCCAGCGTGTAGAATTTAGGGGGATTGTTGGAAGAAATGGAGTATGATATTATGTTTTCTTTAGTGAATAATCACATGAAAACAAGAACCATAGTTAGTGTTTTCATTACCTTAGAATAAGTCGTTTATATCGACATGGGGATCGAGTCTTTGTTCACAGAGTATGCCATGTTGCACTGCCATGTTTCTACAGTAGCCCAGAATGGACAAACACTGGCTCTCTTGCAGTAATGCTGGCATCACCTTAAGTTATTAAGGGAAGCAGGTTCAGTTATCCTCGCCTCACAAACCATTTACATATTTAAGTTTCGGCTGTGCCTAAAGCCTAGTTCACATTTCACAATTTTCACAGAGATTTTGACGTCGCAGAGGATCTTGAGAGCCACCTTGGGTCGGAGGTGAGTCGGCAGATAGTCTGCCACGATGAGTCCTCATGTGTGAGCAAGCCTACGAGCAAGTCGCCCCTTCGTCTGTGACTGGGACTGGATATCTGGCATTCTAGAAAACTGGAGAGGCGTGACACGACTGACAAAGAGCATCAGAGGCGGGATGCGTCCCATGTCAGTACACAGGAGGACGGAAGAAATGTGAGGAGGACAAGCTGCAGGGTTGCCACTTGCCAGGTCAGCTTATTAGCCGCGGCTTGTTTCCAAAGTGAAGTTGCTTATTTGGGCTTGCTCTCTAAACATCACCTTTCTTTATATATATCCATCTAATAAGTTATTTAAACGCATGATGGTATGTTGGACTGCAGTCGCTTCTTTTGGGCTTGTTCCCATAGCCCTGGATGCTTGTTTCTCTCACAAGATCTGGCAACACTAACAAGCCGGCCGGCAAGCAACAACAACAATGGCGGCGTCCATAGGATCACGGGGAGCGTGTTGTGTTTGGACCCAGGATAATAAAGAATATCCCTGCCTTTACAATGTGTCGTCTCCATGTTTGGTGACGTCACCGCATTATCTGGGGCTCTGAAAAACACAGATTTTAACATGACACTGCTTTGTTCAGGGTTTTTATTGGTTTTAATCACCTGGTCTGTGGAGACCTCTACAGATAATTTGGCCCCCAGTGAAGACCTCCTGAACATCTGGATCTTAAGTTTTCAAAGAACAAAGGTGAGCACACATTAGCAGGTGCTGGGCTAGCTGATTGTGCAATGAGCTGCACAGTGTCCGAGAAACACTGATTTGTAACGTGAAACTGCTTGAATTCAGGGTTTTTATTGGTTTTAATCACCTGGTCTGTTTGTTTTGGAGAAGTAGAGACCTCTGTGGATAATTCAGCTCCCTGTAAAAACCTCCCGAACAATGAACACTGAAGGAAGCGGGAAGTTTTAGCTGGCTGCAATCTGCAGTCCTCACCACTAGATGCCACTAACTCCTACCCTTGTTTGTTTAAGGGATCATCAGAGTTAGTACATTTCATCTCAGGGGTGGACCATGAATGCTTGTAACAAATTTCATGACTATCCATCCAGTAGTAGTTGGGAAATTGTCTCCCCTAAAGCTAAAAGTCACCTTTTAGTCTGCAGAGAAACAGACTATGACCACTGGTTTCAGCATCTCTCTGTAGGACAATTTCTTTAAAGACCAACATTCATCCAGATCTGTGAGACTGACCCCACTGCTCTTGCAATTAAACCCGGATTGCTAAGCTGAGGCACTGATCAGTGAGGTGTAGGTCAAAGATAGCACAGCGCGCAGTCTAGAGGTGTAATTTCAGAAAAAGTCAAGAAATGGCAAAGAGCGAAGCAAAGGAGATATTTTGCAGCTAAAGGTGAGAAAACTGATTACACCCCTGAGGGAATGAAAAACAGACTTATTATTAGGCCATCTCTGAAGCGTGGGTGAATATGTCATTCATTTTGAGAAACCACATTTCAGACAATGTTATTAGAGAGAACAGATTATGTATTTCAGGCACTTTCTTTAATGAGGCCCACCTACATTTTGGATCTTGAACCAAATCTTATCTTCTATAAAACAAAATCCTGGGTCCTCATGCAGTGTCACGATATATTATTTAGCATGATGCAGTTTATATCAATCCATTCCTGTTCTAAAACTGAATTACTACACTTTAAGAATCAAACAGCTGCTGTCCCTCCCAACAAAAACCTGCCTTTGAGCCACTGACAGATGTAAATCCTGAATGCAATTCATGCTTAACTTGCCATTAACAATGAGTAATTGATCAAAGGTGACATGTCAGAATTGGGTGACTAAGCATGTGTGTACTTTACAGCTAAAAGCCTTTCTTTTTTTTTTTGCTTTCTCTTTTGATGCATCTTCTTAAGTCCCAAGTCCTTGCCTAAACAACCAACAATGTCCTTGGTTATCCAAACACGTACTGGGTCCAGAATATTCTCACTAAACATCAAATTCTACCAAAAATGTTCAGGAGAAATATAGATGAGTGCTTCGTGTTGACAATTACTGTCATTCTTTTTATTTCTAATGCATCTCGTATAATTTTAAAGGTCCAGTGTGTGGGTTTTAGTGGCATCTACTGGTAAGGTTACAGATTGCAACCGCGAGAAACTTCTCCTGTGTGCCAAACGTGTAAGTAAGCTATGGTAGCCAATGCAAAAACGTAAAAATTCAAAACCACAAATGGCCCTATCTTGTCCATTCAGGGCTACTCTATAAAAACATGGCAGACTCCCTATCTAGATATATACAGCTTATTCTAACATGACAAAAACACAATGATTCTTATTTTCAGGTGATTATAAACTAATGAAAAGGGTCTATTCTGCCAGTAGTTCTGCCCTATATCCTACACACTGGACCTTTAAAAGCCAGTTACCGTAAAACCTCGACTGATAGCCCAGGCTTATTATATATTATTTGCTTAAACCACTAAGTTAAACAGGCTTATATTTGGGGCAGGCGTTTATATGGTACAGGCCTTTAATTCCTTTCACACAAAACTGTTGCTCATCAAAGATGGGAAACACGATCAAATTGTTTATTTGAAGTATGAATATTACCTGTTTAAAAATTAGGCTGCGAATAACATATCAATTATACCTAATGTTAAGACACTTTTTTTTACGGCACCGAGGATGACAACCAGTATACCGACACAACACCACTTTATCTTGTTAAAATGATATTCGTAACTTTGATTAATTTTCACGGAAAACACTTTTGATTCTTTTGGTTGGCTGACCTTTACGGACCTATGGTATGTACATAACTTACCAGGTGATCAAGGAATGGACATATATTCTGACTTTATCACCACTTCAGATGAAGGGAGTTGTTTTTTCATCATGCTGGTAAATCTGGCTGACTTGCGGTCTTCTCTAGTGCTCATGGTTTCAGTACAATAAAATCAACCAAGCTAACAATGTGTAGCATCACCATATTGACAAAAGTTTAAACATTTATATTTGTACGTGCGATCTAAACAGCTAACTAATGCTAGCTCAAGTGGGCAGTCAACAATTTGGTTTTATACATCCAAAGAACTTGAAAATGAACTGCTTGGCAACCAGACCAGGCATCTAATTGAGCATAAAACTGGGACTAGGCTTTTAATTGACGTTTACTGCTTCTTGACTCAAAATGTTGCATGTCCTTCACTAACTGCTGTGAGAAATGACACCATGTAAAGAACTGAAATGCAAATTGATGCTGCAAGCTTATAGATTTTTGGCAAATTCTGTAGATCAGTGTTGATAACGACTGAAAGCACCATGATTAAAAATCATAAATAGCAACGTGATGGTGACAGAAATAAGCTCTGTAGTTAGAGTGATAAAATCTGATCACAGGATGTGAAAGAGTCGGCCCCTCCATGTCAGCTCAAATAACAATTAAAATTTTGACACGGTGTTTCAAGATTTCTATCTCTGCTAAATCTATCCCAGCGTGCACTGAACAGAAGAGAAGGAGAGCCTAAAAATGGCTCATTAACAACCACAACAGCAAATGTGCACAGCTGTGTAGTTTTCCTGTCAACAGCCAAACCCAAATCAGGAGCATTAACTTTTTGTGGTCATGTGAAGATGAGTCGACACATCTGTCATGCTGAGTCCAGAAAGCAGTAAGTGGAGCAGACAGAGGACTGAAGTCCAGCAAGTGTGTCGTTCTCACAATCAAAAGAGGGAGTCAAAGTACAGAAATCTTCAAGAGTTTGTGCTACAGCAGAAGTGATAGTTTTTAAATTTGTGATAAAATCAACACTACAGGAATGCGGAAAAACATTTTGCTTTAATAAGTTGCCTGCTGAGACCAAATTGAGCTTTTAACAATCTTTCAGCAGAGTGAAATTGCTACTTTATAGCATCTACTCCAAGAAAATCCTCTGGTTTATTTCAAACAGCAAAATGATTGGGACAAATTATATTATGTAAATGTACTCTTCCAACTCATTTTCAAGAACACAAAACACAAAGCAAATCCTCCATTCATCCACAGAACTGGCAACAATACCGACCTGTCTCTCAGCAAAAAGAACAATTATATAAAACGCAGCACCAGTGGATAACGTGAAGTATCTATGAACTTTTCATTTGTGAATTAATAGCTAATTGAGGCTATATTCCCCTTCCATCAAACCCATGAGCAAGGCACTTAAAGACTCAGTCTAACCAGGCTGAGAAAGCAGTGGATCACTGCTCCCATTGGTTCTGAAGTTTCAAGTCTATCACAGCTGGTCAGGTATGAAGCACTAGCGAAAGTTCAGTCAGGAAGACAACACCTTTCATGCTCAGGCTGTAAGTTTCTTTCACTCCTTGCACGTATGCTCACTCACTCTTTCTAGGTGTCATCGTCTGGGTAGGTCAGTTGAGTCATCAGCTGATTCACAATCATCCAGTAGTACAACAACACACCTTCTCTGTCAGCCTATCATGTTACTACTCCTCATTTTAAATATGGTTCTCTCCCTGCTGTACTTCTGCCCAGTTTTTACAGATTCATCAGCCTCCTCTGCCTCAGCACTCATCAGCCTCAGAGTCATCAGCCACCACCACCACCACCACCACCACCAGTGTCTGGACTCCATGGGGGGATTTATCCTGCTGCCGCTCAGATGTCCCTCCATCACAAAATATCTCCCTCTGGTGTCCAAGCGTCAAAGATTTAACACAACTCATCTGTTAATCTGTACACTCATATTACATGATAAATATTATCTTTCTTCACTCTTCTGTCTCTCCTGATTGAAATATATGCGCATATCATTAATGCCACCTCTCTCAGCAACTCCTTGCAAAAGCTAACATTGTTTTATCAAAGGTATACAATGCAAGATTTTCCTAAATGTACAGACGCATACAGAGGTAATCTCTCTCAGTCATGACTTATGACCCACTAGAAGTGTGTGGTGGTGTATTTTTCTGCTGAGACTGCCTAGATACGTTTATGGCGTGTACCCCCACAGTGCTTTGGAGCTTTATAAAAAGGTTGCTACCAGACTGTGAGCAGCACACATCCAAGAGACAGAATGCTAAAAACGCAATGTAGCGAAGCAAAACTCCAAACAAGAGTGAATCTGGGGTTGGCTTTTAATTTATATCATATCATATATATTCATATATTTATCTATTTCATGGGTGAGCATGTCTACAAACAGTAACTAGCTATCCAGTGATAAAAGGGTGTACTTCTTTAAGAGAAACTATTGGTAAACCACACATTTCAACAAATTGTCTAACAGACTATTGTCTCAAATTGTTGTTTTCTCACTTCTGCAGTGTTGGTTAGGTTATCTATTGCCACTGGAGTATTATCACTTGGATAAAACATCTCTTAACAGGAAAAACTGTGTGTTAATAGAGTGAAATTCTCACTACAGTGTTAGGTTTTTGTGAAAAGATAAAGAAGAATATCTTAAAACTGCACGACTTAGTTATCTGAGTACAGCCATTGTATTAGCCTAAATCGCATCCATCTTTTCAGCTCAATTGATAGGAAGTGACACATCAAACCTTAAAAACAAGAACTGTTTACTAAACAGCAGCGAGGGGACATCCTGCTGCAAAACATTTTCACCATCCTCATGGCCAGAAGCCACTCAGAGGAAGCCGATCGAAGCAAGTGCTGTTTTCAGATGTCACATCAATTCTGTCTTGAAATTCCAACCATTACCTCACTGTCATCTGAAGCCACAAACACGCCTCCCGCAGCTCTGAGACGCTACGCTGCAGATGACTTGGTCCATATTTTGTTGCCAAAAGGGTGCGCGTGTTTCATCAGCCACAGTATGTTACTCACCATGGTGCAGCTGCCCTCGGTGTCGTCGTCCAGCAGGCCCAGTCTGCACAGAGCCTTCTCATTCCTCAGCCAGTACTCCGACGAGTCCAGCACACTGTTACTGCACAGCACCTGCAGCACACAGATAAACCGCTTGCTCAGGTGCAGCAGCACCAAAAATCACAACACGCAGGAGCACAAGTGGAGCGTATGACTCCACACACACACACACACACACACACACACATACTGTGTGAGTCACACATTCACTTTCATCTGCGTTTCCCCCTCTGGTTGTTGGGATCAATTGACCTTTCTCTAGGACCTTTATTTCAGGGTAAGTGTCAGTGGCATAGGATCAACAATCTGTCAGCGGACCAGACACTGCACAGTATGTATATGACAGTTACTGTCTCCTCCCTTGGGGGCCATTTTAATGACACCTTCAGGATGAAACCTACAGTCACTGAGCTTTGTCAATGACAGAAGAGAGTTTTTGTCCTATTGACTGACATACTCACTTGTCATTAACTATTGATTTGAGTGTAATTGAAGTTTCCTTTGAGCCTATATAGTGACTATCTGGTATATTTATAGTTATTTATTTGTAAAAGAAGGAGGCTACATTTCAAACAGTCTGCACCACTGATGTACAGCAGATAAAAAAATGGCATGCTATAAATAAAATCATTCTTATGCAATTACTTAGACATATGACAGATAATGTGTGTGTGTTCTTCCTGTGTGTATTTTTAGTGACAAATCATGCCCCCTCATGCCTACACCCTCAGGAAGAGACCATCTGTGCAGGCCCTCGGCCAGGTAAAGGTGACGTAGCCTCAGCTGATTTCGCCGAGAGTGACTGTATCAAAAGCTGCTGGCATGGGTCAGCGGAGCCCAGGGCCCAATTAAATGAATGACATCACCTTGTGTCTCTACAGGACACCTGAGTGGAAGTCAATTAAGATCATGAGCGGTAGGCTAATTAGGGACACACCAGTGAGCCCACCTGCACACACACACACAAACACAGTATGGGACAGACACAAATAGACTTACACACACTTTGAAAGGAAATTCAATCTTGCCTCCACCTCAGCCCACTGATCTGTGCTACCCTTCCCCCTCGTCTATCTGGCACCGGGGGATGATAAATCTACCGGGCTGACCCGAGGGCCTGGCTGTTCCTCTTATTGCACCACCCCTGGGTTTCACAGGCACCCCTGGAGGAGGAAATGAAAATCTCTTGCACTGCAGATAAACTGACGTGGGAGGCAGATATGATGGACAGGTGCACGGGCACATGAACAGAGAAAAAGAAGAAGTGGTGTGACAAGTGCTCACTACACACACACACACACACACACACACAAAGGGACACACAGGTAGACAGATTCCATCCTTTCTTACCTTCTTGCAGGCGCTGATGGACGAGCCCATGGTGCTCTCCATGCTGCCTCCCTCCACCTCGACCGCCTCTGAGCCCTCAAACATGGCAGACGACTGGAAGTTACTGCAAGGCAAAAAGGGCACGGAGTTTGTCAGAGCGAGTTCTTGTCAAGCGCTCAACACCTCTCGGTTTTAAAAAAAGCCTGGGATCAGAGGAAGCAGCCCGTTGCCTGTCACATTTGTTCATACAGTACAGCAGTGGCACCTTTGCAATGAATCAACCAGACAGCTATTGTCACCACAGGAGAATGATGTCAATACTCTGAGCCAAATGCTTTATTATTCCCATGCTAGCAAGACAGCAGCAGGGCAGCCTCTTTTCTAGGAAAATGTACAAGTCTATGCCCAACCACAGGACACCTCCTATCATTTATTGAAGAGTGCAAAGAGTTTAGGTGTTGCTCTGTGGATGTCAAAACCTTTTTATCACATTATTATTTCTGAGGCCACTGTAGCACCTGCTGAAAACTTTCTTAGGGGATTTCTGTGATGTCTTCTCTCTCTGCATAAACACACTCATGACCCTAGCATAAATGCAAAGCCCACTGCATGTTGGGCCCCCTTGGGCGAATCATGGCTTCTTGCAGAAAGCTATCAGGCTGCAGCTAAGCATCAAAGTGTCAATGGCCAAATCATGAAATTCTGTTTGGCGACGGAGGATTATAGCGGAACAAATGGGGGGAAAAACATCATGTGACCTTCATTTGGCGCATGAGACAAAATTATTCAACAATCTGTAGTGATATGAATGTCTGTCAGAGTACGGCGAGCCAAAACACAACATAGCAAACTCAAAAATCCCAGGAAGGCGTCATTATCCTCCGTGCATGCTTTCACTGAGATAAGCCAAATCGAAGCTTATCTGGAATGGCATTAATGAGGATCAATTTGGAAAATAAAGAAGATGGGGATGCATATTTAAATAGGAGCAGCTGTTTTTTTTCCCCTGTAATCCACATATTTCAAAGCAAATTAAAAAGCATTTCACTTTGAAAGCCCCCGAGGGATCGCACAACTGTATCTATTTGCAGTTAATGATGTAAATAATTGTGTCACAGGAAAAGTGAGTTTACTGTGAATGGTCAGACAAACAGATGATGTACTGGAGATAAGTGGATACGATGTGGTTGAAATAGGCTGCTGTATCTGCGAGGCACACATCAAAACACTCCATGCAACACACACACACACACACACACACACACACACACACACACACAGATGCAGTGATCCTGCAGTGAATATCTTGGATGTATGCAGAAAATTGGAAGCGAAGGACACTGTAAAAAAATTGAGGTGAAAAACACTGTAGAAAATCAGCATATTCTGGTCTGTCTGTGTTCATGTAAATGGTGAAAGATCTCTGCAGAAATTTGAGGATGACCAGCGGGACTGATTCGTCACGCACGACCTCCTTTCTAATCTTTGCGCTTAACGACCTCTCCATCACGACACGTTGATGATTGACAGGATGGTGCGCTCTCGTGCTCCCGGGGCCTTCAGGTACCCCGCAGACATCTGCCGGGTGCGGGGGACGTAATTAACCCCTGAAATGTCTGGCTTTCAAGGACTGCTCCCGGTGCGCTGCTGTAATTTACTGTGAAAGCTCGCGTTGGTTGAGGATTTCGCCAGACTTTAGAGGCCAGCGGGTCAATTTAATGGTGCAACTTTTGGTGGCAACCTTCGGATTTCAGCGCTTTGGAGAGACTTTAAACATACACATATTTACACATAATAATAAATGGGGCAGGTTTAGGTCTGGAGCGGTTGCAGAAACCTTTCATTTTCGCTCAAAGGAAAATCACACAGAGGACTAAGTGTGAGAATTAAAGATGTATATTCTGAAGGCGGCTACTGTGCACTTTACTTCATTGCCACACGTTTCTATCAGTCAGAGCAGGCATGCTGAAACCTCTTGTTTACTGCACAAACACTGACAGTCGACTGAAAGCGGCTTTACTGCAACACTCTGCGTGGATTTTGGTGCGCTTTTTCCAACAGTAAACACAAACTGACACACTTTGAACAGCCAGAACATCCCAATGCTTTGATTCAGTGCAACATCAAACATCACACACATTTCATTCCAGTGCTTTTGTAAAAATAAATAAATAAATAATTAAAAATAAAAAAAATCTAAAATACTTCCAAAGGGTGCCACAGCAAATCATATGTGAAATATAGGAGAATACTCGTGTGGCAGTATAGATGCAACAAAAAAACTATAAAGTAGATGTTTACTACTGAAAATCAGACGCGCAGTTGAAGTGCCTGGAGACATTTTGTTGATTTCATTTGGGAATATGCGCCTAAATACCCATCGACATTTTCATATCAATTCCCGGGATAATAAGAGTTTCTCACCTCGGCGTTTTCAGAAGGCACTCTGCGCCTGCCATTCTGTGAAAAATAGCCAAACTGTCCTCAACCCGGTGTGATTATTTCCTCTGTGGGGGCAGGGAGAGGTACAGCGGAGCGCCTCGACGCGTAATTGTCCCCGGGACACTCTCAGGTCCAGATGCGCATCCCCGACCGAGCACTAAAGGAATCCCAGACTGCTTCAGCGTGACTGGAGGAGGACTGTGATGAAGTGAGCCCCGCGGTATCAGCAGCAGCAGCAGCAGCAGCAGTACACCACTGCCTGCCCTGCGCGTCTCTCCGCCAAGTGCCGAGTGCAGGCGCAGGAGCCCCGCGTGGATCAAAACGTAATGAGCTGCACGACGCAGGCAAGGGCATGGATATGGACAGTGTGCGCGCATGTCGACGCATGTGTACAAACAGACGCACGCGCAGACGTACGTGGAGCTCCGTGTTTTCTACCAATACACCAATTATGAACCCAATGTGCCACTCATAGTGTGTGTTTACTGAAGGCTAATTCATTTATTGATCACTTAAGACTGAGGTACACACTGAAAAGTAACTCAGCAGTAGTGACATGGGGAATTAATAGAAGCTAAATAAATAGTAAAAAGAATATCTCCATCACATCTGACAAAATCTGGCTTTGATAGGACACCATCACTCTAACTTTCAGCTGCATGTGAATTTCATCTCCATTGTTTCCCCTGTTGTTGGGGCAGGTTGCTCTACCTCTTGTTACAACACCAGGTCTGTGCAACAGATTTTATGGCTGACCTGCTTTCTGCCCTCAACAAGCACACAGAAACCAATATGGTGCTCCTCAATCCCATTTCAAGTGCTTATTTTCCAGCAGCAGCCAAAGCAGACGTGCCTACTGTTCGTGTATGCAGGGCTCATTTTCTGTGTACATGCACCATTTTATTTATTTTGTTTACTGCACCATTTGGTGTATTTGTTCTTCTTTCCCCAAGGCCACGGCCGGATCCGACCAAAAGAAATCCAACATCACCCACTGTAATGGTTTCTTTTTATTACAGTTCAAACATGAGAAAATTGTCAATGTGCTATAATGTATTCTAAGCTAACTTTCCCTATATTTTTCCTCAAAAACTCGAAAGAAATGAAATTCAGAATGTTCATGGTCATAGTCAGGGTCATCCTGAACAGATCTGCATTGGAAATTTCAGCAAACCTCCTTATGAAGGTTTAAAAGTTAACATTTTCACTATCTCACAGAATCATTTGGGCTGACTTTCACTGTACAGTTATGTACAGTACTTCAAAATGTATGTGGTCATAAGAACACTTTGAGCAGAAATCCATTGAGCTATTCATCAAACCTAATATGGCAATGTTTTTTTAATGAGTCTCTCTTTGTCCTTTTTAGCCGCTCCAAAGTACATAACAGCAGGAACAGACAAACTTCAAGCTCTAAGCAGCTGCTGGCTTGATCGCAGTGTATGACACGGTGGTGCTGCTGTTATGCTGTGCTGCTCTGTCTTGGCTCTATTGTGCACTGCCAGTGTCCTTTCGAAGCACTGCAATATTATTGGTAAGAAATTTGTTTTTCATTGCATGAGAAAATAGACGTGGTGCGAGAGATGGTCAGTGCGTGAGAGCTGCCAGCCCTTCACAACATATAATCTTTACCAAGTTACGTGCACTGCGTAGTATTTCGAGCCCTGGTACGTGTGACCTAGACTGGAAAGGCCATCGTGATAATGTGAGCACAACATTTTGTTTCACTCTCTTTGTCAGTCTGGACTTGATGTTGCCCCACACATCTTCAGTGGACGGGAGTACTCGCTTTGACAAACTCCTTCAGCCAATCACTGTAACAAAACACTGGGAACATCTTCTGCATCACCAGTGGAGCCAGTTCATAAATCAAGCTTTTGACAAATCCACTCAGGAGAACGGTGAAAACGTCTCTTCCTCAGAGAAACTCAGCGAGTGCATACTTTAATTGTTGTCTTTGACTCTATTTCTGCTATAACTTCACTTATTGCTGTGTTTATTAACGTTAGAATTAGGCTAGTTGCTTTGGGAGCTGCCGTTACTGTTCTGCAAGCTGCGGCCACGTCATCAACTCCAACATAGTCCCTGATTGGCTTCTTACGTTGTCAACTCCAGTACAGATCCCTGATTGGCCCAGATTGGATTTCAATTTCTGAAAAGTAACTTGGCGGCATCCAGTCCAGGCTGATGCAGAGAGTGAAACAGAATGCTGAGCTCACGTCATCAGGATGGTCTTATCAGGCTATGTGTGACCAAGCTATCTAACTAAAATGGAAAGACTTTCTGTCTGTCTGTATGTCCTTTAATTTTCTCAACAACCATTCAACCAATCAACTCTTGGCGGGTGTGTCGCTGAGGACTCAAGGAAGTGCGGAGTTGAGTGCGAGCTCTTGAGATGTATGAGACATAAGTCCCAATTTATTAGTAGTGCGTTATGGACATACTGTGAAGTGTATTGAGAGTGTATTAACTGTTTCACCACCGTGCAGTATGCTGAGTACAGCTCGCTCTCCCTATCTCATTACAGCACATTTAACAACAGATGAAGAAAGAGAGAACGGACAGACTGGAGACATTTAAAGCATCAGCACTGTAACTTTCAAAATAAATGCTTCTGTTTCCAGTAACAGCAAAGATTTGTCTTCACTGAGGTCTTAAAAAGTTAATGTTAGCTTTTGATGAATGACGCATATACTCCAGCATTGCTTGGGGACACAACTATGTAATGGCAGCTGGGTTGGAAGAGAGTTACTGCTGCAAATATCTCAAGGTCTTGTTCATGAGTGAGGGTAAAATGGAGCGTGAGATGGATAGACGGTGTGGTGCGGTATCAGCAGTGATGCAGGAGTTGCGTAGGACTATTGTGGATAAGAAGGAGCTGAGCAGGATGGCAAAGCTCTTGATTTACTAGTAGTTTGAAGTTCTGTTTCTCAATTACGGTCATGAGCTTTCAGTGATGACCGAGAAAATAAGAGCGCAAATACAAAGGGCCAAAATGAGTTTTTTCATGAGGATAGCTGGGTTCAGCCTCAAAGACACTGTGGGGACCTCACACATCTTTGCGTCACTGGGGGCCAGTTGAGGTGGTCCAGGCATCTGATCAGGATGCCTGCTGTTAGACACTTTCCGGGTTAGTTCAACTGGTAGGAGGCCCCGGGGCAGACCCAGAACACACTGGAGGGATTACATATCTCATCTGGCTTGGGAACGCTATGAGATACCCAGGAGAGGCTGGAAAGCGTTGCTAGGGAGAAGGATGTCTAGAGTACTTTGCTCAGCCTGCTCCTGGCCTCAGATAAGCGGATGAAATTGGGTGGATCGATGGAGGTGTACGACTTAGGATCAAGGGAAGTACAGTGTTGAGTTGTTGAAGTTCTCACGAAAGCTGTAAGCAGCAAGACCGCAGGCCAAGCAATCAGCCTGTTCCAAACAGGCACGTTTTGAACAGGCAGGGATAAACTTAGACACTTTCCCTGAGCAGTCTCCATGGAAATATCCACGTCTTCAGTGTATCTTCTTTGGTATAATTACAGTGAGTGGATTTGAATGTTCAGTCACATTGTCCCGTGGTAACTGTCTGTAGAGTGACAGTGATAGACACGTTGGAGCATGAATCATGTTGTTTACAGAGCCTGGCTGAAACTGGAGTCTTGAGGCCCATACTGATGTTAGTATAAGAACACTGATATAGATAACAATGTATCAGCCAATATCTTCTTTTTTTATTCAACATAAACACTTAGCACCACCAAAAAGTTTAGATTACAATGCCTTTGGAATTTGGAAATTTGGTTATTTGGGAATTTTCAAGGACAAACTGTGTAATAGCGTCGCTGTTTCTATATTGCTGCAATTTGTTATTGCGTTATTGCACACCAGCTGACAGACACACCAATACGAGACAGCATACATCATTGTGCCGGTATCCCTCTGAGCGAAAAACTATAAGGAATGCAAAATGCCTAGAACACACACACACACTCACACACACACACACACACACACACACACACACACACACACACACACACACACTCACACACACACACACACACACACACACACACCAGATTTCCAATTGCCACTTGAGACAGCTGTCATCTCCATCACCTTAGCAGCAATAAGAGAGCCTTCAGAGTAATATATACGTTCTATAACGTACTAATATATAATCAGGAGGGGGGGGTAAAAGGAGTCGTGACCTTCAGTTCTCTGTCATCTGACTGAGACTGCTGTTGGGGGATGACAGCAGCGAAAAAAATGGGAGAAAATCAGGAAAAGAGAGTACAGAAAATGCTGAGATCTGTATGTGAGTGAGTGAGTGAGTGAGTGAGTGAGAGAAAGGAAGAGAAATGATGCTTTTGTGGATTCGCCTGGTGGCCAAAGTGTACGTCTTCACTCTGCTGAAAGGATCATTTCTGCCAAAGGGAATGCTTATTTCCAGCATGCCCTCCACCTCAAAGAAGATAGATTTTTACATGCTGTTATCAGCTACCGTGTTATTTCTCTCCCTCCGGATGCCATTTGCTTTCATTCAACTCCTCACAATATCAAAACCCAATTTCTGTGATTTTTCAGTGTAGTTATGCAACCCAAAGGGAACACATATGTTTACAAAACGCTTGCTACGCCTAAACTATTAAACTATGAAACATTTAAAATGAAACACCTTCCTTGTTTCAGTATATTTGAGCACTTTGGAATAAATAACACCACTCACAAAGTCCTCATTGAGTGTGTGAGCATAACTAGCTCAGCCAGTTTCTCCCAAAACTCTCATTACAGATTGTGATATAAATAGCAGAAGTCCTGCGTTAGCCAGCTCTTTTCACCAACTGTTAATGCCCTCCGTGGTTATGTACTGTACCATCTAATTTCATGCTTCTCAGCTGAGGAGAACTGTTTCTCCTGCTGAATATTTTATTTTAAAAAATGATTTAAATGAGGTGCTAAGGAAGCAAAATGTTTCCTTTAACATGGGCCCAATGATAAAGCAAACACCTGTTTTTATATTCCAATATCATAAAAATGCGACACATAAACAGCTACACATTATGTTGCCGAAACTATCAGCAGGGAAAAAGCTTCAGACTCACCACAGCCACACTTACCGCATATGCATTAATGTGTAAACAACTATATACGGTATATAAATATGTATGTCTCAGAATCTCCAGCAACTTAGAGGCAAATCCTTAAAGGCTGCAAAACCAGTCTGTCTCACAGCCACTACACATGGAGGCACAATCAGGTCCTATGTTAACTGGTGATCATCCTGGAAGGAATGAGAATTACTACCAATGCCCTCTTCCCCCTATGGCTGGACTATGAACACCACCCACTTCATGAGAGCAGGACAGCCCCCTGTAAAACCATCTGCAAGAGTGGACAATAACATCCTTAGATACTGCCCAGGACTGGAAAATGCAGGTTGACCTGAATTAGAAACACAGCTTTCCACCAGGGATTGTCACAACTAATCTCAGGCCGGACCTCACAGACATCCTTGTACATCGTGGAACTAACAGTACCATGAGAGGCTGCAGTTGGGGAAGGTTATGAACACAACAGCCTGACGTAGACCTAGCAGCTGACGCAGAACAACGTGGCTGGTGTACTCAGGTGCTCCCTGTAGAGGTTTGGTGTAGAGGATTTGTAGCCACATCATTAACCAGGCCTCTGAAGAGTATGAGGGTTCGAGGACAGACCGTCCGACAAGCCACCAAGTCACTATCAGAGGCTGTTGAGCGAAGGAGCAATAGGCTTTGGGAGAAGAGGAAGGACTCCAACTGGTCTGCAAGATGTCCAACATTAA
This sequence comes from Epinephelus fuscoguttatus, assembly GCF_011397635.1. Taxonomy (NCBI): domain Eukaryota; kingdom Metazoa; phylum Chordata; class Actinopteri; order Perciformes; family Serranidae; genus Epinephelus; species Epinephelus fuscoguttatus. The sequence goes on from NC_064756.1 coordinate 15,398,800, forward strand.
GGGTAAAAGCAGAGGGCAGCACACCTATGACAGCAGGTGTCGCCATTGAGCCCTCTGGAGGTAATAATAATATATAATAATAATTATTTATTTGTATAGCACTTATGTAAACAAGGCTACAAAGTGCTTCACAAAGTGCAGAGAAATAAGACAACAAAACGATACAAATGAACTAAAACACAAAAGTGCAAATCAGGCATTAAAAGGGAAACTTTCCTGTTTCAAGCAATGATTTAAAAACAGGAAATGTGCTAGCCAGCCTAATCCCCTCAGGCAGAGGATTCCAGAGGCCTTAATGGCAAAAGCCCGGTCACCTCTAGTTACCAGCCTCGATCTAGGGATGACTAGTGAGGGTAGGTTTAATGATCTCAGGTCACGACTTGCACCTACACTGAGAGGAGGAGAGAGGACACCTGACAGATCACTGCAGACCAATACCTGGGTCATAACAAGATTTAATGAGGCATGTAAACAGTGCATTGCAGTAGTCGAAGCGCAAGAATACAAAAGCATGAATAAGCTTTTCTAGGTCAGGAAAAGACACGACTGATTTGATTTTGATAACATTTCTTAGGTGGAAGTAGCTGGATTTAATGAGATTATTAACATGTGGTTCAAAGTTCAATTGAGAATCAAAAGTGTACCTAAATTTCTTGCTGTAGTTTTATATTAGTTGAGGACCAATAAAGGGATGTAATTTCCTTGCTAAGTGATCAGAGCCAAAGATTATTAAAGGTGTTGTGGGCCTATCAACGAACCACCAATGAAGGAAGGTGCCCACCTGATGACCCAGATGAAGCGATTACCCCTCTCCCACTCAAGACACCAGACAAGTGCTGATTACTCTTAAGGACTGTAACAACAATTCTTGTAAGCTCAACCTCAGAAACATGGTGCCAATACCTTTCTTTAAATCGCGTTAGATGTTGGAACACTGACGGGATGTTCCTTTCAAGTAAACAACTGTATTTGTATGACATGGCTTTTGTTTGTTTTGCTTACTGTTTCTGCACATATTTACATATATTTGCAGCATTTGGCAAAGACGTAATATTTATAAAACATCCTAATCATTTCCGGTACATCAAATTAATTAGGTTGTTACTTAAGTCAATTTATCATGTTACAGGTTGAAATCTCGGTCAAATCACCACTAACTTCAGTAGAATAATGTGTATGAGACCTTAAGAAATATTAAGTATGGAGCTGAGAAGTATTTTGGTTTTGGCAGCAAAGAAACTCCCACATCAGCTCTCAGATTTTCGCTGTTTTATGTTGTGCATGAGTGACCTTAAAAGGTGACCCAAATAGAATATCAACACAATCCCCTTCATCACCTGCACCGTCTAAATATAGATGTAGGATCAGAGTTAAGAGCATGAAGTATACAAGCATCTACACAAAGCCAGAGATTTTTATGAGATGATGTGCTGGGTTTGATGCTGTTAAACAGATTTGTATTTTTTGCATCCTACAGTACAAGACTGAGCACTTTTAATGGCCACAAACAACAAGAAAGATAATGAATTTATATTAGCTGCATGGTGACAAGGTAAAGAATGTATTAGTTTGACATGGATATGGTTGACCTTTGACTCTTGACCACCAAAATCGAATCAGGTCATCACAGAGTCCATCATGGAGAAATTCCCTCAAGGCATTCTTGACATATTACTTTCACAAGAATGGGACGGATGGATGGACAACCCCAAAACATAATGCTTTGTTCATGGCCATCACCAGTGCAGAGGCATAAAAATCCCAAAACACGTCTAATGTTATGAGAAATACATTCCTGTATTACAAATTCAAAATCTAGTGCTGCGCTCTGTGACTGTTAAGACATCACTGGCATCACGTAATACACAGACAGATCACCACTGAATCATCACCAAGGCCACATCACAATTGGGGGAAAGAAATGTACTGTCACATCAGGAAAGAAACAAGTAAATGCTAAACAGCTGTTTTGTAAAGGGTTAAAGGGATAGTGCACCCAAAAATTAAAATTCAGCCATTATCTACTCACCCATATGCTGATGGAGGCTCAGGTGAAGTTTTAGAGTGCTCACAACACTTCCGGAGATCCCAGGGGAGAGGGGGTAGCAACACAACTCCACCTAATGGAGGCTTACGGCGCACAGAGAGGCAGTCAGAGCAGCAGGCTACAATGAGGCTAAAAACAGAGTTTAAGTGATGTTTTTCCAAACAGCTTTTTATGTCGGGGCTTCAGGACACTTGGATCACTACAGATGAGCAGTATGGAGATATTTTGTGGTTTCAATTATGCGTTTTTGGACATTTGAATCTGGGGCGCCGTAAGCCTCCATTAGGTGGAGTTGTGTTGCTACCCACTCTCCCCTTGGATCTCCGCAAAGGATGTGAGGACTCTAAAACTTCACCTGAGCCTCCCTCTGCATATGGGTGAGTAGATAATGGCTGAATTTTCATTTTTGGGTGCGCTATCCTTTTAACTGAGTCAGTGTGGTAGATCTCTAAATGATGCTGATGACACTTTGGGGTGTAATGATCCATCGATCAACGATACAATATCATCGATGCAAAGTGAAAACATCGATCCATATCGTCATCTTTAGCATAGGCTTTTATTTTGAAAGTCTGTGCCATTGTGAAACAGCAGCAGGCAGATGGCAAGCAGCCAAGAGAAGACGACTCTATAATAATAATAATAATAACATTTTGTATTTCGGACAAAACACATGGCGTATGTAAACAATGCTGCTTCGAGATAAAACAAATGTACAAATGTACAGAACAAAGTACAAATGTACGAAGGAAGTTTACCCAGTATGGTATCATAAATGAACAAATACCAGTGACTGAGCCTACGAAAGGTCAAAGATGGCTAACCAGTCCTGGAATAATGTACGGCTATCGTCACATTGGCCTCTCCATTTTGAATTACTTAAATAAAGTAATGGAATTGGGGTAAAATAATATGGAAATGTTATGGAAATTCATTTGTAAAGTCTGTGGGAACCCTGTTGGTCACTTTTTGTGTGTGCAGCCAAGTGTAACATCATGAATGCCTTCCTGGAGAGACTGTCTGAACATGTGCTCTGCCATACACATTCGTTTGATCCATTGCATATCTCCGCTCTCTAACGGCAGACTCTTAGCTCCATTTTCGAGTGTATCCAGATTAAACTTGCATTTCAATGCCAGGTGTAAATGGGGTCACAGTGTGCTGTACCCACCAACAGAGCGTGAGTGACAGATCAGCAGACCTACAGACAGGTCACAGAGTTCCCGTTGTACTTGCAACTTCTTCTAGCCTTTGTTTCTAACAGAAAGTAAAAGTCTCCTGACAGCTCTGCATGTGTATTCATGCATTTAGCATTCAGGCTCAGCATGCGTTCCAGTAAAAATTTGCAGGGCTTCAAACTGGTTTGAAACTGTTGCAAACAGTCGCATAGCAACAGCGAGTTGGTTTTTGTGTTTTTACAAGGAACCGACAGACGGATAATAAACAACCAGTAACAGCTTACAGATAAGGCGTACAACACAAACTGTTGCACATGAAGCTGCACAGATGTTGAATGCCAAACACCAACAGGAGTCAAACTTCACCGACCAACACACCCACACACACACACACACACACACACACACCCACCCACCCACACACACACACACACACACACACAAATATGATGCTCTTATCCTCCTTTGACTCCTTCAGTGTCTGCCCCCCTTTTGCCTCTCACACCACATCCTCTTACTTTCCCCTCCTCCTTATCATGTTCTCCTCTTCCTCTTTCTTCTTCTTCTTCTTCTTTTTTTTTCATCATCCACTCTGTTGCCCTCCACACATCCTAATCCGAAAGGCTTTTCAGGGGGGAGAACTAATCCATTGCACACGTTCTTAAAATAAAAGATGGAAGGACAAGTAAAGTGGAGATGAAAGCGGAGACTGCTCTCATCAGCAGAGAGGAGACATCTGAGGGAGCTGGGAGAAAAAAAAAAGCCAAATGAAGAGAGAATCAGCTGGAGTACAAGCTCTCTCACTGTCAAAAACCCTGTCTCAGTGGGGCTATTTTTAATTTAGTTACCGACTACAAAACAAAAGCACGGCACGTGAGAGGAGAAGAGCGAGGGAGAGGAGAAGATGTGATGATGAACCTGAGCGGTTGTGACGTGCAAAGATAATTATAGAACATCAGGCGTGCAAAGGGTTCAACCTTGGTGCTAGAGGGGCTTGTGAGTTCACAGTGAAGGCTCGGCCGATAAATAAATAAACAGGTCTTATCAAAATGAAAATAAGTCGGGAAGCTTGAAAGTCAAACAGCATGTAATTCTACCTGCAGTTCATGTCTGGAGCTCTTGTAGCTCTGCTTTGATGTCTGGATCACAAAAGTTCAGGTGCCGTCGTCATTCAAGAAAAAATAAACAGACCTGGTCCACATGCTGTAGTCAAGCAAGGATGGCCGGAGTCTGATGGCATGTCATCAAAAAATTCTCCAATTAGACTTAAAACAATTTAAAAAAAAATCACAATCGATTAAACAGAAGTGAAATTTAGATACTGTCTATATTCACATTGATGCATTTGCAGTTGAACCCATTCTCGAAACTTGGCCAATTATGAAATAAGCACCACAAAGGTCAAACACAGATATTCAAGAAAAACTGAAATTCAAAAGTTAATGCAGTCTGAAAAACTGTGTGCACGAGGGTAAAACCAACTGAGTATCACATTAAAGGATGATAAAGGCAATCCTGTCTTCTGGCTGGCATTAAGTAAGGCATCGACTGGTTAAGTCACAATTTGCCCTCAGTCAGGAAGTGTAGAGAAGAAGGGAGGACAAGGGATCAATCCACCCATGTTAAAACAAGAAAAACAATTTCAACTAATTTTTAAGAAGTTAAATAGCTGTACATGTTTCACTTAAATAAACTAAATGCCAAGTCCCACATTAACAAGGTGACAGTGTTTTTCCACCTCAGAAACATAGCTGAGGTGCAACCATTTCCAAATGAAAAAGATGCTGAGAAACTGATTCATGCCTTTATTTCAAGCCGACTCGACTACTGTAACGCACTTTTTACAGACCTCCAAAAAACACCACTGAGAAATTTCTGCCTATTCACAACTTTGCAGCTCGGCTATTAACCAGAACAAAGAGGAGAGAGCACGTCAAGCCAGTCTTAGCTGCTCTGCACTGACTTCTGACTACATTTAGAATTGATTTTAAGCTCCTCCTCCTTGAATACAAAGCCCTACATGTGCGCGGACTGAGCCACATTGGTATCTCCCTTGTTAATTCATCGCCTTCAAGAACACTGCGATTGTCTGCTGCTGGTTTATTGGAGGTTCCCAGCAACAGCCGGAAGAAGATCTGGGATGCAGCCTTTGTCAATTACGCCCCAAAGCTGTGGAACATACTATAGATATCAGGGAAGCTAGCTCGCTACATATTTTTAAAAGAAAGCTAAAAATGTATCTGTATCTACATCCTTTTATTGCTTTTTTACTATTTATAGCAGTTCTCATTGTTGGTGGCGGAGTCCGCCATTCCTGTGCACTTAAACATTAATTATGGATGTTACCAGATCAACCAGGTCTGCAATCTTAATGGTCCATTATGTAGGATTTAGTGGAATCCAGCAGTGAGGTTACAGAACTGAAATGTTCATTGTGCCAAATGTGTAGGAGAATTATGATGGCTTTTACAAAAATGGGAAATAGTGAAAATGCGAATTACCCCTATTTGGAGTCAGTGTCACCGATCTGTTCTGGGGTAACTGTAGTACACCATGGCAGATTCTGTGAAAGAGGAACAGCTCTGTATGAAGGTTTTAGTGTTTTATGGTTTGTTTGTTTTATTTATTGTTTTTAAATTGTTTCATTGTTTTAAAATTGTTTTAAAAACAATAAACAATTATTTTAGTATTTATTTCCTGTTAATTGTTCTATGTCCCTGTGTTGCTTTGTCTATTTATGTACAGCACTTTGTTTCAGCTGTGGCTGTTTTAAAGGGCTATATAAATAAAGTTGAGTTGAGTTGAGTTGAGGTATAAATGGTTGATTCTAAGGTAACAAAAACACACAGTTCTTACTTTCAGCTGATTATACACTGATGAAAACAGCTATGAGTGTTATGTACGGGTTCTGCAATAGATGCCCCTAAATCATTCACACTGGACCTTTAAAGATGTTTGAATTTGTTTTAGGTACCAAGTGACAGTATAAAAATTATGGTAGCAGCAGACGGCCATGTTTAGTTAGAAAGCTCTAAACACTCACTGTACGCTACCTTCTCAGCACCAAACAGAAGGCAGACACAGTTAGAAACTAGCAGATGAACACAGTGGTGCAATTAGCTGCTGAAGAGGCAGAAATTTCCCTCAAGAGTTGGTAGAGATCAAAAACAGAGCTAAAAGAGAGTGAATATTGGATTTACATTCACTTTATTAGGAACACCTGTTCAACAGCTTGAAAATGCAAATAGCTGATCAGCCAATCACATGGCAGCAACTCAATGCATTTAGGCATGTAGACATGGTCAAGACGACCTGCTGAAGTTCAAACTGAGCATCCGAATGGGGAAGAAAGGTGATTTAAGTGACTTTGAACGTGGCATGGTTGTTGGTGCCAGACGGGCTGGTCTGTCAGAAACTGCTGATCTACTGTGATTTTCACACACAACCATCTCTAGGGTTTACAGAGGATGGTCCCAAAAAGAGAAAATATCCAGTGAGCAGCAGTTGTCTGGGTGAAAATGCCTTGTTGATGCCAGAGGTCAGAGGAGAATGGCCAGACTGGTTCAAGATGATAGAAAGGCAACAGTAACTCAAATAACCACTGGTTACAACCAAGGTCTGCAGAAGACCATCTCTGAACCAACAACACGTCCAACCTTGAAGCAGATGGGCTACAGCAGCAGAAGACCACACCAGGTGCCACTCCTGTCAGCTAACAACAGGAAACTGAGGCTACAGTTCACACAGGCTCACCAAAACTGGACAATAGAAGATTGGAAAAACGTTGCCTGGTCTGATGAGTCTGGATTTCTGCTGCCACATTCAGATGGTAGGGTCAGAATTTGGTGTAAACAACATGAACGCATGGATCCATCCTGCCTTGTATCAACGGTTCAGGCTGCTGGTGGTGGTGTAATGGTGTGGGGGATATTTTCTTGGCACACTTTGGGCCCCTTAGTACCAACTGAGCATGGTTTAAACACCACAGCCTACCTGAGTATTGTTACTGACTGTGTCCATCCCTTTATGACCACAGTGTACCCATCTTCTGATGGCTACTTCCCGCAGGATAACGCACCATGTCACAAAGCTCAAATCATCTCCAACATGACAATGAGTTCACTGTACTCCAATGGCCTCCACAGTCACCAGATCTCCAATAGAGCACCTTTGGGATGTGGTGCAACGGGAGTTTCGCATCATGGATGTGCAGCCGACAAATCTGCAGCAACTGTGTGATGTCATCATGTCAATATGGACCAAAGTCTCTGAGGAATGTTTCCAGCACCTTGTTGAATCTATGCCACCAAGAATTAAGGCAGTTCTGAAGGCAAAAGGGGTCCAACCTGGTACTAGCAAGGTGTACCTAATAAAGTGGCCAGTGAGTATATATTGTTCAGGTGGATACAAATCCAACTACAAGTGAATGTTAATATTGCTCCGTAGCTGTTAGATGTGTAAATAAGCAAGTTCATGTCAAGTACGTCTTTGTTGTGTTCACAGCTACTTTTCACCGCCCCAAGAGGCCACATAATCAGTTACTGCATGTTTAATGATTGTTTAAAGATCAGTTTTCCTCTGAGGTTTAAGCCGATGATTTTGTCAATGGGCTTTGGCACTCAGATGTACGCAGGTTGCACAGCTTCTCCCTTTATAGCTACCACATCCTGAGGCTGTGGCTCAGCACTGGGCTGATGGATGTTGAACCTCTTGCTTGAATCATAATGGCTACATGGGAACCTGCCGGGGACGTGTTCCAGCTATCAAGACTCGAGTCAGACTAAAAAATAACCCACAAGAACAAGAAAACAAAACGCTTGAGAAGCACGCATACATGTCAACTGGACAGTGCAAGATAGCCGTGAACAGGAAGTGCAGCACTTGCTCGTTGACAGTTCTTAGAAGCAATTAGAGGTAATGGCCTTGTTAATCAGAGTAATCACAGCCCCCGCTCACCTTGGTTATTCAAGATTTATTTTTGTTTAACCTTTCCATCCATCTTCCTTTCCACCTGTGCTCTTATCATAATGGAAACACATGATTACGGAGCCTGATCATTATAATCGCATGAAAAGGTTAATGATGGACAGAGTCATTGGTTTTGCTTCTCAGGGACATCACTAATTAACAGAGTCCCTGCTGTCTTTTCAATACACGTACAGAACAATAACAAAAAAAAGAAGAAAAAAGAAGATCACAAATACAATATGTGTAATTTAATTATGATAGAATGACTTTTTGTTCTGGTTCATCTTTGGTGCCTGCTCATCAAAACCTCTATTACTGTCAGCTTCAAATGAAATGTTTAACAAGCGCTGCATTTTTGGATAAAACTCTCCATCATCCGAGCTAGACAGCCTCTGAAAACCTGCTGTCTCTGTACGGAGAGGAAAACTTTTTCACAGACTCGATCAGCATAATAAATGTCTCCAGAGATATTTCTGCTGACTGTTTTGCTGTGTTCATGTGTTTGTATATTAATACTGATCCAGCACTCACCTCTATAGGATTTTGGAGTCGACTGTAAGTGAGGTTGTCTTCAGTTAATGTCTAGACTCCAATTCTCTCTACGTGGCTCTGCGGCTGCTCCTGGCTTTGCTGTGTTGCTGAACATATATGGGTTTATAGGTTCATTTGGATAGTAACAAAACACATTCATCGGGTGAAGACAATAACCCGTTGTTTATTCTTGTTCAGTGCATTTCCAAGCGCCATGATGAGTTGAGCTGATGAGCTACAACTGTGCTGCTCCACCTATGAGACTAAAAATGGATGTTCTCTTAACCTGGTCTTGTTGAAACCATATTTTATGTGCCAATGTTTTACAAAGTGAGTATTTTTAAAGCTTATACTTCAAGGGGAGACAGGTAAAAAAAATGTAATGTCTTCTTTCAGACTAGTTGAAAGGAGACATCCAAAATACACATTAGATTTCTATTCTAGAAGGTTATGCAACAACTGTAAATTTTTCAGGTAATATCTAATCTGCACACTAAAAATTAAAATATCAGAACATTTGTATTGCAAAAAAAATGAATACATAAATAAATATTGTCTTAATGTAAGTCAGCTGGGGAAGTTTCATGGTGATCGAGTCTGCCCATAAGGTGGTAAAAAGGGGAACATTTCCTGGGGCCTAGCTGTTAGGGGGGGCCCCACGGAGGTCAGCAATAATCATCATGAGCCGTGTCTCAGTTCAGGTGCTGCAACCTTTGAAGGATGCTGCCTTCGCGGTCGACATCGGCCACGTCCTTTGAAGACTGCATCGGCCAAACCGAACGGTCTCCAAAATGGGATGGTCTGGTCTGCGGAGGATTTCCTTGTTGCATCATCTTGCAATTAGTTAGCCCTAAATCATGGACCCAGAGATTGTCATTATATATATAAATTTTTAATTTTAATACTTGAGGAGATGATTCAACGCCGGACACACTGCCTTTTGATATATTTCAGGTAGACTGACGACTGTTTTCAGGTAAACCTATTAAATTAAGATTGTTCAAGTTGTGTGCTTTTAGCTAATAGTAATGTTAACAACAGTTAACCGTTAGCTAGTTTATTGTCACCAGCGTGCAATGCATCCTAGGATAGGCTGGGCCATGAAGGAATTCATCCATTGCATCCTCCAAATTCCAGAAAAGAAGGCTTTATCTCTCAGCCGCATTTGAAGGAGCCGAAATGGGACAGCCTCGGTCACCCTGGTGTGACGCAATAGGTCTTCATATGCAGCCTTCAAAGGCTACAGCCCCTGATATGAGACACAGCCATTGATCCTAATTATAAGCAAAGACATTAATAATCAGATTTTATTTTGAACCAAAAATATTCACCATTACTTACTTAAAAAAAACAAAAAACAAAAATGTCTTTATTGTTGCTTTAGTGAAATGTAGCCTGTTCAAAATGAGAACCATTATTGTTTGATTGCTTGATTATATTTTGTGAAGCACTTTATGAATTTCATTTCTGTGAAAGGTGCAATATTAAATACATTTTATTATTTATAGTTTTTACAGTATTTCCTCAAAATGATTTATTTCTCATACTCCAAGCCAGAGTTCTTTCCAGTTTTATTCCCATCTATATTCTGAAGGTTTAGATGGGTTCATTTATAGTCTCATCTATATAACATTTAACTCCTAAAAATGCGGTGAAATTTGATTTTTTTTTTTTTTTTTTTACTGGTTGTTGAAAGTATTTCCTGATTCATGGAGTGATAAAAACAGATATCCAAAATCCCCTCGATTAAACCTTTGACATTCGCTTATCCAGTGTTCAGATTTCTGCTCTGTAATGTATGCAAATTAGCGCATGTTCAATTTTAAAATGCCCAATTTGCATATTCAAATATACAATTTCAGAAAACTTACCTAAAACAAAACATAATTGCCTTAATGTAAGTAATCAGCTGTGGACGTTTCATCTTGATATCTATTAGTTCAAAGTTTTATCCACTATACCTGTAGGGTCTCCTCTTAAATACACATCATTATGCTTTCAGTTATCAGTCAAAGTACATTCTGCTTTTGTCTGTAAACAAATCGAGCATTGCAACAATTTGGCATAGCTGTCATAGCTTGGTTTTTTCAAGCATCAGAATCGATTGTGTTTCCACAGAGTTTTATTCCTTGACAAAACCTGGAGCCTATGTTACCAAAAATGCAACCAGAGACAGCTCACACTCCCAGTTTAGGTGTGTTATGCTTGTAGGTAATGTAGCCTGGAGTGTCCAGTCTCAAACAGAGAGGTCTGGCATACTCATTAATTTCAAACTCCACATCCACCAGATATTTTTCAGTTTTAAACTTGAAGTCTTCTGACCCTACCTACACTGAGTCAATTTAAATCACTGCAGTCAGTGTTGGTGGCTTTATACACTTTTGTTTTCAGATACGCAGTAGTGCTACTTAAGACCTGTAAACTGTTGTCACAACCCTGTAGCCTCCAGTATCTCTATAACCAATTAAGACCTGACATTACAACAATCTTAAAAGAGCGGAGAACTGGCAATGTGCTAATCTGCGGTTTAAAGAGCTATGACTGTCTATCTAGACACAATATCATCGTTCTCCATCTGCCGTGGCATTTTATTTCATATTACGATGCAATAAAGCAGAGTGGGGGAGGGCTGTTGACTGAAAACTCATCTTTTCAAATATGTAACATCACTGTCAATCAGTTTTCTCCCTAAAAAATCGTGTTTCTCTTCTCCACTACTGCTTTTAGCTGCTTGTGTTTTATTAATTATATGAGCGGTGCCACAGTTCTAATGTAAAGCTGAAGCTCACTGCTGAAAAGGAAGATGATGGATGACATTAAAGATGTGCGGAAACAGGGAATAGCGCAGCGCATAGTGTTAGGGAGGCTGGGTGATCAGGATAGATGGAGGGTTTGAGGGCAGGACGGTGGTGCAGCGAAGGTTGTAGGAGGGATTGATGAAGGCGGGTGAGAGATGGAGGAGGGCAGGAGAGGTGGTGATAGCGGCACAGAGCCGCACTGTACTACAGTAGGAGTTGGTGGCAGTGACAGATTGTGGCTCTCGTCTGCTGCTGGGACGATGCCTGCAGGTTTGGACCAGACGCAGCCAGTGGCCTTGTTCAAGCCAAGTCAGTGACAAGCCTGCTGGGTAATAATATAATAAGCTGTATCTAATACTGCTGAGGATATCAGTACATGTATATATGTAAATGTACATTGAAAACTCCTTCAGGTGACCTTGAGTTAGACATAGTGGAGACAATATCTGAAAATGTCAAGAAGCTGGAAAATGTTTCACATTGTCTCGTATTTGACTGAATCGTCACTGTAGCCTGAGTGAAGACTTTACTGTCAGATCACTAAGCTGCGGAGCTCATTGAAAACCTGAGCAGCAGGTTGAATTGATTTCGGGAAGACTCAGGATAATCTCTCCCTCTCTATCTGAATATCTCTTTCTCTTCCCCCGTCTTTGCCCCGCTCCCACTCTTCCCTCTCCTACTCTGAATGTAATAAATCTCTCTTTCATTATCTCCATCCATCACTTTGCTTTCCCTTGGCAGTTGATTAGCGTCTGTCCACCCTAATCTTCCCCACATGGCGGTGAAATGGCCTCCTGACTTTTTGTTTAGACCCTTTAATCTCATGGGTAGAAAAACAGATGAGAGCAGAGATGAGCACACACATACAAATAAGACACACTATGTTGGACACATCAGTTGGAGGACATATTGGGCTGGATTTGGCCTTAAATATCATCTGACAGTCATATGATTGGATGTTAGTTCAGTCAGACAACTCTGGATTGAATTTAACATTTATATTGAGCATAAATGTTTCATACTGAAGCAGAGCATAAATAGTTTTAGCATGGCTGAAGCAAGTTTGGCGTCGGGCTCTATCTCAATTTATTCATTCCCTGAAAATGATCTGTATGACAGACATTACAGGGAATGAATAGCAGACCCCCAGCTGGGGATCCTAGAAACAGAGCCCACAGGTGGATGCTGGGGAGGTGGTGGGATTTGAGAAGCTTCACAAGCAGCACACAGCAGTGGCAGCAGCAGCAGCAGCAGCAGCAGCGAGAGCAACAGAACCCAGCAGGATCAGCAGCAGAGCAGCATGTGCATGCAGCAGCAGAGTAGCAAGGAATGATCAGGTAAGCACGGGAGGTTTAAATAGCCCGCCCTATCAGCTGAGGAGAGCACGTGGCTGATCAGCTGATCAGGATTGCGCATTTGAGTTGTCTGCCTGAACTAGCTCCGCAGGCTTCGCATCATTAAGACTGAGGTTCTTTCTACTACAAATATGCAATAAAATGTTTCTTCTGCATTTAATTGTCTTTTCAATTGTGCACTTATATGTGATAATAACTCCCTCATTTACGTGCCCCGTAGTAAGTAGTCACTGCAGGTGTTGCTGCAATGTTTTTACCAGTTCTGGATTATGGTGAATTGTTGTACTTGAATGCATCTGCACATTGTTTGCACATGTTAGATACTGCATGTCATAGTGCACTGAGACCACTGTTTGCTTTGTTCCAGGGCTGGTTGGCCTTCATTGTCACTGGTTACAGTCACTAGTATTTGTTCATGTATAAAGCCATACTGGGTCAACTCTGCTCGTACATTTGTACTTTGATTGAACAGAGATTTAACTGTAGCTATTAGGGCTGCCCCTGACTAAGAATTTTCCTAGTCAACCAATAGGGCCATTAGTTGACTAGTCGCCCACATGTTTACGCTATCAATTTAATGATTAAATGATATATTTTGGGCAGGGCAACACAATGGTTTGAGTTGAAGGTGTGAGAAAGAATAGTATCAGTAACATTGTTAACACTGTGCTACATTACAGAGAAATACAAACCGTACTAATGAACCTTCATTAATATAGGCCTATATTTTATCTACAAGTGCACGTCACACACTGAGCGAGCCGCCTGTTAATGACGCTGTGGGCAAAGCAGTAATGATTGTGCTAAGTGGCTAATGGGCATGTAGCTACTTCCATGTTTCAGATGATACATCATGTTTGTAGTGGACCAATGAAGATGAGTTTACATATCACCTTGGGTTTGTCCTTCACCTTCTCAAAATGATCCCACACTTTGGATTTCCTGCCCGACATGTTATTAACTAGCCTGTGGAATAACCGCAGGTACCAGCCCTGGAAATTAACCTGACTCCTGTCTGACTGCTGAGCGTGGCTGTCCTTTCAAATTAAAATTCCCACATGGTCCAGTCATACGGGTTTTGATTTATTTTGACAGAGTGCAGCTCCTAATAGAGTTTCACGTTTGTTTGTTTTTGTCTAAGACTAAGCGACCAATGAAATCTCGCCATCTACTGGTTGGCTAACGTTTGGTCGACTTTTAGGGGGCAGCCTTACCAACTACACACTTCAAACAGTCTTACTCAACACAGAGCAGCACAAAGCATGGCCCCAAAAATCTGACATGAAATTGAATCAACACATCAGTGGCTCAAACTCTGAACAGTGAAAATGAGTAAAAGACACCCTATATCTTTAATTTTCAAAGTCAGCATGATGTGGCCTCAGAGGGTGCAGACCTGTTGGGTCATTATTGGTCTGACTTCGCTCTGAGGCACATACGTCAGCAGCCATTGGCTGTATGGATACAAACAGAAAGGGGAAACACTGCCAACATCAAGAGAGAACTTAATTAACATTCATAATTAACATGAAGACCAAATGGACTTCCAGGTGCTTTGACTCCACAATATAATTATTGCTTCTTACTGGCAACGGACTCAAGTGAAGGTCAAGGCTGCACCATAATTATGAAGCACTATGCACCATAACAGCGTTGAGGATTATCGAGAGACAAAGGACTCTCTTTAAAAGGTTAACCATGCTGTCTGTGGTAGTGTTTAATAAGCACGGTAAAAGAAGGGACGCTTGTCTAATTAAGCGACTGTAAAACATCAGGCACTACACATGAGGGAAATGTGGCACTGATGGAGGTAATAACTGTGGAGTAGTGGATCTCTCAGAGCCAACAGTACAGGAAACAAAAGTCAGAGTGATTTAATCATCAAAATACTGATGCTCATCATCTTAAGATGATAAAAAAAAATACATTTTCTGTATTTTTCAGTGCTGAATATCCACTGCCTATATTTGTGAACCACTGCATGATGTCCATAAATGATATAATTATTTTTTAGGCATGCTCCTGCCGCAGCTCTAGGAATACTGATGACATCCAAGCTTTGTGTTTGGTGCCTATTCAGCCCAGTCGCCAGAAGAAAGTGTGTCTTTGTACATTTCTGCAAACCACGGATGTGTTACATTTGTACATTTCATCCGAATTAGACCAACATTTCTAAAGTGAAGTAGTTCAGATTACGGGCCTTTCCAAAGACCCCACCTACACCCACTCGGTCAAAGAGTGTAACTCCATTTGTAGTTACCGTCACTGCTAACTGAAGCACCTTCATCAAGGTGTATGATATAAACACAGCGGCAGGCTGTGGGACAAACTTTGTAAAAAAACAAACAAAAAAAACAAAAAAAAACAATTGTTGTAAGTTTTCGTAACCATGGAGAAAAATAAATCTTTCTGCCATTTTATATACATTTTCAGCACTCATATATAATTTGTATGTGCTGCTATTGTTTAAGACTAACTTAATTTTTTTATATGACGTTTTTATCATTAAAAGAAATAACTCGATAAATTAAGATGTATAGATATATATATAAAAAATAAATAAATCAAAAATAAATAAATCTTAGCCCTTAGCTTTTTCGGCGGCATTTCTTTTATTTTTAAAAATAATTTTAAAAAAAACATCTTTTGGCTTTTCAATCTGATGTTAATAAGCTGTGGTTATTGTAAACTGTTCTTGTAAATGTACAGCACTACAATCAAATGAAAGAAACCGTTTTCTTGAGACTAGAGAAGGATAGATTTCATCCTTTATACGATGTGACCTTTAAAGGCACTGTATGTAAGAATGTGGCCAAAACAGTTACTGCACTCAAATTCAAAATACTGCGGAGCGTCTTCCATGACAAATGCAATACGGTGCTGCATATGGTTAGCAAGTCGGCATCGATGCAGACTCACTGCTGGAGGGTTTTATAACTCACTTCCACTCCTCACAAGTTGGTTTGGGATGGCAGTTTAATGTGGCGGACCCCCCAGATGAACACGGAAACGGAGTGAAAGTGGGTAGGGGGAGGGTGGTGGTTTGGGAAAGGCCCTATATGCATATGAGCTGAGTATCTCACCAGGAGTATGAGGCGATGGTGCATGATGTGACACCTAAGCGAGATGGCTGCCAAAGCCCAACAAACAGTTTTTTTCCCGCAAAAAAAAAGAAAAAAAAGAAGGTATTTTTAACGACACATTGGTACATTTCTATCTGCGTGTGGCAATAAATCTGGGTATTTTAAGCCAAAACATGACTGTAGTGGCAGTTTCAACACGCCAATGTTTCTTGGCCGCTTAGTGCGTGAGGTGTCTCCATTTTGACTGTTCCTTTTCTTAAGATCCACAGTATTCACGTGAGGCAGGGAAAAGGTTTAACGTGGTTTAGTGAGAATCCAAAAAATGTCCTGCTCCACTCAGATGTCCTTGGCACTGATGTTAAAATTGCAGTTCAATTTCTCTAGACTGAAAGGCACTCAATAAAAATAGCACCAGGATGCGATGCTCTTTAGCTGCCAACTTGGAAATCCCAGATAAGAGACTTTCCAACCTAAAAATGTGAAAACAAATCAGCAAAACGGCAGAAATCACCTGTTACTCTGGCAAAAAAACCTGTCACCTTTAAGCCACATCCATTTATAACAGTCCCATGCACCCCGCTGGGAAAGAGACAAGTGGCAACAAAACCTTTCAGCTTTGTTGGAAAAGGTAATTGGACGGGGAATTAAATGAAGCATCAGATGGCACCGGACAAAGGATTTGTGGGTGAAGTGGGTTCGGGGTGAAGGTGAGAGCAAGAACTGGATCTGGATTTACAAGATAATTATCGGACACAAGGGTAATCCATTCATGTCTGAGGATTTCACGGTCCAGCCTCAAAGGACAATGACTCAAGATTAAGCTGTGATCACTCTGTCTTACTTTTCCACATGCACACACACTTGGACGTATACATAGAGTAGGTGTGCATGCTGAAATTTGATCAACCAGTCTCAGGCTAGGAAATGACCCTACCCAGCAGATCAATATCATGGACCCATAGCTTATTACCCAAACCCACTCAATTACCTGGAGTCTGAGGAGAAGGACACAAGGCTCCACGTTCAGACGTCAGTGGAAACCTGATTCATAATTCATTGCAATGTATCAAATCTGCGATCACTTAAGACCACAGTGAATGGGGGCAGCTGTAACGACTGCTGCCTTTAGTACAACAACTGGCTATGAGTGAATTATGACTGGTCTGGAAGAGGCGCTAATAGTAAAGATTTCTGTTTAAAAATTCATGAGGAAATGGAAAAGCTATGAATGGCGCGTGGAGGATAAACAGTGTGATCAATACTCGCATTTTGGCGAGCTAAATTTAGCCCTGCCATACACTCCGTCCCACAAGCTGGCGTATCAGTATCATTTATCAAAATGTGGGACAGGCTGAACATCGCAACCGCAGTACGAAGGGCCTTTCTGGCTGCTCAGGACGCATGAAATCACCTGGTGAGGGTGGGGATAACGCAGATGAATAAACTCTGAGTGGGAATATTAATCTTAGGCAAACATCTGTCCTTAGAGAGGGAGAGAGCGAAAGCCAACGCTGCTGACTCATTCCCTCTTTCTGTCCCCCTCCTCTCTGCTTCATCAAACATCCACCCTCTTTCCTCAGCTCCATTTGTTTTTGCCCATTTTGTTTTTGTTTTTTTTTTTGTTTTATGTTCCCATCTGATACGGCCTGGTAATGTGCTTTCATGTTTCAGTAAACACTCACTGGGCATACGGTATTCTTCATCTCTGCCACAGAAGTGGGACGAGGGTAGACCTTGGAGACCTTTTTTGTATTATTATAACTTTCTGCTGTAGTTTGTACAGCCATCACTTGGGGAAGGGGGTAGTCATCCAGTAAGATTCGAAACATGGTGGATATCACAGATCGGCTGTTTAATGCTCCCACACAAAGGTTACTTGCGATGTGTAAAGTCTTGCATCTCTAAAAACAGCTACATTGAGTCAAGGAGGAAAAACAGGAATGAAAAAGCCACGTCAGACCCAGGATAGTTTTGAATGTCATTAATTTGTTTGTCCTTCTTTACTTGACTTTAACCCAGATTTGTATCCTTAAAATCACTGTGGAAATATAACACACACCTAGTCAGTGATAAGGGCATTATTTTCTGCAAAGTTTAAATTATTTTTCATACATTTTGAAATCCACAAAACATCTGCAGATTTTTATATGAGACATCAGACTTAACAAGTAGATGATCTTCTTTGTCAATAAACAAGCATCACACAAGTTCAATTGATAAACAGATGCCAAATATATTACCCTACCAGACGACCACCTATGTTGGATGAGAGTGAAACCTTGAATTATTCAGGTAGACCAAAGCTACAACAGTGGTTCCCAACTGGTAGGTCGCGGTCCACAAGTGGGTTGTGGGTCCATCCTGATCGGACGGCAAGTGACTGATGAACATGTCAACTTAGTAAAAAAAACAAACAAAAAAAAAACACACTTTTAAAAAAAAAAAAAAAAAAGTACAGTGAATCTCCAGCACAGAGCTTTAATTTTGAAGTGCCATTTCCTGTTGTGCAACGCGTAAATAACGGACAGCTACTTGACAGAGACAGCAAACAAGCTCGACAACATGGCCAAACATAAAAATGACGCTGAGTAAATTAAATTGTGTGGATCTTGAATTAATGACTGAGGAGAAATCTGGACCCCGTGGTTGGACCAGTTGGGAAGCACTGCTCTGGAACATACTATGGATTATGAATAATGCTGTGTTGTTGCCACGGGGCCACAATGTATGGATTGGCTCCACATGATCATGTTGCGAGATACTAGATCAGGTTGGGCTTTCCAATTCCACTTCTTAATGGTTTTAAAAGATATATCTATGAAGTTGCAATGGGTTCATATTGATTTTATCAGCAAAACATTCACTAGCAACATAGTTCATTTGTTTTCCTGATTGATGATTTCTGATGGTGGCAACTATATCCATGTTGTTATGGGTATGTTTGTGAGACGCAATTTGTTTACTTTTCAGTATTAACCAAACCATGATCTCAACATTGCCAGTGACCATAAATCACACAGCAATTATGTTTCCTCTAAAACGTATTATGAAAAATCATTTAGTAGTATATAAATGTATTTTTTTGTAAAATAGTGAACATTTTTTTTCCCCGTTAATGTTTTTTTTTTTCTTTTTTGGGAGAGTTTTCCCTTATCCGCTGTGAGGGTCCATGGACAGAGGGGTGTCGTATGCTGTATAGTCTCGCCACCAGACAATCAGAGATCTCCGCCTTCTGATAGTCTGGGGACACTCCTTTCTAAAGTGTGCACCGGTGAGGTAAGACAACACGTTTACATGTAGTTTTCTATATGTTCTCTGACATTTATCCTAACGGTATGAGGCGGTCTTTGTGGAGAAAAAGCTTGTTTAGTGGACTAACTTTGCACTTGAAAGGATGCCCGTTCACTTACGTTTTAACAGGTCTGATGCTACTATGCGCCCCGGCTGTATGTAGGCTAACGGCTAACATGCTAACTATTATCTGTATGTCACTAGTCACTTGAACCAAATTTAGGACGATAGGAGACGGGTTGAAATAAACCGAAATTTCCCTTTAACACACTGGAGAAAACGGCCGGCAACAAAGCAACGCCTCTTGCATTTTTTAAAAGGACACACCCTCCTGGAAATGTGCGCTCCCCCTTTTCTCGTCCGAGCTTGAAAATGGATGCCGAGAGATTTACTTCTGTTTTATCAAACGTGTGCTCAGTCCACAAGATTGTGGAAATGAAGGACTTACAGCAACTTTATTTAAAACTTTAAATGCAGTCGGACTATGTTTACGACCACAAGAGTTCAGCGAGCCACCGAAGGACAGCCCTGCAGATTTACTATTGGTTCTGTAATGTAGGGAGTTTTTTTAAACTCTGAAATTGTATCCGCCCATCTAAACACAAAATCAGGGAGAAAGACATCAGTCTTTAGTTAAGCAAAGAATCTAAAGACTGAATTGTGAGTCTATATGCTGTAAAGCCCTCTCTGGCAAATTGTAATTTGTGATACTGGGCTATCTAAATAAAACGGAATTGAAATTGAATTGAATTCATTATTTATACACACACTAATGATGAGTCTATGCTACACTTTTCCAAGGTTTTATATTTATTATTTATATTATATTTACAAACCGACAGATAGACAGATAGATATAGATATATATTTACTACAATGGCAATATTTGGTTGGAATTTGGACTTTGCCCACTTTTTAGTGAAAAGAGCATTTTATAGCTGAACCTACTGGACTGAGCCAGAATACGACAGCATATTGATGCCCCACCAGAATAAAACTGATCAGCATCAGGTAATAACATGAAAAGTTTCCTGTTATAACAAAAGATTTTTCATGTTTTGTTTTTACAAGATATCTTCATGTTATAACAAGATGTCTGAATTTATAATGAAAGCTTCAGTCAAATGGGAAAAAAGGAACAGTTTAGTGAAGGTCTCGAGCCAGTTTAGTGAAACTACAGCTCGGAAAGTGCCAGCTCAGTGCAGCGGTTGACTGAGACAAACTGTTAGCTTACAGCCAACTCCCACAGTCGTCTCTTTCATGACCTTTCAAATGATTGCTGATTAGGAGCACTCAATCGCCTCCAGCGAGGAGAAAAAGGAAGCAGGGAGAGCAGAGGAGAGGTGGAGGAGGGCCATCCTATCTAAACAACAGTGTGTGTACAGTGAGTATTTTCATTCAGTGCTTGCAGTCTTTCCACTGGGCTGAACACACACTCTGCTGATAGAAAAGCATCAGTCACTCCGTTAAGTTGTTTTTTCAGCAAACACTGACTGCTTCACTGTCAGGGCTTTTCTCACTGCTGTATGATAAAAGATGGCCACTTGAAATTGTTTCAGTGGATCATTGGTAGTCATCAGGATGGACGCGCCTAACAGATGAGAGGTAGGTCATGACATGCTTATATGTATACATTAGAGAGCCATTGTGGTATGAAAGCATATTGATGCCATACCAGAAAAAAAGGAAAAGACTATTATCACGTAATATGTTTTCATGTTATAACAATATACTCATTTACCTTGATATAACATGAAACAATTTCACGTGGTAACTAAACATATTGTTATAATGTGAGACTCATGTTTAAACGAGCAAATGGTTTTGGAGAACTGCTTTCACACTGAACTCAAGTTCATTTGCAATCTAAGTGCAGTTTGTTTGGGCAGGTATGAACACAGCAATTGCACTCGGGTGCGCACCAAAACAACTGGACCGAGACGTTGGCCCAATCAATCTTAATTCTCAAGCTCAACCCTCAGTCTCACTAGCCCTCAAAACCAAGTGTTAAGGGCTATCTTGTGACTTTAAAATGGGACACCCCTCAAAGGCAAATATGTCTTAAGACTGTCGGGGGCAGCAATATGCCAAAACTCCGTCCAGTCTGTCAGTTCAAAGAAGAAGAAATATATGTCATCAGTAGTCGTCGATAAAAAGACGTGATGAGTTTTTTTTCCCAATACTTTATTTCAATTCTTGTACGAAACAAGCAGCGACAGACATGAACAAAACAAATATGCCAAGGTTAAGAGAAAAGAAAAATAAATACAATAAACAAATAAAAAAGTTCAGCAGCTCAAACAATTAAATTGTTTACATATTTTCAAAATTTACTCTTATGAATATGGAATTTTGCTAAGATAATAGATAGATTAATGATACAGAATTGTTTTTGTTTTGAAATGCCGACATCATAAAATCCAAACAGCACATCTTTGTACAGTAGTGAAAATAGAACATAAATGTTGCAACAAATATACTCGACAAAATCTTTGCCAATAAGTGACAGTATAGGGGCAGCTCCAAAACAAATGTACAGTTACCAAACTCGACAATGTCATCTGCAGCTGTGCTGATTTCATATTGAAACAGAATGCTTGATCACTAGGGGAACAGTTGCCATTGTGACCGAGAATTATGTTATGAATATGAACAGTTCACAAGTTACAAATTACTCACTCCCATAGTTTTTTTGGAGCCCGCTTGCTTTTTGTAAGCTTGTCTTCATTGGTGGCCCTGAAATGAATCAGGGCTTGTGTTTTGTCTGATGGCCCTGAAATGGAACAGAGATAACAACATTACTTTCTATTATTATTTTTTTTTTTTTTTTTGGGCTACCTGTCAAATATTCGTTAAGTTTAGTTTCATGCAGTATTGCAAGTATTATCACAATGAATACTGTAGTCAACATCCAGCAGAACTGGTGAGGCTGTTTACACAGTCACACAAGTGTTATCTGGTGACATTCATCCACGTCAGCGTTTCACTCTTTGGGTTATAAATTGATATTCAACCAAATAACCTGGACCACAACGACTGACGTAACTTATTCAGCGGAAAGTCACCAGATAATACGATCACTAACGTTAACCTGCAACTGTAACGTTACCAGCTGCAGACTCCACGGCTACAGGAGATGACACCGTCTGGTCATCTTACAAAAATGTCGATGCAAACATTTCACGTATATTACTACAATACAAACTAATACTACATTAACACTAAAAAAAATTACTTTTTGTAACTGAATGACAGCATACTCAGTTATCAGAGAACTGGGGTTACATGCGGCGGGGCAGGCAAGCCGTCACCCACGACCAAAAATATGTATTACGCTACAAAGAGGTCTATAGTCCATAAAATGACATTAAACTAAGATAATGCAATATCATAATTTTAAAACAACTATTAACGAGGAAAATACTCACACTGATAACTCTGCTTCCTTGCGTTTGTCGCTGCCATCTTGCATTGACTGAATCATCTGTACTCGGCTGGGATCGGCTGAGCTCGACGGATGATACACAAAGGATTCTGGGATAGCACTTTTGCCCAATTGCCAAAGGTGGTCCTGGAAAATCTTAAAAGTGAGGGCCATACAGCCCTTATTCTTGACCCTCAACTCAACACTCTGAGAATCTGGACAGCACTAGCACTTCGCGGGAGCGCAGATTTTTGAGACTGAGGGTTAAGATAGGAATTGGGATTGGGCCCAACTCTTCAAGAAGGTCTCAGTCTGGTTGTTTTGATGCACAGACAAACTCTGGTGCGGTTTGTGGTGAGAACGTGTTCCGACCTCGATCTGAACCAACTGCAGTCACATGACACATTGTTTGGGTTAAACATGAGCATGTTACAGTCCTGGAGGATTATTAATGTGCACCTCCTCCTGTACTGCCTTAATATGCACATTCAGCACATCCAATGCATCAAAACATTGTTTTCTAGTTGGAGCCGCGCCTCGTTTTCAAACTGTATGGTTTGACTAAAATGAACAATGACACCAATATAGTCCACGATGAGCAGCGCTAAAATCAACCTGCGTAGTTGTCCCTCCATTGTGACATTAGAAAGTGTCACATTTATCTTGCAAGTGTACTCTTCTTCAACGTTTTGTTTACTTCCTGGATTTTTCCCACATGGAAATTCTGACCAATCAAGAGCAGCTTTCTCACGCAGGCATTTTATCTGGTCTGCTTGTGAATGCTGCCGTGAGAACACGAACCAACTCTAGACAATTATACAACTTTGTGACAAAATTAGTCCCTGATTCAGACCAAAGCAAGACAACTCTAGGTCTGAAAGCACCCTAAATTGAGGAACATGGCTCATCCACAGGACTTATAAAATTCTGCTTCAATCTTGGGTTGAGACATGGTGAGATTTTGCTGTTATTGGGCACAGTGAATGATAGGCGATTTGAGGGAGGGATGAGCAAATGCATCCAAAAATATCCATAATATCTAATAACTGAGCTGTGTATTGATTAATCCATGGTGCTGTCTGTCTGTCTATGGATCTCTTCCCTCTCTGTTTCAGTACCATGGACAGCTGTACAAAGTATAAAGCAATGATCCTCAACATGCTGAATCAGCAGAATTCTTACAAGCGGCCATCTTTTGTCATACAGCAGTGAGAAAAGCCCTGACAGTGAAGCAGTCAGTGTTTGCTGAAAAAACAACTTAACGGAGTGACTGATGCTTTTCTATCAGCAGAGTGTGTGATCAGCCCAGTGGAAAGACTGCAAGCACTGAATGAAAATACTCACTGTACACACACTGTTGTTTAGATAGGATGGCCCTCCTCCACCTCTCTTCTGCTCTCCCTGCTTCCTTTTTCTCCTCGCTGGAGGCGACTGAGTGCTCCTAATCAGCAATCATTTGAAAGGTCATGAAAGAGACGACTGTGGGAGTTGGCTGTAAGCTAACAGTTTGTCTCAGTCAACCGCTGCACTGAGCTGGCACTTTCCGAGCTGTAGTTTCACTAAACTGGCTCGAGGCCTTCACTGCAAGGTTCCTTTTTTTCTGTGACTTTGTTAAAACCATTTTTAAGCTTTTACTATAAAAACAAGTGGAAGGACCATTATTGTAATTCTCTTACCACGCCAGGTCTTTATGTCTAAATTATCAACGAAGGTTTTTTTCACACGTCAAAGTAGGATAAAAACACTGGTGTAAATGATTCAGATAACGCTGGCTCAATTCCATTTAGCTGCTTCAGTTTCAGGGTTCTGGTATTGTGCATGCTGACTCACAGTTACATTGTCCTGATTTACTGGGACACGTGAATAGAACAGAGTCATTGTTAATGTCATTAGTAATACCTGTGTTTTTCTTGCAGAGAAATAAAAACTTTGGTACCACTCTTATGTCTGTGTGCTAAAAATGAAGTTACACCCCACCAGCTGATTAGCTTAGCTTAGCACAAAGTCTAAAAGCAAAGGGAAACAGCTTGGTTGGCCGTTCAAAGGTGAAAAAACATACACCCACCAGCACCTTAGAACTTAACACATTATAACTCATCTGTACAAAAACTATAAAAATGGCAGGTCTATGGACTTAGGGTGCTTTCAGCCCTAGAGTTATCTTGCTTTGGTCTGAATCAGGGACTAATTTTGTCACAAAGTCGCATAATTGCCTAGAGTTGGTTCGTGTTCTCACGGCAGCATTTACAAGCGGACCAGATCAAATGCCTTGAGCAAGAAAGCTGCTCTTGACTGGTCAGAATGTCCATGTGGGAAAAATCCAGGAAGTAAACAAAACGTTGAAGAAGAGTACACTTGCAAGATAAATGTGACACTTTCTAATGTCACAATGGAGGGACAACTACGCAGGTTGATTTTAGCGCTGCTCATCGTGGACTATATTGCTGTCATTGTTCATTTTAGTCAAACCATACAGTTTGAAAACGAGGTGCGGCTCCAACTAGAAAACAATGTTTTGATGCATTGGATGTGCTGAATGTGCATATTAAGGCAGTACAGGAGGAGGTGCACATTAATAATCCTCCAGGACTGTAACATGCTCATGTTTAACCCAAACAATGTGTCATGTGACTGCAGTTGGTTTGGATCCAGGTCGGAACACGTTCTCACCACAAACAAATCGCACCAGAGTTTGTGCTCTTTGTGGATGGAGTCGGTGGCAGTATTGCATATTCTGAGTTTTAAGATGGGAGCGGAGATTTGTGGTGTTTCCATCTTTAATCTTAATTTGTTTGTCACACAGCTTACAGATCACTTTGTTCACGTCGTTTGGCTCTCAGTTTCCCTTTGATTTAACCAAACAATCGCCAAATAGGCACATTCACTATGGTTTTCCTGACAATCTTTCCTGCTGCACTTCAACAATGATTTGGCAAATATGTAGCTGCCATGCTGTTGCTTCGTTGCTCGTCGTGTAAACACAGCTTGGGCTAACGCTAGCATGTTGTTACTTTTTTTATATCCTGCGCTACAACAATGTGGTGAAGCATAGAGATAGAGCAAGAGACTGAATATAGAGATGAACTGAGACCATTTCTTTGTTGGGAGCAGTAATTTGAGTCTCTGCTGTTTACCTGGCAACCTCACTGTGACAACAAGACACAGCAACGGCCAGATGAAAGAAACAAGATACAACATGTTTATTAGTGATCTTTAGAAGTACACGCAGACTATAATTTTTATTTTGGACAAAGCCACACTAGCTGTTTAACACTGCCTTCAGTCTTTATACTCAGATAAACAAACTGTCTCCTCAGTGCAGCTTCATATCCATGTATGTTTTATTCAGACCTCTCAGGCGTATCAATCTATCATCTAACTCTTCAGCTGCAGCGACACTACTTTGTTTGATCAAACTAAAACCTCAGACTTTGTTGACACTACTTTTTTCAGAGAGCTCTACAGTTGTATAAACAAAATGTCCACATAACCGTGTGCAGAGTGGCCTCAGAGCCAGTCTGTGTGCAGAGAGATGCTAGGACAGATGGCTCAAGCCAGATTTAATCAGGCATCCTACTGTCTACAACCACAACGTTGTCTCCTTCAGTACAGATACAACAGTGTCCATCTGATCCCTACAACCACACAGCATCTGCTGAGGCATTCTGGTCTGTGTGTCGCTGTGTGTGGGCCTCTATATGTTTATGTAGTGTGTCCTTATATTCGCTTTGCGTTGCTCATGCATGACAGCACAAATTAACTTTACAGCATGTGCGGTATGCCCATATTTGTACATACAAGTACATATGTTCCTCCCTGCTCTCCTTGTCAAAAGCCTCATTGTATCACCAGTAGGGCCTGAAACACAGATTACATCAAACCTTAGAAACTCTGATCAATAACAGGTTAAGAAACAGTTAACGGGAGCAGGGGAGGAACAAACTTAAGTGTTTCAGAACAGCACTATAATCACTCAATTAACCTAATAAACTCACGGCACTATAAAACACCAACTCTGTCCCCTGCTTATTCCCCTTTCACCCCACACACACATTTCTAAACAAACTCTGATGCAGTGTTTCAGCCACCAGTGTGAAAAAGATCCTCTAATGACCGTCACTCCTGCTTCTCATTATTCCTGCTCCTCCATGTGGAAAGCCTGTCCTGCGCTGCTGCTGCTCAGCACACAGTCCTTCTTATGCTAATGCTGTTTGTGTCCTGCCATATCTGACACTGTACCAGTACAATAGACCACTGTTTGTACAGGTATTCATGTTCCCCTGAAGATGTATCACAGTGACTCTGGTGATGCCTGTGCTTTTTCTCCAGCGCCACCATGCGGTGCACATTAAGGTTTTTAGTGAAATATTTCAACAACTCTTGGATGGATTGGCATGATTGACACTGACGTCCCCAGCAGAATGAATTATAATTACGTAGGTGACTCTGTAAGGTTTCATCTAGTGTCATCACTGAGTCAAAGTTTGGATATGTCCAACATTTTGGTTGATGACCGAATCAGCCTCAACTGCACTAATATGCTTAAACATGCTAGCTTGCTAAAATGGTGATCACGATCAACATTATTATTATTGCTACACATTAGTATGTCAATATTGTTATTGTTAACATGTTACACAGAAACTGTGTTGGTAGGGACATGTTGCCTCAGGAACCAGTGAGAGAGCTTGAGTAACGGATCAGTGAATCTAAAAGCTGAAGGGCAAAACACTGCACAGAGGTTTATTCAAGCAACACTACATCATCAATATTACAGCAACAGGGAGTGCTATTGCACAGCTGTGATTCGTTCGTAGGCAGGATGATGCAGACCAAGTGCAGAAGATAACTAAAGCGCCATTTATAAGTTAACAGCAAAAAGTGACAACAGATTATGATTTGCTTGTTTATTTAATGATTTATTTGGCTCCCCCAACACAAATAGTTATGCAGCTGAGCTGGGACTGGACTGTTGCCAAGCAACACATAAACATCCCTGCACACTAGCTTACTACTTTGTGTAGGGCCACCTTCTTCGAATCATGCACATTTATTGGTGCACTTCTATTTATCATTCAACCACTGAATTAAGAGCCTGTTGACAGTCACTTTGGTGCTGTATGTGTGATGCCAATGAGTTAATAGCTTGATCAGATGGTACGTTGAGACATCAGCTGAAGCCATTGGAACATACCTGGAGCTTTGCAGGGAAGTATCCAGGCTTTTTTCCTTCCCTTTATCCTCTAAGACAGGATTTTAAAATTCATCATCACAGCAGAAATTATCTTATCTTTGGCCACGACAATCGTGAGTTAAACAGTAGAAATACGACATGCTCTTTAAAGAGTGTATTTGATTGGCTAATGAAGCACCTTGCCCCAAGTTCAGCCTCACAAAGTGGCCAGTGTGGTGTCTATTTCTAGCAGTTTTATTATTTTAAATATTTACGGCAAAGCTTTTTCCAAAGCAAAGAAAACTTTGGCTCATTTTAAAACAAAAAATCCAGATTTTAACAAAAAAATGACACGGGAAAAAAATGGCAGCACAATGTGACACTGTAGCCCTCTCACTGCAGGGCTGCTACAAAGTCCCTTCTTGCTGCTCCAGTGTGTGATTTTAGACAGCATGCCGACATTGCGAAAGCATAAAAGGTGTGACGGGTGTGATGTGTGACACAACAGTGTCAGCCTCTAGTGTGACATGCAACATACAAGTTGGGCAGCACTTTCTGAACAGTAACAATGGCATAACATCGTCGTCGTCGTCGTCGTCGTCGTCATCGTCCTCCGCTTATCCGGGTCCGGGTCGCGGGGGCAGCAGGCTCAGCAAGGAAGCCCAGACAGTCCTCTCCCCAGCCACTTCCATCAGCTCTTCCGCGGGAACCCCGAGGCGTTCCCAGGCCAGCCGGGTGATGTAGTCCCTCCAGCGTGTCCTGGGGCGGCCCCGAGGTCTCCTCCCGGTTGGGCGTGCCCGAAACACCTCCCAAGGGAGGCGTCCGGAAGGCATCCTTACCAGATGTCCGAACCACCTCAACTGGCTCCTCTCGATGTGGAGGAGCAGCGGCTCTACTCCGAGTCCCTCCCGAATGTCTGAGCTCCTCACCCTATCCCTAAGGCTGAGCCCAGCCACCCTGTGGAGGAAACTCATTTCGGCCGCTTGTATTCGCGATCTCATTCTTTCGGTCACTACCCAGAGCTCGTGACCATAGGTGAGGGTTGGCAGATCGACCGTAAATCGAGAGCTTTGCTTTCTGGCCAAGCTCCTTTTCACCACAACGGACCGGTTAAGCGCCCGCATCACTGCTGGCGCTGCCCCAATCCGCCTGTCAATCTCCCGCTCCATCCTACCCTCACTCGTGAACAAGATCCCGAGATACTTAAACTCCTCCACCTGAGGAAGGACCTCCCCCCTGACCTGGAGTGGGCAATCCACCCTTTTCCGGCTGAGGACCATGGCCTCGGACTTGGAGGTGCTGATTCTCATCCCAGCCGCTTCACACTCGGCTGCGAACCGCCCCAGTGAGAGCTGGAGGTCACTGTTCGATGGAGCTAGGAGGACCACGTCATCCGCAAAAAGCAGTACGAGATTCTCCCATCACCGAACCTGACACCCTCCACCACTCGGCTGCGCCTAGAAATTCTGTCCATAAAAGTTATGAACAGAACCGGTGACAAAGGGCAGCCCTGGCGGAGTCCAACCTCACCGGGAACAGGTCCGACTTACTGCCAGCCACGCGAACCAGACTCATGCTCCTTCGGTACAGGGACTGGATGGCCCTTAGCAAGGGGCCACCCACCCCATACTCCGGAGCACCCCCCACAGGATGCCCCTGGGGACACGGTCGTAAGCCTTCTCCAAATCCACAAAACACATGTGGACTGGTTGGGCGAACTCCCATGCCCCCTCCAGCACCCTGGCGAGGGTGAAGAGCTGGTCCACGGTTCCGCGTCCGGGACGAAAACCACATTGCTCCTCCTCGATCCGAGGTTCAACTATCGACCAGACCCTCTTCTCCAGCACCCTGGAGTAGACCTTACCGGGTAGGCTGAGGAGTGTGATCCCCCTGTAGTTGGAACACACCCTCTGGTCCCCTTTCTTGAAAATGGGGACCACGACCCCGGTCTGCCACTCCAGAGGCACTGCCCCCGATGTCCACGCAATGTTGCAGAGGCGTGTCAACCAAGACAGCCCTACAACATCCAGAGCCTTGAGATATCCGGGACGAATCTCATCCACCCCCGGGGCTCCGCCGCCTCGGCATAACATGTCAAAGATAATCAATGACTGGCCCTGTTACATGTTGGCTGATCTTGTCCTCTCCCTGGAGGGTAAGGAGCTCTGGGACCTCACTGTTTTCCCAATTTGCGGACATTTTCAGCCACTGTTATTCCTCTTTGAGTTAGCTGCTAACTGCTACCTCCTACTTGTTCAATCCCGGTGGGTGGCATGCATAATACAGTGCCAAAATGTCACACCCATGCTGCCCATGATCCCGTCCTGCTGGCTGTGCAGTTTATACGGACCTCATTTCAGCACTGTTACTATCTCCAAATATATCAGGTATACCTGTGCTAGTGTTACCATTAATATAAGTATAGACCTGTTTCCAGAAGCTTCTCTGTCCGTAAGTGCGACTTTGCCCTTCTGGTTCCTCCTCCATCTGACCAGATGCTGATCTCCTACTTCTTGCCTTCACAATCTCACCCTGGTGAGCATTGCTTCACTCAAATAGGTGACCAAACTGGCAGTTTGTTACAGGTGAGAGGATTGCAAATGAGGGCAATTGCAACTGCCACCGGCCTGGTGAGACCCTCGGTGATAGAAAATGTAATACAATCTCAACAACTCTCCCTTCACCCTCTCCTGTGGAAAGGTTGCCAATACTCAATTTTGCCCTGCAAGACAGGATACCACGACTTTTCTACACAAACACAAATCACACGGTGCATCTGAACTACTGCTCTGATTTCCAAACACTTTCCTTGAACCTGGTGGCAAACTGAGAGGTGTAATGTTGGCACAGCACTTCGAACAGCCTTTCTCACCTCCCACCATCGGCTTCAAGAGTCAAAGTCACTCTTTTTGTCCTTCTGCTTAAAATCAATGCTTTTTCTCCTTTGCAGAAGAAACCATTTTACAGTAGAGGGTAGACATGAGTGCAGAAAATCAGTCTGTAAAACCAGGAGCTGAAATAAAAGATAAATACAATCTTGCTCTGATCCTTTTGTTTGACACTCCAATCAAGCTATACTGCTAAATGTCTAACAACCTAACCCTTCATGTATCTGTTAGATCTATCTGCTTCATTAAATCGGACAGGCTGATGAGACATGAAAGAAAGAGGGACTGGTTTGAAGATGCAGGATGTACATACGAAGCTGAGAGCTAAGAAGCTGAGAGCAAAGAAGCCAGACAAAGCCAGAGCCCAGGGAGGGCAGCGTGGTTAAAGGGCACAGGCCATTAGCATTGTTCTGCTCAATGATGAGCTCATTCATGCCAAAAGAGGAACATCGAGAGAAAGAGAGGAGAAAGAGACAGAGAGATAATCATTGCTGATTTACACCTGCTGTTAGAAGCCCTATCTTCCCTCTGATTAGTCTACTTCAGACATAACCCCCCTGAGCACTGATTACACGCTTACAGCACCAGACACCTGCACACGAAGCAACAGCTACAATCCTGCTTACCATATCTCGTGTCAAGGGCTCTTGATTTGAGACTGTTTTGTGTTTCAGACAAGGCAATGTGAGAACACTGCCCCTCAACACTGGTAGCTGACAGCTCCTAGAACACCAAGCTGGAGTGTCATGAGATATGGGATCACTACTGAGTACAACTGTCTTTCTGTTCAGCTTTGAAGCGAGACTGTGTAGATTGCTATGAATATGCTCAGAGATTGTGTGCAAAATGCTTGGCTCAGGATTTCAAGCTGCATATACAAAAAGAGTGCTGACTCCAGTCTAGCTGGTGGTATTACATCAGACTCAGCTCGTGTTTGTGTCGTCTAATAGGCAGCGCCACAGGTTAGACCTTTACACGCTATAAAAGATGGGCTCGTAGAAGCGAGAGTCAGCGTGAGGTCAGTCAACAAATAAAACAGTGGTTTAAATGCTGTAAGACTGGTGCAGTGGAAGCTGAGGGAGGGGTACCTGAGCCATGTCAGATATTAATCATTAGCAGTGTGATTAAAAAGCATGGTCATCATCTGAAATGTGTTGTTGCTGCATCTGAATGTATTGTGCATTTTTAGCTATGCTAGCAGCATAACTCTAAGTCTCAGTCCATCCGCCACTTTAATCTAGATGATCCCAACAAGCGCTGGATGGATTGCCATGACATTTGGTACACACATTCACATTCCCCTCAAGATGAAGCTGTATAATGTTGGTGATGCCTTATCTTTTCATCCATCATCAGCACATAATTCTAATTTGTCCAATAATTTGGTTTATGACTAACAGGGTTAGGTACTGACCAAATTGTGTCTGTACTACCAAGTACAGGTTCAAGTTAAATCCATCTGTGTCAAATGCTGATACTGGAAACTTTATCAGGGTGAGAGTGCAGAGTTTAGACAAGAGGTGGAAGTGCCCCAAAGCCTGGAAATGAGCCACAAAGCTCCAGGGCCAGCAATGGAGCTTTGCCAAGCTGCGGGGTTTAACTTCACACAGGAAGGCCCCGAAACCAGGAAGCCAGCAACATCAGCTTTGAGCGAGGCAAAGCTATCGCTGTGGTGCTGATCTGCCACAGAAGTTTCAGCATCTGATCTGTTTTCTCTATATATTATTTGAGTAATATAGTATCACTGCTGGTTGAGCAGACACGTACTAGTCTCTATATACAGACTCTACTGTACATTCAGTGAATATAGAGTCTGTAGGCAAGCCCCGGAGATCTTGCCTCTGGAAGAAGAGCAGAAGAGCCCTGGTTTCCGGTTGTAGGCTGTTTGTAGTCCGCGTGATATTGACCAATCATGTTTGAGCCGGCTGCAGTTGTTGCCAGGTTAAACGGTCTGTGCAGTGAACTAACGAGGCGGAACATAATTGGGGTCACTGCAAACTCTGAATCCATCGCAATGGTTCAGCATATTTACTTATATATAAACGGAAGTCGAAAATGGAAATTCGCCTCCTCCGCCTAAATCAAACCGGAATGCCAAAAAATCAGGGGTCTGCCCCCAGAGGCTGTATCGCCATCTGCCAGAAGTCAGACGCCGAATACAGCCGATTGGTTCCGAGAATGGACACGTACATATACATGCATACACACACAAGCAGACAGAAACAGATGATTAACTCTATGTGATTGGAAAAGAGCACAGGAGGAGCAGGATTGCGTTTTAGTCTACTACGTCACCCCTGTTACTACAGAGAAGAAAAAGGTACCAAATTCACTCTCGTGTGGCACTATATTTGTGTTTTTTTCTGCATTGTGTCTCTTGGATGACTGCTGCTTACAGCCTGGAGCCTTGCTATCTTTTTACAAAGCCCCAGCCTCAACTGAGCGTGGGAGGAGGGGGGACACACCTATAAATGTCCTGAACACTGAATATTGGAAGAAAACAAGAAAATACATGCAGAGGGCAGAGTCTGCAGAAAAATACACCACCACACACTTGTAGCTGGTCATAAATGATGACTAAGAGGGATTACTTCTGTGTGAGTCTATAGATTGCATAGACATTAATCATTAACATTGTATACCTTTAAGTTTCAACATAAATGTTACATTTATGGTTTGCAGACACTTACTATGCAAGACTTATTCTGGTGATTGGGTTGGTGATTCAGAGGTCTGCAACCAGGCTACAAAAAAAGAAGACTGAAAGTAGATAGATGACAAAAGTAAAAATGCAAATTTTAGTCTGCACTCTACTTTATAGTGCAGATCAAATTTACTTACCATATCATATAAAAATAAAATAAACATTTGCAAATGTTTAGATCTACTCATCTAAAAGATACACTTTATTTAACAGCCAAAACACTCTGTAAATGCCCAACACTCCACACACGTAGAGGCCACAGATGACAAATGAACCATACTCAAACACCTGTGCACATGTACACATCCAAGATGTTCTTCTCCCAAAGTACATTTTGACCTACAATTATCTTCTGCCCTACTTGAGTCTTTCCCAAGTGATTCAGCCTGAATCATCTCAGCACATCTGAAGCAGGTGTTCCTGATGCCCTTCATCATTTATCACCTCTGTCCTTCACAGCGCTCCCCTGAAGTCTGATCTGCATATCTGTGTGATGCTGCTGTCCATGCTGCCCTCTTCCTCACTAGTGCTTGCATGCATCATCGAGTTTTTCCGGATTTTCCTCTCTGACTGCTGGCCCACATGAATAACACAAAAAATCGGGAGAAAAAAATGAGCATTGCCATTTCCTCACAAAGTGAAAACAAATCACCTCCAGCAGCAGAAACCAACAGCACATTATTTCAACCTCAGCCACTGCCAATGTAAAGTTCCCAACAACAAATCATCCCTTGCTGCTCCCCACCTTCCCTCTAATATTACATAAAAACACCCAGCGCTGCCTCTCTTTATACCATCTGTCCCATTTGTTTTTTCTGTCTGACTCCGAGGTTGTGGCACCTGTTAAACAGTACAGGCTGTGCTGCTGAGACATCAGTGCTGCTGTTGCTGATGATGAGGTGTCTCTCAGAGGCCTGTGCTCTCTCAGCAGCCTGGCATCCATTAGTGCTTTATGACCAGCTCTCTGCCTCAGCAGTCCCAGCGCATGTACAAGTGTTTGCCTTTTCATTTTCCTCTCTCTCTTTCTAACCTGAGTCCCCTTGGGACACCGCCTCGGGATCTGATGATAAATTGCTGCAATTAAGTGCTGTAATCACCCCGAGACTGGAGACAGATGTTAGTGGGGTGGAGCAACAAAGTGTGCCCCCATGTGGTGGGGAGGGAAAATGCTTTAGTGATGCAAGTGATGGCTATTTTTATCATGATGGTTTTAGACCATGTAGACTGAGATTATGTGGAAAAATAGTGACAAAGAAAAAAACAGAATGAAGAGCACTGCACAAACATTTGGGTTAATCGCAGCATTATTAGTCATACTGCCAAAGCAGCAGTATGCATTGGGCTGATGACAAAACTGTGATCCAAAAAGCACAAACTCATGAAAACATTTGTCAGGGCCAGTGTCTACATTAGGGATGCACCGAAATGAAAATTTGTGGCCGAAGCCGAAGCCGAAGCCGAATATTATTAAACAATTGGCCGAATACCGAATATCATTGTTTAGTTTTTCATTAGTTTTTGCAGATGAACCCCCTCCAGATTAGTGTTGTCACGGTACCAAAATTGGGGTCCACTGTACGATACCAATGAAAATACCATGGTTCTGAGTAGTATCAGGATACCACAGCGAAAATGAGGCAGATGTGCCTTTTGTCATTTATGAAAAGATAAATCACTTTTCTATAATACATCAATGATATTTCAATGGAATAAATTACTTATTGACTTATTCATAGTTCAAAAACAACATCAATAAGTGATTAACATAGGGGGATCAAAATAAAATAAATAAATGAAATAAGAATCAACCAGCCACCCTCCTCCCCTGACAGTCCCTTCATAAGTAAAGAACAGTCCCTAAAGTGCAGTGAGGTTTGTGGGCCGTGAACGACTCGTTTCTCTTCTGACACGTCACATACCTGTGTTCGGCTGGCTCGGCTGTTCAGGTACTTCTGGGCAGTCCACACGCCAAGAAGAGGATATTATTGGAGCCGACTTGTCTGTCGTGGTAAGCCGATGGCCGCCGTATTTGACAGGAATACATAACTGTCTGTGTCTGTGACCCCCGTTCAACCCACAATCGGTGGGATTCGCCTTTCGTTTCTGCTGCTGGTTGAAATCTGTAGACTGCTCACACAGCGTGCTGAATGATTTAAGCCTATTTTGCTCGCTCAAAACTATTTTTAGTCGCAAATGCGAGTGCCGTGACGGGCAGATCGCCACACTGCCGACATTTTACTCCACCCGTCACGGCACGCTGTTTGATTGCGTTATCAAAACACGCCACTATTATTCGGCCTTGCTTTTAACTTATTCCACCGAATACCGAATGTGTGTTGTTGTTTTTTCAATATTCGGCCGAATATATTCGGTTACCGAATATTCGGTGCATCCCTAGTCTACATATGTTTTTTTTCTGAACTCAGTGTCTTTTTCAATTGTTCCCAATTAAGAAAGAGCGTACGCAGGTGCATGCGGCCACCTAGGAAAAAAATGCTATACCCAGCATCTTTTTCAGGTTGCTCAAAGTTTTTGTGCAGCCACTTTGAGTGCTCCTAGTTAAAAATCTATAAACTTCTCAGAAAGGTGCTGGTGTTGTCACTGCCGCTGCTTAAGTTACTGTCGATCCTAAGCTGTTTGATACTCAGACACTATCACAATAAAGACAGACTGTTTGTGGCAGCCAGACACTGAATATCTCCATATACATTGTGAGCTTGTTTTTAACTATGTAGTCAACCCTCTGTTAAACCCCCTACAAGGAACTTTCATTTTGAGTTGATTTTGGAGACCCTGTGGACAAAAGCGGTAGTGTTTTGCCGGAATGAAGCCTACGTTTCCCATGAGCCCTAGCGCGTATTGTGGTAAAGACGCTTACCTGGCTCGTGCATGTGTTTGTTTTGGGGATGAATGAAACAACGAGATGGGAAAACTTTGCCCCCGCTCCTACTGGGGATCCCAGCTCACCTCTGCTGCGCCCCAGCTTCAACTCTCCGGCGTAAGCGCCACTGCCGCCGGGGTGAACGCTGCGGTCGGCTGGTAAGGCTGAAGGCCTGTTTGGCGAGCACTTCCACGGCTTCTTGGACTGAGTATGGAGCGGTGCCTCGCCTCTTTATTTCTCAGCTCTCGCTGGACCCTGTCGACGCCTGGCTGGTACCTGTCATCGGCCCAGATGAGGTGTTCCAGTCCCGCTGCTGCGGGGTGAATCTGCGCAACCTGCGGCCTCTGTGTGTGGCTTCCCGGACAGCTAACGCCATGGACCCGCCGGCTAATCTCCTGCTAGGATTGGGCTGATAAATGCTAGATCTCTAGCGAACAAAATGTTTATCCTGAAGGATTTCCTGACTTCCCGAAGATTGGATTGTCTCCGTGTGACTGAGACGTGGCTGACTGTTGGTGAGTCCAGTGCTTTCACAGAACTTTTACCCGATGATTGCTGCTATTTTAACTCCCCGCGGACGTTGGGTCGAGGTGGAGGAATAGCAACTATTTATAAGAGTCACTATAAATGTAAGCAGCTAGGTAAGATGACGTGTGCCGTCTGAGTGCCGTAAATCACTTCATCCTGGAAGCGACCTGGTGCGGACCTGGAGACAGTTTCCTAAAGGTATGGATATACACTATATAGAAATAGCTTATCTTCACAAGGATGGTCTCATTTGCTGTTGTAGGTCACGCACAGACATCAGCAGAAACGAGAGACTTTTGCACATCCAGTTAAAAGTTCCTTGTAACGGCTTTAACGTAGCTTTAGGTTAGCTACCTTGCAAATATTAAGGTCAAGATATTGTTGTCATAAAGACAAATCCACATGTAGCACATCATTCAAAAAACGCTTGCAATGCTGCCCATGATCCCATGAGACCCTGCGTGTTGGGCACCCCATGGCTGCAGATTCGATTACAACCTGCGGCCTTTTGCTGCATGTCATCCTCTCTTTCCCTTTAACTCTGGATACTGTCCTATCCAGCCAACATAAATAGAGCCAAGAAAAAAAGAAACCCTGGGTGAATTATGGGCGTGACTTATTCTTGACTTTCCTTTGAGCTTTTTTTAAATAAATGATTGGGAAATACAGTCTGTCCCACCTTGATCAGGATAATGTGATCATACTGCACCTCTGCTTGAAGATTTGGCCTCAGATAGGAGTAACAATTTAAGTTAGCTTAGTGTTAGCTCAAATGTTACGGCGTAGTTTTGTTGTGGTTGTGCTCTCACATCATTTAAAAAGGTCTGGGAAATTCAAGAACAGACAGCTGTAAAAGATGCCAGTTATGCAAAGGGAATAACTGAACTCAATAATTTACACAAACTATCATGAGACTTGGAAAAATGTGAATGGTTGACACATTTTGCAGATCTTTCAAAACCATTTCTTACCCAAAAACACTGCACTTTGTAGCTGCAGTGATACAGTGTTTGATATACATCTGCATCACAACATTGACAAATGAAAGTGAAGTTCTTACAGCTCAGTGAAGGTCCGCAGCACAGTGAACAGCGATGACAGCATCTTCAGTCCAATCCTCTGTCTACCTTCCTATGTTATCAGTCCAGATTCTGCGCCTGAAATACACAAAATAGCTGAATGGATAAAAGCGCTTATATAAACACACGTACATGCACACACACACTCTATCAGTGTCAGAAGGGAGGAACAGATGGCTTCCTTTCTTTGAGGGCGTCTCTGTCCAGCAGTTTTCCTCCGCATCATCTGGCAGGTGTTTTGAGATGTAAGCAATTTAAAGCACAGCAGTGTACCTTCACCTCTCCCACACACACTGCACAGACACACACATAGTTGAGCATCTGCATGCACACATATACGCACAAGAGAGTAAGGCATGAACAAACATACGCAGCTACTTGAAAGGAATAAACAGATATGACATATCTTGGGTGATAAGGCACATCCTGTTCGTTGTGTTTGATAGCAGCTCAGATAAAATGCAAAACAGTTCATTTCTGTTAACACTATGATTCATACAGGCAAGAAGAGCTAAAACTGTAATACAGAATAAGAGCAAAAGAGGAAAACCATATATTTCTTTCAAATATCTTACTTCATAATCAGAATTTGTAGCTTCTCGCTTTTTACGAGCCAACTGACAAGTCTTAGATACATCGAAGTTTCCATCCATAACATTTTTCAACAGACTGATGGAAGAGATTGGGTTTAGTTAATGCAGAGTTGTTGCTTTTCA
Organism: Epinephelus fuscoguttatus; assembly: GCF_011397635.1. Classification (NCBI taxonomy): domain Eukaryota; kingdom Metazoa; phylum Chordata; class Actinopteri; order Perciformes; family Serranidae; genus Epinephelus; species Epinephelus fuscoguttatus. Next base: position 15,437,444 of record NC_064756.1, read on the forward strand.
CCACATTATATGGTTCCCCCTAATAGCTGACCAAATGTTCGTCGACCAGAAAGGCCATTAATCGGCAAGATTTCATTGGTAGCTTAGTCGCAGGAATAAAAACGTGAAACCCTATTAGGAGATGTGCCTTGTCGAAACAAATCAAACCTTAATTTGAAAGGACAGACACAGGAAGTGGCCACACTCAGCAGTCAGACAGGAGTCAGCTTACAAACCAATCACAGCCGACAGATATCTGTCCCTTCATTTGTAAATATTCAGTCTGATAAATATGGAGTTGTTCATGATCATGTTAGTGCAGGGCTACCCAGAGCTTTACATTTGTTCCACGAGTGATAGGCCTACACACTTATAAACAGCACCTGGAAGAAGATCAGCTCTGCACTCAGGATTTCCGTTAAATAGACTATATGATGCTTTTTCTGACCGCTTAACAACCTCAGACACAACCTGCCGCCGCGCTCTTGAAATCTGTTGCAAAAAAGGCACAAGAGCAGCGCCCAGCACCCGACCTCACGTTCTCCAGAGGGTTAAAGATGTGACGTGGCATGTCTAAGGCCTCTAATTTCCAGGGCTGGTACCTGCGGTTATTCCACAGGCTAGTTAATAACATGTCGGGCAGGAAATCCAAAGTGTGGGATCATTTTGAGAAGGTGAAGGATGAACCCAAGGTGATATGTAAACTCATCTTCATTGGTCGACTACAAACATGACGTATCATCTGAAACATGGAAGTAGCTACATGCCCATTAGCCACTTAGCACAATCATTACTGCTTTGCCCACAGCGTCATTAACAGGCAGCTCGCTCAGTGTGTGACGTGCACTTGTAGATAAAATATAGGCCTATATTAATGAAGGTTCATTAGTACGGTTTGTATTTCTCTGTAATGTAGCACAGTGTTAACAATGTTACTGATACTATTCTTTCTCACACCTTCAACTCAAACCATTGTGTTGCCCCGCCTACAATATATAATTTGACAATAACATTAATATTGTAAACACACGGTTGTATTGTACATGCTTTTATTGGGAGTGATAAAATGATGGTTTTGCTCATTTTAGCCAATAACTGTGTTCACATCATCTGATATCTAAATCACGTCAGAGAAGAGATGAGGAGTTCTGTTTTGAAACAAAATTTTAAATTGAGCCAAGTTGGTTTTATATAAAGCTGACCTTTCATAGCGATACAGACGTCTGTGTTGTGTTTATTTTTATAGGAGTGAATGAAGTTTAAGATGAGAAGTGGGAGTGAGAGGTTTGGAAGAGCTGATGGCTGAGGTTTGAGTCACAATCTGCACATTAAAGTCTAACGGTGAGCATTTAACATTTCATCCGACACTGCATGTATTTGTGTTGGAATATAACATCTGGCCTGGAGTCAGTGGTGTAGAGAGTGATTTGCAGAGCACACAGATTCTTGGGCATTAGAAATACTGTGCAATAACTAACATCAGTGATTGGGCTGAAAGCGTCTAAACTTTAAACATTAAACCCAATTGGAGTTAACAGTAGCCAGTAGCACTAAATGTGCGTTACACCCCACCCCGAAATTTTAGATTGACAGTAGCGACAAGCACCAAATTGATAACAGCCACTAGGACAGCCTGCTCTTTGTTGTTGAGGACTTCTTGCCACCGCAATCACATTCGCCTGCACATTTTACCAACAAACTGGACAGGGATGAAATGGAGGAAGAAGACGACCATGATTAAGTCGTTTCTGGAGTGAGTCCATACGTGTTCAAGCAGAGATCTGAAGTTGGCAGTGCTGCTGATGAAGGACAGACATAGACTGATCCCTGCACTGGAGCTGATGTATCCCAATGGTAAGCTTGTGTCTATTTTCACAAAAAACATTTCAATTGCATGGTGAGTCTTCAACATTTTTGTTATTGTTTTCCAGGAAATAAACTCTAAATTACTGGAGTTAGATTTGTGTCTTTATTACATGCGAGAAAATAAATGATGAGAGAAAAAAAAAAATATTTGAGAAAAAAAGTTTTCACACTGATAGCAAAAAATAGTAATATTTGAGACTAAAAAAAGTTTTGAGACAAAGTATTTTGTCATAGAATATAAAAAAAAAATTTGAGATTTAAAAAATGATTTCTGAGAAAAAAAAACAACTTTTTTTTTATATGCCAACAGTGTGAAAACTTTTTCTCTCAAATATTTTTTTTTCTCTCACATCATTTACTTTCTCGAATGTCATAAAGACACAAATCTAACTCCATAAACTACCAATAACAATACCTACAAACAACTTTTTTTTGTCAATGATGGGACAGATACTGGCTTATCGGTGACAATCAGCCCAAGACATGTATGATTTCAGAAACACAGACATTCAGATGCTCATGTTGTATACTTCAACCTCTTATGTTGTAAAACTGCAGGGGACTGGACACAGTTTTTCAGTGTGATTCCAGATTATATAGTCATACAGTGCGATGGTTGTCACAGCACTCTGATGAGGTCATGGCAAATTGTAATGAGGTTGCTGCAAACATTAATGAAGTTATTGGGCATTTTAATGAGGTCAGAGCACACAATGATCAAGTCATTAGACTAGTGTTGATGCTTACGTTAATCTCATAGACACACACACACACACACACACACACACACACACACACACACACTCATTAATTGCTTCCTGTAACACAGTAAGGCAACATCCTCTTGATGACTGCTGAAGATGGATGCAAACTTGATTAATTCTCTTAATGCAGTTTATGCAACAGCAAAGTGTATTAGAATAACACAAGTTACCAACAACTGGCTCCTTGCAACCATGGCCAGGATCTTCTCCTGACCTTAACACTGTTGTTTTTTTTAAACACTACGCTTTTACCCTAACTTAACCGAGCATTTATTATTGTATTGATCTTAACCTCAAAGATGTAGTCATCGGAATCTAAACCATGAGGTTTTCTAAGTGTTAACCATCGTGTTGAAGCATCACAAAATAGAAATTCTTTTTAATGTATCCCAAATATTAAAAAAACATGTGTGTGTGTGGGTGTGTAGGTGCTGAGCCCTGCCTATGGTGAAACAGCAGATGAGAGCACAGAAGCAGCACAACCAGAAATGACAGCAAAATGTGTCTCAGAATATTTTTCTCTTGTTTATTTGGGTTAGGCGCTACAGGTCTTATAATGGTCAGGAAACTCCTGCTGTTTATTCTGGCATCATGTTTGCTAAAATGTTAGCTGCATTCTTATGTAAACAAACACGTATGTAAGCACAAAGGCCGCATCACACAATATATGGACCTGACCACAGAGTCAGCAATTAACCTGCATGTCTTTGGACTGTGGGAAGACGCCTGGAGAAAACCCACGCTGACACGGGGAGAACATGCAAACTCCGCACAGAGGGGCTCCCCCATCCCAGGAACCAACAGTGAAGCAACAGTGCTACCCACTGCACCACCTAGGCTTTGGGCGAGCAGCAGTTATTGGAAACTTGACATGCCTTCAAAAAACAACCCTGTTCTATCGACCTTGCTCTCACACTTGTGGCAAACTGTCACATCGCAGTCACTACACAATACAGTTTTAGAGTTTTGCCCACATCCTCTAACACCACCGAGCTAAACTCCTGTTTCCAGGATGCTTAAAATGCTTATCTGTGCTTCAGCTGATAAACTTTGCCTTTACCTGCCACCAGTCTGTTGCAACTGCCTGATCAGTACTCTATATGTGCAACTCTCAACAGAAATAAGAAAGAAGCGAGACTGCTCACTACCTCACTAATTCCATCATCAGCTCAGAAAGAAAAGTATAATTATTTCTCACCACTTGCCTGATTGATTAACTTTTTTGTCCACCTGCCACTGTGGCTGACGGTTTCCAAAATCTACCAGCCACTCAATGAATCACCATTGTTTTTTTGTCTGGTGGGTGAAGCAAATCTAGCAGCCACTTGCATATTTTACCAGCATTTGGCTGGTGGCTGGTGCTGATTTCCAACCCTGATTACTGAATCAATTTGTGTTCAAATTACCACACAGCAATTCTTGGTGCAGGTAATATACCAGTGTATAAAAACGATACACAATGTAGGAAAAACAGGAGATTAATGTTTGCCCTGAGGACCTTTGACAGATTAATCCAGCCCTGAATAGAACAAGATGTTTTGAAGCTTTGGGAAAAACATACAGTACGTGTTACATCATCTGTGTTTGTTCCTCTAAAGAAGCAAAGAGGCTACTATTAAAACACACTGTTATTGCACCCTTTAACATCACCAATCGAAGCACAAAGAGAACAAACTACTTTCATTCAACAGAATATGCCTCATTTCTACTTCACAAACACTGGATGAAGGTGTTACAATGCATCTACACGCTGTCAGCAGCAGTTCACTCCTGCTGCAGCACAACAAGCCTGCAACAAACATTCCAGCCTCATCAGACAAGATAAACAGTTGTTTATTTACACATCCAGCAGTTACAGGGCGACAGTATCATTCATTTGGAGTCGTGTTTCTGGCCAACTTATAAATCTAAGTCCACTATTCACTCTGTTTTAGCTCTGTTTTTGGTCTCTACCGACTCCTGAGGAAATACACTCACCAGCCACTTTATTAGGTACGCCTATTCAACTGCTCATTAATTCAAGTAGCTAATTAGAACTAGAACACAACAAGAACCAAGCAAGGTGAGGCAGCATTCAGTTATTATGCTCCTCACCTGTGGAACAAACTTCCTGTAGATCTGAGGTCTGCTCAAACTGTCAGCTCCTTTAAATCAGGGCTAAAAACATTATTGTTTACTGAAGCGTACTCTTAGATTAAATACTTACCTGCTGTATTCTACTGCCCGTACTTTTTAACTGCACACTGCTGATTTATGCCTTTTATTATTCTACTTCTTTTCTTGTCCTGACTGTTCAATGTATTGAGCCTGTTTTCATTTTATGTTACTGTATTTTATTATTATCACTATCATTCTCAATTTCTATTTCCCTTTTTAATCGACTGTTTTTATTGTTTTAAATTGTGTCTCGTTGCTTTTAATGTCTCTGTAAAGCACTTTGAATTACCTTGTGTTGAATTGTGCTTTACAAATAAACTTGTCTTGCCTAATTAGTCAATCATGTGGCAGCAACTCAATGCATTTAGGCATGTAGACATGGTCAAGACGACCTGCTGAAGTTCAAACTGAGCATCAAAATGGGGAAGAGAGGTGATTTAAGTGACTTTAAACGTGGCATGGTTGTTGGTGCCAGACGAACTGGTCTGAGAATTTCAGAAACTGCTGATCTACTGGGATTTTCACACACAACCATCTCTAGGGTTTACAGAGGATGGTCCCAAAAAGAGAAAATATCCAGTGAGCAGCAGTTCTCTGGGTGAAAGTGCCAGAGGTCAGAGGAGAATGGCCAGACTGGTTCAAGATGACAGAAAGGCAACAGTAACTCAAATAACCACTGGTTACAACCAAGGTCTGCAGAAGACCATCTCTGAACCAACAACACGTCCAACCTTGACTTGTCAAACTAACCTTTCAATAAAAACACATATCTGTAATTTGTAATGAAAGATTAGAGATTCCACTTGCCCTTAACGGAGCTGATTATTACACGCCATCGTTTTGTTTCGCAGCAAAGCAAATGTCAAGGTTAATGAGCCATTTCACTGTCTGAAGCTGTCTCCCACAATATTGACGCATATTCGTATTCATGTCAGGAGTTTTCACACATCACAGCTGTGACACCCTCAATCTGTCGCAGGTGTTTCATTGCAGTCGCACAACAGGACGTCTACATCATGCTGAGAAGAAAAGGAATTGCAAATAACACTTAGCATTTGCGTTAACATGTTTGGAGAATATGGGCGTGACTTGCCACATGGGACATCTACAGTTTACAGTCAATGTTAATTAGGAAGTTTACTTTGTTAGGATTGGTAACTTATTTCACACAATCAGAAATATTCAAACATGGGGAATATAAAGATTACTGTGAGAGAGAACTAAGATTTATGTCCAAAAGATCTCTCAGTCAGGCCTGAACAAGACAGAGTGGGCGTGAGGTAAGTGGGGCCAGGGGGAGCAGTGTGACTTCAGTGAGCATCACTTGTTCTGCTTGTTCATTAGGCGCTAGGAAATCAGGATGGCAGCTTAGCGTCACAGAATCAGCCATGCAGCCCTTCTGGCAGTTTTTGTGCTGGTCGGACTTCAGTATGGTGCCAGGTCTCTCTACAGTACCTGCCAAAAACAGTCTCTTCTCTTCTCCTTTCTTCTCTTCATCTATTAAAGTGATTCTCCTTTCCCTTCCACCATGTTTGATTTGATGGAACCAAGGAAAACAAGAAGAGAAAATGGGACAGGAAATGGGAATGCTGAACTGCGAATGTGGTAAAGCCACTGACAGCACCAGTGATGAAGCTCCCCCCTCGCTGTGCAACCTCTGCTGACTCAACTACTCTGTCTTGATTAAGTTTGATAACCCGCATCTTCCCTCCTTTCTTCCTCTTGCTAACATTTCCATATGCACCTCCATCTGTGCGCCGTCTCACTTGTTCATTTTCACCTCACCTATGTGCTGCATAGTTGTTCTTTTTGTGGCTTATACTTTAACACATAAAATTACAATCATCTGCTGCATTATTAATCTTGATGCCTCTTTAAACTCTTTAAAATGCACTCATCACAGTGATAGGTGCTTTGTTCGCTATTGTTATTTGTATTAATTAATATGCTTTAATCATTGTAGCTTTTAACTGCTATTTAAAAATTCTGTGTTTTAAACGTATGATCCTTAGTTGCATTTCCATTAAATGTAGAGTGGAAACTAATTTGTTAAATGGAAATTAAATCAATAATTGATTCTGTAGAATGAAAATACTGAGCTGTGCTTTTTATAGTTACTCACTGAGCTGCTCTATTAGAGCAATAACAAGACTCAGCGCCTTGTCAAAGTGCCTCAAAGGAGCTCTCACAGTAGATGACTGAGGCTGAAAAAGTGACAGTGATTTTCTCACCTGACTCAAATCAACGACCCTCTGGGACCAAGCCTCTCTTATGAGTGTCCATATTGTACTTCATGTTCAGGCGGCAACCTTAGAGTAGGGATGGGAGTTGATTAGACTTCATTCAGAACTATTATGGATTCTGTTTATCAGTTTAGGCAAAAAAAATCGTTGGGTCTGAACACAGTGTAGCAACAACAGTCTGTTATCACCTATAGTAAATGAAATGAGAATATCTGTAGCTTTGTTCTTATCTATCCTTCTCCTAACTTACAAAGCTCTAAATGGTCAAGCTCCATCATATCTTAGAGAGCTCATAGTGCCCTATTATCCCACCACATCACTGTGCTCTGAGAATGCAGGATTACTCGTGGTCCCTAAAGTCTCCAAAAGTAGATCAGGAGTCAGAGCCTTCAGCTATCAGGCTCCTCTCCTGTGGAATCATCTTTCTGTTACGGTCCGGGACGCGGACACCGTCTCCACATTTAAGACTAGACTTAAGACTTTCTTTTTTGATCAAGCTCATAGTCAGGGCTGGCTCAGGCTTGTTTTGGACCAGCCCCTAGTTAGGCTGACTTAGGCCTAGTCTGCCGGAGGACCCCTCTATAATACACCGGGCACCTTCTCTTTCTCTCGCTCTTAGATTCTGGAAAGTTGGTTCTTCTTCATTTGTTAACATTTATATCCTATTACTGCATGTCACTAACTTGGCCTCTTCTCCAGAGCTTTTGTGCCCCACTGTCTCGCAAGTTACCTCGAATTGCAGCTACAACTGGATGGTGTGTTGTAGTTGCCTCATGGCTGCTACTACTGCTGTAATTATTAGTCATACTTCTACTATTATTATACGCATACGGTTATTATTGTCACATACATATACTATCATATATTAATGTATAGGTATAACATATATGCCACCAAAATACTATTATTACTATTAATATAATAACATTATTACTAAAATAAATGTTATTGTAGCTGTTGTCATTAATGTCTGTCCTGCATCTCTCTCTGTCTCCGTCTCTCTTCATGTGTCATTTTGTCATATGAATCACTGCAAATTTATTATGCTGATCTGTTCTGTACAACATCTACTACACGTCTGTTTGTCCTGGAAGAGGGATCCCTCCTCAGTTGCTCTTCCTGAGGTTTCTACCATTTTTTCCCTGTTAAAGGGTTTTTTTGGGGGAGTTTTTCCCCATCCGCTGTGAGGGTCCTAAGGACAGAGGGATGTCGTATGCTGTAAAGCCCTGTGAGGCAAATTGTTATTTGTGATATTGGGCTTTATAAATAGAATTAATTTGAATTGAATATAGGTTTTCCTAGTCAAAGAAAAATGTGCTAAGTCTGACTGTGTAGTCCTAATGTTATTTTTATAACAGCATATTTACTCTCAGTAACAGACGTGCTGCTCGCTTGGAAGCAGCAGCACATGTGTGCAGAGTGTCAAATACATGGCATTACTAGAACTTAGGACCATGTTGGATAGAAAGATGTTTCAGCATATTGTTGGTGTTTACTGGTGTTTGTTGAAATGAGCGTTTTGCAGACATTACATGAGGCACTGTTGTCATCTTTCTTTGTGAATGAAGCTGCACTTTAGACTGTTTCTTTCTCTCTACCACGACTCCTCCTTGTTGCAGGTTTCCAGCAGCGCAGTCAAATTAGTTTGATGTCATTGTTTTGCACTATGCAGCTGTCAGAAAAACATTCAGGCACCAATACAAGGAATTTAGAAGTTTGGAGGCATGTGATTCTGACGGATCTGTCAATTTGGTATCCATTCTCGATTATCAGTGGTACTGTAACATGCTAAAATCAGCCCTGTATCTTCTCGGGTTGTCAGTAAGTGACAAAGAAGCTCCAGGAAGGAGGGATGGTGGGGAGATGGTGTCAGGCAAATGAGTCATAGAAGACTAACCTGCACGGGGAGCCTTAGAGCCTGTCAGTTTGGAACAGCAGACTCGCAGTGAGTGTGTGTGTGCAGTGACAGTTTGTTGTGCAAATGTGTGAGAGACAGAGAGCGATGAAGAGTCTCTGATTGTTCTGCATAAAGCTGCTTGTTGTCACTTGTCGGACTTGGGAGTACTGGGTACTGTCTCCACTGATGTTTCCTTAATGGCTCCTTATTGGCTCCAAGCTGCAGAGTGACTGAGGAAGTGTTATCAGAGACTGAAGTGACACACTGGATCCACTGCAGCTGCTTTTTATTACTGCTGTATATCAGACAGAAATGCAAAAGAACACAGTGATTGTCAGTTTCCCATTCCTACTACCAGAAAAAGTATATGGGAGGTAAGAGACACAAAAAGGAAATATTAATTTACGAGTCTTCACACATCACTTCTACAGCTCTTGAAAAACGGTCTGTTATTTAAAAAAGAATATATAAAACATACATGTGAGGATGTAAAGTGAAATGACAAATAGAGCAAAAACAATGTGACATAGGAGGTCAGGGGACGGTGAGTTCTGAGCTGCAGTATACAGTGTGTGATTTCATCTAACTGTGAACGAACGGCTCCAACAGCCGCCAAAAACCCCACGGAAAAGCAAAAAGGAGAGGTGGAGGAAGGATGATGCCAGAGGGAAGGAAAGGTAGAGGGCATGGACAGATGCACTGACATTTCCCACCCATTACCATGGTCCACAGAGTGTACGCTCGCTCTGCCCACACACTGCTGCTGCTCCTGGCCGGCGTGTGCAGCAGTGTGGAATATAGACAAGCTGTTAATGGGCACGTGTTTACAGAACAACTTAAGGTAATGAGACGAGAGGAAAGTTTTGAAGAAGTGTTGCCTGAAGCAGGTTTAAGGTCTCATTAGTGGCGCCACATCATATAGGATGGTACATACGCTTCAATAAATAAAATCACTGATAAAATATACATGGCATGTGGCAAATTTATTCATGTACAGTGCATGCTCCATGTGCCAGGAGTGAAGGGCAGTAGCAGTGCTGTTGAATTACTCTATTTTTGGATTACTGGTGTGAAAATCCTCTTGCAGTAAATTAAAACCATTACATTTGTGTAATCAACCCAATCGCCTGAAAAAAATGTTAGTGATGTGTGCAAACCGCTGATACCTGACATTAGTACATTACTATGTATCAGATAAGTTAAAACTTCACTTGTCTAACAATGCAGTGGTTAACATATGATTATGTTTGGGCACAAATAGACTTGGTTATGGTTAGGAAAAGAATGTTTTAGCTTTAAATACCCAAGTTTGGTGACAGAAAACAAAAACACTAGAAACGCTGGTATGGGTTGCAAAAACACATCCACGTTTGGTGGTACAAATGCTGCTGGAAAAGTGGCCACTTAATGCTAAAAACCTGCAAGTTTGGTGGTATAAAAGCCGCTGAACAGACTCAACAACCAGACGCTAAAAACAGCCAACTTTGGTGGCAAGGTGCCAAGTTGGGGGCACACTGGCAAAAAAACCCACACTTTTGGTGGTATAAAGGCCACTGGAATCACAGCAACAAGTTATTAAAACCTGCATGATTGGTCACATATATGCTGCATGTTTGATGGCATAGGAGCCGCTGGAAATGCAGCCACCAGTCACTAAAAAACAACCAAGCTCATTGGCACAAAAGCCACTGGAAAAGTGGCCACTGGTCATTAAAAAGCCTGCATATTTGGTTGCACAAAAGCCGCTGGAGACACAGCCACTAGCAGGAGTGGCTGGCCAATAGAGGGCGATAGGGCGCCGCCCCTCCTTGAGCCACAAAAGAAAAGAAAGATGATGGTAATAAATGCATGATTATCATCATCATTATTGTCATATATACACACAATATATTAATTATTCTGATCATTTTCACTTGAAACAACTCGTCCTGCCTCTGAATATCCAGTCAGAGGCAGTGTGAAGTCACGTTCCGACCCTTTGGGGCGATATCAGCCTGGCTGGAAATTGCCCCGACTCACTCTCATAGACTTCCATGTAAAATGCTTTTTTTTCTAAATGCAGGCACTCCAATGCAATCTCTATGGGTTCTGGGAGGGCTTGCCCAATGTGTTTTCATCATACATAAACCACCAAGTATCATTCATGTGCTCGTCGGATGGTCTGATTTCCCATGTCAGGAAGTCGTTCTTACTTCATTGTGTGTTCATGAGCGTTTAAGTCGTAATGTGGAGACATCATGGACATTACAAAGAAGATGTGTTGTATTTTATCACTCAAAATGTTTAAAAAACACGTCGTCAACCGTTTCCACTGAAATATTGCTTTGCGGTCAGAAACTCATTTTTTTCCGATTATTCCGACATCACATGAGGCAGCGCCACTGCGCAGCGGTCACATCCAAGATCAACATGGCTAACGTTTCCAGCTGATCCAAGAGGCTTTTTAACCATATAGGTTATAAAGTAACGACGCATAGTGCGTCCAAATTCACACCCGTTCTTCTCTATGGATATTCTCTGCGACCATTAGCAAGAAGCCGCACATCACGTGAAACAGCGGAACCGGAGCGCAGGACGGGGCTTTCCAGTGATCACACATATCATTGTGCTGTCATCCCATCATGCTATAAATCCAGATCAAGTGTCTGACTGAAAAGTAGTCTGTTGATGACCACAGTGGATTGTTCAGTCATTGTAGAGCCAAATTAATTCAAATTTACCCATTGAACGGGTCACCTCAGCCATCATCACAACAATTGCCCCCCCTGAGAAATTTGGCAGGAGCTGCCACTGGCCACCAGTCCTTAAAAAAACACCCATATTCAGTTGCAGAAAAACCGCTGGAAACGGGGCCACTAGTTGTGAAAAATCAACAAAGTTTGGTGGCACAAAAGCCACTATAAAAGTGGCCACTGATTGCTAAAAAACCTGCAAGTCTGCTGGTATAAAAGCCACTAAAAACACAGCCACCAGATGCTGAAAAACAACCAAGTTAGGTAGCAAGTTGGGGACATGCTGCTAAAAAAAATCCACACTGTTGGTGGTATAAAAGCCACTGAAAACACAGCCACCAGATGCTGAAAAACAACCAAGTTAGGCGGCAAGTTAGGGACATGCTGCTAAAAAAAATCCACACCGTCGGTGGTATAAAAGCCACTGAAAACACAGCAATGAGTCACTAAAATACACTCACATTCACTGGCACAAAATCCACTGGAAATGTGCCAGTAGGTTGCTAAAATACCAACACATTCTCACTCTGACCGCATCACATATCAGTGTTTGGTCATGGACTTTCCACGTCCAGATACGACGTGACGCAATATCAAGTTCTGCCTGTTACATGCTTTATCTTCTTTCAAAACACACTTCTGTTTTCACAGGAAATTCAGTGTTTACATTAGATGTCTTAAAATAATCACACTACATTGGTACAACATCACAAATTGACTTTTTTTTGCTTCAACTAACACACGTGATTGGGTGTAGGGAAAAATAACAGGGTTTGGCTTTGGTTTGGTCTGTGTTTGTTGGACTCATTCACCACCACTCCCATCCACCCTACTGGGACTTTCACTGCCTAAACTTTTGTTCTTTCCCCCTGACACCACTGAGCGCCATTAAACTGTAACGGCGACCGGCCACGTATTATGCCAACGTTAAAGAACGGCTTTTGTCGTCAGTGTCTGACACCACAAGTCACTGCCTAAGCGCCGGATATCTTCGACTTTGGAGTGAAAACGGGCTGAAAATACTGGTGTTGTTAACTGGTTTCCAACAGTGGACTGCAGCGTGGCAATACATATCAAGCTATTCACCATCTCCTCCACATTCCAATGACATGGTCACTTCATGCGTCACTCTAGAAATGTTGATATTACACATTTGTAACATACAAATGTAATGCATCTGTGGTTTGAAGAAATGTGCAATGCTATCATTTTCTTCTGGCAACTAGGCTGGGAAAAATGTTACGATAAAAATCCAACAACTTGCAGTTATATTGTGGCCATTTTTCTGCTATTCTTCATGGATATAATAAGCTAGGAATATGAGGTCCCTGCTGTTATTCCTACCTACCTGGTTTCTCTAACCAGCTTTTAATGACCACAGCACCAAACCTAGAGTATTCAAATCACTGAGCAAATTCAGGGTGTGGGCAGTGACTGAGATGTGGAAGCAGGCTCAGGCCGTGCACGACCAATCTATATTCAGGAACGATAAACAAACAAGAGCACCTCCACACCAGCAAGGCTATCAAAATTTTTGATAGGTAAGGAATTGAAAAGAAATCAAAGAAATATTTTCAGTTTCCGAGTTTAAGAACCTTAGGTTTAGTTGGAGACAAAGCATGGAAATAAAGACTGTATGAAGACTGTATGTGGAGGATGAGGACGGTGGCACAGTAGCTCCCCCAACAACAGTCACAACTGCACCCTAATGCCAACTACACCTTCTGAGCTGCTAATTAACAATCCTCCCTTTGTAACTTCCCAATCTTGCGCTCTCCGGATGATCTCTCTATAACTCTCTCTATATACTGTAGATGAGACGCTGTATGTTTTAACAGTATCAACATGCGATCAGCATTTGAAGGCTGGCATAATTAAAACACACTGTACTGTAACCAAGAAATGATGAATTCTTCAAACAGTGACAGACTGCCTCAGTCTTATCTCTGCTCGTCACCCCCCCCCCCACCACCACCACCTCCCTCTTTCCACACTCTTCAGTGCCATGCCATCTCTCTTTCCTCCCCCCCTGCTGTATACATACTGCATATTTGATAACCTAGTACGTGTTTGATTCTACGTGCCCAGCCTGCCTGCCTGGCACAGTGAATGTACTGTATTGAATAAAGAGATTTTTAAAATGGGGCTATTGATTTTTGTGTCTGACTTGAAGGATGTCGGTGTACGGTTTCAGCTGCTGTGAGTGATTGAAATATACCCAGAATGTTTGCTTTTCTGTCTATCATAAAGGCGAGCTGTGTGTTCCTTTATTTCCTGCAGCAGAACTTCACACGGTGATGTCTGAATGGGTACATGAGTATGTACATTTGCAGTGTGGGTGAGGAGGCAGTCTTGGAGGAGAAAAATTTGATGAAACTTGAAAGAAGGGACGGATTACGCTGTGTAGACAGGCTAATTGGAGCTGGAATGACCTGTGGGATTTTTCTGCGATGATCAAACAGAAATCTGGCATCAGACTGTGGTTTTGTACATGTTCGTGGAGTCACGAATGTGTAGCTGGGGATCTCAGTGGTTTGCCTCAAGGCATATCACCAAGAGGCCCTCTGTTTTAAGGAACCACCAACAGCAGCCACAGCAAGTTCACTGCAGAAATGACGCATCTGCTCCAAAAGATGGTGGTCTCGTCGCCTGTGTCTGGCACAGTTATGCAGTCCTCTGTATTCGGGAGCAAACGTCAACTGTAATGACAAATCATTGTTCCAACACTGACTCACACAAGCCCTATGTTTGGTTCTTTGTCTGTTTTTCTGTGTTTCTCTGCTGCTTTATCTCCACTCCCACTCCCAGCCCACTCTCTCAGTGGGGAGGAGGGACAGACACTGCTTAGTTAATGCTCCTGCTGGCTTGGTGTTAGTTTTAGTGTTAGTGTTTATCTGTAACTGCAAGTCAACTAACAAAAGGACATTATTTAATTATTAAATTATTAAAGATGTAGCCAAATCTCGCTGGCTCACGGTGGGATGTCTGGAGAACTTGACACTGACACAGATTTGCATTTTCTTTTCATACACAGAAGCTGCTTCTAACAATCCAAAAACTTTCCATTAAAGGTCCAGTGTGCAGGATTTGGGGACCTCTAGTGGCAGAAATGGTATATAATATTCATAACTATGTTTTCGTGATGTTTACAATCACCTGAAAATAAGATTTGTTGTGTTTTTGTGAGCTTAGAATGACCCATTTAAATCTACATACGGAACTGATCCTCCTCCACAGAGTCCGCCATGTTGTTCTACAGTAGCCCAGAATGGACAAACAAACACTGGCTTTACAGCCAGTTTAGAGTCACCAATTAACCTTTGTCTTTGGACTGTGGAAGGAAGTCGGAGCAAGTGGAGAAAACCTATAATGACATGGTCCATGTCATTGGTCCGACAGCCCATTGGTCCGACATCCCATTAGTCAGAAGTCCCATTGTTACGATATGTGATTATACTAGGCTATACTGTAGGCCTATTTGTGTACCATAGAGGATCAGCAAACACAACAAAAGTAGGCTACTGGTCGAGATACAAGTGTCATAGAGAGGAGAGAATGAAACACCGTAACCTCCTGGTATTAACTCTGGGGTCGGGGTTGTGTGGGAGCTCTCCGCGGTGCTGAACAGCTCCCGGCGGGCATATTTCTGCCTTGATGGTGCGCCGCGACCGGCTCTGGGTCAGCTGGGAAAGGCTTGAGGCGAAGCAGGCTCACGGCTTATGTGTTTGCCACTTTCTTTTTCATTTTAACCCACACCATGATCTTTTCCTGACCCTAACCAAGTGGTTTTTGTGCCTAAACCTAACCAGACCTTAACTACAGGGCATCATGATGATTTCGGAACGGACTTCGGAACAATGGGTTTAATATGGTCGGAACAATGGGATGTCAGACCAATGGGCAGTTCCCGTCTAATCAGCATCTTGATATGCCACACCTGTGAGGTGGGATGGATTATCTCGAAAAAGGAGAAGTGCTCACTAACACAGATTTAGACAGATTTGTGAACAATATTTGAGGGAAATGGTCTTTTGTGTATGTAGAAAATGTTTTAGATCTTTGAGTTCAGCTCATGAAAAATGGGAGCAAAAACAAAAGTGTTGCATTTATATTTTTGTTCAGTGTAGTTGCCAATTCATTATCAGTCAATGAACTTATCAAATACTTGACAGCTGCAGCTCTAGTGACAGGTAGCATTCATCAATAAAACCACTGGTGCATCTTCTAGGGGAATGTTTAAGAAGAAAAGGTCTCAAAAATGACACGCCAGTAAGTTTTGACGTTCCTTTTAGGTTCATATCAGCCCCAGTTTCTCTAACATGACATGAGCCAAGTGTGTCCTACACAAGCCAGGGAAAAAACAGATCCCACTGACTCTGCTGAAACTCTGCAACTCAAAATAACTTTGTATTCTTAGGTAAATACAGTACAGGCCAAAAGTTTGGACACACCTTCTCATTCAATGCGTTTTCTTTATTTTCATGACTATTTACATTGTAGATTCTCACTGAAGGCATCAAAACTATGAATGAACACATGTGGAGTTATGTACTTAACAAAAAGGTGAAATAACTGAAAACATGTTTTATATTCTAGTTTCTTCAAAATAGCCACCCTTTGCTCTGATTACTGCTTTGCACACTCTTGGCATTCTCTCCATGAGCTTCAAGAGGTAGTCACCTGAAATGGTTTTCCAACAGTCTTGAAGGAGTTCCCAGAGGTGTTTAGCACTTGTTGGCCCCTTTGCCTTCACTCTGCGGTCCAGCTCACCCCAAACCATCTCGATTGGGTTCAGGTCCGGTGACTGTGGAGGCCAGGTCATCTGCCGCAGCACTCCATCACTCTCCTTCTTGGTCAAATAGCCCTTACACAGCCTGGAGGTGTGTTTGGGGTCATTGTCCTGTTGAAAAATAAATGACTGTCCAACTAAATGCAAACCGGATGGGATGGCATGTCGCAGCAGGATGCTGTGGTAGCCATGCTGGTTCAGTGTGCCTTCAATTTTGAATAAATCCCCAACAGTGTCACCAGCAAAACACCCCCACACCATCACACCTCCTCCTCCATGCTTCACAGTGGGAACCAGGCATGTGGAATCCATCCGTTCACCTTTTCTCGTCTCACAAAGACACGGCGGTTGGAACCAAAGATCTCAAATTTGGACTCATCAGACCAAAGCACAGATTTCCACTGGTCTAATGTCCATTCCTTGTGTTTCTTGGCCCAAACAAATCTCTTCTGCTTGTTGCCTCTCCTTAGCAGTGGTTTCCTAGCAGCTATTTGACCATGAAGGCCTGATTCGTCTCCTCTTAACAGTTGTTCTAGAGATGGGTCTGCTGCTAGAACTCTGTGTGGCATTCATCTGCTCTCTGATCTGAGCTGCTGTTAACTTGCCATTTCTGAGGCTGGTGACTCGGATGAACTTATCCTCAGAAGCAGAGGTGACTCTTGGTCTTCCTTTCCTGGGTCGGTCCTCATGTGTGCCAGTTTCGTTGTAGCGCTTGATGGTTTTTTGCGACTCCACTTGGGGACACATTTAAAGTTTTTGCAATTTTCCGGACTGACTGACCTTCATTTCTTAAAGTAATGATGGCCACTCGTTTTTCTTTAGTTAGCTGATTGGTTCTTGCCATAATATGAATTTTAACAGTTGTCCAATAGGGCTGTCGGCTGTGTATTAACCTGACTTCTGCACAACACAACTGATGGTCCCAACCCCATTGATAAAGCAAGAAATTCCACTAATTAACCCTGATAAGGCACACCTGTGAAGTGGAAACCATTTCAGGTGACTACCTCTTGAAGCTCATGGAGAGAATGCCAAGAGTGTGCAAAGCAGTAATCAGAGCAAAGGGTGGCTATTTTGAAGAAACTAGAATATAAAACATGTTTTCAGTTATTTCACCTTTTTTGTTAAGTACATAACTCCACATGTGTTCATTCATAGTTTTGATGCCTTCAGTGAGAATCTACAATGTAAATAGTCATGAAAATAAAGAAAACGCATTGAATGAGAAGGTGTGTCCAAACTTTTGGCCTGTACTGTATATGAAAGGGAAAAAGTTTTGTTGACACACTATATTGCATTGTGCATAACCCTGTGATTTAGTAAACATGTTGGATGCTTTTACAACCTCATTAAACATTTGCAAAGACCTTTCTGCCTTGCAGTTTTAAACTTACAGTGTTACTTCTTACGCTACATTACCGCCAACACCTATCGATATGCGTAACTGCCCTTGGCAGTCAGCAGAAAGGTGGGCGCCTGTGCTGGTGGTGTGCATGTGTGTCCTTGTGCACATTTTCTCTCTCTTCTTTGCAATGTGTGAAAAGAGCTGACAGGGTGAAAGCAGGGATATGGTTGTTGAAACTGTTCATGCAGACAAATATCCCACACTGGGCAGCGGTGCAGTACTGTTGTAGCAAGCGTGTCCTTCAAAATGTATACATTGCAAGTGTGTTGTTGCATATCTTTAAACATATAACAGTGCATTCCCTGTACATTATGTTTATCTGCTGTGTCTCTCTGTGTGAACATATCTCGTAGGTAAGTTTCATCTACTGTTTGGTGACTGTCAATCACACCAATGATTCTTTTCATATGACACAAGTGCAGTTCCTATGGGATTCTGACCTTAATAATTTTGTCCTCTCAGGGTGCTTTAACAAGTTCTCTGTTTGGTCCGGTTCACTCAAACTCAGGGTTGTTTGCCCCCTAAGCGCAGTTCATTTGAGCAGGTGTGAACACAGTAATTGCGTTCGAGTGCGCACAAAAAAAAAAAAAAAAGGACCGAGACCACCTCTTCAAGAAGATCTGGTGTGGTTCGTTTGTGGTGAGAATGTGTTCCAACCTCGATCCAAACCAACTGCAGTCACACTATGAATTGGGGTCCATGTCACTGGTACGACAGCTCATTGGTCCAACATCCCATTAGTCCGATGGTCCGCGGTGCTGAACAGCTCCTGGCGGGCGTATTTCTACCTTGATGGTGCACCGCGACCGGCTCTGGGTCAGCTGGGAAAGGCTTGAGGCGAAGCAGGCTCACGGCTTATGTGTCTGTCACTTTCTTTTTCATTTTAACCCACACCATGATCTTTTCCTGACCCTAACCAAGTGGTTTTTGTGCCTAAACCTAACCAGACCTTAACCACAGGGCATCATGATGATTTCGGAACAACAGGACTTCAGAACAATGGGTTTAATATGGTTGGAACAATGGGATGTCGGACCAATGGGCAGTTTGGGCTAAACATGAGCATGTTACAGTCCTGGAGGATTATTAATGTGCACCTCCTCCTGTACTGCCTTAATATGCACATTCAGCACATCCAATGCATCAAAACATTGTTTTCTAGTTGGAGCCGCGCCTCGTTTTCAAACTGTATGGTTTGACTAAAATGAACAATGACAGCAATATAGTCCACGATGAGCAGCGCTAAAATCAACCTGCGTAGTTGTCCCTCCATTGTGACATTAGAAAGTGTCACATTTATCTTACAAGTCTACTCTTCTTCAACGTTTTGTTTACTTCCTGGATTTTTCCCTCATAGAAATTCTGACCAATCAAGAGCAGCTTTCTCAGGCAGGTATTTTATCTGGTCTGCTTGTAAATGCTGCCGTGAGAACACGAACCAACTCTAGGCAATTGTGCCCCTTTGTAACAAAATTAGTTCCTGATTCGGACCAAAGCAAGATAACTCTAGGTCTGAAAGCACTCAG
Organism: Epinephelus fuscoguttatus; assembly: GCF_011397635.1. Lineage (NCBI taxonomy): Eukaryota > Metazoa > Chordata > Actinopteri > Perciformes > Serranidae > Epinephelus > Epinephelus fuscoguttatus. The sequence goes on from NC_064756.1 coordinate 15,456,802, forward strand.
TAATATCTTCCTGCTAGGACTGAGTATTGTAAACTAGTTGCAGTTGAGAACCTCTTACAAATTACTACTGAAATTGATGACATCTGCCTCCAAGTTTATCGATTCCTTTTATCAGTGCTGGCATGCTTTTCTGACATTTGCACTTTGAAAAGCATTGATGTCAATGTCATGTGCCAACGCTGCTGGAAACTTGCAAAGAGAAGGTCAAGACTGTGGCTTCATTCACAAAAAAGATGGCAAGAGTGCTGCTTGTAATGTCTGAAAAATGATCATTTCAAGGGAGAAAACACCAGCGATAAACTGAAACATCTTTCTGTGCAACATGAGCTTAAATTCCAGGAAGGCCATGTATCTGACACTCTATGCACAAGTGCCACTGCAACTCTTTCTTCTACACTGTGTTCAGACTCTGCAAGGTTTCCCACACATTCTCATTCACACATTTATTTGTGGCGGCCCACCAAGATTAAAACATCTGCCACCATAAACGGATTTTCTATTTTTGAGTAAGGAACTGCTGCTAAGGAAAAAGGAGAACTCATGGGAAGCCACAAAACCTCAGACTTTAGAGACTGAACATAGGATGAAAAAAACAGGACCAATACGGGAATCAGAGCGTTAAGCAGAATCAATAGCAGCTTTGGTATCAATAAAATCTTATCAGTTGCCAATTCTACATCCAGCACATTAGTCCTGATTTCCAAAGGCAGGAGGTTTCCCCAATCCATGGCTAGTGGACAGCAATGTCTCTATCTACAGTCTGGGTGTGTTGCATCACATTTTGGTAGAAGCAGAGTGAGATTATTACCATTCTTGCAGTCCCTTTCTGAGAGGTGATTCACTGGCATAGCTAAAAATAAAGAATTTGTAATTTCCATACGTTTCAAATGTTTTAAATATTCTGAGTTCACTTTACCTCTGGAGACTCAGCTGATCCAGTCAGGGAACATTTATTTCTGTGTCCATCTGTCTGAGTTACCTCAGTTCACCAGACGAATGCATGTACACTCGTACTCTTGTTGTGTCGCAAACACACACACATTTGTTTGTTTGTAAATGTATGATCTAACGAATGTGTGTGCAGATGGATGGGTGGATGAGTGCCACTCTGTCTGATGTGGCCTGTCAGGTGCGACCATGCAGTGCCCAGTGGGAGTGGACTGATGTGACTCAGATGGACACAGCAGTCTTGTTTCTACTGCTAAAAAAGGGCAGGGTGTGGACACAAGAGAGCACGTGGGACACATGATAGAGATGGTGTGTGTTTGTTTGTGTGCGTGTGCAAAGCACCGTAGGGCCTCCATCACCACACTCACTCAAAGAATACCTCTGAGCTGCTGTGTCCACACTAATACAAATGTACTTGACACTTGGCCAGGCTGTTTGGCTGCGTGTATCTGCTGGCAGGAGAAAAGGAAACGTAACTCCGTGTTAGGCATTTGGGGCTTCCTGCCCCCCCTGGAGGTGTAACTGTAATTAATGTGTTTTGCTCCAGTAGTTTACGTGCAAAACGCAAGCTCACTTCTCCTCGTTGTGCGAGATGCTGCTCTGTATGTGCACACATGCGTTTCTGTGGTGTGTGTGTGTTTGCAAGGCAGCAGTGGGTCTATTTATAGCACACCCTGATGATGTATTTATCTGCTGGTTATGGTCATGGGGCTCAAGCAGCACAGGTCCATGAGGCACTCAGGAATAAACAAAGCCTGGGCACAATGCTTCAATCAGGGGAGAAATCAAAAACAAAATAAACAATGGAGGGGCATTTCTCTACCTGTCAATTTTACCTCCAATTACACCCTGTCTGCGGACGACGTGTTTCAGCTGTATATTTTTCAGCTGTCTGTCCTACATCCACCTGAGAGAACAGATAGTTGTTTATTTTAACCAACGTATCCATCTACACTGGTTGCATAATGGCTAGTAACTGTGACCCTGAGCATCTTTTTAAGCTTGAGGCCTGTTTTCTCTCAATTTTACGCATGTAAGTACACAATGGTGTGTTAGTCTGTGAATGCTGTCCAGTTCGTTTGAGTGCACATCAGTGCTCTAGCTGAATGTGATGTGTGGACACAGACAGAAGACTGTAGCTTCTGCTTCTTTATTCATTTTTTGAAGAAAGTCAATCAATCAATCAATCAATTTTATTTATAAAGCCCAATATCACAAATCACAATTTGCCTCACAGGGCTTTACAGCATACGACATCCCTCTGTCCTTAAGACCCTCACAGCGGAAAGTCTCCTGTAATGCATTTAAATTGCAGTGTTGGGGCGCCCAGTAGCTCAGTGGGTGGAACAGGCATCCCATGTACAAAGGAAATGTCCTTGCTGCAGTGGCCATTGGTTCAATTCAGGTTCCAGCCCTGTGCTGTGCATCACCCCCCTCTTTCTCCCCCACCACACCTAATACTGTCCTATCAATTAAAGCAAAAAGCCCCCCAAAAATAATCTAAAATAGTAATGATAATAAATTAAATTGCAGTGTAAATTGACCTTCGGCTAGTCATTTACACCGAGTACAACATTTAGTCCTGTTAGCTCAGCCAGTGTAGACCTGCTCAGGATTGGTCATGTTTACATTAGTTCTGTCTTACCCAGCCCACATCAGTCTCTTTCTTCCTGGTAAATATTTAAAGGAGCAGTGTGTAGGATTTAGCGGCATCTAGCTGTGAGTATTGCAAATTGCAACCAGCTGAAAACATCTCCTGTGTGCCAAACTCCCACTTCAGAGTCTTTCAGTAGTCATTGTTCCGGAGGTTTTTACCAGGCACTGAATTATTTGCAGAGGTCCGCTCCTTTTGAAAACAAACAAACCAAGTGACTAAAACCAGTAAAAACACCCTATAAAGATGTTTCACTTTACAAATCAGTGTTTCTCTGATGCTGTTAGGCTCGTCACAGACAAGCCGCTAGCCCAGCAGCTGCTAATGTGTTCTCACAGTTTTTGAATAAATGTCTCATTCAAATGTGACGATGATTGTGATGTGATTTTACACTTAAGATAACATACTTAATACTGTATATTATATTCCACATTATATACCCCTCACTCCTACATGCTGGACCTCTGACAGAAAATCACACTGAATCTCCATAGGAAAACAACAAGTGAGAATGAAGGTTGGTGCAAATGGCAGTTTTATTTACTTTGTACTACACGGTGCTACAAGAAAATTGGCATTGCCTGTTTTCAAATCTTCAAGTTGGCTGCTAAAAAAATGTTGTATCAAGCTTGAAAAGGCCAGTGAGAGCTAGATTTAATTCTAAGCAAGCAGGCATTTTGTGAGGCTTTTTTTTTTTTTTTTTTTTACACACACACACACACACACACACACACACACACACACACACACACACACACACACACACGGAGCTCAAACCTGATCACCATCAATACATCATCAAATTTGCACTGATATTATGCAACATAACAAACTGTAGGAGCTCAGTGTGGTACCAGTGTTTCAATGAAAGGAAACCATTTTTCAATAAAGCCACAGTTCCCTGAAGGAGGGTGATGGGGTGCATTAGGGCACTACTTTTCCAGCTCTTCCCGAGTTCAGTGAACAGCAGCTGTTAAAAGGATCCTCAGCAGGTCTGAGTCTCCTCGCCTGCCAGGGGTCATCAGTGTTTTCAGGCATGACTGAAATTGGTGAGTCAGGGAACTCTTATGTCTGTAACCTTGTGTCTTATGTTGTATTTAGAATTCTTTGTTAAGATGCTCTTACACATGTGCAACAAAGTTAAATCAATTAAGATCAATACTGTAAAAGGATTTTTGATACTAAAAAAATGTTGGATCAGTGCTTCATATGAATGTTTCATTTGTGTATTGACATGTAGATAACCTGAGAAGCATTCGCACCTAGCATGTTTATGTTGAGAGGATCCTCCCTGTCTGCGAAATGTCGACCTTGCTGATTCTACAGAGTAATGCCCACTTTATCTGACTCATGTCTGGTGGCATGGTGATATGAGGATCTGAATGATAAGGGACAGACTCTGTTCAAATTTGACTCAAGATTCTGTTACTGCATTGCTTATTTCTCGCCTATACTTTTTTCAGAAACATATTTTAGTGTACTGTTTAGCTGTAAAAGGAGAAAGCTGGTCTGGTGGATGGGTGCTTGGTACTTTGGTCCACTGTTTCCAACAAATTTATGTGGCTGAAACAGAATTTTGATTCAAGTTTGACCACAGTTTACGAGCAGTGAAAGCTGCCCACAGTAGATTCTAGCAAATGCGAGGGGGGCAAGGAAAAGGAGAAAGGGCATGATTTTTTTTCACTGATTATCTGCCTCATGTACCTTTTTCAGAACACAGTGACAGTTTTAGCAAATATTACACAAAGTGTTTTTTCTATACCTACTGTAACTTTAAGGCTGAAGTAATTGTTCTGTACTTAAAGTTTCTGATATGTTTGTCTACGCATTCATGCTGCGCCAAAGACTTCTCTGACATTTGATTTGTGCTCTAATTAAACTTAAATATGTTCAAGATGATCAACTGAGGGCGGCACGGTGGTGTGGTGGTTAGCACTCTCGCCTCACAGCAAGAGGGTTGCCGGTTCAATCCCGGGCGTGGGAGCCCTTCTGTGCGGAGTTTGCATGTTCTCCCCGTGTCAGCGTGGGTTCTCTCCGGGCACTCCGGCTTCCTCCCACAGTCCAAAGACATGCAGATTGGGGACTAGGTTAATTGGTAACTCTAAATTGTCCGTAGGTGTGAATGTGAGTGTGAATGGTTGTTTGTCTCTATGTGTCAGCCCTGCGATAGTCTGGCGACCTGTCCAGGGTGTACCCTGCCTCTCGCCCGATGTCAGCTGGGATAGGCTCCAGCCCCCCCGCGACCCTCAAGAGGATGAAGTGGTTAGAAGATGAATGAATGAATGAATGAATGAATGAATGAATGAATGATCAACTGAGGCTCATCAGGTTTAATAAAATCATCAAAATGAAGACTGACAAGAGAACTGAACTCAAATGTCAAATGTCCTTTTAAAGATCTTTTAATCTAGGCAGCAGAGCAAAAGACAACGGACGCGTTTCAGCCGTAAGGCTTCATCAGCGTTGTGCAGAGAAATGACTCACACTAACATCTGCGCTTATGTCTATTCATTTATTTTCACCTGTCACCACCCATCTCTCTCTCCCTTCCTCCCTCCACATGTTTGTTTTTAGCTTTCTTTAATGCCCCCTCTGCATTATTTACATCGCAGTGCTATTTTCAGACACTGTGAATTATGTACATAGGGTCTAAATGAGGCCTGCCAGCAACCAGGGAGTGTTTTTGATAGCTCTACTGACTCCTCACGTGTGTGTTCAATTCCAGATACTCTGACAGCTGCTTTTGTTCTTTCTCTGGACAGATGTGTGGGGCAGGATGCTGAATGAATAGTGTATGGGGAGTAAATGTGTGTGTCTTGCATGTATTTTAATGTGCAGTATGGTGTGTGTGTGTGTGTGTGTGTGTGTGTGTGTGTGTGTGTGTGCGCGCGCGCCTGGCAGCCTGATGCCAATGCGTTCCAGTAATACTGTGGAGATCAATTGTCTCCGTGTCCATTAGTGAAGCGGTCTGACCCTTTGGGATAAGCATGGAACAGGATGCCGGTGCTATAGCAGCTCAGCGTACAGTAACGTGTGCTTTCATCCATTTAATCCCTGTCTGTTCCTTTGTCTCTCTCACTCTCTCCTTCTGTTTCACCCTTTCCTCACTCTCTTACATTTTGTATCACAGTACATCTATCCCTTCCAGAGCTTCGCCTCCTCTCTCACACTGATTAAATGTTCTCCCCTGCTGCACTTTTACCTTACACATGAATACAGCATAATTCACAATCAATGAGCAGATAAGAGTGAAAGGTCTTGCTTGTCTCGTCTTAACTGGATGCAAAAAAACACATGAATCACATCAGTGAGGTTGATTAACTGAGCTGAGATGAGCTGTGGCACAATGCAGCTGAAGTGGGCAATTCTTCAAATGTCACAGTACTACATGTGTGCGGTGTATCTTCATCATTGTTGTTCAGTATTTGCAAAGCACAACATGCTGCAAACACAACACTGACATAGTATCACCTTAATAGATTAAAAAGTCCCACTGACTGTCACACACCTGAGTGTGTGAAATCTGTCCCCCGCATTTGACCCATCCCCTGAGGGAGCGGTGAGCAGCAGCGGCGCCGCGCTCGGGAATCATGTGGTGATCTAACCCCCCAACTCCAACCCCTAATGCTGAGTGCCAAGCAGGGAGACAATGGGTCCCATTTTTATAGTCTTTGGTATGACCCAGCCGGGGATAGAACCCACAACCTCCCAGTCTCAGGGCGGACACTCTACCACTAGGCCTGAGCTGGTAGGCTGGTAGATTGTTAGGCGGTCATGCCACAATCAGACAGAGCGTGATTTAGCAGCCTGAGGCATTTTTTTGTGATGGATTTCAAAGGGAGTGAAGTATTTTGCTCACTGCTTTTGCCTTGCTAAGTGCCACCCATTTTTGCAGGACTGCCTTGAGTAAAAAGAAAATTAAACTCACCAGACGTCATCATTGTTTTTTTCCAATTGTCTTACCAGATTAATTAAGAGGCAGGCTGTCTGTGGTGGCGAGAATAACAAGTTAGCCGAACATAGTGCACAAATTTGAATTCCTAAGACAGCGAAGGAAAGACCTGCTCTATTCTCCCTGTGATTAGCTAGTACTCGTTCCTTGTACCTTCGTTGGCTGATTGGTTAGATTTAGGCAACAGGGGCTTGGTTAGGCCTAGGGTAAGAATGGCAGGATAAGCTAATCAGAGGCAGAGTAAGGGCTCCTCAATGCTCAACATTAGATTCGGAGACAGAGATGGACAGAGCCTTCTGTCTACGCTCATTTCGTATATATTAGTCCATGTTTCCTGAAAGCTGGAAAAAAATGGAGCAGTACCACTGGAGGTCATGGAGGCATGTTAGCATAGTCCAAGCGAGATACAACATGACAAACAAATTTAAATAATGGCAGAATAGAACTAATCGCTAATATAGTGAAAAGAATTACGTGTCCACATGTCAGGATGTGACGTTGTATGACCACACAGACCCCCAACATCATCAGTGCTGCCTTCATTTAAAGGTACCTTATCATGATCGTGTCCACTGTCTCCTTGTTCGTTGTTGTGTGAAACTCTGCCCTTTAGTGCCATCTATTCGCTGCATCGATGCCATGACAGTGGACACATGGAAGCATGAGAGCAGTGCTGTTTACAACATTTGAGGTGGATGTATCTGTTTTCATATGTAAAGGCGTATAAATGAGGCTAAAGATGGGCCATTCCTTTGCTATCCTGGGATTCATACACTGGCGCAGCGTGCATGGTGTGTGTTTGGCTAGGTTTAGCTCACTTTTGACGCCGTCCAAGGCAAGCTGCAAGATATGTCTGACCAAACTGTGGTCACAACCACTTCTGATGTTTTACCAACCGTAATTAGGCCAGATGGTTGACAGCAGACTGTCAAACTGTCCCCAGCTCGTCCTAAAATACGGCTTGAACTGACCATCATCCAGAAGAGGTTCAAGCTGGTGATACTCTAAGTGATTTCTCGTCTTTCTGAGCATCTCATGTAACCACATGGACTCTGTTTCCCTGTGACCAATGTACTATTTGGGAAGAGTCTCTAATCTTCAATCACAACCATAAGCAGGTGCAATCTGCTAATCCATTTTTTGTGCAGATTTTAAGTTTTCCGTGAGTTTGCTTCTCAGTAGAAGAATTTAGAAGTATGGAGGTACTAGTGAAATAATGTACTTAAATTATCAAAAGGAAAAGGAAGTAAGTAAAGTGAAAGTTCTTGTCAAGAAAAGCAACTTTTAAAATGTTATGTTATCAGCACGTTCACTTGTAAGAAAAGTTTTAATGTAGATAATACATGTATAACTACTCTGCATGCTGCTGGATGATTTAAGTCTATGACACTTAATCAAATTTAGTGGAAATAATTTGTGTTTTGTGTGTGAATGCTAACTAAAGCCATCAGTTAAAGCCAGTTCCCTCTGGAATAAAGTGAGATGCTACAAGCGCCTCAATATTTGAGTTATACAGCCCTTGAGTGACGATGCTTCACACCTCTGCTTCTGAGCTGAGAAGTTTGATCTCCAACTATCTAAAGCCATTTTCAAATGCAATTAGCAAGTGTACAGCACTTCATTGTCCATATATTCTAATAGCATAGTACATTATGCAATTTAATCTGTATCACTGAGTTGTTTTAATATAAGACAGAAAAAAAGTAATTATTTTCTTAGACTACTGAGACAGATGGATTTCTTAATGTGGCTCAAGTGAAATTAATTTGAACTCGGTTTCCTGTGCTGCATTTGCCAACATCCTGCACATTCCAAGTCTCTCAAGCTTAAATGAGGTGAATATGACGACCACTTCACATAAAATCACGATGCATTAAATTGGCTGAGTGATGAAAAGGAGAAGTGTCCTGCGAGAATGTGTGTTGATAATGAGGGATAATAGGTGAGAGAGACAGAAAGGGATGGGGAAACGCCAGATGGATATCCATTACCTGTGTGCCGAAAAGCAGCTCGCTGCATACTAACAGCTCAAACTAATCCGCACTAATGTTTAATATCACTTAAAAGCCTGTTGAGGAGAGGAAGACAGAGTAGGGGGGCAAAGGAGGGACTAAAATAGAATAGACAGTCCTACAGCTCCTTTTAAAGCTGAGGTAGGCAGAAATTTGAAAAAGGAAAAAGACTTTCAAAAGTACACCCTCACCCTGCAGCTCGCCCTTCTGCCTCTCTGTTCCAAGCCCCTCCCACCAGATGACCGTAAGCATATACAGTAACCCTGTGTTTCCCATACATTGATTTCTTAATCTTATTTCATTGCAGGGTTACCACAGCACATTCACTCAGCCCTTCCTTCGTGCCCACTGTCTCTGTTTATCAGACCACAAATGGGACAATTAGCAGGCTAACATTAGCCACCTCACTGTCCCTTTGCCTGGCTCCCCACTGCTGTGGACCTCTTCCCTGGAAGGTGACGGACCTTCCGTCAGTGGCTGTAGTGGCTTATATTCGGCCAGCACAACCTCCCCCCAGAACTGGGTGTCACAGCAAGATGATGGCCAGTAGGTCAGCACCGGTTTAACCTGTTGGCTGATCCGAAAGGGAGTTGGGGCTGTTCAGTCCCTTTAAGCGGGCGTTTACATTGCCTGAATTTGGGTTGCTGAGGTCTTTGGAGATGGACCTCTGCAGCAAGAAGCTTCTTCGGTTCTAAATGACTGGTGCGGAGTCACAGGACCAGTCATTAAGAACTGAATAAGCTTCTTGGATGAGAGGCAAAACGTCTTCAAGAAACGCAAGCAAGTCCAATTGCCTACGATGTAGCACTTATGATTACCATGACCTGGATGACTGAGAATCTTCACAGAAATGCTGGAATAGCAACTTTTTCTGCAGGATTCTCTGCCACTGCCTTTCACCAAAGGGACATGCAACCACATTTGCATTTGTAGATTAGCCAATAGGAACGCACTTTCTCTGAAATGAGCTGTGATTGTCCACAGCCTCTCATCACAGCCTAGATTTTCTAAAGGTTAAAACAGGGCAAGAGGAGGTGCAGATGTCTCGTTGTCTCTCAGACCATTTGAATTACAATATGGTCAAAGTTTATTGTGGAATTGTTGCCCTAGGGATGCCAAATTAAACTGCCTACCTCAGTGTTAAAGCAACACTTAGGCTACCTTTCTGGAAATTTTACACTTTTCTTTGTTTAGGTTAAAATGCTATTAATAAGATGATGGCACACTGAAATGTAAGTGAATTCCACCAGAGATGAAAACTCATAATTATACCATTCTCATATGGTTCAGAGTTTTCTCCTGTCCTGTCTGTCTTCCCCATGCGGAGGCCTCCGACAGACGTAACCGCTCGCGTAACATCCCCCCCACACCCTCCACCCCTTAGTCTGTGAGACAACAAATATGCTAGTAACAGGGACGCTTGTGGATATAAACTAGTAACCTGAGATGACCATGGTTTCGCCTGGAGCTGTCTTGAAGGGAAGACGCCGGCACCGCTGTGACAGGATGTGGAAGCAGGGGAAGCGCGGAGGGGTTAGCTCTATGCTAACAGCTAACCCCATCAAACCAGCTGTTCCCAGCGGCCTTCTGGCGAACGTCTGCTCGCTGGACAGGAAATGGATTACATCCGACAATGGAGATCCACTCACTGAGGAGTGAGGGACTGCTGAGTCCTTGTGTTAACTGAGACATGGATGAATGGTATCATATCAGACTCCGGTGTTGAGCTAATGAGGCTAACACTACACAGAGCAGACAGGGAGGCTGCATCATCTGGTAAGCTCCGTGGTGTATACACAAACAATTCATGGTGCTGTGATGTGAAGAGGAGTTCCCAGTTCTGCTCTCAGGATGTGGAGTTTTTGACTGTGAAATGTCGACCCTTTTCATCTTACTATTGCACTATATGTTCTTTCTTGTATGTTACACAAATTGTTTTTAAATGTTTTGCTTAGGGTATGCGAAATGTCATTTTGTTTGCGCATAAAAATGACAAATAAAGAAGCTGAGTTCAGTTCATAACATTATGTATGACAACACAGCATCCAGTTGCTAATGGCTAACATTAGCCTACTGTAGCGTAGCCTCTGAAACATTAATGTTATCTTCCTTGTGCATTTCCACTTACTGGTAACGTTAACGCTACTGTCTAACGTTAGCGCTGTAACATTATTCTAAAACTCATCAGTCATCACTGACTCTGGTTGAGTTTTAAAACTCCGGAGATGCATTTGTAACGTTACACTCGCCCTCCTCTTCCGTGTATCTAACGTTACCATGCCAACGCCTACGTCTATGAAGACTTGATGGAGGAGGGGAGTAGGCCTTTGGAGGGAGGAGGAGGATGGGACTTTGGAGGGAGGCGGGAGTTGTGGATGTTCAAATTTTGTGCTGTGTGAAATGCAAGAAAGGTAAGAGTTGCTTTAAGAGAGAAGTTAATCTAAAACAATTTTATATGTCTGGTCTGCATACTCATTATGGAAAGATAAAGGTAAAAATGTCAAAACAAATGAGGCTATACATATAAAACTACTGTTGATTTGCTTTCATATAATCTTTCTTCATTCATTCATCTTCTAACTGCTTCATCCTCTTGAGGGTCGCGGGGGGGCTGGAGCCTATCCCAGCTACATCGGGTGAGAGGCAGGGTACACCCTGGACAGGTCGCCAGACTATCACAGGGCTGACACATAGAGACAAACAACCATTCACGCTCACATTCACACCTACGGACAATTTAGAGTTATCAATTAACCTAGTCCCCAATCTGCATGTCTTTGGACTGTGGGAGGAAGCCGGAGTGCCCGGAGAGAACCCACGCTGACACGGGGAGAACATGCAAACTCCACACAGAGGGGCTCCCACGCCCGGGATCGAACCGGCAACCCTCTTGCTGTGAGGCGAGAGTGCTAACCACCACACCACCGTGCCGCCCCATATAATCTTTCATCTCATCTTAATGTTTAATGTATGTATGATAAAGGATATGTTTCATGACAGTGTCTCCTTGAGTAGAGTTGCTTAGTGCGAAAGGAGTCACCATGTTTCTTTGAGTTCTGTGTGGCTGCCACAGGAAAAAGAAATCAACATCTACATGACTCAGACTAAACGTCACATGATAAACATAATCAGTCATTCCTTGCTCTCAACCTCCATTTCCAACTCTTTCAAAAGCCTCGTCTCATTTTCTCTGTACCCTCGTCAAAGAGATTAATTGATTACATACAGTAGATTCGGTTCATTAGCGGGCGACTTGCCCACACATGTGAGGTTTAATGAGCACTGGTTAAGCACTGAGCACTGGCCAAGAGCTTGTTAAGGTTTGTAGAGGCCCACGTTAATTACTCCATCACACTGTTTGTCCAGTTTCTGTGAGAACGTGTTGCCTCATTACATTGGGCTTTACCTCTATGCTACAGGCCCTCTCCCTCTGACCAAGTTTACCAGTCACATGTACATGCACACATTTTTACATATGTTAAATTTGCTGCGACTCATTTAGGGTGGGCATAGGGCCCTAAAATAACCTCACAATACTTTAGGGTATTTTTGCGGTAACAATATTCTTGGCGATATGACAAATTATTTAAAAATATTTTATCATTAATTTAGGAACACAGAATTGAAACAAATTAAGTGATATAGTTTTACAGTCTGCCTTCAAATATTCAGAAAAAAACTGAACCAAAACGATCTCTCATTTCTTTAGTTTGTAAACAACAGTAACTCAGAGTGAGATTCAGATTCTCTATACAGTATTAATAGTTTAACAAAAAGAAATCTACCACAAATAACATATTGAAACAGCTCCTAACTACAAAAATTAAATGTACTCTGGGATTCTGCTCTAATCATCACACTGTAACCTGTGACAGGCTATGTTACCAGAACTATCGCACATTCACATATATGCAGTTTTTTTGTTGAGCCCTGAGCATCACATAGGGTTATCTTACGAAAGGTCTATGATAAAATCACTTGACGACACCGACTCCCATTAGCGCATGTCGAAAAAGGAGAGGAGGAAATGCGGTGCTGCTGATGGAGGAGCCACTGAATGAGTTCCCTCTGAGCGATAACTCGCTAGAAGAGTCTGAAAAAGTCCGGGGCTGTTCATTAAACGTTCAGGACGCCACAGTTTATTCCACACTACTGAAGCTGCTCTTCTTATTGGAACCACTGGAGTCTGTAATAATTTTGCTTTCAGCCATGCCATGACGTCAACATGTCGAAATATCCCGAGTATCACGATATGAATTTTTCATGTCATATTAAAAATGATACCAGTATCATCATGAGCGAGATGATATTGCACACCCCAATGACACTAATACAAATAACAAATGACAAAGACTACACATGCATCACCATACACCTAAACACATTTTTCTGCCTGCAACTTAAAATGAAGACTGGTACAACTTCTACAACTTCCCAGTACAATATATTCAAGCCAAAATTTAAGGAACTCTGTGGTTTTGAAGTGAATACAATTGGGTTGAGTTGCCAACTTGGAAGTACTGAATGATGAATCTTCCTGGTTCATGAATACAACAGAACAGCTCTGGCTAAAAAAAAAAAAAAAAAAAAAAAATCAATCACCCAATGCCAGGGGATCCATGGGCTGAACAGATGAAACACATTCACTGCTGGCATAGGAAGCATTGTTTTCATCTCTGATTCAAGACGCACTGGAGTTTCTGGAACAAACTGTCACTGGAGGTTTGAAGAAGTCTCAGAGCTGCTCAGTGTCAAATCTCTTTTTAGTTGGACTCTTGAGCTTTTGGTCTGACCACTTAATTAATAGCAGGCTAAGAAGGCTGCTGACAGCCTGATGGTCTCTGTTGGAGGAGTATCAACATGACAGTCTGTTCCTCTGTATAACACGTTGCTGCAGGGCTGTCGAATTAATCGTATTAAAGCTGTGACTTTGATTCATACCTCTCAGCGGTCTCATTTGTACATGACGATTCTGCCACATCTGCATTAGCAAGGAGATCTGATGAATCAAAGCCTGCGCTGCTGATTTATGCCCAAAGCTGCATCAACAAATTACAAAATGCCACCTGAGGAGCTGTTAAAAGGCAGGAGTACAACTGTGAAAGAAGCTTTGGACAATTAACAGGCAAAGTTGTTTTTTCCTCCAGAATTATGCAGTTTGGTTTTACAACAGCATCAGAGCAAGAAAATATAACCAAGCTTTGATTCACTACATCCCTCTGGAAATTATTAAGGAGGTCACAAATTAGGGAAACATTAAATTATAAAAGGGTAAACACTTCCCAAAAGTGTAGTGTGTTTGTGTGTCTGTGTGTGTTTGCGCTGCAGGAAGCAAAGAGGAAAACCTGGGGAAGAAGGTTTCAGAAATGTGATGTCTCTTGTTACAAAGCAGAAGGCACACAACGCACACACAATCACATCGTTAAATGCTCTAAATCCATAGATTAATTATATGAACATAAAAACAACAAACACACATCAAGTAGATCTCTTACTTACAAGCCTTGAGGCTTAGTTTGAGCCACTAAACTATTGTGTGTATAGTCAGATCAATATCAAACCAGCGAGGCAGGCCAACAACCCCACCACAGCAAAGACAGCGAGCATAAAAATGTGATCAGACTGTGATGATTCGACCACAGGTTGTCGAGAGAAATATTGTAACCGAAGACATCCTGCTTAAAAGGGGAATAACATTACGAAACATTTTCACAGCTCATCAACTCTGAATACATTTGCCTTGGGGTGACACAGAGGTGCAGTGTTTAGCACTGTCTCCTCACAGCAATAGGGTTTGAGCCTTCTATGTGGAGTTTGCATTGTTCTCCCCGAGTCAGTGTGGTTTTGCACTGAATTTAGATTGCCCGTAGGTGTGAATTTGAGCAGCCCTCCTGCGACTAGAGCTGGGTGATAGGGACAAAAAGTTATTATCTCAGTGTTTTCAGGCTGAATAGCAATACACGATATTTAACCCGCTATTTTCTACAAATGGGCTACATGTTCAGTTGCAAGTTGCAGACTGAGCCATGGCCAAAGTCCCCTGTCATTTATGCTCCAAGTGTTTTTTCCATCACACAGCAGGTAAAAGAAGTTTACCTGTTGGAGGTGAGCTGTTTGCAGAGGTGCAGTAAGAGCTTGTTGTCTGCAGCTCTTCGTCAACATCTCACTGTGGCTTTTTGTGCTCTTCCTCCCTGCCAAATTATTAGACTTATTTTAATGGAGAAAAGCCGCTAGCAAAGTAGGGCTGCCACGATTAGTCAACTAATTGATGACTAATCGACTATCAAAATAATCAGTGACTATTTTAGTAGTCGACTAATCGGTTTGAGTCATTTTTCATAGAAAAGTACTATAAAAGTACCCTAAAATACTCTTATTGCAGCTTCTTATGTTCAAATATTGGCAGCTTTACACACTCTCCCATGATGGTGAACTAAAACCCTTTGGCGTGAGTACGAAACAAGACATTAGATGACATAAATTTGGGGTTTGGGAGAGACAGACCTACATTTTTCAACATTTTAAAACATTTTTCGATAAAATGATTAGTGGACTAATCGAAGAAATAATCGACAGGTTCGTCGACAATGAAAATATTCGTTAGCTGCAGCCCTGTAGCAAAGTTCTGCTAATTCGGTGATAAATACATTTCATTTCCCACAGATTCTTCACAATAAAAGTCCTCTGTTGTTTTGTTATGTAAAAACTTTCATTGTGAAGCAACAAAATAAGGAAATGTTGAGTTTTCCAGCAGCGACTCAACACAACTTCTAATGCGACAGTTAGCGACAGGAAACAGTAAAATAAAACAGATCTTTAAAGTACAAACAGGGCGCAGAAACCAAACCACAGAAATTCAGTTTGAAGCTACAAAAGTACTGAGAGCTGAACACACAGAGACTTTTGAAGATGCCTTTCTCTCTGGTCTCTTGCAGACAGAGGTGATAAAGTCTAGCAACACAAATAGCTTGTTTGAGAGAGATAAGTGGGGTTCTCGGGGGTTGGTTGTCTGTGGTCGGCAAGGCGTCACTGCTACCCGCTTGAGGGCGGGTAGCCCAGCTTTTGGACCTACTCCTAAGAAGGTCCATCTCTGGTGCAGCTCGGCCTAGCACGGCGCGTCTAAACTGATAATAGAAACGCAAATTAGTGGGGCATGGCTGGTGCGGCCTAAAGTGACAGTGGAAAAGGCCCACAGTGTTGTACGTGTGCTGTGGACTGATTTAGCGTAGCATGTGCAACATATGGACTTATGTCACACTATAGCCTAATGAACAGACAGATTAAACAGAGTAGCAGCTCTGTGTCTCTGTTAGTGTTGATGGAGAACTTGTGAGTGAGTGAGTGGGGCGGAGCTGTGTGGAGAGTGTGAGAGAGGAAAGATGGTATGTGTTATGTTACGCAACTTTACCCTATATCAGTATAAATGGTGTTGTCTAAATCTATCATGCTTGAAAATGTATCAATATATCATACTCGCAACCATGAATAATAAGGAGATAAGAAGCTACAGGTAATAGATGGATGGACCTTTTACTTTTCCGAATGTGATGAGGTGCTAAATGGGTGTCAGCAGCTTGGGAATTGTACCCATAATCCTCGGGACAGTACAAATCCTCAGTTACCCAAAGTAGGCCACAATGGTTTGTTGCTGAGGCAAGCCAAAGACATAATTCCACACAATAAGAATAAATGTACCGACTTAAAGCAACTGAAGCCAGCTTTAGAGAGCAGTTTATGAATAGCAGATGGTCTCATACAGTTACACAGTGCATTTATTACAAGGTACAAAAAAATGCTTCTCTTAAAATACAAGGCATCTGGTGTGAAAATGAATAAAAGAGGCTGACTGCACAGGAGAGACATGAAATGACAATTTTAATCACAGGAAACAAGAACCTTTCACACTACAGGGGCCTCAAACCAGGTGACCATCTCCTCACTGACAGGAAATCACCCAACGCCCACACAAAATGTGAGCACTGGGGAGCGCACTGTTTATAGAGGAGGAAAAAAGATAAATTCATTGGTCATGTTTGACGCAAGGACCACCACAACCACTGATGATGTTCCTATTTCTCACCATGTCACTTGCACCATGCATCCATTATTCACAAGACCGTAGTCCTTGAAGTTTTCACCTGTAATGAATTAAGACAATATTTTGATTTAATTTGTCATTCCCACATCGATTTTGCTGCCCTCTCCATGAGGAGGTCAAAACATCAGACTACCTCTAAAACCAGCCTCTCCGCACCTAATTATATTTTGAACATGACTCCAGTAATGTGCTTTTGATAGTGTGCTCCAAACTGAGCCTTGGTGTTGGTACGAGAGCTCTAATTTGATAAAGCACACTCACCATCACCATAAATTGTCACTTAACAGCCTCCTAGTTCTGAGCTTTTGATCTGCCACTTGATCAATTTTCTGCCCTGTCAAAACCCATTAGCCACTCACAGCCTCTTACATGGGTGTCAGGAAACAGAGAAGGACACTGACAGTATCACTGAACACAGATCATATGCCCGTGGAAACAGTTGGACAAGACAGACATGGCATGACCAACACAGTCACAACAAAAGTGAGGGAAGCAGCACAGTGCAGAGAGGAACTCAATCTTTTTATTGTGTCGGCGCAGGCCACAGTGTTGCACTAGTAAAGTGGTATTTTCCCAGGACACACTGGTTTTATTCCCTTGATTGCGTCGGTCCCTTTATGTGGTCAAGGCAGACATTTATTTATGTTTTGCTCATCAGAAAAAAAAGTTGCATTTTGATAACGGCATCAGTGCCAGTGAGCAAAATGAAGTTTAATGAGTGATTCTTACAAGCTCTGTGATCCACCACAGTTGGCAGCCTATACAGAAGGCCTTTCCTTTGCTCTGGCGACTCTCTTCACAGCCATCTGAAGGTAGCAGGTGTCTGTTCCACCTGCAGTCTCTAATTGGAGTGAAGTTTCGCACCGTCAAGTCACAATTACGCACGGTAGCCTACATCTCAACCAGCACTAAACTGTTGCAAAAATAACCACAGAAACCTCGTCACTTATGTGCACATCAAACTTCTCATTTTAAGTATCTTACAAAGCTTCTACTGCAAATCAACAGGCGTTTTGGAGACAGAGACTTTGAAAGAGTTCACTCCGCTGATAACAGGGAAATAGGCATGATGAGGGGAAAGAAATTAAATGACAACACTGTTGAAGGCTTATGGCTGAAACGCGTCCGTTGTTATTTTTTAAGAAGTTAAATGAGCCTGAGTCTGACCAGAGTCAAGTCTATTAAAAGAAAATAGTCCGAGCCTGGCCGGAATCAAGTCAGTGTCCAAGCTGGCAGACCTCTACCGCTTGAGATAGGAGAGACTGAGAGTGAAGGGGGGAGAAGGAGGGGAGATAGCATGATAGCAAAGGGCCGCAGGTTGGAATCAAGCCTGCAGCCACTGCGGCAAGGACAACGCCTTTGTACATGGGCGTCTGCTCTACTAGGTGAGTTAATGGGCACTATGCTCACTATGGACGGATGATTACTTTATAAATCATTGTGATGACAAAATAAAATTGCACACTATTAGGCATGGAAAACATGATAACCAGGATCTTCAACATGTTCAACAACAACCGGTCTCCTCTTTCAGTTTGTCATGACAGGGAGAGCCCTGTGCTTAAAAGAGGTTGAAAGCAGTGAATGTGATTGGTCATGACTGTCACAGCCTCTAGATATGTAGGATAATGTATTCTATCTGATCCCAACCCTAGGTGTGCTAGGTGAGCCTTGCCCCCTAGTTGCCAAAAGTGTTTGGTATGCCCCCGACACACTGGGCACTTGACTTTTTTTGATTTGCTTCACGAGGATTGACAAAATATTTAAGAGCATGGTTCAAATATACTGTACTTTACAGTTTCTGAGCTAGTTTTAGCCTTGCTAGTAGCATGGCTCCAGGGATGGCCAGATATAAATATTTCAGCTATTGGACTGCCAAGAAATTCTGCATAGACATATTTTTTATTTACCCCTTGCAACTTTGACGATCTCTTTACTTGCTTTACAGGGTGATTATCAGGTTTTAATTCCGTCCATTTTGAGTATTAATAATTGTTTTAATGCATTAATACCTTTTAGAGGGAAAGATGTTCAAATTCAAACGTGATGATCAAATGGTTCACTTTATGTCACTTTGTAAAAACAATACCAGTAAACAATTCCTTTCATGCTGGGCCTTTATACTCTATGAGCTGAGAGCCATTTTAGAGGGAGGAAAATAATGACAAAGTACGTAATGAGGTCCCTTTTTAGAGTAATGAGCAGAGGTTACTTAAGATTTAATCAGATGGCAGTTTAATTGTCCAGTCAACCCGAGGAGACAGATGATGGAGTAATTTAATGACTCTGATGGAGACGATTGAAGCATTTAGCGTTATTACCAACAACAAGGTTAAAGATCTGAAGTGAAAGGAAGTGTCCCTTGTTTTGTTTTGGGAGTAATTTATTGCAGATTGACACTGCAATTAAACTAATTTGATCAAGTTTTTCTTAATAATACAAACTTTATGGTCACATTTGTTTTATTTTCGGAGGTGTACTTGGACAGAAATGGTGACACATACATGCCATGGATTTCAAAAGAAAGGCGAATCCTAAACGATGATGGTAAGTATTGATGTTTTGGGGGGTTTTTTGTACTTTGCATCGATGATATTGGCTTATTGACTGCCAAATTGATGCAGATCGATGTATCATTACATCCCTATGCATGAATGGAAACAATCATTAGCTGTAGCCAAATGTGTTCCACAATAAACACCTGTTTTTACGTTGGTCATGATATTTAAACCCTTTTTTTTTATAGTTTACATAAATTATTTACTACAGTTTATTTACTTGTCCTTATGTGAGGCCAGTGTCGATGCTGGCGTGACTGCGGGACTGCTCTGTTGTGGCGTCAATGTGCAGACAATCTTATATCTTGTTTCATGAGAAAGAAGAAAGAAAAGAAACACGGCACCGACCGTGTAACCTATCCGATATTTGTTCTATTAATGACTCAGCAGCTGTATACGTGTTTCGCTGCATGAGTGTGTGTGTGTGTGTGTGTGTGTGTGGTACATCGGAAGGTAGCCAGTCAAACCCATACATTAGCATTGCCCACAAATCAATAGGCCTCTGTCTCCAGTTGCGAGGTGACTGAAGTATTGACATTACTGATGGCATGGTTTCCCCTGGATACTGACCATTGTGGCATCCACACACACACACACACACACACACACACACACACACACACACAGAAGGTGTGTGTTTTGTACTGCATGATGTTTCCAAAGGAGCCTCTGTGTCTTGTCTCTGCACTGATGTTCCAGACTCACGTGATCCTCTCTAAATTCTGTTTTCATGTGGGTAGCAGTAAACCATGTTAGCCTGCATTACGCCTGACTGCAAGTGAATATGGCAAATAGCTATGGCTATATTTGTACCCTGGCTGCATTATGCATGTATATGTAAGTGTCTGTTTACAGCACTGTGTGAGATGTCACATTTCTGAGTCTAACGGCACGAGAAATGGATGAATCTCCAGGACAAAAAAACTGTAACAGGCAGTGCAGAAACTTACTTTCCCTTCATGTCTCTCGAAGCAAATGATGTGAGGTCAATGCAGATCAAATCCATTTGGTCTCTGGAAATACTGTGTAATTAACTGCTGTAATTAGGGATGGCACAGATGACAGGTTATAAGATGAAAGGAAAGAGGGGCAATGTGGGCGTATGGGGAAAAGGAGACTGAGAGAACCACAATACATAACGAATGACATAACAGACATCTGAACGGTCGTTACATCTGCTAATTACAATGGGGCATTATGCTGCTTTTGTCTAAAAGCTGTAGCAGTTAAATGTAAATCTTCATCTTCATTTCATAGGGAATGTCTAATTTATGCATCAAACTTTAGCAAAGGCACATTAGAGAAAAAGGAACGTGTTTAAGCTTCTCCCCCTTGGGATCCTCTCACTCTCCCCCTCAGCTTTTATTAGATGCCAGAGTCCCATCAATACAAGCAAGGTAATGTGGGAAAGGTGACCCTAATGGAAAAATCAAAATGTTGCTACTCTGTGTGAAAAATTGTTTATCTGACCCTCTTAATGCAATCAGTTCTAGCTGGCTTTGATGATGGATGGGTGAAGCAATTTGTGTATATTTTTCCACCTTCGATAATTTTGCTCAAATAACTGAATGATACGGAAAGGAAGAAGAAAATAAGGGATGAGAGCACAAGAGGAACCTTGAATGACACAAGTGTACGGTGATTAGGGTTGGGACGGTGTAAAAATTTTCAAACTGGTTCGATGTTAAGCCAAACACTAGACCGGACCAGTTAAATGAAATTTACCAGGTGTAGTATTTGACTTAGCAGCTGCCCCCAACAGAAAACAAGCATCCGGCTATCACGTGACATCTGAGCTCTCTGTTCACATATTCAGTCCATTAAATGCGTGCATTAAGTCCGCGTGGTCGTGCTTTGCGTGCACAGGGCTTGTGGACGTCCACTCTTACCGGGCGGACCTCTGCGGCGTCCGTCTGCGTACGTTCTGCCCGAGTATGTGGTCCGGTCGGTCTCAAAAAATAAAACCTATTATTTGGGATGCTACACAAACAGCTTGTAACACAAAAATGGAAGAAAACAAAATGGACCAAAAGTATAGTCCAAACTATACTGAGCATAAATTGTATGCAACGGGAGATAGAGCACAATTTCGACTCATCTAAGTGAAAAAGGTATAGGCTGGCTTACGTCACCTCAGCATTCTTACTGGTGGTGTGAATGCAAACAGAAGAAAAGCTCTTGAGATACAGTATATAGATTTCAGTGAAGCTCCCCAGTGGGTGGTTCCTCTTATGGAGTCCCTGCAACTGTTGGGGTCTGAAAATGCCTTTTGCCTTCATCATCGCCATAACAATTACGCTCACAATGGTGTGCATTACTCTGCACCTGTTTCTAATAACAGCTTATTAAACTCAGATCTGTGTTTCATTAAGTTTTCATGGTAACATCACACTAATGGAAAGAAAGCTAATGTATATGCAGTTACAGAAAACCGTATTGAATTCCAAGTTGGTTCAAGTGATGTCTGTTGGTCCCCCATTTTGGTCCACAATGAAGTGTTTCCTAAACTATTAGATGAAACCATGAGGTCGACATTTGTTGTTTTGCTCGTCATGAAATATGCCCCAAAATGTGTTTCCTGATATTGATGTTGCAATACATTTAGTAAACTGGAGTGAAGTTCCTACCAGTTAAAAATCCACCCTCAGTCTCGTCTTTAGAACGCCTACTAAACTATAGGGAGTCAGACATCAGTATACACAGACTACAGTCATTACTCTGCTCTCCATCAGCGCCTCCATCTGCACAACACAATAGCGTGTTATCCCTCTATTTACAGCTGAGAATTGTAAAGGCCTGATTAGAAATACCAATGAAGCTATTAAACAAGTTCGGCATGATTAAACGCAGAGTGAAATGTGCATAAGGGTTAATAAAGCCTCTCCATCCTCGGTTGTGATGACGGCGGCTCAGTTTGTGTCTCGCTGGCGACGTGCAGAGCATGAATCCGAGATGTGTGACACAAAGAGAAGGGAAAAAGAAGATGTGAAAAATGCCCTATTTCTGTATCGCGGCTGACTCATCAATAGTGTGAGCATTTAGCTGGGGAGCAAAAGCTGTCATGGAGATCTCCAGTGAGTCTGTGCTCCACATGGAGGGGGGGCTGGGGTTTGTTCAATTATTTCTTGAAACACTGTGATCACGCTTATCGTCTGATCTGCAAACTAGACTCTCTGTGTCACTGCTCAACTTCAGTGGTAACATGCTCTCACACACACAGGCAGCTCAAAGGCAGTAACTGTCTTAAGAGATGCATGCAAATGAGGCATGTTTGTCAAAATAAAATGTATTTGTGTGGGAGTAAAGTGAGGCAGAAATTTAAAGTGATTAAATATATTTATTTTGTAAGTTTATGTGCAAAGATATACAGTATGTGTTAATGAAAATATCAGTGTTTCTCAGCCTGTCGGTGTGTGTGTGTGTGTGTGTGTGTGTGTGTGTGTGTGTGTGTGTGTGTGTGTGTGAACCCTGTCTCCTACATACCACATATTTGCTTGGCCAAATACTTATTGGACTGTTGCTGCCTGGATCACGTTCACTGGCAAAGTTTCTCTCTGATCCAGGAAGTGCAACGGTCTTAGAGGACACACAAGTTGTAGCGAGGAGATCAGGAGGGGTAGTTGGGTTTACAATCAGTGCCTGACTGAGTGCAGAAACCTGAGTTTGTGCTCTGCATGTCAGGTGGTGTTATGTTTATGCTACTAAAACACTGTTAAGATTAGTGAAAGGTCATTGTCTGATTGAAGCAATAGTTTGACATTTTAGCAAATATGCTCATTTCCCTTCTTACATTCTCAGTAATATGAAGATCAATACCACTCTCATGTCTGTGCAGTAAATATCAAGCTACAGCCAGCAGCAGGTTAACTTAGCTTAGTTAGACTAGAGACTTCAGAAAATCACTGCTCCAAGCCAAGATATAGTCGACAGTTTTTCTGCTAAACTAAGCTAGCCAGTTTCTGCATTTAGCATTGATAGTTAATGCGCAGACATGAGAGGGGTATCAATCTTTTCTTTTAACTCTCAAGAAAGCATTCATTCATTATCCGTAACTGCTTGTCCTGTTGGGGGTCATGGGGGTGCTAGAGCCTATCCCAGCTGACACTGGGTGAGAGGCCAGGCCAGACTATCACAGGGTTAACACCTATGGGCAATTTAGAGTCACCAATTAACCTAACCTGCATGTCTTTGGATGGTGGGAGGAAGCCAGAGTACTCAGAGAAAACCCACACTGACATAAGTAGCGGCCTACTCCACACAGAGGGGCTCCCCTACGCCAAGGTTCGAACCCCCCACCTGAGTTCGAAACAAGAACCCTCTTGCTGTGAGGCGACGATGCTAACAATTGCAATACCGCGCTGCCCTCTCAAGACAGCAGTTAAGTGTATATCCTAAAACTATTCCCTAGAGTTCAGGAAAAACATTGTAGTTTTGATTTGATATAAGAGGAGTCAACCTTTTTCTGTCCTCTACTTAAAGTCAGATAATTTTGTCAAGACAATCTTTTTCTAACCTTAACCGTCAGCCTTGAGTTACCAAAACATGACCACAAAATGGTTATCATCTTTAAGAGTGGACATTGTAGGGGAGTCAAATTAAATAAGTTGACACTGAACATTATGCAGATAAATTCAATCGGGCATTCATTGGGCATTTTTGAAAACGTTTAAGACCAAATCAATTCTGAATTTAAGACAATTTAAGACTTTTTAAGGACCTGTAGACACCCTGTTTAACATATTCACTAGCTACATATGAACAAGTAAATGTGACATATCCGTGGTTTGCAGGAAGGTACAATGAAAACATGTATTCTGTCCATTGTGTTGTGTGAGTAATGTTGTAGAACAAGAGTGTTAAGTAATAATGCATTACCTCAGACAGACATGCTGCTTCTTCAGTAACTACAGAAAGTACCACCTGTCATTAATTTGAGTTTTTGCGATTAATATGTAATAGAGAATCAATATTAATGCAGTCTCTGCACAGCAGGGAGCTCCTGCCAGGGACCAAAGGGCATACTGTATCACACCCTCAATCTGACACTAAACAGCAAATTCTGTGTCAAGTCAAAATCTCAGTCTGACAAACGCTTTGCCTCATCGACTTCGTTCTCATCACTGGTTCCAGCACAGTCTATGATCTGCTCCATTTAATGT
Source organism: Epinephelus fuscoguttatus (assembly GCF_011397635.1). Taxonomy (NCBI): domain Eukaryota; kingdom Metazoa; phylum Chordata; class Actinopteri; order Perciformes; family Serranidae; genus Epinephelus; species Epinephelus fuscoguttatus. Next base: position 15,481,183 of record NC_064756.1, read on the forward strand.
CGCTGCGCTCTAAAGAATGATTAGCTTAGCAAGACTTCAGGGGAGATAGAGACAAACTGAATGGGAGAGAGAGAAGGGCAGAAAGGGATCACAGACAGCAGAGATCGGCAGATGCAGAGGGAGAACAAGAAGACTGAGAGCATCTGTCTACTTTGCTCCCGGCGGAAGAATGTTTGTCACCACAAGCTGCTCAATATGAAACTAGGAGCCAATTACAGTTAATGGTAAAACGAAGCATATGCTCAGATTACACTGCTGTTCGATCCCCCCCTCAGACGCCGAGACAGGGGTGGAAATGAACTAATTTACTGACATGTCCAAGTTTCACTCGAAAAGTTTACCTGAACTGCATGGGTCGCTTGCACACTTTCCATTTCTGGCTCAAAAACAACCCTGTTCATTGAACCAAGAAGCTTCATAATTAAGACTACTGAAGAGAAAAGGAAGAAGCACACTGAGTTTATTAAACTCCTCAACAACATATTCACAACATTTTTGTATTCTTACAATTTCACTGTCTTAAAACAAATTTATCAGACTGGAATGACTCCGTCACTCAAGGCACTTGTACTGTACTGTACTGTACTGTACTGTACTCAAGCGCTCATTTCGAGTGAGAGACAATTAGTCTAATTAATCGATTGTTAGACCACATAGCAACTGTTGATTAAGCAATTAACAAAGCACTAATTCCCAATCAGATACAGCCATTACAAGTGAGCATGAGAAGCACTACAAGACATTAATTGAGGCGCACAACCACAAGACAACGAATACAAGATACACAGGGAGTCCCTGAAGATGTGGAGACCCCGGGCTGTTAGAAATACAAAGGAGTTATATGTAGAAGTGCTAAGACCTCTGGTGTGTCATGCACTTTTAAGACTATTAAATTAAAATTTTAGAACTGCCTGTTAAGACTGAATGAACGTGACAGACGGTGGATAAAGTACACTTATCTTCTTGTTGAGGTTTCAAAGTTTTCTGCTTCTGTTAAAAGAGGATGAGCAGTGATGGTTACAGTTTTTGTTTCCTGATATCCAAGATTTTAGAATAAGCTGTCGAAATGTATTGCATTCAAAAAGGTTTTGGTTGGAAGATTTATCTTTAAAGACAAACACTAAAAAATGTGGACTATATGTGAAAAGTTTAAGTAAATAGGAACACAGCACGCAGTTCACCTGATACTTTGCTTATAGATGGATTATGATGTATGTAAAATGGTGTGGTCTCTTTGTGTGTCTGTCTGTTAAGTAAACCAGGGGTTCCCAACTGGTGGGTCCAAAAGTGGGTTGCGGGTCCATTTTAAGTGACTCGCAGATGTGTCAACTTTTAAAAAACACACTTTATTTTAAAAGGACTGAATTTCCTGCACAGAGCTGTTATTCTGAAGTGTCGTTCTCTGCTGTAGATTGAGTGACTACTGGACAGCTACATGACAGAGATGGCAAACCAGCTTGACAACATGGCCAAATGCAAATATGACACTGAATATATTAAACTGCCTGGACTGTGGAAAAATTACTCAGGAGAAATCTGGACCCTGAGGCTGGACCAGTTGGGAACCACTTATCTGAACTGATGATGGACAGCAAAGTATTAGATAAAACTTTAAGTTTAATGTAAATATTTTACTTACTTATCAACTTAGCATTTTAAAGCAACATTATGCAGTAGTTGGTATTTTTATAATTAGGCACTCCTGCAGTTTCAGAATGATGCACCACTGTCGTAGAGACTAGGGATGTGTGTGATTAGACGACGACGATTAAACGCCCGCCCCCTTGCTAGTCGGCACCAGAAATAATAGTCGGTGAGTCGTGAGCTGTTGTTGGATAATGTGAAGGGTTTACAGTTATACCGCATGGTGCAAAATGCCTCTCATTTCAGCTAAAATTTAATTAGCAATTAAATGTTGTTTTAGCAACTTTAAAGTGAATTGCTATCATTTTTGTCAGATAATCTCCAGGGTTCAATGTGCCCCACATTTCAGGGGCAATTTATTTATTTTAGACGTTATTCTAGTGTTTAACTTTTGACTGAGTTGCCGTCATGTTCACATTCATACCGCACAGCGCAAAGTGTCTCATACTTGCATTTAAAATCCGACATGGGTGTTGAAGGTTGTGATTAAAGGCTTCAGATGGCAAATATTTTGGGATAATGTTTTAAATATTTAACAATAAACTGTGCTAAATTTGGACTGTTTTCTGAGTGTTTACCTATTTTTACACTTGTCGACTAGTCTTAATTAAAATTTTTGTTAAGTCAACAGGGAAATTAGTGAGCAGGAACATCCCTAATAGATACAGACCAAACCCCAGTGGTTGGGGTATGACTGCGGACAGCCTGACTCCCTGCCACATCAGCAAACTTTCTATTGCTGCCTATACACAGGTGAGACCAAGCGCTGCCACTGGACAGCAGCCTGCTGTGACCCCAGGTGCTGGGATTTGCGCTGGCTGAATTAATCTTGCTACAGCCAAGCTTAAGGTCCGTCGCAGAAGCTGGTTGCTCTCATCCCGGTGAAGTAGTCTCCTAGCAGTGGGGAGTGAGATGGAGGGACCGCGGTGTGCCCTAGCTGGCTAATTCACATCACATTTGTGGTTTGATGAACAGAGACAGAGAGAGCAGGGCAAGAAGGAGCTGGGCGAATCAATGTGGTGCTCACAGTTCTACAAAAAAAAAAAAAAAAAAAAAAGATTTTGAAACAGAAAATCAATATGCGAAGGTCAGTTTTGACATTGTGACGGGCAGCTGCAAATAAATCAATGATTGGGAAACACTGGAGTCTGGAGGGGACGTACACTCTGCTGTCGGATTCTCGTTACTTCCCCATTAGCCGCGAGACAGAACACTACAGGACACTATAAACAGTTAGCAATACCTTATAGAGCAAACTAATGCTAGATTGCAAACAATACATGAGGTTTGGATTTATACAACCATGTTTCTTTTCCTCAGCCAAGGTTTCCACACTGAGAGCTTCTTTTAGTTAGTTGGTTGTGCGTGTCGTAGTGCCATAAAGCCTTACATTCTTCTCCCAGGAGATCCTACTATCTCGCCAAAGTTATACAGTGTAAGAACATGCGTCCAGGCTCAGAGAGGGAATGAAGGAGGCACCATTCTCCTTGTTACAGTGACTGCAGTGTGAGGTGTTGAGAATCAGTCAAGAAACATCAATTTGTCACGACAATCTGTCCAATAAGAATCTGAACGAGGTTAAAAGAGCATAAAGAACAATTATAATCAAGAGAGTAATTTTTGTTTTGAAACGGTTGCTGATGAGGGAACGACAACACGGCTGGCTGATGGGAACGGGACGGTGTGACAAACAGTTATAATAGCACTGACCTTTAACTATGTCAAAAAAAAGGCTGTCTTTGGTGGGAAGAGTCTTATTCACAGGATTAAATTTACATAAACAAAAACAAGCAACATATATTTCACTGAAAAAGGCTGAATGTAATAGATTTATTTTTTCTCTGCTATGCTTCGTTTCCTCTCCACAGAGCCGAAACATTATAGTCACATAATGGCTTCTACTTCTCAAAGGAAAAAGAAGAGAATTATCCATTTGGTGTTTCTCTCCTCCTCTGGCTCTGCTGGGTTTAGTTTTTACTCCTGTGTCTTGCTCCCACGTTTGTAATCAGTACCTCTTTATTCTCTCTGAGGTTCCCGTCTTCTCACCAATCTTGTCCCCTCGTCCCATTTTGGGTTCTTTGATTTCGGCCGTCCTTCCTCATTTCCCTCCGCTCCAGCATGTGTGATTGCATGTGTGTGAGTGCAACCCCCAACAGTGCAAAGATGAATTCACACTTATTTCTCTAGTAACAACTCCCGCTCCTCTTGCAACGCTGTATGCTGTTCTTTAGCCTGTGTCTCTTTGAAGTGCTTCCAAAAAGTACAATACTACAAACGAACAGTAAAAATGTCTGCTCTCCATGTCCGCATACTCCATACTGTGTCAGCAGTCCATCTTTACATCTCATTTTTGCCGGCTCCTATATTTAAGAGATGTCATTTTAAGGTTTTGTCAAAGCAGACTTTATTGTTGCAGTTTCTTTGAGCCTGCTCTTGCACACTACACTCTTTTTTTCTCAGCAGGCAAAGACAAGCTTGAAATAACTTCAATGCTACTTTTTACTGTCTTTTACCCCCCAAAAATGCATAATCTCAGTAGGTGTGAGCAGGTGAGAGCTTTGAATGTCTCCTGATGCTTTTTTAACATTGATCTAATGATTTTGATTCTAGCGCCACAACTGTTGGAGCTATTAATAGCGTATGTCTCTGGGTTGCGTTGAGAGAAGGAATGGAGGCAGAGGACGGGCAGCATTAAGCAGAAGATGGAGGAGCCAGCTGCATTTAACATTAGACCCCCCCACTCCTGAGGGCATCAGTGAAATCATACAGATGGGCCGTGAAATAAGCAATCTGCAGGGGATCTTTGGAGGCTTCAGGCTTCCAAAGATGCTCCGTCTCGAGGCTGGGGTCATCAGTTTTGGACCAGAAGCCAGGATGGGCTGAAATGATAACTTGCTGTTTTATGTATTGGCTCCCCTTAATGGTTACCAGTCTTTCAGTAAATACGCTGTCACCCCACTTTGCCTTCCCATATGGGTCCCTGTTAGAAGTAATGAAGAAGATAAAAAGATTTCCCTGCTGCTCACACAGTAACACAATGCTTTCCCTCTTTCAAAGAACACATTTCAGCGAGAAAATGACAGTGAACTGCAGGGTTTCCTTGCAATGATTAAATATTGCCCATATACCGTATCTATAGCTCCCTCTACCCACTATAGATGATGGTCTCACCTCAGGGCATTCAAGACAACGTCCCCGATCTGCAGGGGGAAAGCACCATTACTTGCCTACTGCAGAGAGAGAGAGGGGAGGAAGGAGGGGGAAAACAGGAATTTAATCTCCTTTTAAAGCCCGGTGAGTCATCCTAGCAAGAGTGTTTGTTGTTTTCTTTATTCCTGAGTGAGACGGCGAATCCACTGGGAGTAAGAAAAGCCCACTCTGACCTTTCACTAAAAAGGCATGCCTTTTGGTTTGCTTTTTCCTCTGGTGCAATCACACAGGCAAACTACCCCCCCGTCAACCCCCTCCTTTGACTGAGGAAAGAAAATCGTTCAGAAAAAGGATAATAAAGAAATAGCATTTCCTTTGCTGGCTGTCTGTTGTGACAGGTGGTAATTTTTTTCTTTGCTGCTGCATACTAATATTAGACAGGATGGCAAAACATGAAAGCTAAAGGCTGGTGGTTAGACAGGTTGCACCAAAAATACACATTTAAAATGTTGCTAATTTTATAGTCCAGAAAATATCTCAAGGAAACAGGGAACAGATAATTGACTCAGGACTTAAATTAAGTAGGCAGTCACTTCACACCAGGGACCTGAGCCCTGATCAGAGTACACATGACCAGTGGTGTAGTGGAGGGTATACTCAGATATACGGGGTATACCCACTTCTTTCTCTATCCATTGACAGTATACCCACCTATCAGCTAAACAGCCATTGTAGGAGAGTATGCCCACTTCCTCATCGGTAACCTACCCATCTACCTAGTCGTACACCAACCTCATCAACTACCACTACACCACTGCATGACCCCAACGTCCAGGTTGTTTCATCAGCATGAACACTGTGTACCATACCTACTGTAGAGTTGGGTACCATCTGAACTGATACTGGTACTGGCACCTCAAATATGGTACCGGTACCCAAAGGTACCATTGTTCGGTATCTTTCTTATTCTGTGGGATAATTTAAAAAATGTAATTACTGAACAGGCTGCAGTCAATATGCGACTCTGCTCTACAGCTCTTCTCTTATCACACATAGAAGGTCTCTGTCCATTTTCTGGCTTGTGCGTATGTGTGTGTGTCATGCTTGCTCTCTGTTTAGACACAACTGACAAATATGTGGAATAAGTACGTAATTTAAAAGCCATTATCACAAACAGCAGTGATACTAGACTATTTATAAAATGAAATGAAAAAGAAAACAGACCAGATAGACAGAAATTATTGGCACTGCAGCAACACTTTGGCTCACTGGGAAGCTGAGGGAGCTTTGGGCACATTGTGGTGCTTCCTCACCCTTTCTGAACCCGGCGTTCTCACCCAGGTACACTCTTAGGTACCGAGATCTGGCACCGGTTTATTTAACGCAAACCAGTACTCAGTAGCCTTCAAAGTAGAGTTTGGTACCCAACCCTAACCGTACTTGGGCACAGTACATCGATCCCTGATTGGGTCTACTTAAAAGGGGTGGTCTCGAGTAGGCAGCGAGTAGAGGTGCCAAGGCATTTTTTACCGTTGGCGATCTCCTCTGAAATTTGTATATCTGTATCACGTGTCAATGCATGCTGTCAAAAAAAAAAAACATAGTAGGCATAAAGTAAAGGTTGACTCCACTGTATGAGCTTGGGATCTTGGGATTGGGGCTTTTTTCTACACTGTAGTGACAACATAAACGAATGTCACGTAGATGAACAACACTATTAAGTGGTGGGAGGAGTAATCGTACTCGGACTAAGTACAAATCAATTGTGCCTAGCGCGAAAATGCCCAAAGTCTGTCATTTGTTGCCAGTAAGTAACTGAACAATGTCTTATCACAGCACTGATCACCTGTCATCCATCGAGTGCTGCAACCAAGAAAAGCGGGGAGACAGGCAAAAGATGTAATTGACAAAGAACTCACTCTTTCCTGTTTAGCACTTCATTCTTCACCTCTCTTGGCTGTCTATATGCCTGAAAACCCATGTGTTAAACTCATTTACTCTGAAATGCCATAAAACTGCACAAAGACAGCAGCAGGGTTTGTGTTTGTGTGTGTGTGTGTGTGTGTGTGTGTGTGTGCGTGCGCGCGATGGATTAAGACCACATATGTCAACCTCTGCTCTTGACCTGTGTTGCAGGCAAGGTGGCTTATCTGCAGCAGGAAGAGCAGCTCCAGTGATCTATTGCATTGTTCGCTCACCATATCAATTTAATTAAATACCATTGATTCCACAGACTCACTCTCTGCAGCTGCCTTTTGTGTTCTGCTCCCCTCTGAACCAGCTTAGTCCTTTTCACACTGCACCTAGCTCTGTGCACACAGTGGAAGCTTCTCACCGTCAGAGTCACCGTCCTTTAGCCATTTATCTTCTGCAGTTCATTAGAGCAATCAAGAGTGAGCTGGCTTTTCCTTTAGTCCAGCTTAGAGCAGGATGGGCTAAAAGGTACTGTAAACGAAGCTTAGATGATGACTACTTTATCTTAAACGCAAGGTCCGACCAGCTTGAAATTTGTCTTGGACAACAACTCTCTCAGGAGAGCTGTCGATTTTGGCGACCTTTTGATGCTAGTGACCTTTGATGACCTTTGTGCTACAATCACACCACACTTAAACAGCTATTTTTCCCTCGACGCAGTGTATTAATGAAAAAGACAGCAGAGGGTAACTAGCGAGGATATTAGGTATTAGCTCAGGTCTGCAGCCCAGTGAACACTGTCTTGCTAAAATTGAATATCAAGCAGACCGTTTAAGTATCTGAATTAGGCTTAAAGGAATACGCCAACACTTAAACACAATGAAATACTCCTGATTGTAGTGTTACTGAGAATTAGATGAGAAGATCAATTTACATTAATATGATAGAATCTCTCTGGCCAAATTTATTACGAAAACTGGAAAGAGGAAGTAAAGCTAATCTCGAAACAACTTTATTATCGGCTCTTAGGTTATCTATTCATTATAGGTCCATCTTAAAATGTTATTTATTCCGTACACTGCTAGACCTGGCTGATGAATTTAATTCCCTCGTGTTTTTAACATGTTTGAGTGACAATAAACTGAATCTTGAACTTTTAAATTGTAATTTTTACATGCTGTATTATTTAATTTTTTAGCCATCGAGTCACAAATACATCCACTAATCATAAAGTTTTCTACATATTCATTTAATTGCAGCAGCCTGCTGAGAACACATCCGTGGCCGCATATTGTTTTTCTATTTTTGGAGCTGGACCGTTCATTATGAGCTAATGGAATATATGTACCAGTGGGTTATTTATTGCACCACACTCTCGGAGCACAGAGTGCACTCTGGGCATAGATGGAGCAGGAGTACGTCGGGAGCGGTTGAAGTGAAACTTAACCGTTCATTGTGCCGGGTCTAAAAGTTTACTTGCCTCTGCAGCAGCTGCTCCTCCCATCCACTGATCTGATCTGATCAGCTGATTAATCATCCATAACACAAACCAGAAACTGCACAAATAGATAGGTGATAATAGGTAATAATAGGTGATAATAGGTGATAGAACTCATGAAGAGTTGCTTCTGCTTTGCATTCACGGACCCCCAAAAACCTCTGAATTCAGAGAGGGGACATAGAATCCCTAAAAAAAATGTTGAACTTCTCCAAGTTCTCCTGACAGAGCCAGGCAAGCTGTGTCCCTCCACTTCCAATGTTTGTGCCAAGCTAGTCTAAACAGCTTCCTCTATGCTGAATACACAGTCATGAAAAAAGCATACAAGCACATTTTCTACAATGTGAGCATCCCTACAAAGGAGATCTTGATTTTTTCTCCTAGACAGGGTTCAAGTTCAGTTCAGACAGGGTTTGTGATGTAGAGATCTCTCAGCTGCTCCTCTAAAAGAAAAACCACAAACTTAATTTCATTCCATGTCCAAACCAGCAGCAGCATTCACTGACCATGTGAGCTGCATGTCTGCTTAGTGATAATGCAACAAGTGGAGCTAATGTTGTAGCCCTTGTTCTAGCCCCCCCATGACCGATGCCAGAGGCTGGACGATCTTCTCCATCGAAGGGAAAGATTGAGCTGTGGTTTACAGAGATTGAGTACACACTGGAGGGGAAATCGTGTATTCATGACATTTTATATTTTCAGTGCTGCCGTGTCATTTCTGCCTTTTAACTTGTGGCAAGTCTGAAATTTTTTTTTTTTTTTCTTCCCTCAAATCGTGCCGCTTTCTCCGTCCAAATGCAATTCAGACTGAGTTGTGGTTGGAGGGCATTTGAAATGAACTCCTCAGAGGCCCTGCTTAGGAAATGAAATTGCCTTGGCTATGGCCTTTTGTCACGTAGCTCCACAGTGCATATTAATGATCAGTGGCACGTGCCGCTGTACTGCGCTGCAGGATTCACATGGTCTAATCAGCCGCGCATTCACCGTCACTGTCTGTTATTTGTCTCCTCTGTCTCTTGCCTGCTTGTTTTCTTATTAGCCTGTCCTAATTCTCTGCTACTGTGAAGGTCCTACAAGAGCCAGGAGCTCTTAATATGGCTGTTACATTTGTTTCACTTTTCCAAGTGTATGCAAATGCTCGCTTTTAACAAATGCTTAACCTTTCGAAATGACACCATTGCTATGAAGAGGAACACATTTAGTGGCAACTTTACTGAAACCTGCCTCCTCAAAGATTCATCAACTCTGCAGCTGTACTGCAACTGAATGTAGAAACAGTAAATCACTGCTGCCAAATATCACTGGTGGCAAGTTGTAATGCAAATTCAAACAGCAAATAAGGTAGGAAACATGGTCTAAATCAGGCCATTTTACAGCAACAATCACCACAAGAGACAGCGATGACTTACTGCTCATATTTCATCATGTCAGGACTTGGCACGTGTAGTGTAATGTACTGATTTACTGAAGACATATACTGTACCTTTTAGTTGACCTTTAAAAGATATGTGTTGAAGCAATATAATCTGTGCAACTGACAAATTACACATATTTCATGTATTCTTATGACACACACACTCACTGAGCACTTAAGCATTGTGGTGGAGAAGTACCTAGGACTCACTGTGAATCATTTCTAAAAATAGCATGAGGATGGGTTCAGAAAACACTAGTGGAAAATCAGGGGAATTACAGCTTGTCCTGAGAATGACCCTAGTAAGAGGAGGCGGTCTTAGATCTAGGAAAAACATTACTCAGCAGAAATATGACACCATTATGGTGGGAAAAAAGTGACTCAGCAGAGGTGGGATATCGTTACGATCAGAGCCAAGTGGGAAGGATTAAGGGAAAGAGATGACTCAGCAGAAATTCTACGATAAAAGAGAGAGCGCAAACAAAGAAACTTCAGTCTCGCTCCGGAGCTTGACTCATTGAGTTGTGATGTGTTTGTTGCCTGCGAGCACATTAAACTCAGTTGCATCTGATTCTCGTGTCTCCAGTGATTTTTTGACCTCTGAGTATTTGAGTTTTTGATATCTAATGGAAGACAAAGAAAGTCCGTTTGGGAGGGGAAGAGCGAGGTCGCGAGCTTTCTGGCACGGCTCGAGACCTTGACTTTTTTGCTTCTACATAATTTGGCGAGCCAGCGTAGGAGGACGAGGAGGTCGGATCCTAAGATCGGGGGCGCTTGGCTGCACATCAGACGTACAGGTGGCCACCAGATAAGGTAAGCAGAGCCTTTTTTCTGCCTAAACCGGGTGCGTCTGAGGTGCAGTTGGGAGCCACTCAGGTCGGAGGTATTTGACAAATTCCTCTCCTAAAAGAACCTAAAATGTGATGTAAAAATTACTAACTAATAACACAACATTGGAACATAGCTGATATATTGCTGGAGACAACTGAATCTAGTGCAACACAGTGTGTGTGTGTGTGTGTGTGTGTGTGTGTGTGTGTGTGGAAGTTAGAGATAAAAAAATAGAGAGAATGTGGGAGTGAGTGAGTGAGTGTGTGTATGTGTGTGTGGAATGTGGGGGAGTGAGCTAGAGAAACCAAGCAGGCAAAAGAAAGAGTGAATGTGTGTGTGCTGAATGTACGGTAATAAATGTAGTGAGGAATGTAGTAAGAGTAAAGTATTTAAAGTATTAAGAGTATTTAAAGTACAATAAGAGAAGAAAGAGTACTCAAAAGCACATACGTGGATACCGCTGCCGGAACTTGCCAACACTCCCTTTAGCCTGTAGGGGCGGGGGTGTTGATGCCAGCCGGCAGGCTGCGCGGGCGGAGTGCTGGTAGTAAATTCGCGGATACCGCTGTTGGCTTGCCTAGTACACCCTGAGTGGGTGTGTCTAGGGGAGACATCAGGTCTGCATAGGCGATTTGCTCTAAAGAGATTAAAGGCCTAAAAGCTTCTGTGGATACCGCTGTTTTGAGGAAAGTGACCTCCCAGCCAAAAAGGAGGGAGTCACCGTAGACAGAACAGGTCTGAGCGGACAGATAGCTGATAACGTTGCAACCAGAGAAAACGAGAAAAAACAAAAATAAGTCAAAAAAGTTAAACAGATCGATCAAAAGTGTAAAAATTGTAAAAATCTAACTGTAAGCTATAAAGTTCTTGTACATATATTGTAGTATATCTAGAAGTAAGTTGTAGTAAACACAATATAATCTATTCAAAGTAATGCATGAAGCGTTGTATAAAGTGTTGTAAATACAGTAAAGTGTTAAATAAAATGTAACTGTAAAAGACTGACAAATCATTGGGAGACTGACTTAACAGATAGTACAAAGGGAGGGGGTGAGGAATGCAGCCAGCAGAGTGAGGAACACAGCCAACAGAAGTGGGCTTATGCAAAAAGCAAAGCTTTGTTAAAATTTGATATTTTGGTTCTGACCTATTGGGTTAAAGGTCATTACAAAGAAAAGGAAAAAAGACATTTTGGGGCCTGAATGTTTTATCATAATCTGGTATCTGTGTTTGTTTTATGTGATTTGTTTCAAAGTTTTGTTACATGAGGTAGTTATTAACAGTGTCTCAGTGAAACAAAACCAGACAAGGGTAACCTAACGGTGTCAACAAATTGTCTGGGGACTGGAAACCTAACGGTGCCAACGAAAGTCCACGTTTCACTGATTGAACCAGTTGCTCGGGTTAACTCCATACAAACTGGTTGGCTGTTAAGGGGATAATAAAAAATAAATATCTGTTACTTTAATTTAATCTTATAGATAAATAAAATAAGTTATAAGTATAGTTTCATAAATAAATAGAATAAGTAATAAAATTATAAATAAAATAAGTTATAAGTATAGTTTTATAATAAATAAAATAAGTAATAAAATAAAGGAAAAGAAGTTGAGATCAAGCTGTTAAGAGCTGGGTGGAAGAAGGTGACAGCAGTAGTGATGAAAATTGGGCTGAGCAACATTGTGTGACTGATGGCATAGTAGATATCAGAGGCATAAAGAACACATTTCGGGTTAGAAAGAACCTACATAGACAACGAGGGTGAGAAGCAGTGGCAAGACGAGCAAGACATTTGCTAAAACTTTGGATAGTTAATAAATTTACCAACTGAAACAAGTGAAGGGCAAATTTCAGGTATACAGTGGGAGACGATTTTAAATAATTTGTGGACTCCCCGCTCTTTAGATCCACTGCTGCAATATTTGTGTGATGGTTATAAAAACAGACCTGTAGCTTCACTTCCTCTGAACCAGGTAATATTTCAAGATTTAGAGAACAGAGTGGAATTTAATCCAAGATTGCAGATTGTTGTCGTGCCTAGAAAAGCTAATTTGGGAGGAGATTGGTCACATAAATTAGAACATAACCTCTGAAGAAAAATAATACAAAACTGCCTTCACAGTAGGGAAATTACTAGCACTGATACATACAAAAGAAACAGACGAGCAACCACAAAATTCCCAGAGTGAGTAAAGTTAAACAAGGCTTCATGGGAGCCAACCAAGGACAGATGGAAAAAGGGTTTCTGACACCTATAGAGATAGTGATGACATAACACCCAGGTAGGAGAAACTGAATCCAACGCTGTGTGACTAAATGGCACAAAAGAACATCTAAAAATAGGAAAAAGAAAAAGAAAAAATCGTTGGCCTAAAGATGGAACCTTCAACCTGGCATGTTGCGACAAGGTGGATACAGAACTAAGACACACTGAGGCAAAAGACACTAAGGCGAGTTATAAGAAAAAGAACAAAAGGGTTAAAATAAAAAAAAGGGAGGTATTGGGGTGGTTTAGACAGACAGGGGGTAGGAAGCAAATGGTGCAAGTAGAGTACTGTAAGCATCCACAGGACCCACAGGACTCACAACCACATAAATGGTGCAAGCAGAGCGCAGCAAGGACACACAGGACCCCCAGGCACCGACGGATGTGACACCCACAGCCCCACCCCTGCCAGCATCACCACCACCATATCCACAAGACATATCACCATCAGAGACGGCACAATACCCACTACGCTCAGTAGGGGAGGCAAGAGCAGCAACAACAATGGAAGGCCAAGTGGCGGGAAGGTTCACCGTGACGTTGGCCAGGGATCAAAGACCGAGCAGATGAAAGAAGACGCTCCCCACACGCAGAACACTGACAATGCAATGCCTCACATTACCACTACTGTTATCCACAATGAGCAGGTGGAAACAACGATAGCCAGAGGCCCCGAAGGGGCAGGGTCGAGGCGAACCTAGGGGAGGACCAGCAGGCTGAGGAGGATGGAGAAGGGGACCGAACCTTCCTCCAGGACCCCAGCCACCACAACGGCAAACCTATCAGCGAGCCGCACCCTATCAGCAATCAGGCTCCCAGGAAATGAATACAGGATTTCCAGGAGTGAATCCTGCAGCGCCCTAACAAGCTGTGCTGGGGTTGTTACCAGCCCGGCCCCGGCGCAAGGGAGTGTCCGGTCAACCCATGGGAAGGTCCAGCAGAAAACTGGCTGAAAACGAGACAGGGTGCCCATGATAGGGTTGCCGGAGAAGCCTGAAGGGAAGTAATGTCACCAGTCATTTCATTACAGCCACACAACGAACCAACTATACCTGTTGTCATCCACGAACAAGCATATTCCTGTATGGTGGACACAGGGCTACATATGGAAACACAAAAAAAAAAAAGACTCTATACCCCCTCTCTAAGTCATCCATCAAGACCATAGGCTTCTCTGGGAAATCACAAGTCATACCAATGACAGAGCCTGTTTCAATGCTCATCACTGGTAAAGTCATCTTTGCACCCCTACTCTACTCAACTCATACGCCAGTGAACCTTCTAGGCAGAGATATATTGTGCCCTCTCAAAACTAAGATCATGAGTACTCAAGATGGACTATATTTAGACTTCTCTGACAACCCCCCACAAAGCATGATGCCACAGCTGCCCGGGAACACCACAGAGACATCACAGGCGTCAGGTCTACTGGCTCCAACTGACATCAGAAGAGTCTCACCTCAAACAGACATGGACTCAGTGGGAACCATGGGTCAGGTTACATTTTGATACAACACATACTCCCAATCTGCCACTGCATTGCACGCTCATGTATGACGCGGACCAGACTCATGTACATTGTAAAGAATGCAGGGACACAGGGCAAAAAATAAATAAATAAATAAATAAATAAAAATAAAATAAAAAAGAAAATAAAAACCATGCCTGATCATTAGTGAAGACATGTATTCAGTACCTCAAGGTGTGGCGGCATCTGCCTCCCAGAAGAATTAGCAGGATGGTCACAGGTGCCAAATTCTGCACCACACGTTACATTGATGATAGCAGAAAGTTATGAGTCTCATCATCTGGGCCCAATGGTCAGTCGTGCACTGCAGGTGCGAGAGTGGTTACCCACCAAGAACAAATACATCCACATTTCAGATGACAAACAATACATCAGAATCTCAACTAAGACAGGTGATGAAACAGTCGCAGACAAGGTACATGTAGATGGTACTACTCCCACACAGACAGCAGTCACAGAAGAACACGCACAATTGTTGAGTAAAGTTCCACCACATCTATGGACAGCACATAAAACTGATGTAGGATAAGATCAGCGCAACCTGTTCGGATCACAGTAATAAGACATAATAACCTATCTGACCAGTTGCAGTTTCCTCTGCAGTAGCTTGCCAGTGACGGTATCCTTGGCTCTATTGAAGGATTGGTAAAGGCTTGAGTTATGGTCAAAACTAGAAGTCCGTGCAAAATGCTCATTTTCCAATCAAGAAACCAACTTCTTCAGAATAGTAGCTAATGCAGTGGTGGAAACAGAGGCCATATGCCAGATTCACACACGTTGCTTTCAGACCACCCGACACACAGTGGTATACAGTCATTTATTTATGTTTTGTTTCTTTTCAGTGTACCGCTACACCCAGACTCTCAATATTTGTTTTCACTTATGAATGTCAGCATTATGACCTAGCTAATTTGAACGTGCCAAGCACTGTATTACAGTATGCAGATGATTTGCTTGTCTGTTGCCCTTCAAAAGAATAATGTCAAAAGATTCCATTGCAGTGCTCATAGCATTAGCAGAGGGGGGACACAAGGTTAGTAAAGACAAATTGCAGTTCTGCCAGCAGTCTGTAGAGTACTTGGGCAGACAGTTGAGTGGGGATAAAAAGTGCATTGCCCCATCTCAGATAGAGGCAGTAAGTAAGGCTTCTCAACCGCAGATGGTGGGCCAAATGTTGTCTTTTCTCAGCATGACAGGATACAGTCGGCCATGGATTTGTGACTATGCTATAAAAACTGCTCCACTCAGAGCTTTAGTAAGAGCAGCAGGACAGACAAACAACACAGCACAGCTGTCCTGGACGGAGGAAGCAGAAGGTGCGTTCCAAGCCTTAAAAATAGACATGCAGTCCGCTCCAGCGTTAGGCACTCCTAACTACTCCAAACCTCTTTATCTCTACGTAGCAGAGAAATCTGGGTTTGTGCGTGTCGTCCCAATGCAAGACACACCCACAGGTAAATAACCACTAGCATATTATAGCACTAAGCTCGATAACATAGAGGCCGGTTTGCCTCCCTGTTATCAGGGGCTAGCCGCAGCTGTCTTTGCATTTCAAAAAGCATCCTCGTTAACAATGGGACATCCTGTAACTTTGTACACCTCTCACCAGCTTTGGCCCTGCTGACAAGTCCCAGATTCGTTTTGACACAGGCCAGACGCACAGGATATGAGGTATATCCTGTCCACTCCTGAGCTCGACATTCAACGTTGTACCATCATTAATCCAGCCACCAAAATGGTTCTACCCATAGAAGGTACACCACGAGTCTTCATGGCACAGACAAATTTATGCACACTCGCAAAGATTTACATAATCAGCCCATTTTAACTGACCTCACATTGCTCGTTGATGGCTCCTGTTTTCAGGACGCCACAGGTAGTCATGCAGGTTATGGAATTGTACAGCTCAATAACGATCAGAATTTTGTGACTGTGCGATCATGTCATAATCAATTTGCTCAGTCCTGCTCCGCCCAGCTTGCAGAGATAAAAGCTCTAACAGCAGCATATAGATTAGCAAAGGGAAAGTCACTGAATGCATATACAGATTCAGCATATGCATATGGAGTGTGCCACATCCACGCAAACATTTGGAAACAGAGAGGGTTTTGTGGAGCAGGACGGCACCCCAGCTACACATGAGGAGGCCATTGTTGACTTGTGGGAGGCTGTGCTCGTCCCGTAAGGCCTAGCTATAATCAGATGTCCCGCCAACCAAAAGAATTTTTCATTGGTAGCCAGAGATAATCACCTAGCTGATAGCTAGCAAGATAGCAGCCAAACATGCAGCAATGGGTGCAGTAATGGCACCCATGTTAACCATCAAGATTGTGAAACCCTCACTACCATGCCTTCTCTTGTAGCAAAACAGAGTAAGTGAAGCTGAAAAGCGACTGTGGATCAAGCGTGGCGCTATCAGAACACAAGCACGGGGCCAACAAATGGTCTCTGGCGAGACAGTCATTTTGTACTACCAACCTTGTTGCTGCGACATGCTATAATTTGGGTGCATGGTAATGACCATTGCGCAGAGGAGATCTACGAAATTGCAAGCAACATGGTGGTCACCATTCATGGCAGCCACGGTAGATAGAGTACTAGGCGAATGCGAGATCTGCGCAAGATACAACATCAGGAGAGTTTTTACAGCCCCACTGGCGCACATACCACCTCAGACGGTCCTTTCAGACACCTCACGTTAGACTACATAGACATGGGAGCACAATCCAGAGTAAGAAAAATGAGATACGTCTTGGTGGTCATATGCGGATACAGCTGATGGGTAGAAGCAACAGCTACAGCCGATCAGATCATAGAACACTTGCAAAATTCCCCTGCCGAGAAGTCTTCCTGAGATTTGGGATGCCAGATACCATATCATCAGATAACGGAAAACACTTTGTATCTAATGTAATACAAGAAACACTGAAGCAACTAGGCATCAAACAAAAGTTCGGCTGTGTCTACTACCCTGAATCACAGGGGGCAGTAAAAAGAGCAAATGGGATTCTGAAAACAAAAATAGCAAAAATAGTAGTAGACAGTGGGGACAAGCTTAACTGGGTGGATGCTTTACCTATTGCACTAATGTCAATGCGCTCACAAGCTAGCAGAATCACGCATCTAACACTGCATGAAATGCTTACGGGTTCACCCATGCCAATACCATATTTGAGGGTCCTCGAAGGGCCCCATTGGAGCAACTGCAAAATGAAATGTTTGACTATTTACAGTCTAACCCGTATCCATAGGGCTATCTTCCAGCAGGTGAAAGGCACCACCGAGGACAGAAGGGTCGAAATCCCAGAAGACCTTCAACACATACTTCCTGGAGAGTGGGTGTCGTCAAGGTGTTCGAAAGGAAGTGGGACCAGCCACGCAGAAAAGGTCCATACAAGGTCATATTAGCTACACCAACTGCCTTGAAAGTTGAAGGTAAGGATGTTTGGTTCCATCTTAACCACTGCTGCAGAGCTAACAACCCAAAGAGGGTGTCGACAGAGAGCATCTCAGAGGAAAACACCCCATCCTCAGTGGCTGATGATGAACCTCATGAGTCGCCACCTGGTAGCCGCAGGGCTGATGATGAGGTCCAAGCGCAGAGAACAGAGAGAGGAGAGAGAGAGAGGCATGAAGAGAGCAGGAGAAAGCAGCAGCTCAGAAAAGGCGAGGTCAGAAGCATAGAAGGGTTAGACGCAGACCCAGGAGACTCAGACAGAAGCAGAACAGACTCAGGAGACTCAGAAAACAGAGAAGGAACAGCCCAGGAACAGCCCCAATAGACCAGCACAGGGAAAGGTTGAGAGCACAGGCAACATGGGGGGAGGAATTAAAGTGGGAATAATAATACTATTAACCCTATTGCTCATCCTAGTAGGAGTAGAACAGAGTGAAGGGGCAGAACCAGACAGACAAGGCCAGGCACAACTAGGCGAGTGTGCAGTAGCACTAGGGACCATGGCATAAAACAGAACAAGATACCTTACAGAGAGATCATGCAGTTGACTTACTATAAGTCACATGCTTATGATGGTGTGTTAGTGGAAGGTCCAGGAAATGTTAGGTTGCATGGCCGGTCTATAGGACCACAATGTAGTGTAGAAGGGATGGTGACAGCAAGAGTCTGGTGTCAAGAATGAAAAATGTGCCAATGTAGACACCTGGCACACAGAACCCGTAGAACTGGCTTAGCAATGGATCAAACTAAAACCGAAACCCCCATAGAAGAATCAGAAATATGCGGTACAAGACACCGAACTAATTAGAAGTACCACATGGAGATCTAATATGTTTTATCAGTGGTTAGAGTACTCTGTCAAGCAGGTAACTAACAGCTCGTGCATAGCCTGCCACAGAAAATTAGGCCTACCTAGAGTTAGGCCCCTCCCCATGAATACAGGCGAAGACGGAAACCTGACTTAAGCTTTAGAAAACATACGTAGATTAAGAGACCAACAGGTACAACACTCTAATTGGAACACAAAAACCTCATCAATTCTTGACTGGTTAGAAAAGTTCTCTGTTGGAAAAATCTCCTATGATCTATAGGAGTAATATTTGGACTTGTTATATTCTTTTGATAATTTGTTGCGTCCTTACACTATTACATATCCTGATAAGAAGTGACATGAGAACGTCCACGTGACAATTTGTTATGCTGATACAACAGCAGGAAAAGCTCCCCGAGAAAGGCGAATTGTGGAAACTAGATAAACTGTGGGTAAGATCCTATGCACCCAAAAGATTGAACAACGATTTATATGAAACCATGACTGACAATATGGACGTATGTGAGAATATGGCTGATAGTATAAACTTATATGAGCCAATGAAGGGGAACCTGGAAGGGAATACGAGGTTGTATAGAGGAGAGCCGATTCAGGGTAGGAAATAACCAAATAATTGGCAATAGATTAAGGAAAAACCTTGCTGTTACCAAACCCATACTAACAATCAACTGATTAACATTATATAGGTTATCTATCCTACGGGCAATTAGGAGGAAAAGGAGGGAAGTGAATTGAACTAAACAATGTCCTTTCCAACACATAGATAGGTGCAGAGCATGGCCAGCAGTTGGAGATCCCTGTATCCAAAGCAGCAGAATCCAGGGTTGGCCTACCAAGAGCGCCCAGCCATGCCAGAGGACCAGCCCCATTTGAGCCCAGGCTAGGGATGACCTACAGCGACAACTGGTCAACCACCATGAGCTGCAACAGGAGGTCGAGATGCTGAGGACCAGATGGCGTCCTACCGGCGCCTGCGGATGACTGGCACATCCACCTATGAGCCCGACGGATAGTAACTAGGCAGCATTAACAGCAAAGATAACAATGTACCTTGCTTACTGCGACCTGAATATGAGAAGGTTATTGTAATTAATCATGCGTGCAATGGAAAATGGCAGCAAGAGCACCCAGTATAACTCTTGTATCCAAACACCACTACATTAATAACATTCAGAGCAATTAGATTATGGGAATTATTACCGAGACTGTTTATGTGTGATGTATACTGATAATGGTTCTGTAGTATGGGACTTTTCAAGTCCCACAGGAGGGAATATATATTTTTTCCTCTGTTATGTTTTGATTCATGTTGATTATTGTATGGGACTATGTAGCCCCAAAGGGGGGAATGTAGTGTAATGTACTGATTTACTGAAGACATATACTGTACCTTTTAGTTGACCTTTAAAAGATATGTGTTGAAGCAATATAATCTGTGCAACTGACAAATTACACATATTTCATGTATTCTTATGACACACACACTCACTGAGCACTTAAGCATTGTGGTGGAGAAGTACCTAGGACTCACTGTGAATCATTTCTAAAAATAGCATGAGGATGGGTTCAGAAAACACTAGTGGAAAATCAGGGGAATTACAGCTTGTCCTGAGAATGACCCTAGTAAGAGGAGGCGGTCTTAGATCTAGGAAAAACATTACTCAGCAGAAATATGACACCATTATGGTGGGAAAAAAGTGACTCAGCAGAGGTGGGATATCGTTACGATCAGAGCCAAGTGGGAAGGATTAAGGGAAAGAGATGACTCAGCAGAAATTCTACGATAAAAGAGCGAGCGCAAACAAAGAAACTTCAGTCTCGCTCCGGAGCTTGACTCATTGAGTTGTGATGTGTTTGTTGCCTGCGAGCACATTAAACTCAGTTGCATCTGATTCTACGTGTCTCCAGTGATTTTTTGACCTCTGAGTATTTGAGTTTTTGATATCTAATGGAAGACAAAGAAAGTCCGTTTGGGAGGGGAAGAGCGAGGTCGCGAGCTTTCTGGCACGGCTCGAGACCTTGACTTTTTTGCTTCTACACACGCCAGCAAGTGAAGCAATTTGTCAGAGTTGGAAGTACACTCCAGGCACTTAATGCAAAGCAAGCTACCTGTTGTGTAACATGAAACTACCTGCCATGAATAGGGAAAGATAATTATCTCTCTCCAAAATAGCCTAAGTCTAAATTTGTCTAAACTGTGCTGAAACATTGATTAATATGTTGTTTATTTTTACAGTTAATGAAGTAATGATTCCATCCATCCATTTCCATACGCTTATCTGGGGCTGGGTTGCAGGGGCAGCAGGCCAAGCAAAGCACCCCAGACACCCCTCTCCCCAGCAACGCTTTCCAGCTCCTCCTGGGGGACCCCAAGACGTTCCCAGATCAGATGAGATATGTAATCCCTCTGCCCCGGGGCCTCCTACCAGTTGGACGTGCCTGGAACACCTCTAACGGGAGGCGCCGAAGAAGCATCTTGATCAGATGCTCGAACCAATCCAACTGACCCCTTTAGATGCGAAGGAGCAGCGGCTCTACTCCAAGCTCCCTCTGGATGTCAGAGCTCCTCACCCTATCTCTAAGGCTGAGACCAGCCACCCCACAGAGGAAACTCATTTTGGCCGCTTGTATCCACAATCTCATTCTTGCGGTCTCTATCCAGAGCTCATGACCATAGGTGAGGGCTGGGATGTAGATGGACCAGTAAACTGAAAGCTTCACCTTTTGGCTGAGCTCCCTCTCAGCACGATGGTCTGGCACACCAAACTGCCAATCCATCTCTACCCTCACTCATGAACAAGACCCCAAGATACTTGAACTCCTTCCCAACCCTGAGAGGGCAGTAATCATTTCATCATTAAAATGTTATTCAATTTGCAACGATATAAAACATAATATTTCTGTTCTGTTTTCTGTTAACTAACTGGTCAATCATTTAATGATTTCACAACTCAGATGTCACTGCAAACCTAGCTGAAGTTTCCGTCAGTTCCCACAGCTGAAATTATGCTAAAGCTGCTCATATTTTCTCAGATATCGGCTTTCCTGATTCTTGGCAGAAGTTCCTTCTTGCTTGACCTAACACAAAAGAAAAAAAAAAAAATCTATCTCTGCCTCTAAGACGATCAAAGGCTCCAACACATTATTTCCCAGAGTCTTTTGGAGAGCTATTATTTTGGGTGCAAGGCTAAGAAAATAATGTAACGCAATCTGAAATAAATCTTCACTGTGAGCTTACTCCCTCTCTGCTGGGTGTATGCATGGGAGGATAGATGAACATCATTTCAGCGTGCACGCCATCCTAATGCTCCTCTGCTCCACTTAGTACATGTGCCTCCATAGGAAGTAAAAACACCACAGAGAGACAGGACTAAGATAAAGAACAAAAGAAGAGAGAGAAAAGAAGAATAAACTAACTGTAACCCTCAGTGTGAAATATGAGACTTATTTTATCTCTGTGTCTCTCAGTTCATGTGCAGCGACACTGGCACTGAATCCAAAGAGAAACAATACTTCTCTTTAAGTCCTCAGTGTCCTGTGAGAGGAAAGTGGAGACTGAGCAGTCTCCACTTTTTACTGAGCTTGTTTCTTAAATCTATTACACTGCAGATTCACATGGGACATCTGAGCCAAGAAAATACTCGCCAACATTCTTGCACAATGCAGGCTTTGCTCCTGATTATGGATTTAAATGCTATTTACTGTCTTAATAATCAGTCACTATATCTTATGTCTGTCACATTTCGCCAGTAAGGTTCACAGTGCCGCGGCTATTCCTGCCAACATTTCTCTTTTTCATATTGGTCGTGAAAGGGAAAGATGAACACATCAGAGACACATACGCTGCTGCCACAGCTCAACCAACCTGGCCTTCATATTTTCCGTCTGCATGACACACTGGGTCACCGCAGCACTTTCAGACACTCTGTCTGCCACTTCACACAGGTGCAGTGAGAAAAAGGTACTGACTCTGAAGAATCGACTCGCTGCATCAACTGTGCGAGAGCCTGAGGATGACCGTCCAAAATTTCTGCCATGTCAAACATTCATCTGAACATCTGAGGGCCAGATGGGAGCAGTTGATTGGGCTGTGATTGGTGTTCGATCCCTGCCATACACTGCACAGCGAGGCTGCAATTTGGTCCAACTCTTAAATGAGTCGTTTGGCTCAAGAATCATGATAGAAATACTCTTGAATCGTAAAGAGCATGCCAAGCTCTAGAGGAACAACAAAAAAGTAGACCCCAGTTTAATAATTAAAATTATCTATCAAGCTAAAATGCAGGATATTTGCTGAGTTCAGCTTCTAAAATGTGAGGATGTCCTGCTTTTTGCTGTTTAATATCACTGTTGATTGAATAAGTCCATGTTTTTGACCACTGGTTGACAAAACATTTTAACGTCACTGTGTGCACTGAGAAAATGTGACTGCTCATGCTTGTTGCCACTTTTGACTTATTCTCAGCAGTTACTTCGATTAGTAAAACGCTATATTTGATCGGCCCACAGAATTGGGCTGAGCAATCAAAACCCAGGTTGCAATAAAAACCTGTTTAATTTGTTATATTTTTCTTGACATGATGCTTTTTAGTCCTCAAAGAAAGAAAGACAGCCTCTTCAACAGTTAACCGTTCCTATGAGGGCAACTTGTGTGTCTCTGTGGAATACCAATGGGCGTACGTTTGTCTTGTCATCTCGTCATTCTGACCAATCTCTCCACTTGCCCCGTCAGCTAAATGCAGCAATTTCTCTGCTCTTTGGGAGCTCCAGAGCTGTTGACCTATTGAAGCTGGAGAATGGCAATCACTCTCCTCTTCACACACACACACACACACACACACACATACATACATGCACCTCAAGTCCCTGAGTGTGGACACTACCCAGCCCTGAAGCATACTGAAAGAAGACACATATTTGACAGAAATAATTGAATTCCTTTGCTGCTGTTTCACATGCAGGAGCAGTTCGACTGTCCTGCTGATGGTTACATTCAGTACCACCTTAGTAATCATGACGTTCTGTCCAGTATAACTGCTTTTCTTTCAGCTGCAAATTGTGCACACTGACAGACCATGACATAAACAATTCATCAGTTGATGGAGGAAATAATTGGGAGATGGATAAATAATAAAAGTAGCCATTAGTTAGCAGTAAACAAGGTAATTAATCAAACATGTCTGCTCTCCCAGCTTGAAGGTGAACTCATTTTCAGCACACTTACACTCTTTCATCATCTATATGTGACTATTTCAGTGAAAAATGGCTGGTTACATGAACACTGAGGCAAAGGTAGTACTAGGGAAACATGAGAGGCACAGACACGTCAGTAAGAATTGAATATTACCTCCCTCTGACAGACAGGTGTCTCCTAGGTATAAGGAAGGAGAGTAAAAGGAGCGAGACAAGGTGACAGCCTGAGTGCTTTAGAGACCGAGGTGGTGACAGCCAGAGAAGTGAGAACAGCTAAGAGTTGTGGCATGAGATGCCCCACCCAACAACAACGTGGTGTCAACCTAGAGGTCGTGACCCTTCTTAATGCAACATGTTTGGGAGCAGCCAGCCATGAGCAGACAGACCACACTCCATAGAACAAGATTAAAAATCCAATTCCATACAGCTGAAAAACAGTGAGGCACAGAGGTAAAGACTGTGTGTGTGAGAAAAACTGAGTGATAGAATAAGTGAATAAAGTGTTTCATTTATCACCAAGTGAGGGGGAAAAAGACCATTTATCTATAATCCATTAATCTAGGACACTTGTGAGAGCCTCACTCCTGTCTCTCTCTCACTGTCTTATGACAAACAGAGATAATCACAGAGCAGAGAGGAGAAGCACAGGCAGCTCAGCCTGCACTGTAAAAAGTAGTGTCCTGCGTTCTATTCGGACATTCAGGAGTGCTGTCTGCTCTGTGAAATGCCACATCACAAGTTCCCACAGCACATTGGGGATGTTTCATACAGTCTTAACCATGAAGGTATTCAATTAACAGTGATATCAAACCGTAAAAAGCAACAAATCTCCACATCTGAGTGGCTGAACCTTGCAAATGTTCCACTTTTTGGCTTGGTAAATAAACATATAACCGATTATCACATTTCTTGCTCGACTAATAAGACTGTTCACTTCCCCAAAGAATCAACACCAAAGCTCATCTGTGTAAGCAGCTTATTACGACATATATTTCTGTTTATTATTAGGTGGCGAACACCAGTTGCCTTAATAGTTATGACAGGAGCAATGGATGAAATCAGGTGAAGTAGCATAAACAGCAACAAAGTCGACAAAAGGAGGAGGTCGGGGATAGATGGATGGGTCACACAAACAAAGGACTAACTGAGGAAAACATGGTTTTTGTCTTCTGTGAAACCAAAAGTCAGGGTTGAGTTATTTTGACTTGTGTACATACATCACGTCCTGTTGTCACATTACATTGAGTACATAACATTAGTTAGGTAACAAATGTATGGATTTTAACCTAAACTGTGATTTTTTTTTTCTTAAACTTAACCACACCAATAGGGGCGCTAATTTTGGAAACATTCCTGTTGGACATATTAGAGAGTAGGAACTTGTTTTAGATGGTTGAACGACTTGTTGGAGTAATTGGCACAGCCACAGACTGTAAAAATAATGGACGTAGCTACTGTAACATCACACATTGGCTTGTGGACTCCTGTTTTGAAGCCTTGAGTTCAGCATTACAGCTGTCGCCATCTTGTTTATTTGGAGCCAGAAGTGACCATATTTAGGCGAAAGGTGGATCCGACTGAGAAGCCGAGAACACTATAGAGTGCCGAAGTCACGCCCCTTCCAGTGAAGCTCATGGGACCTTAGATCGGAAAAAATATGAATGGCAGTGAATGAGCAGAAAACATTATCTTTTGATCTCGTTTGAGTTGTGACATTAAATCCAAATATGTCGTTAATGAATTTAAAACATAAATTTTAAGGTCAAGAAAGTCATGCTTTGTGGTGAAACTGTTGAGATATAAGCTTTTGAAAAAAACGTAATTAGAAAAACTACACAGGAGGCGATTGCGTATGTGACGTCATAGCTTTCGCTCCCTTCCTGCAGCTTGGAGTGACTGCAAACTGGCACAAAACACACAGAAATCTTCAATCATCAATCAATTAATCATAAAACAGTGGAATTTCAGTAGGGAGGCCAAGCTGCAGGAAGCGAGCGAAAGCTATGACATCACATACGCGACCTCCTCCTGTGTACTCGAGTCTTTCTAATTAAAAAGCTTATATCTCAACAGTTTTACCACAAAGTATGACTTTCTTGAGCTTAAAATGTATGTTTTAAATTCATTAACGACATATTTGGATTTCATGTCGCAACTCAAACGGGAACAAAAGATATTGCTCTCCCCATTCACTGCCATTCATATTTTTTTCCGATCTAAGGTCCCATGAGCTTCACCAGAAGGGGCGTGACTTCGGCACTCTACAGGCAGACAGCTTGTCACTCAAGCAGTCCAATCTTAATTATGCCTAACTGTAAGACTTAATAAAATGTAAATGAGTGAGTTACATAAAAATTCACCTTCCACATAGTTGCACTTTCGAGCTTTCGAGACGAGAACCATTTTCTGTACCAGGCTGTAAACATGTTTATTTCTGCTATAAAGTTGGGCACTTTAACATGAGAGTCTATGGGGATGACTAGCTTCTGGAGCCAGCCTCAAGTGGCCATTCAAGGAACTGCAGTTTTTGGCTCAAGGTTGGCGCTTAGCTGCAGCATAAGTAACAAACCAAAAAAATAGAAAAATTAAAATTAAATACCAGTCCTATGTGATTAAGCGCAGATTCTTAATATTTGGATTTAGGGAAGTCACAGGCATATACAAAATGTGAGTCCTAATGCTAGCAGTTTCACTGACCATGCCTGAGTGTCATCAGAAAAACAAAAAACTACAGCACTATTCATTTGTTCAAAAGCCTGTTTTCCTTGACCTCTTATGTCTGTGTAAATTATGACACTTTTGTCTCTGAATTTCATTAAAAAAAACTAAAGAAATGTGGCAAATCATATTTATCTACATGAAGACATTGCTTTTTGTTTAACTGACACAAGGAGGTCATAGTGCAAAGAGCACTGCCCCTTGTGTTACAGTGTCAGGGTTACTCTCTTAAGACATTACTCAACTCTGTAGCATTACTCAACCTACAGTATACACTAGGACAATATGAGTATATTCTTTTTAAAGTGAGTTAAAAATTTTCAACACTTTTATCAGTGCAGGCCCCTCAGTGTAATAGAAAACAATGAAGAGATTCAGGGAAAAGGTAATCAGCTGCTGGGTGATGAGCCAGGGGATCCAGGGGCTCCTTGGCCAGCTATGATAAGGCCACATCCATCCTACTGCTGGGGGCTCAGGCTCACACATTGGCTGCCATCTGAAAATACATTTGTCTCCACACTGAGGGACACTGCCAGCTCGCAAAATTATCACTGTCAAAGAAACATTCCTTTCAGCAGAAAACTGCACACACTCATATCCTTTAGCACAGAGAGAGGACAGAAGGACAAAGAGAGAGGGAAGGAAATAGAGAGAAAAGCGGACTGAAACCTCATTTTGAGAACAAAAGTCTGACAACATCCATTTACTGTAAAGTCATATAAAGTCATATCTCTGAAGCGCACTTAAAACTAGAATTACTGCCTCACAGTTCGATGCCTTCAAGACTAAGGTCATCAATTCAGTGTCCACAAATGTCTCATTTTCTGTTCCTGAGTTATGGTTTTGAATAATGGCCAGAAAAATGTTCTTGCAGATTATGATTTTACGGTGAAGTTGACCTTTTGGATATAAAATGTCATCACTATATTATTTTATTCAATTTGACATATGTGTGAAATTTTATGATTAGCTTATGGTTCTTGAGTTTTGTTAGGTCACAGTGACCTTAACCTTGCACTACCAAATTCTAATCAGCTCATTCGAATCCAAGAGGACGTTTGTGCCAAATTTGATGATATTCCCTCAAGGTGTTTGTTTGGGGAGGTGCCTTCCTACTGGAGCAAAAGGTGTGGCTAAGGTCTGAGGTCTCTTAGGCTGAATCCAAATGTCTGGACTTCACTGCACTTCCAGACTGGTAGACTTTATGGGCCAGTTCCCGGAAAGTCTGGGAGTGCTTGGGGCTGTCCAAATCCATAATCTATCCAGTCCAAAAGGGGCCTCGAGCGGACTGTCTGCAGACTACCTGAGAGTCTGCTTGGGGTGTAGGCTTCAGCACACCACTGATTTAATTGCCCACAATTTATAGCGTTAGGGGCATGATGTGAATATTATTTCAGTCTACCTTACAGGTTTGGCAGTGTAAAGCCAAATATATAGGCTAGAAAACTGGCCAAAAAACAACAAAAGATCTTCTGATGTGATATAGGTCTACCCGATTTATTTGGTCATAGCAGAGTTCTTCTTTAAAAACATCTCTGTATTTGAATGTCTGCAGTCTGTATGTTATACAGAAATATATTTGTTCACTCACCAAACAACCCTCTACATTTAGAGCTTCTTATCTACAGAGACTGATGAGCAGACAGAATATGACAGCAGTTACAATTACTGTAATCATCGCTCAAATGTTTACATGGCAACGAGTAAAACAGTCCTGTCCGGGGCCTGTCTATCAGCTGCTGGCAGTCTCTGCCCTCACAGACTTTACGTGATGACGGTGAACGTACAACTGAAGTCCTTGAGGGTGGACATTTGGATTCAGCCTTAAATTCTGGAGCCAACTCATTGGACTAAACAATGTGCTGCCATGTCATAGAGGGTTTGGGTTCAGTTAGCATTGCTTTGTATTTAATTGTAGTTGCCGTCAGTTTTGGTTAACCCTTGTGTTTTATTTGGTTTGGCCAAGCCACTATATGCGCTCCCTTGTGTGTCATTTCTTTGTCGGTTTGTTCAGTTAACGCCTTGTTTAATTATTGTACTGAAGCCTTTTATAGGCCTGGTTGTTCATTTCCTGGTTAGTAATTTTTCATGCATTTTTTGGGTCAATAAAAACCAACTGTCTTGTCAAGAACTCCTGCATCCTAGTTGCCTCACTGCGTGGTCCCTAAAAGTGTTGTTGAGATATTGTGTTCACAAGAATAACAGGGATGAGGCCACAGTGACTTTGACCTTTGATTAATGACCACCAAAGTCTGAACAGTTCATCAATGGGTCCAACAAGATGTTGGTGCCAAATTTTAAAAAATTCCCTCACGGTATTTTTGAGAAATCGTGTTTAAGAGAACTGAACAGATGGATAGACAATGTGAAAACATAAAGCCTAGGGCCTCGGTTATTGGCATTAATCACATTTCTTTGCACCATACAATGACTACTATGCGCTGATATCGAATGCCTTGGAGTGTTTTAGTTGTGGTGACAGATGAAGTTCATGTGTATGGTCTGGTGATTTGATATAGCCCCCCACTGCTGCTGTCGGTGTCTCCTTTTTTCCTACTCCATTGAAAACTGCTGCTCAACAGAGAGCAACACCAGATTAGCCCTGAAACACCTGCTTTTACAGAGCAGACTAACAGTGACACTGCAAAAGAATTCAATTAAAGGAAATCTATGGCATGTTGTCGCATTTCTCCAAGACTAGAAGAGAAAATCTCCTCAGAGTGACAGCACCAAACCGCCAACTTGATCTCCCCCTCTCTAACAGGATTACCACAGGGACCACTCTCCTCCCTCTCTCTGCTGCCTTTCTTTGTGCCTCCGTGTCTCCCTCTTGCTTCCTCAGACTCCTCTCCTCTCTCATTCAGCTCTCTTATCACCTTCTCTCCCAGACAACTTCCTTTCCCTTCCTTCCCTCCATTCCTCCATTCTCCGTCTCTTTTCCTCACTCGTATACACTTTCATTCTTGTCAGCATGTTCCCTGTCAGCTCCTGAGAGCTGATACAAAGTCAGAGGCAAACAAAGGGACAGGAGCATTGACCCAGGATGAATCAGCCCTGTTTATGCAACAGAAATGCACAAGAGAAACACAAACACCAGCATCTACATGCTGACTGCATTTCAATGATGTTCTAAGTTGGTTAAGATCCTTTATGGATATGTGACATTGAAATCCTGGAAAGGCAGATTCATCCTTCACTCAAGTTACTAATGTTTTGACACAAATTATGATGTCTGTGATCAAAACTACACTGTGTGCCAAATTATTATGCAAGTTGCAGTTTTGTGAATATTTTAAAAACTTTGTTAACAGGCGATTTCAAAAGTGTTAAGTCAGATAGTGAATATATTTCTTTGAACATGTGATTAATATTATGCTTTTCAAAGTACTGTAGTCTGTATTTTTAAATAAATGCAGAATTTGGGCTGCCCAGCACTCATCTGTGAATATAACTTTGGAGAAGTCAGCTTTCATGTATTATTAAGCCCATTCCAGTCGTTTCTCCCGATGTATTTTCTTCAGTGAAGGTCTTGTCTTTGCCTTTTGGACCTTTGCCACTCGCTTTGGCGTCCTACATCAAGTAGACCTGGGTACATCATTGAGCCCCACACCTTCAAAAATGGCCTTACTGGTAGCTGAGGGTCTTTTAGCAACCTCTTGTTTGATTCTTTGCTTGATAATGTTCGACAAGCTTTTTCTACTATGGGTTTTCTCCCATCCTGACTATTTTCAATGTATCTTTTTATGGTTTGGTGGTCACGCTGCAATTTCTTGGCCATATTCCCCCTTGCTCAGACTCTTGACAATCTGACTCTTTTCCTCTTTGGTCAGGCCACTTTTCTTGCCCATGGTCAAAGGTGAATAGGACTAGCATAATAATGTGGCTCATTTATATAAACGTGGTCTCTGGTAAAGGATATTGGAAAGCTTTGTAGATTTAAACAAAAAGGGTTTTGTTAAAGCTCAAGGCCTTAAATACATCATACTAGAACACTATTTTTTCTCAACAGCAGCCTTACAAATTTTCAAGAAAAGATCACCTGCATAATAATTTGGCATGCAGTCTAAGAGACAATTAGCCCTTTGATCAGCATTTCCCATCATGCCCTGGGCCTGATGGAGAGCAGCTTTGGTGCTTGGCTCTAAAATAAATCAATTAATCCTTTCTTTCAATCCATTATTTACTCGTCACATGAAGTCGTACAAGGTACAACTGCAGTGAAATGCGATCCTGCAGCTACTTCAGCCCTTTCATTGTAATTCAGTCCTTTTATGCCTTATTGGCTTTATAACTGTCCATGCTTTCAGACGAGTTGCAGTGTGTGTGTTCTGTGGATGGTTCTAGTAATCCATGGTTGTGGAATGGTTTAACTTTAGTTTTGGGTACTGTCATGTCCTGGAACATGCTTCACACTCTGAATGGCTCCATCTATTGCATCAATGGGGTCATGTATTGCTGTTTGTTTACATATGTCGTAGGGGTGGGTGATGTGGCCCTAAAATAATATCACGATATTTCAGGGTATTTTTGTGATAATGATATTTTTGACAATATGACAAATTAGTAAAAAAAATTATATATATTATTATTAATTTGAGAAAATAGTATTGCAACAAAATAAGTGATACAGTTTTACAGTTTACCTTCAAATATTCAGTAAAAATGATCTCTCTTTTCTTTAGTTTAGTAAACAACAACAGTAACTCAGAGTGAGATTCAGATTCTGTATACAACATTATTAGTTCAACAAAATAAAACCTACCATAAATTACACATTTAAACAGCTCCCAAATACAAAAAATGTACCCTGGGATCTATATATACACAATATTTTATATTTTACATATATTTTTTTTCCACCTGGACCTTTATGCTCTGCCATTTCTCCTCTAATCATCACGCTGTAACCTGTGACAGGCTGTTATAATACCACAACTATCACACATTCACATATATGTAGTCCTTTGTCAAGCCGTGAGCATCATGTAGGTTTACAAACAAAATGATCTGACGACACTGACTCCTGTGTGCACATGGCGAGAGAGGAGAGGGAGAGATGCTGTGCTGCTGCCAGAGGAGCCGCTGAATGAGTTCCCTCTGAGCAGTAACTCGCTCAAAGCGTCTGAGAGGTCCGGGGCTGTTTGTAAAAGATTCAGGACGCCACAGTTTATTCCACACTACTGAAGCTGCTCCTCTTTTTGCAGCTACCGCAGAGTTGGTAATAATTTCGCTTTCAGCCATGCTTGTTCTTGTCAGGGGTAACAGAATGACGTCAACATGTCAACAAGTCCAAATATCACGAATATCACAATATGAATTTTTCATATGATATTAAAAATCATACTGCTATTATCACGAAAAATATGATATGGCACACCCCTCATATCTCAACCTCAACAAGATGGTGCATGGCCACTCCCCTCAAACGTTGGCAGCACCGCTCAGCTGCTTCTGAACAGTGCACAGCAGTGAGTAATAAAAAAAATAGGATATCATTGCTCCCATGTGCACAATGTCAGAACAAGTCGGGATCAAGTTAGACACAAATCTAACCAGTATGCAATGTACGGCGATCGCCAGTAAATAATTCTCAAAGAGCCCAAAGGGTATATCTTTGGTATTTGTTCCCACTAGGCTTTTTGGCATCTAATTTTGTATGACCTGAAATAGCTTCTGAAATCACTGCTTGCCTCCAAATTGGTATGAGCCCATATGATTATTTCTCGGCAAGAACCTTTGCTACTTTAATTTTTGGGGTTATTAACACCACATTCAGGATGAATCAGGGCTTAAACACCCTCATCATTACTGCATACTATTTTTGACTCACACAGGCATTAACACTGCACATTGTCAATCTAAACACAATTAAGGCTCATGCCTCATTACCATGCCTGGGCTGGTATCCTGTTTATTCCTGCCTGTCCAGTCAGTCAGCTGCACTCTGGAGAATGTCAGCCGTCAAACTGCTGCTCATACTGGTGGATGCCCATCACTGTCCTGACAGCATCCTGCACAACCCTAGTCCCCTCGGTACGCTGTGGTCCCCCAGCTGGCACACAGAAACTCACACACTGACGTATAACACAACATAAACACACAAACATATGCTGCTGACACACACGGCCCGCCCATCTGTGGTTGAGCATATGATGGATGGTCCTGTGAGGGACCATTTCACCTCTGAACGCACCCTTTCTTTCTCCTCCCCCCGGTTGCCAGGATACAGTGTCCATGTTCAGACCACATATTGGGTTAAAATCAAACAACCACAGGAGAAGTGACATAAGACATTAATAACAATTTATCTTGCACCATGGACATTCTGGTCAAATTTAATGAAATGTGAGTTACATAGAATCTCGTTTGTTTGCTCGGGCTGTTGGTGTATATAGATTAACTGATACGTTATCAGAAAATCGATACAGGGGCCAGACATTCAGCTAACCACACATGCAAACCAAATTCAGAAAGGAATTCATCAAAATAAATCAATGTGGCTGTCATGAAATTAGCCTCTGTGCATCTGTGGCTCGTGTGTACACTATGGAAAACCTGGCACAGTACAATAAAATATAATGACGTCACCAGTAACTTTGCTACTGATTAAGAAGGCAGCACAGTATTGAAACACAGCATTGTATTGACATCAAACTGTAAGATTATATCAACACTGTAACATAAAGCTAGAATTAGCAACTAACACAACTTCCAAAGCCCATGGAGCGATGCAGGAATGAGCCCTGAAACTCAGACATGAGTTAGCACTGTAGCACTCCAGGTTCCCTCATCTCAAAGTCAGAGTTTTTTGAATGTTTTCTTGGTTAGATGCCTAAAATAAGGTCTGTGTTTAACAACAACTTAAAAGACTTTCACATTTTGTTTTACAACATAAAATATGTCAGTAAATACCCAAGCAGCAACCTCCGAGACTTAAAAATGAAGCCAATGCCGAAGTGCAAAAAACTGCAGTTCATGAAATGGCCACTTGAGGCTGGCTCCAAAACAGAGTAAATCCCCATAGAGCCTCATGTTGAAAATGCCCAACTTCACAGCAGAAATAAATATTTTTACAGCCCAGATCATTAAAACGGTTTTAACTCACCCATTTTTTTTATTAAGGTTTAAAGTCCGGCATGTTTGAGGGCAGGGCCGCCTGAATGACACTGTCTATAAAGCATCACTGCAGTCTATGAGTCAGATCTCATTCCTCCAAAGCTCCACCCTCTCGTCCACATATAGTCACTTCTGAATCCAAAAAACCAAGATGGCGACTCAAGGCTTCAAAATGGCAGTCCACAAACCAATGGGTGACATCATGGTAATCATGTCCATTATGTATACAGCCTATGTAGTAACCGCTTACTCTGTTCGGGGTCGCAAGGGGGGCTGGAGCCTAGCCCAGCTCAAATCCCTGGACAGCACATAGAGACAGACAACCATTCACAAACTCCCCACCCTGGGTTCAAACCAGGAAACCTTGCTGAGAGTCGACAATGCTAACCACCGTGCCGCCTATGTAAATACCCCACTCTTACATTTTGAAGCCCTTACATGTCTTAAGATGGTTGCTAACAAGTGGCTAACTGAGACTCAGAGTGTCATCATGCCGAACACAGCTTTACAGCCTTGTTGTGGTGGAGACATTAAAGTCTCACAGCTTAGCCTTACCTTTTTCCGTTTGGCAATCACATTTACTAGAGGTGTTCGTTTGTGAAGATTATCTTACTGAACAAAACATCTAGGCGTCATAAACTTTTGTTTGCCACAGAGCTTATTTTCTGCAATAATCCGTCATCCACTGGAAACATCCCGCCGGCTATTAGACAAGGGAAACAGGGCGGTGCTAACTTCTGTATCAGCCTCCTTTGCTTCTTTCTCTAACTTCCTGGTCAAAGGAAATACCTGAAGCACTAAGCAGCCCCTTCTCATGGACAGACAGCCGTACAGCTTTGTTTAAAGCAGCTGGATTTAGACAGATTATACTGACCATGGAATTGAGCGACATAATACCCAGTTGGCAGCATTTCAGTGAAAAATGTATCCGTCTGAGGGGCTGCCAAAAAAAGCTGCCCTGTGCATCACTGCCTATTGTTTACCATTGTTGGCGAATTTAGTTCCTAATGCTGAAATAAAACATAAAATATTGATATTTTTTTTCCCTTTAGCTGCTGGCATACAAAACTCTTAAATTCATGTAAAAATGTATCAGCACTCATTTTACATGTATCTACATTAAATACCTACTGGATTGGAGAGGGCTGTGTTTATGTGTGGTGCTCTCATATAGTCATGGAAGGAGATTTTAAAATGGTTTCTTGTGTCATGCATTATGATCGATTATCACAAAACAAGCTGTTTAATGAACTTCTTTTGCAGGTTTTTCCACCCAGTCAAATCAAACAGGTCAAACTAAGGTTATTATAAGGAAATGCCGGAATCAATTCATGTAAATAACGTTAGTGTGAGCTTTTCTTTTGACACAAACCACAATACATTTGTGCTTTCTTCTTGTAGTAGCAACATTCCCATCAGGCATTAATTTTAGTATCTGGAATGCGCTTTATCTCTGTTGGTTTGCTGTTTTTCTACCAGCTGCTTGAGCACACACACACACATAGATAATCACAGATGGAGGGGGCAAACTCGTCAAAGTTGTGCAGTAGAATTGATTTATTTTTGTTAGATTCCCTGCGGTTAATTTTGCCGACTACCTAACAGCCAAATGAAAATGTCCTCTGCTCATAAGAGGAGCGTGACACCAGAGAGATGGAAATAAAAGCTTTCCTCTGTCGTAATGGAGGTGAGTTCAAGGAGAATGGTGAGCGTGGTAAACATTCTCCTGTCAGTGGTGGTTGATAAAAAGATGACCTCCGGCTGGTTACTAAAAATACAGATTGGAGGGGAAACGCTGTTTCCAGTCAAGCCTTTGTTAGAAAGTCTGTCAGGTTTGTTGTCAATGAGTCAACTGAATTCTGCCGTATAAAGCAGCTTTACGCGGGTTTACTTTGCAGCATGGCTCAGTTTGTTGGTGACACTCCTCGTTTTTCTTCCTAACACAGGCACACATATCAAACACAGGGAGCATGGCTGGCTCGAGACGCCACACATGCCATTACTTGATATAATACTGTGGTAATAAATATCGTCCATACCCAGTAGAAAGCAGCACGAACAGAGAGGCACTGCATTCACATCCACAGTAAACCACACAGCTTTCTTTCCTTCTGCCATCCTCCAGCCAAAATTTATCTGTGTGAGCCCCCTCACACAAGGAGAAAACACAGGCGATTACATTACTATACATTACTATAATAATAACGTAAAGTAACAGACAAAGGTTTTTATTCCATTCTTTATAAACAATACGACATCACCATCGCAACATATAGCCATACATGTTTTTCGTTCTACCGTAATGCTATTCCATTGGACTGTTTGTTTTTGCAGTGCTGTCCAGAAGGTGTTGTCCATCCGTCGTCTACCTTATTCCATACGATTGAAGCAGGAGCCAGAGTTAGCCTACAGGGGCAACACATTCTCACGCGGACCTCCTCCCATATCGATATTTGGTCATGGACTTTCCACGTCTAGATACAACGTGAAATGTACCCTAGGTGCGATGTGTCAAGTTATGCCAGTTACATGAATTGTCTTCTTTCAAAATAAACTTCCATTTTCACAGGAAATTTACTATTTACATTCAGTCTCTTTCAAAATAAAAGCATTATGTCATGGTTGGGTTTAGGCAACAAAAGCACGCGGTTATATTTGGGAAAAAAGAACAGGGTTTATAATCTTACGGGACTCCAGCATCAAGATGACTGTTGTAGTTAAACGCTGCCAAGCACCAGCTGCATGTCATGCTGACGTTAAAGGATGGCTTTTTTTGTCAGTGTGTGACGCCACAAGTTATCGCCCAAGCGCCGTATTTTGGCAACTTTGGAGTGAGACCAGGTTGACTGGGCAAATTTGCATCTTTTTTCTCTCTGGTCAGATTTTACAAAAGCATCTTAAAATAGGATAAACATACATTTATCAATACACAGCACAGTACATTTGCACAAATAGTACAGTACCACCACATACTTTGCGCTTCATTTTAGTCCATGTCATTGTAAACTATTAAAAAAGCACATTGTGATACATGTGTTTAAATTAAATGTTTAGGCCCAAATGTAAATAATTCTGCCTTAAATTACTGTCATCAGTAGCTGCCTGCAGCAGTGCAGTCACAGTGATTTATTGACAACTACGCACAACCTCACAGCCTTTATCTCAACAAACACTGAGCCTCGTCCTCGGCATTTCAAACTTCCTCTTACACACAGAGAATGGACAGGAAATGATCTGAGCCGTGGCCTCTGTATTGGCTCCCATAAAGTTAAAAAATAAACACGTGTAAAATGCAGGCTCGTACGTTGTGTTCATAGATGGTGACACTCTCTGCCAGGAGTTTGAATAATTTAATACCCCCCTCCCCGTCCAGGCTTGTGTGTGTGAGAGTGTGTTGTGCGAGCGAGTGAAAGGGATAGAGATAAGTAACCAGAAAGAGGGCTGAGAGAGAAATCAGCTGAGAGCATCAGCGAGTGACACTCTGACACAAAAACGGTGCAAGACAAAGCAGAACAGAGATGAAAAGAGTCCACGGTTGTTGTGCTCTCTTGTCATTATCCTCCATTGTTGAGAACAATGAGAGAACGCTGCAGCAGGGAGCAGAAATTGGCCAGAGAGGGTGGACTGGTGATGTAGATGCCATTGCTTCCTCACTATTATTAACTCATTGTTCCAGAGATCTGCAAGGCACATTATATTACCCTGTGCTGTGCCATGTTATTGGGCTACTCCGTAATTTCCCCACTCTATAATTGTGCCAGGATGTTCATTAAGCTACTTGCACATTAGTGCTTCCTGTGAAGATTAGAGCAACTACTAGATATTGAGAGAGAGAGATGAAGAAAGGAAGGAAGAGGCAGAGCCAGTGAAGCGGGGATTTGTGAAACTGTGGGAACTGTTTTGAGAATAACTGCAAGTAGGTTACACATTTGCTGCCTTCAATCTTCAGTGTGTTGACATAATCTCCAAGTCAATCAGATGAGTTGTTGATTGGGTGTGTGCACCTGGGAAAACATTTAATGCAAATACCCAAAAATTAATAGGTTGTTCAGCAAATTGTCTGTTTAGATTTGTTTCATTTGGCCATCAAAGTGATGATGTAGTCGACTAAGTTCCAAAAGTACAACCCTGACTTCAGATCAGTGCAAAACTTCATTATTTTTTCAAGTAAAAATGCAGCAGATTCACTAGTTCAAGCCTCTTGCTGTGAGAATGTGCTGCTCTGCTTTATCTCATATGATGGTAAACTAAGTCTTTTGAGTTTTTGGATTGTTGGTCAGACAAATCAAGCAATCAGTAACTTCACACTGGGCTGCTGCCTCCCAATCGTTTACCGAATATTAGTCGACCAGAATGGTCATCAGTCGGCAAGATTTCATTGGTCGCTGAGTTGTACAAGCACTAAAATGATCAACTTTTCCGTATTTATCAGACTGAATATTTACAGAAGGAGGGAAAGATATCCGTTGGCTGTGATTGGTGTGTAACGTGACTCCTGTCTGACTGCTGAACGTGGCCCCTTCCTGTGTCTGTCCTACCCAGAGCTTTACACCTGTCTCACAGATGATAGGCCTACACGCTTATAAGAAGAAGAAGAAGAAGAAGATCAGCTCTGCACTCAGGATTTCAGGTAAATTGGCTATATGGTGCTTGGTTCAGTCGCTTAGCAACCTTAGAAACAACCTGCCGCCGCGCTCTTGAAAGTCGGCACAAAGACAATAGAGTGCCCAGCACCCGACCTCATGTTTTCCAGGTGGTTAAAGATGCATCATGTGTACGGCCCCTAATTTCCAGGGCTGGTACCTGCGGTTATTCCACAGGCTAGTTAATAACATGTTGGGCAGGAAATCCAAAGTGTGGGATCATTTTGAGAAGGTGAAGGATGAACCCAAGGTGATATGTAAACTCATCTTCATTGGTCGACTACAAACATGACGTATCATCTGAAACATATGCTACATGCCCATTAGCCACTTAGCACAATCATTACTGCTTTGCCCACAGCGTCATTAACAGGCGGCTCGCTCAGTGTGTGACGTGCACTTGTAGATAAAATATAGGCCTATATTAATGAAGGTTCATTAGTACGGTTTGTATTTCTCTGTAATGTAGCACAGTGTTAACAATGTTACTGATACTATTCTTTCTCACACCTTCAACTCAAACGATTGTGTTGCCCCGCCAAAATATAATTAAATTAATATCGTAAACATGCAGGCGACTAGTGGAATAATGGCCCTAAATGACGACTGTTGGTCAACATGAAAATTCATTTTGTTGACGATTTTCTCAATTTATCAAAAATATAATAAGCAGATTAATTTATGATAAAAATAATTGTTATCTGCAGCACCGTCTGTAGAGCTTATTAAAGTTATAATCCTTATGAATGTCAGATGCCCATATTTGGTACCATTTTACTGCTAACCTGACGTCCAGCTCATTGGCCTGTCCCGAGTGCAAACACACCATCTCTCTCCCTCCAAAATGAAAAAATAATACAACTCGCACACTTTAGTGCCGCTGCTGGAAAAATATCCGCAGAGAAACTCTAATTTATGGTCGCTATTTTTTAGCAATAGCCATATGATGGATTTACATTTACTAATCGCCTCTCTTATTAATGTCAGAGTCTACTGAACTAATTCACAACCCTGATTGTACAACGTAACAGAAAAACATATGGGCTAACACTTCCCTTAAAGCAGGCCACTGTAAATCCCACAGTCACATACATACTCTGCTGTCTGGCTGTTGGATGGCAGCTATCATTTTTCAGACTGTTTTTGAGCTCCTCATCATATGTGACATCTGTAATTCCTGACTGTTTGACAGGTGGTTGGCTCCCTGGTGTGTTTGCAGATGTTGAGAGACACTTAGGATTTGGTATTTTTAGAATACCGTCGTGGGCAGGCAGCACCATGTTTTACCAGACACACACACAAGCTTGTACCATCCCTAGTTACACAGGTACACTAGTACCACAACTGTTCATCAACAATGCGTCTACAAACAACATTAGAACTTTAAGCAACTTCAGTAAGCCAAAGTATAATATCAGTTGAACTACTTAAAGCTATAGTGCGTAACTTCTACAGGTCTGTAAATGTCCGTTTCACCCAAGCCACTACTAGAGGAGATGACACAATGCTGACTAAGCCAATAAGCTCCTCTAACATCTCGCGGTATTTTTCAATATATATATCATTTTTAGTTTGCGTGTCGTCTGGCCACATTCCCGCGCTGGCGCACAGGAAATGCTTCCTCACAACAAGAAGGGAGGGGGAGGAAGAGCGGAGAGTGTCATAGCAAGAGGTAGAGCGCAGGTAGAAAGAGAAAGCAACATGGCGGAGAAGCGGCCGAGACACGGTTCAGAAGTGGATCCTACCACAAAGAAAAAGCTTGGACATTCGGCTGAAGTTCTATTAGCAAAGAAGGAAAGTGACCGATGGAGAAGGCAAACAAGGATTTGTATTGGCGTCGCTTTTCCTCGGTGGAGAGCCCTGAAGGAAGAAATTGGGCTGAGGGCAGACACGGATGTTGCCTTGCTGCTGTTGGATAAGTAAGTGACTTGGTTTATAATTATATTATGAGTAGTATGTGTTGCTGTTACATATACTGGACCTACTACTTTATTATTTTCTTGGAAATGGTGCTGTGAACGTGATGTAATGTTAGCAGCCTGGTGTTCGCCACGTTGTGTAGCATTGTGTACACGGTGTGTGGCGAGTGTTACTCTGTGTACACGGTGTGTGGCGACTGGCAAGTGTTACTCTGTGTACGGTGTGTGTACAGTGTTATCTGTGTACATGGAAGTGCCGCCGGCTTATTAGTTGTAATAACGCATTACCCGCTGGGAGGCAACAGAAGTTACGCACTATAGCTTTAAGGTTGATGGTGGTTGTTTTGTTTTTTTTAATATCAGTAAAAACAGACATTTTGCCTTTAAATATGAGCGGGGAATTCATCCTTTCTTCACCTTGTCTGACAGCCATAGATTAAAAGACAGGAGCATGAACTGTGACAGCACAGAGTGGAAGCTGCCTAGTGACAGTGATGGCTTCACTGGCAGACACATTAACTCGCTTTAACCCTGAGTTGAAATACCTTTTTAACTAATAAAGTGGAGCCTATCACCGCTGACATTGAGCGAGAGGCGGGGTACACCCTGGACAGGTATAGAATATCGCAGGGCTGATATGCTCACAATCACACCTACAGGCAATTTCGAGTCACCATCTAACCTAATCGGCATGTCTTTGGCTTCTTCCCACAATCCAGAGTACTTGGAGAAAACCCACACTGACAAGGGGAGAAGATGCAAACCATAAAATGTCAATGCAGTCTTAGATTGTCAAAGCTGTACTTGAGAAAACCTGGACTTCTAGAGTGCTAAATGTGTCCTTGGTTTGATGTTGGCTGATCATCATCCAGTTTATGGATCTCTCGTTATGATCTGTCATAAACTTTTAATATCTGGTGCTGCTGAATTTATGATTACATTCAAGTCACAGAAATAAATCATGATTTTCTTCAAAATTTATCAGTGTGACACACAACAGGACATGCAGCATCTTATTTAACAACACTTTATTTATGAAGACACGTCCCTGATCCTTAAAG
Source organism: Epinephelus fuscoguttatus (assembly GCF_011397635.1). Lineage (NCBI taxonomy): Eukaryota > Metazoa > Chordata > Actinopteri > Perciformes > Serranidae > Epinephelus > Epinephelus fuscoguttatus. Next base: position 15,522,367 of record NC_064756.1, read on the forward strand.
TTAACAACCTCAAAATGTTAATCATATCAAATCTTGACTTTTACATCAATCTGCTATATGCATTTAGTATATTTCAATTTATGTGTTACCTCTTTATATTGTTTGCCTGTGGCAGAGTCCGCTATTCCTTCTCTTAATATGAACAGCGTGCACTAGGGCTGGGCAAAAATTAATCAAAACCACATCCACATAGCATAGCCTTAGCCTCTGCTAACTGTCCTCCGGTAACTCCCGTTCAGCCGGGAGGTTGGGTTACGGTTCGCCAGAAGCACAGCTCCAAGCCGAAGCCCACAGCTCACCACCAGCCTGTTCACGTTTCCAACCGCTTTTCCCCACTCAGCGACACACCCGCTGAGGATAAAACTCTGGTTATTGGCAGCTCTATTCTGAGAAACGTGAAGTTAGCAACGCCAGCGACCATAGTCAAATGCATCCCTGGGGCCAGAGCGGGCGACATTGAATCTAATTTAAAACTGCTGGCTAAAGCTAAACGTAGATTCAGTAAGATTGTTATTCACGTCGGCGTCAATGACACCCGGTTACGCCAATCGGAGGTCACTAAAATTAATATTGCCTCGGTGTGTGAATATGCAAAAATGATGTCGGACTCCGCAGTTTTCTCTGGACCCCTCCCAAATCTGACCAGTGATGACATGTTTAGCCGCATGTCATCATTTAATCGCTGGCTGTCAAGGTGGTGTCCAGCAAACGATGTGGGTTTCGTTAATAATTGGCAAACTTTCTGGGGAAAACCTGGTCTTATTAGGAGAGACGGCATTCATCCCACTTTGGATGGAGCTGCTCTCATTTCTAGGAACCTGGCAAACTTTATTAGTAATTTAAATCCCTGACAACCCAGAGTTGAGACCAGGACTCAGAGTCGCAGTCCTGTACGCCTCTCTGAGCTTCTAGTTCAGTTACCCAGCCATAGTTTTAATAGTTTTATACAAACGGTGTCTGTCCCCCGACCACCTAAATTATTTAAATCTAAAATTAAACAAAGAGGAGTTGTGCATAACAACCTCATAAAAATTAAAACCTCTTCTGTGACAGAAAGACAAAACAGGAGAATTAAATGCGGACTGTTAAATATCAGGTCTCTATCGTCTAAAGCAGTGTTAGTAAACGAATTAATATCAGATAATCATATTGATTTACTCAGTCTCACTGAAACCTGGCTGTGTCCAGATGAATATGTCAGTCTAAATGAGTCCACTCCTCCCAGTCATAATAATACCCACATTCCTCGAGGCAGCGGCCGAGGAGGGGGAGTTGCAGCCATTTTTAACTCTAGTCTGTTAATCAGCCCTAAACCTAAACTAGATTATAATTCATTTGAAAGCCTCGTTCTTAGTCTTTTACATCCGACCTGGAAAACCTCGCAGCCACTTTTATTTGTTATAGTGTACCATGCTCCTGGCCCGTATTCTGAATTTGTATCTGAATTCTCAGAGTTTTTATCCAGTTTAGTTCTTAAATCAGATAAAGTTATTATTGTAGGCGATTTTAACATTCATGTCGACGTTGATAATGACTCCCTGGCTACTGCGTTTATCTCATTATTAGACTCCATTGGCTTCAGTCAGGGTGTACATGAACCCACTCACTGTTTTAACCATACCCTCGATCTAGTTCTGACGTATGGAATTGAAATTCATAATCTAAAAGTCTTTCCACAGAATCCCTCGCTATCGGATTATTATCTGATTACTTTTGATTTCTTTTTACTCGATTACACACCACTCAGCAACAGTTACTATACTAGATGTTTATCAGATAGTGCTGTCGCAAAATTTAAGGAAAAGATTACTCCGTCATTAAATTCAATACCAAGTCCCTCAGTAACAGAGGTTTCTTGTACCGACTTTGATCATTTTGTCGATAGCGCTGTAGGCTCGCTAAACAACACTTGACTCTGTAGCTCCAAAAAAAGAAGTTAAAAAGCAAAGAAAGTTCGCTCCTTGGTATAACTCTCAAACCCGTAAGTTAAAACAAATATAAAATTTGAAAGGAATTGGCGATTAACCAAACTGGAAGAATCTCGTTTAATCTGGACAGACAGTCTCAAAACTTATAAGAGGGGCCTCCGCAATGCCAGAGCAAACTATTACTCAGCATTAATAGAAGACAATAAGAACAACCCCAGGTTTCTTTTCAGCACTGTAGCCAGGCTGACTGAGAGTCAGAGCTCTATTGAGCCTCATATTCCTTTAGCCCTTAGCAGTAATGATTTTATGAGCTTTTTTAATGACAAAATTCTAACTATTAGAGGCAAAATTCATGACCTCCTGTCCTCAGATAGTACCTATCTAACCTCAAACACAGCTGTAAAACATAATATATATTTAGATTGCTTCTCCCCAATTTCTCTTCAAGAATTGACCGCATTGATTTCTTCATCTAAATCATCAACGTGTCTCTTAGACCCCATCCCAACTAGGCTACTTAAGGAGGTCTTTCCTTTAGTGAACACTCATATATTAGATATGATCAATATATCCTTATTAACAGGCTATGTACCACAGTCTTTTAAGGTAGCTGTAATTAAACCTCTACTAACAAAGCCCACCCTGGATCCAGAGGTGTTAGCCAACTATAGACCAATATCTAATCTTCCCTTTATGTCAAAGATCCTTGAGAAAGTAGTCGCAGACCAGCTGTGTGATTTTCTCCATGATAATAATCTATTTGAGGAATTTCAGTCAGGATTTAGAGTGCATCATAGCACTGAGACAGCACTAGTTAAAATTACAAATGACCTTCTGATTGCTTCAGACAAAGGACTTGTCTCTGTACTTGTTTTATTAGATCTTAGTGTGGCGTTTGACACAATTGACCATCAAATTCTACTGCAGAGACTGGATCACTTAATTGGCCTAAAAGGTTCTGCACTGAGCTGGTTTAAATCTTATTTATCTGATCGTTTTCAGTTTGTTCACGTTCATAATGAATCGTCATACGTGCAAAGTTTGTTTTGGAGTTCATGAGGTTCTGTGCTCGGACCAATCCTATTTACTCTATATATGCTTCCTCTAGGTAACATCATTAGAAATCACTCTATAAATTTCCATTGTTATGCGGATGATACACAGTTGTATTTATCGATGAAGCCAGAAGAAAGTAATCAATTAACTAAACTCCATAACTGCCTTAAAGACATAAAACCTGGATGAGCACCAATTTCCTGATGTTAAATTCAGACAAAACTGAAGTTATTGTTCTTGGCCCCAAACAACTCAGAGACTCTTTATCTGATGACATAGTTTCTCTAGATGGCATTGCTCTGGCCTCTAGCACTACCGTAAGAAACCACGAGTAATATTTGATCAAGATTTGTCTTTTAATTCTCATTTAAAACAAACCTCACAGACTGCATTTTTCATCTGTGTAATAATGCGAAAATTAGGCCTATTCCCGAAAAGATGCAGAAAAATTGGTCCACGCTTTTGTTACCTCAAGGCTGGATTACTGTAACTCTCTATTATCAGGTAGCTCTAGTAAGTCCTTAAAAACTCTCCAGCTAATTCAGAATGCAGCAGCACGTGTACTAACAGGAACTAAGAATCGAGATCATATTTCTCCTGTTTTAGCTTCTCTGCACTGGCTCCCTGTAAAATCCAGAATTTTATTTAAAATCCTACTGTTAACTTATAAAGCTCTAAATGGTCAAGCTCCGTCATATCTTAGAGAGCTCATAGTGCCTTATTATCCCACCAGAACTCTGCGCTCTGAGAACGCAGGGTTACTCGTGGTCCCTAAAGTCTCCAAAAGTAGATCAGGAGCCAGAGCCTTCAGCTATCAGGCTCCTCTCCTGTGGAATCATCTTCCTGTTACGGTCCGGGAGGCAGACACCGTCTTCACATTTAAGACTAGACTTAAGACTTTCCTCTTTGATAAAGCTTATAGTTAGGGCTGGCGCAGGCTTTCCCTGTACCAGCCCCTAGTTTGGCTGACTTAGGCCTAGTCTGCTGGGGGACCCCCTATAATACACCGGGCACTCACTCACTCACTCACTCTCACTCACTCACTCACTCACTCTCACTCACTCACTCTCACTCACTCTCACTCTCACTCTCACTCTCTCATTGTGTCATGTGGATTACTGTTAATTTGTTATGCTGATCTGATCTGAACGACATCTATTGCACGTCTGTCCGTCCTGGAAGAGGGATCCCTCCTCAGTTGCTCTTCCTGAGGTTTCTACCGTTTTTTCCCCCGTTAAAGGGGTTTTTTTTGGGGAGTTTTTCCTTATCTACTGTGAGGGTCATAAGGACAGAGGGATGTCGTATGCTGTAAAGCCCTGTGAGGCAAATTGTGATTTGTGATATTGGGCTTTATAAATAAAATTGAATTGAATTGAAAACCAACATTCAGAACCTCTAACCATTCTATTTACATTCTGTTAATACCTTCCCCACTATGTGTGTGTTCATGCAGTGTCCCCCCTATTGCACGTGTAGTCACGTGACTCCCCCCCATCCAGTCTGCGACCTGGAAGCAACATGGAGAACTCAACACCAAGCCAAATGAGCAACTTCAGCAGCTTGTACCAAAGAGAAATGCCGTGTCCGTCGTTTGGACATATTTTGGCTTTAGTGAAGATGAAACTCAACAGTAAGAAATGAAATATATAAACTGCCAAAAAATCATTTCAGCGACCAAAGGTAACACTACCTGTTTTAGCACTTGGAGCACAATCACGTTACCAAATATAAACAGTGCATGGCTTGAAAAAAGAAAGAGACTGACAAACGCTGAGCAACAAGTGCCTCCACAAAGCAGCTCTACATAACATAAGCATTTACAATGGCTACACAATATTCAATCATAAGATAGGATATGCAGTCTTTCATTAGATGAATATCCCAGCCTTAATAGTTGATCATATTTGCAGCACAAACTATGAGGACAAAAAACAAAAACAAAATAATTGCTCAGTAACTGTAACCAAGGTAAAATGTTAAATAAACGTGATGTTGATTTGAGGTCATATCGCCCAGCCCTGGTGTGCACATGCACAAAGGATCCTCAACAGGGAAAACAACCCTCTGAGATTCAGTTTCATTTCAAGCAAAACTGTAGGACTTGTATTATTAAGATGCTATTAAAATCACATTCATGGGGCGTCGGTGGCTTAGTGGTAGAGCAGGTGCCCCATGTACAAGGCTGTTGCCGCAGCGGCCTGGGTTCAACTCCAGCCTGTGGCTCTTTGCTGCATGTCTCTCCCTCTTTCTCTCTCCCCCTTCACACTTCACTATCCTATCAATTCAAAAATATCTTAAAAAAAAAACAAAAAAACAATCACATTCAGTCATTTTCCGTAACCGCTTATCCCATTGGGAGTCGCAGGTGTACTAGAGCCTATCCCAGCTGACTTTGGGCGAGAGGCGGGGTACACTCTGGACAGGTCACCAGGGCTGACACATAGAGACAGACAACCATTCACACTCGGTAGAGTCACCAATTAACCTGCATGTCTTTGGACTGTGGGAGGAAGAGGGAGTACCTGCAGAAAACCCTCGCTGACACATGCAAACTGCACAGAAGGGCTCCCCTACCCTGGATTCAAACCAGGAACCCTCTTGCTGTGACGCTACTTCTTCTATTCTGCCACTACAAAATATAAAAGCCTCAATTGTACAGTTAAGTAAAGTTTTGAGTGAGTCAGTCTTTATATCTGGATGTAAAATAACATGTCATATTCTGTTTGCACATTGTTGTTGGCATGTCAGTAGACTGATGACATTAAATAAGGTCAGTTCTTTGTAAACATGCATGGCAGGGCAGTCGATCATAATTATCACAAGAGAAGTAACTTTTCTTAAACTATATTTTTGTGGAAAGGAGATGTGAACAGATGTCTTTACCTAAACGTGTATGAGTCTAATTGTGTGAGTGTGTGTGTGCATTTCAGATGTGTGACATCAGCCCAAGAGTGCTTTATTTAATTTTCCTCAGTGGTGTCAGATTTCATGTGCACCCGTGTTTCGGTGTTTGTGTGTTCTCAAGTTGCAGCGCTGACGTTTTGCTAAAGCAGCAGTGAGGCAGCAAATTAAGCAATTCTCGGTTGGATAAAGATCACAAGAACAATATTGGCAATCTGAAGTGAACAAGCTGAACCTTTGGACTTTTGGAGCTTCAATTAAAAAGAGCTCTTTCCCCACCTTGTTTTCCCGTGCTCCTAAAGTGCTGCGGGTGGCAGCTGAGTAAAGGCCAATCACAATCTTCTCTTGCTTTCTCTCAGATATGTCTGACTTTTTCCTTGTCCTGTGGTTGCGTGAATTGTTTCGTTAATTTCTTTTCACACATTGTGCCTCAGTGAGAAGAGTCAAAACGTCTCATGTACTGAAATACTGCAACATCATGCCACTGTGGGTTGTTTTGATGTCACCCTGTTCTGTCTCAATCCTTTTCCAAAGCTCCATATATTACCTTGTTTGAAGGATACTGGATTTTTTTAGATGAAACAGAGGCGATTATTTGAATAAAATAGGCTTGCAGTACATAATAATTATTTTCCTCTACTGTTAACACTAAAATAATTTTTTGAAGTGAAAAACAGAAAAAAGACAGTGTCAGCGTTCCCTCCTTTGAAGCTGCAGCAAGCCAGCTAAACCGCCTTGCACTAATCCAGTTAGCTCCCCCATAATTCCTCTTTGTGCTTAACAGTTACAGCAGTCATCAGCCATACAAATATCCGAGCCACTGATCTCTCAGGTCATACATGGATACTGCTGAGGCCCCTGACAACAACACAAACATACAGTATGCTGTGTTCAAACTCTATACTATTGACACACCCTTGTTACTTCCTGTCAGCTGTACCAAGGAAATGTAGCTGTAGCTGACAAGGAAACTATAAAAGCAGGAAAGGAAGTGACGTCAGTGACAGCATTCGAATTTTGCATTTGAACCAGACTCAACAGGACAGGCACGGCAAATCGTACTATAAACCATCATACCTGTATAGTTTCACCTTTGACTTGAAAATCCTTCCACCAAATTAAAAACTTTAAAATGATGTGATGCTTACCAATGCTTTTTATCGAAATGTGTGCATTTGTTTTCCTTGTTATAATTCTCCAAAACAGAGTATGGCTCTGTCTGTCTGCTGCATCTCGGCCCCTGTTGGCTCCAAGATAGCTAATCTAATGTTGCTGTTAGCAGGTAGTTCTGTAGGCTACATGTATTTGACTATTATGTGATTAGGCGGCTGTGGCTCAGAGGTACAGCAGGTCGTCCAATAATTGGAAGATCAGCGGATCCATCTCCGGCTCCTACAGTCTGCATGTCCTTGGAAAAGATAATGAAACCCCAAAATGCTCCTGATGGCTGTTCCATCAGTGTGTGAATGTGTGTGAATGGTTACTGAGCAGCAGGTGGTACCTTGCACAGTAGCCTCGGCCATCAGTGTGTGAATGTGTGTGTTAATGGGTGAATGTGACGTAGTGTAAAAAGCGCTTTGAGTGGTTGGAAGACTAGAAAGGTGCTATACAAGTACAGTGCTTTTATCATTTATCATTAACGAACCAAACCTCAATCTGTTAATGATATTTAATAATATTCAGGAAGGCTAACGTTAGATAATGTTTTCTACTGTGTCATGAGGTGCTTTTCGCCAAATTATCATGAGTCTGAACCTTCATCACTTACCGGTGCATGTTACTTTTGTTTAATAATGAACTAAGTTAGCATTTGCACTTTGTTTAGATCATGTTAGCTACAGTAGCAACTAGGGCCGTAACGGTACATGTATTTGTGTCGAACCGTTCGGTACGCGACTTTCGGTTTGGCACGACCCTGTACCGAATTATTGGGCACAGGATATTATTTTATTTTATTTTGTTTTATTTTAATTTTTTGCGAGCCAAACCATTTAAAATATCTAGTTCCCCGACAGACATAACTGAGTGATGGACTGAGTCCCGTAAATCTCCGCTTTCACTTTGTGCAGCGCATTCTCGCATTTTGACAACATGGCAAGTGAGCCTGTCGAACCTGAAGACCCACCCGCAAACCTTATGTCCTCCATTTGGGAACAATTTGGTTTCAGGGTAAAATACGAAGATGGAAATAAACAAGTTGACAAGACAAAAGCAGTGTGCCGACACTGCAGAACAGCAGTCGGGTATGTACTTGGAAACATGTCTAACATTCTAACGCATCTAAAGCGACACCACCCGAGTTTGAACGTTAACCTGCACGACTAGAAAAAGCAATCTGGTGCAAACTACGATATCGTCTTCATTTAAAAAGAACGAGCGTTTCCCTGACCATCGCGCTAAAGAAATAACCAACGCCATTGGAGTTGAGTAAAATTGTTTAAGCTGCACTTTAGATATAAGCATGTTTTGTTTACTGCACTTTAACAAAGTGGGAAAGCTAAGTAAGTTCCTAGTAAAACTGAATCTGAGCAGGCTTTAAAGCTGACCAGCTGCACTATACTTTTTATTTTAATTGAGTAAAACTGTTAAAGCAGAAATGTATATTTATATTTTTCATTCAAACAATGTGTTAAAAAAACAGCAGGATTTTATTTTTCACTTTTATATTTCTATTTTCATTCAAACAATGTGAAAAAGCAGGATTTTAATATATTCGTTTCATTCAAAAATTGTGTAAAAAGAGTTAACTGCTGTGGTGGTATGTTTTAATAAGGTTACCAATAAGTAAAAGATATTTAATAGTTATTTAATAGATATTTTTTTCATTACTGTACCGAAAAAAAACCCGACTTGTGTACAAAGGTACATACCGAACCGAGATTTTTGTGTACCGTTACACCCCTAGTAGCAACAAATCTGTTGAGACGCCGCACATTACAGACAGATAATCCTTGTGAAGGTGGAGGCAAACTGCAAGGCATTATGGTGTACGGTCAAGTCCCACTTTGGCAGTTATTTACCAAACTGACAGGATAAACTGCCATGAAACTGTGTGTAAATATTAACAGTCCCCAGAGGATGAACCCTTCTGACGCTGTGCCAAATATCAATTTGTCCAGTGCTTCAGTTTAAGAACAAGTACATGAAAAACAAATGACACCACCAGCCTCAGCTGTACTTTGTGTTAAGTGCCAATGAGCAAATATTAGTGTGATAACACACACTAACCTAAGATGGAGAACGAGGTAAGCATAATACTGTCTACACATCAGCATGGTACAGGCCTACTCTATACACATGTTCTGGCGTGTCTGCACAGCATGGCAGCGATTTGCATCTCCATTACAACAGGAAGGTGTTACTTTAACTGATGACGTGCTTGTATTGAGTCAATGACATTTAAAAGCATCAGGCTGATCCACAGTAAACAGTCCCATGCTATTTTTGTTGTGAGTGTTTTCCCATCACACAACACGGCAGGTAAAAGATGTTTACCTGTCGGAGGTGAGCTGTTTGCAGAGGTGCGGTAAGAGCCTGTTGTCTGCAGCTCTTCACATAACATCTGACTGTGGCTGTTTCTGCTTGGACTCTTCCTCCCTGCGGTAGTAGTAGACTCGTTTTTATTCCGCCAATCCGGTGCTAAACACATTTTATTTCCAATAAATTCTTCACAATAAAAGTCTGCCATTATTTTGTTATTTAAAACTTTTCATTGTGAAGCTGCAAAATCAGAAAAATTGAGTTTTCATCAGCAGTAACTTCACATGTACAGCTGAAAGCAAACACATACCTGTCAAGTTTTGGATTTGAAAATAAGGGAAATTTTTCGGCCAAAATGGGAGACTTGACAGCTATGCAAACATGAGGGACGCAGGAGAGAACCTAAACTCAGATCACAGAGATTCAGTTAGATGCTAAACATGTGCTGAAAACTGAACACACAGAGACTTTTTAAAACGCCTTTCTCTCTGATTTTCTACACAGACATGAGTTGAATTTTGCAACACATGCTTGTTTGAAGGGGAGAAGGGGGTTCAGCACAGGTTGGCCGCAGTCAGCGAGATGTCACTGCAGTCCTCTGGGAGGTGGGTCTGGCGTGCTTTGGCCCGACTCTGGAGAGAGTCCATCTTGGGCGCAACTTGGCAAGACTTGTTGCATTTTAACTGGTAGTGGGAATGCAAATCAATGTGTCAGCATGTCAGCTTTGCCAAAAGTGCCAATGGAACATGCTTATGTTAGCCTTTAGCTGAAAGCACCACAGTGCCTAAGCAAAGCCTCACAGAGTATGGCTGTTGACCATTTGTCTTGTTTGTTTTTAAAGCTCTTTCTCAAGCTGTCTTGTTCGTTGCTACTAACCAGTTTGTTTTACAGCTGTGAGAGGCTTCTTCATTTCCTCTGTGCGTTGCATTGCAGCACAGTTGCATAAAATACAACTTTTTGCATGAAAAATTACATTCATTTTGACAATTTTCCAGGGTGACCACACTACGCGATCAAAACCGAGTTATTAGATACTGCATGTTGCATGAAATTGTAGCACAGCTCCTATGCAATCAAAATGTTATTTCTCATTGGCCTGCAAGTGTCTGTGAAGGGCAATACAAGATTCAAGTGACAAGAAGCAAATGTTAAAGCTAGAGATGCTGAAAATGGCTGTCTCTTACTGACAGAAATTTCCAAGTAAAAGCTTATAATCCACCTAAATACAATAAGTGCACATCCAACATGGATTACAGCATCTTGGTGAAAAACACTGAAACAAACTGGGAAAGATTTCTGAAAAGGAACTGTGACATGCCAGATGAGATCATCTCCCCTTGGTGTGCTAGAAAATGTGTGAGTGTCTGATCCTGCATTTTAGGTGCGTGAAGTACCACTGACATTTCACATTCTGATTGCTGCCACTCGAGCCACCACATGTTCACATTTATCAGAGAGACAGAGGGTGAGAGAGTGCGAGTTATCAGCATGACTGATAGCTGCTCATCTGTCTCACAAGCACCAAGTCTACAAACATAACTTGGCACTCGGCTATGCAAAGAAGCCACTCTACTGTTGCACAACATCGTAAGCTAACAGAAAATGTCAAACTATAATTTCTGACAAACGAACGAAGAGCCACTGAGGGAAGTTGTGGCAGGTGTTGAGCGCTGAGTACACCTGTGCTGTGTTTTGATGCAGCCAAGACCTCCAGCACACGGAGCAATTTATGTGACCATGAAACCATGTAAATCCATGAGGTTTAGCACAACATATGCCAACACAACACTCCCGTCATGTGACAGGGATATGAATGAATTCAAGCTGAACGTAAGTGTGTTTGCCTGAATATCTCAAATTAAACTGAGACACTACTCCAAGAAAAAACAAGTAATCGCAGCACTGATCACAAAGACCCTTTGATACACACAAACACACACACACACCATACACACATAAACATGAAAGGCATATGCACCCACCCACCACCCACACTATTGTTGATATCCACAGTAGTAGGAGGCAGATCAAACAGCAACAGGTATTATTACAAGATGGCCAAAAGCACTCACCACGCTCATGAGGGTCGATCTCTCTCTCTTTATAAATGGTACTTTTTTTTTTTTTTTAAAAATCTGTCCCTGCTCTCCCGCTGCTTCTATCGCTACAACCTCTCACTGAGGCTCAGGATAGAGGGTATTTGGCTTGAGTGTATGTGTGTCTTAGTGTGCCTAATCCCTGCTGAGTAGAGTGGGTGCTAGGCAGCAAATGTTCACTGGAGAGTTAAACACACAAAACAGGGGTTAATTTGGGATTTGTTATGTGGCGGGGACCTGTTTTCATACGGTGGCAGGCAGGCAACGTTCTTCTTTTGTTAAGTTTTACAGCATTTTTCATGTACCAGTGTAGCAATTAATTTGCTTGAATAATCTAGAAATACTCCTGTGTGGCCTACATTCTCCACAGTCAAACTCCCTCCAGGTTTAGAAGACTCCTTTCTCTGGAAACCAAACCTTTTAGTAGGTATCTATGCTTAATAATCACAGTATCACACTAATTTAGGATGCAAATGAATGCCCACGCTTGTCCACATACATTGATCACTTCATTGTGTGCTGAGACGGAGCAGAGTGGGTGGTGAGGGCTGACTGTCAGTTTTTTCAAGCTGTACGGAGTCTAGATGAGTAGTTTCAGTTTAGTGTTGCTGTGTGTGTTGCTAAAATAGGACTGTCTACTCATGTGAGTACAGCAATATTTTTTATTTTTGCCTTTTGTTGTTAACATTTAACCCAACTCACAATGTTTTTCTTAATCAAAGTGTTTTTGTTGCCTAAATCAAAACACAGACAGAAATCTGGGCAAGAACCCGCGATTCTGATTTGGATATCCCTTGTTTTGCTGTCCAGGATCAGCTAATCCATCTTATTGTTACACCAACCTCTTTGGTCATTTCGTCAAGGTCCACACAGTTCTAGGTATTCAGCATCATTCTTGCATTTGGCCATGTCGTTGAGCTAGTTTGCTGTCGCTGTCATGTATTCATCTATTAGTCACTCACTCTACAGCAGGGAACAGCACTTCAAAGTAAAAGCTCTGTGCCAGAAATTCACTGTACTTGAAAATAGAGACTGTTTTTAACAAAAACTTGATACGTTCGTGAGTCACTTGTGGTCCATTCAGAATGGACCCTGGACCCAATTTCGGACCAGGACCCACCAGTTGGGAACCACTGCTCCAAATGGGACTACATGTCACAATGTAGGAATAAACAGATCTTTTGACAGCTTTTTGAGGAACATCCACTTTTTACTAAACTGTACTGAAAGTCTTAATAGGTAGCCTAATGTTTGATTTAGTTTCTTTATCACAATGACTGTCAAACAACTTAAGTGCAAAATATAAATAAATGCATGCCGGTTTAAGTTTTAATACATTTTGTCTTTGAAATCCACCCTTCCGCTACCCTGGAAATCCAGAGTTCTCGCGAGAGCACAATTTGAATTTGCTCAGCGAGTCACTCTGGCAATCAGTAATGATGCTCATTACCCATGCCCTTGGAGCCGAGCTGCACCAATCACATCGGTGTATCTGATATAGGCGGGCCAGAGGCGAGCTAAACAGATGACGACAGTGCTGCAACGACGAAGTCCGGAATCAGCCAGTAAACATTGCAAAATAGCTACGGATGAACACCAGTTGTTTGAAACAGCTTTGGCCACTACAGTGAATGAGTTAGACTTGGCTTTTTCTCTAAAAGAGGAACAGAAGACGGCGCTCGAATCTTTCCTTTACAAGAAGGACGTTTTTGCTGTTTTGCCGACCGGATACAGGAAGAGTCCAATCTATTTGTTCTGATTGGTCATAGTGTTATCCAATTGCGTGCAGTGATATTTTCAAATGCATGCTTGGTGCCACCCCTCAAGTTGGGCCATTTTCATTACTCATATCCAGACCCTAAATCTTTCTAGATTTAGGATCTGGATTTCCAGGCTACCCTTCTGCTGAAATCAGGCTAATCTGATTTTTTGGACTACAAGTATCCCAATCCTACTAAAAAGTTTTGAACAACACATCCAGATCAAAATTAAGACTGGATTACATGGTCTTACCAATTTCAGAATTCTTAGCCCAAATTCCTAGCATGGTAAATAAATGTAGTGTTTCATTAGCTGAAAGAAATGTAACTAAACAAAAAAGAGGCAGCGATTATTTTCTCACTACGATGTAATTATGAATGCAGTTCAATGATATACAAAAGTAATTTCTAGGAGACAGAGTTTAAACTGTAGTTTTGCTGAAATACTGCCAAATACACTTCCTTTAATGACGCATCTTGGAGAGGAAGAAGTGTGTAAACACATACTTGGACAGAGGATAGGCCCTCATGAGGTCAGACATACTGTATGTTATGTAATGAAACTAACTGAGCAGTAATGCAGCTAATTAGATATATTTGTTTTTCCTCATCAACAGTCTGCTGACGACAGTCCAGCTTCATCAACGTGTAAAGGACATCAACCTACAGGATGTAAACAATAGTTTCTTTGTCAAGCTGTCTCCAGATCAAGTCATTCCTAATGAACACAAAATCTCTGACATACTCACGCACACACACACAGACACACACACACACCACGAAGGTATAAGTAGATTAGTGGGCTGTATGATGAGCCCTTAACAGGACTAGTCCTTGACATAGAGGCCAGCAGAGCACGACAACAATCCCAAACCTTGACAACGAGCCAAACTCTAATGCGTTTAGGGATGGTGATAACCTAAAGGGTGCAGCATACCTGGCACCAGAGGGTGGATGGGAATATCCAGGAAAACGAACCCGGCAGTGTGTCCTTGAAGACAACATTTGACCTTTTCAGCATAGGACAGCAAACTGCAGCAACTCTGAAGCTGTATGAATATAGTAAATGGTTCCGAAAATGATCCATACACATGAAAAATCCTATTTGGATAGATAAGACAGTATTGAAAATCATTTCACAGGTCCGAACTGCTTCCAAAACTATAAAAATACATTACCTTGACTGTTTTGCTTTGCCTATATTTTTAGATGTTTGCTTGTTTTCCATTTGTGGGTGGACATGACATTCTGTGATATCTGTTAGATTTCCCCAGAGAGAAAGCAGGAACTATTCACCCCTTGTTCAACTATATCTGTTGACTAAAAGCAACAGCCTGTGAGAGCATTTGCAGTGAGCGAAGTCGGGTTAAACACACGCACACAAATACCCGGGGGCTACCCACCACTATCACATATGCTTGGCCTGTGAGCAGCTGGGTTTTCTGGTCATCACAGAACTTCAGCTGCTGTCTTAAAAGCATGTCCTCCATTTACTCAATTTTCACCAATGCAATCAAAAGCACGGCATCATGTTCAGTTTCCCCTCAAGACTCAATACTTTCATATTTTCAAAAAAGTGATTGCACCAGAATGAGAGTCAGCAACTGTTACTGCTAATACTAATTACATGGTGGATCAAGCAAAATGTGATCTGCATCTTCAAACTGACCAAAAGCAAAAAAAAAAAAAAAAAAAGATACAGAATTTAATGGTTTTTCATTCTGTGTGTGCTGCTTGAAGTCTACTCCTCCTCATCATAAAGCAATGCAGATATTAATCCTAGATGCAGATTTGTTCACATACACAGACACTCTCACACACATACACACACACCAGATATAGCCAGAGGACAGGAATAAGAGAAATGCAGATTCTCTTGTTGTTTTAATGGAGCACGCCGACCAGCAATCAGCCAAGAATAAATTTAGGGTGCATAGCCTAAAGTGTAACATTTTACTTGGTCTATGTATTCAAGAAAACCAAAGACGAGCTCTCAATTCTTTTAGATGAACACATATATAAAAATTTCCTCTTATCATGGATGAGTCCAATGACATACAAGGAGCCTTTTACGCTTGGTTTCCTTGCTGCGGAGAAGACATAACATGTTTTCCACAGCTCAGTTCAGAAGCTACATTCTCCTGCGTCCACTAAAACACACACAGATGTGGAGAGATTAATTGGGTGTAAGCGCACCTTGCTGACCTACAGTGCACTTATGCTTTGTTTGACCACAGGGATTGCTCCCTGCACTCCTTGACAACAATTAAACCATTACCCGGGCCACTGGCTCACTGCTGTTATGGGCAGTAACCAGTTCAGACTGGGTTGAATGGTGCCAGAAATTAAATGGAAAATGAATGGATGTTGTTATGAAAAGGGTATATTACAGAGACATATTGTGTGACTTTAAAAGAAATGTATTGAATTTTCTTTAAATTATCCTTTTAGATTAACAAAGGGAAAATTTGCCACCTTTTATGTGGATGTCCAGTTAGTGTAGATGGTAAATGTAGTCAACTTAAGCAACAAATTCCTCAGTGCGTGCTTCTTTTTACAGAGAAGCAAAGTTTGTCTGCTGGCCCACGAGTTAGGATGCACTGCAGTGTATCAACACTATAACTTGTAGCTATTACTTTTCTGGCCAAACATAGAGTTAGGTAGCAAAACTACTCACTCAATGGTCATGTGCCATCTCAGCCCTGCGTCTCTTGGTTATTTTGTCCAGATTATCCTCAGGACCCTGAAGAACGTCTTCAGCAGCCACAGCCTCAGCTTCTGTCCACCAAATTCCTTCAGCCGTGAACTCTGGCTCAAATAAATATGGCTAAATATCCAATAAAGTCAAAACACTTTAAGCTGTATCCTCGGCCATAACATCCTCTGCACTCATTGTGGGATGTCATTTTTGCTGTTGGAAATGAAGCTAGCTTGTAATACAAGTGAAGAGAATAAGGAGGTTCTGTTTTTGAGCAGCATCCAGCCACCTGGCTATCAAGTCCAAGCTGAAATAGTCTGTGGTTCTTCCTTGCCTCCAAGTCACTGTCACGTTGTCGAATGACGGCCCGGGATGCAGGAAGAACAACAAATTTGCAGCTGCAAAATCAGCTTTCTTGGTTAATATGGCATGCATTGAGGAATTTATTGCTTCAGTCAACTACATTCATCATGAACAGTGTTTGATCATCCACATAAAAAGGTGGCAAATTTTCCCTTTGAGAATAAATACAATGGATGCTCAAGGCATAACTTTCAATTTTGATAGATTATCCTAATAGCTAGGCCCACTACATGCACACTAACCCTCAAAAGTCCTGTCCTTACTGTGAAGCTGTCAGTTCAAAAAAACCCGGGTGACTTTGGATGGATTATTGACACGCTTGGCTTTATTCACAGTGAGGACAACAGATCATCTTTCCAAAATCTGTCCTCATCTAAAAAGGGTGTAGCAGCTCAGTCAGAAAGTCATGTTTCTCCCAAATGAATGCAGCTAGAGCACTCTTATCTGACAGTCCAAATGAGAGCATGTGTCAACACAAAGGATGTGTATTTCTGTTATTTCACTCCCCTTTATCTAACCAGACAGGTCCATTAAGATTTTTTTGATATGTGATTGATCCGCTCTCACCAGAGACATTCAAGTCCAAAGATGGGCTCTTTATCTCATTTCTTTTATTTGAAATAAGCGTGACTTTTGTCAGTCTGGGGGGGAGGAAGCAGTTGAAAACAGCCACAACTCAGACCGAAACACTCCTCGACCCCAATCATCCAATTCATCTCCTGCTGCACCCTCACCCGCAGTCTTTTTCTGTTAAGAAAACCTTTCAGACATCTGTCTTCTGCTGCCCGGAGGGATAACACACACAGGAAGAAAAGTTAGGGGAGTGACAACAGGGGGAAATGAGAAGAGCAGAGGGAGACAACTAACTACTGAGGGAGGAGGTGAAGAGCATCGGCAACACAACATGGCAGCTGGGTGCACACACACAGTCACACACATACTGTAAATTAATTATGCACAGTGAACAGTAAATTAGCAGAAAGAAGCAAACATGAAAATTAGAACGACAGTTCTTTTCTGATGTCTACAGTGCAATAAATATCAGCAATGCCCCAAATCAGGGGTGCCAGGTTTCAGGGGCAAGTTAGACAATGCCAAATTCCCCTTAAACTTAAGACTAGGTCCTTGTAAAGATAAAAGTTATTCACAGAGCATCTTAGACCTTAAAAGAGCTCTTAAGGTGGAAAAACTGTCAGGAGTAGAGAGGAGGACTTCTAAGAGGCTTAGGAGTTTCTTAAGCTGAGGAGAAAACGGTGGAAACACAAAGAGGTCTGAGGTATATTCTCCAAACGCTGGACGGGAGTGAGTAAATGAAATGCTACAGAGTAGATCGTGCAGGGGTAATATGTATGGTCGATGTCATTTGGGATACGCACACCTTTCCCACCCAACGCAATAACGATATATCGCCAGGAAAAAAATGATCACAAAACTGAGATATTTGAAAAACTAGAAAACTACACCAGTGATGACTTGGGTCTGTCTGAACCTTCCATCAGCTGAGTGATCACACCAACAATGAGAGCACTTTCATAGTCAGCAGCTCCTTTTAATTTCCACTGGGTGTCCACACCTTGCAGGCTCAAAACGGTGTGTCTGTGACAACCAATCACACCTGCTAAAAGAGTGTGTCATACCTAGCAAAGGCGTCAACCACACTTCCTCACTAAGATAAAGGTTTCTGTCCGTCCTTACTTAGAGTTGCACTAAGAACTTTCCTAAATCACTCCTAAGCTAGGGTTCCTTACTAAAAATGTTTAGGCTAAGCTAAGAGCTCTCTCAGAGAACTCTCCGAATGTTTCTGAATATGGCCCCTGATGCTGTGCTGGCTTTGCACTGCTTAATGCAAGTCCAAAACAGTTCTTTAAAAAGTTTTCAAGCAGCTCTGGCATCTACTGTAGAAACCTTTATGTGTGATCAATTTGCCTAACCACTTTTTCCGAACAAATCCTGGCTGTTGCTGAATGAGTCATTAAACGCAGTACTTCTGCAGCATGTAGGACTTCTTGGAATGAAATTACCTGGTACTGTGTGAGCAAATAACAGAGCTCGACAAATAGGGCAAGAAATGTTAAAAATAACTCTTCTCACACAATAACTCTAATCAAATGAAATTGCTCAACCTTTAAAGGTTGCTCTAAGGCAACCCATGGGATGGGGTATAAAACACAACAGGTTTTTTTACTGCTTCATCCACAGCGGGGTTATTAATTGCCCCTGCCAGTGTTGCCTTCCCTCCATGGGAAAACTGACAAGGCCGTTTTCTATTAGAGAGGCCACACACTTGTAAAGGGGACTGAGCCCCAGTGACCTGACCCCCACTGGTCAGTAACATGTTTCATGTCACTGGCTTTGATTTCCCAAGTCATTTTCCGAATTTGCAAAATGTCCCAGCTCTCTGAGCTATCAGCACTTGCTGCTGTATCACCCTGGCACCTTTAAAAACTTTTTATTTATTGGTTATGCCAGAAGTATGACCGCCATGTGGCCTTTTTGGTTCCAACTTGCAAAACAGCGGCCTCTAATTCACATTCAGCATCAGCTTTTAGGAGGGGAAATAAGCCTCCTACAGGTGAAGCTAATTGGATAGATAAATGGGATGGTGACTGGTAAATTGCTCCTGTGTGGGTTAATGAGATGAGCACTACCTTAATTGTTTGGATGAAGTGAACCAGGAAGGAGGTGCTTCTTATCAGGGAAGCATGGTGATTTATAAAGGGAAACTATAGGTAAGAGTATGACCAGTTTTTAAAATGTGGCTTTTATTTACTGTGTTTAGCCGCCCCCACATCAGAACAGTCAGTAGGAGTTTAGTAAAGCAAACCAAATTGTGTTTGATGGGGCACTCAGCCAACCCTGAAGCTCCGCATCTGGAGATTGAAGTGGGTCTCTGAGGTGGTGGGCGAGAGCTTCTTCTCCTGTGCAACCCAAGCACACCAGGTTTGTTTCTTTGCTTGTGCGTAGAAACTCTCATGCACCACAGGCACAACCCAGATTTTATGAGGGCTCAGGCAAAAGGTTTGATAAATCATAATGAGCTGAATTACCAAAGGAGAAATGCAAAATCACTCAATTACAGTTGGGTCAATTTCTGGTATTGCTGGTTCAGTCTGGTGTTTAATTTTCTGCAAACCGGCAAATTAAAAAGTAGTTTATCAACCTGTGCAGATGATGTCACAGTGCTAAATCCAACTTTTATTACATTATCAACAAGCCATGTGAAAACATGATTAATATAGTATTATGTTTGTTTAAAAACAGACTAACGGAGCCACAAATGTCTGACAGGCTGTGAGCCGAGCCATGGCAACATAACGGTGACCAAATTTCAGTAGAAGTGGGAGGGGGACAAGCGGCGTATGCTGTATTTGTTTTCTAAAAAGTTCACGTGTTCTCTAGGTGATGAGTGGACACATGGCAGAGACAGACGCGGCACAGGGTGGCGCAGGGTGGCGAACCCTGCGCAGAGCTAGTTTTGAGCAGCACAACCCGAGGCACGCTCAGTTTGGTAGTTTGGCAGACCGAGGTGCACTGAGATGGGTGTGGCGGCGCAGCAGGGGGAGGTGTCGACAGATGCAGCTTGGCGCAGTGACAATTCATAAGTTGGGATAGAATGATATCTAGATTTGTTTGGGGGAGGCAAAATGCCTAGAGTCAGATAGAGAACTCTCCAGCTACCTAAAGATAGAGGCAGCATGGGTCCTCCAAAATTGACGGAGTACTTTTATGTTGCTCAGTTGTGACCTGTATATTGTCAGAATTTAAAGCAAAATGGAAAGATACAAAAAAAGAAAAAAATCAAAGTATGATTGGGGATAATAAACCATACAAGGAGCTAAACACACACACAAAAAATGTTCAAGATTTAAGTAAAACAAAAAGAATGATTTCCAGTGCAGAGCTGATATTTACTGGTTTGATTAAATGATGTAACAGAAGTGCATATTTAATGGATTCAGTGTGGAAAGTCAGATGCTTGTTTGCTGTTGGGACAAAGTGTCATTATGTTCAACTAAGAGCTGCTGCTGAGTCAAGTGCGACACCTGGTAAAATTCTGTATACCAGTCCGGTCCAGCTCTTTAAATAAAACCAGTTGGAAAATGTTTACACCGGCTGTACTTTTGATTGTATGAATACTGTGGATTTTCATGCCAGTTTACAGTTTGGGCAAAACAAATTCACAGGATGTGGCCACAGCGAGATAAATGCAGGGGAAAAGGGAAATAAAGTAAAAAAGAGATGAAGAGCAAAGGAGAGGGTTGAAAAGACACAGGGTCTCTGAGACTGAGTGGGTGAAAGAGACAAGAAGGTAAACAGACCAACAGAAAGCACAGTGTGTGAAAGGAACTGGGCAGAAAGAAGTGAGCAACAAAGAGAAAGGTCATGGCCGTAATTGGGAACATTCATCATGGGACAGTTTTAGGAGAAGGTGCTATGTGCCATCCATCCATTGAGCCACTGGCTCTCTGAGTGGCTGATGATAAGACTGTCTGGAGTCACGCCAGCCAGCTAACAGCTTCTGTCCATTTACTGCCGCATAATGCCTCAAAAGCTGCTCATACATCCTCACAGTATCCAAGGTCACTATAGCCTCCTGGTTATTCTCTGTGCTAAAGCTGGTGGTATACAGCATCAGTATGTAAATGGTGCAGGTCTGAATACAACACAGATGGAAATGTTGAACATGAAGCTGCAGGTGACGATGCAATCAAAGCGATCCTATAATTCTTTGAGAAGATAGGATTTAATTAAGCATTAAGCATATTCCTTTTAATATCTGTAAAGCCTTTATCAAACCTAAAATTATTATGTGTGATCTCTCCTGACATTTCTCTGTAGAAGAAGAAGGCCACAGTAACGGTAAAGAGAACAGAGGGAGGAGAAGCCACCGCAGCGTCCTGGAGGTGGAACAAGTTAATGGATGAAGCTCTAAAATCTAAACGCCACATCAATCCTCCATCCCGTCCGACTCCGCTAAGGACACGGCAGTGAGTTCTCCTCCACTGCAGTCTCATACAGTAACATAGGAGCCTCTGAAGAGCACAAGCCAAAAGGAGAAATGAGCCAGAGTGTTGCTTTGGGGAGAGCCAAAGTGGAAGAGAAGTAGAGGGGGAAAAATGGAGAAAGTAAAGGAAAAGAGCAGAAAGCATCAGACAGACGAGAGAGACTGGAGAGTGAAGTGAAAAGAGGATAAGACTGGAGCACAAAGACAGAGTGCAACAAAAGAGGACGGACTTGACAGACTGTTATATAATGAGTTAACACAAAAATACTAACACAAATTAAGAGTTTATATGACACGCTGGCCTGCTTCTTGTCTGACAGTAATATATTATTCACAGAAAACCAACACTGTGCAGGATACAGATAGGGTCATTAGCAGGGAAGCTGAAATTAATTAGCTTGATAATTTACCTCAGACTGCGAGAGTAGCAGTAGCAGTCTCTTGAGAGGTGATCTCTTGCTAGCAGCTTGTTGCGTATTAAAAAGGTCATGTAAAAGTCTGCCAAGGGTACCATATAGTAGGTGGTACAAGCACTTGCATATGCAGTACGTTCTATTAGTACTGCACGTAGTAGTGCTGTCAGTGCTGTTACTTTGATGAAAGTAAATGGTATATCACATGGGTTTTTTTTTTTTTTTTGGTATGACTGGTTCTTTACCAGTTTTATAGCAACCTTAAAAAATGCTGGTATTTGGTACCATTGGGATAAACTGACCTTGAGGGCATAAAATAAAACATTTAAATAAAAGATAAATAGAATGAGGCTATAATTTGATAACAACTTCTCTTGGTTTGTAGCAGAGAACAGCAGAATGACTAATAATTAATTAAAATGGTTTTACTAGTCGATTTAATGTTAGTCGACCAGAAAGGTCATTTGTCAGCAAGATTTCATTGGTCATTTAATCACATAAAAAAAAAAGGAGTTGTCGTGTTAAGTAGTAGGAGTCAGGTTAATTTCCAGGGCTGGTACCTGCAGTTATTCCACAGGCTAGTTAATAATATGTCGGGCAGGAAATCCAAAGTGTGGGATCATTTTGAGAAGGTGAAGGATGAACCCAAGGTGATATGTAAACTCATCTTCATTGGTCCACTACAAACATGACGTATCATCTGAAACATGGAAGTAGCTACATGCCCATTAGCCACTTAGCACAATCATTACTGCTTTGCCCACAGCGTCATTAACAGGCGGCTCGCTCAGTGTGTGACGTGCACTTGTAGATAAAATATAGGCCTATATTAATGAAGGTTCATTAGTACGGTTTTGTGTTTCTCTGTAATGTAGCACAGTGTTAACAATGTTACTGATACTATTCTTTCTCACACCTTCAACTCAAACCATTGTGTTGCCCCGCCCAAAATATATCATTTAATAATTAAATTAAGGAATAGTGCACCCAAAAATGAAAATTCAGCCATTATTGCGCGAGACCAGTGAAAGCACGTGAACACACGTGAACACACATGAAAGCGATGCCCATGTCTCACGGTCTTGCGCAAGCACACACACGTGAACGCGGTTTACAGAGAGGCAGAAAAAGCTACAGGCTACAATGAGGCTAAAAACAGTTCAAATAACTTTTTCCAAACAACTTTTTACGTCGGGGCTTCAGGACACTTGGATCACTATGGACGAGCAGTATGGAGATATTTTGTGGTTTCAATTATGCGTTTTTGGACGTCTGAATCTGGGGCGCCGTAAGCCTCCATTAGGTGGAGTTGTGTTGCTACCCACTCTCCCCTTGGATCTCCGCAAGTGTTGGGAGGACTCTAAAACTTCACCTGAGCCTCCCTCGGCACATGGGTGAGTAGATAATGGCTGAATTTTCCTTTTTGGGTGCACTATCCCTTTAAATTAATATCGTAAACATGTGGTTGACTAGTCAATAGGGCTGTCAAAATTGCTCAAAAATGACGTTTGAATATTCCTTCTAAAAATAACTCATAGGTTCAAACCATTCGATTTCTTTTTTTTTGCATTATGTCCACAAGAGGGCAAACTAATACAAGGAAACATGTTTCCTTGTATTAATACATATACAAATAACTACTTGTAGGTATTTTTATTTCAACATAAACGTCTTTGAAAACATTTACATACCTGCACATTAAAACACATAAAACAATTATCTATAACATTACGTTATAAACGACCGCGGACCTCTCGCTCGCCCCCCCTCTCTGACCCGTCACGCAGTGCATTCAGTGCAGCAGCCCAGGCCAACGCCCACTCGCAAAGAGGACAGCTGCGGTGTTTTTTTTTCTCCACAATCGAATATCAATTTTCACATTCGAAGGTCCATTTTTTTTTCAAATTCGAATTTAAATTCGAATTTAGAATATTCGTTGACAGCCCTACTAGTCAACCAATGGCCCTAAATGATGACAACTGGTCGACTAGGAAAATTCTTAGTCGGGGGCAGCCCTAGTTTTTACATGAATGTAAATATATATTCTTTTTGCCTTCATGCACACGTTCAGAAGCCTCTGAGATTGTCCAATATTCAAAATGCTATTAAGTCCAACTACTGGGGTATTGCAGTGGTGTGTGTGTCAACTCGCTGTCAGTGAGAACAAAAACTTCTTGAAGAGATGCTCAACCATACACATAAGGATACAACTGCTCAGGTACACACTGATAATAATGCAATACGTTGCATTAAATCCTCTTTGTTACAGAAAAATGTGCTCACACGATAAGCCAAAAGAAAAACAAACAACAACAAAAAAACAAGTGAGAGTTAGTTCCAGCTGAGCATACGGTGGGGTTTGACCTTGGCAGTAGCCCTGAGTGAGTTCATGCATGTCCAGCAGAGGTCTCAACAGCAAAGTGATGTGTCACGCCCTTTAGGAAAGTGATACACTTACATGGTAGTATGAGGTCTGCTGAGGTCATCCACCCTTTCCCCTCAAAAAAAAAAAAAAAAAAAAAATCTCCCTAAATGTGTCAAAAAAAAAATTCTTGATGCTGGTTCAGTGTGCTGTTACCATTTTGACTTGTCCTTGGACCTTGTAGGGGCCCTCTAAACCTTGCTGTCGGCGTTCCCTGTGGGGCTGCTGTTCCAGAGGCTTTTTTCACAGCAAGCCCTCACTGGTCTCAGTAGAGCCAACCCAATAAAGTTTTATAACATGTGCTCACACACAGTGGTGCACAGGGAGTGTGGGATTAGTCCAGCTGTATTTGTCCTTTTGTATTGAAACATGGAGTGGTATTACTAAAAGTGACAACCCATAAGATAAATCCTGTCCAAGGGGCAATTATAAAGCATCAAAGCAGTATTTTCTCAACTCAGGCTGCCCATACCCGGCTCAGACACCACACCCATACACGCTAAAACACACCATGTCCTATGGTAAACACTACAGCAGAAGTGTCTAGTCAGATTGTTAAAATGTGAAACCAGTTAGCACAGACAGAAGCAAATGCCTTAGACCTTTAGAAGAGCTAGAATTGCAGAGCGTTTAAAGCAAACATAACATTTTCATCCTCTCCACAAAATTGGTGCTGTAGCTCCTTCAGAAAACTATAAATAATCAAACTTTCAAAGCAAAAATGTTCTTCTTCTTCTCCTGCATTTACACCCTGCTGTGCATAAAATAAATGCTTGGCAACATGGTTACCAAGTCAGAGCACCCCAGCATTAAGAGTCCTTGGACACAACATCCAACATTGTACTAACTCAACAGCCTACCTAAAATAAAACAGTCATACCAGCTTGAGCAGGGCCTGGGTTAAAAAGAGGTCAGACGTTAGAGAAACAAAGCAATAAGGGCAAAAACATGGACTTACTGGAGTACAACAAGAAGAGAAAGCCCAAAAAGATGGAATACTGTCTCTGAGATAGGGATGTCAGTTTCGGTTAATTTTGCTTTCCATAGCTCAACACCCATCAACCTGTAACTAACTGGTTAATTTTTAAGAAAGAAAATGAAATGACATGAAATGCAAGAGGCCGTTCATTTTAGTCTGGTGCTTGATTGACTCAGTGAGCTTTATTGCGGCATTTCAAAGTGCTATCCATTCAGACCTGGTAAAATTTTAACATTTTGTGTTGTAAATGTGTTTTTATTTCATCTTCTGTTGGTTGTGCTGACAGACAGTGGGCTTGCCACATTAACATGTAGAGATATAGAGCCCACTGCCCACCCTTCAGTCTCCATGGGGTCGGGTGGGAGCTAGAGGCATGGCTCTTTCGCTATTACTGCTCATAACACAACGCCTTCCAGATGGCAGGATGGCGTTGCTGTGGAAACATGGCAGCCACCCTCTGGTGGAAGCACCAGTGACTGTGACCAGGAGCGATTCTAGGATCAGAGGTTTAGGGGTGCTGAGCACCCAGAGAGCTGCCCGGCCAGGCAAGATAAATTTCACTGTTTTGTACATTTTAACTCAATTTCATTCCCACATTTGTGAAAGAAAAGCACAACACTTTTTAGGAAAGTCTGTGACTAAACCATCAAATCTGATAAAGGTTATTTAAATGCTGAGCCAAAGCAAAAGAGGAATGAATTGGAATCATATAAGAAACATATCGTAACTCTAATTTCTGGGGGAAGACAACTCATTTTGATACAGCAGCTCCTCAACTTACACATAAACAGTATGTATGTTTCTGGAGTAAACCAGCCCCCTATAGTGAGTACCAAAAATACCAAAAATGGACCTTGGGCTTATTGTTTGGATTTTTATTTGAAATGCAATGCACAACATGTAACATTAACACATTAACAGTAATTGACTTTTTCAATGTTTGTCTCTGCCTTTTTCCTTCTTGTCTGTATTATATAATACAAATACATAAATAAAAATACACCTCAAAGAAGAAAAGTGCTTGAAATCTACAAAATAATAATAATAAATACACACAATAGGAGTTATAATGTTAATGGGCATCCAGTCAGTTAGCTAGTCAGTAGCACCTTGGCTTTAATATTAACACATGCACATGACACAACAGCTAGCTTCTCTCATTCCAATTCAAACAGAGGACAGTGGTACTGACCACCTGTAATATTTCCTAGCTAGAAAAAACGTCAGCTAACTCCTACCTAACAACATAAACAGTGACCTACGATTAAATGCAGCAAAAATGAGGACTGGTAATGATAATAATGTGTTGGTACTGAGTGGTAGAAGTTAGGAAATGTGCCACATATTCTGGTTTAAGCCAGATACTTACACCACTACTGCATATCACACACTCTGGAAGGCAGCGCATTGCTCTGTGCAGATAGAGCGCTCAGAGCCCGAGTCGGGGAAAAGTGGGAGGGATGGGGTGGATCAAACCATTTTTGAGGCAAGGGGAGTGCTGCTGTATTTTTGTTGTTAAAATATTATGTTAAAAAAATCTCTCAAATTTTAGGGGTGCTGGGATTCAATTCAATGGGCTAGAAACGCCTATGACTGTGACTAAGTGGCTTCATTTTTAGCCGTAAAACCACTTCATCATTGTTAACTATGCTAGTAGCCGTGTTGACAGTGCTAATGGTGAGGGGCTCATAATTGACCCATTTACTCAATGAGGGTGACCTGGGGGGAGTGGCACTGGTAGCTAGCTCCCACTAGACCCAGTTAGTGCATGGTGTAATAAACAAAAGAGTATTAAAATGAACCTGTGGACAGACATGCCTAACCCATCAGAAATATTCTTGGAAGTAATCCGATTAACGATTAACCACCGACATCCCTCATCTGAGACACAGGAACAGGAAAATGTACGGCAATGACATCAAGATTAGAGATGATTTAGAGATGATTGACATTGGATTTTTTTGCCAGTATCCGATATGTTGATATATAAACACTTATTTGGCCAATAACCAATACTGATATTGATATATCCACCTTTTTCCCCACCTATTCTAGTGATCATCGAGTCTCGTCTGTTGTGGAGTTATCATATTATGCTTACACACTCTTATTGTGATGGCCCACCAGAAGATGGAGACATGAAATACAATGCTTTTCAGTGTGTGTAATATTGATTCATTGTGCAAAGTAAGAAAAATCATGTTGGCCAATTCTGATAGCTCATTTGAAAGCCAATACCTGCGATACTCATGAGGTGCCGATATTATTGTTTATCCCTATTCAAGGTGATGCCAAGACTGGAAAAGTGTAGCCTAAGCAGGTGCCAGATAAAAGGGGCAAAATAACATTCTCACACAGTTAAAAGTACTACAACAAGCAAGTTTCTCCAGAGCAGGATACTCAAGTGTTAGTTCAATGAAAAGAACAAGATCCAAGTATCATCACACAGCCAATCATCAGATATCCAGCTGGCAGGGTAGCCAGCCAAGACACCAAATGCAAGCTGTTATTATCAAGACTCTAAATCTCCTCACAATGCACCGAGGATTTCATCAAAAATCCAGCAACCAGAGATTCTCTGCCAGCCAAAGAGAGGAGGGACTGGAGCTTAGTCTGTGTCAAGACTGCTGTCCCGCATAAAACACAAAGCATCCATCAGTTAAATGGACCGAGTTTTATTTTGGGACTGTTTCAAAAAACGATGGTCTCCTGAGACCAAAATATCTAAGATGTCAGCACAGTTATGTTTCATGAACCACCACAGGGCCAACATTTACTCAAGGAAGTATCAGGAAATTACAGAGGAATAAAAGGTATTGAAAAACAACATTTCTCAGCTGAAACTATAGGGTAGTTAAATCCCACAGAGCAAGAACCACCTGAACTTAGTTTTTAAAAGTCAACTTCAAGTATATCTTTCCATCATGCTTCAGAAAACCTCAGCCCTTCCTTGTGAAGATTGTTTATATGGATTTCCACCCCTGCTGCCAAGCTCATACTTAAGAACTGCACAACTTTCACTCCAAACATAGCCTAAATATTTCATGTATTCAATCTCAATCCGTATTTCAAATCTAGTTTGGCTGTAACAGAGCAACAAACACTGCACAAGCCTTACCTATAGCTCGTCTGGGTCAAGCTGAGAAAACAAGTGAGGGAAAACTAACCCTCAAAGAAACCAGGACAAGCCCAGCCAAACAGTGCACACCAAAATTACACTAATCTGTTTTGACTGTTCATAATAAATCACACATTACAAGTGTAATGTAACACAATAAAATGCATGTTTGGTTGTATAAATGTTCGTTTTTATATTGTTCTTATGAGGACATCAAGAAGGAAAAGACAATGAGGGAATGATCTCCCAGTGTGAGTAAGTTATAAAGGTCTTTCTACAATGAAAACATCAACTTTGACACACTTTCTCTCACACACATACACATACAAATAAACAAGGAGCTAGAGATGACAGTGTATGTGTGAGTGAAAACATTTAAATATTTTAGGTCAAGGTGGAATTTAGCATTTTTCAGATGTTTAAAAGCTGAGGCATCTTTGGAGGTTGCTTTTTTCAGTGCACAGTTAAAGCAGCAAAAGAATAACCTTGATGCCACACTTAGAAACACCGGTTTGTTGCTATAAATAAATAAATAGACACAGAACTATTCTTCATTATGCATGTTTATTTCTATTTTTATACAAAGCAACACTAGGCCAGATATCTAAACATGCATATTAACTACAGAGTAAACTTAAAAAAGACCCACTGAGCATTTTCCTCTTTACCAAAACTAGACCTCAAGTCTAGGGCAGGGGGAGGGTGACCTGCTGTGCTGGACCACACGTGGTCTTTAGATCCTCACCAGTGGCTCCCTCTGGCTTTGACATAAAATTTCAAGAAATGATTAACAGTCATTTTTTAACATCTACTCGTACTCGTACTCGTACTCGTCGTCCTTCGCTTATCCGGGTCCGGGTCACAAGGCAGCAGCCTCAGCAAAGAAGTCCAGACAGTCATCTCCCCAGCCACTTCCGTCAGCTCTTCCGAGGGAACCCCGAGGCGTTCCGAGGCCAGCTGGGCGATGTAATCCCTCCAGCATGTCCTGGGGCGTCCCCGAGGCCTCCTCCCGGTTGGACATGCCCGAAACACCTCCCAAGGAAGGCGTCCGGAAGGCATCCTTACCAGATGGCCGAACCACCTCGACTGGCTCCTCTCGATGTGGAGGAGCAGCGGCTCTACTCCGACTCCCTCCCAGATGTCCGAGCTCCTTACCCTATCTCTAAGGCTGAGCCCAGCCACCCTGCGGAGGAAACTCATTTCGGCCG
This sequence comes from Epinephelus fuscoguttatus, assembly GCF_011397635.1. Classification (NCBI taxonomy): domain Eukaryota; kingdom Metazoa; phylum Chordata; class Actinopteri; order Perciformes; family Serranidae; genus Epinephelus; species Epinephelus fuscoguttatus. The sequence goes on from NC_064756.1 coordinate 15,551,794, forward strand.
CTTGTACTCGCGATCTCATTCTTTCGGTCACTACCCAGAGCTCATGACCATAGGTGAGGGTTGGAACGTAGATCGACCAGTAAATCGAGAGCATCGCTCTCTGGCAAAGCTCCCTCTTCACCACAACGGACCGGTTAAGTGCCTGCATCACTGCTGACGCCACCCCAATCCGCCTGTCAATCTCCCGCTCCATCCTACCCTCACTCGTGAACAAGATCCCAAGATACTTAAACTCCTCCACCTTTTAAACATCTAGACTTCGATTTGTCATTGTTGTAGGCCTAAAGTGATTACTGCATTCTCCAACTGTAAAAACCTGTAGCCTATACATTGAATTAAAACATTTTATAACATTTCATCATCTAAAATGTGCGTCATACGTCTACGGCCTTTTCCCCAACTTTAGTAGCGATGGCTCGTCTGGAGTCTCTCCAGCCAGGCTAGCTATGGATTGCAAATCCAAACAAGGAAAATTCTCAGGAGGAAAATAGAGGAATTAATGATGTGTGGACAGAGTCATTTGCTTTCACCACCAACGCTGCAAAGTGAAAGTACTAAATAATCAAATATCCCACTGCAGAGTAGACACCTTGTAGTAAATCATATTAATGAATGCTCATTTAGACCATTTCGTAATATTAATGGGATAATTTAGACCTAATAGGCTGTTGCCTTTATTTTAATATGTTTTCTGGCTCTAGACAGTTTTATTTCCTTCTTTTTTTTGCCATTAACGGCTCTTTAAATAGTAAAGGCTGCTGACCCCTTGTCTGGGAGATCTTTATAGGCGAGAAGACCTTTTTTATAGCAAGGATAATACCAGGGCTAAAGAGATATTTTTGGACAGAAAAAGCCTTTAAAATTCATCAACATTAATATTTTCATTTTCATAACCACTATAAAAAAGACACAGAGCAGTCCATCCAGGATTTCCCAGGCTTTGTGACTGTTGCGGCCTAAAATGCCTGATTTCATGGCAGCGTTTCTAAATCATTGTTTGCCAGTCGATGTGGACACAGTGCAAAGTTTTAGGGTTAGGGTATTGCCTTGCATGTTTTATTTTTTTTTTAAAGATATTTTTTGGGCACTTTTAGCCTTTATTTGATAGGACAGACAAGTGTGAAAGGGGGAGAGAGAGAGGGAGTGACATGCAGCAAAGGGCCACAGGCTGGATTCGAACCCGGGCCGCTGCGGCAACAGCCTTGTACATGGGGCGCCTGCTCTACCACTAAGCCACCGACGCCCCGCCTTGCATGTTTTTTAGCAGTAATTTTTGTTGGTAAATGTGAGACATTTGTGTCACATGTGTGCATCTTCACAACCAGAAACAAAGGAAGAGAGTTTGGGGATGTTACACAGCTATGATGGTGAAACTCATGGGAAACTACAATGACTGGTCAAATTTGCAGAAAAGTTGCAGTGATTGGAAAAAAAACACAAGGTCATGCAGACTTCAGGGAATGGTTAAATTTGTGTTAATTGTTGCTGTCTGTCTGGCTGAAGGAGTCATTAGGCACAATGGTATTTTGAGCTAAACCAAAGCACCGTTTAATTGATGGAATTATCTTAAAGACTAATTAGTCTATAAAACATCAAGAAGCATTATAAAAAAACACCCATCGCTACTTCCAGACTTCCCCAGAGAGCATCTCTGTATCTCTCAATACTGTCATCTCATACAAAAGCAAAACAACAAATAATGCAGCATTGATTTTTGAGGATAAAATAGTAGCATGAGGCCAAGCAGACACAACTGACAACATCGTCCAACTTGTGTCATCAAGAGCATTTTCTCTGCACTCCAGAAAGCACATCCTGTCCGGCCTGTGACATGTAGACGACTTTTGCCAAGTCACCAAACTGTAAAAAGCAGCAAGCTGAATTTGTTCATCTCGGATCTTTCACAAAACAGTATTTTTGTGTATGAATGTGAATGTGTGTTGTTGTTCGTATCCCTCACTCACCAGTACATTTCAGCAGACCAACTCACAGGGGAACGGATTCATTTTATGAATGCAGAATATGTACCGAGATTAAATTTGATGTCTAGTCTCTGACCCTGCAAGCAAACACTGAGCTCAGCACAGCAGAGATTGGGGAGCGGCGGTCATAATCAACTTCCCCCTCAAATCACATTAGATACAGAGCGTGATGCCAGCTATTATGTGGAAACTTCTAGTCAAGTGGATTGAGGTGTTCAAAAAAACTAACCAGGCCATCCAGCTGATATGCAGTAGCAGGCTAAGACACACTTCAGCTATTGAGCATATTAAACTACCCCATGGTCTGGAGCAGACGGTCTCTTCTTATGAAATGTTATGATCAGTCTATGGTTATGATAAGCACATGACCATCAGTACATGGGTGTGATTTTAAGGTTGGTAATGAGATTGGATGAGTGTAGCAGCACTGTAACGTTACACCATAAAGGAGCTCGGCAATTTAGATATAATTATGATATGAAGGTCCAGATAGCAAGCTATTACATTAACCTTGTGCTGAGCTGCACATCATGTACTGTATGTTAAAAATGGGAATGTGACGACATGGCCTACAGGTGAGAGAAGCTATGTTGAGTTTCCCATGAAGCCAATATTATCAATAATTCTATGACTGAATGCATTACACTCAGTGTTCATTTCATTGATGAAAACTATGTCGAATTTTCTTTTTAACAACCTTTTCTCCATGATGAAAATGAGACGATAACGAGCTAAAAATAGATCTTAAAAATAAAAACTAAAGTGAAATCTAGGTTTCATTTTCATCGACGAGACGAGACGTGACAAAAATGTTTGTGGTGGACTATCTGACATTGGGTCCATCCCAAGTCTCTTATTTTTATAGTGCTACTGCTAGCTCCTCGCTTGAACCAGTCGTTCAAGGTCCGCCATCTTCTAGGCCGTCCCACGTCTCTTATTTGTGCAGCGAAGAGCTAGCGCTAGGAGCTAGCAGCAAGCTTTAAGCAGCTACGAGCTACGATGGTCGAGAGCTTCCTATCCGGAAGAGTTTTTCAGCTGAACGCCATGACGTATAAATACCCGCCCTCTACATCTGGCACAGGAATGCCTCCTCCTCCTCTTGCTGGAGCGCATCCCAGGTGGACAGGGCACAGATCATAAACTGTCTTTTCTCTCTTTCCATTTTCTTCCTCTCATTTGTTGTGGATATAACTTTGATCAAACATTGTCTGACCCTGACACCCTGCCAAGAACGATTGTGATTGGTTGAAAGAAATAAAAAAAGCCGGGGGTTTTTTTTCTCCAATCAGCCAGACTTTTCTTTTCTTGAGAAAGGTCTGGTGAGCGAGACTACTCTGACAGAGACAGAAGTTTAGTTTTAATCACCAACTCTGAGACACGAGTTTAAACCTCCAGACTAACATGTTATCAAGAAAGAATTCAGGCTTTATTTAAATTATTTTTCAGCTTCTTAACAGTAAGATCAAGAAGTTATTTATGGTGTCAAAGTTTCTGAGAGCATAAACAGAGGGATGTTGAGTTTTCCAAATGATGATCAGTAAATGTGTGCTCGGAAATCACCCCTTAATGCAATACATTGCTCGCGCAATAGGGGGTAGCAGAGTCAGCCGGTACATTCCGGCTAGCTAGTACTGCTGTAGCTAGCTAGTACTGCTATTTTATTAGAATACAGGGCACTAGAACTGCTGTATAAATGGGGCTGTGCCTGTACAAGTTAGCAAAGTTATTCCTCCTCCTTGCCTGCCATATTTCATACCTGCTTCTTATGTGAATAACAAAAAGTGGTTAATTTCAAGTATCTCGCTTGCATTATCCAGTGTTTCCCATACATTCATTTATCTGTGGCGGTGCGCCACGAATAAATTATCTCCGCCACATATAGATTTTTCTGCTTTTGGCGCTACCTGTTCGACCTCGCTCATAAACACATTATAATGGGACTCAGTGTCTGTGAATGTAGCTTGTCGTTACAATTCCGGTGCAATAGGTGGCGGTATGCATCGTAAAGACGCACTTAACGCACCTGGTCCACCAGAAGAAGAAGCAGCAGACGTAGTAGCAGAACGGATCCAAAGACCTCTCGGTACAAATATGTGGGCAAACAAGTCCAAAAGTAGTCCGAACAACTCTAACTCATCATGTTATATTAGCTGTTTTATTAGCCTACCTGTATTAACATAGGTGGAAGCTCAACATGTGCAGCGACATTAACTCACACTGTTAGTAATGTTAACTGCAGCGCGAGTCCCGTAGCAGCTCGCCACCCCATTAATCAATTACAGCGGCTCCATTGGCAACGGGAGCGGCACGACAACCCCCGTCTGTCGTGCGACAACTCTCTATTTTACGCGGCTCTTCTATTTTTGTCGCGCTATGCTGCCCTACGCGACTCTCCAGCAGATAAAAACTATATGAAATAGTGTGCTAAACGAGCACAATGTGTTTTTAAATGAATAAACCATTATCAGAAGTGATATGTGATGATTTTTTCCATGCATTTACCCATGTTTACCCGTGACATTGTGTAAATGTCCGTGGCGGACATTTGAAAGCGAGTAGATGACAAACAGAACAGTAAACTTGTAGATAACTCAAATATATGTAATAACTTGCCCTTACTTTAGAACCATTAGCAGAACGCATCAGGAATAGTAAGGAAATACACGGTGTTACTTTAGGCAAGACCACGCATAAGATAGCACTATATGCTGATGATGTTTTACTTTTTCTTACAAGGCCTGAGGTATCAGTCCCGGCCATTCTGTCAATTATCAATTTATTTGGCTCCATATCTGGCTATAAAGTAAATTACACAAAATCTGAAGCCATGCCCCTGGGAAATTATGGTAGCACAGGCTTGGACACAAATTTTCCATTCAGATGGGCCACTTCAGGCTTTGTTTATCTTGGTGTTAAAGTGTCACCTAATGTGGAGGACCTGAGGAGACTTAATTTTGTGCCTACAATCAGAACAGTTAAGAATGACCTTGAGAGATGGCATGACCTTCCCCTCTCCTGGATGGGCAGAATTAGTCTCATTAAGATGAACATACTACCCAGGTTGCTTTACCCTTTGCAGATGTTGCCATTATGGATTCCTAGGAGGGTTATTTCAGATCTAGAAAAAGCCTTTTCACGATTTATCTGGCACAATAAAAAACCCAGAATTAAAATTAAGACTCTACAACTACCAGTGGAACGAGGGGGGTTAGCCCTACCCAATTTGAGATATTATAACTGGGCCTGCCACACCCGGATAGTTTGGGACTGGCTCCAATCTCATTTAAAATCTGAAGTGAATATCGATGAATGGTTCTCCTCCCCCTACTCTATGTTGAGTAAACTCACTAGTTACGGAAAAAAGAGGTTGCCGCACATTAAGCGCGATCCTGTTGTCTACAACACTTTCAGAGTCTGGCGAGACCTTACAAAGTATTTTGGGGAAGATGTTTCATCTCTTGCATTAACACCTGTAACCAGAAATGAGGAGTTTGTCCCAGGAATTAATAATAGTTTATTTGATAGCTGGCATAAGAAAGGCATCAAGCTCATATGGGATGTATACCAGGGCAATACACTAATGTCCTTTCAACAGCTTCAACACAAATACAACATTGCATCTGAACACTTTTTTGGGTATCTCCAACTCCGTAGTTTTATTATGTCAAATGTGAAAAACTTCCACACAGGCACTCCCTCTGCCAGTGATATAGATTTATTTGTACTGAACCGAAAAGAAGCAAGACATTTTCTCTCTCATTCTTACTCGCTGCTCTACTCCTTAGATACATCAGATATAAGGAAAGTGATACAGAAGTGGGAACGTGATCTGGGGGGGGAATTTATTGAAGATGACTGGCATGAAGCAATTGTCTCTGCCAAAACCACATTTATTTGCAACCGAATGAGAGAAACCCAGTTCAAAATACTCCATAGATCCCACATAACACCATTCATTCTTAACAAGATGGACAACCAGATCTCTCCTCTTTGCATCAAATGTAAAATGTCTGTTGGTACATACATTCACTATTTCTGGGAATGTCATTTGATTGCAAGGTTTTGGAGTAATGTGGCCCAGGAGCTGAGTAAGATTTTTTCACTTAAAGTTAGAAAGGATTCTGGCCTCTTCACATTAAGTTTGCCTTCAAAAACATTATCTTTGAGTCGAACAGATTTCAAACTTTGTGACAAACTTCTGTTTCTGGCCAGGAGATGTATTTTAAAGCAGTGGATAAGTGACAAACCTCCAACTGTCACACAATGGTACCAAGAGGCATATAAAGTCTTACCCCTGGAAAGACTTACTGCACGAATGAAAGGGGATGATAATTGGTTTGAAGGAACATGGTCGGCCTTTTTGAAGTATTTACCCCACTCCTCCGTGATACTGTAAACAAGGGGAAATATGCTTTAGACTGGAATACTTCCACTGGATGATTTATGCTATCATATTGGTTATTGCCAGTCTCTAATTCACTGCTTCTGTTCTAGTTTTAATTTTATTTGACTACCATATACTCAGGTATACTGTGTACATATATATATTTCTTTTATTTTATTATTATGTTTTTTTTTTATTTTATTATTATTATTTTTTTTTGTTTTGTTTTGTTTTTTTGTTTTTTGTTTTCACTGCATGTGGATAGGAGAGGGCACGATGTGCTTAGTGTCTACGGTGTTTTCTGATTTGTGGGGGAGGGGTGACCGTGGGCTGCGGTGATTGGGTATGGATGGTGTCGTGTTTTTCTTTATGTGTCAATGTCTGCGTGAACACAGGGAACACTTGTATGTTATGTTATGTTGTGTTTTGTTTGAAAAAAACCCAATAAAATCTATTTGAAAAAAAAAAAATTATATATATATATATATATATATATATGTATATGTAACAACTTAGGTGGAAAATGCTTTAACATTTCATGCAGCCTACATGCAGCCTCTCGGCTCGCCAAACAGTAAACAACCCCGCTGGCTTCTCTACGTGTCGCTTCCGTACGCAGTCAGTGGAGCCCAAATGAATACGCCGCGACGCTACGCTGACGTGACGTAGGTTTGCAGCCGGTGGAGCCCGGCCATGTGGTTCTGCTCATTAGTAATTAACTCTGACGTTGGATGTTCACTTCTTCACACAGATGAGTATTGAAAAATATTTTTAATACCCACCCCTCCCAGAACCACACCACCACCAATAGATTCCTGTCCTGTGGGAAACACTGTTATCACCCCAGCTAGCAACGCATGGTATTACACGCGCCGCTGCTTCGTGTACCAAAAAAAATGGACAACATATTTTGAGACGCAAGCACGCATCATGGCAGCCAATGCGTCTCGATGCGTCCCAATGCGTTCGCGTTTGCGTGCCTTTGCGTCGACTATGAAACGGCCCTAAAACTATGAAGAATAAAAATGCCTAAAATGTGACTAAAACTAAGCATTTTCATCTCAAGACTAAGACTAAATCTAAAATAGCTGGCAAAATTAACACTGATTACAATACTCTTGTTTACATTGTATAAAGCCAAGAACATTAACTTTAAAAATAAAAATACTAGAGACCTGTTTGCAAGGAGGCAACAACCTAAAACTAAAGTCAGTAATGCTCAAACAAGACAACTCACACTTCACCACAACATAGGTCAACAGCATGGCAGCATCACACTGCACATGCCACACAACAAACAGACAACTTAGCTTAGCCAATATGCAAATAGCACACAGCAGCAGATAGCAGCAGCCTACAGATGCCAACAGACTGTCCACAAGCAAACCCATTAGCAGCCACACAGCCTGTGCTGATGTTTACCTGCTGGGCTACTTCACTAACACAGGAGCAGCAGATACTTACTGGGCTCAAATGCAGCAGTGGTGGTCCTCAGCATCTCATGGGTGAATAAATCGTCCGAGGAAAAGTAACCAAGGCCCCTGAAGTCAAGTGCCAGCAGAAAACTCCAAGCAATTATTTCTCCCACAAAACCTCCTGGAGAGCAATATAATTGTGTTGGAAGCAGGACAGCAGCAGCAGCTGTGGCAGGACGAGCCGGAGGGGCGGGTACTGACAGTTTAAACAGGCCGCCTCATCAGCACAAGGTGCGCTTAGAAAGTGACGCCAGAGCTGCGGTTCTCAATCTGTGGGGCGGGGACCCCAGGAGGGACAGCTGATAGCAGATAGCTACTAGCCTCGTGTCACCAGGATCTTCTATTCACTCTGAATTTTGTCTGGATTCTGTTTCCGGTCTAGAGAGCGGATGCGGAATTCACCAAATTCATCAAATTAAAAGTGTTCACCAAAGTAAAATTTTAAATTCTGGCGCACCATCGATTTGGGCTGATGAGGGGTGTAAGAAAATCGATTAACTTAATGGCTTGGGGCTTTTCTTGTAAATTATATTCTTTAAATTAAAAAGTTTCACCGCATTTTTATTAGCTTGATGCTTTTATTTTGACGGAAAGGCACATCCATTGAATTCCAGATCCTGTCTCACTCTCCCTGGTTCCGGTTCCTTACCAAAACGGCCACTAACGGCCCTAGACTAGATAACTACTGTTGGTGGACCATGGATGACCACAGGAAAAATATGGAGTGAAACACAGTTCAATGAGTTTTTAAACAAACGAGTTTGCTCATGTTATCATGCTCACCTTTATTTCACTAAATTCAGCATCAATCCTTTTGAAGTAGTTGCTTTCCCAATTATTGTTAATTTAATAAAAATTGTAGACAAGGACGCATGAACTTTTTTTTGGCTTCTGACAGAAAATAGTTGAGAATAACTGAACTAGAGTATTTTGTGGCAGTGTCTGTCTGACACCTGAGCTCAGTTCATGACAAAAAGGCACTGTGGATGTCTGAAATTAATTAATGTGAAATTCAAGTTTTTAAAAATGAATGCAAATATTGTAGGGTCCAGTGCACTAAAGGTCCAGTGTGTAGGATTTAAGTGGGATTTACACTTCTGCTTCAGCTCTATGCAGAGCCTATGCCATAGCCTATGCATGTAGCCTACACTGTTGTGAGCATATAAACTTGCGTGTGGTGTGTCTGTGTCACTTTGCAGTTACACCTCCAGAACACTAGTCGGTGGCAGGGTTTCTGTAAATTGCTGTTAAGTTTAGTTGATTCAAAACATACCCAAATGCTCCTTAAACATGGTTTGATAGAGACAATGTCAATCACAAGTACAAAAATTGGCTTCAGCATTCACAGAAAAAAACACTTGTCTTTATCTGGCATGCTAATGTTTTTAGCACAAGCCTATGGCATTTTACATTGTATAAATTAGCCTAGCAATGAAGAGACATTAGAGCCAGGTCTCACTCCAAAGTCATCAAAAGCCGGCGCCTGGGCAGTGACTTGCGGTGACAGAAACCAACAAACAAAGGCGTCCTTCAATGTTGGCATGATACACGGCCAGTTGGCGTTAAAGTTTGACGGTGCCTGGTGGCATCAGGAGAAACACGGTGGGACAAGGATGAAAGTTGAGGTGGCGAAAGTCTGACTGGAGCGTACGGAAGGGGTGGTGGATGGGTCCAACAAACACCGACTTTCACCCAAGAGAGCAATGTTCATGTCCTGTAAGATTATTACTGTGTTGCCTAAACCACTTGTTTTTGTTGTTAGAGGAAAAAAAAGGTTTATTTTGAAAGAGACCGTAAACGTTAAATTTCCCGTGAAAATGGAAGTGTATTTTGAAAGATGACAATGCAAGTAACAGGCAGAACTTGACATGGTGTCCCAGAACATCAACAACCAACGCACCCAGGGTACCTTGTATGTCATATCTGGATGTTGAAAGTCCATGACCAAACGTCATATGTGTCGAGGTCAGAGTGAGAATGTGTTGGACTTTTCCTCTACTCATATGAAGCCAGGGACAACAGCAACATTTAACAAAGCGTTACAAAGTTCTGCTCCATTACAACTCACAAGGTTCCCTGACAAAACAACCATCATACCATAAACGCGGTTTCCAAACAAATATAACATGCTAACGTTATTAACTCAAGCCTATGGCATTTTACATTGTATAGATTAGCCTAGCGACGAGCAAATTTTTCCTTTACTTATGTAAATCCCTGATAAATCACACACAAGACTAAAAATGTTATTTTGTGGAGGCTTTGTTGTCTTCACAATTTATTGTTTCTCATCTGTGAAATTAAATTAAATAAAAGCTTTGTTTCCTCGAGAGAAATGGTTTCATCTTACAAAAATAGACAGGAGGTCTACGTCGCTGTGACATGTAGTTACACTTCTGGGGAGGTGCGTGTCAGGCTAAGGCATAGGGTACAGCATAGGCTCTACGTCAATGCAGAGCATACGTTAATTTACTGTTTTATGTTATGCTTAAACATATAAGTATGTTTATGATTATCATAAAATAAAATAAAAAACAAAGACTAAACAAATGAGGTGATGGAAGTCAGGACAGCACACTAAAATATAAGTTGTAATAATAAACTCTCTGTAACTCCTTTAAAAGGAACCAAAACCATCTCAAGTAAAGAATCAGGGCTTAGGGCGTCACAGTAATGGTCATAAACCTTTCCACCTTCTTAAAAGTTAAGCTAAAGCTCTGTTAGACCTAAAGCAAATGTTGGCTGAATACCCTCCTCACATTAAGCCTTTCTGCACACACTCTCTCCACACAGCGCAACTACCCAGACTTTTCGTCTGCATGTGGAGTTTGACAAAAGACTGGGTACCTGGGGCTGTAAACTCAGAAACAGTAATCAGTTGTGATTGTGCTGGTGAGAGTCAACAGGAGAGGGGGATGGTGATGGAGGGGTGGTGAGGGTGAGAGAGCAAGCTCGTTAAGAGATGAGTAATCTGCCCTCAAGGATTGCTGGTTTTCATTAACCCCTCAGCTGAGGTCCCTTGTCTCTTGCTCTGGTTTCTCCTGCTGGCTCTCCACCTCTGTGAAGCCCTCTAGCTCTCAGCCTCTCTCTCTAACCATGTGGATGACTGGCCTGTCAGAAGGCTAACTGCACCACTCAGCTGGAAAATGAATGGCTTTTCATGTAGTGTGGCATTGTGGGTCTTTCAACATCCTTAACAGGCAGAATCCTGCAGGCAGTGAAAAGCCCACCTATATCTGGGCTGTATGGTCAAATATACGTGTACAGCTCAGTGCTAGAAACATATTTTGAAGTGGCTGGGGTAGAGGTAGCTGCAGGTGCATCAAAGATGAGTTCCATAGAGTTTTCCTCCCACTGCCCTTGCATTAAAATATTACTGAATCTGATCTATTGAATCTATTATTAAATGTTAATTTATTTTACTGATTCATCAGTATCTTCAATGCAATTTGAGTTGACCTTTTCTGCAAGGCATAAAGTATCCAGTAGAGTTCACCACTATCTCTGTCCTATGAGAGCTGCTGCACCCAATGTACTTTTTAGCCACACTAGTGGCTACAGCGGATATCTCATCAACTATTATTTGGACTTCCATGAAATGTGAGACGTTTGTGGTCCCCAGAGGATAAAACCTATTTACTTAGGTTTCCTGACATTTTCGCTGACCCCAGTTTGAGGTTCACATATGCGGTTTTAAGTTAAAGGTCGAACTCCCGGGGCGGGGGAGCTCTTCTGTGAAGAGTTTGCATGTTCTCCTGATCTCGGTGTGGGTTCCTGGGTCTGGGTTCTTGTGGCGTCAGAAACAATGAAAAAAGACGTCTTTAAACATCTGCATGATACGTGGCTGGTTGCCCTTATAGTTTAAGGGCGCCCAGTGGCATCAAAGGGAAACATGGCGTTACATGACAAAAGTTAAGGAGGCGAAAGTCCAAGTGGGGCAGGTGGGAGGGGTGGTGAATGGGTCCAACAAACACCGACTTTCACCAAGAGCAGTGTTCATGTCCCGTAACATTCTAAAGCCAAACCCTGTTGTTTTTTCCTAAACCTAACCACGTGTTTTTGTTGCCTAAACACAACCATGTGTGTTTGTTGTTGAAGGATTAAAAATGTCAATTCACAGTGTTGTACTGACATAGTGGGTTTATTTTGAAAGGGACTGTATGTAAACATTAAATTTCCTGTGAAAACTGAAGTGTATTTTGAAAGAGGAGAACTTGGCACGGTGTCCCAGAACATCAACAATCAACACACCCAGGGTACTTTGCATGTTGTATGTTGACGTAGAAAGTCCATGACCACAATGTCAATATGTGACGAGGTTGGAGTGAGAATGTTGGATAGGCTTCACCCCCCCGCGACCCCTCACAGGATAAGCGGTTAAGAAGAATGAATGAATGAATGAATGAATGAATGAATGAAGTTAAATGTCTCAATGCCTATTGAATGGACTGCCATGAAATTTGTCACACAATGCTCAGGATAAACTGTAATAACTTTGGTAGGGGAGAGCAGTGACAAAAATATAACTTTTTAGTATTTCATCAACATACACTAATCTTCTAACAACACCAACCATTTAATAAAAACTGGATACGTGAGTCAGATGAAATCAGAACGGGAACTGACATTACGCATTGCTACTTTTGCTCCACTCTGTCGAGACAAAAGAAACACAGGTGCAGAACAAAAGACACAGTTGGATAAATTTATCATGAACAAATACTTAATATTTCTGACATATCCTCCTGAGACCCCGTGTCCTTATATGCAAACGTCACATTTTTGGTTTACTTGACCTTATACTTCATTCTACTTAACTAAGACCTGTTGTCCTAGTTCGTGGACACTTTCTGCGCCATCTAGTGGCAGTAAGAGCACAATACACTAATCCATGTAAAAACAAGATGGCAGCCATCTCTGCCAAACCAAGTCAGTCTGCAGCCGATGCCAATCCTGACACAAAAGTGGACAAGGTCCAAAACCTGATCACATTTTATGGTTGAAACTTGTTTATTTTTTACTGATGTCCTATTTAAGGACATTGGGACTGAATTATTGTTGACAATGTTTAATATTTTATACTTATCCGGTTCTACTGATCCCAAATAGCTAGGAGAAATTAAAAATGCATACCAAACTAAAGTTTGTGTCTCAGGAGGTTATAAAGCTCATTAATGCTTCAGTTAGTCCTCCATGCAAATGACCATGTTACTCTAAAATCAATTTATCATGTTCAGTGTTGTGGATCAGGCTCTTTTTGGCTGCAGACTCCTTAGTGGGGTGTACCTCCTCTGGACTTCCTGCAAGTTCGTGACTGAGTATCACAGGGAAAAAAAAGGCCTGAGTGGCAACTGTCCCATTAAGACTTTTGTTCCGGTCCTCCCCTGATAACTTTTCACATCATCAATATACATTGCCAGACTCCACTGAGCTTTGTTTAGTGCTAATTAGCAAATGTTAGCATGGCCCCATGCTAAACTAAGATGGTAAACATGATCAAGCATTTAGCCTACAGCACCACAGCACTACCTCACAGCCGCTAGCATGGTTCTTGACAGCTCCTTATTTTTTGTTAATGAAATCTTAGCTTACATCAAGAGCACTGCCACCTTTGTCTTAGCATGTTTGTGTATTTGTTTGTTTAGTTTGTCAAAAACTTGCAAGGCACTGGGGACAAGGTAAAGTTAGGTAACAGATTAAACATCTGCCAAATGTGACAGAGGCAAGTGAGTTACAGAGAGACAAATCGGATTTGAAAATGTCCTACAGCGTCTGTATCTGTGCCTCGTGCTTCATGTGCTTAATGTGACAGTTTGTGTGTGACACAGATTCACTTTTGTATTTCTTAGGTAACGTAATCATAGATGGCATCTACATTTTAACAATGAGGAAAAAGGATGTTCATCAAATGTTTATCTAAAGTGACCGATCCTGTGTTTCTTGGGCCAACTGTGGTTATCTTGTACCTCTACATAGATTATATAAATTAGACCAACCACCTCAGAGGAACACCTCTCCATTTATGAAGTTTTATGAATACTAACCTTATGCTCTTATGTAAAGTAGCCTTATGCTCTTGGCTTTTTCAGTACATCCCCTCCTTATCACTAAGCATACCAATCTTTTCATTATGAGCTCGCGGCTATGCACGATTTCTCTCTGGTCTATCACCAAGGATGAGTGAGTGACCCTTGACACCAAGACACTGAAGACTGCAGGCAAATCAAGCACTTCAGAGTCTGACTTCCTCAAGATAGTACGACTGTGCTCGAGTGTATGCATTTTGAATTTGTGTGAGTGTGTGTGAAAGAAGGATGGAGACAGACAGACGGAGAGAGAGAGAAGACGTGAGTGATTTTTGGAGCTCATGTTTTTTTTTTTTTTCTCTCCAGACATGCCTCACATCCCATCAGCTCTTCAAATTTCTTACCCTTATCATGGACCACACAGGGCATATAATATAAGCCCAGCTTTGGTACCAACTCAGCGCACAAAACCATTAAGCATTAGAAATAAACAGAGGGATGTTTTCAAAGTGCATGTGAGGGCAGTGACAGCCTAAGGGCACAGTGAATTAAATATTTACCACTTCATTTACATTTTCAGCTGCACAGTGAAGTCAAGTCATCAGTGTGTTCATATTTAGAGGTTGTAATATTTATACTGTTTTGATATTAAACATCCATTTTATTACCAAATATAAAAGTATGATATCTACCTTAAACATCCTCCTTTGCCTTATGTTGCCTTCTATACCTACAAGTAGTTTTTCTGTCCTGTTTCTTGGTTGATTTCCATTATATAAATACATTTATAAATCACATTGAAAACACAAGATGGCGCCAGCTCCTCGATAACGTCAGATTTAATTCAGTATTCTCAAGTTTTATTCCATATAGTCAAACTTTATTTAATATATTCAAATTTTTATTGCATATATTCTGACTTAATTGACCTTTTACTAAGCCCCGCCCCTTTGTGATGGTCCAACAAGCTGTTGGAGTAAGCATGGAGCCCACACTGTAACTAACTGCACTCCCTGAAGAAATATTATCATATCTTTGGAAAAATGAAACAGTGATTCCAGAGAGCAGCAGACAGAGGGGTCTACAGTCTGTGTTTGAAGGATATATCCAGGATGTCAAACTGACTCAGCAGCAACAACAGGTTCAAAAGACAAAGATAGTTAGAAGCTAAAGCCGAACTATAGGCTACAGATCACAGTGTAAAAGTGAACCACCACATCACTGCTGATCGCCACACAAGACAATGAATATAAAGGGAAACTTTGCTTATATTGAACCAGCTGTGTGTCATCACAGTGTGTGTGCAGACTAACTGTGTTTGGCTTTGCCCCCATGCCACCGCCAGCGGTCGGACCTATGCTGCCGGACTGTCGGAAGGCAAACACCGTTGTTCTGCGCCCACTGTGATGACACACAGCTGGTTGAATATCAGCAAATATTCCCTGTTTCCCTTTACTGGTTCCTGTAAAGCAGGGTCGGTCTTTGTTTCACGGTTATAATCATTTAAAAGCAAAAGCAGTATGTGTATACATCAGTGGCGGCTGCTGGTCTTTCAAACAGGGGAAGCTCACTTTCAGTTTACATTATAAAATGTATAAATATTGTATCGAGGCAGTAACTTATAAAAGGAACATTTAATTGAAGCCGTTTTTCAACCACACTCATGCCATAGAACTGCAGCAAAACACACCTCAAAAGATTTTCAGATGGGTTTAACAGTGAAAAAGAGCTATATGGCTTATGGAAATGAGGAACTCCGGACAGCACTCTGTCAGAAGACTCCACTCACAAATATCTGATTGGGACTGAGCTTGAAATGCGACGATGCCAGTGTGTATTTCAAAAGCACTGTCAATCACAAAGGGGTTCAGCCTTTTAGACAATTCCTACAATCATCATGCATACACTGAGCATCCTCTCCCACCTACCGCTCCATTAGGTCCCAGGGAAGCTGAGTCTCCCTCAACCGCCTCGCTTTGCTGCATGAAAAAAAACCTGCTCAGCGCTGTCTCATAGGAATGCTTGGAGGCTCCGCGTCCACCGTGCTGACATGAGAATGTATGACAGGGAGGTTGCGTTTGAAAACTGGTGATAAACAGCTGATGTTTGAACATCATAGTCATGATGTTAAACACATCCTAGCGCACGTTTAGTGCTATGTAAATTCTTATTTTAATGTAAATTCAATAGTGCATATTTGACCATTTCTTCTATTAAATTTTAGGAGAAGTTCAGCCTCCCTTGGTATACATTCAGTAGGCTATACCTTCAGTAGCTAGCTAGCTAACCCTACACTTTTCAGGGTTTGATTTTGGTTTTGGAACACAGAAGAAACGTATGTTTTTCCAACCTCTCCAGGTAACGAGTATCATTAATTCACGACGTGCTCCAGGCACAACATTTAGCTTCAAATCCACAAAACCAGACTGAAAATGAAGGAAATCTGAAACGATTGCATTAGAGTCAATGGAGCACAGCTGTGTTGTTGTCGGACCCTGGTCTGAGCTGCCCTGATGCTACGTTATGATTGGCCAGTCTGTGTCAGGGGGCAGGACTTCGCAAAGGGTCAGTTCCACTTTATGCAGATGGTGTAGCCCATTTTATTGCTTTTTTACCACACAGACAAATAGTAAAGGAGTAGTATAGATGCACTTTTGTAAGCCTGTGGTAAATGACATGATGTTTTTCCAGGACTAAAAACACCTATCTGGATTGTGCATGAAACACTTTACCTCTGTTTTATGTAACTGAAGCTTTACGTTTGATTTTTGATATTCAATTGGTATGACTTAACGCAGAACTTTAAATATGTCAGGAAAAGTGTCATGGAGGGGAGGATGAGCATGAAAAAGGCTCTGTTGCCTTAAAACAAAAAACAGTCATGATTGCATGAGACGAATATGTCCTCGAAAATTACATTTGCAATTCAGCTGGAAAGCAGCATTTCCTTAATGTAACATGACCAGAAAACTCATCATCTGGGTTTTATATTATTGCCACTTCAGCAGCTTCGCCTTCTGATGCGAATTGTCTCCATGTGATATATTGATGGTATATGCAGTCAGTGTGACAGTGTGTTTTGTGGTTTACAGAGACCTTGCTTAAAAGTAATAGCTCACTGAAGGGATTACAGCATGACCCATATTGAGGCACTCCCAGACGGGTGTTATTAAAGATTGATGCAGTAAGATCCCATACATTCAACGTGCAGAGCTCGCACAATGATAAACACCTCCATCCTGAAAGGCTGGTGCCGACTAGATTTTATTGTGTTTAGAAGACAAGGTAGGCAAGTAGAGCTTTGTCTTTGTCTTCCTGGTACACCTGGTATCATGTAGTGTACCAGACGACACTGAACTCTTCTGACGAAAAGGTTTTTCATGGCTTATTGAGCTGAAGCCATCCTGTTTGACAACACTGATACAGAGCCTGTACACTGTAAGGGACACATTTAACGCCATATTTGTATTTAAATGAATCAGAATCAACCCAAAGGCCAAACATTGTGGATCTCCAATCTCTGCTGCAGACTTAAAAGTACATTCAAAATGTTTAAACTTGACAATTTGGTTGTATTCAAAGCTAGTATCTGCAATGTATTACTGTCATTGATATCTTACTGTAAAGCTGATTATCAGTAATCCCTTCCCTCTGTAAACAGACTATACACTGTTACTTTAATGTTAAACCACTTTGACAGTAAAAGGTTGCTCACATCAACCAGTCTTTTGGACATGCTGTTTTCCATTATAGTGGTCTTTGTACCTATATGTCTTGCTGTCATCCTGCGCGCCCTCGTCCAATGGCATCAGAGAGTTTCCCAGACCCAGGCAGCGAAACGTATGCTCTTCTTTCCTTCAACAACGCCACCGCCGTTCAAACGCCAGCCGACCTCCCGCTTTGGCCTCTGAACTCCCCGGCTTTGCCGTTTGCTCCCACAAGGCCTGTAATGAAACACAGAGGGTAGGGAAGGAAATGTCAGTGCAGTGATGGGGAATTGTGATGTAACCACAGTGAAAGGTCAGAAGGAGGAAGGAGCGAGGGAAGGAATCCAATATTATTAAATACGTATGGTGAGACTGAAGAGTGGAGATGGCTGTCAACCAAAGTGAAAGTACAGAGAGACACACATAAAAAATCTAGTCAAAGGTTATGTAATTATTTTTGGCTGGCATGGCAGCCTGTCTATACTTAAGCCCATGAAACCACACATCTACATAGTCTGCATCTTTTTGTGCCCTAGATATGGGCTCATTTTGATAGCGTTTGGGTTGCTTGTGTCAGACTAAAGGAATATGGGAAATGTATTTCTTCACTTTCTTGCAGAGATTTAGATGAGAAGATTAATACAACTTTCATGTCTGTATATACGACACTATACATTCAGCATGCACTTAGCTTAGAATATCTTCAAAATCTTGCTCTGTCCAAAGATTACAAATTTAAGCCCCTTTTTCACCAAACACTTTCAGCATAGCACCTTTGCAGCCCTTCAGATATGGTACCTAGACCCTACCATTTCCACTGCAAACAGTGCCCTTAAATGTGGGATGGGATTGTGAGAGTGAGAGTCTCTCTCCATGGGATATTTAAAAATATTGGGTTTGTGCATTAAGTCCTTCGAAGGCAAGCTGAGGGGTTTAGTGTTGCCTGAACCCACAGGATGCTTTTTTTTCTGAGTGAGGATGAGAATATATGCAGTTCACATAATCCAGTTGAAATTAATATACATAAACGCTTACAGATCCACTCATTACTAAAAGTGTCCATCATATAAAAACTAAAGTGATGGTCAAAGTTGTCAGTGAAATTTAAGGTGTGTTGATGGATTTGTGTTGTCAGATCACACACTGAGTAACATTACAAGTTAATGTTCCGCCTTAAAAGTCGCCGACAGTCAGCCCAGTGAATTAAGGTTTTTTCTTAGTCTCCAGCTGCAGCAAGAGGCAGCAAAACATTTCATTTTATAGTTACAGTCTACTAATGAAACTCTCCACAGTGTGAACAGTGGTTACATGAGCCTCAAAACCAGCCACAACTCAGTCCTGAGTCGAGTGACTGTCCTCTATTGACCAATCAACAGACTGCAGTGTTCACAGCTCCACCTTTTAGTACCAGATCTGTGTGCTAGATACCCCAGCAGAGGGGGACCAGACATGGCAACATTAAGGAACGGTCCCATTGGTACCATCCACAACTTTTCACAGTGGAAACGGAAAAAAAGCGAACCAAACTGCACTGAACCGTACTGCTCGGTGGAAACAGGGCTTTGCCAACTACGAGCACTACCAGCCCACAATGTAAACACACTATGATGGCTGTAGCATCATTTTTAGCGTACAGACATGAGATTCTACAGTATGTTACATACAAAAATGTAGTTATTGTACTTTCGAGAATCTGGGGGCTCCACCAGGAAACCAAATCGCTGTCTTGCGATCTTAACCAGGTATTCATATCATTGCAGATCTGAATTACAGATCTGTCATGTCTTTCCTCTTACTTTCAGTACTTCCATGGAAAAAATGTGACTATATACACATTAAAGAAAAGCCTTTCTGGAGGAGAAAAGGCTCTTACAGCCAAGTTCTGGGTTGCCTGGCTCAACTGCTTTCAATCTAGAGCTCTGGATTAGCTTCCTTTGAAGCTGTGGACGCCTCTCATTACCAGCGGAGGTGAAGGGGGCTTCCCAATTTGAAAGGAGATTTGTCTTTGCCTGTACACCCCGCATTATCTACATGGACTTCTCTCATGAATAAAAATATGTCTATTTGGTTCAAGTGCTACCTCTATATTTTCATGTCATTGTCTACTCCCGTGAAGCGCTTTCCATGCCTTATTTATTCATGTGTTGAGCGAGCTGTGACACCTGAAGACGACTCCAAGGACAATGTCTCATTAAATAGTCATATGAAATGTCAAGAGGAACAACGGCATCTCCTCAAGGACGCTCGCAGTTTTAGGACGAAAGTCTGTTGATCCATGACAGAGGAGTAAGAGGTGTGGAATTTGGTATTTGAATATAAGTGTTTTGGCAGTTATATATTGACTTAACAGGACATATGGATGTTTCTAATCGCACTTCGTACTTTCTGGTTTGGGTCATTACTGGCAAACGTATATAATGCAAAGGACATTTTAAGATTCCAATGTCACACAAGCACATATGCAAACACACACCACCTTGGAAAGCTCGTCCCTAAGCACCGACTGCAGCCTTAGCTCTCCAAGAACAGAGCTGTGGTGGGATGTGACATGTTGACAGGCAAGTCTAGATAACCCGGGGGGGGGGGGGTTGCAGTCCAGGGACTACTTAGACACATACAACAGAAACACACACGCACACACACGCAGATGTCCTTGAATAAAGGATGAAGACAACTGACAAGGTGTCTTGTTACAGTCCAAGAGAGTGTCCTTTGTGGTGACAGTTAATGGAAACAGTCTTACAAGCTCTCCCAAACTCTAACTGTGTCAACTCTCTGCTCATTTGAGACTTGAAATAACCCGAGGACTTTGGAAGTTAAAATTCACAAGCAAAGAAAATATCAAGGTCATTTTTAGCTATAACATAGTACTTAATAGTGTGATGAAGACTTTGGCAAGGGCCTAGTGTAGCTCCTGGGCTCGGCAGACCCCCCTAAACCTTCCTAAACAAACACTGACAGCTAAGAATATTGCGAACCTTGAAGTCAGAGGTTGATTAAGTGATGCTTGGCTCCTTGGCTTGAGGCTGATGAAGCTGTTCTGGAAAGAGTGACCAGAGAGATTTGAAGGGATTCATCCACACATGCTGAGAATCAGAGAGGAAGCTGATTCAAGTGGCTACATGCCAGGACTCATGAGTACAAGGTTAACTGAAGGACTAATGCGAGTTTAGTTCAAAGTAAATACCTGGAAAGGATGACTCAAGTTCGGCCAGTTACACTTTGTTTTAGAAGTTAATTATGCTTTGTTTCAGAGTTAAGACATGACGTCAAGAGCCAAAATGCCAAAATGTCAATATAATACGAAAACTGATGGATGAGGGGGGTAAACTCAGAGCACATTCATTAAGTAAGAATTCTAAGTTCGATATTATTAAAACATTTCTCGTAAGAGAGTAAATGGAGGCTCTACCTCTGGATACATGGCCAATGCAATTTTAAGGTTCCTTCAGGGAAAATAGAGACGGGGCTAATGAAAAAACTAAATCAATATGCCGACCAGTAACAAATTAATGAAATTAATCAGCGTCATCACCATATTCTGTTTGCCTCCATTAAGAAAAATACCCTTACTGGGTAAAATGATATCATTAAACACAATTAAAATGATTTATAGTATAAAGTGTTTGCCATTTGTAGAGTCAGAAAAACTGGATCTTGCTGTGCTTTAACATGCTTTATATCATAACTGACCTTTCAAACTACTCTAATATTGTAATATTAGTTATAACGGTAAAATAGAAAGTGGACAAAACTATAAACATGAATGTCACACTGACCAGCAGCCAAAAAATAAACAAAACACTGCAGTGTGATTAACTGTGTCAGATGTCTCAGGCTGAAGTGTTATCAGCAGTGATGGACTTCACCATGGCTGAAGACCTTGTCTAAGTTGGTTAAGTGTCTCTCTGTCACTGGCTCGGTTCTTGAATACCAATCGCAGTGTCTTCCAGCAAAAACTAAAAGTCTGCTGCCACACAAGTGTCAGAGAACTTCGCAGTAAGGTCAGTACCGATGGTGAAAGTTTAAGGGACAGTTCACATCCAAAGCAACAAAACATATTTTATCTCTTACGTGTAGTGCTATTTATCACTAGAGACTGTTTTGGTGTGAGTAGCCGAGTGTTGGAGATATCGGCCATAGAGATGTCTGCCTTCTCTCCAATATGGCACTCGGCTTGTGGTGCTTTAAGTGCCCCCCCCAAAAAAAGAAAAAAAAAAGGCATTTGAAATACTCAATATTTCAAATGCCAACGAAGTCAGAGAAGAAAGGAGACATCAAAAAAAACAAACATGAGGAGCAAGAGGGAGCGGAGAACGATGACGCAGACGACATGCCTGAAATCCCAAAATGCCACTCAGCTTGAGCACCACAAGCTGAGTGGCATCTAGCTCCATTATATTGGAGAGAAAGCAGACATCTCTGTAGCCGATGTCTCCAACATTCAGCAAGTCACTGTAACATTTAAGTACAAAACTGGGACTCAGTTGCAGAGAAAAATATAAAAGACCAAGAACAGTTGATGAAATCCAAATCTGTACTTACGAGGTCAGGGGTCATACACGCCACGGCAGAAAAATCCGTGTAGGGAAATCACACAAAAAGCAAGGTTCATAAATCCAAGCAGAGTTGAAAACCAAGGAATCAAACATGAAGCAATGGCTTTAGAGCATGAATACACTAAGGCGACAATGACAATTGGGCGACTTAATGAGGGGAACACTGGGCTTTAAATACACCAGGGCTGATTACTAACTACACACAGGTGAGTGGAACAACACACACGCGAAGCACATGAGGTAATCAACAAAGCCGGGAAAACTCAGGAAGTAAAAGAAACACTAAACACAATGGGAACACATTTCCAAAATAAAAACAGGAAGTGGACACAAACTCATGAACATAAACTTGGCAGAACATCACACTCACATAAAAACAATCTAAGTTGATAAATAGCACAAAAGGTAAGAAATGAAATATATATTTTTGATTTTGGGGTGAACTGTCCCTTTAAGGAGAAGGATGTTATCTATATGGTAAAGGTCTACATGGCTGAAAATACATGTACAAATTTATTATCACCACTGTGACTATATGACTTAATAACAGGGACCAGCAGCCACTCAGCTGTGACTGTTCCTCTCACAGTGAGCGTACACCTCTGCATCATGTTTTTCTGGTTCAAACTGTGGCTCAGACTGAATCTGCCTTTATCACAGTGGGCTTTTGGTTTTCAAAACACAGGGCAGGGTATTATATTTACTGAGAGTGGATGTCAATTGTTTCTTTGAAGGGAGAATCCCTGGACGTGTCTGAGCATGCCAAACCCCTGATACTGAGAGCTGCATCTTTCTCAGCCAGATGGATTTCAATCATGTGAGCCTCAGTGCAGCTCCCAGTGTTCTCTGGGGCTTTTCAAAGACAGCAGCTCTTCAGTTTTCACACAGCATCTTTCTGCGATGCTGTGTCGTGCTTTGTATCACCGAACGTGTGATTATTGACAATGTGCAGAACTTTAATAAGATCACCTGAGGAAAACTCCTGCTTGCCTGAGGATCTGAAGACTGAAGATAACATTTGAGGCTGCAGAACTGCTCCACTCAGTCCTCATTAAGATGATTTTTTTTTTTTGGCAGACAGCAGGCAGACAACATGCTTTACTCATTTCAACTGACCATAATAAAGAAAAACAGGTTTATAAAAGCCCTTACTGGTATCACTTGTCATGCTAACAATACACAAAACAGGAGCTGCACAGACTGCTATCTGCTATATGACAGGAGGAGGAATTTCCTTGATTGAAGAACTGACTTTACTGAACCTACCAGTGGCATGTGACAAGACATGCAAGACTGAAAAATGAATAACAAATATGAGAGAAGGGAGAAAACATGAAGTAAAAAGAAAAAATTAAAAACTGAACCACAAAGTTGTACAGATCAAGTGTTAGTGGTGGAGTATGACTAGGCCCACTACATTTACTTAGTAAGTACTATACTTAGATACAAGTTTACCTGTCATGACACTGACTATACTTACTATTGTTCTTTTACTCCTTTTTGATTTTACTTCAAAACACTCATCGGCCACTTTATTAGGTACATTTGTTCAACTGCTCCTAAATGCAAATAACTAATCAGCCAATCATGTGGCAGAAACTCAACACATTTAGGCATGTAGCTATGGTCAAGACGACCTGCTGAAGTTCAAACTGAGCATCAGAATGGGGAAGAAAGGTGATTTAAGTGACTTTGAACGTGGCATGGTTGTTGGTGCCAGACGGGCTGGTCTGAGTATTTCAGAAACTGCTGATCTACTGGGATTTTCACACACAACCATCTCTAGGGTTTACAGAGGATGGGCCCAAAAAGAGAAAATATCCAGTGAGCGGCAGTTCTCTGGGTGAAAATGCCTTGTTGATGCCAGAGGTCAGAGGAGAATGGCCAGACTGGTTCAAGATGATAGAAAGGCAACAGTAACTCAAATAACCACTGGTTACAACCAAGGTCTGCAGAAGACCATCTCTGAACCAACAACACGTCCAACCTTGAAGCAGATGGGCTACAGCAGCAGAAGACCACACCAGGTGCCACTCCTGTCAGCTAACAACAGGAAACTGAGGCTACAGTTCACACAGGCTCACCAAAACTGGACAATAGAAGATTGGAAAAACATTGCCTGGTCTGATGAGTCTGGATTTCTGCTGCCACATTCAGATGGTAGGGTCAGAATTTGGTGTAAACAACATGAAAGCATGGATCCATCCTGCCTTGTATCAACGGTTCAGGCTGGTGGTGGTGGTGTAATGGTGTGGGGGATATTTTCTTGGCACACTTTGGGCCCCTTAGTACCCACTGAGCATGGTTTAAACACCATAGCAAATAATCAGCTCAGTAAATATACTGGTACATTTGATACTTTTAGGGAATTTCCTACTTCTATACTCTTACTCAAGTGAAATTTGAATACAGGACTTTATCTGCTTTTACATAAAGTGAGATAACCTTTGACAGACACTTTCATATCAAACCACATATTATATTGCATCTTTACTGTGTAAGACTAATGTAACATTATGTAACCAGCAACAACAGAAAAAAGGCCTCAGGTCAGATTGTATAGTACATTGAGACTGACAGCAGCGAGGGTCCTGAGGTTGTTTCTTATTTCAGTAGCACAGAGTTTGAGTCGTCTCCCGCATCTCAAAAGCCTGACCTGTGACCTGTTCAGTCCCTACGTAGTGAAGACAGGAGACAGAGTGATTATCTTCAATAAAGTGTGCTGACAGACGATGGGCAACGTTATTACATCCGACAGCGCTGCGATGCTCGGCCTATATTCTGAGAGCGGGCATCCTGCACCTGATTACAGAGGAGGCTGCACGCACTCTGTTGTACTCTGGACTCACCCTGACTAGATTACTGTAAAATGAATGGCCGCAATGTTCCCACTCAGGACCCTGAGTGTGTCCACTGTACTCAGGATGTTCTTGAATGTGCACTCAGAGATAAGCTATCCAATCACCTGAGTTGTTTGCAATCTCAGAGGCTTGCTCAGAAGACAAACATCAGTCACAGTGAATGAAAACCGTCACACAGAGCTGCATCAGTGTCACTTACTTCTGTCAGCAGTGAATCTTGACAGCACCTCGACAGCTTCATGCTTCTGAGACTTCTGACGGAAGACCCTGATTGAAAATGACATTATAAATCGTGCTGCTCATATACAGCAATTAGAAATAATGGTGAGAAACATTAGGGGGTGATTAAAGGGACATTTTGTCTATTTTCAACCAGCTCTAACGATGCAGGTAGTATGTGCAAACAAACTGTGGTAAACTTCCCTCCATCTTACCAGCGCCCAGATCTCCCTGCTTATCTCTTTGCTCAGATCTGCATATTTTAGCGCACTGTTTGGCTTTAATACCAACATCTGTGAACAGTATTTGCTCGCCTCACTGTTTGCTATATTACAAAAACAATGGCTGAAAATACTGAGATCAAACTAATCATCGCTGATCAAATATGAACCAAGATTTTGTCACTGAATTTCCTGTTTCTCACCTCAAACGTTTTCAGAAATATATTTTTGCACTTACTGTTTGGCTGTGATGCCAGATTGTTTGTTACCAGCTGGCCGCCATTTTGTTTCCTGTGGAAAAATGTCCATGCTTGCATTATGTCACCCACCACTGGGAGTATGTATTGATCTGGTGCAGTGCAGTGCATTGTGGTAGTTGTAGGTTTTCTGTCTCTTGAACAAATGCCACAGTCCCTTTCCTCTATTTTATCAGTTCATATAGCAACATCTGTACAAGTCACTCCTCAGGAGGAGGGCGCTGGCTTCTGTTCCACTATATTCGCTTATGGTTTTAATGCATTTCTTGTGTGAATTTCTTTCCTATAAAGATTTTTACAATAATATTTGAGGATCTTGATATTTCTATCCAGATAAAAGACTGAATATTTTCTTGGCATGTAATAACCGAAACAATTCATTAATATTTGAGTCCCTCAAAGATTCTGTGGCACAATAATGACAGTGTTGTACGAATGCAACAGCTAACATTCACAGCAAACCCACAACTAGCAGCTGATACAGCACCAGAGTGCCAACAAATTTGCAGATCCTTTTGTCTCATTTTGTCTCTGATGATGATAATCAAGCATTTTTTTTAGTTTGTTACAAAGCTCTGAATATAGGCTTTTGTTCATTTTGGCTTTTGACTATAAGGAAATTATTTCTACTTTACATCTTGCAAGGCAAACATATGTATCATTAGAATAGTATGAAAAGCTGCAGACCTTAGAAAAGCCCATTGATCACAATAAAGTACTCAACCTGGTTTTCAGCTGATTTTAGAATAATTTCTTTCTGTGACATTAGTTCTTTGCTTTATGTAGAAGGCAAGTCAAGTCAAAACAATATGATTAAAATATTCCAGAGGAGAAAAAACATCAAGAACTGTTTGATAATTCAATAAGTGCTTCATCTTCGCTGAGTGTCAGCAAATAAAAGCTGATTATTTTCCGGTTCTTTGCTTTACAAATAAACATGTAACTGATTTCAAGTCACCATACACCACATAGAAAACATATAAAGACATATCATCTCATCGTCAATACGACCAGCTCTGCTCTAAGCCCTCCTTTCTTTGAAAAGTGTGTCACATAGTGTTTAATATACTGTATGCTTTAAATATGCCGATCCTATAACTGATGACAAACATGAAATCCATTTCCTATCTCGGATTAAGGTTATGAATCCTTTTCACAGAAACACACGCAGTCAGATGAAATGATAGCAAGGTGCTGTGAGATCGGTCCCATGTTCAGAGGATGGTTTGAAGATTTGCCAGAACTTCCATCTCCCTTCTTCCAGACAGTCTGCAGAGCTATAGGATGACACCAGCTGAGCGACGCAGGTGGCCCACTACTTCTAAAGGCAGAGTGAAATGTCATGTCTGAAGCGCTCCTTCCTCAGTTTCATCACTGCTATGGCACAATGCCAATGCTTGTTTAATAAAAAAAAAAAAAAAGATTCAACTTGACAGCATAACCTCGAAACTGAAATCTATATTTGTATGTGTACGACAGTCCCTCTGCTGAGGGTATATCCAGGTCAGATGTGGCTGTATGATGAATTTCTGGATTAAACACAGGATCATCTATTGTTTCGTGATCCGCCACCATGATACGTGTTCAATGCTCAGTGATCTCATCTTTGTGCTCCTCTCCAAGGCTTTGACATGTGGGAAGGGAAGCAAATGTGAAGAAGCATCTATCCAGAAGACATGACATTTTCAATAAGCAAAGCCTGTTGTGACTGAGAAGAGACTGAATAATGTCCAACGTCCTCTTGGCACCTCGAGATGAATCCTAAGGGATGATGTTCAAACAGGACATGTCTGTTTTACCTTAATAAATTCAATTATATCATGAAATAAAATCGTAATTTTATTTTAAGCACTAAGAGGTCACATAGTAATAAGGTAAAGGGGAAAAAAAAGAAATGTACAACCTGTATGATCCAACATCTCGGAGCAACATAAATACATGTACAGGTTCAGTCGACAACTATAATTAATTCAGCAATTAATACATACAAATGAAAAACATTTGTGAATGCTGGTATCTGAAAAAAGCGTCATAATCAGCACTTGTGCAATTCCATTATTGCAATATAATGGAAGTCAATCTGTCTTCAAACGGCACTCTGCTTTTAAATGCTGAGCTATGATGACACCAAGTGGACAAAGAAGGTAACATCATCTATTCAGACTACTTAGAAGTAAAAGGTTTTTCTTTTCTTGTCTTTTTTCTTTCTTTCCTCTTCAGGCTTCTATCTATTTGTGTCTGTGACCTCATTCTCAACCGATGAGACAGTTTGGTCAGTTGTTTATTTTCTGAGCTGTTATTTTGGCCCCGGCCGGCAGGATGTGACAAAGCTGTATTACCCAACTCTTCCTTCAACATCTGGGTGCAAGATGCCTGACCAGATGAGCTGTGTCTTTACTCCTTTCACCTATCAACCCATTTTTTTTTCTCCAAATGCATTCCTTTTCCACTACTATCTACTATCCTCTATGTCTCCGTGCTACTCCTTTCCAGCTACTACTTCCTTCTTTGGCATCAAACTTTCAAAGCGCCACAATAAATCAGAAGACAAAAACAGGATCTGCTGCTCACAGACACAAGTGTGGGATAAATTACAGAACATCTAAGAACAAGTGAAACTGCTTGGTTCAGTATGGAACAACAGGAAAATGAGAAAAATAATTCTAATCTATATAAACTTAGTTTTGAAATAGTTTGAAAATTGGCTGTTCTGGGGCCTCTCTGCTTTTTGTCGGGCCTACGCAGAAAGCCTCTTCTACATGCTTACGCGTGAAGCCTTAAGGTAGAGAGAGCACACTGCCCTGCCCTTCCATGTGCAAATGAGGTAAGTGTGAGGCAGAGAGCAGACCTCCCTGCCCTTCCATGCGCCTACATAGAAAACCTATAAGGCAGGGAGACTGGACCACCGGGAACAGAGCAGAACAGAGCAGAGCAGCATCAGTGACAAACAGAAATGACACTGATAAGTCACACACAACATGAAAAGGAGGAGCTGGGGTGGAGGCAGGTTACAAAGCAGCTTGCAGAGGAAGCAGCAACAGTAGGCAGGCCAGAGCAGTTTCAATAGGGCGCCCTGCATGAGATGCGCCAATTGGTTGCATAGAAAGGAATCATGTGATCTATTAGCTGACTCCCTTCCATCATTTGGTTGGGCTGTTTGAGATCAGCTGATGTAGCTGGGATGTGAGCTGAGCTTGACATGGTGCCTGAACTAAGCTATGCTCATTATGTAAATTAGTAAGCCTCAGAGGTGCTGGTAAGCAGATCTTAGTTACCATTGGACAGAGCCAGGCTAGCTGTTCCCCCTTCTTTGTGCTAAGCTAAGCTAAGTGGCTGCTGGTTGTAGCTTCATATTTAGCATACAGACATGTGAGTGGCGTTAATCTTCTTATCAGACTTGTGACTAGAGAGTAAGTAAGCCTATTTCCCAAAAGGGTTAACTATTCCTTTAATGTGAAGACATTAGAAAGTTGCTTGTCAAATATCAGCTCAACACAGAAGCATTTCAAACACATTCTCTGCTTATTTTACTCCATTTTCACTTCGGTATCAGTAACTGTTGACCTCTTCAGTGACGTTCTTTTGTATCAGGCTACACTCTGAACAGTAACAGGTGTGCAGACAACACACTTTGAAAAGCATAAAAACACTGCACACTAAGATTTTACAGACAGGGCCGCTGACATTAGTGCCCCAGGATTGGCTTTAGTTTGTTGTTCCTGACAAATCAGCTCCTCCTGGATCTCAGTCTAGACATTTCCTGTCCCCCAGGGACTCAGAGCAGCATCTCATCTGTAAGTGTATTACAATAGCGATGTACACTGAATCCTCGGGGCTTTGGTCAACTGAAGATCTGCAGTCTTTGGTTGTGTCGTGTAGGCAGACACCCCCACTGTCTTCATTCCAGTCCGCATTTCATTATGACAGGAATCTTAAATCATATGAAGGCTGTAGGGGATCTGGACATGATCAGAGGAAATGATTTTTATTTCAGAGAGAAATATTCTGCGAATGTCCTCTTTATCATTTTTACTCCCGTCTGGAACAGACATTATCTTCAGTACTTTTCAACTAGTTTTCTTCCCTTATTATGGCAACATTTTATTTGTTTATAAGTCTGTAAACTTAGCAGCAATTTATTTCAGTTATTTTCCAACTTATACTGAATATACACAAGAAAAAGAAATAGTAATAATAGTGATGACAATAATAAGTCATTACTTTTTAAAAAGCAGTGAGAATCCAAAGCAAGTTAAACTGACTGAAAAGGTGTAGACTGAAGCCTTGGCTTATTACACCTATCCTTTTTGAACTGTTGTGGTGGTGGTGTCAAACTCATTTTAGCTCATGGGCCACATACAGCCCAATTTGATCTCAGATGGGCCGGACCAATAAAACCATTGCACATTAACCTGTAAAGAATTACAAAGAAGTACATTCTGCAGACGTTCATCCTTTTACAAAACAGCTGAACAAAAGCTGATGACTGACGAAAAATAAGTGCAATTTCAACAGTATGTCTCAGTTTTGCCAGATTCAGTCAGTCTACTTCTAACTGTCTTTACATGTGCATTTATCCATACATTTCCTGATATAGATTCTTTTGAACTGAAGCTGCTGGTTGACAATATTTGGCATAATGTCCAATATCTTTAAACATGGTCACAGTAAGTATTCATTGTTATATCAGAAAACTGTGAATGAAAAGCCTCTGATGCAGAATTTTACATGAAGTGGGCAACATATTGTTTAACTTGCTCCTGAAACCTGACATCTTAGTCTAGTCATCTAGTGGGTGGGATTGGACCCGTATGTCTGACACCCCTGGTTTAGGAAATAAAGGGAAAATAAAGACAGATACATATATGAAATTTCTCTACAGCTAAACAAACAATTCAACATAATAAAGACCAGTGTTTTCAAAGATAAATAAACAATGTATTAATCTATTGTGGCTTAAATTGAGCGTTTCGCCATAACGACCAGAAAAACCAAGCATTGTGAAATCATAATGAAATAAGGGGCCCATAAAGCAAAGTATCAACCATATTATTTCTCAGTTTAAGACACAACAATATGCTTCTGTCATCTTTCAGCAACAAGAAATGTTTACTTTGAAGTTCAGTTTGTAATGTGTGTAATATGACAGTAAAAAGCTTTCAACGTTTCCTAACATTATCAATGAGGACTGCACATGCTAGACTTACTGAAACTTAAGCAGGAAAGACAGAGATGTGTAATTTGTGTTGCTGTTGTATTATTTCTGTTTCTTTCTTTTTATGTTGTTTTTATACTTAACTTTGTTTTATAAAAGGAGAGATGAAACATCTGTAACTGTCCATAGCTCTGCTGGGCTCCATATGAATATAAATTTAAAAAAAAGAATACTTATTTTTGCTCTCCCCACAAATTATTTTTGAATGTTTGAAACATTAAGTATTGTTCCACCATGCTGAGCCACACAATGTAAAGTGTGTTTTATCAGTCAGGCCAGCGGCAGAAAGAATGTGTAAAGGTCCTGGTCCATTTCACACATGTTACACACAAATGTTTACAGTACTCTCTCCATGAGGCCCGGGCCCCCTGCTTGGGGAGCGGCAGCCGAGAGAAAAGGAGAGTGAAGGCAGTGATAGCGAGTGTATAAGAGGAGTCTGATCTGAAGCCAGTATTGGCACCGCTCCCCCACCCCAGCCGGACCTCAAGCGTGTGGGCCCTTGGCGTACGGATAGACAGGCGGTTCTGGGACTTCGAGGAGGAAGAGCGGCCAGCTGGAGCGGTAACAGAGTGGTATTGTGAGCTGACTGACTGACTGACGCCTCAGTGGAGCAGAGACGCAGGCTGCCGGGGTGGCCTCTTTCTGGGCCCCACAGGGCCCCTCTGTACTGATGCACTGCTGGAAGTGGGTCAGACACAGACACAAGAGCACAGTGGAGAGCGATTGGAGAGTGTACGCTCAGCAGAGATCCAAGACAAAGAGGCATCTAAACAGAGAAGCTTATGCACAGTGAGCTGGAAGAGACGGGGGCAGGCTTTGTTGACATAGTGTTATAAAACTTGGAGATGATTATCAGTGTTGTGGTGAGATTATGTCATGTGATCGTGGCTGATTCAATGATGCATCTTTATGATGCAAACCACTACTAGAATTAGGAAATGTCTCCATGACGCACATTAATGTCCAGTTTACCTTTTCACTTTAACAGTAAAACTATCTGTTTCCCTCCTGCCATACACGAAGTAATGATTCTCATCATGAGGAGCTGGACTGTTTATGTCAACATGAAAAGGCCTCTTTGAAAAACCTTCAAAGCAAGAGGCTGTAGCTCTTCTTGCCAGAGGGAGGCAGTGTTCTCATTCAACGCACATTAACATTCTTCACAGCATCCATTTTGCCTCCAATTCTCTGCAGCTCTTAAGCTGCAAAATGATCGCCAGCCACAGAAGCAGAGAGCAGCTAGTTATCTTGTTATTGATGTGGGCACTTTGAAGAGTCAAGGGCTGCCACATTCTGGCAGACGAGAGGCAGGAGCACAACAACACAATAAAAGAGTTCTGAGAGATCAGAGGAATGTGAAGAATGGGAGAGTAAAATCTCCTTCAGACGACAAAAGAAGTGTCACACTTAAACCTGAAAT
This sequence comes from Epinephelus fuscoguttatus, assembly GCF_011397635.1. Lineage (NCBI taxonomy): Eukaryota > Metazoa > Chordata > Actinopteri > Perciformes > Serranidae > Epinephelus > Epinephelus fuscoguttatus. Next base: position 15,584,120 of record NC_064756.1, read on the forward strand.
GTGCTTGGAAATACCATAAAGTTATGTTTATGAGTTTGTTCAGAGTTATTGTAACCGCATGCAGTGGGGGAGTGATTGTACGAGAGGTGTGAGACACTCAAACCTGGTCATAATATCTCAACCCCACTTACACAAACAGAAAATGAACAGCCTCTGTGTTACATTGTGGCTTGAAGTCACATCCAAACATTTCTTAAAGCACACACGAAACATCAAAACACATTTTATACCTTGAATAGTTTCCGGAGAGTCACATTCCATTACGCTGCAATGTGTGTGTATGGAGGACTGTGCGGTTATGCTTTACATCTGTCCTGGCACCCTGTCAGAGCATCATCTGGTTACCCGATCTGTTTGTTCTCTGAAACTGAACATGCTTTGTTTTTTATCCTCCCACACACAGCTACAGCAGGGAATCCAGTGTGTTAAAATAAGCAGAGTTTAAATAATAAAAACTTCTTTTAACCGGGATCTGGTGACAGTGGAGAAATGAGACATGAGATGTGGATTTGAGACAAAACAGACCACACCGTCACGCACTCAGTCTTGGTAAATACTTTATATGCAATTGTTTCTTGATCTTTGCAAACACTGTATAGAAAACACTTAAGGTAACACTTTTCAAACATTTAAAGCGTGTCTGAGCGTTCAGACAGACATGACACAGTAATCTACAGCTTTATAACCCCCCCCCCCTCCCCCTCCCCCTCGCCCTCCCCGGCCTGTCCACACACACCCCTCAACACGCTTCCCACCACATACAATCCCTTCCAAACACACACGCACACAAACACAGCCACCGCCATCAGGCTCTCCACTTATTATTCACAGTAGGCTTTATAACACTGTTTCTGTATCGTATGATGGTTCTTAACATTTTTTTTTATTATTTAAAATAGCTATCAACATTTATGCTGTAATATTTGGAAAGTGATACATTTGTATTTACATAAGCTTATTGAGCAAGATTCAAATACAATGTGTGTGTACATATGTATAATTGTATGTAAGTTGCTATATTTGTGTGTGTGTGTGTGTGTGTGTGTTGACCAGAGCCACCTGATCTGTTTGAGTCACTGACCAAAGACTTTTTCCACTGATAGCGTCCAGTCTGTTTAATACAGTCAAGTTAGAAAAGAAGAAGAAGAAGTGGCGTGGCGCTCTCATGAGTTTTTGTCCCAAGACGGTGCTTCGATACAGGGCAGCAGAGCAGAGTGAAACTGGTCACTGACTGTCCTTTACAGCTTGTCTGTGATAGCATGAATAGATTATGGGAGACTGAAGTGACCGGAGATGGTGTGCGACCGGAGACTCATCATACATTCAGCAGAGGCCAAGAGGTGTCAGTCGTTATCTTGGACGGCTGTGTTTCAGGGTCCTACAACCTCAGCGACTAGCACATTCAGACTCTCGTGTTTTTCATTTCATACCAGATAAAAGTAAGAAAACGTGGCAAATGGTCACAGTACCATGTCTTGATTTTAAAACGCCTCCTTAAGCATCAAAAATGGATGCTTCCGGGGCGATGAGAAGTCTTCACTTCCAGCTAATCAGTTAAAACCCCTCCCCTTCCCCCTAATCCTCGTCCTCCCTCACCTTTTCTCTTTCACACACAGATGCAAGCACTCACGTGTACATTCATATACACAAAGTACAGAAGTAAGCAATTACACCAACACACAGAAACAAAAAAAGGTCGGCACGCACACATGGCCACACATACACACAGGGACCTGGGTAAGAGACCAAACTAATGTGAGAGGAAAGTGAGGCACATAATCTGACAGGCAAAATCCAGCCTGAATTTTGGTATACTCAAAACAGAAGTGAATGATTAAGGTGTCACAGACAGGCCCAGGCTTTCAGCCCATTGAGAACTTCTAAAATGTAACATCCATGTAGCACCTATATTCTCCCAGGTGCTGTACGCGTACGCTGTATCTTTAAGTACCCATTAAACGGAGACAGCAGCAGAAGCACTGGCTCCATCGTCCACGTGAATAACAGCCATGCCGGCAGATAATTTCGGGGTTGGACTAAGGTACCATAGTGATGATATGAATAGTGCTTAAAGGCTTAGCTTTTCTTTCACATCCTGATTTGCTATTACCAAGGTCAAAGGCATTGTAACAGAGATCCACATAATTAAACATTTAAAGAATTTATGTGCTCCAACAGTCTCATAAACTCTGGGTGGGGACCCGCAATAGGTCACAGGCCTATTTCTGCTGGGTCCCTACATGGCAAGAGAAGCAATAGGTTGTCATTAGCTGGGGTCTGAAGAACAGGGACTAAACTTTGTTGTTTCCTGGGTGAAAAAAAGCTTAAGAACCACAAACAGAGTCTCTGCTGAGTGCAGGAGTGACAGTGGTTGAAAATGGAGATGGAAATGTCGAGTCAATCTCTTGAGGGTGCTTACAGAGGTGCTTGAGAGGCCCCTGTGGGTCTTTGAGGGCCATTTATTCAAAGTGGCAGCACTTTGCTATCCCTGTATGTCAATGTCGGTCTTTTGTAACTCCTTTTTCATCTACCTTTCCTTTACAGTATTTAAAAGCTACTTCATTATCCTGGGCGTGTTGGTTCACTGGGTCAGTTAATTTTGTTCCAAATTGATAACAGAAAGAGAGAGTAAGGGGAGAATGAGAGAGAGCAGATATCTGTCCATCCTTCCAGTCACCCCTCGCTTTGTCAGGATGGGGATCAGGAGTTTAAGTGTGTTTCAGTTCAACCGTCATCTGGGGTCGAGTCTTCAGGGGTGGACGAGTCCTCAGCAAAGTCGTCTGATGAGCCACTCTTGTGGATGCGGCCGTCGCTGCGCATGCTGTGGAAAGTCTTGCGGAAAGCCTCCATCATCGAGTGCGCCAGCTTCTTGGCCTCCAGCTTGCTCTCGCACTCGACGGCGTGACAGTCCATCTGGAAGGACAGGTCGTCGTTGATCTCTCGATAGATCCAGGCAAATACGTTGGGTCTGATGCTGTGGTCGGCTGTGCAGTAGGCGATCCGCGCCACCTGGTAGGTGTCCATGGTTACTGAGGCTTCGCCGTGCTCATCCAGGTGGTGAAGACGCACCTGAAATGGCCGGATCTCTAGCAGAGAGTTGCCTTCGGGGCAGTTGCCTTGCTGCTGGGTGAGGGCACGACGCTCCACCAGACCCACCACCGCCGACTCTGTGCAGCCAGACAGGAACTGGGTCCCGGAGATAGTCACCTTACCCAGGTAGGCAACCTGTAGGAAGACACACACAGATGCTATTAGATTTAGGTCTTTTTCACATCACTGTATAACAAACATAAATACGCAGTTGGCCACAAATACACCACTATGCTTTCAACTCTTTCTGTTTCACTGGATGTACAGAATCAGGTGCAAAGGGAAAAATTATGCGGATGCACTTCAAAGCACTTATTGAAAGTGCTACCTGTCACACTGAAAAAGTCATATTTGGATTAATTATAAAGCACTTTTCCTAACAAATTTAAAAGGAAAATAAAATACTGTTAAAAGGTAGATAAGACACATAAGCGGGGAGATAAACCAGAAGAAACATAATAAATATTCACCTAGGCTTATAAAAGAATGTTTGTCGAGGGGACGCAAAGGCATATGAGAAGCCAGCAAATCTGTGAGATACTTTAGCGCAAAGCCTATATTTGTGTATATATCTTTATGAAAATTATAATTCAAGCATCAGCGCTCTATACCAACTGAAGCTGAAGGAGGGAGTTGTGACTTTTTCAACCATAAAGTCCATTAAATTAGTCCACGTAGGAAAAAATAAAAGCATGTACAATGATATGTGAATCTGCAGGACTTAGTAATAATCTCATTTGAGAGGTTTTCTTGAAAAAACAAATGAAAAACAAACGTCCAGACAACGCTTTTCACTTGCTCCTTAGAACAACTTTGTGTAACTTCAGATTTATCATCATTATATTCTAAAAATGTTTGACATTTGATGTTAAGGTCATTAAGCAAGGCAAGAAAATTATTAGACTGCTAGATTTGTTGGATAACAGTGGAACGAGTAACTGTGTCATCTGCATAGAAGGGGACATAGTTTTAGTTTTGTATCACCCAACTGGATGAGAAAAAAAAACTGAATTAAAAACAACACTGGGCCCACACTGGAACCATGAGGAGCACCACATTTAAAACCAACAGGGGTCAAAAACATTCAGGTGAAACAACAGTGGTGACCTGGCCTTGTGACCTCCCCCTCCCCCTAGCCTAACCCTGTATCGATAGAAAGGAGCATCTACCCATCAACCTCTGACATTTCTGCAAAGAACCGACGTCTGCAAGATACTACAGATGCTGAGTCACGGCCATGATTCGCCACAGCTGTTATCAGGGTCAGGGATGCTTCCAATCACTACTAAGCTGGTCTTTATGTTAAAGAGTGGACCCGTTTCCTTTAAAATAACCTAAAGCAGTAATTAAATTCATGTTCATGTACATCTTTAGGTTAATTAACCTAAAAAACCTGGGGTGCATATATGTCTCTCTGTAGTGGTGATGAGAGGCTTTTCTAATTTTCTGTGGTAACTGTGCTGACAAGCTGAAGGATGTGTGTGTGTGTGTGTGTGTGTGTGTGTGTGTGTGTGTGTGTGTGTGTGTGTGTGTGTGTGCTATTTCCCAAAGACAGAGAAAAAACCCCATGTTAAGCTGTGGCTGCAACAAGGACCATAGAATACCATAGTAATGACACTGCATACCAGGAGAGCGATAGACTGAGGAGATGGAGAGGGATAGGAGGAGAGAGAGTTAAGGAGTGAACAAAGCTGGAGTTTTCTATGGGAGGGAACGTGGCCAATTCCAGAGCGGTCCAGGAATAATGGCTGACTTGTGCGCTTTCTCTACATGGTGTTCTTTATAGCTTTATAAAAATACACAGAGGAGGAGCCTTCTACGAGTCAAACACTCAGAGAGTTTTCACTTCTGTCTGTGTTTATACTGGGGCAAGGGAATACTCCTCTCTCTCAAGAGTTCATTACAGCTGGCTTAGCACACATGGCTGCAGATAACATGAGTGCAACGATAAGTGTGAATGTGTATCACATAACAGTCTGGTACATTTATAGGAGATGTGGCCTGCATTCACGGCTCAATGCACATCTGTCAATGTCAAGGCAGTCTGTGGTTTCGGTAACACCATTCCCTTAAGAAATGTCAGTAAAGTATTACCTATAATTCTTCAGTTCTTACGTTTTATTATCTGACAAGGGGTTCACCCAGCAGATCGACAGATACCACTGCTACACAGAAAAAGAGCTCTGGATAATGACACAAAGCAAAGGCCTGGGACCTTTTTTATTCAACACGTGATCTGACTGCTTCTCTTCCTTCACAAGTTTTGTTTAGTCTGCAATCGTCAGGTCTACCTGCCCTCATTCTCTGCTATGATTTTCACTGAATGGGATCTTTCAGAGTAAGCACATAGAACAGTCAGCCAGTCACTCAGACCAACATCTGCGTTAGACAGGCAGTCTTATGTAAGGTAGGTGTAGCATATACCATGAAGCTACAGACATGTAAAAACTGATGCAGACACTAATATCTTTGGTAACGATGCGCTCACATTGAAGTAAAATATAGTGCCCTGCCAAAGTATATTGTAAAATCACGCACTCTTTGTAAAAAGCTTTGGAACCCACAACAGTTCTTCTCAAAAACAAAAAAAGGCTTAATCAAAAACATACATGAGAAAAAAAATAGAAAACTATTTTAATAAAAGGAGGAAATGAAAGTGGTGGAGAAATAGAACTTCAACAGGGGTAGAGACAAAGGAGGCTAAGGCCCTGATCACACAGAAACCATTTTAGCAGCTGGAGGAAGCTTTTTAAAGTTGTTTTAATAAGAATGAAGCTTTATGCCCATGTTTTTTGCGTAGCGAAGCACCTTGCATTTCTGCGCTCTAGGTGCCTGGTGTTTTTGCCGGAGCGCTCTGAACTCAAGTTGAAAAAACGCCAACTCACAGAGGAAAAGCACTCCATGTCATTTCCCCCCCCCCTTCGTCATCTTATTTCCATTGACCATTTAGATGATTTGAGAGGCGGGCCTTCTGTGGTGGTAGTGACTGTTGGAAACCCAGAGCCATAAGGCCCTGCGATATTCAGCAGGTTGTCAAACTGCCCCCGCGTCATCCTAAAATATGCCTGGAAACAGCCATCATGGAGGCGAAGCTCCTGGACCAACTGGTGGTACTCCCCACGATCTACTCTTTTTTTAGGGTCTCATGTACCCACACAGATCTCCGTTTCCCTGTTCCCAACAAACTATTTGCTCACAGCCTCTCATCCTCAATCAGAAATACAGCAAGTACCCTCTGCCTGAACATTTTAGGAACTAGATACTAATAATTAGTATCTAGTTCCTAAAATGTTCAGTTTCAGTAAAATGTTTGTTTTGTTTTCTTCACAGTAATTACTGTGAAGAAAACAAAACAAAAGATTGATTACACAGGATTTTGCAACCTGCAAAATGCTTTCTGTGTGATTGGGGCCTTTCATAGTTGTAAGAACCCCCCTTTTTGTTGTGTCCACAACGCAGGAACTAGGATCAATTGCAGTTCTTAGAACGCCCTTCTGAGGGACTTTTTCAGCTCTCTATTTCACCACTATTTTTAAAAACCTGTTAGCCTTGTAAACAACACATATCACAAAGCGCAAACAACAGCTTGTGACAAAAAAAAAAAAAAATAAGACAACATAGACAAATGGATCGACAGTGAAATCCAGGCTTTACTGAGCCTGTATGTGAAAGTGAAATTGACATTGCTATATTAAAAGCTGGCCAGCTTACAGTACATCACTTCAGTGTTCCTATTGGTGGTGCTAATGCAAAAACAATTGGACACTTCCTCTCAGAGAGTCTCCAGAACTGTTTGGTCCAAAAAGCAAAACCTGATGAGCAATAGAAAGCCACAGAAACAAAGAGGCATGTATCCCCAGAAAATATATCATAATTAAACATTTAATCAACGCCAATTCACTTTCTCTACAAAAGTGGGAGGACAAGATTAGCATCACTGCCATGTCTGCAAGGTAAATATGGAGCTGGAGCAAAGGGGTGGTTAGCCTAGCTTAGCATAAAGACTGGAAGCAGGAAGAAACATCTAGCCTGGCAGTCCAAAGATTAGAAAACACATCTAAAACTCATAAGTGCTATATCATTGGCAACTGTACTTGCTTGCGTTTCTTGAAGTATTTCGCCTTTCATATAAACTTTAAACTCTGTGTGGGTGTGAACCCTTACAGGGTCCTTGAGGTCACATGTGAGCTCTGAGTTTCAGAGTCATCAAGGTCACATGTGAGTCGTTGTACAAGATGGCTGGGTGGGTCTTGGATGAGAGGCGAAACGTCTTCAAGAAACGCAAGAAAGTCTAGGTGCCTATGATATAGCACTTACGATTACCATGACCTGGATGACTGAGAATCTTCACCAACATGTCTAAAACACACTGATGAATTAATTTACAGAAATTTAAAAACAACATTTTGTGGTTTTAGGGAAGGTTACATGCTTCACCTATGTCAAGGTCAATTTAAAAATAAGGCAAGTTGAATAAATAGCCTGTAAGCTAAATGTTAGCAACATAAGCAACAGTATGATGCCAACGTCAGAGATATGTGTTCACTCTGGGCAATCACTGATATTTTCTAAATGACAGAAAGCAGAGGTCTCAACAGCTACAAGAAAGACTTGCGGTGAATCTACTTCAGAGTAGCATGTGTAGAATCTGCTCCATAAAAACACTGGTTTGTTACCACTATGGTGGATTAGCCCCTGAAAAACCCTGATTGCAGCGGTACATGACATTGATTCCCAGTTTCTGATAGCCAACAGTGTGAGATCCAGGAAGTGAAAGCAGCTGCCTCCTTGTGCCTGGTTTTCATTAGTGGTGACCACAGGGGTGGGACATACAGCCTTTGCACCCGATCCATCATTCAGCCCAGTACCACAGGTCTGCAGGAGCAGCCTGGAGGCAGGGTGGTTTGCTAGTCGACCACACTGACACCCTCTTGCAGCCAAAAGGCGGTCAGTCACTCAGCCAGCCAACAAATCCAAAGACTACGCCAAGATACATCAACCATCCACAGTGTGCTGTTTGTATGTCAAACAGCAATAAAGAGTCATTGTGCACTTCTCTTCTCTGTCTCTCCTATTTTGATATTGAGTTACTTGTTTAAACTGTGATCGTTTCTACTGATTGCTTGCTTCCTAGTTGAATGAAGGCCGAACACTTTGCCAGGTTTTATTCTCTTACAGCAGCTGGGAGTGGGCCAAAACACAAAAAGGCAGTTAATGTTTTCTCTCAATCTATATTCGTCTGCTCCACTGTCTCTGGTGTTAGAAATCAAGGAAGTTATCTCGTTAATGTGACGGATTAAATAATGCTCACAACCTGGGGAGAAGAGCCAAGAGGAAGAGTTGGGGCAGCTTGATATTCAGACTGAACTCTGTCAGATGTTGCTTTCTTTTCTCAAAGCTAAAGATTCTCCCCAAACCAATCAGTAGTGATGGAAGTATCCACAACAGGTAGGTGGTTTCAAGCTGTACACTAATCACAGAAAGGTAAAAATGACCCTGACGACTCAAAGGATGTGTCGAAGTAAGAGAAAATGAAGAAGAGACTAGCATTGTAGGGAGGTCAAGACAAGGAGGAAAGAAGGAAGATGATGACAAGACAGTTCGGGTGAGATGGATGAAAAGAGGACTGAAGAAGAATCAGCTTCATTAGCGGTAATTTAGGAGTCCAAAAACGAGAGCAAAACACACTGGTCTGAGTTGGCACATTTGGACAGTTTTGGCTGAGTGTTGAATTTCTCTCCAACTATTAACTTCCCAGACAAGCACAACAACAAATTAAACCAGTATAAAGCACTGTCTACACCAAGAAGGATAACTATAACTATAATAATGTATCATTTTAAAAATCATTTACACTCAAGTGGATGGCAGAGTCCACAGCAATGACAGTGGCAGATGTCATAGCTGGGTTCACTTTCAGAGCGATTTGATGAACGATAGAAGCACTGACAGCCAATCAAAAAAACATAATAATTTACACAGTGTCATAGACTGTTATCATTCATCAGTGTTCACATTGTTAGAGTTATCACTTCTGGTGTGGATGGCCCATAAAACAGGTGTGTGTGTGAGTGCAAGCTGAAGGGAGAGATAAGTAAGGAGTGTGTGAGGTGAGGAGGTCACCAGACTGAGCAAACATTTAGAGTTTGCTCCCTCAAAGTCCAAACCAAACATGCAGCTGAAGAGGAAATTGTTATATTGCTGGAGCAGAAAATGAAATGAAACTGCTTAAAAGGCCTTGTTCATAAAAAAAGAAAAAGAAATAAAAAACAGATACACCACAAAAACTCTGGACTTGGATGGTTTGCAGTACTTGAATGACCTATTTCAACTGTACTGACATTCTTCCACCAGGGCTAAGACGACACTGAGCCCATTTACACCTGGCATTAACCTGTGGTCTGTCGGTGAACGCAGCATCTGTGTAAGGAAGGTTGAACGTTTGAGCATTTACACAGTCACACTAAATGTGAGCTGAATGTGGAGTTTATTAGGTTTTCTTGCTGACTGATGGTGTGAGGCAAAATATTAACAGGTTCAACTTTTATACCAATAAACATACTGCCATCAATCCAGAGATATATGTTCAAATGTATTTACGGTTTTAAATTCTGATATAGGCTCATGGTTGTTGTGTTATTAATGTGGTGTTTTGCTGAGAACAGCAAAGCTTAGTGTAAATCCAATCTATGTGAGACACTGAAGCTATATGGCCGCTGGGCAGAACGTCCATCGCCATAGGCAGAAAAACCACTGCTAGAATAATGGACAGAAAATAGATAACTGTGTTCCCTGAAGCCCAATATGAGACAACATGTAGGGGGGCAGTGTTTTAAAACTAGACAGGTGTCCTTGAAATACATTTCTATCCACTGACATCTGTTTCCTCCAAGTCAGGAGTCACAGAAGACAAGATCTGCTGACCCTACACCTCTTCTGGCCCATTTTTGTTGAGGAGCTGCCCTTCTACCTGAGAATGCACGCAAACAATTGGAGTTGGACCCTCGCATGATAACTGAAGCTGTAGTTAAGTTATCCTCATTACAATTTACATTATCCTTGACATTATTCAGTCAGTTATACCACATACAAGTCCAGTAAACCTTTTGAATACAACAAGTACGTATGCAAATTGACACAACACGAGCAAATAAAATGTCAACAACCTGACGACTCAAAAAACATTAATTTGACGACACGTGCAGCCTTTAGAAAACGCGCTACAAGGAGCTCACATCACAACAGAAACTGTTTCCAGGGGACACTGAAAAGTGATGCACACAATTGGGACATGCAGTACTTATTGTTGCCATGTTGTTTGTGAATTATGAAGTTATTTTAGTCAGCTATTTGTCAGTGGTGTTATAAAATGATCTAAAATGTACATGTTTATCCCATGATTCAGATCTTATTGCCGAAATCTGCTTATCAACCTAGCATTAGCCTTTTGCTTATTACTGTATCTGAATCATGCCATCACAGTGATTGTGTTGTGAGCTTCTTTTTGTAAATGCACCGCACGTGATGTCAAATTGACGTTTCTGTGTCATGTGAATTGGTGAAAGTGTTTCTTGGTTTGCTTGTGTTCTGTCTGATTTGCATGTGTTTTCTTCATTTGCAGAGCGTTGAGCTCTCAGGGCCACTGTACAGACATTAGCGTTCTTGCTGCCATCTATTGCTAAAACAAGTCCACACTGAGGAATTGGCAACCACTAACACCATGAGAAATTACTATACTGTCATTAAATACGACCTAAGTGACCTTTGTGGGAGGATGCAGACTGTCAGGGAGTTAGTGGATCAGAAAACATGAGATGTTGTCAGCAGCTGTCAGACTGAGCTTAGTAAGTGACAGTGATCGACTAGACAGCCCTGCCCATCGTCCGCTAGCTTTACAGCAGTTACTCAAAGATGTACAATATTGAAGAAAAACAGTCAAAGAAACTGAAGGCAAATGGTTAAATGTTACACAATGCATGTCAGGAGCTGTGTCCTAAACATTGTGTAGGCTATTTGATTGTCCCAGCAACTTACAAAGACACAATACAGTGACTGGATTTATAAAACAGAGAAGGTGGACTACAAACTAGACAGATTTGGAATTTTCAGTAAGATCTAATCACTTTAACAAATTAGATTTTCTAGTTTTGTAGTCCATGCAGGGCAGAGGGTGAACTGAGCAATTCACTGAGACATTTTGTTTCCCTTTTCTTTTAGCTGATTACAGCAAATACTTGCCAATTTTGTAAAGTAGGGATATTTTGAATTTGCAGGGAATACACATGGAAACAGTAAAGCAACTACCTCAAAAAATAATAAAAACTCTCATGCTGAGCCACAAACTTTGTAAAAAAAAAAAAAAAAAAAAAAGGTATAAAGTCAAATAATCTGGCAGACAACAACAGGAATATGGCCAAGCAGACATGACGCATAAAAAGAAATCCATCTTAAAGTGGAGAAGCTGCTTTGATACTTCCTTCTAAAAAATCTTTCCTTTCTTAAAACTTAAGTTCAGACATGAAACCAAACCCTCTGTTAGGCTAATACCAAAAATCATTATTACAGCCCGAGCTATTGTCTAAATCTTGTTTGGTTTGTAGGGAACATTATGGGAAATGATACACAACGAAGCCAGTAAGAGATGTAGACAATACTATTGAAAATGAAAGCACAATCTTTTTTCTAACATCTGACACCAGCTGAACGCCAGAATTCAATACGAGGCTTCAAAGCCGCAGTATTCAAATGCTAACAGAAGCACGAGTTGTCCTGTGAGCAATCTGTGAGTCTGGAAACTAAACTGCAGAGGTGGACCTGAGACAAGTTATTAAGGGACTTTTAACAGCTACAGTGTGTGTGTGTGTGTGTGTGTGTGTGTGAGCGCATCAGGACGGATTCCAAAAGTACAAATCATGGGTTATGATTGGAACAATGAAGAGACACACTGACTCAAATGATCGTAAAATCTGCAGACGGAGAAGAGTCGTGATTCAGGTTGGCCCCACTGACGATGCAGAAATGAGCTGCTGTCAGGAACTCCACGCCAAACTACAGACGCCTGCATGAGTCAGTGTTTGTGCAGCGCGTGAAGCAAACCGCTGAAGCTCTAGCTTTCTAAAACATCAAGCTCTGTGTAAAAATTGATACATCAATCCATCCATCCCAGACCAGAACACATCTGCTGTTCTCTGCTCTGGCAGCCTGCTCACCAGTCGTCTCAGTGCTGGCAAGTCAGGCAGGCGGCTTAAATCATTCCAGAGATCTACAGAGTCCTCCCCTTTGTTTCAACTTTCCATGTGTTTCTCTTCTTTCCCCTCCGACTTTTGAAACTCTGTTGCCCCCCCCCCCCCCCCCCCCCACCACCACTCTCTCCCCTTCTTTCACCCGTTTCGCTCCCATCATCTGTCCCCCCCCTTCACCTCTACTTTATCCTCACATCCCCTTCTACAGCTAACTCTTAACATTTCTATACCGCAAAACCGAAAATACAATAAATAAATAATGTAAAAATAAAACGACGGCCTTGGAGGCTGCAGGGAAGGAATGCTACAAAGAGAAATGGAGCAAACATTGACAGAAAAACAGACGACAGACAGACAGGCTGAGAGAACTTGAAATTCAAACTATTGACTGGAATGCTGCTCCAGACAGGAAACTACTTGTGCACGTATACCTGCTTCTCAGGACAGAGACAAAAAACTAAGAAATGGAGTGCAAATGTTTGTGAGTGTGAGACTGAGAGGGGAGGAGCATGGTTAAACATTTGCATGTGTGGTAAGACATGTGGCCACCATTACTGCCTCTTGGTTTACAGAGGATATTGTCCTATTTTATTCTCCCTTGCTCTCCTATATTAGGAGACGGACAGCTACGGCCTACAAGTCATCAGCAGGTGTAGTTTTTGGTAGCCTTGCTAGGTTTTGTACTTGTTGGGTAAGAAAAGTTCAGTTTGGGAGATGTGCTTTTTGCTTTCTAGCAGAGTGTTAAATGAGAAGTTTGACACCACTCAGATATCTGTCTGCTAAGGATGAAGCTACTGCCAGCAGCTGGCTGGCTAAGACTAGAAAATGGAGAATGTTTTTCTCAAGGGATTGCATTACACTTCCATATGACAATATAGCCACGTTCCACAATGTCAAAGCTTTTTCCGTAACCGCTTGTCCTGTTAGGGGTTGCGGTAGAGGGGGCTGGAGCCTATCCCAGCTGACACTGGGCAAGAGCCGGGGTACATCCTGGACAGACTATCACAGGTCTAACACAAAGAGACAACCATTCACACTCACATTCACACCTACAGCCAATTTAGAGTCACCAATTAACCTGCATGTCTCCAGACTGTGGGAGGAAGCCGGAGTACCCAGAGAGAACCCACACTGACACTGGGAGAACATGCAAATGCCACACAGAGGGGCTCAAACCAGTAACCCTCTTGCTGTGTGACAATGCTGACGACTGCACCACTGTGCCACCAAAAAAGTATTCTCATTCCTTTTTTCCTTATTAACCAGAAAAATACAACTCCACACCTTCTTGATATAAGGTTCTCTCTTTCGTACTTCTTTGCCTTGTTTCCTCACTGTAAAACACACTTCATTCATCTCGCTAATGCTGTTCCAACAATCACCAACTCTGGTTTGGTTGAAATAAATACTTAATTCACAGAGGCTGATGTGAAAATGTGCTGTCTTTCCCTGCTATCCCTCTCTGCCACTGCTGGCTGGCTTTTTACTAGTCCTGTAACTAGGGCTGCCACTAACGATTATTTTCATTGTCGACTAATCTGTCGATTATTTCTTCGATTAGTCGACTAACCATTTCATCAAAAAATGTGTTAAAATGTTGAAAAATGTCGGCCTGTCTCGCCCAAACCCCAAAATTACGTCATCTAATGTCTTGTTTCCTACTCATGCTGAAAGGTTTTAGTTCACTGTCATGGGAGAGTGTGTAAAGCTGCCAATATTTCAACGTAAGAAGCTGCAACAAGAGTATTTTGGGGTGCTTTTATAGTACTTTTCTATGGAAAAATGACTCAAAGAGATTAGTTGACTACTAAAGTCACCGATTATTTTAATAGTCGATTAGTCATCGATTAGTCAACTAATCGTGGCAGCCCTACCTGTAACGTTATCCTCACCACCAGTCGCCATCTTTCTCGGGCTCAGCTGCATGTTCTACTAATAGAGACTGACCTCTGGTGGCACGTACTGTGCACTACATCACTTAAATACAGCATCTCCGTATGTGTTTATGAGAAACAGAAGCATCTGTATTTTTGACATGACTGAAAATCATACTGTCAGTATTTCTAAATACCCTGATATACTGTAGTACCTTGAAACCACACAAGTCTTGCCTACATAATTTAACCTTGTAATAACAGCTTGCACAACATGCTAGCAGATTAGCTCACTCCCCACTAATACAAACACATACACAGAGACATACATCTAACTTCTTTTTTTTTTTTTTGTGATTTTTGACTTGACTTTCAAAAATTCTTTAGATGAATCAATCCAAAGAGGAAAAACATCACTCTCTGACTGAGCAACTCATAAAACATAACTCGCTCTTGGGGGTGACACAATTGCATAATTTTAGGGGACCACAAGCCAAAAAGTTTGTGCGTCACTGTTCCTGGTTCCCAAAGTCTTGGTCCATCTATGCTAAGACACATGTATAGTATATGTGTTATGCATATTGGCTTATTTAGTTCTTTCCCCTCATGTTTACAACACTGTAAATGTGACTCCACAACTATGACTCATTAGTACTGTAGCAAGCGCATGCCAGCACAGTCACTCTGATTGTTTTTAAGCATATGCCAGTAACAATGCTTTCTGTTTTTAATGATAAATGAGGCAAACCGATTTTAATATTTAACATTTTTGGATGAATCACTGGATGAAAAACCAACAATGCCTGAAAAACCACAATTATGGCATGACAAAGGAGAAACAGACGGCCGTGCAGGGAGGGAGAGACAGAGAGAGAAACTTATTGTTGTAAACAGATGGAGAGCAAAACTGATAGAAAATAACTGAATGCAAAAAAGGACAGAATAAAGTGAGGGATACACAGAGGGAGACAGAGAAAACATCCGCAGCCCAGCGAGCGAGCCGGTGGGAAGAGAGACAGGAACATCCTGGTCCACTCGCACACAGCACACACTGTCCATGTGTCTGTCTGTGTCGGTATGAGTCTGTATCTGTGTGTAAGCACACAGGCATGCATGTGTGTATGAGAGGTGCAGAGCCTGGGCAGCTGTTACTGCTGGAGTCACAGCTGGTTCAGCTATCAGCAGAGAAAGGACCAGAGGGGATGAGAAGAAAAGAGAAGGAGGAATGGGAAAAGGAGAAGGAGGAAGAGAGACTTGGAGGAATCAATGAGGAGATACCTGTCCCTACGGAGAGGCTTTGGGAATGTGGGGAGAGAAGAAGAAAGGGGCTGAGATGACAGGAAGAGGGACTGAGGGCAGAACAAGGAGGCAGTTGTTGAGGAGAGCAGTTTGGTCCTGTTGGATCAGGTCTGGGAACAGACTGTGATGTGAACCTACACTTCTGCAACTTGTCGTTTTCAGAGTTAGGCCCTTTCCCAGACGCTGGTCCAAGGACACAGTGGTAGTGCAGACAAAACAAACACTCTATCTCTCAATCTGTGTCTGTTTTCCTTTTTGCCCCCCCATGGTCGTATTTTGTTCCAACCAGTAAAAGTTTGTGTTCTTTCCAAATGGCACGAGATGAGATGTCAGTGTGAAAATACGGTTGTTTTTGTTCAGGCCTCAATGGTTGGCTATTTGGAAACTTACTGGACTTGTATCTGGCAGTGGTGATCTTATGTTGTTTGCCAAAAGTAAGACACATACCTGATATTATCAGTGTCCCAAGGGAAGCCTGTTACTTCCAAAAAGTCAAATAATTAGAAAAGAAAAGAAAATATCAACAGCCCAGTGACCTAAGGCAAGTTTATAATGATGGACATTTTAGCATACTCACTCAATTATGAGGGCTTATTTTAGAGAAATAGACAACAATTTTAGGAATTATGCTCATTCACCGTCTTGCTGAGCATTAGATGAGAAGACTGAAAACACTCTAATGTCAGTACAGTAAATATGAAGCTATAGCCAGCAGCCTGTTAGATTAGCTTAGCACAAAGACTGGAAACAGGAGGAAACAGCCTGCCTCTGTTCAAAGAGAACAACATCGACCTACCAGCACCTCTGAGGGCTCTTTTATAGTCCCTTTACATCTTGGGTAGTAGTGCTCCTTTCTGTAAGCTTTCAGAAAACGTGCAGAAATAAAAACAAAATGAACACAGAGTACAGACAGGAGACTCAGTGCGTCTTTGTCTCCGTATCTAACGTTGGGTTCATTTATGCAACCTTTGTGTTGGCGTAGTTTTAGCCACTGAGTGGCACTAGAGGGCAGATTCAAAAGTTTCTGACAACAAACATATCGAAAGTGGATGTTCCTTTGAAAGAAGCAATGTTGCAGATTGCTGTGTTTTGTGAGGCCATTGAACACTCGCAATGAGAGGACAAGGAATTTTTTTCAATACATTACTGATTCACTCTGCTCTGTCTTTGTTGCGTCTTAAAGCCCAGTTCAGAACAAACATTTGTGACGAGTTGAGTTGAAACAGGCAATGTGCCCTTCTGCAACGTTCTAAAAACCTGCCAATTCATGCCAATGCAACTAGATGAGATGGTGTATCATCTCTATGCAACAACTCTCTGTACTTTTGTTCTGATTTCTAGGGATGTCCCGATCCGATATTCGGATCGGTATTGGCCGCCGATATTAGCAAAAAATGGGCATCGGCATCGGATCGGACTGCATGGAAAAATGCCGATCTATGAACTTCGATCCAGTTTTTCACAGAGTCCGTGCCAGGTTTTCCGGCCAGCCCAGCGCTCCGCAATTCAAGCAGTCCATTCCAGTGATCTGCTCCAGCTCTTACTATCAATCCACCAGGCCAGCATGCAGACGGCAGATACACAGAGGGTAGGAAGAGTAGCGGTCAATTTAGTTAACTGACTATTTGTTTTTTGCTCTGGTTTTTTGAGTGATATTTTTATTTGGTTTACACTCTTACTGTTTAAGTAAAGAGCACTGATGGCATTGTTTTGGGCACAATTAGTGAAATTGGAGCCATGGATGGACTACAAAAACACTACTAAAATAACTGAAAAGGAAAGGCTGCATTGTTTGTTAAATGCCAACAATGTCTTGTGGTGTTAATCTTTTTTTTATTTATTGGGGGGCCAAAGCCAAAGTGTGTGGAGTCTTGCTGCTATTTTATTTATTTTATTTTTTATTAAGGGGCCAACGCTAAACCAGCTATATTTTTTATTTAATGTTAATGTTCAAGTTTAAAGTTTGTTTATTTAACCCTGTTAACACTAAACGGGTCAGTTTCTCATACCAACTGTTGTGGATCATTCTAACTAACCTGATTAAGTAGTTCTTTGCTTGATCAAACCTTTTCTAACATGACTGACAACAAAATAAGTGAATATGTATAATACGTGCTTGGATCGGATCGGTATCGGCCAAAACTCAAGGCTGTAATATCGGTATCGGATCGGAAGTGAAAAAGCTGGATCGGGACATCCCTACTGATTTCAAGCTTTTCAGGCTTGAAAGGGGGTGACGTGCTTTACGTTCTAAAACCACCTGCCAGCGATTTGACCAGTTGAGTTGCAGGTGACACCATCAGCCGGTTTAGGTCGAGCTCAGACAGCCAGTTCACACCGCTGCAAAGTTTTCTCTGCGATGTTTAACCGTTACGTCTCATTGTGAATTTTTGGTCTCACACAGAGTTTCCAGTGGTACTGCTCTGTTATATCTGTAAGCTTTCAGGAAATGTGCAAAAATATGGACGATATGAACGCAGAGCACAAACATGAGGCTCGAGGCTATACCAATCTGTCGTTGAGCATAAATGAGTCCTAAAGCTTACCAACAAGTCATAATTTAATGGGGTTTTATCAATGAAAATAAGTGCGTGTGTGCTGTGTGTTAACATAAAAAAGAAAGTCCACCAAAGTGTCATTATTGGATTTTAACAGTCTGTATAGTCTTGGCCCCCAAAATTGAGCATCATCTAGTCAGTACCATGACACAGGGATAAGGACAGTTACTGAGCCCAATGTAAAAATGATACAGCATGTTCTATAGATAAAAGACAACCGTCACACTGTTACAGACGGTGGTTATCCTGGCGCTCTCCCTCAGTAGGCCCCTGAGTCTGGATCCCCCAACATGACTGGGAATCCACTGCTTGGGAATGCAGCATTCCTGAGGAGGTTGTTAACATTCCTTTAAACTTATTGAATCAGCACAGTGCAGCTGGCTGCGCTTGCCACGGCATGCAAAGATGGATGAGGTTTTTTTTTTTTAAGATGCTGTTTGTATTTGCCTGTTTGTGTTGCACGGTGAGAAGACGATGCTGTGTGTGTGTGTGTGTGTGTGTGTCTGTGTGTGTAAGTACAAAACAGAGTCTGAGTGTTTCAGTGTAAGTCAAGACAGGAGCACCTTAGTGTTTATGAAAGAGGCTTTCACATTCCCAGCCCTTTACATATGGTAAGATTCTCCATACCCTGATGATGGTAATAAAATTTGTCTTCACTTTCCACTCTAGTGACACTGGTGTCCACTGGTGGAGTTTCTTCCTCAATTCCTGGCCACAAAATTTGGTCTCACCCACACAAATTTGCAATGCAAATGCAAAAAGGGTCATAAAAACCGTCTTCTTTCCTTACAAACACATGCTATTTGGTTGAAACACAAACAAATAGCGTAGCCGAAACATCATATGTTTATCAGGCCATCGTGATTCTAGACACACCAGTGTAAACACTGAACATTTTAGTGGCCCTGGGCAGATTCAAACCTGTACATGTAAGGAAAATGGTTGAACTCTGGAGCCCTGTCAAAGTTACTTTGCCCAATAGAAACTTTTTAAAACCATTGATTCGACTATAGAGATGGCAAGTACAACAGTGCAAGTGAGACAGAGACAAAGACAGAGATGAGACAGCATTTGGTCTCACTGTCCAGAAAGTACTGTCTTTTATTTGGGAAGAGTCGAACAGCATGGGTCTGAGGGAAGCCCTGAACTGCTGCCCAGTCTGGCTCCTCCACTGAGTAACAGTGCCAGCAAAGACAACACACTAGTTAACCTGAACCAGAGTCCAAACTGCCTCTCAACACCTTTCCCCTCCAGTTTCCATTCAAACAAACACATTTTAATACGTTAAATTCCGCTTACGGTAACACAGCATCAACAAGAGACAGACACTGTATCTTGTATCTTTGTATCATCATTCACATTAACTGTGGTCAAAAGTAAATCCCACCTTTAAACAGAAACAAGCTGCTGCCCTAATTTGCAACATCTGGTGTATCAGCTGTGAGGTGTGAAAACAAATTACAGTTCTTATTGGGTATTTTGAAAGAGTGTATTCCACTGATTCGGCATTGCATCACCATCGCGATGTGCACACGTGCAATAGTCACATTGCAGGACGTGCAATGTTTTCTCTTTTTTTTTAGAACACGTACACTTTTGTTTTGCTCCAGAAAAGCAGCTCTGAAGCTCCGCTCTGCTCGCCTCTCTCTCTGTCGCTCACCTCTCTGCACACGCTGCAGTCACACACTGAAAATGAGCGACATGCAGGAGGGTGAAACGGTGAGGGAGAATTTATGCCTGGTACTAGTGCCCTGCACGGGCCTATTATCTGGGCCCGGGCCCAGCCCTGGCCCCAGGGGGTGGAGCCCCAGCCCGGCCCAGCCCAACAGGTTTTCAGAATGCCCGAACCCGAAAAAAAAAGCCAGACTTTAAACAGACATTAAAATAGCTTAATTGGGGTTTCTAGTGTGGTATTAAGCTATATTCATTATATTTTGATTGAATGGATAAAGTTAAATATGAATTTATTTAACTTAATGACTGTATTCTCCTATTTAGTGAGAATTGTCAACTGTTGCCGCGCACTGTTGCAGTTGCATCGCGCACAGTCACTTCAAAAAACAAAATAATCAATTAAACAACCCCAAAAATGCTTCAAACACTTTTCTATATAATCTTAAGATTGAAAGGAAATAAAAGTGTTTAGATAAGGTCGGAGGTCTATAACTGCATATAACTTTGGGGTTGTTTAATTGATTATTTTGTTTTTTGAACTGACTGTGCGCGATGCAACTGCAGCGCTGCAGTTGACCTGCTGTCCCAACAACTGTAGGCGGCTGGACGGCGAATGGGATCAGTAAAATGTGATGAGTGACGTGCAGTGGAGAGGGAGGGGCACAGCGGCTGCTGCGTTCAAGTGTTGCCGTTTAAATTGTTTAAACACAAACACACACCTCTCTAATTGGCAGGTTAAAAAAAAAAAGCCAGAGTCCGGCCCGTGTCCGAGGTAATGATGTGGTAATTGGCCCGAAACCCGTCCCTCGGGCTGTCGGGCCCCTCGGGCCTCAAGCTCCAGCGCAGCGCTCTACCTGGTACACACTACACAACTTTTCAGCCTGTTCTGAAAGTTACTATGTCACATTACATGACTGTTAAGTCATAAAATCGTGCTGTGACTTGGCCGACAGACATGACACACTACACGATGGTACTCACCAATTATCCCCAGTCGTCTTTCACGACGTGTGTGATGTCATCGGGTTATTCTTGTCCTGTTTTTATTCAGTCACTGTGTCTGTTCATGTCCCAGCTAAAATGTTATTATAGTAAAGTAAAAAGCGCCAGCAGACGGCAGCTCCATTTGAAGTACCCTACGCAAACATACAAGCTACTGTATCCTCCACACCCAAGTTCCTACAAATGTTTCACAATAAAAGCCTATTTAGAAAACGGAGGGATTCTCTCAGCCAAGGTTATAAGGGGCTTTTAATTTGAAACAAGTTGAAATGACGGCGCGATGTATTAACTTTATCAAGGCAACGGGAGTGGATATAAAGTAAAAATATAAAAACACAGAGGGAATAATAAATAAAGGCTCTTTTATAATGTAGTCTGTTTCAAATGAAGCTGGTAGCCTCTACAGTTGTGGTGTGCCACTATTTTTTAATTGTCTTACTTTAAGTCATCTGGTGAAAATTTTTGTATTTGTTAATACAAGCCCTACATTCTAGCCTTTAAAATGTCTTTTTTACCAAATTGTGTGGCTGCACTTTAACCTGTGTCTTGATCTGTGTCAACACTGGATAATAATAATAATAAAAAAAGTTTCATGGCATTCATTCTACTATTATGTAATGTAATTAATTTAACATAGAGTTTCAGGAGTTGAGACATAAAACAATTCGTATCCCATCCATTTTTATTTTACGCGCTGGTATCAGACCGGTACTCGGTATTGGCAGATACCTAAGGTTCAGGGATCAGAATCCGTATCGGCAGGGAAAAAGTGGTATCGGTACATCTCTATTTGTTTCTGTAGAACCAGAGATATTTTCTTTTTAATTCCACATATTCTTCCTTGACTAAATCTGGTGCCTACGTTACAGCTTGACTGCAGATAGAATAACATAAAATAAAATCAACCCATGTAGTTGTCCCTCCATTGTGACATTAGGAAGTGTCGGATCTAACGTTTGGGTTACTTCCTGGATTTTTTCCACATGGAAATTCTGACCAATCAAGAGCAGCTTTCTCGTGCAAGGCATTTTATGTGGTCCGCCTGTAAATGCTGCTGTGATAACATGCACTAACTCTAGGCAATTATACAACTTTGTAACAAAATTAGTCCCTGATTTGGACCACAGCAAGACAACTCTAGGTCTGAAAGCTCCCAAAAATGAATGTTTTATCACAGATGATGGAGCAAGCTGACATCCATAACTAGCATTTCAACACTTCTGTCCTGTCTTAATCTATAAACACACACACATAGAAGGAAAAACACTGATACAAAGGCTCTATTAGACAAAACACAGACATACACACATTCAGCAGGGGACTGGGAGCACCGGTCATCTCACCCTGCCTGCTAATCATCATCTAAATGTCGTCACTGTGCGTTCTGTTCTCTGTTCACTGGAGGAGAAGTGACGGTATGTCCAGCTCACTGACTGACATCAGAATACCAAGCACAGGGAGACAAAAAGCCTTTCTGCCTGACAGATTAGATAAAGACATGGTGGTGTGAATGACGTGAGTCTGGGAGAATCACACACTCTCATTGGTGTAGTTTAAACATATAGGAGTGAAATTACGCCTGGCAGAAGAAGACGACCCGGTGCTGTTATCTGGCATGTATATACGAAGACCCTGAAACTGAGGAAGCTAAATGGAACTCACCGACTTCATCATTTACACTTTTCCTACTGTGACATCTTCTTTGACAGATGCCTATTAGTCATGTTCTGTCAACACCAATTAGCCTAATGTCTGTCAATCACATCTCAAAGGCAAATCTCAAGAGAACATTGTTTCTTTCTACCTTTTTCTACTCTGTGTGATGATTCAATGCCAAAACAGTTTTAACATCCAGTAAAGAAAATTTAAGTTTAGAAACATTGGATCAATTAAAGGCAACTGATGACATTTGTAAGGGCTGATATCAAGACCTCATTTAACTTTTCATACCCTTACAGTGACAGTTCAAGAAAAAGTTCTTGTGTTAAAGCAAGCGAACTGACTGCTAGCTGTAGCCTTATATTTCCTGGACAGGATATGAGAGTGGTATCAATCTTTTCATGTAAAGAAATACAAATAAAGGCAGCACATCTTCATAATAAGGAAGCTGGAACGAGGGAATATTTGGTATTGTTGCTTCAAAAATGAATAAATAATCTGAATATTTGCCGCTTAATTTTCTGTTGGTCAGCTAATTGATTCTACTCTGAACGACTTCAACACAAACCTGATCTTTTAGCAGCATTTTGGCCATAGGAATTTCCATTCCACATCCATGATAACACATTTATATAGCCGTACTTTGTACCTTGAAAAATCACCATCAAAACTTATTACGCAAAATCTTTACAGCTGAACATGTTCCAGCTGGAATATGATCCGAAATCAGGAAGAAAGTAACGACATGGACAACTAAAATTACTGGTTTCCCCGATGTTAGCATGTGGCTACATGGTCTGTTGACATACGGTATTAACCAAAACTACAAAACGAATTGTCTCATTAAAAACAGCTACAGGGTGAAACCTTGTGTGAAGTATAATCTAAACAAAAGACAAAGATCCCTGTGTGCACAGCTGCACAACTGCCTCAGAGACTGGAAGGTTTAACACCACCTCAGAGGTGGACAGAATTTGTTAATTGTGCAATTTAAGTCAAGAACAAGGTTCCCATCTTGTTTTACTGTCCTGTATGTGAAGACATAAGGAATGTACTTTTCAGTAAAATTACCTCTATCCATTGTTGGATTCTTTTGGCTGGATGATCATGAAAACTGAATTTTGTTTCAGAAAGGGAACTTTTTTTGTGGTTGAATTTCTTTGCCAGGCCTGGGAAAGAAGGCAGAGTATTATGTTTCTGGACTGAGCTGTAAAATAGCACGTACTTTGGATTGATACTGCAACGTCACTGTAATGGTGTCTTGTAAACCCATGAGGGTTTGAGACATGGAAGCGTGCATGACACAAAATAAGAAAAATCAGTCGATCAAATCATGTGGCAGTGTACGTATTGTAATTCACAGTTTTAGTAGTGTGTCAAGAGCAGATGACCATCACAGGCTGACATCAGCTCGTCTTGAAAGTGTGGAAACAGACTATTCCGAACGTCCTGACGTCTGAGGTTTTTGCTCCCAGGGATTACTTTTACACACGTTAACCTCATTATCTGAAACTCTAGCCTCTAAAACTTAAGTTAATATGAATATCCGACATTGAAACATCATATTTATAACAGAAAATAAGGAAAAGGCACAATAGGTTGAGTCAAAATGAACCGCATATTCTTTTGTGAGAGACGTAAAGAGGGAAAGCATAAATGAAAGGTTATGTACTTTTTTTTTTTACTCTTGAAAAGTAGATTTAATTCTAACACAATGAAATCACGAGTAAGGAGCTGAGATGTATTGTGAGTAGACTCCAAAGTAATTTCATCATTTGTCATAAAGTATAACTGCGAAGCTGGGATGGCCGTAAAGTGCATTGAACACATTTTCTCAATGGATGTGAAGTGGACTGCTTTGACAGCAGCAGGCCAGGCAGGGTAATGAGAGGTGGCCTTTCATCCTTGCTAGCTGTTAGCTTTGGCAGAGGGACAGCAGCCCTCAGCCAGCCTTCCTGCCTGCCTGCAAACTGGGATCACAGCTGATTGCTGGGAGAGAACGGCGTGAAGGAGAGCGGGGTGAGAAATGAAAGAGAAGGAATATTACACATTGCATGAGCATAATAAGCGGTATCATGTTATGAAATTCAAGAAGGAAGCAGCGCAAAAAGACGTTTGTTTCCTCAGTTTTCTCCCTTGAAAGGAAAATATTGTCTCTTTGAGGTCTAACAGTAGAGGCAGAGGTGCTGAGGCAGGTGGGCAGACAGATATGCAGACAGGCAGGTAGTGACTCAGACAGGAAGTTACACAAGCCAACAGATGCAGGCGGCGAGGCCGACAGACTCGCATACAAGGAGGCTGCAAACAGATGAGGGAAATGAATTTTTTGTGCGGCTGGTATTCTGCTGAATAGCAGTAGTGGTATCCATGGCAACATGGCTTTGGCATTCTCGGTAATGCTGGAAAGAGTGGCGAGTGGAGGAGAGGAGCAGGCAGCGAGCGGATGCTGGGATTCACACCAGACAGAGATGGAGTCCAGGTCCAGCTCAGTGCAGCGTGCACCTAGGCGATATATCATTATTTATCTTCTATCATGGCAGTGATTGCCACAAGAGGCTGCTCTGTGTGTGTGTGTGTGTGTGTGTGTGTGTGTGTGTGTGTGTGTGTGTGTGTGTGTGTCGCTGCTACCTTGAGTGCCACTGAAAAACTGTGCATCATTGCACTGTTTAGTTTGGATAAACAGCTGGTTAGCTGGGATGCCATCTCAAAATTGTAACATTTTCCAACGCATGACAGGTAATCACTCTCCATATGTCCCTTATCTCATGAGTTGTAGTAGGCAACATAGCAGTATCTGGGATGTGTATGTTTAGATATTATTTAGAAAAACGTGCTAAGGTCTAAGCACTTCATTTCTCCCATGTAACAATAGCAGTGAGAGAAGTGTGGGTGGAGCATCTTCAAACTAAAAATGCTTTAATTGCCATTTCACTGGTCCTTTAAAAACTAGGGCTGCCGCCGACTAAGAATTTTCCTATTTGGCCATTATTCGTCATTTGGGGCCATTAGTCGACTAGTTGTTTGCATGTTTATGATGTTAATGTAATTATGAAATTATATATTTTGGGCAGGGCAACACAATGGTTTCACTTCAAGAACACTGAAACTGTGCTACATTACAGAGAAATACAAAACCGTACTAATGAACCTTCATTAATATAGGCCTATATTTTATCTACAAGTGCACGTCACACACTGAGCGAGCCGCCTGTTAATGACGCTGTGGGCAAAGCAGTAATGATTGTGCTAAGTGGCTAATGGGCATGTAGCTACTGACATGTTTCAGATGATACGTCATGTTTGTAGTCGACCAATGAAGATGAGTTTACATATCACTTTGGGTTCATCCTTCACCTTCTCAAAATGATCCCACACTTTGGATTTCCTGCCTGACATGTTATTAACTAGCCTGTGGAATAACCGCAGGTACCAGCCCTGGAAATTAGGGGCCGCACACACATTGCATCTTTAACCGCCTGGACAACGCAAGGTCAGACAGTGGGCGCTACTCTTGTGGCTTTTCTGTGCTGTAGGAGGTTGCATCTGTGTAGGCCTATCGTCCGTGGGACAGATGTAAAGCTCTGTGTCTGTCATTTCAAATTAAAGTCCCACATGGTTCAGTCATATATGTTTTGATTTATTTTGACAAGGCACAGCTCTTAATAGAGTTTTTGTTTTTTTGTGCGACTAAGGAACCAATGAAGTCTTGCCAACTAATAACCTTTCTGGTCGACTAACATTTGGTCCACTATTAGATGGAAGCTCTATTAAATTCAGTGAATAAACATGCAAATTGTCACATAGCCATGTTATTTGTTTTATGGAGAAGTTCTGTAAAGAGGAAGTGCGTTGGCTTTATTTCCGGTCAGGACACTGAGTGGAGCTGCTCATCATCATTGCAACAGTGCATTCAGGGAATGTCAGAAAATTTTAGAATTGTGACACAACATGCTCATTTTCTGGAAAGCTTTTTTTAAAGACATGATGCAGTTTCCACCAGTAAAGAGTGTTATCTAACTGGTCTGTTTGTCTGGTTTGAGTTGGAGAAACTCTGAAAGTAGACAAACAATTTCACTGCAGCATGTTCAGGATAAGAAAATCTTGCTTGATTTTATTGTGTCTGGCAGGATAAACGCTGTCGTTAAGAGGCATGGGGATGAGCAAGAGGAGCAGTGTAACAGGTGCAAAGCTTTGTAGTAAACAATGCATCAGCTTAACAATGTCACATCATCAGGAAGGTTTTTATTTGAGAGAAAGCTGTCATCTGTCAGCTCTCACCACAGACAACGTGCTCTGTGTTCTGTTTCTTACTCACTGGATTAATTTTTTAAAGCCACAGCGTTAGTTCCTATTTCATAAATCACATTGTTATTCAGGACTTACGACTACTACAACAAAACTTAGTGTGAGCTTAGTGTGACTTTAAGACAATGAATACCCTGTGTGTTCCCATGTCTCACAGCCAGACCGAACTTCTCTGCTCTGCCAGTAAAGGCTGTCTTACTGACTTTCACTTCATGTTCACATTTGGACTTCAGGAGCTTTTGGGAAGTGCTGATGAGGATTCAGCACTTTTGGCTGCTTAACTTCCTTGAGAATGTCTATTTCAAGAAGTATATGCATAAATACATAGGTCTGTCATGGTAACTACTTTTGGTGGACAAAATATTTTGTCTTTTCACTCCTAAGAATATGCAGACTTTGGAATTGGAGTATGAAATAAACATTCAACATTTTTTTTTTACTAATTTAAATGCAGTTAATATATTCAAGAAAAGTATACATAAAAGTATAGTACTTTGTAGGAGTAGCACAAAATTTCTCAGAGACTTAAAGGTCCAGTGTGAAGGATTTAGGGGGATATATTGGTAGAAACAATATAAGAGGTATGTTTTCTTTAGTGTATAATAACCAGAAAATAAGAATCATTGTGTTTTCCTTACTTTGGAATAAGTCGTTTATATCTACAAAGGGAGCAGGTCCTCGTGCATGGAGATTGACATGTTGCACCACCATATTTCTACAGTAGCCCAGGATGGACAAACCAAACACTTGCTCTAGATAGGACTGTTTGCGGTTATGTGTCGGCCTAGTTTGCAGCCTTTCTGCGACAAGAGCTTCAGAAAGAAACACAGATTTTTGGACATGAATCTACTTAATTCTGTGTTTTTACTGGTTTGAATCACCTGGTCTGTTTGTGTTGGAGAGGAAGCGACCTCTGTGGATAATTTGGTTCCCGGTAAAAACCTCCTGAACAAAGAACAACAAAGGAATTCTAAATGGGAGAAGTTTCAGCTGGTCGCAATCTCTAATCCTCACCACTAGATGCTGCTAAATCCCTCTAAACCTTACACACTGCTCCTTGAATACAAAGTCTGATCCCCCAAAACAAAACCAAGTGATGCCTCTTGTGACTAACAGACAAGATTAGTGAAGCTAGTTACCAGTTATCTGACCAGTGTGTTGTAGTTGGCTCCCGGCAATGGACGGCCTGGGAACATGGCGGTTTGCTGGTGAATTTTTTGTGTCAAGGATGAAGTTGTTGGTGGGTAAAGCTACTAATGATGAATTTTTTTGGCTTGTTGCAAGGGGTTGGCAAGCTAATAACTATCAGGGCTGTATGTCTTTCAATCCAAAAGTGCAGCTGCAGGCTACCGGTAAGCTGCACTGTGTCATCTTTGCACTGTTGCCTTATTTTTCTTTGGACTCGTGTAAGTAGGCAAATGTTCGTTACATTGTTATGTAAACAAACACGTATGTAAACACAACAGGCAACAACGAGGTCAGCAAAATGTTTGAGGTCGTGTCTATTTATATGATAAGTTAAAGTCTAATTATCATGACAGGCCTAGGTCATACTAAGTGACTGCTTTTACATGATAGTGTGTCTATGTGTGTGCTCTTCTGTGCGGTGGTCCAACAAACACAGACAAAAATCAACAAGCATGGGGACTATGTGTTCCATGTGTGTGTTTCTTGGCAATAATTTCAATAAAAAATTTTTTTTACTAAAATTTTAAGGCAACTGCCAGATACGAGATGTTTATTTGGAAAAGCTTCAGCTCCTTTTCCGACATGCTTGTTAATGGTGCGTCATAAGTGACCAAAAACAACATTTAACGTGCAAAACAAAACCCACACAGCCACTTGATGTTGTCTCACATGTGCCCACAATCATCTCGGGTTTATCTGTTATGCTTACAATGCTGTGGCGCAAGGCAGGCGACTACACAAAGACGCACTCAGTTGCTTAGGATTGGAAGTGTTATGTGTAATAACAGAGCGTGGCTGCTATTTTAATCCGTTGCTGTGTTTGTTTTCTGTTTCGAGGACAGAGAATAGAGAATAGTCAAACAGCTCATTGGATCAAACTCTACATCTGACACTTAGCAGAGCCAGGGAGAGGAGGAAAACAAACACACCCATGCCAAAACACATGCACGTACTCATATGCATGTGCCCACACACACATTCAATATTAATTATTAAAAGGATGTGATTCAGACACAAAAACTTCACTCTCGTGTGTTGATGAATTAAACGTGTGCGGCCAAAGAGAAAAGGAAAAACAGTTGGATTATGCTTCTATTAATGCTATTATAGATTTACTGTTCAGGAACAGAGCTGGATTTAAGGATTATCAGGTTCATGTGACCCTACCTTGTATCCAGCATGGGTCCTGCCCTTTGTGAGCGGTGTGGTGGAGCAAAGCTCAATGGCCTCGGGCTCGTGAAAGATCACCGTGGGCAACGGCTCCTTCCTCAGCGTCAGCACATTTAGCTTGGTCTTCAGCATGGTCTGAAAGTGCTGATGGAGAAAGGAGAGAAATACACACACGTTGTGCTTTAGGCAAAGTTGCAACCAGAAGCATGCAACTTTAAGCTTGTAGGTTAACATTTGTAGTTTCCTCGTCAACGCTGCTGGAGGCTCGAAAAAATGCAACTGCCACAAAATCAGTATTTCAGTGTTATTGTCATTTACAGAATAAAATGTGATGGTAGAAAAAGCAGCAAAAGGCATCAGGATATAACGTTTTAAGCTGTTGTCTGATGTGTATAAAAACATACCAGTATGAAATTCAAGGCAGGAGCATTCCAGATTTGCAGTACCCTCACACACACACGTGCACAAGAGCACACACAGAGAACTAATATCAGTGGTGAAAACTGGAGCTGAAGACTGGAAGTGAGATGGTGTGAGAGGTGTTCTCTGCTTGAAAGTGGAATGTGAGGAGCAGATGAAGGGAGCTGTGCCCTCGCTGCCTCCGTCAAAACAAGAGCGGAGAGCCGCCTGCTCTCATACTACAGTCCATGGCCAGTGTTTCCTGAAGCCGAGCAGAACCACATGGCGGACCTGGCCCTGTGGAATTTCAGGGCTCCCTCGAAACAGTCAAGACGAAACTGAGCGGCTAATGAAATCAGGACGTTCACAACTGAGGAAGAAACACGGGCGCATGGCATGTCTGTGCAGCTCCTCTACATTATCAGAGATCATGTTGAACCCCTGCCATGCTAGTGACATCTTCAGTGCAGACTGAAATACCTCAACAACTGCCATATGAGCTGCAATGAAATTAAGTACACACACTCATGGTCCCAGGAGGATAAATCTTAATGACCCTGATGATCATTGGGTCATTTATTCACATAATATCTGGACCAAATTCTTGCAAAACTGCCAACATCACATCCGCCTAAGCTGTGTTTACTTTTGTTAGATGTTAGCCTGCTAACATGCTAAACTAACATGCTGAACATCGTAAACATCATACCTTCTTAATGTCAGCACTTAGCATTATCATTCTGAGCATGTTAGCATTTACCTCACAGCATCACTATATCTTACAGCTTCACAGAGCCGCTAGGGCTGTAGACTGCACAACTTGTTCTGCCCAGGGGCCACTTTTGCAAAATACCAGGAGGCCACATACCAGTCGCAGCAGCCTCACACGGGTCAGGAGTACACAGGGGCATTTCTAGGATTTGACGACTTTCAGGGCTTGGCTTGGATCCTCACATGGCACTTTTTTGATAAACAACCTCTATTTTATGCTTTTCTATGCACTCTGGCAACTTATTTACATTAAAAGTACAAAAAAATCCCAGTGAAAATCTATTCATGGCACCCTATCACAGGCCAGATTTGGACTATGGGGGTAACTTGAGTATCACTTCTGTAGACTCTTGGACTTGTCTGTACCTTCATGTGACTCTCTTTATTTCTCACCTTTATTATAACACCTCTCCGCTATACAAAGATAAAAAAAAAAGAAGCAATAACAGATGCTAATCTGGTCAGCTACTCTAGTGTAAGTCTCAGAATATGTCTTATTGACCACTGTTCTGTTAAGTACAGGTTACTTTTACAAATGTTTTCCTCTCTTTGGAGCTTTAAAGCTGTTTTCCATGTTGGACCTGCACAATGTCCATTTTTTATGCAACAGATGCTCAACATTTTCAGGCGATGAAAACAGTAAATCCTGCCAAAACAGGCTACCATTAATCGTCAGTGTCGGGTTGTTTGGCAAACCCAAGAGGAACATCCTCCATCAACTTCAAGAAATAGGTTTGGTGTCCAGTCTCTAAATTCAACGCTGCTGCATCATGCGGTTGCCAGGCTTTTAACTCGTACTAACAGTAACAACAACACCACACCAGTCCTTTCTGGCCGTCATTGGTTGCCTGTGAGTTTAAGAATTGGTTTCTAGCATTGGTGCTTTGTAGTCTGCCTCATCAGTGCCTCTGACATATGTTCAATTACATTAATCTGACTGCAAACAACTGTCATTTGGCTATATTATATTAACGCGGCCCTCTTAATAACAATACCATACGTTCATAGATATTGCCAGTTTTAAGGGTTTGAAATTATATGTACAAATGACATAGCTATTTCACACTTAAGGTCATTTTAGTGCCCTCCATCTAAATCCTATGACGATGCCCTACAGTTCAACATGCAACCTGTTGGAGGAGACCCTACGCACACCTACCCATGAACTTTCATGCTGAGAAAAGAAAAATAAAGAAAGAGGGGGGTTGGGGGGGCTGTTGTCAGGAATGAGGAAGATAAGGTAAGGGAAAAAAAACAAGGAGCAGATGAAGGAGAACAGGAGAAAAAGCAAGATGGAGTTGTGAAAGTAAAGCCACATGTGTGTAAACGCTCGCTGACCTCCGCGTCAGCACTTTACAGCTTCCTGACAGCGGCTCGCATTCCTGTGGTTGGCCCCGGTACGGAGGGGGGGGGGGGGGGGGGTCTGTGGTGGGCTCCCCGACTCCTCCACCCCCCACCAGGAGCAAAAGGCCTGAGCGGAGGGTCGCTTGTGGACTAATGCTGGAATTCTATTCATAATATTTTTGCTGCATTTTAATGTTTTTTATTTCTCAAGTCCCAACAGTCTCCTCATCAAGTTACTGCTGTTACTGATTCTATTTCTGACCCGGGCAGGTTTTCTGTCTCCACCATCAGGGCGTGTGGTCTGGGTCGGGTTTGAGCTGGTTACAGGACAAGGGTCCTGTCTACACTTCAGACCTAAATGCCAAACAATGGCTGCTGTCACGAGAAAACCTCAAATCTCCAAATAATGGCCCTCTTTCAGGATTATGAACCTCGTTTTCAGACACTTGAGCAACACTCAGTGGCCTGAGAAAGCCTTTAATATGGTAAATATTTACATCTCATTGACACGCTCTAATTAATTATGATGTTCCACCACTAATGTGGACAACATGCTAAGTGTAGCTATGACTCACGAAGGGACATAAGGGGTCGCCAAAGTCCACACTAGTGATGTGCAGCTCAGTTATGAGAGCCAATCCACCAGGCCAGACCTGCAAACATATGCGTGTATCAATCACCCAAACCCAAACCGCAAACCCACTACCAAATGAAAGGAGATGGCAAGCACTCCTTCATCGTTTAGGTGATAATGTCTTGAGTATGATCTCGAATGCACAGATTTCCTACGTGGTTTGGACAGAGAGATGCTTGCTTGCTTGCCAATAGTACTCACTGGTAGGCCTACATATTCTCACAAGGAAATATTGTTATTATCATTTCAACTGGAGATATACAAATATGTTGCACATGAACAGATTTTCCTGATCAAAAACTGGACAATAGAAACCCAAAGTGCAGCAGTGCTGATGATAAAGCTGCTGGTTGTGCGTGTTTGAGAGATTCAGGGAGAGGGGAAGAGAAGGAGGAAGGTGGACTATTGCACAGTGTTTCTGTAAGGTATTCATACCTTACTCAAAAGGCTGCTTTGCCACATAATGACCCGCTTGCCTCAAACCTACAGTATTTTATAACAAGCTTACCTTGACCACATCAACCTGCAACCCTCATCCACACATACCAGAAATCTAATAGGATCTTTGAGAACTTAACATCTTTGCCAGGGTTTGATAAGCGACACCCAACACCCTGTTTGGCTTCAAATCCTTAAAACTATTTGGGTTCTATCAAATAGATTTTCACCAACATCCTTAGATACATTCAATAATGTATACACCTATACTACTGCAACTGCTGAGAATTTCCTCGCCAGTGTCGATCTGCATTTTATACCCAAGTCAAAGCCAGGTTCCCCTTTATGTTGGATTCGGGGGGGGCATTTTGAGATAATCACTGAGATTCATTTTCCTCAGTGCGACGGCTAATTATCCATTCACAGAAGGTTGAACCTGTCCAGAATATTCAGCTTTTACTTTACAGTTGTGAGACAAGATATGCTGTATTTTGAAGAGGATAGGTCACATAAAATAAACATGTTAGGCTAGCAAGCAGCATACACGTTCATCCTGGATTCAGATCTCCAACTATTCACATATTGTGTGAGAAAAATATTCTATGTATTGCAGATAAAAGAAAAAGTTAAATGTTGCGACATTTGATACATCCGATTCTGATTTTGATTATACGACTATGAGGCGTCTTCACATCATAGATAAAGCTACAGTCTGATGAATTTTTATTACATCTGTTTTATTATCACTAATTAATGAGTATTATTCCATTTATTTATACTTACTAAGTTTTATTGCTTCCACTCTTTATATGTTTAGACTTGCTATAAATCCTTTTTGGTCATTTGTAAGCTGGTTATGACATTCACTGTCATAACATTAAAAGGTCTACATATTTAGCAGCAGACTATAATGCTAGAAGCATCCACACTGACTCACTGCTGCCTGTAACCATGTGATTAACATGCATTTTATGACGCAAATAAGCCACAATAAAAAGGAACTTGGCTGAACATTACCAGAACTGCTTTCAATAACTTCAACAATTCATATGTTTGTATTTTACAGATCTTAGGGCTCATATAATATGGATTTGTTTAGAAATTGTGCAATAAACTGTATCGCACCGCTTTTTTTTCTGAGATAAGTACTAATACTTAAAATTGGGTGGATGACGAAGGTCAAATCGCACAATCCCAGCCCTGCAAGCTAATTCTGAGTGATTGTTCCCCAAGTATGTCCATGATAGCTAAGAGAAATCACAAGTGTCATCACCACAAGTACACATGGTTATCTTTCAAAGACTCTCCACTATTAAATAACTGCGAGTTGCACATTAAAAAATACATAAACCCAGGACGACACATGAAGCAGTCATGTCCATGAGAAAATCAAGCAGACAGGCTTTGGAGAGTTTGCCCTCCTGCAGTGATGAGCTTAGCAGGTCACAGATGGTAAGTTAAACTTTTGGCCCCCTGAGGGAGCATTCTGACAGGAAAGAGGTTCTCGGGTCAATCTCATGGTAGGACACTGCATAGCAGGGTAAAAACAGACCTCTGCTCGGCCATGCCTACTGAGACACACAAACTAAGGGTTATGGGGATATGATCATGATAAAACAGTTGGAAATAATGTTAGGAGACCAGCAGAAGCTAAATGATAGACACTAATCTGAAAAAAACACACCCCTTGAATACGCAAATGGCTACTGGTTCATGCTGAGAATGTGGTTAGTCATGTAAAGTACAGTTAGCAGTGCAACACAGACCTCAAGACCAAAACAGTTTGTCAACAACATTAGCTTGTCTCAGACACATCTGCATACACCATCCCACACACACATGTAGCGGGCTGGGAGATGAAAGAGTGTGTAGAGCTCTGTACCAGATGTAGGTCTGTCTGCGGAGTGCGAGACAGTAGGACATCACTGTTTGTCATCAGGTCATCTGCTCTGCATCTCATCTTTACATTTTCAAAAGAAAATATATGCAAGTGTAGAGTCAGACATTGTCCAGGACCTGACTTAACTGTGCATCTCAATGAACAAAAACAAATCTGTATCGCTGTCTCCAGACTGGGGTTTAAATTTGGGGATGATGCCTGCAATCAGTGTGGCCCCTGACACCACATCTCAGTTGGTCTTCATGGTCAGGAAACCAATCATGCCATTATGTGTGGAACAGAGCTTTAAAAGAAGCCAGAATCTTATGATTTGTCTCAACGCTCAACTGGAGACAAACTTTCTAAGGAGACAAACA
The DNA here is from genome assembly GCF_011397635.1 of Epinephelus fuscoguttatus. NCBI lineage: Eukaryota > Metazoa > Chordata > Actinopteri > Perciformes > Serranidae > Epinephelus > Epinephelus fuscoguttatus. The sequence continues at coordinate 15,619,023 of NC_064756.1, forward strand.
AACAACTGAATATTTGAGTTCAGAGTATAAAATATCCAACTGTGAGCTGCACACTGTGCCTCCTATACTAGCTGACAACACTTACAGGTACCCTGTGGTGTTTTCCTGTAAACAAACCTCTGTATACATTCACTCATCAAAATGAACTGTGTGCATGCTGGAGGCCTAACAAATATTTTGCATGCATTTCCTTCCTTTTAGAAAACATCTGCAAAGCCCATTTTAGCACCTGCATGTTTCCATCCATGTTTGATTGCTAGCAATCGTCTTCTTCTTGCTGCCCTTTGCTGATGTATGGCTACGTTTCTTGGGATGTATTGCCTCTTGTTGATCAGTGTAATAGTAGGAAATAGGGATGTGACAGTACACAGAAGTAACGGTTCGGTGCCAGTTGGGTACAGCAAAATGTATGTATTCCTTTTGCATTCGGGTTGGAAGCCCTACCCGAATAGAAATGCTCCTTGTAAACACCTCAACCCGAATGAAAACAGCCAACCCAAAAGAAAATCTAATCGGGTGTACAGGGGTGGAATATTCATTTTCAGAGCCCGAATGGAAGAATTTTTCTGTCTTGTATACACCTCCTACCCGATTACAGCCATTCCGTTCCTTCTGCACATGCTCATTTCCTTGCCCTTCTTGCGCAATGACGTATACAACGTGCATAGCAACGGGCTGAGATAGAGCAGTTGGACTCGTTGCACTTACCAGTTTTCATTCGCCGCAGCACGGTCCTCTATCTCCCTTCTTCTACCTTCTACCTCTCTTCTCCTCCTCAACAGACGAAGCATTAGCAGAACAAGGTTGTTGTCGTACTGCTGCTTCAAGAATATAAGCAAAACAAGCCCGAAAAAGGCACTAAGAATGGCGTTGTCACGCATCTTGTTATCCGGAGCAAGGACTACAGTGTTTTCTTCCGCTACACGTAACACAACACAACTGCCCCGCCCCCTATCCAATCAGAAACCTTCCCTGCCCCAAACCTTGCGCAGACCCAAATAAAGGCGATTAAACTGATCTCTGTGTAAACCCTCATTCGGAATGAATATTTCCCATGTAAACTAACGGGAAAAACTTTAATTTGTTGTGCGCTGAATCGTTGTCAGACCAGGGTCCGACAACGACTCAGCTGTGCCCCACTGACTCTAGTGCAGTCGTTTCAGACTTCCTTCATTTTCAGGCTGGTTTTGTGGATTTGGAGCTAAATGTGGTGTCTGGGGCACGTTGTGTATTAATGATACTCGTTACCTGGAGAGGTTGGAAAAAGATATACGTTTCCTCCCTGTTCCAAAACTAAAATCAAAACCCTGAAAAGTGTAGGGTTAGCTAGCTAGCTACTGAAGATATAGCCTACTGAATGTATACACATGCTGTTTTTGCTTTTTAATGATTATAACAGTGAAACAAAGACCGACCCTGCTGTACAGGAACCAGTGAAGGGAAGCAGGGGAACTTTGCTGATATTAAACCAGCTGTGTGTCATCGCAGTGTGCGCAGATGAACATTGTTTGACTTCCCCTGGAGATCCCTGCCTGTCAGACAGAGGCGGTCCAGGTGTTGGCAGTGGCAGCACATGCCAAACAGCGTTCATCTGCACACACTGCGATGCCACACAGCTGGTTCAATATCAGCAAAGTTTCCCTTTATATTCATTGTCTTGTGTAGTGATCAGCAGTGATGTGGTGGTTCACTTTTACACTGTGATCTGTAGCCTATAGTTCGGCTTTAGCTTCTAACTATCTTTGTCTTTTTAACCTGTTGTTGCTGCTGAGTCAGTTTGACATCCTGGATATATCCTTCAAACACAGACTGTAGACCCCTCTGTCTGCTTCTCTCTGGAATCACTGTTTCATTTTTCCAAATATATGATAATATTTCCTCAGGGAGTGCAGTTAGTTACAGTGCGGGCAGGGCTTAGCGAAAGGTCAATTGTTTTAACTCATTCTGCTTGTGTGTCTAAAGGCTGCTTGAAAGCAGCGAGGATAAGGAGTTATGCTCTGGCTAGTGATTGGAACATTTGGTTGTTGCTGTCAAATCTGCATTAGACACCCTGTCCTTGTCTTATAAACAACTCTCTCTTTGTTGCTGTTGTAGCTTATCAGGAACCTGCAGGTGTGTCATAGAGCTTTGGCATGTCATTTGTGCCTGACACAGTGTGACTGACTTGTGTGCCAATTTGCTTGTTGTGCTAACATCAGCATACAGTGCTAGCAGTGTGTGGCTGAAGTTTCCACGTGGAACTTGTCCTTCCTTGTGAACTTTGACTCCACATTACATGCATCAATCAATCAAAATATTGGCAGAAATGTGTATCCTCTTACCCATGTAGTCCTGCATCCTTGAGCATGTGCAGAATACCCCATGCAGATGGCGACACGCTAATAAAAACACCGTCAAACTGTGCTACCAGTGACCAAATGTTTCACAGGGTACCTTTGAAGCCAGAGCAAGATGTTTTGCTTACAAACAACAGGCACAAACCACTGCCATTTACCAGTGAATAAACAGCACACAAGCTGGAGTTACACATAAAAAGAATGATGACCAACAAGCCGTGTCTTTCCAAACAATGCCTTTACTTTGAAGTTTAACAAAACCTGCGTCATGCTGACTGGCATCCAGCATCATCCTTCCCTTGTTTGTATTTCAGACCCAATTTACACACACAAACACATCCCTCCTTGTGTAAATGTATTGAAGGAATACACTGTGGTCTGCAGATAGACAAAGAGGAGGAGAAGGCTCACCCAGCATGTGGTGGCAGTTCCTACTTAAAGCCAAAAGTAGGATGCACCCCCTCCATTTCACTGCATGGTAAGGACTGGGGAGTGTAACTTTCTAAGCTGTCCCTCTACGTGTTTACAGCCTCCCCCTCTGATCCTGGGACAGTTTACGAGAGGAAATATGTCTGAACGGGCTAAACGCAGAGTGGACTGTAAGAGGTCCCTACGCAGAGAGAAACCTGTTTTTCTCAACCTTGATTGGCGCACCAGGGCATGTGGGAGGGAGAAGGTCAATGATCGGATGTTGTGATTGGTGGGTTACCTTTGTAGGAGGAAGTGGGTATTAAAAGTACCCAAACCTCAGAGCCTGGGGGTGGCAATTTCTGGCTGGTAGTAAAAACATCAACAACTCTTTGACGTAAACAATGAACCCACCGCAACATCTTAAATAGTCTCCACAGGGCCGGGGCAGATTAAAAAGACCTGCTAATGACAAAAAAACACAGCCTGCTGTCAGGAACAAACACAATTTAAATGTGTTTCATAATTCACCTACTGTTAGGTAGAAAACAGTGTAGGGTGTCCCAAATCTAAACTCAATGAACCCTCTCAGTTCATCAGGAGGGGGGCTGCTGACTGAACGTAAAAACCAAACAAGTAGACACAGTATTTACCTACAATGCACCACAACGTTGGAACAAACTTCAAGAGGAAATTAGATGTACACCAACTCTGACCACCTTTATGCTCTGCATTACCTTCGACTGAAACTTACTGCTGAATACTCATCGTCAGCCATCTTGCCCTTCTATCCTGTGTTCATGTCTCTGTTTTTAACTTTTTAAATTCTGTTTCTGTTCTTCTAATTTGCACTTTAATGTCTATATTTTGTTTTTCTTTCCATTTTAATGCATTATGTCAAGCACTTTAAGTTGCCTAGCAGCAAATAACTTTTTGCTATGGAAAGATATGTTGGAGTAATGACATCCCCGTGAGCAGAATGAAGTCACGCTCCTCTATAGCCATTGTAATCCGAGCTCTGACGCTACTGTTGCTAGCACTATTAGCATTGTTAGCGCTGCTGATAGAGCCATCCAGACCCACGGTGGCAGGCTTGTGTCGTCCAAGGCGATAGAGGGTTACAGCAGACTGTGCTAGAAACAAAGGGGTAGTACCAGGTACTTTTTGGGTGCACATGGCCGGACAGGCTTTATGGGTACACCTGCAGATTTATCCTATTACACTGTCCTCATTCCTCATATCTTTATTTTATGTCTAAATATATTCCTGCCCAGGGCCGACTACGGATGCCTCTGTGAAATGCATCATCTCCATGTTCTATGTCAGTGCACGAGGACTGAGCCTTATGGCAAGTGCAGACCAGATCTTACTGCATGTGTGTTGGTTGTCAATGATATGACATGATAATGACGCCATGACTTCTCTTTTTAGCTACCTTGGTGCTGTTGAAGACGCATAACGACAACCCTCTGGTTCTCCCCATAGTGTCTCTCCAGTGACTGTGAGCTAACCTCCATAACACTGCCACCTCTGTTCCACCTCTTCGGAACAGCAACACAATACAAAATTGTCCAGATGTACTACAAGTGATTCAGGGAGCCTATCGAGCCCTGATCGCGCCTAAGGCTTGCTGTTGCTCTGAAAATAAGTTGGAGGTATGCAAGGCCTTGCAAAAATAGAGCCAGGGTGAGTGGTTTTTCAAACAAGAGACATGTCACGTAGCTTGTTTTGCGGACACACAGCAGGTTAAGACATCTTCATTGGGACAAACTAAAACAACACCTCTTCCCAACTTGTTCCCTCATTTGCATCCACTTGGGAAGAGTTGTTAGCGCTGTTAGCACAGCTGCTAATGCCAGCCAGACCCATGGCAGCCAGACTGTGACGCCGGTCTATTATTTATATATGCAGAGGTTGTCTTGGTGACCCACATTAACACTGTTAGCTCTGTGAGCACTGTTGCCATTGTTGGCACTGCACTGCTGTCTGCCACCAGTTTGACTCAGCATATATCAGACTATAAAAATTTGTGTATCCCCTCCAAAATATAATAGGGTCTTTTTTGGCCCATGCTTCCAACAAGCTTCCCAAAAATTGGGTAATATTTCTGTAATCCCGCTGACAAACAAACAAATGAATACAGCGGGCCAAATAATCACCTTCTTGGGGGACGTAATTAATGAAAATAAGAGCAAATCTTATGTATGATGTTTATGTTCTTCTTTATAACTTGATAACCCCACAACCTAATGACAGCTGGACATAACAATCAGCATATTTAATGCTTAGGTTCAATTTTTTTTACATTTAGGGGATGTTAACAAGCTTCTGCAACCTACATTTATCCATAGGCCAGATATTGAGGTGCATCTTGTGAGCACCATTATTCCACAGTCTTAAACCTAATTCAGCAAATGGAGCTCTGAACCCTGCTACATACCAAACAGGAAACGAAAAATGAGCCCAGAAAGTGCAATCGATGTTAGCGTTCTGAACAAACAAGAAGTAAAAGCTTAAGAACAAAATAAATAAATAAATAAATAAAATTACACAGCTGAGACAGTTCAGTTTTGACCAATGGTGAGGATAAGACTCTGTCAAATGCAAATCCGTGGAAAACCTTGAAAAATTATAACTTCCGCCAACAGGAGGTTATGCCCATTCATCAAATATGAAGAGCCAAACTAGTGAGCCAAAAGCCATTTCTTCACAAGAGGCAAATGTCTGCTGCTGACAAAAAAAAGAAGAAGAAGAAGAAGAAGAAGAAGAAACAACGTGTCGAAGGGACCATGGGAATTTTGTGCCCGTCTGCTTGTGGATTCTTTTTGCCACCAAGGCCACAGTCTCAACAACATAGCTGTGGCCACACAGCAACCTCAGACAGACAAAGAGACAGACAGACAGACTGAGGGACAGAAACAAATAAAGGCAGGCGGAGGTGGCAGCAGTAACAAGTAAAGATGCACAGACAGTGGCTGGTTCCCACCGTGCTTGACCTCAGTCAGCTATTACTGCGCTGTCAAGTCCACGTCTTTTTTTATGTGCTCAGCCCTGTTTGTCAGAGTCACACACATTAAAGTGTCAAAAGTGGAAACCATGGCTAAAGAAAGAGCTGCTGACACAGAGAAAAAACATGTTTGGTAGCCCTTGGAATACTCAAAAAGGAAGCATGTTGTGTGTGTGTGTGTGTGTGCATGCCTAACCCGCCTGCCAACTTGTATGAAAGTGTGTACGTGTGTGAGTGTTTGTGCCCAGACCATGGCGTATTGCACAATCTGTTGTTGAACTAACATGGCCTCTGCTTTGGGAGGAAGGGGCCCTGAAACTGAGGCATGTGGTCAGCGAGAGGTAGGAGGGATGGAGAAATGGACAGAGAGGAAGATGGACAGAAAACATGATGCAGCAGCGACACACAGCATTGCAACACACACATTTTGGCTCCAAAACACTTCTCATTGTCGACATAAACGTGATTGGTGATGCTTAACTCACGCCACGACCTATAACTCCTCACCCCCACACTTCCTTTTATCTCTTCGCCTCCCCCCCCTCCTCTTCCCTGCCTGAGCATGAGACAAAAATGCAGCAAGACATCAGGTGTTGCTATGGCAACAGAGGACAGCACAAGTGAGAATAATATGGACGGATGCCATAGTGAATGTAAACAACAAAACAGGAGATGATAAATGCTGGCGCATTCCAGATCAGCTACCTGACATCTTCAGCTCTGGAAAACCCCACCGTTCCCAGCTCCAGAGAGGTGAAGCAGTCTAAAGGACGGTCGTTGCCACGGTTACAAAGCAGGCAATGTGCAGGTATTGCTATCATTGTACTACCACTTTTCACCTTAACGTTTTTTCATCCTTAAACTGTTATTTTGAACTTTAACCTTTAATTTACTGATCGAAGAGATCCAGGCAGACCATGAGAAATTCATAAACGTTTCTGCTGTTTACCCCGAGAACAGAGCAGCCGGGCAGACGCTGTTGATCTAAATTCACCTCAGAAGTCATCCATTAAGTTAAGCACTGCCATACAGTCCAGCGTTTCACAGTTTTGAAGTCGACAATTGAAACATCTTAAACTCTTTATCAACTCTGGGCCGCAGCTGGACTCCAGGCGGTACGCTGGTGTGAGCCAAGTGGCAGTTATCAGAAACACGATTATTTTAGGGACACAAACCCAAGCACTGCACTTTCATATAGCTGAATCCTACATTACCCATAATGCAACTATGAACTCATGAACTCAACATAAATGGCCATGTCTTTCAAACTTAATTCCTTCAGTTTTCAAAGCAGGCTTTTCTTAATAGTCTCTAAGACCAAGCTGAGAACCATTATGTTAATTTCCCAGACTTTAGAAATTTCCCTTAAAGGTCCATTGTGTAGGATTTAGGAGGACATATTGGCAGAATGGAATATAATATAATAAGTATGTTTTCTTTGGTGTATAATCACGTGAAAATAAGAATTACTGTGCTTTTGTTACCTTAGAATGAGCTGTTAATATCTACACAGGGAGCGGATCCTCGTCTACGGAGATTGTCATGTTGCACCACCATGTTTCTACAGCAGCCCAGAAGGAACAGACCAGCCACCACTGGTGGCTTAGTGGATAGAGCAGGCGGGCACAAAGGCTTCATCCTTGCTGCAGCGGCCTGGGTTCAATTCCAGCCTACAGCCCTTTGCTGCGTGTCACTCCCTCTCTCTCTTCCTCTTTCACGCGGCTTAACTGTCCTACTGTATCGATCAAAGGCAAAAACGCCCAAAAAACAATCTTTATATACATACTGCAATTCATTGCCTTTTTCAACTGTAAATTGTGTCCCAAAAGGAAAACGTAGTCAACATCTGTTTTATCTAATAAGATGAAGTTTTCAGTCTGTTCATCTCACTGCAGCCATTTTTTTGCAGCATAACGTATCTAGTGGACTGAAAGAGCAACTGATTATGTTATTCTAGTAGTAATACTTGGCACTGTGTGACGATACAATATTGCCACACAAAAATATTGTGATACTATGCTGTGTCGATTTTTTCCTCCACCCTTACGATACAGTGAATTTATGAGATAAGGACATACTAATACTGTTCAGCACATAGTTTGAGATGGACCTGTGAATAAATTACCAACAATTTCCACTTTGACAAAAGTATCAGCCGCAGTGATGGTAAAATAAAATAACTTCACCCAGTGGTGTAAAGAAGTTACAACGGGCCCTAGTGCATGCTATCGTGCATGTATTGTTCTGACACAAATAAGCCATATTTCCACCAAACACTTTTGGTATAGTACCTTTGGAACCAAAAATAATCCTTCAGACATGGTACCTAGACCCTAGGGTTTCCACCACAAACAGTACTCTTAATTGCTCCATCCAGCACTCACTGTATTTCCTCCTTTAACAGTCTGCACTTTGTCGTCCAGAGAATGAGGTTGCACGCCGACATTTTCAGAACAAATAAAACAGGCAGTGAGAGTCTCTCTCCATGGGATATTTAAAAATGGTGGGTTTGTGTATTTAGTCCTTCTCAGGCAAGCTCATGGGTTTAGTGTTGCCGGAACGACAGGAACGACGCTCCGCAGCACTTTTTTCTCCAATTCACATAATCTGGTTGAAATTAAACACTTGAAGATCCACTCATTATTAAAAGTGTCCATCATATAAAAACTAAAGTGATGGTCAAAGTTGTAAGGTGTGCTGATGGATTCATGTTGTCAGCTCATGCATTGAGTAACATTATAAGTTAACATTCCACCTTAAAAGTCGCCGGCAGTTGGCCGGTGATTAAGTTATTTTTTCTCAGACTCCAGCTGCTGTGAGCGGCAGCAGAACATCCTTTATTTTATAATTACAGTCTACTAATGAAACTCTCCACAGTATGAGCAGTGGTTACATGAGCCTCAAAACCAGCCACAACTCAGCCCTGAGCCGAGTGACCGTCCTCTATTGACCAATCAACAGACTGCAGTGTTCACAGCTCCACCTTTTAGTACCAGATCTGTGTGCTAGATACCCCAACAGAGGGGAACCAAAAATGGGGACGGTACGGAACCGTTCCATTGGGACCATGCACAACTTTTCACAGTGGAAACAGAAAAAAAAAACCAAGACTATAGACACTTAAAATTGGATGACATCAAAATACATATTACCCAGAAATCACTGCTGCATATCTGACAAAAATGAAATTAAACTATATGCACCCCAGGGGCCCCTGTGCAATTGCACTGTCTGCACTGTCTATATTTACGCCCCTGACTTCACCTTAAAACATCTGACATGACTGTTCATGGGGCTGTTTGTCTTTTACTGTAGTTAGCTGGCAGGGTGCAGTGAGTGGAATGATTCACAGACTTACATGCACTTCCCAAATTTACTTAAGCAACAACGGGCTACGGAAAATGTGAGATGCACGGTGACTGGATGACACTTGTTGAGCCTGACAATGACAGTCACTGTGCTCAACAGTCACTAATAGCTCATATATATTAGACAGACTGCTGTCCAGTGTGTGATAGCAGGCCACATTATTGGATGTTAATTGAGGAGTAGGGGGGTCATGCAGATGCAGGCCTGTAACACCGGAACTCTCGCTTTAAATAATTCGTGATCCCATCTTCTTGACGCCTGGGCAGAGGAAGGGATTGTGCAAGTTCACTTGGCAGGCAGTGTGCAGGCCGACATCTGGAGAGCATTACGTCTGCAGGAGACGTGAAGCCAGGCTCGGTGCACGGCTTGCCCCTGGATATCAAACTACGTGTCATTAACGCTGCTTTTTTTGCCCTATTTCTTAACAGGTCGCAGGCGGCAGGTTACAGACCACAGAGATTTCACACGGGAATGCAGAGGAAGACAGAAAGATTACGCATCCTGATGTGAAGGAAAAATAACAACAGGAGCAGGAGGCCTGCAGTTACACTCTGTGGGTTAGTGTGAAGGTACAGTTGGCTCAGACAGGCCTGTGGGCCAAAGAGGCGTTTAAACACTACATGAATATGCCTTTGAGTGATATTTACAGACAATCTCCAGAGATGGATTGGCACAGGAATGCAGCGGAGGTAGAAATTGTTGCACTGTACCCCCGGCGGCTTGCGTAACGTGAATAGGTGCGTTGAAACGTATCACAGAGATACACAGATAGGCGAAGAAAAAATGACTCTGAGCTGGTTTCTTACACTTAAAAGACGACTAACAACACAAAAGGGAAAGCCGGAGCTCGGAAAACATCTGCAGCTGCTCAGAAACCGTACCTAGTGTGTCCATGCTGGAGCCATGCACAACACGGCGGGTCTCGGTGACTGTTAACACGGCTGAACCGTTTTATTTACCGCTGCCCTGTCGACAAGAAGCGTTTCACACACACACACACACACACACACACACACACACACACACACACACACACACACACACACACACACACGCACGCACGCACACACACACCCGGGTCTTACCTGCAGTCGCTCCGACGCGGGTTGCCACATATTAGCAGAAGGGAAATGTTCTCCGTCTTGAAACTACAGCTTGTGCTCTTTTCGTAGTCCGGTTCACATCTGTTCGCTTTCCCGGCTTGCCTCTCTGTCCTCCTTCAATCTGGACTGGTCGGAGATGAAGGATGTGTTGCTCCGCCTGGCTGTAGTTCACACAGCGGCCAGCAGGTGGAGGTACCAGCGCTGTGGCTGCCTGGCTCTCAGTGAGGCGTTCAGGTGCTCCAGGGAAACGAGGCGACACACAGTGTGAAAGGGTGGTTTGTATGGAGGGATATTGGTGCCTCAATCCTCAGCGAGATTTTGAGCTCAAGAAAATGGTATTTTGCAAACTCAAAATAATAATAAAAATAATAAGTTACATTTATATTGTACACTTGTAGCTATTTTGCACATTTCTTACAACCTCAACCTCACTTCTGACTGTGTTGTGTATATAGTTTGATCTTTTTACTCCTGCAATTTGATATTTTTTTATTTTATTTTTTATTTATTTTCTAATGTCCAAATACTGTTTGATTACTTGCTGCTGTAACACAAGAATTTCCCAGTTTGGGATCAATAAAGTACTATCTACCTACCTACCTACCTATCCATCTAGCCTTCTACCCATCTATCAATCTATCCAACTATCTATCTATCTATCTATCTATCTATCTATCTATCTATCTATCTATCTATCCATCCATCCATATACCCATCCACCCTTCTACCTACCCATCTATCCATCCATCTACCTATCTACCTACCTACCTATCCATCTATCCTTCTACCTATCTATCCATCTACCCATCTATCCACCTACATACCTACCTACCTATCCTTCTACCTATCTATCAATCTAACCATCTACCCATCTATCCACCTACATACCTATCTACCTACCTACCTACCTACCTACCCACCTACCCATCCATCTACCTATCTACCTGTCTACCTATCCATCTACCCATCCATTCATCCATCCACCTACCTACCTACCTACCTACCTACTTACCTACCTACCTGCCTACCTATCCATCTATCCTTTTACCTATCTATCCATCCATCTATCCATCTACCCATCTATCCATCTATCTATCCACCTACCTACCTACCTACCTACCTATCTACCTATGTATATAAAAAGTCACAGTATGGTATGTCCCTATTTGACTATGGATTCATCACCCTCCTTAAATCATACCATCTCTACGGGGTGTAATCGCCAAAGACTTTTCACATTTTTCATTCTTTCATGTTAATAAATATTCTTTTCACCATAAAAAAAGTATCTCTCCTGAATGAAATATCTGGATTGAAACACCTTTTGTCTCAAAAGTACTGCTCTGTCTGTGCAGGTATTACTTGCCTGTTGGCTGGTGGAGGGGAGGGGTGATGGTGATAGGGAGGGAGGAGGGTGGTGGTACAAATACTCAGTGTGAACTACAAAATGTTGTATTGGCTATTTGTTATGTTGCAATAAAAATGTGTGATTAAAGAAATGCATACCAAACAAACATTCAGGTCTCAGGAGGATATGATCAGTGTCTAAAATCACATCCAAGTTTTTGACATGTTCACATGGTTTTACAGACAGGGGAGTTAACAAAGATTGAATTTCTTTCCTCAAAGCCTTTGGTCCAACTAACAAGATCTCTGTTTTGTCATGTTTAAAATTCTTCACCATCCAAAGTCTAAGGGCCGTTTCATAGTCAATGCAAGCAAGCGAAGCACTTCCTTTCATAGTCAACACAATGAACACAAGCAACGCAGGCGACACTAGGGGGTAGCAGAGTCACCAGTACATTCCGGCTAGCTAGTACTGCTATTTTATTAGAGTGCAGGGCATTAGAATTGTCATATAAATGTGGGTGTGCCTGTACGAGTTTGCAAAGTTTTTCCTCCTCGCCCCCGACATATTTCATTCCTGCTTCTGCTGTGAATAACAAGAAGTGGTTAATTTCAAGTACGTTGCTTGCATTATCACCCCCGCTGGCAACGCATGGTATCATTGCTGCATTGCAAATCAAAAAAATGGACAACACATTTTGAGACCTAAGTGTGCATCATGGCGGCCAGTGCGTCTCGATGCGTCCCAATGCATTCGCGTCTGCGTGCCTTTGCGTCAAACATATGAAACGGCCCTCAGGAGGTTGACATCAGCATGTTTGTAGCTTGTTCCTCTTTTCCCCAAGTGGACAAAAAAAAATTAATACTGCTTTAAGTGCATCTGTAAATCCATCCATCCATTTTCAACCACTTATCCAAAGCCGGGTCAGGGGGCAGCATGCCGAGCAAAGTATTCCAGATGCCCCTCTCCCCAGCAATGCTCCTCCTGGGGGATCCTGAGGCGTTCCCAGGCCAGACTAGATATGTAATCCCTCCAGCGTGTTCTGGGTCTGCCCCGGGGCCTCCTACCAGTGGGACGTGCCGGAAGACCTCTAAATGAAGGCACCCAGGAGGCATCCTGATGATGAGCCCATCGTGACATATTCTGTGTCATATTTATCACTTTAAAAGGTGTATTACTGTGTGTAGAAATTGTCAGTTTCTGTTTGTCGACAGTATCGCCAGTGAAAGTGAAAGTGAAGGCCAACCCCAGATTCACTCTCATTTTGGAAAAAGCTTTGTCTGCTTGATGTTTTGCCAAGAAAATAAGAGAATACAAGCAGATGACAAAGTCTCTGCAGAAAAATACACCACCACACACTTCTGGGGGGTCATAAGTGATGCCTGAGAGAGATTCATTTTTCTATGAGTCTATACCTTTATTTATTTTAGGGTAAATACCACCTGGTATACCTTTAAGAAAAACACTTCTTTGGTAATGCCATGGCAGAAAATTAGCTGCTAAAACAACTGAGTAGCTAAACATCAAAACATACACCAGTACCCATATTCATTAAATGTAAAATCCACATTAAAGACTTTATGATTTTTTTTCATCTGGACGACAAAATGCATCCGTAATGATCCTTAGCACGATTATAAAGAGGACTTCAAGGCCTGAGAAGATTAGTCATGCAAACCAGCGCAACCAGCCAGAGCAGGAATGCAGTTAAAATGGAAATAATCACATAAAAATCTAACATAAATGGCATGGCATTATTTCAGTGGCTAGTGGCAATAAAAACGTGGTTAGTTTAAATATTCCATTCTCATAATTTTCAAAAAGGCAGCTAAGGACAAAGTCTTTGCTGGATTGCCACAGTCATGCCCACACATTTTGATCTCCTTAAGCTTCTCGAAAACACGTTGCACCAGAAACATTCAGTGCGCCTGACTGTTTTGAGCTGAAATTGATTTGTATGACCTTGTTATTCTAAAAGTGCGGTCTGGGAATGCACTGAAGTATCATTCATTATTTTGTGGAAAATGTTTAATGAATTAATATTTCTGCTGCCAAAATGATGCAGGCTACAAATGTTAAGTATTGGATAATGAGCGTGTATTTTCTGAAAAGAGATACTGCTTGTAATGAAACCACAACCCAAGAGTGAGAGTTCATCAAGGTGGAGGCCTTGAAAGAGACTGAGAATCTCTAACAGACGATGTGTTTTGGGAACTGTGTCAAGTCAAACAGGGAATATTGGCCCTCCAGGGCAAACAGAGGGCAGAGGTCACGCACAAGGCCTCCAAAGCAAACCAAAGGCAAAGGTGAGAGCCATCAATAACATCTGGTGCTCCTACGATGTGTGTATGTGCAGATTGCGCACACACATAATATATGTAGGTGTGCTGAACGACATGACTCCGCAGTCTCAGTCTGTATTTAGAGATGTTTACATGGGGAACATCTGGATAAAGCCTGAGGTCACTGAGGGTGTTCGCATTACAAACACTCCATAAAAGGGCTTTCCCACGGCGGACGGTCCAGTCTGGTGGGTATGACCTTGGGACACAAAAACAGACTCTGCAGAGGGTTTTTCTGTTTTGTGTTCACATTATAAAAATAGGAGCAATGCTTTCAAGACAGTTTAATAATTTCAGCCCAGAATGTATCGTGTCAGTTAATCAAATCTGAGTTCAGGGAAGATTATACTTTAGTGATTAGTGTAGAAGAGGCTCCTGCAGTTTGCCCAGATACATGTTGTTTTGCACAACTCCTCGTTTCCTGAGCCCGGTCTCACTCCGAGGTCGTCGAAATCTGGCTCTTGGGCAGTGACTTGCAGCGTCAGAAAGCAATGAAAAAAGGCGTGCTTTAGCTTCAGCATGATTCGCAGCCAGTTAGCGTTAAAGTTTAACATCCCCCAGCGGTATCAGGGGGAAATGCAGTGGGACAAGGACGAAAGTTAAGGTGGTCAAAGTCTGATTGGCGGGGGCGGGTCCAACACTCACTGACTTTCACCCGAGAGAGTGTTGTTTGTGTCCCGTAACATTCTAAAGTCAAGTGTTCTTTTTCCTAAAGCTAACCATGTGCGTTTGTTGTTGAAGGAAGAAAAACGTCAATTTGTGGTGTTGTACCGATGTAGTGCATTTATTTTGAAAGAGACTGTAAACATTAAACTTCCTGTTAAAATGGAAGTGTATCTTGAAAGAAGAGAACTTGACACATGTTCCAGTTATTCATTTCCATATGATATTCTGTGAAAGCCACAGGGAGCCACTGGAGAGGAGTTGAAGCGCTGCATGCAGCTAAGGAGCCGCAGGCTGCCCTCCCCTGCTTTAGGCTAACTACTCATTTAAATTCATGCAACTATTGTACACATTTCCCCAATAAAATAAATAATAGTGATTTAAATCATCTCATATTGTACTCTTATTTATCGTTTAAAACTGGTGTTAGAATTTTAACTGGTAAAATTAGGGCTGGGTGTCAAATTATACATTTTTGGTGCCGACTGAAATGTGTCCATAGCCAGCCATGTATTGGATTAAATTTAAATTGGACATTTTAAGCCATTTGTATGTGGTACATTTGAGAAGGTTGGCTTCTTTTCTTACATGAAAAAAGTGTTGTTGTTTCTGTATGTGCTGAAACCCATCTGTTGCGTTGGCACTAGTATTTAAAGCTTTCAAATTACATCCCCAAATGATGCATGCATAAAAACAAACAAACCAAAAGAAGCGGCCCTGGTGTATTGGATGCTTTGTTGAGCCGGACTAAGGCCTAGTTTAGAGGTAGGCAACCTGCAGCTCTGCAACCCCTCTCCAGTAGCACCCTGTATTTTTAACATTTTAATTTTCAGTTACGTGATGGCTGTGCCCACAGCCACACAAAAGGCTGAATGATTCACATACTCACCCACACCAGTGCCACATGTACCTTTACTTTGCAGTCACTTAAAATACTGTTTGTATACTGTACTAAACTGTTGAAAGTTTTTTAGGACTTTGACAACACAGTTTTCTAGATGAAGCACACATTTAGTTTACAGTTTTGCTGTTTGCTTTTGTAAGTTAATAATTCATTTCTGTTTGTCTTTGAGTTACCTGAAGTCACCTCCTGGTTGAAGATGGGCAAAAGATGAGGCAGAGGGCGGAGCCTGAATTTATGCAGAAGGCCATCCTATGGACCAAACCAAAAGCTGTGACATCATGGGGGGATTAGCAGTTTCTTTGTGTTAGTTGTACTTATTGCCTATGTAAGTTCTCTCCTCTGTTTAATTTGATCTGATCAGCCAACATATGCTGCCCCAGTGTGTCTTTCTGTTAGATCTGCTTGTGAATGTCTAGTTTTGTTAACTTGAGTTTTCAGTAGAGATATGTTTTGTTGACCTCTCTTGATTCTGTAATCTTTAGTCATTTGTTTTATAAAACATATTTTTTTTGTGGGGTGGGGGGGGGGGGGGTAGACATTTTTTGAGCTGTAAACCTGTGTTCTTTGTGCTTTGACTGCTTGGTTCATGACAAGTTATCATTTTTGCAAATGTAAAGTGGCTGTTAAAATTAATTTTCTTGTTGTATAAATGCCTATACACCGGATAAATATATGTTTAAACATTTTGTCACTAGAAATGTGCCATATGTCTACAGTCTCCTATTAATTGTGCTGTACCTCAGTGGCGGTAGCTGGTGTTAAGTCTCTCTAGCTGGACTAGTTATGGATTTCAAGTCCAAAAAAGTAAAAGTCTGGGAGTAAAAAGAGAATTTTACAGTGTGGGGACAGATTTGTTTGCTTTTACCAACAATGCTGCAGCGTTTAAGTACCTAATGGTCATAAACAGCAGACTGCAGAGTAGCCACCTTGTTGTTAAACACATTAATGAATGCTTATTTAGACCCATTAGTGATGTGGATAGGCTAATTTAGACTTAATAGCTGTAGACCTAATAGACTTAATATGTTTTGCAGCTCCAGATTTATTTACTTATTTATTTGTTGTGCCAAATATGGCTCTTTTGAACATTAAGGTTGCCAGCTGAGAATTGTACATACATGAGTGAAAATAAATCACAGCAACATTTAAGGTCATTTACAAAAAGCAGTCACCACCACCTGCTGTTGTCACCACAGAAAACAACACCACACTCAGCCAGAATTCACACGAGACACCAGACGAGCGCTGCAGATTATGTTCACTTGAATCTTTATTGTTTACATCATTCAACATAGATAATAGGTAATCATGTGGTCGCTGTGTTTCAAATGAGAGAAAAGAAATCAGAGGATTAGCTGAGCCTATTGGTAAAACATTGCTTGACCTTGAGAGGAACAACACAGCTGCACGGACAGAGAGTTTTCCACTGGCAGGACACAGAAGCACATATATTCTGGAGTAGATATCGTCCCTCTCAGTCTCCTCCTCTACCCCACCTTAAAGCCAGCAAAGAAACTCTCATCCAGAAACTATTCAACACTGTCAATACTAGAGGTGAATTTGTACACTGGCATAAACAGGTACACTGAGTTAAACCAACTATGTTTCTGTGAATTGAGAAATATACCTACCTATTATCCTAAATATCACTGAAATACATACAGTAGGATGGTAGGGTCACAGTACTCCAGTAAACCCACTTTCTTTACTAATCATACACCATTGAGAAACTTGCATGTAAAGAACAGGACAATATGTATTTTTAAAAAGAAAAACTCTGTGACTAGTATTTTATACATGTGTGCATTTGATCTACTAACCATAAATTACCCAAAGGAAATATTTGGCACAATCCTGACAGAGAGAAATACAACTGCAATGAAAAAAACAACAACCAAGTACAAAGGATTTTAAAATAATGCAAAGAGAACATCTAATCTAACCATGCACGAAGTAAGGCAACCTACTGCAGATTTTTTTTAGATATAGAAAAAGATACAGTGTATGCACTGAGAGGAGTGCACCTATTTCTACCACACCTGTAAGGACTGCTGTCAGCCCTGTCTGCTGAGTTTACAAATTTAGGCTCATGGGTTGCTGGCCCTGCCGACAGACAGACAGTCTGGTGCAGACTAAAGTCATCGCTCTTGTACAGCAGAGGTTACTGGCAACGTCGCCCGTCGGCAATAACTTAATGCAAAGTATGCTCTTATGCTACAATAAAGCCTTATCATTGACTTTGACAGGAAAATAGATGTATCAAATTCCCGATTTGTTCTTTTATAACTACTGAGTATGTTTTGGATTTCTTTTTTCTCCGCTTTACATTCAATTTTGTTTTGCTGTTATTTTTTTTTCTTAAGAAATACTTCAAGATTTATACTGACTTTCTGTATATGTATGTGTGTACGTGTATGTATGTGTGTGTTTGCATGTGTAGATGTGTAGTGTACAGCTCGTGATGGTTGTGTTTTACAAATCCTTCGTCTTGATGAGGGTAACCAAAGGCTTGTCGTCTGGACTGTAGTCTTCGTAGGCGATGGGAGTGGCATCGTACATGGCAGGCCTGGACTTCTTGCCAAATCTAATAAGAACGCATAAAGACAAACAGTTAATCAATGTGACATCATCAATACAGTTTAGTGATATGGTGACAAATGAAGAGCAAACATTAACTTTTCTTAAAGGGCACTGCAGCGAACAACGCCACTCCCAACCCCCAGGCTTTGGGCCAGTGGGCTGACTTTCATCTGGCTCCTCTCCTGAGACCAGTCTGGTATGGTTGAACCTACTGGGGGCCACAGACCCCTCCCCCAAGCATAGCTCCCAGGGTCTAAAGCCCAGTTCAGAACAAAGATTCGGGACGAGACTACAACTACTTGAAAAACACCGTTCTGGCGGTTCACACCAATGCAACTAGATGAGATGTTGTATCATCTCTATGCAACAGCTCTGTACATCTGTTCTGATTTCCAGCTTTTTTGGCTTATTTTATGGCTGAATATAATTTGTAGCTTTGTAAAATATGAATGAGGATAGTGATAGTGAGATACTGGCTATAGCTGCATTTGTAGTAGTGATGAAACGGCGAAGAACATAAAGAAAACAAGCATCAGATGGACTGTACTGATAATGAATATGCCACAATAATATAAGTTAGCAGTGCCAATGAGTTAGTCAAAGAGAATGTGTGGGTGGGGGGCTTTGAAGCCAATTTTCGTACTGGTCAAACAGTGGTACTGCAGTTTCCGGGTCTGTCAAATGATGCCATTGAGCTCAAAAAGACTTCCTCCTGTAGACTTACATTGGGGGAAGAGATGTCTATAAATCAGTAGAGAAATTTTTGAAGCCTCACAACCTCCTAGAAATGACTTGTTCTACAATCAAGAATGAATCCATTCAGCCTGATAACATTACAAGAGACGCAAGATTAAATTATTTAAAGTTAGCAGAGTGCTAAACCAGAAGTCAGCTGCTGG
This sequence comes from Epinephelus fuscoguttatus, assembly GCF_011397635.1. Lineage (NCBI taxonomy): Eukaryota > Metazoa > Chordata > Actinopteri > Perciformes > Serranidae > Epinephelus > Epinephelus fuscoguttatus. The sequence continues at coordinate 15,637,982 of NC_064756.1, forward strand.
GCTGACAGAGGGCCCAATGATGTGGAAGCAGCACCGATCATCCCGTTAATTTCACACTGTGGACACAGAGCAATTTTGACTTCATGCAACTGCACCGAGCTTTCATAGGAATGAACGGAGTCCTGCTGCCAATGCTGTATCCAGGTGTCTTAATACATCCATGGTCCAGAGCAACAGAACTGTTTTCAGAGGCGTAGCAGTGCTCCACATGACTCGTAAACTGACGAGCTTGACACTTTATTCTGACTACGGAAACAGCCATTGACTTCCTCACTTGTTTTGGCGTTATCACATGGTCCACAAGCTCCGGAAAAAAAGAATAAGTAGAGTTTAATTTAAGATTGTGAGTAGCAAACTGACCCTAACCCACCGCAACACTTCTGTAACTTCCTGTAAGACTTCAGTCAATACATACAGATCCTGTGACTTACCTGGCATGACGGATGGAGGCGATGGCGTTGCTGAACTCGCTATCGATGCTGCGGCAGTTGTAGAACTCCTGGTAGGCGTGGCGTGATGAGCCCTGGTACTCGATGCGGCTGATGCGGCAGATGCCCACGATGAGAATGATGAGCATGAGGACAAAGGCCACGCACAGCGCTCCGATGATGATGTAGAGGGAGTGGCGGGGCATGTTGGTCAGGGTGACTTCAGTGTGTGCTGGCTTCCACTGCAGGTCTGAGACACACACACACACACACACACACACACACACACACACAGAGGCATGTAGCTTTCCTCATGTCAGATTTTAGATTAATGAACTGGAGTTTTCTGGCAGGCTGACTTACAGATCTCACAGCTGGGCCCCACCCACCCAGGATGACAGTGACAGGTGAAGCCATTTGACTGGTCAACGCAGGTGCCTCCATGGTGACAGGGGTTGCACTCGCACTCATTGATGTCAACCTCACACTTTTCCCCTGAGTGGACAGATAAGGTTGCGTTCAATGACAAGTAGAGCAAAAAAGTCAAGAGCAGAAACTGAGGCTCTCAGTAATCTGACTCCTGACACAGTTTTTTTTTTAAACCACAGGAACAATTTAGGGCTCAACAGCAAAATGCAGATCTTATCTTACTCTACATTTAAGGGACAGTTCACCCCACAATCAAACTTCTCCTCTTACCTGTAGTGCTATTTATCAATCTAGATTATTTTGGTGTGGGTTGCCATTAATGTTCACATCTCGCGCTGTCTCGAGCATTAGTCTCTCATCCATTAGTAGATCCTCGCATCCTTTTGCACAGTGATACGGTTGGTGGGTTTAGTTCGGTAGTTCATGGACAAGAGACTCATGCTTGTGACAGCGTGAGATGTAAACATTAACAGTGTCCTCCTCAGCTGAGCTGTAACATTAGCTAGTTCAGTGGTGCTAGGGGAGCTAGGAGAACATGCACACTTCTTTTTGCGCAGCGATAGCGTTCGTGGGTGTAGTTTGTTAGACAGAAAATAGTTCCTACATGAAACTGCTCACAACAAAGTCTGTGGATTATCCTGAGTAAGCGGGTCATGGTTTATACTAATAAGCACTTAGTCTACTGCTGCTCATCATGGTGTCAGTGCTCACCCAGGTATCCAGGTGGGCAGACACAGGAAACGTTGAGTCCTGAACTCTCACAGTGGCCTCCGTTCTGGCAGTGCATCTTCAGACATGGGTCCTTGTAGATTTCACAGTGTCTGCCTGCGCACACACACACACACACACACACGCACACAACGCATGTCATATGTTATCTAACACACAATAGTCTCTATAGAAGTAAAGCTATGAACACACACGTACCTTCAAACTGTGGTGTGCAGACACACTCATAGGCGTTGATAAGGTCCCTACAGGTGGCGTAGTTCTGGCAGGGGGCGGACAGACATTCGTTGTACTCCTCCTCACAGTACAAGCCATGGTAGCCTTAATGGGACACAAACATATCTTTATGTTATAGTTACAGAATTAAACATGTCATTTTGCTGCATTGCTGATGCACCCAATGTTTTTTTTAACCTTTGAATGACTTACACTAACTGCTGATGACAGTCAGAGAGCATTTTCAGCAAAAACCTTCTTCTAGATAAATAAATATACTGACCCTCAGCCTAATTCTCAAATCTGCATGTGGTGTGCCATTTGGCAGTGCTGTGGGACTTGTATGTCTGTAAAACAACCACAACCATGGACTTAAATCATCATGAAAATTAAGATTAGTTAAAACTTTCTCTTTTCTTTTTGTGCAAGTCCATGTGTGGCCTTATTTAGTGTGTATTTGTTTCATTGTGGAGCTCCTACATGCATTTTTGATGTACCAGTTAACTAGAGATATCCATTAATTATTCACTAGCAAGTACGTGTAAATATATGTTGTGAGCCCAGTGTTTTGCAATTGAGTTTTAATGGCATTGGGCAGAAGGTCAACTGACGTGCAGTGCACTGTCTTATCCATAGGATGGCAGCTGTGTACTGAGGCAGAATGAGCCTGCAACATCTGAGAACAGACGATCAATTATTTTCCTGTTTCTGCAACACTATTTAGAAGCTAAAACAAAAAACTGGAAGCGTGATGTAAACATTGTGACTGCTGCAGTTTCTGGGCTGGTTAATGTAAATCCTTACTATCTGTCCTGTGTGGGGGGGCATGACACTGAAGCCTTTATTTCAAACACTACACATGCAGTGTATCTGAGTCCTGATGGACTGTGTAAAGCACACTCTGGGCTTTCTAGTGATGGGGGGGTGGGGGGTGAACAACACAACGTATCTTCTGTCTTTTCAAAATGGGGGCAATTGCAGCAAACACATTTTATGTGTTATGCTGATCAAATTTACAAAGATATATTGTTTCTGTTCTTTATAAGGATGTTGTATTGTATTTATAAGAGACACAAGTGTATGTTTTTTTTTTTTTAAAACATATTTTAATAACGTTTTAGGAGTTTTTCCAACAATGAATCCACATCCGCCCCCCTCCCATCCCCCTCATCTGAGGTTAAGGAATGGCGATAAGAGCAGCAACATATCAGTTAACAATAAGATTAATAACTGAGGTACATTAATGTAAAGCAAAGGGGAGTGAAAATACATTTATAAAAAAATAAAATAAAATAAAATAAAATAAAATAAAATTAAATTAAAATACAACAAAATAATACCAAAAATATAATAATTAAATATATATATATATATTAAGAGAGGGGAACATTTACGTGTATGTTAATTTTAAGCTTTTCAAAAATACACATTTTAACCCATGTCACTAGTGGGTGACAGTGGGACACATTTTCACCCAATTTCCAAACCAAAAGTTCTGAGTGAGGCAGGAAAGATTTTGTTGAAAATCAGAGATAGAGTCACACACAGATTATTTGTCTTGTAAACACACTCTATGTTTGACCAGTTAAAAGCAAACACAAGAATTACAACATTAGATTTCTTAAAAGTAAATTTAATTACATAATGTTTGACTGTAATGTAATGTACTATTTGTGGAAAAGTCTGACCCGATATCCGCTGCAAGGTACTATTCAATTTAATTCAGTTTTACTTAAAAAGCCCAATATCACGGGGCGTCGGTAGCGTAGTGTATAGTGCCGGCGCCCCATGTACAGAGGTGATGCCTTGCTGCAGCGGTCGCAGGTTTAACTCCGGCTTGCGACCATCTCTGCATGTCACCCCCCGCTCTCTCTCTCTCACCTCCTTTCACTCTGTCCTATACAATAAAGGCAAAAAAGCCCAAAAAATAATCTTTAATTTAAAAAAAAAAAAAAAAAAAAAAAAAAAGCCCAATATCACAAATCACAATTTGCCTCAGAGGGCTTTACAGCATACGGCATCCCTCTGTCCTCGGACCCTCGCAGTGGATGAGGAGTATCTAAATCTTCAGTAATTAGGCTGACAGACAGTTGTGACATATGTAAATGCCCTGATCATTTGATGTACCTTCATATACCTGCTCACACACACAGCTGCACTTCAGAGAAATGCTCCACCCTCACTAAAATCACCAGAAGACCAGCATCTCTTGAGTCCTCCACTACATGACTACTGGAGCAATCTGTTTTCATTAGCTCCGCTCCTTCTTTCACTACATTTCTCAATTGGGTCCCAGTGCTGACAAAGTTTCAACAAACCCTCCCTGGGCCTTGGCTAACGTGTGTTTGGAAAAAAGGAGAGAGGGGGAATTAATGAGGAGCCCAGTTAGAGCCTCTGGGGTCCTCTCTGTGAAATGCCAGTGAAATGTCAAGTGTCTTTCCAAGACTCTGTCTGCTTTCTGTAGGCTGGCTGGTGTGCTGGCAGCTTCTCATGTGAGCTGGATTACAGGAATCTGGAGGACGGATCCTTCTACATATCAGCTCCCCAGCAGCCTTCTTTCACACAGCCAGCAGGCATTTACACTACACACACACACACGCATTAACACTTGGGCACACAAACTACTGTATTTATGTGGGAGCACACACACACACACACACACACACACACACACACCAACTGGCATCCTGATGAGGTGGAGAAAAGGTCAGTATTGGTCCAAAACATTGTGTGCGTGTGTGTGTGTGTGCAATGTTAATTACAAATCACCAATTTCACCAATCCCATTAGACATGGCGGTCTGAGTGGAGACATTTGATTGGATGGCAGCATCTGCTCAACCAGCATAGTCACAGACACAGACACAGACAATTGATAGGGAGCCCCCCCTCTTTACACACACACACACACACACACACACACACACGTGTGCGCGCAACTGCTTCACCATGGCAACCAGACAACAGAGGATGAAAAGGGAATGAGGTGAGGTAAATGGCAGGAAGATAAAGACGAGGAAGGACAAAGGGACAAGCAGAGGAAGAAGTAAAATATGAAAGAAATGCAAAGTAGAGAAAAAATAAAGCTGTGCTGAAGAAAATTTAAGATATCGGAATAATTGGAAAGCCACGGACGACCGCTCTGCTCGCCAGGACACAGCCAGAGTGAAAGCATTTGAATAAACAACAGTAACGTGACTTGTAGAGGGATTATCAATTCAAGCAATAACTCTTAGAGTTCACATATTTAGGAAACTGTTTCTCGGGTTTGACAAAGAGCTAGTAAAAAGCTCATGCATCATTCAAAATCCAAATCAATGAGCGAAAGAACTGCTGTGTGGCAATTCGTCTGGGTACTGCAGAGACCTGTCTGCACAATAAATTTACTCTTGGGTACTAATAAAGAAACCTTGAACCTTGAGACTAAGCTATCAATATATGTAATCATCCTGGTTTAAGTCATACCTATGAGTCATACTCAAAGCCATACATACAACAAAAGAAGCCACTGTATAGGCTTCTGATGCAAGAGAGTGAATGGGAGGATCAGGTAGGAGATCCAGATGGTGATTGGATTATACATTCAACTGACAGACGGTATGAACAGAGAGCAGTCGGGGCAAAGTGTCAAATTATGTTTATGGGCCGCTGGGAAAGTCATCTATCTCACCACCCCAGCAAGGTAATTGCAAGACAATGGATAATGGTAAGTCATCATTCCACCCAATTGATTTCATCACAGAGGCATCGGTGCGAGCGCCATGATCGTCTCGTCTAAAAATATCTCATCATTCAGCCAGACGATATTTACTTCCACTCTGAGTCTGAGCCCATGCTAAAAGTCACCGTCTCTTTACTTATCACTAAGCTTGATGTGCTGGTTGTAAAGCCAGATTTAGAGTGGCGATGGATTCAGAACGAGATTCAGAGGGGACAGTATCTTATAGCTATGGATAGATATCTGAATGGGAGTATCGGGCCCAAAAGGTTTGAGGGCTCAGGGTTCCCAAAAGCAACAGCTTTTGCTCAAAGTGACATTTTTTGGTTGAAAAGTCCAAGTGATGAGCCACAAAGTAAGGAACAGATTCTTTAATACTAAGTATCTTTTCAATACCAGGTCTGATGCATTTGTTTTTTTTCTGCTTGGTGGACATATAACCTGCACCACAGTTTTCTTTTGAAGGTTCTCTATAGGATGTTGTATAATATTTGTAGAGGTAGGTGTCAGGGTGGATCAATAGTGGTAGGAAGCTCTGGGAAAAATCTGACAGGCTCTTATCTCAGTATGAACAAAATATTTCAGCTCAGGAAGTCGTTTCAACCAACAGCACAAATTTATCCTGCCAAGAAACACAGGAAGAGAAAGATACAAAGCAACCCTGAGTGATGCAGAGGGGTAGCTGCTCTGACAGACAGGTGAAGATCAGAATCAGAATCAGGTAAGTGAGTCCTTCGCAGCACAAACACACACACATGAATGGATTAATGAACGGGCCTACCAGACACAGACCCAAGGGCCTAAAGTGTCAGAGGCCACCCCAGCCTTCATTTGCAAAATGTCACTTAAATTAACACATGCTGCAGGAAAAGACTCAAAATTACCTCAAAGAAATGGAAAACCCCTACAAAGAGACACAAAACAACTACAAATAGATGCAACACAGCTGCAAATAGGCAAAAAGAGACTTGTGATTATTACAAAAAGGGGTTAAACAAACAAAGAGACAGAAAACAACTACAAAGAGATGAGAAAACAGCTGCAAAGAGGCACAAAGACACCCATGATGACTATGAAAAAGGGGCTACACAAAGAGACACGGAAAGTCTATAAAGAGACACAAAACAACTAAAAAGAGATGCAAAACAGCTGCAAAAAGGAACAAAGAGACTCATGGTGACTATAATAGGGGGCAAAACAAACAAAGGGAGACAAAAGACTAAAAAGAGACACAAAACAACTACAAAGGGATGCAAAACAGCTGCAAAGAGGCACAAAGACACTCATGATGACTACAGAGAGGGGCAAAACAAACACAGAAACACCAACAATGACTACAAAGAGATGCAACGCAACTGTAAAAAGACACAAAACAACTACAAAGAGATGCAAAAGGAGCAAAACAAACACAATGACACACAAAAAGACTACAAAGAGACAGAAAACAACTACACAGAGATGAGAAAACAGCTGCGAAGAGGCACAAAGAGACTCATGGTGACTATAAAAAGGGGCAAAGCAAACAAAGGGAGACAAAAAGACTACAAAGAGACACAAAACAACTACAAAGAGATGCAAAACAGCTGCAAAGAGGCACAAGGAGAGCTGTAATGACTATGAAAATGGGCAAAAAAACGCAAAAAGACAAAAAATGACTTCAAAGAGATGCAACGCAACTGTAAAGAGACAGAAAACAACTACAAAGAGATTCAAAAGGACAACAAAAGGGGCAAAACAAACAAAGAGACACAAAATGCTGCAAAGCAGCTGCAAAGAGACTCATGATAACTATGAAAAGGGGCAAAAAAAATGCAAAGAGACAAAAATGATTACAAATACAGTACAGGCCAAAAGTTTGGACACACCTTCTCATTCAATGCGTTTTCTTTATTTTCATGACTATTTACATTGTAGATTCTCACTGAAGGCATCAAAACTATGAATGAACACATGTGGAGTTATGTACTTAACAAAAAAGGTGAAATAACTGAAAACATGTTTTATATTCTAGTTTCTTCAAAATAGCCACCCTTTGCTCTGATTACTGCTTTGCACACTCTTGGCATTCTCTCCATGAGCTTCAAGAGGTAGTCACCTGAAATGGTTTCCACTTCACAGGTGTGCCTTATCAGGGTTAATTAGTGGAATTTCTTGCTTTATCAATGGGGTTGGGACCATCAGTTGTGCCGAGCAGAAGTCAGGTTAATACACAGCCGACAGCCCTATTGGACAACTGTTAAAATTCATATTATGGCAAGAACCAATCAGCTAACTAAAGAAAAACCAGTGGCCATCATTACTTTAAGAAATGAAGGTCAGTCAGTCCGGAAAATTGCAAAAACTTTAAATGTGTCCCCAAGTGGAGTCGCAAATACCATCAAGCGCTACAACGAAACTGGCACACATGAGGACCGACCCAGGAAAGGAAGACCAAGAGTCACCTCTGCTTCTGAGGATAAGTTCATCCAGTCACCAGCCTCAGAAATCGCAAGTGAACAGCAGCTCAGATCAGAGACCAGATGAATGCCACACAGAGTTCTAGCAGCAGACCCATCTCTAGAACAACTGTTAAGAGGAGACTGCGCGAATCAGGCCTTCATGGTCAAATAGCTGCTAGGAAACCACTGCTAAGGAGAGGCAACAAGCAGAAGAGATTTGTTTGGGCCAAGAAACACAAGGAATGGACATTAGACCAGTGGAAATCTGTGCTTTGGTCTGATGAGTCCAAATTTGAGTTCTTTGGTTCCAACCACCATGTCTTTGTGAGGCCAGAAAAGGTGAACGGATGGATTCCACATGCCTGGTTCCCACTGTGAAGCATGGAGGAGGAGGTGTGATGGTGTGGGAGTGTTTTGCTGGTGACACTGTTGGGGATTTATTCAAAATTGAAGGCACACTGAACCAGCATGGCTACCACAGCATCCTGCAGCGACATGCCATCCCATCCGGTTTGCGTTTAGTTGGGCGATCATTTATTTTCAACAGGACAATGACCCCAAACACACCTCCAGGCTGTGTAAGGGCTATTTGACCAAGAAGGAGAGTGATGGAGTGCTGCGGCAGATGACCTGGCCTCCACAGTCACCGGACCTGAACCCAATGGAGATGGTTTGGGGTGAGCTGGACCGCAGAGTGAAGGCAAAGGGGCCAACAAGTGCTAAACACCTCTGGGAACTCCTTCAAGACTGTTGGAAAACCATTTCAGGTGACTACCTCTTGAAGCTCATGGAGAGAATGCCAAGAGTGTGCAAAGCAGTAATCAGAGCAAAGGGTGGCTATTTTGAAGAAACTAGAATATAAAACATGTTTTCAGTTATTTCACCTTTTTTTGTTAAGTACATAACTCCACATGTGTTCATCATAGTTTTGATACCTTCAGTGAGAATCTACAGTGTAAATAGTCATGAAAATAAAGAAAACGCATTGAATGAGAAGGTGTGTCCAAACTTTTGGCCTGTACTGTACATGCAACGCAACTACACACAAAACAACTACAAAAGGTGCAAAACAAACACAAAGGCACACAAAAAGACTACAAAGAGATGAGGAAACAGCTGCAAAGCGGCACAAAGAGACTCACGATGACTATGAAAAGGGGCAAAACAAACGCCATGAGACAAAAAATGACTTCAAAGCAATGCAACACAACTGTAAAGAGACAAAAAAACAACTACAAAGAGATTCAAAAGGACAACAAAAGGGGCAAAATAAACAAAGAGACACAAAATGATGCAAAGCAGCTGCAAAGAGACTCATGATGACTATGAAAAGGGGCAAAACAAACGCCATGAGACAAAAAATGACTACAAAGCAATGCAACGCAACTGTAAAGAGACAAAAAAAACAACTACAAAGAGATTCAAAAGGACAACAAAAGGGGCAAAATAAACAAAGAGACACAAAATGATGCAAAGCAGCTGCAAAGAGACTCATGATGACTATGAAAAGGGGCAAAACAAACGCCAGGAGACAAAAAATGACTACAAAGCAATGCAACACAACTGTAAAGAGACACAAAACAACTACAAAGAGGCACAAAATGATCACAGATTCAAAACCACAGAAAGATGTGTAACAAAGAGATGCAAAAACAACAGAGCAAGACTTAACTGTCTCTTAATCCACCCATGCACATACACTAACTGCATCTTTGATATAAGTTCAGACCCTATCTAACCAGTCCCATAGCACTTACTGTACATCATGTGACACTGAAATAGATACTTTTTAATATGTATAAAAATAACGGGGGGTAAAATTGCTGTTATGGTCCACGGATTCATAGATTAATTTAAATTTGTATCACATCCTCTTTATATTACGTAGATATTGTTCAACAAATAATGAAATCAGGGTGAGCTGTCCCACCTCTAGCTGACTTTGGCTAAATTTGGCTCTTGATACCCACAGCGCTATGACATCAGCAGTCCGCAGCACCCTAAGTCCTCCACTAAGAGCAGCAGTCACTGAGATGACTGACACTGCGGCTCACCTGGGACACACAGGCACCTGTAGCTGTTGCCCACGCTGCGACAGACCCCGTGGGCGCAGGGGTTTAGGGCACAGAAGTCCACCAGCTGGGCGCATGTAGGGCCGGTGAAGCCTGCTGTGCAGCTGCAGCCGAACCCCAGGGGGCCGGGGCCCTGGGCGTAGCATGTCCCGTTATTGTGACAGGGGCTGGAGGCGCACGGGTCCACCTTCTGCTCACATGTGGCACCCTGGTAGCCTGTTAGAGACAAGGTTGGTTAATAGTGTGGCAGAGAGGAAGATCTAATGGCAAAAATGATAGTACTCATATGTCTAGAAGAAAACACAACCCTTTGGAAAGCTGCCAGTGGTCGTGATATTATTTCTTAGCGGTCGTATCAAATAGAAAACATTAAACAACACGTACAGCACAACGCTGAGGTGCATTGCAGGCCTATTGCCAATTCTGCAGGTGAGTCAGATAAATCTCTTCTCAAGTTTCATCATTTTTAGGCTTCAAATGAACCAACTTGCAACAAGGCGTCCAGAGTGGCACAGCAGAGGTTGTGTTAATGCAAATCAGGTGGTGCAGTGTGATTTGTGACATCCATTTTGGCATGAAATTGCACCTACTCTCCTGCCCACTAAAACCACCCTTTAATGCAAATAAGTTCACAACCACAACACATACCACTAATGCGACCCACAGCTGCTTGTGGTATGTTTGAGAGTATTAATCTGTGCAACCATGTGAGGGCAGCAGGAATCATGTGATTATTATCTCTGGCAGGCGTAAACCTGTGCATGTGTGTGAGAGTGTGTGTATCCGTCTGTTCACAGCTAATCTCACAAACTACTGGTCCAGTTAGCCTAATATTTTGTGTGCACATTTATGACTGCTCAAGGATCTCTCATGGCTGCGGTGATTCATATTTAGTTGAAAAACCTGTTTGCAGCTGACAACAACAAGACGTTCCATCTGTTGCAGGCCACATTTTGGCCGTTCAGCATGTCTCAGAGCTGATTTCCATAGAAATGTTTGGTCTTATGTTTGGTCTTATTTTGAACCAGAGCATCTGCAGATGAATTCCATACCCGATATGTTATGATTCACTAATGTTAGGCACGATACGAGATGGATAAATCCCCATTTTGGTTATCTCTACTGCCATCTTAACTGCAACTGTGGACAATTTCACTGGGTGCAGCTGTGCCATGCACCGGCCGCCATGTCTGTGACCTGGTTTTGCTTTGTCCGCCACACAGCATCATATCACACTGGGAGCATTTCAGGAGTAGAGCATTTTGCCTGCCTGATTTTGTAAAGTTGCTGACCTTGATATTTGTGCTTCTACCCTCGATACAGTACGTAGGCAGTTAAATGGTTTGTTTTTGTCTGTTTTAATTGTGATTATTGTTATTTCCTTCTTTGTCGTGCTGTAGCCTGCAGACAAAGTTAATACCACTGAAGTCCAGTTCTGAATAAAATAGATCAAAGATTTGTGGCTGTGTCTAAGTTATTAAAAATACATTAATACTCATAATTACATTGTATTTTTATTTCACACGCAGTGCTTGTTATGAAGTGTGTATTTCTTGGATGCCTATAAAATGCGCTTTTTCTTTGTCTAGAGTTGCTGTGATTAGCTTTGATGGCCGCTTGGTCGCCTCGTGGAGATCTGCACTCTACTGAGTACACTTTTCTTGTTTTATCTGCAGCCTCTTAAGTCACTTCACTTAACTGACAAGCTGTGCACACATGCTTTATTCAGTGTGGGAGCCTTAATTAAATCTCATGAAACAGTACAAGGGTGAAAAAATATGTACACAGATTCCCTGCTTGCACAACTAGCACAGAAATTCATTCCACATGGATTCAAAGTTGTACAGCGCAGGTCATTAGAAGTGTATGGAGCAACCACAGGATGACATTCAGTGTTTTTCTCAAAGAAAAAAAAAAACCCCAATTCTCTCTGAAAAAACAAAATAATATCTTATGTAATGTACACAGAGTAATTATACGATAAGTGCATTCAACAAGAGTGCACAAAACTATCCTGTGATTTTTTTAGACCTTCAACCAAATGATCTTTTTTTCTAGCTTCTGCTAGTCACTGTCATTTCACACACAGCCTGATTATGGTTTATCAAGGCCTTAAAGGAACAGTCAAGTCAACAGACATTTTGGGAACTATGCTTCCTCTTGTCGAAAGCTGAGAGAGATGAGAATATCATTACCACTCTGTCTGTGAGTTTAGTATCTAGAGCAAGCAGCAACCTACAGAGCTGAATTTATGTCAGCAGAGAAGGGCCCAAAACTGCAGTTCATTGAATGGCCACTTGAGGCCGGCTCCAGAAACCAGTCAATCCCCACAAACCCTCATGTTAAAATTACAGCAGAAATAAACATGTTTACAGCCTGGTACAAAAAATGTTTTTGGTCTCTACAGCCAATTTCAACATTCATGATATTGTACGTTAGGTGAATTTTTATATATCCTACCCGTTTACATTTTATTAAGTCTTACAGTTACGCATAATAAGGGGTGGCTGCTTTGGGGGACAGGCTGTCTGTCGATAGTGTTCTCAGTTTCTCAGTCAGATCCACCTTTCATTCCTCCACAGCTTCACCCTCTCACCCAAATTTGGTCACTTATGGCTCCAAAAAAAAAAAACCAAGATGGTGATGGCAGAAATGCCAAATTGAGGCTTCAGAATGGGAGTCCACAAACCAATGGGTGACATCACTGCTGCTATGTCCATCTTTTGTACAGTCTATGATATAGAGCCAGAAGAGGCTTAGCTTAGCTTAGCTTAGCATAAAGACTGGGAGCTGGGTGAAACAGCAGGCTGCTCTCGTAAACTGTCGTACATTTTCCGATGAGAAGTAATGCACCCAAATTCGTGCATATCCTACTTATTTAGAAAGACTGCAATCATGTGATGAATGCACTGGCGCAAGTAAACGAGGAAGTAGTCCCAAGTGGTTTTGTAAGGAGGCAGATTGGGGTGTGGATGGGTCACAAAAAAATTCAAACTTTCCCCCAGGACTTCCACTGGAGATGTGTGTTCGGAACTGTATGAATTCAAAGTAATTTTAAGGTACGTACTGACCATGTTTCTTTTCTTAAATCTAACAACAATAACTCTATATTGTTGGTATGTTATTACTGTTATGTTATTATGACTTTATTAATCTGTTGTTATTTTCTCTATCTTTGCCTCAAGCTAACCTTGGGTGTCTTGAAAAGCGCCTATAAATAAAATGTATTATTATTAACAATAAACCTAACTCGCACAACTTTACGTTAATTACATAACTGTATGTTAAGAATGTAAGATAATTTGTGTGGTGCTAATTCATAGGATATCATATAAACTGTTCTTGGAAGCAGCTAGCCTGGCTCTGTCCAATGTTATTCAGCACTTCTTACGTTCACTAAATAACTAATTTTCTGCCATTTGTTTAAATGAGAGACGTAAAAACACTGTTTCGGGGGGTGTTACGTGCTTTAACAGAGCTAGGCAAGCAGTTTTTCCCATTTTCCAGTCTGTATGCTAAGCTAAGCTAACAGCCTTCTGATGGAAGATGAGATTGGTATCTAGATGTTCTCATGTCATTCTCAGGCAAAAGCAAATTCTATTCCTGTAATCCTCACGACTTCCCATTTTTGTAGAAGCAGATGTATGAAGAGTGACAGCACTGATCAAAGATAATATGCCGAGAAAAAGAAAGCAAGTGGTTTGGTTCTGTTATCATCTACCACCCAAAATCATCCCCAAATGTTCTGTCTTTTATCCTCTCCTCCTCGTTGCTGGAAACAAAAACAGGCAGTTAAAGCAGCTTGTTGCCGTCGACAGGAATATTGTGTTGAAGGAGGATGGTTGTGTTTCAGTTTCGTGCAGACCAGTGCAATTAATTTCTCTCTGTGGGCTGACTGGTTGTCTTTTAGAGCCACTGGTTTCTTCTTCCCGTCCTCTCATTAGCTTGTGAGCCTCTGCTACTCTCACCTACTCCTCATCTAAAAATAACTCTCCTCCTTTTTGCTTCACCCCTTCTCCTCCTCTATCTTCACCTCCCCTCGAGAGCTGCTATTGTACTGCAGAGCGGAAAAGGACTACACGCACACACCTCATTGTGATATAGTGAGCATGGGTCCTCTGATTTACAGTAACACCGTAGTAAATCCCTGTGCTGACTGCACCGAAGTGCACACTCCATTGAGCTAATGAAGAGATCTCTCTCAAGCATCCATTGATCTGCAAGACTTTATTTCACTGTGTGAGAGGGACATTTATCACTGAGCAGCAGAGAGGCAGGAGTAACCTGCAGCAGTCGGAGGAAAATCTCACCCAAATCTCTCTCTCTTTCTCTCTGTGTTCCTTTTTCACATCTCTGCCTCCTTCCAAGCTCCCTCATCTCTCTCCCCTTCCTATCATATGTTTGCAAACACACAGATGCTGGCCCACACACACTTAGACAAGCTCTCGCATAAATTTAATGTTATGATTTGTATTTGTTCTGTCATGGTTTAATCCACCGCTTTCCTGTGTTTTCTTTGCTCCGTGTAAGAACCTCCGCATCTTAAGCTCAGCGTTTTCCGTTTATTTGTCTAAACATCTATCTATCAAACACAAAACACACACTGTGACATGGGACCTGGCTGACATAGAGGAGGCTGTTTGTTCCTGCTGCTGGCGTTCAAACCTGCCAACATTAAACGCAGTTAACAGTTTAAATTTAGCTAACACGCTCACTCCCCCTCCCTGCTATCTGACTGGAGGCAGTCACAGCACTGACACTCACACTTCCTCTTCTGTCAGTGTGTGTGTGTGTGTGTGTGTGTGTGTGTGTGTGTGTGCAAGCGGAAGAAAGTTAATATGAATGTGGCACTCGCTGCTGAGGAGTCAGAGTGCAAAATTAACACGAGCACATCTATGAAATTCATATTATTAATGGTATTCATACAGATTTGACTTCTTCATCACTTTACTTTGAACTGGGAGTAAAAACTGGAAGGCAAGCAGATAGTACAGACATTCATAAATATCCAACCCTGTCTCCTAGACATTACATTTGTACGTTACTAAATGGATTACTCAATTATGTTCTTGTGGCAACGTCATCGCAACCTGGATTATGATCAGAGACAACACTTCTTTAAGGTCACGCAACATTTTTATTCATGTACCGCGTAGGCTTCAGAAGGAGCTGGTTGGGGGGGAAGGCAGACGTAAAATGTGCAGGATCTTGACATCAGAACTTCAGGTTCGTATTCAGACATCGGCCTTAGGTTTAGGCAACAAAAGCACTTATAAGGGTAGGGAAAGATTGTGAATTCGGATTTATGTTTAAATAAATAACAGAATCAAAAAAATGCTTTACTTACTTATTACTTACTATGAGCGAGCAGTGTTGTAAGGGTTAATTTTATAGCGCCTCAAAGGGCTTTTACACTACATGTCACATTCACTCATTCACACACTGGTGGCCAAGGCTACCATACATGGTGCCCCCTGTTACTCAGTAGTCATTCACACACACTCATACACCAATGGGATCAATTTGGTGTTCAGTGTCTTGCCCAAAGATATATTGACATGCAGACTTGAGGAGCCTGGGATTGAACCACCAATCGTCCAATTAGTGAACGACCTACTCTACCTTGTGAGCCACAGCCGCCCAGTTAGATTACTTGAACTAAGTAACATATTCTGAATACTTTGGATTACTTTAGAGGTACTTTAAAATCATCTCGCCAAAGCTCATTTGTCTGGGTGTTACATTTCCATGGCAAAAACACTTAACAGTGTCCTGGCTGTTCATCTCCTCTGTCATCGTCATGTTGCAGGTGCACTGCACACACCTTTTAAAAAATCTGTTAATGTAAAATGCACGCCTCATATTAATTTACACCCTCTCCGAACAGCAAGCAAGCAAGCATCACTCTCTGTCCACACTGAATCTGTTAAATATGTTGTTCTGTTACATCATGTAAACAAAGTGCTTAGGGCACCTAACAGCTGTGGGCTCGAGTGCAGATTTAAAAGATGGGTGAGTACTTGCTATCTTTCCATGCTTGCACTTTTTAAACAGACAACATGTTTTATATTTCATATTTACTGGAAATGACATATAATACAGCCAACAGCAAGTAGGTTGTTATTAGTGTCATTTACCGGAAACTTTAAGCTCTCTGAAGATCTCCCTTCAGCCAGCTGCCACCTTATTTAGGGTTTTGCAGTTAAATGAGGAGGTATTGTACAAATAATTACTCATTTCAACTTCACAAATCGGCCATTTCTTGTCCATTGCGGAGCTTTAAAAGCCAGTGATAGGAATAAATACCACAAATTTAAACTGTAACTGTAAGAGGATACAATATATTTTGTATTCTAAATATGTAACTCAGTTACTTGTATTCTGTTACTCCCTAACCCTGTGAGAAAGTAGCTGCGGCTGGAACAGCTGCGTGACCCGCCCACCAGCTACATGACTTGCTCACCTCAGACCCCTTCGCTCCTTGGTCTGATAGCAGAAGCCATGAAAAAAAGGCTTAGTTAGTGTTTTGCTAGATATGAAGTGTTAGGTTAAAAAATACGTAGTTTAGGTTCAGGTTAGGGTAAGATTAAAGACCCTGACACACCAAGCTGATGGTTGGCTATCAGTCAATGTTGGGCTGTTGGTGAGCATCTGTTGCCATAGTCGGGGTGGTGTGTTTTGCACCGTTGCCCCTTGTCAGCCCCTGTCAGCTTTTGTTGCCAATTTCGCATGGTGAATTAGCGTTGGCAACGGCGACAGCAGAGTTCATCAATGAATGAAATAGCTCTGATTGACAGTTCAGCCCAACGGACGAGAAGAGAAACAGAAGTGAGGAAAGTAAACAAAAAGTTAAAGTCAACAGGGAGTGAGACCAAAACAAACTTGTTACATAAGGTAAGATTATTTTTCTTTAGCCACAAGCTCTTTCGCAGAAATGTTTCATGATGGTTTGTGTTATTGTGTATTGGCACACGGTAAATATGCTCTGTTCTTTCAACACTGCATTGTGTTGTTAATGTGCTAACTGGCTAACTAGCGCCAAGACGGTCTTCCGGTTTCCCTGTCGGACCTCTGCTGTCTGTTGGTGTGAAGAGTAATTTCCTTTCATGCAGGTGCAGAATGTACGTGCTGGTTGACTGTTGACTGTAGCCTTTGCGATGTGTTCATGTGTAACTTTTTTGGCTGAGAAACAGTGATGTCAGACGATGCATTAGGGGACTTTTGTCGCTGCGGTTTGGTGAGTCTGGGCCTCAAGGGTTGCATCTCTTTACTTTGTTGACCAGTTGAATCACGTATTAATATATAATGAATAAGGTAAATGAATAAAGTGGATTGTTGCTATGTTTAGTCTCATATGTATTCGCTACAACATGCGTTGCAGCAAGATTCATGCAACTGTTGCATTGGTATGTTTGTCTTGCACTGGTTTTAGGCGTAGTTTGTAGGCGCACGTCATGTAGGCTACAAACAGAGTGTAGCTGCAGATATACATGTCTCACTGTGAGTGGACGCTGCACTGCAAGACTACCTGTTTTGGTGGAAAACAACTGAAATATGTTGTCAGTAAACATTTTACTGCTTCCTTTGGTTCAACTGCATAATAAGCAACATTTCCTCATTAAGTTAATAGAAAACATAATTTGCTCAGCATTACGAGTCCTTCAAAATGCATTTGCTGTTTTAAATTAGTTATACGTGAATGTCACTTTTAGGAGACAGGGCTGGAATACCTGATTCTACACTTGTTTGTATCATTTAAATTTCCATTTACAGTAAATTGTAAATATGTAAACATGAATAGCAATAAGGTCCGACTAAGGTAATGTCCCACGGTCTGTTTAGTAGTTATGTCTCTTTAGTCTTTAGTTCTTATTTCTCTCTGGAAATCTTTTTGGTTTTCGGATATAATGCTGACAGGGAAACAAACGGGAGTGAAAATATTACCTTCTATCCCTGCAGGGCGAATAAACATCCCTGCCTCCCTTGTGATGTAGCAAATAAAAATGCAGCTTTTGCTCTCACAGTTGGCCCAGTGATCACAGAGTTGATGCGTCTCTGATGACAGCTGCTACAGTTGTCGTGCCATCCATCATTTTATTTATTGCATCTGTCTGTGCAGGAGGATTGCGAGAAAACTTGGAGATTTATGAGGGTTGGAGGGTAGATGTGTATCTGGCCTCTGTGCATGTTCATCTGGCCGTATACTGTATGAATGAAGTCCTAATTATTATTTACCTTAAAGCATCCTACTCTTTTCTGTCTTTGAGAACCATGAGCAAACAGACTGAGAAGAACTTGTGACTTCTGCTTTAAACAAAGAGACAAGTACCTCAGTCCAGGGGGAAATGAAATGAATGCAGGAGGAACAACAGAGAACAAACATATTCTCCTTTCTCTTTGTTATCTCTACCCGCTCTACATACTGAAAGGTTTTACCCAAAGGACACGTAATGCATTCATGGACTTGGAGTGTTAATGAAATCCTTTTTTTGATACAAGATGAAATGCTGTCTTTCACTCGCAAACTTTACATTACTTTTAAGGGTCTCCTTTATAGCATCCACAATAAAAAACATCACTCTGGGTGAAAAACATCTCCTCTACTTCTGATTGTTTGCCCACAGGCTGTGTTTTCACAGAGACATTTAAATCATCCTCCTCTGATGTGTTCATCAGTATGGACGCACATCTCTCTTCATCTTTGTGTGCTTCTCTGACACACACAAACTTGTTTTTGTCACTGAGGAGGACATTAAAATGATGTGCATTTATTTCCCGGAGTCCTACTCCAACCTTTACCATAAACACTACACTTTGTTTTTCTGATTTCCATCTCAGAACAAACAAATGATGCAGTGGTGTTATTAAGCAGTCACATCAACCTTTACCTCAACCTCGTCCTAATCTGTCCTAGACTGAACCTGAGTCTCCACGACAATGACAGTGAAGGGAGATTCTTCTTTATCAGAGTGTGTTTTCCTGCAGGAGTGTGTGAGTGTCGTTCAGCATTATCATTCATTTACTGATTATTAATCTGTGTGACCCATATTGAGACTTTCCTTTTTATGGATCTTACATTTTGAGTCTGTATGAGTGGAGCTTTTCTTTTTTCCTGCTCTTTAAAATTGTCTGTGTTTACTCAAAACTACCTAAATATTTCAAACTACTTTAGCTGCTGCAACATTAAAAGCATCAGTCTCGCAGCACTGACTCTGAATAGCATTTACAGTATTTAAGAGAGAAAAACGATTTAGGTTGAATTATTTCATGGCAGACACTCTGACTTGTCATAGAAAACTCTTAGAAATAAAGGTGATAACTTGAATCATGCAGGACTCTATAGCTTCTCTCCATTGGAGAACACCTGTTCTTTTTTCCTAAACCTAACCTTGTGCTTTTGTTGCCTTAATATCAATTTGCGATGATGTACCAACACAGTGCATTTATTTTGAAAGAGACTGCATGTAAACATTAAATTTCCTGTGAAAACAGACGTGTATCTTTAAAGAAGAGCACTTGACACAGTGTCCCAGAACATCAACAACCAACGCACCCAGGGTACCTTTCATATCGTATGTGGACGTGGAAAGTCCATGACCAAACACGTCCATATGTGACGAGGGTGGAGTGAGAATGTTTTGCATGGGACATGCGCTAAACTAAAAATGGGACATGAGCTAAACTAAAAACTCAAAGTACATGTCAAATAATCTTTTTCCCAAAGGTGGTTTCTGTCATTTTAGACAGTTCATATCAAGCTGGTGTATGTTTAAATGTTTATTGTTCTGATAAGTTTGGTCATAACTAAGTATTTGATGCTATAGAAAGGGAGTTTGATGTCATGATTGACAGCTGTGTGTGCCAGTTGGTGCGCTCAAGATCTATGGTGCTGCTCAGGATTGGTCGAATGGGTGTATGGTGGGGAGGAACTCCATACAGTGGCGATCTCTACCGCACAGACGCTGGCTCCAAATGATGCTACTAGCATAAGATGGTAGCAGATGTGTCCTGGATATTTTGGCGTTATTTGGCGTACAATCATGTGACCAATGTGCTAACGGGTGTGAAGAAGGTATAAGTCAGCGTAAAGATGGAGGTTGGGGTGGTGGATGGGTCACAAAACACAGGACTTTAAGACGCTGGCAGTGAACCCTGTTTGTCATGTTATCACCGAAACCTGACCTACATAATTTTACTTTCAGAACATAACTTTAGGTTACCATGGTAACCCCAGTTATCTGATAACCAAGTGAGGTATCTCACTATGGGAAGCACCTTGAGGTGTGACCAGTCATCTTCCACAATTACTTACACTTGAAGGCGCCTCCCATAGTGAGATACCAAGCGAGGTTTGAAAGATGTTAAGTACGTAAAGTCATTCGTGGGGTGCTAATTTGTTAGATATCATACAAAACATTGTATGTGGATACGTTGTGCAGATTGATTTACCCTGCAGCTCCATGTAAATACACGAGATAATTTGTCCAAAACTTCCCTCAGACACAGAGTCATCTAATAAGCTCTTTAATTTTTAAAAGCCCTTTTCTCGATAAAATCTTCTTGCACTAATTGAAGGTGCTGGCACGGCTCTCACCTCTCTTTCTCCCACTTTATGAAAAGAGCTACACAAGTGGTGGATTATGAATTCCTTTCCTCATTGGGGACCTTGTGTTTTTTTGGCAGCTGCAGATTAAGAGTACAGTCAGGTGCAGCAGTACAGCAGTTTGAATGAGGCCTCCTCCAGACCGAGAAAGAACTGACTGCTGGGAGCTGAACCTGGAAGAATGAAACAGCCTTCCTGCCAGCCTTTCCATCCATCTGCTGGATGGTATTTTCTTTATTTATGAGTCAAGGTCCATTGTTAGCTTGTGTTTTCTCTGTATTTTATATGTATGTATGTATGTATGTGTGTGTGTGTGTGTGTGTGTGTGTGTGTGTGTGTAAACACTGTTACTGGTACATGGTGTACATTAATCGCAAACTAGTGCACTCTTGTTGAGAAATGCTGTTTCGGCAGAAGTTTTGCGGTCACAGATTTCCCCAGAGGCTGATGCGGGTCGCTGAGGCTATGAAGACTAATTAGAATAGAGGAGGAAGGTTTAAATTAAGCATCTCAGTGGCACAGATACCGTTGAACACGCAGCAGACACATGGAGTCTATAAAAACTGGAATCAGACAGCTGGAAAATACACACATTACTGCAAGATTCACACACTTTTTCTGTCTACACGTTCCCCTCTGGTTTTTCCACAAAGATAGACAAACATCACAAGCTGCCAAAGGCGGATTTTGGTGCAGATGCTTGTATCATGTGTCTGTCTATTTTATTGATATCTTTCTGAAATGTGCATCTGAATTCTAAAGATCAGATTAATCGTATCTTAAGGTTTAAGATAAGATAAGACAAGATAAGATAAGATAGGACTGTATTTATCAAGGAATGGGGGAAAAATCAATCGCAATATTTTGTGTGGTGATATTGTATCATTACACAGATACATGTACTATATAAATTACTAATATTGCAAATACAAATTAAACATTTAATAGCCTATTAGAAAAATAAAAATCAAATGTTTTTTTAGTCCACTAGACACATTTTGCTGCAATAAAAATGACTGACATAACATGAACAGACTGAAAACTTGATCTTATTAAATAAAACAAGTGTTGAAAATCACAATATATAATCACAAATATCTACAAAGTGCAACCATTAAATATCAACTAGATGCAACTTTAACTTTCTCTTACCTTCGGGACAGTAGCACCTGGGCCCGGCCAGGCTGTTGAAACAAGTGGCTCCGTTCTTGCAGGGCTGAGAGAGGCAGTGATCGACCAGCAACTGGCAGCGCTCCCCTTCATAACCTGAGAAACATTTACAATCAGATTTATTTCATGACATTTGTTCAAATGCAGCTAAAAGCAAGATGCTTAAACTACAAATAATACAAAACACACAACCTTTGCACAGGTACATCATACCAAGGATGTAAAAGTTTAATTTTTTGTTATTTTAAGTGAATAAAATGGATGATGTATGTCTCAAATGTTAGACCTGACTTTGTTTAAATATGCATTGTAACACTGCCTAACCATTGTCTAACCATTAGTCCACCGTTGTCTATGTAAGTATATTTGGATCCAGATTAGTTTAAAGAATGTATCTAGTTATTTTTTTTTTTGTTTTATCATTTTTGGACTTGAACGGCCTTCATGTTTGTGTGGTTGTGAAAGTTGTCTTTGTAGTTTTTGTTCATTTTGTCATTTTAAACCAATGACGAGAGTATTATCAAAAAAGAGAAACATTTTGTTATTTTTTACTTGCTTTAAAAATGTTTGACTTATGATTGATATGATTGATTGATTGATTGATTGATTGATTATGATAATACAGATTTTTTTGTTTGTTTGTTTATGAAGCCCACAAACTGAGTTTAGCATTAGTTCAAGCAGGACACGATGTCAAGCTCAGCTCACATCCCAGCTACACCAGCTGATCTCAAACAGCCCAATCAACTGATGGAGCAGTTGACTGATGGAAGGGAGTCAGCTGATAGATCACATGATTCCTTTCTATGCAACCAATTGACGAATCTCATTCAGGGCTCCCTATTTAAACTGCTCTGGCCTGCCTACTGTTGCTGCTTCCTCTGCAACCCGCTTCCACCCCAGCTCCTCCTTTTCATGCCGTGTCTGACTTATCAATGTCATTTCTGTTTGTCACTGGTGCGGTTCTGTTCTGTTCCTGGGGGGTCTTTACTGCTGCTCTCTCCGCCTCAGGCTTTCTTTGTTTGCACATGGAAGGGCAGAGAGGTGTGTTCTCTCTGCCTTAAAGCTTTCCATGTAGGCACATTGAAGGGCAGGGAGGTTTGCTCTCTCCGCCTTAGGCTTTCTGCGTAGGCCAAGGAAAGGCAGAGAGGCCCCAGAACAGAGTCATACCGCCAAATATAATACTGCAAATGGACATAAAGTTTTCTTTGACTAAAGTGGTCCTTAGTAGCAGCTAATGGTAATCCTAATAGAATAATACAGAAATAAAATACACTAGTTTGAGCCACCTAGTTGAACCAAGTTGACTTATTATTGTCCGTCTGTATCCTTTTCTTCCTGTTTCTCATCAGCTGCTCACTTAGGGCTTGTTATTACAGTTTTTTAATAGGGAGTGACAGGCAATCAGTGGTCACCTCTGACATTCACCTTCCTCCCAGAGGCCTTTATTTCAAGTCCCTGTCCTAAAATAAATCTGACAATGTCAAAGGTTGACTGTGCTCTCTGGTTCTGTGCTCTTATTTAGAGATTTTCTTGAACAAAGAGAGAGGACAGTTTTAAAATCTGTGCAGCTTTAATCAAACCGACCAAGACCACACAGTGAGGCCGAGATTCTTCATGAAGCCATATGGGAAACAGTTTATCACAAACACACGCAGCATAACGCGCACATACACACACACACACACACACACACCTGGTGGGCAGGTGCATGTGAAGTTGCGTCCTTCACCCCCCTGTCTAACGTCGGTGCAGGTGCCGTTGTTGCGACAAGGTCGGCGATGGCAGGCGTCAAATTCCTCACAGAAGATTCCAGTGTAGCCGTCCTCACACTCGCAGAAGAAAGTGCTCTGCGAAACACACGCACAAATGTCACATGTCAAATCAATGAGCCTTGAAGGTGAACCGACGGGTGATGGCGATGATGGGGAGAACAACTTGTGAAACAGAATTAATGAGATTGCGGATTGTAAAATAATTCAGTGACATAACAAACAGCATTGACACAGTTTGGTTTTCACAGCCGCCCTCTCTACCCTTTTGTTCATTTTTTATCATTTGCATTGAGCATCATGACTGCTACATCTCTTTTAGCACAGTGCATGATTGTAGAGGCGACTAACGGGTCTCAGGTGGTTCCTTCCTCTGCTGCAGCGTGGTTTTTTTCACTCCTTCTTCAAGGTTGCTGCTACACCAGAGCATAGACCAACATGCATTTTTCATTGTCAGATAATGAATGAAACTGTAAATCCCCACTATTAAAAATTGATCATGTTGCACTGCTGTAATTTGAGGCACTGTGTTATGTTGTTCTGAACTGTCCTGACTTTTTTCCCTTTGTTTTCTGTTGTGTTCTGCACTGTTTTCTGTTTTTTTTTTTCTGCTTTACTTTTGTGAATAATGATCAAAGGTGCTTGCATCACTGGTCGCAGTGCTGCAGCTGCAGTGATAATGTTGGGTTATAATAATAAAGAGACTTTGCTTTTGCTTATTTTGCAGTCGCACTGTTATTATATTACTGGATTGCTGAAACCATGCTTATACAAACAGCAAAAAGAAACATGACTGAATGAAGATGCTGTTTATTAATAACTGCAAATATCTGGATGCTGCAGTTCTAATTAAGATGTGTTACCTCACTGCCAAATTTGTATTTGAGGACTTGTGGCCACCATAATATTTTCTATTCAAGTATAATAACACTGTGGGAGTTTTTCCCCTTTCACACTGAAGCTCACATGTTTTCTTGATAAGAAGAAACGTTATCTCTTACCTCTGAGGGCTGTGTGATACATTTGCCTTTCCCAGAGCACTGAGGGTCACTGAAGCTGCTGCCGGGCTCCACACAGCTGCTGGCTTTCACCGTCAGGTTGAGACGCAGGGTGACCTCCGGGGCTGTGGGGGTGCCCACTCGCAACACACCTGTCACAGAAGAGTTGAGGGCCTTATAAACTATTCATGTGGCCGGTTTATTCATATATGTTGTATTAAATAATGATCCCCATGTCTTCAGAAAAGGACTTGCTGGTGGTATGACTCCTGGGACTGCAAACTTGGCCTGTCATTCAGTCCACCACTATGTCAACACCTATTGGATAGACTGCTACACATTTTGTAGACATTCATGATCCCCAGAGGATGAACCCTGCTGACTTCCCTTGACGTTTCCTAGTGCCACCATGAGGTTGACATTTGTGGTTTTGAGAGAAATTTCTTTTAAAAGACATTCTATGAAATTTAGGTCATTCATTATCATCAGGTTTCAATTAGTCCATCAGTTTGATTCAGGACCAAATAAACTTAAAACTTAAACTTAATCAATTCATATAGCACCTTTAAAATAAAATACATAACAACATAACATACAACAATATAAGCAAAATACAGCAATACAATGGATAAAAGGCAATATGAGGAAAAGGTATGGGCTGACTTATTTTTTATTCTATTAATATTTATTTATATGTTCATTTATTTCTTAATTATTTATTTTAAATTTGTTGCACACCTCCTTTGCATGTATGTTTGTTACTTAATCATTCCCCTTTTTTACTGCTTCATTAACTTTGTCAACACATACATAAACACACAAACACACAAAATGGCATTCAACACCTTGAACATACATTGTACCAATGTGCCAGTATGCCTGTGTTTGTCTTTTGTGTTAATTGTTTTTTACACCTCAGACACCTCATGGAGCATCCCGGATAGTGTTGTCCCTGTCATGTCTTTCACTTGTTTTTTGCCTGCATCACCTAACAGAATAAAAATATTAAGATTAAAAGAATGTTATGCTTAAAAAGTAAGGTTTTTTTGGGTCCTTTTGAAGGTTTAAGTTTAAAAGTTCCACTGATTGTCACACACCTGAGTGTGTGAAATTTGTTCTCCGCATTTGACCCATCCCCTGAGGGAGCGGTGAGCAGCAGTAATTCCAACCCCTGATGGTGAGTGCCAAGCAGGGAGGCAATGGGTCCCATTTTTGTAGTTTTTGGTATGACCCGGCTGGGGATCGAACCCATGACCTCCCAGTCTCAGAGCTGACACTATCACTAGGCCACTGAGCTGGTCAATTTACAGGTATTTACAGACTATGATGTCCTCAGCTCTTCTAACAGGACTGCAGACACTAAACACTAGGTAGGTACTTTATTAATCCCTGCAGTACTTTCTTTTCTCCTGTACCTGCCAAGCTAATGATAATAATCAAATATTCTCATCAGCCTTGGCTGTACTTTGTGTTTAGTGCTGATTCTTTTTGGCCAACTTAACGTCTAGCCAAGGGACAGCAGCTGAAAATGAGCCTTTGGGCTAACAGTGGCACATTTATCAGTGTGCACTGTCCCTGATAATAAACGAATAAGTATGCCAATGTTAGCATGCTAACACACTAAACCAAGATGCTGAACATGGTAAACATGCCAAACATCATTGCTAGCGTGAGCCTGGCAGCAAATGTTTTAGGACAGATTTTAAATGATCCTTTGCCTGTAAAGTATCTTACTGCCAAGAAACAATCAACCCCCACGTAGCTAAAGGTGTTGAGACAACATGTGGAGCAGGAAGCTCTTCATTGTGACCAAAATAGAGCGTGTGCCTCTCTGTCTTGTCTCTCGGGGTCTATAAGTTCAGAACATCTCTTATTATATCGTCAATCAAAGCTGACAGTTACATGGGCGCTCGGATAAAAATAGCCTCATGGTGAATATTAACTGCCATTTTTTAGAGCCCAATCTGAGCCAATAAGCTATGAGTCGACCAGTGACGAGACACCGACGATGCAATTTCCCCAGCCAATTGGGGCGCCGATAAAACAACTCGTGCTTCTCTGTCACCCCTGACCAAACGATCGTCGGCCCAATGACATCAAACGTTGGACCTGCAGAGTCACTGCTCCATCATATGGTGAAAGCACATTGCCAACATTCAGACACAGTGACGCGAGAAGAGGGAAATGCAATGTCACCGCTCCTCCCTCCTTACCGATGCTTAGCATGCATCTTCCTCTTTCTCTTGCAGTTTGACCTTCAGTCTTCCCTCTCTCTGCATCCTCTGTCCTTCTCTCTAATCCCTTTCCGTCTTGCCATCTCTTCTTCCTCGTCTTTCTCCCTCCTTATCTGACTCTTCCTCTGTCCCACCCTCCATTATCCGTCCTCCCCTCTGATTTAACTCCCCAATGTCATCTCCCCCTGTCTCTCTGTCTCTCTCAGGCGATGCAGAGGCTGTGCTGCCACAGTTAGAAGACGTGTCAAGGTCAGAAGACAGGCAGCGTAGTGAAACAGCATCAGGTATGTTGAACACACACACAGGTCAGACAAGCCTTTCATTCAAAGAGTGAGACTCCAATTACCCTCCTCCAGCACCCACTGGTGTCACTACTCTTTCACAACATCTGTGTGTGCGTGTGTGAAGCTCAGTATTAAAATACAGACGGAATATCAGCATAAATATCTGTTTGCTGTTTTTTCAAAATGCAAATGTTCTGACTGATATATGCTAATATTATGCGATGCTCCCCAATGTCATGTCAGGAATAAATGCTGTAAATACAATTTATTTAAATTCATTAATCCTCAGATGTTTTTGGCTCGGCTGTAAATGAGCTATTTGGAGGTATTTCAAAACTGTTTTGCGTCTGTACGGTTGTTGGATGAGCGATCACACAAATTAAATGAAAAACAGAGATAATTAAAATATAATTAAAATGATAAATAGTGGTTAAGATTAAGAATTTCAGTTTAGCTAATGAACTTTTGTTAACCTGAATGCCTCTAAGCCATTTGTGAACAAAGGGTGTAGGCTTTGTTTCAACACATAAGAAGCTAGCAGTTTGAGGTCTAGAGTGTCAAACACTTACTTTCCTGCTTTCTGGTGGTTTTTATGCACCAATTTGTGCCTTTACTGTGTCAGTTTATGGCTGAAATATGGCTTCATATTTTTATTGGGGGGACAAATGCACATGTTCTAAATATGGAGGGAGATGTGTCCCCTGGTTTCCCCATTGAAACTTCACTATGTCCTGCCCCTGAACGCAATTTGACCAATCATAGCATAGCATTGGGCTGGCTCAGACCAGGGTCGGACAACAACTTAGCTGTGCTCCATTGACTCTAATGCAATCGTTTCAGATTTCCTTCATTTTCAGGCTGGTTTTGTGGATTTGGAGCTAAATGTTGTGCCTGGGGCACGTCGTGTATTAATGATACTCGTTACCTGGAGAGGTTGGAAAAAGATATACGTTTCTTCCCTGTTCCAAAACCAAAATCAAACCCTGAAAAGTGTAGGGTTAGCTAGCTAGCTACTGAAGATATAGCCTACTGAATATATACACATGCTGCTTTGCTTTTTAATGATTACAGTGAAACAAAGACTGACCCTGCTGTACAGGAACCAGTGAAGGGAAGCAGGGAAACTTTGCTGATATTGAACCAGCTGTGTGTGGGCTTAGCGAAGGGTCAGTTACAGCTGCTGAAAACAGTTTCATACGCTTGTACAGGAGACTGTAAGCATCTTACTGAGGAAGTAGTTCTGTCCAAGGGGCAACGAGTGGTCTGGCACCACCAGTCCATCTTGGGCCTGCAGGAACGACAGCGTGGTGCCATTCAAGATGGAGGAACGCAGGAAACCCTCTTCATTCACACGCCACAGCACTGGAGCTCCACTGGCATTCACCACCACTCTAGTTGGAGGGACAAAGTAGGGAAGAGAAGGATGGAGGACAGAGACATACAGGAGGAAGGAGAATCAGGAGAGGATCTGATTATTGTGGGCTTGTTCCACAGCTTGACCCAAACTACAGATTTATACATATTTCATGATATCTTTATATTCACAGTTTAAATAATGCAAATGGAAAATATATTGACTAAATAAAATATTAGCAAGACAATCCACAAATTGCGGCACTGTTATTTTGTACATCCAGTGAACACTTGATTCATCTTTAACAGTATTAAAATATCAACACAATCAGCATTAAAGATAAGATAAATAAACTAATCCTCTTTATCAACTTCTCAACTTCTTCTAATCCCTCTGTTAGCCAAAATAAGAAGCTTAATAAAATATCACCCTCCATTCTCTACTCATATCAGTAAGCAGCACCACAGTAAGCTGACAGTCAGTGTCTTACTGGTGGACACTGTCCCGCGTTTGAACCCAGGGCTCATGATTAAGATGCTCCGGTTTGTTAGGCCAACCTGGCATCATAGACAGGTCTGAGTGAGTAATGGCTGCCAGTGGTTTGGACTCAGTTGGAGGAAAGTTGTTTCCTGTGGAAACACTGTGACCGTCATGAACATGAGCTGTGAAACACACCCAGGGTGGTCAGGGGCCATCATTCATCAGGACCTCAGACAATTTGTACAAAGTAGTGAAAAACAGACCAACAGAGAAACCGAGAAAGCAGCAGGTTCAACATGAAGAGAGACGAGTAGAAAAGAGAAAGTGCAAAGTGTGGACAGACACTTTGATACTAAAACATGGCTCATTTTGTACTGATACGCATCACAAAACTGCTGTCCATTTTTAAAGCCCCACTCTAATGTATTTTGGAATTTTTATGATATTTCATATTTTTCTGAGTCATTTCCTGATAAGGTTCATTAGTCTAAAGCCAAACCCTGTTCTTATTTCCTAAACCTAATCACCTCCTCTTGTTGCCTAAACCCAACCAAGTGTGTTTGTTGCTGAGGGAAAAAAACATCAAGTCACAGTGTTATACGAACGTAGAGTGTTTATTTTGAAAGAGACTGTATGTAAATGTTAAATTTCCTGTGAAAACGGAAGTGTATCTTGAAAGAAGAGAACTCGACACAGTGTCCCAGAACATCAACAACCAATGCACCCAGGGTACCTTGCACCTTGTATGTGGACGTGGAAAATTTATGACCAAAACATCAATATGTGACAAGGTCAGAGTGAGAATGTGGTGGACCAATTACAGGAGTAAAGAAGGAAGTAGTATAAAGACAGAAAGTCTGTGTAAGGAGACAGGTTTGGGTCAGCCTAGGACTTTCCCCCAGGAGACGGGTGTTCAGGACCGTGTGAAACCAAGTGAACTTTAAGTTATTTTAAGGTACATTTGTACCATTTCTCTTTTCTTAACCCTAACATATGTAACTATACTTGCCTAAACCAAATCTACCTTCCTGTATATGAAGACATAAGGAATGTACTTTTCACTAGAATGACTTCTATGTATGTTGAGTAATTATGGTTGGATGATGATGACAAATTTTAGTTTTGTTTCAGAAAGGGAACCTTTTTAGTGGCTGAGTTTCTTTACCAGGCATGGGATAGAAGGCAGAGTATTTTGTTTCTGGACTGAGCAGTAAAATAACATGTACTTTGGATTATTACTGCAACGTCATTGTAATTTTGTCTTGTAAAGCCATGAGATAGGGCACATGAAAGTGTGCATGATACAAAATAAAAAATAAAAATCAATCAATCAATCTACGTAACTTTACATAAGCACATAACTAGAAATTAAGTACGTAACGTCAATTATGGGGCACGAACTCATTGGATATCCTACAGATATGTCGACAGACTACATTAAGCTATGTAAAGGACAAAGTTACTAAGCAACCACCGGTTAGTACTAGCAAAATAAATGCTGACAGGGTGATTAAGACCCCAGCATGGAGGCCCTGTTTGATACAAAGCTGCTGATACAGAGTTAGGCTAACTTACTTGTCAAAGATAATTAGAAATTGACAGGAAATATTGATTTAAAATTAGGGTATTTTGTTAACTTGTTGCTGGCATTATGGAGACTAGCATATAAAATAGTTGCCCATAACAACTGTCAGTTAAATATTTACTATACAAATAGTTAAAAAATGTCCTTCTGGTGGAGGAGGTGCAGAAAAATCCTCTGCCTCGTAACTTGTAAGAGTGACCACTACTGCTATCCATGCTAACATGTATGCTATCACTTTGACACGTATGCCAGAGTGGCAATGTGGTTGCCATAGTAATGGATTACATCTGATTATTAACCACAACCCCGTTCTCTATTTGAGAGACAACGTTAACCGAAAAACAGGAAGTGACAGTGATTGGAGTGGTGCTTCAGTGCCTTTAACTTTAGTCTCTCCTCCCTACACTACCATCAAGAATCAATTAGATGTATCAAAATCAAATAGGCAGACAGATGGAATTTACAGAACAAATCCATGCTCCCCATGAGTTAACCCTTCCTGCTTTGAGCACTACATGAGCTTTCTTCCAGCACCAACCCTTGGGGTGTCAAGGGGATGATAAAAGGGTTTAACTTATTCTGATAAAATACCTCTGAAACAGCTAACACTGGACACGTCTATATGAGGAAACAATTACAAATAAGTCATCCCAACAGCCCAAATAGTTTTCTCTGTCTAAATACCCTCTGCAGCTGAGCATTGTGGATTCAGAGGGATGATCTTGAGGAGGCTTATGACTGCATTTGTAAACATGTGGGCAGAGCAGTGCAGTCTCTCGCTGGGCAAAATGAGAAGAACAATGCAGACCATGTTCCCTGCCAGAGACACTGAGCTCCAACAGCTGCTAACCCGCTGAAGAGACAACGAAAACCGGAGTCGGGCTGAGTTACCACGCTCACGAACGAGAGACAGTCGGGCGTCAACCATGCAGGGCTGTAAGAGATGCTGAACAGTTTCGACGAGGCTCTTCACTGATTAAATGCTTTTAAACACCCCTTTAACCTCACTCCTACATCAGAAATAATCAGTCTCATACTAACAAAAACAAACAAAAAAAAACATCAGTGATTATCCTCTCAGCCTTTGTGTGTCTGTTTTAATAACTGCTTGCTTAGCTAAAAGATTAATTATTATTATTACCTCTACAGTATTTTTAATACAAAGAGCTGCAGCTGAAGGTGCTGTACAATGACAAAGAAGACTTAAAATAACTGATACATTACTTAATGAATCACTTAAAGGGACAGTTCACCCCAAAATCAAAACTACATATTTTTCCTCTTACCTGTAGTGCTATTTATCAGTCTAAATAGATTTGGTGTGAGTTGCCATGTGTTGGAGATATCTGCCGTGTCTCAATATAATGGAACTAGATGGCACTCAGCTTGTGGTGCTCAAAACGCCAAAGCACTATTTTCAAAGAACTATTTTCTTTCTACCAAACTACTCCCAGTAACTGTATCACTGCACAGAAGGAAGTGTGCATCTACCCAGCACAAGATGTGAACATAAATGGTATCGTCCTCAGCTGAGCTTTAACGTTAGCTAGCACAGTGGTGCTAGGTGAGCTGGCAGTGGATACACTGGCACTTTGAACTCCGAGTGCCATTTTGCTCCATTTGTTAGCGGCTCACCCTTTTTCCCCTTAAAGGGCGGTGGCCTTGTGGGTAATCTGTGAGTGTGTGGCGTGTGCTTTGTTGTGTGTGGAGGGAAGCAGCTCTCTTTCTGGAGTGTCATGGTGAACACCACATGCAGCAAAGACTGAAGATAGTCAGCAGAATTAAGGGTCTAGATAAGCTTTCCACATCGTGTGTGGACTTTCCACGTCCACACATGATGTGAAAGGTACCCTGGGTGCGTTGGTTGTTGACGTTCTGGGATGCCGTGTCAAGTTCTGCCTGTTACATGCATTGTCTACTTTCAATATACACTTATGTTTTCACAAAAAAAATAAGGTTTACATACAGTCTCTTTCAAAATAAATGCACTACGTCAGTACAACAACGAGAATTGACTTTTTTTTTTCCTTCAACAACAACCACACATGGTTGGGTTTAGGCGTCAAAAGCATGTGGTTAGGTTTAGGAAAGGTTTTAGAATTTTATAGGATGGGAACAGCTCTCTCTTGGGTGAAAGTTGTTGGACCCATCCACAAGCCATCCCGCCCACCCCACTTGAACTTTTGCTGCCTTAACTTCTGTCCTGATGCCGCCGAGCATCATAAAACTATAGCAGCAACTAGCCGCGTATCATGCCAACCTTAAAGTACACCTTTTTTTGTTTATTTCTGTGCAAGTCACTGCCCAAGCACTGGATATTGGTGACTTCGGAGTGACACTAGGCTCCGTGAGAAGGCCAGGTGTGTTGTTTCGTGGTGAAGACTGCAATGAAGCCATTGTTGGTGGAAGGCACCAGAATGCCTCACTATCCTTCCCTCACTGGAGTGGTCCAAACTGCTAGAAGCTAGTAACCAGCTAATAACGAGCCAAGCTAAATGAATGCAAATAAGCCAGCGTGTTCCCAACTACGGTTCGCAGCTGGTAAGCTTTCACTGAACGAGGTAGCACATTATATTGGAGAGAAGACAGAATATCTCAAACACTCAGCAACTCACACCAAAACAATCTAGATTCATAAACAGCACTACAGGTAAGAGGGAATATATGTACTTTTGATTCTGGGGTGAACTGTCCCTTTAAATTTGTTTCTTATGTTTAAAACAATTGGATGGTTTGCATCACACAAGTGGAATCACACGAATGTTGGCCACAAACAGCCTGATTTGTCTTTGGAAAATGAAACACCAGCAACAAACACTCCTGTAGAAATGAGATAAAATTATTAAATTAATTTTTATCAAAAGCAAATATTCAAGACATTATTAAAAAGTGATCATTTAGAGCCATTACTGACTTCAGACTGTCAGACAAGGCCTGCCAGGCACAGCTCAGGATATCAGGATATATTTTTAGGTTGTGTTCGTGATTGAGGACAAGTTAGAGCGTCGCAGGTGGATCGGCACGACGACTGTCCCAAAATGTTGAGCCGAGGAGGGAGCTGAGCCTGAAGGTGAAGCTATGAGCAGTGACCGACATAATAAGATGGTGGACAGGCTACTAGGAGCTGAAATGAGTTTTCCTTCGCAGGGTGTCTGGGCTCAGCCCGAGGGACAACACGGGGGGGAAGCTCAGATATCAAGGGAACTACTGCTACTTCAAGCTGAAATGAGCCATTTGGCATATCAAGGGGTAGTTATTTAAAATGATGATCACATTTATGAGTGTTATGAAAGTGGAAGTCTTCATTTAACTTTATTTTTTTTGGTACTTTCATCTCATTTCTTCCACTCATTAAAGTGTACTTAGTGGCCAGTCAGTTATTATGAACTTAATTCTAAGCAATTACATTAATTCGACTATAATTTAGAACCGTAAATATTCTTTTGAGTGATACTCAGCATCAGTGTTGATACTGTCACATAAAACCTGCAGGAGTATAGCAAGATCTCTCACCAGCCCCTTGGGATTCAAGACCTTTATTACATTATTATCATCTCTTAATTGATGTCATTTTTGAAACACTGCTTCATTTCCAAGTGGTGCATGTGTGTTTGTACATAAGTGTCCTTCACTGCCTGCATTCAGGTGTGGTTTGTAATTATACAGTATGAAAACAAAGCAGCAGCAGTTGATTAACTCGCAGCTCCCAGTCTGCGATCGTGATCAGGGTCCTGAGTCGTGCCTGCCATCTATAATGAGGGGCAACATCAAGGACATTCAGCGTTCACCTTGACCATTGCTTCTGCATTATTCATTGACCCTAATTTACAGAGCCATTGTAATTCTGTTTATGAGCAAACACGCTCTGAAAACATGGAGTGCACCTGGAGGGGTGTAATACAGGTAATACAGCATCTCAGGTCCCAGAGGTGATGAGATTCAAACGAAAAGTTATTAGTTACAAAAGCTAAGAGCTGTGTTATGTTGCCAACAAAAGTTGCTGCATGGAAGATATGCAGATAAAAAGCTGAGCAAAGGGAGTTCTACTTTTTTCTTCGTGGCAGACAATAGCCTGTAAGGTCCAGCAAGCTCGGCTGTTATTTTTGCTGATTGGGATCCAAAAAAGAAGCTAAAAAACCTCTGTATGAGTGACAACTACAGGTTAAAAGTTTCATGTGCACACTTATACGTCACTAAGGTGATACGTTACTAAGCAAACTGTGTTACAATTCAGAGTTGGAAATTACTAGGAAGTTCTGCCAGCTAAGACATCTTCCACTTGACGAACAGAAATGTCAGCAAGGTAAGAACTGAATCAACTGGAGGTCAACAAAAAAAAAGATTTTCTCTCTGTGTTAACATTACTTTTTACAGTTACTCTTTGTACAGGAAAACTTCACCACCCAAGTGATCACTTAGATGTCAGTCACTCGTTACACTGAATTCATGACAAAAATGTTTTTCTTGCGTGCCTCCCTTGAACAAAGAATCCAAAACCTGAGAAAATTCTTGCTGAATTGAAGTCATAGGGGGTCATGTTCAACAACAGCAAAACTATATCATCCATTTACAAACTCTCACACAACTCGTGTAGTATAAGCCAAGTCTCATTTATCAGTTATCTGGACTATATCTTGAAAGGCCCTGACACACCAAGCCGATGGTCAGCCATCGGTCCAAGTTGGGCCGTTGGTGAGCGTCTGCTGCCCTTGTTTATGTGGTATGTTGCACAACTGACCATTGCCCTGTGTTGGCCCCCATTGGCTGTTTTTTTTTTTTTTGGCTGATTGAACATGCTGAATGAGTGTCGGCTGCAGCAGAGCCTGTCGGTGAATGAAATCACTCTGACGCTCACCAGTTTGCATACAGGCCGAAACGGGGGACTGAGGACGCAGTGGCATGCCTCCTCCACTTTCTCCTCCACCATCTCCAGACACCAAACAACTTTGCATCAGTCGTGTTCATCAATTTTAGTTCTGCATTCAACACAATCCAGCGGCACCAGCTCATCAAAAAGCTCCAACATCTGGACATTATTCCACTCCACATTCACTGTATATACAACTTCCTCAGCAACAGACCACAGACAGTGAAAGTAGGTACAGCAACATCATCACCCCTCACCACCAACACCGGAGCCCCTCAAGGCTGCGTTCTCAGTCCATTTCTCTACACCCTCTATACAAATGACTGCAACAGCCCATCCCCTATCACCACATACTACAAATATGTAGACGACACAGCCATAGTAGGTCTACTCAGTGACAACAACTCCATCATAGCATATCAACCGTCAATCTCACAGTTTTCACAGTGGCGCACAGACACCTACCTCCAGTTAAACATTGACATAACAAAGGAAATGGTCATACACACATCCAAGACACCCACTACACTCAACTGCACACTCATCAGAGGGCAACCAGTTGAACAAGTCAACAGTTTCAAATACCTAGGACTCACCATAGACAATAAACTCAACTTCAACGACTTTGTCATTACCACACACAAACGTGCACACCAAAGGCTCTACATCATACGCAAACTGAAATCACTGTCTGTGGCCCCCCACCTCCTCTTACTCCTCTACTAAAGCATCATTCAACCCACCCTAATGTACTGTTCCCCCTGCTTCTTCACCCTGCTCACTGTCACCAGCAAAAACAGACTCCTCAAAATCCCACACACAGCATCCAAAATAATCAACCTTCCGACCCCCAGCCTGTCAGAAGCAAATGAACTTGCCATCACACGCCTAGCACGTGCAATAGTAAACAGCCCCGACCATCCCCTGAACCCATTTTTCATACTTCTCCCATCTGGCCGCAGATACAGGGTACTGGACTGGAAAAAAGACCATTTTAAAAGAAGTTTTGTCCCCTCAGCCATCACAGCCCTAAACAAAAACATGTAGATTTAATATTTCACCCCTGTACATTGTCTATGTCATGTTTATGCTTATATGGTTTTCTGTGGTATGTGTGGGAGAGGGTTATTTGTTATTTGTTATCTGGGGAATATGTGGGAAGAGGGTCTGTTATCTGTTATACGTTGTGTATGCTGCCCTGAAACCAATCTGACTGATGATGTGTGAAAACAATTATCCCCAAGGGGACATTAACGAACCTAACCTAACCCAACCTGATTGGCAGTTCAGCTCAGCGCATGAGAAGAGAAACAGAATTGAGGAAAGTAAACAAAGAGCTAAAGTCAAGAAGCAGTGAGACCAAAACAAATGTGTCATATAAGGTAAGACTATTTTTCTTTATCCACTGAGCCCTTGAGAAGAAACATTTCACAATGGTTTGCGTTATTGTTTCCTGGCACATGGTAAATATGCTTTGCCTTCAACATTGGATTATGTGATTAATGTGCTAACTGGCTAACCAGTGTCAAGACGGTCTCTCCTTTTGATTGAGGATTACAGACGTCCACCATCTGCTGGTGCGGAGTTCTTCTTCATAATATTCACTCAGTGTCTCGCTATGGGATGCAGCCTCCTGCAGCCCTCACAGAAGCATTTATCTCAATCCGCCAATCTTGATTGGCCGGTGAAAGATGTTCATCCACGCCACACCCAGTAGTCCCACCTACTATATATAGTGTGCGCGGATAACGCGCCCTCAATTCAAAACCTCTTCTCACCTGAGAGCTTATCTCACGTCGGAGCTTTCACTGGCTTAACTGTTCACCAGACGGATCTTTGCTAGCTTCCGTCGCCAGACACTAGTGTCGTGCTCTGCCTTCTGCCTTGTCCGTTTACACCAGACCGGACCGGTGAGTATTTTTTCTTCCAGCCCCTCCACTGCGGAATTCCTCTCAGTTCCCCACCACAGATGCTCGAGTCGGTCGAGCTAAGCTAGCATACCAGCTACTCCTCTCGACCCCACCCTAGCACACCAGCTAGCCACGGCCTTTTTCTCTGTTAGCACTCCAGCTTGTCGGCGAGATGGCGACCGCTAAAGATCCTCACACCAGAGGAGATTTTCGGCTCTGTTGCTGCGGGGATAAAATCTCGGGGAAGGACACCCACCCGGTGTGCAGTACCTGCCTTGGGGTTGACCACGCCAGGTTAGCCCTCGAGATTCCCGGGTCCTGTGGACACTGCAAAGTGTTCACAGTCAAGAGCCTTAGATGCAGGCTAGCCCGCCAAGTTAGCCTCGCAGGCTGTGACCCGTTTCTCCCCACCGCTGACCAAGGCGCAGCCGCGGAGGAAGATGAGGACATGGCCGGGGAAGCTCCGGAGACTGGCTACGACTGGGATGCCCAGTGCGAGCAGCTCCGAGCTCCCCTGTTTCCCGAGGAAGATGTGCTGGAGATTGGCATCACGGCGGATGACGATGACACCTTGTTCCTCATATCAGAGGACGAGGAGGAAGACGACATCTTCGTGACTCCAGCCCCGGCTGAAGACCCGAAGCTGCCCACTACCAACAGGGAGAAAAGCGGGGTGAGCTCTCCAGCTCCCTCCCTCCATGTGGACCTGCTCGACATGTGTAAACGTGCGGCAGAGAAGCTGGAGGTCCCCTGGCCGGTTGCAGTAGCGGAGCCCACCCGGTCCCGCTACGAAGGCAAGCGGTTCCCCCTGGCCCGTAGTGTGGTGAAACAGCTTCTCCCTGTCTTCCCCGAGTTGCTGGCTGAGCTGTCCAAAACTTGGAGTAGTTATATGGACAGGACACAGAGCATCAGGAGGAGCGATCAGCTCTTTGTCTCCTGGGCTGAACCCCGAACGGGACAGCCAGTCACAAAGCAGCGCCTCGCCCACTGGGTGGTGGAGGCTATAGCTTTGGCGTATACAAGCAGGGGTCTGCAGCCGCCGGCGGGTTTGCGTGCGCACTCTACCCGTGGGATGGCCGCATCCTAGGCTTTATTCAGGGGAGTGTCTGTTCAGGACATTTGTTCAGCAGCGAGTTGGTCCTCGCCTCTGACTTTTGTTCGGTTCTATATGCTGGACGTGTCAGGGCCGTGCGTGGCTAGCGTGGTCCTGGAGTCCTAACTGGAACGCAGGGACCCTCCTCGCTGGCCGGTACTTGTTCGATAAAATGTCTGGCAATACGGGAGCTACCATATCCCATAGCGAGACACCGAGTGAATATTATGAAGAAGAACGTTTGGTTATCTAACATAGCCGCAGTTCTTAGAATAATATGAGCGAGGTGTCTCGCCAGACGACCCTTCTTGCTGGGCGGTGAGAAGAGGTTTGCTTATTGAATCGAGGGAGCGTTATCCGCACACACTATATATAGTAGGTGGGACTACTGGGTGCGGCGCGGATGAACACCTTTCACCGGCCAATCAAGATTGGCTTGAGATAAATGCTTCTATCAGGGCTGCAGGAGGCTGCATCCCATAGCGAGACACCTCGCTCATATTATTCTAAGAACTGCGGTTATGTTAGATAACCAAACGTTACTCCTTTCACCCAGGTGCAGAATGTATGTGCTGGTTGACTTTCAGATGTAGTCTTGTAGGTGTGGTAAACCCAAATGGTAAAGGACAGGCCCTGTGTCAAATTATAGTATTAACACCTGTATTATTTTAGTCTGTAGTGTCCTTGCATGGTGTGTAATCTATTTAATCAAATCACTCCAAACTTACAAACCTGTAGCAGGACAGTATTCAACAATAGTTGTACTTGTTATAGTTTTTGAGCCCCTGGGCAAAACATGATGAAGCTGCCATCTGTAGTCTGCTGTGCAAACTGCAGCAGATGGGTAATTAAAGGCAACAGGATAGATTCATTGCAAAGAGAGTGGGAGAAACTGAGCATAAATAGGGGCCCACAGTTACATTTCGCTGGGGGCCCCCGGCTGGTTAATCCAGACATGCTTTAAGAGGAGAGCAGTCAGTCATAAAAGTTACTCTTACTTTACGGCTGTCTCTTCAGGCACTTCCAGAGACAGAGTCAGAGTTCCTGATGTCAGCTCACATAGCTCAGGACTCACACAGTGC
This sequence comes from Epinephelus fuscoguttatus, assembly GCF_011397635.1. NCBI lineage: Eukaryota > Metazoa > Chordata > Actinopteri > Perciformes > Serranidae > Epinephelus > Epinephelus fuscoguttatus. The sequence continues at coordinate 15,677,443 of NC_064756.1, forward strand.
AGACCCTCCGTCACCTGAAACACACACACACACACACACACACACACACACACACACACACACACAACAGGTTATGCATTTTAAAGATAAACCAGCTGGAGCATAAATTTAGTGTGGAAGTTATCTCACCCTGTCTGCCTCCCACGGCACCACCAGCAGCCTCTGCCCAGGTTTGGGTTGCCATGGCTGCAGGGTGGGAGGTGGCGGCGGCGTTGTGGTGGAGGGGACGGTGGTTGGCTGCGGCTGAGTGGCGGCTGCGGTGGTGGAAGCGACGGGGGTGGCCAGCTCGGGAGCGGAGGGGGTGGCGGGGTCCCAGTCAGCGGCTGGCAGGTCCAATAGGATCTGATCACACCTCTCCCCCTCGTAGCCTTCGGTGCACTCGCAGGTGTAGGCCGGCTCCCCCTCCTCCCCGCTGTCGCTCCGGCTGCAGTTTCCATGGAGACAGGGGCTGCTGGCACACGGGTCTGTGAAAAACTGAAAGAGCAGAGAAAATAAATAAAAACAGGAAGAGTCGGAACGAAAAAGAAAACATTATTTGACTGTGTTTTTCCACCTCTGTCATCCAGACTGCTCTGACATGCCCTCTGTCTCCACTGTGTGAACACAGTTTTGGTGACACAATGAAAGACCAAAATGTGAGCCTGGGATCTGGCTTTGTTTTAAATGGGTCAAGGAGTAGGCCCTTAAAAACAAGAAAGTGTGGTCTACACTCTCACTGATGATTTCCCTCTCTCATGCTACTCAGCTGCTCTGACTCAGATCCTGTTTTACTCACTCCACTCATTTATTGTATCACATTTTGTCTGTGTTCCTAATAAATTGTTGCACGTCTTTCTCCCTTTTTTCACTCTTTCACACACACACACACACACAGACTACAGTATGAACGTACATATACCTGCACACGTACACTTGCATTTGGTCCCAAAAAAAGGTTTCCCCCATCATGCAGCAGTGGAAAAAATGCACCCTGACAGCCTCCTTCATGCTGGTTTCCCCTCATCAATAATTGATCATATTTGGGGATGCTGAAGGTGAAAGAGGACAAAGCCGAGCTTATGAAGCTTACTGCCCAACACTGTGTTGTCTTTTGCTTGGCTCTCAGAGCCTTCTTAGGATTAAGAATGTTTATAATCCTGCTGTCTCTTTTTATTTTTGGCAAACTCACTGAAACAAACAGAGGTATCTGCAGCTCCAGCTGTCTGATTTAAATGTGTTCAGATAACAGTTTTTAATAAAACCCAGAGAAAAACAAAAACCCAGGCTGGAGAGAGGGTGAACAGAAGGATGGTAATGATGCTCGTATCAAATCCCCCCACCGCATATAGATGTGCGTGCGAGCATGTGAACGTGCACTTGTGTGTCTGAGAGAAACAGCGAGAGGTGGAACAACAGAGCGTCATTAACAGTCCGCTCTCTCCACGACCGAGTCACAGCTCATTAGTGCTAATCTCTCTCAGGTTTTTTACTTGCGATGCCTCTATCAAACTTTCTCTCTGCTCTGAAGCGCAGTGGTCCCAAACCGTCCCAGAAGGCCACTCTCCGGTCCTTACACAGTCTGCTGCTCTTATCTGCACTCAAACGGCACCAGGGATTGAGTTTATCAACTTTTACAGGACAGCAGCGTTGGCTTGTCTGGGTTAGAAGAAGCATTAGAGTCCAGCTCATGACCTTTTTCATCTGTCACTCCTGATTTCTCCTGCGTCCTAAGTGTCTCCATCCAGACGCCGCAAAATGTGTTCTAACAAGGACAGCGAGGCACACAACAGGACTATATATATATATATATATATATATATATATATGTACTATATATTTACACAACAGGGCTGAACAATATGATCTGAAATCTGTATCACAAAAACACTCACACATTTTTTTAAACATTATTTTGCTGGCTTGCTTTTTAAACTTTTTGGTGCAACAAGCTAATGCATTGCTGTCTATATTTTTTTAAATAGCCAAATCATTTGAGTTTTTTATCTCGCCTTTGCTGGCTCTGGCACTACAATTGTCAAAGTTTGCTGCTTTTCTCTGTTTTAAATGTTTATAAAATTTAAATACTTAGAAGAAGGATATGTTGCCATGGGCTCTAAGAAATTTTGTTGGATATTTTTATTTTTCTGACATTTTATAGACACCTCCTCCGAGAACCATCACCTTATCGTGGTGGACGAGTTTGAGTGCCTTAATGACTCTAGGAGCTGTGCTGTCAGGGGCATTTTGCGCCTGGTAGGACTTCCCATGGCAGATTGGTTCTGGGCGAAGGGTCAGACGAAGAACGGTTCAGAAGACCCTTCACAAGAGTTGGCGTACCCGGCCCGGAGGGTTACCGGGGCCCTGCCCTGGAGCCAGGCCTGGGGCTGGGGCCTGTGGGCGAGCGCCTGGTGGCCGGGCCATTGCCCATGGGGTCTGGCCGGGCACAGCCCGAACCGGCTACATGGGCTTGTTCCCCTGCAGGCCCACCACCCGCAGAGGGATCCAGAAGGGTTCCGTGCAGTGTGGATCGGGCAGCAGACCAAGGCAGGGGCCTTGGCGGTCTGATCCTCGGCTACGGAAGTTGGCTCTTGGGACATGAAATGTCACCTCTCTGGTGGGGAAGGAGCCAGAGCTTGTGGAAGAGGTTGCGCTACCGGCTAGATATAGTCGGCCTCACCTCGACACATAGTTCTGGCTCTGGAACCCAAGTCCTTGAGAGGGGTTGGACACTCTCCTTTGCTGGAGTTGCTCCGGGTGAGAGGCGGAGGGCCGGCGTGGGTTTTTTGATAGCCCCCAGACTCTCTGCCTGTACATTGGGGTTCACCCCAGTGGACGAAAGGGTTGCGTCCCTGCACCTTCAGGTCAGCGAACGGGTCCTGACTGTTCTCTGCGCTTATGCGCCGAACAGCAGTTCAGTATCATTTGACCTGCGACCATATGTTCTGGACACTTGGGTAAAGAGAGGAGCAGAGCTGTCAACTGATCACGACCTGGTGGTGAGTTGGATCAGGTGGCAGGGGAGGACGCCGCGCAGACCTGGCAGGCCCAAACGAGCAGTGAGGGTCTGCTGGGAATGCCTGGTGGAAGAACCTGTCAAGATGATCTTCAACTCCCACCTCCGGGAGAGCTTTGAGGGTGGAGGGGGACATTGAGTCTGAATTGGCCTTGTTCCGCTCTGCCATTGTCTAGGTGGCTGCTGCGAGCTGTGGCCGCAAGGCCACGGGGGCCAGTCGCGGCGGTAACCCCCGAACCCGCTCGTGGACACCAGAGGTGAGGGGAGCCGTCAGGCTGAAGAAGGAGGCCTACAGGGCATGGTTGGTCTGTGGGTCTCCAGAAGTAGCTGATGGTACCGATGGGCCAAACGGAGCGCAGCAGCGGCAGTCGCGGAGGCAAAACCTCGGGCGTGGGAGGAGTTCGGTGAGGCCATGGAGAAAGACTATCGATCGGCTCCAAAGGGGTTCTGCCAAACCGTCCGGCGCCTCGGGGGGGGAGGCGGCAACTTGCTCACACTGTTTACAGTGGGGGCGGGGAGCTGCTGACGTCAACTGGGGACATTGTCGGGCGGTGGAAGGAATACTTTGAGGAGCTCCTCAATCCCACCAACACGTATTCCAGTGAGGAAACAGAGCCGGGGGTCTCGGGGGTGGGTCGTCCAATTTCGGGGGCAGAAGTCGCCGAGGTAGTGAAGGAACTACGCGGCGGTAGCGGAGCCCCGGGGGTGGACGAGATTCGCCCTGGATATCTCAAGGCTCTGGATGTTGTAGGGCTGTCCTGGCTGACACACCTCTGCAACATTGCCCCCGATGTCCACGCAATGTTGCAGAGACATGTCCACGCAATGTTGCTGACATGCCTCTGCAACATTGCGTGGACATCGGGGGCAGTGCCTTTGGAGTGGCAGACCGGGGTGGTGGTCCCCATCTTCAAGAAAGGGGACCAGAGGGTGTGTTCCAACTACAGGGGATCACACTCCTCAGCCTACCTGGTAAGGTCTACGCCAGGGTGCTGCAGAAGAGGGTCCAGTCGATAGTTTGACCTCGGATTGAGGAGGAGCAATGTGGTTTTCATCTCGGACGTGGAACCGTGGACCAGCTCTTTACCCTCACCAGGGTGCTGGAGGGGGCATGGGAGTTCACCCAACCAGTCCACATGTGTTTTGTGGATTTGGAAAAGGCTCACGACCGTGTCCCCAGGGGCATCCTGTGGGGGGTGCTCCGGGAGTATGAGGTTGGTGGCCCTCTGTTAAGGGCCATCCAGTCCCTGTACCGAAGGAGCACGAGTCTGGTTCGCGTGGCTGGCAGTCAGTCGGACCTGTTCCCGGTGAGGGTTGGACTCCACCAGGGCTGCCCTTTGTCACCGGTTCTGTTCATAACTTTCATGGACAGAATTTCTAGGCACAGCCGAGGGGTGGAGGGTGTCAGGTTCGGTGATGGGAGGATCTCATCCTTGCTATTTGCGGATGACGTAGCTCCATCGAACAGTGAACTCCAGCTCTCGCTGGGACGGTTCGCAGCCGAGTGTGAAGCAGCTGGGATGAGAATCAGCACCTCCAAGTCTGAGGCCATGGTCCTCAGCCGGAAAAGGGTGGATTGCCCACTCCAGGTCGGGGGGGGGGGAGATCCTGCCTCAGGGGGAGGAGTTTAAGTATCACGGGATCTTGTTCACGAGTGGGGGAAGGATGGAGGGGGAGATTGAGAGGCGGATTGGGGCGGCGTCAGCAGTGATGCGGACACTTAACCGGTTCGTTGTGGTGAAGAGGGAGCTTAGCGAGAAAGCGAAGCTCTCGATTTACCGGTCGATCTACGTTCCAACCCTCACCTATGGTCACGAGCTTTGGGTAGTGACCGAAAGAACGAGATCGCGAGTACAAGCGGCTGAAATGAGTTTCCTCCGGAGGGTGGCTGGGCTCAGCCTTAGAGATAGGGTGAGGAGCTCGGACATCCGGGAGGGACTTGGAGTAGAGCCGCTGCTCCTCCACATCGAGAGGAGCCAGTTGAGGTGGTTCGGGCATCTGGTAAGGATGCCTCCCTTGGGAGGTGTTTCGGGCATGTCCAACTGGGAGGAGACCTCGGGGCCGCCCCAGGACACGCTGGAGGGATTACATCGCCCGGCTGGCCTGGGAACGCCACGGGGTTCCCTCGGAAGAGCTGACGGAGGTGGCTGGGGAGAGGACTGCCTGGGCTTCTTTGCTGAGGCTGCTGTCCCCGCAATCCGGACCCGGATAAGCGGAGGACGACGAGATGAGACGAGATTTTATAGACACTATCAGTGTTGAGAGGGTTACTTTTAAAACATATTCCACAACAGATTACTGGATAAATGCCCACAAAATGTAATTTGTAACATATTCCATTGGATTACTCAAATTAAGTAACATACCCTTAAACATCAATCAACAGGCCTATATTTGGAACAGGCCTTTAATTCCTTTTACACAAAACTGATGCTCAGCAAAGATCAGGAAATACAATCAAATTGCTTATTTAAACCAGTATGAAAATTACTTATATAAAAATTAGGCTTCAGATGATAAATCAATTATGAAAGGAGTGGAGGACTGGAGTGTGCAATAGAAATCCGGTTGACGCCCCGCAGCGCGACGCTTTTGTGTGTGTTGGAGGTGGCACTTAGGTAACACTGTAACTTGTATTCTGTTACTCCCTGGACGTAATTAACTGATGAATTCAATAAAATCATCATGATAGTGACAATAATTTGGACTGATTGGTATCCATTGGTTGTTGTGGCTATCTCAATTAAACTGTATAATATTTAGATTATTTATTTATTAAAAACTGTAATTTAGACCCTTTCATTTATGAATTATTACGACCTCAGTCAAGATTTATTTTCTGAAGTGTTTTATTCCTCTTTAGGCATGAAAAAAAATCATATAGTTCGTTTTTTTTAAACATGCATTTTTCAACTGAAGAAATATAAACCAATTTAAAGACTAATGATCATTTCACAACATTTTTAACATATTGTAATACTGTTCAATGCCATGCAACTTTGCTCCTGACTCCTCAGCTTCTCCCCTTTCTACACATCCATCCTGTACCTCCATTCCTCATTCAACTCTTTCCTCTTCACCCCTGATCCCCCCCACCCACCTCCTCCTGTTGAACTATATCATTTTTCTAATTAACTTTTTCTGCAAAAATTACAAAAATATTGTCAAAATATTGTTTCTAATAACATAAATCAAACTGATTTACAGCCAAAAATAGTCATTGCAGATGAAGTATTTTTAAGAACAACAAAGTTGCAGTAACACTATTAACTGTAGTTGAAATATAGCCAGCAATGCATGGTGTCCAGTTTCGTGGACAGATGATTAATTGTACACAGAAGGGCTAACTCGTCAGGGCAAGACTCAGTTGTCTATCTCCCCCCCCCCCCCAGGAGAAAATACACTCCTTCGAAGACAGCAATGTGCACATTTTGGACAGGGAAGACAGATGGTTTGAAAGAGGTGTAAAAGAAGCCATCTATGTGAAATTGGAAAAGCCATCTCTCAATAGAGGAGGAGGTCTGCGACACCACCTATCCCCCACCTATAATGCTGTGCTTTCATCTTTGCCCAGGAGGTTTAACAACTTAACCTCTAAAAACAATGGTCGTTCACAAATTGCCTCATGTGACTCTAACGACTCCAATGACAACTGTTGCAGCAGTTTCAGCGACTATCGTTGACACACCATTGGAGCACTAACGAACCAGTGACATCGTTGGCCTTGTGTAGACCTCACCAGAGGTTAAATACCTGGGTTGTTTCCACACCAGTTTGTCAGACTAGTTCCAGCCTAGTCTGACAAGCATGAACTGATGAAGCCTCTTGGATAAGAGGTGAAACGTCTTCTAAGACAAAACTAAGTCCAGTTGTGTTCGATTCAATTGCCTTGAGATATGATTAGTTGTAATTTCCTCACAACAAAAAATCAATATTTGAAAAATTTAACAACTGTATTACTCCTTAGATGTTACCTGATGTTAAAAGATTTTATGTACCTGCCAGGGTCTCCTATTCTAGATGGATTGGCAAGATACTCCTGAGCCGCACAAGCTGCTGCATGATCTGTCGCTTTCTGTCGGCCATCTTGGTTTTGAGAGAGTTGTACTGACAACACCTGGCCAGTGGGTGGCAGTGTATAGCATGATGCACTAAACTACAGCATAAAAACCCTGCATATACAAGAAAATGTCTTTTAAATATGACTGTTTTTTTACAACAATGACCGGAAAATCTGAAGGCCGTCGGTCATTTGACCAGTTGCAATTACCACCCCTGCCCACTTGGCGGCGGAGTGCACAGTCTGTGGTTTAAGTGGTTTTCACACTGCAGAGAAAAAGTCATTCATCTGCTTCATGTAGCGTTGTTGACATAACAGTCTGGACACACCAGATGCGTTAGTGCCGCAGAAGCCCTGCGAGTATACTCGCAGGCACTTGACTGTCCACACAGGCAGCGCATTTCTCCTGCGCTTTCCACACCGGTTAAACATCGACTCCACTCGTCTGTTCCCGTCAGTACTTGTTTTTTCCCTTCAACAGGTCATTTTAAACATGGGTAAGTCCATATTTTAATCGTTTTTTATAATGTAATAAGTTAATGACAATTTGTCATTGCATGTCCATGTATTGAGCGTGTTGGATTAACACTGAATGAACAGGGCATATTGTTCTGACCATTTTATTTATGTAGTCTGTAGGAACAGTGACACAAAATTAAAATTGTAATGAAGTGATTAGGATATTAAAAATGTGTTCGATTATGTACTGTTGTGTTATTTTAAATTATAAACATGGTATTCCCTCACGTTGCTCAGTGCATGCTGTTGTTATTTTATTTTGAAAATTGGCCGGATTCTCTCGTCTTTTCTGTGTCCGACTTCCTGTTTGGTACGATCCGCTCTATCCAACTTGACAGAAGCGCTTGTGGCTCGCACGTAGACCAGACGTCGGACTGAAGCACTGCAGTGTGTGGATGTCTGTTCATCTTTTTGTTCATGTCCTTATTAATGCACACTTTATAACTTGCTTGTTGGATTTATTAAAAACGAACGAATGAAAACTACATGTCTTTGAATATCTTTATTATCATTTAAGAACTAAAATTAAAATGACCAGTAAAAATAGATTATGACCGGATTTTTACGACCCCGTTGGTTAAAATGACCGGCGACTAAAAAGTCTAGCGCAACCTCTGACCCATAGTCTGCTCACAGAGGTGTTTTCACTAATTTGCCTGATTGAATCTCTTTTAAGGGCAATGGAGGTACAGACAAAATGTGATTGTTGTTTCCCTTCTCACTCCTGGTAACTTCCATTCCTCCTCTTAGTTGAGATGGTGGCCTCACATACTCCTTGAAGAAACTAAGAACATCTGTGCACAGAGCCTGCATAAAGTTTATCGTCCAGCCCTAACTTCTAACTTGGTGTCATTGTTATTCAGCGTATATGGTGTCGTCTGTGGCGCCATTAGTATTCCCGTACTTAGGCCCATCTTCCTGCATAATGTTGCTTGTTATTCTCTGGCACCAAACTGCTCATCTGCCCCGGGCCCTGGCAAACCATGTGAATCAATTTCTTCTAAGCAGCTGATAATAACTCACATTAGTCCCTTTATCTATATTCCCACATGGACCAACAAACAGAACAAAGAGATCCTTCCGGGCCAAATTAAATGCTTCACAAGGTGCTGTGATGTATTTGCTAATTTGGGATGGCCACCCCGAGGAGAGAGGATCAATACAGCCGGATGGACGAAAGCAGCAACGCTACTTAAGCTATTAGCATCATCAATTTAACTTGGTGGATGAGTCTGTTGCTGGAGACATGCCACACACACACACACACACACACACACACACACACACACACACACACACACTTCAAACTGTGGTAGGTAGACACATGTATGCGACATGAACACATTCATATGCATCTCTGAAAAGTAAGCGGAATCCAAGCTGTAAGTTTATCCATCAAACTCTGCAAATGGATCATCTCATTTAGCAGAATAAACAAAATACATGACCACTAAATTACATCTCTATCTTCACAATGTTAGGAAACATTTGAAAGAAGTGGCTAACACATCAATTATGTGAGTGAAAGAAGTCAGACGCACACATATGGCTGCCTAATCCTTGTGACAATGCACCTGGATAAAGTTAGAGAGTGAAATATGCCCATTGTTCATAACAGGCTGTTTCAATCTTGGCAACATAAATACTCTGAATGGGTCCCTTTGTGTTTCCTGTTGGTATTATTTGCAGTGTATGTGAATGACATCAGCTGACAGGACCCATGCTGTTTTCTAATGATGAAACCCATACGAATACATGTATATATCAAGTAGAAACATGTGTACAAACTATGTATGAAACCTATTAGAAGCTGGAACAATTTTATATACTGACATGTATATATCTAACCCAAACAAATATGGATGTTTATGTATGTGTAGTGCATTTATGCTGTTGGGGGTCACAGGGGGGCTGAAGCCTATCCCAGACAGCATTTGGTGAGAGGCAGGGTACACCCTGGACAGGTCACCAGACTATCACAGGGCTGACACATAGAGACAGACAACCATTCACACTCACATTCACACCTATGGACAATTTAGAGTCACCAGTTAACCTGCATGTCTTTGGACTGTGGGAGGAAGCCGGAGTACCTGGAGAAAACCCACGCTGACATGGGGAGAACATGCAAACTCCACACAGAAGGGCTCCCTCATCCTGAGTTTGAACCAGGAACCCTCTTGCTGTAAGGCGACAATGCACCAACATGCTAATCCCATATATGTCACATATGTAATTATTTATACATATAATAAATATGTATTTGTGTACATGTGTAACATAAACCTATAAATCTACGTCTTAGAAAAGTCTTTGGCAATAAAAATTTTTTCAATACTTCCATTTAAAAAATATAATCTTTCCCAATGTGCATGTGGGCTGTTGTTACATTTTTTTTAAAAAAAAATTTTTTTTTGAACCTCTATCACAAATGTGCATATTTTTTATTAAATAAGTAAGTATTGTCTTTACCTCTTTTCATGTTAAGTTAATCTGAACAGAAACAGCTGGTTGCAAATGAACATTTTGATACAAACAGTAAACACAAGACATCTGGTTCTTGTGCATAAATTAACTTTTCTGATGCTACTGTGACGTCCATATCAAATAAACTATAAACTAAATATTGCACATGTAACTTTACACTTACTTACTCTTACTGAATGACTTGTCCAAAATCAGGACTTGCTGATCTCTGATGGAAATGCTGGTGTTGTTACCAGCTGAGCTATCCAGCTGTGTATATGAATCGCAGATAAAAAAAAAATTACAAAAACTATGAAATTTACTCCCTCTGGATATAAGAAGCGGCAAGCTCTCTCTGTATTTTTAAATGTAAATTACAGACCTATCTTTTTTATCTGGTTTGAGTTTTAACCATTGGTTTTTACCTTCTTTTATCTCTCCTGTTCATTTTTGTTCTGTTTTATTTATTTATCTACTCTTTTGTTATTCTATGGGGTTTAATCATCTTTTGCATTAGTTTGTTCTATTTTTGTTGGTTTGCTTTCTTAAAGCAACACTTACCTTTCTGGAAATTCTACGCTTTTCTTTGTTTAGGTTAAAATGCTATTAATAAGCTGATGGCACACTAAAATGTAAGTGAATTCCACCAGAGATAAAAACTCATAATTATACCATTCTCATATGGTTCTAAGAAAACTCTGACCAATCATTGCAAGCGACTGACGTAACCCCTTGCATAACATCCATCCAGCCATGTGAAGCACTTTGGGCATGTTTGTATGAAAAGTGCTATATAAATAAAGTTGAGTTGAGTTTAATTGATGGAGAATATATGTTGATTTTATATACAGTACAGGCCAAAAGTTTGGACACACCTTCTCATTCAATGCGTTTTCTTTATTTTCATGACTATTTACATTGTAGATTCTCACTGAAGGCATCAAAACTATGAATGAACACATGTGGAGTTATGTACTTAACAAAAAAAGGTGAAATAACTGAAAACATGTTTTATATTCTAGTTTCTTCAAAATAGCCACCCTTTGCTCTGATTACTGCTTTGCACACTCTTGGCATTCTCTCCATGAGCTTCAAGATGTAGTCACCTGAAATGGTTTTCCAACAGTCTTGAAGGAGTTCCCAGAGGTGTTTAGCACTTGTTGGCCCCTTTGCCTTCACTCTGCGGTCCAGCTCACCCCAAACCATCTCGATTGGGTTCAGGTCCGGTGACTGTGGAGGCCAGGTCATCTGCCGCAGCACTCCATCACTCTCCTTCTTGGTCAAATAGCCCTTACACAGCCTGGAGGTGTGTTTGGGGTCATTGTCCTGTTGAAAAATAAATGATCGTCCAACTAACGCAGCGGATGGGATGGCATGTCGCTGCAGGATGCTGTGGTAGCCATGCTGGTTCAGTGTGCCTTCAATTTTGAATAAATCCCCAACAGTGTCACCAGCAAAACACCCCACACCATCACACCTCCTCCTCCATGCTTCACAGTGGGAACCAGGCATGTGGAATCCATCCGTTCACCTTTTCTGTCTCACAAAGACACGGTTGGAACCAAAGATCTCAAATTTGGACTCATCAGACCAAAGCACAGATTTCCACTGGTCTAATGTCCATTCCTTGTGTTTCTTGGCCCAAACAAATCTCTTCTGCTTGTTGCCTCTCCTTAGCAGTGGTTTCCTAGCAGCTATTTGACCATGAAGGCCTGATTCGCAGTCTCCTCTTAACAGTTGTTCTAGAGATGGGTCTGCTGCTAGAACTCTGTGTGGCATTCATCTGGTCTCTGATCTGAGCTGCTGTTAACTTGCGATTTCTGAGGCTGGTGACTCGGATGAACTTATCCTCAGAAGCAGAGGTGACTCTTGGTCTTCCTTTCCTGGTCGGTCCTCATGTGTGCCAGTTTCGTTGTAGCGCTTGATGGTTTTGCGACTCCACTTGGGGACGCATTTAAAGTTTTTGCAATTTTCCCGACTGACTGACCTTCATTTCTTAAAGTAATGATGGCCACTCGTTTTTCTTTAGTTAGCTGATTGGTTCTTGCCATAATATGAATTTTAACAGTTGTCCAATAGGGCTGTCGGCTGTGTATTAACCTGACTTCTGCACAACACAGCTGATGGTCCCAACCCCATTGATAAAGCAAGAAATTCCACTAATTAACCCTGATAAGGCACACCTGTGAAGTGGAAACCATTTCAGGTGACTACCTCTTGAAGCTCATGGAGAGAATGCCAAGAGTGTGCAAAGCAGTAATCAGAGCAAAGGGTGGCTATTTTGAAGAAACTAGAATATAAAACATGTTTTCAGTTATTTCACCTTTTTGTTAAGTACATAACTCCACATGTGTTCATTCATAGTTTTGATGCCTTCAGTGAGAATCTACAATGTAAATAGTCATGAAAATAAAGAAAACGCATTGAATGAGAAGGTGTGTCCAAACTTTTGGCCTGTACTGTATGTAAATATATCGCCTCACAGCAAGAGGGTTCCTGGTTCAATCCCAGGAGGGAGCCCTTCTGTGCGGAGTTTGCATGTTCTCCCCATGTCAGCATGGGTTTTCTCTGGGTACTCCGGCTTCCTCCCACAGTCCAAAGACACGCAGGTTAATTGGTGACTTGAAATTGTCTGTGAGCATCAATGGTTGTCTGTCTCTATGTGTCAGCCCTGTGATAGTCTGGTGAACTGTCCAGGGTGTACCCTGCCTCTCATCCAATGTCAGCTGGGATAGGCTCCAGCCACCCATGACCCTCAAGAGGATAAGCGGTTATGAAATGGATGGATAGTTTAGTTCAGTATATTTGATTTATAAGAGGACATGGTTGCACCAGATTTAGGGAAATGCTCATTTACAGTACATCTGTAGTCCAACACATAACAAGTAGATACAATAAATAAAATTCAAGGTGCAATGCAGACTAGAGTAAATCCATGTACCTAACATGGTAAAAACAGTAAGTACACACTGCACGATACAGAATACAATATGAGCTGCCCATTAACTATGTGAGTATAATACCCTATAAATGTATCATGTAGGTATTTTCAATATGTGAACATACACAGATACTACTACAGCTACTTTTTACATGTGTTATAAACTCATGTCTCCATATATTCAGAGGATGTTTGTGTGTTATAATAAGGTATCACCATATAGCTAACATGTATATGGCAAAATCACTCCTGATATAAGGGAGGAAAATGTCATCGCTGTTTGGGTATTCTAGTGAATCCTTCTACAACAGCTGTAAGTTCAGCTGCACTGGAAATGCTGAGCATGCAAGAACAACCACGGAAACTGAGCGATGCTTTTTTAGGCGGCTGTTTATCTGCACTCCTGACATCTTCTGACAATTAACAAATGTTAGGGTGATGTGGTGTCACCTTTATGTTCGCAGCTTGACAGGAGAGGAAATGTTTATACTGTGATGTTGCATCCAGCGGGTTTGATGTGATGTGTCACTGAGCTCTCGCTTTATTTATGCAGAAGGCAAGAAAATGCATACGTTCATGTTGTTTAATTTAAGTTGGCTTCGACACAGTCACAGGCTGACTTTCATAAGTGCTGGAAAACTAAATGTTCTGCCATCATATGGAATGTATAACATTTTGGTAACACTTTGTTGTAAGTGTGATTTTCTAATTGTCTTTTAGTCACTGTACAGCATGATGAGTTTAATATGAAAACAATGGCATATGTGTCTATGGGGAAGCATACTAAGAGAAAAAAGTCTATGACAGAAAATTAAAAATACATGAATATTTCCTGGGTTTAAATTAAGCTCTTCTTTCATTTCTGTTTCATGTGTGTATAATCTGTGATCAGCAGCACAATGTTTGCCACTGTTGTGCTTAGGTGTTTAAAACATTAAAGAGCAGTCCACTGGGCTGCAGAGATGGTAATTAATGAAACACACCTTTTATAGGAAGTTTAGATACAAAGACTGTCAGAAGTGTCCTTGAGCAATCATTACAGTAAATCCCAACTAGCTCAGCACATCTGAAAGCCGCCCTCTGACCTCTGAGAGAGTTGAAAGAGAATTTCTCCGCACAGATTAATAAATGTTTTAAAACTGCCTGCTAGCTTCATTATATTAGTTTATTCAGAGAGTGAGCCGAGGTATATTGCAGCCTGCAGAAGGTTTAAACTCAGCCCTGATAATACAAAGTAAGTGGGTGGTGACGATAAACAAAGGGCTTTATTAGAAAAAGTGATGCAGCGAGGGGAAAAACAAAGCAGTATATCAGGATTTATGTGTTCCTCAACGCTGAGTGGTTTTACAAACTGTTGTTGCTGCCAACTTTTAGAGAACTTAAAAAAAAACACGCTTGTTTGTGGCCTGACTATGACTGATCAGGATGTAATGCTTCAAGTAAAGCTGAAGATGGATCAATAGGAGTTATGAGGGTTTTCCCGTGTGCATCAGCCCGGGAAGAAGCTAAATGCTGCACCAGAGGTCTGTTATAAGGTGGAGGCTGCATCGTTAATGTTAAAAGTACTACTCACTATAGACAGCATACAAAATCTTAGACAAAAGTGTGCTTCCAACTTTTATGAAACAGTCTGGACAGGCCAGACATGCCTGAGTTGAGCTGTTGAGTACAGCACTGTGCACAAATATTGTGTATTAGTGTCCGCATGTCCACCATTAGGGATGCACGCAATAAGTCGTCTAAACAATTAAACGTCCCCTCGCTAGTCTGCACCAGAAATATTAGTCGGTTAACCAAGTAGTGTTTTATTCATATACAAGGCCGCTTAACTGTCATGCAGCTGTCCACCACTAGTGGGTGCTGCATAGCCGTCAGACGGCAGTCCCCCTCCCTGCGGTAATGCTTGAGTAGACTGGAGTTTTAAAACAGCACGGTGGGAAATTGGAGAAATGTCCTCTCGCAGAACCAGCATGGTTTGGCAGGACTTCGATCTAGAAAATGAAAACAAGCTAGCATGTAGGCTGTGTCAGAAAAAAACTGGCATATAATCACTCGACTGGAGCAACGCGTAACCACATTCAGCTCAAGCGTTTGGATGTTAGCCTGGACGGAACGACGGCTGCTGCTGCTAGCAGTGCTAATCCCACTCAGACCAATTTGAAAGAGGTAACGCAGCTCATCGTGACAATGACCTTGCAAGATATGCTTCTACTTAACTTTGTAAGTTAATGAAATATGTTGAGCCTGAGTACACCGTGCCAGCACTGACTGTTTTTGAGTGTTTTCCTTTTTGTGGCTAGTCGACTAGCCTTAATTAAAATTTTCGTTAAGTCGACAGGGAAAGTAATTGCCAGGAACATCCTTTCACCACATATGCACTGTGAGTCATGGAAATGTAACTGGAAAGAGTTACGAGTGGGCTGCTGTATTTTTTGAGAGATAAAATGTCTAAATAACGGCATAATGCACTTTACGAAATAGCTAACTAGCAAGCAGCAGTCTACTGCAGACTATTGTTCAAAACCAACAACAATATTTGGTGACCCTTCATGGTGTTTCCTCCAGTGTTTGTATCACTGGACCTGGAAGTTCACCACTGACACACTGCAGTGTTTGCCAGTGGCATTTGTGCCACCAAATGTGGTTGTTTTAAGCCAACATGATCTTTTACCAAACATAATCAAGAGATTTTTGTGTCTAAACCTAACCACACATCCACCACAGCTGTTGTGAAATGTAAAGTGTGACAGTATAAACCACAAAATGATGTATAGATGTAACCTATCCATGTTTTTTCTGGCGATTGGCTCTCTATGTTTGATGTAGAACAAAATGTCTGACCTGCACAGAGCCCTGACCTCAACCCCATCCAATGACCTTTGGGATAAAAGAACAACATTGACTGAGAGCCAGACCTTGTCGCCCAACATCACTGTCACTAACGCTCTTTTGGCTAAATGGGAGCAAACCCCTGCAACGAAAGTCCATCGTGTGACATTCAACCCTCAGTTTCATACAGATGGAGTGAGAGACTATAAAGTGCTAATAATCAATACTGTGTACACTGCACATTACCAGCTCAGCACCAAGCAGCAGACGGACACAGTCAGAATCTAGCTGATAACAATAGTGGAGCATTTAGCAGCCAAAGAGACAGCTGTTTCACTCAGGAGGTGGTGGAGATCATAGACTGTAAAAATAATAGACGTAGCTACCATGACGTCACCCCATTGGATTGTGGACTCCTGTTGTGAAGCCTCGAGTTCAGCACTTTGCCATCTTGGCTTTTTGGAGCCAGAAGTGATCATATTTGGGTGACAGGCTGGAGCTCTGGAGGAGTGAGGGGTGGATCTGACTGAGAAGGTGAGGACACTACCTGCAGGCAGCCTGTCCCTCAAAGCGCCCGCCCTTAATTATGCATAATTTGAATCCGTTTTAACATCTGGGACCTCCTGTCTACAACTGGCT
This sequence comes from Epinephelus fuscoguttatus, assembly GCF_011397635.1. NCBI lineage: Eukaryota > Metazoa > Chordata > Actinopteri > Perciformes > Serranidae > Epinephelus > Epinephelus fuscoguttatus. Next base: position 15,693,889 of record NC_064756.1, read on the forward strand.
TGAACCTGCCTTTGTTGAGGACTTTGCTCGGATTCTGGAGTTACTGTCATATCCTGAAACCTCCTTATGGAATCTGATCCTGTTTAAATCAGCGAAGGGAACCTCTTGAGACCGCACGCCTTTGCTGACGTCGACCCCTACAGGATTTGAACTCTTGGCCTTACGCATGGGAGACGAGTGCTCTAACCACTACACCAGGGAGACCCAATAAAATACAATTGGGTGCATCGTCACAAAAATTCACCCCCTGTACAATTGTCATGTGGGGGAAAATAAGCTGTAGTGACCAAAACTGCCTTTTCTAGCAGGCTGTTAACATGTTTATTTCTGCTGTTAAGTTGGGCATTTTACCATGGGGGTCTATAGGGTTTGACTGTTTTGGAGCCAGCCTCAAGTGGCCTTTCAAGGAACTGCAGTTTTTGGCACTTCCATGTTGGCTTCATTTTTCAGCCCCGACCAAAAACAGAGCAAAAAGGAAGTTAATATTGGACATTAACATTTGCCAGATGGCTATAAACATAACTTTAATTTAATGGTAATGCTGTTCTGCTCTAGGGGCCATACACATGCCACATTTTTTGTGCCCTAAAACTCATTATTTTCAATGTAGCCACACAGCAGTTGTGCTTAAACACCAGAGCAACGTTGTCTTGATGCGCATACATTCCACGAGCACTTATACTTTTTAGGGCACGTTTAACATTCAACTTTTAGAACGCAGCAGCCCACACTGCATGTCATGTGACAAGGAACAACAAATCAGCTGACAGATATCTTTCCCTTCTTCTATAAATATCAGTCTGTGATAAATATGGAAAAGCTGATCATTTTGGTGCGGGCTGCCAGAGCTTTACATCTGTCCCACGGACGATGGACCCACACACTTTTAAACAGCGCCTGGAAGATCAGCAGTAGCTACCACCGCCTGACCTGCATGTGTACAGAACCTCACATTGGATGTGTTAACAGTAAACAAGCAACTGTTGCGAACAAGAGTTTGCAAAATTCAGTGTGAGGACATATTTTTTGCAGCCAGGGCAGGCAGCCATGGGTGCACTGTTTGAGTCTCCTCTCCGTTTCAATTACTGCTTTTAGGAACTGAAGTTTAAAAACTTCATTTTACTAAAGAGGGTTTGCTCTGAGCAGCTGGATCAGCAGCTCAGTTCAACAAGCTCCTGTGAAGCTACAACCCTGTTGGAGCTTGGGCCGTCAGCTGTTTCATAACAGCAGTTAACTGAGCGCTCCATTTCACCAGTTTATCAGCCACTTACTGTTTATGGCAGACTCATTTGAGCGGCAGGTCATAATACTGCAGGGGTTCACTGTAATGGCCGGATCGTTCAGCTAATCACACACATGAAATCAGCTGGACGGGCAGTGATGACTCACACTGCACATGAAAATACAACTGAAACGCACATGTGAAGAAAACTATCAAGTTTCACAACACGGGCCAAAAACTGCACGAAAAATTTAACCTTAACAGAGGAAGATACATCTGCAGGGGCACAGACACACACATGCACAAACACACACAATCGCAGAAAAAGGTGAGAATCTTATATGGTCACTCAATTCGCCTGAAATTTTTCGACAGCCTCTTTATAACGATCAAGATGTGTTACCATGGCTACGGTAGCTAGGTAACGTGAGTGCAATTAGCAGCACACAGTACTATACACAGATAGTGTGTGTGTGTTTTTCACGCCCCCTCTGCACCTGTTCCCTGCACACACACAGTATCAATATTTGCCCAAAGAGTCCCATCATGCTGCAGAGAGACGATCCATCTTATAATCCACTTACTTCCTCATCTGGGCTGTTTATCACCATTTTGCCTCCCTCTGTCAGGGTGATAACACCCCCCGCTGTGGAGGCAGAACAGATACAGATAGCATTTGCTTAATCACTCTCTCATGAAAACATTCGCTCACAAGTCAGGAAAATATCTCCACAGGAGCTCAGAGAGGATAAATTTGTCTTGTAAAAAGTCTGTACAGAGACGAAGGGGACACACTGGTTATCCAAAACATCACTGGAATCGAGCAGACACCTAATGAGAAGTATCTCTGTGAATAGTGGCCATTGTTCAAAGTGAAGTATAGTGAAGTCGAGTGGTGGGCGTATAACTTTACACTGAGAAAGCATGTCAGACTCCAGTTTGAGTATTCAACCCTACATTTTTACCTTCACAGAGACGAGAACACATTACTCCGACCTCGTCACATATTGACATGCTTGGTCATGGACTTTCCACGTCCACATACGACATGCAAAGTGCCCTGGGTACATTGGTTGTTGACGTTCTGGAACACTGTGTCATGTTCTGCCTGTTACATGCACTTCTTTCAAGATAAATTTCCTGTGAAAACGGAAGTGTAACGTTTACATATAGTCTCGCACTATGTCGATACAACACAGGGAAACAGGGTTTGGCTTTAGGATCTTACTGGACACAAACACCACTCTCTTGGGTGAAAGTCTGTGTTTGTTGGACCCATCCACCACCACCAGTAACTAGATACCGGACCACAACATGACGCCTATTCAGTTCAGTGGAACCTTGCCTGGCGCGTGTGCCAATTAAGTTTCTAAGTTGCGGGTTTACGTCTGTGGTATGTGGTCCACTGAATATGCATAGTAATGTTTCTCCAGCTGGCTCTGCCTGCAAATGTAACGGGTTAGCACTCTTGCCTTGTGTAGATTAATTGATGGCACACTCTCAGTCACTGTTCAGCTTTTGGCACTGGTTAATATAAAACACGAAAATAAGCCTCCACACTCAGCTTAATGTAAGTTAAATTAAAAATTAACAATTAAGAGTTAACAGAAGAGCATAATAAAAACAGCATAGCATAATACATTTAATTTCACAGATAAGAAACAATAAATTGTGAAAAGAATAAAGCCTCCACTAAAATAGCATTTTAAGTCTTGTGTGACTTATCCTGGCTTCATATGAGCAGAGGAAATCTCAGCTCGTCGCTAGACTAATTTATACAATGTAAAATGCCATAGGCTTGTGCTAATAACGTTAGCATGTTATATTTGTTTGAAAAACATGTCTAGTACAAGATAGTTGTTTTGTCAGGGAACTTTGTGAGTTGTAATGGAGCCAAATTTTGTAACATTAACGTTACCTTTGTTAAATGTTGCTGCTGTCCCTGGTTTCATATAAGGACAGGAAAAGCTTGCTAGCTGCTAGGCTAATTTATACAATATAAAACGCTATACTCTTGTGCTAAAAACATTAGCATGTTGTATTTGTGGGGAAAATGTGTCCAGATAAATTCAAGTGTTTGTCTGTGAATGCTGCGAGTTATAGTGAAGCTGATTTGTGTGCTTATGTTTGACATTGTCTCTGTCAAGCCAAGTTTAATGTGTGTTTTGAATCAACTAAACTTCACAGCACTTCACAAAAAAACCCTCTGCCGCCGACTAGTGTTTTGGAGGTGTAACTGCAGAGTGGCACAGACGCACCACCGCACAAGAATAAATGCTCCTTAACGGCTAACAAGCAAATAAAGTACACGATAACCTGTACAGCTACTTGCTCAAAATACATCTCCAACCACTCAACATCAACACAGAACATTAATTAGTATCTTCGGGAGCTTTTATGGCACATTTATGGCACATAAAACACACTTTTAACCATAAAAAGTTAAGTAGTTTTGGCAGAGTTTTGCAAGAGGCAACCTACCACAGACAGCAGAACGTAACAGCGCACGGGGGCGCATGTGTGAAGTCTGCAGGGGCTTGTCAGTGTGGCGTTCAAGTACACACTAAAAAGTAAGACATCTCTGTTGTGTGTAATACATCACAACAAAACAACAAAATAAGACAGTAAATAACATAATAATGGAACAGGTAAGTTTGTGACAATAAATTAAAATCAGTGTGCCTTCCATAATGACAGAAAGACAGCTTGTGATGGTAAGCGGGATCACCAACTTATTAAGTCCCATTACACAAGGTCCGACACAGGTTTTTAAAAGGCTTCTCTTGGCACAAGAAAGGTTTATAAATATAAAACCTCCATGGACCAGACATTCATAAGAGAAAGAGTCATAATTGGCCTTGTTTGCAGTTGGAGGTGTCCTGTCAACAGTTTCACAGACATCTCTTTTGGTATTCTATTGGGGAAATGCCTTTTGGGCTGCAGGGGATTTTTCCTGGGAGAAAATGGGCTGGCTTTCCTGGGGGCCTGAACAGTAGGCCTATAATAAAATATGTTCCTAAAACATTTGAGACAAGAAATAGGCAATGCAGGAACAGAATTTTGATCAATGCTGCTTAGGTTGACATATTGACTACATTATGAGCAGTGACTGACATGATTGACAGCTCCATTAGAGATTCCTCAGCTCTGACTGGTTGTTTCCATTCAGTGCAGTGGATTCTTATTAATGCCAGTAGATGCAGTAGGAAGAGGAGGAGGAACATGATTTTTTTAATGATTATCTGTCACATGTACTTCTATCAGGATACAGAGACCGTTTAATTAAATCTTACAAAAATGTGTTTTTGTTAAAGTCACCAACTACAGCCTCATCTACCTGCAGATTTTTTTTTATAGGACCATAGACAAAAACAGAACTGAGGACATTTGGGCTAACTGCTTTTTCGGGTGCTTGAGCTGCTTAATAGGAGGTAAACCCAAAACAACCCACTGCCAGTCAGTTTTTAAAGGACAACTTCGGTATTTTTCAACCTGGGCTCTATTTCCCCATGTGTATGTGTGCGTATGATTCATGGGTACCACTCGTTCTAAAATTGGTTCAGTATTGAGCCGCAAAATGAGCTAAAACGGTAATGGGGGCAAATGCGTCCAGTATAAGAGTGCTTTTTTCGCCACTGACCGGTTCAGATCACCAGTGCTATCTCTGTAATAGCATATGGTAGCGGCCCTGGGGCAGTGGTGAGTGTGAATGAGTGGAGTCAGCTGTCAGTCAGTGTTGGAGCAGAAAGGCGGAAGTCATCCCCGCTTGGTAATGTAAATGAGTATGTGTGTGTGAAGTGTGTGTTACGCTAGAAGAGTCAGAGGACGGAGTCTTTTACGTGCTACCCCCTGGAGTGTTACCAGAGTTTTTGGAGTGCTCAAATAAATGGGCCTTTTTCCCGAACACAAGAACAGGATGTCGCGCAACACCCCATACAGCTTTCATAGGCTGCCTTTGTCGGACGGCGAGATGCTGAAGTTGTGGCTAGTTGTGCTACAAATGGATGCTAACACTCCTCTCCAGACACTGCGCCTTGCAGACCATCGGGTCTGCAGTGCTCACTTCTCCCAAGATGACTACTGCCAGCCAAAGAAGAGAAGACATCCAATCCCGAAACACCTCTTCCTCAAGAAAACGGCTGTCCCACGAGTAGAGAGAGCTACAGACACAGTGGAGCAAAGCTCGTGACATCACACAGCCCAGAGGTAAGGGAAAGGCTAAGTTAGCATGCTATTTACAGAGATAGCACTGGCGATCTGAACCGGTCAGTGGCGAAAGAACACACACTTCACACACACATACTCATTTACAATACCGAGCAGGGACAACTTCCGCCTTTCTGCTCCAACACTGACTGACAGCTGACTTCACTCATTCACACTCACCACTGCCCCATATGCTATTTACAGAGATAGCACTGGTGATCTGAACCGGTCAGTGGCGAAAAAAAGCACTTTTATATGGACGCATTTGCCCCCATTACCGTTTTAGCTCGTTTCGCGGCTCAATACTGAACCAATTTTAGAACGAGTGGTACCCATGAATCATACGCACACATACACACGGGGAAATAGAGCCCAGGTTGAAAAATACCAAAGTTGTCCTTTAAGGTCTTCCTCTCAACCTCCTATATGCACATTATATGAGGGAATGATCACATCTCGACACTGATAAGAGCAGATTAGCTGTTATTCTCATAAACAGATTCTTTTGTTATCACCTTTACTCCAAGGCATGATGAGGATTGGAGTTTGTATTTTCAGAGAAACCAGGACTTGTTGCAATAAGGGCTTCTTAATGAGCTGTTGGAGAAATGGGCTTTTGGTCTAGTGGGGCATTTTTTGGACTAATGGGGCTGTCAGAACACCAACAGAAAAACAACCAAAGAAGGCATCCTTTCATCCTCCATCAGCATGATAGATGGCCAGTTGCTGTTGCATCCGGCAGTGTCAGGCGGAAATGCAGCGGGACACAGACAACAATTAAGGCGGCGACTGTCCAAGTTGGGTGGGCCGGAGGGGTCGTGGATGGGTCCAACAAACACCGACTTTCACTAGACAGAGTGCTGTTCGTGTCCTGTAAGATTCTAAAGCCAAACCCTGTTCTGTTTTTCTAAACCTAACCACGTGTTTTTGTTGTTGAAGAAGAAAAATGTCAATTTGCGGTGGTGTACCAACATAGTGCGTTTATTTTGAAAGAGACTATATGTAAATGTTAAATTTCCTAAAGTGTATCTTGAAACAAGACAATGCATGTAACAGGCAGAACTTGACACGGCGTCCCAGAACGTCAACAACCAATGCACCCAGGGTACCTTGCACATCGTATCAGGACGTGGAAAGTCCATGACCAAGCGAGATCAAGTGAGAATGTGTTGGTCAAACAAGTCTGCCTTGTACGCATGGCTGCATGTAAACAGGAATATTAGTGGAATATTCAGTTTCATTAGTCTTGTAAACAGCCCAGTAGGAATATTATCTTTTTCAGAATAAGGCTGAAAAATAATTATTTTGTGCAGTAACACGCAGACAGCAAGGTACGCTTCAGTTGAATTTTTGTCAATTATTCAAGATGCTATTTCAGATAACATAGGCTGGCCAATCAACTGAAAATGGAGAACCATTACTTTCCAGTACCAGTGATTCAGGTTATGATACTGCAGACTGACTATCAGCAGAAACTTAATGTGACGTGTCGACATGGGTTTTATATTTCATGTTTTACTAATGAGAGACGTGTTTAAAAATTGATGCGACTGATCTAGATCCATCTTCTCTCTCAGAACGAGTGTGTATTTGGTGAATTCAAGGCTACAGAGAGAAACTGGAGCATCTCTCTGCATTGCGTAATCTCAGAGGAGCAGAACAAATATGAGGAAGTATACAACCCTGAAACATACAGGGCACGTACCTTACAACACACACAGCCATAACGACATTATTCTCCACAGATCGATAGCTGTGAAACACACTGCATCACCACGGTTAGGGTGTTACAGGCAGAGCTATGTGACTGTAACAGCCAAGAAACAAATACTGTGTAATTATATAATCAATCACACAGCAATTAGCTGGATGAACCAAATTAAACTTTCATATAGCCAGCAGTAATTTTTATCTCGAATGTGCAGTGTGTAATGAGCACCCGCAATCCAGCTAAAACAAAATATTTAATTCATGATAATGACAAAATAATACTTGAAAATCATCCCTCAAAAGAGTCGTTTCCCCGGCAGTACTCTCTCCAGTCTGCTCTCGGGAGGTTTGAGCCCAGGGATGTGATCTGATTATATAAATAACTACAAAAATAAAGATCCAGAAAAGAAGTCAATACTTTCAGAAATGCATGAAACTTGCCACCGGTACATAATTAACTGTTCTAATCAAGTGAAAATATTACGACTGTGGATATATCAGCTTTCATATAGCCGGAGGAGTGTGTAGAAGTACAGTACACAACTCTTTGAGTGTGTGTCTTTGGATCCAGACAGGATAAGTCCCAGGAAAATGTTGTACTTTTCCCCAGTGCATCCCTGATTTATGAGGAGAGTGACTCAGGGATTCAAAGGCAGCCGAGCAGGAGAGGAGCACCGAATGAAGCATAAAACTAAACAAATAAACCAAAGAGTGAGGAAGCAACAAAGCAGAGAACTGGTGCAGACGGTAGGTGATGAAGAAATACGTTATTACAGAGGTGTTTTTTATGGATTCGCTCCTGCAGACAGTTAAAACGTCTTGCACTGTAAAGTGACTATAAGCTTGTTGGAGGAACAAGCTCAGTTCTCAAATCATGATGCAAGACTGTGTCAAACACGTCTGTCCTTGGCAGGAAAACTGACGGTTTTTGTTCACGAGCCATGGTTGCAAGAGGATCAAAATTTTTTGCGAGTGAGTCTAATCTCTGCTCCTTTTCGTAATACAAAAGGCTGATGGAAACCCAGCTGAGTAACTGCCTCAGTGTCGAATAAAATTGAAAGACTTGATGAGTCACAGGCACTGTGAATATTTTAGGATCCAGCTGGTGGCTGGTTTTAATTTCAAACCCAGGTATTAACACACTTGCTTAGTTTTGAAGTCTCTACTGTGGAATAAAAATAGTTCAGTTGTTAAGAGGGTGTTGTAGTCTACCTGTACTACGAGGCCTCATTTCACTTCAATTCAGAGGCAGTGGCGCCCTCCAGAATTTTTAATAAGGGTGGCCAGATGGGCCATTGACAGTCTTGGGGTGGCAGAGATGGAGGAAATAAAAAGGAGCAGGAAAAATGTTAGGATTGTAAAAGAAAAGAAAGAGGAATAGTAATTCAAGCGATTCCACTCAATCAGTGAGGAAGGATGATGATAGCTGTGACACAAGTAGACTGGATTTCAAAGGATTCCCATGTGGCAGAAAGTTTGTAGAAGTAAAACTTGGGAGACGTAAAATCGGTGAGGATTACAAGAAGTGGAGTGGCTATTTCTAGCCCCGTTAACACAGAGATCATGTTATAGGGCCACTACAAAGTCCCTTCTTTGTGCCTCCTTTGCATTTTTACACAGAACCAAACAATGGCAGCATCACTCTGCTCCAGTGTGTGACTATACACTCCAGTGTGACGTAAAAAATATACATTTTCAACAACAACAATGGCAACAAAAGTGTCAATAAAAATCATTTACCGTCCCTGTTCTATGGCGGCTGATCTTGTCCTTTGCTCGAACGGTAAGGAGCTCCCATTGTCTTGTTACTCTTATCTACTGTAGAGTAATATCTGGAGGCTTAACATAGAAGGTATGACGGACGCTTCTCTCCCATAGTGTAGATAAGTGTAACTTTAGGGCCTGTTTATACCCATTCCGTATATTTCTGAAAACGGGTATTTATCTTTGCGTTTGCACCTTGCGTTTTCAAAAACGCTGCAACCCAGTTCGCGCATGCCCATTAGGCGCCCGGTAACCACAACAACAATGGCGGATATATGCCAGGTTGTTCACGTTTTGTTAGCACTTTTGGGACTACTTACGAGCTTACAAATGAACTTAGCACTGCTGCATCAACATCACGGCTACATCAGCACACAGGCGCAGAATGTTCTTCTATGGTGTTTGACATATGGCATATTGCCATCTACTGGCCTGGCATGCTAATTGCAGCAGGGATATTGTTTTCACAATCATGTAAACCCGGAATTTTTTTTATACAGGATGAATAAAAATTTTTTATTTGTATCGGTATCCGTGTAAACGAGGCCTTAGTTTCAATGAACTTGAAACTGAGTCATGTTGTGGCTTTGTGGGCTTGTTAGCTCTTGCTAGCAACGTAGCTTCAGAAAAGAAACACGCATAAACTTTGCATTTTCTGGACACATACACGCTAACTTTTAGCTATTACTGTTTGACCTTTCTTCTGACACCATGTCTTGTTACTCTTATCTATTGTAGAGTAATATCTGGAGGCTTAACATTGAACGTATGACAGATGCTTTGGGACAGTTAAGTGCTTTCTTCATTACGCTCCCCCGTGCAACACAATTCAACACAAGGTTCCTACCTTGGCATGTCACCTACCGTAATACTACATCCATATCTCATTATTTTCCCAATTTGCAGACATTTACGGGTCATCACACCTGTGCCACCCCGTCTTGCAGGCTGTCCTGTTTATACAGACACGTTTCGTTGACGTTACTACCTCCCAAGGTGGATTAAAGGAGAGACCACTCTGCCCTCCCCCCTTTCAGCAATCATACCTTATATGGAGCAGCAAGGTGGCATAATGGCATGATATTCCTGCCTTGAAGAGGCAGTGTAAAAGACAGAGGGTTCGGGGACCCTTCGCCAGAAAATTTTGAGCACTTAATGCATCAATTTGTGCATTTTGAGCGCTTAATCTCCTATTCTCTGGTGTTTATATGCATCAGTTTGTGCATTTTCAGCAATCATTTTCGCTGTGTATGTCTTTCATTTTGTCGAAATAAAAGTCCTCTGCTACTTTTATGCTTTTATTGGGGCGGATAAATACATATTCTAAATATTTAGGGGAACATGTCCCTTGTGTCCCTCCCGAAATCTACACCTATGGCTAGATTTTTGTGTTTGTGTTGACATATAGAGGTTATTCAGTATGGTGGCTCAGTGTCTAGTGCTGTCACCTTACAGCAGGAGCATCCAGCCAATGTCCTGGTTACTTCCCAGAAATCCAAAGACAGAAAGGTCATGTAAAAGGGAAACTCTAATTATACCGTTAGGCATGAATGTGAGTTAAATAAGATTGGCCATCTTTAACAGCTCTGGAAACCAGTCCACGATGTATGTTTGCTGGGATTTAACTGGATCAGGCTCTGCTACACATTCCTGTACAGGAGAAGTCTATGCTTGACATTGTTTTCCTTCTGGAGAAATACCTTAAAGTCATGACACACTGTGTTTTTTTTAAGATTTTCAAATAAAAAGCTATTCTCCCCTGTCTCATGCCGTCAACTGCACGGACTCAATAAAATTCAAAGACAGGATAATGCAGTGTTTGGGGCTTCTGGTTTAGCATTTAAGCAATATCCTGTCAGTATCCCAGGCAGACATTATTGTTGTTATGATTTATTACACCCGTCAGTCAGGAAACCACCCAGCATGAAACCCCTCATGATCCAGGCTCGTCACTTCTGCTGTCAGCGCAGACACAACTTAAAGACACCGTTTTAGATACTCAGCCGCAGACTGTTTCCCATTTCCATCACGGTCATGAATGGAGAAGCAGGTGATTGGTAGGATGTCTGAAAACTTTTATTATTACTTAGTATCTGTTATTCTGACTTTTACTTTCCTTTAAAGTGTTGCTTTATGCCCTTTCCTGTCACAGCCACTGAAACTGAGACATTATTTTTGAACAAAGATGAAGGGTACAGACCGTCTCATCTTTCCATACCATGAAAACAAAACATTTTCATCTTTTCAGCCTGAATGTGAAACTGATTAAAATATATTGATGCTTTCGTCAGACTGAGAACCGACAGAAACAGACCACTGACCCATTTCAGGGACCGCGCCTTAGTTAAGAAACAAAAAAACAGTGTAAGAAGTCCTTAGGCTTTTGCCTGTTTGGTGCAAAGCAGACCGACATGAATCAAATCATCAGCTAAGAAGAGAGTGACAGCTGTCGGGTGATGTTAAGAGCTGAGGTGTAAACGAGGCTGTTCAGATAAAAAAAAGTTTCAGCTACTTCAAGACAATCAAACTACTTTAATAAATAAATATCGTAGCAAAGCACCTGAGTAAAGCTGCACACAAGTATATTTTTCTGGTGACCCTGCAATCAGTAGAAACTTTTGTGATCCCAGCAGGAAACTGGGAATGGAAATAGATTTTTTTTTAATCTATTTTTTTTGGTAATATTAGAATATTCTACAATCAAAAAAATAAAAAGCGAAACATTCTACGGTGTCCCAGTGGTGAAAAGAAATCCCCAAACTGTCAGTACTATTACTCTGCTACATTGATCTCCGAACATTAATGTTTTCCTGTCATTTACAAGAAAGGTAAATCTGTTTCAGTATCTTCACTTTTATGTGATTCCAAGAGGCTGCAGTCTTCACCTGCTCGTCTCAACGTGTACTTGATCACGTTTTAGCCATTTTGGATGTGAAGTTAAACGGGAATGAGGAGTGTCAGCTGTCAGTCCTGCTAACTGTCAGATGATTGACGAGTCTCAGAGTCTCAGACTCAGAGCTAAAGCAGGAAGAGGTGATCTCACTGAATGCATCTAGAAGTTAAAGCTGAATTTAACGACCAAGTGTGTGTGAGAGGACTTGCTCAAAGTGACAAACCTATACAGAATTGCAGTTCCTCTTCTCTCTATGAAGCGTTTTTGCATCTTTCAGCTCATTATTTTGGTTTTCTGGCCCCAAATCTGCATCATGATAGCAGATGAATGCTAACGTTGCACAGTGTCTGCTCGATGTGTTAATAGGAAGCTGTTTGCTGAGAAGACAATCAAAAAAACTTGGTGATAATTAATCCATTTCAGCCTGTTCCATTGCCCCATGGATGGATTACTGAATGGGCCTATCGAGCACAGGTCCAATGGCCCGAAGTGTCAGAGGGCCCCCAGGGCTTCATTTCCTAAATGTCACTTAAATTACTGACCAGGAAGAGACTCAAAATTACCACAGAGACACAAAAAGACCACAAAGAGATGCAAATTAACTGCAAAGAGACATAGAATAACTGCAAAAATTGGTAAAACAACCACAAAGAGACACAAAACAACAACAAAAAAACACAAAATTACCTTAAAAAGACACAAATTCCCAAAACAAGGACAAAGAAATGCAAAACAACAAACAAAGAGGCAAACCACCACAAAGTCTGTACATAAGCATTCATTTTGATGTGTGTTTTTGCCAACAGTCAAATATTTAACCTCCTTTTAGCTCCATATTTGGTCTCCACCAATGCCAAAGTGGTATATCTGGAGCTGTAGAAGGATATATCGGCAGAAAATATAATAAGTATGTTTTTAGTAGTTTATAATCACCTCAAAATAAGAATCACTGTTTTTGTTACGTTGGACTGAGGGGTTTATATCAACAGAGGGAGTGGGTCGTCGTCTGTGGAGTCCACCATGTTGAATTGCCATGTTTCTAAAGTAGCCCAGAACGGACAAACCAAACACTGGTTCTAGAGAGGGCCGCTGCATTTTCGCTTTGGCCCCCATAGTTAGCAGCCCCTCTGTGACAAGTCGAACAGTGTTAGATTTAAACACTTGACACACATTGATTTCTAACATGAAACTGCCTTATTCTGTGTTTTTACCGGTTTAAATCACAGGTTGGTTTGTTTTGGAGAGGAAGAGACCTCTGTGGATGATTCAACTGCTGCTAAAAACCTCCTAAACATATGGATCTTAAGCTATCAGAGAACAAAAGTGAGCACACATTAGCAGGCACTGAGCCCAAACAGCGTCAGAGAAACACTGATTTGTTACAAGAAACTGCTTTATTCAGGGTTTTTTTTAATTTTAATCACCTGGTCTGTTTTGGAGAGGAAGAGGCCTCTGTTGTAAAATCCACCTGTACAATGAACACTGCTGAAATCCTGACTGGGAGTTCATGTTTGGCACATGCATTGCTTGCTGCAGTCTGCTCTGCTATGTCCACCAGCTGGTTGCTTACTTAGACTGTCTGTCGTTTGGTGCTGGGGAGGTGGTGTACAACAAACGAACGCTGGTAAGAGCAATGAGCCTGAACCAAAACAGTAAAGTTAATGAAAATCAAAACAGTTGAAGACACTGGTTACTTAAAACATCTGTCTTTTTCTGTTCTAACCATCCAGCCTTATACGCAGAGTGGACAGAGCTCTCCACCACATATTGAAGGATGGTGAAAATATTACATTATTTAATATCACCAACAAGCCAAGCTCCCATAAAGTTAGTGCAGCGTCATAAAAACAAATTATTACTCATAGCAAAGCCTGGGTGAGTGCAGCAGGATGAAGATGGATCACCCTCATTCACTCCCTCCTAAGAACTGTCCGGTGATACCACTAAACAGCCTTGCTCAAGGGTACTTAAAGTACACATTAACTGCATCTAGAGGAGGAATTTACATCCCAGAAACAGATTTTCCTGCAACATTTCCTTAATAATCTGGCTACAGCTGTCCTCATTACTGTATCAGACTGAGCCACGCGACGCTTGTTGATGAGTTTCCATCTCTCCGCCAGCAAGAGAGGCAGAAACACGAACAAGGACAAATTACTTGTTCACCATCATCTGCTAAATATGAAACCATGCAGGGTTCTTTCCAAAAACAAAAGGAAAAAATTATTGTTCTCAAAAAATTGGCTCCCAGAATTTTATTGTACTCTCATGCACAGTAGGCCTACAATTTCCAAAATTGAATCATTCTTGGATAAAGACTGCAATCTGCAACCATCTGCTTCATGTTCATCCAAGTGGTTGTAGCATCCAGTAACACAGGACGATGCTCGCGTCGTGGCCAGAAAGTGTGTTTTTGTCAGCGAGCCTTTAATGTTATCTATTTCTGCACATCAAAGCGCTTGCCATCCCTCCCTCTCCCTCTCAAACTTCCCCATCACTTCCTGGCCCGGTGGCTTCAAAGAGCAACTCCTCTTTCAAAATGTGGATCGACGAAGCCTACACAAACATGGCCGAGCACCTTGATAAATTTCGATCCTGCCTTGATGCATAAATAGATGTAAATGGAGGAGCAGCGGAGAGACCGAGAGAAAAACATGCTAATGAGGTGAAACTGCCCTTCGTGTTTATGATTTCCCATCTGAATAATATATCATATGTCCTCGCTTCCTGCACATCCTAACTTTTTTTTGTTATCATACTTTATTGGAGCTTCATTCTGTCTGTCACTCAAAAGCCGACACGGAGCAGGAGGACATTTACTTTGCTCCACAAGGATTCCCGTGCTGTCATCGGGCAAATGACATTAAATAACCTCCCATGATTGCTCAACATCATCCCTCAAAAGACAATTACCTCTCAACTCTGCCAAATGCCAAAACAGACAGAGAGATAGAGGGGGATTGATGCAAGAAATGAGAGTAGGAGGAGAAGGAGTAAGGAGAATACTAAGTGAGAGGAGAATGATTTAAGAGAGGAGGTGGTGCAAGGCTCTATTTATACCTATCCAAGTAGAGCCGCGGCTGCAGGGGACTCGGGCGTCTCTTCTCGAGGGCTGGGACACAGTTGTCTGTCTTCTTATTCTATCAGACGGGGACTAAAATGGATCAGGAGCTTTCAGGCTCTTTGTGAATTTATCAGAAGCTGCTCTTGCAGAAGATGCACTGACAGATAGACAGTTTTTCCTTGTTTGGTATTACATCTCTCCTGTGCAGCTTTTTCCACATTACAGTGACAGCTAGTCTGTCGGCTTGATACCCCAGTTATTCTTGATTAGCTGTGACTTTAATATCAGCTCTGTGTCAGTGTTGAGACTACAGTATTTTTAGCTGTCACAAGTAGAACAGATTGCATCACTTGAAATATTAGGCACTTTTGTGGAGAGTGAAATATATTTCCTCTGTATTCAGACTGTTCCTCCGCTAACTTGTAGCTTGGAGCGTGACATGCAATGTGAAAATTATGCATTATAACAGCCCCTTGCAGACTTACAGCTGCTCTTTCTAGCTGTCCAGTTTTCATGAGTTTTTAGTTCACAATAAAAACAAAGTGAGCTAACTGATTCATAAATCAAACTTCGGATTGGACCAAAGTATCTAAAAGTTGGGGTGATTATTTGAGACATCTATTTGAGACTTAAGTATGCAGGAAAACAGGAAACTCAGACTGATGATTCACTGCAAACTAAATCAAACTTTTATGTCTACACAAGCAAAATGGCTTAAATTAATCAAATAACATTGTTAAAAAAAAGAGCACACAAATATTCAACAAAGTCTCTGCAACTTTATGCGTAGCTGTGCCCCAGTTCTCTACTACTTATTATTCAACACAGATTTCAAGTGAAAAAGTGGAAATTAAAGGGGTAGTCAGTCCTGTGATGTACTATTGAACATACAGGAAATAAAATTGGGAACTATTGAGAGACAGATTAAAACAGAACGGCCAAATTTAAAACAGCAGATCAGAGGCCAAGGTCTCACATCAGGGACCTGGGCCCGAGTACACTTGAACCAAAAATCCAGTTTATTTAATTGGTGTGAACACTAGGGCTGTCAACGAATATTCTAAATTTGAATTTAAATTTGAATTTGAAAAAAAAATGGACCTTTGAATGTGAAAATTGATATTCGATTGTGGTGGGGAAAAAAACACCACCGCAGCTGTCCTCTTTGCGAGTGGGCGTTGGCCTTAGTGCCACTGAACGCACTAAGGGCCACACCGCCTGCGGAAGTCCTGCGAAGCGCAGCGCACCGAAATTCTCGCGTGAGCTGGAGCACTTCCGTTCACATCAGACGCGCATTTCTCCGCGCTGGTCGACAAGCGGTTCTGCTCCCAGCTGTTGTCTCCGTCACCTGGCTTGACACATTCGCTCGAGGCTCGCGCAGAAAATAGACCAGACGCCAAAATGATCGCTGCAGGGCGCGAGCCGCCCACGGAGCTGTGCTTCGAGGCTATTCGCAGCGCTTCTGCGGGCAGTGTGGCCTCGGGTCAGAGAGGGGGGGCGAGTGAGAGAGAGGTCCGCGGTCGTTTATAACGTAATGTTATAGATAATTGTTTTATGTGTTTTAATGTGTAGGTATGTAAATGTTTTCAAAGACGTTTATGTTGAAATAAAAATACCTACAATGTTTCCTTGTATTAATACATATACAAGTATGTTTCCTTGTATTAGTTTGCCCTCTTGTGGACATAATGCGAAAAAAAAAATTCCTAACGGTTCGAACCTATGAGTTATTTTTAAAAGGAATATTCAAACGTCATTTTTGAGCAATTTTGACAGCCCTAGTGAACACTGTAGGCCGTACCTGGGCAGGATATGTCAACGTCAGGAATCAGTTCAGGAAGGACCTAAATGCAGAGCAGCAAGCTTTAATAAAGCTGATGAAAAACATCCAGAACAGGCAGGTAACATGAAGTCCGAGTGACAGAAGAACCAAAACTAACTCAAAACCAACTGGAACGACTAGGGATGAACTCAGGTAAAAAAATTCACACAGAACTCAGGACACCAGGCAGGACACAGAGCAAGGAATGACACCAAGACCATGGGCATGGGCACAAGGACTGAACGCAGATAAACTGACCAGGAACAAAGGGAAACACACAGGTATATATACATATACACAGAAAATTAATCACAAGAACGAGACACAGCTGGAGTAGGAGGACACGGGCAAAAGGAAGGAAATAGGGATAACAACAAGTGTGTGGTGAGAACACTAGGGTGGAGCAAACAAGACTAATACAGAACAGGTGTGAATGGAAGACTCTTGGAACAGGGAAGGACTAATGAGACAGGTGTGATGGAAAACAGGCGGGAAAACACACAAAGACAGGAAGTAAAACCAGACACAACACATGAGGAGAGAATCTACAAAATAAAACAGGAAGCACATTAAACATGAATGAATAACGTGGAACAAGGACCACAAAGAGAAAACTCCAAAGACCATAGGATAACAGAATATAAACAAGAACCCAGCATCACGACAGTCAGTCGGAGTCCACTTGAAAAGGTGGTCAAGAGTATGGTCCAGGTGTGAACACATAAGTGGACAGATATTTATCGAGATTACAAGGAGGTTAACCATTTATGAAACAGTCTCAGTATAATGCTGATGCCCCTACATCAAGCGGCACAGACACAGACAGACCCAGATCCGGCTTTCCAACCCCCATTATGCCACTGAACAGTGTCGATCATTAGACAGACGTCACTTGGCTTCACTGACAGTCTATTTGTGAACAGTATGCAGGCTAATGTTGGTCGTAACCAACGCCAGCATAAAAAAAAACAGCCTCTTCTTCAGTGTCCCACATAAGTAGGAAAACAAATCTCTGCCCCGTTAACTCTCTCTGCCAATCACAGATACGCTATGTCACACTCATCACTGTCATAGGTGAGTACAGAGACTGACTGCACAGCGTCTCAGCTGACATGTTCACTGACACCCTGGGAATCTCAGTAACTGCACAATTTCATGCTTAACTCTTTGTGCGAACACAGTGACATGCATAATATCATATAACTTTTAACATATCATCCAGTTTGTTATACTCAGACAATCTATAGAGCGTGGTGAATACAGTACAGGAAACAACCTGAATCTTTTTGACCATATGATTCTTGTTTTCCCACCATCACCAACACCAACGGAGTATACTGCCTCTACTGTCCTCAGTGGTATCTTGCACAAAAATGGCCTGTAATTTTTGAGACCTGTGTGTATCATATTATCTCATGAGGAATGGTAAAACCCTCAACAGCTACATTGACAGATAACAGAGACTTACTTGGGAAATAAGAGCTTTAATGTTTGCTGTGTTGCCTTGAAATAGTGAGGAAAACTTTGTTTTTCTTGCACAGCTTAGGTAAATGAAGAATCCAGAGCCAATCTGCGGCACTAGACACCAGCGTCTGCAGTGATGTGGGCGCTATGCCGGACCGTCGTGGTGAAGAGGACGCTAAGTCGGAAGGCAAAGCTTTCGATTTACTTGTCCATCTATGTCCCAACCCTCACCCATGGTCATGAGCTCTGGGTAGTGACTGAAAGAATGAGGTCTTGGATACAAGCAGCCTAAATGAGCTCCTCCGTGGGGTGTCTGGGCTCAGCCTTAGAGATAGGGTGAGGAGCTCGGAGTAGAGCCACTGCTCCTTCGCTTCGAAATCAGCCAGTTGGTTCGGGCATCTGATCAGGATGCCTCCTGAGCGCCTCCTGTTTGAGGTGTTCCGGCACGTCCAACTGGTAGGACGCCACTCATCTGGCTTGGGAACGCCTTGGGGTCCCCCAGGAGGAGCTGGAATCTGTTGCTGGGGAGGGACGTCTGGAATACTTTGTTCAGCCTGCTGCCCCTGCAACCCGGCTTTGGATAAGTGGTTGAAAATGGATGGATGGATAGTTTTGCTGTTGTTAAACGTGGTCTCCATTTACTTCACTTAATCAGCAGTGTTTGCTGTTTTTGGATTCTTTGTTCATGAAGGCATGTAAGAAAAACTTCACAAATTCAAGGTAACACAACATATATAATTGATACATAAATGGTCATTTTGTGGATAGAGTATTCCTTTACATGACCACTCATGCATAATGTGGGTATTTATTAGACTGTCATGGTCATGGTGAGGTTTTACAAGCCGCAGTATTGTCGGAGTAGGATTACATCTCTCTCTGACAGTAATAGGCAGCTGTGACCTGACAGTGGACATATGTGTGCGCACATATATAAGTCATACATTATATATCAAGGACGCTGCAGCAAAAACACCACCATTTCAGCAACTGTATTTTCTGTATTTTCTCTGCTGCTGCCCTCTCCAAAACATTAAATCAGACGCAGACTCTGCTGTGAAACACAGAACGCTTAATGATTTGGATGGAAGCCCTCCTCCTGGCTTTTAAGCTGTCGCTCTGTATGACATGCTGTTTCATCATTACTTTCTGCATAAAAAGTTACTACCCCACTGTGATCCGACTTACCAAGGAGTACAAGTATTAGTTGTTATACAAAATGGTAAATTTTGTGCAACAGGTTTGGATATGGATTGTGTGTGTGGTTTACGGTTTATCCAGGGGGGTGAATTATAGTCTAAATAAATGTCTCTCTGCAGGAGAAAAACTCTATAATGCAACATAAAAGACCGTCTGTCTCTCAGGCCACAGCTGGTAGAGATGGATGTCATTCTGTCATTCTACGAGCTCGCTGTTCACTCTGACCTACATACACAGAAGGTTTCTTGCACAACAAGATATCCACTGTATGAAAAAAAGGTGACACCTACTGCTGACATGATTAAACAGGCGGCGGCATGAAAGCAGAACAGTTTCTGGAGCTAAATCAAAGACATGATGAGGCGTCTTGAGGCTTCTGTCGCTATTGAAAACCGATTGATTTTCAGGTCACATTTTATTGTTTTAAATAGGTATGTAGCCGATGTTAAAATAAGCAAAATCCCTTTTTGCTTCATGTCAAGCTAAAAATGGGTTTGGAGCTGGTCCTGCTGCCACAGGGAATCAGTCACTGAAACCGTGGAAGTGGAACATCCTGTTCCCATTGTCACCTAAAAATCTGTAAATTAGCACCAGGCACTTTACCTGCCTCACAGAAAGTTGGATAAGAGCATTAGAGCTGTGCCGCACAAGAGTATACTGTAAAAACAACAACAACAAAAAAAAAAAAAACTAGAGTACACAAAGGAGAAACATAGAAAACACACCATACCCCAACTCGGTGTGCTCAATGTGGGCCACATGATTTGTTCTGCTCCCTTTCTGAATAAAAAAGAAACTAGGCGCACAGGAAGTAGCTGACATTTTCTGCTTGGTGTTATGTGCTCTCCACCTGTTGATCTTTTGGCTACCCTCTCATTGCTCTGTTGCCATGGAGACCCCAGAAGAGGAATGGGGGCACAGCGATGAAAACTGGGCCTCTTAGTAGGAGGTGGACACCGGACATGTATCATCGCTGTCCTCCCACCGGCTCTGTCCCTGAAGAGGAGGAAGATGTTTTTAGAAGCCACGACAGTGAAGACGCAGCTTTTCATTCTGTTTGAGGAGCTCCAGATCTTCTCCAGCGACGCCTACGTGAATATGATCGAACCGTAACAGAAGGAGGGATAACAGGAGGAAGGATCTGAATCGACAATACTGAATATGATTCAGGGGATTTATTTTCTGAACATAGTTGTGTTGTGTTCATTTGAGAGGGGATCTAAATTGTTGATTTCAGTGTGTCCAAATAAGAATTGATGTAAATGTTAATAATGTAATAAGGTGATCGTGTTGATTACTGAAGCACATTTGAAGGATATTTTTGCTTTTGTGAACAAATGCCATGAAAAGACGAAAACTAACAATGTCTTAGTCCATAATTCAATATGGTCTGACTCTATGGCACCTAACACTAAACAGTAAACACTCTTTTCCCAACAAAAACAAGTCACAAATGTTTGATTTCATTCTTTAAAAAGGCTCAGTAATTTCCTAAAACACCTGGGCACTGTAGTTTTTAGCAAATATTAATCAAATGGGAGGAAATTGTGCATTTGTTTGGGACTATTTTCGGCAGCGGACTGATACACGTTTGTTGTATTTGTGAGTATTTATGGCAGCAGGACAGCGTATTTGAATCGAAACAAATTACATGCTCATTGTAATGACAGAACATTGTGGCTCCTTTAGATCTTTTAAATAGTTTTTGGACAACAA
This sequence comes from Epinephelus fuscoguttatus, assembly GCF_011397635.1. Lineage (NCBI taxonomy): Eukaryota > Metazoa > Chordata > Actinopteri > Perciformes > Serranidae > Epinephelus > Epinephelus fuscoguttatus. Next base: position 15,714,950 of record NC_064756.1, read on the forward strand.
CGGAGCTCTACAGCACAGAGGAAGAATCTAGAAATACTCAGCAGTTGTTACAAAGCCAATACAGCGACATATCAGAGCAGCATCGGGAGCATCAGTCATCACCAGTGCCAGCGTTTGTACGTGGAGCCAATGTGGGCAGTAAATGAGCTTCGGTCCTTGAAGAGAAAAACCTGCACACTGCTCTTGCTCAGCTTCACAATTTAATAGTAACGCTAACGTTTTGGTCCTCCTGGACCTTTGTCAAGAGTGTTCAGCACTATTATTTCCAACACTGAGCTTGAATAGAAACTGCTCCACCCATTTCACAGGTGTGCACAGGTGTGGGGGAATTGATCAGCTGTGGATGTGTTTCTCAATAATTCAATGATTGACCACAGCCTGTGCACCTTATGTCACATATCCCACAAAGGACAGAACAAGGGAACAAGAAAAACATAGGAGACACCTGGAAAACTCAAGCTCCTTACTCAATAAGAGCTATTTACAAGATTATTTACAAAAAATGTTGATCTTATGAATGAACACTTGGCTTGGCAGCTTTCATAAATCACTCAAAAATGTTCATCATTGTAACACAAAGTTTTGGTGTTGGTGAAAACACTTTAGGTCATGGGCGCATTAGAATGAGTCAGCATGTCTGGTGAGATCTGTTGAGTTGTTATGATTCAGTTTATTTATTGGACTTCAACATTTGTAGTCGGGCTGAATTATAGCTTATTTTTAAAAAGTTTCAAAACTTTCTGTAAAATACTGTGAACACAAAAGGCCAGAAGAGGGCAATCTCATAAATGTGTAAAAAGCCCTGCTGATAAACAGCGATTGACTGCTGATCAGTGAAGGTTGATGCGATCAGAGCAGAGCGGTTGGAGGCGGATGAATCGGCAGGAGACTTTGCTCCAGACAGGATCGATTCCTCCCGGCTGAGAGCTCCACTCTCCCCCACAGCTTAAAAAAAATGTAATGCACATCACTGCTCACCAGTTACCCACACACTGAATATATGATTTTAAATCCCATCATAAACACTTACTGCTTTTATAAAGATGGATTTATATAGAAACTGACTCCTGCTTCGGTTCAGATAAACCTTATGTGTGTCTTATTTTATGACACGATGACAGAAAACTTAGAGGCACTGCGCAGTTTCAGATGTGACGTTGAATTTTAAAGAAGTTTTAAGTAAATTTATATTGATGTAGCTGCATCTGAATTTAAAAAGCACCCTGCAGTGTGTAAAAGTTAACTTTGTATTTCAGGTTCATTAACTGAACCAAAATGTGCCAATAAATTTGAGTTACATGTGCGTATTCGTGTTAGTGCCATCCTATCACTACAATTAATATTGCTTTTCACAAAAACTCAATTTTAGGTGAACTTCTTCATCATTTCAGGTCGAATATTTGGTTTTTGATGAATACATTTCCAGCACAATCCCCAACAGACAGCCAAATTTTCCACAGCGTCTCTCCTATCAACTGGCAGACAGGCCCAGCTGTTAATACGAGCTAATCTCTGTGTCTAACGCCTGAAGCTGGTGACTGCGCCTCGCTCCTCTCTCCGTCACAGATGCTCTGCTGGTCCTGAAGGGATTTTTTTGGGATTAAGCTGGCATTTATTGTCTGCGGCTAAGAGAAAATGTTCGCGACACACACCAGTTCACACACACACACACACATACACACACAGCATGTTGGCTTGTCTCCCAGTTGGCTTCATTAAATAACATATTGTCAGATCAACTTAACTGACAAGTTGTGTGAGTGCCTGTGTGAGGAGGAGACAGCAGGAGTCAGTTCTGCATCTGTCACTGAGTCACCATGTTTTGGAAGCCAGAAGGGCAGCGGAGCAGAGGATGATACACACACTAACTCCGCTGTCAGCCCCTCCTCTATACACTAAAACACACTTTTATGGATCTGTGTTGGTTTCCCCGTGGATGTGTGGTTCCTCTAATCCGAACCAACTACAATGCCTTTTGAGACAAGTGCACTCGGTAGAGAGCAGATCTCCACCAGGTGGCCAAGGTGGTTGAGCTTTTCGCAGCCACTCTATACAATTCTTGTGATTCCAGCAGATGCATTTCAGAGGCTCGCAGAAGCTTCGAAAAGAAGACGTGCCTCGTCATTTTCAACTGAGCCACAGCATAACTGGACATTGAGTGGTATTAACTTTGTCAGCAGGTTACAGCACACAAAGTAGAAGGCAATTACAATTTAATAAAGAGCAAAAAAGACACCACTTAACTACTTACTTAATTCATGTAGCAATAACACTCTGTTTTCTTTGATCAACAGTGCTCATATTTAAAGTGAAATTTCGGTTTATTTCAACCCGTCTCCTATCGTCCTAAATTTGTTTCAAGTCACTAGTGACATAGAAATAATAGTTAGCATGTTAGCCGTTAGCCTAGATACAGCCGTAGCGTCAGACCTGTCAAAACTTAATTGAACGGGCATCCTTTCAAGTGCAAAGTTAGTTCACTAAACAAGCTTTTTCTCCACAAAGACCGCCTCATATCGTTAGGATAAATGTCAGAGGACATATAGAAAACGACATGTAAACGTGTTGTCTTACCTTACCGGTGGGGTGCCATGTTTGTTGTTTACCATTTAGCTAAGGTTGCAACGGTCCCATTCCTTGCAACAGAGGTATTCCTCTTCTGTGGGCATTGGGGCACAGCATTCACGGGTAACGATACACCAATCTCCAGAGCTAAAGCCTCCCAGCAGCCATTCCTCCTCTGTCGTCCTCTACCTGTTGTGCCTCTCTCTCTCCTCCTCCATTCTTCAATTTCACGAAGCTCTTCGTCAGTTTATTCTGGCTCAAATAAATAAGGGCGGCCATTAAATCAAATTCCTCCTCCACAAAGTCGAAGTCTGGCAAAAAGTCAGCCATTATCTATAAATCTTTCATAAAATAAATGAATGAATGAACCTTTCAGGCTACTGTCCGGTTCTGCCTTGCAGCTGCTGCGGCTTGTTCTCACAATATTTCAGGCACGGTATGAGATCGCTGCTTGTTCTCGCGATATTTCGGCCACGCTTTGGGAAGCAGCGGTAAATGGTAAACACACGGTAAGATAAGACAACAACTCTGAAGACCACCTAAATGTGGAATGTTAGTATATAGGCTTTCCACATCAAGAGACGATGGCTGCCCTTATTTATTTGAGCCAGAATACATTGACGAAGAGCTTTGTGAAACTGAAGAATGGAGGAGGAGAGAGAGAGGCACAACAGGTAGAGGACGACAGAGGAGGAATGGCTGCTGGGAGGATTTAGCTCTGGAGATTGGTGGTGTAACGTTACCTGTGAATGCTGTACCCCAATGCCCACAGAAGAGGAATACCTCTGTTGCAAGGAATGGGACCGGTTGCAGCCTTAGCTAAATGGTAAACAACAAACATGGCACCACACCGGTAAGGTAAGACAACACGTTTACATGTCGTTTTCTATATGTTCTCTGACATTTATCCTAACGATATGAGGCGGTCTTTGTGGAGAAAAAGCTTGTTCAGTGGACTAACTTTGCACTTGAAAGGATGCCCGTTCACTTACATTTTAACAGGTCTGACGCTACGGCTGTATCTAGGCTAACGGCTAACATGCTAACTATTATTTCTATGTCACTAGTGACTTGAAACAAATTTAGGACGATAGGAGACGGGTTGAAATAAACCGAAATTTCCCTTTAAGTGTAGAGCATCAGACTGAATTTACAAACGCACCATGTCAGGTTACTCACTCTCCCGGACCACGAGTGTTAATTGAATAAGTAAACACTGACCAACAGGACCAGACTGGACGAACCGTACAGTGACACTCACTCAGTGGATGGATGCTTTGACAGGACTGCAGAGGGTGGGATGGCTTTGTGGTTGATTACTCTGCCAATCTTACAAAGGAAAAGACACTTGAACTGTTTCCTCCTGTTTGTTTTGCTATCAAAGCTAACGTAATGCGCTAAAAAGTTAGCGTTATGGAGAAATCCAACATTCCTCTTAATACCTCCCCAATTTCTGATGAGGTGGACATGATAACCTTTAATACACATAACGTTATTCATCCCTACAACAGGAAGTACTTTTCCTGAACCTGATATGAAGCGTGTGCGGCACATGTGAGCATTTTTGACGGGCAATAAAATTTAAATTTTGAGCCATGACTCCTTCCAATCTGGCTCCCAATAACACAACAAAGATGACATTTTAAGACTCCTATGCAGCCTACAGCCCTGTGGTGGAGAGTCGTGTTTTGCCTCCAGCTAACAAACTGACGTCATTGTCACATCGGCCCTAAAAGGGTCTGAATAGCCATGCGTATGCCGGATTCAGTTGTAAATCCACCCTGATGTGGTAATTTATTCTTACACTGTTATCTGAACATTCTGCTTTAGCTTCTATCTTTTTAACCTGTTTTCTCCGCAAAGTCAGTTTGACATCTTGGATAAATCCTTTAAATGCATATTGACTCTAAATGTTAAATTTTAATCTAAATGTTAAATCTCTTATATTTAACATTTAGATTTAACATTTAAATTTAGATTTAACATTTAGATTTAACATTAGATTAAGATTTAACATTTAGATTTCAATTTAACGTTTAGATTTAATATTTAGGTTTAACATTTAATATTTAGGTTTAACATTTAATATTTAGATTTAACATTTAGATTTAACATTTAGGTTTAACATTTAATATTTAAATATAACATTTAGATTTAACATTTAGGTTTAACATTTAATATTTAGATTTAACTGTGACATTATATTTAACATATTTCAAATACTGCTGCAAATGTGGTAAAAAGTGACTTTAAAAAATTCACACCACTTTTTTAAAGATTGTTTGAAGCTAAATGTGGCAAAATGTTGATGTTAATTTCAGTGTGAGTGACTTTACAAACGGCACGCCATAACTGCGTACGTCTATTAGCACTGATTAGACTGTCTTAGCAGTTAGGCTCATTTGCATTGAAAGGGGCCAACTTTGCACCAAATGTACCGTATGCACATGATCTAATTAAATATGTGGATACAGCACAGGGGCACCAGTGTTTGCATGGCAGCCAAGTTAGAGGTGCATTTTTCCTTTAGTGGACACTTGCGGAGAATTTCACCGTATCTCTTTGAGTGTTGTCCATCCACTGAATACATTACACCACATTTATTGCTGTTTATAGCAGTCCAGTGTGTAAGAAAATGTGACTCAACACAAAACAAAAACAACATTTGAGCGTAGGAGGGAGCAGACTGAACCACAAGCACTAAGAGACTGTGACGTGAGGGAATATGGACATGATTTGTTTACTTGTGTTTTTATGTATAATTAAACACTGTGCTTTTTTGTTTTATCAGTATGAATTTAAGGAAGTTTAGTTGTTGCATGGTAACAACGAATAGGGATCAAAATAAACAAAAAACATGCTTCTTATTTATAACAGGGTTTTTTTTTTTATCTAATTCTTATTGTAGGGCTCGTTGTCATATAGGTCTCATATCAAATGTAGGCACGAAAATCACAAGAAAACTCAAAGGCACATTTTTAAACAACTGAAATGCTTGTTGTTTAAATGTTGAAAAAGAAAGTGCCTTGGAGGTTTCTTGTGAGTTTTGTATCTACATGTAACCCAAGAGCACCTCAAACAAACTCGAGTCCAGTGTGCACTCCTAACATTTTTTAAATTTCAAATATTTGTTATGTTTTATGAATTCAAATAAGATGTTTTCTTTGGGGCCACATGTATTGTGTACTTGGTACGATATTAGCCGACAAGATCTGCCATTTTGTTTGCTTCATTCATCCGATCTGACATTGTGGTTATGTCGTCTTTGCCCTGACAAGTCGGTTTATCTATTCTCTTGACATCATTTTTAACTGACACAAAAGCTGCTACAACCTGCCGACTTACACCAACCTGTACAGCTACAGTATGTCAGTCTCATGTCACCATTTATGTAGTAAACATGTATACAACCAAAGTTCACAGGGCTTAATGACTACAGATTCCTGACCTCTGTGGCTATAAAGTCTTTTGAGTACCTCTAAACCATTATCAGCCCACTCCTGGACACCCTGCAGTTCACCTACAGAGCCAACAGGTGTTAGAGGGTGATTGTCCCTCCAGGACCTGCACGCCTCCAGGACCCTGAGGCAGACTGTTAACCTCTACATATTCCTGGGAGAAATTTGCATGCTTATGCACAAACTTCTAAATACGGCACAGCTCTTTCATTTTAATTCAGATATATTGCTCATATTTTTTCATATCGTTGTTATAGCACACAAATCACTGACGCAGAGAATAAAGACGAACACAGGAGACAGAACATGAGAAGCATATACACAGTGCTTGTTAGTTTTATACTGAACTGAACCAGACAGTCAGAATCAACACTGAACTTGAGCTGTACGAGCGGTGATGTGTTCACTTACTGCCGTACATGCTGAAGCGAAGTTGGACCATAATGCGACCTTGTTGCCTAGGAAAAAAGTTAACCAACTGCAGTCAGTGGATGCACACACACACTTCCCTACTAGTTCATACACTCATGCTGACAGCACTGACAACGACACTAATCATTAGAAGCAGCACAACAATGATGGCATCAGAGCAGAGGGTTATTACAGGGGTGAAATGCTGCTGAGTAAGAGCTGCTCTGCCCTTTCTTGCGGCTGGTGACACAACTCGCTGCTCCATTAAATTTATAAATAGCAACGAGGGCAGACAAAAAGCAATAAAAAAACACCTAAACTAAACCACTGGGAGAAATGTAATGACTTCTTTTCTATCCAGGACAGAGAGGAGGAAGTTTCACCGCCAGACTCGAGAAAAATGAAAGAGCCAATGACACAGAGATAAGAGCCCTGTTCACGATGAGTGGCAGCAATTAAAGACAGAAACACAGGATGAGATGTGTGAGCGAGTCAGGAGGGCTTTACAAATGCAGCAACTGATTAGACTGTGCTTAAAGAAACAAGGAATCAAAACAAAAAAAGAAGCAGAGATGAAACATGACTGTAGTCAGACATATTTTAATATTTTCCAGGTGATGCAGCAGAGCTGTGTTTACTGTACACGATGCCTTCAGATGAATTCTGTGCTGCTCTGTAACCAGTCGTCTTGTGAATAATGTTTTTCTAATGCCTTCAGCTGTCTTATGGTAGATAACACGTGCAACATTTTCATTTTTAGGGATTAAGGTGGTTGTAATGTGACCTGAAATATAGGGAAATTTATTCTACAACCATGATGTGTAGCAGCTCCTTGAGGCTGTACTTTAAATGAGCTAAATGCTAACGTTAGCAGGCTAAAGATGAATTCATAGTTTCCAAGTCTGTGTCCAAAAGGCCTCAGTGTGGTCCACGTGACATAAATGTCATCATCCACCCGTGTCAGTGACGGTCCATGCTGGCAGACAATAGACAATAAAATTAACAGATGCAGCTACGGTGACATCACCTATTGGTCTGTGGACTCCTGTTTTGAAGCCTTGAGTTCAGCTTTTTGTGCCGTCACCATCTTGGTTTTTGGAGCCAGAGGTGACCATACATGAGTGAGAAGCTGTGGCTGTGGAGGAGCGAGGGATGGATCTGACTGAGGAGGCGAGGCCACAATCAGCAGTCAGCCTGTCACTCAAGGCTGCCCGCCCTTTATTACGTGTAACTTTCAGTCTTAATAAAATGCAAATGGGTGAGTCATATAAAAATTAATCCCCCATACAGTTGTTATGAAGGAGGAAATTAGCTATGGAGACCAGTTTGTAAATATGTTTATTTCTACTGTTAAGTTGGGCATCGTAACATGGGGGTCTATGGGGACTGGCTCACTTCTGGAGCCAGCCTCAAGTGGCGATTAGTGGAATTGCAGTTTTTGGCACTTCATCCCAGAATGTCGATCCTTAGGGCAGACCCTTGTGCGGATGTCAATATGCACAGCAGCTCAGTTTTTGTGAACGCATGGACTACATGTATAACAAGTGTGACAACTGCTCATGCTCCAATCATAAAATATTATCTCTCTCTCAAAGAAGAAGAAGAAACAAACATTCACAAACAGGACCTATACATGTATTAAATAAAGAGATGTCAGAATGAGGGGGCTGTTCATGTACAGGCACCCCAAGCAGCTGGGAGTTCAGTGCCTTGTTCAAGGGCAAGGAGGCAAACTGGTACCTCTCCGGCTACCAGTCCATGTATTCGGTCCAGACCGGGACTTGAACCTCCAATCCTCCGATTCCCAACCCAAGTCCTGATGGACTTGCAGCAGTCCAGTCTCGTCCAAAACACTGCAGTCAAGCCCGCTGGCCATCACATAGTGGTGAAGTTAGTTTTAAGTCCAGACCCTTCTTAGATTTAGTTTCCCCCCAAGTCAGCAGGACAACGGCAAGCTCACCTCCCAGCCCTCCTGTTTACTTCTGGGGGCTAACACAGACCCTCACCTGCACTATGAGTAGAACCTGGTGCATGTCCACATGACTGCAGCTGTCTGCAGACGTTCAGTGCAGACATCTTTACTGTGCCTTAATATGTTCACAGGCAAAAATGCAAAAGTGTTGCTGTTCAGCAGGTATTACCATGTCCACCATCTTAGTTTAGCCTGTCAGCATGCTTTTTCAGGTCTTTGGCCTCAAACTTAAGTGTTGGACAAAGTGAAATTTGATTCTAGGTTAAAAAAAATTTGGTTCTAGATGAAAAGTTAAGAGACCACATTACAATTCATGAATTCCATGAAAGTCCAATAGTGGAGATATTTCTCTCTGAGCCAAAAATATGAACCTCATGGTGATGCTGGAGGAAAAGTCAGGGGCTCACTTCAGCAGGATTCATCCTCTGGGGACCACATGTCTGTACAAATGTTCACTTCATCCAGTAACTGTGGCGAGGTTTCAGTCTGGAACAAAATGGTGGACCGAATGACCAACATCTGTAGAACCTGCTAGCGTGGCTACAAATGTAAATATCTAACTCAATATAGAATCTCAATCGCAAATGCTACTGAACGAGCTAACCTGGTCAAAAGTAGATCTAATATATGACTTGCAGCTGTAATAACGGACACCATAGGTGACCACAGCGATCAATACACAGAGCATGAGCACTTGGTGTTGAGCCACTCATGTCCTCTGCAGACCATCATCCATATGTATCAGTCCTCACTAACCCATCATACCACCACCTACTCACGCGCTTCCCACAGATCAAAAGGCCGGGTGATGTGTGATATGGAAATTACCAAAGTGATTGGCCACGAGCCCTCCGGCTCAAAGGCAGCACGGTCCGCCTCGTAACATCTAAGGACATCAACATGAATAGTGATAGCTCAGTGATAATAGCTCAAAGGAGTCTTTTTTTTGGTTGATGGGTAGCTGCTGTATCAAAGGTACCGGCAGGGTTATAAGCAGCCTGTTACCAAAGTGACATGGCTGCTTTCATCAAACCATCCGTAACTGATCACATGTGGATGTTTCTCTTTGCCAATGATGCAACAGTTTGCAGCTGTTTACCAGAATCTCTTTTTGTTGTAAAGACTCTCTAAGAGGACAAGCTCTTTCTCCAGTAGTTTGGACACTTGACAAGTTTACTCTTGCGCCACCCTCAGGCCCAAATGTCAACTTTGTGCACAGTGATAGGATCTAAAAGACACATTTCCCCTCACGCTGAGCTGCTTTAATTTTAACGATCCATTCCTGTGGCTCCAAACTCAGACAATCTCTGCATGTTTAATCTGTCAAAAATAATCTGTCCAACCAATTTATTCTGTGGTTTGTAATGAACATTGTAGCCTCTAGGGCCTGGTAGAATAGCTTCATGTAGCCTTAACAGAGACCTCATTATCAGTACTGTAAGGTGTTTGAAAGTACAGTGAGAGAAACTGCAATACTGCAGTAATCATCAGAAAAAGATAAACATAATGCATCTTTATTCAGATATAGAGGAGAAGATAGACTAAAATAAATTAGCATCCTACTGTGTAAGAGCCAGGTAGAAATGATGAAATTCATCACTGGCCAAGAAGCTTTCTTAATATGTTAATTTCTTTATGTTTTCCCATGTCACTACATTTTACAATAACTTTCAGACTACATCAGGTCATGCAGACGACGACATGTGATGCAAAGGAATTTCATTTTGATATTGATATTGTCTTGAATGTCCATTCATTTATCCATTTTCCATAACCATTTATTCTGTTGGGGGTCACGGGGGGCTGGAGCCTATCCCAGCTGACATTGGGCGAGAGGCAGGGTACACCCTGGACAAGTTGTCAGACTATCACAGGACTGACACATAGAGACAGACAAGCATTCACACTCACATTCACACCTATGGACAGTTTAGAGTCACCAATTAACCTGCATGTCTTTGGACTGTGGAAGGAAGCCGGAGTACCTGGAGAAAACCCACGCTGACACAGGGAGAACATGCAGGCTCCACACAGAAGGGCTCCCACACCCCAGGGTTCTACTTTCTACTTCCATACTTACAGCCCAGACATGCTCAGACCAGGCCCATCTCAGAACTAAACCTTCTTTCAATTCTCAACTACACACCTGTAAAATCTCACGACTGCATCTTGCACGGTCGTGATGCTACTGCTTCGACAAAATAAAACCCCTAGCAGAATACTCAAAGCCGTTTTGAGTAATTATCATTTGCTGCAGCCCTGCTTGATTTCAGCCCCCCACCCCCCACCAAAAGGAACCAACGTGGCGAAAGCTGAAATTGCCTTTTTGAGGAACACCAGCCCAGACCATATGGAAGATCTCCTTTCCTGAATAAACAACACTAGTGAGGTTAACAAAAGTAATTCAGTAAAAACAGCATTAAAAAGAAGTCCCTCTTAGAGTCCATTGACACACACACACACACACACACACACACACACACACACAGCATACGTATGTATATATACATATATATATGTGTGTGTACCATATAGTGTATAAATAGAGCCATGTTTCTTGTGGTTTGTATCTCTCCTCTGACTAACAAGTCAGGGATATCAAAGGGACCAAACGCTGGTGATGAGCTTTGAGCTCTGCCTAATTGGATGCAGCTCGGGCTGTATCTGTAGCAGCAGAGTGAACGGCCTTGGGAGACAAGCGCTGACCGCCACACACACACACACACACACACACACACTCTCTCTATCCACGCAATTACAATAAAACAGCTTCAGCGCTCGGCTTTGTTTACTCTCACTGAGTCCTGTCAAGAGGTGGATTTTTTATAATGCAACAACAATCGTCACATATAGGCTGTCTGGAAAAGAAAATATAGTTTACCAAATGAATTCCACCTTCCTCTTCTTCTCACTCGAATTGCAAGTGAAGGAATCTTGGATGTAAATAGTTTTCTCACTGCGTTCCCGTCTTAACATCCAATTAACAGCTTTAGTCTGTCGCAGAGTCTTGAGACAAATAAGAAAGCTGCAAAGTGTGAGATCATTTAAAATGTTTCCAAAGCAAATCAAGTTATTTCAAGAATGTGGCTGAAGTGCATCGAGTTCTTTAATACTGAGGTGGTGCATCATCTGTCAACTTCATGTCACTGTAGCAGAGTTCACAAGACATGCGACTGCACCAGAAACAAAACGTGTTTTCAACTAGCTTAGGCAATAAGGCAACAAGATTAAAGGTATAGTTAGACAGGATGGGAAATGTACTTATTAGCTTTCTTGTTGAGAGTTAAATCAGGAAATTGAAACCACACTCAAAGTGGTATCATCTAACTCTCTTAATATCAAACTACTTCTTTAATATGTTCTTTCAAAGAAGCACTGATGGGGAAAGCAGAGGGGAAACATCTGAAAATCACAGTAAGAAGCCTGAACACTTAAATAATGCTGATAAAACAGTGAAACAGTGAGCTAAGAGCTAAAAATCATCATCACGAGGATCAAAAAGCCTCCAGTTCATCACAGCTCTGTAACACTCCATGCAGGCTTATTAAGCTGAGGCAGAACTATCGGCTGCAGGAACAGCTAAATTACTTCTGCACTTCCTCAGAGATACCACCTCTCTCCCCACCTCCAGTCCCACACCCCCTCTCCAAATAACAGCAAAATAAAAAATGCATCCTGTGTTCATAATGCCAGGGCTGTAAACCTCAGTCTGCAAATTCTGCCATGATCCACTGCTTTCATATAGCTGCGTGGCTGAGCAAACCAGCAAGAGCTCCCTGGACCTGCTTCATGACAGATGGCTGTTTTGCGCTGCCACAGCCCTATTGTGTTGTTGAGCAAGTTACCAAATCCATCAGGGTGCACAACAGGCCTTTCAATAATGAATAAGCCAGCGGCTGAGAAGCTAATAACTCAGAGAAAGGCCAGTGGCTGTGAATTTCAACAGGACAGCTTACAGGCTGCCGTCTAGAAAAGGTGCAGGCTGATATTAAAACTCGGCCGGTTTAACAAGTAGAGTGGGTTTGTTTTCCCCACGGTCCCTGCTGCTGTGGTTTGCATCAGGCTGCTTTGATTCATGCGGTATAAAACACAACCAAGGGGGTGGGGGTGAGGCACAAAGCAGGATTAGCAGCTTAGCCTGATAATTTAAAAAATGTTGCGAAATATCCTCAAATCAACAGGCATGACCGAGTTTTAATCCTAAACCTACCATTCAAGTTTAGTTTTACAGATTCCGCTTGTTTTTTGCTCTAATCCTGCTCTGTGTGCGGCGCCCCAGGTTTGACACACAATTTGAGATAACAGAAAGGAGAGGAAGGTGAGGAGGGTGAGGATATTACACTCATTTACAGCTGGATTTCTTCAAGCTCCAATACCACGACTTTACTTTCTTCAAGAAGAGATACATCTTTTTTTTCCCCATTACTCTCTTCTCTCCATCCTCTCTCCTCCTTCCTTCCATGCTTTCTCTTTCTTCATCTTCTGCTCCTCCTTTCTCACTGGACCATCTGTGTTGTGACGCATGCAGAGGACAGGGGATGCAAACCAGCTCCACGCTCAGCCAATCAGGTCATTTACCAAATCTCAATTGACTGCTGCTCCAGTTTCCATGGAGAGGAAACAACCAGCAGGAGGGGAGCGAAGTGAAAATCAATGATTCCCCCCCGGGGCCCGGCTCTGGGCCCGTGCCGGACCTGAGATTTGGCACATAAGAGGGATAAAGCTGGAGTGGAAGAATACAACTGTGGGCAGCATGCTCAATGAGAGGTGTTTTTTCCTCTTTAGTATCACAAATATTTTTAATAAATGGTGCATGTATTGTCCAGCATCAGGTCAGGCTGTGTGACAACATCATCCTCTGTGGTTTGTGTGGAGCAGAGCGCAGTGAAGTGAGGCAGGCTGCGGAGGTAACAAACTGCAGCTACTTTCTATTCTGAGACATGAAACCAGGACAGCCAAGGAGACAGTGATCGGGTCCCTGGCTGAATGCTCCACTAAATGGCTTCAATTCAATGCCTGCACACCAGCAACAGCACGCTCACCTGCACCTATAGATCAGCATGCATTCACATGATAGGCAAACACACTGTATGCACAGCCACATGTAAACACAAGGGGGGATATGGCTGCCACCTGTTGGTGAGTCTGCTAAAGCTCACCCAGTCACCTTGCCGTTTCTCTCCGTGATGCTGCAGCAGACTCATTTATCCTCTCTGCTGCTGGCGGATGCTCTCTTTCACCCCAGCATGACTCAGAGCGCTGGCTGCCCATTGAGCCTGCTGCGAGCGAGGCTCAGCCACAGTCCATTTATTGTAAAGCGCAAATGAATTACATGCAGTCCGACAGAGGAGCAGGTTTATGTGGAGATCAATGGAGTGCTGAATCAACATGAAAGAGGGCTGCTTCAGAACTTTAAACATCCTTGAACAGATGGAGGAGTAAAAATGATGTGGGAGGAACAAAAGTGCGTATAGCTCAACTTCAGGGATGTGTAGAGGAAGATACGGTCAGTGATGCAGTCATCTTCAAATGGACACACTCAGTGCTACAGGCACAAACCAGAGATGTGATACGATTGAAACAGTCCTGTGCGTCTAATATTTTACTATCAGCCACATGAATGCATTTTTCCAAGGACTCATGATACTGGACAGAGAGTAGGATGCATGGCGGAGACAATAAAAATCTGTGGTCAGATATTCATTCTGCAAACTTCCATCAAACAAAAATGTCAATCAGATGCTTAAAACCAAATCTAAACACGACAGAGGCCATGAGAAGCAGTTAAGAGCTAAAAAAATAAAGTACGAGGAGCTTTGACTCTCAAATCTACTTTGTATTTTTGCATTAGGCAGATGATGATGTGATATTTCGATGATGTTATCATGTAGAGTGATGTTGTTAAGGCACAAGCTTTACCCAGACAGACATAAATAACTTTAAGAAAATGACATGATGTGGAACCTGCAGCAGAAACACACGTCTCCATGACTGTCCAGATGCTCCAGTTAATGATTGCAATGTGGAGACTGGTCCTTTGGCCAGATCATCATCAGTATCCCAGATGTTAACAGATTTACTTATACTTGAATTTCTTATCTCATGCACATATTAGAGCACAGCACAGGGATGCATTCAACATCACCACAGGATTTAGTGCAACTTTCCCCCTCTTCAGTTTGCAAAGATGTAAGAACAAAACTTGTTTACATCATGAGGGGGGAACGCGAAATGTCCAACACTCAACAACTCACACAGTACATGCTTATACACTCACTAACACACACACATGCATCTACAGTTTTCACTCGCATCTCCCTGCTGCCGCTCTTCCCTCCTGTTGCCACAGCAACGCAGCACTCGTCTCCGTGTCTCAGTGACAACACATGCTCCCATTAAAAAGCCATCCGAGAGCAGCAGAGAGCAAGAATCACGCTCACACATGCCGTCATCCACTGTACAGCTCGCGTGCGAGTCAAAAACACAGACAGGGTGCAGGTTTGTTTCACAAGGTGAACCCTCCAGATGATGATGATGATGATGAATAATGGATGATAATGGATTTCTAATGTGCTCAACACAAAAGAAACAGAAGCACAGTCCTATCAAAATACAACTAATAAGCAATTGCAGCTCTGTATTCTCTGCTTTATGAGGTCATTAACACATGAAACAACCCTGACATGTACTCACTCAGCATCTGTCCTCTCAAGAACAAGACCACACACACACTGTGCTCATCATTATCCTGTTTCATTCAGGTAGATGACATCAAAATGTGTCCATACCTCACAGTTGCGTCCGGTGAAGCCCTGGCTGCACGTACAGGTGTACTCCCAGGTGTCCTCTGGCCTGCCAGCGGATGGCAGCGCCAGGCAGAACCCCCCATTGAGGCAGGGTCGTCCCTCGCAGGGGTCCGGACGAGGTGTGGCCTGGGTCGGGGTGGGCTCGGCAGGGGCCGGGGTGTCCGGGGCCAGCTGGAAGGCAGAGGGGACGGCCCCAATGCTGCTGCTGCTGGTGGTGCCCAGGAGCAGGAGGAGGAGAAGCAGGGGGGGTGTGAAGCTCCGTGCGATCTGCGTGGGACGGCAGCAGGGGACTGCCGGCACACTGCCCACACTCATCCTCATCCTCTTAGTCGGGTTTCTTCTTCTTTTGTTGTTGTTGCGTGTGTCTTTCTCCTCTTTCCCTCAGAGCTGAAGCAGCTGCTGTGTGTGCAGCAGCAGAGAGGTGTGTGAGCAACTGTGTGTGTGTGTGAAGGAGAGAGAGGAGGAGACTGGTACAGGATGTGGAGCCTGAGCTGTGCGCAGGCAGAATGACTGAGAGCAGACTGGCTGATGGTGTGGAGGCTGAGGGAGAGAAGGTGGGGATGCAGGAGGAGAAGGGGAGGGCTCTCGGCTCTTTTCCGTCTACGAGTCACAGTGACGATGGTAGCTGACGACACTGCTCCCCAACCCACACCCACACCAAATCACCACCTTCACACACACACATTCCCTCTCCTCTCTCTCCTGGCTTCTCTCTCTCTCTCTCTCTCTCTCACACACACACACACACACACTGCAAGGAGTAGGGAGAGCTCTGCACCCTCCTCATTTAGAGTCTCATCATCCATAACCTCTGCTTGGTGCCAAGGTGGGAGGGAGGTGGCTGTAGTTGGGGAAGACAGAGGAGGAGGAGGGGGTGTTGAGGGTGCTGGTGGAGAAAATCCTCATCAGCTATGCCAAAGATGAGCAGCTTTCCAGCGATAACAGGCGGTATTGTCACAAGGGAGATGATGCACTGCAAGTCTGAAAATAGCAGAATGATGCTGATGGAGGTGCTCAAGGTGGTGCACAACAAAAATGTCCCAAAATCATTCATGAAAGCAGAGTGTGTGTGGATGGTCCAGTCCCAGAGGTCAGAGATCAGTAGCTCACCAGGGAACCATGAGGTGTGAGTGAACATCAACAGCTGAGATAAACATACATGTCAAGCTTGATTTTATCAGGACAAAGACATGTTTGGGATGTTGGTCAGGTCATTATGAATTCTGTTTTGGGGTGGATTTCCCCTGGAGTACACAAAGCTCTACTCTGATGTAATGCTCAGTTGTTAGGCATCCTGCTGTGGGAGGTCACAGTTTTTTATTTGACTGAACTGAACTTTAAAAAGGGCATTCCACCAATTTACATTAAATTTACTAGGCACTAGTAGTTTGAGACAAGTGGTATCACCTGAGTCATCTTGGGAGTACGATTTTAGAGAAGAAACTCTAAGATGGAGTGTGGAGATTGAAGGCCATGAGCATTTACAGGTCAGCCAGGGTCAAACAAAGATGCTATAGAGTTGAGAGGTACTGAATCTGGACATGCTCACAAAACCCTGAAAGATACCAACGTGACTTCATTAAAGGTCCAGTATGTAGGATTTAGGGGCATCTACTGGCAGATAAGAACAGTAACTATACCTATGTTTTCATTAGTTTCGAATCACTTGACACGAAGAATTGTTGTTTTTTTGTTGTTACCTTACAATACCGTAAAACTTTACAATTGACTTATGGCTAAGCCATGCCCCCTCCACTCACTCGGACAAAATATCAACATTCAGTGACTGGCGCTATGGCAGGTGTCACTGTACATGGCATTTCACAGGAGGCAATTGATGATTTTTGGAGACATAATGATCAAATTTTGGTGCATCAAAGTGCCACTGAAGTTAAGGTTTTTGGCTCAGAATATGAGAAAAAGATAACGGCCATTTTACCATCTTTACCAAGAGTGTCTCTCCGTTAGTTTGGTGCTACAGTATTTACATTGAATCATTCAGCCTAACGTTTGCCAACCTTTGTTATCTCTGCGATTACAGATAAATTAATGAAGCTAAGCTCCACAAGTTAACGTTAGCTTAACTAGAGCCCTTTGGACAACAGCTAACAATGATGTATGATCACCAAAGTACAAAACTAGAACAAAGTAGGTTAATAAACTCCAAGCAAGCAAGGTGACATCAGAGATATTGGATGAAGCGAGATACCCAACTCAGCTCACTTCCTGATTCAGTGACGTCAACGCCACGCCGCCGTAGGAGACTTGCGGCAGTTCTGAATGTATTGTCGTCAATGAGGACACAATCACAATTTATGGTCAATTCTTTCGCCTTATAGTCACTAAAGTAAATATTGGGTTCGTTTTCCATAAGCCACACATCTTACCAACATTCTGACACTAAAGCTGCATTTTACATCCGCACAGATCAAGAGAAAATTAACTTTGTTTGAGCCCTGTCCGTCTCAGAAAACAAGTTCTCGCGAGATCTTGTGATCTTGATAACCAGGCGGTAAAATCACAGTTAGTTTACAAACAGTTCTTAACATTGGATAAACCTACGGTGGGGTGTCTCGCTTCATCCAATATCTCTGGTGACATGATGAACAACGCAGCTAGGAGCTAACATTAGGCTAAATTTAGCTAACGTTAGCTAGAGATGTTAAAGATAACTTTACATTTCTTTCCAGCAAAGTGACAATATGTTGCCTCAAACACAATATTGTCTTACCTTAGAACAGATGTAGACATCATTGTTAATCTTGGTCTACCGCACAACTTTATCCAAAGGAGACACTTTTCTCGGTTAAGATGTGGTTTAAAGTGTAAAAAATACACCTCGTCGCCCAGCGTCTCAGGATACCTTGTGTCGGAGTTGCATGTACCCCATGCACACCATTTGACCATTTTTAAACTTCAAATCTCCGAAAAAGCTCATAAAACCGAACAAAACTGACTTTCTGTAATGCATTTCAATGGACGTCCAGGCAGAGAATGTCAGAGTGTATTGGAATGGCTATATGCACTGTGATTGGCTCATCGCGTTTGAGGGCGGGGCTTAGCCATAGGTCAATTAAATAGTGAAAAGTCGATTTTTAATGCGACTATTTGACATGCAATTCAGGATTGCTACAGCGGTGTGAGATGGGCTACCAGCTTGTTCGATGCTCTTCTACAAACAGAAGAAACATGCAGAGACTACTGCAATCAAAAAGTTCCGTGTGGAACAACTGCGACAAAATAAACGAAAATGAGGTGCAGTGCAAACTCTGTGAGGCAAAGCTTGCGTATCACAAGTCTACAACAAGTATGCACAGTCATTTGAGAGCAAGGCACACGATTTTCGAATAGTGTTTTTGCTTGTGCTGCCCATCCCTAGTTGAAGATGCCTGTCTCTATTAGAGGCCCGGTCTGGTTGCCAAGCTGTTGACTTTGGATGTATGAAGATGCTACACATTGTTAGCTCGGTTGATTTCTGACACCATGAGCGACAAAGAAGACTGTAAGTTAGATTTACCTGCATGAAGAAAAAAACAGGGGTGAGTCCCCTCTTCTGAAGTGGTAATAAAGTCAGAATATGTGTCCATTCCTCCATCACCCGGGAAGTTATTCATATACCATTAGTCCGTAATGGTCTACTAATCGAAAGAATCAAAAGTGTTTTTAATCAAAATTAATCCAAGTTACGAATATAATTTTAATGGGATAAAATGGTGTTGTGTCTGTATGCCAGGTGCCGTTATCCATGAGTGCTGTATCTCTCTCTCTGATGTGGGGTCTGTCAGAACTAGATCAAATGAATGATTTATAATTGATATATTACCTGAAGCCTAATTTTTATACAAGTAATATTCATATTGGATTAAATATACACTTTGGTTGTATTTCCCATCTTTGCTGAGCAACAGCTTTTTTTTTTTTTTTTTTTTTAAAAAAGGAATTAAAACCCTGTCCCATGTGGGCATCTGTCCCTCACATACGCCTGTTGAGTTCAGTGATTTAAGCAAATAATAGCCTGGGCTACTAATTGAAGTTGAAACTTGTGCCTTAACGTTTATATGTACATACCGAGTGGGTCCTGTTGTTCTAAAGTAGCTCAGCATGGAACCAAACACTGGCTCTAGATGGGGTCATTCATGTTTCCATGTTTTAGTGTTGGCCACTGTAGCTCTCCTACATGCTTGGCACACTGGAGACATTTCAGTACTGCAACTTCACCACTAGATGCCACTAAATTCCTCACACTGGCTCTTTAACTGTGACTACAGAGGACTGATAAAATCTGGAATCTATTGAATGTTCGCACACGTCAAGGATTTTGGATTCTGTCCCTCATCTCTTACACTGGAAGCATGTTCAGACAGGGTCTCTTAAAGCAGGGTGTCTACAGGCATCAGACATTTTAATGTTTTTTAGGACCTTTTAAAGATAATTTTTAACCAAATTTACGACTGATTTTTTTGAGAAATCATCCATTTCTTATTCACACTTTGTATAAAGGTGAGCAGTATATATGTGGTCCCATGCAGAGGTAGGTTTTATGTAGGAATATGGTTATTAGAGTGAGTTAGGTTAATCTACATTTTGCCAACAGGTGCAAGTATGAAGTAAAAAGACAGTATTAGGTTTCTTAAGGTGGACCTTTACTTGGAAGAGCGTGACTTATTTTAACAAAAATAAATTAAAAGATGGATAAATGAAATTAGATCAAATGTTTGTGGCATTAAAACCTCACAAAATCAAATTTAAGACTATTCAATGACTTTTAAGGCCTAATATTTATATATTTGAGATTAAGATAGACCTGCAGACGCCCTTATAAAGCTCTAGTTTGTGGGACTTTGTGGCATATACTGGTGAAGTTGCTGAACTGAAACTTCTCCTGTGTGCCAAGCATGTAGGAGAACTACTGTGGCTGATGTGATATCGCGAAAATGTGAACGGCCTCATCCAGAGCCAGTGTTTGCTTTATCCGTTCTGTAGAACATGAGGGACTCCATGGTGGAGGATCTGCTCTGTATGAACATATGAATGGCTCATTCTATAGTAATAAATGCACAACAGATCTTTTTGTCAGGTGAATATTAACTACTGAAAACATATTTATGAATATACCATATCTGCCAATAGATGCCCCCAAATCCTACACACTGGACCTTTGATGGCCAATATGAAAATGAAGATGATCACAGCGAGCAAAACCGGTTGTAATGTACACACAAGCATCAGACTACTGAGTTAAGACAGAAAAACTGTGAGCCTATCCTTTAAAATGAGGGACTAAACATAGGATATAAACTCCATTGCCAAAAACCCCTAATACCTTTTCAATATGAAGCTGAAGTTTCAGCAGTCCTTGACCTTGTCTTGTGACCTTGTGAAGCCCCATAGTCATTAATGAGATGTCAGCCTTACACTCTGGCCTCAGCTTTCCCCATTACTGAGTCGTGCTCCGGTGCAGTGAACCTGTCACCTCATACCACTCTGGTATACTCAGTGATACACCCTGGACAAGTCACCAGACTATCACAGGGCTGACACATAGAGACAGACAACCATTCACGCTCATGTTCACACCTACGGGCAGTTTAGAGTCTCCAGTTAACCTGCATGTCTTTGGATTGTGAAAGGAAGCCGGAGTAGCTGGAGAAAACCCACGCTGACACAGGGAGAACATACAAACTCCACACAGGACTCCCTCACCCTGGGTTCGAAGCAGGAACCCTCTTGCTGTGAGGTGACAATACTTGACGTGTGTCCTGTTTTCAGTTAATAAACAGTATTGTGAGAGTGGGTTTATCATTGAGTAAGGATCCTTATTCCAACGCCTACACACATCTTATGTAATGTTAAATCCGAGGCTAAGCTTTCTCTTGTTTATAAGAGTTTGGGAACACAAATCCAGCTCAGAGGTTGAGTGTTGTTAAACCCTGCTGAGATCTAAAGAGCAGCAGATGTAATTAGCCACCTTTGTTGCTGTCTCCATGCCAACTCACTTAAACCTGCCCATGGTTGAGAACAAGAGTACCAAGATTTGCCCTAAATTAACTTTCACTGATTAATAAATCAGCCTTCAGAGGGCCAGCTGTGAAGAGCAACACTGCAAAGCGATGGAAGGACGGGTAAATAAAAGAACATAGATGAGTCAAACAGTTACTTTATTTATGTTCAGGTAAAAACATGAACCTGATGCAGTAAATTATTGCAGATCTTAGAAACCAGCACATGAACGATTGGGCCAGGAGAACATACAGTGGCGCCCTCCCCTGGCCACAGACTGCAGGTGCACACCACGGTTTGTTCCAAGCCAGCAGTGCAAAGAAAAAAATAATAATAATCAACTACAGCAAGAAATAAAGACAATATAGAAAATTTAAAAAAAAAAAAAAAAAAAAAAGTAAAGCAGACATTCCCACCTCAAACAGGGTGTGAAACTGCATATAAACTTTATTCCATAAATGAACTTGAAATGCTATCTGGCCATGAAACGATAAAATGAGACCAGCCAAATTTTGTGCCCAGCTACATTATGTGTTGAGGGTTGCTCAGAGCTTGGTCTACCAAGATAACCCTACACATCAGGTAGGGCCCAACAGAAAGACGCTAACTCTATCAAAATAAGAGCAAAACAAAATTTACCTGATCAACACATTGGTTACATCTCTTCATTTTGAGCTAAAGCTCTCTATAATAAAGGAGGCCAGAACACAATCTCAACTTAGGTAGAGGGGTAAGAAAAAAAAGATAATATGCGCTCATCACTACCCGCATTCAACCAACTGCAACTCTCGTTTTCCACAACTTGAAGCAAAGACACACGTGGGGGGGGGAAAGCCGAACCAAAATGCAACACACAAACTGGGGCCAATATAATACAGAACGAAATGCAAACAGACGAACTGAGGGGAAGAGACATGAGAACAAAGAGCTATTCTATCAAATGTGTAGAATGAGCAAAGTCTGCAAATTTGTCTGTACAAATGATCTTTGGAGCTAAAGTAAACCTAGCTTGCTCGATGGAACCCCCCCTCCCCCCCGCCCTCCCCAACACCCAGTGACATTGTCCACCACTCTGAAGAGGAGACATCCCTTTTTTAAATATCACATAGCAATGCAATTTAAAATGTCACCCAGATGTTTTCATCTTTTTTTAACATTACTCAACTACTGATATAAGTTTTACTCTCTCTTTTTTTATATTTTAACTTCTGTGAGTCATGGAACACCTTTCCATTTTTTATTTTTTTATACTTTTTTTTTGAGAGACCGGGGCAGCAAATATATATTTAAAGTCTTAATTTTTCTGCAAGCTGCTTTCTCTAACAAGAAGGCTGTACATGTAGCCTTGATGTATGTGGTTACAAAAAAACTAAGAAGGAAGTCATGTTTCATCAGTCGCTGTAGAAGGCATTTGAATGTGAGATGTGGAGAGATCAGGAAAGGTGGAAAGACTGCTGGCCCTCGCGGGCCGCGATCAACAGTTTCTCTCGCATGATCTCTATGCTTGAGTAGTCAGGCAGCTTCAGGTAGTTGACACAGGTCATGACTGATGGGAGGAAGTCGTCCGGGTTCTCCGTCGACTCGAACGTTTTCCTCACAATCGTCAGAGGGGGGTTCAGGCTCCGGAAACCTGAGGTACAAGCAGAGGTCGTGTTAGCTGAATATTTCCCATCAGTGACTGAATGTTATTAAGAATGACGGAAAAATCTGAAGGCCGTCCGTCATTTTGACTCATAAGAACACTGCGGGCGATGTACCGTAATTCACACTGTCGGACTAGTGGTGTGTGCATATTAATTTAGTCTTGTCTGTGTTCTCATATGTATGCTGGTTTAGGCTTCATGTGTGTAGGCTATATCACTACATACCTATGCAAAATGTCATGACGGCTGAGTGCCCAAATTTCTTTGCATGGTCACTGTCTGTTATTTTTTCTCTCCATGCCGTTATAGACAGGGTGTAGAGTGTGCTGGAACGACTTCTTTTTCTCCGAGTAAGGAAATAGAATATTTGCATTTCGTATTAACCGGTTAAATTTCGTATATATTTCTTGAAGCGCTTTAAGACGCAATCATCACTGCAGCTTAAGTCATGCAAGAGAGCCACCAAAAACAAATTGAATGGTCAAAGTTAACATGTTGACAATTAAGGTGTGTTGACTGATTCATGGTGTCAAATTGTAAGTTTTCTCGCATAACATACGAGAGAACATTCCACCTTAAAAGTTGCCAGTAGCTGCCGGCACTAGCTTTGAAGCACCACAATGAATTAAATCATTTTTTTCTCAGTCTATTGCTGCTAATTTTTATCTAGCAAGGATGACAAGGCCAAAAACATCCTTTCATTTTTTTTAGTTAAGAGTTGAATAATGCACGTAAAGATTAGGAACAGTGGTTACGTGACCGTCACAACGAGCCACAACTTAATCATGCACGTGCATAGATGTCACTGGTGCACTCCGGTGAACAAATAGCACTACCCCCTAAGAAACGCAAAATCTATAAACTTGTTTATTTTTTTAAAATGAAAATTAAATGCTTTTAGTCTTATTAAAAAATGAAAATTACTTTGCACGCTAATAACAGATTATGACAGAAATTTTACAACACTGTCCTAATGCAGCCTCTTGACACAAAAGTAGCACCAGATGTCAGTCAGACACATACAGTAAAACCTGGGCTTCATGTTTTATACACTCACATAAACACAGGAAATATCTACTTTGGCTGATGCTAGATTATCTTAAATCAGGCATCTCAGTACATGTGCACATAGGGCTGCATGATTATAGCCAAAATGACATAGTATACAATTAGTTTGGGTTATATTGAGATCACGATTATTTATTGTTTTTAGAGACAAATTATTTTTATTGCACTTTCACATTTAAATAAACAGCACTGCTTTCACTTTCTCCTTGTGCTTTATTACTGATTTAAAAAAATCTTTGCATCAACATGAGACTTAAAATAACGTCCTTCTGCACCTGAACTCAGAGCTATATATAGATTTTTGCAGCTGTCATGGATGTCTGAGTTGACGCTGGACAAGGACGGGGATTAATGGTAACAATACAGTAACGTTATTCTTCTTGGCCTTCATGCATTCATTGTACTGCAGTTTTTGCAGGTGGTTTAGTAAATTAGTTAATGTTGCTTTGCAGCGCAGACACAAGTGTTTTGCACTCTTTGCATATGATTTGTTCTCTCCTTAAATCCAAAATACTTCCAAACAACAGATGACGGTGGTTGATGAGCAGTTGATTCTCATTTAGCCCGTCTGCAGTCGTAACATTCAGTTTTCACTGGCAGTTGTTGCAGGGTGCACACGTAGCGGACAGCTCCCTCAAAGTAAAGGCTGCTGTTAGTTTAAGGAGCTATTTGATGTGCAGCAACGTTTTCAACGAGCAGAGAACGCTTTTAAATGTCAATATCGCAGTCTATCAAATCCATTTAATTGGGGCGAGCCAAAATCGTGACTGTGATTAAAATTCAAATATTTGAGGAGCCCCCTGTGTAGACACAACTGTTTAACAATCTGTCCTGCTTTAATGCATTTAATAAGTTCATGTTTGTGTATGTGAAGCAACTCACCACCGACGGGCAGTCTGGGGCTCCCTGTGACAAACTGCAGAAAGAGTCTCTGCTGCTCGGCGTCGAAGCTGCTCAACACCTCAAACAGGAACCGTACAGCACGACTGCAAAAACATGGGAGAAAATACACGTCAAACATTTGTCTTGAGTACAAGTTTACTCATACCTAGAGTGTGACACGTAGGGAGTTAGAAAAAGGGGCCTGAACCCATATTGAATGACACTCAATGAAGTGTCAATGATGAATAAAATGGGAGCTTGGACTTGCCTGTCATGTGTGTAGCCGTGGTCCGGTCGACAGCACTCCATCAGCGTCTTGACGTCCCACGTCTCTGATTTACTGCCACACAGCAACTGGTCCAGCTACAGCAGGAGAGGAGAGATGATGAAGAATTAAAGAAGAGAAAGAAGAGGCAACAAAACAGATTCACATACCGTAGATTGCTATGCAGGCTTGAGAAGAAGGAAATAACAGAACATTTGCTCACCTCCTCTGGATAGAAATACTGCAGGTGATGCAAGGGGAAGACTGACTCGAACCCTTCCCTAAATGACTCAAACTGTCTGGACACTCCTTCATTTAGAGTCCAGTACACCACCAACTGATGGGAGAGAAAAGACAAAAATGATTAAGAGGACAAATATCAAGACAGACAAAAAGGATGAAACAAAGTGAGAGTTAAGAGACACTGTAGCATACCCTGAGGTACTCCTCCAGGTTGTAGATCGTGACTGGGACGTCTTTGCCGCCCTTTTTCAGCTCAATGTTGGGGAATCCTGGAAGGGTGAAGTCCAAACCCAGGTCCTCCACTGAGCAGCCGTTCATGTTCAGGCTCTCCAGTGCCTGCTGTAGGGTCTCCCTCGTCTATTGGACAAAAAACCCCCAAGAAACAGACAATGCTTTTATTAAACCTGGACCACCACCAGGAGCCTATAGGACCACACTCTGGTACCACTGCATTAGAAGAGAAGTTCTCTGTGCTGCACTTCACCTGTGATCGGTCCTGTTCCAGCCTCTTCTTCTGACGGATAATATCCTCCAGGTGCTGGATGGACTTTGCCACACCGGGGTCAATGTTCACCAGGTCATGGGAGCTTATAGACATCTCGTGCCGGAGCATCCACTTATAAAATGGCAGCCCCAGGGGCAGGTCCAGCTGGGAGAAAAAGCAAGAAGAAAGAGGTTAAGAAAGTCAGGTAAAATAAAGGAACATTTGGCAACACCTATGGATAAAGAATCTTTCGGTGCAGTTTTGTTAGGTATAACTGATTCATACTGCAGCTCAGCTTTCACATGAGCAATACTGCTCTGTGCATGACTACACTTGCATCATCATCATCATCTATGTGTCATTTGTGTATGTTGTCACATCAGTGTATTATCTTGTGCCAATCACAAGATCCCAAGCCCATACAGTTAGAGTTGGGTACCAGTCACATTTGTACTGATTCAGTGCAAGTGCCCAACAGTACCTTTCTTCAGTGCTTTACTTTCTCTGTGATATCAAAACTGTATTTTTTGATCAAACTGCAGGGGAGACATAGTGGACTAAAAAGAATTCTGCTCCTCTGCTCTTTTCTAATCACACATAAAGCGGATCCTCTGTCTCTGTCGTCTGCTTGTGTATGTGTGTCTGCCCATCTAGCAGTGATACTAGATTTTTAAAAAATAAAATAAAATAATATAGAAAAGAAAAAAGACCAGAGGCCTAGACGACCGTGGTAGATCAGGGCTGCAGCAGTATATTTGAGCATGTTGGGAAGCTAACAGAGCAGCTGAAGGAGCGTGAAACAGTGCTCTGTGGCTGACTTCCCGGCTTCTCGGTGCTTCCTCCACCTGTCTGAGGTTGAACCCAGCAGCTCCCCCTTGTCGGCCTCCAAGCTTCACTGCTGGCTTCCAGGCTTCAGGGCACTTCAGCTTCTTGTCTTGACCTGGTGTTCTCACCCAGATGTACTCTCAGGTATTGCCATTTGGCACCAACTGACAACATGAATCAGTTCTCTGTAGTACTGACATTATTCAGTCGGTACCCTTAAAAACAGAAGTTCAGTATCCAAACCTACAAATAATGGAGCTCACCTTTGAATTAAGCCTTCTACTGTTTTATATTTCAAGAGACAATGTCAAGAGCAACCCTCTCTCCTCCCTTCCTAATTTATCACCCACGGCCATGCAGTTCAGAGGATGAGATCGAGTGCTGTTGTTGATAAATGCCTTTGCAACTCTACTCGAGTTAAATAACAGTCCATTTTCCTGATTTGGAACAGTTGGGTACGGTCTGCATCAGGAGTGAAAACCCAGTGCAAATGAATTATACTCAAGGCCACTTTTTCAAGTAGACTCCGACATGAAACGACGAAGGCTGATGTGAAAGCCTCCTAAAATGATGCAACATGTGAAGGACTAATATTTGGAATATTAATAATGACTCCAACAGCCACTAAGCAGACACCTCAATTATGCCTGAAAGCTTTTACTACAGCAGGTCTAAATACGACTAATTCACTGCTGGCAGAAGAGTGTTCCTAAATGCCAACGCTCAGTTGAAAATATGAGTCTATAATTGACAAAGAGAGAACAGAAAATAGAGGTCGTTACCAATCTGAAGTCCATAATGGCTTTGGCCATTAGCTTTCCTAAGAAACGGAACTTCATTTTGATTTTGGCTATGTGTGCTGGTTTGGTTGTCCTGCCGAAGGGAACAGCAAACAGTCCTCTGGAGCTGAACATGTACTTGGTTCCCTCTTGGCTTCCTGTTGGAGCAGAGACACAAGCATGGTCAGAGAAAGGCAGAAGAAATTACTACATATACCTTCATGCAAGCATGTATCTAACGTGACATGGTTTTCATCATATCCAGTGTGCATCTGAGGGTTTATACCTTTAGGATTGGCCAGCGTGACCTCTTCGCCCCTCCACAGGCCCAGATCAGCCCGCTGGAGCTCCTGTGACACCAGAGCGTAGAACTCCAGAGTCGGGCCAAGACCTGTACCAACCTGAAAGATGATAAAAAGTTAGAATCTCCTCTTCAGAAAACTGTGATGAAAAGCGTTTTACTGCAGCAAACTGCAAGTGATGATTCACAGACAGTGCAGGTACCTCGTTCTCATACTGAATCTCCAACATTGCCCTCGAGCTGCCCAGGTCCTGCATCACAGACTCAGCCTGTTTTAGCAGCTCATCACGGTTTATTGTCCTCTGAAAACACAAGACAAGGGAGGAGAGAAATGAGGTTCAAGCCAGGTCAGAAAAAAGTTTATAGAGCTGTTATTGAAAACAAAAACAGGCACAAAACTTTCATTAACTTCCATTAAAATACAATGCAAACTGTTGACAGATAAACTGTGTGTACAACTGCTGGGTTCCATAAGATATACATATGTTCAATATGGCAACACAATGTACCTTCTTCCTGTCAAGACGTGGTGCAACTCTGCTGTCCTGAGAATCTGACTGGTTGATTTCAGGATTTGTGTCCAGTAGGCGTTGCATGGCTCTGTCACGATCAAAGGCAGTTACATAGAATAACATCTGCCGGGTGTCAAAGGGGAAGAAGAAAGGACTGTAGAGAAAGAGAGAGAGAGAGAATAATGTATGTCAACACCAGTATCAAGTTCGGAGCCAAGATGTACAACAACAGGTGAAAGATCAAATTCTGATTCCTTATTTTGGTCTCAAGTATGAAACACTTACCAGGTCTTTCCAAGCTCAATGAGCCAAGTGGGGATGTTCCCCGTCATGATGACCAGCGGGTCTTGTAGCTGACGGTTTGCTTTGGCTGTCAGCTTACTGTTAATGAACTCACTGGTCGAGATGACTTCCTTACACGCAGCATTCTGCAACAGGACCAAAAACATTCATATTACCTGCACAGTTTATATTACATGACTACCCCTGACATTTCAGAGCTAGCTTAAGGGTTTAATAACTTTACACCTAACTACATCACTAGTTTTAAAGGTGAGATAACAAGGTAACAGACCACAATCCTTTAGAGAAGATACTTACTTCATACAAGTAGAACCAGTATCTACTGATGGAGTGCAGGACCCTCAGCAGCAGGTTGACCTCTAAAGAGGGGTCATCAAAGGTTATGGTCTCTGGTGGCTCCGAAGTGAGGTATGTCTCTAGGGGATTGGTGACACTGGGACACACACCATCTGGAAGTGACAGGAATCAACAGTCGTGATGATGTTGACAGATTCAGACTGATCACATGCTTAGAATTTTGTCTTGTTGATGTGCTCACTTTCTGATTTTTAAACATCAAAACTAGGAATTCCCAAGTAAGAAAAATGACAATGACGATGTGAATCCTTTCGTAAACAGATCAGGTACAACAGTGACCCTCGTTTGCAAAATTCTTCATGATAAGATAATTAAGCAGATTCTCACCATGCCACAGCTCATCCTGCTTCTTGGCGTTGCGAGGTGAAGTTTTGGTGGGAGCAGTCTGGGCTCGGCCCCTCTTTCCACCCACAGCATCTTTGCTGCCATCCTCGTCCTCTCTCACAGGCTTATACCTGTCAGGAACACAAGATGAGATGTTTTGTTTCCATTTGCTTTGATGAGCATGCACGTCGGCTTTTACACCAGAAACAATGCCTCGCATCAGCGCTTCACCTTTGTGACAACACTCTGGGTGTGTGAACAATTTAAGGAGAAACAGCACCAAGGCTGACAGTCATTTGCAATTTAAACTGCTGGTGAGTACATGTGCTTATCACATCCTATGTACTTGACACTGCGCTGGCGAGTGTATCTTAAAAACTTGGCAAATTAATCTGCATGGCTTCTTATCTCTAGCGTAAATGATGAGATTACATGTTTGATTCAACAGGGTTACTACGGACATTACAAAATTGAATTCAAGGACTTTATAGAACTTTCTCAAGCACTATTTTTCATTTTCAAGGTCTGTACTCAAAGCAGCTAATTAATTTTCAAAAATATATTTTTTTCCCTTTTCCTCATTAAAGAGTTACTTAACACTTTTTTGGGCATAACTGAAAAAATTCTCTACAAAACACCTGAATGGAACAAGAGCTGTGGTGCTTATACTATTTAATGCGTCGCACTTGCCTGATATCAGACAAAACTGTCAACTCGTTACAAAAAGGTGTATACTTTATGAACGAATGAAATAATTTTAAAAACAGAATCCTCTAATGGAAACCAAAAACAGTGATGCCAGCTGGAATTTATGTTTCAATTTCAGTTTCGACTTTCGGAGCACCACTGAAGTGAGAGGAAAACAAATCATGGTGAAGAGCCGGCTCATTAAGTTTAGTCATATAAAGTTTTGCCATGCAACAATAGGCCTCCTTGTTTTGTGTAAGCGTAGAGCAAAGTGAAAATATACTACAATCTCGGGCAGGACACCAGAAGTGGGGGAAAGAAAGAGGAAATTACAGAAAAAGCTGAGCAATTTTAATGACCTGATGAACATGATACAAGACAGCGTTATGTGGTTCATTTGAATTTTTAAGACTTTTTAAGCACTCTGTTACAAAGGAAGCTATTGTAAAGGTAGTCTGGTACTTGATCTTTTCCTCTCAAAATTCAAGCACTTCAAGTACCTTGTGTGAACCCTTGTTTCTTAAGAGATGAGTGAGGTTGAGCGAGATGTAAGATTCAGAACAGACACATTTACAGGAACAAGAATGCAAAAATAATACACACAAATACCAGTTAAGAACTGGAAGATTGTTTTTACCATATTGTGTGCGTTTTGGTCCAAATGCCAGCTCGCCCAAGTGGGTTTGCCTCATCGTCTGTCGACTCTCTTTCTTCCTCTGCCTGAAGACTATACTGCCGCACAGCCTGGTACACCGTCATGTTGTACGGTAGCAGGTGGTCACCAATGTAAAATTGTAGTCTGTGACGTACACTGCCAGAGTTCAGGAACTGTGCCGCCTGGGTAACAAATAAAATACATGTAGGGTTCATTTCTAATGCTGGAGTTAAAGCAGGAACACACATCAGCACAGGATTATGTGCACAAAAACCTGCATTGAACTTTGATTTCCTTTTGGTTCACACAGAATTAAGTGTGTTACAAATTAAAAAGTTAGCCTTATTCGGCATGAACGATATCACATACCAGTGATTCATCGATTTCGTCATCTGAACCGTCGTCATCACTGTCCTCATCTTCTTCTCTTATTCGGCCGTACCCTGTACAAACACAATTTCAAGTTAGAAACCCAACTAAAGAAACACTGAATAGCCCATTTTACATTAGTATTTCACTACTGAGATGATGATCTTCTAAAAAAAAAAACAAAAAACAAAAAAAACCAAAACCAAAACAAAACAAAATTAAAAAAAAAACACAGGCTATCTACAGTCCACTGTCTGCAGTAGAGAGATGCAAATACTCTTGAAATTGCTGCTACGTGACTCAAGAAAACAAAGGAAAAGAGCTGTGGGATTCACTTTTCCTCAAGCGGTAGTAAACCTACAACTACCAGAACGCACTGCGCAACACCAAACCAATAAACGCTCTCACTGGTGGGCGATGTAATGCCAGTTGCTCGTCTAAAAAACAACGTGGCAGCTTGTTCACAAACTCTTGTATTACAGCCAAACAGTGCACTAAACTATGTTTCAGAGACATTTTAGGTGAGAAATAGGCAATACAGTGGAGGAATCTTGGTTTGTATTTGATAAGCACAGCCTAGTTTTATCGTTTGTTCTGAGTTTGAGAGAGAGAGGTGTCTCTCTCTCGATCCACTTCTGTACTCTTTGTTTCCGTGGTGTTGGGCGACATAAAAAAATTAGAAAGTCCAACTGTAGTTCAAGCAACATTCCAAGCGAATATCCGCTGGATGACAATTTCCTCTTGCAAATGAGGTCTGGGCTCTGGTAAGATGGAGAGAAGTTTACTGCAGTTCATTGACACATACTACCAACATAGTTATGACACAAAGCTGGTTGAAAATCAGTAAAGTATCCCTTTAAGGATGACTTTAAGAACAACATTTGTCGTTTGGACAATGTGGAGGAAAAACAGGTGCCATACGAGAAATCCCCGTTTGAAGGAGCTGCTGGTGGCTCCCTCTGTCTTAAAGGAGGTAAGTTAGTCCAGGACAGTCCCTCACCTCTGACAACAAGATACCGCTCTATGGCTTGCACCAGGGCCAGGGGGTCTATCTTTACAGGGCCGCCTTTCCACTGTTTAACATTAGTGCAATCTGGATGTCTCTGCAGCTGACATTTGAGCTGATGTGTGTTGAAGAACTTCAGTGCCTGAGAGCCCCTGCAGAGACAAATTTAGAAATATCAAACTATACGGTTTCATAACTGATTCAAGTGTTAAAATATAAAGTTATTTTGATCAAAACATAAATAATAAAGCCACAGACCTGCTGCCATTGCCATTACCACTGGGGAAATCATGCACTTTGACAGGAAACTGCTCCATTTGGCTCAGGCAGCTGTTCATTTTGTGCACAAGTGCCAGGTACGGCCCATTCTCTGTTGGGTCCAGACGACCTACAGGCTCCATTCCTGGAACCTGCAAACAAAACAACAGGGGAAAAAAGAGATTCAAAATAAATTCTGAATATTCAGACTGCCAAAAATACAATGTGTTCTAGTTTCTCACCGGACAGCCAGCGAACACATGGAGAAACCTCTTGAGCCGCACATCGCGGCTGAGCAAGTCCCTGTCGTTGTTGGAGGTTAGGTAGACCAGGAGCTGCTTCACCAGCCCGCTGTGTTGGATCTCAAAAGACGACACATCAGATTCTGATACAATACTGGAGATCTCCACCAAGCACTCCATACCACCGTCCACCTGGGAAACAGAAACACAACACAGGATCAAAAAAATGTCTCAGAGTCGGTGTGCAACTTGAGACACTCAAATTTAGCTAAATAAATACATATTTAGTTTCTTTATCTCTGTAGGTTTCTCTGTCAAGTTTAACAGGGGGCTACAGCAATGTCAACTTTGAGGACATGATCTAAAACAGCAGTAAATGCCTTTATGTATGTTGGGAATGTCATGTTATGCTTGTTGTCTTACCTGCAGGTTGAGCTGCTCTGTGGCTGTGCAAAGTCTCTGGAGTACATTCAGTGCAGGGTTACTGCCATCCACATTTTCAGAGTTGAAGTAGCGCTCCACAAACTTACTTGCCTGTTCTTTGATCCAGGCTTTTATTTTGTCTCTACAAACCAATAAAAAGAAGTCCACACATTAACCTCACCATCAGTGACTGATCAGTCTGCTCTAACACTTAATATCAGTCACAAGAAAAAGAACGCCACTGATATGAAACAGGAGCGGGAAATAGGGTTCATCTTTAACTCTCATCATCGTACCTGTTATTTGAAATTGAGTCCTTGGGAGGCGCCCTTGCCAGGCCACTCACCCCCGCCGTGCGTGAGGGCTCTGAGTTGGCATTGTTGGTCTGGGCACCCAGCTTACCCCAGGTTTTGGGATTAAGACTGGCCAAGAACGATGATTTGGGTGACTGAGTACTGGTAGGGCTCTTGGCTGTAAAGAACCCAGAAGGTAGATTAGTAGGGTTATCTATGGAGTAAGCAAATGTACAAGACCACAAAATGCCTTTTAAATCCATGACCAAATGCTGAACAATACAGTCAGCCACACGTTACTGAACAGCAACAGAATCTGCTGTCAATCCTGTAGTTACAAGGGAGGGGGACATACTGGACAAAATATTATTTAATGTGCCTTTCTGCATGCCTCTGAAGTGTCTAATGGGGATTTTAAAACATCTCACACACACAGACAGACAGACAGACAGACAGACAGACAGACAGTAACACTTCAACTTACCCTGATTGTCTACTTTATCATCATCTCTTGGGGGAGAGTACTTGGGCCTTCTGGGCCCTCTTTTAGGTAACCGTTTCCTCTTTAGGACATCACTTAACCGCCTTAATGAAGGAGAAAATAATTACTATGACAGTGATGTTGATAGGTTTTCATTGTAGTGAGTCCCTGAGACCCACAGGTGGTCATCTAAATGTGTCCCAAGGAAACTGAGTGAATACCCAGTACATTTATTTTGACCAAAAAAAAAAAAAAAAAAAAAGTCAATGTAAGGTCATGTTTGATGTTTAAAAATGTAGGAAAAATTCCAAATCTGAAAACTCAAAAAAATTATATAAATGCCACCTCGAGTTGTCAGTGAAGATTCTCAGTCATCCAGGTCATGGTACTCGTAAGTGCTATATCATAGGCAACTGGACTTGTTTGCGTTTCTTGAAGACGTTTCGCCTCTCATCACCTCTCATCCAAGAAGCTTCGAAGAAGCTTCTTGGATGAGAGGCGAATCGTCTTCAAGAAACGCAAACAAGTCCAGTTGCCTATGATATAGCACTTACGAGCACATCTTGAGTTGAACAGAGAGCAACAAAATCATCTACCAAGTATCAGTAGTCTCTCAAACTTTTTACTAAATGAGAGTGTGAGGCTAACCTTCTAGGACTAACTTTATTGAGAATAAACTCAACATTCTGTAATATATATAATCTAAAAATAACATTTAAAATTGGGATTCAATGCATAAAAATTTATATAAGCCACTTAATAAATCTAACAGATTCTTTTGGGAAATATGCTTACACTTTAAAAATGTTTTCCTTTCACTCATTGACACCATGAACAAAACAGGATCTCATCTTGTGAGATATATACAGTAAGAAAATTATGGCTGCTAGTAAAAATATTTGTTTAGCATGACATATCTCCCGGACAGAATCATCGGGTTATCACTGACATGAGTGTTTAATAAAGCACTGATCAGTCGCCACATGTTTATCTACCTATACAAAGTTTGTAGCCTTGACTGTGTGATCTCGTCTGTGCTAGAAAGATGCACAGGCAGTAAGAAAACTGTGACCTGTTGATTATCTTCTGTTGGACACGAGGTTTCTTTTGTTTATTTCCATTATTTCAACACAGATTTGTTGCTCATAATGTGGAATTATTAGGGGAAACAATGGGGTGGATGCACTGGATGCGTCGATGGTGAGTTTAATACGTCTGTTCGTATTTTAATGCATCAGAGATGCAGGACTCATACTTAGCAAGATCACTGCTATAAAATCTGTTTGCCCAATTTATTACAATGACAATTGAGGAGCATACATACATGAGTCTATGCTTAAATATCAAACATTATTAGTGTTTTTGTAAGGGATTCTTGTATGCTACAATTTGCTGCTAATAAAATTTGCTCCAGCTGTTTTAAGGTGATTCAACACAGGATGCAACTGCAATTTGTGATGATGAGGATAGTTTCCAGTGCAACACTAGCACTAGATTGTGTTAGAAAATTCTTTTTTAAACATTTCTGTACACAGCCAAAGCAAAGCCACACATGGCCACATACTCACCCCTGCGGGCTGAGGTCTAGTGAGTCGTCCATGCTGTGCTGGAAGCTGGGTGAGCCCAGATCAGGAGTTGCATTGTTAGCAGATGTGGTGGATGCAGTGCTGATGGTGGTATTGCACAAACTGGCAGTGCCACTGGGGCAAGCCTTTGGGGGACTGGTGACCAGAAAGCTCTCGGACTCTGAGAGGTTCTTCACCTGGTGCATGACACCTGGAAGAGAAAGGAAGAAGACGAGCATTATAAATTGTCTAAAGCCTTAAAAAATTGCACAATACACAGCAACCTCTTGACAAAGAAAATGCAAATGAAAACACTGGTAGCAAAAACATTTTATTGCCAAAATTAAATGTTAAACTGCAGGAGCCTAATGAACTTGTAAGGTTTAGACAGAGGGGGCATTTTTGTCTATAATGGAGTGGGAACCGTAGATGAACAAAAAAAGGGGTGATTCTCAACCACTAAAGCTTCAGACAGCTTTCGGCTTAGAAATTTCCCACCAAAGATGGCCTAAAAATGACAAGCTTTTCACAGCTGTGCAATACTGTCGATCTTCAAAGCATGTTTGTCATGTATTTCAGCACATGTTCGAGCTAACGCTTGTCTGCTCCCCAGAGTCGATGACCTACAAGTTGGTAAATGGGATTATGCAATACCTTCTCTTCTGAAATAGACACTGAAGACATCAGGCAGCTTCTGCATGAGGATCTCAGCCATCTGCAGAGAACCCACTACAATCTTCAGGTCCTGGCTGGATAGCATGGAGGCAATGTGACTGCAGAAATGAACATATAAAAAACAGATTAAAGTCAATTTAATTTCAACTCTAAGACTGTCACCAGGTGTTTTTGAAAGTTTTTTTTAAAGAAATGATCAACCTCTATTAAAGACAACCTTCTGTTCCTGCTTTAATGTCAACGTTAAAAGTAGCTCACAGCCTGGGCATCGTTACCTGGACACAGCATGGTTCCTCAGCACATCCTTTAACAGCTCTGCATCAGCAAAGTAGATGATCCTGAGGATGGCTCTAAGGCACTTGTGTCTGACAGCAGGGCCGGCCGATGAGCTGTACACCTCATACAAGACCCCGAACAGAGTTTTGATAAAGCACTTTGCCAGCTCAGGGTCCTCCTTCATCAACTGGGCTCGTGCGTCTTCTCGACGGACCTCCTGGTGACTCCCTGGAGAGACACAGTGAACAGGTTGGATTTATTTTCTCAACCACACTGCGACACTCACAACTCAGCTGTCCCTCAATGGAGAAGCTTATACACGTCAGTTATACACATGAACACAATTGGAAAAGAAGTGGCAACAGACTGACTGTGGCTTCCAGATAAAAGCAGCTGTAATCTCTGCTTTCACACAGACATAAATCTGTCGTCAATTTATCAAAGTGTCAGAAATGGGCAAAGTAGCAAGAATCTGGGTGACAAACGTCCACTGACTTGTACTCAGTGAATGCATAGTGGTTTACGTGATAATAAAACAACAAGAAAATACTGCAGTTACAACTCATTTATCTTTTAAACATTTTTGCCATGAAACTGGGTCACTGTTAGAGCTGTAACTTGTGTGACTCAAAGCCAATAGCAGCTGGCATCAGGGTGCTGATAGCGAGAGCTTATGGTTCTTCTGTTACTTAAAGATAAAGTACAATGTACTGTCATCTCAACATAAATCTCCGTCATTCCAAAAGACCCGTATTACCTGTATTAGGGTTGGCAAGAGGATTCGGCTTCCTCTGGATACCACGTGCTGTTCCTGTGTCTTCATTGATCTGCTGCATAGAGTTAAAGTCAATTGTGTACACACGGCCCAGGGTCGACAAGCTGATCTCATCCTCCCCGTTCTGGTGTGCTGTCTGCAGGGTAAGATAATCACCAGATACAACCAACATCAGTGTCCCAAACAGACTTGATGTGTGTGTAAATGTATCAAGAGAAGGTGACACACTGCGAACAGACTGAGTGTTGTCAAGAAATGAAATGCAACAACAGATTAATGCCATTATGCATCATTTAATAGTTGTCTTGTTGTGTAAGAGGTCGAGAATGACTGACCAGAATTAAGTCTATGTTTTTATAACACTGAGGATATGCACTGTGACTCAACATATCTCAATGTGATTCTCCAGCAATGATGATTTCATCATAAACACTGAGGTTTAAACAATATATAATGTGGATGGTGCATCCATACCTCAATGATGCGGCTGTCAATGCGGTTATAAGGGTGCCACAGTCCTCGGTCGTCTCTCCACTGCCATATTGCTCCTTCTGTTGTCTGGGCACTGCCCTTCTTGAGCATTACATCAACTGAAAAGATGCCCTCTCTAGGCAAGCAGGGCATCAGCTCACTGTAAGAAGAAGAGCGGTTTGAAAAGGCTGCAGAATTCTGTTTAATCTAAATTCAGTTTAACCGTCGTCAGGTGAAATGGATATGATTTTTCTTTAAACAATTTTACTCAAGCATATTGTGGCAAAACAGCTGCATCTGTGGTTCAAGGTCTTAGAGAAGCAGGAGTAACATTTGTGACACTGTTGTCTGCCACACGTTAGAGTATACTTGATACAGCTTCTGTTAATTGTGCTGGGGACGATGTGAGAACATTCTGAAGGCTTCCAAATAGTGTCATAAGTTAGTTATTAGGAGATTCATATTCAGTAAACAGCATTTTCTTGCTGCCAGCACAATTTATAGGGGAAAGCGCTCCCAAATCCCAGATGTGGTGCTATTTCTTGCCATGTCATCCAACAGGATCTACACTCATACCATACTGAAAAGAAGTCGGGCTAAGAGACCTTACCATATGAGGGAGGTCAGTTCGTAGAGCTCCTGGGGGCTCCGGGGTACCAGTTCAATCTGCTCCTGGCAGCTGCCATTTGATGCACCACACAAGAGGAAGCGCAGAGTTTCTGCTATGTCTGTTTAGAAAAGGTAACACAAACACAACTCAGTTTTTAGCTGCATCTGCAACACATATTATTCTGGATGCAAATCAGATTTTAGAGGCAGTCAATGAGTTCATGTGAGCACAATGAATTCAGTCTAGATGGTTAAAATTAAGGCACAGATTTGCTTGCACAAGTTTAAAATGAGGTGTGCTATTAGCATGTCTAAGCTATTGCCTGCACACACAAATACATGCAGCTGATAGGTGTCGTTAGCTAGATACAAGCTAAATTTTGTACTGTCACAGTACAGATCCCGTTACACATTGCAAGTTTGCCTTAAATATTGTTACAAAATGCGTTTTACCAGAATAATGATGTATCAAATACCTTAGCTCATTACAGAACAGAAACACAGCTGAATGTGTACATCTACTCAGGTTATGCTCAATCAAACTAGGTCACTGACATCTGACATAATAGGGGTCAACGCCTAGAATGTAAATAAGTTAATAAGTGAGACAGTTATTTTGTAAACTCTGTACAGCCTAATTTCCCCTGAGGGAGAATGACACACAACCAGAAGTTATCCTTGGATTGTAGCGATACACACAGAGGGGTTACAACCATGTGTCATAGTTAATTTTGTTTTTAAGGACCACAGCTTATGTTATGTTGATTGACAGCAAGATAAGATAACTTTCTGATTCTTTGTTTCCCTGTAAAACATTTTTAAATATGCATGACTGTGATGACAGGGCGTAAATCATTAAGTGTGTGACAAGGGTGTGACTTCTTGTTGTGTGTGTTAGGGTTACTTACTCTGTTTCATGAGCTGGACTGCCAGGCAGGGGCAGTTAGAGCACATCAAGGAAAACATACGCACAACCATGATAAACATCCCCGAGCTGAGCACAGGAGGAGTGACTACCAGTAGCTGCTGAATGTTGGTCAACAGGTCCCGTGATGCCACCTCCTGCAGCAGGTTCTGTTGATTTGAATACATGTACACACATTAACTGGGAGTCAAATGGCAAACAGAGGAGATAATAGAGAACTGGCTGACAACAGGAAAACAGCAGATATGGTGTTGAGTCTTAAAAACAACTGAGGTACAAACCTCCTCATGTTGAAAGTTGTCCACCAGTCTGGCGAAACAGAGGCAAGTGCTTTCCACTGATTTTTTATCCTGAAAGGGAGATTCATGAGTAGAGCCATTAGCGGATATTTACAATGGGTGACAGCAAAAGAAATACTTGAAATAAAATACTATTTGAAGTATCAATGTACAGTGGTTACAATACAGAGGAGGAAAAACACTCAAACATTGACATGATCTCAGAAAACTACATTTTTGTGCTTATAAAAAGCAGGCTGGGTGACTTCCTATCTGTTTCAACATCAAAATGCTGCTGTAGCCACTACTGCTATAGAAACATGGCATTAGGTATTTCTCAGTCAACTGCAGAATAATTAAGTAATGCAGATTCTTTCTAATGGGAGAACAAGCAACATCTACTGGCTTCAACTACTGATGTAGTTCCTGTGAAACTGAACTATGTACAATTAAATCATGACTCCTTGTCTAATGATTAACTAACACACTATAAAAGTGGTGCAACTTCCCTAAACTACTTTTCTTCAGTTTAACACATGTCTACAGTCATGGTAATAAATGAGAAAAACATATCCTCTCAGTTATGACCCTCCACCTTAGGTGAACAACTTGTGTATTACTGTCACTTTTGTTTCTTTTCATTCCCTGTCATTGTTTAAATATAGTAACACAAAACAGGTGCATTTCTTATTTATTTTTCTGTTACAAGACAAATATATGAAAGTGATTTGACACAAAAACATAAAACAAAAAGAAAATGTCAAGGACATGACCTGTACTGTGTAATCAGCTGTGCTACACAGCACAAAATATGCACCACTATACTGTGTGAATTTGTAGAATATAATCTGAAAACACCAAGGTTGGATGGCCAGCTTTTTACAATATGGATATGTCTATATCCATATAATCTCCTTTCGAATGACAATGCTGTGAGACAAGGTACCCTCACTAAGCTATGGTCTGTCTCCTACTTGACCTAGTTACATTTAAGATGCTGGCTGCTTGTACCTAAAAATGACTAGGGGTGCCCATTCAAAGTCAGGGATTCCTCCTCAGTCGTCAAAGATTGCTTCAACTTCGCTCATCAGTGTGGTGATTATTACTCTCAGAAAGTTGCGGAAACAATGCAGCAGCATGGAGGAGGAGAAACTTATCACCATAGGGCTTCCAGACATTATCTTTTCTCTTCTGCTTTGAAGTGGTGAATTTACAGCTCACAGACTTAATGCTCTATGGCTTTTGCTTGATATCTACTGCTGGCAACGTTTGTTATCGCATACTTCTGATCTGTCATTCGCACAGTAAACTTGTTTATTGTATTACGTGAATGCCGCTGTCACTCTGAACGTCCCACTAAACCCTGATCAAAATTTAAAACTTTATACTGAATAAAAGAATGACTTGTTGAATATTCGTATTGAACAACCAAACCTGATTCATAATTCTGAGTCAGTTACAGCCCTAAAAATGACACATTCACAGTTATTTCCGTTTTTCATATACATACAAAGCAAGCTAGCATGACTTGTATAAATTATTTCTTAAGTCACATCTAACGCAGGCCTTGCTTATTACTCATGTAGAAAAACTGACAAACCTAACTAGGGGTGTACCCAACACAGAATTTTGTCAGTCAAATCAAATTTGGCTTTTCAATACAAATATTTGACTATTTGTTCCTTTTTTTAATGTAGACTATAAAGCACCCCGTTATTGAACTGCTAGAGTTTTGAACAGGGTTCAGCAGGACGTTCAGAGTGACAGTGATGTTCATGTAATAAGGTAAACAAGCCAAGTTAGCCCTCAGAGCTACTGCATGCTAACTATGCCATCGATGGATTGCACAACATTTTTCACCTGAAGCCTGACACTATCGTATGAAGCTGCTGTGAGGTGTAAATTCACAACTTCTCACAGGAAGGCAAAAGATAACATAATCTCTGAGTCAGACCGAGCTAAGCCTCTCTTCCTGTAGGCATCATTCCTTCTTCTCACTCACACTGGTCCTGGGTCCAGGTCCACAGCTGCCTGTATCCGTCTCAGACATCGTCACTGAGCGGATGGGATGACTTGATGTAGTGTAATGATTTTACCTCTAAGAGCGGTGCGAAAGCAAGGAGCGTGACTCTGTAGCTACCTCTGGGGACTGAAATGTCCACTGCAAACTAACTCTAAGTCAGCCCCTGACTGCTCAATTTGAAGAATCTCAGTCAACTGAGGGGTCTGCATTTATGGATTAGAATTCAGCTGGAAGCCCTAAACCTCAAAACTTGTTTCAAGAGGAACCCCACCTGAACCAACACCCTGCTGTGATGGTGTTGCATTTTATAATTTCTGACATGGGGAAAAACGCACCTGGTGTGTCAGTCTCTGAGTCAGCAGCGGCAGCGAATCAGCAACAAAGTGGAACTCATCTGGAGTAATGCTCTGGCAGCAGTTGGCTGCAATGGCCAAAGCGTTCCTCTGAGCATTGATGCTGAAGAACTCTAGGTAGAGGAGGCAGTCTGCGAGTCCACCCTGTGACAAATGAAATGGTAACATTATTGCAGTGCATGATTGTGATGATCTTACAAAAACAGGATGATTTAAAAGGATAAAGGATTTTTCAACCTGGACCCTATTGTCCCATGTATTTCCATCTGAGAGACTGATGTGAACAACATTGTTTGAAATTAGTCCAGTATTTAGTGAGAGGACAGCATCTGGCAGCTGCGCAACAGGCTGAAATGTAAGCATATGGGGCACTGAGCACTGTCGCTGGATCTCCAAGTGTCTCGTTAAGTGGAAGTTTCGTTCTGAAACC
This sequence comes from Epinephelus fuscoguttatus, assembly GCF_011397635.1. Lineage (NCBI taxonomy): Eukaryota > Metazoa > Chordata > Actinopteri > Perciformes > Serranidae > Epinephelus > Epinephelus fuscoguttatus. Next base: position 15,756,942 of record NC_064756.1, read on the forward strand.
TCACGAGATGTCACTTATTGCCCAAAGACAACAGTGGAAATGTGTGTGAGATTTGGAGTGAGTGTGGTAACCAGAGTAGTATACAGAAACATAGTTTAGTATTATCTAATAGATTTCAAATGTCATGGATGATTATTATGATGATTTCGACAGTGTGGATAAAGCCTTTGAATTCAATCGCCATCTATATTTATTTGTGTCTCAGTGTACACATGAAGAGTGGATGAGGGCAAGGAGAGAGACAGCAGGGACAACAGGCAGCAGAGGTTTTTATTTTACCATTAACATGTTCATTATATCCCGCTAATGCTTCTTGTTATTGCACTATCCACTTTGCTGTTGTGACACTGCAAATTTCTCTGCTGTGGAATAATAAATGACCCTCTTATTAGAAAAGACCGTGTATAGGGGCTTGTACAATAATCATTCATTGCCACTAGGTATCTCCTTGATATGAAGGGAAAATGTAGGTATTAATCGTAATAAAATTATAAGTCATATAATACCAAAGCATAAATATATTTTCCACCACATGTCCACACACTGTGGCATACATAGTGTCTGCTTATTGATATCACTTATTTTATTATTATGAATGTCAACTACTGAAAATGGGGAATCAGTCTATATAGATTTATTGCAATTAGTTGACGTTTGCACCTACTAACTGTTTATTAACTGTTTTTGCCCTTATCCTGCCATGCTTTCATGTGTAGCGTCATGCAATGTAAACATAATAACGTTAGCTTATAGCATTAGCCTACCTCCACTCTATCTGCAGCAGGTATCTCCACTCTTGGAACAACAATTTTCTTTAGGAAAGTAAGCACTGGATTTGTTCTCTTTGACTGGTAGTAGTCATCCCAGTCAAAATGGTCACTGCAGACTCGCAGGTCTCAGCATGCTCTGCATGCTCAGTGTATGGACAGGAGTATGAGGATCCATTTGTAGCACTACTAATCAAAACTTCAGCGTGTCCATATACGACAAAGGTAGTAGTATTTGAAAGCTGTGTGAAGTGTAGCTCTTCATTGTGTCAGCACTAGGGCTGTCAATCTTCCCCCAAATTCAGATTCGAATTTTTAATGTTTTTTATGTTAAAAATTTGAATAATATTTGAATTTTTCCTTGGTATAGGCTATAGCCTAGGCCTACCACCGGATTTTTATATTTTTTGTGTCATAATGACGTTATTTTAATATTTTGCATCACATGCAAAAGTGAGCGTCTCCAGTGTTGGTACTGACACAGCTGCACAGCTGGAGACGTGTTGCTCCTCCTCACTTCAAGTCGCTGTCATCAATTTTTAACCTGCAAAGGTGGCAGTGCCATAACACTGTAGGAATTTATGAAAGCCCTTGTGAACATTTCAATAGTTACACATTAAAACAATATTTATTTATTTATTTAATTGCAAATAAATATTGTTTCGATAGTTACACATTAAAACAATATTTATTTGCAATTACTCTATTGAACGACCCCGAAGCATGAGCAAACAGGCTGTGTCACTTCGGATCAAAGAGATGCACCCTGTCACTGTCAGCGCAGGGCTGACAGGGCACCCTCCGTTGAGAAGAGAGAGAGGAGAGGAGAGGAGAGGGATTGTAGGTCTGTTTGTAAACCGGGCTTCTCTGACAGTCATGTATTTCCCCAAAAAACATCTCTTAATGGACGGTAGAGCGCTGTTTTTTTGTTTTTTCCCCCCCAAATATTCGAACCTTAGTTTCCAACTTCAAATATGCTTATTTTTACAAGAATTCGAATTGTTTTCGAATAGCGAAGTTCGTTCTGACAGCCCTAGTCAGCACAGTTCGAAATGCACAATCACGAATCACTCTTTATAGCATAGGCATTCTTCACACCGGGTCACAGCACCCACAGGAACACCACCAGTCTCCTGTGAGCAGCTTGCTCACCCTTTGCTGCCTGTTGTGTCTCTCTCTCTCTCTCTCTCTCTCATCCACCCTTGATGCGTATACTCCAGCTCAAATAAATACAGGCAGCCATCAAATTCAAAGGCCTCATCCACATTGTCAAAATCAGATGAATAATGATCCATGGTATTAAAAATCTTTTAGATAACATTTAACTATGTTTCTGTACTCCAACACAACAAACTATTCCCGCTACTACTCATTCTTACTCCAATTCTTCCACCTATAAGTCACATCTCGTGAGATTTCAGAGCAGGATTCCCGCTTGGTGATACAGTCACAAATAGACTGGATCAAGTAAAAGGTAAGAGACACTTCAGCCTCTTATAATAACAATCTGAGCCGGTCTGTGGCTAAAAGTACCACTTTTAATGAACATATAGTAACTAAGTTCAGTTGCCCCATATGATTCCATTGCAGCTGGTGTGCAGCTGCCCAGCTGGTGCTGTCCAGCTCAATACTGGCACAATTACAAAAACTACTGTTGACATCAGTCACCTAGACATATATACTACATGGTAAAAAAGGGTCCAGGTTGAAAAATGATAGTTATACCTTTAAGGGTCTGACAAAAATACAACACTTACAGCTTGTAAAATGGCTTTGCTGTGTCGCCTTGACAACATCTCCAGGGCAGTCAGGGCCTGCTCTGCTACGTCAATGAACTGGATAACCTGAAGCTGCATATAAGAAGGGGGAACAATCCATTAGCATATCAAAAGGCCACCATTGCGAATTAACAAACGATTAGGGACGGATAAAGAGCACAGTGTCTTACCTTCTCCAGGAAGACAGGAATAGCATCGACCACCACAGCAGAGGATCGAGGGAGTGCCTCCATCATATACGTGAGTGCACGAGAGGCATGATTCATCTGTGTGCAGGGAGCAAAGGCATATAAGGCAGTGGCATTACAAAAATGGATGACTCACACCAAAATATCTACATACAACAATATAACTCCATCATACTCACAATATCAAAGTTATGCTCCATTTGTAACAGTGTAATCTGTGAAAGAAAGTCGAGAGTATTAATATGGAACCAGATTAGTGGTAGTCAAATATCACAGTCATTTTCTACATGCATACAACATGCAGGACAATGACCAAACAGAACAGGACTAACCAAAGCAGGCACCACACTCTTCACAGGGAATCCACCAAGTGTTTCCTCGTTGCCCATCACCAGCAGCTGGCACATCTCAATGGCAGCCTGGAGCTGTTGAGACTCGTCACCTGTGGCCTGCAGGCCTTGTAATAGCTGCTGAGCCTTGGAGCCTGGAAGCAGAGTTTCCAGCAGTTATTTAGAGCCTATCAAATGCGAAGAACATGGGTAAGGAAGTTGTACTCACTTGCTCCACTGCCAATGGTCCTGTGGAACAGCTGGGACATGCGGGGCCCCAGGGGCCCAAAAAGATGTGGGGGGAGACCCCTGGCTTCCAATAGGGCTATAGGGACAGAGACAGAAAAGTTACAGAGGAATTTTAAAAAAGGTAGAACTGAGAGAACTGTCTGTGAAGTCTTTATACCTAACAATACCATTAAAAATCAGTGACAGTGATCAGTGACATAGTCCACAAATGGTAAATGTAAGTAGGGACTGACTGGTAAAGCTGAGAGGGGGAATGAACATACCTTGAAGCCTTCCCATTTCAGAGTCATCAGACTCACTCTCTCCAGAGGTGGTCATGCCCACTGCTCCAGCAACTGAGCTTGAAGCTGGACACAGAAAAAAAACAATACATTTAATTCCCACACAATCTCAGTACAAATTTCTTGATCATCCTTAGAATGATTCATTTTCTGTTACTGCCTATCAGGGTCATGGGGGGACTGGAGCCTATACCAGCTGACATTAGGCGAGAGGCACGGGGAACCCTGGACAGGTCACCAGACCATCACTGGGTTGACACATACGCCATTTTCATACACAAATAGAGTTATAGGGCCACTACAAATTCTGTTTTTCTGGGCTCCTTTGCATTTTAACAGCAGAACCAAATGAGGGTAGCATCATTCTACTCCAGTGTGTGATTATACACTGCATCTTGACCGACTGACATGTTACACAACAGCATCAGCCTCCAGTGCGACATAAAACATACAGTACAGGCCAAAAGTTTGGACACACCTCCTCATTCAATGCGTTTTCTTTATTTTCATGACTATTTACATTGTAGATTCTCACTGAAGGCATCAAAACTATGAATGAACACATGTGGAGTTATGTACTTAACAAAAAAAGGTGAAATAACTGAAAACATGTTTTATATTCTAGTTTCTTCAAAATAGCCACCTTTTGCTCTGATTACTGCTTTGCACACTCTTGGCATTCTCTCCATGAGCTTCAAGAGGTAGTCACCTGAAATGGTTTCCACTTCACAGGTGTGCCTTATCAGGGTTAATTAGTGGAATTTCTTGCTTTATCAATGGGGTCGGGACCATCAGTTGTGTTGTGCAGAAGTCAGGTTAATACACAGCCGACAGCCCTATTGGACAACTGTTAAAATTCATATTATGGCAAGAACCAATCAGCTAACTAAAGAAAAACGAGTGGCCATCATTACTTTAAGAAATGAAGGTCAGTCAGTCCGGAAAATTGCAAAAACTTTAAATGTGTCCCCAAGTGGAGTCGCAAAAACCATCAAGCGCTACAACGAAACTGGCACACATGAGGACCGACCCAGGAAAGGAAGACCAAGAGTCACCTCTGCTTCTGAGGATAAGTTCATCCGAGTCACCAGCCTCAGAAATGGCAAGTTAACAGCAGAGACCAGATGAATGCCACACAGAGTTCTAGCAGCAGACCCATCTCTAGAACAACTGTTAAGAGGAGACTGCGCGAATCAGGCCTTCATGGTCAAATAGCTGCTAGGAAACCACTGCTAAGGAGAGGCAACAAGCAGAAGAGATTTGTTTGGGCCAAGAAACACAAGGAATGGACATTAGACCAGTGGAAATCTGTGCTTTGGTCTGATGAGTCCAAATTGGAGATCTTTGGTTCCAACCGCCGTGTCTTTGTGAGGCGCAGAAAAGGTGAACGGATGGATTCCACATGCCTGGTTCCCACTGTGAAGCATGGAGGAGGAGGTGTGATGGTGTGGGGTGTTTTGCTGGTGACACTGTTGGGGATTTATTCAAAATTGAAGGCACACTGAACCAGCATGGCTACCACAGCATCCTGCAGCGACATGCCATCCCATCCGGTTTGCGTTTAGTTGGACGATCATTTATTTTTCAACAGGACAATGACCCCAAACACACCTCCAGGCTGTGTAAGGGCTATTTGACCAAGAAGGAGAGTGATGGAGTGCTGCGGCAGATGACCTGGCCTCCACAGTCACCGGACCTGAACCCAATCGAGATGGTTTGGGGTGAGCTGGACCGGAGAGTGAAGGCAAAGGGGCCAACAAGTGCTAAACACCTCTGGGAACTCCTTCAAGACTGTTGGAAAACCATTTCAGGTGACTACCTCTTGAAGCTCATGGAGAGAATGCCAAGAGTGTGCAAAGCAGTAATCAGAGCAAAGGGTGGCTATTTTGAAGAAACTAGAATATAAAACATGTTTTCAGTTATTTCACCTTTTTTTGTTAAGTACATAACTCCACATGTGTTCATTCATAGTTTTGATGCCTTCAGTGAGAATCTACAATGTAAATAGTCATGAAAATAAGGAAAACGCATTGAATGAGAAGGTGTGTCCAAACTTTTGGCCTGTACTGTATGCATCTGCAGCGCTTTCTAAACAACAATGGCATGAACATGTCAATAACAATCATTTGCTGTCCATTATATGGGGACTGATCTTGCCTTCTGCTCGGAGGATAAGGAGCTCCTGAATCTAATTGTTTTCCCAATTTGCCGACATGCACAGCCACTGTTCTTCTTTGAGTAAGCCGCTAACTGCTAACAGCTGCTTTTGAATATCCCCCCGGGGGTCGCACACATAATACGTCATCAAAACATCACACACTGTATCAGAGCTGTTACTACCTCCCGTGGTTGCTTAAAGGCGAAACCCCTCTGTCCCACCTTTCCACAACCATACCTTCTATACAGAATGGCGAGACAGCCAGTGCGATATTCTTTTTTCGTTTTAAAGGGGCTACAGACACAAACAACCATTCCCACTCACTATCACACCCACAGGCAACTTAGAGTCACCAATTAACCTGACCTGCAGGTCTTTAGATTGTGGGAGGAAGCCAGAGAACCCGGAGAAAACAACACTGACGCGGGGAGAATATGCAAAGTCCACACAGAAGGGTCGCAGCTGGCCGGTGGATCCATTCATAGACTTAAATTCATATAAAAAGAAGAAGCTCTCTTGGCAAACACAAATTTAAAAAGTGGCATAATAGGTACCGGAAGCCCCTTGTGATGCCTCATCAGTGCGAGCGGCTGACGAGTTGGCCCCATCCTGGTTGTTGTCGGAGTCGGCCATTTTCTCCTGTCGGCGAGCGTCGGCTGCCCCGCGCTTGCCCAGGCCTGAGCCCCGCCGACTGTCAAAACAGATTGAAAGTATGAGTGATTGCAGAGTAATCATAAAGTACAGTGCATTCTGTGTTACCACTCTAAGTCAAATGAATACAGAGCAGGGATTCCCCTGGATATTTTGTCATGCTGGATATTAATATACCACTGTAGATGTGGTCATATGAAAGTATGAGAAGGAAACCTATGATCAAAAAGGACTCCTGTGGGACCTTGTTACTGTTTTAACAAATCTCTGTAGCCAAAGTTTCAAGTTTAAGATGTGTGTAGTTTGAACTTGCACTGTTAGCCATGTTGTACCTGACCTTATGTTCAAGTGGGTGGGCAGGAATCAAAACAGTAAATACTGATGGGTGTGAGTGGGTTTCCTGTGAGTGGAAATGGAGTGGTGTACTTTACAACTGCCATACTTTACAACATTTTGGTGGCATCTCGGCATGCTTAACTGCCAACTCCATCAAATACACCGCCTTCGACTTAACCACACCACAGACTGTATGGGCTGTAGCTGCGGTTGTAGCCACACACACACACGCACACACACAGTAACATCATCAAACAGCTATCATTACATGACCGTTATTAACAAGTTTACTGACGGAGTCAAGCTGTTGCGGTGTTGTTGTGTTTGTTCGGATGCTTTAATGGCTTGGTGTTGGATGTTAACCGCTGCTACTGCGTTAGCTTGTGCTAACTAAGCAGACGTTGAACTGACTGTCTGCTGGGAGGACAGCAGCTCTGGAGACAACAGAAAATTTGCTGATCCAGCAGGGAGTCGGGATGGTCTGGGATCAGACTCCCAACAGAAAAAGGATTGAATGCACATATTGTTTGACTGGAGATGTTTTGCTACTGCTTGGTACTGGGATATTTCGGTCGATGCCTTAAAGGTATCAAGTAGCTATACCCAGGACTACTGTCAATATAGCCGATATGCTCAACGAAGAATTCTACTAGATAACATGACACGTGGGTCAGACCAGCGCTCTCCTCAGGATTTCTGAGTTTGATGGGAGAGGTGAATGTGAGTGAAGGTCTAAACAATACGCTTCCTTGTTTTCTGAAATAGCGCTGCCCTGAATTGTCATGTCAGTTTTGCTGATCTTATTCTGGTTTGCTATCTTGCTTCAAAGGCTAGTGATCACCCTGTGATGGTTGTTGTGATTGCTTGTGTTGAGTGGGGTTTTTTTTCTACATAGAATACAATTAATGAATTGCTCCCATCCCAGGGAAAATAATTATGATCAATCTTGCATCACATAACTTTCTCTGTGTCATCTTAAGGAAATGCTGTTGTCGCTGAGCCAAACAAAGCTCAAAAAGGTTCCCTGTGGACTTTCTGACGAATGCTAAAACTAATGCTGTCTCACACAACATCCCTGCAATAAATCTACTCTTCATGAAGGTTATAACGTTCACTTATTGTTTTTACAATAGTCATTTTGGAGGAAACAGTTAGCGGAGCTGCTAAATACTGAATTATACTAAGAGCTGTTTCTAATATTAAGTCTACCCTCACCCTGATGTGCACAAAACTTAAGACTCTTCAATTTCAAGTCCTTTTTTAAGGCATCAATATCTATACAACAATCTACATGAAGTCATCACTGTGATTGGTACCTGGTGCTGGCACAGGAGCCCGTGGTCTTCTGGCGTGTGCTCCGCCGAAAGCTGGGGAGCTCTGCTGGAGGAGACTCGCTGCGCTTCTTAGTGGATTTTCTCAAACCTATGGCGACAAAATTGACAAATAACCCACCTGGCGACTGGGCACCAACATTGGTATCACATTCTTTTAAATGTGATAAAGTCTAAAAACAGTCTGAATCAGAACCAGCTTTATATTGGTGTTGGCGCATAGGCAAGATGAAACATTGTCACTTAGATTTAGTTAACAAGTCACAGAGAATATTTGGGTTGAATTACTTAACACAGTATCTTACGTTTGGTAACTTATTTGGCCAGGGGCACCACTATAGTAAGCATCCTTCAGGTACATGATCATTGCTCACAGATCTGTGAAAAGTCTTGGTCAATATTGCTGTTAGAGCAAAGACTGACGATGAGTGTTAATTTTCAATACAGTAAAAGGCTCTGGTGTTGCCTATTCAGAGCCCTGTAACACTGACTAGATGGGTATTAATAGTAACCCAACCATGGCCCTATGACAGGAAAACCTCCATGCTCAATCTGTGACTCATAATTCAGTGTTACAAAAATAAAGACTGAGAAAGTTCAGACCAAATGAATTAAAGATATGAGAATTATTATTTCCTTTTTGTACTTCATATAACCTTACATTCGAATCATACCAGGTCAAGTATTAATCCCTCACACACATCACAAGTTACCCAAAGCTTCCTAATAAAGTTGAAACTATCTGGAGCCACTCAATGCAATCATTAATGATTTTCTATTCATCATGTGGCAGTAACATATCAAAATTCAGCATGATCAAAAAGGTATTGTGCAATGTAAAGCCATACAGAATCACTGGAACACAAGCAAACTGCAATGGAAATGCTTACTCACCATTATAACTGAAAGAAGTAAAATCTATGAGTGTTAAAAGATATCAGAGGCTGACAGATGAATATATGGAAAGAGAGATGAAGCTCTTTGCTCTTGACAGAAGCAGCATATGAATCCTTCCCTGCCTTCAAACATACCCCTGGTCAGCTGGTGGGCCAACGAGCTAAGCCAACTTAGGAGGGGTCTCTCTCCATTTGGGCCCGAGGCCCATGGCACAGAGCCCACCTCAGTTTCTATCCTTTCACCTACCTAGAACAGCCTGACCCCATACTGACCTGAACAGCTTATACTCATTTCATCACACACGCCAAATTTCTACTGTAATATCTGTGTATCTGACCTAGTGTCCTACAAGTTTCCCCTATTCTCATTAGGGATGGGTATTAATTAACTGAATTAACATTAACTGCCTTGTTTCAGTCAGTGTTTAGTTGAATGTTAACAGTACTTTATTAAGGCTTATTAAGAGTTCTTTTAAGTGCCGTCTTTCTTTTCAACAGAAGTGCATTTCTACTGAGCCAAGAATATTGACTAAGTCTGACAAAGTATCAATGGTTTTCATACTACATTGGTACCACCGCATAAATCAGTTAATTGTCAAGTATATTTCTGACCTGTTATACATTTTGGTCTTTTGGGTAATTTTGCTACTCTTCAGTTTACTGCGCTGCACACCAACTGGGTCTGATATGAGGTAGCTAGTGGCGCGGCTCATTCGAGGATTACTGAATCCAAGGAGTAATGCCGTCCCGCCCAAAAGCATAGCTGTGGAAACATCGTGCCCAACCTCCAGTCACCCCCAGTACACCCAGGTAAAAAAAGTGGCTCGATTTTGAGCCACAAAAGCCCTTTAGCATTGCTAACTATTTTATCACTGTAAGCTCTGTCAGCACCACTATCAGTGTCAACACAGCTAACGGTGCCAAATAGTTAAGCATTCTAGAGAGGTTTTGCAGCTCAGGATGAATCGACTCATTCATCAGGGCTACCTGGGGAGAGACCAGAGGGTGGCCACCATGTTTCTGCAGCAACACTGTTCCACCACTGGAACAAGCGGCACCACTAGTTAACCAGTGGAGACTGAATGGTGTGCAGTGGGCACTATGTTTTTACATGTTAAAGGGGCTCGCCAGCTGTATGTCAGCAAAGTCAACAGAAAATAAAAGGCAAGACATTTGCTTCACAAAACATTGAAATTTCACCCTCTCTAAATGGACTGCACTTCGAAATGTGGTGCTAAAGCTGGACTAAAAGGAAAGGCCTCTTGTATTTACCATCTTTTTGCATTTTTAGTTAGCGGTTAATGGGCAAAGGACTTTCAAAAGCCAAATTAAATGTAAGTGATGTCCCTTATTAAACAACAGAATACATCTTGAGATCAAAACGCTACCTCATGACAGCATCAACAGAAACAAACTGCAATGATGGCATACTATAACACATGAGTTTCGCACAGGTTTCATTATAGATGCAGCCCTTGGATTAATGGTCAATTCACAAGACCAAATACCACTTTTTTTTTTGGAAAATGTCTCCCTGAATTTCTCTACCATACCTGTGAAACCATAAATGTGCTTCACACTGACAATTGAGCAACCAGCAGTATTTATGTATTTAGCTACTCTCCTGTTTCAGGCTACTGGTACTTGAGGCTGAAATCTGAGCCAGTTCACCAGCTCAGTGAAGCCCACACTCACCACATGTGAGGTAGATATACTAGTCGAGACATAAAGTCTATATTGTGTGCAGTGTGTCACCAAATGTATTTGTACATGGTTCATACACAACATATGAGTTACGCTGATGTCTGGATAAAAGGCTCAGACTGTGTATATAAAATAATTGCCTGTTTATTATCTCATGAACTATGTTTACTGTCCACCATTTCTTTTGAGTGTCTGATTTCTGACTGTGTAAATGTATCCACTATAAGGTGCCCTCAAATACTCCACAATAAAAGAAAAACAAGGAGTGCCTATGGCATGTAAATTACTTTATGTTAACAGTCTCACAACACTGCAATTTCATAGATGCTAAAATTACTGCTGTGCCAATTGGTTTACCTCTGTGGTGGACATGTGCTGTAATGTGCCTCGACTGGGCAGCAGTTACACCAAATATATTTGCACCAGGCAGTTGAGAGAAGTTTTGTAACTGATGCTATGACGCTGCTTGGATCACAGGCCCTGTGACATTTAATCCCAGAGGTGTAACCGCCATTGAAGCACAGGCAAATACTGTGCTGACCCTCTACAAGGCAATCATAAACCTGTTTAAACCCCTCAATCTTTTCACACAATTACAAACCGATTAGAACAAACCCTTGCAGATACTCCCCTCACCACACTCTGTGAAGGAGTGATCAGCTCAGACTGGATTAGAATGAGAGTTTCTATTATGAACAGAGGGGATCCATACACAGGTCATGTGACTCACTTGCTAGTTTAGCTTGTAATCCTGAAGGCCCAGGTTTGGAGGTCTCAGTTTTGGAGGATCCAGGCAAGGACAGTTTGGGTTTTGGCAGGTTGACTTTGGGGTTAAAGCGTGCTGCCCACTCAAACTTTGAAGAGCTGGCGGCTTTGGCCTGCTCCTTGTCACGGGTACTGCGGCGTGGGGAGGGGCTAGAGGCTGAGCGAGAGCGTCGTGCCTTGGTCTGATCTTTTCCCTGTTTGACTCGAGCGCCCTGCGTGGTGGTACTGTTGGTGCCTGTGGTGGAGGAAGAGGAAGAGGTGGAGGCAGAGGAGGAGGAGTCCGTCACGTTGCTACACCCAGCTTTGGCTGAGGCGGCCGATTTAGACGCCAGCTTGGTGGGTTTTGCAGTCCTGCCCTCGGTACGATTGGGGAGGGACCCAGCGGTGCTACTAAGACCGGGGAGTGAGTCCGCTTTCTTCCGTTTCTGGATTGGTGAGGCCCCAGCGGCCCCGCTCTTCTTGCTCTGGCCTCGACCTGACGATGCAGGTGGTTCTGAAACAAGTGATCGCTTCTTTGACTTAGCTGGGCCTTTCTTGGTCTCTGAGGTATTGTCTCTGGGTGGTGGGAGCGATTTGGGCTTCTTGGCAGGGGTCGGTCCGAAGGTACTAATTTGGTCAGGAGCTTCGCTTCGCTTCAGCCCTCGGGTGCCTTCACTTTTTGACTGGTGGCCTGGTCGCTCTTGTTCAGATGTCCCTGCAGCCTCTGGTTCGTCTTGCAACACAAATGAAGCCACGGACAGAGTAAGACCGCTTCTGCTGAGGAGCAAGAGGGACAACAAAACACTGTCTCATAAAACTTCTCAAAACACGAAAGGGGATGAATTAGAATGCCACATTCATTATACTCATTCAGATTTGTGCTGCTTTAACATGGAATCAGAAAACAGCTTCTGGACGGCACGAGAAAAAAGAAACAGTCCAACAGATTAGCAAGACGTTAAAGCAAAACACGCATGAGGATATGTTGCGGTGGCCATGCCGTATTGTTTACAAAGAATGGAATAATATACGTTAGATAAAATTATTTTGGGTTTACTATTTTATGTAATTTTTCTGGTAATGTCCAGTAATTGTCGAGATCGCCCACATTTTTGGTTTGCGTAAAGGAGCTACATAACATCCACTGAGAAGGATGGCAAAAAGTTAAAATATTTCAACTTTGCACAGCAATGCTATCTAGCGTTAACTTTGCCAGTATTATCCGCTGACCACCCCTAATATTACCATTCTGCTTTCGTCCACTACAATGATATCTGGATTTCTGTCCACCATCTCACTGATTCTATGTGAAAGCAGCATTACAACAAAACCCAAAAGGTGCACAATACTGTATGTTCTTCATTGTGAATTTGACACACGCACACACAATAAGCACCAAGTAGAGAGGAGGGGTACCTTCTTGAGCTGTGCCCTCTGGACTGGCCAGTGGCTGAGCTGGCTGTGGCTTTGGAAGCCTTAGAATTAGGTCTTCTACTTTCAGGTGGGGAATTTGCTTTATGTTTTACCTGCTCTGACTGCAACCTGTAAGGTTGGAAATTAAAGAGCAAGAGATAGTGTGGGTTTCTGTAATTAATCCACATAAAAAGAGACTTGATCAATGCCCAAATCATTTTGGCTGACTGCATCTGCATATCCTCTGATCATCAACACCTCTAGAGTAGCAAGAAAAACAACTAAAACAGTTAATCTGCATTTGACTATGATAAAATAACACAAAATAAGCTTTCCCTTTGATCAAAAAGGCCAATGTCATCATTATGCAGTAAGTTCAAATTCAAATCAACAACAGACAAACACCACCCATGAATTTAGTACAAATATCCCTCTTCTTAACACCTCATTTGTTTGCCCCTTCAAGAAAATCTCAACTAATGTTCCCCACAAACTATAAGTGCAGGTGGGCTCACCTTCCCGCGACTGTGTGGTCTTGTGGCTGGGCCGCAGCAGTGTTCCTCTGTGAACGGCGCAGTGACCCCCCTGGATTGGAATTAGGCCGGTTGGACATTGGCACCTCTCTCCTGAAGGGACATACCCTTTCTAGACACTACCATTCACTGCAATAGAAGAGAGAAAGAAACCACATAAGAATAATGACAAAATACAATCTACACTTTCCAAAAACCACTGGGTTGTCCGTGGTTTAAAATGAGTTGCTGTGCTGTAGGTGACAGCTGACGAATTGTCTGCACCACCACGCTCAAGCTCACCTCCCCAGCCCATTTGAGATGATCAGGGGAACAACTGTCTTATCAATTTTTTTTTTTAAGATTGTATATCACAGGATACAAACTCCCACCAGAAGACGACTGACAAATCCTACATATTACTTAAACTACCTATTGTGTAGGGGCAGAAACAGGCTGCCTGAAAGATCATGAGCAAGGAACCAGACAACTCACTGTTGATACAATAAAAACTTTGGACTTAAGTTTAGACTTCAAATAATTTTATAAAATATATGTACAGTAGATTTCTATGATGAAAAATATTTAATTAAGCCAGTAATATACCTCCTTCATAAGAAAAAGTTTCCAGCCCCTTTCACTTTCTCCTGTCTGGAAAAACAAAGTTTACTTCTGTGAAACACTTACAGTAAACCACTAAATGACCTTTAAACATTAATTCTTGCAGTCTGATCAAATTATAATGTAATGGTTTTAGAGACAGCACTTGCAGAATTTCAACTGTTTTGTATCATGAGCATAGTTTGGCTTGTAATGCAAACCTATCCCCAAGTATTATGCAAGTAAAGTACATTTGATTTGTGTGTTTTATGTTATATACATTTGTATGTTATGCTCAATGAAAGGAGGGACAGCTGGCAGTCATCATCAGAATATCACTTTACATCATCAAATACAGCAGCCCAAGATTTGTTTGAGTAATGATGAGCAAGGTCACAGATAAATCAAAATAATCTTACCGTGGGGCAGACTACAAGTCATTCAAACCACACAAAAACATAATGCAAACTCAACAGTAGCTGATATTGTTTAAAATGGCCATAACATTTAGCTAGATACCTAATCAACAGAGCTTGTTGTTAAAGTAAGTTGCAGCAATAATTTTTGTCAGGATGTGAAATGAATTATCTTTTACATATAGAGAGGTATAACTGATATGTTTTTTCACAAGTCAATGACATGAGGGTACTGATAACAGTCATGACTGATATCTTTTGAACACAAACACAGTGGGATCACACTGAATTGCAACCTAAATACTTTTTTGACACACAGAAAAGAAAGATCACTAATTAACCCAGTAAGTTAGGGTTAAAATCATGGTATCATTGATCATAAAAATACGCCACACTTGGCAAGCTCACAGGGCCATTTTAGGCCTGCACTGACAGTGCATCCTAGTCTTTGTTTATTCGTCCATTCTGACAACTGGTGCACCACACTCGCGTATAATGTGATTAGTTAAGCACATCAGATGATCGGGAGCTTGAAACACTCGCCGGCAGTAACTTTCTTCTACTACACCACTAAACAAGCACGCAAGGGTCCATTTTTTATACCAATGATTTACAGAGGCCTATATTTCTGACGTAGTTCTCTACACCACCGACTAGCATGTTTAGCCACTCATATCCTAGCAAGTCCCATACATTTTGACAGTAGCTCGGTCGCATACCTATCTGTACAAAAAACTCCCCCAACACAAAAGCGAAGCTTGTACCCGCTGAATATTGAACATGACAATAAGAAGCTGCTAAAAGGCTAGTTAGCACATACCAGAGACTCGTTGGTTAAAGTTACGTTGGCTAACGTAGCAATGGTTACATGGAAATGCGTAGTTGGCGTACCGGTGTGTCAACCTCTTTAGCTCCCTAAGTAAACGCATTGGCAAATTCAAACAGCTACATTGTTTGCACCTTGTTGTGGTATGAAATGGCGAAACTGTTACTGACCGGCCAAAACGACCCCCTTCAGAGACAAAAACGATTAACTTACGTTCACCTAAGATTAGCTACACATCGAAAATGGCAGCATCGGCTAGACCGTCTTTCGCAAGCGGTTTAATGTAATATAGCTAGCAGGCTACCAGTAAACCAGGGTAAGCTAACTTGGTATTCTGACTGCCATGACACACTGGTCTGTGTTTGGCTGACGATCAAGTTTAAAGAAAAAAAATATACAAGTATGGCACCGAAGTTAGCTCACCTTCTATACTGTTTGACGAGACGATCAAGTCCAAAATAAACAACTGTCAAGTCTAAAGGTAACCGGGCAGATCCAAGTATCACTCTCTTAGCAACTGTCAACGCGAATGTTGAGTACACAAGCATAGCTAACTAACGTTAGCAAGCTATGAGGATCACTAATGTTTTCTAAGCTGACTTAGGGCCAATGCCTATCACTCAAGCGCTAGCTAGCCTTGAGCCATTGTTAGCCAGACAGGAACAAGCTGACCACTAACAAGCAACATGTCAACAAAGTATATCCCTTCTATTTAGCTTAAAGGGACCAAATAAAGTCAAGCATCTTATTTAACTAAGCACCTCAACAGGAATGACAAGTCTTGAGGCTAATTATTAGCAAGCTAATGCTAGGTTAGCCAAATATGATAGCAAACGTTTCGCCAATGACGGTTCAGTCGCAAACAGAAGGCTGACAAAAATAAACAATTGACTGTTAGCTAGACAAGCTGATGTTACTGGTTTACATTAGTTCAGCTAGCTGTCCGGTTGACAAAAAAATCACTGACCTTAACAATACCGAATTAGCTACTGCAGGGCAGTCACGTAGATGACGTTAAGCGTTGTCAAATCAAACAAGAGCGTTATAGCTATTACCAGCTAACCTTGGCATGCAAGCTAATTAATATTAGCAATCCTTGTTGTCGCTGGCTAAAGCTCTGCCAGCTCGACAGGATGGTAATTGTATTTCTTGGACTACCAACAGCTTCGGTACAACTCACGGATTCAGCCTTTTGGGAACAATTTAGTCACATTTTGTGATTAAATTATCAAGTTGTCTAGCTAGCAGTTAGCACGTTAACGCTAGCTAGCGAAAAGAAATGGCCTCTGATACCTTTTAGACACAAAAAAACAGGAAAGCAGGAACGGGATTCGAGATCTTTTCGCAACACTGACTCATAATTCCTCCGATGTACTTCGATATTGAACAATCTCGAAGGTCCAAGAGACTGTTGGCTGAGATGTCACTGAAAATTTCTACCTTTTGTATAATGTTGTTACCTATTTGTTCCAGTGTTGTAGTTGTAACAGACAGTGCACCAGCTCCTCTTTTCTCTCTCTACCCCTGCTAGTTTCACATCAGCTGAGGGGCCTACAACTGCAATATACATCCGCGCGATTCATCCGCTCAGGGACTACTTAACGCTACTTCTGATTTTAGCTTTCAGCGTCTGCTTCTTTGTCGCTGCAGGCGCCGGACTTTTTGCTCTGTTAATATATGGTTTTAAATCTACCAACAAAAACCCCTATATTTGTCGGTATTCAAAGATAATGACTAAAACACTAAAGTCATTGGTAACATTAGCTTGTCAAAATATGAGGTATCAATCCGCTGGGTCGTGACCTCCCTGCTTTCCTGCAGTTGAGTAAATACTGTTTTTGTCAGTTGCTTTCAGTTGTCTTACAACTCTGCATCCAACATGGCATCTTTGCTTGGGGAGCATCTGTTTGAAATTAGTGGTCGAGACCCAGGTCCTTCAAAAGATTTCTTCCATCTTCTTATTACCAAAAATCAGGTTAAGTATTTATACAAGTTTATAATTCAAAGAATAACGTATAGCTACAAATGTAACTGAAGCTAGCTTAATGTTCACCTGTAATGTCAGTTAGCTAACCAACGTTAGCTTTGATTTAAACCTTGCTAGGGTACTATTTTATATTTGTGAACTACTCTATGGCAAGTTAAACAAAGACTTCTGTACCATCTAGAAAAATTGACCACCTTAAAGGGTAGTTCAGCGTTTTTAAAGTGGGGTTGTAAGGGGTAACAGTTACTTATCCATAGACAGTATATCACCTACAGTAGATGTCAGTTGGTCAGCCCCCCAGTTTGGAGAAGCAGGCTGGAGTCTGGCACAGAAGCTAGGCAATGCACTGCTGTGGATGGGGTTGGCAGCAAATGTATTTTAGCTACTTAAAAAAGTCCCACCTTAAAAAAGATCAGTATCAGTTGTAAGTGTATGCAATATTGAGAGGACTTATGCTGCTTTACGTTTCTGTCAGACAGCCGACTTTTGACTCCACTGACAAAACTAATTTTAGCACACTGAAGTGGGGGCTGCTGGTTTACAGCTGCTTCAATTAGCAAGTGTTATTGTCTGACTTTGGAGAATCTGAACTAACTTTTATGCACCAAAGTCACACAATTACACAAACAAACAAACTGTATGAGGCAGCGATAGACCAGCAGCTCTGCCAGCTATGTTAAATCACTGTTTTTCTCAATGGGGTCTGGCTTTGAAGGGAGCAATATACCAACTATAAATGTCCCAATGGAAATTACTGTCTGACATTAAAGTGAAGCAGTGAAAATACTCTCAATATAGTGTACACTTACTGATATTATAATTTTAGGTGGAACGTTTATTCTGGTGGTTAAAATATGTTTTGTTGTTGATCCCTCCACAGTAGTATATTGCTTAGCTTCCATGTCTGTCTTCAGACTGTTTCTCCAAACTGGGGGCGTGCTGACTGACATCTACTGTATGAAATATACTTTCTAGTACCCTGGCATACAACCCCACTTCAAAGAAACTGAACTGTCCCTTTAAGTTGAATTGAGTGATAAGGCACACAGGGAATTGATGGCTAAGTTATACAGTGACATATATAAAAATTATATTGCTGTGGTTAAATCCAGTATTCCTCAGGTCATTTTTTTGTTACAGAGTTTATTATACATAACCTTAAGTGTATTTTGGATACACATGCACAGAAGGGATCTCCTGGAATAAAGTAATAATATCTTCACTCTGCCCTCACTGTTTTTTTTTTTAAATATGCCCAACTTCAGGTAATATGGACAACATGGATGATTACTTTGCGACACCCCGGCCGGGGCGCTGCACCCAAAGAGCTGAAGACATTCCATCAAGATTTCCTAGACGATAAAATGCTACAGCGTAAGGGTTCTTCATCAGAATCTAAACCTAATCACGACCCAGTTGCTTACATTTTGAAAATCTTTTTCACTTGTTTCTAATTTTGTTTGCTTAAGTGTTACAGCACTGTTTAGGCTCAGCTTTTGCTTTAATGGAAATCATTTGATGACAAGGCTGTGCTTTCCACCCCTCACCCCTTGTGTAGAACAAGTTGGCGCTGTTTTCGGGCAGAGGATCCTGGAATACACAAGATCACTTTGTCAGGGAAAGTTTGATTACCTGGAGCGCTTGCCTGACGACATATTGCTCCAAATCCTGTCCTACCTGGAGCTGAAAGATACAACACAGCTGGCTCAGGTTTCAAAGAGATTCAGCAAGGTGAGGGCCTCTTAAAATGATAATTTTACAACAGTACAGTAGTGTATATATTAGATGATGCAGAAATGGTGTTATTCTTCATTTTGCCCATTTTCTTGCATGTATTGTTGTGCTCATATGTATTTGTACACTGATAACCACACCTGTAAATCTGCATTTTGTTTTGTCATCTTGTGCCATGATTGAACCGTACCAGCTCTGCGACTCTGAGAGGTTTTGGGAGCAGTATGTGAGGAATCGCTGTGCTGAGCTCACCAGTGATATGGAGGACATCGCAAAAGTCAGTAGCTGGAAGATGCTGTATTTTACCTTTTTCCAAACCCCTGGCAGTGATGACCAGCAAGGAAGTAAATGAATGATTTTATTGCTGTCCCAAACAGCGTATGGATAGTTGGTATTACTTTTGTGCTTTGTGAAACAACAGTTAGTGTTTTTAGTGAGCGTTCCTAGGTTTCAAATTTATGGTTGAGATGTGTCATCTCCAAAAAAAAAAGAAGTGCCAAACTTTCTTCAAAACAAACCAGTATTTCTATGTGTTGCAAATTTCTTTTTAAACTTTGGATGACACCACCAGTTCTCAATGGCTACATGCTATTACTTGTAAGTTCTGCACGTTGCAGAGAATATGTAATATTGATGATAAATTAAATCAACAAACTGTGTAATACAGCAGCGTCCCATCGTATTTCCTGAATGATAAACTGGTAAAACATGTCCTGAAGAAGATTATTACCAAAAAACTGTGAACAGATAAGCAACTGGAGTCCTGTTGACATCATACCAAGGTCAATGGTCACTTTCAACGTATACTTCCTGTTTACATTTGCCAGAGCACTGGTCTTGCGCCCTCTGCTGAAGGCCCTCGGCACTCATCCCTGTCTCTGCTCACAGCCAGCATAGGTTTGAATGTGGTCTCTGTGCAGTGTTCACTCAGACAGCCAGCAGAGGGAGCAATGTGGCAATGAAAACTAGAGTCAGATGATGGGAGGAGGAGGATCAAGCAAATAAACCCTTGGGTAACGTGTGCAAAACAAGTGCTGTAATTCTGGTTACCATATCCAGGCCTAAAGACTACAACACACTTTTTCTGGATTGAAACCTTGTACAGATACGTCTGTAGGGGCATCTGTCACACCGGTCCTACCTCACCTGAAACCTGTACAAGCAAGCTACAGTAACGTAAGACAAAGGTATGCATTGTTTTTTTTTTCTGTATGTACTTTAGTGGATCAGAGACAGTATATTGTACAGTAACTGTTAGCAAACAGTTATATACTACAATACTGTTCTTGTTTCCTATTGTCACTGCAGGATGACAAAATGGAAACACAAACATAACTCAATCCAATGTCCTGTGTTAAAGGGACGAGAGGAATGGGTCATTATTTTCCATTAATATTACAGCTCCTCTTAATATTAAATTTTCTTCAATCCAAATTATAGCTGGGTGTTGGAATGATCTGACATAACCGCATACAGCCTTGACTGGTAGCTACTATGGCCTATTATTAGCCACTGAACACTGGATACCGCCTTCTCAGCTGAGTCTGGTCTAGGAGGAAAAATATTCATTACGTAACAATAAAGGATCTGTCTCCCAGACCCACTTCCTGAATACCACAGCAGCAACTAGGCCCCAAGCCGAGGTTGAGCGGAAGCCTCATCCATTTGTTTGCTATAGCAGTGTAAAGCGGTGCCGGTTGTTTCCTGCTTATCCCTTGCCTCCACACATTCACCGTGCCACCCCTCCTTCACAGCTCCTCTTTGTGGGTCAGTGATGCAGCGGGAGTGACGCAGCAGTGGCAGCAGCCTCCAGAAGACAACTATACACAGCAGGAGCAGAGAGCCTCTGCCAGAACCATAGTCCACAGGCAACTTCCAGGCAGCAGTGAAGAGGGAAGATGGTGAAGGCCTGATCTAGGCCAAAGGGAGAACCGGAGCCGGGCAGTCACTGTCCTTTCCTCCTCCTAAACAAACACCAGAGAGGCTTCCATAGTGGCAGAGACAGGCCCAGCAAGACCTTCCGCACAGAGACATTTTGGTAGGCAACTCAAAGTATGACTGTGTGTTACGGCAGTAACATAAGTGCTACCAGGGATGAGTGTCTTTGTATGCTATGAGTGTGAATGCTTCGAGAGTGAGGATGAGGCCTACTCAGCCTTGTAGGGCGGTCTGTACTTCCCTGCTGATCGGCGTCCCTACAGGCTGCAGCTGAGCTTACTGAGCATCAGAGGCCTGTATATTTATTCCTGTGGTTTTGAATACATACTAGCTGTGATAACAATTGCGGGCGACAAGGTGCTGCTTGCAAAATATTTTGTATGCTCCACTATGCAGAGTAATAACTAGGCAAGGGCAGCTACTGAGATCACATATACTAAAAATGTAACGGAGATGAAACTTCAATGTATTCTCTTTAAAGCCACTGATCTTCCTGGCCCGGTTTAGCGAAAACCCTGAGTATACTGCAGTCAACGAAAAAACTCATCTTAAATATAATGGCAATATTTTTAGCATCTTATTAGTTAATTTGACGTCTTCTAATATGTGCCATTGCTGTGAATTTGAGAGTCTATTAAGTTGTTATTTTTGACTGACAGCAGTCTCTGTAAATAACAGTCAGCTGTGTTGGTTGCTACCTACTGTAACTCAAGCTAGAATCCCCACTAGTTTCCCAAATTTAGACTTTATGACTCCATTTATAGAGGGTATATACTTCAACTTCCTTTTCCTCATCACTTGGTTAGCTATCTCTTTTTTTGTTTTTGGTTGTCACACCAACATGGCCCAGTGTGTCAGAAGTCTTGAGCTTTAACTGCCTGACATACTTGTGCGCAGGCTGCTTCTCAGGCTAGTGTAAGGGTCCTCGAGAAAGCAGGTCTTGCCTTCAGCACTAAAAATAGACGACTGAGCCTGTGCTTGATTGTGTATTCATAAAGCAAATGTAACATGATGTGCCAAACCCAGGAAGGGGAACAGAACAATACAGCAGCTAAGATTTAGGGTGGTCATTGAGTCTAATTTAAGAGGCTAAAGTATAAACACTCCATGAATAGCACATTTCCTTTCTTTAGGGCAATGAGCGCGTGCTTGCATAATAATATGACACCTGCTACTTTGTCTTTTAAGTTAACAGTACATAAAAAAATATTTTGCACATCAAACTGGTTGCAAGTGGGTCTCAGCCAGCATGAGGAGAAGACCCACTCAGTCATAGGACTACACTCAGTTGTGTAAATTAAAGAGCAGCTTCCGTCCTCAGAGGCTAGTGAGAGGCTCACAGTGCCATGTCGGGTTCAGCTTCCTCCCATCCCCCGCGTCTGCAGTGCTGACGCATCTGCTGCTTTTGCATCAATCAGCAGCCTCTATATAGGTAGACCGAGAGTCCCCGCTGATAGCAGGACTCTCTTTTCCCCCCCTCAGCCTTGCTTTCAGTTTGCACGCTCACTGCGATTGTGAGAAAAAGCATCGATGAACATCTGTCCTGTGACTGCTGTGATAAACAATAGGACAGTGGTGACTGCCATCTTCTCTCGGGTTCTGCATTACCTAACCACAGTGACTGTGTGAGCACAGCCGAAAGGCTTTGGTGTTATATACTGCTGCACAGACAGAGTGTGTGTGCAAAAGCATGAAACAGATGGTGCAGCGTTATGCATTCGAGGTGCATGTTCAGATAATTTTGCTTCATTTAAAAGACATTTTTCCTTTCGGTCAACGTCGATGCATCGGGATCTAGCTGGTGTGGTGCCGGGGAGATTTAATACGGCATTTGTTGTAGAGCAGGGCACGGCTCACTCTACGCTGCTACCAGCAATGCAGCTCAGCGTTTTCTCTGGCTATATCAACGAGCTCAGAGCTGGTGTGTGATGTAGCACCCAGAATCTCTCCGCTCTCCCTACAGCCCTCTGCCATGCTTAATAAAAGTTGTCGCTTCCTGCTCAGTGGCTCCAGAACGAACGCTTCAGTTGCCCAGCTAGCACAAAGGCAGACCCATACTCCGGTGTAGCAACATGCTGTATAAACTGTGAGTTATTCCTAAAGCTGGAGAAGGACAGAAGAGGGACAGTCAGAGGAGGGCAGGGCAGATCTAGCCCAGGACCTGGGCTGCAAGGATAGAGGCGAAGGACGTTGGAGCTGGAGTCATCTACACACAGAGAGGGAGGGAGAGGAAGAAAGACGTCAGAAAAAGCTCTGCTTCTGACAACACCACTGTTCAGCGACCATCATAGAAAAAAAACTACTTTCGCCTTGCTCTCACGAAACTGTTTTTCATGTATAGTTGGGTTCACTGAGGGCTGTAGAAAAGGGATACTGCATGACACTGTTTCCTGTTCGCCCTGCATCATTCTCTCTGATTTACTAAGGTATGTTTTGCATGGTTTCCCTCAATTCATAACCTGTTTTTTGCGGAAGTACGCTTTGCAGAGATGCGTGAAGTGGCTTTTGCTTTGACATTTCGCTCTTTGTTCGACAAGACTGTGTCTGTGTGCCATACTGTCGTTTCTTGGTTTGTGGTTTGGTTTGTGGGGATTTTTATTTTACAGGTTGAGACGTAAAAAAAATATATCAAATAAGCTTTGAAGATAAAGAAAGGTCGGGTGTGGCAAAATCAGAAGCACCGATGACAAATTTGAAATTTCCGCTCAGCATGTGGTGGCAATAAACCACAACAGTTGTTATGAATTGTGAAAAATGAAACTGGTAAAGTAAAACAGTAACCCAGAAGATGATGTGAAATTGTTTCTGTAAACAGCACAGACTGAGAAATTAGTACAAAAGCCGTGGCACATCACTTGCTGTTATCAGATGAGAAAGTCCTTTGGGTAGCATTTCTGCTGCAGACAAAGACACACAGACCGATACACATACACAAAGTACATTCAAGCGGAGACAAAAGCAAACCTCGATTGCTCTGTAGACTGCTGTGTGTTGCAAGTTCTCAGAGAGGGCAGCATGTTTGTGGGAGAGAGGGGACCGAATACCCGAACAGCTAGTACACTCACTTGCCATCCAGCTGAATCCCAATAAGTGCTGCGCCATAGCATGTTGCCATGGCAACGGAGGCCTGTCTGAGAAAGAAGGCAGGAGGCTGGTTGTGTTTTCAGCCGTCTGTGGGGCTTCAAAGAACGGCGGCCATATTGTATTTGTTGCACAAAATTGGAAATGACTGAAAAAAAAAATAGAAAATGACATCACTGATGAATATCCCAAACCCCCTTTGGAGTAATCAAAATGTAAGGTATATGCTGTAAATGTACCACCCTTGAAATAAAAAATATATTTAACAAATTTCTAAATGTTGTGTAATACGCAGGACAAAAACTAGCAATACAGAAAAATTGGAAGTGCCTGTTAATCTATTATAATATGAGACTATCTTCACAGTATAATTTGCCCAGACTAAATTTCATACGGATCTCAACAAATTAATCTCCTGTTCTCAGAACGCAGCACAATGGACAAGCTTACAACACTAAATATAGCAGTGTTCCCTCCAGAGTAGCAGTTAGTCAAAGAAAATCATAGTCCCATGCTAAATTGCACAGTCGCTGTGTGACTTTCACTTGCAGCTGTGAAGTGAAGATGAAAAAATAATAATAATAAAAAAAGGTACAAACTTAAGCTGCACACTTCAACAACATTTATGCAGGTGCGATGACTCATCGCTAGCAAATGCAAGCTGAGTGTGTCTGAGCAGATGCAGTCAGCATGCTACATGAGACATGCTAAATGACTCAGTGTAGAGTCAAACCTTACTGACTCTGTTATGAGTAGGCCACAGTTGGAACAACACGTTGGGTGACACATCCTCTTTCCAAAGTGAGAATGAATGAACTTTAACTTCCTCTGAGAGTTGCAGGTCATTTAGTTTACTGTCAGACTAATTAATATGGCTGCTTTGTCAATACGCACATACTGTAATCCCCTGTCTGTCTGTCCAGAGAACATTGCAGTGTTTGTAATGACTGTACAGATGTGTGCAGTATGTAGTACAATATTATTAGCTTGTCAACTGCTTTGAATAGGCCAAAGAATATCAATGTGTCTACTTTTGTGCTTCTGTACTAAATTATATCAATGGCACTCTCTGCCCGCCATTTCCATCATAAGACATCAATTAACTGTTCCCTGTAGTTGACAAAAAATGTATGTGGGACAAGTGAAAGGATGTCTCCGCTACCGACTGACAGACAACTGAAGAGGGGAGCATATGAGTCATCAGTGCGTAACTGTCTGCATGCCATTTTCATATTAACTATAAGACTGTCATGACAACTGAACCGGACGTAGTGCAGCTCCGTGGTAGCACACTGAATAGATTACCACCCAAACTGAATTATCATAAGCAGTAACGACAATCTATGAGTAAGGCAGTCATGGCATATTTTACCAGGTGTAGGCCAAGCGTTTGCTTACATTTAGGGTGCAGCTGTTGTTTTTAGAAAGACTTTTCTCTCGTCTTCTCGTGTCTTTGTTCTGGGATTAGCTCATCACCAACATGGGTTGTTCATGACAAGAATATTCCATGTATGAAAAACCAGGACAGAACAGACCTGGAACAGAAATTAAATCAATGGGTGGACAAAACGCTGCAAGTAAATAAGAATGTTGATCATTCAGTCACTATATCCAAGACTTTTTGAATCACAATCTTCAAATCGTCACAGTACAACTCCAAATTCACATATTTCTATTCATGTGCTTTGACTAAAAATTAATTCCTGCAGTATTTCTAATTAGCTGCATGTCACACTCCCACTTCGGTGTTTCAGCCCCGAGGCCACTGAGCAGCTCCACTGCAGCATTCAGGAGTTCAATGTCTTGCTTGAAGGCGTGTTGACAGTATCAACAGAGATAAACCCACTGCTAAAAACAATCATTGCCCCACATCTTAGCACTGACAAATGGTTTCCAGCGCACTGTTAATGAAATATCAAAACAAATGTGTTTTTATGACAGTATTTCCTCAATGAGGTCTTCCCTACAATAATCAGACAAGAGACAGGCTCATTAAAATGTGTCATTTACCCTTTAGAAGAGATGAAAGATCTGTCCTACACAGGAGAAACAAGAATGCTAATATAAAAAGAACAGAAGAGACTTTAGACAGAAGAAGAAGAGGGATGGAGATTATGATAGCTTGAGTCACCACAACTGTTGACCAGACTGTTGGCACTGCAGCTCATCTGTCAGGACATTACTGCCATCTACTGTTGAAACACTAGAACAGCTAAAATATCACAAATACAAAATGTACACACATCCTCTTCATTTTTTTTAAACAGTATTAAAGCAGATCCACCATTTTGTAATAATCGGGTGTAATTATTTCTTCTGTCTTGTTTTTGTTTTTTTAGATGACTGTGGTGTCCCTGTGCTGTTAGAACCTGATGGATAGTGCCCACCCTCACACTGTGCTTAGCAAGCTCAATGAGCAGCGTTCGCAAGGCCTCTTCTGTGATGTCACCATTGTGGTGGAGGATGTTAAGTTTCGGGCCCACAAGAACATCCTGGCGGCCTGCAGCGGGTACTTCAGGAACGCTCTGACAACTCCTGATACATGGAGCTCGAGCCAGGTGCTGGAGCTGATGGACCTGAAGTCTGAGGTGTTTGCCAGTATCCTCAACTTCATCTACTGCTCAAAGGTGACGTCACCTGGCGCAGAGGACACAGGGGGTCTGGTGGCAGCTGGAAAAAGACTCGGAATTCCTTTTTTAGAGAAGCTTGCAGAGCAAGAGAAGCAGGATGAATGTGTTAAACCCACAGACTCCAGCACAGCCCCAGTGTCTAAGAAAACCAAGAAGGAGGCTCCCAGGCCTGAGGACATAGACAGAGGGCCACGCATCACCAATGCCTTCTCTATCACTGAAGTGTGTCCTGGGAACAATCTCTTCACCCCTCTGGCTCAAACCAATGGGGAGAGGCAGTCACCAGATGTGGGACAACTCCCATCAAATTGCCCCACGACCTCCTGCCTCAATGGGAACAATGAGACAACCCAAGCCCTCTCTGAGCATTCATATGCAGTAAGCAAATCTACTGAAGGCAAAGACAGCAGTCAGTGGGACAACAGGAAGGTCTGTAAGCCAGCAATATCTCAGCCAAAGCAACTCAGTTACAGGAACGCAGGCCCGCTCAAAAAGCGCCACAGGCTGCGAGGCACTTTGTGTCGAAGTATACTTCCAACACCAGCTGAACCACAAGCAGATAAACCAAATACAGTAACCCCCACATTAGCTGATGATGTTTCTGCAGCACCTGTTGCAGCCATGACACCACCTCCACTTTTTTCAGAGGCAGAAACACAAAAAAGAATAGACCCAGGGCTACCTGTAGCCACTGACAATGCCCTAATGGAGTTAGGTCCACCAACCCTTTCCCCTCACACAGAGGACAGCATTTCAATCTATGGATGTGACCACTGTCCGGAGATATTCACAAATAAAGCTCTTCTCACCATTCACTCAGAGGTACATAAAAAGCGCTTTGTTAGTCATTTGTTTTGCAAGTTTTGTCACAGAAAGTTTATTCACCTCAAACGGCTGCGCAACCATGAGCAAGTCTGTCCCAAAGCTGTAAGGGGTCCACCTAAACTGCATGCTACTGACATATCAACCAAAGACGTGGAACTCCATTCAGATGACATGCCAAACACAGAGAGCGACATGACACAGCTTCCTTCTGCTGACCTCTCCAGCCCTTACACCCCAGAGCCCCTTCAAGTGGACCAATCAGAGCCTCCACAGGTTGAGAAAGCAGTGAGGCCTGGTGGCGGTCAGAGGAGATACAACTGCAGTGTGTGTAAACGGGTCTACGTCACCCTATCCAGTCTAAAGCGGCACGAGAATGTACATTCCTGGCAGAGGGCATATCCCTGCCACTACTGTAATAAAGTGTTTGCTTTGGCAGAGTACCGTACGAAGCATGAAATCTGGCACACGGGTGAACGCCGCTATCAGTGCATTTTCTGCCTGGAGACATTCATGACATATTATATCTTAAAGAACCATCAGAAGTCTTTTCACGGCATCGATCCCAGTCTAGCTGTTAAGAAAAAATCCGCCAATGGTGGTCTGAAAGCCAGTGTTTATCCAATCAAACTCTACAGGCTTCTGCCTATGAAGTTCAGAAAGAGGCAATACAAGACGTACAGTCAGACGTACTCAGAGAGTGCTGAAAGAGGCGACGAAGCCCCACCAGACAGCAACTCTCTTATCCCTCCATTTGAAGAAAACGGTCTGATCAGCCACCATGATAACGTTTCATTCCCTCTCACATTCATGGCAACCACAAAGATGGTGGCACCTGTCATGCCTCGCATCAGCTTTGACAAGCCATGTGACCAACATGTTGACCAAAGTCTGAACAGTGAATTGGAAATTCAGAGAGGCACAAGAAAAGAGGCTGACAACAGAGATTCAACCTTCACTGATTACAGCAGTAGCTTTTCTTTGCAACCTAACTCTCCTGCAGTGGGTTACAAAGATGATCCTCCAGTACTGAGTAACTCAGAGCACATCAGTCATAACATGCCATTCTTTAACTCTCTGAACACGGTTAAAAAGTTAGGTGAGCTATCAGCTTCTGCAAAAAGAGTTGAGGATATGACCAAGGAGCTACTTCAATCAAGCACTGAGAATCTGGCACGCGGTAAAGATGTGGGAGCAAAGACAGAAACATATATCGCCAAACCTGCATGCCCGGGTCCATCTGTGGATGGAGCTGCCATGCCACTCTGCCAGATAACAGTGAAAATAGGAAATGAAGCTATCATTCGCCGCCGAATCAAAGGATCTAAGCTCTTCCCAAGAAAGAAAAGGAGAATCAGAGAATGGAGAGAGGAGGAGAGCCCAAGTCAGTGCCCTCCAATAAGAGAAGACTCAGAGAGCCCCAGGCTCCGCCTCAGACCAGAAGTCACTGCCGCCACAGAACCAGAGACATACGATGATCCCAATGACTGTGACACAGCTGATATGCTTTGGCGTCCCTACTATTCTTACAAAGCTAAAAAGAAAAGGAAGAAGTTGAGATTCAAGCACAGAAAGGCTTTGTTTCGCGGTTATCCTGATATATCTGCAGATAGAACTGCTGCCAGTGAGGCCCACCTTGATAAAAGTAGTTGGCTGACAGAGGAGAGCGTGTCAGGTGGTAGTGGAGAGGTGAAACGTAGCCTCAGCAGGAACTCCAGCCCGAGGGCCACCTACAACTGTGACATCTGTGACAGCTCTTTTATCACAGAGACGGGCCTGAAAGCTCATGTTACTGGTTCCCACCCATGTTTCTGCAGGACCTGTGGTAAACAAGGTCCTCCCGGTGAGGCACCTGCTGGTGGTGATTACATCTGTAACAGCTGTATGGAAAATGGCTCCTGCTTTGATAACACACCCCGGAGCCCCAACCCAGAGAAGAAGTATCGCTGCTCCTTCTGTCCCCAGAGGTTTCTCTACCTTGCTACCAAGAGAAGCCATGAGAAAAAACACCAGGAAGCAAACGAGGAAGGATATAACTCTGACAACTTCACACCATGTTCTAAATACTCAGCACACCTGAGTGACATCAATAAACAAGACACCATCAAAACTGAAGACGGAGACAATCAAGGAGGCACTGGCATAAAAAGTGAAAGAGTGGATGAAGCACATCTTTCCATTGATAAAATGAAGCCTAAAATCGAGGACACAACTGACTTCATGTCTTTAGCTGCCTACCAAGACATGTCATATTCCAACATTAAAAGTCCATTATTGCCCTGCACTGACTCGTTGTTTTCCATGACGTCCTCAAAGCTGAAACATAAAATGGCGAAAAAAAGGATCGGTGCACAGCACTCTATGCATCTCATCTCAAAGAAGCAGGCCTGTGACAGAGACAGTGATAGCAACAGGGACATTTTGACAGGGCCAAGAACAACCAGTCACAATGACCGCGACAAGTCCTTTAAACTCTTTGGAAGAAATGATTCTGAAACGAAAGGTACACACATTTCTATACACAAGCCAGAGAAATGGATGTGCAAAGAAGAGCCATTTTTTTAGAGATCTTTGAGGACAGTGGACGGCAATAGGCAAAAGAGAAAGTGAATGAAACTTGACTTCAAGCCTCTGCTTTTGGTTAGGAAATGTAAGGGTGTTGTCTTTGCAGCTGAGCTCAATAAAATGTTTTGAGTGGACGCTAAACAAGAGGATCTAACATCAGTGCAGGCTGTAATTTCTTCCCTCCTAAACTCAACATTTTGAAATTTTTCACCTTTGTAGGAGACTTTTTTGTTTGCATAATACAGGACCTTCTGACACAGACTGTACTATGTCCATTGTCTATGCATTTATGGCAGACTCAGTGACATGCAAGCTATTTCAGAGCAGGGGTAGGATGTGATGGACGACTGAAAAGCTGCCTGGTGTGGTTACATCTTCACTTTTTAATATATGTCTGGGAAAAACTGGAAAACTATGAATTTTACAACTGTCACATTTCTGAATCTCACGTTCAGTTAACTGGCTATGTGAGTTGCACTTTATAGTTAGACTATGCTAATCTGTTGGTTAAATACTTTGATAATTCAGTTTCAGTTCTAAGCACCATATAAGTCTAATTTCTAATTAACAAATGGCACCCTTGAGATTAAAGGTACTACTTTTGTGTGTTTAATATGTATAAAACATGTAAAACTATTTAAATAAATGTTGTTGATATTCTAAACACTTAGATCCTGTCCTCCTTTGACCTAGATAGAGATCAAGCAAACACATGACCATGACAGTATCCAGTGATCTCTGACTGATAAGCACACTCACTGACTCTCTGATACTGATGGGAAGGGAACAGTTACACAAACCCTAAAATGAGGAGTGGGAAAAAAGTAGAATTCAAACAGTCACATTGGTACAAAACCTGCTCCACAGCAAACAATTTCCTAAATATAAAGCCACATGGAGGTCATCTGCTCCTCCCGATCCTTCAGGGACCTGGAGCCCATCTGAGAAGTTCATTCCCTCGTTCTTCCACACAAACTGCATCTGTATTTTAGAGTCTAAATTCCTTGCCTCTTTCTAAGACTGGACTTGTGATGTAACCGATGGATCATAAGCCATGCCATGGAGGCATCATTTTTCACTCATTTAATAAAGGACGATTACGAATTGGAAACACTGATGATAACAATTCCAGATTAAATGTGAACAGCAGTTTCAATTATTTTCCATTCATAACCTGTAAGACGAGCTAATGGCATCAGGAGCCATTGTACTACAAGAAAATTCAATTTTTTCTCGTGTCCCAGGGCGTCAACTGTTTCAAATAGATACATAATAGATTAAAAACTACAAAACATAATTTAACCTAAGAAAAAACCCTACTACAAATGCTACAAATCACATCAGACATTAAAAACAAATCAGTCATTCCAGTTACATTCAGTGTTTGACCCGGGTAAACTGGGGCTACTTTGAAGCCATACACCGATTTAACAGGTTGACAGACTGAGAAACAAGAGTTCCTCACCCTGTTCAATCGAGCCTGTTAAACTCTCAGTCTTCTGTGTGACGGTAGAAGGTGATATCTTTATATCGTAGTAGTATAGTGAGGAATATATGCACATGTTCACAATATTGTACAAAAGCTACTACTGTACTTTAACAAGAGATACAAATCCGACATGGACTTGATATAATGATCACTCGTTTTTATATATTTTGGTGCTGTAAGTAAAACACTTCAGAAAGGTATTACTGGTCTCATTAAATAAGAGATTTCAAATAAAAAGATTTGCTTGATATCGCTATAACTAAAGTAAAAATCCTGATCTGACTAAAGATGAATATCACAAAACCTTGATGGTGAACAGCGGATAATTTTGTGACATACTGGACCTCACGCAAGAAATGACACATGAACAAATTTTCTCTTAACGCTGTTAGTATCCACAATTTGTTCTTATTTTGTTAGGTCTCACTGACTTTGGGGATTTACCAGTGTTTTCTTATTTTTGCTCTTAGGTAAGAGAAAATTTTACGACGGCACTCTCGCAAAGAACATCTTGTTTTCAAAGTCCACAAGTTGTGCACTGTGGTCTGTGTTAAATCTGAGGAACATTCATACAAATATCATTTAATCACATTTAGATTATTGAGTTTCAGGGTTATAAAAAATAATTGGATTAACAAATTTCAGGGCTAAAGAAATACTATTACACTCAGTGTTAGTGTGTGTCTCTCTGCTGACCACTACTGGAATGTAACTAAGTGCATTTACTCAAGTACTGTAATAAAATATAAATTTATACCTCGACTCCACCACATTTCAGAGGGAATTACTGTACCTTTTACTCCACTTCTATATGATTACTTTAGTTACTTTACAAATTAAGATTTTTGTGCGTAAACCAAATATTGAAAATAAAAAGCAGCTGACATGATTATTCGATTGATTAGAAAATTAACTGTCAAACATTTTGTCATTCTTTCATGCAAAACATTTCATGGATCTTGCTTTTCAATCACGAGGACTTGTTGTTTTTCCTGTTATTTTGTTTAAGTGTTTTTAATTTATTAAATTTATTTAAACTTTTCTGCAGGAGTACTTTTGCTTTTGAATATGTAAATACATTTTCCTGATTATACTTGCATACTTTTACTTAAATGCAAGGTTTTTACTAGTAACTGAATATTTTGATATTGTCGTATTAGTACTTTTACCTAGGTAAAGGATCAGAATATTTCCTCCACTGCTGCTGACATGTTTTGTTGTTGCTGGGATTTTGATTTTCCTGTAACACCAGAACTGAAACTATGGAAAATCACATTTACTTTATTCAAGTTTATTTAACAGTGTGTCAATTTCACTACAGCTTACCTATACCAATAGGTTACTCGATGATCAAGTGGGATTCATCATTCAGGACACCTGGGTAAGAGCAGATTTAGACAACTAAGAACGTTTGATGCATCTGGAGTCAACTTCTCTTATATTTCCTCTTAACAAAAATATAACAGAAATTTAAGAGAATGTTACTGCATGTGGCCCAATGTGCAGTTTTAAAGATGAATTAGATGTTATTAATATGCAGGTGTTGTGAATTAGTGTGAGCTTAGGGCTGTGCATTATATCATGTTATATATCATCTTATATTTGGGACATTGTAATGTCATGACTGTTGCCCTTTTCTAGTTTTAATGGCTGCATTACAGTAGAGTGATGTAATTTTCTCAACTTACCAAGCTGTTCTCACTGTTCTATGATTTGTGTTTACCCACTTAGTCATTATATACACTTTACTGATGATTATTTACCAAAAATCTTATTGTGTAGATATTCTGTGAAAGCACCAATAGTCAGCTCTACAATACTGTCACAACGTACACTGATCAGCCCAAATATTTACACCACTGACAGGTGAAGTGAACAACATTGATCATCTTTTTACAGTGCAATGTTCTGTTGGGAAACCTTGGGTTCTGACAGTCATGTGGATGCCACCTGACATGCTCCATCCACCTAAACACCAGTGCATTCCAGAACAGAACTCCCCAGTAGCACTGGCCCCCCAGCAGGACAATGCGCCATGACACACCATAAAACCTGCTCAGGAATGGCCCGAGAACCGTGACAAAGAGCTCAAAGCGTAGACCAGGCCTCCAAATTCCCCAGATCCTAAACCATCAAACCTCTGAAGGACGTGCTGCTATCCCACCTCACAACCCACAGGACTTATAGATCTGATGGTAACGCCCTGATGCCAGACACCAAAGGACACTCTCCAGAGGTCCTGTGTCCGTATCTTGACAGATCAGATCCAACTCCCGTCCAAGGACCGTGGATTGGGGGTACCTCTGGGGTACCAACATGTCTTTCAAATGTTCGATCAGATTGGGATCTAGGGTATTTGGAGGCAAAGTTGATGCCTTGAGCTCTTTGTCCCGTTCCTCAAACAGTTTTTGTGGTGTGGCACGGTGCGTTGTCCTGCTGGGGGGCCACTGCCATTGACAAGTGCTGTGCCATGAGGGGGTTTACTTGGTCTGCAACGCTGTTTGGGTGGGTAGAGTGCATCAAGTAGCATCCACATGAATGCCAGGACCAATGGGTTCCCAGCAGAACATTTAACTGTAACAAGATGATCAATGTCATTCACTTCACCCACCAGTGGTTTTAATGTCTTGGCCGATCGGTGTATGTATATATATTGAGGCATTTGGTCCCACAAAAATCATATTTGTTTTTCTCCATATCAGCCAGCCCTGTGTGATCTACCTGTTTACAGGAGATGATACATAGAAATTCAAAGTTATAATGCATACCTGACTGCCCTTTCAGGCTCCCTGCTTCCACCAACGCTGAGGATCAGACCATTGTTTTCACCAAACCTCAAGCACCATCGCCTGGAAAGAGGAAGAGAACACAAGATGTCTGTCATGTTTTCATCCAAAGCAGATAACGGAATAAAATAAATGACCATCTTATTATGAAATGGGCATTCATTCAATGATGACATCATTTTACAATAAATTATCCTGCGAAAATCTGTAACCCAGGTAAAACACAACCTCGGTCGTGTATAAGAATCTGTTCAATGAAAATGATATTGAAAGTAAAACATTACTGGATGTGCTTTACAGAAATGTATGAAACTGCTGTTATTTCAATGCATATTGACATCATTTACTGGTAACATGATACCACAGCTAGTAGTAAACTGCTGTTTCTTAACTATATAGTTTGAGAGTCACTTAACTTACTCTGTTGTTGAATTCTAAATTGGCTATTGGTTATTGGCCGGCTAACTTTTCCAACAGTGCCAGACACATATAAGAGTAGCTAGCTGTGATGTTTGTGTGAATTATAAGGTCAGTCTCCATCTTAATGTTATTTTTGTACATTTATTTTAATTAATGTATATATTAGAGCATTGTGGATTTCTTTCTGCACAATCTTTTAATTTGAAAATGTCCTCACCACTCCTAAAACCTCAGAAATTTGATGACAAACTTCCATGTGTGTGACCCAGGCATGTCACTCAGGGTTAACCTAATGCACTGGTGTGTAAAGTAGATTAGCTCGCTAAGCTAACTAGCCCCACAAGTCAAAGTATCAGTTCTCCGTCGTTGCATAATGAGCAGCAGCGCGGAGACACTTTAAATCCCCCTGTAAAGGCTCCTACCATCTCCAGACTGAAGCGCTACCCAAAGCAAGACTCGACTTTTGAGGAAGCTCGGTGTTTCTCCAAACGTTTTGAGGCACCAGTGTGTACGGGACCTGACGTGACGCGGCAGTGGGGCTGGCTTTCCTCCACTCTGCTTGCATTCATAAACGGATATGATAAACCAGCGCTGAATGCACCGGAGCAGCGACAACAGTCAGCTCTCACCATGGCGGAAGAGGACGATGCGAAGATTCGGATTTTACAGAGCCTGAGGGGTAAAATATGTAAGTCTCACTGGCGGGGCCGATGTTTTCCGTCTCTCACAGGGGGGAGAGGGGTCGGTGTAACAGGCGAGCGGCGAGAGGGGAAGCCGGAGGGGCGCGGCGTGCCAGTGCCATCAACAGTCGACAGTGTGGAGGCAGCGGCAGCCAGTTCATCTGGTCGGGCTGCTGGCTGGTGCCTAACGTCAAGTTAGCCTAGCATGCTAGCTGCGGCTAGCAGCTTGTTGTGAATGATTTCATTCATCGAGCAGGGCTCCGCGGCCGCCACTTAGCCTGGTCTGGCATACTGGGTGTTTTACGTGTGTTAGAAATGTTGACGTTTTTAAAATTTGGGCGTTTCGTGTGCCCTGTAAGCTAAGGTAGCGATGGTGGCAAAGTAGGCTAGCTACTACCAACCGCTTCAGTCACTAACGTTAACCCAATCAGCTATAACGTTAGTCCTGCAGGCATCTGACAGTCGGGTAACTTAGCTAATGTTAGGTAATATCCATATTTTCAGCGACAACACAAACGCATTTTAAATAAGGCGTCAAGCAGCATTTACTCTATAGAGTTAAACGTTAGCATTGGCACCCAACCTAACGTTATATCTTGCTAACCAATGCCAATCATTGCACATTATGTCACAGTGCTATGTTGACTGATGGGTGATGACTTCAAGTCCTTTCAGCAGGTCTCTAAATCCTCAGTGTTTGCTCTCTGACCTGCCTGCTGAGGCATTATTCAAGAATCAATTAAATGCAATTATCATGTCTCATCATTTAACACTCCATGAATGATTAAAGCATCTGTAGGAATGAGTTAGCTGCCCTGCCTGCAGCCATAGTATAGTAATGCACTAGTCATGCATGTGACAAGAGTCCAAATCGGAAACGTTGGCTTTAATGTCAAATACCTCACAAGCCAGTTTCCTCATCCTCCCTCACAGGCTTGGCTAGTCCTCGGTGGAGTACCTGCCAGGAGCCTGTGCGCCTGCTTGAATGTGTATTTTTCCTTTCTTTTGCCAAATTACTCAACTTCAAGATGTGTGTGGCTGCTGTTCAAAAGATTCAGCCATTACCACCGTTGAGAGATTCAGATTACTCAAGCTGTACTGGTTCCCATTATGTACTTTTACTCACAGATATGCCGCAGCAGATTAACACACAACCATTAGTATTAACACACATCCATTAGTCTGCACCATCCTCCTTGTATTGGTGTTTGAGGTAGTTGATTATGGTTGGGATTTAATTTGCCCCAGTGGTATTGCATGATCTCAACGGGGAAAGTTAAATACAGTGTGGTCAGTTTAGAGCAGGGTTTTTCTTGAATAATCCCACTGATTGTTATTATTATTTTTAATATGTTACATGTGTGTGAGCATCATTTGAATGTGCGCTTGGGCAACATCTTCTGTTTCTAAAATAGGCGTAGCCCATATCATGACGAGCTAATGACTGCCTCAAAGTCTGACTTTACTGTACATGTTTACTGTAAGGTGAATACAGGCTAACTAGTATGTGAGGCCTGTGTGCATAGGGACACAATAGAAAGACAAATGTCAGTTTCACTACTATGAATTAATGAGAAAACAGTAAGCAGAACAAAATAGAGGAACTATCGTGGCATGTAACTCACTTTGCAGTCTTACGAAACTCCATTCTTCCTCGTTCACACTTTGTCATTTTTCCTTTAGCCTACATCAATTGAGGTGGCATTCTGTAAAGATGTATTGTCACAGCAGGTTTTAGATGGCCATTATACTTTGATTTATGCCCTTGTTTGCTTCATTTTCAGATTAAAATCAGGAAAAGGCCAGTTGACTCAACAGTATGAAGCTTAGTAGGGTGTTGTTAAGGTGTACTTTCTGACCTTTCAGTCATGGTTTTCACAGGGTGACATGCTTCATTGCAATGTTATTGAGAAGACATGGTAGTAGGGTAGGTTGGCCCACTGTATGTGTTTGTATCTGCGTGCATATGTGCTTGTGCGCTCTACTCCCACCAGGTCATCCTGGTCCAAGCTTAGTGACAACTTGGCTGTTTTTACTGGCTGTTCCTAAGATTAGCCATACACCATTATTAATAGCCTGTTAAAAAGCTGATCTCACCAGTGGCTTTTCTTAATTAGGTCTTCACCTGGGCTTATGGTACCTGTCCAAAGCTAGAGGACCACTTTAGACTACTGCCCTTGTAATCCACAGGTTTAAATGGGATCCATTGTGAGGTTATTGATAGTGCTGTGTTTGAGTGACTGCCATTTAGCTGCTCTGACAGTTCAAGTGAAACTTATCTGGCTTTGATTTGGGGCATTTTTTTTATGTATGTGTTGCACAAAACCACATGGCATGTATTCTGGGCCTGCCTGCAATGTAATGGAAGTGTGCGCATGTGGTGTTTGTTACAAAGGTGTTTGTCATTTGTGAATCAGCGCTGTACCATCGTCATTGGTTATCCTGAGGAAGTCAGTGTTTCATGTTTTTAACCACATATGAGCCTCAAGTCTACTTCAGCTACATCCGCTCTGCAGCTTGCCCAAACAACTGGCAAGAGCCAATGTCCCCATACTAACATGAGGATGTAAAAGTGAACTGTGTATGATTGCAATCACATGTGCGTTTATTGATTAAGATTAGCTTGAACTGAGTCAGCTTCATTGTATGTAACCTTTACTGTCATAACAGGACATTTCCTTTCCTTTTTTGATGAACATTAGCAGCAGAAACTTAAAAAAAACCAAACATTTTTTTAGCTTGACTCCAGGCTTGTCATTTGTGTATTACAACAGATTAGCAGAGTAATTCTTTTTCACAAGATCTGAGACTTAAATGCCCATGTTTTTAGAATCTCTTAAAGGTTTGTTAACATGTCATTTAGTTCACGTCTCAGTCGAGCAGTAAAATTAATATTTATAATTGTACACTTGAAGGAAGTACAGAGAAAGATGTGTCAAAGACAATGTACACATACTGAATTTTACTTTAACATGGGAAAGACTGCTGTTGTTTTGATGCTAGTCGAGACATTAATGATGTTCTTCTCTTTGTGCTGCAGGTGAAGCTAAGAACCTAGGTCCTGTCTCAGGTCCAAACCGACAAAGGGATCTCTGCACCTTTTGCACCATAAGTCTGGATCAGGAGGAGGTGTTCCGCACCAAGGTGTTTGACAAAAGCGTCAGGTAAACCAGATTACC
The DNA here is from genome assembly GCF_011397635.1 of Epinephelus fuscoguttatus. Classification (NCBI taxonomy): domain Eukaryota; kingdom Metazoa; phylum Chordata; class Actinopteri; order Perciformes; family Serranidae; genus Epinephelus; species Epinephelus fuscoguttatus. Next base: position 15,795,432 of record NC_064756.1, read on the forward strand.
CCTGCGTCCTCTCCCTGTGTTATTTCCAGTTGTTGCTACAGTTTAATAGCTGTTACTGCACAGGAAGGTGTTGGTTATGTTAATAATGCAGCAAACGGTCAGCTTTAAAACATTACACTTTTATTACATTTCATAAATACCAAGTTACACCATGTATATTTTAGTTACATGAAATTGCATCATGATAAGGATGTGCAAACGTTCTCTTTTCAAGGTGGTGGTCAGTGTCTAAACAGTATTAAAGGTGTATATATTTTAATTTTAATGTAGCAAAGCCACTCTATTTATTATTTGCTCTGATGGTGAGCTTTTCATATCTTTCTTAAAAGTAGTAGTTGGATGGTAGTTTGGCAAACGAGGGCTTTGGCGATATAGAGTAAAGCCAATATCACAGTGTTTTTGACTAAATACCTCTATCGATATTGAAGGGTTCACTATTGTTGTTTCACAGAATATTTACACGATGAGATATTTAATAAATGATCATCAGTAAGGTGCACATGATGACAGAGTGGTAAAAGGAAAATAATCGAGCAGCTAGAATAGTTCACTGGGTTCCCAAGAGTTACATCACTTTACACTTTGTGTATCGTTACACCTTAAATTCACAAGTTATTACATGACTGACTGGTGAAACAAATTTACAGAATTACTTGCATTTGCAGGTTGCAGTCGTGCTGCTCTCACTCACCTTGTCCATCTGCCAGTACAATGTTAATATGTTTATTCTTAGCAGAGCATCACAACACAAATGGCCACACAGTACTTTGTAACATTATTTATAAATTTAGGGAAAATACCTTTAGTATAATATCATGTATTTATCACAAATATGCATGTTGGTATTTGTTATGGATGGTCCACCAGCCACCGTTGATACGGCATTTTTTAATTGTGCGACAACAATGATATAATTAATGAAGCAGAGAAAATGTAGTGTCCAGTGTCTTTTCAAATATCACAATATCAGTATATTATCAATGTATTTCCCAACCCTATGGCAAACTAAATACTACTTTATTTGGCAAATAAAGAGAAATAAAAAAGATGGCAGTAAGATATAAAAATCTCTCTGGCTAGTACAAAATAGTAGAGGTTTTTAAAAGTATGAAGTGTACATTCACACGCTTATAATTTACATCAGGTCCACGCCAACAGTGTAGTTGAATATTATGAGTGGAATTAAAGTATTGAATGGTTTGTTTCCCGGACAGTGTGATACTCAGAGTGACTCAGAAGGAGGAGAAATGATTGTGTGCAGTGTTTCGGTGTCTTGGGTTTTGTCATGTCAAGTCATTGCACACCTCATCTATAGCAAGTTGTGTTGGCTATACAAGAAATCCAAACATACCTCTGTTTATATGCGGGACAAGTTTCGGGTTCGGTGTGTTATTTGTGTAATTGTCTTCTTAGAGTTCATTTTTGAGCAGTGAACCTTCTCTGAGATATTGGATATGTCGTTTACAATCCAGTCCCATATATATTATACTGTGTAATGTGTATTAAAAGCTTTGTAGTTGTTGACTGTTTATCGGCTGGAACTTCAGACGTCATTTGTCATTTCTCAATTTATGGAAATAATCATGTATTTCAGCTTTATTTGTTTGAATGTAGGAAGATGTGAATCTGTTTGACAGGGTGAGGAAAGAGCAAGATAACCCCACTTAACACTGGGTTTTTCCTGTAAATGCATCCCATATCTGTTGTTACAGAAATAAATACCAAGATAATGTGCAACATTTTGTTTCAGGAATGATGATGATTAATTCATGCTCATATGGATTGATTATATTACTTCTGGCTGTTGTTATTCTTTGTGTAATTTAAAGTGTGTTAAGGCCTGAAGTCAAAGCAAAGCTAAAAGAAAACAGAAATAACATGTTGAGAAAATCTCTCATGTGGAAGCAGTTATGCTAAACTCCGGACGGTTTCTGTTTGTTGCGGGCTGATCATGTGAGAAATGTCCGGTTTGAAATTCAGTTGCTTGATTACATCTTACAAACTGTTAATAAGTGACTCAGAGCTGTATGTGTGCAGGGTACCATTGTAGCTGGGAAACATGAAGTGATTCAGATTGAAATGAGCTTTTTTTACCAAAAGCTATGCGGTTCAGAGAAAGGTGTGGGAGATGGGCACCAGGAAACCTTTTTCAGTTTCTAGCTACATCATTGCACATCTCACTGTAAACATGGGCCTGCCTTCTCGAGGTATTTCACAACAGCTCGTTTTTTTTTTCCTCCCTCTCCTGATTTCGGTGCCGTTCAAAAGGATTTTACAGTCTCTGAGGAAGTGTGTCCTCCCACGCTCTCCCCTGCCTTTCTCTCTGTGTCACTCTCAACTACCTTAGCCTCTGTTTAGCACATCTCAATAATCACTCAGATTTTGCCTGCTGTGTTTTTTTTGTTTTTTTTCCTTGTAATTTATTTCATGGCGCTTGACTCATGCCTGTTGCATGGGCTCCTATTTCTATTGGTTTAAAGGCTGTGTGGAAGCTCTAATTGCAGCTAATCCCTTGGATAAAGCAGTCATGTTCACACAGTTGTGGTCAAGTGGAGCTACCGAGCATTCTCATGTTATTCAGAAGCAAGGGTGACAAAAGAAAGGACGGTAGTATAGTGGGTGTACGTTTGAGTGTGTGTTGAATAGGAAGGTTACAAGTGCTTAAATCCATGTGATGTTGAGGAGGATGTGTGGGTGTACACTGGATCTGTTGGCCAAACCCAGTGCGGAAGTGTCAGGCAAGATGTATCACCGTCCAAGATGCATAAATGGTAGAGGGAGGCATCAGTGCGGGGATTTACAAGCTACAGGGCCAGGTTAGCTCAATACTAGCAGTAAATATTTACACAGATATGTGTGTTTACAAGGCTAATTTCCAGGTCCCCATTGATTTTCTTTTAAAAACTGAAGTGGAATTGTAAAGTATAATTCATTAAGGCACATGAGCCATAAACTCCAGTAATGTTTGACAGACATGTCAGACTGGCACTCCTTCAAGGTCTTCTTTTAAACTGGTTGACACACATCACACAAGTGTCTACCAAGCTGTTTATATGCCAGCTGCCCATTACTTTAAGATGCACCTTTATTGATCCCCAGCAGGAAAACTCTGTAATATGAAGCTACATTAATGTTTAATTTATGCCCTCAAACGTCAACTTAACTGGCCGAAGATGACTCGTAAAATACATTTTAAAGACAGGGATTGCAGTTGGACTTGAACATATGAGCAGTTAATCCAGTACAACTGTGTAAGTACTGTTCAGTCTGTTTGGGACAGGTGGTCCATCTGCTGGCAGCACGTACGTCGAGGTAGTGCTTAACCTACAATTGGCTGTGTCAGATCAAGCTGTCTACCTCGCGGTGTTGGTCGTGAGGTAGTCATGTTGGCAGGACAGAGTGGCACAGATGCTTGAGCCCTCTGTGTATGTGCCAGCTCCTACAGGGCAGTAGGTCCCAAGCTGAACCCAAGAGATTTAAACACTTGGCTGCTGAGCCATACGTTATTGTAGCACATGCTGTTTTAATGATAGAGGTGTGTATGTTCTCCTCGTGTCTGCATGGGTTTCTTCCATATTTCCTCCCACAGTTTAAAGTCATGCAGGTGTCGCGTAGACTGGAAACCCCAAATTTGTAGGTGGTAATGTAGGTTGTACCCGACCTTTCGCTAGGGCTTGATGATATTGCTGAGCACAGTATTGATAAGAATCATCCTTGAAATCAGCTGAATTTTACTGTAGTATTTCCAAGATGTAAAAAGTGCTTGGAGTTTAAATAAAGCGCTCGTAAGGGCTTGAAATTATAATTGCATTACTTTCAGAATAAATTACTATCTGGTGGAATAATTTGCTTTTAGATAAAGAAATAAACTTAGTCAGATTGTACGATTAGATTACACAGGTGTACCTAGGGCTGGGTATCGTTTAAAAGATATGATACTAGTACCAATACCTTTTTAAAGTGGTACCCATACCAATAGACTACTTTTTTTGATACCCATCATGTAAATTGAAGCATTCAGTTATGTAAGATGCCACCAGACACCACAGGCATGTAGTATAGCCGTACTTTTAAATGTTTTGGTGGCATCTTGGCACGCTGAACTTCCAACTCTATAAATACGCCATGCTCAATTTCACCACACCACAGACTACATGGGTGGTAGCTGCTACAGTAGTGAGCCAATCACATGTCGTGTTAAATTGCACTTGTATTGACTGTCTGAGAGCAACACAAGATACAAAAATATAACATATAAATAGTATTTTTTCTAGATCTGGGTATAAAACGATCAAATCCAGGTATCATTTGACTGGAGCAGTTTCAGTACCACTTGGCACTGAGTTTTTTTTGGTCAGTACCTGAGAGGTATCGAGTACCCAGGTGTACCTAATAAAGTGGCCACTGAGTGTATATATTGTATATAAATGTGTAATTTACCACAGGTGTAAGGTGCTGGAAATACACCTTGAAAGTGCTTGAATTTCACTCGTGAAAAAATGTAGAAACCCTAAAGAATATTTTCATGATATTGAGAAATATCATGACAACAAATACATGCTTAATTTTTAATACTACATAATCAAATTTCTGTTCAGTGCAAAAATTTCAACAACTTCTTGTATTCACTTTTAAATACAGTTTGCTTAGAATCATTAATTTGCCAGCCTGATGTCCTCACAAAATAATTCCACTGAAAGTTCACATATGACATTAAACAGTATTAGTAGGTATAGCGGATGGATTTTTATTGTTACTAGTGGAAGAACCCGTCACTGGTAGAATAAAAGCTTTCCTTAGCTGTATTATCTGCCTAAATCTTGACTCTACCCTCTTTCATTTTACTCTCCAGATATCTTTGTCACATTCCAGATATTTTATTCATCCCAGCCCCCACTTCACAGATTTTATGTAATTAAATCCCATTTAGTTTGGTGAGCGTAGAGCAATATTGTACAAAAACGTCTTCACAGATTATTGTTGTGGGGTTTGTACACCGTTCAGCTGCATATTAAGGAAATGACAAGACAGTTTTATGAGAGAATGGACGGCAAAAGTGACAGATTTAAACCCACAACATAGCGAGAACATTCCCCACAAACTCGATGAGTCATAAGGGCACCCTGTGTTGTCCACCTTCTGCTCAGACGGTTCATTTCCCAGGAAATTAACAAATCCTGTGCTTATGATAGCTCTGCTCAAATGTGATAATGTCTGCTGATAACACCAAGTTATGTCAGTGATTGTCCGTTTTTTTCCTACATAATCTAGGGCCATGAAACAACCATGTATCATAGTACATGATCGTTATAACCCAACAGCTGTACATTACATGAGGCAGCTGATTTACTGATCACAGGATTTTAGAGTACAGAATTAGGTCACGTGGATGGCAAAGATGTAGCTGAGGAAATGACACATAAAGTACAAAAAGTGACTAACAGTTTGTAGCATGCAGCAACACTCAAGCCATTTAATGCTGTTGACATCACTCACATTACTTTATAATAGTAGCTGCCGTTTGCAGCTTATAAATGACAAAGTACTGCAGACCTGGTTGAGCCGCTGATGTTGAACGCTGGTGTTGCACACAGTCAAGAAGTCAAACGTCAGTCTTAACAAATCATTAATTAAGCTGACACTGTGTCATGGCTCAAATCGGGCTATAGCCACTAATCTGTCTACAGTTCATCACAAATTACACCACCTACTACACACACTCTCGGTCATGTTCTCTCACACTGCCTTTTTCCACATAAGATTCAACCTTGTGTGCTAATTTAAACCTCTGCCTTTATTTACAGCCCTTTCTACGGAGAGGACTTCTACTTTGAGATCCCACGTCCATTTCAGTGTTTATCCTTCTATGTTTATGCCAAGAGCGTTTTCCAAAGGGAGCTACCTGTTGGTAAGTTGCATTCAGTAAGGCAGTGTGTTTTCAAATCGGAGTGGACGAGTTGTAGTTTAATGTGTGTGTGTGTGTGTGTGTGTGTGTGTGTGTGTGTGTGTGTGTGTGTGTGTGTGTGTGTGTGTGTGTTTGTGTCTTTACAGGCAAGGTGTCAATCCGGAAGGATGACCTGTGTAAATACAGTGGCAAGGAGCACTGGTTTAGTCTTCATCCAGTAGATCCTAACTCAGAAGTTCAGGTAATTTTTTGCAAAAGTTAAATGTTTTGATGATTCACAAATGTGGTTTAAAAATTTTCCGTCCAACTTATAGCATGTCTCATCCTGAATTTAATGTAATAAATACAATTTACAAGTTGCTACTAAACTTGCTGATAATGAGATTGCACCGCTCACTTCAGGCTCAGGGGAGGCACGCTTTCACATGTTTCAGCGCCCCAACACAACAAGCAGGACATTCACCTGCATGTGGACTAAGATTTGCATACAGATAAGATTATTTCCATGTGAAAGTGCGGTTTAATAATAGTCTCTGTCCAGGCTGCGTGTTTTAACTGGTCGAAAACCAGGGACTCCATCTACACAAAAACGTTTTCGTTTTAAAATGCATACTTCTCCGGAGCCCGGCAAGTATCACAGCCGTCTGGTTGCAGGAAAATTAAATTCAATATATCAGACTTAATTTGGAAAGATTTTGGCAGGCTCTTATTGTCACGACATAAAGGAAGTAAAACATGTTTTAGACTTCTTGACTTTTAAAAAAGAATCCCAGAGGATATCTAACAGGTTTGTGATGGAGCTGGTTGCAAATTGGTGTGTGTGGTGAAAACACCATGACCGTCCGGCGCAAGATGAGATTTGGACATTATTGAGAAAAACACCACTATAGTAAATTGATAGATCAGTGTTATTGTTTTGAAAGTCATTATTTTTACCACCTGACAGATTTAAATTTGAACAAAACCTATAAATCTGGACTTTCATGTTGTGTTTCAAAAGTCTGGCTAAAATCCTCAAAGTCACCAAATCACTTGCATCTTTTTTTATCATGCTAATGTAGCTAGTCTTTCAATGCAACTGTATACAAGATGGTTGCTTATAATTTGCATTCTGCCTAAATCCAGGTATTTATTGTTTATACAACCAGTATGTCAGTCTGCCGGAAGCCCAACAGGAAATATTCTGAAGTGTTACAAGGCAAGTTACAAGTTTCCCATGATTATTTGAACATTTTAAAATAAAGACAGAGGGCCGAATTCACAAAAGGATTGTGTGGCTTTTGTGGCCGCTAAACCGGTAAAAATGGAGCAAACAGATACCGTCTAATTCACAAAGCACGTGCAGAGGGTGAAATGCTCCACTAACTGCGCTGCCAAGCAGATTGTGTCTCAGTGCTCCGGTGTTATTTGCACGTATTTAAATGAGGCAATATGCATATATTTGGCGGAAAAATTGCCCCTTTCTATGCAAATGAGCCTCATTGATAAACAACGTCTAATTCACTAACACCAGCGCTAATAGCCACACGCAGTTTGAGTGAAGTAAATAACGTCTTTAGAAAGCTGGTGCAAAGCTGGGCGCTCCTCCGTGGAAGCCTCTCGCCCAGACTTTCCAGTGATCGTGGCAGCAGTGATCGTCTGTTAAATCAGTCTGTAAATAATATTTTGACATTACTATTATAATTTTATTACTTTAATGGCATCCGAAGATATTGGTGCGTTGAACAGGTGACAGTCTGCGGTCGTTCTCAAAACGCACTTCTGTCACGCACTTCAAAAGCAACTTTCAATAATTTATTTTACGAAACGGGGGAAACAAACGTGAACAAAAACGGTTCTATAACTCATATTAAATTCAAAAGATAATGAAAAAACAGCTACAAGTGAGAGGGAATAGTCATAAAGTGGTCAAACTTGGTCAAATCCACAGCCTCAACCCATCCGACACTGTTAGACTGACTCACCAGCAGACATCACTACATGAGGGCATAAAGTATTCAGTACTTTGCCAAACAAAGTCTGCCATTGTTCTGCCACGGTGTTCTTGGCGCAAAGCCAGCATTTAAACTTTGCCATGTGTGGCTTATTGCAATCAGGGGCAAATCAGGGGCAAACTGCACTCAGCTGCCAAACTCTGTGGGCGTGTTTGCACTGGCATATCATTAGCGCAATATCCTTTGTGAATAGGACGTTAAGACGGAGCAAACTGCGGGTGCAAATGAAGTGCAATCCAAGGTGCTATCAGCGGCCGCAGTTCATTCTTTGTGAATTCGGCCCAGATACTTGTAAAGTTGACTGCAGCTGTCTGTAGCATTTATTAATTATTACGATACTACAGCTATAGTCTTGACTTATGAGGTGTTTTCGGTCCTATGTATGTTGCATGTGTTACAACGGTCCTTTTTTTGCCTTTCAGCATTTTATTGATCTCTTTTTCAGTGCGCAGCTCTCGTTTCTGTCACATATAGGGCATGTGTGTGGGTTGTTCTATTTCAACTGTACATTTCTTTGATCAGATAGTTTTTGTGGTCTGGTTGTGTCGGCTGAAACTACAGCACACTACCACTTCTGTGCTGCTGTAGCTAACGTGTTGACTCTAGCTGCCATTAGCCCACGCCAGACTATTCTGGGTATGTGCTGCTACACTGATTCACTCACAAGTAGACACTTTCAACTGCAAAGTTACATCAGTGAGTGATGGAGGTGTTATTGCAATGCCTCTCCGGCTTGGTTTGTAGTCAAACAGAGGCTGTGTATGTACCCTGTGAGCAGCTTTTATTCCACTGTGAACCAGCTCGGTTAATAAAGAAAACGACACAGTAGGACAAACAATACACACTTTTTTTGACCACATTTATTATTCAGCAAATTAACACTCACATTACAACCACCTATCCCCCCTGTTAATGATGATATTTGCACACTTGGATCCTTGCAAAGTAGTAAGTATTATATTGGCTTAAAGGCCTATCTTGCATCAGAACTACTCGCCATCTCAGCCAAGTGCTGAATTGCAGAGACAGAGTGCAAGTGTGTGGGCGTTTTGTTTAGTTCTCTCTCTCTCTCTCTCTCTCTGACACTTCCGAAGGCGAGACCGGCAGCCTTCACCACATCCGACTCCGTAAAGATCTTTTATGAGTGATGACAAAATTCACAGCTGCTGTAGCTCTTGTCACACATGGCACCTCCATTAACCTAAAACAACATGAAACATGAGGTTGAGCTGGGCCACATGTCTGGGACAAGGACAAAAAGACAGAGAGGGAAATGGGCAACCTGTTTCAAACAAAATGCAGTGAAAATATGTGCACATATATTAAGTGAAATAGGGTGGGATAGCTGACAGACTTTCATTGAATGTACATATTGCTACTCTAGTTAGGAAGTTTAAAGTGAACACTGCCTTTTTATTTTAGAAATAAATCTTGTTTTACTTTCAGTGCTAAGAAAAACCATGTAGCCTCTTCCATTTTACTGTGCGTCTCTACGTTTTATTACACATGCAAAGTCCCTCACTTATCACTGCGTTCTTTATGATTGGGTGGGTTGGATGTCATTGTCTACTCGCTGACAACAGCACTGGTATAGTTTTATCTATAAAGCAATGTTGGGCAAACTTCCGGCCTACCTCTGCACCTTTCTGTGTGTCAGCTCAGGTAGTTCCCAGCTACGCTCCTCCAAGTGGGTGCTTTTTAATGTACCCCAGCATTTTAACAGATCTGGGGGAAACTGCGTTCTCCTACTCTACACCTTAGATAAAGATCGAAAATTAGAAACACTTATATCCATTGATGAATGTAAGGGCATCATAAAGAATGTGGGGACAGAGACATGTGCTTGTTTTTCTCGAGAGTCCACTATGTTTGAATAGTTGCTGTTTTATTGTGGATTTTGAATGTGTTCTGATTGGCTGCTACCTCGGCCAGGTCTAAAAAGAGATTTTCAATCTCAGTGGGACTTCTGGTTAAATAAGTTAATGAAATAAAAAATAAATATTAGTGGTTAGGTGGAGGAGTTTTACTGCAGCCTACATTTCTATCTCTTTTTACAACCCACATATTGACTTGGGATTCAATTTGAAACTTCTTTTTGGTGAAATGTGCTTTAATGTAAGAGGAGATGTTTTTAGTGATGTATAACTTCTCACCGGCCACTCTCCTCTTCTCATGTTCAACAGGGTAAAGTCCATTTGGAGATGCGACTGAATGAAGTGATCACAGAGAACGGCTCCGTAGGTCAACACTTACTTGTCCGGTGAGTACCAAGATTCCCTGACAGTCAGGTGAGGCCTGATCCAGTTGGAGGTTTATTGACAAGGAATTTGCTTTGGGCTTCGGTGCACACATTAAACATGCAATAAACACATTTAAAGGAAATAACTGTAACACTCAAGAACATAAATATAAAATAGAAACATAGCAATTAAAATATGAAGGAGTTAATTTTAAACAGCGGTTCCCAACTGGTCCAGTCACAGGATCCAGATTTGTCCTTAGTTATTAGTTCAAGGTCCGCGCAGTTTAAAATATTCAGCATCATATTTGCATTTGGCCATGTCGCCAAGCTAGTTTGCTGTCTCTGTTAAGTTGCTCTCCGTTATTCACTCATTCTGTAGCAGGATGCAGCACTTCAAAATAAAAACTCTGTGCTGGAAATTCACTGCACTTAAAAATAAAGTGTGTTTTTTACAAACGTGACGTGTTTGTGAGTCACTTGCGGTTAATTCAGAATGGACCACGACCCGACAGTTGGGAACCAGTGCTTTAAAAAATACTGTGACATAACAAATGTGTGCAATAAAGCTGTTTCAGAATGAGAAAGCTGTATAGTTTTGTGCAGGATGCTCAGAAATTCTTATCAGGGGATCTGCAAAAGTTCACAGCACAGCAAATATGTGCAATGTACAGAGATAATAATCCAAGATATGCGCTAATGTAACACATTTAGACAGTGTCAGTGGGGGTGCCACAGTGCTTTGCACAGCAGGATACAAAAATACAGACAAAGGGTTCCTGCACATCCTTAAAAAGTCTTAAAAGGCATTGGGGTATTTAATCTGAAAATAAGGCCTTACCTGCTGTTAAAATGTCTTGAACTTTCAAAAAGTGTTACAAATGCTAAGACATAGGGAGGAGGATTTTATCATTGTTTTTACTGACTTTGCATTGTAAAATCTCAGTAATTGGTGACATATATTTTTATGAATAATTTACTAAATACTCGCATAAACGTCACACAGATTATGATAGTGGAACCAGCAACGCTCCTACTTTGTTTCTAGCCGGGATTTTCAGCTAGCTAGCAGACTGTTGGGCTTCTGCTCAGTCACTGTACCATGGGAGACGTGGGGAAGTGCTGAAGTTGAACAAAAATAACCGAGATATCGCAGCATGACTGAAACCAGTACAAGACAATGCATACGAGGCATGGTGTAATTTTTGCCAAAAGTTTTTCAATCTCTACAACAATGGAAATCAGGGGAATGGAATCCCACATACAGAGTGACAAACACAAAGCCAACCATCAAGTGCCAGGTATTTCCCAGTTCTGTTCTACCCTTTTCTCTGCCACGTTTCCACCCCCATCTCCGATACCAGCACCGGGGTCAGCAGCGACAGATCTCCAAACATTTGACTGTATAGAAAGCAGAGGTACTGTGGTGTCTGAGTACAGTGACAAAAATTGGTCTTAAATTTCATTCAAAGTGGCATTAAAAAACATGTCTGTAGGAGCCTTGCATACAAGGCACACAGAAAGCACAAGCTACATCCATGTGTAAACCAACACAAATTAAAGAGGCAAATTAGACAATGTTTGAACCCTCAGCCACAGATATATATTGCGCAATCAGGAATCAGAGAAGTGAATACAGAAACATGAAGGATAATTATCAGGTTTTTAAGTTTCTCAGACTCTTTTAGTTGTGTGGTTTGATGGGAACACGCAACAGCTCACTGTCCTGCACAGTCTGAAAGGTCAGGGTGTCTTTGTCCACACTATTCTGAAAACAAACACAAAGTGTATTGTAGCTTTGTTTCAGAGGCCGTAACAACAACTGTAGCTCGAAAACATTTCCTCTTCTCCTCTGAGCTCCAGTGACTTCAGCCAGTCAAATGATGTTCAGTTGCATACACTGGAGGTACATGAGAGAGACACCAAAAGAAAGGTTGCGAAAGTAGTTATTAAAAAGGAGTCATCACTGATAAGATCATATCATTTGTCAATCTTAGCTTTCAGTGGGTTGTTATAGGTTTTGTGTGTGTCACTATATATATACATACCTTATCTGTCACATTTACTGCCCAGCTGTACTTTTGACATCAAAAAGTCGTCAGTGTTCACCAGATGACATGTAAGGCTTCGGGTGTGGTCTACTCAAAAGGAAGCACTCACTGAAGAATGAGATTGAGCGCGCGCACACACACACACACACACACACACATATATACATACAAGTACACAAGTATATGTGTGTGCGTGTCAGCGCTCATGCTGTTTACGTGTGTTGTTTTGCATCCCCCATTCATACTTGGAGAGCAGGGCAATGAGGAGGAAGTGATGGCATCTGAGCAGGAAGCCTGTGCTTCTCACACGGCAACCGCTGTGGTTTTCTGCTGCCGTCATTCACTGTGTCTCTCGGATTGTTTGCTTAAACCTTCACCTGCCCACTGTCGGTGTGTGTGCATAGATGGTGATTCTTTTTTTACCAACAACACCCTGATCAGACAAGTGTAAGTTAAAACATAAGATGCGAAACTTATCATGTGCACACTTCTAGTCAACCTGTTGCAGCGTGCTCAGTCACCAGAGATGGTCGGAGCAGAGCGAGATGGGGTTGAGATAAGAGACGTAAAGGAGACTGTAGGGAATATTGTCATGACACCCTGGAAGATGATACACAAACATCCTGACATTTGCTCTGCTCGGCTTCTCCCTCTGGCCTCACTTAGTGATGAATTCATTCTTATTCTCCAGCGACTCCTGCTTAGCAGCAACATCCTGTTTAGGGTGCCCACAGTGTCTGTTTGTTGTCACCTAAAACACCTGTTAAAAAAAAAAAAAAAACAGTGGTCGCTGTGTGACACGAGCCAAACATGAGGGCAAAGCACAACTTCTAAATGAAGACCATAACACCTCTATATCAATGCATGGTGTTGTTTTAAACTGTTGACACAATGGCCGTTTGAGAACTGAGGAGTTGGTAACAATGTAATTTTAAGTAGCAATCCTGACAATTGATGGCAGATTAAAGAAGCCTGAAAACTGATGAATTTGACAAAAATAAAACATAAAATAGTTTTGAATCACAACCAACTTCATAACAATATGTTTGCCCTCTGTGTCCAGTGTTGCCTCCAGGCATCATGACCCTTGTTTCCTCAACAAAATGCAACACCATCTTACAGGAATCAGTGTCGCAACAAGAAGGGATGAGCCAATAAATAGAAAAACACACGAGACTGTGCGATTTGTTTGAAGTTTAAAGCTACAGCTGGTAACTTTTATGAAAATAACTTCTTCACATCAACTTCAAATCAAATCAACTTTATTTATATGGCACTTTTCATACAACAGTAACACAAAGTGCCTCACAGAGGTTAAAAACAACAAAGATCCAAACAGAAAACAAAAAGAAAAGAGAAAACCCAACCCTCCCACCCAATAAAAAGCTATTTAGCTCATAAAATTGAGTCAGTAGCTAGGTAAGAATGATCTAAAACAGAGACATAAAATGCATCAAAACTAAAACCTATAGGCTAACTAAAATAACAAAAGATAAAGGTTAAATGAGATAAGAACGTAAAAAGAGGAAGGGTAAGAATATAAAAAATAAATAAAAAATAGATAATAGATGGATAAATCGGTTACTTCTTTGGTAACTTCTTCTATGGTAACTTCTTGCCGCATTTGCTGAAATTGTCACTATTCTGAAAGAGAATATACACAGATGTTGTGGTTAAAAAAAAAAAAAAAATCACGTCCCTCCTCCTCTTCCGACTTCTTCCAATGGCACTTGCTAGAATTTACCCTGGCACACCAAAAAACAACCAATCAGAGCCGAGGAGTTTATAACGCAGCTGTCAATCATGTGAATCACTCTTTGAACTTTGGTCAAACTGTCAGTCTACTCAGCGCTGATCAAAAATAAACTAGTCTCGCCTCAATGTTTCAGAAACATATTTTAGTCTACTGTTTAGCTGTAAAATGGCAGTTTTGCTCCAGTTGGTCTGCCGTGTTTTGTTTTGTTTTGTTTTGGCTTGACTGTTCTCAAAATAGCGGCTGGTTCACAAATGTTCTCATTTTACAGCTAAACGGTACACTAAAATATGTGTACTGTTAAGCTGTAAAATGAGAGTTTTGCTCCAGTTAGTCTGCAATGTTTTGTTTTGTTTTGTTTTGTTTTGTTTTGTTTTGGCTTGACTGTTCTCAAAGTAGCAGCTGGGTCACAAATGTTCTCATTTTACAGCTAAACAGTACACTAAAATATGTTTCTGGAAAGATTTGAGGCGAGAAGTGAGCAATGCAGTAACAGAATCTTGAGCGCTGCCTAGTTTGACAGTTTGCAGTTCGCAGGCAGGGTGTTATGTTTGACAGCTGCTTTAGAGACTCCTCGGCTCTGATGTTTTGTCTTTTATGTTCAAGTGCAACAATGCCATTAGAAACACTACAAGGCAATAGAGTAGACAGATGAGTATGCTATTTTTTTTATGATATTCATTTTACTTCTGTGTAAAAACGGTGACAGTTCCAAATATAACAGAAAATTATTTTTTTTTTATAAAAGATACCAACTGCAGCTTTAAATGAAAATTTTTATTTTGTCCTAAGCAGGGTTGCAGCAATGTACTGATTTCAGGGTATATCGTGATATAAAAGTTGATGGTTAGCATATCTTATGCTTATCTATAATATTGAAAAAAATGCAACTGGACAAAATGGTTTCAAGTTTTAATTATAGTATGAATACATTTGCTCAAACAACAACAAGCCTTCCATTTTCATTGTTTTAAGGGTCATTCTGATTGATGATAATACAAATTCTGTAATACCTTGATACCGTGAAACCACAATATTTTCTGAGATGGTTACCGTACTGTAAAAATCTCATATTGTTGCAACCCTAGTCCTGAGTCAACATAAATTAGTTAGCTTTGTACAGGAAGTGCATTTATCAGAAGCATTAGTGGTGTTTAAATTATTATTTTGTATAGAATGCATGAGTTTATCCTGATTTTAATTTAGGTAAAAAGTTAAAAATGTACTGTATTAGTAGTTTTTACATCATAATCATGTGTTTGTGTGTAGCGTGTGTGAAAGAAAACAAGAGTCGTGACTCATGACGAAAGAGTTTTTATCTTTTTATGGGCTATTTCTTGGCCTATTGAGTTGGTTTTAAAGTTACTGAAGTTGATGCCCACTGCACACTGATATGTTCCGTAGTGGCACACTCAACACGTCAATACAAAGATAATATGTCTTCTTTGAAAGTCATAATTGTCTATTAAGTTTGGAGGTTAAGAGACCTCAGCTTCTGTACGGTGGTGCCTCCTGGGGAAACGTTTTCCTGATTGTTCATACGTGTCCTGTTACAAGTAACCTCTTTTTTGTTTGTTTGTTTTTACTCAGTGCCGTGACAATGCAGGCTGTAGAGGCCTAATAGCATTAGCATTTCCACTCAGGCATCTGTTGAACCAACAAGAAATTATTTACCATTTATGCTCTCAGGAAGACATGGTGTTGAAAGCTAAGCTCTCCCAAGGTCTGTCGATTTTATAATTGCTCAAAATATTGTTTTGTTCTAAGATGATTAGTTTGACAGTAACAGTAAGAGCAGTGGATTGTCTGCCCGAATCCTGCTGCTAAACTACGTACATAAAAATGATTTCTGACTAATACTTCAGGTGGTGGTAATGATGTGAATTAACACAGTCCTACAGTCATTTTTATTAATGGTGTCCCTCCCTGTTTCTGTGTCTCCAGGATAATAGAGTGCCAGGGACTGCCTTTGATCAGTGGGCAGAACTGTGACCCCTACGCCACCGTGTCACTCATTGGACCTGCCAGGTAACTAAAGGGAGCGAGGGTTTACAACATACACACATGATGATATTCTGTACATGTTTTAGGTTGTTTTAGCTTCCAACCTACTAATCACAGTGCTATTTTGTCCTTAAGTTAGTTAACACTACTTCGCATTTCACAGTTTGCTTTTTTCATATTGTTAACAGCATTTACTGTTACTTTTTGTATATAGTGTTTTTGATTCCAGCCCCCACCTATGGGTGTAGAGTTCTTCTTAGTCATTAGTTCAAGGTCCACACAGTTCGATTTATTCAGTGTCATACTTGCGTTTGGCCATGTCGTCGAGCTAGTTTGCTGTCTTTGTTAAGTAGTTGTCTGTTAGTCACTCACTCTACAGCAGGAAACAGCTCTTCAAAATGTGCTGGAATTTACTGTATTTCAAAATAAAGTGTGTTTTTTACTAACTTGACACGCTCATGAGTCGCTTGCAGTCCATTCAGGACCCACTTTGGGATTGCTACCTAACAGTTGGGAACCACTGTCTTAGATAACTGTTAGCAGCATTGGCTAACAACTCAGAGTAGCACCAACATTAGCCTGATTTTCAGAGCTTTGCTACGGCCTCATAAATTTGATTCATTTTAGTAGCTAGCTAGGTTAGCTGACTGGCTTATCTGGCTATTAAAATAAACAAAAACACTATATACAAAACCAATAATATGTACAAAGCTAACTGTGGAAAGTGAAGGATCGCTAAGGTCAGAGGCGAAGGTAACATGACTGTAGAGTTTAAAGAAAGTAAACTTGAAATTAGTAGAATGGATATACGTCACACTACATTGTGCAAGTAGTGTATTATCAAGCTTTTCTAACAATGTATCAAATGACAATATGTCAAAATATGCGACAGCGTGAAAGGGGTTGGTCATAGTAATGAACCTATAGCCAGTTATCATCATAATCTGCCGCTCCCCTTGGCTCTACAGAGCTTTATAATTGCAGGTCACTGTTTGGCTCTCCGACACACACCTTAACTGTTTTGGTTCAGTGTCACCGCTCTCACATCATCGTTTTTTTTCAGCGGAAAAGCTCTAAAAACCTACTGGACAGTATCTACTCCTCACTAAGTGCCAGACAGACACAGTTAGAGACTAGCTGGTGAACATAGTGGAACATTTAGCAGCTAAAGGGCCAGATATTTTAATCAGGAGTTGGTATGGACACAAACTCGACTCCAAATGAATTATAATGTTGCTCTGAACAGTGTTATGACAGTATTGTGTTTGTTTTTTGCCCCCATGTGACCTAAAAAAGCAGTTATTACAAGTGTCACAATAAAATGTAAATCAGTTCTTAATGGACTGAGTCAGCGGAGAGTGGCTAACACTAGTGTGCTATCTTTGATCCATTTTGCAACAAACTGCAGTTGCTAAAGGAAACTAAGGCTGAGGCGGTAGTGTCATGACTCACAATGATCTAATCTTGAGTACACTGGTTACACCGTGAGCTTTGTTTAGATCACTAGATTAAAAAAAATATATATATTGATGTTCCTCATTTAAAATTTTTATAAACGGCTATAATCTTGATGCACAGAAATCAAAACGGAATCTAAAAAGCGATGGTAACCACATGTAAGGCAGAGTAGCTCTTGTGATGATCAGTTTGTGATGTGACAGTTTCTTTAATGTGCCTCCTCAGATCTGACCAAAAGAAAACAAAGGTAAAGAAGAAAACCAGCAACCCTCAGTTTGAAGAAACCTTCTTCTTTGAGGTAACTTTTATTTGGCTCATTTGAACACTGTTTGTGTAAGTAAGCCTGTAAATAAGCTTTGGCATGTCCACTCTCAGGTCACACGGTCCAGCAGCTACTCTAAAAAGTCTCATTTCCAAGTGGAGGACGAGGACATTGAAAAACTTGAGATCAAGTAAGTTTGTTTTTTTTCCCCCTCCTCTCCTTTGTATGTTTCACTTTCTGTGACTCTCCCTCCCTGCCTCTCTCTCTTGTTTCCCCTCTATAGTCTTGACAGAAGAAAAATTATTTCTTAACAACTTGAGGACAAAAAAGTGAATTTAGATCTGGTGTGTTCTGACTACTGATAGAGAGCCTTGGTTTCTGGTTAAGGATATGTGGGGCTTCCCTCACAGTGGACTCATAGCTCACTGGGTAAGACTAGACAGAGTCAAAGGTAAACACTCATGCATGGGTTTGAGGTTTGGATTTGAGGTGGTGTCATTGCACGGGTATTGTATTGGCTTCTATGCACCAAGCAGGTAAGCACCACTCCAGTAGTGACATTTATTTTGTCCCTTTTTGCCATATTGGCACTGGGTGTTTATGTGTTTGTGCTGAACACACACAGCAATGAAAAATGTGCCTTCCTGGATGTACATTTGATGGCGTATATTTAGAGATGAAATACTTTCCTCACTTCCTGTCTTCTGCCTTTGCAGAGTTGATTTGTGGAACAATGAGAATCTGGCTCAGGATGTGTTTCTGGGGGAGACGCGGGTCCCAGTCAAGATCCTGCGGAGCGACCACATCCACAAAGCCTGGTACAGATGGGACAGAAGATTTTTGTTTTTTAATTTCTGACATTATTTTGCTCCAAACAAACACGACCAGCATCCATAATTCTACGTTTTTTTCTCCTGTCACAAGACTTACACTATTTGAAACGTCTGCTAAGCTCACTCTTTACTGTGGTTGTGCCAGTGGTGGATTTCCGATGTTCACCGAGGATAAACATCCAAAAATCCATTATGAAAATCAAAGAAAAATGTTTGTTATAACTCCAGATCATGGGTCACATCCATCAGCTTTAATTAACTCTTCTGACTTTTATTTTCCACAACCGTCAGTTCTCTTTCCACTGTCCTTTTCCACAAAACACCTGTTTAAAAATCTTTTATTTAAACTCAATTTAGACTAGTTTTCTTGTTTGTTAAGGATGTGGTTCAATTACAAATCATTTTTTTACGGGATTAATTAAGATACATCAAAATATCTAAAAGAAAGAAATAAGAATTAAACTGTTAATAACAAAAACAAAAAAAAAGTTTGTTGCCGAAACTGAAAATGTGGTTGCTATTATAAGTCACTTTATATTTTAACCAGTTAGAGTCAGTCATGGGGGGAAAATGTACATGTAAAAATATTTATTAATTATATGCATATATACGTATAAAATGAATAAATATTATTATCATAAATTTTTATATAACATTACATATAAATATTATGATTTATATATTATATTCCTTAAACTATTTATATTAATTTAATTTTTTTTAATATTTGAATATTTTTTGAGCGACTAAACATAAAGTAAATGTCAAGAGTATAAATGAAAGTAGAAATCAGTTAAACACAGAAAATAAAGCAGTTTAGGCCATTTCTGACAGCTCCTGGGGGAAGGCCGAACGAACTCGTAGTGTTTATGAACACAGTGATGCAGACATTACTGTAAAATAAACAGATACAGACAGTAGCTTTGTGTTACACCTCTTTTATCTACTAACAATAATCCAATAATCAAACATTAAGTTAAAAATACACTGAGCAAAACCACTTTTTTGTTAATATTGTGTTTACTTTTTTCCCCCATTCATCTCATAATTAATTTCATTTATTTGACTCACGACCATATCACATGGTGTGGAGCACAAACATTACAGACAGTAACAAAACAATGGTACAAGGCGTGTTACTGAAACAGAGGAAGGACATAGTTCAATGGTGTTCATTATGTCTTTAGTTTCTGATGAAGACTTTTTTATCTCAGACAGATGTTACATACCTTGACATGTTTCGGCGGAAACTGCCTTCCTCAGAAGTGTCACTTGGTGGTGGCTATGACGCGTCTTTATCAGCTGATTGGTCAATCAGCTGATACTAGGGAGTGTGACTGACAGGACGGTCACGCCACCTGCTACACACACAACAAATACCGGCGTTGGATCAGGGAGGCTATCGAAATAAGGAAGCGGTGCCCAGGGACGATGAACAGAGATGAGGGGGCATACATACTCTCCCACACCTGGAGCAGCGCCCTGGAGAGGGGACAGCAGGTGGTGTGATCATCCTGTCAAAACTGACAGGACGGTCATGCCTCCCTAATATCAGCTGATTGACAGATAAAGACGCATCACAACCACCACCAAGTGACACTTCTGAGGAAGGCAGAAGTTTCCACCCAAACATGTCAAGGTATGTGACATCCTAACACAAGTGTGAGAAAAAATAACAACTAAAATCATTAGAAGATTCTTCAATAAAGCCTAGTTTACAAATTACTTCTGGCTCATCTGATTGTAATAACAAAATTAATTTAAACATAGATGAACGGTTTAAATAATACCTGTCTCTGTAAGTCATTAAGCTCACATTCTGACATTCAAACAAAATACGACACTCATCTCCCACGTGATTATCATTACAGAGGCTGCACATCCTCTGGTTTCAGTCCATCCCTTTATATTTTCCAGTGACATCAGGAATTCTGGTGTTATTTACTCTAAACAGCAACAAACAGCCTGTCTGTACCTTTGGTTTTCATGCAACAGATACTGTGGTTCAAACTCTAGTTTGAGTTTGACATATATATCACATGATGTCATACGTCTGAGCTCACTTTGACACTGATTAGCCTCTGTTCAACAGTTTGCTTTAACTAGATCATGTTGTTGCTGCAAGCACTTTGGTAGAGCTGCCAGTCCGCCACACTCTCTTCACATTTACGTCAACTGCATGCAGTCAAATGTTTTCACATACATGGGCCTGTTGTTTCTCACTAAATGCCTTTTTGTCCTGCCGTGGCTAAAAATAAATCGGCCCATATTAGATTTCCAGGTGAGATAATGGGAGATCTGTGCAGCATACATGCACCACTCCTGTCTCGTGTTTATCAACTAGAGATGTGATTTTTACTGGACTGCAGTAACATCAGGGACATAATTGGAAATAAGTCCAGGGTGCTCTTGTCCTGTCCCCGCAAAAGTCATTGTGTTTTATCAATAAATGTATTAGATTATTTTTAAATGAAGTAGTATTAGTAGACTGAAGTCGCTCTGACGTGATGGCCTGGTCACCTTCTTCTAAACTAGATCAGGTCTTCACACTTGGCAGTGGCAATTTTATTTATATAGCACATTTTATTATGCTTAAACTCAAAGTGCTTTACATTAAAAGACAACACGTAGAAGAAAATACAAGAAAATGAGAAGCATACATAATTATAAGAATACAGGAGAGTACAAGTCATCAACACAATCACTTGTAGAGCTTCTTGTTTTAGAGTCGTTATGTTGAGCGACTCCTCCCTGCTCGTTCACTGGGACGACCTGAACTGTTAAGTTTTCCATAGCTTTAAGATGATTTGAAAAATCACCCTGGATTCCTCAGCGTTTGGCAGTTCTTCCTCTGTGTGGGTGTTTCCTAGCTTTGCGTCAGTGTAGGTGATATGGGATTATGCCAGATAGCAATCTGTTAGTACATGAGGGCCGTGAGTTGAGTGCGTGGGTGGCTTTTTGCATGGTGGCAGTACCTCATGTCCTGTGTTTATGCTGGAAATGGTCCATGTTCCACACACTTAACAACTGTTCGGCTTCATGAAATCAGCACAGGTGATCTGTTCACTTCTTCCTAGAAATGACTCTGTGTAACGTGATTACAGCTCAGGCAGGTTATGGACGAGCCCACTGTATGTAGCTGCAGCTTTTTGAAGCACTGCAGCTCAACTCTGCATTTAATCATTTTGTGTTTTGCTCCACCTGTTGGCTCTTTGGGAGACGTGCATGCAGCAGAAATATGAGCAGTATTCTCTTACCTATTTAACAAATCCTTTGATTTTAAGTCAAAGGTATTTAGTCCATCAGAATTGCTAAAACAGCTGTCTTCCTGCTTCTAAGGTGTATACAAGTAGGTGTTAGCTTCACTGAGTCGTTCCTGGAGCTGCTTTTTATGAGGAATTTGAGCTACTTTCATCTTGGTGACACTTCAGAGCAACAGTAGCTACAGTAGAATACCCTCCAGGTGTATTAGTGTATACGCAGTAGAGCTGCAATCATCAGTCGTTTAGTAGATTAGCTGATGGAAAGGAAATTAATCACCAGCTATTTTGATAATTAATCGTTTTGGTCTCTTTTTTTTTTTAAGCAAAAATGTCAGTTTCAGCCTCGTTAATGTGAGAATTTGATGCTCTTTTTCCACATTTATGAGCGTAAATCAGGAGTCTTTGGGTTTTGGACTGTTGATTGGAACAAAGAAACATTTTGAAAATTTCTCTTTGGGCTCTGGGAAATTGTGATAAAAAATTTTCAAATAATCGTGAAAATAATTGTCAGATTTATCAATATTTAAACAGTCATTAGTTGCAGCCCTAATCTCTAATAGTCTCTTGAATTATACATCAGACATTAATGTGTTTAAACGCATCATTCAAGAATCTGCTATTTGTTTTTGTGTCCCATTTTATTATTTTTGCAAAGAGCTTCCATGCTCGTTGGGTAAAACATGTTAAAGGCTGATCTAGAAGAGCTTTGTGATGCTGATTTATTTCCAAGGGCAGCATTATCCCAGTTAGAAAACAAATGAATGAATAAATGACTTAATCTCAAACCAAAAATAAAGAAATAAACATAATAAAAAACAAAAAAGACAAAGATAACAGTTTCTATAAAGGAGTAGGTAGAAGTAAAGTTTATGTCTCTACCCCTTTTCTTACATTTCTGCTTTTAACTCGTATATTGTTTCAACAAATTCCCAACTTTATTTACAACTAATATATAACTGTCCAAGTATACAGTCCAAGTACCACCCAGTATTACAAAATAAATATGCACTCCCCTAACACAACCTTTCCTCGTCTATATATCTGCCAAAAATATATTTTTTGTATTTGCATTTGTGCTTTGTTTCAACTCATTACGCAGCCCATTCCACACGTTCATCCCACACACTGAAAATACCCAGACCCCTCTGAAATTATAACCCCCCCCCTCCCTGTCACAAACCATCTTGTGAATGTTGCCTGGAACTGAATTATCTTGCACTTTAAACATGGTTATTGTAGTTTTAAATCTGACCAGATCTTAAAAATTGAATGCATGTGACTTTAAAAAACACTGTGTTCCCTGTGCCCCACATTGTGAACTGTCCTGATTGCTCTCTTTTGAAGGATGTATAAGTGTAAGTGTTGCCCCAAACTTGAAAAAAATAAGCCACAGTTTTTATATAAAGTCTGCCAGTTATATATTACTGTCTATTGCAGTATTTCTCCTATTCAGCGACTCTATAAGTTGCTTATATATGTGTTTAACAGAAACATCAGAAACAAAAAATTATTGATGAAGATACTTTTTGTTCTTTATTTTGAGAGGTTTAATTCCATGTGCAGACACTCTTCTTTTTTCCTTTTAGCTGTCCTTTTTTACCCATAATAATAGCACAGTTAGTGTCTGATGTATTGAGCAGATGGTTTCAGGTCAGCAGGATCAACCATCCCATCAGCCTCCATTTTTCTGAATGCGGTAGTGAGCCTAAAATTATTAGGCCCATGTGTAATTTTAGGTAGGTTGTGTTATGTTTTTTGTGTGCTAGGTTTGTTAGGTTGAACTTGCTCGGTTTCTAAGGAAACTGGTCGGTCATGAAGTTGAAAACACTTGTTTTTCCATGCACCACAGTAACATGGTGTCTTTCTTCCTGTGCTCTAACAGGTATCTCCTCCAGCCTAAAGGGAACGGCAGCAAGTCCAAGTCTGATGATTTGGGATCCTTGCGTTTGAAGCTGACCTACATAGAAGACACGGTGCTGCCATCTACCTGCTACACACCACTCTGCAACCTGCTGCTCAAATCCCCAGATGTGAAGGTGAGACAGACGCTTCAGCTTTTCCTTTGTTTGTAAAATGTATTAGAAATATAATAATGGAGTTTATCAGTTTCACCTCCTCTAAATACTCTCAATATATTTCACCCTCCTTCAGCCCATCTCAGCGTCAGCAGCACACATTTTGGGGGACATCTGCAGAGAGCGATACGAGGCTGTTCTGCCCACGGTTCGACTGCTGCTCCACCACAATCGCTTTGTGCCTTTTGTCTCTGCTGTGGCAGCACTAGAGCTGGAGAACACTCAGTGAGTACTTACACATGCAACCTGCAGTACATTATAGTACAGTATAGGTACACAATGGCGTGTAGACTCTTAGACATGTACAAGATATATATCATGGGCCACGCTGTTACCTCTCAAAGCCTCAAAGCATTTAAGTAAAGTTCCTTTTTTGACAACCTAATTTTGTAGTGTTTGACCATCATTTTTTGAGGCTGTGATAATTTAACCAAAGCTGAATTTAAAAAAGGAAGCAGCTCTGAAAAGGGGAGTCTGATACGTTTCATATTACTTCTATTTTCACTTTGATAAACTTGTGAAACTGTCTAACAATGGATGAGATGGTGCACAAAATGTGATACCTATATAATGAATATGAAGACGAAATGATGTCCATAACTTAAAAAATGTTATGATGTAGTCAGAGCTGGTGATAATGTCTGATTGATGTTGGTGGAATATTTCTGTGTCCACACAGGGAGGCTAACACTATATTCCGAGGCAACTCACTGGCAGCACGCTGCATTGATGACATGATGAAGATTGTGGGAAAGAATTACCTGGCAGTTACCCTGAAGCCTGTAATAGATGAGGTATGAGTAACGAGGACACACACACACACATTCAGTGTAGATGTCAGAATGGGCATGAGTCACTGAGGTCAGTGTGGAAAACTGCACTTCAGCAGCTGCTTTTCCACAACAAACAAGCAGATGTATTTGGTGGCTTTGGAGTTCTGACAGGGCACTGCATTGGTCACTTCCCTCTGAAACCCCTTTTCAAGAATTTCCTCTCATTGACGCACATTAATGTGAAGATCAGTGGTTCATTTGTGGCTTTTTGAGACCTGCACCTGCAAAATGTGCCGTATATTGTTCTTGGTTGTCGTCATAATCTGTCTTTAATCTGCGGCTTTATATTACTGTTTATTAAATGACTTATTGAATGCTAATTTTAGAGCCTCAACACACCCGAACTGGAATAAATCCGCAGTTCCACACAACACAGAAACTCAGCCCTTGTTACTCATCACCTGACTCTAATTGTTTGTCATTTTTTTGTCCTTTTCAATCCTTCACAGATTTGTGAATCCAACAAAACATGTGAGATAGATCCGGTTAAACTAAAGGAAGGTGACAACGTGGAGGTTAACAAGGTAAATGCACATGTGTCTTACAAACCTGTCCACAGACAAGCACAAGATCCTTTTTTTTTTTGTAAATAAGGTATTTTTATTGGTAATTCAATAAAGATATACAGAATATTAATAAACAAAGACAGAACCAGTAAGGACAAAAAGACAACCCCACCCACCCATCAACTCGGGAACAAACAGAGAAATTAATTAAATTCCATTTACACAGGGTGAACCTAAGCAGAAATAAATAATGCCCGCTTGCGCTCTACTTAAGTTAAAATCTAGAGCAGTTACTCCAAATATTGCCATGGACAAAGATAGGGCAACCAGCTGTCCAAAGATTGTTGAGAAAGTTTTGGATCTTAAATCCCGGAAATGAAACATACAGTTGGTCATAAAACAGAATGTCTTGCCGCATTTCAGCTTCCACTGACTTCTCCTTACATCTTCTGTATCATCATTGATTTCAGCGGTCCTTACGGTCTGCATATTAGTGTTCCTGTCTTTATCAAATGTACGTAAACTACAGCAGTACTAATGTTTGTTCCCTCTGCAGGAGAACCTTCAGGGTTATGTCCAGAAAGTCTTTTCCTCCATCACGCAGTCCAGCTCCAGCTGTCCCCCACTTATGTGTGATGTCTTCAGGTCACTGCGACACTTGGCCTGCAAACGCTTCCCAGGTAAATTAAGCCTTCAGTGTTTTTTTGCTGCCACTTTGTTTGAGAAATTATCCTTCACACATTAAGAAAAGAAACCTCAAAACCAAGCAAAACAAAACCCATCTTGACCCACCACAGGCATGTAAATGTTCCTCCGTCTGTGTTGTTTCCTTTGTTCCTCAGAAATTGTGCAGCAGTTCAGCAGGACACTAGTTTATTGTTGTAAAGGCACTAAATATGTTGACAGTCCTGGGCTCCACACCAAATTACTTTACAGTTCATTTACTAAGTTCTGTATATTTTTCACTGGCATGGTGGTCCAGTGGTTAGCATTGTCACCTCACAGCAAGAGGGTTCCTGGTTTGAACCCAGGGGTGGGGGAGCCCTTCTGTGCACAGTTTGCATGCTCTCCCTGTGTCACCGTGGGTTTTCTTCAGGTACTCCAGCTTCCTCTCACAGTCCAAAGACATGCAGGTTAACTGGTGACTCTAAATTAAGCGTAGGTTGTGCTTATCGATTGAATGAGCTTGTGTTGTGAAGCCAGAATCAGTTGTCACCATGTTCCTTCTCTCTACAGCTGATCCACACGTTCAATACTCGGCCGTTAGCAGCTTTGTTTTCCTGCGGTTCTTCGCTGTCGCTGTCCTTTCTCCACACTCCTTCCAGCTCCGCTCCCACCATCCTGTAAGTGCACGGCCCTGGCACCGTTTTCATAAATATTTTGGAGAGCAAATTCACACATGGCCTCTACAGTGTACTGATGTCGCTGTACGTTTTTCTTCAATTCTAGGATCCTGAGATTTCCCGCACACTTACACTCATCTCAAAAACAATCCAGACGCTGGGCAGCTGGGGTAGTTTGTCAAAAAAACTGGTAAGATTAAGTACGATCTAAAGTCCTAAACAGAATTTCTTTCATTTCTTGAAAATCTAATAAACAAAGCAGTTGAGTTAAATATAGTCTATTGTATAGTGAATGGCAAATACTGGTTTTTAAATTTTGATTGTTCAAACAGTGTCACATGCACGATTTTAAAATCTGTCTCTTTTTCTCTTTGTAGTCTAGTTTCAAAGAAACCTACATGTACGACTTCTTCAAATCATTCCAAGAAGACAAGTGTATCGAAAAAGTTAAAAAGGTATTTTGTTAATATACTCAAAGAGTCCAAAGAATGTTAGTGTTAATATTTATTTATCATTTGAATGGTGAAGGCTGAAATCTTCATCAATTCTGTTTTCCAGTTTCTTGATGAGATCTCGTCAAACGTCAGCAAAGAGTCCAGTGGGCTGGAGG
Source organism: Epinephelus fuscoguttatus (assembly GCF_011397635.1). Lineage (NCBI taxonomy): Eukaryota > Metazoa > Chordata > Actinopteri > Perciformes > Serranidae > Epinephelus > Epinephelus fuscoguttatus. The sequence goes on from NC_064756.1 coordinate 15,822,561, forward strand.
ATGCAGTAGTTCTCAAGGAGGGGTGAGTGTTCATTATGAGCCTGGTCAGGATCAGGAGGAAGAGGAGGCGACATAAAGAGTACAGCTTGTGTCTGCTGCCTCTTTTAACCACTCTTCCTTATGAGATTTAAGTGGTCTGTTGGGAGAAAGTGCAGAAAAAAAGTCGCTGATATCACTGAGTGACGAAGGCTAAAGAAAGCTTTAGCGACTATAAAAATGAAATCCTTACCATGTGTGGTCAGTGGAAAGTTTAATTGTGCAGCAGTGACAGAAATCTAACCAGTAAGACTTCACTATAGCCTCATGTAATGTAATGTCAGTGATGCAGGCTGAGAATAGTTAGGCAGTCAAGTAAAGTTTTGCACCAGACACACATTTTACTGCTTAGAATTCAGTTGATATTTATTTAAAATCAGAGCGGAGGTTTTTCTTTATCCAGCTGGTCAATCTAATTCAAACAAAACCAAAAGAAGATCCTGAAAATAATACATTTGTTTACTGCCTGTAAAACGTTGATCAGTTTTTGAACCTCAGTCTCGTGTGTGTCCTCCATAGGGAAGTACAGAAACGTGCCCAGGGCAGGAAACGCCTTGGCAAGAGAAACTTTAAAAAGCGATGGCTCAGAGTGACCAACAGGGAGCTCTCCTACCACAAACATAAAGGTGAGAACTCTCTCTATCATCTCGTACTCCAACCACATTTATTTCACCCAGAAATTGTAGCATAAAAAAGATGAACCTAACAGAAGATGGCCACATGCAGTGCTTCCTGTCACAGCATCATTCTCTTAAATTTACCACCAGATGGCGCCAAAGTAAAAACTTTTCCAATCTTACACATAGAAGAAGTGCCTGTTAATAATGGTATGTAGTATATAGACATTAAAAGCCTCTGAAATGATTAATATTAAGGGGAAGCCAGCATATATTATTGTGTTGAACTGATTGGTGTGTGGTAACACAGTTTTTAGGGCTTTTTAAACTAAGTAAAATACCATCTTCTCAGGAGTACTCAAGAGAAAGGGTCAAAATATGTTTTACGGTCATGTGATTTATCAGAAATGGAGGATGTCATGATAAATTAGGGTACTTATCTTTTTTGACTGATCATTTGGGGCGTCCAGATGTGTCAAGCTGAACTTTTATCACTACTTCACTGCTTACAATAAACAAATTCTAGAAGAGATGAAGGATTTCTATCAATAACTGAGTTGGTTTGTGCAATGAAAACAGTTTACATTCTCTGTGAAGATGTTTGTCAGCATTAAAAGTTGGATATTTGAGTGGTGCATGAAGATCTATTGACTTCTCTGTCAAAGTCGGGTTGTCAGAATTTTTTTAAGAAGAGAAGCGGTTGTATTTGAAACTGCGTACACACCTTTGAATTTGGTTTTGTTACGTTTCTAGAAAGGCTCTGCCAAGATTACAGTCACGTCTTGGTCAGCGTTGGTTAGTGTCTGTCGCCCTAGTTGTTGCAGTATAGTCAACCTTTGTCTGCATTTTTTGGCGGATTCAGCTTGTTTATTCATGCCCGACAGTAAATTAAGTCACTCTGATTGACAATTCATCCCAGTGCACAAGAACCTCAAGAATCTGGAGGTGAGGAAAGCATAAAAAAAAATGTCAAGAAGTCGTAAGATCAAAACAAACCTGTTACATTAGGCGAGGTGTTGCCATGGAGCTCTTCAGCAGAAGCAGTTTGTGATGGTCTGTCATTTGTGTTATGTGCTAGCTAGCTAACTAGCATATTGAATCTTGAGGTTTCCTTTTTGAATGAGGAATACAGACCGCCGCCGCTGGCATGTTGAGTTATTTCCTCTCATCCATAGTTGGCTCCTGGCTATAGTATTTCCCCTGTGTTCAAGTGCAACTTCTTGGCCGAGACACAGAGGACGTGAGGTGACACAACAGTCAGCCTCCGTTGCTGTTAGTTTTTTGATGTTGGTTTGGTGTGTCTGGACCTGAAGGCCTATTAAAGAAACTGCAGCTACAAGAGCTGTGACGAGCACTAAAGTCATGGATTTTTTTAATAAGATCATGTCATGTTGACAAGGTCAAATCTGTGGGAATCTTTTTGGTGGCAGAATTCCTGCTGTCTTCGATGGCAGCAAACATCACCATGTGAACATTCTGACAGTGATTGGTGCCAAATGCAGTGCTTTTTTTTTGGGTTGTTAACCTGGAATTTAGACTGTGAATCAACAAATTTGATAGTTCGGAGCACGCTGCTAGCCTAAACATTCATTGTGGGAGGCAATTAACAAAAGCTGATTTCAACAGAAGTAAATAGCTGTTATTACTGTCAGGAATGAGAGATTGTTTTTCAGAAATGGCAGTAAAAAGAAACATATCTAGAGCACTGTGGCTTACACTGTTAGACGGCATATTGAAAGGTGTGGAAGACCTACAGTACATTCATTCACTTACACCTTCTTCTTATATTTTCTACTTACAGAAAAACCTAAAACATTAGAGTTGTTGATATTTCTAATCATCACTGTGAGTTATTCTTCACACGCATTTAACACAATGACTTCTGCTTTCCAGGGAAAGAGGCCCTCTGCATCATCAGTGTCAAAAATATCCAGGCAGTGGAGAAACTGGATGAAAGTGCCTTTAACCGCAAAAATGTAAGCCAAGTCCCCTCAGACACCCAATCATCACTTCTAAAGTATTGGCCCCCTTTGTAATGGGAACTTTTCCCCGAGTTGAAAGTTTGATCTCAGATGCAATTTCCCACCACCCAGTCCTGCTAACAGAACAGGAGAGGAGATCGAGGTGGTGACAGAGTATAAGTAGCTGGGACTTCTTACAGACCACAAGCTTTCGTGGGATCAATGTGCCTGTGCGATTTATAAAAAGGTCCAACAGCTCATGTGTTTTCCCAGACTTATAAAATTTGTACTCCATTTTACAAATCTTTTATTGAGATCCTTTGTGATTGTATCGTATGGTGGTGTGGAAAGTCCACGGTCACAGAAACAAATCAGGAAAAACATTTTAAGACCTGTGAGAGTTGGGAAGAGTCTGATCTGTACCACCTGCACTTGACCAGGCTGACAGCATAGGCAGACAAGGTGTGCCTGGAAACATCTCAACCACTTTAAAAAATATTCCTGTGGCAATTACCCAACTCAAGAAGCCACAGTAGGGCGACGTGCATTGTAGGGTTACGGTTGGGGTGACGTTAAGCTAACAAGTGGGGGTTAAGTAAGTTAAATTCCAAGTCCAATAAAGACGTGATTATTTATTGGTAGTCTCGTGAGATACATGAGTTGTTTTCACTCCTCTGTACCTCAAAGACCTGACATGCTTGTAGCCTGAAGCACTTTAGACATGGAGAAGTGTTGGGAAATGACACATATGAACAAAATGTCCTGGAAATTGTCCAATTTCATATAAAACAAAGTAAATGTCAGATTTGCGATGCCTGCAACATTTCACTTGTTACAACCTTTGGCCTGCTGTCACTGTAAGCACAGCCAGACCTGTTTGTCAGTCTTTCACGTAAAGCTTTAGGAATTTGAAAGTGTCCTAGAAATAATCTTGGAAATGATTTCTATAAAGACTGTCAGGCCTTGGCCTTTAAACCGCTCTCTTTCTCTGGGGTCAGATGTTTCAGGTGGTCCACTCTGAGAAGCTTCTGTATGTGCAAGCAGGAAACTGTGTAGAGGCCAGTGAGTGGTTGGAGGTCCTGGGCCAGGTCAGCCGCTGCAACGAGGGACGCCTGTCCACCTACCATCCGTCTAATTACACCGGTGGAGCCTGGCAGTGCTGCAAAAACCAGAGTAACAACGCGCCGGGTTGTAAGCCCTGCACAGCGTAAGTGTTTGCATTAGCACCACCATGACAGGAAATACGTCGTCTACAAAGTATTTAATATTTTTGCTGCTGTTTTGTGGGACATGTGTTGTAGATTGCAATTAAACCTTAATTAAAGTGCCCACCGCTGTTTTGAAACCCTGCCATTGGTAGTAAATTTCACCAGCCACCTCGATGCGGCTGCTGTAATGAAAATACTCACGGAGAGTAGAACTGGAAACAAACTGATATAAATTCTCTAAAATGGCCGGTGGGCTGTTTTACAGTACCTGCCAGACGCTTGTTGCCATAAACCAGGCATGTCCAAAGTCCAGCGTGGGGGCCAATCGTGGCCCGCAGAACAGTTTTAAACCAGCCACGGCTTGTCTTTCAAGATAGACTACATGTGGCCCGCCATTGAATATTACTTAATCGAGCAAGTTCACTTCAGGACGATCATACAGTTTGTTGATATGGACCAAGTAGGAAGGCAGAACTGATAAGTTTTCATAGAGATGGTAAATAAGCAAACAAACAGCAGACAGCAAAGTGGCGTTAAGTCAGCAGCGTGGCAGTGGAAAGTTGAATACTTTGTCACTGGAAGATTAAACTGTTGCGTTTGTCTAATTTGATTAAATAAGCAATTATCTAATCTGGCCCTCATTAAAACGAAGTTTGGACACTCCTGCCATAAACTGATTGACACATGCAAACCCGGAGCAACACTCTTAACACAGCATAGAAGAAATGTATCTTTATGTTTGAAGCTGTCAACAAATGATGTTTGCTTCTTTTTTTAAGGCTGACTTATTCTAATTGAAAACAGGATTGATAGTTTTTGCCATGGTCTAATCTACTGTAGCTGTCTGACTGCACTTAATACTCACTTTCATCCCAAATCTGAACAGAAACATTTCTACTCCATCATCTGTTCAGTCACTGTGCAGCCTCAGTGTGACGACAGGTCGTTCACTGCTCAGTTCCACTTTCTTTTCGCCCTCCTGTGTATTTGTCGTTATTTAAGTAAATAACTAAGTGAAATTTATTGATATAGCGCTCCTCGCAGACATAGGTCACAAAGTGCTTCACAAGGGCAACATACAACAAGAAAGAAATCACAGAGACAAAAGCTCGATCACCACGTGTCTCAAGGCGAGTGTGACGGACAGACAACAAAGGTATTGTATTTGATTGAAGAGAGCGAGCTGTAGAATACGGGTTATTTAATCCATAGAATTTACAGAGAACACACCCAGGGCTCAACTGGATCTGTTTTTTATTCTAAACAAATGAAAATATTGTTCCCCTGTCTTCTTTCAGCTGTGTTCTCCAGGATGAGATCCTCTTACACTTTTGTTCTCTCCTGTTTCAGCACCGTGCTGGCCAACCTGCAGCTGGACATAGACTGTGACCGGGAAACGGAGAGAATTTTCTCCCTCCTCTCCTCGAATGATACCAAGCTCCAGAACATGGAGGGTCAGTGTTTGTTCATGAGACGCTGAATTTATTAGCGTGAGCAGGATATGATGATAACACACCCCACACCACTATGAGATTCTTGGGGCGTTACACCATTGTTAGAGCTTGTGACCTGTAATAATTATTTATGCAGGCATGTGTTAATTATCTGTATGTCACTGCATGTTGTGAGGTGGAAGTGAGGTAATGGTTTTCATTGGTTTGTCTCAATTCCAGCATGTTGGATTAGCAGTTAAAATAATGACTGTGAATTGAAAGTACTCACCTTAAAGGGATACTTTGAGTTTCAACCAGCTTTGTATCCTACCAGTGTATGTGGGAAGTACACTGAACAAAAATATAAACGCACCACTTTTGTTTTTGCTCCCATTTTTCATGAGCTGAACTCAAAGATCTTAAACATTTTCTATCCACACTAAAGACCATTTCCTCACAAATATTGTTCACAAATCTGTCTAAATCTGTTAGTGAGCACTTCTCCTTTGCCGAGATAATCCATCCCACCTCACAGGTGTGGCATATCAAGATGCTGATTAGACAGCATGAATATTGCACAGGTGTGCCTTAGGCTGGCTACAATAAAAGGCCACTCTGAAATGTGCAGTTTTATCACACCGCACAATGCCACAGATGTCGCAAGTTTTGAGGGAGCGTGCAATTGGCATGCTGATTGCAGGAATGTCCACCAGAGCTGTTGCCTGTGAATTGAATGTTCATTTCTCTACCATAAGCCATCTCCAAAGGCGTTTCAGACAGTTTGGCAGTACATCCAACCAGCCTCACAACCACAGACCACGTGTAACCACACCAGCCCAGGACCTCCACATCCAGCATGTTCACCTCCAAGATCGTCTGAGACCAGCCACCCGGACAGCTGCTGCAACAATCGGTTTGCATAACCAAAGAATTTCTGCACAAACTGTCAGAAACCGTCTCAGGGAAGCTCATCTGCATGCTCGTCGTCCTCATCGGGGTCTCGACCTGACTGCAGTTCGTTGTCGTAACCAACTTGAGTGGGCAAATGCTCACATTCGATGGCGTTTGGCATGTTGGAGAGGTGTTCTCTTCATGGATGAATCCCAGTTTTCACTGTTCAGGGCAGATGGCAGACAGCATGTGAAGCGTCGTGTGGGGGGGCGGTTTGCTGATGTCAACGCTGTGGATCGAGTGGCCCATGGTGGCGGTGGGGTTATGGTATGGGCAGGCGTATGTTATGGACAACGAACACAGGTGCATTTTATTGATGGCATTTTGAATGCACAGAGATATCGTGACGAGATCCTGAGGCCCATTGTTGTGCCATTCATCCACGACCATCACCTCATGTTGCAGCATGATAATGCACGGCCCCATGTTGCAAGGATCTGTACACAATTCCTGGAAGCTGAAAACATCCCAGTTCTTGCATGGCCAGCATACTCACCGGACATGTCACCCATTGAGCATGTTTGGGATGCTCTGGATCAGCGTATACGACAGCATGTTCCAGTTCCTGCCAATATCCAGCAACTTCACACAGCCATTGAAGAGGAGTGGACCAACATTCCACAGGCCACAATCAACAACCTGATCAACTCTATGCGAAGGAGATGTGTTGCACTGCGTGAGGCAAATGGTGGTCACACCAGATACTGACTGGTTTTCTGACCCCCCCCAATAAAGCAAAACTGCACATTTCAGAGTGACCTTTTATTGTGGCCAGCCTAAGGCACACCTGTGCAATATTCATGCTGTCTAATCAGCATCTTGATATGCCACACCTGTGAGGTGGGATGGATTATCTCGGCAAAGGAGAAGTGCTCACTAACACAGATTTAGACAGATTTGTAAACAATATTTGTGAGGAAATGGTCTTTAGTGTGGATAGAAAATGTTTTAGATCTTTGAGTTCAGCTCATGAAAAATGGGAGCAAAAACAAAAGTGGTGCATTTATATTTTTGTTCAGTGTATGTGTAGATTTACTGTGGTAAACTTCTCTCCATCTTACCAGCACTCAGATCTCTCTGCTCATCTCTCAGCTCAAATCTGTTGGATGAGAGATGTTAAGATAGTGACATCGCAGACTAGTCTTGTGTCAACTAGTCCCATTACTTTTTTTCACCCCTAGAATTGGGGGACTGCAACGCTTTTGATTTCATGAGGTCGGATAGCACGTCTTGGGATTTATGTTATGATCAGGTATAGTCCAACCCTGGAGCTGCTCTGTAAAATGTTGTTTCCTCTACACAGATGCATGTGCCAGTATGGCAGTGTATCAGGGCCCTCAACGGGAGCAGGAGGAGTACTCCAAGTTCACCATTCAGGAACCCAAAGAGACCTTTCAGACACTCAAACAGCTCCGAAACATCATGGAGGAACTTCAGAGGCAGCACAACATGAGGAGTGACACCACGGCGCAGTACGGGAGCTTGTAAGTCGGTTTTATTTGTACTGTCATACATATGTAATGTAATGTGTTATGTATATGATTTGATTAAAATTTTTATGGCTGATTATTTTCACGTCATCAGTGTATCCAAAATCGCATACTATGCACTACATTGATATCATGTGTACTACAGTTCAGCATACTATTGTGTGAGTTAGCAGTAGCAGTGAGAACATCTTTGTCAGTTGAACACATGTAACCATAACCCCTTTAAGGCTGCCTGTTCAGGGCGGGAATATCACACAGTTATGTCGCCTTGCCGTTCTGTATATAAGGTACAATCACGGAAAGAGAGGACACGACAGGGAGGTCTTACCTTAAAGCTGCTACAGGCAGTAGTAACAGCACTGAAACAGTATCCATATAAACAGGACAGCCTGCCAGACAGGATCATGGGACATTTTAATGTGTTTATGTGTGCAACCCACTGCAGGAGATTTAAAAAGTAGGTGCTAGCAGTTAGCAGCTAACTCAAAGAAGAGAAGAGTGAGATTTGGGAGCTCCTAAAGGCCTTTGCACACTGAGGGCCGAATTCACAAAGAATGAACTGTGGCCACTGATAGCACCTTGGATTGCACTTCATTTGCACCCGCAGTTTGCTCCGTCTTAACGTCCTATTCACAAAGGATATTGCGCTAATGATATGCCAGTGCAAACACGCCCACAGAGTTTGGCAGCTGAGTGCAGTTCGCACCTGATTTGCCCCTGATTGCAATAAGCCACACATGGCAAAGTTTAAATGCTGGCTTTGCGCCAAGAACACCATGGCAGAACAATGGCAGACTTTGTTTGGCAAAGTACTGAATACTTTATGCCCTAATGTAGTGATGTCTGCTGGTGAGTCAGTCTAACAGTGTCGGATGGGTTGAGGCTGTGGATTTGACCAAGTTTGACCACTTTATCACTATTCCCTCTCACTTGTAGCTGTTTGCTCGTTATCTTTTGAATTTAATATGAATTATGGAACCGTTTTTGTTCACGTTTGTTTCCCCCATTTCGTAAAATAAATTATTGAAAGTTGCTTTTGAAGTGCGTGACAGAAGTGCGTTTTGAGAACGACCGCAGACTGTCACCTGTTCAACGCATCAATATCTTCGGATGCCATTAAAGTAATAATGATTATAATAGTAATGTCAAAATATTATTTACAGACTGGTTTAACAGAGGGTGGCACGGTGTGTGGTGGTTAGCACTCTCGCCTCACAGCAAGAGGGTTGCCGGTTCGATCTCGGGTGTGGGAGCCCTTCTGTGCGGAGTTTGCATGTTCTCCCCGTGTCAGTGTGGGTTCTCTCCGGGCACTCCGGCTTCCTCCCACAGTCCAAAGACATGCAGATTGGGGACTAGGTTAATTGATAACTCTAAATTGTCCGTAGGTGTGAATGTGAGTGTGAATGGTTGTTTGTCTCTATGTGTCAGCCCTGTGATAGTCTGGCGACCTGTCCAGGGTGTACCCTGCCTCTCACCCGATGTCAGCTGGGATAGGCTCCAGCCCCCCCGCGACCCTCAAGAGGATGAAGCGGTTAGAAGATGAATGAATGAATGAATGAATGAATGAATGATTTAACAGACGATCACTGCTGCCACGATCACCGGAAAGTCTGGGCGAGAGGCTTCCGCGGAGGAGCGCCCAGTTTGCACCAGCTTTCTAAAGACTTTATTTACTTCACTCAAACTGCGTGTGGCTATTAGCGCTGGTGTTAGTGAATTAGACGTTGTTTAGCAATGAGGCTTATTTGCATAGAAAGGGGCAATTTTTCCGCCAAATATATGCATATGACCTCATTTAAATACGTGCAAATAACACCGGAGCACCGAGACACAATCTGCTTGGCAGCGCAGTTAGTGGAGCATTTCACCCTCTGTGGGTGCTTTGTGAATTAGACGTTATCTGTTTGCTCCATTTTTACCGGTTTAGCGGCCGCAAAAGCCACACAATCCTTTTGTGAATGATGAGACGAGATCAGCCACCATATAACAGGGATGGAAGTGATCGGTACTGACACATTCATGCCATTGTTATTGAAAGTGCTGCTGCTATGTGTTATGTCACACTGGAGGCCAACGTTGTTCTGTTACATTCCACGCCTGTCATGCCTGTTTTGAGTCCGCAAAGCTGCAGTGTATAATTACGCACTGGTTCTGTTGTTTGGTTCTGTGCAAAAATGCAAAGGAGGAATAAAAAGAAGGGACTTCAAAGCAGTTCATGTACTGTTGGTTTCATACTAAGGTTTTAGACATACTCAAAAAAATCTCACATACTGTTTTAATGAACTAAATAGCATGTTAGTATGTTATGTCGGATGCAGCCCATGTGTAAATGACTTTGTGAAACTTTTCTTTTTTCCTTGTAAATCCCAGTGACACACAACTTTATTACATTATTACAGCTGTGATCACTCAGACGTAGCTGCTTCTACTCACACAAATATAAGGCACTCATCTTTGTTATCTTCTCTGTTTTAGGGACAACCCCATAGTAGGGAAAACCTCATAACCCGGGTAGGAAGGTGTGGCCTGAAACAGCCATACCAGCAGGTGTTGCTACACCACAGAGAGCCTGAAAGGGTCCTAACGGAGCCCCTGAGTTGTCCCAGAGAGAAAGCCCGCCGCGTGTCCAGGAGAAAAGTGAATGATACACCCTGACCTCCAGACATCATGAGTCCACTACAGCAGTGACCGCCTAAGAAGGGGAAGCAGAACAAGCTTCTCTCTTCAGCTCTTGAAATGAATGAACCCTTCGGTGTTGTCTTTGGCAGTACGTTGCCTCATCTCCTCCCCTCCTCTGGTCCCTCATAAAGAGACTCTCTCCTCGTCTTAATTTATGTCCTCTTGACGTCTACAGCTGTGTGAAAAAAGGCATCATTAGATGGTGTGTGAATAGGCTGCTAATTTTTTTTATTCACCCAATATTTTATATCAACAGCTGTGATGATGCTCTCCCAAATCTTGTAAGGTTTTGCTCTGACATCAGTCTTTAGAGCTGATTTGATAATCATCATCTTTCTGGAGGATCGTGCTCTATCCGTGCCCCTTTTATCTCTCTCTACTCTCTTAGTGTCCTTCCTCTTCTGAACAAAACGTGTACATATATTTCAGAGGACAGTGAAGTAGATGAAACCGATCTGCCTTACTTTAATGGATGTTTCTTTCACATTAAATGCTGAGGGAATAATGCAGAAGCACTTTAAATATTTGGAGCACTCCAAATGGAAATGATTAGATACTTGGTATCAGCTCCCCCCATTTTGATCAGTTACATGATCTCGAGTACATTTTTTTGTTTCATTCCTGTACAATAACATTTATAGCCTGTAGATTTTAAAATATTTTTCTTGACCAAAGACAATTTCATAGGTTTGACTTGAAAAAAAAAAATTAATTAATGTATTTTGAATACAAATGTTTTAAAAATGGAGACAAATTATATATATAAATATATATTTGGTTTCTGTGTATGTTTTTGCTAACATATCCTTTTACTTTTTTGTGACTTAAAGGGTAACTTTGGTATTTTTCAACCTTGACCCTATTTGTCCATGTTTCTGTGTCTAAGTGACTAACTGGAACAACAGTTTTTGAACATGGTCCAGTACTGAGCAAGACTGCTGCACCTAGTAGCTGTGAAGCAGGCTGCGATGAAGCTGCTCAGGGCATTTGTGCACCATCAGTTTACTTTTACCAAAAGTACTTGTTTTGCCACTGACAGGTTGAACAACATTATGGAAAGGATCCTTACAGAGATGGACCTTTTTGTTAGAGAGTAAGATCCTTTTTGTTTAACCAGAAACGACCTCAAAATCACTATCACCAAAGCCACCAGACTCCTTTTACAAAAACAGTAATTTAAGGAAGTCTGAAGCCGGCATATTTTCACATTTGACTGAGTGAATTGAGGGTTAATTTCAACCAAACCAGAGATGGTAATTGTTAAACAGTGGAAAGACGAACCAAAATGGTCTTTGTGAGTTATATTTTGTTTCTGTCCACTTTGAATGAAGTGTGTTTTACTATTATGAAATTAGTGTTTATTTAAATGGAGTCTGGTGCATTTGATGATGATGATTTCTGGTTGAACAAAAAGGATCTCAGGGTGCTTTCAGACCTAGAGTTATCTTGCTTTGGTCTGAATCAGGGACTAATCTTGTTACAAAGTTGCATAATTGCCTAGAGTTGGTTCATGTTCTCACGGCAGCATTTACAAGCGGACCAGATCAAATGCCTTGCACAAGAAAGCTGCTCTTGATTAGTCAGAATTTCCATGTGGGAAAAATCCAGGAAGTAAAGCAAACGTTGAAGTAGAGTACACTTGCAAGATAAATGTGACACTCTCTAATGTCACAATGGAGGGACAACTACGCAGGTTGATTTTAGCGCTGCTCATTGTGGACTATATTGCTGTCATTGTTCATTTTAGTCAAACCATACAGTTTGAAAACGAGGCGCGGCTCCAACTAGAAAACAATGTTTTGATGCATTGGATGTGCTGAATGTGCATATTAAGGCAGTACAGGAGGAGGTGCACATTAATAATCCTCCAGGACTGTAACATGCTCATGTTTAACCCAAACAATGTGTCATGTGACTGCAGTTGGTTCAGATTAAGGTTGGAACACGTTCTCACCACAAACAAAACGCACCAGAGTTTGTTTGTAACCGGACTGAGACCACCTCTTCAAGAAGGTCTCGGTCCGTTGTTTTGGTGCACACCTGACTGCGATTGCTGTGTTCACACCTGCCCAAAGGAACCATACTTAGGGGGCAAAAACAAATGTAAGTTTAATTGAACCGAACCAAACAGGGCAGGTGTGAAAGCACCCTTACTCTTTCATAAAAAGGACTATCGCTGTATGGAACAATGAGTCTGTCAGTGGCAAAAACAAGCACTTCTAGCAGATGTAAACCGATGATGCATGAATGCCCCGAGTGGTTACATCGCCTGTTTCGCAGCTGCTGGCTGAAGTGCTCTCACTCAGCACTGGACCAACTTCAAACATTTTGTTTCCTTTAGTCACTGAGGCACAAAAACATGAAAAAGGTCCAGGGTGAAACCTGCTAAAGTTCCCCTTCAAAGGCGAGCAGACTGCATGCGTTCAGTTTGGAATCCTGATAGCACATGATTGTGGTGTAGAGTTGTGTTTCCCTGTCATTGTGAATCGTACTGGTACGGTGTACATCAGATCTGTGCTGTCATGTTGAGAGCATTGCAACATATCTGTCGTGGCTTTATATGAGAAATGATGGAGGAAACGTAGAAAGGAATCAGTCAGACTAACAAATTACCCCCCGGCATCCCTGAATTAGTGTAGACAATCCCGGCAACTAGCATTGTTTTTTTTATTTTTCAAATCGGCAGCACTCCGGCTGTTTTACTTTGAAGTTTTGTGTGAAATGTGGCTTTGAGTTATCCACAAAGCTAGTTGCAGCACTCCACTGCCAAAACAGTCTAAAAAAAAAGTTACATTTATTGACATAAACATTATCATGCTTTTAATGTAAGTCATATCTTAGACACATCTTTATCCTAACAGTCATATCATGCAGAAGCAGGGCTGCATCTGATCAATAGAGTAACAGATAATAGTCTGTGAGCTGCCTGCGTTAATTAAATCCATATCACAGGTTATCAGAGCCCATGATGTCTAAAAACTAAGATGTTTTTTTCCTCTTGGTCGAACAGAATTTAGTTAGTTATATGAAACTGAAACAAGCAACCAAATCCTTAAAATTTTAAGAACTAAACCAGCAAATTTTTAATGTTTTTATCGCTGATTATTTCTGTCGGTGGACTTACTGATTAATCAACAAGTCATTGTGCTGGAGAAAACTTATGAACAATCAAACTCTTGATTCAGTCCTGGTTTTATCTTTTTCTTTCCCATCATTTGCCCATTCGAACAATGAAGTGTTGAAAAGATACGCAAGAAACTTGAATTTATTTTAACAACAAAAGTTGTACATGTAGTGCTGATGATACAGGGTTAACCATGTTTTGTTTTTTTCTGTTTGCTGCCTGTTTTGTCTTTGGTCTGTCATATATTTCTAACATGCATGTCTTGTATATTTAACAATATATTTTTCTAGGAAAATGTTTTTGTACCTTTTTTTTTCTTTTAAACACTGATTTGATGTGTTGCTAAACTGCTACGGTACCTTGTTCTTTGTCTGCAGCGCTTTTTTTTTAGGCTTTTTCTTTCGTCCCTTTACTGATTGTACGTGGTCGTAGCTGCTGCCGAACCTCCACTTGTTGATAGCTTATCGCAGTGTTGCTGAAGTGAATATCGTGCGTAGTGTCCCACAGAGCTGCAGCTGGCACTGATTATGTCCACATGCAGGTTGTCGGTGAATGAGCTGCCTAATCAGAGCCACAGATACAACTGTAAGATGATTGATTTTAAGAAATTGATCATTGGATTAACTTTGCCTGTGCTTGTGAACAGTTTCAGTTGGAAAAAAATGAGTGGACCAAATTTCATCAACAGTATGTGGATGTTAACGAGTCACAGCATCAAGTTATTATTCTTGTGTAAGCTTGCATGTCATTGCTAGTTTTGATACGGGCCAGTGAGCTAGCGGTTGATGTCTTTTGGTTGTGTGCTCATTTTCATATGAAGGTGAACGTGTTTTCACTCCATCACTGAGTTATGCTTTATCTGCTTTTAATAAGGGATTTGTTTTCTCCATGTCTGCACATCGTCTCTAAAATAACAGTTCTTGACAGCATGTGGATGAGATGCATGTGGAAACACGTGCAGCGGCCTGGTAGTAGTTGAAATACATTAAGCCACAGTAAAAATAAAAGGGAAAGGCTCATACTTACTTTGATCTGTCAGATTAATACATTAATCAAGGCCGACTCACATGTGATGTGTGTGTTTCTGAGCACTTGCTATTAATTACAGAAAAGTCCAGGTTAATGCAAGAAAATGAATCAATTACAGGTGAAAAATTGCGAAACAATCTTCTTGTCCTGTCAATCCACTCACATCTGCTCTGTGACAGTCGCAGCACAGAGCATGATTAAAATAAACAATCTGTCAGAGGATTTCACGGGATGTTTTTCTGAAGTATAAAAGCTCCTTCCTGTCCAGCGTATCTCCGACTCATCTCTTCTGAATGTCTCCATACTGCTTTGGTACAATGTCTGTTCTTTTTATACACATGAGATATTTTATTTTCCATACATGGTCTTTTCTGTGTCCATTTGAAACGATTTACAATAAACACTTTGCCAGTTCTTCTCATATTTGTTGAGTATTTGTGCTTGTGTTGAAAATCCAAACATGATTTGATTTCACTTTATTGTCAGAAACAGAACTGAAAGTTGTCTTGCGTCCAAGAATGTCAGCTGTTTCTTCAGACAACATTTAAACAAACAACAATGTGGATGCAGTGCAAGAAATTAATCATTCCTGCCTTACTTCTTAGCATAGATTCAACAAGGTGCTGGAAACATTCCTCAGATATTTTGGTCCATATTGACATGATAGCATCACGCAGTTTGTCGGCTGCACATCCATGATGTGAATCTCCTGTTCCACCACATCCCAAAGGTGCTCTATTGGATTGAGATCTGGTGACTGTGGAGGCCATTGGAGTACAGTGAACTCATTGTCATGTTCAAGAAACCAGTTTGAGATGATTTGAGCTTTGTGACATGGTGCGTTATCCTGCTGGAAGTAGCCATCAGAAGATGGGTACACTGTGGTCATAAAGGGATGAACAAGGTCAGCAACAATACTCAGGTAGGCTGTGGTGTTTAAACCATGCTCAGTTGGTGCTGAGGGGCCCAAAGTGTGCCAAGAAAATATCCCCCACACCATTACACCACCACCAGCCTGAACCGTTGATACAAGGCAGGATGGATCCATGCTTTCATGTTGGCAGTTGTTTCGTGTACTTGAAGGTATCTACATAACTATGACATGACACAGTCATGAACCTGTCATAAACATTATGCACATGTCATTAACATTTATGACTGCTGTCATTAAGTGTCATTCGGTTTTTGTAATGACAAGTTGACATTGTTTGGGTTGTCTTGATTATGACAACTAGACATTAATTAAAGTGACATTACCAGAAGATGTCTTTGTCATAATAACAGTAATAATCATTATGTCAACTTGTCATAAACACAAAAAGAGGTGCATTTCTTGTTAATGTCAAGTGGTTATGACAAAGACATCTTCTGGTAATGTCATCCTGGTTAATGTCAAGTTGTCATAATCACGACAACCCAAACAATGTCAACTTGTCATTACAAAAACCAAATGACACTTAATGACAGCAGTCATAAACGTTTATGACATGTATAGTGTTTATGACATTATAAGTAAAGTGTTACCGAAAAGAGTCTAGTTAAATGTCTGATGAGGCCTATCAGACCGTGGGAGTCGATTAACAGTGTATGGATTATTTATCTAATAAAATATAATGTCTAGTTGTCATCACAGGTGTCTCATGTTACTTTGAGCTGCAGTGATGGAAACAAAGTGTAAAATATTAACGTTGTCACTGCGGACTAATATAAACTTTGCCTAAGTGAAATCCTGCTAAAATCATGTGTTAAGTGTGTAAACGATCTGTGTTTGTTAGAGGCTCTGTTTAAAAACCAGTGGAAATAGAGCCCTGGAACAATGAAATTATCAGACTGGTCCCAGTATAGAGAGGACTCACAAAATCACAAGGTCTTCACTAAAGGATGGTGCACAGAAAAAACAGTCCAAAAATACAAACAAAAGTTTCCAAAGGCTAGGGGCTTCAGCAGAATGCAAAAATACAAAATATCAGATCAAAAAAACCTGGAGAACACTCGGAGGAAACTGCTAGAACACGTGCTCAAAAAACTGAGAACAAACTGGCACAGACAAAGGGCAGCAGGTGGACTAAATAGCTACACAAGGGAGGAGGGGCAATGAGGGACAGGTGAAACTAATCAGGGCGGGGCAGGTAATCACACAGGAGGGAAACACACAGGGGCAGGTGGTGCACTCAAAACAGTCACGAAGTTGAGCGTGGAACTATGGACACGTCTCGCCCTCAATGGTCGCCATCTTGGCTACGTAGCGGAAGGGGAGGGACCACTTTTCAAACTGAAAATGGCGGCCGAGGACTGTGCGACCATGAACGTCGCTGCATTGTACAAATACATGTGTTTTTTGTACTAAGCACCTCTATATTGTTGTCAGGTATAAGCCAGCAGTATGTTTATTGGGTTAATTTAGCAGTCTGTAATGATTTGGTACAGCAAACGATAACGTGAATGCTAATGCTAGTTTGCTAGCTAGCTAATTGCGGTCGTCATTTCCAAGTGCACAACGGCTGTGTCTGGTTTGAGACAACACTACCCTGTCGAATTTCGCACAATACGCCAATGAGTATCATGCACATAGTATACTAGATGGAAGTGTTCTGCTGTGATTTATCCTGGTAAAAAGAGAACTAGCGTAGTGCTGAAAACCCAGAGTTAACCTTGAAGTTCCCAAGCTAACTCTAAATCCTGCTTCATAGCACCGGCCTCAAGTTTTGTTTTCACTCACATTAAGCCCTTTCATCCCTGCTTAGTCCCTACAAACAGCCCAGTATAAACAGATTCAGAGTTACAGTGAAACATGTAAAGATGACCCTGGTCTGCCCTTTTCTTTTCCTCAGCAACCCAGCTGCTTTTAAATAAACCTGCTGCACTTCAAAACAAAAAAGCCGCGCACACTGTACGTGTCATACATAATGTGTTGGAAGGTTAGCAACATTATGAGCATGTTTACTGAAAATTGATGAGCAGCTGTGAAAACATTGGTCCATGAACTTGCAAGCCTTTAAGATTTGTTTGGAATTAATTAGACTTAATACTTTAATCCATTCATTTTGTTTCCAGCTTTGGCCTTAGTGCAGACTGAAAAGATGTGGCGCTTTGATTCCTCCAGACTACTCTGAACACAAAAAGATTGATGGAAAGAAACAGAGGTTGTAGCCATTTGTTAGGGCTAATATGTTTGCAAGGTTACCCTGTTAAGAACATAAAGGCTTATAGTTGCTTCTGTGTGAAAAACACACAGACAGTGCTGAGCTCTTAGTGCGTTCTCTCAGAAACACCTAATAAACTACACACAGCCTGTATCGTTTACTGTCAGGTCCAGTACAACTTTATCTTCCACATTCCTTGAGTTTTAAGCTACCTGTGAGGAAAGCTGCCAGGAAGGAGAAGAGAAATAAAATATGTGACAGGGAGAAAGGTTGGTGCCCTCGGTGTGAACATATATCAGAGGCCTCTGGGGCCCTGTGATGATATCCCACTTATCCTCAGATGAATGTTGCAGACTGTATGCTGCCATGGTTGTTGTAAAGGCTCAGTCCTTCATATAACAGCTTGGCTTCGTTTATTTCATCTCATGCACACAAAACAGAAAGTGACCCTTGGGTGGCCCCATGGGGTGAACAAATCTCCACCGCTGACCCAAAAAACCCACATTAGACACCTTTAAAACAATCAAATCCACAGGATTTATTAACAAAAAACAAGACAATAAAATCCCAGGCTGAGAGGCAGCAGGACCAGTAGTCCCCACACCTGAAGCCTGTCTCTTCTGCTGCTGGCACAGTAGCTCTCCTCCATGCCAGGTGCAATGCACCTCGTTAAGCAATGCAGCACACCTGGGCAGAGCCACAATGGAGGGAAAATGGACAACAGCACAGAGCACATACAGCTGTAACACACTGTTATGTGTAACTGCAGCCTGACAGTGCCGTTAGCATGGCTGCAGACTCTTCGTGTTGTTTAATATTGAAAGGACACTCAGACAAATATGTAGAGAAAACTGCAGCGAGGGGCTCAACAACACACAACATTTTCCAAAAAAGCAAGTCTTGACTTGTCTTCACACATATGAATTAGTCGCTGATGTTGGTGGTTTTTGACTCTCTGAGGTCACATGACCATTAAAATACAAAACAAGTTAAACATTTCAAATTGATCGATGGAGGTTTTGACAAGGAGAAACAGCAGGACAGAGTTTGAGGTTTGTTGGTGTTGGAGGTGGTGGAAAACCTTCTGGTAACACAGCAAATGATGTGCAGTAATGGTGGGCTCCCCGCAGCTTGTTTGACATCTGTGTGTTGTGGATGGAGGGGACTGAACCTCCAGTGTCTACAGAGCACAAAGACGCAGCGCTCGTTTTATTTGGTCTATTTGTATTCGATTTGATTTTGACTAATTTCAATTTATTTTGTTCGCCTTCCCACACTGTGCCCTGTTAAAGGTTTAATGTATTTATGTGATGGCTCTTTCTTTGTTTAAAAGCTGCTACACAAATAAACCTGCCAGGCCTTGCTCAGGGAGACTCTTGGTGGAGGTCTCGCCCGGTCAGCGAGCAGCTGCTGACCCTGCACTCACACCTTCTTCAAGAGAGGAGACACTGTAATGCTATTACACTGAGAGAACATGGCATTCCTGTCTCCTGTCTAAAGGAATATTTCAGCATTTTTGGAAATATACTTTTGCTGCAGCCAGCAGCTCGTTAGCTTCACTTAAGTTTTCCTAGCTAGACTAGATATGTATTCCAAATCCAAAAAAACAAAAGTCTCAGAGAAAAATAGAGAATTTAATAGTGTGTGGACAGATTTATTTGCTTTCACCGCTAATCCCGCAAAGTTAAAGCACCAAATTATTGTAGAGTAGTCCATACCCACTGAGTGCACAGTTGCCCACGTACAGTTTCACATGGTGTGTGTTTGGGATACAGGTCATAGGAAACTGCAGATTAAATAGTCAACTGAACCCATTAAGAAGAGCAATGTATTCAGACAGAGTTTTCATGTATTTGATAGTCCTATTGCTTTACTGAAAGTACAGTAGTACCATTGCCAATAGTGGGATAGTTAGTGGGCTAAAACTGTACATTAGTAGTTGGGGTATCACGTTGAAAGGCAGATAGTTAAAGTGTTTATATGTTGTATCGACTTAAAAGTGGGGTGCACTGGTAGCTCACATGGGAAAGGTGCGGCTAGCCCTTGTTGCAGCAGCATACCATACCATGACTTAGTCATACCTAAAATTAGAAAAAAACAACAACATTGGGCCACAGGGGGAGCCACAGCGATCGGTCGCATTTTAGTCATTTCTAAGCCTTTTTCTGTTGTTACAGCGCCACCCAGTTGCCAATTAGAGTTAAATTTCTCCAGTCACCTTGAGGCGTCCTGTTCTACATATCTACCAAGTTTAGTAAAAATTGATATGGCGGTTAGGCCTAGATAAGAAATTAGCTCTCTAGCGCCCCCATTTTGTTTGATGGGGTCAATAATGGAGGGGTCCCCTCAGATTATGTGTGGTCATATGCCTACAAAGTTGCGTGGTGATGGGTGAAACCCTTGAGATGTTATACACCTTTATGTGATGAGCCACGCCCTCCACAATATTCATTGCCTTATAGAAGCTCAGTTTTAGTAAGTTTTCCAACTTTTGCCAAGAGGGAACTTTAGATATTGGTCCCTAGATTATGTTCACCCAGTTTCATGCAGATCGGTCAAACTTCCTAGGAAGAGATCGATTTTAAGTGTTTTTCAAAAAATTCAAAATGGCGGAAAATCTATATAACTGGAAGTTACAGGTTCTTGAGGCAAATTTGTTCATAATGAGGAGAGGCATCTCTGTGCAAAGTTTCATGTCTCTACGACATAGGGGGCATGAGATATGCCCATTCAAAGTTTGCAATTTCACTCAGTTGCTATAGCGCCCCCCTTTGGCCAATTGATGTAATATTGCTTCATTCATATCCTCCCATGACCCTCTACCACTGTACCAGATTTCACATGGATTGACCAAGTCAGTGAGGAGAAAAACGTGGAACAGACACACACCCGCAGACAGAGTTTTCTTCATTATATAGTAAGATAGGCCACTGCAGAGTAGCAAAGTGTAATAAATGAATGCTCATTCAGACCTATTAGTAATATTTATATATTTATAGACTAATTAAGACTTAATAGGCTGTGTTACCTACATCATAAGGCTCAAATATGTTTTGCAGCTCCAGACAGATTTTTCTTTTTTAGTTTTTGCCCAAAAATGGCTCTTTTGATAAAGGTTGACGACGACCCCTGGCTCAGCCCAATGGCTGGAAACAGGTGGGAGCAACGAGCCCGCCTCTGCCTAAGAATAGCAAAATTTGCCTACCACTTCCTCTAAAGGTCACAAATTAACATGACATATCTTGCTTGTTTCATTTGTGTGAAACAACAATGTGCCGAACCATTTTATGCTCAGGAGCAGTAACAACAGTTACGACATGCTAACCTTAGTTCCTAGAATTGAGGACAGTTTGTGTTGCCACATGTAATGATGAGAAAAAGCCAAGTTTAAAACAGCCCAAGCTGCTCATTAGTGAGATTCCAACCCCTACACAGAGGTTAAAACAGAAAAAGAAGATTCACATGCTGAGTTAATAATGAGAGGAAGCTTTAATGTAATGTTCCATACAGTGTGGTTGAAGTCTAATGTATGCATGCTGTTCAGTGATTGTGTCCACGTGTGCTCGAATAATTCTACATCTTTCATTTCTTTAATCTTTTTGATCTTTTATTTCTCTTGTGCTGTGTAACTGTACTTTGTCAACGTTATGTGGCTTGCCAGATTTTGCAGATTGAGCACTGAGGATTTAGAGAAATAGTTTGACAGTTTGGGAAATGCATTTATGTACTTTCTGGAGCAAGAGTTGGATGAGAGGATTGATACCACTCTTGTATTTGAATATTGTATCTAAATATGAGGCTATAGTCAGCAGCTGGCTGAAGGCTTGAATGAAATGATGGCTGAGGTGGGCATGGAGTGGTGAAGCAGAGCAGACAGATTAGCTGAAGACAGAGCAGTCCAAATCAGGAGGCAGGAGATGAGAGCGAGGCTGGATGTGGCAGGCTGTGGTTGAGGCAGGCGGGGTGAACCTGAGACACAGAGCTGAGCATGAATTGATGTCCAAAAAGACAAAGTGTCAAAAAAACCAAAAGTTGGCCTTGATGTCTGTACCGCAGAGGAGACTGAATGATCTGGCAGAGTCAGGAGGTTTTTATCCTGCAGTGGACTAATTGTAGATGAGGTTCATGTGTGCAGGTTCAGCAGCTGCTGCCACTCAGGAGGATTATCAGGAGGAGGGAACCAGAAGACCACGCACAGCAAGCACACACAGAGACGGACTGAAAACAAACATGAGACACTGTGGAGGGAAGACTGGAAACAAAAGGGAGAGACAAAGCCAAAATCTTAACAAAGGGTCTCCAAATTTAAGTGTGGTGAACACATTTTATATAAAAGAAAAGTACGAAAGTAAAGGAAACTTTGAAATATTATAAGCAAAAGAAGATGATGCGTTAAATGGAGAGGTGTCAGAGCGAGGGGGCTGCCCAGGAAGCCCACACTCCATACTAAGTGTTTGGTTTAATATGATGCATGAAGTTTTTGTTATGGAAAAATTTACCTTTAATTGAGACTTAAAGCAGCCTTGTTTGAAAAATGTCGGAGAGGATGGACTGATTTTATTAACCCATATAAAACAGATTTTAAGTAAAGGTTGTATTGTAACTTAGTGCTGAATGAACCAGTGTACTGCTGCTGATTTCTTGAATGTTGTGACTTTTCCATGTGCTGTCACACTGTGTGCTCATGGCGGTGATGCATTCAATGGGCGGTTATAGAGCTATGTAAGACGTCAAAACCAGATATTTAAAGACATGCCGTGATGCACTGTGATACTGCCAAAACCCTAAAAAATGTCTTGATACAGTTGTTTGATCATCATCAAGCACTACTGTAACTACCCCTGGTGACCTGCTACGCTTGGACCCTAGAGTTCTTTCTTTTGGTCACTATTGTTTATTTCTTTTGATTTATTTAAATGGTCTTATTTGTTTATTTGTTTGTTTGCATGTTTTTGTAATTAATATTTGTTTATTTATTTGTCTGCATGGTTTTGTTTTGTCAGTTCTAACAAAAGTGTACAGTTTAAGTGGCTTTTCTCCAACTCAACAGAGATGAGACCGACATAATTGTCTAGCTCTCATCTCGAGTCCCTCTCTCTTATAAGTAAGAGTCACACCCGAAACCTTGGTGTTATCCTGGACTCAGATTTAGAGCCCCATCAAATCTGTCAGAGGAATAATGTCAAAGCAAGACCCTGAAAGACTCGCCCTCGCCTTTATTTCCAGTAAATTAGATTACTGCAGTGGTCTGATTGTTGGACTTTTGAAAAAAACTGTTTGGCAACTTCAGCTTATTCAGAATGCTGCTGCTCAAAAACTTGGAAATATGACCACATTACTTCAGCTCTAAAATCCTTACACTGATTGCCTGTCACTCAGAGAATTGATTTCAAAATCTTGCTGCTTGTGTATAAATTAATCTGTGGCTCAGCGCCCAATATATCTCTGACATGCTTGTGAAATATGAACCTTCCAGGACCCTGAGGCCATTTGGGGCCGGCCTACTGACCGTCCCAAGAGTAAGAACAAAACATGGTTAAGCAGCGTTTTGTTATCACGCAGCACAAACCTGGAATAACCTCCCAGATGATGTTACACAAGCCCCGACTCTGAACACCTTTAAGTCAAAGCTAAAAACATTACAATTTTACACTGCCTTCTCACCCTGCAATGACTGCAGCCTTATTTTAAACTCAATTTTAAATCATTTTAAATAATCTTTTTATCTTAGCACCTCTTGTCTGCACTTTTGCTGTTTTTAATGGTGATTCTTTTTTAAATTGTAAGTCATTTAGTGATTAATTTTACCTTTTACACTGCTCAGTTAAACCTCTGGGATATCAATCTGTCCATTTAGGAAGCACAAGTGATTGAGAATCACCAGACAACAGGTGCAATGGAGAGGCAAAAGCAAGACAACCCCCTAAAAGAGAATGGTTTTACATGTGGTGGCCACAGACAGTTGCTCTGTCCTTATCTTTCCTGACTGATTCTTCTCTAATTTTTTGTTCTGCTCGTGTCTTTGTCACTACTGTTAGCATCAAGCGGTACCTACAGCCCAATTAGGTTGCACAGGTAGTCCAGCTCCTCCAGGATGGCACATCCATACATATGGTTGCAAGAAAGTTTGCTGTGTCTCCCAGCACTGTGTCAAGAGCATGGAGGAGATACCAGGAGACCAGTCATTACACAAGGAGAGCTGGGCAGGGTCGTAGAAGGGCATCAACCCAGCAGCAGGACCGGTGTCTGCTCCTTTATGTGAGGAGGAACAGGAGGAACACTGCTAGAGCCCTACAGAATGACCTCCAGCAGGCGACTGGTGTGCATGTTTCTGACCCAACTGTCAGAAACAGACTCCGTGAGGGTGGCATGAGGGCCAGACGTCCTCTAGTGCAGGGGTGGCCAGCCGCATGCGGCTCTTTGCCTATCAGTGTGCGGCTCTTCCATCCATTAATTAAAACCATCGGAATGCGGCTCTTCCATCACAAAAAAATCAATTTATTGTTATGAGTGTGTATGGCCCTTTAAGAAATGTAACAGGCTTAAGTGGAGCTAGTGAGAGAGAGAGGAGTGAGCACAGGCAGGTGAGAGGGTGTGGAGTTCGGCAGGAATGCAGGACTGCAGCGCGTGTGCGTGTGTGGAGAGAGGGAGAGACTGTGTGTGGATGTGTGTGGAGTAGTGTTGCACGGTATACTGGTACCAACGGTAGACCGCAGTAGGCTGCTACTTAAACACCAGGGTACATGACATGGTGCCACTACTGTGGGATAAGTTCAAAGTCCAATCAAAGGAGGGTGAGTGTACATGCGCTGGCTAATAACAGCCATAGTGCTCCACGGCGCAAGATAACGGCTTACCGGCAACCAAGAAGCCCAGCTCCAGGTAAATAAATTGCCGTCATGACTGCCCAGAAATAGGCCTACCTGAACAACCGAGCCATGGCGGCACACAGGTATGTGGTGTGTCAGAGGAGAAACAAGCCATTCACATTTCTCTCTTTGTGGCAGGTAACGGCCCACAAACCTCACTGCACTTTAGGGACTGTTCTTTACTTATGAAGGGACTGTCAGGGGAGGAGGGTGGCTGGTTGATTTTTATTTCATTTATTTATTTTATTTTGATCCCCCTATGTTAATCACTTATTGATGCTGTTTTTGAAGTATGAATAAGTCAATAAGTAATTTATTCCATTGAAATATCATTGATGTATTATAGAAAAGTGATTTATCTTTTTACAAATGACAAAAGGCACATCTGCCTCATTTTTGCTGTGGTATCCTGATACTACTCAGAACCATGATATTTTTTCACTGGTATCGTACCGTGGGTCCCAATTTTGGTACCGTGACAACACTAATCTGGAGAGAGTACGAGAGTGGGAGAGACTGTGTGGATGTGTCTGTGGAGAGAGTGGGAGAGGGAGAGACTGTGGGTGTGGAGGGGGGATGGAGAAAGACAGTATGAGAGGGAGAGACTGTGTTTGTGTGTATCTCTATTCATGGTTATTCATTTGTGTGTGAGATAAATAAATCTGGCTTTGAAAATTGGAAATGTATGGATTTTGATTTTATGTCATTTCGTGTTTGTGTGAGAGAGGGAGTGCGTTTGTAAGCACACGTGTATGATGTGGCTCTTTGTACTACCACGGTAATTTTTGTGGCTCTTGGTCTCTGACTGGTTGGCCACCCCTGCTCTAGTGGGACCTGTGCTCACAGCTCAGCACCGTGCTGCTCGTGCTGCAAACAGAATTGTCAGGTTCGCCATTGGCGCCCTGTTCTCTTTACAGATGAGAGTAGATTCACACTGAGCACATGCGACAGGCGTGAAAGAGTCTGGAGACGCCATGGTGAACATCATGCTGCCTGTAACATCATCCAGCATGACCGGTTTTGGCGGTGGGTCAGTGATGGTCTGGGGAGGCATATCCTTGGTTGCACAAACCTCCATGTCATAGCCAACGGTACCCTGACTGCTGGTACCGGGATGAAATCCTCAAAGCGATTGTCAGACCTTATGCTGGTGCAGCGGGCTCTGGGTTCCTTCTGGTGCAGGACAATACCCGGCCTCATGTAGCCAGGATGTGTAGGCAGTTCCTGGATGACGAAGGCATTGATGCCATTGACTGGGCCTCTCGTTCCCCTGATCTAAATCTAATTGAGCACCTTTGGGACATTACGTGTCAGTGCATTGGACACCGCCAAGTGCTGCCACAGACTGTTCAGGAGCTCACTGATGCCCTGATCCAGGTATGGGAGGAGATCCATCCACCAACTCATCAGGGGCATGCCAAGACGTTATCAGGAGTGCATACAGACAGGCACAGGGGGTCCATTCACACTGCTGAGTCATACTATAAATTACCGTAATACAATTCACACAGTTGGATCAGCCTGTGACTTCAATTTCAAATACAAGACTGGCGTCAATCTTCTCATCCACCTCTCGCTTCAGAAAACAAATATGTGCATTCCCCAAAATGTCAAACTATTTCTCTAACTCCTCAGTGCTCAGTCTGCAGGATCTGACGAGTCATGTAATTGTGACAAAGAACAGTTACAATGCACAAGAGAAATAAAAGATAACAAAGATGGAAGAAGTGAAAGATGATGAAGAATTATTCGAGCACATGTGGACAGATTCAAACATGTGTAAGTTAGACTATATGTTACACTACACTAATGTCTCCTCTCATTATTGATTCAGCATGTGAATCTTCTTTTTCTGTCTTAACCTCTATGTAGAGGTCAGAGAGGGTTTTTGGGTTGGAATGCCACTAATGAGCATCTTTTTTAATGTAGGCTTTTTTCCTCATCCGTCGCTGTCAGCGCTGTTACATGTGGCAACACAAACTGTCCTCAATTCTACCAGAAGGAAAATATTTGTGTTTTCAGGGTCAAATGTTGGCTATCCCACGGCATGAGATGTCTTCACGTTACAAGAATACAAAGCTTCGTCTGTGAAGGAAAACATACACTCAAAAATGTTCAGTACAAGTTTAAGGCAGAATACACACGTCACACTGAGACGTGCTGCTTTTTGATCCCCGAGGCATGTGGACAGTCCTGACCGTGTACTGATGCATGCGCTACTTGTTCATGAACTTCCTGTTCCCTGTTCCCTGTTCCCTGCAGCTACCTGACATGGCTGTGAAAGGGTCACCGAATCACAGCCAAACATCTCTCTTACATATAGAAGTGTGTAGTTATGTTGATAGTTAAGATTTTATGTGTGCAGGTTTTTAGATCTTCACCTGTGGATGATCTGCTTCGACCACGAAACAGCGGAGGTGAATTTTGTTTGTGTTACTCATGAATGTGTAAATACCAGCAGAGAGGGTACTTATCTGAACCCCAGTGGTGCCCTGCGGCTGCTCTGACATCATCATTTTCACAGCAGTCTGGCTACATCACACTCACAGTGAAACCAAGTGCGTATTTTGACTTCACTATACCGGCTGCGAGGCCTGGTCTGACCCTCTTTATTCTATAGAACTGCTGTGTCGGTCCGCAGTGTCTCAGCAGTGCCACTAGACTCCCTCTAGATTTATCTGTTTAAAGCTTTTTAATGGCCTCTTTTATCTTTTCCTGGAAAGTAGTTGAGATGAGAAGAAGAAAGTCAAGTCCAGTCCACACTGACAACGATGCATCCCCTCTTCTGCGGTCAGTCATCACCCTGAAACTAAAGTTTAATGTTGGATGTTAAGGATTTTAAATCTTACAGCCTTGTTGTTGCTCTCTGGCTTGGCTGCTTAGTTTGTTCCCACTGTGGGATCATCATACTTGAGATTCACAGATTATAGCCAATAATTTTATGATTTGTTTGGACACCGACTGCACAGCGGCTCCCTTTCCTCTTGGTTGTTTTACTTTGCATGCACACAAGAGAGAGATTGAATAAGAAATTAATTACAGATTTGATATACCTTGTCATGAGGTTACCAGTGGTGGAAAGTAAATTTACCAAAGTACTGTACTTACAGTTCTTTGGATGTATAAAACCAGGTTGTTGGCTACTATATTCATCTATGCATCCATTTTCAACTGCTCGTCCAAGCGTGTTCTGGGTCTGCCCAGGGGCCTCCTACCAGTGCGACATGCCCCGAACACGCGCCCAGGAAGCATCCTGATCAGATGCCCGAACCACCTCAACTGACGGCTTTCTACGTGAAGGAGCAGCGGCTCTACTCCGAGCTCCCTCCGGATGTCAGAGCTCTGCACCCTATCTCTAAGGCTGAGCCCAGCCACCCCACGGAGGAAACTCATTTCCGCAGTCTTATGCTTTCAGTCAATACCCAGAGCTCATGACTGTAGATAAAGGTTGGGACGTAGATGGACCTGTAAATCGAAAGCATTGCTTTGCAGCCCAGCTCTTTCTTCATTCTGATGGTTCGGCGCAGCCCCTGCATCACTGCAAAAGCCACACCAAACAAGACCCCAATATACTTGAACTCCCTCACTTGGGGCAGTTACTCTCACTGAACCCAGACGGGGCAATCCACCAGTCTCCGGCAGAGAACCATGGCCTCAGATTTGGAGGTGCTGACTCTCATCCTGACCGCTTCACACTTGACTGCAAACCGCCCCAGTGCATGCTGGAGGTCAGGGTGTGATGAAGCCACCAAAACCCACATCATCTGCAAACAAAGAAGTCCCAAAAATTCCCCAAACCAGACGCCTTCCTCCCCGAGGCTGCGCCTTGAGATCCTGTCTGTTGTTTTTTCACAAGTAATATTCATAATGGTTAAAATAAACACTTTAATTATATCTTTCTGTCTTTGCTGAACAATAGTTTTGTGTTAAAGGAATTAAAGGCCTGTCCCAAATATAAGCCTATTGAGTTCAGTGATTTAAGAAAATAACAGCCCTGGCTATTAATTGAAGTTTTACTGTAAGATCAGTTTTAAGGTACCCCACTGCAACTTCAATAACTACTTACTGTACAGGTTCATATGAAATATAACTCAACTAATAAGATATATTATTATAGATTAAGATACCTCATGCCAAAATGCACGAGCACCTTGTCTACGTCATCATTGTTTACAAACTGTAAAAGGGTAGATATATTCATGTTGTTTGGATGTTCTTATATTTACAGGTGTATGTGTCTGGCTCTGGCAAACAAAGTGCCATACATTCAGGCACTTTGCCTTAATTCCTCACCGTCTTTGAAAGTTTGGACATCACTGTTTTACAGAGGAAAAATACCCTGTAATCCCAACAGAGCTGGCGTACTGTCAGTGCTTGTTTTTCCAAACATCTTGTGTTCAGACCTAGCTCACGCTCCTCAGGCTTTGCCATGTACTGTTGTGTGCCTCATATGCTTCCACATAAAAATGAAATGTGCCGCAGCAAGCACATCAAACAAACAGGTGTGTGTATTTACTTCCATCTAAGAGTAATAATATATCAGCTGTGTCATAAGGCTACTGTTATAATTTAGACCCAGCACTGCATCAGTCAGCAGATATTATTTTATAAATAGGACTAATAAAAAAGTCAGATGGTGTTTGTGTAGTAATGATGGACGAGCTGCTGTGGGATAACGAATCAGATTGAATTTAAACGTCCAGTTCCTGCTGAGACATTTATAAAGCAGACTTTACAGATGTCGTCACTGTAAATTTCATGTCGACATCAAAATTAAATTTCGTCTGACTGAATTTTCAACACATCCTCTCACAAAACAAGAAACAAAGCAGCTAAAATGACATAATTCCATTAATCTACCACATATATGATAATTTAAAAGATCAACACCAACTTGTTTTCATAATTCATTTATTTAGTCAATTAAAACATGTAAAAAAAAAAAGGTCACATTGATTTTATTGTTAGATTACACTGTCCTCATTTTAGTTTAATGGCAACACAGTCATCAAGTCAGCAACCTACAACTCTTTTTATGATGATGACAGTGAATTACTGTTGCAGTTTAACCAAACACAGTATGGAAAAAATTAACATAAAGTACTTTTGTGAAGCAAAGTATACTCTACAGGACAACAGTTAGTAAATTAAACATTACATGTTTGCATGTGAATCGCACGTATGAGAGGCCTTAAAGGGCATGAATCACACTTTGACACCAACTTAACACATATTACAAAAACTTGTGTTTGGCTGTGTGAGAACGCCACGCTATAAACCTTTTAAATGACACATTTTATCTATGTTCACATGGGTCATCTATGGTTTCACTGCTGTTTGTGAAAGTTAGAGTTAAAGCCTACACAACTTCTAATGCACATGCAGTCAACACATTTATATTACATCACATTTCATCTACACATTTTACACCTTGAGATGTTTATGGCTTTGAGCAAAATACAGTAAAACACACTCACCGACCACTTTATTAGGTACACCTTCCTAGTTCTGGGTTGGACCCCTTTTGCCTTCAGAACTGCCTTAATTCTTGGTGGCATAGATTCAACAAGGTGCTGGAAACATTCCTCAGATATTTTGGTCCATATTGACATGATAGCATCACACTGTTGCTGCAGATTTGTCGGCTGTGCATCCATGATGTGAATCTCCTGTTCCACCACATCCCAAAGGTGCTCTATTGGACTGAGATCTGGTGACTGTGGAGGCCACTGGAGTACAGTGAACTCATTGTCATGTTCAAGAAACCAGTTTGAGATGATTTGAGCTTTGTGACATGGTGCGTTATCCTGCTGGAAGTAGCCATCAGAAGATGGGTACACTGTGGTCATAAAGGGATGGACACAGTCAGCAACAATACTCAGGTAGGCTGTGGTGTTTAAACCATGCTCAGTTGGTACTAAGGGGCCCAAAATGTGCCAAGAAAATCTCCCCCACACCATTACACCACCACCACCAGCCTGAACCGTTGATACAAGGCAGGATGGATCCATGCTTTCATGGTGTTTACACCAAATTCTGACCTTACCATCTGAATGTGGCAGCAGAAATCCAGACTCATCAGACCAGGCAACGTTTTTCCAATCTTCTATTGTCCAGTTTTGGTGAGCCTGTGTGAACTGTAGCCTCAGTTTCCTGTTGTTAGCTGACAGGAGTGGCACCTGGTGTGGTCTTCTGCTGCTGTAGCCCATCTGCTTCAAGGTTGGACGTGTTGTTGGTTCAGAGATGGTCTGCTGCAGACCTTGGTTGTAACCAGTGGTTATTTGAGTTACTGTCACCTTTCTATCGACCTTTGGCATCAACAAGGCATTTTCACCCAGAGAACTGCCGCTCACTGGATTGGGACCATCCTCTTTAAACCCTAGAGATGGTTTTGTGTTAAAATCCTAGTAGATCATCAGTTTCTGAAATACTACTATAAATATGCCACGTTCAAAGTCACTTAAATCACCTTTCTTCCCCATTCTGATGCTCAGGTTGAACTTCAGCAGGTCGTTTTGATCATGTCTACTGTACATGCCTAAATGCATTGAGTTGCTGCCACATGATTGGCTGATTAACTCTTTGCGTTAACAAGCACTTTAACAGGTGTACCTAATAAAGTAGTTGGTAAGTGTCTGTTTTAATCTTTGCATACATTGAAATGTCCGCCTCTGGATTTTTATAAAACACAGTCTGAATTTCTGTATAATATTCAGGCTGACATATCTTTCCTGTAGTTGTTGTACATCCTCCCCTCCTCACAACAACGTAAACAAGAATAAAACATCTTTATCCCTTTTTGCATTTGTTTTCTGGTCATTTTTTGCTGGTGTTCATGCCCGGATGCCGTGGACCCTGTAAGGCAGCAGGCTGGTCAGCGGGACGAAGGGAGGAGGGTTGGACTCGGTGTGAGGAGTCGATGATGAAGGAAAACTCTGTGAGGCAGCCGTTCCCTCTGCTGTAGGGAAATACATCGAGGCTCCCTGGATGAGCAGGACAAGACAAAGGAGACAAAGAAAGACGCTGAGCAGAGACCTCAAATCATGCATCTTTTGTGTGAACTGAACACTGTGATTTGTACTAATTCATAACAACGGTAAAGTGTGATCTCTCAGCTGTCTAAAAAGCAAAGTTAGAATGTAGTCGTGTCCATCCATCTATTTTTATCTGCTTATCTGGGGCCAGGTAGTGGGAGCAGCAGGCTGAGTCCCTCTCCTCAGCATTCCACCTCTTCCTGGGAGATCCCGAGTCATTCTCAGGCCAGATGAGATGTATTATCCTTCTGGGTCTACCCTGAGCTTCCTTCAGATGTCTGAGCTCCTTACCCTCTCTTTAAGGCTGAGCCCAGGCACCCTACAGAGGAAACTTTGGGCTGCTTTCCTCCAAAGTTCAATTTTACCCTCACTCATGAACAAGAGCCCGACATACTTGAGCTCATGTGCTTGTGGCACATAACTCTTAACTTGTAACTCTTTCTCATCCCAGAGGGGATATCCACCACTTTCAGGCAGAGAACCACGGCCTCAGACTTGGAGGTGCTGACTCTCATCCCGGCCACTTCACACTCAGCTGCAAACAGCCCCGATGCATGCTAGCCAACAAAACCACATAAACTGTAAAGAGCTGAGACGCAATCCTGAGGTTTCCTAACAGGACACTCTCTTGTGCCGAGTTTGCAAACATGAAGAGATGAATGGTAAAATCTATTTTGTATAAGCTACAACAGTTCATAAGCTTTTCACAAGCGTTCAACCACATCTTGCTGTTATTATCAAACTGCTGATTCAGATCACGGATAAACTTTTACAGTCTAACGTCAGTACATCTCTACTGATGTGAATTCCACTAATCAGCCTTGTTGAGGATTATACAAGCAGGTTTAATGTTCTGATGAAAATACAGCATTCCCGGTGCTGAGCACATGGCTTTATTATACACATCAAGACTGAAATGCCACAACCAAATAAGGTGATCAGACGCATGTGGTTGAGTGTGGAGACGTCAACTGTCTTCTTCCCACTATTTCTGTTGGTGGAAAAATGCAGATTATTATTATTATTGTTTGTTTTCTCAAACAAAATCTGTGTCCTTGAGGGATAGTTCAGATTTTTTGAAGTGGGGTTGTATGGCGTTCTTATCCTTAGTCAATGCATCACCTACAGTAGATGTCTCTTGACAAACCCACAGTTTGGAAAGGCAGGCTGGGGTCTGACACAGAAGCTGAGCTATGTACTGCTGTGGCTGCATTAGCAATAAAAAAGTCCCAACTAAATAATCTTTAACAGATTAAGTGAATGCGAAATTGAGAGTACTTTCACCACTTTACCTTTTCGTCAACACAGCTTCTGCTTCAGTACAGCAATTTTCCCAGGTTTTTATATAGACTTTTGTCTGTGTTTAGGTTTAGGCAGCAAATGCACTTTGGTTAAGGTGAGGGAAAGATTACTGAACATTAGGGCCGTAATGGTACATGTATTTGTGTCGAACCGTTTGGTACGTGACTTTCGGTTCGGCACGACCCTGTACCGAATTATTGGGCGCAGGATTTATCTACGTCTACGTCAAGCTGGAACGACCTCTACGTCAAGCTGGAACGACCATCGTTAAACAGAGGAGGTGGCCTACGACACCACTAATCAACCACCCACAATGCAGTCTTGGGATCCCTCCCCAGACGACTTCACGCCCATTCACCCCTGGTGCCACCTTACCCTAACGACTCACATGGTGGCCAGGTGGACTAACGACTCATATGTGACCTTAAGGACTCTGAAAGTAAGAGCTCACATATGACCCCTACGACTCTGCTAGGGTCCACACCCACACAGAATTTAAAGCCTGCAACTCTGTACCAGTCACCAGAACTGATGAAGCTTCTTGGATGAGATGCGAAACGTCTTCCAGAAACACAAGCAGGTCTAGTTGTTTATGATATAGCACTAATGATTGAAAGTGTATTTTTAAAGACGTAATCATTTGGCAACACGTGTAGCGTGGTTATAGCTAATGTGGCTTGTGATTTGTCCCTTGTGCATATAATGGCAAAACATGAAAAACACATTTTTTAGTGAAGGGGAACTTTAATGCAAATCACTCATAAATAGTATCAAAAAATAGGGCTTGATTTTATGACACTGTTCTGGATTATAACTTTAATGCTTTAGGGCCTTCACTGTCTGCATCAGATTGTGGTCTTTTTCTCCTCTTTATTACCGCACTGCCGCCTTTTACGACACATTAATCGTCAAACTGAGTGTCATGCTCACGGTCCTATCAGCCAACACATGATCCTGCTCTTCAAATTTTACAATCCAGAACTGGTCGTCAAAAGCTCTGCAGACTACATCTGAAGAATAGCAGAGCTATGCTCCAATATGAGGTGAGAATGCCATAAAGGATGTTTAATGTACGGATGTAGGGTGGAGATGGGGAGGATTGGACCGGTTGCGTGACTGTAAGATGGTTAGTCTCGTGGGCAGAGACAGAGAGATAAAAAATGAAGACAAATTAGACCACACACATAACTGCTGTATGAATGGTATCTATTGCTTGTGTGTGTGTTGAACTCATACTGACTGGGTGGAGCTGGTGAACTGTGTGTGTGTTGGCGTCCATCAGCAGAGGAGCTGTCGGGGAGGAAGATGCTGCGCTCTCAGGGGGCTTGGTCGCAGGGCTCCTACTCCTCTGACACACACAAAGAGAAGAACACAAACACACACACACAATGTTCTGATGAGTACAATGTGCTCTGGTGTGGAACGTGCACACATGAAATAAATAAAACAGCCACATTCCATCATCTGACAATCTGCACCACACTCACAGACAGTCTGCGAGGTTTATATCAAATGTCTCAGCTCCCAAATGAACATCAGGCAAATCTAAACTCTTCTAAATGTGATCCTTTAATTTGGATAACTGAGGACTGAGCAGAGACGACTGTAATCTACAAAATCACTGCAGTCAGAGACACTTATGTCAGGGACCTTAAGATTTATAGCAAATACTTCTTCGGTTAGATTTGGCAGAAAAGGATTGAATTCTGAATTCTGCAGGAAAATCTAATCCCTCCTTCATCTGCCAGAAATTACGTTGGTATTTTACTAAATTGAATCCATAATGACATTGTGGTGGCAATGGATACATATAAAGTAAATAAATTCAAGGTTTTTGTCCAAATTTTTGATTGTGTTTAGGTTTGGGCACGGATGCACTTAAATTAAGGTAAGGGAAGATTGTGATTTCAGTTAAATGTTAAAAGAAAAGACAATAATGAAAAAAGGAATGCTGTGAAAATGAAATACGTTGTCAGTTAAAGGGAAATTTCGGTTTATTTCAACCTGTCTCCTATCGTCCTAAATTTGTTTCAAGTCACTAGTGACATAGAAATAATAGTTAGCATGTTAGCCGTTAGCCTAGATACAGCCGTAGCGTCAGACCTGTTAAAACTTAATTGAACGGGCATCCTTTCAAGTGCAAAGTTAGTCCACTAAACAGGCTTTTTCTCCACAAAGACCGCCTCATATCGTTAGGATAAATGTCAGAGAACATATAGAAAATGACATGTAAATGTGTTGTCTTACCTTACCGGTGTGGTGCCATGTTTGTTGTTTACCATTTAGCTAAGGCTGCAACCGGTCCCATTCCTTGCAACAGAGGTATTCCTCTTCTGTGGGCATTGGGGTACAGCATTCACAGGTAACGATACACCACCGAGCTCCAGAGCTAAAGCCTCCCAGCAGCCATTCCTCCTCTGCCGTCCTCTACCTGTTGTGCCTCTCTCTCTCCACCTCTTCAATTTCACGAAGCTCTTCGTCAGTGTATTCTGGCTCAAATAAATAAGGGTGGCCATCAGACTCTGCAAAATCAAATTCCTCCTCCACAAAGTCGAAGTCTGGCGAAAAGTCAGCCATTATTCTATAAATCTTTCATAAAATAAATGAATGAACCTTTCAGGCTACTGTCCGGTTCTGCCTTGCAGCTGCTGTGGCTTGTTCTCGCGAGACTTCAGGCACGCTTTGGGAAGCAGAGGTAAACGGTAAACACACGGGTAAGACAACAACTCTGAAGACCACCTAAATGTGGAATGTTAGTATATAGGCTTTCCACATCGAGAGGTGATGGCCGCCCTTATTTATTTTAGCCAGAATACACTGACGAAGAGCTTCGTGAAATTGAAGAACGGAAGAGGAGAGAGAGAGAGAGGCGCAACAGGTAGAGGACGACAGAGGAGGAATGGCTGCTGGAAGGATTTAGCTCTGGAGCTCGGTGGTGTATCGTTACCTGTGAATGCTGTACCCCAGTGCCCACAGAAGAGGAATACCTCTGTTGCAAGGAATGGGACCGGTTGCAGCCTTAGCTAAATGGTAAACAACAAACATGGCAGCACACCGGTAAGGTAAGACAACACATTTACATGTCATTTTCTATATGTTCTCTGACATTTATCCTAACGATATGAGACTAACTTTGCACTTGAAAGGATGCCCGTTCAATTACGTTTCAACAGGTCTGATGCTACGGTTGTATCTAGGCTAACGGCTAACATGCTAACTATTATTTCTATGTCACTAGTGACTTGAAACAAATTTAGGACGATAGGAGACAGGTTGAAATAAACCGAAATTTCCCTTTAACATTTTGCTGAAACGTATTTGCGCCTTGCGAGGTTCGTTAACAAGTGACATTTCCCAAGTATGTTGAAAAATGATCTACTTCACATTATGTTTCCCTCAAAAAAGTATTTGCACAAACACACATGAAACCACAATCACAGTTAAAGTTTGTATCCATCCTTAGTTACTGTCTACTTGCCACAAAAAGCCATTTTAGAACAGCTATAGCGCAAAAAATGTAGCACTTGAGATGGGACGAGTGCTGCCACCCCATAAAAAGAGCAGACAATGTTTTTTGGTACCAGAAAACTTTATAAGGGATGTTGACGAAGTAAGCCGACAGACACAGGTAAGTGCAAGAAAGTATAAAGGCATTTATAAACAGAAAGATGACTGAACCGAAGCAAAAGCCACGTCCTTCCTTCCATTACTCCATTTTAAGATGCCTCAACTAACTGGAAACTTATTGTGGAATAAAGAGACTCCAAACACAGGATTGGACATTTGAGGGTTTACTTATGACAAAGCAAAAGAATTGGAACATCATGACAATTTATAGTGTCCGACAAGCAGTCCCATTTCTAACTTTGTTTTGAACTAGACGGTAAACTAGACTGTGCTTTTACCCAGGACAGCACTCCCTATTCAAAACACTGTCTCAGTCAAAGAGAACTCTTTCCATTTGCAGTGTAATATTTGGAGGTATGGCTCTGTTCTGGGGCCTCTCTGCCTTTCCTCAGGCCGATGCAGAAAGCCTCTTCTACGCGCCTATACAGTATATGGAAAGCCTGAGGCGGAGAGAGCACACCTCTCTGCCCTTCCTCGTGCCTATGTG
Source organism: Epinephelus fuscoguttatus (assembly GCF_011397635.1). NCBI lineage: Eukaryota > Metazoa > Chordata > Actinopteri > Perciformes > Serranidae > Epinephelus > Epinephelus fuscoguttatus. The sequence goes on from NC_064756.1 coordinate 15,859,551, forward strand.
AAAATCTTTAAGTCAAAGTTAGCCAACCTTCCTGCCCTTCCATGCGCCTACATGGAAAGCCTTAAGTCAGAATTAGCAAACCTCCCTGCCCTTCCATGTGCCTACATGCAAAGCGGCTTGCAGAGGAAGCAGCAACAGTAGGCAGGCTGGAGCAGTTTAAATAGGGCGCCCTGAATGAGATTAACCAATGGGTTGCATGGAAAGGAATCATGTGATCTATCAGCTGACTCCCTTCCATCAATCAGCTGCTCCATCAGTTGATTGGGCTGTTTGAGATCAGCTGATGTAGCTGGGATGTGAGCTGAGCTTGACGTTGTGTCCTGCCTGAACTAACACTAAGCTCAATTTATGTTGGGGAGCAGTGCATGATTAAAAGGGGGAAAAACAATGATTTCACCAGGAGGCTGGGTTGGTGGAGGAAGTCGAACGTTGTTGGCATGAGGGTGTCAGGACATACTGCACACTCATTGGACCTTAACAGTGAGGTGGTAGCCAAACAGCTGATAGTCAAGACTGAATGAAACAGCAGAGACCAATCAGCTAATGCACATCTTCAGTGCTCAGCCTGAAGCAACACTGAGCTCCATCTGTTAAATGTGTTGTGCTGAAACACTACACAAACCAGTCATCGACACATTACTCTGCATCCCAGCTGCTGATGCATGGTTTCATCTACTTAATAACTCGCAATAAATCAGTAAAATGTAATATAATCAAGCTGTGGTGCAAGAAGTCTCAGAACAGAGCGAACAATAACTCAAATTCAGGGAGTTGTTTCATCAAATTTTCACATACTATTAGGCACATTTGTCACTCACTGCACACAGTTAATGACGAGCACTCTTATTGCGTCACGTAAATGATGCAGCACGTACTCACCCCTGCAGAAACCTTTGTTATATTTGGGCCTCAGTGTTGTTGGGTTGGTTGTATGGGTGGCCTGTCTATTGTGAGTGTTAATTCCCCCAAGGGACCAATTCTGATTCAGAAACCTAAAACTGTTAGAGGGTTCAAATCTATAAATTTCACAAACTGTTAGTTTCCCTGTCTTTTGTGTAATTTATTGCAGCCAGATATGGAGAGAGAACATGTGAAACATCTGCAATCTGTAAACATACCAATGTAAATAAAGCTAATCGTCTCACAGGCATGTACAGATCTTACAGATCAGGAAACCTCCTGGACTCTGATATTAAAAATTTTACCCAGAAGAAACATCTTCTGTTGTACATCAGGATTTATGGACAGTATGTGAACACCATATGCAGAAAAAATGGGGTGTGAGAGAAATAATGAGTGATGGATGATTTAAGAATTGAATCATATTAAAATTTCAGAACATGAGGAGGAAAATCCGATTACATCTCCACAGAGAGAACTACGACAGTTCAGGGAGTCCAATCTTTCAATCGCTGCAGATATTGCTATTTACAAAAAGAGCGGCAACCTGTGGCAGCACGGAGGGAAGAAAGACAGCATGTTGGAAGCTATGTGGTCTGTTGGCAATCATCTCATGCAGTGTTCAGGATCATTCAGGCCTGATCAACTGAATCACTGGCAGCATAAAACGCAAGGGGCTTTCCACAGACAACAAAGATGTTGAATGTGAAGTGTTTTAAATCAGCGGGGTTGCTGGAGGAAGTTTTTAGGAGGCCAAATCCATCTGTGGGTCTGCTGAAGCTGTTTTGGAGTTTGGTGTCAATCTGACTGGTTCTTGGCCAGACGAATCAAGCAGCCCACTTTGCTGCAACTAAAAATTAATTTCATTAACAACTGATGTGGAGAAGTTTTTCTCGATTATTAATTTGGTCTTTAAAATGGTCAAAAATAGTGGGGGCTAGAGCACCAACTGACATTGGTGGGGTACACCCTGGACAGGTCACCAGACTATCACAGGGCTGACACATAGAGACAGACAACCATTCACACTCACATTCACACCTATGGACAATTTAGAGTCACCAATTAACCTGCATGTCTTTGGCCTGTGGGAGGAAGCCGGAGTACCCTGAGCAAACCCACGCTGAGAAACTGGAAACCGAGTTTTTTTGCATTATGCTTTAAAATGACATATAGTAAATCTATTTTGTCTTCTCTTTGTCCTCTGAACAACATCAGTTAGATTTTACTTGCGACAAGCCACAACCAGGGACAGTGACCCTTGTCATAGCTACTGCTGTGTGTATTACCAGATACAATTTTAGCTGTCATAATTGAAGCTATCATTTGACACCAAAGTCTGAGGGCTGCTGGGAAACTGCACCTACTTAGTGCAACAAAAAAGTTTGTCTTGAATGTGCCGGTACAATCGACAAATAAAAAAGGGCGGCAAAGGAGATACCGCACACCGATGCAACTGGGCTGAGATCAATGCAAACAATAGTAAATTTATTTATGACAAAGTGCAAAAAATAATAAAAGTAATAAAATAAAATAAAAGTAGAATGAAATAATTATCATTTGACATAAAACACCACACAGTATGTAGATGAGTGGAAACCTACAGAAGCATAATGCATTCACTTAAGAAAAAAAGTCCTGTTTTTCTGAATTAACATTTCTCATAATTCTAACATAATAATCTCATTAATTAAAAAATCAGCAGAATTTTTGAATGCATCAGCGAATGCATTTTCCTTCCTTAGAAACCACACTTCAATTGAGTTGTTGCTCCTGTAATTAATGCCCTAATGTTCTTACAAATTGAAAACCTGCAAAGCATATTTACACATAGACATCAGCAGACTGTATCAAGTTTGATGGATAAAGTGTCTTTGACCTAGTGACAGATTTAAGAGTGGAAGCTACAGGAGGTGGAGGGCAGGAATGCCTCTGATAAACCTCAGTAATGGACTGGGGATTAACATCCAGAGACAGTCCTGTTTCACCCTGCTGACCTTTCAGTGCTTTACACTATTCATTACTTTTCATGATCCACTTTGTCAACTTAAAAATCCTGTCTTTGACTATGTTAACTACATCCTGTGGTGAAGCTCATGGTGATCAGGCACATGTAAAATAATATAAAGCTCCTCTAAATATAGAACAACGTATATTAAAAGGATGTGGTCTGGTTGAAAGGGATGGGGAAATAAAACAGTGCTGTAGAGTTCGGGTTTTTGTCTCATTGCATGGAGAAGAGAGTCAGGAAGAGATGACATCATGCACTACGGGTGCAGGCACTGGTTTTTCACTCTGCAGGTTATAATCAGAAGTTGACGATCATGTTTAGCACCAAACTAGAGGCTTTTAGAAATAATACAACAGATAAAAAGTGGCTTGCTTTTGCATTTTTATTGTGTTTATAAAGTTTTATGTCTGTCTCCTGCAAAGTTAATTCAATTTTTGTTGGGCAGTAAAGTTCGGAACTGAACTGGATACTCAAAGATGCTTTACAAAGAACAACAACAGCAATCAAAAAAAAAAAGAAGAACATGGAATAATCCATAGGGAGGAAATAATGCGGAAAGGGCGAAGTACAGGTTGTAGGCAGTTTCTAAAAGGTGTTTTGAGGGTTTTCTTGAACGTGGAGAGTGAGAAGGAGTCTCTGATGTCTTCTATTAAAAAACGTGCCAGGGGAGGATCTTCCAGACCACCCAAAGTGGCCCCTGGGTGAGCAAATTGAGTATCTCTGGCTTACATACTATTTTGTATTCAATGCTTCGCCAACTGTCTTCATCATTCTGAAACCATAGCACAACAAACACTGACTGATTTTCACTCCTGCTACCTATTAGGAGGCATAACGTGTCTAATGTTACTATTTTTAAGTTACGTAGCTTAGACAGGGTAGGAATTTGGTGTAACAGCATTAACTTTAGTCAGAGAGACTGAAGGGAAATGACACAAATGACCTCTCAGCTTGCCTGAGAAGGACTAAATGCACAAACCCGCTATTTTAAATATCCCATGGAGAGAGACTCTCACTGCAGCCTGTTCTGTTTTGCTCTGAAAATGTTGGCGTGCAGCCTCGTTCTGTGGACGACAAACAAGGTGCAGAGTGCTGGACGGAGCAGTGAGTGACAACAACCTCGCCCTCATTTAAGGGTCCTGTTTGCGGTTGAAACTCTAGGGTTGAGATACCATGTCTGAAGAGTTGCTTTTGGTTCCAAAGGTACCATACTGAAAGAGTTTGGTGGAAACGGGGCTTTAAATACACCGTGAAACAACCTGGAGCCTCTTGTTACCGAACATGTGATTTATAAGTCTACTAAATCACTGACCATGCTGGGGTATGCTGCCAGAATAGGGTTAAGTAGTTGTTTTTACTTTTTTATGGATAAATAAATTTAGGGACTTTGCTGCTGACCTGAATATTTAAATAGCTCAAACATGAAGTTTCAGCCTTTAACGTCTGTACAAAAGTTTTGTTGTTGTGTAACTATGTAAATGTTCATAACAAACCTCAGACCTCTCCTGAACTCACTGCTCTACTTATGTTTTCACTTAAATGCAAGCACGACACTAAGTGAGAATGACTACAGGTCAGGAAGTTAAGACTTTAAACTGTGTTTGCAGGCTATCAGCTCTCACTGTCATGGCAGGCTTTTTGCAACAGGTCATTTTTGTGGTACAGCTTGTTGGATATGATTTGCCATGTGGCTGTCATTTTGATTTGATCCACGGCTCAGAGAAAAAAAGAACGATCCTCCCTCATGTTCATATACAACTTATTTGAAACAGCAAATATGCTGCTGAGGGAAACGTAATGGAGAGCAAGTTATGTTTTTTTTTAACATAAGAGGGAATGCTGCTATGAACGTACCTCGCAAGTCGCAAAAATATGATACCAAACGTTTGAGCAAAATGTTCGCTGACAATGTATTTCATTTGTTTTGTGGCAAAATTGGAAATCTTGCAATAACGCTATCTGCCAGCAGTGACTATTATTATTATCATTATTATCATTTTTAATTACCTTTTTTTATTGGCATTTAACCAAAAACACAATCTTTGTTTAACCTTAACCAAACTGCTTTTGTTGCATAAACCTGAACACAGACAGAAGTCTGGTCACGAATGCGGGATTCCGGTGTCTCGGTTTTGCACTTTATATGTCCGCCATCTACCTCTAGCACCTCCTCAAGCCTCCTTCAAGCATGGTATATGAAAACGTCATGTTTCATTAAGTCTATGACATGCTGTCTTTAAACATAATCCAGGCTGTGATTCGATGCCAACACAATGTTATTATGAACAGAGCTCAGTAACATACAGACTGATTTTATAGGAGACAGAGTTGATTTGTTGGCTTTTCTTCATTCTTCTCTTGCGTTCAGGCTAAACTGTGACCTCTGACCTGTCTCCCTCGTGCCTCGTGGTGCAAACGGCCTTTTCAGGCTAAACTGCAAGGTGAAAGTTAAGGAGAAGAGCAAATGCACAGAGCAAAGGCACAGATTCAGTCTTACTGCTTCTACTTAAGCTTGTTTCAGAGTGTATCTGTCTTCTAATGGGGCAGCTTTAAAGTTTAACCAAAGTTCGTGAAACTCAAAAACCTTGAAATTTTTTAAATTATTGTTAATAGTGTTTTAATACGAGAAGAAAATTGAAAGGAATACAAAAATCCTTTAAGGCTGCAACACAACAAACGAACATTAAAGAACTAGTGGCGATGAAGGCCGACTGTTGCATTGCAGCGCATCACCTCTGTCTTGGCCAAAAAGTTGCACCTGAACACCCCGTAAAGACGACAGCCAACGACCAACTAGCACATATGTTCTGTGGCTGCATAAGAGAGCATTCAAAAAGGGAAACCAGAAGATCGATGGATTTAAGGATGCTAGTTAGCCAGTTAGCATGTTAGCAACACAACCTGAAAGAACAAAGGATATTTACCATGTGCCGATAAACAATAATCCAAACCATAATGACCCACTATAATCTTACCTAACATAACACATTTGTTTTAAAGTTTGTCAGCTTACTTTATTGACCGTTTCTCTTCTCGTGCGCTGAGATACGTGTGCCAACGGTGCAGGACACACCACAGAAACTAAGGTAACAGACACTCACTGATTGCCTGACATTGACCAATGGCTGACTGCGGCATGTGAGCCTTTAAACCCAGTTCAGACCGATGATTCGCGACAAGATGAAACCATTTTAGAACGTTGCAGAGAAAAGTTGCAGAGGTGTGAACTGGCCGGTCTGAGCTCGACTCAGGGTGTTGCATGCAACTCAGCTGGTCAAATCACCGATTGCTGGTATTAGAATGTAAAGCACGTCACATGTTTCAGCAGCCAACCGCTTGCTGCCGCAGGTGCTCCGTCTCCACCAAGCCTTCTCTTTCCGCCCTCGCAGTGGGCCGGAGTCGGACGGTGGGTTGCTGCTGCTACTCACTGTGTGTGCTTATGAATTTAAAGAAGGTACAAATTATATTCAGCCACAGAATAAGACTGAAAAGCTGGAAATCAGAACTATGCAACAGAGAGTTGTTGCATAGGGATGATACACCATCTCATCTAGTTGCATTGGTGTGAAGCGGCAGGTTTTTAGAACTTTGCAGAGTGGTGCACTGCAAGTAGTTGCCTGTATCAAATCGTCTCATTGCGAATTTGGTCTGAACTGGGCTTTCAATGAAATCCCCTTACAGCCTCAGAGCCTCTCAATAGGTTATTTTGCAGAGTTTTTTTTGCTGTTAATTGGGCCTAAATATACTAAATGTACAATATCCTCTCAGTTTACAGACCTTTACGTAAATAGATGTCCCAGTGTGTGTGTCTTACCAGGTCCTTGATGCTGCCCAGCACCGCTGTAGTGAGGATGCCTGTGAAGAAGGCCACGAGGTTCAGGCCACTGAGGGTCCAAATCAAAATGTACAGAGTGAAAACTTCCTCACAGCTTCGCACTCCGACGTACTCATAGTAGTTGCTGAGGTAGCCTCCGCTGCAGAACAACACAACAGCTTGAATGATAATATAAAGACAAAGTTTGTGATTTTGGGGACAATTCTCGAGTAGTAATTTGGATATATTAGAAGATAATATGTTGGTTCAAACTGTGACGACATGGCAGTGGTAACAATACAGTGAGATAATAGTGTAGTAGTATCAATGTCTCACTTGGCGCAGTCGTAGAGGTCGCAGCAGTAGCAGGTCCCACTTCGCACTGTCATGCTACAAGACTCCTTGGGACTCCAACACGACACCTGAAAAAGGAAGCACAAGTTCATCTGCAAATACAACACAGACAAGTCTAGATGATATTGTCCCTGTAGACATCAGTACATCTTCACTCACAGAGGTGTAGAAGTTCTCATAGATGTAGCTGCCGCCGCTGCTGTAGTACTGGCACCTCTTTGCTTTCAGTGGACGCATGTCCTGGCAAATGTTAACACAGTATATGAATAATTCCAAACAACACCAATCCATTTTTATCTGGGATAATAATAAGATATTAAAACAAAATATGTAGACATTTATTATACAAGATAATCCAGATGTCTGTGTGTACACATCAACAAGAACATATTTGAATTGAAAGTGTTGAGTTTGGAGTCTGTGATCGATTTCCAAAACTCACTCCCACACCCACTTTGAGCACAAAAATATTTATAGCTCTTTTAAATCAGTAAAATAATGTTCTTGGCACTGGAAGCTTTTCTCTGGTAAGATTCACAGTAACCATGGGTGGCCTTTTGGTTTTGATTTGCTTTATTGACAACATTTAAACACATTTTTATGAAATACAGGATATAAAGTACTGGACTTCACTTCCATCATTGTTCTGTTGTGCAAGGTGTGATTGGACCAACACTGATCCAATGCTCCTTGAAGTCTTTATCTGTACCGTATGGTATAATAGGGAACACATACATGTGGAAAAGAGGATATGCGATTCTTATCTGGTTTTGAAGAAATGTATGAAGGGGACATGTTGCACTTTCACCTCGCAGACATCCTAATTTACAACAACGTGATAAGAGAAAAAAAGCGACCTGCAGCACACTAAAACACAGTGACATGAGTTATAGTAACTCTGACAATTAATTCTTAAAGGTAGGTCTGCACTCATGGCTATAATGTGGCTATAATTGCACTTTATGTATCATCTCCTTCTTCAGAGGAAAACACTGGTGCACTTTAAATTTACAATAAATCAAAGTCACACTGTGTGTAATTCTGTTTTTAACTCTGCTTTCATTATAAATAATAGTCTCGCACACACATTGTGTAATTCTGTTGAAAGTACAAAAGGTTCAAGTTGGCGGTATTGTGCCAACATGCAAGATCTCCTTCTGGAGGTGTGCACTGATAGTTGTCTGATACACGTTGGGGAAATATGGTGTTTGAGCCAACAAAATGTCATATTAGGAGCTCTGTGTGATTATTCATCTTTTGTAAAGAAAACAAACATTGGTTATTTCCGTAACCGCTTACACTGTTGGGGGTCGTGGGGAGACTGGAGCCTACCCCAGCTGAGAGGGGCGAGAGGCAGGGTACACCCTCGACAGGTCACTAGTCTGTCACAGGGCTGACACACAGAGACAGACAATCATTCACAGTCATACTCACATGGCTGGATATGAAAACCCAGAGTTGACTGAACTAGCTGATAACCAGCTTCATGATACCGGTTATCCAAATGGATAATTTAGGGTTAGTCGAGCCAGATAGCCAAAAGTTATCCTGGGTGGGGTAAATTGGCTTTATAGTGCAGGCCTCTGATGTTACTGTGCAGTGTGTTCAGAGCTGACCTACGAAGAACCCGCCAATCAAAAGAAACAAACAGCAGCAAATGAGGCCAATAATCTCTTCCAATTGTAACCAAAGCTGGTACATGTAATACAATAGTTTATTGGGAAATATGATTTCGTGCTGAGAGCGAAATGAGAGGATTGGCAACACTCACATGAAGCTCTAGCAAAAGTTCAGCCAGGAAGACAACACTTTTCATGCTCAGACTGTAAGTTTCTTTCTCACCCTGCCATTCACTCCTTGCACGTATGCTCACTCAGTATCTCTAGGTGTCATCGTCTGGGTAGGTCAATTGAGTCGTCAGCTGATTCACAGTCAACCAGTAGCACAGGGCCACACCTTCTCTGTCAGCCTATCATCTCACTGCTCCTTATTTTAAACATGGTTCATTCTCTGCCATAGTCCTCTCTTGCTGCAGTCGTGCACAACCACCACGTCCCCATCAACACCTAGTCCTTACAGATTCATCAGCCTCACACGCCTCAGGACTCATCAGCCTCAGTCATCAGCCACCACCAGTTCCTGGACTCCGTGGGGGGAATTAAGTACCTGGACTCCGTGGGGGGAATTATCCTGCTGCTGCTCAGATGTCCCTCGATCACAAAATACCTCCCTCTGGTGTCCAAGCACCCAATACAATACTTCTGTTTGTCACAGTCTGCTTCTCTCCCCCACCTGCTCCTGGTAAATGTCCATTCACTTGCACCCTGCCCCCCACATCAAGACAACTCCACTCACCTCTGCACGCAGCTGCTTCACATCAGCACGCCATGCATATAAAGCAGCTGCTGCCTTCCCCTCAGTGCCAGATTGTTCTTCGACTACATGCAAGACTTTCCAGCATTCACTCTTGGCTTGATTCCCCAGCACAGATCCTGCTTGTTCCTGAACTGCTTCCATTGTCTCTACCCCGGTAATCACCTCAGCCTTCTGTCTCCGACTCCGAGTCCTGCCTGCTCCCTCCAAGGTTCTCGTCTGCTCGGCTCTGTTGGCTGCATGGTGGAACACCAATCCTGCTTCCCTCAGCTCTCATGGTTCAGCTCGCTACTTCAGTCTTCACTGCACTTGGCAGCCTGCTCTCGTCTCACTCGCTCACTGCAGAGACTACAAGCAAGCTAAACCCAACGACCCCAGAACTGTTGTATCTTAGCGTGTGCATTAAATCTAACTACCAACTATCTGCCTGCCTCAGTGTGCTGCATTTGGGTTTGCATCCCACCCCTGACGCTTGAATCTTAATCAGCACAAATCATCTGTTAATCTGTACACTCATATTCTGTATTAAATATTATCTTTACTTCATTCTTCTGTCTCTAATGAAATATATGCTAAAGCTACAGCCTGCAGCCGGTTAGCTTAGCTTAGCATAAAGACTGCAAACAGGGGAAAATGCTGGCCTGGCTCTTTTCAAAGGTAACAACACGCACTGATCACAACCTTCAAAACTCACTAATTAACAGGTTTGTTTAAAAAAAAAGAAGAGCAAAAACCACCTATTGTGTTTTTTATGGGGTTTATGTGCTGGGTTATTTCTTGCCAAGGCTCGCAACGACTCCAGGAGTCTTCACTGGTGACTGAAATGTCAAACTAAACTAAGCACAAAAAGTAAGGAAAATTGTGTTTGGCAGATTATTTCTTGTAACAATGCCTCTTGGCAATAAATCTTATAACGTTGGAAAGCCTGTTTAATTCCCTTTTAAGTGGTGCCACATTTGCAAGGAACATGCATTTGTGGGATGAGCAGCAGAGTATGTACCAGTCAGGCACCTGATGTCAGCACCTGGGGGTACCAGAAGCTCAAAACAATAGCAACAGTAAAAAAAAAAAAAAAAAAAAAAAGCTGTTTGGCATTGACAGAGAAGATTTGGCAAATTTTTCATGGGTGCAACCTACATACTCAGCTCTGCTGCTCATCCCACAAATGCATGTTCCTTACAATGTGGCACTATTTAAAAGGGAAATAAACAGGCTTTCCAGTGGTATAAGATTTATTGCCAAGAAGCATTCTTACAACAAAGATCTACCAAACACAAATGCCCTTACTTTTTGTGCTTAGTTTATTTCTTTAAAAATGACAGTTAAAATATGTTTAATTAAAAGTAAACAAAACAAGACTCAAGTTTATCACTGATAGTGATGGTAAGGGTGTTACATCCATCTATAAAACTGGTTATTTCTCCCTGGATAAAAACAGTCTCCTCTGATTTGACTGAGCAGATCCAAACTGAATTTGTCTGTCTTTAATTTTGAGTTTGGAAACAGGAATGTAGCTTTGCTTTTTTAACCTGCTGTAACTGTATTTCATATTGAGCCGAAGACAACTGGACTTCTTCCCTCAACACTTGTACACTGAATGTGCCTATCGGTCCGCTCCAGTTTGTTTTCTCACAATAAGACTTTCACAACTGCTAATTTAGTGGTCAAAAAAACAAACCCAACAAAAAGCTCAGCTGGCGAATGTTATAAAGCCCGAGCTGTAATTTGTGGGAACTCTTTTCATGGATAGAACTGTGTCAATATTGCCAACAGAGCGATGTTGGCACCCACTGTGGGCCAAGAGGCTCACAGTCAACCAACACGGTGGTTTGTTATTGTTTCACGGTCTACTATTACTGCTTTGTTTCATCATCCTGCGCAATCACAACTGGTGTCACAGTATACGCATGCAACTGCAGGTAACTCACCATGTTAAAGACAATACAGACGCCATCAATCACCAGGCACAGAAAAGAGGTGATGATCCCGAAGCTGAGGAATACGATCGCAGCCGTCAGCTGGAGGAGGAACAAAGAGAAAAGCATACATGAGAGAATTTCCATATAAAGATAACTAACTAGTGTTACTCAATTATAATGAGAGCACAATCTGAGAAGAATGCAGATTATAGCTGAGCACTTTTTTTTCTCTTTCCAACAGATAAAAGTTTTGCATGCCAGACACAGCAGTAACTGTTTTGAAACCATACTTATAGTTTCATTTATTTGTCTGATCCTTGGTGTGAAGGCATTTGGTTTCTTCACAGGGAAGTTTGCTCAAAAAATAGCTTCAAAGGGTGTTTTCGCACCATATATCAACTCTTTAACTGAAGAAGATATTGCTTTAATGCAGCCTCTACGGGACTGTGATGTCAAATCTTGGTTGAGGTCTAATTTATTAAATCTTAATGAGTCCAAGACAGAGGCTATCCTGTTTGGATGCCACATGTCCCCACGCAGCTCCACAGATTTCCTGGGCCCCCTGAACCCCAACATTCGTTCCTCTGTAAAGAGTCTCAGGGTGGTTTTTGATAGCCAATTCAAATTTGACATACAGATCAGTGCTGTTGTCAAAACTAGCTTTTTCCAGCTACGTCTTTTACTCAAAACCAAGCCCTATTTCTCAGCTGCAGACTTTGAAAGGGTGATCCATACCTTCAATAACCACCAGATTAGACTATTGTAACTCCCTTTATGTTGGCCTGGATCAGTCCTCCCTTAACGCTGCTGCTCGCCTCCTCACAGGCAAGAAAAAGCGCGACCACATCATGCCAGTTTTAGCCTCCCTCCACTGGTTCCCGGTCCGTTTTCGTATTGATTTTAAACTTCTTTTAATTGTTTTTAAAGCCCTCAATGGTCTGGCCCCTCTGTACCTCTCTGAGCTCCTTTTGCGCCACACCCCAACCAGAACCTTAAGGTCTTCGGACCAACTGCTGTTGGTGGTGCCAAAAACCAGACTAAAGTCTCGAGGTGACAGAGCCTCTGTAGCGGCTGCCCCCAGGCTGGATCTTCCCAGTCCCTAGAGACTTTCTTTTTAAATTGCTGTTTTAAAGTTTGCACTGTTTTCTTATCACTGTTTTCTACATCTATTCTATTTTTATTATTGATGTTGTTTTAATTCTGTATCCACCTATGTGCAGCACTTTGGTCGACTGCTGTCATTTTAAATGTGCTCTCGAAATAAATCCTGACTTGACTTGACTTTAATTTTCTTATGTTTAAAGCTGTAGGAGGTAACTTTTATAAAAAAAAAAAAAAAAACACTTTTTGTCATAGTTGCTCAAACAGTCACTGTATTCATATGGCACTAAACAAGACAGAATATCTGTGAGAATAAAAGTTCTCCTCTGCCCACTCCAATTGCTTCTAATGGTCTTACCACATGCAAACAAAATCAACCAATAGTAATAATATAGGCAGTGTTGATCAAATATGAATGTTACTGCATTACCTTTGTCTTGCCTCAAATGTTCTAAGAAACATATTTTAGTGTACTGTTTAGTTGTAAAACAAGAGTTTATTCCAGCTGGTGGGCGGTGTTTTGTTTCAGTTCGACTGTATCTAACATGGCAGCCAGATCACAAACTTTCTCATTTTACAGCTCAACAGTACACTAAAATACACCGATGAGCCAAAACATTAAAACCACTGACAGGTGAAGTGAATAACATTGATCATCTTGTTACAATGTTCTGCTGGGAAACTTGGGGTCCTGCCACTTGACACGCACTACCCATCCAAACACCACTGCGGACCAAGCAAAGTCCCTTATGACATCTCTCTCCAATGGCAGTAGCCCCCCCAGCAGGGCAATGTGTCATGCCACATGGCAAAAGCTGCTCAGGAATGACCCGAAGAACATGACAAAGAGCTTAAGGCTTTGGCCTGGCCTCCCAAAAATCTGACGGAGCATCCTTAGGACATACTGGTATGTCATCTCACATCCAACAGGACTTGAACGATCTGCCATGAAGACCCTGGTGCCAGACACCAAGGGACATCCCCAGACTTCCTGTGTCCATACCTTGACATGTCAGAGCTATGTCCAAGCAGTAGAGGCCCCACCACGGATGGGCAGTACATCTGGGGTACTGGCACGTCCCACATATGGTCAGTCATATGAGGAACTGGGGAATTTGGAAGACAGATCAATGCGCTGAGCTCTTTGTCCTGTTCCTTGGGTCATTCCTGAGCAGTTTTTGCGGTGTGGCATGGCGCATTGTCCTGCTGGGGGGCCACTGCCATCAGGGAGTGTTGTTGCCATGAGGGGCTTTGCTTGATCTGCAATGGTGTTTGGGTGAGTAGAGCACGTCAAGTAACATCCACATATATGCCAGGAACCAAGGTTTCCCAACAGAACACTGCACTGTGACAAAATAATCAATGTTATTCATTTCACCTGTCAGTGGTTTTAACATGTTGGCTGATCGGTGTATGTTCCTGAAAAGGCCTCCAGGCTATAAAAGCTGCCTCATGTTTTCACTCGCTCTCTCCCTTCCTGTAGCAGACATCCACCCTACATCATTGCTTTTGGTTTGGACCTTGAACATCTCCACAGCACACCTGACATACATCCATGCATGGCTTTCATTACTGACTTTGTTGACATACACATCCCATTGTTTATTTAAGTTGAGCTTAGTTGAATAAATTATGCTTGTTCTAACTAAATCTTTTGCATGGACTCCCTACTTGTCACAATCACCTCGTAACGTATAACATACACGTCAGCAGCAGTGGCTAAACAACAGCAATGGCATTAAAGGTGTCTTGTCCTCTGCTCAGATGGTAAGGAGCTCCTGGACCTCTTTGTTTCCCGATTTGCAGACATTTTCGGCTGCTATTCATCTTCTTTGAGTTACCCAGCTGCTACCAGCTACTTTTTAAATCTCCTGCAGTGAGTTGCACGCATAACATGTCACATTATACAAACATAGTTTCAGCTCTGTTACTACCTCCATTCCCGGATCAAAGGTGAGGTGACTCTGTCTACACATTCCGCGATCATACCTTAAATACAGAATGGTGAGGCGGTATAACGATCCGATATTCCCACCCTAGACAGACAGTGTAAAGTGCAACACACACCGCCGCCGGCGCGGCGCTGTGGCCGTCAAGGGCCGCCCCCCAACACACACTGGCAGCGGCGCGCAGCGGCACCGTCAACATGTATTTCCCACCCCAGCCCTCTAGGTGGCTGTACCTACACTAGTTGCCAACGGTTGCCAACTGCTAGTAATAGAAGAAGAAGAGGAACAACTTTGAGGCAACAACAACTTGAATTTCACGGGTGAGTTTCTTATCTAGTCGTCTTATTAAAAATTTGAAACAACCGGAGGTGATCCTATGAGACGAGACGTACATAAAAGGCTTTTCTCGCAGCGCCGCCATGAGCGCCGGCCGCGCTGGAAATAGAGCAGTGGGCTGAAGCAGAGCGGCGTGGCGCGTCGGCCGGCGCCAGTGTGGGTTGGTTCATAGAATATAATGGAGTCGGGCATTTTGACGCGCGGCGTACGGCGGCAGTGTGTGTTGCACTTAAAAGGGGTTACCATCTTGATTCATATTTGTTCAGTGCTGCCTCGTTTAACTGCAGTTCACGAGCAGCGACTGACAGCAGTGTTAGAGACTTCTCGGCTCTGATTGGTTGTTTTCGGTGCACCACAGTAGATTTTAGAAAATGCCTTTAGAGGCAATACGAGAAGGAGGGGGTACATTATTTCTTTCACAGGCTATCTGTCTTATGTTCTTCTTTCAGAATATAGCGACAGTTTCAGCAAATATGGTTCAAGTTATTTTCATAAAAGTCACCATCTGTAGCTTTAATGGTTGTGTTCCCCTAAAAAACTACAGGATGCAAACAAAGACATATTTAAATAATGATAATAATGACCATTTTTTTTTATTACAATGTTATGAAAATTTATTAATCATAATTCTGCAGGGGCTTTCTACCTCTTCTGTGCCAGCTCTTGTTTACTTAGATTTCATGTATATGTGTGTATATGTATATTTAAGTGTACACATCGTATCTTTAATAATATAAATATAAATATTATAAATTTGCAAACAAGTAAATAAAACCTGCTGTCATAATCTGGAGTAGTGGTTATGTCATTGCTTAATTATTTGTCTGTGCCTATGTGCTGATGTGTCTGTGCTTTTATTTTGCTGTATGTTTTCTTTTAATGCCATCAGCCTCCCTGGGACTGCAGATGAAAATGTGCCTGCATGGCTAAATATGGCACATTTACACAATGGACTCAAGTGCTCATGTTAATATGTTCATTGTTCTGTGTTGAATGAAATAACTTAGATATAAAACAAGATAAAGATTATAAAAATACCAGCATTTATGACCAATTTACTTTCAATTTATATATTTTTTTCTGTTGTGGCAAACTGCAGGTGAACTGTAGTCCAACATGAATGAGGAGAGAGTCCGACACATACAGGCTGCTGATCAGCCTCAGAGCAGAAATATGATAGCCTTCTCTGTTTAAACTATGAATTTTCCATATCATAACATTATTCCTTCCTACCTGAGAGTGAATGAACCAAGATAAGATACCAAGATAACACTCTGTAACATATGGCTGCTGACTGTGCTGAATTTAAACATACTCCTTCATTCCTGCTCTTCATTAATCACACTTTCAATTCATCACATCCTGGGATTACACCCTCCGTGGAACGAACTGAATGTGAAAAATGAACATTCCACTATCAAACATTGTTTTGCACTGAATCAATTCCCTGTCTCCTCAGATATTTCGAGCTCTTATCACTGAAACTAATCTAACCAGTGAAATGGATAAAAACAGGACACCAAATCCAAGCACAACCAGCCCTATCCAAGAACTCCAACAATGGAAACACTGCCCGCAAACGCCCTTTTGTCCCTCATGAAAAGCACAATCTGCTGTTTTTAACATTTCTGGCAGAACTTTTGGCTCGATAGTGGTGAAGGAGTCGTCCTCTGGGGGTTGAGAACAGCCACACCAGCCAGATCTGAGCACAAGTTGTTGATACAGTGCCCATAAAGACTAGAACTCTGATTATATTTCAGTTTAAAAGTTTAAACATTTGTCTTGAAACATCATCAAAGTTTAAACAGATTTAATGTGATTTTAGTTTCATAGTAATCAACAGTGTTGGCTGCACCTGTTATAATTTAAATATAATTTAGGTGTGTCCTCCTGAAGGAAGTGAATATATATGCAAAAATGTATTTTGTATTTCATACTTGAAATTAATGTAGTAGGTCTACACATCAGATCCATAAATATTTGACCCTGACATGACATCTGATACGTGAACGAATAGTTACGAATAACATGATTAGAGCAACCATGCGCCATTACTTCAGTGACATGTGCTGTTCTTTGTTTAACAAATCAGATTACCTAAATTACAGATAACGTACTGTACACAGCCAAACATTATCACTGGCTCATCAGCTAATGTCCTTTTGTTGCAATACCTCTTTAAAACCAAACACACAAACACTTGCTATATTGAATATCAGCTGTTAGATTATTGACATGTGATAGCAAGAATAGATCATTTAATGGAGCTAATGTTGCTGATAAAGAGCTACGAGCGTTTGATTCTGCATAGAAGTGCAGGCAAACTAAAAGTTGGGGATAGTTTAACTTTTGGCGGCCAGAGGATACCCACAGCCAATCAGTCCTGTGACTCCTGTGACATGAACACACTTCCGGGCTTGATGCTTGGTGTGTTGTTGGGGTAAGTGCGTTTTGAAACAATTATAACTTGACTTCAAAACAGCAAGCTTCTCATTTCCAGCCAGGGACCAATCAGTTTTATCAACTGAAATGACAACTGTGGCTGCCAGATTGCAGGTAACGACTGTAGCTAATGTAACCTCCCTACGCTGGCTGAAGACTCTGTGTGGGCCTGACTATTGTTTCAGGCTGACTCATTCTAAAACATCAACCCTGTAAGAGTTTCATAATCTGACCTTAACGTCTATTTGTGATATTGTGTTACACATCAGATCAACAGCTGTATTTTGAAACAGTAGGTCTGTGTTTCACTTTGAATGTCACAAGAAGCTGATGTAATGCTATCTCAGATAACGTTGGCTGGGGTTGCTGGAGAGTGAACTCTGCTTGCCAGATGTCGGCATTGTACTTTTCTGCAAACTATGGATAGGTTACATTTGTACATTTCTTACATATCATATCAACTAGGGGTGGGCAATATGGCCCTAAAATGATATCATGTTATTTCAGGGTATTTTTGTGATACGACAAATTAGTAAAAAAAAAAATTGCAACAACTGGTTTGCATTACCAAAGGTTTATGACCAAATGACTTGAGGACACCGACTCCTGTGGGCGCACAGCGAGAGAGGAGAGGGAGAGACGCTGTGCTGCTGCCAGAGGAGCCACTGAATGAGTTCCCTCTGAACGGTAACTCGCTAAAAGAGTCCGACGAGTCCGGGGCTGTTCATAAAATACTCAGGACGCCACAGTTTATTCCACACTACTGAAGCTGCTCCTCTTTTTGGAACCACCGCAGAGTCTGTAATAATTTCGCTTTCAGCCATGCTTGCTGTTGCCATGGGCTACAGTATGACATCAATATGTCAACAAGTCGAAATATCACGAGTATTACGATATGAATTGTTCATATGGTATTAAAAATGACACCGGTATTATCGTGAATGAGATGATATGGCACACCCCTACTATCAATGTTTCTAAAGTGACGTAGTTCAGATTACGTGTGCATGAACTGACTTTCTCATCCGAAGGTGAAGGTGATGGTGGATGATGTGACACCTGAGCGAGACAGCTGCCGGGCAGCAGACCTCTGTTCTAGACCGGTGACATTCTCGGCCATGTTTGTGGCAACCAAACCAGGTATTTTAAGCCAAAACATGATGTTTCCTCTGCCTAACAAAGTGGATTTGTGCCCAAACCTAACCACACATTAGCCACAGCATCATAGCATCAAGAATTCAAATGTAAAGTTTGCCCATATGAAACATACTATAACATATCTGTGGTTTGCAGAAACGAACAATGCCAACATTTAATCCAGTGACTGGGTTGTAGAAACTTTCCAAAATCCAGTAAAGAGTGGAAAATAGCCACTAACGAGCTTTTTTGATGTAACCCCCCAAAAATAATGAGATGAGAAACACTTGACTATTCAGTGAACTAATAAGCTAACTTACTGTATAATAGCAGCTTACGCTACAGCAGACAAACACATGGTTCAGTCTGTTTGTTACACTTTTGTCATTTCTTTCTTTTTTGTCACCCTCCAACCTCTTTAAATGCAGATAATCTTTCTTACTGAAGCCATATGCACACTGTTCCAACATGTGGACTGTGTCCAAAATCACTCTCTATTTACCGCACTGCAACCGCACCGCAACCGTGCACTACATTTACTGGCAGCTGATATTTTCTTCTGAGTGTCTGAATTCTTTTAGTGTGAAATTCAAACACTATCAGTCAATTGGGACTTTACTTCCCGTGTTACTGTCTGTCCATTGAGTGCCAACCAGGAATAATATCGCGGTCTCCCACAAATCTCTGCAGAGCTTAAATGAAAGTTGAGACATGAGATGAGAGGAGATAAAAAGGCGGGTTGCATCCTCCCTAATGATACATTTTAGACGTCCTCTGTGTCATGGTGGGTGGCCACATGATGTCTGCTACGTGTTACAGAGCAGCACTGCTGGTCACCATCCTAACGCACAAAGTCTTGGCCAAAACATACTGTCTTTTGGCAGGTCAGGGCTGGGTGTGTGTAGGGAAAACACAAGGGAGAATTATGACAGAGGATGTAGGTGTGTGAGGTGAATATACCAGCTGCTTGCGGTTCTCTTCCAGGCAGAGTCCCAGAAGTCCCAGGAAGGATCCAAGGGTCAGCTGTTAAGAACATACCATAATGACCACAGTGATTGTTATGTAGAAAAGAAATATGGTTCAGTTTCTTAAGAGCTGTGACAAATTTGTTATGATTTGGTTCTTTTTCAAGGGAAGAGCTCAGCAAGATGTTAGCACTGAACAGAAAATAGCTCTTGTGGTAGCCTCTGATTTTAAAAACATACAGTGTGTTTTATCACACATGCTGGAGCAAAGGATGGCCGAATGGTTACATGAATGACTCAATCACAGCATGGCCGCGATCTCCTCAGAGAGAGTTTCTAGAGACTCTGGTGGGTACAGTTTAGGAGAAGTTGGACATCCAGGCTGTGATGTTCTTCCAGCTTCAGAAACTTGAACGTCAGCCACTGTTGGAAGTGCTCATGTGGATTTCCTGCTGATGCAAAGAGCTGTCATCGACTTCACAGCCTACCTGAAATGATTTCCGTTTGGAAGACCACAACAGGCGAAGCAAAACGTTTGGCACCGCAGCTTCAATTTCATAATTTATATCACATGCTCTGGTGTGCTTTAAGACGCCAGCTGTTTTACTGGTAGAGAAAAGTTTAAAGCCAATCTGTCATCTCGGCGTATCTCACTAAATAAATCATGGCCGGGAATCATAAAGAGACACATGAAAAACTTACAATAACTCCAGAGATGTAACCAGTAACATTCAGGCTCTCTGTCCGGGTCGTCGTGTAGACTCCCAGCACCACCAGCAGCAGAGACAGACTGAGCATGCCCAGTACCAGCCACAGAGCTCTCCTGACCCTCCTTGTCGTCTCTGCCACCCAGAGAAGAGATAAACATGTCATACTGTATGGCACAGTGCAGGACAAACAAGACACAATGAACTACACTTGGCAGCTGCCTACCTGCATATTTCTGGTTTAAGGTCGACAAAGGAAACCTAATCTAATTTGATTTAATTTAATTTAGGTTAATTTAATTTTAAAAACAAAGATCCAAATCCTGTGTCTCCATCTCGTTCAGCTCAAATGTCATGGATGTTAACAAATCAGCATATTGAAGCCAAGTAAAGGAATTAATTCTCAGGTAACTAACAAACAAACTTCAACCACACTGCTCTATGTGGAGGAAATCTGCACACATACTCTAGTAATACTGTAAAAGACAAATTATTATTAAGTTTCAGTAGCACAAATACAAACTGGAATGAAAGCAGTGCAACCCTGTGAACTCCAATCATGACTCATTATGCTGCACACCATAGAAACCTTTTAATGTGAAATTATTGAGCACTGTGAGAGGCACGCAGGAAATAAATTACACAAGAAATGATAACAGTGAGCTTTTATAATGAAAAGCATGTGCCTCACACCATGAATCACACCTGGTTGTTTCCACTGTAAAATCTGACACGTGTCTCTTTAATCATTTTTGCTATTAGTTTACGAATTTAAAAGAAATTCTTAAGGAAAGGTAACACCACAGTGCAAAATCACTCAGTTACAAGTAAAAATCATGCACCTAAATTTTTATTTATATTGCACCTTTCGTACAAACATGCAGCTCAAAGTGCTTCATGTGACAAAATTGGAATGGCAGACAAGAAGACAATAAAATATTTAAAAAGCAAAGCAACCAAAACAGAACAAACTAACAAAAAAGATGATTAAAACGAACGAAAAAAGAATAAAAAGACAGTAAATGAATAAATACAATAGAATAAAAATGATCAAGTCGACGAAGTAAGCCAAGCCTCAGTCACTGAAGTAACTAAATACACTTTATTAAAAGTAGTCCAATACAAAAAGGCTCATTCCAGAAAATAATTAAGTTTAAAGATTATAATTACTGATGTATTAGTGTGTAAATATCACTAATGTTGCAGGCCATTATGCTAAGGGTAATTTCAGCTACTTTATATACTGCTGGGGAGCCTAATGTATATCATAATTTAGTATTTAATTTGTATTTTGTGTCAATAATCTAAATGTAAAGTTCAAAGCTAACACATAAATGTGGTGGAGTATAGGTGTAATGTTAAATGGAAACAGGTAAAACAGTTTCAATGCAGCTGCCCCTGTGTGTCTCATGTCATGTCACCTGATGACATGAATGACCCGGTGACTTACCTGTTGCGTGGCTCTTTGGCGCTGGTTTGGCTCCCTGCATCCTCGCAGTCATGATAGATCCACTCTCAGGTCTGTTCAGGTTTCACTTCAAGCTTACAAACAGGCTCTCAAAGCGTTGTGAGTCCTGAGAAGCCCTGGCATCCACTGTGTGCATGTACTTGACTGCAGCTCTGTGCGTAACGCTCCGGCCTCTGCTGCCTTCAAGGACAGTCGGAAATGCGCACAACAACCGCTGTCAAGCATATCCTTAGGCTACAATCCATGTGCAATAACAAGCGCTGTTTTCAAATAATCACCTAAACATTTGACCCCTGTGACTTTAAATCAAGTAACAGCAAGAATGAGGAGGGGATGATGTAGTGAATAACACTGAACACATCTCCTGTTGAGACAGATGTTCATCAGTGGGAGGTTACATGGCCGGTGGGACACAGGAAGCAAAAATTAGCCACTGGTCACCTTTTGACCCCATGATCATATATCTCTCTATGAAATGTTTTTCCAACTGTCTTCTCTCCCATAAGTGTTGTGTCGTAAATTAATTAAACACATTTAAACAAATTCATATGGAAACATACATGTCAGCACAGAAGTAACACAATTAAGACCTTATTTGGCAGCAAAGCAGCAGCGATGTTAAAGCCTCCAGATACCCAAAAGAAATCCACTACAAAATAATAATGATTTTTACCCTTTCAATGAGTTTTAAAGACTAAGATTTGGTTTTGAGAACATTGTGTGTGTGTGTGTGTGTGTGTGTGTGTGTGTGTGTGTGTGTGTGTGTGTGTTTCTGCAATGCTGACATCTCTTTATTTCCTGCTCTCACACACATCTTACAGAATGGTAAAGTGGGAAAACCACAATTATGCCTGTTTTAGATCATAAGAGAATTATTTTTGTTGTGTCATTAACAGATAAAAAATTGGACCTGATGGTCAATATTTTACTTATTTTAGCCAATTGTTTTATTCACAAAGCAAAATGTATTAAAACCCGCCCATCTTTATTGGCTACTATGATGAAATTCAACTTAACACCAAGTCCGTTAAATTAATTGACTCAAAATGCGCAAAAGACCCCTATAGATTAATGAATAAACATTTTATATTTTATTTGGCCTTACTATATCTTTTAATTTCTGTTAACATATGTTCAATCATGATTAATTTATGGTTAATTTAAAGAGTATAATGCTTAATTTATTCTATGTTATGCCTTTTTTGTTTTGTTTGTTGTCTTTGTGTTTTGTATCTCTAGTCCTCTATTCAGTGCATCCTGGAAGATGAAAAGTATTTGATATTTGCCTTGTTATTTTTGTACATTACCTGTTCGAAAGGTTTTTGTTTATGTGTTTTCTGGTGTACATTTTTTTTTTATTATTTTTTATTAACCTTTATTTAACCAGGTAAAGCTTATTGAGATATAGAATCTCTTTTACAAAAGCGACCTGGCCAAGAGGCAACAGAATTTTATAGTACAAACAGTAATACAAATAAATAAAAATCGTACAATAAATAAAAATAAAATTATCAGGGATAGATTAAAAGAAGTTTAACATCTGATTTAAAAACAGTGACAAAGCCCAATGCTTTTGAGTTCCTTAGTTTTAAGAATTTTAACAGAGCTCTCCAGAGGGAACAGGTCCGACAGTTTTAATTCATCTTGCAGAGAGTTCCACGCAGAGGGAGCAGCAAAACGAAATGCCTTTTTCCCCAGTTCTGTGAAAACACAAGGGACAGTCAGAGTAAAGAAGCCAGTGGATCGTAGGCTATAATGTCCATGATTCCTAACAAGGTGAATTCCGAGATAGGATGGGACCATACCAAGTAGAGCCTTATAAATAAAAGTCAACCAATGAGTGAATCTTCTGACAAACAGGGATGACCATTCAGCTTTTTTGTACAAAGTGCAATGATGGGTCAGATTTTTGCATCCAGTGACAAACCTCAGAGCACAATGATACACAGTATCCAGAGAACGTAAACATGTGACTGGTGCATGCATGTACAGTACATCACCATAATCAAGCAGTGGAAGAAAGGTTGCTGACACAAGCCGTTTCCTGACTCCAAGAGAGAGGCAAGATCTATTCCTAAAGTAAAAGCCCAACTTTACCCTAAGTTTAGAAACTAAGCTTGAAATATGGTACTTGAAAGTTAGACGTTCATCAACATGGAAACCCAGGTACTTATAGGACGAGACCAGCTCAATGGCTGTACCTTGGCAAGTTAAAATGGGGAGATTTTTTGACAGCACAGTAGCCCTGGAAAACAGGATGACCTTCGTCTTATCAGTGTTCAAAACCA
This sequence comes from Epinephelus fuscoguttatus, assembly GCF_011397635.1. Classification (NCBI taxonomy): domain Eukaryota; kingdom Metazoa; phylum Chordata; class Actinopteri; order Perciformes; family Serranidae; genus Epinephelus; species Epinephelus fuscoguttatus. The sequence continues at coordinate 15,883,315 of NC_064756.1, forward strand.
GCTTCAGCCTTTGCAGACGGGCCTGAACAACATCAAAGGCTGACTGTAAAAAAGTGAAAGCTTGCACAACAGATGATGCAAAACAATAAATCATTCTGTCGTCTACATAAAAATGATAGAAGACATCTGACAAATTATTGCACAGATCATTTATATAGATTGAAACAAAATGGGCCCTAACACCGACCCTTGTGGTACCCCCTTCAAAACCCTCAAAAATGTTGATGAGGACCCTGCCATCTGGACACACTGTGATCTACCCGATATATAATTTCTGAACCAAAAAACTGCATGCTCGGATAAGCCCACTTTGTGCAATGTCTCAATCAGGATAATATGATCAACAGTGTCCAACGCTGCAAACCAAGTAAGTTTTCAACAAAATAAGCACAAAGCACTTTAGCAATCCAAACACCTGAATACATGCTGGCATTTTATGTTTCACCAAATGGTAAATGGACCTGCACTTGTATAGTGACTTAGACTCTAGTCCCCTGACCACTCATGAGTCATATTCACCCATTCAGTGCTTACCACCACATCACCGTGTCACCCATAAAGTTCTGTACTGAAATGAACATTTGTAATTTCGCTTGACTGTGTTTAAGTTGTTATTACCTGACACGCTTAGGCCTCCATAGTCAATATGTGGAACATTTGATACTCAGTTTCTGTACCCTTACATTCACCTGTGGGGGTATCCCACCTATAAAGAGGTGTCTCCCACCTCCCAACTTATTGCATAATATGCTAACATATTCTTGTCTCACTTAATTTGTGTAGGGGCTTGAGTTTTATGGTCATAATTGAGGGAGGATTTTGTTTTTACCTTTTGCTGTCAGGTATGTTTTCTGTTATTTATTGTTCTGAATAGAATGTAACATGGCCGCCTTTTGCTGTCGTACTCCACGGGAGAGGGGCTCGAGTTATATGGTCGTAATTGACGGAGGATATCCACTGTCTGGGCCTTTTCATATCAACACCAGTCCGCTGGTTACATTAAGGCACAGAAAAACGTTGGCTAGGGTTGGGGAAAAGGTCATGTTTTGGCTCACAACACTGAGTTTAGGTGTCACAAACACAGCCAGAGATGTCCTAATGAGATGTTACCTGCTTCTGTTGTTTGTTGATCTTGAACAGTTGTCAGACATCCACCTGTCCCTCCTGTAATGTAACATATCCATGGTTTGGGCTGCTGCCTGTATTGCCCCTAAGTTAATCAAGCCTTGTCTGTATAAATAAAGGCCATGTACCACGCAGCTAACATGATTTGTTTTGATAATGTTAATGTTTTTCAGGCTTGTAAATGACTCATTTTCTAAAACATTTCAGCGATCATTAATCATCACGTAGCCTCAGGAGAGAGGGATAACAATTCATATATATTAGTGACATTTTATCCTTTCCTCTGACAGCCCAGTCCTCAAGGTAATCTGTCAAATCCAGTTACAGCCATGTGGGTATAGTTACAAGAATCTCTACTGGGAAGATTTATGGTGCAATTAATCACTGTTTTTGATATGTTGACGCACTGAGAAAAGAGGAGTCGTCCCTGCTTTTCTCTGGCTCCAGATGTTTGAATCAGTAAATTCTGTGTCCAGTGATTTAAAGGAGAGGAAATGACACTGCAGGCCCCAAATAATTAAGTTTTATTTGGAAGTTTTTCTGCTTATTTGAAAAGCGTCATTCAAGGAGAAGGTGAATTACAATCTCTTAAGTTATAACTGAATGTTTTCTCTTCATTTCTGTGTGGGTTTCGATCGATGTCTCAATCTGTCAAATATAATCATCTTTCAAATGTAGTGTCTCTGTTTGGTACAAATGATCTGCTCTTTGGCACAACATGCATCTTTCAGCCTGGTCAAGTTTGTCTACAACCATAAAACATGCATCGAGAACACACACTTACAGAACTGTCCCCAAGCTGTTGTTGTTGTTTACTTATTTATTTATGTAAGTCAGTGTACAGTGTACTTTTGGGTACATTTTGGTTTTGGTTTGGGTACAGTCCTAATATATATATTCATACAGAAAAGTCCCTCTCAGTCATCACTTATGACCCACTCTCAGTGTGTATTTATCTGCAGACTCTGACCTCTGCCTGTATTTTCTTATTCTATTTAGATTTTTTGGGACGTTTATACGCGTGTAACATCACAGCCCTCAGGTGAGACTGTGTTTCAAGAGACACAGCAACAAAAAACACAAATATAGCGAGGTGAAATGCCAAACAAGAGTGAATTTGAGGTTGGCTTTAACTTCTACTTTCACTGGCGACAATGACAATTACCACTCAATATAGGTGAGGCAAATGTTTGACTACTAAGCACGACTGACAACGGCACCACCTGAAAATGGATGCCAGTACTTCATAAAGTATGAAATAATGAACCCTGCAACCTCGAGAACATATTACACCAGTATATTTGTGATATAATCATAATCTGTTATAGCTCATTGGCTGCTTATAAAGAAATAAGGATGCAATTGCAAATTGACCTCTTGGTTTTCTGGCGGAACAGCAGAGCACAGCGAGGGTCCGCTGCAGGCTGTTTATAGGCTGTGGGTTAGAGCCAGATGGCCGAGAGTCAAGCTGGAGGTTTTACCAGGGCTGAAGAGGCAGCCATGGGGGGTGAGAGGAGAGCCAAGGCTTGCAGAGCATGTTGAAGACTCCTCATCCAAGTGTGTGAGATCCTGCATTCCCTCAGGTTCTCCAACATGCTCTGCAGGCCCTGGCTGTGCTCTTTTACCTCTGGCCCAGGCCGTGCTCTGCGACTTTGCCACAGGACCAGAGGGAGGTCACGGGGTTCATTCCCACAGCCCTCTGTCGCCTTTTGTCAAGTGTCCGCATACCCCTGGATGTGAAGTTGTGGACTTTTGTCTGTTTTCTCTGGGATTTTGTGGGGCAGGACTCGTCAAGAAAAGTGCATGATAATGCAAAATTCATCCAATTCAGTGCTCTATATTGCCATATTCCATGGAGACGGACCGTACTGCACCCCATAGTCCCACCACCTCACTCCCACATATGAGATCTACTTAGCTGGGAGCAGAGCAGACAGCAACTTTGGAGATGGACCCTCAGTTAGCGGCTGTCACCCCTGGGGCTGGGTTAACTGGTTAGCTCTGGCTGAAGTTGAGGTGATACCTCTCAGATGGTACAAGCCACTCTCCTCATGGCAAAAGTGGTCCCATAGGCCAGGAGTGAGGTGGAGATGAAGTTCAGCTTAACCGGTCTGTTTATACACCCATGATGGAGGTAGCAGCCCGCTAACTAGCAGCTAACACAGTCAGAATTGCTAACACAGGATGGCGCTCAACGTTTGACTCCACCCACACTGAGCACAGCCCCAAATTGCTAACTGGAGTGAGGGGCTTCTCAACAATCCTGCATAGGCTACCTTTAAAGGTTAAGACTTGCTTTTAAACTAAAAGCCAGAAATGAGTTAGCATTTTAGCGCTGTCAGGTGCCTCATCTCGAAGGAGCAGAAGGGTTTTTTGTTAAAATAGGTTTTGGTTGGATGTCTGAAATAAGGTCTATGGTTAACACAAGCTTAACTTTCATGTTTTGTTCCACCACATAAAACACATTAGTCAATACCCTACTTATTAATTTTGAAAATCAAACCTTTCTAGAGAAAGTGCTCTGACTCTGAGACTTATTTTACTAGCTAACTTAACTTATCCTTTTTAAAAGTGTGCGTTCATCTTGAAAAACAAACAACTTATGTCATTACAGAGAGAAAACCAGTGATCGTTTTTCAAGATGAAGGCAGTACAGAAATGATCTTGGGGAAAGACTGAATGTTGGATGTTGGATCCACTGCTGGTGAAGGGCTTGGTCAGAATCCTGGCCACAGCAGAGAACATCCTGATGATGGCAGGGCACTTCTGTTTGTTCTGACGGATTGATTCATTCTCCAGATGGATAACTTCACTGTGGGACACTAATGTTTTAACCTCACTGGCTGGAGCGACTTTGTTGCTTTTTCCTCTGAAAAAAAACCCAAACCTTTGTAACAAAGCTGGAGGGGTTTCGTGTAGCCCTTTGCAGCTGCCCAATTCCCTGGCAACTGCCTCCTTGAATGCCATATCTTCAGACACGATGGCAGCCTGCAGCAGCTCTGCAGATCCAAACTGCAGACAAAGCCTCTTGAAGATGGTATGGTGGAGGTTTCCAACAGTCTGTGGGAAAGTGAAACTTGTCTTTCCCACAGTCCTCCTCAAATTCTTAAAAATCCCATCAAAGTCCAATACTGATGTCTTGGTGGAGAGGGTGATGTGATCCAGCAGCTTACCAAGAAACACAGCAAAATAGGTCCTCTCCCTGCGAGATCTCATCTTTGGTACTAGTGGGAGACACTGGGATAACAAAACTCGAGAAGTCTGAACTCTGCCTCTCCGATAGAGAGCCTTTGGTACCCTGTGTGCTGAACTCCTCAACTGGATGTCTGAGGTGATGCATTGACCAGGGATTCTTCATATTGGGAGTTAAGGTGGAACTTCTGGACCAGGCAGGAGATTCTTATGTTTCATATTCTGATTGCTGGGAAGAGTTTAACTGCGTGATAACAGCCAGTGTGTGGTTGACCTTCTCGGCCACCTCTTCTGCAACCAGCTGCAGCAAGTTTTCAGAGTCGTCAGACCTCTCCTCTATAGCTCCTAACACACTATCACTGTTTGATAGTTAGACTCTCTGTGTGGATCTTCAATCCTGTTCCTTAAAAAGAGAAACAATCATACTTAAGTCAACAGATCTGTTTCGGGCAGTGGCATTCAAACAGTTCCCGCTGGTATTGTCCTCTGAACTTATTTTAGAACCTGAGGGATCAAACTTAACCCTCATAAGTGATGACAATATTCAGCAACACTGGAATATGGTTAAAAAAAAAGTTTCAAGAAGCAATATTGACATATACCTATATTTTATGTTAGCTCTTCAGGTTATAACATGCAAATCTTCATACAGTAATGATCTGTTGTAAATGAATAACACAGTTTTTGGCTGTGGAGGCTTTTGACTTGTATTGTGACAGAAGTGTTGATGGGGTCAGTGGTACTCTCCATGAAAATGTAGCCCCAGGTCCAGTCATTAACCTGAGGTCCCACAACATCCAGGACCAAGGTGCAGGCAGCAGCTGGACAGTGACAGAATCAAACTTGCCGACAGACAGCAACACCAAATGACTGGAAGAAAACTTTAGGAATGGTTAAGCAAAACAAACATTTCACCATGTTTTAAACATTGCTTGATGACTTTTAACTTTGAGCCTGTTCAGACCTGGTACTAACAGGCATCTTTGGTAATCTGATCACAAGTGGACAGCTCTGTCCGTCTGTTTTTCATGATATGGTTGCAGAAAAATGTACTATGGTCATTCCTGTTTCAGTACTTTAAAATAAAGTACACGTCTTATTCACTGGGTGATTTTTTTTCTTAAACTCTGACAGACAATCAGACTCCCCAGAGGGATTTCCTACGCATCACTAATAATAATAATAATAATAATATACAGCTTATATGTGGTGTTCTCTATCAACGACTCATTAATAAATAAATGTGGATTTATTTCAACATCTTAATTATTGGTCATCTGGGGTTTTGTTTGATTTTAAATAAAGACTTAATTTTCAAATATGAAATATTTAATGCCAAATTCAAAGGCATGATGACAAGCTAGCAGTGAACACTTGCCAATGGCACTTTTATATGTATATAACATATATAATATAATAATATATATAATAATATGGCTGTGAATCTGAGGAGGACCAAGACACCGGTGACCCCTGTTTCCATCCAGGGGGTCAGTGTGGACATTGTGGAGGACTATAAGTACCTGGGGGTACACATTGATAATAAATTGGACTGGGTTAAGAACACTAACGCTCTCTACAGGAAGGGCCAGAGCCGTCTCTATTTTCTGAGGCGACTGAGGTCCTTCAACATCTGCCGGACTATACTCAGGATTTTCTATGAGTCTGTGGTGGCCAGTGCTATACTCTGTGCTGTTGTGTGCTGGGGCAGCAGGCTGAGGGTGGCGGACGCCAACAGACTCAACAAACTGATCCGTAAGGCCAGTGACGTGGGAACGGAGTGTGACTCTCTGATGGTGGTGTCAGAGAGGAGGATGCTAAGCTACGAACTATCGTGGACAATGTCTCACACCCACTCCACCATGTGCTGGTCAGGCACAAGAGTACTTTCAGTGGGAGACTCATACCACCAAGATGTACCACTGAGCGCCACAGGAAATCATTCCTGCCTGTGGCCATCAAACTGTACAACTCCTCCCTCTGAGTGTGCAATAACCCCATTTCACCCTGACTGTATATATTCTGTTTGTGTAAATAATCTTGTTCAACTTACAATATATATATATGTATATATATATATATATATATATATATATATATATTTACTTTTATGTTTGTTAATAATTCCTGTTTATTTAACTATATATTTGTAAATACTATTGTTTAAATTTCTTATATTTTCACACATCTTTCCTCTCTTGCAAGGAGCACCTATAACATAAATAATTTCCCCTCGGGGATCAATAAAGTAGGCTATTTCTGATTCTGATTCTGATAAAATTATATTTTAACAGGACAGTGTTGTTTCAGCTTCTATATCATTAATTGTTTCTAAAAATTAATTAATTTTTTTCTGTGAGTCAGGAGAAAGGATACACACAGTGATACAAATAAAACAGATGTTTATAATAGTATTTATTGTCCACTGTGATGGAAAAAATTGCCTCATAAGTCCCATTTGTTATTAACTTATTCTCAAATGTATGTTGCAATCATGGAAAGAAGATGAATGGGGCAGAAATGACGTAAGCCTTTGTTTGTGCTTTTGTATTTTACTATTTTTTATCTGTTCTGTCTTCATATGATGGTATTTTATTACAATGTGTTTGTGTTGTTTATATTGTGACAAGTTATTTTAAGAGTCAGACTTTAAATTCTGGATAACAGCGCCATCTTCCGTCGCTATGGAGACAAGCCGTTTGCTAACCCCGTTAGCATTAGCATTGCTCATAACCGCTTCGTCCATTTTGTTTAGCTTAGCTAGCCCTGGCTAAGCTCAGACACCGTGCAGCAGAGATGGATGACGGCGACGAGCCGGGGATCGTCCTCTCTCACAACACTTCTTCAGGCTCTAAGTCGGGTGGGGACAAGATGTTTTCCTTAAAGAAGTGGAACGCTGTAGCGATGTGGAGCTGGGATGTTGAGTGCGATACTTGTGCCATTTGCCGGGTACAAGTGATGGGTGAGTCCGAGGAACAGACACTGTTAGAAAGCTAGCTTAGCTGGGGCACCGGCTAATGTAGCTAGAATGGCTAATGCCACCAGTAATACCTGAAGTCATAGGCGCGGTGCAGCTGTAAAATGTTTTTCTTGATTCGCAGATGCTTGTCTCCGATGCCAGGCGGAAAACAAACAGGAGGACTGTGTTGGTAAGATATTGTCGGCTATGAAATACGCTAAACACTTAACATTTGGTTATTTAACATATTGTGTTTATCCAACAAGCTAACATTAGCTAGCTTGTTAGGAGCTGTCAAAGACACTGACCAAGCCAGATGGCTAATCACACAGGGCGGGGTGTGTACTTCTGCTTAGTCGTTTCATGCAAAACAAATGGTTGACATTAGCTTGCATAGATAGAGAGCGTCATTGCATTGTTTGAATTAAACATATTATAGCCAGAGGTGCGACCAAGTCACTGTTTTGCACGTCTCAAGTCTTTGCATTCAAGCCTCAAATCAAGACATGTATGCCTCAAGTCAAGCCTCAAATCAAGACATGCATGTCTAAAGTCAAGTCCTAAATCAGGACAGGCAGGTCCCAAGTCAAGACTCACAAGTCCCTAGTCAAGGCACAAGTCCTAAACACTTTGAGTTCTGAATCCCAAACAAGTCATAGTGCACTATTAACCAAATTTAATCGCATTTTACCTACAGAATAATGAAATATTAAATTTACAAAAAAACAAATTATTTTTCAGATTTGTACTCATTTGTTAAAACCAGTGCATTCATTCAGTCATTTTTCATACCTGCTTATTCTATTGGGGGCTGGAGTTTATCCCAGCTGTCAATGGGGAAGAGGCAGGGTACACCCTGGACAGGTCACCAGACTATCGCAGGGCTGACACATAGAGACAAACAACCATTCACACTCACATTCACCCCTACAGGCAATTTAGAGTCACCAGTTAACTTAACCCGCATGTCTTTGGACTGTGGGAGGAAGCTGGAGGACCTGGAGAAAACCCATGCTGACACAGACTCTGCACAGACGGGCTCCTCTACTTAAGGGTTAGAAACCCCCACATTGGATTAGAATTGGGAACCCTCTTGCTGTGAGGCGACAATGCTAACAACTGCACCACTGTGCAGCCTAAAACAGGTGCAACTGAATTAATCAGGAAAAAAAGAAAACTGACATTGCACTGTTTATGTAGCACTATTTAACGCTGCTAAAATAGAATATACTCTGTATGTTTTGTCCAGTGTTGCTGTATTTATCTCATCTCATATTGGAGAAATATCTATAATTTTCTCTTCAAATTTCTATATATCATTCTCTTCCCAAATTAGCTTGATGGACAGTATCAAGTATTTTCAAGTCAAACGGCTTGAGTCTTTTTTGATTTTGACAAGTCTAAATTCATAAAATTTGTGACTACAGTCTGAGTTAAGTCCCACAAGTGCACATCTGTGATTAAAACGTAATGTTAATCAAATTACCTGCTAACAGGTGTGTTGAGCCAGCTACGTTTGATAAGGGCAAACTGCAGAACAAAACAAGAGTCATGTTGCCTTGTTGGACTGTACAGAAGGATGACATAGATAACAAGGACTGTGCCTTAAGGAAGAGAACGAAATAGTAGATCTTAAAATGGAAATAAAAATCACAGATAAACTCAGAGTAAATTAGTTTTATTAACCATTGAAATACATAAGGTCATACTTAAATATTCTGTATAACATAAGCTGTTAATACTAATTCATTGTCTCTCCCTGTGTCCTCTGTCTTCATCTTCTTTCAGTTGTATGGGGAGAGTGCAACCACTCCTTCCATAACTGCTGCATGTCCCTTTGGGTGAAGCAGAACAACCGCTGTCCCCTCTGCCAGCAGGACTGGGTGGTTCAAAGAATCGGCAAATAAGCTCCGACTCCAGGCGGTCTGACTCTCAGACGACACCTGTGTGCACCCGAAAGTGGTGACAGACTTGACAATGATCACTGCAGCGTCAGAGCCACTGACACCAACAACCGTCTGTCCTCCTACTTATGAATGCATGTTCCAGTAGTCCTGGTGCCGAAGGAGGACCATGGACAAAATTAAAGTGGCACAAGCTCGTTGGTCACTGATGGGATGATGTGGCTGGAGGGATCATGAAGAGAGGATGAACCTCGTTGCAGTGTTTGGTCACATCTTAGCTTTACTTTATTGTCTGTGGTGGTGGTGTTCAGCACATCTTGAATATGTGACTGTCTTTTTAAAAAATAAAGAACTGTGCATAGCTGTAAACATGTATTCTTTCATCCAGTAACTTGAACGGGTTTAGTACAGTAAAATTACGGACATTGGTGTGTTGTTATGCAACAGATGTTTTAGTTAAAATTAAAGAAAGTGCACATTGGTTTAGCTTTTTGCTACTGACAAGAATGTCATCAACAAGAATCAAAAACTGTTGAGTTCCAAATCTAGCATTAAATCTTGCCAAGCTTTGAATTAACTTTCAATTATTCTTTAACCAATTTATAATTAAAATGATAATTCTTACATTTCAGACTGATTCTTGAACTGCTGCTTGTGATTAGACACCATTTATTATTACAGTAGGTTGGCTTCTTGTGCAACAAAGAAATGGTTTTGTGGGAAAACATGTTCATGTCCTTTATGTATAAAAACTCCTCTCATTCCTTTAAATCTGCACATTTTGATTATCATCTGTGGAGTTCACAATGACTTAGCAACCAACAAACATCCATGTCCAGGTAAACTTACCTCCTTAAGTCACCTTAATGCCGTAAGTCCTTTGGCAGTCAAAGTGAACTACCTGGAGGGCGGCCATGCTAACCACAAGCAGTTGTTATACCTGTAGGATGAGACTGGCCTTCATCCAGTTTCACACGTCACCTATTCAAATCAACAGCGGTGGAGTGTACAATATGCTGCTAATACCTGTTTGTATAAGATTTTCAGTGCAGGACTTTTACCTGTAACAGATCTTTTAAATTGTGCTATTGTTACTTAAAAGACCTGAGTACTTCTTCCACCTCTGTAAAGCAGTTATTAAGACAAAATTTAGATTTTACCAAACTTGAAGTGTGGAATAATTACATATGGGTGGATGTTTCATGGATTTTTTTTTAAACTTTTTATTTAGTGTTCAGTTTTTACAGTTAACATTCCCTGACACAGGACCTCTTAAAATTATATTTAAACAACAACAACAAAGTAACACAGAGCAATAAAAGCTAAATAATATACTTAAGTATATAATAATGAGAATATATGTATAATATGTATGATATAATATATAGCACAAAACTAAGAATTACAAAGGGGGGCTGCATTTACACCAGAGCAGGTTCAGTTACAGAGGAATACAACAATGACATGTTGAGTGATTTTCCATTATAGTACAATCTTTCAGTTGCAGACTTGCTGTCATTCGTTTCATCATGTATACTGTTCTGAGTCTCTGCATCCACTGGGTTATAGTTGGTGGTTTTGCATCTTTCCAGTTCATCATTATCATTTTTTTCTAGGCAATCAGTAGGTATCCTCAGTAAAAACCTCTGATCAGTGCTATGTCTATCTTTAGGGATTACTCCTAACAGAAATATTAATGGGTAGTGGGACATCTACCTCCATGATTTTGTCAGTTTCTTTCTTAACGCTTCCCCAAAACCCCTGAATTATTGGGCTGTCCCAAAAAATATGTGTGTGATCCCTTATTTTTCCAACACAATGCCACTGAGGTTTCTTTCATATATGATGACATAATGAGGGAATGAGGGAAGTATTAAAATATCAGATTTTTTATTTTCCAATCAAACTCTTTCCATAATTCCTTTCTGACAGTTTGCCCACAGATCTTCACATATATTATCTTCAGTTACAGTATTGCTTTCACATTCATGTAGGACAGCTCAGTGTTCTCTCTGAAAAATAACGCTGATCACAGTTTCCTTGTCAAGGAATGCTGTAAGTGGGTAAGACTGATCAGGGTAATTCACTTACACATTAGGCTAATGACTGCAAGGACGCTGCTGCAAACCTCTTGACCATGTGGGGGAAGTAAACAAGAAGCACTCCCTATCTCAGTGCCTTGAAGCACAGTTAATAGGATGCTGGATGTGATTTCACAGGTATTAAGGCTGCAGCTTTCACTGCTCAGGAGAAAGCATCTACTGCTAGCTCAGCTCTTGTCCATGAGTAGATGCACTCTTCCTTCTGCGCAGTCATACGGTTGGTAGGTGGAGTTTGGAAAAAGACAATAGTTCCTACATGAAACTGCTCACAACAAGGTCTGTAGATTATCTTGAGTATCTGGGTCATGATTTCAGTAAAGAGACACTGCTGCAGAGTTTTAAACATATTTTGTTGGCACTTAATTCAACGCAAGCTGAGTGCCATCTAGTTCCATTATATTAGAGAGAAAACAGATGTCTCTATAGCAGATATCTCCAATCCAAAATAATCTGGACTGTAAGCAAACGCGTAAAGCACGTCTATTTCAATCAACTGCATTGTTATTGGTGCAGTTGTTCATGTTATTATGTCCATATCCTCTATAGGTGGAGGTGTGGCAACAGAAAATCCACTGTTGGGGCGCCCTCCAACTGACATAGAAGAGCCGGTGCCCCATGTGCGAAGGCTATGTCGTTGCTGCAACAGCCGCAGGCTCGATTCCATCTCTGGCCCTTTGCTGCATCTCTCTCCCCATCTAATAAAGGCAGAAATGCCCCCCAAAAATAAATGAATAAATAAGAAATAAGAAAGTCCACTGTCTCTGTACTTGTCTCACAAAAAAATTGTGATCATTAGTACATTTTTAAGAGATGTTAAATACCAGCAATGTGGTTTTAAGTAAATAAAAAGGAAGTTTTCAAAATTGCTCCAGCTACAATATAAGATTTGTTATGCTGAGTCGCTGAAATCCTCAAGTATGAGTGCACGGCCTTCACTCTCCTGACAGCTAATTCAAAAATGAATATCTTAGGCTGCTTACTTAACCAATTAGGGCTAATTTAGTGAGGCTGTCACTCTTCCTCTCACAATAAGCAATGATGTGCATGCTTTATTGCGTACTGAACATATTATTCACACGCAGCTCTCTCAGCGGCTTCTTTGTCTCATAACAAGCTGTAATCAGTCAAAACTTGTAAAGGTCAGGATCTGTCACCTCATTGTGTCATGCTGGCAGCCAAATTACTGCACACAGGCACTTTGCATCTCCTAAAAATAGTCGAGCCCAAAGCCTCTTAAGTTCAGACCACATAAGTTGCTTTCCCTTGGTGCTGTCTACATATAAGCGTGTAAAGACACTTAGCTGATGGCAAATCCCAGAGGACATCGGTACTTTTAATGCTACAGGAGGCGTGGCGCAAGAGGTGCAGGATATTCAGGATGCAGGTGCTCAGTCGTGCCTGGAACCTGCAAATGAGTGAGCTGTGGCGCCGTAGTTTATCAGGCCCAGCTGCCCTTGTCACAGGACACATCCAACATGGGTGACCTGCTGGGACTGGACAACCTGGTGGCCAACACGGCCTACCTGAGGGCTCAGCACATAGATCGCGATAAGCTGAGAAAACAGAGGCTCTCCCTGACGCTGCCCAGACCAAAGATGTCCTCTGCCCTCCTGGCAGCAGTGGGGAGGAAGTACGAGTCACTGTGTGAGCGACAGCCTATTGGGAGGAAGCTGTTCCGGCAGTTCCTCCTGTCCTCCAACCCTCAGTACAAGGCCGCCACTGAGTTTCTGGAGGAGCTGAGTGACTGGAGCTTTGCTGAGGATGAGGCCAGGGAGAAGGCCAAACACAGCCTGCTCACTAAGTTCTGTCAACCTGAGTCCAAGAGTTTTCTCTCCTACCTGACAGGAGAGGAAGCTGAAATATGCAAGGATTTATCAGACAAGAACTTCGACAAGGCGATGTTGGGCCAGATAAGAGAAGCCACAAGAGACTTCCTGCAGGGAAAACCTTTCTCGGAGTATCTGAATAGCCCCTTTTTTTATCGGTTCATGCAGTGGAAGGAGTATGAGAAGCAGAGGATCAATGACAAATACTTTTATGAGTTTAGGACTTTGGGAAGAGGTGGTTTCGGTGAGGTAGGTGCAGAAATCCAAACATCTGAACTACTATATCTGAGCTGAAGGGATGAATTGAAAGTAAAAGTGAAATTTTGAGAGAAGACATAGCATTCCTTCTCTTGCAAATGAAAAGCTGAATTCATGAGCGATTAAATGCACTGTTAATCAATTCAATATACTCAGGGTTTTGCTGCCTCACTTGGCCTGGAATGACCAGTAGCTTATGGGTGCTAATGTGAGTACTCTGCAGCTTGCTGTGTAATAGACATTAGTGGACTGAATTGAGCATTTTCTCTACCTGCTCCACTGTCACATTATGTTTTAGCATTTATCATCAACTACTGCATGTAGCCACGGTGGTCACTGGTCAGTAAAATGTACATTTTCTTGCTCTGAAACATATTTAAGGATGGCACAATAACATTCCTCTGTCTTGCAGGTGTGTGCAGTGCAGGTGAAACACACAGGCCAAATGTACGCCTGCAAGAAGCTGGACAAGAGGCGCTTGAAGAAGAAAGGTAGCGAGAGGCTGGCCCTTCTGGAGAAAGAGATCCTGGAGAAGGTCAATAGCCTCTTCATTGTGAACCTGGCTTACGCTTACGACAACAAGAGCCACCTGTGCCTGGTCATGGACCTCATGAATGGAGGAGACCTCAGGTTCCACATCTACGAGCTCGGGGTAAGGGGAATCCGTATGGACCGTGTTGTGTACTACATGGCCCAGATAACCACTGGGCTGCTCCACCTGCACTCCATGGACATTGTGTACCGGGACATGAAGCCTGAGAATGTGCTGCTAGATGCCAAAGGACAGTGTCGGCTGTCAGACCTTGGATTGGCTGTGGAGCTGCCGAAGGGCAAATCGATCTGCCAGAAGGTTAGTGTGGTGATCTAACCCTGGATTAACCTACAGTGTTTGCTGTCAGACGTTTGCACTGAAATGCACTCTGCAAAGCCTCTCTGTGGTTTATGCTACCCTACGAAATCTCTATGTTCTCCTGGGCATACTGTTATGTGCTCTGTTTTAATACCACCACCCTGTATATCTGCACACTATCCCACCACTACAAGCAGCTTACCAGGAATAGGTACGGTAGCTCTAAGTCCTGCTCTGACAGACAGCATAAGAGAGCATAACACTGTGTGACTTAAATTAATCTCATTAAAAAGGGCCTGACCTCATCCAGAGTTGGATGCTACACAGGTCGAGAAATGTACGGCAGGCTGAGCACAGCCTGTTAGCATTGGCTGGTTAATCTATGCTGTACTAATACCAGATATGGCCTCCACGTGTCTGTCCAAGGAGATGAGTCAGGAGACTCACATTAGGCCTCCACTCACTGTAGACGTGACACAGGGTGAAAAATCATGTCTTATTTGTCAGCTGACTGACCTGATGGAGGTCAATTAATGCAGCATTACTTGCTGTAACAGTGTCTCATTGTTTGTCTGTATTTTTGTCTCCATGTTTCCCTATTTAATTTTCCATTATGTAGATGCTGCTCAAGATAGTCTGTTGTAGATAAAGAAAATGAACTTTAAAAAGGTGAATCATTTACCAGACAAGATTATTCTGTCTGGTCTCAAATACTTTTGTCCTAAAAAAAGAAAAATCCTATGCAGGCCTAAATTCCTTGAATGTTACCACCTGATGTGTTGGGCAAAAGGTAGCTTGAAGGTCTAGTATGAAGGATTTAGTGGCATTAAACATTGAAGTTGTAACACTGCAACAAACTTAAACTTCTCCTGTGTGTGTGAAGTGTGTCAGAGGGCTAGGTGGCCAACATGAATGGCCCTGTCTAGAGCCAGTTGGTGTTTCTCAAACTCAAGGATCCTTCCATGGTAGGGCGAGTCCTTCCAAGGAAGAATCCTAGAGAGGCAAGGCAAGAGTCACACATTGGAACAGGCTAACGAGTGTCCCCAGGTGTGCATCATTAACCCTCAGCGGACTGAGGGAGTTTCAGATCCCTGTGATCATTTTGGACTTTGCACTCTCTAATGTTGTTGTACAATTCTGAACAACAAGTTCGAGTCATGTGATTTTTGGGGAGAATATATTTCTGGATTATACTTAAAAAGACAAATACGTAGGCTAAATGAAACTTTTGTGGCACTTAGCACTCTATTACTGTTGTAAATGACTAATTTAAAAACTTTTATGTTTTATCTTATCATGACATTTTAAAAATCTCATTTCTTTTCCCAAGAAAGTCAGTGGGACAAAAGTTGTAATTCTACTGTCCGAGCCGCTGATGACAATGACCAAGGCATGTCAAAAATTCATCCAAAGTCCGACAGGTGGTTGGGCGAAATTGATAGGGCAACTATATACTAATACTATCCCCCAATACTAATACTATCCCCCAATATCTCAGAACAACACAACAGTATAAAAATAAACCTTACCCAAACCTTAACATTTAACCTATTATTATTTTTTTATTTCAAGAAAAAACTACTTTCAGCGAAAATAAATAACCCCCTCCCGTCCCTCATAATTACCATCCCTGGTCCCCAGGATCTAACCCAACCTCAATAACTAAACAGACTTTAAAATTGAAGTAAAACCTCAGAGGTACAGAGAGGGCTTACATCTCTTTGAATTGTCCCTCATCCTACTTTGTCTCTCCCCTGTGTGTGTTGTCAGGCTGGTACGACTGGTTACATGGCCCCTGAGATTCTGAAGCAGGAGTACTACCGCACGTCTGTGGACTGGTGGGCTCTGGGCTGCAGCTTCTATGAGATGGTGGCCGCCCGTTTGCCTTTTAAAGACTTCAGAGAAAAGGTGCAGAATGAGGAGGTGACTCGTCGCACTCTGGAGGACGAGTGCAAGTTTGAACACAAAAACTTTGATCCTCCCACCAAAGAACTCATCTGCCGCTTTCTCAAGAAAAAGGTGGCCCATCGCTTCGGGTGCCGGTAAGCAAAAACTATTTTTAAACTATTTTTCTCAAGCGTAAGAGTGCAACTTGAGGTCAATGGTGTTGACGTCATGGAACAAATTACCCATCAAGAAAATGTGGAACGTCTTTCGCACCTGTGAAAACATACTGTTTGTATGATACAGTCATAGAAACAGACCCGTGAGTACCACACTGAGTTCAAGTCCAGACCTGGAGGTCAGGACACCTTGAAGACGTCACAAGATGATTAAATGAACAGGACAGATGACAAAACATCTTGTTATTATGAAGCACTACATTTCCACCAGCAACTACAGCAGACTAAAATAAATGCAAGCAACAATTTTGGACCATTTCTGGATTTTAAAATACAGAATTAACTTCCTTATACCTGTTTACCAACAACATGGAAGGGTTCCATTTCAGTTCCCGCACTTAAATTTATACCATTCAGAGCATTTTGACCAAAAAAATTGGTTCGTAACCCAAAAGGTTGGCCCCCAGCTGGACCTAAAAAGAGGTTTCCCTTGACCTGAAGAGCAAACGATGTCACATGTCATATTCTACAAGTTGGAAAGAGAGGACTGAGTCTTGCATGTCATTGTTGTGACAGTTCAACTTTGGAACCACATGTAAACACAACCAGGAAACTGAGTGGTTTGAGGCAGTTTATTGTACTTTTAAGATATGGGGCTGATGGCTTGAATGAAATGATGGCTGAGCTGGGCTGGTAATAGCAAAGCAGAGCAGACAGAGCAGTCCAAATCCAGAGGCAGAAGACGAGAACGAGGCTGGACGTGGCAGGTTATGGTTGAAGCAGGCGCGGTGAACCTGAGACACATTAAGTGTGATTTGATGTCCAAAAAGTACAAAAAGAGAGTGTCAAAACACTTAGAAGCTGGCTTTGATGTCTGTCCTGACTGAACTCTGGCAGAGTCTGGATGTTTGAGCTGGGGTTTCACACTGCAGTGGACTGATTGTTGATGTGGTATCAGGTGTGCAGGTTCAGCAGCTGCTGGCACTCAGGAGGATTGGCAGGAGGAGGAAACCAGGAGGCCATGCCCAACAAACACAGAGACAGGCTGAATCCAAATGTCCGGACTTCACCGTACTCACAGACTGGCAGACTTTGCGGGCACGTTTACGGGAAGTCCGGGAGTGCTTAGGGCTGTCCAAACCCACAATTTATCCAGCCCACAAGGGGCCTCAAGTGGACTTCCTGCAGACTTCCAGAGAGTCTGCTTGGGGTGCAGACTTCACTGATTTCATAACCCACAATTCATCTTATGAACGTGTAAAATAGTTATTGATAGTTAGGCCTGTTAAAATGCTAATTGAATTGTGTAGGCCAGAAATAATATTCACAGAAGACAGAGTAGTTGTGCGCACATCCAATCCTGTTTTAGGTCAGGTGCTGGATAATAGGGGTCCATGCAGAAAGAAGAAGAAAATCCGCACACTGAATTAGATCTCCCAGTCAAAAGCTCCTTTTGAAGTTGCCTGATGAAGACCATTTGGTTCAAAATGTTGCTTTTTTAGTCATTAAAAACTAAACAGGGAGCTCTAATTCAGTGTGCGGATTTTCTTCTTTATGCAGAAATAATATTCAACCACATCATGATACAGAAATATGTATAAGTACAGACTGAAAATGCATTTTTATTATTGCAGCCTAACAGGCATATCTATGAATATGAGAGCAGTGATAGTTGAACGCTCCCACGGCAATGAGTAAAACAGTCTCAAGGGCTGTCTATCAGCAGCTTGCAGTCTCCGCCCTTGCAGACTGAACATGATGACAATAACTACGTCACACTACCTACAACTGAAGTCTGCGAGGGCTCAGTCTACAAGACCAGAGGGTGAACTTTTGGATTCAGCCACAGACTGAAAACAAACATGAGACACTAGGGACAGAAAAGGAAACACAAGGGAGAGACAAAGCCGAAACCCTCACAGTCATAGTCTTCTACATCCTCTTATCATTAACAGTTGGTCCATACTTGTTTTTTGGATAGAAACAAGTATCTGTAATAACAGAACAAAAGCTTGCAGGTAATCAATGTGATCCACCATCTTACTACTACAGATTATTTCTGCTGTGCATTGTGCAACGCCCTCTGTCGATGGCACATCCTTGATTACAGTGGTTCTGCTCAAAACTGGTGGAAATGCGCTCGTTCTCTTGATGACACCAAGGTTCCAAAAAAGCTGAGTGTTCTTGCTGTTAGAGCGTCCTTTTAATGGAGAAGTCTGACTTTCTTTTTCACCCCTTTTAAGGCTCACCTTACGACCTATTTATAAGTAATGGTGTAGATATAGTGCCTATATCTACTGTATTATCTATTTCAGGTGCACTTTTATTCATCGTGGCTGATGAAACTTCCACTCAGGTTGAAGTCTGATGTTGGGATTTTTGTGAGTATACTATCAAGGACAATATCAGCGTTGTCCCATCCTGACAGGTGCATCAAATGAACTAATTAAACTAATGGGAGAGCTAGAGTCTAATCAGGATAATGAAGTGAAAATACCTTTGTGGGTGTAACTTGGATGTAACTTACTTACGTACTCCTCTTCATCCCCTATGGGACATATGGCTTCAATTAACTCTTTCCATTGCATGTGATCCTCGGCAGCATGTTGCGCCTCTCCCTATGACAGGTTCATCTTTTCCAGCTCCAGTGTCACAGTTCTGCGGCAGGTGGTTTTGGGCCTTCCAGGCTTTCTTCTGCCTGGTGGTGTCCATCTTAAGGCGACTCTCGTGATCTGGTCCTGGTCTGTGTATGATTTCCTAGGTGATGCTCCGGCTACCTATTTTCTTGCATAGTTGAAGGTTGGACGAGGCTTCCAACCTTATCATGTCTGTTGTGACCACTCTCTCAGCCGTACAGCAGAACAGGATCTTGGGCTAGTTGACTGCTGGTTGCATCTTGGGAGAGGGCAACCTGAGCCTTTCCCTGCCTTGCTTTGAAGTCTTTTTGGGTCCGAATGTACTTACTGATGAGGCTGCCCAGGTAGTTGAAGTCTTCCACAGACTCAAGTGGTTCCCCATTCACAGGAATGGGTGCTGTGAGGGTGGTGTTCACAGACATCACTTTTGTTTTGGAGGCATTGATATTGAGTCCAACCTGTCTGGAAAAGTTGTTGAGCAGTTGGTTGAAGGGAGAGCGAGATCATCTGTGAAGTCAAGGAGAGTAGGGTGCATTTGATGCCTGGATAGATGGACTCAGATATGACCTGCATTCTATCATTTCTTTCTTATTTCAGTCAATGTTTTGTTCTCTTTTTACTGCAACTCTCTTAAAGTGTTGTGTAATGAAGCTAATAAAATTTGTACTCTGTTAAATTATGTAGATTATCTGAGAATTGTCTATTATACAGTATATCAACTTTTAATGCCCCACATGAACACTTTTACTGCCCAGTTAAATCATTTCACCCGGCTCCTGCTTTTATAACCTCATTTTCTATCTAAGTCCGATCATTAATTGTCTTTTGTGTCTTTCTGATACCAGCGGTGAGGACCCACGAAACCACCACTTTTTCAAGAGCATCAATTTCCACCGTCTGGAGGCCGGGCTGGTGGAGCCCCCATGGGTGCCAAAATCCAACGTGGTCTACGCAAAGGACATGGACGAGTTAAGGGACAACTCTGAGGAGGAGGATATTAAGTTTGATGCCAAGGATGAGAAATTCTTCAAGCAGTTCAGCACAGGCGCTGTGTCCATCCAGTGGCAGAAGGAGATGATCGACACCGGAGTGTTTGACGAGCTGAACGACCCCAAATGGAACGGCCACAGTCGTGAGACCGTATGGGAATCAAGGATGTGCATTATTTTGTGAGGCATTTTATCTACTCATCAACTGTGCAGACCAATAATACATGAAAGTCCTTTAATTTCTTTTACACTTCCAAAGTGCCTGCTATAAAACCAAATGAAGCACCTCAGGTACCTTTTAAAACAGCAACGTGCTCTTTTCCTTAGTCTGGGTGTATTTCATTCCTAAAGAGGAATCATCTTGATGCTACGGCCAAACATGATGGGACATCTGCCTCAGTGGTAAAATAAAACCACCATTTTTGTTTTCAGTGTTATGCCTGGATGGAAACACACGCTGACATTATAATGCAACTGCTGCTTTATACTTTGCCCTCTATTCCCCTTTGAGACAGCAGACCCCAGTGCATGCATAGTTTCCATTACATCACTCGGTCAGTTTGGCAGGCCTAAGTGTTTACATGTGTTTGTAAACAAGCCACATAATGGTGTATGTATGTCACCAAATAGCAGCAGGATTATTATCGGTATTTGGAGCAATGTGCCACATTTGTCAGACAGACATAAATGCCATGAGTGCCTTTTGCTCATGTGACCGGACAGTGTAATGCGACCTCAGTGAAGTCGCTCAGTAGCAGACGTTCACCACTAAGTGCCGCCAGACACCCATACAGTGCGCTCGACCTCCCGCAGCACTCATCATCACCCCCATTACCCTGGCTGCTGCTGCGGTATTTACAAGAACTGGATGACTCGTTCTGCTTTAACAAGGGGATGCAGGGAGACAAATTGTCATAGTTTTTCCACTAAAAAAAAAAGAAAAAAAAGATGTTAATGTTTAATTCTTGGCTTTAACAAGGCAATACCAACCCCCTCTGTTACCCCCCAGATCAGCCTGTTTACAAGCCACAAACAACCTAAGAGAGACATGCTTACTATTTAAAGCACAACAACAACAAACATCTATTTGGTTTTCAGAAATGGTTAGTTCTAGTATCCATTTGGATTTTGATTCCTACTGCATGACAAAAGCCTCTGGTTGGAGGAGATCTGTGTCCTATTGTTAATAAGAACTGTTTAATTTGAGAGTTTTCATCTCCGGATGATCATTTGAGAAACTTGGGAGGTTTCTGTTTTCTTTCAGGTGTTTTTTCAGGTATTTTTTTGCCTTTATTTTGTAGTGAACATAGAGAGGAAATGAGGAGGTAATGTGACAAAGGTCCCTGGATGGGCTCAAACCTTAGGGCCCTAGCACACCAAGCTGGTGGTCGGCCATTGGTCAATGACAGGTCGTCAGAAAGTGTCTGACATCCCTAGTTTTGGTGGTGTGTCCTGCACCCTTGGTACAAGTTGGCCCTGGTTGGCTTTCTTTTGGCCGAGTCGGGGTGGCTAAACTCATCGATGAGTGATCAGCTCAACACGCGTGGAATAAAACAGACGGGAGGTAAATAAACAAACAGCTAAAGTCAAGTGGGCATGAGATTGAAACTAATTTGTTATATGAGGTGAGTGTTTTTTAGCCTTTGAGCTCTTCAGCAGAAACAATTCGTAATTGTTTGTGTTATTGTTCGCTAGTCCACGGTAAATATCCTTTTGGTCTTTCAGCATCAGGTTGTGTTGTTAATGTGCTAACTGGCTAACTAGTGTCTTGAATACATCATTTCAGTCTTCTGCTCTTCTTTTTGAAAAAAACAAAAACAAATACAGATTACCGCCGTCTGCTGGTATGGAGAGTTATTTCCTCTCATGCAGGTGCAGAATATGCATGCTAGTTGACTGCTGGTTGCAGTCATTGTGGTGTGTTCAAGTGCAACCTTTGGCCGAGACTCAGACGACCTGAGGCGACTTCTTTGATGTCAGCTTGGTGTGTCTGGGCCTTTAGATCTTTGGGCCACCAGGTTTCCCCATGTGTCTTATTTCTAACTCGAATTATAATTTTTACCTCTGTTGTACTTTGTTCCAGTCCTCGAGTCTTAAATGACGATGTAAGTCTTTTTAGATTTACTCACATAAACAGCTGCATTACAGTGCCAATGATATTTTGTAATATTAAAAGTGATTTTATAATGCCAACTTAACATTTTCTAATATTCTATGTGACCTTTTTTGACTTGTAATGATTTTTTATACTATTTATTGCTTTGTGATTCTTTTTCTGGGCTCTTTTTTACTACATTTTTATGCTGTGAGATGACTCTTTTTATGAGATGCGATGAAAAAGAAATGCAACTGTTTTAAATGCTTGAGCAAAATAAAACAAATCCTTCCAGCAACAGCCAGAAGAAGATCGGGGATGGAGCCTTTGTCAGTTACACCGCAAAGCTATGGAACACACTACCTGTAGACATCAGGGAAGCTAGCGCCGCTAAATATCTTAAAAAAAAAACCCCTATCTGTTCACTTTAGACTTTAACTACCTCTGACTTTCCCGATACAGGTCTGAAAGTCTTCCTCTTTACACTTTTGCAACTCTTTTAAAATCTTACTTGATTTTATAATTTATAGTTTTACAACTCTATGATTTTAAGAATCAGTTCTGTTTCATGTCCATTATGTCTAATTTCATATGAAGCACTCAGTGCTTATACTGCCCGTAAAGCACTTTGTGCAACATTTCTTGTATTAAAGGTGCTATATAAATAAAGTTTATTATTATTATTATTGTTGTGCAACACTGTTGCAATGATTTCTGTTAGCAAATTTGTCTTGCCATAGTGATGACATCCAAAGTTATGGAGTTATTTTGATGATCCCTGACTGACCTATCATCACATATCCAAACAGCCAGGGTCAGTCTGAAAAGGGAGTGCCCTTGTCTCTTTATAGTAACCACAGTACATCCATGATTACAACATAACGTCACCTGAATATTTGATTCAGAGTGTATCATCCATCCCTTAGTGCACCACTCCAAAACCTCAGACACATTTAGGTAATGAGGGACACATAAACATGTGCTGTGCTAAGTCCTGCGAGGGGGTGACCTTACAGGGCTGAGAAGTGGTTCCGTTCACGCTCAACTGTCATGAGATTAGAGGGTGGTTCAAGATGGAAATCCAAGACGCAACCTGATCATTGTCGGCTGCGAAGGCAGAGTGGGGAGTCCACTGTGGACGACGTGACGACAAGACAAACTCGGCAGAAGGTCTCCAGGAACATGTTTTTACCAGGTGCCTACAAGCCTCTGCCAGGGTTTAGTTCCCCACGGGTGGACGCTCTAACTCCTGCCCTCCAATACACAAGCTGCATGAGCCACTCTGCAACACACACACACACACACACGTGCACACACACACACACACACACACACACACACACACACACACACACACTGCCCGTGTCATTGCACATTTGCAGTCATGCATGCAGACACACGCATGCATGCACACTTAGGCATCTTCGCATTCTTGTGTTAACACTGATCATGCAGGCTAAGATGTGCGCACACATCTAAATAAACACACACACTCTCACTCTCTTTCCCTCTCTCTCTACCTCTAACACACACACACACACACACACACACACACACACACACACACACACACAATCTTATTACCTCTGTAGAAGCAGGCATGGGGTTTTAGAGATCAAAGCAGGACAGGGTGTAATTTGGTATCTGCGTTTGTTACATGCCCATGCTCTGGATTCACATCAAAGGCATGTGCCACACTTCAGCTCAGCCCTGGCATCCTCAGGATGGTATCACACCAGCGATATAGCTGCTTTTTCCCTTCTTTGGCTGTGAGTGTGTGTCTGCATTAGTGCGCACATGCACATGCGTGTGTCCGTGTGTCCTTAGATGCAAGCATGAATATTGATTTGTGTCTATATATGCATTTGTGTGTGCACAGCATGTGTTTGCAAGGGAGTGTGTGTGAGCATTTAGTATAGGTGAGAAAGTGGTTAAACAGGCGAGACAGAGGGGCCATTGTCTGCGGAGTGAAAGTGAGAGCCAGCCATGTGGGAGAGAGATTGAAGGAGGAAGAGGGTTGTTGCTCGTTGTCCCGTGCTCCCTGCTAGTGTAATTTTTCGGGGTTCAAAATCCATGTTTTATGGTTGAAATCTTTTTCCCTTTGTGACTTTTTATGTCACAAAAATGCAGATAAATCAGAATCAAGAAGAGCGGCATTGTACGGAGCCACCAGGGTGACCCCACCACCACTCAGGAAGTGTTTAGTTTTTGGTTAGCGTTCAATTTTCTAAGCTTCATTGCTTGAATTCTTAACATTTCCACAAATAAGTGAATTCCTGCAGGGCGGTCCAACAGAAACAGAGCGTGTGTGTGCATGATGTTCTTCCCCACTGAGGCCCAATGGGCAGTTTCCATGGCGCCCAGACCTCAGACCCCTTCCACTGCCAGAGGCTGGACAACGTCATGGATAGAGCCTGATCACACACACACACACACACACACACACACACACACACACACACACACACACACACACACACACTTGTAAACAGGCCCAAACTCTTAGCCGTCATCCTATCTCTGCACCATGTTTGGTCCCTTTACTGCAAAAATCATCTGTCTATGTCATTTAATCTCATGTTCAGACTTCAATATTTATTTTTCTTTCAGCAGAAAAAAAAAATCTGCCAGTGTTGCCAAATAATGAATCTAGTTCCCTGTATCACCCCATGTTTTGGGAATGTTCTAGAAAGGAGTATTAATGTCTTCAGCCGTAACTTCATGACAGGAGAATCAAGAAAATGGCACAAGCTGATTTGTATTTGAAGCAGAGGAAATGATCTCACCACAATAACAGATTGTTGTTACTTGATTGAGGAAAATGGGATGTTAGGATTCAGAAATAGATGAAAATGGCTTAAACAGGATTTTGTTTTCCAAGAGATTTTGCAGAACATCCTGAAAAAAATAACACAACATTTTTGCTAAATAAGTAATAATTCACTTGCAAGCCTGGAATCAAGCAAAGTGGTAATTACCAAGGGGCCCCAGGTTCACTCCATATCAGCTGGCTGTACGTAATTTGATAAATAGCAGGGTTTTTAAGAAATAATTTACACCACCTAAGTACAATATTAACTACAAATGATGGATCGTTCAATTCCAGCCCAGTCACCAGCAAAATATGTTGGCATCGTACACATCTGCAAACCACAAATACATTACATTTGCACGTTTCATATAAATCATATCAACATTTCGAAAGTGATGTAGCGTGTAAGCTAACTTTGTCTTCAGGAGGTGGAGGGAATCAAGGATGGCATGTCATCACGTGAGAAGCCTGCCAAGCTGCAGATCACCACTGTTCAAGACCAACAAAATTGTGATTTAATGAGTCATTGCTACACTTCTAGCAGCTTTTTAGGCACCAAACATAGGTGTTCTGTAGCAACCTGTCACTGTGAGGATAGTGGCACAGAGACATTGACGCTTTTTCTGCCAGTATTGTGCCTCTAAAACTAGTATTTTAAGCCAAAACATGATCTTTTCCCAACAATAACCATCGGTCTTGTGCTGAAGCCTAACTACATGTTAATTAAAACAGTGGTTCCCAACTGGTCCAGCTATGGGGTCCAGGTTTCTCCTTCTTCATTAGCTCAAGGTCCACACAGTGCAATATATCAGTGTCATACTTGCTTTTGAACATGTCGTCAAGCTAGTTTGCTGTCTCCATTCACAGCTGTCCATTAGTCGCTCACTCTACAGCAGGAAACAGCACATAAAAATAAAAGCTCTGTGCCGGATACTCACTGTACTTGAAAATAAAGTGTGTTTTTTTACAAACTCGACACATCTGCAAGTCACTTGCAGTTCAATTAGAACAGACATGTGACCCTCTAGTTGGGAAACACTGATTTAAGCTTGCAGAAATGTACAATGCCAACATTTTTCCTGGCAGTTGGGTTGTCATTTCCTAATCTTATGGCACTTGTGTTTTAAAGATCAAAATCTAGTTTTGAGACCTTAATTATTTCACTTTATGTCATGCTCACATGGTGCATATTCCTAAAAGAAGTTGGGATGTATCAAACTGCTTAAACATACTTGATGCAGAAAAATTGGGTAATAGTAACTCAGCATAGGAGCGTGGGCTGAGGTCTACAGGAGCCATCATAGCTGAGGTCAACAGGGGCCCAAGAACATATTTTTCTGGCTAGTTCAGCCATATACATTATTTTTAGCTGACTATTTACAGTATTCTGCTTACTTGCTAACAGTTGTTCTGCTCTTTGAATTACTACAGGTAGTGTTCAGGTGTACAGCTCACTTATTTTATTTTATTCTATTTTATTTTATTTTTAATTTATTTTTTTCATTTATTTATTTATTTATTTTTAATTTTTTTTTAATATAAAATAAGTGTTCAGGTGTACAGCTCACTTAATTTGTTTTATTTTATTTTATTCTATTTTATTTTATTTTTATTTTATTTTTTTCATTTATTTATGTATTTTTTTTTTTTTTTTTTTTTTTATTTTATTTTGAGCAGGCCATAATTGCTATTATTTATTATTACTTATTTTATTCTTAAACTAGTCCAGCCACTCTAATCAATCTTTCCGCACACCCTTTGGCAACTACAGTAAACACCTTGAGACTGCACCACACTTTTAAACTGCTATCGTACTTCTTAACTTTCACAGTTTGCCCATTTCCGCGACCAGCCCTCTCTCACATCTCTCCGGTCACCTGTCACTGGGAATAAAGTTCTCCCCCACAAGTCAGAAATCCTATGGAAACGGCTTAAAGTTCAAAAAGTCACAGCATCCTGAAACCCGAGTTAGGCAGAGTGCAAAGCTTTCTGATGTTCCTCACCCCTCCACTGCAGGGTGATTGAAGATCAGCACATCAAACGAAGGGAGAGGGATATAATGATACTGAATACTGTATGAGGGAAACACTTTACAGCCCCTCATCCTGAACTGTGAGGGAAAAAAACAGTTGTGGTGCATGTGTTAATGTACTTTAATTACAGTACATCGTGTTGCCTCAGGGGTCACTGACCGAGCGGGGTTTGGCATCTGTGTTTGTGCGGACCTCTCCGCCTGCACGTGCGTTGGTGACTGAGAGCAGGTATAAAAGCAATCGATTCCACAGTCTGACACAAAAACAGAAATATAAGCTGTGGGCTGGTATTAGTTTCTAAGAGTGTATCCAGTTTGATTTAATTAGCTGGTACTTATTGCATTCTTTGTTAGCGGTGTAATATGACTGACAGTTGGCGAGGCAGGCAGTCTGGACTCAATCCAAGTCCATCTCTGCTGTTAGTGTGTGTCTGTTCCCAGACTCTGTAACCTGCCGCTTCTACTCTGTCACTCTGTTCCTAACTCTCAGTATCACTATGTGTGTGTGTGTGTGCGTGTGTGTGTGTGTGTCTCTGTGTGTGTGTGACTCTATCACACTATCCCTGGACATCTGGGGTGTGTTGATACACAGCTGCGAATGGATAAAATACTACAGGCAAATCTGCAAAGCTGTGTGAACTAGTTGGGTCTGTTTAACACTGAGAGGAGACAACTACCACTCATGCTATGACCAAACGATGTGGTATTTCCTAGCAGGTACTCCTCATACTGTGACTCATTTGGTCCCTGTACGCTGGCAGGAAGAGGAGGAAGAGGTATATTCAGATTCTTGGAGAAAATGTGTAGACTGTAGACGAAAAGGATGCACCTTGTCCCCTTTTTCATTCATATGGACAGGACGTCAGCCTGTAGTCGTGGTCTGGAGGGTGTCCACTTTGGTGACAGCAGCCTGGCGTCGCCGCTGTTTTCAGATGATGTCATATTCATGGCTTCATGAGTCGCAGAAATTTGCCCCGGGTGAAAGAGTTTACCTCGCATTTTTTATGTTGTCTGTGTCCAGACGTTGCACTGCAGACCGCAGAAGATAACAAGAAAATTCTGGAAGGACTCACAGAGGCACTTCAAGTGTTGCTGGTTTGCATAGACAAAGGACGACAAGCCTGGTCGTTCCCTTTAGATATAAAGGCACAGTATAGTAGATGCTATGTTTAGCTGGCTCTTTAATGAGAAGATTTTTGTTGTGGAGATATTTATAGAAAACGCTTGGCATGCTTGGCAGCTAAGACAGAGCACACTGTATCACTCACAGTGCCTACACTGCTGGAGACATACCAAGAAACCATTTTGAGCCAGGTGTTTATATTTGTATATATTTTCAACAAGAAAACATCACAACCCTGCAAGATGCAGTCACACAGGTGTGTAATTCAGATCAAAATCATGTTTGAAAATGGCTGTGGTCTGAGAGAGGGGATCGGAAGTAGGTCATTTCCCCTCCACTCCCACACTTTATGACCATAGCCAACATTCGGTTTAAGTCACGTAGCCCACTGCTGTATTGCCGCTGGAGTGATCCCATTCCTAACATGGTCTCCAGTAATACTTGTTTTTAACCCAAAGTGAACACATCTCCTCTGAAGTATTTGTGCGCGTAAGCTAATAACAGGAAAACACGGCTGTTCCCGTTGAGGTAATTTGCAGAGGCTTCCCAGCAGCATCACTTTTGCGTTTCCCGACTTCTCCGGGAATTAACGGGAAGGGAATTAGGGATGTATCTTGGCAAACGGAGAGGGGAGAGATTTTCGCTTAAACCTTGCTATTTAAAACACTTCCACATAAACAGTCTCGAACAGGAACGAGGAGCACGCCTGAGCAAAGGAATGCACGAGCAGAGTTCAATCACAGGTGCTTGCAGACAGTATCATGAAAGCTCTGTCTTATTTTGATTTTTATTGTCTTGTGCCATAATAGGAACGATAACACACTTTATAGAAGCTATTGATATGAATACAAGGGTCACTTGAGATTTTGGCTCACCCTTTGGTCTCCCTTGGGCACAGAAAGTTTGAAAACCATTGGTAAAAAAACGAGTGGATGAATGAAACTTGGATTATACTTCACAAGTTGTGTGAGAGTTTTTGATATAGTTTTGCTGTTGTTAAATGCAGCTACATTTTACTTTCAATGAAAAGCTTTTGGGATTCTTCATTCACCCTTGAGGATGCATTTGAGGAAAACAAAGTTTGGGGCCAGCCTCAAGTGGACATTCGAGGAACTGCAGTTTATGGCATTTCTATTTTGCTTCATTTTACAGCCCCTGAAGTTGCCGCTTGCTTGTTTCCCTCATTGAAAACCCAGTTTAACACACTCTCTCTGGTCACTCTGTCCTCAGAGGTACTACGTCTCACTTTGACAGGCTACTTCAGGCTGTTTCTTGTTGCAGCCCATCTCTTGGCATTTAAACCCCAACTGAGCTCAAGTTGCCTGTCCAGTAATGGTGGCCATAACTGAACTGTTGAGAATGCCTTCGGTGGTAACACGCCTCAAATCTAAAAACTCCACACTGCAACTTTATCTCTCTTATTTTTATCTTTGGTGAATGACGTTTTATACCCACATGTATGATGGATTAATGGGCTTTATCTTGTGACGATCATGAGGATGTGGTTGTGGGCTCCCACACACAGATGCACGCGTACACACAGATATGCCAGTATAAATACACGCACACACTGCCCCCAGATGTTTTTTGACATGGTCTGCTGTGACTCCAGTACATTTGTTTAGCCCTGCATGCATAATTAACTCTCCATGCCCTGCACAACACAGCACTGCACTTTTCCACTGCAGCTCTTTTCCTCTCACTCCTTCATAAGTCCTCTGAACCACAATGGATAGAAGTATTCATTTGTGCACCTACAATGGTAGTGTTTGTTGCTTTTTCGTGTATACTTTGAAATAATATGATAATTGTTTCACTGATGGACACAGAATACGACCACAGATGCCAGTGCTGTGCCAAAAGATGCCACTGTGCTTGTCACACATCTGCTCTCAAGCATGAAACCCCACCAGCAAACCAACACATGTTTCCATGACGGCATAATCAGACATGCCATGGCAGGTGTCCCAAAAGTGCCATCCAAACTCAGCATTCAGCAATGCTGTTGTGAACATGGATATTTACTCCTAATGCGGCTCTGTGAAGTGTGCTCAGCACACTCTCACTCTCAGGTGTTTTCAGTTACCTACTAATTAAACCTCTCCTCAGATCAAGTGCCTTTTCCCGCCCTGACAGGTGCAACAAAGCCAACAGGAGACTGAGGGACCTGTCAGCCACGCCCACACAGTCCCGAGCAGAGTATAATCAGGTGAGTGAAAACACCTGTGTGGGTGAACGACAGGTGTGTAGGAGCTTTGACCAATTGTTGGTTAGCTGTCAGATTTCAAAGGAAAACATAAAATCATTAGAACCAGGTTTTTTTTCTGTAACTCTAGTACAGTGATTCTCAAAAGGCCGTGATGCCAATCAAGGTGTGAAGTGGGATTTTGTTATAACCACACATTATTATTGCAATATTCAACTGGGCCAATACAAAACGTTATGAATAGATTTTTAATTGACTGTATCAGTGTGTTGTGCGCACCCATTTCCTAATAAAGAGGCAAACTCTACCTTGAAAATGTAATTAATGTAATTACTTTTAATTTGATTTTTAAAAAAAACTTCACACGGAACATATTTGCGTGTGGGAATTATAAGTGTGTGACGGATTAAAGGCCCTGATTGGCAGCCAGTGTGAGTGATGATGACATTGAACTGTCAGCTGGCAGTATCATAAATGCTACCTGCTTTATTTTTTCTTATTTTTATTGTCTTATGTTGAGGTAAGAGTGATAACACACACATGTCATAGAAGCTACTGATATAAATATAGGTGTGCCATGAGATTTGGCTTGCCCTTTGGTGCGCCTTGGGCACAAAAAGTTTGAAAACCACTGCTCTAGTCTAACCATGCAGTAACCTCAGAAAGGCAAAATAACAACAACATAAGGCTACTGTTTCAATATAAAAATTTACATTTATTAATCGGAGCACTCACATAAGAACATAGCAGAGCGCTAAATACTACTTTGGACACTGGTGCTATCCAGGTTGCTGAAACAACAGCTACTCCATACCCACTTAAAGCGACGAAATATCATGCAACAGTTTTTGTAATATCCTACAAATATGCACACGCAATAGTTTGTATGATATGCTACAACCCAGCGGCCCACAAATGACATCCTTAAGGTCAAGTTACTTAATTAACGTTAAGTTACAAAGGTTAGGTTTAGGACAAGAAACATGGTGAGGAGGTACCACAAAATAACACGGTTCTAAATGCTGGTCTCCTAGGTGAAAGTCCTGTGTTTTGTGACCCACCCACCACCCCAACCTGCTTCCTAACCGGACCACTGGGGAATGCTTTTTTTCTTTACCCCCGTCAGCACATTGGTCACATGATTCTTACATATATTATGCACAAATTACTGGCTCATCAGTACATGAGATATGTGCAAATTTTGGTGCGTTACTTTTCATAGGAAAACAAAGAAACAGTGCATATGAACATCCTGGTTAATCAGAGATTTTTGGTGGTCTTGTGTCAGTATCAGTCTCTCACAAATCAATCTCTCTTTCTTCTCATCACTCCCTTGCTGAGTTGTACACGTGGGAACCTGGACGTTGCAGATGGGCATATGCCCATCCATCCATCCATCCATCCATCCATCCATGGTGAAGAGTGAGCTGAGCCAGAAGGTGAAGCTTTTGAGCCCTGGGTAGAGACTGAAAGAATGAGATTGTGGATACAAGCGGCATGACATAGAATCCTGCCAGCTCCACTGCACAGTTCCAATATATTTTCCACTAGATATTTAGTAAATTGAGAAATTAAAAACTTTTGTTTCTGCTGCATTTGGCTGAACTTTGGATGCTCTTTGTATCTTGTGCTAACTGCTGAATTCTGCATGGATTTCCCACTTTCAAAACAGCCAAATTTAGCCTAAAAGTTTATCTCAAATGTAGGAGATAACATCGTCCATGTAGAAGTTAATATCCCGCACAAAGGTGAGAAACTTTTGGTCAGCAATGCAATTTTTTTTCCACCTTGCTTCTCAGGGCTTTTGTACAGAACTGATGACTTGAGCTACGCAAATAAAAAAAAAAGTTCTAATAATCTAATTGTTTTTCCTACATTGTTTTCAATGCAACAGTTCAGTGGTCCACCTATTATATTAATCAGAGCCAGTCCCTGAGTGTGATTCAACCACAGGTCCAGTCAGGGTAAATTAAGAATGGGGTCTAACAGACTCCTCCTATACTTCTTCAGAAATGCATTTCGGCATTGAAATCACATCAACAACTCCTCGTGTTTCCTTCTTAATCTCTCCTGCTTTAAATTCACTTCCGTGCTCCTATAGGTGAGAGTTGTACAAACAGCTGCTCTGGGTCACATGCTTTGTCAGATTGTTAACACATAATAAGCCCATGCACTCTTGTAAACATCAAAGTCCGTTTCCACTGTTGTTGCTTTGAACATCCCCTCTGTTGTTTCTTTGAACACATATACCATTATTACTCCGCTGGTGTGACGAGAAGGAGAATTTCTTGCAAGATGTGTACAGAGAGAATACACATGCAAATGGGCACACACACACACACACACACACACACACACACACAGCCAAGGCACTGGCATGTCTGAAAAGAGCTCTTTGATGGTGCGGCCCTCACTCCTCATTTGCCGTTTGAGTTGGCATTGGCAGAGTTCTCCTGAGGTCCCCTGGCCCCTGCACACACACACACACACACACACACACATTCTTGTACTTGCTGCCTAGTGAGGACCGAGTAAATCGACTGACAAAGTGAGGACCGGCCTTTCTGCTTTACCTATCAACATGAAAATAGCATTTCTGGACAGTAGGTGGCACCCTTACCCTATACACCCCTTCAGGTTTTGAGAAACACAAAGTTTTCAGAAAAAGTTTTTAACCAACAAAGTGAGGACTGGAAACTTAAAGTATTTCACTGGGAATATTAACTGAGATATGCTTACTACAGGTTTATTGAGGCCAAGTTTAGCATAATTGCATACTATGATACTCTCTTTTACACATTTTAACTTCATTTAGTGATAGTGAAGTTGCATACTGAATATGCAATAATGAAATGTTTAATTTTAGACTCTGCAATTCTGAATAGCCATTTTTATTATTCATAAATTTATTATGTAAGGAGGCAAATACAACAGAGGGTCTTTTTGATATTTGACTGCTGAATATTTATGAAAAGGAAAATTGAAGATTATTTGTCAAAGACAGAAACAGCTAGTGTAAGCAAGCACATAACTGTTAATTTTATTGCAAAAAATTGCAATGAAAAACTCAACAAACTGTTGGTAAATTGATCAATAGAAACATGGTACTTATTACTGCCAACTCAATACAAAATTTGAACACTGGCAGCTTGTAGCCAGCAGACTGGATCTTAAAGAACATATCTGCATCAAATCTCTAAACACTAGAGAAACATGAGTCATAGACCCCCAGCATTTTCTCCACTTTAAGAATTTCGTTATAGACACAGTATTTAACATCCTTCCATGTTCTGGTGCTAAGCACTGGAGACTCTTTCTCGATGCAGAGCAGGCAGTCATTCTTTGCTGGTACTTTCCTGAGAGCAACAAACCGTGCCATCCTTCGCTGGACTGCAGTCCTCTCCTCAAAAGACCAGCGTCGCCTTGTTCGCACTTTTGGAACACCTAAAAATAAGAAAACAGGGTTAACTGTTGGGTAGGTTCACTATTTTAACCTCTTGACTCCACCCCCATTTTGTAGCGAAAACACCTAAAATGACATACCCAAATTAAAATGACTGTGTAGCTTCTGAACCGCTCTGACTACATGCATGCATGAGGTCTTGCCAGAAAGAAAACTCCTGAAGTTTCTTGTGAAAGTGTCAGAAACACTCTAGGTGATACAGAGACAGAGTAATGGGCCTCTGAAGTCAGTAAAAGTTGAAGATTTTGCCTAAAATAAAATAAAAATCATTTTCAGGATGAATAACTGTCTGTGGCTTCATCTGAGTGAACATTCATCAGTGAACATTTGTTTCAAGTTTGAAGAAAATTGCTCAAAGTATGACCATTCTACAGTGTTTTTCCATGAAAAGATCCAGGCAGAGCCCCAAATGACAAGTTGGTCATTCTGCTTCAAAACAGTACTGTCAGTGATCAAACAACACTCAGCCAGCTTCAAACATTGTACCTTATTGAAATCAGGTGTGATTATGATAGCTGATGTTGTTTATGACAGAAACACCATAAAATATCGCCAAATAAAGCCATATGAAACGTGAAAGTTATGATCCCACTTTCTAGATGGTGTATCTCAGCCAAAAATAGGATTAGGAGTGAGACTCTTACCTTTTATAAAAGATCTAAGTCTCCACTCGCCGCTCCACATGAGATCGCGAGTAATCCTTTAACATTTTCTCTCGAAAACGGCATGACATGACTTGTCACCACTCACTGCGATTTTTGGACTTCGTGTATTTAGGCTGCTCTGATGCAAAACCATAAGGAATAAAGAAAAATGATGCCGGATTCAGGAAGCAGAGAGCTTCCTGTTTCCGGTGACACCAAACATCACATGGTTTGATGACATAGTGCGCCTAGGAGATACCATTTAACAGAGAAGAGAGGAGAGGCGACGCCGTGTCTGAACGGAGTTAGAGAGGTTAAACTCAGTCTTTCTTAAAACGGTGTTTACAACATGGATATAAAGCCATTTGAAGTGAATTCAGTGTTTTCTGCCAAATGTTGATTATGATGATGAAGAGTTATCATCTTGGATGAAGGGATTCTTGACCATGATTTGGCAACTCATAACCTCCAACTGCATTAAGCCCTGTTGACGAACTGCAGCCCTGAAGTAGCAGCAGTGGAGGTTGTTAAGTTTGATGGTGAATCAGTAATGATAAGTATCTATGCTTTAAATTAATATCAGTAATTACATTAAAATTATACTGTTTAAGTGCTTATTTGCTGAGCAAACAGCGGATAAAGACAGCAGGCTCCTATTAAAGAAAAAAAAATTAAACCTAATAGCTGAGCTAAGATAATAAGGTTCTGTAATCAATCCAAAATCGATCCTCTTTGAAATAAGTATGACAAATATTCACTATTCCTCCTCTGTGGGAGTGGATCAAGAGCAGAGTTGTTACTGCATATGGGTTATTGAGACATATGCGTTATTTAAAAGTTTAATAGGCCACAGCATGTCAACTGTTTTGTTTAATGCCAGGCTTTGTTTTATTTTGAAAATCCTCCCAGCTACAGCCTTAGCAACACCGACAGCTGTTGAGCTGTAGACTCTCAGGTAGCGCTGATGCCCTCATGAAACATTTTAAGTTTAAGTTCAGGCTGACTGAAAGATAATTTATGTTCATTTTCAATATCATTTAAATATGAGATTGAGTATTGTCGTGGCTATGTCATTGAAGTCTGCAGTTGTGTTGCCTAAATCAAAATCAAAGAGCTACAGAATCTCAGCTGAGATTTCAACAAAGCTCATGGCAGATCCATACAGGGGATAAGTTATTATGTGAGTGGGAATCTCTTCTCTGCTTGTTAGAAGCTTTGTTTTCAAACCAGAGCAGGTACATGGCTAGACAAACAGCAAAATATAATCATGTAATTAAACCTTTTTAATCATGAATTATAAAAGTCTCATCTCCTCATAAATTCATAATTTTATCAAATTTTGCATTTTTACCTGAAATGTATAATTTTCATGTCATAATTGTGACTTTTAATCTTTGTATTTAATGACATGATTAATATCCTAGTCGATCAAAACCTGATCCCAGTGACTTGAAATTTCATCTGAGAATGTACCTATCTTATAGAAATTCATCTTACCGTCATCATTGTGTTGTGTTTTATTTGCAGTCTTCTTAAGTCTCTTAACAGTTGGTCTTCTGGATGAGACGTTTTGCCTCTCTCCATCTGAGAAATATATATTAGCTCAGTGAAAGAGTTAAAGATTCAATTTCAGAACACAGGTGTATACTGCCTGGACTCACCATCATCAGCAGCATCAGCATCAACATGGTACTTTCGTTTAGCTGCAGTTTTCTTTACACTCTTCTGTCTTGTGGTGTTTGTGGGTTGCTTGTTTCCATCTGACAAAGGACACATCAAAACAGTTAAACTGTTGTCAGGTCTCAGATGCTACACATATAATCATGTTTTCTTTAAGCTTAAATCTTGTTTTGCATCTCAGATTTTGAGGTTGTGTTGGACTTTGCAACACCAGAACTTACCCTCATCATCATGTCTCTGTGCTTGCTTTCGGCGCTGAACACGAGAACTTGTGGGGGATGGATGTGGCAGAGCTCCATCTGTAAGACAGTGGATGTTAGTATAGAGATATCTTTTGACCACATGATTTGATCCATAGTGAGCTGGTTCCAAAAGTATCATAAATATAGATCATTTCTGAAATATGTTTGGGCCCAGACCATTCAGTGACCTGTAGACAATAAGTCAAACTTTAAATTTAAATGTGTATCTGACTGGATGTCAGCATCAAAACCTGACAACTGATGTAATGTCCTCTTTTCTATCTAATGTTCACAACACCAGGACTTACCCTCATCACTATCACTCTCATCATCACCATCACTCCCCTCATCATCATCATCATCATCATCATCATCATGTCTTCGTGCTTTCTTTCGGCGCTGAACACGAGAACTCGTGGGGGATGGATGTGGCAGAGCTCCATCTGTAAGACAGTGGATGTTAGTATAGAGATATCTTTTGACCACATGATTTGATCCATAGTGAGCTGGTTCCAAAAGTATCATAAATATAGATCATTTCTGAAATATGTTTGGGCCCAGACCATTCAGTGACCTGTAGGCAATAAGTAAAACTTTAAATTTAATTGTATATCTGACGATGTCAAGATCAAAACCTGACAACTGATGTAATGTCCTCTTTTCTATCTAATGTTCACAACACCAGGACTTACCCTCATCACCATCACTCTCATCATCACCATCACTCCCATCATCATCATGATGTCTTTGTGCTTGCTTTCGGCGCTGAACATGAGAACTTGTGGGGGACGGATGTGGCAGAGCTCCATCTGTAAGACAGCTGATGTTAGTATAGAGAAATCTTTTGACCACATGATTTGATCCATAGTGAGCTGGTTCCAAAACAGTCATAAACATTGAGCATTTCTGAAAAATATTTAGGGCCCAGACCATTCAGTGACCTGTAGACAATAAGTCAAACTTTAAATGTAATTGTGCATCTGACTGGATGCCAACATCAAGACCTGACAACTGATGTAATGTCCTCTTTTCTATCTAATGTTCACAACACCAGGACTTACCCTCATCACCATCACTCTCATCATCACCACCATCACTCCCATCATCATCATGTCTTTGTGCTTTCTTTCGGTGCAAAAGAACTTGTGGGGGACGAGAACTTGTGGGGGACGGATGTGGCAGAGCTCCATCTGTAAGACAGCTGATGTTAGTACAGACATATCTTTTGACCACATGATTTGATCCATAGTGAGCTGGTTCCAAAACAGTCATAAACATTGAGCATTTCTGAAATATATTTAGGGCCCAGACCATTCAATGACCCTTTCTATCTGGTGTTTACAACACAAAGGCCCAATCCCAATTCCTATCTTAACCCTCAATCTTAACCCACAGTCTCAAAAATCCGCTCCGTGAAGTGCTAGTGCTGTCCCAATTCTCAGAGTGTTGAATTGAGGGTCAAGAATAAGGGCTGTATGGCCCTCACTTTTAAGATTTTCCAGGACCACCCTTGCTGGTGAGATCTATCCCAGAATCCTTTGCGTATCATCCACTGAGCCCAGCCAAACCCGGCCGAGTACAGACGATTCAGTCAATGCAAGATGGTGGTGACAAGCGTAAGGAAGCAGAGTTATCAATGTGAGTATTTTCCTTGTTAATAGTTGTTTTAAAATTATGATAACCATTGTATTATCTTAGTTTAATGTCATTTTATGGTCTATAGACCTCTTTGTAGCGTATCACACATATTTTTGCTCGCGGGTGATGGCTTGCCTGCCCCGGTTCTCTGATAACCGAGTATACTGTCATTCAGTTACAAAAAGTCATTTTCTCAGTGATAATGTAGTTGTTAAGTTGTTTTAATATATCGTGAAATGTTTGCATCGACATTTTTGGAAGATGACCGACGGTGTCATCTCCTGTAGCCGTAGAGTCTGCAGCTGGTAACGTTACAGCTGCAGGTTAACGTTAGTCAACGATTATCTGGTGACTTTCCGCTGAATAAGTTACGTCGGTTGTTGTGGTACAGCTTATTTGGTTAAATATCAACTTAAAACCCAAAGAGTGAAATGTTAACGTGGATGAAATTCACCATATAACACTTGTGTGACTGTGTAAACAGCCTCACCAGTTCTGCTGGATGTTAACCATTCATTGTGATAATGCTTGCAATACTGCATGAAACTAAACTAATAACTTAACGAATACCTGACAGGTAGCCCCCAAAAAAAATATAAAAGAAAAGAAAGTAATGCTGTTATCTCTGTTCCATTTCAGGGCCACAAGACAAAACACAAGCCCTCATTCATTTCAGGGCCACCAATGAAGACAAGTTTACAAAAAGCAAGCAGGCTCCAAAAAACTATGGGAGTGAGTAATTTGTAACTTGTGAACTGTTCATATTCATAACATAATTCTCAGTCACAATGGCAACTGTTCCCCTAATGATCAAGCATTCTGTTTCAATATGAAGTCAACACAGCAGCAGACGACATTGTCGGAGATTGTTGTTTGGTAACTGTATATTTGTTTTGGAGCTGTGCCTAGTATATTCGTTGCAACATGTATGTTCTATTTTCACTACTGCACAAAGATGTGCCGTTTGGATTTTATGATGTCAGCATTTCAAAACAAAAACAATTCCATATCATTAATCTATTTATTATCTTAGTGAAATTCCATATTCATAAGAGAAAATTTTGTAACAGAAAAAACTTGTACGCAATTTTTATGAATGAAATGCAGCAATACTTAGAAACCGTTCAGCACTCCACAAACTCCAAAGCTATAAAGACTCGGAAAATATGTAAACAATTTAATTGTTTGAGCTACTGAACTTTTATTTATTTATTTGTTTATTTTATATCTCTTTCTTTTTTCTTAACCCTGGCATATTTGTTCTGTTCATGTCTGTCACTGCTTGTTTTGTACAAGAATTGAAATAAAGTGTTGGAGAAAAAACTTGTTGCGTCTTTTGTCAACAACTACTGATTAATGATACTGATAATTCACAGAGTGGACGGAGTTTTGGCATATTGCTGCCCCGATAGTCTTAAGACGTATTTGCCTTTGAGGGTGTCCCATTTTAAAGTCACAAGATAGCCCTTAACACTTGGTTTTGAGGGCTGGTGAGATTGAGAGTTGAGCTTCAAAATTAAGATTGAGGGTTAAGATAGGAATTGGGATTGACTCAAGACTTACCCTCAGCACCATCATCATGTCTTCGTGTAGTCACAGCTTTCCTTCTTTCTTCTTTCCCATCTTTAGTCGAGGGTTCCTTTGAAGGTTCCACTTCCTCAGGGAGCACCTCAGGGTGAGTGGACGATGAGGACTGGTGATCTTTGCCAGATCCGGTGTGGCAGAATAAGTCCATCGCATTAGAGAATTCCACCTTGGTGGCCTTTAACAGCAGTGCAGAAAAACAGAAGGAAAAAAAATTATTCACTGATGAGCACAAACAGCAAAGACTCTGAATCTCCTGCAGGTAGCACATTGACTATGCTAACTATCACTTATCAATGATAAAGTCAGAATCATTATGAACCACACAAATAAGGGTATGGATGAGATAAAAGTAAAATGTACTCAGCTGGTCAATGGCTTGGCCCAAGTTTAAATCCATTTCTATAAGCCTTGTTTAATCACTGTTATTTTTTTGTCAATATAATTTTTGCAGTGTTGTCTATGAGAAATAATTAACTGCAATTCAAATGCATTTCGATTACCTTCATGTTCAGCTCATTACCTATAAGCCACAGAAATGTGAAGGGTTACTTCATTGTAGGGATGCACCGAAACAAAAATTTGTGGCCAAAGCCAAATAAAATGAAACATTTGGCTGAATACCAAGTACCGAATACCAAATACTAGGGATGCACCAAATATATTCGGCCGAATATTGCAAAAAAGCAGACATTCATGCACGCTCGTTCGCACTGTTTGTTTTGATCAGAGAGTTGAGATCACACTGGTCGCTGCAGTGTTGGTCATAAATCACTGTGTGGTCTTGTACACTGGCAGCAGTCATGATATGATATATTATGGCAGCTGGATATAATTGTATGGGCCTGAGTTTGACATGTCTGCTCTTCTGATTCAGTGACAGGTTGTAGGTTGGTCTGTCTTTACCAAATTCATGAATGTAATTGTGCTTCAACACTCATCAAGTGATTAAATTTTATATTTTGATTGAAATCTCAGAGCCTCCTTCATGAAGCAATGTTTTGATGAGTAAACAGGCTGTTAAGTCACTTCATAATCTCCTTCTGAATATCAGAGCATAGAGCAGCAGTCTTTGATCAGAGATAATGTAGATTAAATAAACTGTTGTTGATATTGTGATTATTGTTTTGTGTATGACATGACAGCAACAGCAGCAGCAGCTAGAGGAGCTGTGAGAACAGCTGACACTAGGACCTGAGAGTGAAGTAAACAGGGTACAGAAAATATTCTGAGGTCATTTCGTCTGTTTAGTCATTCTACTGTATTAACAGTGACTGTCCTGATCTACCAGCTCTTCACTATTCTTGGTGCATTATTGGATCTGGATTCTTAGATAGCACCTCAGTCTTATTAATCTAGACTAGTGCTGAGTGCTGCTTTCAAACTTAATATAAAGTCTCCATGGTGTAAAAATGCATGAAATCTGTAATTAATATGGGACAATTGTGGGACAGACTAGGAAGATAATTCATTTTTCACTTAATCTTTGTTTGTGTAGTGGCAATGTTTTTACAGTGTATCTCACAGGTATCACGATACCACAACGAAAATGAGGCAGATGTGCCTTTTGTCATTGATAAAAAGATAAATCACTTTTCTATAATACATCAATGATATTTCAATGGAATAAATTACTTATTGACTTATTCATACTTAAAAGACAGCATCAATAAGTGATTAACATAGGGGGGATCAAAATAAAATAAATAAATGAAATAAGAATCAACCAGCCACCCTCCTCCCCTGACAAGTAAAGAACAGTCCCTTCATAAGTAAAGAACAGTCCCTAAAGTGTGGTGAGGTTTGTGGACCGTTAACTGCCACAAAGAGAGAAATGTGAACGGCTCGTTTCCCCTCTGACACGTCACATACTTGTGTGCCGCCACGGCTCGGCTGTTCAGGTACTACTGGGCAGTCATGACACCAAGAAGAGGACATTATTGGGCCGGACTTCTCCGTCGCCGTAAGCCTTATCTTGCGCCGCAAAGCACTATGGCTGCCGTGTTGACAGGAATACATTCCTGTCTGTGTCTGTGACCCACAGCTGGTGGGATTCGCCTTCGTTTCTGCTGCTGGTTTAAACACTGTACTCGCACAGTGTGCTGAATGATTTATTTTGGTCACACAAAACTATTTTTAGTCGCAAATGTGCGATGACGGACGGAGTAAAACATCGCCACACTGCCGACATTTTACTCCGTCTGTCACCGCACGCTGTTTGATTGCGTTATCAAAACACGCCGCTATTATTTGGCCTTGCTTTTCACTTATTCCACCGAATACCGAATGTGTGGTTTTTTTTGCAATATTCGGCCGAATATAATCAGTTACCAAATATTCGGTGCATCCCTACTTCACTGTCACCCATATTAAAGTTCACCTCTAAAATGAATCTTCTAAATATTACTTGGTATTTAATACATGAAGGTGGATGCCAGATTCTGTGAGATACACAGTAAAAACATTGCCACTACACAAACAAAGAATAAGTGAAAAATGAATTATCTTCCTAGTCTGTCCCACACAATTGTCCCATATTAATTACACAGATTTCATGCATTTTTACACCATGTAGACTTTATATTAAGTTTGAAAGCAGCACTCAGCACTAGTCTAGATTAATAAGACTGAGGTGCTATCTAAGAATCCAGATCCAATAATGCACCAAGAATAGTGAAGAGCTGGTAGATCAGGACAGTGACTGTTAATACAGTAGAATGACTAAACAGACGAAACGACCTCAGAATATTTTCTGTACCCTGTTTACTTCACTCTCAGGTCCTAGTGTCAGCTGTTCTCACAGCTCCTCTAGCTGCTGCTGCTGTTGTCATGTCATACACAAAACAATAATCACAATATCAACAACAGTTTATTTAATCTACATTATCTCTGATCAAAGACTGCTGCTCTATGCTCTGATATTCAGAAGGAGATTATGAAGTGACTGAACAGCCTGTTTACTCATCAAAACATTGCTTCATGAAGGAGGCTCTGAGATTTCAATCAAAATATAAAATTAAATCACTTGATGAGTGTTGAAGCACAATTACATTCATGAATTTGGTAAAGACAGACCAACCTACAACCTGTCACTGAATCAGAAGAGCAGACATGTCAAACTCAGGCCCATACAATTATATCCAGCTGCCAAAATATATCATATCATGACTGCTGCCAGTGTACAAGACCACACAGTGATTTATGACCAACACTGCAGCGACCAGTGTGATCTCAACTCTCTGATCAAAACAAACAGCGCGAGCATGCACGTTACTGCACGCGTGTTCGTGAGTCTGTTACCTATGTTTGTATCAGACACGTGGCGACAGACGAGCAGCTGAGTCGCGCATCAGAGAGAGAGAGAGAGAGACATAGAGCGTAAACACCGTGAGCGAGCGGTGATAGAGAGTCACCGGTGAACCGGAGAAATTTAATGATCGTTTCACAGCGTTAACGGAGGCACGAAACACACTCACAACCCTGCTGTCAATCACGTATCATCTGACTGTGTCTGTATGCGCTGCGTTTGAGAGCGAAACTATTTCAATAAATGAGTAAAAGGTGCCAGTATTGTTACATTTTCAAAGCTCAAAACAGCCTTTGTGGTGACTTAAAACACTGAATACATGACGTTTATTTGTGATAAAAATAAAGAATTCTTCCTCACAGCTCCTGTTAGCCTCCTGTTAGCCTCCTGTTAGCGTCGTGCTAGTTATGCTAACGTGCAGCCCGGCTAGCATGCCCCCCCACACCGAAGCACGGACGGTAAACTCGGTAACTCAAACACATTTCATCACCGCACGTCACTCACAGACTCACAGTCACTAATAGTTAGATTAAATAAAATGGCTTACCTCAGCGTTAGCAACGTTGAGCTCACACTTTCGGTGGTCGGTCCTCAGTTTGTCGGACAAATGTCTCCACGCAGTGCAGGAGCTGACGAGTCTGTGTCCTGACCTGAGCTTCACCTTGGCACTGGAGCTCACGGAGAGCTCTGATTGGCTAATTGGTAAGGGGCCATTACTGCGGTGGGGGAGGTGAGCAGAACAGACTCCTGACTCCTGCTCAGCAAGAGAGACCTGACTGAAAGTTTCTGAAGCCTTTAGGACTGTCTCCGCTTCTCATTAAATATCATATAAAATGTTATCACATTTTCACACAAGTCCCCAAACCAGACAAAAGTGTCCAAATTAAACAAGCTAGACCCAAATAT
Organism: Epinephelus fuscoguttatus; assembly: GCF_011397635.1. Taxonomy (NCBI): domain Eukaryota; kingdom Metazoa; phylum Chordata; class Actinopteri; order Perciformes; family Serranidae; genus Epinephelus; species Epinephelus fuscoguttatus. The sequence goes on from NC_064756.1 coordinate 15,926,951, forward strand.
TTATCCCACAAGATTGGGGGAAAAAAAAAACTTTTTTTTTTTTTTTTTTATAAAAATAATAATAAAATTGTGCAAATTGTGATTTGTGATATTGGGCTTTATGAATAAAATTGATTGATTGATTGATTGATTGATTGATTGAATAATACTGTACTTTTTTAGTTTCACCAAAGCAGAGAAAATAGAAGAAAATGTTGTTCTCATGCTGGTGACACACCTCAACAAAGTAAATTGTGCATATCTTGAGAAAACAGGAATATAGAATATAAAACTATAATCTAGATTTTGGGCATTAACTATTTACTGCTTAGATTATATGTTACTTAGGAACAGACTAATATACCATGTTTGTGAACCATATCAAAATTGTTTGCCCACTCAGTGACCCCTTACATAATAATGTGCTCCAGATTAATTCAGAATCTTCTTATAATATTACATGATGAAGAACTGATCATAAGGTCCCCAGTGCATCTGTAGTAACTGTCTTGTGTACCCTGAATTCAGGCATCATATTGGTTATTTTGCATTATTGCTTCATGATTATCTTAACATTACTTACCACCCAAAACACCTAATAAATGACTATTTGTTACCAGCAATGTATTTGGTTAGAAAATCAGTAGCTAAATCCACTTTATTGACTTGGATTAATGATGACATCTGCTCTGTGAAGAGAGATGGAGGATGGCTCAATGGAAACCAGTGTCTCTTCCTGTGTCCACCGTGCGGACCACACTGAAAATTTCATGTGAATGAAATGATGTTCCAAAACTGAGGCCATTCTAGTCGGCATTGCCCACCAGGTCCGAACTTCCACCATCACCAGCATCACCTTCTCTGGTCAAGACATTCCACTATCTCCAGTCGTCACCAATCTTGGTGTAAAAATGGATCCTCCCCTCACTTTCAACTCCCACATCCAACAACTCTGTAAGACCTCATTTTACCACCTCAGGAACCAAACTCCATCCATCCATCACTCACTCTGGCAGATGCAGAAAAGCTGGTCCACACCTTTGTCTCCTCCAGGCTGGAATATTGCAATGCACTCCTCATCAGGATCCCTAGCAAGAGCATTCAAAAGCTCCAATACATCCAGAACAACGCTGCTAGGGTCCTGATGAGGGTGCGAAAATTCACACCACTCGAAGGAAGACAATGTCATGTCCTTCATCACCCATGTGATTTTAGAAGACGGCGTTTGATCATATTTTATCTTAGTATATCAAGTGTAGCCTACACCATAAACTGTCATTTCCATTTCCAGCCTGCCATATAGATATATATGGAACATATAACGTGGGCAGGGGGGAGGCTTATGGCTGCTGATCCCCTGCCCGTCAAATTCCCTGTCAATTCACCGTCAATCACTGTTTACTATTGCTATTATGCTAATAGGTGGTTGCCTGCTCACCTGCTGGCCCTGCAATGCCCCCCTGGTTGAGCCGTATGTGGGCAGGGTTATCTATGCCTAAATGGTCTGGTTATTGTGGTTCTCATCTAGTATTGTTCTTATTTGCACTATGGTCCTGCACCTGATTTAATATAATTTTAACTGGTTTACTAGTGTTTTTATTTGACCTCTGTATTTATCTGTTTTATATGCACTCACTTGCACTTTGAGATAGGCCAGTGCAATACCTGTAGTTCCCTTGTTTGTAACCTTACAAACAAGGCAAATGGTTGCACTACTCTTGCAACAGTAGTCTGCAACTGTAACACACTCAACGCACTATGTTGGCAACTTGTCTATGTTGATGTTGATTGTATGTATGTATGTGAATATTGCAGCTGTTTGCACTATACTGCCCAAAACGAATTTCTTGTGGGACAATAAAGTTTATCTTATCTTATCTTATAGGAAAGGGAGACATCATTGGCTCAAACTATATATGCCATACATAAACCGTTTGACTGATCTGAATGCCGTTACACTTCATCACTCCTCCACAGGGAACAGATTTGTGTATTTTTTGTAGCATTTGTATGTACTGTTATGGAAATACAGATGTGTTATTATATTCCATAATTTTTGAAAAAATAGAGTAACAGAGTTCAAAATAGACCATAGGTTGCAGCATACGAGTTGTGTCTCTCTTCAGTGAACAACCTGAAAAGATTTCAGCTTTCTGGGACGTTGCTGTGAATTTAAAACTGAATTTTGATGCACAGTTGTCTTCAGGGCGGGACTCTCATCATACACATGAAATTTTGTGCAGATTCGATAATGTACAGTTGAGTTATAACAATTTTCTACTTTTGGCAAAAAAAAACACAATACATCAAACTATGCTGCCAAGCCAAAATGAAACTGAGGATTTTTTTTGAAAAAGTGGCAAGGCTGTTTTGTTCTTAAAGGCCTTAAAGGAGCAACAAGCAAAATTCATCATTTCTAGATTGAAGGAATTAAAATATTGCTATGTGAAGAACTAGAGGTGTAATTTCATCTGGAATATAACATGACCTCACACACCCTCTGTGTGTTGATCTCCAGCCCCTTGTTTACAAGCCGGTCCGGCTGCACGTTCATGTACGTTCATGTGAACCCCCCCCCATAAAAGGCTACAGCCAGTGAGCAATGGCAGCGCGTATTTTCGAAGTGAAATGGTAGAGAGCGGCACAAAAAGTCCACCTGAAGATGACCAGGATCCGACATGCCCTCGATAGAAACACCGGGTGTTGGCGAAGAAGTTGTCGGATAAAGAAAGGACAGAACTCGGATTAACGTTGGTCTTGCATTTCCAAGGTGGAGAGCACTGCGAGAGCTAAAGGGCTATAATCTGACTCGAGCTAGCTTTTCTTCTCCTGGACAGGTACAACATAAAGTCAAATGTCTGTTTTAATTAGTGTTACAGTAACGTTAGGCACATGTCACTATGTCGATTCAATTAAATTTAAAGTTACAATCGTAGCATCGGTTAATGTCTGGAGCTTGAGTTATTAGCGGCTCAGTCCCAGCAATGGGTCAGGTGTTACGGCTGTGTTAGGTGAGTAGCCCGGTAGCCCAGCTAACATTTGCAATTAGCATTGTAAAATGTAGCAAGGCGGGCAGCCTGGCGGCTGTGTTTAGCTTCTTCCCTGCCTAGCAGGGACCATGGTGCTGAGTTTCGGACCCATGTGGCCTTCCCAAGTGTCAAAGGTCAGCCCGATGGTTGCCGGGTAAGATTGGGAGCCTTTCTTAATGAGGTCAAAAAGGTCAAACAAGGCCAGCAAAGCCTTTTTTTGGAATTTCTGCCTGATTATTTACTATGTCGTGTGCCAGAGAGCCTTCTGCTAGGACTTTTTCGTCACGTTGCAATACGACCACCACAGAGCTAGTTAGCTTTGCAGAGCGTCTACAGAGTTAGGACTCAGGGAGACTGATACAGGTCGTACGTAAGGCCCGCAGCTCAAGTTTCATGTGGTTCGGTCCATTTTTGTGGCCGTGGTGAGCCTTAATTGGTTAAAAAATGCTAACCTTTAGAGGCCCGCCTCGGAAACTACCGAGCCGATCAGAACATAACTGATGTCTACCAGCTCATCTTGGGCACCTGAACAACATATAAAAAATCAGACTCCTGCGACCTTTAGAAAAACATTTCCTCCAAAACCTCCTCTCTGGTCAAAGCGTTTAAGAGGGCATAAGTCTGACAGCTCCTGATTTTGAGTTTCTGAAACAGGCAAAAAAAAAAAATCTACAGGACTTTGGGGTTTTTTTGTTCCGCATTATCGTTTAGTGGCTCCGGGGGATCCTCTGTTCCCAACCTGGGGCCCCTGGGGTCAAAGGTTGCCGTGCAGTGGCCAAAGAGACACGTTCTTTAAAAAGTACTGTCTTTTCTTTAATAATTCATCAACGCTTTGAGGTAGGGGGCTGACCTTCCAGTATGCACATCAGGACGCCACAGGCGACCAGTGTGCAAAGTTTCAGATCCGTGCGACCTTGGGAAAGGTCAAAGGTCAACCCTTTGGGGCGATCTGGACAATTTTTTCATACCTTTGTTCCAGATTATTGTTTAGTGGCTCCGGGAGATCCTCTGTTCTGAATCTGGGACCCCTGGGGTCAAAGGTCGCCGCGCAGTGGCAAAAGAGACACGTTCTTTAAAAAGTACTGTCTTTTCTTTAATAATTCATCAATGCTTTGAGGTAGGGGGCTGACCTTCCAGTATGTTGTGTGCCACAGAGCCTTCTGCTAGGATGTTTTCACACGCTATGACGTCGACCACCGCAGAGCTAGTTAGCTTTGCAGAGCGTCTACAGAGTTGGGACTCAGGGAGACTGATACAGGTCTTACGTAAGGCCCGCAGCCCAAGTTTCATGTGGTTCGGTCCATTTTTGTGGCCGTGGCGAGCCTTAATTGGTTCAAAAATGTTAACCTTTCAAGGCCCGCCCCTCGGAAACTACCGGGCCGATCGGAACCTAACTGATGTCTACCGGCTCGTCTTGGGCCCCTGAACAACATATTAAAAAATCAGACTCCTGTGACTTTTAGAAAAACATTTCCTCCAAAACCTCCTCTCTGGTCAAAGGGTGTAAGAGGGCATAAGTCTGACAGCTCCTGATTTTGAGTTTCTGAAACAGGCAAAAAAAAAATCTACAGGACTTTGGGGTTTTTTTGTTCCAGATTATCGTTTAGTGGCTCTGGGGAATCCTCTGTTCCCAATCTGGGGCCCCTGGGGTCAAAGGTCGCCGTGCAGTGGCCAAAGAGACACGTTCTTTAAAAAGTACTGTCTTTTCTTTAATAATTCATCAACACTTTGAGGTAGGGGGCTGACCTTTGAGTATGCGCATCAAGACGTGACAGGCGACCAGTGTGCAAAGTTTCAGATCCGTGCGACCTTGGGAAAGGTCAAAGGTCAACCCTTTGGGGCGATCTGGACAATTTTTTCATACCTTTGTTCCAGATTATTGTTTAGTGGCTCTGGAGATCCTCTGTTCTGAATCTGGGACCCTGGGGTCAAAGGTCGACAAGAGCGCAAAAGAGAGACATGTCTTTAAAAAGTACTGTCTTTTCTTTAATAATTCATCAATGCTTTGAGGTAGGGGGCTGACATTCGAATATGTGCATCAGGACGCCACAGGCGACCACTGTGCAAAGTTTCAGATCCGTGCGACCTTGGGAAAGGTCAAAGGTCAACCCTTTGGGGCGATCTGGACAATTTTTTCATACCTTTGTTCCAGATTATTGTTTAGTGGCTCCGGGAGATCCTCTGTTCTGAATCTGGGACCCCTGGGGTCAAAGGTCGCGTGCAGCGCCAAAGAGACATGTTTTTTTTTAAAAAGTACTGTCTTTTCTTTAATAATTCATCAATGCTTTGAGGTAGGGGGCTGACCTTCCAGTATGTTGTGTGCCACAGAGCCTTCTGCTAGGATGTTTTTGTCACGTTGCGACCACCGCAGAGCTAGTTAGCTTTGCAGAGCGTCTACAGAGTTGGGACTCAGGAGACTGATACAGGTCTTACGTAAGGCCCGCAGCCCAAGTTTCATGTGGTTCGGTCCATTTTTGTGGCCGTGGTGAGCCTTAATTGGTTCAAAATGTTAACCTTTCAAGGCCCGCCTCGGAAACTACTGGGCCGATCGGAACCTAACTGATGTCTGCCAGCTCATCTTGGGCCCCTGAACAACATATTAAAAAATCAGACTCCTGTGACTTTTAGAAAAACATTTCCTCCAACACCTCCAGTCTGGTCAAAGGGTGTAAGAGGGCATAAGTCTGACAGCTCCTGATTGTGAGTTTCTGAAACAGGCAAAAAAAAATCTACAGGACTTTGGGGTTTTTTTGTTCCAGATTATCGTTTAGTGGCTCTGGGGAATCCTCTGTTCTGAATCTGGGACCACTGGGGTCAAAGGTCGCCGTGCAGTGGCCAAAGAGACACGTTCTTTAAAAAGTACTGTCTTTTCTTTAATAATTCATCAATGCTTTGAGGTAGGGGGCTGACCTTCCAGTATGCGCATCAGGACACCACAGGCGACCACTGTGAGAAGTTTCAGACCCGTGCGACCTTGGGAAAGGTCAAAGGTCAACCCTTTGAGGCGATCTGGACAGTTTTTTCATACCTTTGTTCCAGATTATTGTTTAGTGGCTCTGGGGAATCCTCTGTTCCCAATCTGGGGTCCCTGGGGTCAAAGGTCGCCGTGCAGTGGCCAAAGAGACACGTTCTTTAAAAAGTACTGTCTTTTCTTTAATAATTCATCAATGCTTTGAGGTAGGGGGCTGACCTTCCAGTATGCGCATCAGGACACCATAGGCGACCACTGTGCAAAGTTTCAGACCCGTGCGACCTTGGGAAAGGTCAAAGGTCAACCCTTTGAGGCGATCTGGACAGTTTTTTCATACCTTTGTTCCAGATTATTGTTTAGTGGCTCCGGGAGATCCTCTGTTCTGAATCTGGGACCCCTGGGGTCAAAGGTCGTTGTGCAGCGGCCAAAGAGACATGTTTTTTTTTAAAAAGTACTGTCTTTTCTTTAATAATTCATCAATGCTTTGAGGTAGGGGGCTGACCTTCCAGTATGTTGTGTGCCACAGAGCCTTCTGCTAGGATGTTTTTCACACGTTGCGTCGACCACCGCAGAGCTAGTTAGCTTTGCAGAGCGTCTACAGAGTTGGGACTCAGGAGACTGATACAGGTCTTCGTAAGGCCGCAGCCCAAGTTTCATGTGGTTCGGTCCATTTTTGTGGCCGTGGTGAGCCTTAATTGGTTCAAAATGTTAACCTTTCAAGGCCCGCTCGGAAACTACGGAGCCGATCGAACCTAACTGACGTCTGCCGGCTCGTCTTGGGCCCCTAGACAACATATTAAAAAATCAGACTCCTGTGACTTTTAGAAAAACATTTCCTCCAACACCTCCAGTCTGGTCAAAGGGTGTAAGAGGGCATAAGTCTGACAGCTCCTGATTGTGAGTTTCTGAAACAGGCAAAAAATCTACAGGACTTTGGGGTTTTTGTTCCAGATTATCGTTTAGTGGCTCTGGGAATCCTCTGTTCCCAACCTGGGGCCCCTGGGGTCAAAGGTTGCCGTGCAGTGGCCAAAGAGACACGTTCTTTAAAAAGTACTGTCTTTTCTTTAATAATTCATCAATGCTTTGAGGTAGGGGGCTGACCTTCCAGTATGCGCATCAGGACACCACAGGCGACCACTGTGAGAAGTTTCAGACCCGTGCGACCTTGGGAAAGGTCAAAGGTCAACCCTTTGAGGCGATCTGGACAGTTTTTTCATACCTTTGTTCCAGATTATTGTTTAGTGGCTCCGGGAGATCCTCTGTTCTGAATCTGGGACCCCTGGGGTCAAAGGTCATCGTGCAGCGGCCAAAGAGACATGTTTTTTTTTAAAAAGTACTGTCTTTTCTTTAATAATTCATCAATGCTTTGAGGTAGGGGGCTGACCTTCCAGTATGTTGTGTGCCACAGAGCCTTCTGCTAGGATGTTTTCATCACGTTGCGATACGACCACCGCAGAGCTAGTTAGCTTTGCAGAGCGTCTACAGAGTTGGGACTCAGGGATACTGATACAGGTCTTACGTAAGGCCCGCAGCCCAAGTTTCATGTGGTTCGGTCCATTTTTGTGGCCGTGGTGAGCCTTAATTGGTTCAAAAATGTTAACCTTTCAAGGCCCGCCCCTCGGAAACTACGGAGCCGATCGGAACCTAACTGACGTCTGCCGGCTCGTCTTGGGCCCCTGAACAACATATTAAAAAATCAGACTCCTGTGACTTTTAGAAAAACATTTCCTCCAACACCTCCAGTCTGGTCAAAGGGTGTAAGAGGGCATAAGTCTGACAGCTCCTGATTGTGAGTTTCTGAAACAGGCAAAAAAAAATCTACAGGACTTTGGGGTTTTTTTTGTTCCAGATTATCGTTTAGTGGCTCTGGGGATCCTCTGTTCCCAATCTGGGGCCCCTGGGGTCAAAGGTTGCCGTGCAGTGGCCAAAGAGACACGTTCTTTAAAAAGTACTGTCTTTTCTTTAATAATTCATCAATGCTTTGAGGTAGGGGGGTGACCTTTGAGTATGCGCATCAGGACGCCACAGGCGACCACTGTGCAAAGTTTCAGACCTGTGCGACCTTGGGAAAGGTCAAAGGTCAACCCTTTGGGGCGATCTGGACAATTTTTCATACCTTTGTTCCAGATTATCATTTAGTGGCTCCGGGGGATCCTCTGTTCTGAATCTGGGACCCCTGGGATCAAAGGTCGTCGTGCAGCGGCCAAAGAGACAAGTTTTTTTTTTTAAAAAGTACTGTCTTTTCTTTAATAATTCATCAATGCTTTGAGGTAGGGGGCTGACCTTCCAGTATGTTGTGTGCCACAGAGCCTTCTGCTAGGATTTTTTGTCACGTTGCGTCGACCACCGCAGAGCTAGTTAGCTTTGCAGAGCGTCTACAGAGTTAGGACTCAGGGAGACTGATACAGGTCTTACGTAAGGCCCGCAGCCCAAGTTTCATGTGGTTCGGTCCATTTTTGTGGCCGTGGTGAGCCTTAATTGGTTCAAAAATGTTAACCTTTCAAGGCCCGCCCCTCGGAAACTACGGAGCCGATCGGAACCTAACTGATGTCTACCAGCTCATCTTGGGCCCCTGAACGACATATAAAAAAATCAGACTCCTGTGACTTTTAGAAAAACATTTCCTCCAAAACTACAGTGCCACTTTGGACCAGTCTTGCCTGTACTGAAACTGGGGCTTCCTCTTTATGCTCCACTTCACTCAGCTGCCAGCACAGCCAGTTCGCCTCCCTTCTTCCCAGCTAACCTTAGCCCCAGCTCTCCGTTTGGATCCAACCGGAGCACCGAGCCCTGGTTTGTTATTCAGGTTAATGTGGGAAGAAGCAGCGGGTTTATCGGGCAGCTGAGTGAAGTGGAGCCTGCAGAAGAAATGCCGAGACCGTCTGGATGTAATAGTCCATGGAGATGCTGTGGTGCTCGGCTGCACAGCAGTGGCAAGTGGGGTGGGGGGTGGAGAGCAGAGGTAGCGGGTGGTGTGGCTAATGACACACTTTGTTTTGGTCTACAGGCAGTGCACAACAGCAAACCTAGCAGTGAAACGACTCCGCTTTTTACCCCTTTAAGAATGCAGAGACCAAAACCAGAAGTCAGTCAGATGTAGAAGAGAAGAAGAGAAGGGGACATGGAAACATTAGCGTCTGAAGTTCGACTCAAAATGGCCGACTTCCTTTGGGGTTTAGGATACTGCTTCAAGATACTTTTCTTGTGCTTCTGGACATGGTATTCGTGCCACCTGAATTTCAGAATTTTAGCTTGAACTTGCTGCCGGGGCTGCACTTTAGGGGATGCTGTCGAGTCATTTTGCCCTGCCCATTCCGAACACGCATAAAATATCAAATTTTCATGAGTTTCATGGACAGATGGACTGTGCACCCCCTGTCTTTTGAGGAGGAGATGGAAGCAGTTCCCCTATCCTAACCCACCAAACTCTGCATGCTTAAAGCCCATCCAGAGAACTACCAAATTTCACAGCTCTACCACCTTCCTGGTTCCATCATCGAGGATTATCAATTTTCACCCCCTTACCTACAGTTTTTTTTTTAAATGTCATTTGAAATTTCCCCTTGAAGGAAACTATGCCTTGTCTATCCACCTTATTTTCAAACACGGAAGTAAATAGTGATCAACTTCCGTTTTTTTGTGTGCGTGACTTCCGGTCAGCCGCTTTCCCTCATGCTTTCCCTTACTGGAGCTAATGGTGCAAGCTATTTTTTTTTTCAATTTTCAGTTGTTTATGTTAGTCAATCAGTTAGTTAGTTAGTCTGTGTATTTTGTATAGATAACTGTGCCCACGTTTCCGTTATAACAGAAATGTATTCCCTCTAAATGCGAATAAATCGCACGTCAATCATAAACTATGAACCAAAAAAGCACAATCTATCCCGAGTGAGACAAACTGCTTGATCCCGTCTCCAGTGTACCAGCAGAGAACCTGCAGAACCGAATCAGCGAAAAAACACACCGGGCTACACAGCCTCTCTACCTGAGCAGCTGAAGCTGCGGCTCGCACCCTCGACACACAGACGGTGCTTCTGCATGCCAGCCAAACGTGTGCGCAACTGTGAGAAATAAATATGTGAGGTGTACGCTGCTTTCTATCTTTTTTCCCCTTTTCTGTCTTTCTTTCTGTCAGCGACATACACTCCTAACACAGGACGGGTTGTTTTAATTGACTGAATTGATTATTAAGCCATAGTGATGCGCGGATCGGCTCTGATAGCACCTGAATCAACATGTACGCATCAACCATCCAGCCGTTACAACATGATTGAGCTAGCAAAGCAGTTTTGTGTTGCTATGTGTGGTATTTATTCAGTTTTGGGAAATCACGATGTCTAGAAAGCATCAGTGGCTGCAGCTGACAGGGACAGCTAACGTTAACACTAGCAGCAAAGCTAACATCAGGATCGTCATCCGTTAAAAGCCTTCCGTTGTCGGATACGACATGAAACTACTCCAATAAGCTCAATAATTTTGAAACTAAGACATCAGCTGGATAAAATATTTTTTCACGGGCCACTTTGTGAGTTTAGTGAGTTATTACAGACACGCTAACGGCTAACAGCTAACGGTTAGCCCAGCTAATCTACAATAACCATGTTATTAATTACATACAGAGAAATACTAATGTTTGTTCAGTCATTGTGTTTATAGACTTTACAAACATCAGATTAGTCTAAACGATGATATAGTGACGTGAAAAATGTGATATATACATATATATAGCTAAACTCAGCAAGGTAAACAACAAGGCGATTCCCATTTACACAGTAGTACGAGTGCTGGACCGGAAGTGTCGCCCAAAAACGGAAGCTGGCTGCGTTCTGTTTTGCCTCCGTGTTTCCTTGAAAAATAAGGTGGATTAGACAATAAAAAACTGAAACCTTAAAAACAATAATATTGAAAGACCATCATTTCCTAATCTAACCCTTACTCAACCTAACCCAGTTAAAAATAAAAATAAAAATTCCAAATTGGGGACAGTATAAGAGCAAAGAGCAGCAAGAGAGGTCATTTCTGCAGAACAACATCTCCAACCTTTCAGGAGCAGCCAGTATTTTCCTTTCCAAGATCAGTTCCCCTACCCAAACCCCACTTTGTGCTGTACCAGCTGAAAGTAACAATCCACACGTAGGGCCCCGCTCAAGAGGACAAGCAAATGTTCTTTGAATCCCCTTAGCCACTGACAGTTTTTCAGCACTTATCCTAACCCTGATCCCCCTCCCCTAACCCCACGTTGTGCTATACCAACTGAAGGTGAAAATAAATACATATAACCCTGCACAAGGAGAGGCAAATTTATTTTGAATTCCCTCAGCCACTGCCTGTTTGTGGAGACATCAAAGTGGAGTTCTTCCATAAACAGAATAAGCTGAGGAAGAGGGACAAAATGTTCCACTTCTGGGTCAACACCTTCTTCATCCCTGGACCAGAGGAGAGTGGGGACAAGATGGAGAACTGGGTGGTAAACAATGCAGACAGCCAGTGAGGAGTACCTCATCCTGATGCTCATGAAGAACGACTTGGACAAGGCCAACAAAGACAAACCCTCCTGCCTCACCACTACCCAAGGGGTGACTACATTTCAATTTTTGTAAGTTTAGTTTTGTAAGTAGAGTTTAGAGTAGGTAGTTTGATAGGATACTTAATAGATTAGTTAGACGTTTGTTCTGTTCTTTAGTTCTGGTTCAGTTACTTTGTGTTCACAAAATATAAATAAAAAACAAAAAAACAGGTGAGTCTGAAGTTTTATGAGCTCATTCACCACTTCTTCCATAGTTCGTATTTAAATCCTGTTTAGAATCTGTTGCTCAGCCTCGAGTCTCAGTTTAGTTTTGCTGATCTCTTCTTTGATTTCTCTCAGTTGCTGCTTATTGTCTTGTCGGAAATTTTTTATATCTCCTTGAATATAGTGTTCAGATTGATCTTCGTGTCCTCATCCACGCCCTCTACTCCGTTAGCATTAGCTGGTGAGCTGCAGCTAGCAGGAGAGGACACATGACTCGGGTTATCATGTGCATCAACACTCTTTGTAGATTTCTTGCTTCTGGCTCTGTTCTGCCAGTCTTTTGTCATGAATTAGCCCTTAACCATGGTTTGAGCTCAAGTTTAACGCAAGTTTAGTATATTTATAAGGCTATTTAATCTAGGTTGCCGTGAGAGAATTTCTCTTAAGCTGCCATCTTTGCAGGTCCCAGATATTTGTTTTTTAAATAACCAGAGTGACTGACATCAAAATAGGCCATAGGTTGCAGTGTAGCAAAGTTGCATCTCAATTCAGTGAACAAGCTGAAAGATTTTAGGTCTCTACGACATTCCTGTGAATTTATAGTGAATTTAATTCATCAACTTCCTGTGTCATGGTGCCATCAGAACTTGGATCTGTTGCCATGATCACACCGTGTGATGTAGCCCCACGGAATTCACAGGAATGCATCATCAAGATCCTGATGCTGATACACATACAGTATGTCATGACTGAGGACAGCTGTCTTGAAACCAGCTCACTACGTTGCATTGTTGCTGAGATATGTGCACTCAAAACACATAAAATTACAACAGTATTAGTCCAATATTTGGAATTTGTAACTGGACAAACCAAATTTCATGCATAATGCCATCATGTTTGGTGGTTTGCTTATTTGCTTATGGTTTGGTTTGGTTTGGTATTGCTTAGTATTTGACTATTTAATAGCCTCAACTTCAGTAAAAACCATGTGAAACTGACTCTGCTATCTCCATTCATTTGCATTAATATGTGAACATCCATTATTAAAATGTCTTTTATTTTATATTTTATCATGATGAACCATACTCAATTGATAATGGCTTTTTTAATTCACCATGCTCAAACCGGACTCATACTTAACATGCTCAGAGTGAGTTTCTATCTGAGGTTCAGTCAACTTAAAGTTTAGTGCTTACATGCTCCTGAAGGTGGATGTAATTAAGGGCTTGCAAAATTGGATGCAAAACTCATCAGAACACTGGCACCTCCTTACTTACAAACTAAGAACCAGATACACCTCAAGCATATGCAGGCACAGAGGAGTTTATCTTAGAATTTGTATGTATTTATACATTTTCTCAATTCATATTTTTGCAGTTATACTAGTTTTACTGTTCAGGTATGAATTTATCTCCTTTCATTAACTTGGTTAACTTTTTAAAACCTTTTATGATCAATTGAAATTATTAATCTACCCTCTCAAACTGATGATCATGCCCCACACCCCTGCGCTGACAGGATCTGAAATTTTATGAGTTTCATTGCAGCTCAAATGAAGCCAACATCACTTAATGCATCCACAGTGTGATGCAAGACAACAGCCTTGAATCATCTTTAATCAATGGACCACACCATGAAAATTTCATGGAAAGTAGATGGTGTTTGATGGCTTAGTTCCTGTTGCCAATAGGTGGCACATTGTCTATGACTTTTAATCATCATGCAGATGTCCCCAGGCAAGGACTTTAATCAAACGTGAAATTTTATGTAAATCAGATTATGTTTGTCACGGAGTTAGACATGTGCAAAACACCTATAATGGCTGCTAAATTCAAAATGGCCAACTTCCTGACCGGTATAGGGTTTTCCACAAAAGATATTTTTGTATGTTCAGACATGATACACATGTGTACTGAATTTCATACGTAGGTAAACTTGGCCTCCTAAAAACTATTTACTTTGGGGTAATAAGAAAAAAAACAATACAGAAAAATAATCAGAGCAATTACAATATAGTGATTTGCATTTAATAATTTTCTTATCATTTATATTATTTTATTATTTATATTATTATTTATTATCATCACAAAACTGCTCATTCTATTTGTTATGGCTGTAAATGCAAGAGAGCAGGAGAGGACTACAAGCCTTGCAGTTGTGGAGTAATTTGGGTGCAGTACCAGAAATCGCCTGTAGCGGGAGCCGGAGAGCAAAATCTGTGTGAAACTCCGGTGGGAAAAATAAATTCTCAACCAAAAAAAACGCAATTTTGGCCCCAAGTGAGGACCTTTGAGAAAACCAGTTTAGAACATGTTAACAACCTTTTACTACCTTGTGGTGAAATTTCAGTGAAAACAAAGTGAGGACCGGCCAAAATGTCCTCACTTCCCAAAAATGACCTCACTTTGTTGGTTAAAAACCCGCGCTGGTCCTCAGTATGTAGCAAGTGCAAGAACACACACACACACACACACACACACAGACACACACACACACACACACACACACACACAGCCCTGAAAGCTTCATGGAGCCTGCAGGGAGTCAAACTGCTCTCACCTGTTGTCTCTGGCAGCCTAAGAGGGGACGATTAGCGCCCAGCACTGACAATATGCTCTTTGTTCCCCCTCTTTCTCTCACTCTCCCTCTCTGCCATCTCATACTTGCAGTCTGTCACTTATGCCACTGCTCATTTCTCCCTCTGCTCAGCCTTCTGTCTTCCTCTGTTTCTACCTCTATGTGTCTCTCTGTCACTCTTTGTCCGTGCGTCCATCGAGCTCGCTTACTATTTCTGTCTTCCTCCCCTCTTTCTCCTGCGCTCTCTGTTTCTGTCCGCCTCTAATGCCCTTGTGGCCGTGAGAGCAGTGTGTGGAAAACAGTTGAGCACTTTATCGCAGATCATCGAGGTAATCCCTCGCAAATACGCTCCGTGATGGCGCTGTGCACATGTGCTGCAGAGGTCTCGTCGCCAGACCAGTCGCAGCGACCCAGGCCAGATTTAACTCATTTTGCTTTGCACTGATATCAAGACTCGGAGGTCAAATGTTTTAAACATTAGTATCGAGGTACAGGATGAATCAAGCTCCAGAGAAATGTGTGGTTCGCAGCACATGTTCCACTCTGAATGCATTAGCATGTATTAGTGAGGCCCGGTCATCCTTGACTGGCATCTGTGGGTGAAAGGGTGTAACAGCGGTGCGTGTGTCCCAGCACAGAGGCCACAAACAGCCCGGGTGTGACATTTCCACAGGCTGGGTCACAGATGTACAGCTGTATAAAGTGGCCTTTATAACCAGAGGGGAAGACCTCTGTGAGATCTAGGGAAGTCGAGATAGCGTTCCTCTGTACATTGAAAACATAGTGGACAGTGTTGGGGGGTGGGGGACTGCAGAGAGGAAAGGCGTGTCTGTCAGCTCAGTATAAGCCACACTTTAAAATGAAAATAGCATTCTTAAGAGGCTCCTTGGTTTCAGTCTTACTCAGTCGGTCTTACAGCAGAGAAACCCACCATGAAGTGAAGTATATTAACTATTATGAGCAAACCATTGTTGAAAGTTAATTGTTTGGTAGTTTATTTTTTATAATTCCTGTGTAAATGTCTGATCAAATGTAATGTGATATTACCAGTGACAATACAACAGAGTTTAACTGCACAAGCTTCAACATCAGTGTGGATGAGCTTTCTGAAAATCTAAGGGACATTTGGAATAACTAGACAGGAAATTTTGCATGTACCTGCTGCAGGGAATTTGCATTTGAAATCAGAGGTGAGGACTCAAGTCATAAATCTGACCACTTTAGACTTGACAAACTCAAAGAAAACTTGCAACTCGACTTGGACTCAAACACCGATGACTTGTGACTTCACTTGGACTTGAGCCTTTGACTTTTGACTTGAAAATATTTGATAGCTTCCCCTGAATTCCCCAAAACCACTTTGTTGAAACCAATCTGACAGCATCTACTCAGGTTGCTGGGGAGGACCATGCAGAACTTACAATAAAGTTAATTACAAACTAGAAAAAAATAATACCAAAGATAATTTTGTTTGTGTACAAAAGCTATGCGGTCATCAACAAAAAACAAATTGCAGCATGCAAACAACAGACAAAGATGCAACAACTTCCAACAAACTTGTTTTCTGAAAATTAAAAAGTAAATTTAATGAAGCATTTACGATTTTTGTAAATTTAATACATGATTATTCTGTTATTTAAATGGCATTACATTTGGTGAGAGCGCATTATATGTATAGGTAAAGCAGGTTGTTTAATTCCCGGCTCCTCCGCATGTTGAAGTATCCTTGGGCAAGATACTGAACCTCCAATTGCTCGTGATGGCTGTTCCATTGGTGTGAGTGCATGTGAATGGTTACAAGTGCAGTCCATTTACCATTATGACTTGTTTTGCACTTAAAACTCAAACTTTAGGACTTGAGACTTGACTTGTCTGACTTTGGACTTGAATCAGGACTTGAGTACAATTATTTGAGACTTACTTGTGACTTGCAAAAGCATGACTTGGTTTCACCTCAGTTTGAAATACTTGAAATACTGAGAAAAGCTGATGTGGTAGTCTAGTCTAGTGTAACATGACAGAAGTAGCAGTGATGTAATTACAATATGAAGAAGCAAGAAACATATGATGTACAGTAACTGTTTAGTGTTGCAAAAATTCACTGAGAAATAAAAGTTCTTGTGCTCAGAGCGCCCACAAGTATCAGGAGACACTGTGTCTGAAGCTGGGAGCAGCAGACCCACCGATCAGTCCAACATCACGGGCTGTTAACCTGACTGTTTGTCCCTTATCACAGCTGCTGATAGTGTGTTTCCGTTCACCTGACCAGTGAGCAAACACAACTGCCTTTGCATGTACAATGTACATACAAATGAACAATGACTTTAGTGTGATTGGGGAAGGGGAAGGTAAAAGAGTAAATATGTACAGTTTTGCAGATACTCTCGCAACACTTAGCATTCATAATCTGGACAATTTAAATATTCACTTAAATTAATTTATTAGCAGAGCACATTAAGACAATCTTGGCCAAAGTGCTTTACAGAAAAATTAAAAGTATGTTTAGATCATTAAGATGATGACAGGATAAATGTGTCAGATAAACTCAGCATTCGTCCACAGAAACACTTACTCACCTAACTGCCCTCTTGTTTCTGTTGGCCCCTTTCAAACTGCAGCACAGTGACTTGGTTTGAGTTGGCACTGGTGAGCAGCTGGAGCACAAACACTACCTGTCAGCTCCTGGAGGCTCGGATCGTCCTGCTGTGGTGCCGTCTCCCGGAAAAAGCAGTGGCAGCCCGCGTCTGTCTTCTACTGGGCTGCAGTTCATACGCTCACATGAACGGTCCATGACAACATGCTATGAAATGTGAAGTAGGATTTTTAGCTGACCACGATGGCTTTTTCAACTCTGAGCTGCAGCGACGACCCCAGAATGTTGGCAGAGGAAAAAAATTCACATCTGAGCCAAACTCTGTCTGTAGTTCTTCCACCGTCCATTGAAGTCAAAGCTCATTAGGAGATGACAGAAGAAACTCAGCTGCTTCAGCTGGCTGCAGAGAGCTTTGGCAAGCTTTGCAGAAGATACAAACCTACTACCACTATGACTAACACATGGAAATAAGGTTCAAAGTCAAGTCAAGTGTTCCTTTAAATGAAGCATGTCTCAGGGCTGCAGGGCTCTGGAAACATCAAACTGTTGTAGGTGCGGGACAATAGGGTGCCTTCATGGTGTCACCTGTAGAGTTTGGTTTTTACAATGAATTATCTGAGGGCAGAGGCTGCACAATAAAATCTTTGAGGAGTTTGAGGAGAACTGACTTTATAAATGTGAGGATGTGTTGCCTTTCTTTTCTTATTTGATGGTAAATCAAATATATCTTTGGGTTTCGGACACAAAACAAGCAGTTTAAAAACCATATTCTCTGTAGCCAACACATGATATAACTTTGCCACTGTAGTATTTAGTATTTTTAGACTCAATCACACATACTCCGTCCTGGTGAGGGGGGTACAACAATACAATATTTGCTGATTTCACAAAGTCTGAAACAATATGATTTCAATTTGATTCAATTCAAGGGCCTGCACAACACATTCTCGTCACATATTGACATTTGCTCATGGACTTTTCACATCCAGATACAACGTGCAAGGTACCCTGGGTGCATTGGTTGTTAATGTTCTGGGACGCCGTGTCAAGTTCTGCCTGTTACATGCATTGTCTTCTTTCAAAAACACTTCCGTTTGCACAGGAAATTTAACGTTTACATACAGTATCTGTCAACATAAACACACTATGTTGGTACAACACCACGAATTGACATTTTTTCCATAAACTACTAACACACGTGGTTGGGTTTAGGCAACAAAAGCACATGGTTGGGTTTAGGACAAAGGAACAGGGTTTGGCTTTATAATCTTATGGGACATCGCTCTCCAGGGTGAAGGTAAGTGTTTGTTGGACCCATCCACCAGCCTGTCCTACTTAGACTTTCATTGCTTTAACTCTCCGTAACACTATAACAGTGACGGCCTGTGTATCATGCTGACGTTTAAGGACAGCTTTTTTTGTCCGTGTCTGACTCCGGAATTCACTGCCCAAGCACCGGATTTCAACAGCTTCTGAGTGAGACCGGTTGGCCTGCAATCAATATGCGACGTTATCAGTAAATGTCTTTTTCTTGGCTGTTTACTATTATCGGTCTGGCACTCGTCCACTAGCACTGTTTGACTGCTTGGGAAGGTGGGCTCAGACGGAAATGGAAACACGGGCATGCCATGGGAATTTTAAAAAGAGGCATATCTTAAAGAGACAATATTAGGGGCGTAACGGTACACAAAAATCTCGGTTCGGTACATACCTCGGTACACAAGTCACGGTTCGTTTTTTTTTTTTTCGGTACAGTAATGAAAAAAATAGACAACTATTAAATATCTTTTACTTATTGGTAACCTTATTAAAACATACCACCACAGCAGTTAACTCTTTTTACACAATTTTTGAATGAAACAAATATATATAAAATCCTGCTTTTTCACATTGTTTGAATGAAAATAAAAATATAAAAGTGAAAAATAAAATCCTGCTGTTTTTTTAACACATTGTTTGAATGAAAAATATAAATATACATTTCTGCTTAAACAGTTTTACTCAATTAAGATAAAAAGTATAGTGCAGCTGGTCAGCTTTAAAGCCTACTCAGATTCAGTTTTACTAGGAACTTACTTAGCTTTCCCACTTTGTTAAAGTGCAGTAAACAAAACATGCTTATATCTAAAATGCAGCTTAAACAATTTTACTCAACTCCAATGGCATTGGTTATTTCTTTAGTGTGATGGTCAGGGAAACGCTCGTTCTTTTTAAATGAAGACGATATCGTAGTTTGCACCAGATTTCTTTTTCTAGTCGTGCTGGTTAACGTTCAAACCGCTGTTCTGCAGTGTCGGCACACTGCTTTTGTCTTGTCAAGTTGTTTATTTCCATCTTCGTATTTTACCCTGAAACCAAAGTGTTCCCAAACGGAGGACTTAAGGTTTGCGGGTGGGTCTTCAGGTTCATCAGGCTCACTTGCCATGTTGTCAAAATGCGAGAATGCGCTGCACAAAGTGAAAGCGGAGATTTACGGGACTTGGTCCGTCACTCAATTATGTCCATCGGGGAACTAGATATTTTAAATGGTTCAGCTCGCAAAAACGGAATTAAAATAAAACAAAATAAAATAAAATAATATCCTGCGCCCAATAATTCGGTACAGGGTCGTGCTGAACAGAAAGTCGCGTACCGAACGGTTCGACACAACTACATGTACCGTTACGGCCCTAGACAATATGCATCGATGTTTTAATACATTGAATCAATATATCAGTCCAGATTGATGTATCTTTATACCATTATTTTTTATATAGATTAATTATCAAAATAAATAAATAAAAACATTTATTATTTAAAGGGCCAGTGTGTAAAATGGGTTGAAAACAGTGACATCAGTGGTCAAATTCTAGATTGCAGGGCTCACTCACTCACCCCTCCCGGCGGGTAAATGACGGCGGCCTCGTAGGGACAAAAAGCCTTGCGCACGAGTTTTTCAGGAGTAGGTCTATCTAGCAACGAGGTGAATGTTTATTTAGAAATCTAAACCATGTTACGATATTGTAATGAATCCCTCACGCGCAGGAGACCAGAGGAGCGTTCGGGAAAAAGGCCCGTTTATTTGAGCACTCCAAAAACTCTGGTAACACTCCAGGGGGTAAAAGACTCCGTCCCAAACTCTGACTCTTCTGGCGTAACAGACACACTCCATACACACATAGGCTACTTGTTTACCATACCGAGTGGGGACCCCCCCCCCCCGCTCCGCCAACCTCCAGCCCGCACACTGACTGACAGCGTAGCCGGTAAACAGAGCTCAGCTGTTTATTTAGCCTAGCAATATCTCTGGACTATAGTAGCTGCAATGGACGACTTTGAATGCAATTTTGAAGAGTTTCTGGTAGAGGACACAGACCCAGAGCCATACCTGTTTGAGCCGGAGCATACAGATGAGGAAGTCCATGTGTTTGATGCTGAGTGGGCGAGAAGAGAGGCTGAATCCACCGCTCACATTTTGCTGCACAGAATGGGATTCGGTGCTACTGCTACCATCACTGGGGAGATATATCATCAGGAGGAAAAGCGCCGCAGAGAGTGCATCACAAGGAGTGAAGTTGCGTCTTCTTTTCCTCGCAGATGACGGTTCGGGTTCATTCTCTCCTGTTGCATGGTAAGTGTGGTCCATTCGCAAACTTTATAACTAAAAAAACTTTTCACTACTCTCTATTGACGAACTTCTAACACTCTCTGCTGTTTCTTCCTCCTTCTTCCTTCCTCCCGCTGTCTTCGTTGGTTTATTTATACACGCGAAACGCGTTCTCTGGCTGGCTGGATTGTCCGCTTGGTCTGCCATACATACATGGCGGCGCAAGATGGCGACCTCTCTAAAGCAAGGCCCTTGCTCTATATATATATATATATATATATATATATATATATATAAAAGGCTATGAAAACCAAACAAATTTTATTTTATAGCGATCATACACTTGTATAAACATATTAATGGGTAGAATATTCAGATTCAGATTCAGATTCAGATTGACAATAAACCATACCAAATATTACACACTGGCCCTTTAATAAATTAAAGTATATATTCCTTACCAATTTTTGAAGATCTATATCTTGAGTAGGAACAAACTGCCTTCAGCAAAGTATTACAGTATTGTTGATAATAACTCATGGGGTTCTCACACTCACCGCAAAGCACTACTCACGCAAACACAGTGACTGGAGGGTCTTTTTAAGTATTCGTAACTGGAGAATATTCCCTCTTAGCAACAGTGTTAATGGCTAACTAACTAGGGCAAGCAGCTGAAGGCTAACTTGGGCTGTAGGAAAGTATAACCAAAAGCTTTTCTCCGAGCCCTCTCTTTTTTTGTTTTGTTTATGTAGACTACTTCCATTGAGTAGTAGAGCTGTGGGTGGCCACAGACAGCAACAGTAAGTTTGTCCTTCATTTCTGATTCTCTGTAATGCCAACGCTAATGGGCTTTCATAACACTGTCATAACGCCATGCAAAGTGCTCACTTCATGTTCAGTGTAACAGTGTAAACACAACATTATCCTTTAAATCATGAGTCATTTTTTTTGTTGTTGTTATTTTCAAGTCAACAAAAATGGTTTTCTTCATCAATAGCACTGCTTGTCTTGTTCATGTTAAGTTTAACTCGGTTCTGGATGTGCTACCTTCTGCTGTCGCTTACAAACTGTAGTGCACAGTGTTTGTCAGTCAACATCAGTTGTCTCATACAGTTCAGGGCTAAGCCGTGTCAGCCGTCACAGAACAGGCGTATTGGTCATTACTGCATGTGGTGTTTGTGTGATGAACTGTAGAGTGGAGACAGAGGTAGCAGCAGCTCAGACCTGCTCAGTAACAAACACTGTCTCAGTGAGCTGTTAGGAACACAGTCATTGCTGTGCTTTAGGGCTTCACTGATGGGCCATGACAGATTGAGTCCCCCCTATGGATCGGGGCCTCTCTGCCCTCAGACACGCTGGAGCTTTATTAGACTTCAGTATGCCTCCCTGCAGAACCACGTCGCCCAGCATGACCTGGACCACTCCGGCCTCTGATTGGCCGAGAGCGCCCCAGCTGTGGGCCAGGCCACTCTCAGACACATGCTGTAAATCAGCAAGCCAAACAGTTCAGAGACGTGCTGTAAATCAACAGACCAGAACAATGACACCCAAGGAAGCTAAAACTCTCCTGTCGGTGAACATGCATCGTAACTCACGTCTGCTTAACCTGGAGAGAAACATCGATTCATCTGAAGGGGAGTGAGCGCTCAACTCTTGGATAAAAACCTTGAGCCAGATTGAAAAGTTACATTACCTTATATGCACTAACTCAGTCTTCTATGACCCTGCTCCCTCCCGCGCAATATGAAAAATGTTGCTTTCATAATACATGGCTATCTATTTGAAATTCACATACAATATTAATGTTTTTCTCAGTCCTGGAGACACAAGGTTCTGCGAGTAACAGCTGCGATAGATGAAGCATTCTTGTTAACAGGATTTATTTAGAGAAGTGAGAGCAATCAATATCTTAGCTCATCCTCCACCCCACCGTTGAGGCTGGGAGAGTTTGCTGGAGCTTTATAGGATCAGGAACACAGTGAAGTACATTATTGAATGTTGACAGGCTAAGCTCTGGCTGATAAATGCCCTGCACGGTGGCAGCTTTCCCAAAATCATATCACTACACTGACATGCTGAGACAACAAATGTGCAGAGAGAGAATATGTTCAGCCATATGCTTAAGGGAGTGCAAATATTTTATCGCTCTGGCCCGAATTAACCCAGATTTAATGAATATTAACAACTTTGCCCTCAAGTAAGAAAGTCAAGAAAATAAAATGTGAGTTTAGCCTTCACTGGTAATGTATAGATGAGGAGGCTGAGGAGAACTGTATAGAGAGGCCTCTCAGAAAACATGCAGTTCAAGACACAGACCATCTTTGGACATACGAGGAATAGACAGCCGAAGTGGTGATGTCACGTTCAAGCTAGCCTCTGTTCTAGCTTCTGCAACTCAGTGCCATCTCTCATTCAGCATTTCTCTCATCTGTCTTTCTAAAAAAAAAGAAATGTAATCCTTCCCATGTTCTAAGACAAATCAGCATTCGCTACAGTGGGTCGTTTTACAAGTTAAAAGCTGTAATCTCTGCTGTCTAAAACATTTTACAGAGTCCTGATGTTAACACAGACATGGCTGAGCTAGCTGAGGCCCCTAAACTAAGTCATGGACTCACCTCTTATGTTGAGCCATGATGTTTAGCCTGTAAAGGTCAAGAGCTTGTGGCAAATTGTGTGTTTTTTTAAACCTACCATCCTTATACAGCCAGCCAAGTAACATACTGTTGAGAAAGGGGTAGTTACAAGTCTGTATTTTTAATTTTAAGTGTTGTTAATAATGTCACAATGTAAAAATGTCAGAATAAAGGAGATGTATGCAAACACTTGGAACATTAAAATATCAGGAAACAATTATTTACTATATAAAGATGTATTAGAGAAATGGCGTCCCGAGCAGAGAAGGAAGTCATGCTCCTTCTGTGTGTGTTGTAATCCAAGCTTCTCTGTTTTTTGTTTTGGTAGCTATGTTGGCCGTTACTGCACGTGAGTGCCTATGATTGTGTCTCACTTGCTAGCTTATCGCTGCCACTCTACACTGTGCACTGCACTCATATTGTGGTATTAGGACGGCATTGTCGCAGAAGCATAGCGCCGGTCCTCCAGCTTCCCCCTGTTAACAATGTTAGCTCTGTCAATACTGTTGCCCATAGACTGCATAAAATAATGGACGTAGCTAGCATAACATCCATTGGTTTAGGTAATGGTTGTGGTTTTAACCCAAATGCAGCACCTCAGACAATAAGGACAGTTTGTAATAGCCTTTAATGCCCCTCCTAGTAGAGCACAGAACGTGAAGATAAGTGAAACAACAGGAAAGTCGGGAGCGCCGAGTAGCTCAACTAGTAGAGCTGGCATCCCATGACAAATGGCTATGTCCTTTGCCACTGCGGCACCGCAATTGCAACCTGTCATCCCCTCTCTCAACCCCTTTTCATGCTACCACTGTCCTATCAAATAAAGCCCAAAAAGCCCAAAAAGAAAATCTTTGAGAGAAAACAACAACAACAACAGGAAAGTCCAACTCCCTAGCTTAGGGTCTCCAAAAGCACAGGACTGATCTAAAAGCTATGGTGGGCGACGCCAACACAGAAGTCAGGTTTACTGGTGTCTGCTGGATGCACACATACACCAGACAGTTTAATAGTGTGCAGCCGTACCATGAAAGAGCAGGCAGGAGACGTTATTGGGCGGGCAGAGAAACCAACCCCAGGTAAGCTCATGGAAGGGTTGAACACAGCGATACGAAGCAGGCAGAAAGTAGGTCGGGCCAGGCAAAGAGTCCAGGAACCAGCGATGACGGCGAGTAATCTCCATGATGTGCATGCAAAGATGGTGTATGCCACCACAGCGTGAATCACTTCACAGAACAAGTTAACACAGGCAGATGAGGACAAAAACTCATGGACAGAAGGCCGGGAGCTGGGCGAAGTGGGAGAGTCGCGAAGAACAATCTGGCAACAAGTGTCTCTGGGGCTGTGGTATATAAACTGACAGAGTGTAATCAGGAACAGGTGAACTGAGTTGCCTTGATGAGGTGGGCATGTAGGTAGGATGAGTTACTGAATGAGCTGAATAACTGTGATATGTTTGTGGACTACTGTTCTGAAGCCTTGAGTTTGGGCTCTGAATGTCAAATGTAGCTCCTTTAAAGATTGTGTTTGTTGTTGTTTTCAGGCTACAGCGATCTAAAAATGCAAATGTCAAAGCAATACTCGCCGAAAATCTGACTGGTGGTTGGCACATTTTGCCTGGGATATTTTGCATGTTGAAAGCATTTATTTGAACTGTCACAGTCTTCAGTGATTAAAGTAGCACAACAGTGAGGGAAAGGACTTTGTGTACTCAACACTCCCTACTAAACAGGCAACATAAAATTCTCAACAAGTCTCACTGGGAAAAAAAACTTTTCTTTTCTTTTTGCCTTTTCCGCTGACCATATCTCTCACTCCTCCACATGTCGAAACCATTCAAGGTTTTTCTTTCATGCCCGCTGCACCGCGGAGGTTGTTATGAGTCAGAGTTACCAACTGGAAACCTGAACATCAGTGTTTTAGATCTTTATTATCTCAGAGATCAGTTTTCTGGTGTACAGTTTGACATAGGGGCACTTTATCTCACATCATCCTCCCTACAGTGCCTCAGTGTTAGATGGGGGCATGAGGTGACCCAACACACACACGGTCACATACAGGAGACGAGTTAAAAGGTATAAACCTCCATTCTCCGCACAGGACTGATGTAATTACAACCAGATTAAATGTGAATGAATTCAAAACGCTACAAAGGATCACTGCTCAGACAGGTCACCCCAGATAAAGACATCTCTGTTATTTCTGCTACTTGGGATGAGTTTATAGAAGAATAAAACCCACAGTGTTCTTCTTCTCTGATGCTCGCTGGGTGATATTTGTTCCAAAAGCATGAAAGATGAATGAAGCAAGGTCACTGGCAGATAGTGAGCTGTTACACTGTGTGTAAAAAATCAACAGACGAGACTCAGTGAATGCATGAAAACGCCCGCTCTGTTGCATAAAAGGTTCCTGGAGTTTTATCTGGTTGGAAATCTTGTACGAGGATCCAACTGTAGCTGTGATCATCAACAGTTTCTTTCTGAAACGGGCATGAGTAATTATACACCATTTGATGTGGACTTATTCCACAAAAATACAAACATTCTCATTGGAATCGGTCAAAATGGAAAGGGTTTAGCCAAATGTAAACTTAATGTGTTGTTTTTCCAGATTTCTGGGAGTTTTCATTTTCGAGAGACGGGGGTAAGGTGAGATTGGATTAAAATATCAAATAGGCTTTTGGGCCGATTACAAAAGAAACAGGATTTTTCTACGTCCTCTTCAGTAAACCAGAGTAAGCTGTATCCGTTGGCTGCTGGTGAATGTGCGCTCTATGTCCTGACAGACAGAAGAATGAACTGCTTTATTACCTCTGTGCAGGCCTGCCAATCATTATGGGTATCCTTCACACTGGTGCAAAAACAACCGGCATTTATTAAAATATGTGCACATGTGGTCATTGTCATATAATAGTGCATACAGTATTCCTGCAAAGAGCAATGAATAAAGTCCTTTACAGAGAAGATTTTTGCAATTTTACATGCACTACTGTTGATTTATTTCTTAGAGAAAATCCGCATCCTCCCATCTTTTTCTCCTCTTTAGTGGGAGTTCAACCATCTCCACACTCCACCTACTCCCATTGTCACACTCCGAATACGACTGAAATCCCGGCTGATCCTGTTTTATCATCGGGATCACACCAGAAAGAATCCTGGAGCCAGCTCCAGTCTGATGGTTCTGATTGCTGCCTTTCCTCTGACTTTCATTTCCAGTGTTGATAAGCATCAAAATCTATATCCACCTCATACCTGCAAAGCAAAAAGTTTGTCGGTGCATTCTGAAACGACGTCATCGTATCTCAGCATCTTTAGCAGTGGTTTGCTCAGTTGTGCTGTTGCCAATGGAGATGAGTCTGATGACTTGCAAGTCAGTAGCTGTTGTGATTTAGCACTTTTAGGACTTCTCATCCATGTCGGCTAATAGGTTATGCATCAAAGTAAAGTACGTTTTTCACCTTGAATATACTATACTGGTTTGACAAAACAATCCCAACTTGAGGTCCAAATACTAGCAAGTAATCCCTACTTTGAGTCTAGACTTTTTTGTCCACACCCAGACGACATTCAGAACATTAATATAGCAGCAAACCACTAAATGGAATGGACTTGAAAAGCACCTTTCTAGTCTGTCTTTGACACCACATGCCACAATCAGCCATTTACACACACCTTTATATACTGGTGTCAATGTTTGCAAGCAATTTGGAGTTCAGCATTTTGCCCATGGATACTTCGACACGTTGTTAGCACCGTTAGCTGCTAGACGCCGGCTCAGCCATCTCTATGTTGAGAGCCACGTGCAGGCAATTCTGGCTCAGACTCTGAATCATAGATATGGTCTGAATGTCACATGTAGCTTCTTTAATGCCTTGCTTTATACATGTGAGTGTGTTGTTTATCTGTAGAACAAAGAAACAACCACATTTATTTAGTTTAGATTGGCTGTTAGTAAGACATGGGACAATAGACTGTAAAAATAAAGGATATGTGTACTGGGATGTCACCCATCAGTTTGAGGACTCCCATTTTGAAGCCTCCAGTTTTGCAATTCAGGCAGTTTATCATTGTGTTTTTTAAGGAATAAAGGACAGATCTGACCTAGGACATGAGGACATTTGCCAGGAAGCCTGTCACTCAGAGTGGCCCCACCGTTAAGTATGTGTAACTTAAAGCCTTATTAACATTTAAATGGGTGAGTTACATAAAAATTCACCCCGCTATAGTTTGCATGAACAGGAAAATTAGCTATAGAGACCAAAACAGTTTTTTGTACCAGGCTGTAAACATGTTTATCTCTGCTGTAAAAATTGGACATAGTAACATTAAGGTCTATGAGAATTGACTCGATTGTGGAGCCAGCCTCTAGTGGCCATTAGCGGAACTGCAGTTTACGGCACTTTCTCTGTGGCTTAATTTGAGGTTGATGCTTGCATTAGACACAAGCCCTCAGGAACAGCACTGGGCTTTGGAGGCAATTTTACACTGTGGTAAAAAGTGGAATTACACCACCCGGGTCTGTCATGTGATACCATGAGGCCCACAAAGACTTTTTCCCCATAGACTTATAGTGTGAGAGAAACGTTTGTAAATCATTGGATTTTTTTTTTTTTTTGAGTGTCAAAACCCCTGTGAAAAGACTCACTTTAATATCTGGATTTGATCCATTAGGGTCCAATAGCATTTCAAAGGTCTCGAAGATCTGCAAGCTTAAACCATTTTATCCCCAAATTAGCTGAGAGCTATGTTAGCCGCTCAGCCGCCCTCGGCACCACCCTATAATAAGCCAAAAAGTCTCAGTTATAAATGTTAGTAAATCATTATTAAATTGCTGCATTTTTTCATAATATGCCATCAAGATGATTTAAACTAATAGCAAAAAAATCAATGTATGTTTGTGGAATACATATCTTTTACGACCTGGCAACTCAAACACTGTTATTTCATGTCTTTAAAGGGCCAGTGTGTAAAATGGGTTGAAAACTGTTGAAAACAGTGACATCAGTGGTCAAATTCTAGATTGCAGGGCTCACTCGCTCACCCCTCCCGTCGGGTAAATGATGGTGGCCTTGTAGGGACAAAAAGCCTTGCGCAGAAACAAGTTTTTCAGGAGTAGGTCTATCTAGCAACGAGGTGAATGTTTATTTAGAAATCTAAACCATGTTACGATATTTTAATGAATCCCTTACGAGCAGGAGACCAGAGGAGCATTCGGGAAAAAGGCCCGTTTATTTAAGCACTCCAAAAACTCCGGTAACACTCCAGGGGGTAAAAGACTCCATCCCAAACTCTGACTCTTCTGGCATAACACACACACTCCATACACACATTCTCGTTTACAATACCTAGCGGGTACCCCCTCTCCTCTCTGCTCCACCAATCTCCAGCCCACACACTGACTGACAGCGTAGCCGGTAAACAGAGCTCAGCTGTTTATTTAGCCTAGCAATATCTCCGGACTATAGTAGCTGCAATGGACGACTTTGAACGTGATTTTGAAGAGTTTCTTGTAGCGGACACAGACCCAGAGCCATACCTGTTTGAGCCGGAGCATACAGATGAGGAAGTCCATGTGTTTGATGCTGAGCGGGCGAGAAGAGAGGCTGAATCCTCCGCTCACATTTTGCTGCACAGAATGGGATTTGGTGCTACCATCGTTGGGGAGATATATCATCAGGAGGAAAAGCGCCGCAGAGAGTGCATCACAAGGAGTGAAGTTGCGTCTTCTTTTCCTCGCAGATGACAGTTCGGGTTCATTCTCTCCTGTTGCGTGGTAAGTGTGGTCCATTCGCAAACTTTATAACTAAAAAACCTTTCACTACTCTCTATTGACGAACTACTAACACTCTCTGCTGTTTCCTCCTCCTTCTTCCTTCCCTCCGCTGTCTTCGTTGGTTCATTTATACACGCGAAATGCATTCTCTGGCTGGCTGGATTGTCCACTTGGTCTGCCGTACATACATGGCGGCGCAAGATGGCGACCTCTCTAAAGCAAGGCCCTCGCTATATATGCAGTACAGGCCAAAAGTTTGGACACACCTTCTCATTCAATGCGTTTTCTTTATTTTCATGACTATTTACATTGTAGATTCTCACTGAAGGCATCAAAACTATGAATGGACACATGTGGAGTTATGTACTTATATTCTATGTTTCTATGTTTTATATTCTAGTTTCTTCAAAATAGCCACCCTTTGCTCTGATTACTGCTTTGCACACTCTTGGCATTCTCTCGATGAGCTTCAAGAGGTAGTCACCTGAAATGGTTTTCCAACAGTCTTGAAGGAGTTCCCAGAGGTGTTTAGCACTTGTTGGCCCCTTTGCCTTCACTCTGCGGTCCAGTTCACCCCAAACCATCTCGATTGGGTTCAGGTCCCGTGACTGTGGAGGCCAGGTCATCTGCCGCAGCACTCCATCACTCTCCTTCTTGGTCAAATAGCCCTTACACAGCCTGGAGGTGTGTTTGGGGTCATTGTCCTGTTGAAAAATAAATGATCGTCCAACTAAACGCAAACCGGATGGGATGGCATGTCGCTGCAGGATGCTGTGGTAGCCATGCTGGTTCAGTGTGCCTTCAATTTTGAATAAATCCCCAACAGTGTCACCAGCAAAACACCCCCACACCATCACACCTCCTCCTCCATGCTTCACAGTGGGAACCAGGCATGTGGAATCCATCCGTTCACCTTTTCTGCGTCTCACAAAGACACGGCGGTTGGAACCAAAGATCTCAAATTTGGACTCATCAGACCAAAGCACAGATTTCCACTGGTCTAATGTCCATTCCTTGTGTTTCTTGGCCCAAACAAATCTCTTCTGCTTGTTGCCTCTCCTTAGCAGTGGTTTCCTAGCAGCTATTTGACCATGAAGGCCTGATTCGCGCAGTCTCCTCTTAACAGTTGTTCTAGAGATGGGTCTGCTGCTAGAACTCTGTGTGGCATTCATCTGGTCTCTGATCTGAGCTGCTGTTAACTTGCGATTTCTGAGGCTGGTGACTCGGATGAAGTTATCCTCAGAAGCAGAGGTGACTCTTGGTCTTCCTTTCCTGGGTCGGTCCTCATGTGTACCAGTTTCGTTGTAGCGCTCGATGGTTTTTGCGACTCCACTTGGGGACACATTTAAAGTTTTTGCAATTTTCCGGACTGACTGACCTTCATTTCTTAAAGTAATGATGGCCACTCGTTTTTCTTTAGTTAGCTGATTGGTTCTTGCCATAATATGAATTTTAACAGTTGTCCAATAGGGCTGTCGGCTGTGTATTAACCTGACTTCTGCACAACACAACTGATGGTCCCAACCCCATTGATAAAGCAAGAAATTCCACTAATTAACCCTGATAAGGCACACCTGTGAAGTGGAAACCATTTCAGGTGACTACCTCTTGAAGCTCATGGAGAGAATGCCAAGAGTGTGCAAAGCAGTAATCAGAGCAAAGGGTGGCTATTTTGAAGAAACTAGAATATAAAACATGTTTTCAGTTATTTCACCTTTTTTGTTAAGTACATAACTCCACATGTGTTCATTCATAGTTTTGATGCCTTCAGTGAGAATCTACAATGTAAATAGTCATGAAAATAAAGAAAACGCATTGAATGAGAAGGTGTGTCCAAACTTTTGGCCTGTACTGTATATATATATAAAAGCATAATTATAAGGCTACAAAAACCAAACGAATTTTATTTTATAGCGATTATACACTTATATAAACATATTAATGGGTAGAATATTCAGATTCAGATTCAGATTTGACAATAAACCATGCCAAATATTACACACTGGCCCTAGCTGATCTATAATTAAGCAGCCAGTAGTTATACTTACATACCCTTTATTAAGTATGCCTCGAGTAACTTGAAAGAAATGACCAACAATTCCTGTATATTTATAAAGCCTGTAGCTACTTTAATGTATGACTGGAAGCTGTTGTAGCCTCTGAAGCATCTGCGGAGGGTAACATCACTCCCCTCAGGGGCCTGTACTTGTCTCGCTGTACTGCTGTTGGCACAGTGGCAGTAAGGTGATCTTCAGGCTATCAGCAGGCCATCAGTATCATCCAGGGTATCTGTGTCATCTCTGGCATGTTCCAACCCAGGAGCCAGATTCTGTCTCCATTTCCATTACTCCATTGCAGAATCAAAGATGAAATATAGCAGACAGCCCTCCGACAGAGAGGAGAAGCAATCTCCCTCATTTGAGTTTTGCAATTAAATCTTTGTTTAATCTTTGGCTTCGCAGTGTGTTTCCACATGCCACCCAAATTCCATAACAGTGCTGCTTTATGCTGCAGCGTACCCTGCCAACACTTATCATATCAGCACATGTGACTGGCAGGAGTTTGTTAAACCTCACATTTTCGGGCACGCTCAAACAAACTGCTGCTCAGGCACTCACTCTGTCAGACGGCATCGGTCTGGTCTTGCATAAAACAAAAACCTCGAAATCTTAGACAAGTATCTGAACAAGGCAGAACTCTGTCTCGCCTGCACCCCCCACCCTCTCTCTTATACACACACACCCCACCCGCTGACCCCCACCACCATATGCCAAAAATTATCATACAAGTTTCTCTTTGTATCCATATTTAAACATGATGGAGAAGAATTGAGCCTTTATATGAGGGGGAGGTTGTGTGTTTATCCAGCAGCGCCAGCACCAGGAAACAAGAGAAAGCCCCCATTGCTGCTGGTGGAAGCAGGAAAGGGTCGGAGACTGCGGGGCTGGCGGGAGGAGAGGTGAATGGAGACGGAGCGAGAGAGAGAAGGAGAAAGAAACTCTTTGAGTGACAGTAATTTAGGAACCTGGACTTTTTATGATTTTCCTGCTTTTGGGAAAACACACAGACTTCTGGGTATAGCACTTGGGACCAAATCAAAGACGTCTTTTACCATCAAAAGGTGTGCGTGTGTGTCTGTGTGTTTGTGCATGTGAGAGAGACCTGCATGTTTGCATGAGTAATATGTACATAAAGTAAAACAACTGCCAAACAAAACACATTTTTCTCCCAACTTTTTGTGTAAGGGAACAATAACGACACTGCAAATATTTTACATATTTATTTATTTTAAAAAAAGAGAATTTAATAAAAACATATATTATAGCATTTTTTTGTGAATAGCCTACTGTGTCTAAGCTTCAAGCCTCTGAGTGGATGTTTCCCATCTCAGCTACTGACTGACACTCTAAGCTGGTGTTGCTAGGAGACCCACTGTTAACTTCCGTTTTGCGCTTCCAACTTGAACCCGTTGTTGCTCTGTCCTACGATGCCCACACAGCATTGGTTATGTACTGTTAGTGCCTAAAGACATCTGTCCCCGTACTACATTCAACATTTGGGAGGAACCAGTGGGCTATTTTTCTTCTGCTCTGAAAGTGGAAGCTAGCAAGCTAGGCTAACAAGCATCCACTCTGAAAGTGTCATTTAGCCTAGCGTCCTGATGTTAGCACTGTTTTTCATTGATGTTACTTTTTATTTATTTCAGCACCTGCAGCTTTCACAAGCTGTGCTCTGTTTGAAGCACCAAGGCACCCTCTAGCAGTAACATGAGATGCAACGGGTGGCAGTATTTTTTTATGCTTCGAGCAACTGCCATAGTGTAAGAAGCACAAAAGTCCACATACTGTAGTTCATGTGGGTGAGGAGGTGATTGGATCAAACAACAAAGAAGCTGTTCACATGCTGTGTGAAACCGAAAGTCAATAATGTTCTTTTAATAATAACATAGTGTGCTAGTGTGTGTACTTATTTTAAGCCAAACCATGATGTTTTTTCTAGCCCCGACCGTGTACGTTGTTGCCTAAACCTAAAGCCAAGTTCAGAGCAAGGATTCATGACGAGATGAGTTGAAACAAACTATCTGCAATGTGCCGTTCTGCAACGTTCTAAAAACCTGCCAGTTACCACCAATGCAACAAGAGGAGATGGAGTATCATCGCTATGCAACAGTTCTCTGTACTTCTGTTCTGATTTCCACCTTTTCAGGCTTATTTTGTGGCTGAATATAATTTGTAGCTTCTTAAAATATAAAATGAGGACAGTGATAGTGAGATACTGGCTACAGTTGCCTTTGTAGTAGTGATGAAATGGCAACAGAAACAAAAAGAGCATCAGTTGGACTGTATTCACAATAAATACGCCACAATAATATAAGTAAGCAACAGCAATTAATCAGTCAATGAGAATGCGTGTGTGAGGGGGTATGAGCACATTCAGCGAGCAGCAGCAGCAATCCACTGTCCAACACCAGCACACCAGTGGGGATGGAGCACCTGCTGCAGCAATTGAACACACCATCTGCGGTCATTTTGACGCGACCAGCGGATTCCACTACTAGTTGGTGAAACAGGTGACAAGCTTTATGTTCTAATGCCAGCCACCGGCACTTTTACCAGCTCGAACGGCCAGTTCACATTGCTGCAACTTTTCTCTGCAACGTTCTCAAACTGTTTCGTCTAGTCGCAAATCTTTGGTCTGAACTGTGCTTAAGGAAGTAAACCTCAAAAAAAAAAAAAAAAAGTTTTCACCTATGTTATAAGACACTGTATGGATTTAATGAGCGTAAACTGTATAGTTCCTCTTACAACTGAAGTTTATTTTGAAAAGACAGCGCATTTAACAAGCTTAACTTGACACATCATCCTTGTGCTTCCAAAACTGGTGCTGGAGGGGTATCTAGAGGATCGTAGTTTGACGTGTGGGGCCACTGACCAAGTGTCTGGCTAACATTACAAACTATTTATAGGGGTTACCCACATAAAAATTGCACCTATGCTACCGACAAACCAGAACTTCATGCCCCTAACACAAGGCCATCACTGCAGAAAAATAAATAAAACTTAAATTTCACTAAAAACAAAAACCAAGATTATGTACACTGAAAATGTTGCTTTATATAAGTAGCCTGTATTTTATTGTTTTTGGCGTAATGGTCCAAACAGTTTCTGTTTTATGTGTACCACATGAGGCTGACATAGCTGTAAACATTTTGTTTTATTAGGCCGTGTCTCCTCAGGCACCACAAGTTCTGGAGCCTCAGTAAAAATTTTAGTGTCATCAGTCGCAGTGAAGAAGCTTAATATGCCATCCTTAAAATATGCTGAACATTTTGTGCCATTTCCTTTCACACTGTGTTGAGGAAAATAAAATCTCCAAGATGTTTTTAGTGTCATAGCCTCCTGAAGCCATGAAACTGAAATATGCTGAAACTCCGGGCCAACAAATTATTGAGAAGGGAACAAAGTGCAGGAATGCAAGGGTTTGTAAATGGTCCTACTGATGGATCTGTGTTTTTGCCCATGTCAAAACAGAGCCAGGACTGAATGGGCCTCCTCATGACCCCCTGGCCTCGATTCCATGTTCAGGCCTCTCAGGAAGGCCTGAGGTTTGGAGGTTTCTAACCACAACGACCTTCTCGCTCCTTTCGCTTCATTTTTTGAGCTTTTTTATTCCGAAATGGGACACTGGATAAATTAGGTTGACTATGAAGGGCCCCCTTGTTCACATAGAATAATAAAGAAAGGATACCCTGGTGGAGAACTTTGCAGTAATTTTGCCTGTAAGTATGTCTGGGCTCGAGAGTTGGCTGAGCGAGCAGAGAGAGGAGAAGGAGCAGGGCAGAGCCTGTCTCATTTCCTCCATGATGGATGAGCCTATTAGCTGTCGAGTGTTAGCGCAGGTTTAGCCTTACACCTCGGCCTCGAGACACACACACACACGGTCATTATGGCAAGCGGAACTGCTGAGGATGAGATGACGAGATCAAGTTTGGAAAATGTTTAAATCAAAAGAACACAAGTCAGCTCCTGCACTGATTTATGCAACAGCTATATTTCTGTCAAGCAACCTTTGTCAAAACAACTTTGTTTCTGTCTTAATATCTGAGATAAGTAAAATCTATCTAAAATATATTAAACATTTCCAGAAAGTACAACCAAACCAATCCAAAATTCCTATGTTTTATATCGTTATGTTTCTTCTTAAGCAACATTGTTAAAAAAAAAAAAGCATATTTGACAGCATATTTTCATGTCATGCTTTGTGGTGTTTGCTTTTGTGGAGTGTATTACATCCGAGAGCAACAAGATCAGATTTCACAGAACAAAATTTCCTTGCATGTTGTGGCAAAAAGCAGATAGAACTCCTCAATGGTGTAAATCACACCCTAACAACAACTGTTGTTATGTCACAAACAAACTTGTGAAATGTGAGAAGGGAGTCCCCGCATGATTGTACTAAACAAAAACAAACATACTTTATTAAAGTAAAGTTAACACAAAGCAAACAATGAACTGGGTATATCAGCAATAACAGCAGTGTATGTGTGTGATATGAGTGCTGTGGAACTGAAGGTGCAAAAGAAGGTGATGCAGGGTGGATGTCAGTTGCAGGAAGACAGTAAGAGAAGGGTCCATGTCATTGGTTCGACAGCCCATTGGTTCGACATCCCATTAGTCCGACTATCCGCGGTGCTGAACGGCTCGCGGTAGGCGTATGGTGCTCCGCGACCGGCTTGAGACGGAGCAGGCTCATGGCTTATGTGTTTGTCACTTTCTTTTTCATTTTAACCCACACCATGATCTTTTCCTGACCCTAACCAAGTGTTTTTGTGCCTAAACTTAACCAGACCTTAACCACAGGGCATCATGATGATTTCGGAACGGACTTCGGAACAATGAGTTTAATATGGTCGGAACAATGGGATGTTGAACCAATGGGCAGTTCCCTGAGAGAAAGACATGGGCCAGCTTTTACATCCTAAGTACCCAGGGGTCCGTTTCACAAAGCAGGTTCAACAAGCTCTGAGTCTAATCCTGAACTCTGAGTTGATCTACTCTGAGATAGGAAACTCTGAGTTTCTGGTTCCAGAACAGCTGATTTGAATCAGTTTAATCAACTCGGAGTAGTTTCACCTGGAGTTAAGGGCTGTGTTTTTCACCCCACTAGAATTAGAAATCTTAATAAGCTCATACAGTGAGTTTTCACACGTTTTCAAAAAGGAGTGCAACACCGCTGCAGCTACAAAAGAGAGGGAGACGGCGTGGGAGAACATTGCTGCTCGGGTCATTGCAAAGTTTAAATGTAGTCCTTTGCAATCACAATAATATTACAGGGGAAAACTGCTTGAATGGTAGCCTATTAATTTATTTCATTTAGATGCAATCCCGCGGGGGAGACGCACACTTGGCAGCAGTTTAGGATGAAATATAAAAACATTGTTCAAACCACCAACTACCTCATTTTGATCATGTTTTACATTGTAAAGTAAATATTAAGTGGCTGTTTGACTGTGCAGTTGTTTTATCCCCAACATAATGCTGTTTTCACACACATAAATGTGTTCTCATCTATATCATGTTCTGTTAAATAATTAAGCCTATTTAAACTAACACAGACTTCTACTCAGCCAGCAGAAAGAAGGCAGATGCCCGTAAAACGAGCACACTTTTCTGACCGCCCTGCATACAGTTGCCTTACTCAAGTGCTCAGCATCTCCGACATTGTACAAAAAACTTCCATTTGCAAAGAAACACAGCACAACACACACTATCTGCTGGGATGTGAGAGCATGACTACGATTGGTAATGTTGCACATGTAAGGACGGATTAGGTTGTGTATGTAGATGGAATGTGATGTGAAACGGTACCACTCAAAAAGATAATTGTGTGGAAATGCTAAAACATCTATGCGTGGTCTGATAACCATCTCCCGACGAATATTTAATTCTCTTTGCAGTAATACTGCACCTTCATCCATGGGATCGTTATCAAAAGGACATGCCATGTTAGTGAAAAAAGTCGCCGCCGACTGTGCCTAATGGACGTCTAATATACTGACTCTGATTTTTTTTAATGATTTTTTGAAATGACAGACGGCAAAACCAGGCTACGCCAAAACTCGCCTGCTGACTGAATGAATGAGGAAATCAAATGGAGTGTGTGGCTCTGAAAGAGGGCGAAGACAGAGAGAAACTCGAGGTTCATTAAGATAAACCTGGACCAGGTTAGGTTCATAGAGTCTGTTACTACGGTAACTGACCGAGAGCTTAAGTTACCTCTCTCTCTGAAACAGGCTAGAGTTACCCCTCTTTCTCTGGTTTGAGATACCTCCATTTTTGAAACGGAAAACTCAGAGTTTCCCTCATTTCAGGGTTAACAGACTCTGAGTTTTCACTATACCTGCTTTGTGAAACGGACCCAAGATGAGCTTAATCAACTGACGACTCCTCTGTGACTGCTGAGTCACAGGTTGCTGAGTTTGGCCAGGACAGCCTTTAAGACAGCAGGAGGGTCATCACATTAGCCTTTATCATAGTCCCTGCATTCATCGCAGCCAAGCAGCCCCCCATCTTCTTTGCCTGTTGTATTATTTTACCATGCTGCTATATAAACAAAAACACAACTTTTATGTTGAATTTTAATCAGATGAAAGAAGTGGGATCATCTTGCTCTGCTCCTCATAGAATTGAAACAGGAGCAAAATCCAGTGCACCTACATTTGTGTTGTCTGACATCATCTCAGCTGTATTGATTGATATTGAGAGAGACTGGTGGTTCTGTGTATGTTTGTGCCAAGTTCTGACAAAATCTGTGTGACCAAAAGCTCAGACAACAATCTGCGTTAAGCATCAAAGAACAGAATAACTCCAGGTCCACTTACTTGCTCACAAACATAACTTTATCCATATACACTTTGTGTTACGTAATTAGAACAACTGCAGAGCTCACATGTCAACAGATTGATTTCTGTGACAATGACAACTCTGTCCATGGAGATGATGATGAAGACCATGTGAAATGGTTGAAAACCTCAAAAGAAGCTATTAAGTGGACTAGCTAGTAAGTGCCAGACTAAGCACATTCTGCACCCTAGGCAAGCCTCCCCTGGTGTATCTTAGTATATAATGACAAAAACTCTGTGTGTGTGTGTGTCTCTGTTCCACGTTTTTCTCCTCACTGACTTGGTCAATCCATGTGAAATTTGGCACAGTGGTAGAGGGTCATGGGAGGATGCGAATGAAGCAATATTACATCAATTGGTCAAAGAGGGCGCTATAGCAACCGATTGAAATTGCAAACTTTGAATGGGCATATCTCACGCCTCGTATGTCGTAGAGACATGAAACTTTGCACAGAGATGCCTCTCCTCATGAGGAACAAATTTGCCTCAAGAACCTGTAACTTCCAGTTATATAGATTTTCCGCCATTTTGAATTTTTTGAAAAACACTTCAAATCGATCTCTTCCTAAGAAGTTTGACCGATCTGCATGAAACTGGGTGAACATAATCTAGGGACCAATATCTAAAGTTCCCTCTTGGCAAAAGTTGGAAAACTTACTAAAACTGAGCTTCTATAAGGCAATGAATATTGCGGAGGGCGTGGCTCATCACATAAAGGTGTATAACATCTCAAGGGTTTCACCCATCACCACGCAACTTTGTAGGCATATGACCACACATAATCTGAGGGGACCCCTCCATTATTGACCCCATCAAACAAAATGGGGGCGCTAGAGAGCTAATTTCTTATCTAGGCCTAACCGCCATATGGATTTTTACTAAACTTGGTAGATATGTAGAACAGGACGCCTCAAGGTGACTGGAGAAATTTAACTCTAATTGGCAACTGGGTGGCGCTATAACAACAGAAAAATGCTTAAAAATGGCTAAAATGCGACCGATCGCTGTGACTCCCCCTGTGGACCAATGTTTGTTTGTTTTTCTAATTTTTGGTATGACTAAGTCAGGGTATGGGATGCTGTACATAATCACGGAAACTGTCAGTGTGTCATTCTGTCAGTCAGTCATTCTGTCTGTTCCACGTTTTTCTCCTCACTGACATGGTCAATCTATGTGAAACTGCACATAGGCATTGAGGACTGGCATAGGTAGAAGGTGACAAAGCTACCAGTGGGTATGGACTAGTTATTATTATTTAGGGATGTCCCAATCCAATCTCAAAGATCGGGTCAGGGCCGATCAAGGCATTTTTTTTACCTGATCGGAATCGGGTATATTGAGCCATATAGAGGATCCGATCCTTTCTTTAACGTTAGCTGACATACAGGCGTTTTAACTCGCAAAGATTTCATGCAGAGACACATTGAGTGCAGTCGTCTGCAGCTCTCCACTCTTCTTTTCTCCTCAACTAAGCTGAGCTCCCATGTGTGTGTATGAGCAGGGGCTGAGCCCTGCCCATGGCAAAACACCACATGCCATAAATGACAGCAAAAACGCAGTATGATATTTATGTTTTTACCAAAATGATGAGCACTCATTTCATTTCTGCTCAGTGTGAAAGTGTCGTGTGTTTATGGTACATGATATTTATCTGCAGGTGGAGGAGAGACAGACAGCGGGAGCAAAAAGCACACAAGAGTTTTATATCAATGTAGCCTAATCTACACAAAAGATGTACAGACAACTGAAGCACTGAAACAAACAACACTGTAGAATACTCTCTGAAAGGGACAGAGACAATCCCTCGAGACAAGGACAAGGCAAAAACCGAGGATTTATTGTTTTAGATCTATTTGCTTCATTCATTAATAAATGAATAAATAAACATTAAAGAACAGCTTGGATGCAGGGATTTTTTTTCTTAATACATTACAGAGCTTTTCAACTGTCAAGCATATACACTGGATTTGATTTAACGTACTTGAAGTATGCACCGTGCATCTGTATTATCTAAGAAAACAGAGGGATCAGATCGAGACAATTTTACATGGCTCCTCCTCCAACAAGTTAGAAGTCAGACTTTCACATTTACAACACATTTGCATAATCAAAGGAACAAATGCACACATGGCAGTATTGTCTCACACACGCATGTACACGCAAACGCACACAAAAATCTACATGAACACGCACACACCCTTCAGATGTGGACTGTGTCCAGAGAAGAGTCCACCTGATTCCCTCATCCATCCACAGGTTATAAATAGGACTTGTTTGACGTACCAGCGCTGAGGCTTAGAGGGTGGGCAGATGGAGTGTGTGTGTGTGTGTGTGTGTGTGTGTGGGGTGCTTTTAGAAGGCAATGGCGGGTCAGAGATAGTTGATATCCCTGTGCTTGTCCTCTAACCGCTCTCACTCTGTATATAACCCCCTTCCTCTCTGCTGCCAGCTTTCTCTCACAGGCGACTCTGCCCTCGATTCCTCTGCTCTTTCTTTCCCTCTCTATCTTGCCATGTGTCCTCCCTCACTCACTCTGTGTAACATGTGTCACTCGCACTCTCTCCGGCATGCACTCCTCTCTCTCCGTCTCTCTCTCCAGCTGACAGCATGTAATTGAAATGGTCAAACACATGAAAACATGACAAATGGTAAGAGGTATTTGTGCTTCATCATCATCGTCGCAGACTCTCTCTGTCTCTCTCGGTTCAGCTGGAGCTCGGCTGACAGCTTGTAATCGAACTGCTCAGACACATGGCAAATGGTCGGAGATATATGTGCTTCATCATCATAATTATAGTTGACCCCAAACCCCTCCCCTCCAACATATCTACACACTTGGCCGGAGCACAGAATGAGTCAACATGTGTTAATATATGAATTATGATTCTTTCTGGCACGCACATTTCCCAACAGAGAGGCCCTGAGAAACGGGATATGCAGATTAACAAGATTAAAGAAGATCAGATAGATTAAACGCAGAGTCTAAGTGAGCGGAGAACAACAAATTGATTTTAAACCCTGTCTCATATGAGCGTATCGTTTTTGGCTCGCATTGTGTGATCACTGCTGATCCACCTCTGAAGCGCTCTGAAGCCAAACAAGCCGGGATGATCAAACTTCCTGGTGCCATGTCGGAGGCTTCTTCTGGTAAGAAAACAGAGATAAAACAGTAATGAAGATAAGACGGGAGGAAGCATGCTGGGCTGCTGACCTGGCTTTGATCACCAACAGTCAGTCCTGACAGTGAACACAACACACTGATAAAAATGTGTTTGGCTGGGTCATTTGGTGTCACTCACACCGTCGACAAACCTTGATATATATTTACAGAGGAGAAACAGCTACAGGGTGGAATTTCTAAACAGTCGCCTTTAAAAAACATTCACATTTCTTCCGTTTACCAATTGCAAGTCACTTTTACAGTATGTGCTGTGCTAACTGTGTATGAAACACACAAAACAGTCCTAACTTATCTTTTTCCAAATCTCACAGTCTGCATTAACAAATAGATTTTGGTCAGTTTTTCATGTCGACCTCGAAAACCCCAGATAAAGTTTGTGTGTGAGCCTTGAATTAGAGGAATACTTCACCCATAAATTGTACAGTAGCTACTCACCTTCAAAGGCTCTCTATGGTCCCAGAAAAAGGTTTCTATCAAATAGCGTTAGGTATATTGGAAGCTGAACAACAGACAGCAAAAAATAAAATATAAATCATCCGAAAACTCTGTGAAAATTCTTGTGCAGAATTATCTATGTGTCTTGTATCCCTTCATGAGATCATGGAAATCCAAACACAACTATCTCTGCTAAAATATCGCTAAACAACGCATGCACAACAAATTCCTTCATGGGAGGATAATCCAAAAATGCTTTGCTTAATGCAACTCAATAGAAATTCTTTCTGGGACTATAGAGAGCCCAGGGAGGTGAGTCCATATTCACAGTTGTGGAAAGTAACCAGATACATTTACTCAAGTGCTGTACTTAAGAACAAATTTGAGGTACGTTTATTGTAGTTGGGTATTTTAATCTCATGAGGGAAAAGAGGGAAAGATTGTACTTTCTACTCCGCTACAAGTATTTGATAACTACTAGTTATTTTACACATCAAGATTTTTGCACACAAACCATATGAAAATATATAAGTGCAGCTGTGTTGGAGCCATAATGTAGTTTTGTTGACCTGCAACTGAACACAGGGTGAAGCATACACATGAAATGCTTAAAGGTAAGCTCCAGGTAGTGCGAATCAGGTGTGAGGAACGGGAAGCAAACAGGTTTTGACTGTGAAAGCATGAAGTATCAGCGTGGAAGACTGAATTTGCTGAATGGAGTAATAGTTGAATATGGGCAATGTTATGGTGAGCATGTGTATATTGTATTAAGAATAAATGGACTGACACTGGTTAATTCTTAGCCAAAAACATGCACCCAGAACAAGTTCACCTGTTCGCCCTTCAGTGGCTTGTTTAGAAATGAAACAATTACTTGATTGATTAGAACATTTATTTGCAAGTAATGATAACTGTTTAAGTCATTTCTCATGCAAAAACATTTCATGGCTCCAGCTTCTTAAATATAAGGACTTACTGTTTTCTCTTTGATTTTTTAAATGTTTTCATTCATTTAATTGATTCAAAACTTGCATTTAGTACGTTTACTTTAATTCTGAAAAACAGTTTCCTGGATGTACTGACATACTTTTACTTAAGCAGGATTTTTACTTGTAACAAGAGTATTTTTACAGGATCTGAATACCTCTTCCAGCACTGCATATACAAGCCATATTGTTTCTGTGAATTATTCCTTTATCCTTTAGAGGTGCTCATAGGGCCAGGCTGGCTGTTTCCTCCTGTTTCCAGTCTTTGTGCTAAGCTAAGCTAACATTCTTGTGACGCCAGCTTCATATTTACCAGACAGCCCTGAGATATTTGTCAACTGTCTCACGTAACTCTCAACAAATATGTTTGTATCCCAAAATGTCGGCTTGTGAAACCACATCAACTAAGACTAGCAAGCCTGTAACTTAATGCTTCTACGTGTTGCATTAGACATGAGAAATGTGCCTGGACTTCCCTGGGGGGAGTGTGGTTGATTCATCGCCAGGCCATCGCTCTTGCTCGGAGCGACCAGTTCGCTCAGAATTGACGACACCACAGGACACCCTTCAGGTGCCAGTCCATTGCACCAGTTGGCCAGCCTGCTCGCTCTTATTTGTGGTTGGTCAGAGTAAATATGTATTTAAATGGATAATTAGTGGTGATGTGCTAAACGCTTTCTCAGGTCCCGTTTATACGACAACGATTTCAACTGAAAACGGTAAACTTTAGTTGCGTTTTGGCTGATCGTTTACACGACAGCAGCGTTTTGGGTGCCT
The DNA here is from genome assembly GCF_011397635.1 of Epinephelus fuscoguttatus. NCBI lineage: Eukaryota > Metazoa > Chordata > Actinopteri > Perciformes > Serranidae > Epinephelus > Epinephelus fuscoguttatus. The sequence continues at coordinate 15,970,097 of NC_064756.1, forward strand.
GAAAATGCAACATTTTGAAAACGGGTTCCAGAGTGCAATTTTTTGGAAACGGTACCATCTTATCGGATCGAATTGTTATCAAATCATTGTCGTCTAAACGGGAACTTTTTTCAAAACAAAAATGAGAAACGATTCTGTTTTCAGTGGATCATGTAAACATGGCCTCAGTCTCTTTTGTTTCAGAGTCCTCCCCAGCTCTCCCTCCAGGTGCGACTTATAGCAGCTAATGTATCATTACCCCCAACTTTCAAGTGTGATGTCAGTGCTGACCCTGCCTCCCACCACCTGTCTAAACCACACCCACATCTACATGACATTCATTAATCTACCAATAAATCATAACAGTCGAACAGTTCCTTTAAGATTTTTTTTTTCAAACCACTACTGTAAAGGTGAAGATAGAAAAGCCTACATGCTTTTAACTTCTTGTTTTGTGACTGATACTTGATAATTAGATGTTTTTTAGACATGATTGTGATGAGTTTTTGACTTTCCTTAAACAGCCCAAACACAGTCTTAACAAAACACTTTACATTTAAAATTTCATATGTTGCAGAAATATTGCTGTGTATTGCATTGGGTTGCATTATACTGTGAGGTGTTCCTGATATTTTGCCTATGTTTATCACATTACGCTGTCTATTTGTGCCCTGAAGTCTTTTTCTGATCGAGGTATCAGTTGATCCGAATAAAGAACAGCGTTTAAAGAATTGTTTGTGTCTTTTTATTTCACAGTGCCAATAAAAAGCAGGCTGCGTTAAATCATGCTGTCCCGCTGTTTTATTGTAGCTAATGCACGATGATAATGATTTGATAACACGACACTGCAGACAATTACACGCACAGGAATGTCGGCAGGGAATGCAGCGTCTGGAATATCAACAACTGCTCCCTGCTGCCAAACGCATAATCAAGTTGTTTTGGTATCTTCAGCTATCTAAAGCAGCCATCTTTCAGCTATCCTAAGCAGCTATCTTATGTCTCTGTCCCCTCCGACATCAGACGGGGACAGAACAGTGAGCGGCAGACAACACTGGATACACTGATAGTGCAGGGGTCTTGTTTTCCCATGTGCGTTGCCAGGATGTGATGTATAAATAGGCACTGAGCTGTTTGTGTGTGAGTGCAGGCTTAAGTTATGTGGCTATAGCTTGATAGGGGCTGTACGTGGCTGTGAGGCCGCGGCTGAGCGGGCAGCAATGGTGGGTCGGGCTGTCGGTGTCTTCTCATGTCCTGAGATCTGAGAGGCCTCTCCCAGGAGGTGGTGACGGGTGGCAGAAGGGCACGGATTCAGAGTATTTTGGTGTTAATTGAGCTTATTGGTCTGCTATTCACAGCCTTGACATGTGATTGATTTAAAGGCTAGTGTGAGGCTGCAACAGGGCTGACCTCTCCTGTGGCGGCTCCTTAGATATGGCCTCAAGACTGCACAGCTGTGAGGAATAATCCTCTCCCTTCATTTTTTTTTTCAAAGAAGAGCGAGCAATCCACCCTCCTTCAGTATTTTATTAGTTTTCCGACAGTATGGAAGCGAAGGAGAAGAGAAGGGAAAGAGAGGAGGGAGAAATGTGAGGGCCTGGCAGGGGGCTGGCACTTGAACCTGTGCACACTGGAGGGTTTTCCAGGCTGGTGCACCAGTACGACCAACAGATATTACATGTAACATTTACCAGGGCCTGATGCGTACCAAACAATCAGTAACTTGCGTAATAATGCACTTTCTGTTTATTCTGATATCTGATTCCTTTAAAACAATAATGCAACAATGCAGGGTATTAAAGGAAGAGACTGACATTCTGGGATAAACACTTATTCGCTCCTTGCTGAGAGTTGAAACCTTTGCACACCAAGGCCATATTTTTTATATGATTTATTTTTAAGCCATTTTACAATAAAAATTGTTATGCACAGAGGCCTTGCACACTGAGTCTGATTTCATTGGTCTGTTAGTTGCAAAAAACAACATGAGGCAAAATGGAAAGGCACATTCTCGCTCTGACCTCTTCACACCTCAATGTTTGGTCATAGACCTTCCACGTCCAGAGATGACGCGCGCAGTTCAGGGACACCATGTCAAATTCTGCTTGTTACATCCATTGTCTTATTTCAAAATACACTTCCTTTTTCACAGGAAATTTACCATTGCATACATATTTACATACAGTCTCTTTCAAAATAAAAGCACTACATCAGTGAAGCACCGTGAATTGAAGTTTTTCCCCCCAATGCACGTAGTTGGGTTTCGGAAAAAAGGTTTGGCTTACAGCATGTGAACACCGCTCTCCTGGGTGAAAGTTGGTGTTTGTTGGACCCATCCACCACCCCTCCCACTCGCCCCACTCTGTTTCGCCGCCTTAACTTTCGTTCTTGTCCCGCCCGGTTTCCCCCCGATGCTGCTGAGCCTCGTTAAACTATAATGGTGACCAGCTGCATAAATGAAATTTCAGTAAAAATATTACAATTATGGGGTGTAATGGAAAAGTAACAGAGTAGTGTAATGCATTACTGTTGGCAGGGAGTGATAAGTAAAGTTATATTATTACTTTTGAAAAGAGTAATGAGTAATATATTACATTTTTAAAGTAACGAGCCCAACACTGCTCCCAGCTCATCAAATACTGTCACTTTGTTAGTGGATCTCGGCATCAGACACCAACATACAGAAGTAGCCTTTGCAAGACATGTTAAGCTGGAGACACTTTCCATTTGTAGCATACATGACATGTCTCTACAAACCTCGCCCACCACCACTACAAGACAGAAACACGCTGAGTGCCGAAAACCCTCTAAGTTGTTCTCACTGTAAACCACAGCCTCTTAATAATCACCTGAAAACAACAATCATTGCATTTTGTTGCTGTAGAATGAGTCGTTTATATCTACACAAGGAGCAGGTCCTCATCCACAGATTCTGCCATGTTGTTCTGCTATGTTTCTACAGTAGCCCAGGATGGACAAATCAAACACTGGCTCTACACAGGTGTATTTGCTTTTTCATGATGGCTATCATAGTTAGCAGTCCTTCTGCGAGGAGCTGAACGGGGAGAAGTTTCAGCTGGTTGCAATCTGTAGACCTCACTGCTAGATGCTGCTAATATCTACGAGCTGCGTTTTTAATATGTGCAAAAACCAAAATTTAGAAAGGACAATTTGTTGTTTTACAGCCCCTCTAAAACTGCTTTTACTTGACCTTACTTTTCATTTTATACTTCAGTTTTAGCATGGAGTAAACAAACAAAGTGTAGTGTGTTATTGGTGCTAGTAGGAGGATTTTATTTCCTTTGGATAGACCTAGGCTCATCATTTCTCCATTTCCAGTCTTTATTCTAAGCTTACAAGCATACTTATCATATTTATCATACACACACGAGAGTGGTATCAATGTTATCGTCTAGCTCTCGGCAAGAAAGTGAATACTCTCCCAAAATATTAAGCTATTCATATAAACTGAATTTCAAAAGTCCAAATACTTCCTCCCCTTCTCTCAGCGTGAATTCAAGCGCCAAGAAAGCAGCTGATTTACTGAGCATATTTGAAATTCAACCTTCCTTTATGTTTTTTTCATTCTGTAAGTGCAGTTTCTGAGGCTGATTGACAGGCCTTGACAAAATAAACGGCAACTGCAAGTGTTATTTCAAGTCAGATATGCTACTTGTTCCTTTAACCTTGCTCTCTCCACCACCCCCCGCAATCCATTTTTAGTCCTTCCAGGCCGGCCTGGCCGACACTCTAAAGTCATTCACTAGCTGCACTCCGACCCATAGTGAAATACAATCAATCCCAGCACTTACCAGCGCTGGACGCCTGCGGAGAATTCACATTCTGGGAAAGAAGAATATAACATCTTCTCCAGTTATACAACCTTGGCAAACAGGAATTGTTTCTTCTCATATCCTCCCACAGAAATTCAAACCATTTAAACAACTAAATATCATTGTTTAGGCTTCCCTCCTCTAAAAACTTTATCTTTAGATATTTCTAAATCCTTTGACCCCACTTTCCCTCCGCGCAAAGCCTCAGCCATTCAAAACACCCCCCACCCCTCTCCACGACGGCTGTGTGACCGCGCAGTCGTATTGCTTTCAACTGCATTGCTCCCCAAGGACGTCCCAGAGTGGACCTGAGTGTGCCCAGAAACTCCAGCCTTTAAAAACAAAGACATTTAACTGTTGCAAATTGAGCCATTCAACATCAGCCGTCCAGCGCAAACACTCGCACATTGCATGCAGACATAAACACACATACATCACAAGTCTGTTTAATTTTTGACCTCTTTACTTTTCTCAGCATTATTTGCTTATATGAATGTTAAGGGACACTTCCATGAATCCCTCTCACAGGAAGAGACCCTGTTTATTTTAGAAAATCCTCTGATAATGTTGCTGGCACCTCACATTCAGGACATAATTACAGTAACTGTGTGTGGACACTGAGTCCAGCAGAATCAGAGAGCGTGCTGACATTCAGACTTCATAATCTCTCAAAAGAAAGGATAAACATCCTGAAGTTGAAACATAGTTACACGCTGAACTGATAAATATTAAATATGGTTACTTCACCTACGTCTGATGAACTGTGAGAAAACTATTCTCTTCCCACTGAGGACACTGAGCGGTTATTTGCTCGTCAGTGCTGCTGTAAACATCTGTAACTCTATTTTTGCGTTTCTTTGTTTGCTTTTTTTGGTTGATGATTCAGCTGCGGGACTGAAACCCTATAGACCTCGTTCCCACAGGAGCCATTTAGAACTTATGTCACAGTCGGGGTGGGATGAATCAGAGCGAGGCCAGCTGTTAAGAGCCAACTGTTCCTATGCAAACTATTAATATTCCCTTATTTATCTGCAATGATGAATTCATATAAAAGTTATTATAGCAGATTTCTTTTTTTAAATGTATGTAAAACATTAATGTGGAAATAAGACAAACAGTTACAGAGGACTTTAGATGCAGATTTTGCAAAAGTGGCTGCAACTCACTGTCACTAATTTGTCCTTAGATTGCAGCACATGCAGTCCAGCCTCACTTTCACTGTTATATATGTGACGCATTTTTTACCAGAATCCAATCCAACTGCAGCAATGACTGGTTGTTGCAATTTACCAGCGTGTCGGTTGTTTTTCACAAGAGCAACTAGTGACAAATCTGGCAGCTTTTCATGTGCGTAAACCAAAGAAACTGCTGGTGGTACTGTTTACTGGGCGGCTAATTAGGGGAATGAGGCACAGGTGTGAAGGCAGGCACTAGAGGACTTTTAAAAAGGAAAATACATTTACAAGGCCAAACTCAGACATCCTTTCACATCGAAAGACAATTTGAGTTTTAGTCACACTCTATAGGTTTGCGGAAAGACTGGGGATCTTGCTACAGACTACAACTAGATTCCTTTTAAGATTAATTCCCATCCTGCTCCGGTAAATATTACGCCAAACTCCCTTTAAAAGTATGACAAATTAACAATTTCTTAGTAGACTGCAAAAGCACATAACTCTAAAAACACAAGACAAAAGGTGTCATATTTCAACAGTATTCTTGTCAATTCGGCATCAATATAATCCATAAAGATAAACTGTTTTAGTGTACAAAACTAACATTTTGGATTTTGTTATCTCAACTCGCTACCAGCCTCCATTAGTGGGAGGAGACCATGTGAATGAGAGGGGAGACTGTTTAAAAATTAGGATTTCTGACTAAAATAAGTGCAGGTTGTTGGATCAGATACAAGCTGCATTAAACACCAACTCTTGTTCTCCTTTTCCGCATAAAGCAGAACACCCTCCAGAAGCCTCGAATTGGTTTGCTGCTTCCTGAATGGTGGTGGAGAGAGCACACCTTTTGGTTGTTGACAATATTCATGTCATTGAGCTTCAGGATTTCCGTGAAGACTCAAAAAACAGCACGCACATCCAAAAACAATAAATACGGGGTGGTGGACAGAACATGTTCGCACACCACAAAGCATTAGAGGTGCCTCTGTTTAAAAAAAAAAATTCCCCCAAATTTTTAAAAGTATATAAATTATAAAAATATCCTCTTCCACAATGTCACCTTGAATTTGCATGTCATTATGATAGTTTTTTTTTTTTTACCAGATTTTTCAGTCATGTGGTATCTGCAGTATGTTTTTTTGTAAATGTATTCCTGTGGTGTAATTTTGTACTGGTTTTGCAGTGTGTTGTGCTGTTTTTTTTGTGTAGCTACATGTGTTATCACATGCGACCACCACTGGATGTACATGTAGAGGTGTGTCTCCTTATCTTGTTCATGTCTGATGAAGGGCGGGTACCCATTATGCCAGTGTCTGGTGTGTAGGCCATGTTTGAATCTGTCAGAATGTCACCACAAGAAGAAGACTGACCAAAGACAACTTGGACTGGGGTTGACCTCGAGTTCATATAGTTGCTGAGTCCCCTGCAGCAGCCCAGGGTTCAGTTCCAACGTGTGGCCCGCTCCATCTGTCCCGTAATAAAGTCAAAAAGCCCTAAAAAATAATCTTAAAAAACGACAGCTCGGACTGAGTTTTACAACCATCTTACACCAAACGATCGAAATCACCTGAGCACACACCAACTGAGAAAAAACTCTGATTTTATTCCAATGTTGAAAACTTGTCAGGGACAGTAAAATCGCCTGAGAAGTGGTTTGGAGCGAGGCCGGCATTGATCGTATAACTCAAACCCATAACTCTGTTGGGATCATACTGCTTGTGGTGTGCTACTGCGCAGCCCCCCTCACTCTGAACAGGAGACTGTAGAAAATATATCCTATTTATACAATGCATCATCTGGCAACTTGTTGAAACCTTTTTAGCAACAAGTAGCCGCTGTCCTTGAAAGAGGGCTGGCAACACTGCTAAAATGTTGCCTGTAGCCAGCTGGTAGCTAAGACTCTGAGTACAGCAGAGACTGTGCCCTAACTCTATAATATTTACTTACTACACAGCACTGTTTAGTGGTACAACAACAAGAAAGTACTGTAAAAATCTGATGTTTTATGATGAAAAAGATCTGCACCAATTGAAATTTAAGATGTGAAAACTTCACAAACAGCTGTCAAACATGCTTCCCAGTGATTTATTGCTTTAATTTTTGTGTTTTGAGCTGTTGTTCCCATCGCACAACCACTCGCAGTCATTTCACCTTTTCTCCAGCTGTGAGTAGCTCCTCAGTTTCCGCTATGTGTTGCACTGTGGGACCATCAACAGAACAAGCATAAATCAAGTGATTATAGTACCCATGCTGGCATTTTAAAGCGTACTCAGAGAGTTTCCAATTGTGGACACACCACCAAATAAGTGAGTATGTCTATCTTGGATGCATTTCTATTCGAAATTATTTGTATGCACATGTATTTCAAAAGAACTTGGATCATTTTAAAACTTTGTGGCTAAATTATCTGCTTGTTTAATCCCAGTAATGCTGACATTTTAAGGATATGACAGCGGGCTCATTCTTGCTACCTGCCACAGGCTGTAAAGGACATTATCTTATTTCAAAACACTGGAGGATGAGGAACACAGATGGACTGAGGTGATTCACTCAGTCACCTAATAGCGCTACATAAAACAAATTGCATAACAGTGAAACTGAGACATTTTGTGCACAGTGTCCTCTCATTACAGCAAAGGACAATTTCAAACTGTGGATTTGGAAAGCAGCGGACGGTGTCACATGAGACATCATAACTCTCTGCTCGTGATTAGAAAACAAGGAAACTACAACTGCCGCTAGCTTTCTCTCGTCTCTGGTTTCTGCTCGTTCCCCTGGCGCTGCATAAATTACAGATTATTACTACACAATATGAACAAAGAGATAATTACACGATCCAAGCCTCAACACTTTGCCATTATACTCCCTGTCAAAGGCAGCACACTGGTCCAGATGTATTGCTTTAAGTGTGAGGTGTCTCTTATTACACCCATAACAATCTCAGACAGCCCGTGTCTCTGGTATGGTAATGTCATGCCAGGCTGTGGCAAGGCTCTCCCATTGTTCTCCCCAGGATGTTTATAGCTCTGTCCCTGATATATGATAACCAATAAGTAGGAGGTAGTAATTACAAGGCCCACACTCCAGCGGATCGCCTGATGAATGCGTGAAATAAAAGATGGGGGGTTCTTTGTGGAGGCTAGTTATTACAAAGACATACAGAGACTTGACATACGGCAGTATTATGAGCGGGAGAGCAGGGGGAGAAATAAATAGCATATATCCATTTCCTCTACCAAATGGCAAAGCAAATAGCGCTGACCTTCTTAAAACAAATCAGATGCGAGCCAGCGAATGTCCAAATCAAAATACTCAGTTGCAAATATTCCTACTCTTTCCCCATTCTCCGTTTAGGTCAGGAAGAAATAACATGATTAGGTGAAATAAAAATACACAGTGAAAGCACAATGGTATCCTATTGTCGGGTCCAGGACACAGAGCAGTGGTGCGGTCAGACCTCGCGTCTCCTAAACTGATCAGCGGCTCCGAGCCATTTATTCTTTATGGATGTCGCCCCGGGAACAAAAAGCCACCCCATCTCAATGTGCTCAGTTGTTTCGTAAGTCAAGCCAGTTAGTGTTATCACAGGGGATTAAAGGAACAGCCTGTCAATTTGGAAATTACATGTATTTGCTTTTTTTGCCAAAAGTGAAATGAGAAGATTAATATGATTTAATATCTTTTAAATCAAATCAAGTTTATTTATGTAGCACATTTAAAAACAACCACAGTTGACTCAAGTGCTGTACAAAATTAAAGAATGACACACAAATACATAGAATTATAAAGATATGAAAGATAGATATGAAAGTGGAAGGCTATTGATCATTTCATCTCACTCTTGTCAAATGTCAATGTCAAATTTGAATAGCACAAAAGTAACAAAATCCACCTACCAGCACCTTTAAAGCTCAGCGACTAGCATGTTAGATCTCAGGAGGAGGCCTTGGGGTCCCCGAGGAGGAGCTGGAAAGCATCACTGGGGAGAGGGACGTCTGGGGTGCTTTGCTTGGCCTGCTGCCCCTGCGACCTGGCCCCGGATAAGCAGATGAAAATGGATGTATGGATCTGAGGAAGTCAGAAGAAAAAGTCAGACACATCTATTCAGCAAATGTTTTGAACAGAGGCTAGTGGTCATTTCCAGTTATGATAACCTATGATAACTGCAGCTGGCTGTAGCTTTATGTTCAACACACAGACGTGTCTGTGTTCGCTAAGTAAAATGCTGGAGCCAGTGGCTGTTTAGCTTAGCTTAGCATATTGACTTCAAACAGGGGGAAACAGTCAGCAATTGGCTCTGTTAAGCAGTATCCCAAAGGCTCGCTTATTAACACTTTGGTAAATGGACTGCACTCGTATAACACTTTTCTAGTCTTCCAACCACTCAAAGCACTTTTTACACTACATGTCATGTTCACCCACTCACACACTAGTTCCTGAGGCTACAAGGCTCAGAAACCATTCATATGCACTCACACAGTGATGGAACAGCCATTGGGAGCAATTTGGCATCCAGTATCTTGCCCAAGGATACTTCGACATGCAGACTGAAGGAGCTGGGGATCGAGCCACTGATCTTCCAATTGGTGGACGACCTGCTCTACCTCTGAGCCACAGTCACCCCTCCTTCCACCTTGTTTGTCTAATCTGTACAGTGGACTGTGTGATAAAGATGGAGGACACCATTTTTGTTTTTCTGATGTTTTACAATTAGTTATTTAATGCTATAAAAAAAGGGGCTGGACCTCATGATTGACAGCTGTGTGTGCCAGTCAGTGTGTGCCCGATCAACGGTGTCTCAATTATTTCACAATGAGAGTAAGTAAGGAGAGACGGTGGAGACCATCTTTATATTGATCTGTACAAACCCTAGTGTAAAAACCACACAACAAAAGTACTAGTTTATAAATGCTAAACTACGTTATGCAACCTGTCTGCAGGTGTAGCTTCAAATTCACTGTGCATATATTGAAATGGCTTCTCATCTAACTCTCTAAAGAGTGAATAACTGTATCTCCCTAAATGTCAAACTACAGACAGAAATAAAACATAATATATTAACATTAATCACAGATTGGATTGCTTAACTGTTCTTAGTTCAGCCCTCACTGACACATAATGAGGTTGAGTTAACTTTAATCCAAACTGCTTTGAGGGTCAAACCTTAATCCACAAGTGCTCCCACCTTAAGAGACTTTGTGACTTGGATACTAATGCATCCTGATATGTGCTGCTTACCTTGGAGAAGATATCTGTGTGATAATAATCTGAGGCCTTCTAAGGGCACACTCATGCTTCTCCAGGCCCTCTCCGATGACCCCTTATCTTTGAAGTGTGAACTTGAAAACGTTAAAGTGGAGAGGCTGCTGAGTAGTAATGGAACTTCAGTCAAAGCATTTCTATTTGATTCACCAAAAGCCCCAGCGCTGACGTACAATGAGATATCATCTCAGAGTCTGGAATGTATTTCCTCCCCCGCTCGATCAGGCTTAATTTGAAGTTGGAGGCTTTTTTTCTCTCCACCTGACGCCAGATCTGATAAAGCAGCACACAGTGCCTTCATCTAGCCTAATTTGTCATCTAGAAGAAGAGATTTCCTTTCATAAGGCAAAGGAAAATTTATAGCCTGATTATACAAAGTGCAGTATTTAGGCAGCAGTATTTTCACACCTCATTGGACAAGATCTAAATATTGTGGGATACAATCGTCTTAAAGGAACAGTTTGTAATTTGGGGGAAAACAGCTTATTTGCTTTTCTGCTGAGAGATAGACCAGAAGACTGATACCATTCATATAGTGAATATAAAGCTACAGTCAGCAGCTGGTTAGCTTAGCTTAGCAGAAGGACTGGAAACAGGGGGAAACAGCTGGCCTGGCTCCTCCAGCTAGCTCTTATAATAAATATTTTATATATTTTCTAATCTGTATGAAACTAAAGTGTAAAAACTAATTTGTGGTCTAATAGCCAAGAAATACTCACACAAACTGCACATAAATTGGTGTGTCACATGACCCCTACATGAGTTCTTAAATTGCACACCTGTTGTCAATGCATTTTACACCCTGATGAAGACTCTCTAGTCAAAACAAGTTGGTTTATCCATGTATTAATGAAGGATTTTAACTACAGTCAGATGCATGTTTGGACTTCCTGTCTGTACCATAGACTTAAACACTCTAAATTGGTGTTTTTGCACGACAACAACTTGTTAATAAATGTTATAATTTAGTGGCGATGAAGTCCAACTGTTGCATCACGTCATTGTGTCTCAGGCAAGTTACACACTGCTAAGACTACAACAAACGGTCACCTTGCACTGTGGTTCCCAACTGGTCCAGCCATGGGGTCCAGATTTCTCCTTTGTCAATATTACATCAAGGTCCACACAGTTTAATACATTCAGCATCATACTCGCATTTGCCCATGTCATCGAGCTAGTTTGCTGTCTGTCCAGTAGCTGGCTGTTACTCTACAACATGAAACGGCACTTCAAAATAAAAGCTCTGTGCCAGAAATTCACTGTACATCAAAATAAAGTGTGTTTTTTACAAACATGTTTGCGAGTCATTGATCCACAACCCACTTGTGGACTGCGACACACCAGTTGGCAATCACTGACCTAGCATGTACATTCTGCTCCTGCATAAGTCTCCACACCAGCAGATCGCAGTCTGTTTGTCATTCACAAAGGGAAACCAGAAGACCAACAGGAGGGATTTAAGATACTAATTAGTCAATTAACATAATACAACCCAATGTTAAAAGAGCAAATGTTATCTACTGTGGGAACAATTACACAAACAGTTATGAACCGTTTCTGCTTAAGAGCTCAGTGACTAAAAAAAAAAGATGTTATATCTCATATAACAAGTTAGTTTTGATGTCACGCTCTCATGACTTTAGCTGACTGTTTGCTTTCCTCACTTTCAGTTCTCTTCTCATGCGCTGAGCTGAATTTCCACTAAGAGTGATTTCATTCATGCTGATTCAACATTGTGAATCGGCTGAGAAAAGGCCAGACTAGTGCCAACGGTGTGGGACACACCGCAAAAACTAGGGTGGCAGGTGCTCACCAATGGCCCAATGTTGACCAAGTGCTGACTGTTGGCTGTTGGTAGCCGTATTTCATTGCCTTTGGAGAGAGCCAGGCTAGCTATCCCCCCACAGTCTTGTTAATCTAAACTGATGATCGTTGGCTCTAGCTTTATATTTAGTGATAGCCAATCAATTTTCTCTACTTCTTTTTGACAAAAACAGTGGATAATATATGCCAAAAGTTCAACTATTCCTTTAAAGAATTTAGCTTTTTCTGCGTTTTCATTTAAGTGCAAGCGGCCACAGCATCATGCTTAATTCTCAAGATATTGAACACATTCAACATGTGGCCAGTACTGAACTAAATGTTGGAATAAACAAAGTTACTCTCAGATCAAACAAGTGCAAAACTGCCTTCAGCAGAGTTTTAACACACGGGCTAATAGAGATAGTATGCAGTTGACAGCCAATCCAGTCCTGCAGGGCAAGAGGCCAAAATCCTTGAGTTCCACCCCTGTTTGAGAAAAGATCAAATGCTCAGCGCAACAGCTGTGGAGCTGCAGGCTCTCCGCATTCAGCCACTAGATGGAAACAATAGTCCTCTGCTCTGCACAATCACTGTTGCATCCATTTGTTGCATGTTACGCCTGATTCTGTGCACTGTTTGGTCGTCTGCCATCATGCCAGTTCAAATGATCCTATTTATGGATTCATTGTGCACATGTCTTTGTGTTTTTTTCAGAGAGACCATCCTTCAACTGGTCCTCACTTGAAGCGACTGCCCCCTGCTGAAGTGTCCCTAAGCAAGGCAGTGAACCCCCTGCCAGCTGCAGGAGAGCTTTGTTTTACAGAGGAGGACTGACCTGCAGGGCTCAATAAAGTTTCACATTATACTGCATGAAAACATTAGCAGAAAATGGTGACAGAGTAATTATGAGTCAGCAACAGTAAAACGCCACTGGGACTATCAGTTTACAAGAGGAACTGGCTTTTTCCTACAGCTATACTGGGGAGAAACTATACTGGTGTGTGAGCAGGAGAGGCAGATTCTTATGAATCCAGAGGGGGAAGTTGTTGCATCACATTTTTTATTTTCCTCTATAGCTCTTATAATTACTTAATAAAGGATAATATTAGTTGCAGATCCATTTGGCGGGTGTTAAAATGACTCTGTAAGCCTGCTCCTGATGTTGTCACCCACTATTTGTGCAAAGTAACTACAAAGTATTCAGTAAATACTCATGTACTGTGTGTCCACTCAGAGGTACTTGTACATTTTATATCATTACTGTCTTTTTATATTGTACTTTTCTGACTCCACTACACTTATTGGACAGCTGTAACTTTGCAGATTACGATTTTTAAATCCTACAATAAGCGTATGTTGTACACGTAATTTTTTAGGTGTTTTTGCTTAATTTGAAACTCCAATTTATGCCATATTATATTTTTAACCCTACTATTTATTCAACAATTTCAGTTATTGGTTACTTTGCAAATTCAAACTTTATATGACAGATAACAGCCGTTAGCATAATCTATTGCTTTATAAATCTACTGAACATTATATAAAGTGATTAAATTTGTTCCATGGAGAGCGGCTACAGCTTTAAAATACTGTCCACATGTTAATGCATCAGTTATAATAATCCACTGGTATCATAAATGAAAATAAGATATGGGCGTTTTTGCTGTATATGGGTACTTTTAATTAATACATGAAGTATTTTGCCAATTATACGTCCACACTTTTATTCAAGTTTGTCAAAATCTAGTTTTAATATCTACTCTTACTATTCAAGTTTACGATAAAGGATCTATGAGGTCACTACCACAAACACTTTAGTTTACTTTTTCTGAGTGTACATTCATATTGTAGCGTCATCTTGCTCTGCAGTACACACTTTGTGAACGCTTCTTTCTGCCTTACATTGATTATGATATTAGATTCTCAGCTGATTATGTGAACATATTCTAGATTCTTAAATAGGTTACATTCTGAATTTGATCAGCTTCAGGGGGGGGAGTTGGGGCCCAAAGCTCATTTTTGCCCCAAAGTCTCCAGCAGGTTCATCCGGCCCTGCTTATACTGGTGTATAATTTTGAATGCAGCACTTTTACTTGTAATGGTGTATTTTTGCATTTCTACTTTTACCTAAGCTGAGAATAATGTTGTTACCACTGTGTATGAGCAACTATAATCTCATAAAGATAAGGGCCGGTCTGCAAAAAGCACAGTAGTGGGGGAAGTATTTAGATCCTTTATTTATTTCTATGCACCAATTTGTGCATTTTCTGCATTCATTTATGGTGTTAATGTCTTTAATTTTGTCAAAGTAAAAGTGCTCTACTGCTTTTTTTTTTTTGGTTACTGGTATAAACAAAGCATTTTCTAAATATTGAGGAGGCTGTTTCCCCTGTGTCCCCTCAGAAATATACACTTATAGCACCAAAGGTATTAATTATGCAAAGAAATGCCGCCTGTGACAGTTAGGCTATGCTACTGCATAACTGAATTATTAATACTGGTGCATAAATGTCTAAGTAGCATTTTACTGGTGAGGATTGCTGGGCCCCCCACTCAGCTGTCACCTGCAAAATGTCAAATGTCAAATTAACACGTAGCAACCAGGATGAGACACAAAAATGACCATGAACAGCTGCAAAGGAACTGCAAAGAGACACAAAATAACTACAAAAAACCCCCATAGAGACACAAAGCACTTACAAAGACACATAAAACAACCACATGGAGACACAAACTAACCAAAAAAGACACGGAATTACCTCAAATAGAAACATTACCTCAGTAAGACACAAAGCAACCACAAGGACACACACAATTACCACAAAGAGACACAAAACTACAAAAAGATGCAAATTTACGACAAAACCTGCTCCTATGTGGAAGAGGTGATGGGGCCCTTTGCATATCTGTGCCCAGGGCCCCACTGTCTCGTGATCCGCCCATGGCACTTCACTCTTTCATGAACTCACCATGTGTAATCTTTTTTTAAATGCAAAATCTGTATAGAGTAACTATGTGTAAAATTCAAATATCTCAAAATTGAATTAGCAGATAATTAGTATTTTAATTATATGGAGTCTTGAAGTGAAGTGCAATGACCTCAGATGTGTAGTTTGTGTAAGTTACATTCCACTACTGGAAAAAGAGTGGGAGTACTTCAGGTACTTTTTTGGTGATAATACAACTGATGATTAGTGTGCATGCTACTACTTCTACTTCAACTACTTCTACTACTACTGTTACTACCACTGCTGCAGCTACTACTGCTACATCTAGTATTACTCGTCTTTCTGCATCATCAGCCATGGTTTTCAGTTCATTCAGCATCCAAACGCATTTTCCGCAGGAAATGCATTTTTAGTTTACATTTTCAAAGCAGTGGGGCTTCTTTTACCTGTAAATGAGTATTTCACATTAACACATTAGCCTATTATTGTATTGAATCAAACAGTCTGAGTGTAAGTGGATGCAGAGATGTCAGGCCCATCTGACCATGCTCCAGCATCTGTCTGATAATTTTCCTTGTGTGGTGCTGCCGGTTGAAATGTGAGCGTCACGGAGCGCCCTCCCTCCTCCTTCTCCCCCTCCTCCTCCTCCTCCTCCTCTCGGTCTCTCCCCCGACTGAAGTCCCACTGAGCGGCTCTCAAACTTCAGTGTCGAGCCTGAAAGCAGAGGACGAAGAGCAGGGAGCCGACAGACACGCAGAGTCGCAGCTAAACAGCCTTTTTGGACCCGCAAGAAACAAACGTGAGCGGCCGCTTTGATACGTGTGTTTGATGATCGGGTACTTACGGTCGGTGTGAGGATTTACTCTCAGCTCTCAGTGTTTGATTTTGATCATTTTCCTCCATTGTTGGTCGAAGTTTCCGACTGTCACGTCTTAGTTACGGACCTCTCTCTCGGCTGTCTGTGGGATTAATCGTTTTAATTCAACACTAAATATTTGGACACTTAGGTACTTTGTGCTGAAGGCTGTTTTTGGAGTGTTTTTCTAACGGAGCGGTGACAGTGAAGGCAACATTTGGACCTGCCTTCGCCATGGGGAAATAGCGGGGGATCTCTCTGCAGCCGACCCCCGTGTTTTTGACTTTTTAATGATCATTTCTAAAAGACAGAGCTCAGTTTTTGACTAAAACAATGAGCATGGATGGTTGTCCGCTGAAGGTGGTGATTTTTCTGTGGTGTCTGCTGGTGATTTCTGGCTCCAGCTTTGAGATAGGCTCCTACGACCTGGAGCGAGGCAGACCGGCCAAGTGCGAGCCCATCGTGATCCCCATGTGCGAGGGGATCGGCTACAACCTGACCCGGATGCCCAACTTCATGGACCACGACGACCAGAGGGAGGCTGCCATCAAGCTCAACGAGTTTGCCCCTCTGGTGGCTTATGGCTGTGATGTGCACCTCCGCTTCTTCCTCTGCTCCCTCTACGCCCCCATGTGCACGGACAAAGTGTCGACCTCCATCCCCGCCTGCAGACCCATGTGTGAGCAGGCCAGGGAGCGGTGTGCCCCCATCATGAAGAAGTTCAGCTACACCTGGCCCGACTCGCTCGACTGCTCCAAGCTGCCCACCAGAAATGACCCCAACGCCCTGTGCATGGAGGCCCCCGAGAACGAAACCAGGACGGAGGTCAAGAAAGGCGAAGGCATGCTCCCGGTGCCTCCTCGCCCCAGGCAGCCGGGCACCAGCAGCGGCCGCTCTCCGGGCAGCATGGGCTCCTGCGAGAACCCGGACAAGTTCCAGTTTGTGGAGAAGAGCCAGTCGTGTGCGCCACGCTGCTCCCCCGCCGTGGACGTCTTCTGGTCCAGGCAGGACAAGGACTTTGCCTTTATTTGGATGACAGTGTGGTCCATCCTCTGCTTTATCTCCACCGCCTTCACCGTCCTCACCTTCCTCCTGGAGCCTCACCGCTTCCAGTACCCGGAGCGCCCCATCATCTTTCTCTCCATGTGCTACAACGTCTACTCCGTGGCCTTCATCATCCGCTCTGTAGCTGGGGCTGAGAACATCGCCTGCGACCGGGAGCACGGAGAGCTGTACATCATCCAGGAGGGGCTGGAGTCGACCGGCTGCACCATCGTCTTCCTCATCCTCTATTACTTTGGCATGGCCTCTTCTATCTGGTGGGTCATCCTCACCCTCACCTGGTTCCTGGCTGCGGGGAAGAAGTGGGGCCACGAGGCTATCGAGGCCCACAGCAACTACTTCCACATGGCTGCGTGGGGCATCCCTGCTCTGAAGACCATCATCATCCTCACAATGAGGAAAGTGGCTGGAGACGAGCTGACGGGGCTGTGCTATGTGGGAAGCATGGACTCGGGGGCACTCACGGGCTTCGTCCTCATCCCTCTGTCCTGCTACCTGATCATCGGCACCTCCTTCATCCTCACGGGCTTTGTGGCGCTCTTCCACATCCGCAAAGTGATGAAGACAGAGGGCACCAACACGGAGAAGCTGGAGAAGCTCATGGTGAAAATCGGCATCTACTCCATCCTCTACACGGTGCCTGCCACCTGCGTCATAGTCTGCTACTTCTACGAGAGGCTAAACATGGACTACTGGAAGCTAAGGGGGGTGCAGATGAAGTGCGGCTCGTTCAACGGCCTCAGCAGCGACTGCTCCCTGCAGACGTCGGTGCCCACAGTGGCCGTGTTCATGCTGAAGATCTTCATGTCGCTGGTGGTGGGCATCACCAGTGGCGTGTGGGTGTGGAGCTCTAAGACCCTGCAGACCTGGCAGGGCCTGTGCAGCCGGAAGCTGACAGACAGGACTAGAAGCAGGAAACCCTGCAGCGGCGTCAGCTGCGGCAGCACACACTGCCACTACAAGTCTCCTGCTGTGGTGCTACACATGGCCAAGACTGACCTGCACTCAGACAACCCCACACATGTCTGAGAGGGAGCGTGACACACACACACACACACACACACTGTCAATTGCAACTATATACACTAACAAACACACACACACACACACACACACACACACGCCCTGCGTAAGGAGCTGCTAAAGACTTTGTAAGAAGATGAGTGGTTGAGTTGAACTGTCAGTCGCTGCTCTGCTGCTGCCGAGGGACACACAGGTACAGGAGTCACTATGAGAAACTATCTATAAAAACAGTATTCAGTGCGTTAAGGGAAATGTTCAGTATTGTTACCCATATTTTTCTGTTTCATAGTGTTCTGTGCAGTAGACATGCCCAGTGTTCAAAGCAAAAAAAAAAAAAAACCTGTAAAGGGAGGTATCAAGGGAGATATCCTCTTCCCTGAAAGTGGCATGATTAACTGTATAAATCTGTATAAATGTTTTATTTATTGTAAATATATTTAATTTAAAGTTATCAGATTTGTTGTTTAGATGCATTTATTAAAGGTAAAGGGAAATTAAGTGCCTTTTATAAGAACTCTGGTTCTGGCCTTTTTGGAGGACAATAAATTTGTGGAATTCATGTTCAACTCCGTCGCTGCCTGGTGTTATTGTTTGTCACCATCTCACTGTGGCTTCAAATGAATATTTAACTATTTTAACAGTCTTAAACGCTTTCAGATTTAACAGTCAGAAATGATTGCTCATTTCAGTCTTGTTTTCCTGATTTTCCTGCCTTTCTTCTCGGTGGATTCGCACATTTTTTTACAGCGGGGCTCCCCGCCAAATGTGTTGTCTTCCAAGTGCATGCTACACACCCCAGAGGCGTCCCCAACAATAATCCTCAAAGAGAATCGCTGATGAATAGAGTGACAAACCGTGGCGAGTATTAATGTTTGCATCACCGTCTTCAAAATGCAGCAGCGGAGGAATATATTTAATTAATGGCTGTTTTTTAATCCTTCCACAAAATCGTTGTTGTTGCCCCCTCGCTGCTCCATTTGATCCCCGTGCAAACACTCAGCACTTTGATCTGCGAGGATGAATCTGGAGTGGATTTCAGCCTTATTGCATGGTTTCACTGACAGATTTAAAGTTAAGCGCTGGCACTCAGAATTGTGGTTGTTCACTGAGTGGAAGGATTATTCACTTAATATTTAAGTTTCTATGTGGTTTGTGGCTCTTGGAAGCTGTGTTTCTGGTATAAATTAAGGGATTCCGATATATATATAATATCTGAATACCTATGTTTAAATGTTTGAATCTGATACTCTGCAAGGGCTTTTGTCTGGCTGCAGAAACAATACAACTGCCACCAGGTATAAATAATCACTGACTGATTCAGAGAAAAAGTTGTTTACTTCCATTTAATAAATACTCTTAAGTTGGTCTTGCAACTAACATTTCAGTAATAAAGTTGTTTTTATGATGCACAAGAGCCACCGTGTTCTCACATGCTCCATAAAAAAGTGAAAATAAATAGCTTTTACATTACGGGACTTTAACAATTTAAGTGCCAATGTAAATTACAACCACCCACAGCAAGACATTTCGCAGCAAAACACAGTGGAAATTACAGTGTTTGACAGCAGTGGGATTGATTATTATGTCTGTGTGTAATTGTGTGCTGTGTCACCAGCAGCAGCAGCAGCAGCAGCACATGGGAGTGATAGCATGGAAAAAATGTGATGACCAGGAGCTTGTTTTCATTACATTACTGGAGCCTCGGCCGTGTGAAGCAGGCGTGTGCTCGCTGACATCTCCAGAGGTTAAAAAGTTGTTTTGTTTTTTCCACCGTTTGCATTCCAGCAGATGTTTAATAAGCTTCATGTACTACAGCACATGTTAGTGTTCATTTGTGAAAGACACATCAGTTTGAATCAAAGCTGCGTTATGTCTCTGTAGTAAATTAACCACACTTCCACTCGCCTGAGTTAACTTAAATTACTTATTCCTTCCTTCTGCAGAACAAGATGTGGGTTAACTACCAACATCCTCCCTCCCTCCTCCTTTTTTTGTTTTCATTACTCAGCCATTGTAGACGTTGTCCATGGCTTGGCAAGCGAGCGTTGCAAGTCCTGGACTCTGACACCGTGTGGATCACATTTAACTATTTAAAAAGGGGGCTGTTTTGCTTGGAGCGCGCTCGCAGCCAGAGACTCGGCTGGTGGTGTTTCAGCCACATGTTCCAGTTCATGGGCGCCTGAACGGGGGCGCGTGCTTCCTCCCCAGTTTACACTCCAGTGACATGACCCAGAGAGGCCAAACACTTGCTGTGTGAGACACAAACCAGCTTGTCCCACCTGCGCTGAGCTGCACTGATTAGATAGGAAGGAGGTAGCTGCAGAGGGTTAAGGACACGGGGGTAGCACACAGGGCAAGTTTGTCCTCTGCAGCAAAGCTTTGTTTAAACCTCTTTTTCCCCTCTCAGCATTTCTCTTTCGTTTTCTTGCCCTTTCTGCACTTCTCTTTTTTATTATTTTTCCATGTATTGCTGAATATGACTAAGACAGGTTTTTAAAAAATCACAAAGGTCAACAGAAATGACTTGTTATAGCAGCAACAGGATGTCTTTGCTCTGTTTCTTTTTCCACAAATATGAATTCTATCGCTCCATTTCCAGGTCACCGACAGCTATTTTTAGCTCCTCTCTTTCGCAGAGGAAAGGAATCACAGTGGAGCACAGTGCTTCAGATAGAGGCAAGAAAGAAAGGTTCATTCCAAAAGCAGAGTTTGTTTGAGCTGTGGTTCCTTTGGCGCCAGAGATGTGGCTGCCGGGAACACCTTCCCTACACACACACACATATATGCAGACACACACACCTGAGGTCTGCAATGCTGTAGCAGCGGCAGCCAATCAACACCGAGCTTGTTGTGAAGAAGACCCCACCCAGACTTCCAGTAATGTCCAATTTCAGGAGTAAGTAAGCTCAGTCTCGCTCGAAAGATTTAGTTTGGCTGAGTCTCCGCGCTGTTTTTCTTCTCTTCTGGCTCAGGAGGTTAAATAGTGTCAGTCGCACTGAGCAGCAAGTTTGTCTGGGCCAAAAGTGAGACTACTCCCAGAAAAGGCAACACTTCTCCTTATAGGTTTCTCAGGAATATTTCATTGTGTCAACCGTGAGCCGAACAGGGTGTTTATTTGTTCTAAAGCAACACAGAGCAGGTCTATTTACCCAGGATTTGTACATTTGTTTTTTGTAAAAAGGCGTAAAAACACCTTTCCCGCTTTAGCTGCTGACACCATGTTTTTGTCTGCTGAGGAGAAATCCCTCCATCTGGTCATGGGTCTGATTAAAGGCGATCATTATGGCATCAATGCGCCTCCCTCATAGACTTAAACCCCTGCCCACCCCTGAGGGGAAAAAAAGAGAAAATAAAGCATCCTTCATTACTCTGCCCTCCCTCCTTCTGCAGTCCCTCACCCCCCTTGAGCACTATCCCTTTCCTGTGCTGTTTTGATGTGTAAATGAGCGTATTGAAAACCTGCAGGCCCCCAAAGAGATGCTTTCCATGAAAATGCGGCAGTCAGAGAGCACCAGAGTTCACACAGCTCGCCACTCCACGCAACCGGACTCCAATCAGACGCCCAGTACGTTGCCGCCGCTGCTGTCTCGCCCATTGGAGCAAGACACAAACATCGAATCACACACACAATTGCACAGACTGACTCATATCATCACGCAGACATAAACATTTACACTGTGACCTCTGAGAGGAATCTGCTCCAGAGGTAAAAAATGCACACACAGAGTTTGAGAATTTGGCTTTTGCAGTGACTTTTTCCCTTTTGGTTGAATTGAGGATACAGTGTTGAGTGTCTGAAGTGGCTGAAGAGATACAGCAGCTGAGATTTTTCTGCAGCATCTATCACGTCAGTGAAATGAAAGCACACAAGCTGAGAGATTAAAAGACTGCGTCTGAGTACAGAGGATTGTCTGTGTTGTTCAGTGTCTTGGAATTTCAGAGGCGTTGCAGAGGAAGAAATACTCAAAGGTTTTTATTCTATTCAAAATAACATGTTATCTAATCAACAGCAACACATCGAGCAGAAGTTTATTTACAATTAAATGAATCAAAAGTCCCTTTCATACCCACGTCTTAGATCCTTCTTTCAGGACTTATTTTTCTTCTTAGCTTGAGATAATTTCAACTTTCACTGGTATTTTCTAAAAATAAGTGTCGCTATCTCAAAACATGACTGGCAAATAAGGCACTTTGCTGCAGCGGTATCAAGGAAATGAGCCTTGATCCAAGATAGTTTCTTGGAAACAGATGAGGTTCTTTCACCCAACCAGCAGATTGTTGTCATTTACTATCAAAGACTGAGATATTGAGACACAACGATCAGTTAACATGGAGATTTTCTGCAGCATGGGTTCAGTCCAAGTTGTAACTGCACTTTATCTGACCTGGAGGACGTCACTTTTCAGTCTCAATTTCCAGACTTCATCCTTTCATCTTGATATTAAAGGGAGTGAAGACATGAATAGCACTGGAAGGAATGTGCTTTTGAATTTTAATCAGAATGAGCTTTTAATTAAACATTCACTAAAAAAGGACCCAAAACATGATTTGAACTTGAATTAAATCAAATCAATTTTATTCATATGGCCCGAAATCACAAACCACCATCAAAGAGCTTTACAATCTGTACAGCATTCATCACCCTCTTTCCTCTGAAACAACGACAGTAGAATTATATCGTGGAAAAGAACAATTAACCTTAAATCAAAAGGAGTAGGAAGAAGTACAGCAGTTTATCAGCAATTAAACTTACATATGCATTTAAGGGATGAAGCTGGTGCCATTATAAAGAAGACAGATTACATTAAAGGTTTGTTAGAAGGCTGAGATGTTTATAAAAAAAAATATGTATATAAAGAGAGAGCCATAAAAAAAGAATATACCTTTCACCTAGAGCAGCAGTGCCTGACTTAGCAGATTTGGTGAAGCAGGTACTCCCCCACCCCACCCTAAAATATTATTATCTTTGAAACGTAATTCATTTATTAGAAACAAGAACAAGAGCTAATGAGAAGTCAACAAAAAATAATAACAGATAACAAACGATAAGAATACAAATTAGCAAATGTCATTTTCTGTACTGTGCCCCGATGCTTTTTGCCTTTTCATTTTCTCTTAACCTAATGCTCCCCACATCGACTCCAATGCACCGTACTTATTAATGCTCTAGCATGTTCTAACACAACTAGAGGTGGTACCCGTACTATTGACCAACCACTGACCAACCATTGGCATCATTTTTCCATTTTGTTTGACTTTCTTTTTATTAATTTTTGTTGAATTTAATTTAATTTATTTTGTAATTTTTCATAATTTCTTCATAATTTCATTTTTATCTTTAAATGTTTTTTAATTTAATTTATTATTATTTTTTAATTTTCTAATTTAATTTAATTCAATTTAATTTATTCTGTATTTTTTATATTTTCTTTATAATTTAATTCTTATTTATCAAATGTTTTTTAATTAAATTTTAATTTTTTTAGTTTAATTTAATTTAATTCATTTTGTAATTTTTTAATAATTTCTTTATATTTAAATTTTTATTTTTAAATGTTTTTTATTTAATTTATTTTTTTTTTTTTTTTTAAATTTAATTCAGTTTAATTTAAATCACTTTGTAATTTTATAGACTTATCTCATAATTTTTTTATGTGTTTTTAATTTAATTTTTTATTATAATCTTTTTTTAATTTAACATCAAAAGTATCATTCATTTTATATTTTAAAAAATGAGGGTGGGGGTGTCCCCTCTTCTGGGTGGCACCCTAGGCAGCCGCCCATGTTGCCTATAGGAAGAACTGCCACTGAAGAACAGAAAAAGAAAAAGAGAATTTTTTTTTCATTACAATCATAACAAAGGGTAAATTGGATAATATTGCAGGACAGCAGAGTCACTACCCATCCTGCCCCATAACTAAAAACCTGCTTTTCAGACTATACCTGGACACCTCATGCTATAAACGCTCTTGGTTGTTAATGTGAAAAAGATGCTCTTACAATCTTTGATGCCATCTAAATGTAGTTCCTACAGTGATTGAATGCATTTATCATAAATAGTGTTGGACAAAACGTCTGATGTAAAGTGCTGTCAAAGATGCAGTCAGGTCAAACTTGATGCTAATGAAAGCTGTGCTCCAACACAAAGTGGCGACACTGAGAGACTAAATGTCGGGCAGATAATAAGAGCACAGTGCAGGAGGAGAAAGTTTGAAGGAAAAGTTTCCAGCTTTTTGCTGTATCTCTTTTTTTAGAGTGTTTTTTCATGTCCTTTGATCAATAAGCAGAAGACAGAGAAGTAAAGCTTTCTCATCCCCCTGTACTCATTCCTGTGCTCCGTCTGCCTGTGGCTGAAGGAGAGATGAATCAGTGAACAGAGGGAGGTTCCGCCGCTCGCTCTCGCTCTCTGAAGCCAACAGCATTGCTGTGATCACTGTTAATCTCCTTTGCCACTCTGCTGCCATCTCCTCAAATACATTCATCTCATTTCCAATAGTGTGCACGGCCTCTTCTTCCTTTCTAATTAGGCACCGTCAAGATTTCAGAAGTCACCCTTTGGTGCTCTGCGGCAGGCGAGATTGCTCTTTGAGCGAGGGGGTCAGCGATGGCAAGTATTTGTTTGAGGGTTAAATCACAGCAGGCCTTTCATCATGTTGTTATGTTGCACGATCAGAGGCTTGGGATTATGTAGGTCAGACGTTGGAGAGTGAGAGCGCCCCTTTTGTAGCTGCCATTTTTATTCAGTTGCTAGGCAGCACCCGCTCTAATCTCTTGTACCAAAGAGTCTCTCCCCGGAGAAAAAGAGAGGGAGCAGGAGTTACAAAGGACGAAAAAAAAAATGTGAAAACAGCATCAACAAAGAACACAAACCCATGCAAGGACTGCTTTTAGAAACACTCTAAAGGGAGGGAGTGGAAAAGGACAGGATGTGGGAGTCTAAGCTCGGCCCTGAAACCTGCTCTGGCCCTCCTGAACATCTTTAAACCCCTGTGGTTTTTTTTGTGCCATTGACTGGATAACTAAAGAATGATCAACCAATCGCACATCTCCGACTGCAGGGCAGACTCAACATCCAAATCTGTGCCCCTGTGCACATGCTGGGAAGTGTTACTTAAGCATTATAGGATACATAACATCTCTTGAGTTTCACTTTCAAAAAATAAGTGGGAATGCTCCAGTGGGTCAGTGAAAGCAGGACAGTTGATGCGAGTCAGGATTTTGGCACAAATGTGAGCCAACAGGTACCAAAATGGATCAGAACCGCTCAGATCCGGGGGGCTCGGTTGTCTGGCAAGTGTGTCTGCTGTCACAGTGCCGCTGCACCCCCATCCTAAATGTGCTCATGTCACGCTCTGCCATCAAAGGCTCACCCCTCGGCTCTGTGTTCTGAGAGAGGAGGCACACCCCTCCACCCCCCCGACACACACACTGATCCCCTCCCTCCCACCCCGGCCCCGGGCTCGGTAAGGATCTGCTATTCTCCGTTGCATTTCACACTCTTTGATTTGGAGTTTTGAAGTTTGTTCTTGTCTGCCTTTTTTCCCCCCTCTCTCTTTTTTGACTTGGTTGTGTTTCATATTGACTGTCTTGATTCATGAAGTTTCCAGATGATGTGCGCTCTGCGAACTTGGCACTGTAGCACTGCTGCTTCTGATGCTCTCACGTCTGTACGCTAAATCTGAAGATACAGCCAACAGCCGGTTAGCTAGCAATGCATAAATACTAGGAAGGGGGTGATTCATCCGAGTGTGCAAGTTTATGCTGAAGCTGCGCTTTCACAGGAGGTTATGTGTACTCACTTTTTAATAAATAAAATATACCATGTTAATTAGTGAGCTTTAGATGTGCTGGTAGGTGGATGTTGTACATTTGAACAGAGTCAGACCAGCTGTTTCCACAACATATTCACACCCCAACTCGTCAAACAGGCCTACTGACGCTTGGTCAGTGGCCTGACACATCGAACTACGATGTTCTAGCTACCCCTCCTGTTTCAGTTTTGAACGTTCAGGGATCGTGTGTCAATTTATGCGTGTTACATGCATTGTGTCTTTCTAAGATAAAGACTTGTTTTCATAGGAAACGTTCAGTTTCTGCTTGTTAAATACATACAGTCTTTCTCAAAATAAACTCAGAACGTAGGTGAAAGAACTTTTTTAGTTTTACTTCATTGAGGTTAGGCAACAAAAGCACGTGGTTAAGTTTCGGAAAAAGAACAAGGTTTGGCTTTGAATTTTACGGGACGCGAACACCAATGTCCCTGGTGAAAGTCGGTGGTTGTTGGACCCATTCACCACCCCTCCCACCCTGTTCGGACTTTCGCTGCCTTAACTTTCCTTCTTATCCCGCTGCGTTTCCCCCTGACGCTGGCGAGCACCGTTAAACTATAACGGCGACTGGCCGCATATCATACGATGTCTTTTTTCGTCAGTGTCTGACATTGCAGGTCACTGCCCAAACGCCAGATTGCGACAACTTCGGAGTGAGACCGGGCTCTTCACACAGGACAATGGACAACAATGGGCTCCAGGTGAAAGTCTACACTTTCTTGACCCATCCTCCTCCCTTCCCACCCGCCCCACACGGAGGTTCTCGCTCTTTATACCACGGCTGTTGCCCGGAGCATCAACAAATGCTACTACCTAGGTTGTCTCATACTGCTGCTAAAGGGTGCCTCTTTGCACCAGTGACTAACCTTGAAGTCAGAAGTGAGACCAGGTTGGTTTCTAGGCTTTATGCTTAGCGAAGCCTGGCTCTGTACAAAACCAACAAAATGCAGAATTGTCATCTTGCAGGTTAGGGGCGTTATGTGTTTTCATTTTGTCTCTGCAATGTTACTGCTTTTATTCACAAAACAGCTAATTTCTCTAATATATTACAAGATATCAAGGTGGGAAATTGGCAGTACAGATTACCCTGAATATCGGTCCCTGCTCCCATTCACACATAACCCTGTGCACGAAATGTTCCTGAACATTTCAGGGACTGCATGTGTGAAAGAGGCTTTACTCTTGGCAAGAAAGTATATTTCCATGTGTTTGAAATGGAGTTTTTAAAAAGGCAGAGCTAGCAAACATCCAAATCTCTCATTATTCCCTGTAAAGATTTTGAAATCTTGTAATAATAGAATGGAATAAATTAAGAATAATTTCCTGTCCTACCAGACGAGATTCTGCTTCCTGTAAGCATGCTACACTAAGCCACTTGGCTACTTGCTGTAGCTTTATATGTAACGGTCAGACATAGTATGAGAGGAATCAGTCCCCTCATCTAACTCCTGGAGGTAAAACCAATAAGCATACATTCCAAAATGTTGAACTGTTCCTTTAAAAGTGAGTGTGACCTGCGAGGTAGTCTGAAACAGAGGAGTGATTTTACTCGACCAGACTGTCTGAAGGTATAAAAGTCCTTTGTGAACCAGCTCAAAGGTCTGTATGGTGGGATGTAATTGGCTAATTAAGGAGACGCGGGGTGTGTGTTTGGTGTGTGTGTGTGTGCGCGTGTGTGTGTGTTGGGGGCATCACCAATGGAAACTATTCTTTCGTCCTGCTTTCTGCTCCCGGTTCCCCCAAATGAACATGTTAATTAACTCACATTTGTACTTCTTGCACAGTAAGTATCGGCTGAGGTTGTCCAGGGTTGTTTGTATTTTGTGAACAAAATGAGACAGAAAATTCAAAGGGACATTTCGGGGGGAAGTTCAAACACATTTGGCCCAAAAATTTCCTATCATCAATTAAGCCCTTTTTCCGGCCAGCACTGTTGACTCAGGCTGATCACTGTACATTAGCCAGTCTGTGTAGTAAGGGGAACCAGCTGGGGCCACACTCGCTCTAACACTGGACCTTTTGTCAAGGTCTCACCCCCCCTACAAGTAAAATAAAAACCTTGTTGCATGAGAGATACTGAGACATTGTTCCTATTGTGGCGTGTCAAAGCTGACATGCCAGGTCCAACACAGTGCTGAATAAACTGTGGTTTGTGTACATACTGTAACTGTAGGCTGTGGAAAAGGAGCGAGGCAGCGGTCTGTGATGATCTTGGCGGCCGGTGAGGATTTGGCATGCAGAGCCAGAGCTGGAGCAGCAGTACCACATGCAGCCCTTTCCCTCAGGATAATAACTGCTTGTGGAGCAGAGAGGGAGAAAACCTGCAAGGATCAGCCTTCCTGTTCACACCCCATCATGCATGAGCTGGCAGGATCCGTGTGTTGTTATGGTCATGAGACATTTCCTGTGTGTGTTTTGGGGTTGCATCTGGGCTTGTTTACAGCCCAGGGTAGAGCCTCATTAAGTGGAACATGGTACTAGGCGGATGTGGGGGGGCTCAAGTGCCTATTAGTGGGGCCGGCCTGTAGCCCCAAACCAGAACCCAACTGAGCCAGGTGCTTCATGCTACAGCCTGGTTTCCACAACACAGACAAACAGGGCTAGAAAGGGCTTACTCATTAGAAAAGAGCGCATCGTTCAGTTTTGCCAAAATTCCCCCCACTCATCACGTGTTTTATCATCCATGATGATTTGTCAGACGGGACGCTGAGTTATCAGCAAATTCCACGCAAACACCAAACCTGTCTTCTTTCAGTACTTCCCAACATCTTTTTTTTAAAGATATTTTTGAGGCTTTTTGCCTTCATATGATAGGTCAGCTATAGCATGAAGGGAGGAGAGAGCGAGGGGAGATGGCATGCAGCTAAGGGCCGTGGGTCAGAATCAAAGCTGCGGCCCCTGCGGCAAGGACACAACCTTTGGGGCACCTACTCTACCATGTGAGCTAGTGGGCGCCCCTTTTCCAACATCTCTACCTCACCAGTCTCAAGCCTGTTTGTGTCTGCTCCAGTCCGCATGGCGAAGTATCCTTGAGCAAGATACTGAACCCCAAACTGGCTGTTCCGTCAGTGTGTGAGTGTGTTAAAAACTGAATAGCAGGTGGCACCTTGAATGGTAGCCTCAGTCACCAGTGTGTGAATGGGTGAATGTGACTCATAATGTAAAACGCTTTGAGTGGTCGGATGACCAGAAAGGCTCTAAGTGCAGGTCCATTTACCATTTGAATAAATCTTCAATAACAGGTCACAAATATAACGTTTCATTCAAGGGTGTAGGTTTCATTTTCACATTGGGGGGGATATATATGAAACAGGGGGTTTGGGGGTCTCCACTGGGAAACTTTGAGAATCAAACACTTAATTTCCTTCATTCCTCTAAATATGTATGCAACAATTTATGTCTTTTCTGTATCAAATTATGGTTTAAATGTCTTTAATTTGGTCAGAATAAAAGTCCTTTGCTATTTCAATGTTTTTATTTGGGGGGGGGGGGGGGGCCAAATGCGCATGCTCCAAATACTGAGGGTGGCGCATCGCCTGCATCCCCCCCTGAAATCTGCACCTATGGTTTCAGTTAAAAAGGGGGGTAATCAAACTCCATCCAGGAGTTAATAGTGCATTTGTTGAGGACTTTATGTAACAGCATCAATTATACAGCAATAATATGTGTAACAAAGTCAAAGGTATATGTTGTTATAGTAAGTATTACCATTACACAAAATTTGTTTCAGTTGTTATTACCTGACACGCTTAGGCCTCCACAGTCAATATGTGAAACGTTTGTACTCATATTCTGTACCCCTACGTTCACCTTTGGGGGTACCCCACCTATAAAGAGGTGTCTCCTGTCTTACCTCTCCCCTTTTGTTGTTGCACTCCATGGGAGAGGTGAGCGACATTTCTCTTTTGTAGTAATTTCTGTACATTAGTGCTGTTAAGATATGTTTATAATATTATTCATTCTTCAGCCTAAAGTTATTGTATTATATGCTAACATATTCCTGTGTCACTTAATTTGTGTAGGTGTGCTAGTTTATATGGTCGTAATTGAGGGAGGATTTTGTTTTTACCTCTTGCTGTCAGAGTTGTAAGGAATAAACGGAGATCACCTCCAAAGATATCCACAGTCTGGACCTTTGCAGCGGTGTCGCTCACTGATGTGTTTCTTACAAGGACAATATAATGAATCTTGAATATCACCAGACTTTTTTCAGACTTTTCATTAATTTTCGCTCCCTCTTCATCTAAAAATACAGGTTCATTTCATGCCTCCTTTATGTTGGCATAGATACATTCAATGTAGCACTAGAACTCAGCTCAACTTCCTAAAAACAACGAACATGGCGAAGCTGGAGGAGGTCGTAATAATGTGCCGTTTAATGGAGGCAACACTGTAAATAACTGTGTTAAGTGAGGCCAGTAAATACATCATGACACATGGACGGAGAATTCTTTCTATTTTATTACTGATTCATTCCACCATTTTTAAAATGTCTTTATTGTGTCCTACGGTAGTGTCTCACTTGAAATACGCCACACTGCCCCCATGGATTCTGGTTGAACTGTTCCTCTTTGTCGGTATCCATAAGCTTAAGAAAACCTGCATTAATACAGTGGACAGAGAGTTCTTTTCACTATATTACCGATTCGTTTCACAGCACCACTTTTAAATGTCTTCATTGTGTCATACTGTAGTGTCTCACCTGACATGCGCTACACTGCCCCCATGAATTCTGGTGAAACTGCTCCTCTTCATCCGTGTCCATAAGCTTAAGAAAACATGCACAAATACGGACGAAATGAACGCAGAGTACAGACAGACGGCTCCGTCCGTGTCAATAAATGTACCTAACATTAGCCTTAAGAGGAAGCTCATTGCATACTGTGTGCACGGCCACCAAATACAGACCAAGCCAGAAAACAGTTTGAGCACGCTGAGGTGTCCTTGAGTCATCCTTTCTTTGCGGTGTTGCATATGCAAGTAGCCCCTCCTTGTTCATTTTTGTGTGTTCATAACTGTGAGACCCTCACATCCCACAGGCCCTTCTCTCAGCAGCAGCGACATGAATTCCTCCACCAGCTCCACTGTGAAGTGTCCTGCAAAGACTAAAGCTGTGCAGCAGAGGACAAAGCGGAGAGGGATTAGCGTCCCCCGCCTTTCTGCTCATGCACACCCGCACCGTGTAACACTCGACATAATCAAACACTCACCCAGTGTGACACACAACACAACCAAACACTCTTCTGGGGCTATGCTACTAAAACAAACCCCGCGCTGGAACCCCAGGGGCCGAGGAGAGTGGCGGAGGAGCTGAGGAGGCGGATGTGAGGGAGGCCAAGAACTCATGGTGTTTATGCTGAACAGCCAGAGAGTGGGAAACGCACGGAACACGATCCCCATGTTTTCCCTACCACGGCTAATCCGACAAAACGACAGAGGGAGCAGATTCCCTTACAGAGAAAGCTGCCACTTAGATATTTATCCTCACTAAGGCAAACATCTGGCCCCGGCGGGCTCTTTTCATAGGGCGATATGAGTGGGTGTGATACTCAGCTACATTTATTTGGGTGTGAAGTTTTAATTAAAAGTGAAAGCCATGCCCGCCGGCCAACCCCCCCAAGCTTTGTCTATCCCCTGAGCTTCATCTGAGCGTGGAACGAAGAGAGCAAAGCAGAAGTAGAGAAGAAGAGATAGACAGATGGCAAATAGACAAACAAATGCAGAGACATGTAGGAGAGGAGATGCAGACAGGAGATACGGAGTAATTTATCTGCTCAGGAGGTGCTCAGGGTGTGAAATTTCCCTTCTTGCTGTTTGTTTTCAGTTGCAGCCGGGTGGAACAGCCTGAATTACAGACAAAGTGCCCGTTGCCCCCCCCACACACAGAGGAGGGCGTATTGCTTACAGAAAAATCTGCTTACTCTCCAGAGTCTGGTTTTCCAGAAGCACCCTTGCGTGCAAGATCACCTCTGTCAACTGGCTTACAGCACATTAAGGACCCTCACCGCCCAGACCCAGGGAAACTAGAGGGCAATTCCTACATCCATCCATCCTGTTTTGTGGTTTTCACGGTTTTGTGATTTGTCTTTGGAAAGATTTTCGCGAAACATCTCGGTTAAAGTAAATCCCGACACTGTTGCAGCTCTTGCATCTTGGTCACAGTTGGAGCAGCAGTTTTACGAGCGAGACTGAGCTCATGTTGTGTTTACCAATCGCCTCCGGATACAAAGTGCTGGAGCCTCATTTATGAGCTGGCACATGGATTCCCTCATCACTTCAGACTAAAAAAAGCTCATTGTACATGCACACCTTGTTTATAGCAACACAGGTAATAAAGCTAAACCCTCCATCTATCAGTTGTAATTGCCTTGAGGAGGCAGAGTGTGTGTGAATGAGCTTCAGTGCCCCCACGTGATAAATGTTTCAGGCTACTTTTAATTAAAGGCTCTGCTGACACAGAGCAGGAGACTTTAACACATTTGTCAAGTTAAAAAAAATAAATCCAGATTTAAACACGTAGTCCAGAAGAAACTTTATTTACATAGTTTGTAGTAATCTGTCATCACACTTACCAGACACACACACAGGGCCCCTTGCCTTTTGGCTGAGCTTACAGAGCTTAAAGGAATGGTTTGACATTTTGGGAAACACACTTATTTGCTTTCTTGTTGCTTAAATGAGAGGACTGATACCACTCTCATACTTACTATATATATAGCAGTCGATTATCTTAACTTAGCTTAGCGACTGAAAACAGAGAAACACTTAGCTTGGATCCATCCAAAGGTACAAAAACCTAAAACTGACAAGATGCAGTTAACAGAGTGTACACAAGTGTATATATGACTTGATACTAGAGGTCTTCACAGGTCTACCCAAACCCTGGGACCTGAAACTCCTACACATTTGGGTCAACCCCCCCTTTATTATGGTCAGTGGGGTCAGACCCTTTTCTATTACCGCAGCGCTGATTATGAGAGACACATAAGCCCTGTTTGTGTAACTTGAGTGACGATTAGGTTGACTTAGGATCAGATTTCAAGAGCAAAAGTGAGGTGAAAAAGACATCGAGCAGCAGTGCCAGTGAGTTGAAGGTGGAGCAGAGGAGGGATGGATACCGCTGAGGTGAAAAAGAAGCCAAAAGAGGAAGAGGTC
The DNA here is from genome assembly GCF_011397635.1 of Epinephelus fuscoguttatus. NCBI lineage: Eukaryota > Metazoa > Chordata > Actinopteri > Perciformes > Serranidae > Epinephelus > Epinephelus fuscoguttatus. The sequence continues at coordinate 16,003,022 of NC_064756.1, forward strand.
AAACCAGCAACACCTCTTCTGTCTGACCCTTCTTCATGCAAATAAATTGCTGTAGGGAAGCTGTTTCTATGTAGGCCGACGCAAGAGTTAGTGTTACTGTGGTTGCCTTGACAAAAAGCCATGAGGATTTTTCCATTTGATTTTGAATAATTGCAGAAAATAAGCTCTGTGGCAAAAAGGGAGTTCATGATACTTACAGGTTTTTGTGAAGTGAGATAATCCTGACAACTAAACACAACGTTATGATTTTGAGGAAGCCTAAATGCAATCCCCAAAAGTAAAAACCGAATGTTAGGTTATAACAAACTACAACATGGTCGCACGGCTTCAACATCACCACCATAACAAGGCTGTAAAGACATGTTCATTGTGATAACTCTGCAGTCTCATTTAGCCACTTGTTAGCAGATGTCTTTATTAAGACACATAGAAGCTTCAAAATTCTCAAGTGGGGTATTTACTGACAAATTTTATGCCATAGAACAAAACTTAACCACAGACCTTATTTCAAGCATCCAACCAAAACCCCAATGAATTTGAGACGAGAAAACCAGGAATGCTAAAATGCTACCTTGTTGGAGGGTTTTAGGATTAATTCCTTCACCAATCTACAACAAGACATTAAGTGCTTACATGCGACACTGTTACGGTTCAACTCAGTTAAAGGATAACTTCGGTATTTTTCAACCTGGGCTCTATTTCCCCATGTGTATGTGTGCGTATGATTCATAGGTACAACTTGTTCTAAAATTGGTTCAGTATTGAGGGAGGCGGATGCAGCCGGCAGCTGCGAAACAAGCTAAAACGGTAACGGGAGCAAATGCGTCCCGTATAAATTTGCGTTTTAAAAGTGCTTTTTTTCGCCACTGACCGGTTCAGATCGCCAGTGGTATCTCTGTAAATAGCATACTAAATGTTTCCCTTACCCTTCACTTGGGCTGTGACGTCATTTCGCGAGAACTTTGCTTGGTGCCGGAAGAAAACAGAGGACCCATGCAGAGCGCCGCTCAGAGTGGCACTGGTTGTCCCGGAGTACAGCTGAGAGTTTTACTGCATCAATTGAAAACAATGGTTCATGTTTGTGCTTATCCGAATTGCGAGAACAGGATGTCACGCAACCCCCTGTACAGCTTTCATAGGCTGCCTTTGTCGGATGGCGAGATGCTGAAGTTGTGGCTAGTTGTGCTACAAATGGATGCTAACACTCCTGTCCAGACACTGCGCCTTGCAGACCATCGGGTCTGCAGTGCTCACTTCTCCCATGATGACTACTGCCAGCCGAAGAAGAGAAGACATTCAGTCCCGAAACACCTCTTCCTCAAGAAAACGGCTGCCCCACGAGTAGAGAGCTACAGACACAGTGGAGCAAAGTTCTCGCGAGATGATGCCACACTGATAGATAGCACTGGCGATCTGAACCGGTCAGTGGCAAAAAAAAGCACTTTTAATGCGCAAATTTATACGGGACGCATTTGCCCCTGTTACCGCTTTAGCTCGTTTCGCGGCTGCCGGCTGCATCCGCCTCCCTCAATTCTAAACCAATTTTAGAGCGACTTGTAACTATGAATCATACGCACACATACACATGGGGAAATAGAGCCCAGGTTGAAAAATACCGAAGTTATCCTTTCGACGACAGACAGTCGTAGTATTTTTCAGCAGTCCGGCAGCATTTAGCAACAAGTTTGTCTGTCCGATCTTTGTCGGGTCCATAAAAGAGGTCTCTCTCCTCTCAGACATGCACTGGGTCAGGTCTGTAATATCTGGCAGCAACAGGTCAGGTATTTGTATTTTCAAAAATGATCAGGTCCAATCAGAAACGCTGGCAGGGCGAGGAGTAGCCGAAGCTGCAATGAGGAGGGCTAATCAAATCATTTCTGATATAGAGGGCAAGCTCATGGATTGCTGCTGCTGTTGCGATGAAATCCAGGACTTGATCAACCCCGGGTGGGTCACCTTGGTGAAGGGGTCTCATGTTGAAGGACCCAAAACCCCCTATGACCCCAGGAATATCACTAATGATGCATCCCAGCACATCCCGGAGATGTATCGAGATTGAAACCAGACATCAGAACAAATTTCCCAAGTCCATTAGGGTTCAGGGCTGTCATTCTGGACTTGTGAAGGCCTTTACTTGATAACTCTGTTATGTCTGTACGGTAAATATGAAGCTACTGCCAGAAGGTAGCTTAGCATAAAGACTGAAAACAGGGCGAACAGCTGGCCTGGCTCTGCCCGTAAAAGGAAAATTGATAAATCTCACTAATTAACATGTATATGCCAGTTTCTTACAGGAGCTTATGTGCCTGATTATTTCCTGCCTGGGCGCAATGACTTCCAGAAGTTCTAGTGTCATTCTCACTCCTTCACCTTATTAAAGAAATGACGTACAGCGTGTTGGCTCAGTGAGCTTTAGAGATGCTGTCAGGCAGATTCTGTTACTTTTGGATTGAGCCAAGCTAGCTGCTTCCCTCTGTCTCCAGTCATTGTGCTAAGCTAACTCCATCTTCAAATCTCGCCCCTTGAAAGGCAACACTTGCCTTGGGTAGTATCACCGACAGATGTCCAGCGCACGGATAAGTTAATGAGTCTCACCCCACCTGACTGTCTGCCACGGCTCTTTGCTAGAAAGAGTCTGGCCTATCATGTGTTACCTTCCCGTGCTCTCAGTGTGAGAGGATGTTAATTGGCAGTGAGGCGCCAGTCTATCCCCACCCCTCCTCTGGCGTCAGACAGAGCCAGGAAAGGTGGCATAAAGCCTGGCCTCGGAGCGCTCCAGACTCCGTGGGTCCAGAGGGAACCGGGAGGCATGATCCAGTGTGAGGAGGCCATCCCCGAAGCACACACCTGGCCTGAACTTGTGCATTGAATGGAAAACCTGCCCAGAGACCAACACAGGGAAGCTGTTCTTCCAGAAATAAAAGGGAGAATTATTTTCAATTTAAAAGCCAGAGTGGCTCAAAGAAAAACTCCTGTCTCCTGTTTAGTGCCGTGCAGAGTTCCCTCCTGGCTGATTGGAGTTCACCCAACATGTGTGTGTATGTGTGTGTCTCTCCTGGCTCCTGTCTGCCGTCCGTCTGCCTCCCCTGGATTGGACTCCTGTCGCCTTCGCAGTGAAGGGCCACTCAACCTGGGTGGATATTCTTTCCCTCACATCTGCTATGAATTTACCAGAGCCAAGCCATTCAAAGGCTCCTTTATGGAGCCGTCAGCAGCCCTGTGACTGCTTCCTATTAAGACACATGCACACTTGGTACACATACACATTAAGCACGCAGGTTTGCACTCATGCCCACATTTACACTCATGCCCACCTTTGAATGAGTATTTCCATATATGATGTGTTGTCTTTTTCTCTTTCTCTGCTCTTACTCACACACTGTATATGAACACACACACAATTACACACTCACCTCCAGTTTCTGACTCAACCAAAAATCTGAACTTAAGTCAGCCCCAACAGCTGCAGCCTTCTTTGGGTTTTTTTTTTTAAGTGAATCACCCGTGCATGGTGGAGCAGTGCAGGCGTGGTTATTGGGCCATTACACACTTTAATCTATTTATTGCTGACATCCCCCTCACTGGGCATATGCACACTCCAGAGAAACACGAGCCGTGACAGCAGCGCAGCCATCTTGTAACTTTAGATAGATCTGATTTGGAGAGAAAGGAGATAAAATATTGATGTAAAAAAACAACATGATCCATGATCAGTGTTTGATAATCTTAATTCTGGAGGAAAATGCTTTTGGAAGACAAGATCAGGTCTGGTGTGACAGTAAATTATTCCACATTTATTCCCCCCCATTATTAGATTAGGATTTGAACTTCTTTACGGAGAGGAATGAGATAGATGTTTGATTAAAACTCCTTATCAGACACATGAAAATGTAATTTTAAAACAATAGTTTGACATTTAGAAAGGTCATTTGCTTTTTTTGCCGAGAGTTAAATTAGAAGATGGACACCAGTCTTATCTCTGCACAGTAAACTTTAAGCAACTGCCGGTTATCTTAGCCTGGCTCTGTCCAGAGCTAACAAAATCCGCCCTCCTCTAAAGTTCACTAATTGACAAGTTATGTCTGTTTGACTTTTTTTTTTTACTTTTGGACACAGCCAGGCTTGGTTTAGTATAACAAGCGGATACAGGGAGAAGCTAACGTGGCTCTAGCCATAGAAGCAAAATCTGTTATACTTGTTATAACTCCTTCAGTTAATTTGTACAAAAACCAAAAAGTCACAGCAACAAGTAAAGGTTTGTGCAGGACTGCATCTCAGTTCTAAAAAAATCTGACATCCCTTGAAAGGTTTTATTTGATGATTATGATATGGAAAGCTCAACATGGAACTCAAACGACCTATAATTTGAAAGCTACGCTCCTTGCAGTTTAATTGATACAGACCATTTCAAGAGACAAACACCACAGCAGGGTTCAATTAACGCTTCTGTCAGACAAAAAACAAGAAAATAAAGTTATTACTCACCTGTTATGCCTTATCATAATCCACAAATCCATATTGTGCTACAGAAACGGTGGTGACACAGTTCTCATACACCCTTCAACATTTTTCCACTTGATTTCTTCCGTTTGCATGTAAACATGTAGACTCCTCGCTGTCAAAATGGTGGCAATCTCCTGACCTTTACACTGACACCTCACTTAAGCCAATAGAGGCTTCCAAAGCTGTTGCTGTGGCCTCAACAGCTAACTAGGGCTTCTGTTGAAACAGAGCGGATTCGTCATATTTCCTGGTTTACAGCCAATCAGTAGCCAGCAATTGGCTCCATGGCTTATGGGTCTTGTACTCAGCCACACTGCGGACCTTTACAGGAGGTTTAAACTCCTTCTTCGCACTGTAGACTGGATAAATTTGCATAAATGATAAATAAATGGCTCCTCTGTTGTTTTATCTTGGGGGGGGAAACAGTCTTTCTTATAAATTTAGGTTTTCTAGAAGTGTTTTTATGCACAGTAAGCTTCTAAATAGATATCTCTGTCTGTATTGATAATTTTTTCACTCATATTCACACATTCAGTACATAGTTTAACATTCTAGCTTGAAAAGTGCCAGGACAAATATTTATTTTCTGTGATATTATTATCTACTTTAAACTTGGACTCTGTGAGGCTTCGTGATATGGCCCCATTGTGCTCCCCAGCTAATACCTAATACCTTAGATCAGGCGTTGATTTAAAATTTAGGTTAATTTAGGTTAATTTTACAGGATGCTTTTCACACCAATTGGACTGGAAACAGGCAGGGTTTCAGGCAGGCAGGATGAGAGAGGTCAGATCAGGGAATACTGGAAGCACTTGTGGAAGTATACGCTGCTGAGGGAATCAAAGAAATGGAGAGCAGGTTAGTTGATGAAACTGGAGGGAAAGAAGTTATCAGAGGGCAGGTGGGTGTGGCTGGGTCTGAAATGAAAAGACAGGGCTTTTCTGTGCCTCCTTGTCTCCTCTCCTCCATCCTCTTGCCTGTGACCCGGATATCGTTCTCAGCGTGCCATCTTGAAGGATGTGTCAGTTCCATCTATGCATCTTGAGGAGCAAGAGGATTCAGGAGAGAGGAGGCTTGGTGGAGGTTCTGTGAGTGAGGATGCACGAGGTTATCCTTTGCAGAAGTCTTTCCAGCACCTGTGACGTACAGGTGATGATGCAGCTGTGCCACATATTTACTGAGCCTTGCTCTAAAATGACGGCTCTTTTGTTAAACTCCTAGTGTCTCTTTCTTGTCTCCTCTGCTTGCATGTCAGGTGGGACACACTAAGATGCAAGGATAGGAGGTGAGGAAAGGAAAATCGAGGATGTACAAATTGAGAAAGGAGAAAACCCTAAACAGCCAGTATCATGGAATACCAGGCAAAATGAATGAATGAATGAATGAATGAATGAATGAATGAGACATAAGGAGGGTTCACAACAGTTTGAGAGAATGAGTTGTCTACACACGGTTCTCAACATGGAGGTGGCTGAGCCGCCTAGCAGCTAATGTTGCTAGCTTTATAAACAGTGCTTAACAACAGCAACAGTGCTGACAGAGCTAACAGTGTTAATCAGGGGGCGATCAGAGGGTCGGCACTACGCATCCATGATGACGCCGTGCCGATATCAGCAGTTACCACCGTATCCACCCTATTCCTGAGGGCACTACTGTAGAAATGATTATGTGCGCAACTTCCTGTGAGATAGTGGAAGTAGCAGTAAGCTAGTTAGTCCCATAGACTGTCTGTGGTCTCTTGGTGGCTAACCGCCAATGCTGGTTCTTTTTCAAAAGAAATTTGCCTTCAGTTTAGCAAATACTGATTTATTTTTTAACAAAATGCTAAAAATTGTTGCTAAATTCAGCATCACGTTTCACTCGGAACAGTTTTCAATACATCAGAAGTGAAAACAACGTGTAAACTTCGTCGTTTACGCAGACGAGCAGAGGATTAGCTGGGAAACATCACATTTATTCACTTTACATCGGGCTACAGTTAATACTGAATTATGTTAAATGTTTGCTGAATGTGTAAGTATCTCTTAATAAATCATCACAAATCATCTTTAGAAGGAGCAGATGTTTACCTTAAGTTAGCTCGGACCATGTTAAAGTTAACAATATTTTAAGAGAACAAGACAAGCTAATTGCTAGCGTGCTCAGCTGAAAAGGAAAAAAAACAATGCTTTGAGATGGCTGTCAGAGATTGCAGAGGTATGATCACATAATCCCGTTTGAACTATATCAGGTGATGCGTTCCACGTTTTATTTACCAATTAGGTCTAGCTACTCTTAATAAGACTAGAGTATTGTAAACAAACTGATACCATTGGAAAACGCCGGTTTTGGTTCAACGCCGGAAGTTGCGTACATTAATTCGCGTAAAGTATCATGGGGGCTAGGAATACGGTGGATAGGCACAGTGTAAAGTGGCATCAATGAGCTAGCTAGCTTTACTGATTTTATCACTGTGTGTTTAGAAAGGCGCATTTTAAATAAAATGTAGTATTATTAGCCAGTGTACATGCACTCACATACATGCTGAAGCAGTGTTCTATCGATACGTGCTACTCATTGAGATGTGCTTCTTAGCATTCCTGCGTGTTCTTTGAGTAGCCTATACGTGGATAGAATAATTCTGTAGTGGGATCATTATTTAATAAGGAATATTGTTTTATCACAATATGCTGCCCCTGAAACTTCAAATCAAGATGTTATAATAGAGTATCAAAACACGGTCCCCATAGTCTTAGGGTACACTTACCCCTTTTTGTAATCATTTTTCAATAGTGTAGCGCAAATCTGCCATCGATCCATGCTACGGCAACATTTTTCCAAAGGCAGCAAATGCCACAACAAAAAACAGAAGTTGTGTTTGCAACACACAGAGGTAGCAGGACTTTGCTCCACTGTATCTTTACATAGCAAATAGTGGTTTGCAGCTGTATCAGTGCTCTAAATGTTGCAAGCAGCTCCTTTACCAGAAAACATTTGTGAAAAGACACATTTTTTATTAGCCTAAATGAGATGGTGAAACTGAATGAAGTGCAGCTCAGGTGCTGTGTTGTGAAAGAACTCATCATAATTTGGGCATTTTTTTCTTTTAAAAATCGCTCTACGTGCCCACTCAGAACAGTGAGGAGGAAGTTAATTGGCTTTCTATCATCCACTGCTAAGCTTTACAAAGAATCCAGAGATATATATAAGCCTATTCAACATTTGGGATCACTAGCTTGACTGAACGGTAAGATGAAGCCTCAGTATAAATCATGAAAGGCCTCAGCCCACTTATTACGTCTACAAGTTTGACTGCCTTTCATCTTCCCCGTAGCGCACTCATCCAATTGTTGCTGCTGCCATATCTGGATCCCCGAGTTCAAAGAAAACCCTGGGTGATTCTGAGGTTATTCTCTGCGGTCGTTTTCCAGATTGCCTTTAACATTTTTCAGATTTGTGCCTTCATGTAAATCTTAAATTACTATATTATTGATAAAGAAGGAAGCAGCGTGTTCGGGGATACCCTACATTTACCTGTTTGATGAAAAGCCAGCAGGATTAAGCGGGTCCAAGTGTGTATCTTTGCACTGGTGTGTCTGGTTGCCGTCATGGCAGAGAGGATATATGACTGATATGTAAATGCTGCTGTTTGGTCTGCAGGAAGATTCAGACTGTTTCAGAAGAGTGCAGGATCCCCTTTGGGATCAGAGCTCTGTGTTCCCAAGAGAAAAGCCATCCTCTGAACTCCTCCGTTTCTGCACTCCCTCGCTTTCCTCCCCTCTTACTTTGGTTATATCATCAAAGGGAGAGGACGCACATGAGTGGAGAAAATTGGGGGAGAAGGCTCTGTTTTGTGAATAATGCATTAATAATCATTTGTACTTGCACTTAAAGCAGAGAGAAATTTAGGGCATGTCGCCGCTGCGGTCATATAAGTTGGTTTTGGCACTCAATTTTCAGGTCACCTTTATGCTCTGTGAATGATTATGTTACTTCTCTTCCCTCTGTTCTGGCAGACTGTCAGGATTTTCTGTCTCTTTCCCCCTTGTCCTCATTTTCTCTGTGTGCTTTCCTGCAGCTGCCACCGTGATAGACTACTGACTGAGCTCATTCTGAAGCGTGCCATGATATGACACAAATCGAGTTTACGCTTACAGCTCAAAAACTCCCTTCATGCACCGCAACACCGACTCCAGCAGGAGAGCTTGACTTGCTGTGTCATTTTAATGTGACGGCACCGGTGGGACAGGTGTCAAAAAAGCAGCAAGTAGGCCTCAGTGTAACCTCGTCTCAAGGTAAAGACCCGTTCAGCGTATAGAGAGATATTTATAAAGATCTGATCTCAAGAGTCATCTTGAGGCGGTCGCTATTACAGGTACACATGGGTAACAAATTTAAGGAAGTGTCGTCGTCAGGTTTCGGGCCATCACAAGCCTCCACAACAGCTGCACCCTAATAGTCGACCAAATTCAGCAAGATTTCATTGGTCGCTTAGTTGCAGAAAAGAACATGAAAGACATGAAACTCCATTAGGAGCTGGGCCTTGTCAAAATAAATCAAAACCTATATGACTGGACCATGTGGGAATTTAATTTGAAAGGACAGACACAGGAAGTGACCACGCTCAGCAGTCATTTCCAGGGCTGGTAGCTGCGGTTATTCCACAGGCAAGTTAATAACATGTCGGGCAGGAAATCCAAAGTGTGGGATCATTTTGAGAAGGTGAAGGATGAACCCAAGGTGATATGTAAACTCATCTTCATTGGTCGACTACAAACATGACGTATCATCTGAAACATGGAAGTAGCTACATGCCCATTAGCCACTTAACACAATCATTACTGCTTTGCCCACAGCGTCATTAACAGGCGGCTCGCTCAGTGTGTGACGTGCACTTGTAGATAAAATATAGGCCTATATTAATGAAGGTTCATTAGTACGGTTTTGTATTTCTCTGTAATGTAGCACAGTGTTAACAGTGTTACTGATGCTATTCTTTCACAGTCCATGAACCCACCAAAAATATATATAGTTAAATTAATGTCGTAAACATGCAGGTGACTAGTCAACTAATGGCCCTAAATGACGACTGGGAGAATTCTTAGTCGGGGGCAGCCCTTATGTTTATATGCTTTAATGTTCAAAAAAACACTTTGTCCCTACGTCAGGATGGACAGATGTGCAATAGATGTCGTGTGTACTGAACAGATCAACATAATAAATCTACAGTAATCCGTATGACGAAATGATACATGAAGAGAGGGAGAGAGAAATTTTTTATTAATAATAATAATAAGTATATATTTATATATGGAAGTATATGCATGTGAGGATGGCAGAAGAAATACCTGGACACCAATTCAACTGAGCTGAATTCAGAGGCTCCTCAGTTGATCCCATCTAATTAGTGGCACCAGCTGACTGATTGAACACACCTGGTAGTAATTTGTCTGCGCCTATATCTGTTCTGTGAAGGACATGTCAGCAGCACTGATGATGGTCAAGGACTGAAACTTTTGCTTCTCTTTTTATCCCTTTTATTATTATTTTTTGCACTTTGAGCAGCTTTCTTTTTGTGCATGGATGTTTTGAATAAATAGACTTTTTTGGCATTGATCTCAGCCTGTGAATCTTTTTTGTAGCTGTCCAGCTCAGTTGAGCTGGTGTGCGGGTATTTCTTCTGCCATCCTGTCTTGATTGTCTTTTGTACCGATGCACCCAAAATTAGTGTTTTTTGTTGCCTTAAGTAGGCGCAGTTTCACAGCAGCTTTAAGACTTTGTAGTATATGTATGTGACAATAATAATCACATGTGCATAATAATAGAAGTTTTCACTGAAGCATTATGATTAAAACACACAGACAACAAGCATGTCTGGGCACACGTGCAGTTCAACTCATGTGCTCAGGCAGGCTCAGGGTGCACTACTCGTAGGCGGACATGTTTTATATTCTAACTTTTTGGCAATAATGCATGTGTTTGGGCAGCACTGAGCATACGCCTGGATAAATGAGACTTGGATTATACTGCAGGAGTTGTGTGAGAGTTTGTAAAGGGATGTTGTGATATAGTTTTGCTGTTAAAATGTGGACCCCTTTACTTTTATTCAAGAAGGTTCACCTTTTGTTAGATTCTTTCCACCATGGAGGCATGCGAGAAAAACTAAATTTTCTTCACAAATTCAACGTAACACTGTGAGTAATTGATAGATATAAATGGTCATACTGCGAGTAAAGTGTTTTATAAAGCTGCTCTCACAGAAAAGCCCAGTCTGCTGTGATTAGTCAGCGTTTACAGGTCTTCCATCTTTGAGCTCTCTGTGTCTTTCTGCACCATCACTGCAGTCTGCAAAATGGCTGTAATTGAGTATAGCGCTTTGTACTGTGAAACATCACCAATAAAGGCATCTAAACCAAAATTATGTGTGTACCTTCACAAGCTGACATGTTAACATGTGTAGAAAATACGGGGAAAATAATTTAAAAGTTAAAACATTGTGCAGGAGACATTAGAAGCCAAAAATGGCTTATGAAAATACCTCCCCTATTAACTAACAACAATCATACATAAAAAGAAAAGGATAAAAACAAAGATTGCACAACTGAATACGAGTTCCAGATTAAGAAGTGATACCATATTGTTTAAGATGTACAATTTACAAAAGAAAATTACAAATAAATCAATGAAATGTTGAGAGTCTTTGAAAATTAGAGTCCTTTTCAGATGTTTTTTGAATAACGAACATGTTTTGAAACCTATGTTTAGCCGATGTTAGCATGAAGCTACATATAGCAGTGCAGGTTTCGTAGGGTAAACACTTTCAGTAGCGTGCCTGGAGCTGATGACCATGTAAAGAAATCGGCTTGCAGCCAAAGCAGAATAAAACATTGGCAACAGAGTATTCAGAACAGGTTAAAGTCTGAGATTAGTGTTACATATGTTCAGCTCATTATAAGAAACAGTTACCAAATTTAATATGGACATCTGGTATTGTAAAATTATATATATGACAGAAAATAAGGAAAAGCATAAATGGTCCCCATTATGGTTTTTCTTTAATTTGTCATCCATCCTTATCTATAACTGTGAATAATACTGAAATTAAAGATTAACTATCACCAGGCTGAAAAGCAGTGTTTCATTGACCTCTCAGGTAGAAACTTTTTCACCTCCAACCACACCAGTCAGTAATGCTGGGTGCTTTGCTGCACCTATAACCACACCCATCACTGATGTCACAGTGTGCTGACACACCCTGTGGTACACCTCTACATCAGTGCAGCAAGCCGAGAAGTTAAAACACTGGAGTTCAACAAAAACAAGATTTTAAATCGCTGTTTGCGTAAACAAACAAAAGCTATAAAATACCAAAGATATTATCTTTATAATAATGGTAGTTAGAGAAGATTTAAGACAGCAGGAAGGAGGACATTGAGGTGATGTAATGGTTTTAGCACAAATAAAATGCAGCTTCAGCTAACTCAGTCAATGATATCAGAGAATTAAAATCAACTAGGTACTGCATAAAGAGACAAGAAAGGAAAAAGGAAATAACGATGTAATTGAATGTAAAATGACAAAAATAAAAGAGATGTTAAATCAAATTCATGAATCATTTCATGAATAATTGAAACACTGTGTGTCATTCAGTATTTCCATAAATGAGTATTACACTGTTGAGCAGTAAACCCAAACCCCGCCACATTTACTGCTTCACCTGTCCTTTAATGTGGTCACAGTCATGTCACTTCACAGACGTGCAGTACATCATGTCTGCTGGAATGAGAGTGAGAAACACACTTGTTCGCTCCTTGCCAGATGCCCTCTGCACTGACTTGGACCTGGGATAAATATTTGCAGGGTGGGCTGCTCCGCTCTGGTGTCACACACACACACACACACACACACACACACACACACACACACACACACACACACATTGGGGATGACTCGGTCATACACTGCGGCTGTCAGTTTGCTCAGGGTTCAAAGATTAGCTTGCGTATGGCCAGTATTTGCTTGTTAAAGAGTGAGAGCACCTGCTGCTGCTTCAACCTGTCAGATCAGACTTTGTGGAGAAATAGAGAAGGGAACATAAAACCTAATAACTGGATGATATATGGTCAAACCACACCCAGCTCCTATGACAAGAACTCACACACACAGGCAATGCAACAAGCTGTGAACACAACACTGACATATTATCACTATTCAAGTTCATTTGATGGACATGTTGGCAAACAGTCGCTTGTTTACTCATCCAGCAGTTATGGCGCAACATTATCATTCATTTGTAGCTGTGTTTGTGTCCACTTGATAAATGTTAGTCCAATATTCACTCTCTTTTTGCTTTGTTTTTGGTCTCTACCAAGTGGCTACCAAGGCTGAAAAATGACACCAGCGTGGAAGTGCCAAAAACTGCAGTTCCTCTAATGGCCACTTGAGGGTGGCCCTAAAACAGAGTAAATCTCCACAGACCCCCATGTTACAATGCCCAAATTTACAGCAGAAATAAACATGTTTACAGCCTGATACAAACAACGGTTTTGGTCTATAGCTAATTTCTGCATCCATGACAAATGTACAGGGGGTACATTTTTTTATAACTCACCTGTTTACATTTTATTAAGGCCCAAAGTTGAGTGACAAGTCATCTGTAAGGTGTAGGTAGTCTTCCACAGCTTCAACCTCTTATCCAAATATGGTCACTTCTGGCTCCAAAAAAACCCAACAAGATGGCAAAGCCAAAATGCCGAACTCAAGGCTTCAAAACGGCAGTCCACAAACCAATGGATGATGTCACAGTTGATAGTCTCTACGAAGCAGCAACCTCAGGGGCTGTAAAATGAAGCAGAAGTGCAAAAACACTGCAGTTCCTATAATGGACACTTGAGGCTGGCTCTTAAAGCGAGATTTAAAAAGCAGCAAGTAGCAGTCAGCAGCTAACTCAAAGAACAGCAGCCAAAAATGCTCAGAAACTGAGGAGACAATGAGGTTCAGGAGCACCTTACTTAACCTAGATCAGTGGACGAGATCAACCCCCATATAACAGAGGCGGTAAGTGATTATTAATGCCATGTTATGCCATTGTTGTTGTTTAGAATATGCTATAGGCTATATTTAAGTGGCAACCTCCACAGCTTTTTTGTGCCAAAAAACTGCAGTTCCCCCAATGGCCACTTGAGGCTGGCTTCAAAATGGAGTCAATCCCAATAGGACCCCATGTTAACATGCCAAACCTTACAGCAGAAATGTTCACAGTCTGATAAAAAAAAACAAAAAAAAAAAAAAAAACAGTTCTGCTCAGTCTCTATTTCCCCATGCATTACAACTGTATAGGGGGTTAATTTTTATATTACTCACCTATTTAAGTGTTGTTGTTTTTTAAGTAGCAGACAACCACTATTTGCTATGTAAGTTTGTTGTGCAGTCATGTGTGCATGTTAGTGTAAATGGCTAGCTAATCAGTGTGTCAGGGTTTGAATGTGATGTTCTGTTTCCTGTTTTATTTTGAAAGTGTTTGTCTCCCCATGTCCTGTCAAGTTTTCCGCCGCCCTAATTGTCTGATTGCTTTCACCTGTGTCTCGTTATCACCCCTGTCAGACTGTATATAAGTCTGTGTCTTCCCTTTGTTCTCTGTTTGATTGTCCTGTCCTTCGTGTGAGCTTTCCGGCATTCTTTCAAGTGTATGTTCCTTGTGAGATTCACTTTTTTTCGTATTCAGACCAGTGAGTTTTTGCCTGTTGAGTTGGTTACCTCTGCTGGGCTGACTGCCTTTCGTGTACTGACCCGAACTGTATTAAAAACCCTGAACTTTGGATTTTGTCTCAGTCTGCATTTGTGAGTCCACCATTGTGTCTGATGCAATGCTGCTTTGCTCTGTGCTGATATGGTGGTAACCAATGATACTCCCCTAGTAGCACTGTTTATTGAGTTAGCACCATTAGCTGACTTCATGATGACGACCGTATCCAGACAACTCATATGCTTTCCCTTAGACCCCCTTTAAAGTTACGTACAATCAAGGGTGTGGCCGCTTCGAGTGACAGGCTTTCTGTGGATAGTGTCCTCAGGCTCTCAGTCAACCCTCTTGTTCAGATATGATCCCTTCTGCTCCAAAAATCCAAGATGGCCACAGCCAAAATGCCGAACTCAAGGATTCAAAACAGGAGTCCACACACCAATGGGTGACATCACGGCAGCTACGTCCCTTATCTTAAACAGTGTATGGCCCAGTAAGTGCTGAACGCAAAGCATTGCAGGCAGTTGGTCACGAAGTATTGGACAAAATCAATCAAACCTGATGATTGCACTTAAAGAAAAGTAAAATAATTTGGCCAAAATTATTAAAATTTAGCTCAAGAGGGGCATGACTGTCATGGCAAACCATCCACTAGCTGTCAAGACACTCAAAACCACAAACATGACCTTCATTGGTTGCAGTGAAAGTCCCTAAAACCATGCTGCTAGCATTGCTATAAATAAGTAACTCTGCATATAGGACTCTATAAAACATGACGAAATGTCTGCACAAAAATTGCACTAAAGGGAGCTACAGTGTGCTGACGTTACTTCATGTTTTATTGCTGTCTTCAGCACCTGCCTTAAATGGACTTTGGATGTGCAGGACAACTATGCATTTTATGTAGGAATCTTTCCCATCATGTAACTGTATTTAAACTATTTCTGAGCCTCTCAGTTTTGTTACCCATAAAAACTCCAGAGCGCCTCTCATGCAGTATGGCAGCATGTGCAGTCATTGATTTCTTTTACCTCAACAGGGAGTAAAAGTTGGGTGATTAATGCATGTCTCAACCATATTTCACTGCGTAGGATGCTCCGTGTGAGGAATGAACAATACTTGCAACATGTTTCATTAGTCTGGAAAGACCCTGATAGATCCACCAGACTCCTAGAAGTTCATATATCACAACTTTATTCAAGTTAACAACAAGTTCTTGAATGCTAAAGAGGCTAGAGTTCATTAAAAGTTCACTCAAATCATGTGAGTGAGTTCATTTTGGTACATAACAATGTTAAGTTGGTTTTGGCTCCTTTTCCCAAAACAGCCAGTCACCAAAACAGGCTGTCACAGCGATTCAGTCAGCATTAAGTCTCAGAAATAACATCAAAACAGACAAAAAGCTGCGATTTCCCTCCAACGCCTCGGGGCTTGTAACTCATAATGTCCTCAATCTGCCATTAACTTCGTTTCTTGTGGGTCAAGATCACGGACCTGCACACACTTTCTTCTTTTATGGCTCCAAATGCTGAAGTTAAAGATTTCTGGGAAAGACAGAGAGAAATGCCATTTTCATTTTAAAAATGAGAGCTAAGGAGTTGGCGTGGAGGAAAATACTCTAAAAAATGACATGTTTTGTGGATAATAAAACAAAGTGAAACATCATTTTAGGTTTATTATAGCTGAATGCAGCTGCCGCCGTGCTTGAGCGGTCACTAATCAAGTGCTACGTTTCCACTGACTTCACACCTCTGACCTTTACTCTGATCCATCTTAGCCTCTACACCTGTTGCCAAATTACAGATGGCTCAGAGGCTGTCAGCACTTCAGCAGATATTTCACGAGATCCTCCTTGCACTCTCCTCTGCTCCATACATCATGGACACACTCTTATCATGGGTATGTAACTATGGGACTTTCCAGTAGTCATCACCGCTGCCAGATATTACCTGTACGAGCACATTTTTGTGGCGAGAGCTCCGTGTGAAACGGGCTCGGACCACTGAGAGCAGCAAAGTCGTTATTTTGGTCCATAAACAACCTCGAAGCCACATTCAATGGCAGTCTAGACACTGTAATAGCCTTGTGTAAATATCTAAGGTTTCACGTGTCCACAGCGTTCTGCTGGCCAAACATGACATGGTTTGTACTGCTTTAGATTTTGTGTTTCTGCTGGTCAACTGGATAAAACAAGGCTATTAATATTGCACCTTACAGGTCAGTTTAGGTGAATTACAAAGCATGAATGTGGAATACAGCCAAACATATCCATTTTAAAGGGACAGTTCACCCTTAAATCAAAAATACATATTTTTCCTCTTATCTCTCCTGCTGTTTATCAAACTTGATTGTTTTGGTGTGAGTTGTAGAGTGTTGGAGATATCGGTCATAGAGATGTCTGCCTTCTCTCTAACATAATGGAACTAGATGGGACTTGGCTTGTGATGCTTGAAATGCCAAAAAAAAAGTTGGAAAAACTTAAAAACAGTATCTCTTTCCAGAAATCATGACTAGAGGCCTGTGCTACAAAGCCAGGTCAACTCAGTCAGGAAATCGTTTTGTTATCTGACTTGATTAACCCTAACATTGGCCGTTTGGGTAAGCAGTACTGCAAAGCTGGTTATCAACTAATTCAGTCAACTCTGGGTTTTCCTATCCAGCCACGCGCACATTCATGTGAAGGAGGCGCGGCAACATCATCAGAACCATAAATGAAATAGGCTACTTCTTATGATATGAAATGAAACGGTACCGAAAATGTTTATGGCTACGAGACAATAAATGTCAGTGGTGTGGGATGTAAACAATGCGAAAACATGGACATTTTGAAAATACTATCCAAAAAGTCACCATCAGCTGACTCTTATATTATGTGTAGGTATCACTAGGCTATATTTGGATGATGGATGATGACGAAACTGCTCTGAACATGTCACATAAAACACTTTAAAGTGATGCCAGACTGTTCCTGCTACGAAAGTAAAGGGTGGAAAAGTAGCCTAGTTAATGACTGATGAGGTCTGTCTGACCGAAATGTGGCATTTATAATAACGGGAGCCAATTAACAGTGTGTGGATTATTTTTCTAATAACATATATTTTTTTCCTAGTTCTCATCACACAGGTGTCTCATGTTATTCTGAGGTGTGGTGATGGAATCAGTGTCTCTGCGGACAAGTTAAATCCTGCTAAAATCATGTGTTTAGTGTTGTAAATGATCTCTGTGTTTGTTAGAAGCTCTGTTTAAAATGGAAATAGAGCCCTGAAACAATAAAGTGACCTACCGACTACTGACCTCCAACAAGATATAGGCTACTCTTTGTTTACCTGAGACTTAGTGATCTGATTGGTCAGAGGTCGGGGTGTTGACAGGCTGTGATCCAACACTCTGAACTTAACCTGCTCCGGAGCAGGTTAGCTGTTCAGCATAAGTTACCATGGTGATTTGTCCCAGTAAAAAGAGAACCAGCTTCATAGTGCTGAAAACCCAGAGATAACCCTTGCGTTACCTCGCTAACTCCAAATCCTGCTTCGTAGCACAGGCCTGTGGTTACTAAAAATAATCCACAAACCTTGTTCTGAGCAGTTTCAGGTAGAAACTAATTCTTTCAACTGAACTACACCAGTCAACTGTACCACTGCTCAGAGGGAAGTGAGCTCGGCTCATGCTCGTGACGTTAGCTAGATCAGTGGTGCTAGGCGAGCTAGCAGTAGATGCATGCTTCCTTCTGTGCAGTGATACGGTTAGAGGGTGTAGTTCGCTAGAAAGAAAATAGTTCTGACATAAAACTGCTCACAACAAGGTCTATCTTGAGATTATCTTGAGTAACCGGGTCATGATTTCTGGAAAGAGACATTGCTGTTGAGTTTTTCAAATGTATTTTATTGGCGCTTTGAGCACCACAAGCCGAGTCCCACCTAGTTCCATTATATTTCAGAGAAGGCAGACAACTTTACCAACACCATCTCCAACACTCAGCAACTCACACTGAACCAATGTAGACTGATAAATAGCACTACAGGCAAGAGGCAAAATATGTAGTTTTGATTTGGGGGTGAACTGTCCCTTTAAGCTTTACCTTTTCCAATAAAAATGTTTTCATGGAACAGTTGAAGTCCAAGTTGCTCATCGTTCTCTGCGAATAATGAACCCATCTATCATAAATGTCTCCTCTGGCTCTGACACACATATTTAAAAGGAGACTTGGCTTCTATTTGAAGATGCAGATGTTTCTGAGAAAAGACACACCACAGCGTAAAGACAACTGTTTGATATTTTATTAAAAAGTAAAATTAGACATCAGTCGGTGGTCACCGCTAACCCATTTTCCTCCCCAATCGTCGTCTTATCACAAGGTTTTACAGATGGCAGTGATGTCTGTCTGTCTGACCGGGGCACGCTCATCAGCTCAACGCAAATAACACAGGGAGAACTACGGTCTTCGTCCATAGCCTTTATTGGAAATTCTTTACATGTGAATCCTCTGCACCTGCCCAAACCCAGCTTTAGAGACTATAAATATATATATAAAAAAAGGAAGTGTAAAAGACTTTGCAGTTCCTCCAAGAACAAAGAAAGCATTTACAGTCAGGTCTCGACTTGTGAGGGGCAGTCACCTTTTTGTCCGTTTGTTGAAATGTCAAATAATTGCAAAAGTGGTTTTAACAACTGACCATGTCAGGAACAAAGCCGAATTTAAACAAAAATAATAAAAGGGGGGGAAAACAATCAGTGGCCAAATGAAATCAGGAAGGTCTTGAGATGATAACAGCACTAGAAAAAACACTGGAGCACAGCACAGCACAGTACAGACAGAAGAGGGCAAACCAACCACTGCCTCATCAGTATATATATGTATACATATACATCGCTGGCAAACCTTGCCACAAACTACAGAAACTTAAGCACATTCAAAAGGTTTTTGTTTCATTGTGTCTGATTCAAAAATGTCATCGATTAGCTGCAGTAGTGTTCCTGCCCCGTGTCACAAACACACCAGCACTATGAAGCTCCCCCTGTCCTTTGATGATCAGTACGCACAGAAAGCAGAGTTACAGCAGTCCAGCACTGACACTGACTGATTTTGGGAACTACTGGGACAAATAATCAGAGTGCAGGAGCAGAGCACCACCTGGTGGCTGAACCAGGACATGCAGGGAAACCTTCATTTGCCTCTCAAGAGCCGCGTCACCCACTTTGTGTCACTGAATCCATTTAAATCTGTGACTTCAGGGTTACAAAATGTACAAGTGACTAATTCAACTATTTCTGCTGCGACAATAAAAAGTAAAAACAAGTTTTGACATGTTCTCTGTATCGACTAGGAGAGCCCTGGTTCAACCTTGCCATTTATTTGATGTGATTAAGATCAACAGGTTTATCATTTACAATACCAAATAAAATGTGCAAAATATATCAAATATTCAAAAATGCCCATTTTTCTTAACAAACGTCACATTTGTTGTTTTTAAACACTGTTTACAAATATTTTTTTTTTTTTTTTTTTTTCAATAAATTCTGGTCCTGCAGCTGCTGGCATTAACAGGTGCACTTTACACAGGAGGAGTGCAAACTGACGGAGCATTGAGGTACCGGTTCGTTTAAAGTGGCAGGGCACTGCAGAGAAGGAAAAGGCTGGTCGGATCTACACGCCAAGAGCAAGATGCCGAGTCGGGTCCCGGCTTTTGAACACATCTTGGCACCAAGAGCTGAGATGAAACTTGTGTTTTAGCACTGAAGTGATGCGACTACGTCTGTGATCTGCAGTCTCGACTCGGCTTTTGACAACAAATCTGCACCTGGGCTAGAAAAACATACATACTAACACTAGTGAGAATCCTATCATGTTCATCTATAGAGTTGCATTTGACCAAAGGTGGTGTCAAGATGCTTGGTAGGAAGAGTGATTTACAGGTGACGGGAAAAGTTCATCATCAGCCGAGAAAGATTTTCCAGAGGGTTTCGGCTGCGTGGACACCATGTCTCTGACAAAGAAGTACTAAACACCATGACTTGTAACAAAGACGTGGGTGGGACAAACACTTTACAGATAGACACCCCAGTAAAGTGATGGCTGGACTACAAGTGTCAAGAGTGAAGAAAGATCTCTGATTACACTGGTGTTTGAGAAAGCAGTTCACAGGACAACATTTTAAGTCAGATTACAAGTGTGTATGAGGTTGTTAACGAATCAGTCTTAAGAGCTACAAGGACCTGTCAGTCATCTCAAATGTCTAATTTTTCTTGGTTGGGGAAAATAAACATCACCAATATTAAACAAGATACAAATATAAATCAGTTTTCTTTTGTCGTTTTCCAAAATATGAACAGAAATTCAATAAACACAAAAACAAAGTCCTTCTGAGGATTAAGTCCCGCTGGCTGTGAGGAGGAAGAGGAGGAGGAGGAGGTGGAGGAGACGGGCTCTTGATCGTTTTCAGAGGAGCGGGACAGAAATTTTTAAAGCAAAGAGAGACGACAAAAACAAAAACAAAAAAGCACCCTGGACTTCACGAGCGTTTCTGTCTTTTGGAATGTCGCTGCTGGCTGGACCGGTCCTCGTCGCTGCTTGCTCCCCCGGCGTCGCCCTGGCCCCCCCGCTGACGAGTTCTCCGTGTGTCCCGCTCGCCATCGCTATCCTGCTCCCTGTAATCCTTCCTGCCTGAGGTTGCAGAGGTCCGCTTACTTCTCCTCCTGCCATCATCATCATCCTCCTCCTCTTCCTCCTCCTCCTCATCATCCTCGTCCTCCTCCTCCTCGTCCTCCTCGCCACTCTCGCTCTCCTCGTCCCCCCGTCCCCGAGCATTTCGGGTTTTCTTCCTGTTTGATTTGCCATTCTGCATCTTCTTCTTAGGTTCCTCTTCCTCTTCTTCATCCTCCTCTTCGTCTTCATTTTCTTCTTCCTCCTCGTCTTCCTCCTCCTCCTCCTCAGAAGTCGCAGGGGCTTGGCTGACGCGTTTGCGCGATCGCCGGCGGAGGTAGCTGAGGCCAGGCAGCAGCTTCTGGAGCAGCTCAGTGAACGTCTGCTCTGTCTTGACCATGCAGGAGAGCACGGTGCTGCCCTGCTGGTTGTACTCCTCTGCGTTGGAGAAGACGAGCTTCATGTCTTCCAGGAAATCCTGGCCGTGACGGTAGGAGCCCTGGCTGAACTTTCCCAGCATGGTCTGGAAATCCATGGGCTGGGAGATGATGTCCAGGTAGTCCTCTGCCTCCTCGGGGGACACAGGCTCCCTGGAAGAGGAGCAGAGTGTGAGAGGAGGGCCAAACTACAGATCATAATAATTCATAATATCTAAAATCATTCAGGTAGAACGTAGCGTTGCCACAACACTGGAATTTCAAATTGAATTCATTGACTCCAGGGTGTTGACATTTGTCTCACTCATATAGTTAGTGCTGCTCCACCCTACTTAATAAACTAACTGTCCATTCAAACATAAAAATGGTGTCCTTCGCTCACCTGAAAGGCCAGCTGTAGCGGAATTTCATCAGTTTCTTGAGGATCTCCTCGCACCTCTCCAGCTCCAGCGCCTGCCTGCGCACTCCCGACAGGGAACTCTGCCGTACCTGCAAACATCGCACACGAACAATGTCTGTAGGTTTCTAAAACATAGTTTATCTCCTGTTTTACTTCTCTGTATGTCCTGATGGCGTCTTACCAGTTCATCTATGTCTGCAGGGCTGTTTGGGCCGGTCCGCTGTTTGCTGCCTTGACTGTTTGAAGACGACTGCTTCTTGGGTTTACTTTTTGAGCTTTTCTGTCGAGACGAAGACTGCTTGTTTTTCTTCCTTGGTCTCACTGTGAAGAAATACAGAGAGGTGATCAGGACAATACGAACAAGGAAGCAACAACAGTGGAAACACCAACATTCCAATGGACACTAAAAAGGCAGAGGGAAAAATCTGGAAACGATCAATTAAAATCTGACATTCTGTAATGTGTAACCAAATTTAACCCTCAACTCAAGTTTTTTTTATCCAATCATATGCTCAGTACTCCAAAACACCTTACTGTTAAAAAACATTTTTGCATATACAGTCTCACACGGACGTGTAGTGCACCTGCGCTGTTTATAGGAATTTTAATATGCTGCACGAGCTGAGCGAGAGTTCTTAAACAGATGTCTAAAGGTAGTTTTACTGTTGTTAAACGTAGTCGCCTGCGATGTCAATTCATCAAGAATTTTCTCCAATTTTGAATTCTTCGTTCACTGTGGAATTTTCTTCACAAATTTAACATAACACGGGTGAGTAAGTGATACACAAATGCTCATTTAGGGGGTCAAGTATTCCTTTAACTTTTCATGTAGCGCAGACTGCACATAGGGAATTCATATAATGAGGCTGTTGTTTGAAAGTGATGTTTATTTAACCATTTAAGCTTCTTGTTAACTTAATTTGTATCAGGCCGATCCCAGTGTGCAATGCTGCGGACTATCACAGTCTAACGCTAGAAATGAGAGCCGTGCACTGCGATCCTCTCTTGAACTATTCAGCATCAGCGCATAAAACCTCTTAATCGTTATCCTTGACATGCAGGCTTGAACTGACAGAGGGGATCATCCTGCCACATACTCCGAGTGAAGCCAGAGTGAGACATGGCTTCAAAGCAAAAGGTCCAGACCTGAGCTGTGCTACATGACAACACACAGACAATGGAGACAGGCAGAGGACAGGGGACAAATTCCCCGTCAGCATTCCTCTCATTCCCAACCTTCAGCACCAAGGACCCCTCCGTCTTCCAAAACCGAGTAGAATGAGTGACATATCTTTCTGGACGGCTCGATGAATTTATGGTTTTCTCTTTTTGGTTCACGCCACAGTGTCTTTGATGCAAAGATTCCAGTTTAAGGTTGGTGACACAAAGTCAAAAAGGACGGAAACACTTAACTTATCCTGGTTGAAACGCTAAAGGTGAACAGTCATTGAGTCGAGACGGTTTTGTGAAACCTGGGCTTAATTTTCTCTTGCTGATACTCACAGCTGTGCCCCATGGCTTTGTAGTCGTTCTCTTCCTCATCCTCTTCATCTTCGTCAGACTCCTCTTCTTCAGACTCCTCCTCATCCTCTTCTTCATCTGTGTCTTGGTTGTAGTTCCTGCAATGGAGAGAATGAATTTGAAAAATCTTTCATACAAATTACAGAGACTTAGTAGAGGCAGGATTTACTGTGGAGGTTTTGTTAAAGTAGGAAAAATACTGGCTTCATAATGTGTAGAATAATATGCTTCACTAATACTCAAGCCCTGCTCTGCCATTTTTCTTAACCTGAAATTTTGGGACTGGGGTGAGGCACAGTGATTTTAATGGAGACATGTTTCTCTATTAGGGTTGGGTGTGAAGTAACTCTGTACTTTGAGGGGTACTGGCCAAATTGCGTTGGTACTATTGAGTACTTATTCACATTAAATCAATCATTGCCAAATTCCAGTGCCTCAAAGCACACCTGAGTGAGAATGCCAGGTTCAGATAGGACGCAGAAGCACTGCAAAGCACCCCAAAGGAGGGAAGCTGCCCAAAGAACGCCAAGACTGACTCTGGGGTATTATACGGCGGACACATCGGAGCTCCACAGAGCCACCGGGTTCAGACAGGCAGCAGAAGCGCTGCGAAATGTCCTGAACCCGGGAAGCGGGCCATGGAGCGAGCCAAAACTGTCACTACAGCACCGACAGTTTCAGTCTATCTGGTCTGTTTTCTTTTTGATTTGTTTTATAGCTGCTGCTTGTGATTGTGTCTGTTGAATTATGTACTTATTAAACATACATGTCAGTTGTGTCGAAACAGTGAGCGAGAGATTCGCAGAAACACACACACGCCCACATATACACACAGACAAGCAGGCAGACAGACACACCCTTTTCTTACACTATAAGAAAAGAGCAGATGAGCAGTTGCTTGTTGACTGCAGCTTATTGAATTTTTGTTATTAGCCTACAGAAAGCGTAAAGCGCCGAGAAAAAAAGTACCACTGGGTACCAGTTTACACCAAATTTGAGGAACTAGCGCTGTTGCAGATATTGGTTTAAATGCAACTGTACACAACCCTACTTTCTATGCACACATCTAACAAGGTTTACTTTTGGCAACCCAAAGACAGACTAAATGCTACTTCTACATATTTACATGAACTATGTATAGCTTCCCCAGTGTTGTGCAGCTGCTTATATCTACAATGGAGGAAAGCGGCAAAGTGTGAGGCGGACAGTTACCTTGAGCGGGAGCCACGTCTGGCCACAGTAGGTTGGCAGGCCGGGCACAGCCACTCTCCGGCAGGAATGCGGTACAGGGCTGGTCGCAGACAGAACAAGTGGAAGGCCTTGTTGCACTCATCACAGAGGATAAGCTTCTCATCATCACCTGAAAGATCATTATTTATTAAAAGGACTGTTTCCAAAACAATTTCCTGGTTTTATCTAAAATGTATTCACTCTGCCCACATTTTTGTTCTCATAGTCTTTACTCCCTCAAAACTCAAACATCTCATGTGTTTGTGCAAGTTTTTCTCCTCATCTTACCACTACAGGTTCACCTGTTGGCCTGCGGGCCTGCTGGCTCTGTATGTAGACCTGCCTGACACAACTAGCCTGTGCTGCTCTGAGCCTGTGGCTGCGGCCCTGTCTGGACCTGGGTCTAGTCTCCATCAACTTCAGCACAAACGGCCTCGTCTGCCTGAGCACTAGACAGGAAGCAGATGGATAGTAGTGTAGCACTGCTTCACTGAAACTGCATCTCAACAATCCAACACACCTGTGAATAAGAACTGATGCTTTGTTTATGAGGAAAAAAGAAACCAGACAGGAGCCAGTCGTGGTGCTGTAGTTCTGTTTAGGAGATCTGGGGTGGTGTTATTTATCCTGTAGTTTTTATTTTAACAAAGAAAGCAATGTTACCACAAAAGTATTTCTGCGTCCATAAAGGCTCTCGCTGGCTGCAAATAACCTGTGATGCACATTTTACTTACAGCCAATTCCCTCCTCTGAGACCAAATGAGTGAGACAGCAGCTGTTAACTGTCCTTACCTTTCCTGCGACAGACTTTGCAGCGAGCGTTCTCGGCAGACATGTCCCACTTTATGCAGGCGTCCAACATTCCCAGCAGGACGTGCATGCGGGAAAAGGTCTGGGCCTCTCGGATTGCGGTCTTCCACTTCTCTACCGCCGTTGCCACCTGAGAGACAAAAAGCCCAGACTTGTTTAAACTCAGCAGAACTTTTCATGAAGACTTTTCAATGGTCGTAGCTCTGTTTGTGTATGAATATTAGTCTGTGTGTCTAATTTATGGATTTTAAAAGTATATTATTATTACTAGTGCTTCTTACCTAGAATTATGACCATAATGACTTTACTAACTGCGCAAGTCTCCCCAGCTAAAACCCCTATTTCAACAACATTAAGTGACATTATGATGGACCCTGTCACCTGTGCATATAAATATAAATATGCATTAACCAAGCTAAAAAGGCCAGAGAATGTCATGAGCAAAAGTCCCCAGTTTGCTTAACAAAGTGACAGTGTTAAAAAAAACAAGCAAAAGCAATATAGGCTATACGTTAATAGGTCAGTATTAATATTTTATTGTTCCAAGTTTTCTATTTCCACTCTGGTTTTAAAACAGTTTCTAACAAACAGAGAGATGCTTTATAACCACACTAAACACATAGCCTAATGATGATTTTACCTGCATTTTAATGGTGGAAACTTTATTTTATCCTCAGTGACAGCTGACAGTGTGGATGATTTTACACTCTGCAGCTCAGAATAACTTGAGACACCTGATAACTGGAAATAAAAACTAAAGAAATAACCCACATTGTTCATTAGCTCCCGTGATTATAAATATAACATTTCGATCAGATAGACCTCATCAGTCATTAACTACTTTTACACTCTTTGGTTCAGTAGCAGAAACAGTCTGGAATTATTTTAAAGTTCTATTACAGTATGTGATATTAAGAATGATTTCATCCTGTCATCAAACTAAATAGCGAAAAAATACTCTGTACTTAAGTCATAATAATTCTTAAATGTGCCTTAGCCTACTTTTAATATTTGTAAATTATTATTATTATAGTATAGTATGAGTTCATGATGATGATGTCGCTCCTAATTAACAACTCCGCCACTTTCACATGAGCGTGCTCATTGCTGGAAAACACAGAGATGACAGAGCGAGTTGATAACCAGCTTTGTAGTACTGGTTATCCTGGATGGGCGCTGTTACGCTCTGTGAAGCCAGCTCACCTAAAGAAAGCCTGGCTATGTTAAACGTGCATCGTAGTACAGGTCGACCGGAGGAGAGCGAGTATCAGAGCGGAGACAGTGGAGTGACGGACCGCGGGAGAGAGACAGGCAGGCGAGCAGTGACACACATCCTGCGACGAGAGTTGCTTTACCTGCGACAGCTGTTTTATTTTTATTCTCCCCTTCCTCAATGCAGTTCCATCATGTAGCGTGACAAAATAGGATTTATTATGAATCGTTAAGAGCATCTGTCAGTTAAATTATTTTTGGAAATACCTTATTTTCTATTTTAGAAAAAATATTTAGAATAGTGGTAATAGTCTGGAAACATAAATATTTTTCCATACTTTATTTTTCATTTTCCATACTTTTTAATACCTGGAAATTGATCAAATTTATTTCCATACTTTTCCATACTTGCGTAGGAACCCTGCCTGTGAGACAAATATTTCAAACTGAAAACTACCATTGCGACTCTGTTCTCTTACCCTGGCCTCTTCTGCCAGTCTCCTCTCATCATCCACCTCCTCAGCCTTGCTGCTGCTGCTTTCCTCCCCGCCTTGCTTCTTCTTCTTCTTCTGCTTGGGGGCCATGAAGCCCTGCAGGAACTTTTTGATCACGCAGGCCTGAATGGTGATGATACACTCACCGAAGTCTTTCAAGCTCTCCATGTCTTTCAACTGTGAACAGAGGATGAAACAAACAGATGAGTTACAACCACAAAGATTTGTTGACAACACAGACATACTACATGAGCTATGACATCAGTAACACAGTTTTATGATATTTCTCGTACAGCATTAATCTTGTAAACACAATTAGATTATGTATATCTGTAATATTTTAGCATATAAAGTTACAGATTGGTCCTTTGAAATGTAACCTAGTGTAACTCAAGAGTAAACATTTTAGAGCCTTGGTGTGTTGCATATCCTTTCATCTTCACTAAATCATATTTTTCCTTTCAAATGTTTCATGCCTACATCCCGACAAGGACGAAATATTTCAGATATTTCAGGTGGTGACAGAATGTTTAACACGATTGCTCAATCTGAAAGAATTCTTAGTCTTCAGTGCACACACGTTGGAAACTTCAAGGCGACTGATACTGTATGAAGCCAGACAGACTAATCACCTGATCTTCGATGTCTACGTTGTCATCCAGGTATCCGAGGCCTCCCTTCTGGAGTCGTGAGGCTACCTCCTGGATGTCACTGCGCAGGTAATTGAGCAGCTCTGCGTAGCCATCGCAGGTCCTGAGGCCCATTTTGCCCTTACGGGCCAGATGGATAGAGTGGAGGATGTCCCGATACCTGAAACAGGGAGGGACAGCTTTGTATTCAGCTTCATATTTACTCCATCACTGTTACTAAACTGTCTAGTTTAAATCAATGCTGTCTGCTTGCTCTTTTTTAAACACTATAGCTCATACTTTGTTGTAGACTGACTTTTTCATAACCTACAGGCTTGCTGCTGCACACAAAAGCAAAGCAAAAACTTTAAATAGCCTCTCTAAAAGCTAGTAACACCAGCTAATGCTTCAGCAGTGCTGCAAGGCTGGATGGCCACATGTTTGTTAAAGTAATTATCTGTTACAATGAGAGTGCACGCACCTGCTTTGTATCTTCGCCTTCAGTTCACTCTCTCTAACCCCCTGAGGATGAAGACTTTCCACCAGCTCCTCCAGCTCGGGAATGGTGTCACACACGAACCTGTGTTCAGAGGCAGGAACATTAGCATGAGAGACTGTGTGAAAGAGACAAAGATGAAACCGATCAAATGAAAGAGAGGAAGACAAACACAAAGCTCTTACCAGAGATTCTGCCCCTGATTGGGAATGGTGGTTTCTATGCAGATGTCTACTGCCGCCCCCTGCTGGGCGCCCTCACTAATAGCACCATCTATACTGCCATCGTCCTTTTCAGCTCCTGCAATTACTTATCAAAGAAATACAAAAAAACGTCACTACAAAGTTAAAAATAACAAACCAAAAATTAGACATTTTAACGTAAACACACACAATTTGATGGGGATAACTCACGCTAAGTTACTGTACCTTGTGAATCCTGAGGTGCAGCCGACTCACTGTCCTCTTCCTCTTCAACCTCGGGCTCAGCTGGTTTTTCCTCTGGTGGAGGGGTGAAGTTGTAGTCGATGCTTTCATGCACCCAGCCTTTCTCAATGTACAGACCAGGAACCACATCAGAGAAAAGCCAGTATCTGAACAAAAACACCAAGAAACCGTGGTTATAATGAAGGTACTCAAAGAAATGACATTTATTTGTGTATAGACAGTGGGGTGCAGCACTAACCTGTTATGATTTCTGTCTGTACCCAGTGGGGTCCTGCGCATGACTAGTTTGGCTTTGGTTATACCATCCTGAAAGGCCTTTTCTACAGCAGCCCTCTGTCTACGCATCCGCTCCTCCTCGGCCTCCTTCTCCATGCGCTCTTTGGGGGAATAACACAATAAGAGTGAAGTATACTGATTTGAGAATTATGAGACAAATGATATACTGGCAGTGGTTGAAATGAGAACCTAAGTACTGAGAAAACAAAATCTAAACAGGTACATTTGCAATTAAGCTTGTCAGTTTTACATTTCTTAAATAGCACATTTCAAATTGGATCATATGCTGCATTCTCTGCTACAAAGTTCACCTTTGTTCTGTCTGTCCATCTCCTCCTTCTCCTTCTTGGCCTGCATGACCATCAGCCGCCGATTCTTCACAGAGCTGATCATGTCCTCTGGCTCCACCTTTACTTCTTTTTTGCTCTCCTTCTTAGCCCCGCCCTCTTTCTTCTTCTCGCCTGTGAGCCCAAAAGAAAAAAACAGATCAATATATTGGCATCAACTTGTGACTACATTTTGGGGATGCTGATAAAAGACTAACGAAAGGCTTTAGATGATTTAGAGTATTTAATCTTATTACATTCATTCTTGCATTAAAAACTGCAGGTCAAGAACTTTGGTGATCTCCACCTACCTTTGCCCTCCATCTCTTTCCGCATCTGCCTCTCTGCCCTCTTGCGGTCATTGACCTCTTTCAGCATTGCCAGACGCTCCTTCCACACCTCAGCTGACCGTTGATGCACTGCCTCCACGTGGTCTTCAACCGAGTATGTCATGAGTATACGGTGGCACAGTGCCACCAGCAGGCTGACCTTCTCCTCAGGGCTCAGCTCAAACACCTCCGTTGTCTCCAGCCTCTCCAAGAACTCGCTGGTCACCACATCATCAAAGCCCCCCAAACCCCCAGAGTCCACGGAGCCCTGGCCGCTCTCCTCACCATGAGCATCACACGGTCGCAGGCACAACCGTGCCAGCTCCGACGCAGAGTGCATGGTAAGGGGGATCTCAGATAAGGGCATATCGAGCTCACTGTAGCCTTCAGCCAGCTCGTCTTGCAGAAGCGTCTGGAGCAGCACCACCAGAACGCGGTTCAGGTAGAGGAAGCCGGACCGCTCCCCGGCCAGTGCTTCCATCAGAGCCACTGCGGTGATAGGATACTGGTCCTCCGGCATCAGCAGCCCTGCATAGCAGTGAAGGAAGTCTACGACCATAGCCACATCACCAAACAGAGTGTTGGGCAACCCCTCAGGCATGTCTACAAGTTTAAATGCTGGCAGGGTTTTGCCGCCTTCGATCTCCTGGTCCTCGTATCTGCGTGATTGTTCACGGCGGACCAGCATCTCCTTCTCGCGTCTCTCCTTGGCCTTTTCTCGCAGCTTCTCTTTGAGTTCCTTGCGCCTTTTCTTCATCTCCTCCTGCTTTTCCTCTTCGCTCATGGCTGCCCATCGCCTCTTCTGCTCCAGTAGCTCCCAGCGTTTCTGCACCAGCTCCTTGAGCTCCGGTGGCAGCCGGCCACGATCATCTGGGGACAAGGTCTTTGCGGCCTTGGAGATGAGGGAGGACAGGGAGTTCTTTTTGTCCTCTTTGCCCTTGTTCTCCTTATAGTAACGAAGGAGGTGGAGAGCCATCGGGTGCAGTGGCTTCCCCAGTTTAGGTGTACCCATGCCAGTACTGCGGGCTCTCTTCTTAGGGCTCCCAGCAGGGGGGCTCTTAGCCAGATGCAGCAGAGTCATCTGCTTCATCTTCGGTGTCTTAGCACCAGCTTTACCCTCCTTTTTGGAAGCTTTAAGGACGTTGAGCTTCTTATCACCACTTTTTCCAGCTCTCTTTCCTTCTTTCTTCTCCCCGGACTTCCTGCCTGATTTTGGAGTGGAGGGAGCCAAGCCTTTGCCTTCTCCTTTCTTTGGTGATCCCGAATTCTTTACGTTGAGTGGGGAGCCGTTCATTTTTATTTTCTGAAACAAAACCAACAAGAGCTCATTAAACAAAGCTTTGACTTTTAAAAAGGGATAACCCATATTCATAGAGTAATACCTAACCAGGATAATGTGCGTACAAGCCAACTCACCTGCATGTGGCCCCAAATTGTCGGACTAAGGGGCGGGCCTAAAGAGTCTTTCTTCCTTTTCCTTTTCTTCTCTCCCTTCTCATTTCCTGAATCCTCTCCTGGTGTGTCCGAGGTCTTCAGCTTCTTGCTAGGTTTACCCTCTAGAGATGACAAGCTCTTACGCTTTGCGGAGGGATTCTCTGCTAAAAACTTTAGAGAAAACAAAAAAGGACTGTGAAACAAGAATGAGCAATATTTAAAAAAAAAAAAAATAACATGCAAAAACAAATCACAGTGAGTAAATTACCTTGTGTGGATCAAGAAGAAAGTCACTGAATTTGCTGGGCAGGTTAAATTTTTTCACCAGTTCGTCCTCAACCACCCACGGAGCGCTCTCTCCCATGCCCAGCCTCAGGGCATAGTGCCTGATGAAGTAGCGCATGATCTCCTTGGTTGGAGGGCGCTCCGTTCTGTAAAGACTGTCAACTGGAACGTCACTAATCACCTATGACACAAGATGGGGAGGAAGATTCAGCGTCAACTTTTTTCAAAAATGCTGTGTAGGCCTCAAAAGATCACAAACCACACATGGGATTTTGAGAAACCGGGTGCAGACCAAGGCACCAAATATCATTAATCATAGCAAAGAAGAGTAAGTCTTTTTTTGAAGAAGATAAAGATGTTACGACACTTTTTTTTGACTGCTGACAACAGGATACGAACCTTATCCTCATTGATGAGCTTCACGTCGTACTTATGAGGAAGGAATTTGGGCATCACCCATCTCTTCTTCTCTTCCTTCATGGCAGTGGAAAGTTTCCTTGGTGAACGTCGTGCTCTGTCACCTGATAGGAAATCAAATAATATCGTGTGGAAAAAATATGAGACTCTTTCCCCCCCAAACATACAGATAAAAGCGGTTGAAATTTAAATGGAAATAACTGAGAGCTGGTACCATTTAAACATTCTGAGCCTACAAACAATAATTACACCATTACTATGTGCGCCGACTGGTACTCACTGAGACTCTCCCTCCTGTTCTCTTCTTCTCGTGGAGGAGGTTCCTTCCTCTGGTTCTCCTGACTTGCGTTCTCCTTGTCGCTGGATGGAGAGTCGCAGGCACCTTCAAGCTTCTTCTCTCCTGTCTCCCCTTCTGGGTTTTCTAGGGGATGGACCTTCACCACCTTCACTTGCAAAGTTTTGTCCTTCCCCACCTGAGGTGCAAAAGTCAAGAGAAAGTTTTTAATTAAACACCTGCTTACCTCTGCACTACCACAGATCATGGGTATCGTTTAGATTTTAAATTAGCATAAAGTCATATTAGACTTGGTGATGTAAGTGTGATCGTAAAGAGTGATTATAATTTCCTAACACATTTTACAAGAACCGAAACCAACTGCTGCGTAGGAGGCCAAGTGTGAATCTAAATATGTAAATAAGCTTTGATAAACAAGCCGCAATAATTTAAAGTGTCTAATATGTTACGTTTAGAAAGTAAAGACGTCAAACTGACCAGGAAGTCACACTCTTCATCCACAGCGTACTTGGTGAGGATTTCCACCCAGGCCATTTCAACCAGTTTGTCTAGAGACACTGTGTTGTGGTGGACCATCTCCAGGACCGGCTTCTCAAACCACTGGGGATACTCCTCCTGAAGCCTGCACACAGAAAATGATCAGCCGTTAGGACTGCAAAGTTTTAACAATATATAAAGATAAAGTATAATTTAGTTTGTGTCTTGCAATCCCATCATTAGCATGCTCCACTTTATTCAGTATAGAGTGAGACACTGGATTTAATGTCCTGATGCTCAGCAAACAAGGTCATTAACACATCAGACATATATTAAATTTGTTCATGGGTGTCATGCACTCTATTCACAACATAATTTCCGTCTCATTGTTTGGATTTCTGCGATGCATTCGTCACTGGGAGCCGAGCATTACATAACAGGGCAACAAAGGGATGAGAGTGACCAGTAGGGGGAGTAAAATCTCTTGGCTGTTATAATTAGACAGGGCTTAAATACAGCCTGTGATCCTGAGCGGCATGAGCTCTGGGCAGCTGAGCAATGCTCTGTCCTGTCTTTGCTGTGACATCTCCGTGGGCCACATATATAGTTGGGTTCACCTTCCTCTGACTGACAGCACGTATACACACACAGTATATGTAAACCCAGGTGGTGATAAGCGGGCTGACAATGATCAACTGAGCTATTCTGCATCTTTTATGACTATGCTCTTCACTTCTACAGACCAGGATAAAGGAACTCTCACCAGGCTATTGCAGATTCAAGGATGACTCAATCACACACCCTCTAAATAGAATGAGAGGAGGAGCGCCAGATTTATCCAATCATGGCAAAGCAGCAAGCCTTGTGACCTTCACTGGGAGAGTACAGCTCCTACGTGACACTCCTGAGCTGCTGTTAGAGAGGCTAATCTGCAGTTTTAGTCATCTAAATAATGACTAGTGGTATATATATTTACACATTAATGTGAACGAGAGCTTTACTGGACATCTGAATGCAAAGCACTGCCATCCTCTCAAATGTACCTGTGTATTCTTCACAGAACTTTCACAACAGCTTATCCATAGAGACCGTGGACTGTAATTAGACAGACCTATGGCTCTTATTTCACAAGTTGGATAAAATGCTGTCCATGCACAAACTCTGGATGTCATACTCACAGCTCTGTAACTTCTTGTTCCTCCTCCCATGCTTCTTTGTGTGTGAGCTGGCTGCTTCCAGTGCTTTTGCATGTCCAGATGCGCTCGCTGTACCTCTTCAAGCGTGCCTCATACTCTCTGTAGGCATTTTGTCAAGGAAATTACAACTGTCACATGCAAACAGTTTGTCCATGTTGTGCTTACTAATTACAAGACAAACATGGTCCATGGAGAAATTAATGGCACTGATGTCAGTGATGTAAAGAGAGGCTCAGGCCAACAAAATCTTAATCTGTGGTTATACTCCAAGAAACAAAAAAGTCTGCACGTGGTGCCTTAACGATGCAAATCTTGAAAAGGAAAGGGGCGATGGGGAAGAATAATGATGGCGAGGGGGGCTGGAAAACAGTCCTGGCTACTTAAGATGAACAAAGATTCTGTGGAATAACTTAGAGGGAAACTACAGCCATTTTAAAATTCATGTTATACCTATGGTCTAAGACAGTGGTTCCCAACTGGTGGGTCGCTGTCCAAAAACGGGTCGCAGGCTTATTCTATATGGACCGCGAGTGACTCACAAACATGTACACGCTTTATTCTTAAGTAAAGTGAATTTCCAGCACAGAACTTTAAAGTTCAAGTGCGACTCCTGCTGTAGAGTGTGTGACTATTGGCCAGTTACTCAACACAGACGGCAAACTACCTCAACAACATGGCGAAGCAAGTATGACACTGAATGTATGAAACTTTAGGACCTCAAACTAACGACTAAGGAGAAATCTGGACCCCGTGGCAGGACCAGTTGGGAACCACTAGTCTAAGATAGTCTAATAAAAATCAATTAACATGAGCAACTCTTTCCCAACTCCAAAAACCAGAGTGGTAAAACTCAAATTTGTGATGTCATAGGGTATAAAGTCTATTGCTGCTCCATTTACAATGAATTGGGAAAGATGTTATCGATGACCACACCCAGGGAAATGTTTCGAGTCCATAGGTGCACTTTATGTTTCACAACTGAGAACAGTATATTAGAATAAAGCTCATTTGGAGCCTTATTTCATGGGTCCACGAAATAAGGCTCACATTCATTGTCTATGGAACAGCTCCAGATTTTATACCTTATGACATCACAAGTTTAAGACTTACCTCTCATTTGAGAGTAGCTCATATTCACACTTACTGAACTTTCTAGGCCACTGACTTGACATATTGGAAATCTGAATTTAGGTGGAGTTTAGCACACTTCTGAGGGTTGCTGATGAGAATTAAAAGTTTGACTGTTTCCTCTGATCACTGTAAAACTACAACAATTAAGTGAACCACATCTACAAAGCCAACTCTCTGTTACTATAACTGTGATGGCGGGGAAAGGTAGATGGGAGGCCTGTGCCTCAAACAGCCGCTGATGGGATGACAGTCAGAAGTTAAAGTGTACAGACAATCAGTCAAGTGAATTAACACAGCTCTATCACTGTAGGAATCCAAATCTACTTGAACTTATTACTTAAGCTGCCATAAAAAGACCTAAAGTCCACTTTCCGCCCTACGTGTGTCACACTGAGCTGTCATAATTTTGCTGACAGTTACGGACGTTAAAAGTTTTCACATTAACACCAAAACAAGTGGTTAAAGCTACCTGACTAACACAACAGAGTCATGCTATCTACACAAAAATGTTGCCTTAAATCAATAAACAGTACTAAGTCAACAGTTGTGTCCTCTTGGCAACTCAAAAACACAAATGCACCGGTAGCATTAGCTAAAGCTAGCTAACTCCAAAGAGGCTAACGTTAACTGCTAACTAACCAGCCGAGCAACATCCTCAGCCCGTACAGGCAGACGGCTATTGTGACATAATAGGATACCTAACGTTAGCGGCTTGCTAGCTAACCCTGCTAGCATTGGTAGCTGACAGCGGGGCCGTGGAAGCTGAAAGTGAAAGGACGGCTTTTTAGCAGCTCTTTATATTTAACTAAGCATGTGACTTGTTTTATATGCTACATAAAGTGTAGTTGTTTTGCTTATCGAGTTAGCCAGCTAGCTACAATGAGCTGGTTAGCAGAGCGGTTGGAACGCTAGCTAGCTAGCAAGCCTGTCATCCAGAGTACACTGTGTACATGCGGGGGAAAAATAAATGGGGATGAAAATGTCAGGTAACATCAAAATAGGTACGTTAGGCATCTCTACAGTCCTGTGCATGTGACTATGTAGGCAACAATTTAAGGTAACCAGGAAGACAAAGCCACTTATACAGCATGCCGGCTGGCTCGACAAATCGAGACTGAGCATCAGCATCATGTTGAAGGATACTCTTTGTTCCTGAAGGCCTCCTTGGTGTGCTCGATGATGTAGACCTCCTCTCCCGGGCCTGGTGGCTCGGTTAGCGGCTTAGCCAGTGGGTAGGGTTTCCGGCCTAAAAGCGGTGCCATTGCAAATCCAAAGATGGCACGGGTGCCAGTAGTAAAATCAAATATTCTAGCAACAAACTAGCACAGTAATATACAATAATATGTCCTTAGCATGTATGCAAGTGACCCGAAATATCTTAGCACGTCTCACGTTACCGCCGGCAGGCCCGGCACTCAACGTGTAGAAGCTAAGTTAGCCGACTAGCTAGCAGGCTGGATTGCTATCTCGTTGCAAAACAATAACAGTGCGCTTCTTGCCACCAGCCTCATCGCATCCTTCTTCTCTCATCTAGCAGCAGTGCCATGCTGGTTTCACGCGACGTCTTGGATGTTAAACAGGTTGCCGGACTTGTCTCTCGGTGTAGTTAGTAAACTTTTAGCTCCTCCGGATGAACATGAAAGGATGCAAACCCACACCGAAATCAAACTCGCGGCAACAGCCAAAGCTCAGTTCAGCGGGAGGTCTGGCGCGCTGTACAATCCCAAGTCTTTGCAAACTAGGCCTGTTCTCACTTCATCAGTTGTGCTCGCTGCATGTTCGCACTGTCGGAGCTTCTTAGTATCAGATGACAGAATAAGCAAGTGTTAAGAAAAAGTAACGTGGATCAATCAAGAGGTTAATTCCTGTCGAAATGGCGGGAGTTTCTAGTCCACCGGCACAATTCCGTACACCCTCGGAACTCCGTTTCCCCGGCAGCAAGCAGCGTCGCAAGCATGTCCCGCCTCCTCTTGACATTCATTGGCTCCTTCTGGAACGCGCCTTCATCAAATTGTTCTAACACAGTCTCTCATTGGTTGATGTGGCCTGTCTATTGCCAACTGGATCAGCCCCTTCAAGTAAACCACGCCCATACTGAATATAAATGAGAGGCTAGAGGTCAGCTGATGACAAGATTATATGATCTATTTAACTCATTAATATTAAAATACATTTAAATATTTGGTATGTAGGACATTTGTTTAAACTGCAGTGGCATTCATTCCTCAATGAATCATCAAATGAATGTCATGCCCATTGTCTGGGCTCCATTTTGAACAGGTCTGATTAAACAATAGGCCCTGCCTTTATGATACAATACAGTACAGTACTGTGACTGAATAATACATTATGGTGAACACATACCGACCTCACAGCATCAATGAATTGAAACTGAATTGGAAAGTAGCATTTATTATGGTTTACAACGCTGTCAAATATAAACATGGGCAAATTATATTATAAATATTTCAATAAGCATTTTTTTTTCTTGCATGTGAAAAGCCAAAATAAGATCTGTTCCAGAAAGGGCGTCATGTTTAATAGAAAATGGCACATCTACACATCTAATCTGCAGAAAGCTATGCATTTAACACATTTTCAAAATGACCTGTAAACCTCAAAAAACAAAGCAATAGGATGTGGAAACATGCAAAAGTAAAGTTGGACTGCATAAATCGGAAACAGTTAGTCGCCAAAAACATTTACAGCATGTGAAGTGAAATACACACTGCCTGCAACAGCAGGAACTTGCCACACAAAGTTTGAAAAATCCTCTCGATTCGTTTCGGGAATCACTTAAAACAGCAGACTTGAAATACTTTTAAAAGTGAACAAAGATTTGCAGTAAATATTTTTTTTTCCTCATTTGCTGAAATGTAACATTTGCGTAAATAGGTCAAGACGACCTTGGAATAATTTCGAAAAGCTTAGCTAATCTGATTGAGGACAGGTATCATGTGCATTTTGACAACATTACTATAAATGAGCTATCTCAGAGCAGCATTTTCTCCTGTACATATCTTCTTTAAAGGGGGTGCTCCTGATTCATCCAGTTCCTCCTGTTGAATAAAAAAAAGAAACATGTTTAAGCAACCCTACTTAGAATTTGCATCAGTTATACATCATGCAACAACAGAACCCAGAAATAAAGATTAAATTCTTATATAATGGAGGTAAATGTGTGGTGTTCCTTCAATCTAATGTCAGAAACTGAACCTGTGTGTCTGGGTTGCTTCGTCTAACAGCTCCTGATGAAAGAAGGTCCTCCTTGATGAGAGTGGGAGGCTCATCGGCTCCCTCCTGTCCTGAATGAACCGGCTCTGCATTCACAAGAAAGATATCCTCATTTAATCCGGCTTTGACAGTGAAAGTATACAGAGACCGTACAGGGCACAGCTCAGTGTAACTGCTTATAATCATCACCACTGAGATCTTCTGACTCAAATGCATCCATTGTGTGCACCTTTTTAAAATTACAGGAATAATGTGTACGACTGTGTGACAATATGGTTAAGAGAGCCATCCACGTACCATCCACACTCTCCTGGCCCAGCATCGGTGGCTGAGAGTCTTCAGCCCGGAGGCTGGAGGTATGTGGAGGGCTGACCTGCTGCGAGCTGGAGGTGCTGCTGCTGTTATCCATTTTAGGCTGGTAGACGTCTGACAGAAAGCTCTGGTTGCTGTTTTCATCTGAGGCGGAGAGCACAGCATTTAAACATCAAGTGTGTTATATTTTGTCAGATAATTATGCATGCAGTGTCTCCAGTATATTACTGAATACAGTCACTAAACTCACCAGTGAAATCCAGTAAGGAGTTAGTGTTTTCCAGGACCACATCTTTTAGTCCTCTAGCATCTCCACCTGTGGATTTGGTGCGATATATCTGATAACAAAGAGAGGGAAGGATCAGACTATTTACTGGATTCATTTCAGTAAATGGTGATTTCATTTGTACGTGGCAGAGGCGCCCACCTGCTTTGTTTCTGTTACAGGCACCCACTTGAATATGCGTAAGGACGTGTCTCCAACTGTCACCCATTTCTTCTCCCTGGGGATAAGATGAGTTTTCTAAATGAGCTCAGTCCAGGTCTAACACGACACCATCTGCTTCAGCAGCGTTAATCTGTTACATGACATACAATGAAACATGCTCGTATCCTCTCTGTCCACAGCAGGAATGACAGCCAGTCAAACATGCTACTGTCCTCACTAACAGCCGTTACTTTACACGCGCGTGTGTTCACCCTGAGGACAGGACCGGAGGTGTTCATTAATGTGACTGATATGTGACTACGGGACAGTCGTCTACATTACGGCGCGGAGCATGTGAGGCTGTGGCCATATTGACAGCTCTCGGCGGAAAAAAACTCGGCTAGCTCCGCCTCTCCTGTCAACCCGGGGCGTTGATTGGTCAGCAGCTCCGTCAATCATCTAACTTTTCCGACTGAAGTTTGTTGAGCGACGCAGCAGATATCAGGCTACAGTCTACTAATACATTTCCCTCCATATTGTCCCCCAGACAGCCTACATACCATTTCCGCACCTTCTCGATGGCTGCCAGGACCTTTTTAATGTCATCTTTAGCCCGACTTCGGGTCTCAGCGCGGCCTGATCGTCCCGACATCTTGATGCTGTTATGATTCATCTACAGATGCATCTGAAAACTTCAAGACCAAGCCCCAGTCCTCCGTTACAGTGGTAATCTCGCGAGATTTCGTCGTCCTTTTTTTTCTTCTTCTTCTTCTCTTTTTTCTTTCTTTTTCCTCAGTATGCTAATACTGTATGTACTGTAATGATTTAGTGTAGTTTATTTGTTTATTTTATTTGTCATATAATTATTCATCTGCATATATATGACAGATGTAGTTTCTAAAATATTTCAAGATTAATTTTAAAATACATTGTTAAAAATAAAACCAGTAATTCCCATCCTTTTTGGCCTGTGGCCCCATAAAAAAAAAAAAAATAGAACTGAAAGATATGGAAAAAATCTAAAAAAAAAAAATAGAAATAAAATATATTGACATTATTTTTACAGATATAATTGCGATATGAGTCACAATTTTACAGAGAATTGTAATTTCTATTTTATTTTTACTAAATGTAACATAAAAATGATGTGATTTTTGCTGGGGCCTGTACCAAACAAGCTTGTTCCCTTATGTCTGGAATATGATTTGTAGGCCGCAACTCCCTGTAGCACCACAGTGCCTCATTTATAACGGTATATTGTGACAACTTTTACCTCTACAAGAGAAAAAAAAACAAAACTGCAGCTCATGCAATTTTGGATATTGCACATTGTTGTAGTTTTGATCATATTTTTTGATTAATTGTGCAGCCCTGCAAAAAGCATCTGGTTGGTGTCTTTTTTAGCAGCTCCACCAAGGAATTATTTCCCCTCCAGACTTCTCAGAAGGTTTCCTTCAGATAATAGTTTGGGGACCAAAGAGAAAAATTCAAATATTACACAAAA
Source organism: Epinephelus fuscoguttatus (assembly GCF_011397635.1). Classification (NCBI taxonomy): domain Eukaryota; kingdom Metazoa; phylum Chordata; class Actinopteri; order Perciformes; family Serranidae; genus Epinephelus; species Epinephelus fuscoguttatus. The sequence continues at coordinate 16,043,204 of NC_064756.1, forward strand.
AGCAAAGATTAGAGTGAGAATATTCCAAAATATGAATACAGATTTGAGTCGCAGAACATTGATTCTTCTCCCTATTAATCATCTCATGACCCCTCAGATTGATCTTGTGACTCTCTGTAGGGGAGTAAACTACCTTAAGAAATGTGTGTAAATTTTACTTCTTGTATTTCTATTGCTTGCCCTTTTTCCAGGTTCCATGTTGGTGAGGTGGTTGTGTGGCTCAGGGTGACGTGTGGAAGCTGCTTGACATCCTCCCTGATCACATCCTGTGATTGCAATGTTATAATGTTGTTCATCCTTTACATGCTACATCTACTGCATGTCTGTTCGACCAGTGAGAGGGATCCCTCCTGATATGCTCCTCCTGAGGTTTCTTCCATTTTTTTCCACTGTTAAAGTTTTTTGGGGGGGAGTGTTGTCCTCATCTGACACGAGACTCAAAAGGACAGAGTGTACCGCATCCTGTACAGAGAGTAAAGCCCCTTGAGACAATTTGTGATTTGTGATATTGGGCTATAAAAAGGAAACTGACTTGATTTCCTCCACATCTACCAGCTTCAACAGCTGAATGCTAATTATGCATCAGTATTAAAAATCTAATAATGTGATACATGATAATATGTCTGTCTGTCACAGGGACCAGTTTTTAACAATGAGTATTTTTACTTTTGATACTTTGAATATAATTAGCTTATTATACTTCTGTACTTTTACGTAGTGGGATTTTAAATGCAGGACATAACAATAGATTATTCTACATTATGGTATTGTTAATTTTACTTAAGAATTTGAGTCCATTGTCTCTGTATCTGTTTGATTGTGTGCATGAATAAAAACTTCAAGCTGGTCACCCTGCTTTTCTTCTTTATATCTATTTTTAGTGTATATGTGAATGTGACAAACTGTATTTGCCTTTGCTATTGTGTGTCTGCAGACAAAAGATTGATCCAATGTACATTATATGACTTTTACTTCCTAAGTTTGACCAGCAGATGGCAGCCTTGAGTCGTGCAGAGCAAACTGGCTCCTCCTCTACCTGAGACTGAGATCAAAGGTTGAGTCTGATGCTGTTTGATGTAATAATTATAGGAATGATCACCAACAGGAAATCAGCCATTGCTTGCCTACACTTCAGGGAGTATGATACTCTACTAGCACTGATCTGAGTGGACTGTGGGTGTTACAGTGTTAAAGCTACAGGGAAAAGCGTTTGGTGACATAAAGGGAACAAAGATGTGGCCTGATAAGCTGTCCCACTCAGCTATCAATACTTGATAACATACTGTGTATTATCACTGCTCAGATAGTGCTAACAGTGGCACGCTTCAAATCAAAGTCTATTGACACTTGGACAAGTTGTGTTGACACTAATCAGCACACCACAAGTGAACTAATATCTTCATTTCCTGCAGAGCATATGGCAAGTACTGTAGTATCCATGACAGGAATTTGGGCTTATCTACAAAATATATAATATGATGCATAAAATATCATAATTTATTCAAACTTCCAAGGGTTTGACTTGTGGCTGTGTCATTATTCATAATGCTCCACATACTGAAGCTCCTGATTAAACTATAAGAAGTTAAATAAATTCAGACCTCTTGCTCTTTTAATTATTGTGACATTACCAGAGTCAAAGGGTAGTGATTCTGGATATATGAATTGTCTACAACAGCAGGCATAATTTCAACAACTATGATGACTTCAGTCTCTACATCTTCTGTGTCTTTTATGTCTGAATTTACTTCTGCAATATAACATAGGCCTACAGCAACAGTCATGTGAGGCTGACTGTTCTTGTGTCTACATTTCCCCCACCCTGCTATATTTTTAAAAAGACTCATATGTCATATCTGTGTGATAAGACTGCAGGTGTCTTTTTTGGACCAGGCTATAAAATAAAAAATCCCAGCACATTATTGATAGTGTGGGCGGGGCCCCGCTGCAGCTCCAGCCAGTGGTTGACAACTCGGGGAGGAGTCAGTGACAGTTGCCAGAGGAAATATCCAAATTACAGCAGCGCTCATCAGCATTCAGCTGAACGGTATCTTCATACCTGCTGCAGGAGCCTGGACATGTTTCTGGGAGGACACTGGTCGGGTGTGTTTAGTGCAGCTGGGAGCAGAGCTGAGTGTTGTAAAGACAGATAGTATGTTCTGTAAAGTTCCCGCTGTTTGGTGCTCATATCACTTCTGTTTTTTGTGGAGGTCCACATTAAGAGTTAAAGTGTTTGCAGAATATATTTCCTACAGTTTTTAGATAAAATTCATCATGCATCAAACCAAGGCCATATGATGTGGCCTTGATATGGACCCATACATTCTTACAGTCATAATATATGAATGTATGTAACATGTAAAGTATGATTACTTTTTATTTTTAATTGTATTTTTTTTGTTTGTTTATTGTTGTCAATATTATTTAATCTAATTTTTATTTTATTTTATTTTATTTTTTTTATTTCTTTCGATGCTTTGATAACATATCTTTGTTCACGCTATGACTGTCCAAAATAATCATTAGCAAATGTAATTATAATGATAAAAAATGTAATAAATTGCAATTACTATTACTTCTGGCTTTATTAATACAATGTCTTGCATCTTTGCTTGTGGTTTGTCCAAGTGCTGCTGCCATCCTCAAACAGGTCACGGCTCATAGGCGTTCAGCTAACCTTGATGTCTTTATTACATTATATTTGTCAAATAGTCCACATGAACTCTGAGTAAAGTATCAGTCATTTATGTTGTGCTGCACAGGGGTGTAAATATAGACAGTGCAGGCAGTGTGATTGCACTGGGGCCCTGGGGTGGAGGGGCCCGCAAAGAGAGTGGGCCCTTGCAATTCATTTAGATTGCCACCTTGGAAATATACCTGTGTTCAAAGAAAAAAAATATCTTTATAAAAGGAATTTTATTGTCATTTGCTGTATATGTCCTTAAAAAGGCAAACCCATCTGTGTCATGGTTTTTAGCAGTCAGTAGCTGTATAAAACTAAATTATATACTTTTTCTATATAAGTTATAAAATCTATACATATAGTCTAAAAACTATTCAATTAAATTTATAATTTCTTGCTTCCTTTAATATTTTTGTGAGACATGCAGTGATGATCGCTGGGTAATATCCATGTTGATGCTGTCCATTGTCAAGTTTCCATGTGTGTCAAGACAATACATGCACGATAGCGTGCATGAGGGCCTGGCGTAACTTCCTATATGCCACTGCTGCATGTGTAATTGAAAATGATGTTTTTCTGTAGGCCGACACTAAGCCTTGTTTCCCCCTTCAAAAAAGCTTGTGGGATTATTGCAGAAATAGGATCTGTGGCAAACAAGCGTTTTTAAGATACCTACATGCTTTGTTCAGCAAGATGATCTTCACAAATGAACACCACTGTCTTGATCTTTGAAGCCTAAAAGCAACCCCCAGAATAAAAAAGCTAATTTTAGTCTATAAGCGAATGACAAAACAGTTGCATGACTTAACACTGTCACTGCAACAAGGCTGTGATGATGTTTTGTAGTCTCACTTCTCCACTTGTTAACAACTGCCCTTTTTAAGACAGCTAAAATCTTCAAAATTCGCCAGTTGGGTATTTACCAATGTATTTTACAGCATATCAGATAGATAGATATCAGAAGGAACTTGGACATTCGGAGGGAGCTCACAGTAGAGTTGCTGCTTCTTCGACATGAAAGGGGTCAGTTGAGGTGGTTCAGACATCTGCTCGGGATGCCTCCTGGGCGACTCCCGCTGAAGGTGTTTCGGACATGTCCCACTGGTAGGAGGCCCCGGGGCAGACCCAGGACATGCTGGAGAGATTACATATCTCATCTGGCCTGGGAACGCCTTGGGTCCCCCAGGATGTCTGGGGTACTTTGCTCGGCCTGCTGCCTCCACGACCCAGCCCCAGATAAGCAGATGAAAATGGATGGATAGATGGATCTTATGTTGTAGAACACAATGTGAAAGTCTCTTAAACTTGTGTTAACCACAGACCTTATTTCAGGCGTCTAACCAAAACCCCTTCAAAAACATGATTACTGTGAGAGAAGGGAACCGGGAGTGGTAAAACTAATTCCTGGGTTTTAGGACTCATTCCTGGGGCATTCGACTGGTTATTTGTATGGTAGCCTATAACTACAATATAACTATACTGGCTTATGATAAATAATATAGTAGGAAATTAGTTTTGAAATTTTTATTTTTTTTCCTTTGGGGTGGGCGGGACTCCACATCCCTGGCAGATTTGGCCCCTCCAAAGCTGACTTTGTGGCTACGGCCCTGCAGCATATTGTCTTTTAATAATGATTATATAAAATATGAAATACATTTATTTTTTTTTTAAATGGCACCTGTCCTTTTGGGTTGTAATTCACTATGCGTGTGATTTCATTAGTAAGAACTAAAACATGACACTAGAAATATTATTTTAAATGTAAGCACTAAGCACTTCAGTTTTTATTTACAAACTGAAACCTTCTACAGTCTTTAGATGCAGCACGTTAACCAACAGGGCTTTTATTTTGAAAAGCGGAAGTGCCCTCCTCCTCTCAGCCTGTCTGACTTCACCCTGGTGCCGTTCAGGCTGCTCCTGTCATTGACTGGGGTGGTGGACAGAAAGGCCAAATGATCCAGTGAACGGGGCGACGAGTGCAGCACAGCATGGACTGCTGCCCGCCATAGTTAGTGCAGCTTTTATTTTTATATCTATTTTTAACAGATTTTTAGCCTGTTTATCGGCTGAAAGTTTTTTTTTTCTTCCGCTGCTGTGAAAAACAGACGACAATGGATCGAGTGAAAAGCTCCATGCAGCAAGTACCCAACGCTATCCCCAAAGTGATCCGACGGACTGGAGGGGCCAACAGCCTGGAGCTGGAGAAGGAAAACTTTGAGAGAGGGCAGGTACGGAGCAGAGGGGGTCACACTCATGTCATAATAACATTATTGTGCTGAAAGCGTGGGATGAAGGTGCTGGCTGAGAGCCGCTTTGTAAGGTGGGAGGATAATAGTCATGTCAGGATGTTTGCTGTCAGCTCCTAAATTTAACTGTACATTGTGAGGTTGTGTCTGAGCTCAGAAAATGACACCACGTTTTTGGCATTTTCAGGAAATTCCTCCAGTTTTGTTTCTCTGTTTGATCCAGATTATGGTTTACTCCAGTGTTGCTCTCCCTGATGTGTGTCTGTGATCACCAATGTGTCCACTGTACAACAAAAGAGCTGTTGAAATGTAGGTCAATGGCCTTTTGAATTCAGATAACTGTGCTGTTTGGGCTATCTGCAGGACAAACCACACAAGGGAAAGGCCAGGTGGAGCTGTGTCATGTGTATGAGAGGCTGTCAGTGCCTTGTGTAGGCCTACAGTCAAGGCAGGAGCTGTGATGATGAAGGTGATGATCTAAAGTAGAGATGTGGTCTGATTTTTCGTTGTTTGTTATATTTCTGTTACGGCTGCTGATGAATAATGAATGCTGTGTAGATTCCAGAGCTCCATCTGACTTTGCGTGGAGCGCTCCCCCAGTGAGCATATGTATGTAGGCTGCTGTTATGCTGTGGAGCCTGCTGCTTCCTGCCTGGTGGTCTCCCCTCCCCTCTTCCCAGACCAGGCACAGGGGAGGGAAAGGGGGCAGAAAGTAGGTCAGATGAATCAAGGCAGAGCAAACTGCCGTGGTGCTGCTGCTGCAACGTGCTTCTCCTGTTTTACAACGGCTGCTAAATTGGACAGTAGGTATTTGGCGATTCTGCATCTGGATGGTTGCATACAGTTTGCCTGCCTCCCCCTCCACCTTCTCCGCTCAATCCCCCCATGCCTCTCTCATCTGGGACAGTAGCAGCATGGATTAGAGGCTGGGAGAGACGCATGCATGGCTTTACGTGTCCCGAGCCAAGCCTGGTCACTGGGTCACTGTCAGGCTCCTGAGATCACACCCACTGGAAGTGTGTCAAGGCAAAATGGTGTCCAGGATCACAACATAACACACACACATAGGGTCTTGTGTCTGAAGGGTGTGGGAATTTAGATCAGATAGTTTAAACAAGGCGCAGAGCTTTGTGGTTGATCAGCCCATTTCTTCTAGTCAGGAGTGTGAAAGTATTTATGCAAAATGAAACAAGCCCAAGATTCATTCGCCTTTATTATCAATGTTCCAACATGACCAGACCGCAGCATGACACATTCAGCTGTTATGTTCTTAACAGTAATGCTGCCAATTTCTCTTCTGTAACTGTGATGAGCACCGATTACGGTTTGTTACCCCTATAGTCTCGCTGTTTGTGTTTTGTTTTTTTTTCCCTGGTGTGGTTGATGTTTGCCCGCGGGGGATCCAGGACCCATGGCAGGCGGTGCAGGAATCAATGAATCTGCTGTCTACTTTACAGGGGATCAGCGAGAGATAATCTCATCTGATCTGTTGTGCTCTAAAGCTGCCTAAATCTGCTGGGTGGCTTTCACCTCCTGTCTGTGTCTGCATATCTGTCTATCTATCTGTCTGCATGTCTGTCGTCACTAGCCATCACTTTTAGCCACAGGGGCGCACCATCAGGAGAGGCCATGCAGACAAATGTTTGGCGCCTCCCTTGAAAAAATTGTGAAAACAGGCCCTTCATGGCCACTGATATTGGCTCATTTTGTAGTGAGAACTATTACCCCCCCCCCCCCCCCAAGGCCCAGATACAGATTTCAGTGAGATGAAATAACTCTCCATAGCCAGAGTGAGGATACCCAATGGGTCCTGTCGGGCTGGGTTCAGATAACACATCAGAAATTTTGCTCGGGTTCGGCCCACTTGACATGCTGCTGTGTTGCGCTATGGCCTATTCAAGTGCTGGAATTTGTTATTTACGTGACAACGCCTGAACGCAACACAGGCGCCGCTCCAATTGAGTGTGTGCACAGTGCCGTGCTTCGTTACTGTGCGAGTGATGTGTTTGACTGTGCGTAACAGCAGCCTTTTGATGGTCATTTACACACTGTCCATGTGTTACCACAGTAAACAGACAGGCTGTGTTAGGAAACAGACGGCGTCGTGCTCGGGTCGGGTTTGGACTCAAAAATCAGAAAGTCTGTCAGGGTCGGGCCGGGCTTGGTTATAACTCTTTCGGATGTGGTGGGGTTCGGTCAGGAAAATGCGGCCTGAGCCGCGTTCCATAGGAGCAGACGGCAGTAGTCTGTTTTCATCATTCGAAAAGGGAAACTGGAAGACTGACAGGATGGATTCAAGACACTAGTTAGCCAGTTAGCACATACCCGATATTAAAAGAACGAAGGCTATTTACGGTGCGCTACGGAACAACAACACAAATAATTACAAATCATTTCTACTTAAGTGTTCAATAGCTAAAAAAACCCTTACCTTATGAAACAAGTTTGTGTTTGTCTCACTCCTTCTTGACTATAGCCTTTTGTTTACTTTCCTCACTTCCGCTTAACTGCCAATCAGAGTGATTTAATCCACCGGCAGGCTCCGCCATCTCTGACACTGATTTAACATGCTAAATCATACAGAAATAGCCGATTAGGGCCAACAGCGTGGGACACACTGCAAAAACCAAGGGCCGACCGTGAGCTTTGTGTGTCAGGGCCTTTAAAGAAACATGATAACTTCACATAAGGCCCTATACAGTGCACTGCTGCTGCCGAAAAAGAACCTTACATGCGGCCCCATCTTGCTACTCTATGACAGCTGGTTGTTCAGATACTCAGGTGTGTGTGCATGGTGATGTTTATTATTACATTTCAACAGATGATTATGATATTTGATCAAGCACAACTAACCAAATGTATTTCTGGAGTGATTCAAGTGAATACATTTTTATGGAAGGGTGTGTTTGTGTTGGCGTTCATTGCCTGGGGTCCTCTAGATTCTTGGAACGGCATTTCTCAGCCATAAAATACAGTGAAGGCTTCATGTTTATCTGAATAAGCCCATGTAAAATATGAATTTCTTTCATATTATGGTGACCAGTGACTTTTTGTGTGGGGTGTTTGTTGCTATCAGTGTGTGTGAGTGTGTTAACCATGGAACATTTTAATCAGATACAAGGCATGTAGAGAAATGTATCTAGAGAGACGACTGTCAGCAGTACAGCGGCACAAAGGGTCGAACCTAACTTTAATATCCTACAGTTACATGTATATGAATTCGAGCAGTGTGCACCGCAGACAGCAGGGTCGCCTACTTTAAAGCCACAGTTGTGTAAAAGGCTGATTCTGAGAAATGCTGGCCTATCTCTCTGTTGAGTTGGGTAAACAACCAGGGTGTGTTCAAAATCCTCTCTGTCATAGTGTCCGCACTGGGTTATAAAAATAACGAAACAGGGCAGCCAGATAGCACACAGAGCTTTCTTTTAATGACATGTTCCGCCTCATAATAGCAGCTGACTCTTTAATTTAGAGTTTAGGGGGGATTTAATCATTGGTGTGTTTGTCTCCAGCGTCATTGCGTGTTTTGTTTTTCTATTGTGCTCTCAACTGCAGTAAGAAAACCAACAAGCAAATAACAAGTTAGTACTGGACACTACATATGTTATAGTCTTTATCTTAAGGCTCCCAAATGTCAGAGATGCCAACTCACTCCTAGAGCGCAGAACAGTCTCCAAGCTGTCAGAGGTTTTTCATCTGAGAGCTGGTGTAGGTAGTAATCTCTGGACCCATACAAACCATAATTAGGGCTTGTGGAAAACTTCTGGGGCACCAGTTCCTCAGCTGGGACATGCAGCGTGACTGTGAGTGACACCACATTGTATGTTACATAATTAAGGCCTTAAAATTAGACTGGCTGCCAGCCTACTCCTTCTCCTTTACTCGTCCACACGGAGGTCACTCCTGCTTGGATCTGCACTCCAGTACATGTGTGTTTGGCAGTTGGTGTAAACACACAGCAGTGTTTTCCAACCTTTTATATAGACCGTTACAAACAATGTTAATGTGTCCTTTTGTGTTTCCTGCTGCAATGTTTTGCAGCATATGTGAATCACATCAGCGAACAGGAAGTAAACATGGATCCAAGCTGCTGCGTAGCAATGCCATTCATGTGAAACAGTCCCTCTCATTGAGCTGTAAATATTATGGTTGATTTGGTCAAGGTTTGGATTGGGTTCACTACCACTTGTTGTAGCAGTACTTTTCAACTGATTATCCATTACTTTTGGCTATTTCAGCAGTTACGTACACGCTCTTAATTGTAGCATACAGTGTTTTGGTGTTACAGCTGACAAAGTGTGTGCTCAGTGTTAATATATCAAGGAAAATCTGATAATGTTAGTTTAAACGAATACTTGGAAAAAGAGAAGTTAAATAACGTCTTTTTCTTAAATGCCTTGTCGGTAAACAAAGAACCCAAACAGAAAATTTGCTGACTGGTGATACACATGATGTCTCGGTATTTTCGACAAAATGGGCTCCATGTTTTCAGCTGCAAGTCAAAGCCACATTTGAGATGTCACAAGCAGTTTTACAAAAACAGACTGATCAAAATAAAATGCAAAGACAGGGATTTTATTCCCCTGTTCATCATATAGGGCTGTACGTTAATGTTTTTACACACAGCACTGGAGCTACAGAGGTTTAAAGGTTTGCAGCACAGGACATTAAACTACAAGATAAAATATAAAAGTATCAAGTAGACCTAAATCCATCGCATTTTGAAACAGTTAAAAATCTTTGTGGGGGAGTTAAAGAGTTGTTTTCTATCTGTTGGCCTTTCACATGAATCTAGTGCTGAAAAATGATTTAAATCTTTTTATTTATTTAGGCTATTAATCTTACACAGAGCATCAACAGAGAGGCTTAGCGATGGAAGGACCGAGAGACACTTCGTCCTCGTTATATACGTCTTGTATGTTAAACGTCTGTGTTGTCACTGGAATTTTTAAACAGATCTGTCGCCTGCACCCAGCGGTGTCTCCATGTCACACATTAGACTACAACTACCAAGAAGAACCACACAACGCACTACGATCCACCTCACACACAAATTAGCAGCGCAGCGCTGTATTGCACGCATGCTGTGGTAATTTCATTCATCTCGCAGACTGATTTAGCGTAGCACGTGCAACATACAGACTGACGTCTCACTCTAGACTCATTATCAGACAGATGAAACAGAGGAGCAGCTCTGTGTCTCTCTGAGTGTTGCTGGAAAACTTGTGAGTTAATAAGTGGGGCGGAGCTGTGTGGAGGATGTGAGAGAGGAGAGATGCACACTGGTTCACATTATGTAACGCAACTTGACCCTACATTGATGTAAAGGGTGTTGTCTAAATTTATATCTTGATTGAAAATATATCAATATATCGTACATACCGGTAGTCGTTATATCGCCCAGCCCTGAGGGAGGCCGCATTTAACAACAGCAAACTATATCAAAACATCTGCGTACAAACTCTCACACTACTCATGAAGTATAATCCAGGTCTCAATTAGCCAGTCGTATGCTTAGTACTTACCAAACATGCATTTTCGCTAGAGTATAACAGTTAAAAACACTTCTGCATAAACAGTCACACGCATGGATGGCTAGCACACCTTTTAAACTCTGCTCACTGGAATCCACAAGCAGAGTTTAAATGAACATACTGAGCATATGAATGGATAAATTAGACTTGGATTATATTGTGTGGGTTGTGTGAGAGTTTGTGAATGGATGTTATATAGTTTTGCTGTTGTTAAACGCGGCCCTCCCCCTTTACTTCCATTCATCAAGACTTTTCACTGTTTTGTGTTTTTCATTCACTGTGGAGACATACGAGAAAAACAAAGTTTGCTTCATGAATTCAGCGTAACACAGGGTGAGTAATTGATATACAAATGATCATTTTGTAGGTGAAGTGTTCCTTTAATCAGCGGATTTCTTCTTAACCTCCAACGACTGTAGAAGTAACCCCTGGTGAACAAGTACCCCTGGTTGGGAATCACTGGTGTACGGTAGACCTGGTTTAATGGACACCCCTCATTCTGCCCTGCTGTTTGGTGCCCTGGCAGCTGTGGAATTCAGGGGAGGAGCGGGGCCGTGGCCCTCGGGCACAAGCAGGACTCAGCAGGGCGGACGCAGACAAGAATTTTTTAATCACCCCGTCTCCCTGCCTCTCTTCCTCCACTGTCTTTTGTCTTTCCCTCTGCTTTGTTGTTCTGCACTCCATCTCTCATTGTCTTGAGTCTTCCTTTTGCTCCTTCTACATCCTGAAATTCAAAATGCAGGGAAGTTATGGAGGGATATCCGCAATACATGCAGCACACACACAGACAAGCATGCAAGCATGAAAGCGAGACCATTAAAAGCACTGAGGCAGCAGAAACAGCAGGCGGTGGTTTGTGGCCTCATTGCACCGACTGGCTGTGGAATAATAGAGCTGGACATGAGTGACAGGTCAGTAAGTGGAACAAAGTGCACTGATGAGTTCCTGGCGGCGATAACAATGGCTTTGATTTACAGATTGTTTTGGAGTTCTCCTCTGTGTTTTGCAGCACAGTAAAGCGGAAAGGGTAGAGAGACAGAGATGGACTGATGCTTGTGGTTTCACACGCAGCAAAGGTCAGAAGTCAGACTGAAACCTACATCATTGGTGTCTGGTGTGGTATGCAAATTAGCCCGCTTCAACATGAGTGGCCTCATTTTAAATCATTTAAAAACAGTGCGGTCCTCCTCAGCCATGTGACACATCCTACACTGACTGTGGCTGAGTGATATGAACGATATTTTCTGATATCAGTTATGGCACAAAAATAAAAGTAATCAAACTGGTGTTCAGTGCAGTTTGTCCCACTGTTCTGAATTTTAGGGCATCATAAATAATGTGGTGACAGAGACATGTGCTTGTTTTGCTTGAGAGGCCACTATGTTTGAATAGTTGTTGTTTTACAGTGGACTTTTGCATTATAAGTTGTATTTGTTGCATTTTAATAAGCTTTGAGTGGCTGCTACCTCGGCCAGGCCTCTCTTGTAAAAGAGGTTTTCAATTTCGATGGGACTTCCTGGTTAAATAACGGTATTAAAAGAAAAATACTCCACGTTTTTTTGTAAAACAAAACTTTAACTTAACTTGTAAGTTTTTGATTTATTGCTTAGAATCATTAATTTGCACAGCAGAGGTTTGCCGAATGATTAACATGAGGTTAAGATACTTGAACCTGATAATGCCCAGCCCTTGTTCTGATCAGGCCAGCTCACATGGACTGTTTTTAATTGATGTAACACGTCAGAATGAAAGGGAAAGCATGTTTAGGACTAAAATAATCACAAAGGACATGAGCAGAGTTTTGCCTGTTAGCTGTCTGAGCCCAAATATCCTCAGTAAACCTGCTTTAATGCGTCAGACTGATTTAAAAGTCCTATAGCATGTACAGACAGATGGCAGAAACATCTGTGTAAAATGCTGGATCAGCCCTGTCTCAGGGTTTTGCATTGGTAGACATACAGTCGGCCTAGAATACTACACATCATAACCTCAGAGTCATTGTTGTCTGAGGGGAAGAGACGCCAACGTTAGAGGATTTTAACCCTTGTGATCAGGCCGTTTGCTCAACACAGGCCATGTTTTGGTTCAAAGGACGTTAACGTGGATCACTGTTATTACTGCAGCTATGTTTGTGATGCTAGACGTAAAAGAAAATCTGTAAATCTGTAATTCCACAGTAAGGAATCTGCATATTTTTAACAGTAAGAGTCGATCATCTTTGAGTTTTACAACAGATTTGTATTGACAGACTAACATTTGTTGCTTGTGTTGCTTTTAAATGAAGCATAGGAAAACCATTTAGAGTAGGTAGTGTCACCATTACATGAAAAAGTTTTGTGCTAACTTGTCTCAGCACTAAATGGGCAGGTTAGCTGTAACTGTATCAACATGAGTCAGATAAAACCTGTTGCATAATTTTCACTGGTTTTCCTCCACCCCATGAGTCCTGAATGAAGGAAGACACTCACTAATACCTTATTTGATTTTTTTAGAGGCTCATTGGAAAGGTTGTACTGCAGAGATGACGCATAATTTAATGTGAGACCTTCTATATTATATAGAACAGGGTTTACGGTGGTGGAGTGAGAAGCCAGGCGGAGACAGAGTGGGACTGCTGTATGTGAGAAATGCTCTGTCAGGCTGCCCTCACCACGAATGGCCCACGCCGTACCAGGAAGTGAAGAGCCTCAGTGGAAAAGAGCCGGCATTGTCTGGAGACAGACTGTTTATGTTGAGCAGCCTGGAGGTATAATGCGCAGCCCTGATGGTATAATGAGTAGCATATTGATTATGGTGGCTGGCCTGGCCTCGGCCGATCAGCTGATGCCCTGTGATTGTACAGAGAAGCCTTTTTAAAAACAGTGGCCTGGATTTAAAAATGGATCTCGTGGGCTTGTTGTATCTGATGAGATCTACATGACAAAAGTAGTATTATCATCCTTTAATAATCGAGTATGCATTAGACATTGCTGCTAACTATTTTGATTAAAGAGGGATCATAAAATTCGAAAAAAGCTGGTTTCAGCCTCTCAAATATTGATATTTCCTGCGTTTCTGTTTTTTTTATCATGTTAAACTGAATATCTTTGAGTTTTGAACTGACAAAACAAGACATTCAGACACTACCTTAGACTTTGAGACACTGGGACTGACATTTTTAACTTTTTCTGACATTTTATCGACCAAACAATTAATCGAGAAAATAATCAGCAAATTATTCAATAATAAAAATAATCATTAGTTGTATGCCTGTCCAACGTGTTTCTAAATTATTAAAAATATAACTCACATCTGAAACACACTTAATGGCATGAAAAAACAAGTGTGTGTTAAAGTGTGTGTGCAAAACATTAGAGCATGTGCAGTCTTGTCATGTGTTTAAAATTGTCACATTTTTAGTGGTGTCACAACAACAGCCATTTGTGGTCATAGTCTGTGTATGTGGTGTGTTTTCATCGAGGTCATCATCTTTCTAAATTATTAAAAATATAGTAAATTACACAGTTAGTGTGAGTTTAGTTTGAAAACATATCCTGACCACTTTATTAGGTACACCTGTACAGTCTAATGCAATCCAGTACAGCAGCTTTGCCACATTCCTTTACAAAGTTTAGAGTGGTCATGATTTGTTAAAACTTTTTTGGAGGTATAATTCAACTTTTTGCTTATTACCGATGCTGCGTTCAGATGGAATCAGGCAGATGGCAGGCAGACAGCACCTTCTGGATGGCAGGGTGAAAACAAACAGACATTTTGGCAGGATGGCAAAACAAAACATGCTTGTCAATATGGTGTGATGGTTCTGACATATTGTTTACAAAGTCTATGTAAAATATGTTAAAGAAAATAATTTTGTGTTTATATTTTATGTTATCATTCATAGACATAGACATATCTATATGTCTATGTTTCCTATTTGTGCAAGGGAGCTACGTAACATTCGGTTTGTAAAATCCATCATGGAGGACTCCAAAAAGTTAAAATATTTTAACATTAAATGGCAATGCCGTCTACCGTTACAGTTGCCAGTATGCTCTGCCGGTGTCACCTAATTTTAATGTCCTGCTCTTGTCTACCAAAATAATATCTAATCAGCTGTCTACTGTCTGCCTGATTCCATGTGAACGCAACATGAGGTCACAGTTTTTGTAGGTGTTTAACTTGACTGTATTATATTGGATAACATCCCTAACGTTCACATTTGTAAATGTGGTGGGCAAAACTTACAGAAATACCTCTCAATGTAATGCATTCCAGTTCAACACCTCTTCAAACTGCAGCCATAATACTAAACATTGAGGTAAATGAATACCTCTCTGACAGTGTCACTCAAAACTGAAAGTTATTATTGTTGTAAAGATGTGACTAAGCTGTTGTGGGATTGTGTTCGATTTCATGGGTGTACCTAATAAAGTGGCCACTGAGTGTACTGGGTGTCTATAGTTTCTTAAAACATCTTAAAGTGTCTTAAATTCAATTTTACAATAATAAGGCCTTAAAAGTCATAAAATAGAATAGAAATAGAATTTGTGCAGTCTTAAATACTACAAACATTTTTATCTCATTTCATTATTCATTTTTTATTATCTTTCAATGCTAAAAACAGGATTTGTCCAAAAATCTGTCCTAACTTTGGTTAAAAGGCATCCTGAACAGGTCTTAAAAAGCATTAAATGTAACTGTCTGATACATGTAGACACCCTGTGATAGCACAAATCTATCTCCTACATCAGCATTCATAACACACAGCAGAAAGATCAGATGATATGGGTGATGGTTATAAACGTTCCACCTCCATGAGAACAACAATGCCTCTAAGAAGTTGAGGAGGTGGGAGGAGAAGTGGCCGCGTCCACATTTACAAACCATCTCTTTATTTAAATCAGCAAATAAGTAAGTGTGTTATTTTGCATGGATTGTAATGAAACTGGAAAACAAGAAAGCCAGGGAAGGACTCCGGTTATGTTTGTTGTTTATTATAATTATTAATATTATGTCATTTGTGTTATGGTTTTAAACTTAAATTACAGTTTTCTAATTTTAACATTAACAGTAGTTTAAGTTAAGTCATGACAGTGTGACAGTGAGCCAAATGCACAACACCAGGGCCCTTAAACTGAAGCAGCTAAATAGCATTCAGCTGTTTTTTAAAATTAATTTTATCATTTAGGCCGCTCCTGTGCTTTTCCTACATGTCAAATTGTATCTGTGACAAACGCCTGTTGTAAACTCTTGATGCTTGGTGCTCATATCGGACATAAACAGCTGTTTTGCCTGGAAGACAGAAGATGCTGGTTGACACTCTCAGAGAAACCAGATGGGGGCATCAGTTACCTAGATTTGCTCATGGTGGAAGCTGAGCTTTTTCCCCCTTTTCACATTTGAAACTTGGTCATTCCAAAGCTTTGTGTGTTTTCCATAAGTATAAAATCACCGCACACACAAACAGGCCTAACTCACATCTGAAACACACTTACTGGCATGAAAAAACAAGTGTGTGTTTAGCAAAACATTAGAGCATGTGCAGTCTTGTCGTGTTTCAAATAATCACATTTTTAGTTGTGTCACAACAGCCACTTGTGGTCATATGTGTGTATGGGGTGTGTTTTCATCGAGGTGTTTGTGGCACACACACACTGAGCAGGCGGAGAGGTCTTCACACATTTTCATGAGAATGACCTTTTAATTAATGAGAATACTGACATCAACACCCAAAGGAACATCCCGTTTTTGCTTTAGTCAGAGTAGTTAGAAAATGTACTTCTTGACAGGTAAACTTCACGTTAACACCCCCTCAAGTCAGAGCAAAACTTAGAAAGTCAGTGAAAATGTTGGTATACAAATTGCCGTCTTATTTGCAGACACATGGTAGATGAAAGTAAATATTCAGTTGATAGTAATAAACTTTTTAATAACTCAGATATTGCTTGTGATTTGTAATATGGCATGAGGTTGAAACCAGTAGTTGCTGTCCACACAGAGTGACTGAGACTAATTAGAAAAGTTATTTATTAGTATTAATAAAGCAATCGGCCTATTTGATTATTTGTATGGGACATTCTGGTGCAGCTGGGACAAAATCACTGTGTAATGTAAAGCTTCAAACTGTTATCAACGTGTTGTTTAAATGTTCTGAACAACAACAACACATCTTTGTTGCTTCCACGTTGTTTCCACATTACGACCTAAATCTCAAGAGTACAACAAATTTGGAAGAAAGGCTTCTCAACTTGAAAATAAAGTGCTCCAACAATGATGCATTTCTGTAGTCCGATGAGGAAGTTACCGTTGCACTTGTTCCCTCGTCAAAAAGCCAATGGGATTTTTCCATTGGATTTTGGAATACTGCAGGAAATAAACTCTGGTAAACAAATGTTTATGATACTTCAAGTTTTGTTCAGCAAGATAATCTTGAAATAAATACTACTTTCATGATTGTTGAAGCTTAAATGCAGTTGCCAGAAATAAAAAGCTAACGATATAGGTTATAAACAAATTACACTACGGTCACATGGCCTAACGTCATCACATAAGGCTGTGGCGTGGCTCGGCAGGAATGAGACTACAGTATTCTGTAGTCTCATTTAGCTACTTGTTAGAAACCACCATTTTTAAGACACATAGAAGCTTCAAAGTTCACAACTGGAATACCGTAAAACTTCAATTAAGAGCCCGGGCTATATTTGCCTAAATACTGAAATCAACAGGCTTATATGGAACAGAATGTTGCTCAGTAAAGATCAAGAAATACAATCCAATTGTTTATGTTAACCAGTATGAATATTACTTTATAATTAAAAATGAAGCTTCAGATAATATATCTATTATAATATAACTTACAGGGTAATCAAGGAATGGACACATAATTTGAGGTAGCCAACAACCCACTCTTATACTTCCAAAGAATGTCTATAAAGAAAAAAGATCATCTTGGCAACCAGACCAGGCGTCTAATTGAGACAGGAAAATGTGTAGCCACACCGGGCCAGTAGAAGGGACCAGGCAGTTAACTGAAGTTTTATTCTATTTACAGATGTATTTTATGTCGTAGAACAAAACGTGAGTCTTAAGCTTGTGTTAACAACAGGCACACTTGTATTTATATCTCTGCACAATGCTCACTATAAGGTGTGTTATCACTGTTATTACAACATAAATTTGTTTTTATTTACTAATATCAAATAACAATTGACAACTATTACACATGAAATATGTATTAACAAAATGATTCAAAAATTCATTTTAACCTTCTAAAATTACATCAAATCACTAATAACACATCCATTTAAACAGGAAATAATGTAAGATAATGTGATGTGTCACACACTGATGATTCCCATGTGTGAATGGGGACAAATAGGTTCACCATGACATTTTTTTTTTTTTTAAATTAAATTAAATTACATTCTTTAGCTAGAGTTTGCCTCTTTATTAGGAAATGTGTGCTCACATCATACTGATACAGTCAATTAAAAATTAATTCATAACTTTTTTATAGGCCCAGTTGAATATTGCAATGATAATGTGGTTATCACAAAATCCTACGGCACAGCTGCATCAGCTTTTTTCTTAAAGCACCCATATTTTTACCATTAGACTTTGGTGACACTCAGCCGACGTCAGCGTAGAGCCTAACCTACGCCGTAGCCTGACGTGCACCACTGCACCTCCCCAGAAATGTAACTACACGTCACGGCAACACAGACCTCCTGTCTATTTTTTGTAAGCTGAAACCATTTCCCTCAGTGGAAACAAAGCTTTTATTTACTTTAATTTCACAGATGAGAAAAGCCTCTGCAAAATAGCATTTTAAGTCTTGTCGTGTGATTTATCCTGGCTTCATATGAACAGAGGAAATCTCAGCTCGCTGCAAGGCTAATTTATACAATGTAAAATGCCATAGGCTTGTGCTAATAACGTTAGCATGTTGTATTTGTGGGGAAAATGTGTCCAGATAAAGTGCTTTGTCTGTGAATGCTGCGAGTTACAATGAAGCTGATTTGTGTACTTGTGTTTTAAACTGTCTCTATTTCGCCATATTTAATGTGTGTTTTGAATCAACTAAACTTTACAGCACTTCACAGAAACTCAGTTGCCGACTAGTATTCTGGAGTAGAAATGTATAAATGCTCACAACAGCGTTGGCGACGCAGTGTTTCCACTAGGTTTACCGCTTTGGTTCAGCCCACTTGACATGCTGCTGTGTTGTGCTATGGCCTGTTGAAGTGCTGGAATTTGTTATTTACGTGACACGCCTGAACGCAACACAGGCTCTGCTCCTATAGAGCTCTTAAGTTGCGTCTTTCCGTTTCCAGTACATGGGACCTTAAAAATCGATTACTCATAATGTATTCCAATGGCTAGATGAAAATTATTTTCTGGTCCCGCTTGAATTGTGCCATGAATTTCACATATGTTGTTTGTGAATTTTTAATATAATTTTTTTGTGCTACAATTTAGCGGGAAGAAGTTTGATACTGTTAGGTTTTGTGTGAGAGTGCTTCGTGGACTACAGCTCTTCGCTGCTCTCGATGCGTATGATATACGTCATCACTCGTACTCGGAACATGGCTGTGTCTCTGTTACACTTCACCGCTTTTGTCCAAGGAGAGGACAAAAGCCTTAAGCGTGGCGAAAACCACTACAAGTCTGGACATGTGGAAAGTTTCAGCTACGCCACTGGGGAGATGGTCGGTGTTGATGGCTCCGTAGATCGTGGCAGAAGACGCAGCAGCAGCAGCACTGTGAGTTGAGAAGTGGAGGGAAAGTGTGATGACGTGACGTCGCATAGGCGACATGTAGTCTTTCTCATTACATTGTTTCCACAGCCTTTAACTGAAGAATCATACAATAAACTGTCAAACTCTTAACATGAAAAAAAATTATTTAGACCCACACAAAACATTTGTGTAATCCAAGGCACTTAATGACTGGGACCAGAAAATAATAATTTTCTCTGCATTGACTCCCATTCATATTTTCCGAGCCTAGGGGTCCGATGGGGGTCTACCGGAAGGGGCTTGACTTAAGAGCTCTATTGAGTGTGTGTACACTGCCATGCTGGCTGCTGAGCAAGGGGCGTGTTTGACTGTGCATAACAGCAGCCTTTTGATGGTCATTTACACTCTGTCCATAACAACACTATGTCATATTACACTATTACACCACTTAAAATCAAGAGGGCTTTGTGACCCCCCCATGGCTCATTGGTGCCCTCCTAAGGGGGTCACGAGCATGTGAATGCAGCATGTACCCTCTTCTGCAGGTCAGATGAACCAATTAAAAAAAAAAAGAGATAAAAGATAAATAAAGTAATGAGTGATCCCTCTACTTCCTAATAAAAGGAGCATCAGTGTAAATGCAGCTGTTGTCTCATTTCCTGGACCTCCCCTCCCCTCCCACAGGACCCCCCTCGGTCCCCGGGCCGCAGCTTGGGAACCACCGGGTTTAAGCCATCCCTCTCCGCAGGCTCCATGCTACTATTGTCTAACAAGAGAGCGGGCTATTTGCAAAATAAAGGTAGCCTACTGTCCTGGTCTTAGCCGCTATGTTGGCAGATACACAGGAGCAGGGTGGGATGTTAATGTGCAGCTGAAATGAGCGGGTATTATCAGCGGTAGTCCTCCTGTGTCTCCCCACGGACAGCCTCCGCTCCTCGGCGGTCGGATGCTGGAAGTCCTCGCTGACAAGGGAGCACGCAGGGCTCGCAGAGAAAAGGGAGAAGGGACGCGGAAGGAAGGAAGCAAGGAAGGAAGGATAGGGGAGCATTTTAATACCAAATCGGGACACATGTTGAGCTAGCGGCCCGCTCCACCTCCCCCCTTCTTCTCCTCTCAAATGCATTTGTTGCCTCAATCGCTTTCCCGTTACTAATTACTCCGCGGTAGGATCCAGCGGACCTCCTCTCTCCGGCTCCGAGGATCCTCACACACCGTTTCTGGGGCACAATCATGGATCTCAGCAAAATCGTAAGTGCTTAACAACTGCTTTCTTTAGAGAAATAATCAACAGCAACACATAACACCGAGGCTGTGCGTGTTTTTTTGGAGGTGGAGGTGGGGGTGGTGTCCAAGAAGTCCCGTTGCTGCACACACACTAACACACACACACACATGGGCTGTTTGCGCGATTACATGCAAGTTATGCTTCATGCAAGCAGGGACTTGTTGTTGTCTGGCGATTACTGCAGCTAAATGTGACCGTGGGAACTTTGTTTTTAATGTGAGGAGGAAGGCATGAAGGTCTGAGCTGCAATCTGGGGCACAGGGTCCTTGAAGGGGTCCCAGATAACTGGAACATTTATTGTGGAAATAACCAGAATAAAACACTGTGATCCCAGGTTTCTCTTAACTTCCACTGCACTATGTCTGGTGAAACAGCAACAATCAAAACTCTGTGTTGTGGACAGGGCATTTGCAGCTTTAACTGAGTCTATTTTGGGGTCCAAGACATGAAAATGTCTGAGATGTGCTCCTCTGTTGCCCAGAGCGTTGTTCCTTTCACATGGCCCAGTCTCCAGCTGCAGGTTAGTGGAAAAAAAGTTCAGCAAAGCACAGCTCAAGTGTGCTATGAATGTCAATTACACATGTATTGATGTCTGTTGGAGAGAAACCTTAAAGACAGAGCATGTCTTTGTGCAACGATCACACATTAAAGAGACACTAGGTGTGAAGTTAAAGTCAGGCGAGGCGGTTTATCAGGTTTAAACAGTAAAAGCGAATATTAAATGGAGTGTGAAGTCGAAATAAAGTCAAATCTTGAGCGCATTTATTTCCTTTTGGCTCGGCGTGCTGTGAAT
Source organism: Epinephelus fuscoguttatus (assembly GCF_011397635.1). Classification (NCBI taxonomy): domain Eukaryota; kingdom Metazoa; phylum Chordata; class Actinopteri; order Perciformes; family Serranidae; genus Epinephelus; species Epinephelus fuscoguttatus. The sequence goes on from NC_064756.1 coordinate 16,064,465, forward strand.
GATGCGATAGAGGCTAACAGGCAGGCTAACGTGTACTGGAGCAGGTGCACATAAGCCAAAGCAACAAGACCGGCCTTTCACTGCCAACATGGATGGATGGGTGTACTTTTAGCCCTTGTATAGTAGGTGTGGGGGAGGGTTGGTGATAAAAGCTCACCCAGAGTCCTCTTTCCAGTGATCCCCAGCTCAGGGAGACTCTGAGGAGTTTGTATTGAAGGAAGTATTCAGAGAAGCAAATAAATGGTACACATTCACAATCGCAAATATACGAAGAGACAGTTTCTTTGGTAACTGGAACAGGAAAAGCACTCTGTGATCTCTGAAATAAATCCCAGCTGCCCACATGAAGTCAGTCGGGGCACCTAGCGCAGACATGGCGTAGGTGTAGTGATGGAAAATCTCTTCCTGTGGATCTCCATTTAGTTGCACTTTGCAGGTTATTTGAGTCAAACCTCTTGATGTTATTGGGAAATCGTTAAGTATCGTGGATAGAACAAAACTCCCCAAGGCTGTTCTCCTTGGTTGATTGCCTTCTTCTTTCTGCCGCTATGTTTAGGCTGCTTGGCATGTAGTGAGACACAGTGGTATGAAAACAAAGTCCAGATAGATGCGAGACTCTACATTCCCACACTGCGTTCAAGTTGGTCCAAATACTTGTAGCTTTCAAGAGATTTGAGGAACTTGATTGCATGACAGATTTACATGTTTTGCATGAGTTGCATGACATTTTTAGAATTATCAGATTAGCCGTCATTTTTAGTGTCTTGTGTATTTTCATTTCCCCACTGTAGCCCCCAGTTGTGGAGTTTACAGATGAAGGCTTACTGTAGGAGTCTGAAACAATCCTGATTTCTTACGAACACTACACTGTTTCTGAAACATCAGGAAAAAGAGAAGCAATAAAAGTCCACTGCTGAAGTTGTACAAGGCATGTTGTGTTTGCGTTGCGTTGCGCATTTTAGGCATCTTTAGACTGCTAAGTCAGAGGGGTGCCTTCTTGCATTATTATGCTGATACTGATCGTCACAGTGTTGCTTCAAGTTGAAACAAGTTTATGTAAATCTCAAAAAATTACAATCTGTCAATAAATAGCCTACATGCACTACAAGCTAGTTTTGTCAATCTGGTACCAGCAGCATGTTTTCTCAAATAAACTCTCACGTCCAGCTCCTGCTGATGGTGTCTAGATAATTTCAGGTTTGCTGTGCATGTGTGAAACAGGCTTTATTGTTAATGTTTACTACAGTCGTTCTGCTGTTCTCTGCTACTTACCAAGAAAAGAAAAGTTGTCGTTGTGATGTTGTAGCCTTGTTATATTTATCGTTAAATAGAAATTTTAACTTGTATGCCCTCAATGTCAGTTTTCAACTGTTGTGTTGAAGATGGTATCGAATATCGATACTTTCCAAGGTATTGTATTGAAGTTAAAGATTCCGGTATCATGACAACACCACTTCAAGCTAATGTACTATTGTAGAAACATTACTTTTGTTGTAACTGAAAAGCCGATACTTCTATCTGTCCAACAAAAAACAGGCCCATCAGCGTCGCTCTTCATCCTTTCCTTCAGGTCTCGCCAGCTAAAGTTAAAGTGAAAGCCAACCACAGATTAACTCTCGTTCTGTTTTGGGTTGAGCTTTCTGCTTGGCATTTTGCTTTGCTATACATGCGTTTTCTCAGCGCTGTTTCAGCTGTCTTCGTAGCTTTCTTTTGGATGTGTGCTGTCTATGGTGTAACATTTGTAATCAACAAATCATTTATTATGTAACGGGGCAATATCAGACATCTTTATTATTATTTTGACTCTGATAAATTAAATTTCAAAGCACATAAATGTACAGACGAGTGAACTGTCTCATACCAGATTTTCACACCTATTTTGCCTCCACATAACATCAGTATCGTCTCTAACGATGCACATCAAAAGATGTCTCGAACTAACATAACAAATCGAGCTGGCAGTTGTCAGTCAAACAGACTGCGGTGCTTAGAAACCACTGACAACAGTCTGTCTGCTGCAGGAGTTTGGCTGCTGTGGGACGGTTTAATTGGTGTCAGATCACAACATAAGCCATCATCAAGTCCTTCAGGAAAACACACCCACACAGGCAAACTCTGTGATGTTCATGCGTGTTCAGTGTTGGGGAGTAATGAGCGAGTGGGCTGAGGAGCCTCACTGAGCTGCACAGATGTTCCTTTTATAATGCGCCGTCATGACATCACCGGTCCTGCAGGAAGTCGAGCTTTGGAGCCAAGGCTCCTTCACACGAGGCTGCAGAAAGCCGTCCTATTAGGAGAGGCTCATAAACCTGACATGGGGGTGTGGGCCAGAGAGTTTAATTATGCGGCAGCCTGGCCTTTAGCATCTGTGTGTGTGTCTTTAACCAGCTGCTGCCCTCCACCTCTGGCCCCAGGAACAGAAGTCTGTTGCTCTGAGGTCACACATTAAAAATACCCTGAAGCTCTATGTTTTCATGCTTTCTAATGGGCTCTTTAGAGACGGCGTCATCCCACTGGGTCTTATCTGCATCACCAAATGCTCTGTTATTAATGGGATAGAAGACGTTCGGTGCATTCTGTGGAAAACAAGCTCCCAGTTACAGCATGAGGCTCATTTCAGCCCGTCGGCCTTCCTGATTAGGCTGATAGATGCTGAGGCAACATAGATGGGCGGTTTCACCATCATTTATGAGCAGAATTATTAATTGCAATGCAGATTCTGGACACCGTTGATAATGGTGCAGATCAATATGCAGACTGCCTCACTTCCCTCCAATGAGCCCTGTATAACACGACCTCTGTGAGTTTGTGATTTTCCTCCTCCCTGTGTGCATTCATGTACACAGGAAAAATAGCCACTCTAAAAACGACTCGGCGCCCTCTCCTCTGTGCCAGCCAGGCTCCCTTTTCAAGAGGTGTAGAGTGACTGTTGTATGAGAGCGGATGTTCATGTCAAATCCAACACGTAAAATGGTCCTTAAACAAGCAACACAGAGGGCTCTGTTCAGAGGAGTGACCTTTGGAATCGGGTGGAGTTACTCCTGGAAAAATGTTTGGTCCGACAGCGCTTTTCCATTTATTGTCTGATTTTTGAATATGTTTGTAAAAAATGCCATTTCATGGTGAAGAAGGATGTGTGTTTGTGGGAAACACACCGTGAGGCCAGCTTTTAGTTTCATGGCGTATTTCTGGTCATGCATCAGGAACCATAAGAGGAGTTTCAGGGAAATGTGCATGTATTTTTAGGTGGTCAAACTTTTATTTAGCCTGATGCCATTCAAGTACACAACAAATACTGAGATTAAAGGTCCATTTGGTCATTGTTGGATCGTATGAATTGCAGATAAATTCACACAAAGGATCAAAACCAAGTAGTTTGTGGTATAAACAAACCTTGAACTGAATCAGGAAACATTAAATCTGCTATAATCTGTTTTCATAGTAACAATTAGATCAAATAACCACGCGCACATGAGCAGGGTCGTGCATATGATGGACCCACAGAGAATTATCACCTGACTGCAGCTCCTTTCAGCACTATAGGCTCTGACACACCAAGCTGACAGTCAGCTGTTGGTCAATGTTGGACTGTTGGTCAGTAACTGTCACTCTAGTTGGCTCTTTTTTTTTTTTTTTATGGCTGATTCACCATGTTGAGTCAGCGAAAGCAGAGCACATCAGTGAATGAAGTCACTCTTATTGGTAAGTCAGCTCAGTGCACGAGAAGAAAAATGGAAGTGAGGAAAGTCAACAAACCGCTAAAGTCAAAAGGGAGTAAGTCCAAAACAAAGCTGTTGCACAAGGGAAGATTTTTTTCTACAGCCATTGAGCTCTTTAGCAGAAACATTTCCTGATGGTTTTGTTCACTGGTGCACAGTAAATATGCTTTATTCTTTCAGCAATGGATAGGGTTGTTAACGTGCTAACTGGCTAGCTGGCGTCAAGATGTTTGTCCAGTTTATGAGCTGGTTGGCCGTCAGCTGTAGTCTTGGCGGTGTGTACATGTGCAACTTTTTGGCCAAGACACGGCAACATCAGGGGACCCAGTGTGTGGCCTTTGTCACCACTAGTGCTCTGAAGTGAGTTTGGTGTGTCTAGGCCTCATGGAGCATTTTGGCCTCTTTCAGCTCATTGTTTTGGTTTAGGCTCCAGAACTTTGCTGTTTTGGTTCATGCTCAAAGGCACTGTTTCCAGCAGCAGCAGTAAGCATGTGTGTGTTTTTTTTTTAAATTGAAATAGCTCTGATAGGCTATCCCTTTTTCCACCAATATTAGCACATATATGCAGGTTTTTTTAAACATGGGAAACCCCATTAAAGATAGACGATAGACTTTCCCATTGACAAGTAGCCCAGAGCCATATACACGGCTCTTCAGTCAACAAATATGCCAATCTTGTTTTGTTTTTTTGTTTGTTTGTTTTTACTTCATTTTGGGGATGTCGCGTTTAACATCACGGACAGGTTGGGAAACAGTTGAGTATAAAGTAGAAAGCAGCATGGAGGCCAGTGAAAATGTTGAGGTGGCTACTTCTTTTTCAATTTCAATTTTCTTATTTTCAGTCTTTCTCAAACTCAGTGCAGACTAGATTTTAAACAATGTGCGAGAGCTGCTTTGACTGTTTGGCTGTTTGCTAAGTTCACTTAAATGCAGGTTTATTAACCTATGTTACAAGTTGTACAAGTGTCCAAGTGTACAAGTGTCCACATATTGAAAGAGCTGTGTGTTAATTAGGGAGTAATAGCAGGCTCAGACTCTGTGCTTTGATTTGCTATTGTTTACAGAAACCATTGTTTATTACAACTTGGGTCTTATTTTTGCAACTTGGAACAAGAAATTCCAATATTCAAAAAATTAGGGCTGCCCCCTGAAAGTCGAATAGTTGAATCATCATTTGGAGACCCCTTAGTTGACTGTCATTCTTCAAGCGTTTTATTTTTTTAGTCAGCCAGTATACAGTGTACCTCTGGGGAGGTTTTTGTCTCCAGATGTAGCTGCAGGGTGAGCACTCCTTGCTTTCACGCTGCTCTCCAGTACAGGCAGCTGCAGACCCAGACCCAGGGTGAGTCTGAGTGAGACAGGGGCAGCTGCCTACAGGAAGAGAGGATTTGTCCAGTCAGGCTCAAAGATAACGTTATGCTGCTTTCTGCTTAGACATTTTGAATTTACAGCTCACAGCAACTAAATACAACACAGTTCCTCCTGGCTTTTGTTTGATATCTGGTGTCAGCAAAACGTGTTTCACATTTCACATTTCACCTGAACTCCTGCCTAAACAGGTTCAGACTTTGAAACTCTATATGGAATAAAGGGACTGAATAGTCGAATAATCGTATTGAACGGCCAAATCAGATTCAGCTGACATAACCCTGAGTCAGGTACAGCCCTACAGATAATTACAGTTTGTCAACAAGCAAAAGATGAAACTAACTTATAGGAGAAAAAAGTGAATCTAAATTTTTTTATCTTCTTATTCATTTTTCATTACAGTTTACAGAGCTACCTCCTGATTGTGTGCCCTCCTATGCAGTGAGATAGTAGTGACATTACAGGTGTGTTAACCTTCAGTTTTACATCCAGGTGAAGGTGTTTAGATGTTTATTATTTGTTGTAAGCAGTGTCACCTTGTTTCCAGATCTCAGCAGTGACTTTGGCAAGCACACTTATTGATAGCCAGAGCTACTAATTTAAGACCCGAGTTGTTATGAAGTGAGGTTTTTCTTGAAAGACACCTGGAGGAGCCTGGCAGGAAACATGAGAGGGTAAAAGGAATGAAGTGTTCGGCTTGACTGACTGTCTCAGGCGCTGTCTGGGTCGACTGAGCAGGGGCAGCTAAGGAGAGGGGGAGCTGGGCATTTTTCATCAGGCAGGCAGGAAATGGGCAGTGCAGGGTGTGCCAAGACAGGAAGCCTGACTGAGCGCCTGTACCCTTCCCCCCCCCAACTCACCGCTACCTCCAACCCGAGTGCGTCAGCCACAATGACCATGCCTCCACCGCTGCACCTCAGCATTACAGTGCTGCTGCATTCACAGACAGCTGCGCATGTTTCCTGTTTTCATTCCTCCCTCCATCCCTTAGTTTTATATCGTCCCCCTGTACACTACAGTGGGTGGACAAGTCTCAGCAGCAGCAGTTTTACCACCTGCTGCCGTGATGGGGCATCCAAACCACCATTTATTTACTCCACAAAAATAGTGTGAAAAGTAGGGAAGCATGATATTGGAACTCATTTTGGCCAGTTGCCGATGTAGATGGAGATATATATGCACATATTTTTAACTGTAGAGAACATCATGTCCTTCCTGTGGTTGAATTAACATATTATAATCTCTACTCTTATCGTGATGGCCCACTGGGAGATGCTGATATACACACTCATTTGGCAAAATAACAAAACTACTCAACTAAGGTTACATGAAAAACAAGCTATGTTTATTTTTTGCAGCATTTTCAAACAAAACTGTAAAATTCATGCTACTTAAACTGACTTGGATGGTGGACTTGCCATTATTATCATGCACCCTTAGTAAAAGTAGGGTTTTGTTGGCTCTCTGTTGCAACAAAACGCAGAATTGAAATCATTTATTGACTCATGTAGATAGAAAGTCAGATACCTCTGTGAAGTACACTTGCATGTCCTTGTCACCAGTTGGGTTTGGTGAGTTTTCAAATGTCATATGTAGGATAACTAAGACACTTGGGTCTGATGCAAGTGTTTACTTGCAGTCTCTAGGTCTTCATGAGGGCAAGTGCTTGGCACAAGAATATGACAGGGATCAAATAAAGCACTGGATACACATCCTGTAGGTTTAAATTTGGACATATGCTATGATGGAGTTTACTAATGTGTTTAAGGGTTGTAGGTACTGCACTTCATGTCCTTTTTTTCCCTTGTTTGTTTGTGAAGCTTCTGTGCATTCCTGTGCTTATTCTGCCAAGTACACTTTGGAAGAACATTTCACATGTGTAGCTCCAAAGGTCTAGGCTACATAAAGGCTGCAGCTAACTAACTAACTTTGTTTTGCTTTGTCTTTTTGGGCAGTGTGGGTGGAAACATTAAAAAGAATTTCCCTTCCAAAATAATGCCCATCACCGTTTCTCAGTGCCCAAGGTAATGTAGACCCGGTAAATGGATCTGCACTTAATAGCACCTTTCTAGTCCACCAATCACTCAAAGCGCTTTAACACTACATGCCACATTCACACACTGGTGGCCAAGGCTACAAGGTGCCAATTGCTACCCAGTTTAAACACACTCAAGCTCTGATGGAGCAGCCATTGGGAGCAATTTGGGGTTCAGTATCTTGCACAAGGATACTTCGACATGTAGACAGGAAGAGCTGGGGATTGAACCACTAATTGCCCCCTTTGTGATTCATGGACGACCCGCTCTACCTCCTGAGCCAAAGCCACTTCCAAATAAAATGTCTATTTTGAAGCCCCACAGGTTCAACAAATCACAAAAACGTAAGATAAATTAAGAAAAGAAAATATAGGAAAAATATTCAAAGTGCAGCACCTAACTCTTTATGATTAAATACCCAGCTTGGACTTAGTTGTGCAGAGTCTCTCTATCTTTATAAGAAGACAGAGACAAGAGCCAGTCAGAAGTGATGATCTGATAAATATGTGAACCTAAAAAGGTTTCACAGTCTATCATGGGAGCTCTCGGCTCTGTGTCCTCCTCCCTCTAGCCTTAAATGACTTGGGTCATATAATCACAGTACTGTAACTCAGATTATTCACTCCACTCCCATACTAAATCATCAGGGTCGCACATACCTCCTCCGCCTCTGACCATGAGAATCTAATCCACTGAGAGTAAGTGTTTCTGAATTTACTCTGCCCCCTTTCATTTGGCTCTGGCGAGGTTTTCCACAGTCATTTTCTCATGATTGAACACTGGCTGCGGGTTCGTCTCATCATTAATGTTGACATAAAATGTGCCACAGCAGAGACAAAAATAACCAAGAGCACTGTCTTTTCTCTGCTACCATCGCAGAGTGACCATGATACGATGACATATCTCCAGGACTAACATGGAAATCGAATTGCTGAGGCATGCATTCGTCACATGCTCTCGCGAATCGGTCAGAGGAGTCAGGGTGGGGATGTGAGTCAATGAGCGAGGGCTGTTTCGTTTAGCAGGCAGAAGATGCTTCCTCTCTCTGGGCTCTCTGTGCACTGACCCTCCAGTGGACACAGCCAGGCTACGATCAGCATATCAATGCTGCTTTCTACAGAAGGGCCGATTGGGGCTTGCCAGGCTTAACTTAACATGCTTTCAACACTGTATCAATAAGACTTTGTTCGAAAGCAAAGCTGTGGAGAGAAAAAAGATGTTTCTGTAGATACCAAGATGCAGAAAGGAGTTTGTGTTGAGCTGGCGAGTAATCGATTGAATCCTGGTTATAACTGTTTGGTATAGTGAAGAAAATGAGAGAAGGATGAAAAGAATCGAAGCTGGCTCCCTGTGGATGCATTGGCGTATGTTTCAGATTTAAGGAGGACTCCCTCAAGGCTGATCTTTGCTCGTCATCCTCATAATCACCTGCTTCTCACCTCTGATTTAATTTCTCATCGTTTCACTCCGTCAGCTGGTCTGTATGGCCGCGCTGCGAGGAGCTAATAGGTCATTGATGCATCCATGCCAGCAGCCAATGCCAGGAGTCCCAGGCAGCTGGCACTCTCATTCAACCCAAACACAAAGTACAAAGTCTCACTGTGGGCTAATTGGGTCATCCTCATGTGGGAACCAGTTGCACTGGGAGTTTCTCAATCATCCCTTGATTTTTGGGTGTGAGTGACAGACATGAAAGGGGAAGCAAGATGAGCTGAGATGACACGACATTGGAAAAAAGTGTTGAAAATTGCTCTTCTTGCTTTTTAAATGTGACATTCACAACTGATATCAATCATAAAAACGTTTTAGTTAAAGCCTAGTGTCACTTTTACTGTGAGACCCTTGAGACTGATGACAGCACAAGATAAAGTTTTATTTATTGGTCAGATTAAGAAGCAGGAAAGTGACAGGAAATGACACAAAAGTAACTTCCTTCCTTTTTTTTGTTTCTGTTTTTTGCTAATGCAAGGCAGATGTCACCAGAGTGTAAACAAAATCTTTCAGTCGTGCACTGAATTCAATTTTGGAAATACAACCTCTGATACAGTCAGTGCTGGGGGGGAATGCACAGCCCTTCACTGAAAAAGCTCTGGCTTGCTTTAGATGCAAGTGAAGGAGATGAAGCAAGTATGTTGCCATAATTGCATCATACTAGATGTGGACCTCCACATCATCAACAAACTTATAGTATTTTTTTATTAACAGTGAGAACGAAACAACAACAACAACAGGAACCATGTAATTAATGGTTAATGGAAACTATGTTGATTGAAAAAAGGGCATCAGTGTTTCATGTTGGGCTGGGTAGTGTTTGAAATTGACGTTACCAGAACCCTTAAAGTGATACTGATACCAGTAGTGTACTTTATTTGAGACCTTGTTTTCACTACCTCATTTGTTTCCCTGCATGTGAATGTAAGTGGTCAGCTGCGTAAAATGCCAGCAGACGCCACAGACGTATAGTACAGCCATACTTTCAAATGCCATTGTGGCATCTCGGCACACTGAACTGCCAACCATATCAAATACACCGCACTGAACTTCACCACATCACAGGCTGTATGAGTGGTAGCTGTTGTGGCAGTGGGCCAAGTGTATGTTGCATTAAACAAGTGTTCTTTTGTTATTTTAGATCTTGGTTCAAGGATTGGATGCAGGTATCATTTGACTGGAGAAGTTTTGATAGTTCTTGGTACTAGGTTCGATCATTACCTTTCAGGTATCAAGTACCAACAGCCAGCCCTAGTTTTTGCTTTGAAACCTCAGCTTAACCAAATTAACCAACAGAGTGTTAAATGTTGACCCCAGAATACTAGTATGACAAAACTATTTTAATTTAAGGTCCTGTAGCTTTCAACCACATCTTGTGGTCCAAGTTCCATATTTAGGTCACATATCAGGTTTAAAGTTATAGAAAAATCTAGCATGTAGACCTTGAGTAAAGTCTTTAATTTAGGTCAGTTTAGTTCAAAAAAATTTATTTCTGAGGTAAGCAGCTTCGAACACAGGAAACAAATTCAGTCACACCCATAAAAATGATAATAAACAAGGGATGTGCTGATTGTAAGATTCTGAGCCGAGAGCCAGATCAACGTTTAAACTAACAATTTGACTGATGGCAGATACAGATGTTTTTTGGTGTTGATATTTTTTCTGTTTTGTTGTTATTTATTCACCTTTTTGTGCCAGAGAAACAAAGAAATCTTCATTATAAAAACCTCCGCTACCAAAATTACCTGAAATTACCCTACCTTTGTGTGAACACAAACTCAGTCAAACAAAGTTACAAAATAACCTGTAACCTTTCACATGAGAAACATCTGTTAAAAAAAACTGCTTCTAAAGCCTTTTTAATTTATTTAATATCTTAAAATGTCCTCTCTATTATCTATTTTATATCACTGTAAAAACATCAAATATTTTCTCCTTCAAACAATTGAATTTTTTCGTGTCAAGATTGCATTGAACACATCATGAGAATGTTTCAATTTGCCTTCCCCTAAAGACCTTGAATGCATCATAATGTAACTCAGTGCAATCTCAATCATCAGTTGGTTCCAGTCACCAGCCACTAACAGCTAATGCTAACTAGCTCTCCTCCTGCGATTTCAACACGGATTTTTTGTCCACAGAAGAATAGGGTGCGTTTCCTGATGTACCAACAGTGCGTTTAATGCGTCTTCTTGTCCTGATGGCGTCCCAGAGAAGATCTCTTTTTGTCCTAGACATATTTTGTTTAGTCTTCAGGATGACGGGACACTGTTAGTCTCAAGCCCTGCTATTGAGCCTGTGCAAAATGTATGTGACACATCAGAAAAACATCAGCCACTGTCATCAATGAATGTCTTCTTATTTGCTGGTAGGCCGATGGCAGTCAAAAAGGCGAGTATCGGCCAATACCGATGTGTAGCTGAAAATTTGATTTGTCCCTATAATAAGCAATGTCCAACACTAACAACGCATTATGTCAAAAACTACAAAAAATTCAAGAGCACTTGTCGATGTGTTCATAAAATAAACACTGTCTCTGAAACCACTGCTGTTTACAAGTCTTACAGCTCCTGGAATACAACCTAACTGACTTCTGTTTGTTTTACATACAGACGAAATGGAATGCAGCCCTGACAGTGTTAGCTTTAGGTTTTCATAAAGGACGTGTGTGGTGTCACTGATAATATCATTTGCCCTTTACGTTCAGTATTAAACTGTACAAGGCTCCCTGTGCTTTGTCAGTAACTTTAGATCATCTCCTCCATGTCTGTGTAAATAACGCTCATACTGCAACAGTGTTGTTTGATGTCTTCTTCAGCTATGGAGATGAGATAAGAGGGTTTGTGATTTCTGTTGACAAACTGTGTAGTGTTCTCATAAACAGGAAGTGTAACATCTTAAAAACACAGATGCACAAATTTAACTCAGTGACCTTTCCCATGTGGTCGCGATCAGAGGAAACAGAGTGTTGGTTCGACCGCAGTCCGCAGTCTTATTTCAGCTCTCCTCTGCACAGCCTGGACAGGATGGTGTAAGCCCTGCTGTGTTTGACCTTTACTGTACTGACACACACACACACACACACAGACACACACACACACACACAGCTAGAGTCTTGGCTCAGGTTGTGCTGCTGATGCAAGAGGACAGGTGTTGCACTTGTAGCTGCAGTGCTCATGTTTAATCAGCATCGTGCATGTTTAATGACAGGAGGGGAGCACGGTTGGTCGCCGTGTTTACGACACACTGTGGTGTCTCCTCGTCATCGGGAGGATTACGAGCTCAGTGCATACGGGTGGATGATGTCAAAACAGCAGCTCCACATTCCTCCTCCTGCCCTTGCTTTGCTTCAGTGATCCACTCCTGTGACTTCATCTGAATTTCACTCGTAAATTAAATTTCTTAGGACACAGAACTTGTGTTTGCCTGCCTGCTTGAGCCGGTGACGATATGTCATTCAGATGCAATGTGTGGAGGACGCAGTCTATTGTTTGCTGTTGTTCAGACAACAAGGGAGCTGAATTTGAACCAGATTGTTTTTTTTCTCTAATCCCAGTTTAGTTTTTCTTTCAATCTGTGTATTTGAAGGGATTATAGCTATAAATAAAATATTCTGTGGACATTTTAGAGTCAGAAAAGTCGGTGACACCTGGCTGGTAGCAGATTTAAAGACATAGAAGAGTGCAGATGTTCTGGCGCAGATATGCAGCTAATGATTTTAGCAGAGTGTGTTGTGTTTGTCTCAGTCTGGGGACATTGATAGCTACCAGTGCTCCAAAGTTCCTCTTCTTCTCTCCTTCATTCCTGCCTCCTTCTCTCCCCACCCCTCCTGGCTCGCTCCTTCTCCTCCAATGATTCATCACGGTGAACTTCCAGTCCTGACAGCTCGCATACTGGAAGAGGAGGAGCAGACTCAGGACATCTGTGGGAAGTGAGATTATGAAACAGGCCTCAAGTCCTCTGCTGACCCCAGACACCACACTCGGGGCTCATGATTACAACGCAAAACCATAGTGAAAAAATGTATGCTTGGATTTACTTGGTTTAAATTCAGCATTTTCTTGGGAGTAGGTTTTGAGTTGAGGGGTTGAGATGTATGATTTTCTTGGTTTGGTTTTTCCTCTCATGTCGGCCAGATGCTGCTCCAGAACACCTTGTTTTGAAAAGCATCTGAAACTCTAAGCTTAAACTCAAACAATGTGGGCCTGGAACTTATAGCAGGAACATTTTTCACATTTATTTTGTCATACAGCTTTCCTGTTTGGCTGCTTAACATAACCTCGATGGGACATAAAGAAAATAAGGATTTTTAGCTATGCTAGCAGCACAGTCTGTCTGTCGGTGGGTCCAGACTGAAATAGCAACTACCATTGGATTGACTGCCATGAATTTTTTTGCAAATATTCATGGTCCCCAGAGAATGAATCCTACTCACTTTGGTGGTTCACTGACTTTCATTCCATTTCCTCCATGAGGTTGATGGTTGTGGTTTTTAGTGGAATGTCTTTACAGCTACTGGATAGATAAATCCCCTTGAGGATTACTACTACATGTGTGAAAACAAATATATTACAAAACCTTTTAAGGCTCCAGAGAGAGCTGCAGGAAAGTGACGTCATATGAGTCAGTGTCAGCTGAGGCTGAAGACTACAAGTTTGAAAAGAAAAAAGTCTGGAGGGTAGAATAAAGTGAGCTTAAGAGTAAGGTTGCAAGTAATGATCATTTTTATTGTTGATTTATTGATTAGCTTTGTCTATAAAATGTCACAAAATGGTAAAAAAAATGTGGATCAGTGTTTCCTTAAGCCCAAAATGACGTCTTCAAATGTCTTATTTTGTCCACAACCCAAAGATATTCAGCTTACTGTCACAGAGGAGAGAAGAAACCACAAAATATTCATATTTAAAAGGCTGTTATCAGAGAATTTTGACTTTTTACTTGAAAAAAAAATTAGCCAAAAACGATTACTTGGTTATTAGATAAGCTGACGATTAATTTAATAGTTGACAACTAATAGATTCACCTTAATCGTTGCAGCTCGACTTACCAGACCAATGCAGCCCACTCCTCTCTGCTGAAGGCTGCATTAGCCACTGCTAGGATTAAAACACACCTGAATCTCCAAACAGACTGTTGGCGGTCGAGTTGCACTGTGGGATATGTAGGCACCAGGCTTTAAGAAGGAAGACAAATGTGTGGAATAGAAAGATTACGATATTCTAAGATTGCAGTGCTAAATAGATGGAATAGCCTTTTAACTTTTCCCTCTGGAGCTATCATCAGGTCAGAAGTTAAATGTGTTGAATTGTTTGATTTATAACTAAATATTCGTAAAACTATTGATATTCCCATCAGCCTCAGCTATGCTTTGTTTTTAGTACTACAAAAGCAACTAGATGGTTAACCATGGTAAATATTATACCTGCTTTCCGTGCTTTTTTATCTCACCTGTGTGTACTTGTATCAGTCTGTGTCGCCTTTCTAAATTCAGAGTTTTTTCGCGGGACCATGAATGCAGCAAACGCGAAACGTTTCTTTTTTCCCCACGATTTTTCAGTTGCAAGGTGGATAACTGATCAGTTGATCCAATCAGAGTTGATCAGATTAGATTGATGGATGATTGGAGCAGCTGTTTGTGAGTCAAAGCAAACTTTAGACCCAGCGTACTGAAGGTTAAAGTTTCATTGTCACTGCAACTGGTGTTGTGCTGCTCCATCTGTGGAGCAAACACTAAATTGTGTGCACATATATATATTCCAGCACTCCTGAAGAATGGTCCAGCTCCAAAAACAGAAAATAAAAATGTAGCGGCAGATGTTTTAATCGTGGCAGCCCGCCATAAATAAATGAATGAGTGGTAAACCCTGGACTGTATAAAATAATAGACGTAGCTACCAAGGCGTTACCCATTGGTTTGTGGACTCCTGTTTTGAAACCCGAGTTCAGTACTTCAGCAGTCTGGCAGTTCAACGTGGGGGTCTGTAAGGATTGGCTCATTTTTGGGGCCAGCCTCAAGTGGCCATTTGATGAACTGCAGTATTTTTTACTTCCATGTTGACTTCATTTTTCAGCCCCAGAAGTTGCTGCTTGTGCTAGCATGGCTCTTTGAGTCTTGTATTTTTTATGATATGTAATGCCAGACAGTTTTCCTGTCTTCCATCAAATGAATAAAACATCTGTGATTTGTCACCAGCAGCTGTCACTAAAGCTTACTGAGAGAAATCACTGTTAACACTGACTCTGCAGCAGCCAACACTGCCATCAGAACTACTGCTGCTCTGTATTTCAGCCTGTTGATACAAAACACTGCCATCACAACTTTATAATAGTCATGCTTGCTTTCTAACTGTGTATATATCTGTATGGATCCTTCACTGTGTCTACAGGATGCATATATAACTCAAAACTCTTGAGTGTTTCTGTAAGAGGAGTGAGATGATGCTTTAATTTGAGCTGAAGTTGGAGGGGGTTCATTTTTAGCCTGGCCCACATTCCTCTGTAGATTTCACAGCACAGACAGATACTCCACTGATCATCCACACGTGAGTAACTGTTGGTGCTGTCTCATTTAGTCTGCCTGCTTACAGTCCTAACTCCTTCCTCACAAATGTGAAAACAGGCTTCTGGCTTGGAAAAGGTTTGTTTCAGTGATTGCTTTGTGTCCACACACTCTCTATAGAGACACTGTACATGATTGTTTCTCTTCTCTCCTATTTTATGATCCCAAAGTGTACGATTCAGCCAGATACAGGATGTGCTCTTTGTGGGAGTATAAGAAGAAAAACCAAAAACACTATTTTGACCCCCTGCCCTCTTACATATACATTTCCTTATTCTTTTTCCTCATGTTTTTGTGTCTCATTGACTAATGGAGACAGCATGTTTTGAAACTGGACTAGTATTGAGCAAGAAGCTGCAGCCGGCTGCTGCGAAACAGGCTGCAATGTAACCACTCGAAGCATTTGGCAACGTCAATGTACATCCACTAAAGGTGCTTGTTTTTGCCACTGACAGGCTCAGATTATTACTGGAAGTATTATGGAAATTACCCTTCAAAAAAATAAAACGTTTTGCTTCACCTTTCGCTTGATCCAATCTGTTTGTGATGGTGCGCAACCCAATGACGCTCAAGGAGAAGTCTTAAAATCTAAATTCTAAAATCTCACGAGAGGTGACCTGTTGCAGGAAAACAATGGTGGGAAGGTTAATGAGAGTTGGAGAGAGGAGTGCTGGGGAGAGTTTGCTTTGTTGGAGGACAGAAAGAGTAGCTTAGTGTTATCTAAAAAGTTTTCAATGTCATGGTCTGTGAGATTTCAGAACGTGACTTCTTGAGAGAGACTTTTGTTAAACCGCATCAAGCGAAAGGTTAAGAACAACACCTCATTTCTGTGTAGGGTCCTTTCCATTTTAGTGGACGTAAATTGACGATGTCAAATGCCCCCAGTAGTTACATTGCAGCATGTTTCGCAGTTGCTGACTGCAGTGGTGTCTTTCAATACTGGACCAATTTCAAAAAGTGTTCTCCACTAGGCCTTTCTACCCTTTTCGCATATCTCATCTGGCCTGGGAACACCTTGGGGTTACCTAGGAGGAGCTAGATAGCTTTGCTGGTGAGAGGGGCGTCTGGGGTGCTTTGCTTGGCCTGCTGCCCCGCAGCCCTGCCCCGGATAAGCGAAAGTAAATGGATGGATTGATGGTTAGCCCTTTTTACACAGAGATCATGGGATAGGGCCGCTACAAAGTCCCTTCATTCTGTCGCCCTTCATTTTTCACGGAAGAAAAGGGGCATAATGCTGCCCCAGTGTGATCACAGACCACAAGAGTTTGTGCCTCTAGGGTGACATATATGTATCAGTAGCACTTTTCCACCTCTGTTTGGAGGGTAGAAAGCTCCCTTACCTCATTGTTTTTCCAGCTTGCGAACATTTTTGACCATTATTTTTCATGTTTGAGATAGCTGCTAACTGCTACCTGCTACTTTTTAAATCTCCCAGCGACTGGTCGCACACATAACATGTCTTCAAAAAGTCACACCCGTCTCATCCATGGTCCTGTCCTGATGGTTGTCCCTTTACACAGATGTTGATTTGGCAATGTTGATACATCTGCTGCCGACTTACAGGCGAGACAACTCTGTCTCCCTTTCCTCGATTGTACCTCTTCTATAGAACAGACAGCAGAATAACGGAGAGACTTTTCCACGTTGAAGAGGCAGTCTGTAAAAGAGGCTTTAGGCATAAAGACTGAAAAATACCAATGCTAAGTTTCCCTTTATCGTGCTCTGTCACTTCTCCCTGATTTAAGTTAGTGACTGTTCTGCAGGTGGGACACGTAGAGAGAGATGTGATGGCATAGGTATCACTTGATGAGACAGATGTTTGATTCTGCAGAACCCCTCAAAAGCACTCAGGCCTCTCTGCTGCCGCCTTGAATACTAACGCCGCAGAAAATGGGTCAGTCACCCTTTACTATAAGACATTGCAGTTTCCAGTTCCCCAGGTGGTTAGCGAAGGAAAAAGCAACTTTCCGAAAGGTGGAAGGGTGTCAAGTTTTAAAATGAAACACTTTGCGAATGTATTTTTTTCCTGCAAGCTGAAAAAAACTGATTTGTGTTCTCCGTGTCTCTCCTCTGTTCTCCTCTGCCCTTCCTTCCCTCCTCTACACAGGCTGTCAGCATCAATAAGGCCATCAACACACAGGAGGTCGCTGTCAAAGAGAAGCATGCCAGGAATATCCTCATATTGTCTCTGTGTGTGTGACTGTGTGTGTGTGTGTGTGGAGAAGAAGTGTGTTTATCCTGATTTCCCTGTTTGTGTGTGGTGCTGTTCCTCCGCGGCTGCAGGGTTACGTTAGTGCAAGATCAAAACAACAAACTTAGTGTAACCTCGTCATCTACATGTGGTCATGCTGCAGAGCTAATTTAGTCATCTGTGAGACAAAACACAAAGCTGCACTGACAGAGAAGAGCGCTGTTTGAAGTCGGCAGAGTCCCGGGGAGATGAGGAGCTAAATACAAAATATCTAGGGCTCATTATTTTTGGTTTTTAACTTTTCAGAAAGAGATTTGGGAAATGCTTTGTGTTTATTGTGAATATTAAAGAAGCATGCAATTTGGCTTTTAGCAGTGCAAACAATCTCGTTAATCATATTTGTTTTAGTTACGAGTACAGACTCTTGCACGTCATCAGCTCATTTTTGATTACCAAAGATGTTGTCTGGGCTCTTAGTGTTGTGAGAAGACTTTTTGCACCAAGAGAAACAACAATTTTTGGCTGTTTGAGTTCAGTAAAAAAAGACAAGATGACAGAATGTAACATTAATCACGAGCCAGACCAATGTCGCACAGAGAAATGTCACGCCCTATGGTAACTCAGTGATCCTTGACCAGCCTGTCACCCTGCATCTTGGGGACCCATCATGAGAAAGGCGCCCACACTTTCTGGGCGGCGGTCAACCGGCTCCCTCTCTCCAGCAACGCGGTGCTCTGCTGGAAGTTCTGCCACGTCTTCCACAAGCTGCTGAGGGACGGCCACCCGAATGTATGTATAGATGACAATATCGTCACACCTTAACCTTCTTATCTTGTCTTATCTGTTTGTCTCTTGTGTTGAAAGCCCGTCTTTCACAGATGATTTTTGCCAATGATTCATCTTTTATCTTATGTCACACCTCTTCTACGTTTAGTTAATTATACCTGAGGAGTCCTCCTTATTAACTCTATATTTCCTCTTTGTGTCGTCCCTTTAGGTGATAAAGGACTCCATGAGGAACAAGGCTGATTTAACTGATATGAGCAGGATGTGGGTAAGGACAAGGAGATTATTGTTTTAACACAAGGACGACCTTATGCCATAGTTGTTTTTATCCACTGGTGTATTTTGAATAGTAACAGATAAGGCATGGATGAACAAGTGACTGAGTTTTTATTGCATAAGTTATTCATAAAATAGTTATTCCATTCATATTAATAATAATGCTAAGGCCACCAGTGATGAAGATCTCATGATTTTCCTGCAGCATATCATCATTTATCACTGAAACAGCTCCTGCAATTTGGCGAGACTCCCTAAAATCTTGGTATTTCGAGGACAGCGCTTCATGTCCTGCTTCACACAGTGTTATGTGCCTGATGTGCGTTCTTATGAGCTCACATTGTGTATATAAGATAGCAAAACTGTAACTTAAAAAGTTGGTTATGAGCCTAATCTTTGGCTTAACCTCAAGATTAAACCTCCAGGAGACCTCTCACCTAACCTCAAACAGAGGGGATTTTAACCTCCGCCAAGGAGGTTATGTTTTTGCCGGCATTTGTCTGTTTGTCTGCAAAATAACTCGAAGAGTTCTGAACGGATTTTGATGAAATTTTCAGGTAAGGCTGATAATGAGATAAGGAACAGATGATAAAATTTTGGTGGTGATCGGTTGAAGCAAAGTGGATAAAATAAAAATGGCGGGAAGGTCTCCGATTGCTCTAGTTTTTCTTCAAATCATCAATTTAACATATGCAGATGCTCCTTGTACAGCTGGCACAGCTGCATCAGTGCCTAACCTGAAGATTTTTGAATGACTTTTACCTGACTGCTGTTAAAGTCTCAACCATCTTAAGGTCATACTTGAATATATGTTCATCTAAATAGTGCTAAAGTATAGGAGCCTTTTTACACCGGGTATTAACATGCATCTTGGGGTGACCCAGTTACAAGTGTCAGCACTAAATACAAGTGTAAAAGACCACTGATCCGATCATTCAAACCACATGGCTTGACTTTGTAGTGAAGTGTAAGTGATGTAGGCAGTAACAAAATCTGTTCAGATCACAGAAATGCATGTTAATATCATGTATGAACAAGCTCATGTTGACATTTAGACAGCATAAATGATGTCCAACAACAAGTATGCCTTCCATACTTGACCTGCATCAAACAAATCTCATATTGTATAAGTGTATTATTCAGTCTAGTTTTCCAAGCTCTACAATTAAAACTGGCCTATTCTGTCACTCAGTCCAGCTTCTCATTTTCATCAAACCAAAATCATTCTGCTTCTGCTTTCTTACAAATGTGCACGCAGGTTATTTTATAAAGTATAAACTTGAACTCAGAGTGGAGGGTGAGAAGGCTGAGATGGCCACTGAACTCGCTGGAGCATGCATTGATGTGTCCTGCAAAACCACACCCATCCAGATGAAATACCAAGATTTTAGGGAGTCCCTAAATTGGCAACGGTTAAAATGTCGTCATGAACGTCAAATCTTATTAAACCTGTCCCGGCGGGGTTTCTGACAGCAGTGGGAAAACACCTTTTCTGACATGATAGTTGAAGTGCGTCCAAAAGTGCAACATGCAGCAGCAACATTTGTTAATTTACCCTCAATAATAAAGAAAATTGTGATTAACCCTTTGAAACCTGGAGCAACAAAGCTTCTCATGTGCTGCTTTCAGACGCCTTTTGAAAGTATTTGAACCTTTGAACGCTGAGCTAATGAGGGCAGTTTCTTTCAAAAACATAGGGTAAAATGCATTGAGCAACTTGGTAAGAAATGTTCCACAAATTGTTAAAAAAAAAAAAAAAATTAATAGATTTAAAAAAATCTATTTAAAATTATGTTACAGATTAAGTATAATTTTTAAGTTTTTTTCCAGGTCATTTCATTGTTTGTTTGTTTGTACTTAACTTTCCTTTCTTTTTTCTTTTTTTTTTTTTTATAGTTTTCTTGTTTTTATTTATTTATTTTTTTTGGGGGGGGGGGGTTCTTTATTTATTTATTGCATTTTTTTGTTTTCAATTTGCTTGTTTTTTTGTTTTTACATTTTTTTTGTTTTTAACTTTCTTTTTTACTATTTGTTTTACTTTTTGTTTTGTTTTTTACTATTTTTTTGTTTTTTTAACTAACTTTTTCTTTTTTTTCTTTCTTTTTTTTTTTTTTTTTACTAATTTTTTGTTCTAAATTTTCTTTTTTTTTACTAATTGTTTCATTTATTTATTTATTTACTAATTTCTTGCTTATTTTTTTGGGTCACTTCTTCCGTTGCTCATTGCCTGCTTCCCATGTTACTGAAAGAAATCAAGCCAATACGCTGAGGGTTTAACTGGTTAAAGAAGCTTGTCTTTTGTTTGTTGGCATCATTAGAGCGCACACACCAACTGTCCTCCTTGTTACGGCCATCAGATTACAAGATTTGTTTCTAGTCAGCCGGCTGCTGTCGTAGTGACAGACATCGTGGCCTGTGATGGACGAGGCCATGTAAAAACATGCCAAGTGTAACTGTCAAGAGCTCACAACACACTCCCTGCCAGCTCCATGTTGTGCCTCACAGACAGTCGTATTACATCAGCCAGTCTGCTGGTGTCTCTGTGGGGAATCCTGCTCTCACCTGTTTTTGAGGAGCTGGAGCTAAAAATTGAACGTGGTTTATGTTTGGATGAAAAGTCTCATTGGTGACAACATTTGCATCGATCTAAGTGAGCGCAGGTCTCTTCAGGGTATCGATGCAGACACCTCTGATGTAATTCACCAGGTTTATTGTGTACAGACTGCACTCCATTAAGCCACAGAATCTGAACAGTCACTCCTCAGTTATGTCTTGGGCAACATTTGGGTAGAGAGCCTGCTCTGCTCTGTAGTCCTGGATGTTGTTTTTATTACTCAGTTTTTGCTGATGTCACTAGGCGAGGAGGATACAGGAAGTTTGGTCCCTGTGACCAGGGTGGTGCCCTCTCTTTCCTGTTGTGTCATCACCACCCGCACTCTCAGGGACAAGGAAAAAGGAAGTGAGAATCAAATTGGCCAAATAGTTGCACTTATTCAACTTTGTCCACAATCTGAGACGTTTTCACACAGAGTGAAGTGAACTGAAAGATTCTGCCGTGGTATAATTCAGCCCCGCAGCTTGAAAATGGCCGCTCTGTGGTCAGTCTTTTCATGTTTTTTGTGTGCTGCTTTCAGCCAAAGTGCCACAACAGATTTCCTCAAGAACACCAAATGATTTGCCTCCTCGGTTTTCTTTAACTGGCAAAACCTTGCACGTCCTCCAGGAGGAGAAAAGATTACTCTCTACCTTTGATCGTGTCTCTCCTCTTCCTCTTAACATCCCTCTTCCTCCCCCTCTCTCTCTCTCTCTCTGTCTCCCCCAGGGTCACCTGAGTGAAGGCTATGGGAAGCTGTGCAGCATCTACCTCAAACTGCTCATCACCAAAATGGAGTTCCACATCAAAGTGAGTCGGCCTGGCCTATAAAATCCAGCACCAGTCTCCCTCGTCACTCATTATCTTTGTCTCAGGCTCTCTTTTTAGTGCCAGCATGTCTCTGCGGGGGGTGGGGGGGTGGGGGCTGGCTTCATAGAAAATTCTGGCTTTTACACTAATGGCCTCTCTCGAATCTGTAATGTAGCTTTTTTATGAGACAGCAGAGCAGCACGGTGTCGATGCTATCACAGGAAGATGTGGTTAGCTGTTGCCCTGCTGAAGGCTAATTCCTACCCAAGGGTGAGGACGGTCATAGAGGGCAGTGTGCCAGGACGTAACATGAGAATGAACGGGCTAACGTGACACTTTGCCAGATAAAACCAATGATTGACTTTTGTGTCACCTCTCTGTGACCTGTATTTGCTTAATATTTTACTCATAAATCACAATTTAGATTGAATAAATGTGTAAAAAAAACAGCCGAGCTAGATAAAGGTCAATTAACCAACAGTCAGCTCCTGTAAACTCAGTCTCACATTAATTTTTAACTGAGCTAAGAGATGCAGAACTAAAAACAGCATCTGCCTGCACACATGTATATTTCAATAGAAATACAGTGCCGTAACTTATCTTAGCATTATTTTCTAAACTGAACGACAGCAGCTGTGTCTTTTAATCTTTGTCTGTTGTTGTCCTCACACCTGACTGCTGTTAAACTTTTATGCAGTTTTATGGAAATGTAACGTAACATTCTGTTTGATTCGGAGCCAGGGTTTTGTTTTGATTGGCTTCCACTAGTGAGACAGAATCAAAGAGTGCACTGACGGGCACAGTTCAAAGTCCAAACAATACATTTACCTGAGGGATTCAAAAACTTCAAAAAAAAAAAAAGCCAGCAGTGGCATAGGTGGAAGTGTTCAGGTCCTTTACTTACAGCTGCTCTAATCAATATAAATGTACATTTATTTTAATGATGAATCTCATGATTACTTGTTTGTCGAGGAACTCTGCAGCTCCCCTCAGCTTTACAGAGCTTTATGGCAACTTCTTAAGGTAATTGTTCTGATTTTCTGGCCCATAATTTTACTATTAAAAACCCCCCCCAAAAGAACAGAAATAGTTAACGCAGAAAGGGTAGGCCCAGTAAGCTAAGGCCTCAGCCTGCAGCTTTTCAGTCAGCAAACTTGCTTTGGTTTGTCACTGCTTCAAAATGAATAGCTTATGATTGTTGTCTATTATTTATTTATTCATTTATTTGTTTTTCTTGTGTGTATTTGGGTTATATAAGTTGTAAAATGATCGAAATAAAGTAAAATAAACTAAGGAACCAGGAAGTCCTGCTAAATATAAAGTGGTTCAGACAGCTACGGGAAAAAAAAAACAAGGTATTCCATCTTCAGATGAAATAATTTCAGAAATGTTTTCTTTGAGCAGAGGCAATCTAACAGACTTGTGTTTGTCAACCCTATCTTATACCTGGCGCAAAGCAGCACACTGTGTAACACAACTGTCATTTCAGCGCCCATGTTGTGTAAGTAACAAACACATATGTGCCAATCCGTGCACCCATTAGCATGAAGTTCTTAAGGCCCAGACACACCAAATCAACTTCAGAGAACTAGTGACGACGAAGGCCCCCTGCTGCAGCACCTGATGTCACTTTGTCTCGGCCATCAAGTTGCACATGAACACACCACAAAGGCTACAGTCAGCAGCCAACCAGTGCATATGTTCTGCGATGCGTGAGATGAAATAACTCTCCACATCAGCAGAAAGCGGTAGTCTGTAATCGTCGTTCAGAAAGGGAAACTGGAAGACCGTCTTGAGGCTAGTTAGCCAGTTAGCACATTATCAACACAATCCAGTGTTGAAAGAACAAAGCGTATTTACAGTGCGGCAGTGAGCAATAACACAAACCACCATAAAACATTTCTGCTAAAGAACACAAGGGATAAAGAAAAACAATTTTACCTTATGTAACAAGTTTGTTTTAATCTTGCTCACTGTCAGCTTTAGCACTTTGTTTACTTTCCTCACTTCCATTTCTCTTTTTGTGCACTGAACTGAGCTGCCAACCAGACTGATTTCAATCACTGATGGGCTCAACTGTCACGGTTTCTGATTCAAAATGCTGAATTGGCCCCAAAAAACAGCTGATGGGCGCCAACGAGGTACACACCGCACCGATTAGGGTTACTGATGGTCACCAACGGCCCAAAATGGAACATTGGCTGACTTTCCGCTTGGTGTGTCAGGTCCTTTAAAACGAGGTGTAGTCAGGCTAGGGTGGGAACCTCTAGGCACCTCACGATTCGATCCAGTTGCAATTCCAAGGGCAACTATTTCGATTATAAAATGATTCTTGATTCTAAAACGAGCCAGTGAGAAAATTTACACTAGATATTGAAAAACATTATTGTAATAAAGCTGGGAATACATATCCAGTGCATACAAACTGTATTACTTACTGTGGTTGAGATGACTACACTCTACCAGTCTCCTCCGGTCCATCCTCCTCATCCACAAATCTCAACGGGACTCTCCTGTCCCTCGTCGACCTCCTCCAGTATTTACAAAACTATAACTGACTATAACTATCTATGAACTATAAAAACACGAACTATTGCAAAAAAGACGAACAATGGCAAAACTACTGACTATGGTGAAAACACGACGAAAACACGTCAAAAAACACTTAAAACACGGCATAAAAAAACTCAGAAGTTCTCAAAAAACCACAAACACTATTATTTACAACACTAAATATTATTTACAGAGAAAACACCACCCAAACGTCACTACCATAATGTAATGTACCACTGGAAAGCTCCGCTTCTCAGCTTTCAGAATCCGTTGGAATTACGTCATTAGTGTGAATGGTCGAGGAGTTTTGGTAATTTGAAAAATAAATATAAAAATAAAATTAAAGTTTAGCGTTTAGAGTTTTCCACATCGATGCTCACATCGTTCAAGACAGAATCTCGATGCATCTAAAAATCAAACTCCACCCCACCCCCCCCCCCCCACCCCTAAGTCAGGCGCATTGTTGACATGTTGCTATTTTAATGAGAGCAGAAATCAGATATTTGTTGTTTATTTCACTCTCTGTTTCCTCTGTCACGTTTATAATTACAGTTTTTAGTTCTGCTTAAATGTCTCACCATATTTGCTGCAGTGACATTACTGCTCTTTCTGCGTTACACTCAGCAGGAAACCACTCGCTTCTCCAGTTTGCAGAATCTGCCATGTAAACAGCAGTGTGCCAGGTGTTGAGGCACCTGGCTTGTAAAGGGAATTGGAGATGACACTGATGAGCTGAACTCATGTTGCACCCACAACACACCTATGATTAACTAAGAGATTAATTAAACCCCTTTGCCCCTTGCGCCTTACTTTGTGCCCACATTATGCGCCATATCAAAGGCGGTTGGTCACGCCATAAATACACTTGTGCCATGCACTTTAGACCATGTGCTATAGATCTTTAATAGGGCTCAAAGTCATTCTCACAGTCTGATGTTTGGGTTCATTCTCATTGCTCTCATCTAAAATCCAACGTGCAAGCACTTCCTGCTCAGCACTCAACAGCAGACAGACTGAATGTACTGTTACATTCCTGCATGGTTATGATTACAGACATCAGATTCTGCCTGTAAACAGTCATGTGCTCGTCTCAGATGGACGTCAGGACGACTGAACCTCCTCCTGTTGTCTTCTCTTTCAGAACCCTCGTTTCCCTGGCAACCTGCAGATGTCAAACAGACAGCTTGACGAGGCAGGAGAGAACGACGTTAACAACTTGTGAGTGTGGCGTGCTGCTGCTGCTGCTGCTGCTGCTTCGCCTCTCCTTTTGTTTTTTTTTTGTGGTTATAGCCAGCCAGACCGCAGGATCCAGATATTAATGAGTTTCAGTGTTAAGTCTCAAACTGTGCTGACCAAAGTGTGAAATGAAATGTAATTGGATGAATACATTAATCATAATGCAACAGAGCCACAAGACCTTATTCATTGTAATTATTTTAGAGGTGTTGTTCTGCACAAATTCATAGAAAGTTTAAAAATTCACATGGTAAACAAAGTTTTTAATTTTAATTCATTTGATAGTAATAATTATATTCAGTTCTTTCATCAAAGCCTCTCCTTCACACCATCATAAAAGGAGAAGACGAAGGAGATTAAAGGTTTTATTTCATTGTTTTCATCAGTGGTACTGCATTTTTCAGTCTCCCTCCAAGCTGTTTAGTTCTGGCACCACTACAATAACCTTCTTTGAAGGAATACTTCGCCCACAGCATGATCACTTGTATATCACTTACTCACCCTGTGTTACCTTGAATTTGTGAAGAAGACTGTTCTTCTTGCCTCCGCTGTGAACGAGGAATCCAAAAAGGGAAAATATTCTTGATCAAGTCATGAGGAGGGGTCACGCTTGTGCAGCCAACTTGTTCAGTATAATCCAAGTCTCATTTATCCAGTCATATGCTCAGTGCTTCCTAAACACATGCGTTTTTGTTAACACCTGACACTTCTGTTTACAAGCGAAACCAATTTTATTATACAGCACCAAATCATAACCAAAGTTATCTCAGGACACTTTTCATGTACAACAACTAACTAACACCGTACCATTTAATTTAATTTACCCAAAATGCCCCCATAACAGGGGTTTTCCTTATCTGCTGTGAGTGTCCAAGAACAGAGGGATGTTGTATGCTGTAAAGCCCTCTGAGGCAAATTGTGAGTTGTGATATTGGGCTTTATAAATAAAATTAAACTGACACGAAGCTTAGTGAACACTTACTGATGATTTCGTGCCTCAGCAGCTGCAGTGGAATCAACAAGCAGAAATGAAATGTAACGAGTGTCCAGGCGTGATACTCGTCTGCAAAAGTGTTTTAAACAAATCGGTTTTAGCAAAAATATGGGTTTGGGAAGTACTGAGTTTTTGGATTTTTTCTTCATCGTAAAGGCAATGTGAGAAAAAGATAGTTTTCTTTACGACTTCAGGGTAACACAGGGTGAGCAATAGTGTTGTCCCGATACTGGAAATCAAAACTTTGATACAACACCTTGACAAATATCAATATTCACTATCATTTTCGATAAACCAGTGAGAAAATCTGACATGACATTGAGGGCATTAATTTTAAGTTTGTATTAAAAGACAATCATAGTAAGGTTATAACATGAGGACAACTACTTTTCTTCTCTTGTCTATAGCAGAGAACAGCTGTAATGAAAATGAATCAATTAATTCAAATTAAATGTTGTCGAAGTAGTGCACATGTTCAAAATCTCCTAATATTGTTGCACATTTAAAGGCAATAAAGAGAAGGTAAAAGCAAAACACCACCAAGCAATCTTAGTTCCTTTTTTTCTTATCTAATATTATATATTTTTAAATAACAAATTAGCAGAAATCGGAGGGTATAACTATTTTTACAGGCTGTAACAAAGCCTGCAAATGATCATATTCACTGGACAAGTATGACGAGTGATGAGAAGACAGCATTGTGAGTGATTGAGATGGAGGTGGGGCTACATGAGCACTGCAGCGGTGTGCGTGTGTGTGTCACCTCGCTGTCAAAGAGGAGACAGAGCAGGAAAGCGCAGCTGGTTATGATGGTATCAAGTAATTTATATACAGATTACCTTTTTTTGGCTTGTCACCCTTTAAAACAAGCTGATGCCACCAGCGTCCGCACATCAGAGGTCATGGTTGATGAGATGAGAGCTTCTCAGATTGTTAAATTGTTTAGATTTCAGAGGCCTGTTGAGGTGAAAGTATCTAACGTTTGACAAAGGAAAAGAAAAATCACAGGAAAGGTGGAAAAATTAATAATTTTAGTAGATTTATATCCAGGTTTGGACCCACTGTGCGATACAGTTACAGTTGTGAATCATTTTGGAATTTTACTCCAGCTCTGACCATGACTCAGCCGATCAGCACGCAGGAAGGAAATGATCCGGTATTTGAAAGGAATTTGAGAAAAACAGGAAAACGTTCACCTGCAAGAACTGAAGAATTTTTTGGTGCTCTTTACCGAGCAGGATCATTTTATCTGAAGCATCAGTGGCGTTTGCGTGAGATACAAGAATGTGAAAGCTCTCTTTTACACTCCTTGATCCAGATTTACCCCCATGCCACTATGTTGTGTTTGTGTGTTTGCTGAAGTCATGTTTAAACGGTCATCTCTCCTTCTGTTTCAGCTTCCAGTTGACAGTAGAGATGTTTGACTACCTGGAGTGCGAGCTCAACCTCTTCCTGGGTGGTAAGTTATTCTGGTCTGCCTCTGCACTACCAGCTGTGCTTATCTGAGCCAGAGCATGAAGTAATACACACAAACACACACACACAGCGATGACACAGGAAGACGCAGTCTGACTGATAGCTGTACTGTACGTAATGGTGCACAGAAATAGACGCTGTGACGGCTATTAGTGGTTACATACTGGACTGCAGCCCTACTGTTGTCTGGGTGAGTCATCCCGGGTTAATGTCTGTTAAAGTATAGACAGGGCTAAAAATAGATGTCTGGGATGTGACCAGCAGCTCAGAGGAGATGCTGGAAAAGCTGCCGACCCCATTCATAAACGACCGACCGGAAATAGCATTCTGGTTTCTACGTATGATGCCCTTCATCCTGCGTACCTTAATGATGATATTATCGTCTCCACTTCCTCCCCTCTCTCTGGAGAAAGAGCATTCAGCACAAACTTTTCCCCTCATGACTCGAGAGTTTGACACTGTGATGCATGAAACATACGCCAACACACAGTAGAGACTGTGTCACCTCACACCCAAGTCTCAGAACCCTTGTCAGCGTCCTCCTCTAGGCTGGTGTATTTTAAAAACATCACGTCATCAAGGGGTAAAGAGGCCAGGCCTGAGGTGTGTGTGTGTGTGTGTGTGTGTGTGTGTGTGTGTGTGTGTGTGTGTGTGTGTGTTTTCTAGCTGTGCAGGAAACCACACCTCTGCAGTGTGCAGTGCACAGAGGCTCTCCAGGCTTTGGGGGTGGTGTGAGCAGGGCGGCAGGGAAATGAAAGAGGGGCGTAATGATGGAGGCAGAGAGGGAGTCAGACAATCATGTTAGTGTTCAGGTTGCTGCTTCAATTTAAACCTCTTTCCTGCCCTTTTTTTTTCAATAAACAAGTGAGCTGTGTGTTGCTTTGAAGCGTTTTATTTAGTTAATTTTAGTGGCCTAGAGCACAGCACCATCACTTGATTGGTTCATGAAAAATTCATGATTTACGAGCCCCACGCACGACTGTCTCTGTGTTTACATTAACATTCACTGACGTGTGCATGTGTGGTGTGTTTGTAATGATACTCTGTGTGGCTGCAAATTGATCCTGTGAATTCATTTATTGATCGGTATGTGTTTTTCTCTCTCTCCTCTCCCCAGTGTTTAGCTCTCTAGACATGTCACGTTCGGTGTCGGTGACGGCGGCGGGCCAGTGTCGCCTGGCCCCCCTTATCCAAGTCATCCTGGACAGCAGCCACCTGTATGACTATACCGTCAAGCTGCTGTTCAAGCTGCACTCCTGTGAGTGACGCACACCTCTGTTGGTCAAAGTGCACAACTACAGGCTTAGTGGAAACAGGACACAGCAAAGGTTCAAGATAATGAATATGTCTGTGGTCACTGGAAAACTTTTAGGGCTGCCCCCCGACTAAGAATTTTCCTAGTTGACCGATAGTCGCCATTAAGGGCCATTAGTCGACTAGTCGCCCGCATGTTCGTGATATTAATGTAATTATTAAATAATATATTTTGGGCGGGGCAACACAATGGTTTGAGTTGAAGGTGTGAGAAAGAATAGTATCAGTAACATTGTTAACACTGTGCTACATTACAGAGAAATACAAAACCGTACTAATGAACCTTCATTAATATAGGCCTATATTTTATCTACAAGTGCACGTCACACACTGAGCGAGCCGCCTGTTAATGACACTGTGGGCAAAGCAGTAATGATTGTGCTAAGTGGCTAATGGGCTGTAGCTACTTCCATGTTTCAGATGATACGTCATGTTTGTAGTCGACCAATGAAGATGAGTTTACATATCACCTTGGGTTCGTCCTTCATCTTCTCAAAATGATCCCACACTTTGGATTTCCTGCCCGACATGTTATTAACTAGCCTGTGGAATAACCGCAGCTACCAGCCCTGGAAATTAACCTGACTCCTGTCTGACTGCTGAGCGTGGCCACTTCCTGTGTCTGTCCTTTCAAATTAAATTCCCACATGGTCCAGTCATGTAGGTCTTGATTTGTTTTGACAAGGCGCAGCTCCTAATAGAGTTTCATATTTTTTGTTTTTCTGCGACTAAGCAACCAATGAAATCTTGCTGACTAATGACCTTTCTGGTCTGGCTAATGTTTGGTTGACTATCAGGGGCAGCCCTACATATTATGATAATTCACAGAGAGCATAGGGCAGTTAGACATTGTTATGAACTTTATTTCGAGGCTTGAAATTAGTGGTCATCAGTTGAGTTGTCACACTAAAATTAAACTGATGATGAATGAAATGAATTGTCAAAATGGTACCTAAACATCCAGAAATGATTTTACTTTCCATTTTGTTAAAGGCATATTATGCAGGATAGTCATTTACTGTTCATCAACACACTCGCCAGTGAAAGTGGAAGCAAAAGGTAACCTCAGATTCACTCTTGTTTAGCATTCCCTCTTGCTATATTTGCATTTTTCAGTGTCGCATCTTTTGGATACCTGCTGCTTACAGTCTGGCACCTGGTTGCTACTTTTTTATGAAACCCTAACCTCTCGTGAGCACTGTGAGAGTACACATGCATAAACATTAAAAACACAGAAAATAAGAAGAAAATCAAGGAAAATCCTTCTGTATGAGTCTATACATTGTTTGCCAGGAAAATCCTGCATAGTGTAGCTTTAATAATCTCAATCAGTGTCCCCAAATATATAAATAAGGCGACCTGTTTCACTTTTTTGTGCACTAGTGTCATTCAAAAAATGTCACCTGATAGTAAAAAGCAGAATGTCACACTGCAGAGCTTCAAGTCCTGCTGTTTGAAATCTGCAGGCAAATGTTTAAAAAAATTGGCACTGTCAGCAGTAGAGCTGCAAATAGCAATTAATTCAATTATAAATCAATCTGCCGATGTACTTAAATCACTTTGTCTGTGAAGGTAAAAGAAAAAGAAGAGAGAAACACCAATCACTGCTTCCCAAAACCCCCCCGTGTCACCTTTGGCAAGCCAGGATGCTAAAAATATGCCAAGGAAAATATAAAATTTGCATAAGCTTTATTTCACTGTTGTTATATTTTATTTTAGTTGAATCTGGTGTCATATTTAAGCAGTATTGGATTCAGCCCTTGAGTTTCCACCATCACCTTTAGCTCTTTAACGTCCTGCAATACGGAAATAAAGTGTCTGAATACTAAGCATGCGTGACACTTTCCTTCAAAGGTACAAAGATGACACACCGTCCTCTGATTTAAAGAATTTTTCTGACCCTTTGGCTCCTGAAACCTTCCAAAGCTATGCTGGATAAACTTAAAAATGCATCAAATTCTCTTTCAACAAGCCTTTTCTCTGTTTCTGAAAAGAAGATGTTTTGGAGATTTGAAGTCTTTCACCTCTCGGCTTTGATACATTCATGCACAAAATCCCATTCTCCATGTGTGCACTCAGTCTTTATATATTTATGTGTGTGTGTGTGTGCGTGTGTTTATGCAGAATACCTGAAGAGTTTTTGGTGCCTGGGCGCTGACGTGTTTGTGTTTGTGTGTGCTTGCAGGCCTTCCAGCAGACACTCTCCAGGGCCACAGAGATCGCTTCCAGGAACAGTTTAAGAAGTATGAACTCCACTTGCCCTCGCACAAACCCAGCCGGTCACGCTTTCACTCTGCTCCCTGACTGAGTGTGACCCCGACCACTGAGCTCTAAGTGCCGTGTTGAATGAATTTACAGTGACTCTCTCTCTCTGATTTCCTGTCTGCTCCTCTGTCTGTCCTCATCTCTCTCTCCCTCTCTTTCAGGTTGAAGAGTCTGTTCTATCGCTCCAGTAACTTGCAGTATTTTAAGAGGCTGATTCAGATCCCACAGTTGCCTGAGGTGAGGACCGCCTCTCACTGAGTTGGACATTTTTTGCACATTTGAGCCACACCTAGACCTCAAGTTCACCTGGATATTTCAAGTCTCTGTTCACCAGTAGTTAATTAACTCCCCATTAAAAAGATCTGCCTTTTGATTTATCTTTATACACAAGTTGTTACAGCATATTCATGATGATATCTTATTTATGCTACAGCATATATGCACTGCTACATATGATATAAATGGAAATGAGAAGCATGTAGGTTGCTCTCACAACGTGTACTTTCAGGTTTCACTCTGTCCAAAATTTGCTTCATGCCCATTACTGACATGAAATGACAAAGACATGCCCTGCACATTATCTTAGCTGCACTCCTTCACTCTATCAGTATATTTCAAGCAAGATATAGATTTAGACAACACCATTTATATTGATATAGGTTACATAACATATACCAGTGTGCGTTTCTCCTCTCTCACACTCTCCCCACAGCTCCGCCCCACTCACTCACTCACTCACTCACAGTTTCTCCAGCAACACTCAGAGAGACACAGAGCTGCTCCTCTGTTTAATCTGTCTGATAATGAGTCTACAGTGTGACATCGGTCTATATGTTGCACACGCTATGCTAAATCAGTCTGTGAGATGAATGAACTTACCTCAGCGCACGTGCAATCCAGGCTGCACTGCTACTTTGTGTGTGAGGTGGATCATAGTGCATTGCTGTTCTTCTTGGTAGTTGTAGTCTATTGTGTGACATGGAGACAGCGCCTGGATGCAGGCGACAGATCTGTTTAAAAAAATGCAGCGACAACACAGAAGTTTCATATATGAGACGTATATAACGAGGACAAAATGCTCTGTGCATAAATGAGATTAATAGCCTAGATAAATAAAAAGATTGAAATCATCTTCCAGTACTAGATTCATTTGAGAGGTCATGGAAAACAACTTTTTAACTCCCCCAAAAAGATATATAATTGTTCCAAAACTACAGTGGATTTAGACCTCCTCGATACTTTTATAGTCATCTTATAGTTTTGTGTCCTGTGCTGCAAACCTTTAAACCTCTGTAGCTCCAGTGCTGTCTGCAAAAACATTAACGTACAGCCCTGCTATTCATTTCATATTATTTTTCATCCACATGTTGGGCAGCTGTATATCTTCAAACAGGAATAAAATCTGTCTTTGCATTTATTTTGATCACTGTCTGTTATATAAAACTTATTGTGACATCTCAAATGTAACTTTGACTCGCAACTGAAAACATGTAGCTCATTTTGTAGAAGATACGGAGATAAGTATCATATATTGCCAGTCAGCCTGTAAATACCAAGTTATGAATTTCTGTCTATGTTGCCCAGCCCTAGTTATGACACTAAAACTCTGACACAAGTCAAACAACTAACTCACTTTCATGGAGGTTCAGGTGAATTCATTTGAAGGAATCTGTGTTGAATGTAGGCACCAGGTACCGGTCTTATGTAGCACTCAGTGGGAAAAATATTGACTATTTTTAGAAATTCAGGGGGTAAACACATTTTGGGATACATCTACCTGCATCATGCATTCTGCAAAAGCCTTTTAGAAGCTAACAAAAAACAACATAGTGAATAAAACTGTGCTTTTTTATTGCAGAACCCTCCAAACTTCCTGCGTGCTTCAGCTCTGTCGGAGCACATCAGCCCCGTGGTCGTGATCCCTGCCGAGTCGTCGTCCCCTGAGTCGGAGCACGTGGTGGAGACAGACGACCTGGTGGACACAGACGTCCCCGTGCTGCCAGTAAGTAAACAAGACAAGTATCCCTGAATGGTATCTTCTTAAATGCATCTGTCTGATTTGTAGACGTGACACATGTGGTGCTGATGTAATCAGCAATCAAATATTTAAAAAGTACGCTGTTTGTGTTGGGGTCGTTGGGAGGGAACAGATGCAACGTGGTAAACTGAGGGAGCTAAAGCAGAGAAATAACCTGCCAGCAGTGCAGGCATGGATACACTCCTCTGTGAAACCACATGTTTTTCAGATTCTTGGTGAGACTACTCTAAACATCTGGTTTGTGTTCATGCTGGCATGTCGTGGTGATAATTATATTGACTCTCACAGAGCTGGCTGTCGACAAAAATATTTGTTTAAACATGGTAAATAATGAGGTAATGGTGGCATTTTAGAAGCACAGTCCAGTTGCAAAACTGGTAACGTTTAACGTAACAAAAAAATGGTAACGTTTGATGGAGAATTAAATTGGAAGACACAAAACTATAGAAATTGATTTTATGTACAAACTCCAATAGGTAAAGAGTTTGTTTCATGATAACTGTATTTAGGAAAGAAAAAGAA
Organism: Epinephelus fuscoguttatus; assembly: GCF_011397635.1. Classification (NCBI taxonomy): domain Eukaryota; kingdom Metazoa; phylum Chordata; class Actinopteri; order Perciformes; family Serranidae; genus Epinephelus; species Epinephelus fuscoguttatus. Next base: position 16,098,692 of record NC_064756.1, read on the forward strand.
ACTCAAAATAAAAAACCCAGGTTAAAGTGCCAATGTGAGTTTTATAAAATTTTGATATTTTAAGAGGTTTTATGAGTTTTATCTTTTAAAAGCTGCTTGTTTTAAACACACAGGCTGCTCTGGAGACCAAGTTTGACGACCTGTTCGGCACCTCGGCTGCTATAGACCCCTTCAACTTCAACAGTCAGAACGGCATGAGGAAGGACGACAAGTAAGGCCTTAAAAATGTCACATTACATTTATGTGTGTGTGATTATAACTGTCAGAATCACACACGTCACATTTACATAAACAAACTTAATCATTGCGTTTTGTGACTCAACTGATCACAAATTTCCCACCACAAATATGGATCTTTGGTTTGACTGAGTAAAATATTACGTATAGTAAAATGCATGCAAACTGACTGATTGATATTTTGTCTGTACCTGTCAGAGACCGTCTGATTGAACAGCTGACAAGGGAGATCCAGGCCCTCAAAGACGAGCTGGAGTCTTTCAGACTGGAGGTAAAGAGGAGAGGAACTACTTGTCATGTCATGTCTCACACACAAAAAATCTATCTATAAAGGACTCCCAGAAACAAGTGTGAAATTTATTTTCATCTTTCTCTGTACCTCTCCAGAGTGGTCGCTTGTGTCAGGCGCTGAGGGGGCGTGTCAATGAGCTGGAGGCGGAGCTTGCAGAGCAGAGCCACCTGAGGCTGCAGGCCGTAGGGGAGAGCGAGTTCCTGAGAGCAGAGCTTGATGACCTGCGGAGGGTCCGAGAGGACACGGAGAAGGAGCAGCGGAGCCTGACGGAGATCGAGAGTAAGACCTCTTTGGTCATGATATCACGTTATTATCGGTTTAGAGATGATTTATGATTCAGAGAGATTTCAGAATAGTTTAGAATCATTTAAGCTTTCTCACCTTTATTCTGGTTAGTCCAACAAATCCCACCGATGTTGCAATTACTTTAAGTGACGCTACAACAAACGTTACAGACTGTGAGTGCCCCAGCTTGTGCAACTCTCGCTATCACAGCCAAACATGGCCCTAAAATATGTTTCTCAAAACACTGTAGGCAAGAAATAGGCAATACAGTAACCTACTCTTGATATATATTTGATCCTCACTGCCTGGTTTTACTGTTTGATCCAATTTTGGTCCAAGTTGGAGAAAGAGAAGGGTGTCTGCACTGGCGGCATGGGTGGCGGGCAATACAAAAATGCAGAAGTACAGCCTGTAGTTCAAGCAACAGCACATGAGCCAGGGAAACTCAGACAGATGACATAAATTACGGCATCTGGCAGAGTCTCGCAGGGGTGTAAGGAGGGATATCTAGGCACTAGTAAGATGGAGGGACGTTTACCACATTTTATTAACACCCACTACCCACATTGTTTTGATATAAAGCTGGTTGAAAATCAGTGAAGTACCCTTTTGAATGCTGTGGCTATGAGAGGAATTCCCTCACATGCTGATCAAAATAAGACCAGGAAAAAAACAAAGTCGGGGATTAGTTTACAGTTGGACCTTTGATTTCTAACAGTAAGTCAAAGCGAAAGCAAGGTGGAAAGTCAAAGACAGATAGTAGAAGATAACTGTGTATGTTTCTCTCTCTTTCTCTCTCTCTCTCTCTCTCTCGTGTGTGTTTCTAAACAGAAAAAGCTCAGGCCAACGAGCAGCGCTACACCAAACTGAAGGAGAAGTACTCAGAGCTGGTTCAGAGTCATGCGGACCTGCTGAGGAAGGTGAGAGAGACGAGTCTTAACTTCTTCAGGTTCAGTCAAATCCTCCTCTGTGCCCTTGTCTTCTTCTAAAAAAAAAAACTTCAAAGTTAAATTAAGTCCTGTCCTCCTGCTGTCCTCTTTATATCCCCCAAGCTGAAGATCCAGCCTGGCCTGATTATTTTGGTGTGTTTCTCTGTGTGTCTGCACCTGTGTCCCATGTCCGTTGTGTGTATGTGTGTGTGTAGAACGCAGAGGTGACCCGGCAGATGACGGTGGCTCGGGCAGCACAGGACGAAGTGGAGGCAGTGAGGAGAGAGATGCAGGAGAAGGTGAAGGCTGCTCAGGAGGTTGCAGACAGACAGGTGAGTACCAGATGGATTTAAAAACACACACTAAGTTTAGCTCAGTGTTTGGATTAAATTTTGGGGTCCACAGTGAAATCAATTGGCTACAAAATTACCCAAAACAAAAGAAAGTGCTGAGAAATTGTATTTTTGGTTTGTTTTTTTCGACCTGAACAGAGCTCAAACTTCTGTAGAAACTTTCAATTAAAAGTTTTACTGTTGTAGATGTTCTAAAGTGAGATTTTGTCTTCTCTTTCTCAGGAGCGCGAACAGCTGGAGCAGCTTCAGGAGCTCCAGAGAGAGCTGATGTCCAGCAGGACGGAGCTGGACTCCCTGAAGACCACCATGGCCTCGTCACAACAGGTCACCCCTCCCCTCAGCATGTGACTCTCATGATTAGATTGAATCTTCTAACTAGATCTCCAAAGTTGCTTTCAGAAGTTACTCAACTCATTTATAATGGTCCCAATTTAAAAAGATAATAGCAGCTGATACAAGTAAGCGTGGAATGATTAATGAGATGAAATTTTTCACCCTGACTAACAGACCTGGCGGGTCCTAATGGAGCACAGTCTGGAGGAAATCTAAAAATGGGCTGCTGGCGTCACACGCTCTTACTCTAGTCATCAATTATTGGATGATCTCACTTGCCTTTCACTTGTGTAGTTCTGGTAACATCTTTGGTTCCTGTGTGTGTGAAATGTTGACATAATGAATCAGCTGACTTGTTTTCAGAAAGCTGACCATCTTAAACAGGAATGGTTCGGCCCAGGTTGTTGTATATACCGTCCTGTATCCTGGATCCGGCTGTTCTCATTGGCTACATCCACACTAATGTCTTTTTGTTTTAAAACACACAACTGTTGTTCAGTCCCTGCTGGATTTTACAGGCTGTTTTGGGGATTGTTGCAGCCTTTAAAAGCTGCTTGCTGTCATTCATTGCAGTGCTGAAGGACTGTCTCTGTAAGTCGCTTTCCTCCTGCTTTCTCTTCGGTTAGCACGAGCTAACACAGCAGGAGCAGCTAACATCCGTCCCAGAGCCATTATACGGTCCCAACGATCTCACACTGACACCAAAATAGCCCAACTCTGTCGTTAAACCCTAAAGGTCGCGCAGAATTCACTGAGATTGGCTGAATGTGCGTTAATTGTTGCAATAACAACACTGCAACTTTCTGTAACGACCAGCGTTTACACCAGAGTTGCGTTTTAAGCCCTTTTTAAATAGGAATTGTGCAAATTTGCAGGAAAGCCCAGTCAGTCTTCGTTCAGCATTGGCAGTATAAAAACAAAATCTGGGATTGCAGCAAAATGCCGCCTACCTGCTTTTGTTCATACAGAATGTGCCTTTTTCGGGGCAATGGGGGGTGTGAGCAAGTAACAAAGCGTGTAGCTCAGCGTGTGACGTGAACAGTGACGTGGGAGGGAAGCTACGGCTGGTCAGTTCTTCAGCTTGTTCTTTACCGTTCCCGTCATCTGACGGTTAACAGCATCTTCATTTGTGAGGGCAAAGAGGGCGCACAATTCCTTGTCTCCCCAGTTGCTCATCTTTACAGTGTCTGTCAGGTTTGCGTTTCCCTCTTGCTACTAGCTGCTCATTCCTGCTATCAGCTGTTGCCTGTTTATCCACTGCCAGTGGCTCGCACGTGCCACGTCAACAACAGTTCCTCCCACAAGTCATCAACAGCCCCTCCTGTTTAAACTAAAAGGGTTCTGCCAATATGTCTACCCTACGAGGCGGAAAATTGGGCACCTCAGATCAACTCGCCAATCCAACTCTGTGTGTCTAAATGCTCGCAGCCTGCCAGCAAAACGGCCCAATGTTCGCCGAAAGTCTGGCAGTGTAAAAGGGGCTTTAGTTTAGATGAGTGGAAATGGAGACTTTTGAAAGGTGTTATCTGTCATGATGTGTCAAGCTAAAACATTGTAGCTAGGTCTACATCCCTTTTGTGATTTCATCCTTCTTGTGTCAGCACTCTCTTCCCATCACCATGACTCCCTCAGGTGTTGAATAAAGCTCCCGGTACCATGTTAATATGTTGGCATATTTGCTTTGTAGCGACTCACAGTCTGTTCTGTTTATACTCATGTAACTTTCAGTAACTGTTCCACCTCGTCACAGGTCCAAGCAAAGAAATCTCTAGTCTCACTTTTCGCCATCACCATTGTGTTTTCTGAAACTTAGCAACCAGAGTAGACAATCCTCCTGTTTACACTGGCATGTCAGTATAAATGAATGGTCATGCAATAAGCGTTTTCAGACATGTTAGAATAGATGGAGATTAATTCTGAAACTCTTGTGTGTACACATGTCGTTTTCATTTTAAAACAGCACTTTAAAACAACAACATATTAGTGTGGATATGGCTTAAATCATGACAACAAGTGATGACAGCAGATCCTGGATCCTGACTGCATTGGTGGAATTTGAAACTCTCTTGAGCCTCAGTGAATGAGTGCTTGCTCCACAGTGAAATGCTCCACCATAATCAATAACATTTTCACATTTTTTTCACCTTTTGTTGCTTTTGCACTTTGTGTCTTTCATCTGTAAGACGTCTGTCACTTCCTCCATTTCAGGTTTTTTGTTATTTGTTATGTCATCTCCGCTCTTAGTCACCGACTGTCCTTCCCAAAGCAGAATCTCAAACACATTTATTTTCTGACAGAATTGATATGCTAATGTATTTCTTTGACGTCGGTGAATCTGTGCTCAGTGCGGGGAAACACAGCAGTTTCTTCCTGTTGATCCTCTGTTGGTCTGTGTTCGTCATCTCTGCACAAGTTGATGTTTGTAACAGGCATCTCTTTAGAAGAACAGACCAGAATAAAAACACAGAAGCAGTAAAACTTTGTTCAAACAGCCGCCTGTGTAAATGCAGCCGCTGGGTTTCTAGCCTCGGTATAATCATGTTAGCAAAAATTGATCTGCAGGAATATTTTGAAGGGCACAATCAGGGGAGTGTCGGTTCAATAAGCCACGGATTCGAGCTATTAACCCTCACAACCCCACTGATTGCTCGTGACTCCCTCCGTCCCCAATTTCAGATGTTTCTCTGCACACGCAGCCTCTCGGCCCTCTCTGCCTCCTACTCCTGACATCCTACTTTTGTAGCCACTACTTATCAACCCTGTCACTCTTTCTGTCCTCCTCCTCATCCTCCATCTCCCCAATCTCCATAGTTCTTTTCACACGCAGCCCACGTTTGATCGCTCTTGTCACATGCTCCAAGCTCTGACAGGCTCCTGCTGCACAGTTTACATCCATATTCTTAACTCTGCTTCTCCTTCATCTCTCAACATTTCTTGCTTTCTGTCGGACTGCTGGGACTCAGGCTGTAAGTCTCACACGTTTTCTGACCTGCAGAACATTTTCACGCACTCACCTCATTATTTAGCTTGCAGATAGTTAAAAAAAACATTTTACATTTACATTTTACAAACTTCCAGTTCACAAGATCTGATGTAACTCTTCACTCTGTTGCCATAGTTCATGATTGTTGCAATGCAGCCAAGTTGCACAACCACAGCTTCCCAGTGTTCATGTGATTGTAAAATTGACCTCAAACCTCTCTGGAGACTCTACGCCTCTCCGCAAACTTAAATGGAGGCAATATTGTTATAATCAGTGGCTGCAGATAAAAAGTTTTTTTTTTTGTTTTTTTTTTATGGTGAGATCAAAGCGCTCACATCGTACCACATCCTGACATGTCCTGACAGCTACATATTATCCTAACCATGTCTTCCTGCTGATTCATTGTGCCTCGAAATCATCGTCCATTTTTTTTATTTATCTCTCCGTGTTTTATTTCGTCCGTGCAGTCGAGTGAGGTGCTCAGCGACCAGCTGGTCGCCCTGGAGTCTGAGAAGGCGGAGCTCGTGCAGTCCTTGTCGAAGGTGGAGGCGGAGCTGACTGTCCGGGGGGAGGAGCTAGAGCGAGTCCAGAGATCGCTGGCGACTGAGAGGGAGAGCGGGGTGAAGACAGCAGAAGCCCTGCAGAATCAGCTCAATGAGAAGGTGGACAAAAGTCATTTTCTCAATTATCTTTCTGAATTAACTTTCATTATTAGCTCTAATACATTAAGCAGATGTTACAGGGAGCCACTGAACATCTTCGTTTCCACATTTGGATCTTTGGGCATTTCTAATAAGGCCTGGTGTCCGTGTATGTGTGTGAATATGTCCACAGGAGAGCAGGGAGCAGGAGTTGGAGAGCCAGCTGGTCGCAGCTCGCTGGTCCAGCCTGCAGGGAGCTGTGGAGGAAGCGGAGAAGATCATCCAGGACTCACTGGCTCAGATAGACGACCCGGCGCACATCAGCTGCACCAGCTCCGCAGGTCAGAGTTGCTGTGATTTAGAGTGTGTATGAATGTTTGTGTGCATGTTTGCATATTTATGTCTTAGCTCTTTTTTTAAATCTCTGCAGACTACCTAGCATCCAGATGTCAGGCCTCTTTGGACTGTATGGACCGACTCCAATCTGCCAGAGAGGCCTTCCTGGCTGACAGCACGGGTAAGATGATAGCTTTGTAAAGGATGCGTCATATGCAAAGCTACATAATAAAGTCATGTAATAAGATACATAATTAGGCATTTTAACTGATGTTGTGCTGCCTTTGATCATTCCTTTGTAACTCAACATTTTCTTAAATACTGCACCTTAGAAATATCATTTTAAAGGCCACACAGGTGTTTTCAGTTATTTTGGCTGATTAACTCAAGCTGAAGCTCGGGGGAAACTGTGCAGGGAACTGATGTAATATCACCAAACTCTCTGCACTAATACAGAAATGATAATGATGTAAGTGCTCTGGCAGGTGCATTATTACTAAGACATGCGAGAGAGAGGTGTCAATCAAGCACAGTCTGTACAGACGGACCTGAGAAGAGGTCTAATCAGGCAGCATAAGTGGAAACACCTGTGAGGACGTGTGGAGGCTTTAAAACATGAATCATAAAAACAGAGAAAAGGCAGAGCCAAAGCTGGCACAAGGCGATGTCTGTGCGAGCCTGTTAGGAGAATTACAAATGCAGCTGTAATTTAAATGGTAATTTCTAATTGAACAATAAGGTTGATCAAATGTAGCTCTGTTTTTTAAGCCAGTGGATGTACAAAGAAGAACTGGATGCAGCCCCATTCAGTCTTATCAAAGTTGCTCAGTGGCACATGAAGCCAAAAAGCCTGATTTCCGTGGTATAAAATTATCCAGATCTTCAGCATCCCATAAAGCAAGCGCACAAGGAACTTACAGCAGCTGAGCGGCGAACTTCTGGTTTAGTACGCCGTTAACTTTACCTTGAACGGGGATAAAAACTATTTAATCATGCTAGCAGACTGCACAAATGTTATTGGACTGAATGGATCAAATCCCAACAGTGAAAGCGGCACTGTTCTTGGAAAGTGTGCCAGGCTTTGAAGCCATTTTTACAGTGGCCATACATGGAAATACAATGTTCATGTCCATCACATGATGCTATTGGGCCCAAAACTTTTTCCCTCAGACTTCTATTGTGAAAGAGATGTCTGTAAATCACCGCTCCACTAGTCTCTATATACAGACTCTACTGTACATTCAGTGAATGTAGAGTCTGTAGGCAAACCCCGGAGATCTTGCCTCTGGAAGAAGAGTGGAAGAGACCTGGTTTCGGTTGTAGGCTGTTTGTAGTCCGCGTGATATTGACCAATCACGTTTGAGCCGGCTGCAGTTGTTGCCAGGTTAAACGGTCCGTGCAGTGAACTAATGAGGTGGAACATAATTGGCGTCGCTGCAAACTCTGAATCCATCGCAATGGTTCAGCATATTTACTTATATATAAACGGAAGTTGGAAACGGCAATTCGCCTCCTCCACCCAAATCAAACTGGAATGCCAAAAAATCGGGGGTCTGCCCCCAGAGGCTGTATCGCTATCTGCTGGAAGTCAGACGCCGAATACAGCCGATGGGTTCCGAGAATGCCACTCCACCAATCAGTCACCACCCCTTTGAAATGACTTGTTTCGACATCAGTATTTGGTTCATTCAGTTCAGTAACATTTGGAAAGTCTAGAAAAGCTGCATCATGAAATCATTTTATCCCCATTCAAGTTAGCAGAGTGCTACACCGGATGTAGCTGACTCAGCCAGCAGGAGTCTCTTGTGCGTCTGTTCCTGATGGTGAAGCAGCGCTGCTCATCTAGGCAATTTCATACAGTGGAAATACAGCTCTTTGAAAAATGTTTATAAGAAACAGGGCCCAACTTAAATGCTGTATCCAGTTCTATTTATACATCCATTGATTCAGCCTACTGTAGTAGCTATAGGTGTTTGCTAGCTACCAGCTAATATGCTATTAGCTTGCTAACGTCCCTCCTAAATGCGAAAGCGGTTGTTGTAAAGTTTATATCAGCTGTAGAGCCTTCTCTGAATTTATCCAAGTCTTGTTAAAGAATGCTACTCTGATTGTTCAGCCACATTCATATAAAAATACTGTTGTACACATGGAAGAGTAAAAACATGAAACAGGGTCAAATGAAATCTTTAAATGGGGAGGTGGAAAAATCGATACAGTATAGTGTAGTATAGTTTTTGTGTGGCAATATGATATTGTAACACGGACACCAAGTACTGTTTTTTTATTGCATAAATTATTAATGTTACAAATACAAATTAAACATGTGGTAGCCAACTAGAATAATAAAAGCAGTTGCATTTTCAGTCCATTTTATACATTTTTGCTGCAATAAAAATGACTGAGGTGAGATGAACAAACTAACTACTTTATTTTATTTGATAAAACTGTTGATTTTGACAAAGTTTTCCTTTGGGGACATAATTTGCCACTGAAAAATGGTAATAAATTGCAATATATTACAATATATTTTATTGCACTACTCAGCATATCACAACACGTTTAAAATGGCAATAATATTGTATCATGACTTATGTATCATAACAATATCGTATCATGGAGCCTCAGGTTATTCCCACCCCTATCTTTAAAGGTCCAGTGTGTAGGATTTATGGAGATATATTGGCAGATATGGAATATATTATAATAACTATGTTTTCAGTAGTTTATTATCACCTCAAAATAAGAATCGCTATCTTAGTTACCTTAAAATGAACTGTTAGTATCTACATACAGAGCAGGTCCTCTTCCATGGAGGCTGCAACATTGTTCTACAGTAGCCCGGAACCGACAAACGAAACACTCTGTAGAGAGGGCCATTCACGCTTTTGCACTTTCTCATCAGCCACTATAGTTTTACTACATGCTTGGCACACGGGAGAAGTTTCAGATGTTTGCAATCTGCAACTTCAGAAGCTGGTGCCACTAAATCCTACACACTAGAAGTTTAGCACAGTGATAAGGAAGTCAAGTCAGTTTTATTTATATAGCCCATTATTACAATTTATACCTCAAAGGGCTTTACAATCTGTACAGCATACGACACATTCTATCCTTAAACCACCAATTTGGATAAGGAAAAACTCCCCAACCAAACCGTTAACAGGGGGAAAAATCCTGAAGAGGAGCAAAGGAGGGATCCCTCCTCCACCGGAAGAGACCAACATAATATAGTTACAATATAGACAATATATATGAGAAAGTGACCCATAGAATGTGAACATGTATGAGGAAAATGGATCCATGAGGATGTCAAGACGTTTCCAGGTGTCGCCAGACAGTTAGAGCCTGAACCACACGACCTCCTTATCACAACCTATAAAAGGGACAGGCTACAGAAAAACACAAGAAGCCAAACTGAAGCACCTCATTCACACAGAGAGGAGAATGAAACAAACACCGAGAGAGAAAGAAGAGGAGAGGCTGAATCTCCATCAAAGATCCAAGTCCAACAAAAAAGACACAAAATAAAAAGTGATATAAGTGGGGACCGGTGTTGTATATATGTACATGTTGACTGAGGCATGTGTGCGTTGTTTGTTGGTGTAGGTGTTTCTGGGCTGGTACGAGTGGTGACCCAGTGTGGTCACCTGGTGGGCGACACCATTGTTCAGGGTAGTGCCACCTCCCACATGGTGCCTGTGGAGCAAGCTGATGGTAAGTGTTTGTGTATATGAGTGTGTGTGTGTGTGTGTGTGTGTGTGTGTGTGTGTGTGTGTGTGTGTGTGTGTGTGCGAGACAGAGATGAATAGATTGCAGTCTCCACTTCTCTCCTGATAATAATCTGTGGGCGAGTCAGTCAGCCCTGACATGCTCTGACACGTCTGTAAGTGGTTAATACCTCCTCATGCGATACATGTGCACAGTGAGGTTTGGCAGTTTAACGTTATTGTAGCTGGGATGTACATTAATGTTTGTGTGAAAATAATCTTTTGGCATTGGTCTATTTTTGAACGGCCTGTGATTTGAAAGTCACAGGTTGCAGCCAGAACATGATTGGATGAAAGGAAGTTGCTGACCTCATTCACGAGTGATGTGAGCAGGATTTCTCTTTCTCGGGAGATGTTAGCAGCCTGGGCAAGTCGAAACAGGCCTAAATATAATTGAGTTCTGTCCAGAACTCTTATTCCTGGAAAAAAAGAACAAAGAATTGAAACTGGGTCAAACTGAAGCAGCGTCTTAAAACCATCCTGTATTTGTCCATACTTTACCAAGACATTTGAATGCAGCATTTGAAAGCCAGTGTACATTTTGATGCAAATCATCTGGCCGTCCTGCATCTTTAAAAAAAAAAAAAAAAAAGGCCAGCAGCTGCTGTAGAGGTAGTTTTGGTTTCCCTCTTCTTCCCATCAGAGTGGCTGTTTCAGCTGTTAGTTGACACTCTGCCTGAGGGGATGTCGGTATAATTAACACTGCAGCTGCATCCACTAGTGGCACTGATACACATCACAGTTTACACACGACATAATATGGCATTTTCATAGAAAATGGAGTGTAAATGATTTTTACAGCATGGAATATATTAGCTTTGACACTTAAGAGCGTCTATAAGTTATATCTATCAGGCAACCAGGCTGTTTGGTGTTTTTTTCTGCGTATGTTTACGTATTTTAATGGCGTGCATCCTCCTTGTCCTTGTCTCCATCCCCGTCAGCCCTGTCAGAGAGTGTGAAGGCGTGCGGGGCTGAAGCTCTGGCTCTGCTGGGCCAGATGAAGCAGCAGGACAGCCTGGGTGCAGCAGACAACAGCAAGCTGAAGGCGGCTCTGGAGGCCATCTTTGCCGCAGCAGAGGTCCATATTTCATACATGCATGTTTGCTCTGTGTGAACATAAAATGGGTCAGAGCATCCCCAGAGTGAAAGCAGGAATGAGTTTAAACTGATAAAAGGTGTGATAAAAATGTGTTAGCTCAGTCTTTCTTGTCCTGTCTTCGTTCAGAAACTGCGTCCTCGGGGTTTGGAGCTGCAGCAGGGGGAGCTGGGAGATCTAGTGGAGCAGGAAATGGCTGCCACTTCCGCTGCTGTGGAATCGGCAGCTGCCAGGATAGAGGTGCGTGAAGTGTGTGTGTGTGTTTAGTCATGGTCATCTGGCAGCAGATGTGTATTAGAGTGCGCTCACTGTGTGTGTTAGTGAGCAGCTCTTTGCAGGCTGTGTGAAAACATTGCCCCCTGTTTCACTCTCCAGCAGTATTAACTTCAAAGTGTCTTTTCTTTGTCTCCCTTGTGCCTCTGTGGATCCCAACAGGAAATGCTCAACAAGTCTCGAGCAGTGGATACTGGAATCAAGATGGAGGTCAACGAGAGGTAAAGCGAAGATTAGAGCTAGAATCGCTTTTTACTGTCGCAGTGATCAGAGACTGTCTCCAAGGTGAAAAGACTTACACACAGAGTTTAATCTAAAAAAATTCAAATTAACTAAAAAATTAAAGATTCTTGCAACTTAATGAGTTTCAGGAGCGTGCAAGATGATTTGAACTAAATCCACCAAAAACATCAGCCTCATTACGCCCACAAGAATTATCCTGAAGTAGAGCTACAGCTGACCCACAAACTTTTCTACTTTCTGTGGATTTTGGAGCAGGTCCTTACAAGTCTTACATTTAAAATTTCTATAAACATTAGGCCTTAAAAGTCATTTAATGGTCTTAAATTTGAATTTGTGAGGTCTCAGGGTGCCTTCAGACCTAGAGTTGTCTTGCTTTGGTCTGAATCAGGGACTAATTTTGTTACAAAGGGGCACAATTGCCTAGAGTTGGTTCGTGTTCTCACAGCAGCATTTACAAGCGGACCAGATCAAATGCCTTGTGTGAGAAAGCTGCTCGTGATGGGTCAGAATTTCGATGTGGGAAAAATCCAGGAAGTAAAGCAAACGTTGAAGAAGAGTACACTTGCAAGATAAATGTGACACTTTGTAATGGTAAGGTTGATTTCAGCGCTGCTCATCATGGACTATATTGCTGTCATTGTTCATTTTAGTCAAACCATACAGTTTGAAAACGAGGCACGGCTCCAACTAGAAAACAATGTTTTGATGCATTGGATGTGCTGAATGTGCATATTAAGGCAGTACAGGAGGAGGTGCACATTAATAATCCTCCAGGACTGTAACATGCTCATGTTTAACCCAAACAATGTGTCATGTGACTGCAGTTGGTTCAGATCCAGGTCGGAACACGTTCTCACCACAAACGAACCGCACCAGAGTTCGTTTGTAACCAGACTGAGACCACCTCTTCAAGAAGGTCTAGGTCCAGTTGTTTTGGTGCGCATTCCAGTGCAATTGGTATGTTCACACCTGTCCAGATGAACTGCACTTAGAGGGCAAAGGAACTTGAGTTTGATTGAACCGAACCAAACAGGGCAGGTGTGAAAGCACCCTTAATTGCCTTTTTGTCAAAATGAGTTAAACTCTTCTGTGTGAAAGTCCTCTTTAAACCTATCTCTGAACCTGGAGCTGTCTTTTTCCTTTGTAACTGCACTTGCCTGCTGGAAAAAATATAGATTAACCTAACTCACTCTAATAACAGTATTTCTACATAAAACCTACCTCTGCAGGGGACCACATATAAACTATTCACCTTCATACTGACCTGCAATGATTGAATAAGAAAGAGATGATTTGTCAAAAACTCAGTCTTTCATTTGGTTAAAAATGATCTTGAATTGAAATGTCTCATACCTGTTGACACTGGCTTTATCTTGCCAGTTCCTCCAGGATTTCGCGAGGTTGGAATCACAACAATCAATGCAAATTTAGCCATTCCCCTAAATTCTGTGCAAAAACAACAAATTTGATTACTTAAAGTGATGAAATCTCACTTGGTTGTAGAGCTGCATGCAGCGTATTGATTCGCTCAGCCCCTCTCTCTTTGTTTATCATGAGACTACTTCTGCAGGACTGGAGCTCCATGCCTGGAGTAACAGACACACAACGACGTGGCTAACGTTACCAAACAGTTATATACAGGCCTAACAACAGTTGAACCATTTTATTGTCGGTTTGAGATTAACAGCTCAGTGTCAGATCCTTCTGCTGCGGGGTCTCTTCCCAAGAAGCAAGATATGATGAGTAGTGATGTGATCACATTGTGCTGTGTTAGCTCGTGCCGTCCGGGCAGAGGGAGGAGGAGGACAACCTCTCATGGGGACTGGCCTTTAGTGATGTGTCAATCGGCGATCAGCCTCCTCCCTACTGTCACAAATATATACTGAATGCTCATAGTAATGCGCTCTGAATTTGAGACAGCATCACAACTAGTTTTTGCAGTTTTCACTTGCCTCCTCAATTTCATTGCAAAAAACACCTATAAACAGCAACATGCATCGCGTTTTTTAGAAAAGCTGCTGTGACATCAGGCACTACAGGACGTAGCAATCAAAAACAGCGGGCGAAATCCTGCAGGGACTGTCTTGGTTCTCTTTACAGTATGGAGGTACTGTAGCAGCAAGTTGCATTAAGATTAAAGAAGAAACCATATCTTGAACTATCAGTGGTGAGAACAACAACCTCACTGTGGTGAAAGAGAAATGAAAGTGCCTAAAAAAATATGAAGATTGAGGAAGTGACCCGCCTGCTATAGATAGATGCAGCAAGCCAAGCCTGCAATTATTTGTTTGTGAGAGTCTGAGTTTGACCACGAGACGTGATGAATGCCAACAAAGGCAACGAGCTGGAAAAGGAAATAGAGGTGCTTTTCAACAAGGCAGCACGACAGTCACATGATGTTTCAGTGAAGCTGCAGACGGTCACACACTGAGGGCTGACGTGCGAAGAATTTCATCAGTTCAGCCACAAAAGCCTGCGCAAGCTGTGAAACCAGTGTGGCACGTAATGTTTGTGTCTGCTGTTGTTCCATCCATACCAACCCAAAATTAGTTTCTTTAGTGTGTGTATTCCCTCTCTCGCTGGAGCAGCTCCACAAACTGTTAACATATCGTAGATGTTTTACACCAAATGGGTTTATTTATACGGCGCTGCTAATAGCCGCAGGAAGTTCAGAAATCTCTTGATTACATTATTGAGCAGAAGCTTGGCTCGCTGCTCCAAACTTAACCATCAGAGGGGTTGCAGGAGCACCAGATTCTGTCTCACACTGATCAAAGTGTTCATGTTGTCGCAGTCAGGTTTGTATCTTGTCATTGTTATTCATCCAGGCTGTGTAAATATTCTCTTTGTGTGCAAATGAAGCCAATTAAACTTTTCTGGGCTCCTGACTTAATTATTAATGTAGAAGCTGCAGCGGTGCTTCTGTGAGAGATAATTATGACAGGAAACAAACAACTGCTGCTGCTACAAATACTAATACTAGAATTTAGGTCAGTGGTGCATTGGTCATGCATTAACTAAGCTGTGAGGAAACTAACTGATGTTTCTAAACAGTGCAGAAGCTCGTGTCTTTGTGGTTCAAAATGTCTCAGGTTAGATGATGCTTTCTTTTACCGACAACCCTCAGGAGCCGATCAGACTGGACTAGACTAAGTTTTATTCAAGATATATGCAGACACAACACTGAACAGACTTCACAGTGTTTTGCTTCCTATAAAACAGACAGATCGGTAGCAGCTGAAGAGTTTCAGAGTTCCAATGTTTGTGTCCTCTGCTCTGTCGCCCCCTGCAGGATTTTGGCCTCCTGCACAGAGCTGATGCAGGCCATCAAGCAGCTCGTCCTGTCTTCCAAAAATCTGCAAAGGGACATCGTGGAGAGTGGCAGGGTGAGTTACACTGCAGTTTTGTCCTCCTCGTTTTGACAGTGAGAAAGAGACGTTCAGATTTCTCACGAGATATTCAGCATCATTTGTGTAATTTCAATCTCTAACTTCTCCACACTGACCAATGAGAATATGCAGCTTTACAGTCTTTTTAACTGCAATGGATAATCATCATATTTGCATATGCTCATTTTTAAAATAATGATAATAATAATAATAATATTATTATTATTAAACTTAATTTATATGGCACCTTCCAAAACAGTTACAGTGCTATACAATGAAACTAAACACATTTAAAACACAAGAAGAATGAAGCAAATAACATGTTGTAACATGTCACTTAAGTAAAAGATAAAATAAGGAAGGCCAAACTTAAAATCAAGATAATGAATGGGAAATAACATCATTAAAATGGCAATAAAATAAACTCAGGATATGCTTTCCGATAGAATAAAGTTTTTAGGAGAGACTTAAATGAAGACAGTGACTCAGACAGCCTTATATCCTTGGGCAGGTCGTTCTAGAGCCTTGGGGCCCTGATTGCTAATTACCAATTTTACAAAGAAGCTCTGTTGTATGTAAATATATGTTATGGTTCAACATATGTGTACCGTTTCATTTTTTTCTGATTAAAAAAACAGAATATGCAACTATGATAGAATACCTTGAGACCTAGAATATTAGGTGCTCCTTACAGTATAAAGCAGTGGCACACTCTCAACAAAAACTGGTTGTATTTATTGCAGAGAGCAGTAATTGATTCCTCAAGTGCAAAAAAACTTTTTAGTTAACTGAAATAAGATTAAAAATTAGACTTTAAAAAAAGCCTCATTGAAATGATATTTTATACTTATAAAACTAACTAAAAATTAAATTTAAAAATATACAGAAAACGTCTTTAGTTGTCAGATTTGTCATCACCAGCTTGAGGAGGCGGTATTACATATATTTATTGAGACGTGAATGTCTACATGACTTCTAGTCAGCTGCTTCACAAAGTTTTGTGTTTGTTTTGTAATACATATTCTGCACTTCTTATATCTTGTCCCCAAAAAAATCTGCCCATAATATAATAAAACACACTAGATCTAACACCATTAAAACTAAATTAAAACTAAACGACAACTAAATATTAAAAAAATAAGTAAAAACTAAGTTGAAACAACCAAATCCACTCTGGAAACTAACTGAACACACTCATGATACTGTTTCTGGACTAGAGCTGGAGCAATTAGTCGATGGCTTTAGCTTCTCTTATGTGAGAATAAGCTGCATTTTCTAGTATTAAATTACTGTATACTGAATATGTTTTGATTTTGGACTGCTGAGCAGACAGTTTAAATAAACCGCCTCGGACTCTGAGAAACTGATGGATATTTGTCACTGTTTTGCTAAATGTTATTGACTGAATGATTAATATATCAATCAAGAAGATCATTTCTATGTCAATGGATAATTACAATTATCATTTCTAACAGTTTACAATAAGAGCCATGAAACATATATTTTAACACTTCCTCTTGTGTCCACCAGGGGGCAGCCACCATGAAGGAATTTTATGCCAAGAACTCCCGCTGGACTGAGGGCCTGATCTCTGCCTCCAAAGCAGTGGGATGGGGCGCCACGGTCATGGTGTAAGTATTAGTCCTCCTTCTGAGTGTCTCCTACTCACGACACAGAATAAAGTGCTGTGAATCTGACAAGGAAATAAAAATATAACAAACAAATCAGTAAATGAGGTTTTAAAGGAATACTTTAACCACAAAGTGATCATTTGTTTATCAGTTATTTACCCACTGTTGAATATGTGAAGAAAACGCTGTCATTCATGAATCAGGTGTTTTGTCTCTGTGTCATGAACAAACTGGTCTCAACCTCAACACTGTGTCGTTCCAGAGATGCTGCTGACCTGGTGGTGCAGGGCAAAGGGAAGTTTGAGGAGCTGATGGTGTGTTCACATGAAATAGCTGCCAGCACAGCACAGCTAGTGGCGGCCTCCAAGGTGAGTATAGTTTTCATTCTCTCAGGATCTACACGGTCTGTTGTTTGGGTTTTGCTGAGCTGATACAGTTAAGCCCCGGTCTCATGTCTCTCGTGCCGCCGCTGTTCTCCCTCTCCAGGTAAAAGCAGACAAAGACAGCGCCAACCTGCACCGCCTGCAGCAGGCGTCCCGGGGCGTCACACAGGCCACTGCTGCTGTCGTGGCCTCAACCAAGTCTGGGAAGTCTCAGATTGAAGACACAGGTGAGAGGATCACAGTGACTAGGAGGTTTAGATTGTGTGATCATGATATAAAATGTCCAAGTGTTATAATTTTGTTTCGAAGTTTGAGGGAGATTTAAGAAACAGGTGTTTGAATATAATTTGTTGTTTGTGTCCAGATACAATGGACTTCTCCAGCATGACTCTCACTCAGATCAAACGACAAGAGATGGACTCACAGGTAAGCAACACAATGCAGCAAAAAATCTTAATAAGCCACATTGCTGAAGCTTGTGAGTCTCAAAAGATTAGGGATGCATTGGTTGTGAAATTATGGGCAGGTACTGATACCAATGTTGTTATGTTATTTGATGTTTATTTTGTTTTTGTTGTTATTTATCCCCTTTTGTGCCAGAGAATTAAAGAAATCTTAACTATTAAAAAATAACTAAACTGTTTTGAAGTCAGTCAGTCCTTTATTACTTTACCCTTGAATGAGCATAATTTCAACCATACAAATTATTAAAACAACTTTTAATATAACTTTCTTTCACATAAAAAACATCTTTAAAAAACTGCTTCAAAGCATTTTTCTGTATATATAATATATGTCATAATTCCCTCTCTAATATTTATTTCATATTGTTGTGAAAACATAAACAGATTTCCTCTTCAAACAGCTGTATTTAATCAAGTTTCTCCCCAAAAACCACATTTTAGAAGATGTTTTTTCCCCAACAGTATCTGTATTGATTTTAACAACAATAAAGAAAGACAAACATATACACATGGTCAGTGTGTGTACATATACATCCACACGCACGTAAAAGAAAAAGACACCAGGACAAAATGTCGGTGCAACCGCCTAACGTTTAACACACGAATAACCCACCCCAAACCCCAAAAGTGTGAATCGAAAATAAATAAATGTTGAAATGGTAAAAATAAATAAATAAATATGTACATTATACAAATAAATACTTATTTATGCTTATCCAGTACTCTTTTAACCAAATAGAGCTTGAATGCATCATAATGCAACACATGCACCCTCCGTCAGCAGCTGTTTCTGGCCACCAGCTGCTAACAGCTAACAGCTAATGTAACTAGCTCTCAGCCTGCTAATTTAAACACGGATTTGTTGTTCACAGTGTAGCATCATCAGGGAATAAGTAAGGTGCGTCCCCTGACGTGTCAATACAGAGTTTACTGCGTCGTTTCATCCAGAGGGCGTCCAGGGGAAGATCTCAGGATGCTGTTAGTCTTGAGTCCTGTTTTTTAGCCTGCGCAAAATGAATGTGATGCAACAGAAAACATCGGCCACTACCATCTGGGAATGTCTTCTTATTTGCTGACAGGCCACCGACATGTTTTAACTTTGGTAGAGAAGCAAACGTACCTTCACTTCAGGAAAGTTTTCTGACTTTCATTGGAACAAAGGAAAATTCTCTCCGTCCTTTAGCCCATAACATGAGAAAAACACACTTTAGAAATTAGGTAATGGTTTATTAGGACTAATGCTATGCGAGTTTGGCTCAGTACAAACTTAACACAGTTCCCACATTAGACTCTGAAGGTGCATTCTTCCTCGTCTGTTGAGAAGCTGAATCTATACGAACACTTCACTGTGTGTTGTGGCTCTGCTTCCCCCGACACTGAAAGAAAAACATGGAAAGGTCTGGACCAGTTCACACACACAAGGCCCATTGTTGTTAATGCACAGAGTGCCTCTGTTTGAAGTGAATTTTTAGGAGTCTTAACTAACAACCTGTGTAAATAATGAGTGTTTAACTTTAGAGAGCATCCACAGGCACAGGGGAAACTGGAGAGAATCATATAACCAGCACCTCTGCGCTAACTGGGTGACAGTTTTGTCATAAAAGATATTAATTATATATCCAAAGTGGCCTCTTATGATGGCAATAGAGAAGGAGATAAAATAATGAGGTGTGTGTTCATCAAGTATCTTGTGTGATACCCAAGAAAAAATATGTTAACTGTTTCCTATGTTTTCTGAATGTGACTCAAAAGAATTTATGATCTGTTTAGGATTTTAGGATTTCAAAAATAAATGGCTTCAGGGAAATGACGGTCGTGTTGCCCTCTGCTTGTGTCTGTTTCCTCAGGTCCTGGTTCTGGAGCTGGAGACTCGTCTGCAGAAGGAGCGAGAGCGTCTGGGCGAGCTGAGGAAGAAACATTACGAGCTGGCGGGGGTAGCGGAGGGCTGGGGCGAGCAGGAAGAGGGTACAGACGGAGGATAGCTGCTATACTACAGATATACCCTGAAAATATTGTGGTAAAAATGTCTAACACTGGTCTGTCTCCTTCTTCTCTGTAGGTATGGGTTGAGACCTGCTGCTCCCGTCATCCCACTCCCGCTCCTCCACCAGAAGACCGGCTTCTGTCTGCCTCTTTCTATTTATACACTTTCACTCTTTCTTCCTTGTTTTCTTCTCTCTCTCTCTCGTTTTGTTTGTTTTTTATCTAAGCCAAATTAAAAGGTGCTTCTTTTCTAAACCCGCCCCTCCACCCGTGTCCAAAAGCTTCCATACAGGGACAGCACCAAGGGCTCAGCGACGAGGGGGGCATCAAAGGGAGGAACAAATGGATGTAAGGAGCGGAGGGTGGGGCACGCAGCCAGACGTCACCACCCCCCACCAGCCTCTCCCCCAAAGGACTGTGTTGATGAAAAGCAGTCGAAGTGAAGTGGATCCGTTTCATTGTGTATTTATTGTCCTTTTCTTCCCCGCTTTTTAATAACGGTGTCACAGCGGAGACGCTACGAGCACAAGTTCTACTCGAGACATCCCAGGAAGCACCGCACAAGGGCCAAACTCTGAGCAGCAAAGAGGGGGAATCATTGACTGTTGTTGCCCTGCCCCAGCCCCCAAATTCATGTCTCTGTGTAACGTACATGGCGTGCATGCTCTCCTACTTAAACAAGTGTCATGGGCTTATAACGCTGTCGGAGCCTGAGCTGTTCGTAGTCTGTCTTTACACTCCTCCCCTAGTTTCTTCCTGTTCTTTTCTCACTGTGAGTTATCACCTTATTAAGTCCATACGGCTTCACCGGCTGGTTCACTGGACTTTCTGCCTTTCACCTCTCCACCATTGTAACGACCGTGACTGTTAACTCGACCCGCCCCCCCCCCCCCCCCCCCCTTTTTTTTGTACTATTATTTTAACAGATGCTCACATGGAAACTCTTCAAACCACTCCAAACTGGGGAGTCATTTCAGGAAAGGAAAGGAAAGTAGCACCGTTGTTTTTTATTTCCTCTCAACAGTCTTCTCCCTGTGAGCTTTGAGACTGCCAACTACCTCATGCTACATCGTCAGAGGTAGCGGTGCATCATGGGTAGGACTGATGAGAAAGAACCCGCTGTTTAAACACTGAAATTGGGGCCCTTTTTGTCATTTCCCCCTTTTTTATTGGTTAAAAGCAGGAAAGCGGGTAAGTGGGAGGAAGACCTCTTTTTATATAGAATAAAGCAACAACACTTTTGAGTCTGCTACTTTTCTTCCTCAGCAACAACAGAAAAACGTAAAGCCGTTAAATAAAGTTTAAAACCCGTATCGGTGCGTATTTTTTACAAAGCGATCAAGCAGCACTACAACTGATCTGTCACAGAAGCTTTGGAGGCGGAACTGTGATCCACATGCTGACAGCGTCGTCTTCCTGGGGATGTTCTGACTCTGCCAGCAGGACCGCCGTGTTCCCGGTGACGTCCGCTCACTCAGAGAAGGAGCAACAAAAGGAAACCCTAAAACAAAAAAAAAGTTTGACATCTTTTTGCTCAAACTTGAATATGAGTTTTGGGACTGTTAAGGCTGCACAAACCTGTGACATATTTTACCTGGTTTATCACCTGATCTCGCCTCTTCAGACACCCTGCAGGACTGACTGTTTTATAAACCCCTCACTCACTAACAGTCTGCATTGCCAGGACCACAAAGGACTTGGAAGTACGCAGCCACTCGGTGACTGCTGTGTTTTCAATTGCTTCCTAAAGACCAAGTAGCTGTGTATATAAACTACAAGCCTTCTATTGTTGGAAATAATCTTTTGCTTTCTTTAAGTCTAAAAGCATTCAATAGCATTACTTTTGTTGCATCTGTTCAAGTAAGGATTCAGCTTAATTGAATTAGGGATACAAAATGGTGCACATGAACGCCACAGGAGAGAGAGGTGGTTGTTTAACTGAATTTCTTACTGAGATTGATGGACTGACTTTTCTGCTTGTTGCCAGTGGACTCTGTGAGCAGCCTGATCTTGCCTTTGTGTAAACCATGAGACGAGTAGACATCAAACACCTTATTTCTTCTTTCTGTTGGATGGATGGCACGTTTGCCTCTTTCTGTGTCTTAACATACTTCGTTTGGACGCTCCGCTTCAGCTGTGTATCTGAATAATAAAAAAGTTGTGACACTGGTTTATTTAACAGACGCTGGTCAAATAGTATGTGCCAATAATTCTCATAATGCAGTTGTGACACTTGCAGAAGCAGATGGGTGCAACGAAGAAACAGAGAAATGTTTTATTAGACAGACTTTGAAATAATTTCCTCACTCATCTGCTGCTCCAAGCAGGATAAAACAAACAGCAGGTATTATTTGCAGTACTCTTCTGTCCAGGTCTTTGTATTTAATAATAATTTTAGCTGTGTTCTGTCACCTCTTCTACACCTGGGGAGCCGATGTCATTAGAAATTGGATTATAAAACAAAAACGATGCCATTCGCAGAAGGATAGATCTACTTTTTACAGTATTTCAAGTGTCTGGAAAGACTAATTGAACGCACCTTGAGTGATGTTTGGTTGTATTTTTGCCCAAATATTCTATATTAACCTCTCTCTCTCTCTCTCTTTCTCTCTCTCTCTCTCTCTCTCTCTCTCTCTCTCTCTGTCTGTCTCTCCTCTCTCTGTCCCGTCTCCTCTCTCTCGGGTCTGTGTCTGTAGTCGTACCAGCTCAGCCAGCCTTTCAAACTGCCTCACACTGTAGTAAAAGAGAAACAAATACTCACATAGCAACATTGAAATGTGTCTTTGTATGATATACTAAAACTATGTTGGTGGGTTTGTTTTTATTTTTTCAGTTTTTAAAAATAAATATTTCAACTCGTTAATACAGACTCAGATGTGACTGTGGTTTTTGTGACATCAGACGGAGCGGTTATTTTTAGATGACACAGTTATGCCTCTCCCCTTTCACCTGATGCTTTCTGTTTTTATTCTTGGAAAAGTTGAATATTACATATCAATCACTGACTGATGACGCTGCAACGACTTATTGATTAACCTGGTTGTCAACTACACTGAGCAACATCTTATTTGTGCTTCCATTTTTCACAGTTTTAAGTCAAAGTTCTAAGACAGGGTTTAACAATCTGCAGCTCTTTAGACCCTCTCCGGTGGCTCCCTGTGGCTTCCACATAAAATTATATGCAGATGACTAACCATTGTTTTTTAACATTCAGACTTTAATGTGTCATTGTTGTAGGCCTAAAGTGATTATTGCATTTTACAACTGTAAAAACCTGTAGCCTATACATGTAATTAAAACATATTATAACATTTCATCAACTAAAATGTGCATCATACGTCTATGACCTGGTGCCCTTTCCTCTTAAATTTTGCGGAACATCAGTAGCAGTGACCTTGAGTCTCTCCAGCAAGACTCGCTATGGATTTCAAATCCAAAAAAGGAAATGTCTCAAAGTATAATAGAGGATTTAATAATGTGTGGACAGATTCATTTGTTGTCACCACCAATGCTGCAAAGTTTAAGTACTTAATAATTCTAAATATCCCACTGCAGAGTAGCCACCTTGTAGTAAATCATGTTAATGAATGCTCATTTATGTATTTAATATCTTTTATTGAGCAGATGGATTCCACATTTAATCAACATCTATATTTCAGGCTATTTTTCTTTCAATTTAACAATTGTGCACAATATCCTGAGAAAGGGATCAAATGTTTTAGTAGGCACAGTGGTAGAATCAAATAAGGTAGTAAAATAATTGCAAGTACATCAACATAAAATAATATGATAAAAAAAAAAGATAGAAACGAATAACAAGAATAAGTTGACCATTGTCCCCAAAGTCGCCAGGCTGCCCTCCCATACCCACATCATGAATGCTCATGTAGACATACTGGTAATGTTGATGGGCTAATTTAGACTTAATAGGCTGTTACCTTTATTAAAATATGTTTTTAGGCTCCAG
Source organism: Epinephelus fuscoguttatus (assembly GCF_011397635.1). Classification (NCBI taxonomy): domain Eukaryota; kingdom Metazoa; phylum Chordata; class Actinopteri; order Perciformes; family Serranidae; genus Epinephelus; species Epinephelus fuscoguttatus. The sequence goes on from NC_064756.1 coordinate 16,122,280, forward strand.
AAAGAGCCAGTAATGGTGCTTTTAATAGTAAAGGTTGCCCATCCCTGATCTAAGAGAATTTAATCTATAAAAAACCCAAATTTTGGTCGCAAATTTGTTATTATTCATATTCGTGAACTGTCAGGAAGCAGCTCATCTGTTGCATTGTCGTGTGATCAGAGTGCACACTTTAGAGAGGCTTTTTATTGTGGTCATCCCAAGTGTAGTAATGATGCTGTTCAATCAGCATCTTGATATGCCACACCTGTCGGATGGACTATGTGGTCACCAACACATTTTTGTGACCAAAATTTGAGAGAACTATTTCTATTGTCTGCATTGAAAAAGCCTTAGATCTTTACTCAAACCTGAGAGCAAATGAACGTAAAAACAAGTGTTGCATTTCAGTTTTTGTGTAGTGTATCAAATTGATCACCAGCTAATCTGATAATCGATTAAATGGCTTGAGTAATTTCTTAAGAAATAAGTTAAAATTCTTGTGATTCCAGCTTCTTTACCCTTTGAAACCTGAGCAAATTGGCTTTATGTATTCTTCAAACATAGGAAAAAGGCAATGAACAAAAGAAGAAAGGACTCAAAAAAGAAATTAGTAAAAAAGAAAAAAATTAAAACAATAAAATTATTATATTTATATATTTATATTTATTATATATTATATTATAGTATAAAATAAAATAAAATGAAGATAAACAAAGGACCTGGAAGAGTGCTTAAAATTATAATACTTCTTCAACATAATTTTAGAATGTAATAAAAAAAATTGCAGTTCATGGGAAATTTCCTCATTGCCTCTTTTCCCATGCTTTTGAAAGAAATCGCACCCATTTGCTCAGGGTTCAAAGGTTTAAATGTGAGTATTTCCTGTTTTTTTACTCTTCTCTGACAGTCAACTAAACGTCTTTGGGTTGTGGACAAAACAAGACATTTGAGGGCGTCATCTTGGGCTTTGGGAAACACTGATCGACTTTTTTTACAATTTGGTCATTATATAGACCAAACAACTAATCAAGTGATTGAGAAAATAATTAATAGATTAATTAACAATGAAAATAATCGTTAGTTGCAGACCTCATCTCACCTGCTGATACAAATCTCAGTAAAAAACCTAAGAAAATTAACGTTGCCTTTCTGCTTTTATGGAGGAGATAATATGTACTTTATAAGATTTATGCAAATATTTTTTTTAGCACAGATTCTCTAAGGCAGTGGTTCCCAACTGGTGGGACGCGACCCAAAAGTGGGTCACAGGTCCATTCTGAATTGACCACAAGTGACTTGCAAACATGTCTAGTTCGGTGAATTTCCGGCACAGAGGTGCATTTTGAAGTGCCGTTTCCTGCTGTAGAGTGAGCGACTAACAGCCAGTTAATTGACAGAGACAGCAAACCAGCTCGATAACACGGCTAAACACGAGTACGACACTGAACATATTAAACTGTGTGGACCTTAAACTAATGACTAAGGAGAAATCTGGACCCTGTGGCTGAACCAGTTGGAAACCAACACTCTAAGGTGCTTGTGTGTGTGTGTATGTGTGTGTGAGTGAGAGCAGGAAAAGTGGCTCAACAGGAGTAATAACCTCACATCTACATCAGAGCGGAGCTAAAATGCTAATGCACCTAATTGATTTTTTGGGAAGGTGCGCTTCTCTTCCAGTAAAGGCATTGACTCGAGCATCTCAAAGTGCTTTGTTGGCATTCAATTTAAAATAAAATAAGAGACAGGGAAAAAATAACTTTGTAGAAAGCTTGTTGCTGCTCCAACTCCAACCTGCCTGCTCTTCCCACAGGAGAAATAAATAACAACACAGGAAAACTCTACACACACACACACACACACACAGATATATTAGAGGCCGTTTACACGTTGCCGGCTATTTTCATAAACGGACATTTCACCGTCTCCGTTTTCAAAAAATTCTTCGTTTACACTTACCACTTTTGACACAGGCGCAAGTTCCGGCACATACTGTGACGTCGGCTGCCTATAACTCCATTTATCTCCGTTTATCTCAGTTTACATGCAAACGCGCAACCGGAGTTTTCCAAAATCTCCACTCTGGCCGGAGTTTTTAGAAAGACTCGTTTTCAGAGGAGAAATCTCTGTTTGCGTGTAAACGAAGGGCACAAACGAAGGAAGATGTCTCTGTTTATCAAAATCACCGTGTACGTGTAAACGGCCTCTTAGAGGCATTGAGATAATGAATCAGCGTAATCTAAAAACCACTGTGCTGAGATTACAGAAATCCCTAATCTGGGCTGCTCCAGGATCAACCACATCTTCTGACAAGACTCTCATTTCCACGTATCTGCAGTGCAACAGACTCCCACTGAGACAGTTACACACAAATAAAAAATTAACACTCAGCTTGAGCAGTGAGTTGTAAACAGAAAACCCGGGGAGGTATATTTAGAACATTGTATTGGTCACTGACACATTAAGTCACTGATATAATCTGAGACTGTCCAGTCCAGGTGTAGGAATGTGTTTTTCTCAGGCAGTTAATGAGACACACCTGCTGTCAGGTACAGACCAGATGTGTCTCGTTAACCACCAGAGGACAATAAATGTGCAGGACTCTGGTCAAAAACAGCTCTAACTCTGTGGTTTAGTAAATCCAGTGCTTCAACAACAACAGGCTGAGCTGTTGCTGCAGAGATACAGGTAGCTCATGACATTTGAGGTTAAACCAGATGTTACTTTCTGAAACTAGAGGCACAGGTGTAGATGCCTGCTGAGTTTAATTCATGGTTATTAACCAGCTAAAACTAGCTGTATGTTGGGTCTCTTAAGATAGACATCCAGTTTCATGAGATGTATAAAACCTAGTTCTGAACTGTGTCAAAGGTCCACAGGTGTTTTGAATCACTTTGTCTGATTCTCTGCTGTGGTTGTAGGTAGGTAGAGATATGCTGGAGTTTCTGGAACTAATAGCAGTGATTCAGGTCCAGTGTGTAGGATTTAGGCACACATATTGGCAGAAATGTGGTGTAGTGGAGAGTATGCACAGATATACCCACCTCTTTTTCTGGCTGTCTACAGTATACCCACTTATCAGCCCAAAGCCCATCTACCTGGTTTTACACCCACCTCACCAACTGCCACTGCCGCACTGATAATAAGTGTTTTCCTTAATGTATAATCACCTGAAAATATGAATTGTTTTTTGTTACTTAAGAATGAACAATTTAGATCTACATAGGAAGCTGGTCCTCATCAATGGAGTCGGTCATATTGCACTGTCATGTTTCTACGGTAGCCCAGAACCGACAAACCAAACACTGTCTCTAGATAGGGCCATTTGCATTTTTATGTCAGTCACCGTCCCCAAGTCGCTCTTTGACAAGCAGTGCCTGGAAAACAAATCTTTTTATCATGACGCTGTTTTCTTAGTGCTTTCACCAGTTTAAATCACCTGGGGTCTATAAACATTGCGTATGCACAAAATGAGGCCTGAAAGAGGCGAACACCACTTCCCATGCATCTATATAAACAGACTTGATGGAAGAAACTTTGACCCATGTCTACAAACATTTTGATGACGAGAAATTGGCAATGCAGATGAGGTGGAAGGCTGACTGTAGAGATTGTCAAATATTTTTTGTGCCGCACACCATTTTTGGCTTTTGTTCATACATACATTTTTAGTATGGATCCTGTGCATTGTTTTATCAATAAGACCCCTGGTGTGTTTATTTGGAGAGGAACAGACCTCTGTGGATAATTCAGCTCCTGGTAAAAACCTCCTGAACCATGAACACTGAAGGAATTCTAATCGGGAGAAGTTTCAGCTGGTTGCAATCTGCAATTCTCACCACTAGATGCCACTATATCCCCCCTAAATCTTACACACTGCTCCTTTAAAAATATTAAAAATAAAAAAACACAGATACAGTTTCAAGTTTTGCTGTGGGTGGAGCCCTGAAACTGACACAATATAATAAAAGATTAACAGACGAGTCAGGAAAATAACTGAATATATCAACAAACATGCAAAAAAGCTAAATAATTGAGAAGTGTGAAAAGAAAATTGAAGCTTTACACTCTGTCTCTTCAATTGGTTTGTAAAATTATAATAAAATTAAAAAGTAAAATAATTTCAAAAAATCAGTTAATGAAATTAAAACTCATTACAACACTGTGTCTCTCACTTGCTCCAGTTAAATAATTTTTTTCCTTTTTTCTTAGCATTTCTAAGCATTTCACCTTCTCATTGGCTGCTTTACGTCATTGTTCAAACCATAAATTCAGCCATGTTTTTCTGTTTTTCTTCTCCTTCTTGGGCTTAAAGTTAGTGAGTGTTGTTGTTTAACTACCTCAGATGACACCAGACTGAGCACAAACATTGGCCCAACTCTCTAAACCAAAAGATTTTTCAGAAACATCCCCCTAATCTTCAGTACAGCTTGTTCTCCACAGTTTCTTGGTATCAGTTCATGTCCACATTAAGCAGCGAGCAGCTCCCTCTGCTCTTATTCAGATGTAGTACAGTATACAGTGGCGTTGTTTCACTCCGTGCTGCTGTTTTGCCACATGGGTAATGTGGTGGGTGGTGCCTGTGAAAGACTGAGCTGAGCTATTTATAGTCTTTGCAGTCCTGAGCAGGGCTGCCTTACAGCAGGTCTCCTGGCAGCAGCAGCAGAGTCTGTGTTTGTCTCCCCTCTGCTCTCCAACACAAGCAGGATCCAACAGGGACCCGCCAGCCTCACATGCCGGATATAGATGCTTTAAATCAGCAGGTACGCTGACAGGTACAGGCTGATTGTTCAGAGGTGCTCGTGTGGAAGTAAAGGAGCACAGTAGGCTGCACAGGAGGTTCATTATGAACGACATCTGATCTGTTCTCGGCTGCTGAAGCAGCACACACAAGGCTGATGTAATCACATGTAAAATATTATGTGAGCCACAGCAGAAATACGACCTCAAACATTACTGCTAGTTGTTGAATCAGTGTCTGCATGATCTCAACAGAAATCTATAATTAGGCCCATGTGCCAAAATATGGTTTTCTCCTTTCTTGTTTGTTTAACTGCTCTGTGAGGGTTCATAACTGTTTTTATTTCATTAATGGGTTTATTAATTCTTCATTTAAATGCACAAATGTATCCCAGCTTTCCCCCCAGTCCTAGTAGGTATAATGGATCTGCTAATTGTACTACTGAATTACTGCTACACTATATAATTTACCAGGTTTCATAAGATAATAAAAATCTTTATTGTCCACAAATGTGTAAATTTGCCATCAGGTAAGGTTCAACGGTTGGTTAAAAGACATCATATTAAAATCACAGACAACAACAACAACAACAACAACATGGTTCCAGTGAGAATAGTGATTACAAATTCAATTTAATTTTATTTCCAAAGTCCAATATCACTATTCACAATTCGTATTTGTCAGAAGTGGAAAAAATGTCATTGAGTTTAGGTCATTTCAACCTGTGTCCAATAAAAATCTGATTTTTTCCACCTTTCTTTCTTCATTTATTTTGTGTGTGTATCAAGAAACTTCCAGGAATTCATCTTGAAACAAAGCATAAGTAGGTCAGTGCACTGGAATCAAGAAAACGAAAACTTGTTTTTCATCTCAGACATCTGAGGGGTTTTTTTTGTTGTGTTTTTTGAACCAGTTTTGGACTTGGAGACTTAAAAAACTCCAGTTGCAAATAAGGAGATTTTACCATAATGAAAACATTTAAATTCTGCAATTATTTTTCTGTGGTCGAGACACACAGTGTTGCATTTGTCAGGAACCCTCTTGACCCCTCAGACTGCCAAAACAAAATAACAGAAGTAGGACTACTTTCTCAGAATTCATCATTAATCCTTTATCTGACATCAATTCTAACTTTTCCTCCTCCAGATATGCAGTTCTCCAAGAACATTTTTGGCTCTAACGTACAGCATGCTGAGTCTCATTCCCACCATTTTCTGAAGTCAACATGACGTGCTGAGATCTTTGGACTGGGAAAAGAGGTGTGTGTCTGCAAAATCTTGATTGAGCTTAATTTTTTCATCCTTTTTATGATTAATTTCACAACTTTGAATTACATTTTTATTGAAGAATATTGAGGCCAACATGACATTTGATTATTTTGAAGTTCTATCTGGTGATCTATAGAAAAGTCACTTTGAGGCTGAGGTTGGAGGTGTCTCACATGATAGCACTACCCTTACGCTAGCTTAAAAAATGATTAGTTGGCACAAGTATGAGTAAAGTGCTTTAGATGTGCCATACCTGGGCCTATAATAACTGTACAAAAGACACACACATCCCAACGTCCAATGGAATGGGTGCTGCACCAAAAACCCATCTGGCAAAGTAGAAAACAAGTAAGTCCACACACCAAGTAGCTCCTGTTTAGAGGGATTTTAATGCAGAGTGACGTTTCCAGTCCACAGCTTTGATAAATGACAAAGTCGCCATCTTAAATACCCCATACTCCTATAATACCAACAAAATCCAAGACCAAACACACAGACTCAGAGTATCACTGTTATACCATCATATATGACTTATTGGAGATTTCTTTATTATTCTCACCTGTTATGAAATATGTATAGCAGACAAAAGTGTGATATGAGTTGGGGGACCAATGTCAGTTGTAGCTGACATTCTCGTAGGGGTTTCCGTGAGCTCTCTTGATGGCTGCCAGCCACTTTTCCTTAGTGACTCCTCACCCAGTCTGACATTAAACTAGAGTTGGATTTGTTTTGTTTAGTCTGGTCAGTAACCTAGCAGCTCTGTGGCATGTTGGCGTGTTGATGTCACGAAAAAAACAATCTTAGTTTGACACTTTTCCGAGCATTTTTTGCACTGCTATACATGGTACTGGAAGTGATCTTTCCCCCACGCCATAGTCACACAGCAGCAACAGAAAGGATGTTACCTCTGAGTAATGAAATGTATTTTATCATAGTTTTGGGAAACAAATGGTTTAGATATATGCCTCTTGCTACAAAGGATTCAGGACCACATTAGTTCACCCTGTGCAATTTAGTTTTATTCACCTTCTTATGCCTGTAAGGATTAAGTTTGACTTTAATCTCTATGAAAACAGCAGATTCATACACACTAATAAACATTTCACCAGTGCAGAAATACTGCTGAATTAGACTCTGAACTGACAAGGAATTTTCAATAGCTTTACCTTTTCCTCAGCATCTGTATCCCTGGTAACATGTGATGATGTTGTCATGGAGATAAGGTACAGGTGCTGCCATGAGGCTCAGGCCACTGACGTGCCTCTGAGATGACAGCAGAACATTTTAATTGACTGTATGATGCACCTGCTTCCCCCACTTAGCTGTACACGTTTTTAATTATAATTCCTGATAGTTTTGCTCTACTTCCTACTGAACCAGTAACATGACACTTAACGTGTTTGAGGAGCTCTAAATCCCCAAAATATCAAAGTGTCCTCTGTACTTTTGTGATGTTTATTGGGAGACATTTGTATTTTTTTTTCCCCCAAGTGTTTTTATCGAGCTCAAGATGGAATTACATATATCATATTGTAGTTTCGGCGCTCATTTCATTTTACATTTTACAGAAAACTGTTTTGAAATGATAAACTCACAGATGTTGGAGAACATAAACAGGACAAAACATAAGTGTATTAAGTGTGCGTAAAGTAAATCAAGGGGAAATAAGAATAAATGAGTCTAGATACAAGACTTCTTTAACCCTGTCTGGTCCTGTCTCCTTCACCCTTGCCTCACTCATAGAGTCATAGTCAGAACAGAATATTGTAAAGAAGTGGGTTACAACTGAGGAACTGTACTTTGTGTGATGTATGATGATATGACAGGTTGCCAGGTTGTGGCATATTGTGGGAGTCTGCCCTTCAAGACACATCTTATCCTTTCCAAGTGTAGTGTACTGGTTAGGTCACATAGCCACATGTCGTAGGTTGGAACTGTTGTTCCTTTTTATGACATTAATAAAAGCTTTTTTTTGTCGCAATGATACAGTAGGAGAGGAATTTTTGTTGGGCAGTGGAGAGTTGTCTTGACATTTGTGAATTTTTAAACTGAAATTTATGGTGCAACTGAAACCGCATTAAGTCATCCCTTTTAGTTGTGAAAAAGTCTGTTTTTTAATAAATATTAATTATTTTATTTCATTTTTAAAAAGGAGAAACTGTCTTGAGGGAAATATCAGATGTTCTGCACAGTGGTGGTCAAGCATCCAAGCAGATCAGAGGGGGTCAAAGGGTACAAGTGACCCCACCATCGTTTCAATGAAAGGGGGGCAGTATGCTAGTGTTAGTCCTTCATATGTGGACAACAGGAGGGAAATAATCACTTTTGCATCTTTTATTTGTTTAGCAGGTGTGCAGAAGCTTTGTTTTCTATAGTTTACTGTGCAGGCACATATAAGTATTTTGGGAAAATTAAATAATTGCTATTTTCAAATGTATCTAGGCTAAAATGACACAATTTCATGTTGTTGTTTTTTTAATTTTTTTTTTTTTTTATAAATATGGCCTTTATTTTCCAAATTAGAAATTGTATCTTCCAAGTTACATCACCCATTTAGTGTATAAATTTAACATTTTATCATTTACTATCTCATACTCCAACTTTAAAACATTTTACAACCAATTCATTAACGACTTACTTTCATGTTTTGCATATTAAGTTTTTAAAATGTGAAAAAAAAATGAACAATAGTTTTTTAGATACGAACCTCGGATCAAATCTAATCTTTGAATAAACAATGATCTATTTACATTTATAAACAAAACATCTTATTCTTGTTTTTATACCATCATCTTTACTCTGTTGCCCCTACACTGGCAATAGACAACTAGACAACACATAAGGTATTTTGTAGACAGTCACATATAATACAATATGTACAGCAAAACCACCACAAGTTTTACAGCAGAAATAATGCCTCTCCCTCCACAGCCTGTCAGATGACTGTATCCCCCAGGAAACAGTAACCGTTTAGTAGGCAAACTGTGACCTAAATTCAGATCACACTTTATAGATCATTTGGTGAGCTCCCTTGATACATCACCTGGTGGAGCTCGAGCCAAGCTGCAGAGGAATTCACCTGAAAGGAACAACCTTTGCATTGTAAAACCGTATGAATGCTCTTACTGTTTATGGAAGGTTTTATCTGAATAGGAGTGTCAGCCTCCTGAACAGCAAAGTGTCATCACTCAGGCCGCCCTCACTGAGGGCCTTTGAATGCATTGTTTTGTGCTTGCCTTGCACATTGCTCTCCAGCGAGGCCGGCCTCGGCCCGCTTTTGAGTGCCTGATACAGATATGAGGTCACGGGATGAGGAAAAAAGCCTTCCCCTCTCCGCCGAGGCCTGTGGGTACTTCTACCCGAGTAAACAAACAAGCAGGCGGCACTTTGCTTCCCTCAGGGGCCAATGATTCCCCTCCAAAAAGAGGGAAGAGCCACAAAGGCAGCTTTTAGACGGTGGTGCAGACGATCCCCACAGGATGGCTCTGTGTTTTCATAACAATCATCAATATCTGGTGCCATTTAGGTGTATAACAGAAGCTTTTAGAGGTGAGACAGCACATTTTTATTCACTGAAAATACACCCAAAAAAAAGGATATTCAGTGCTCTGGCAGAGCAGCGGGTTGTTGTTCTTTGTGAGGAGAAAGATTAAGTATTTATGTTGTCTGTGTGATGCAGCTGGAAAAGTAAATTAAAGCAATTAATCAGGGAGGGCGGCATCATAACATGGCATGTGGCTGCCATTTGTATTGTGTTTGGTCCCTCAGCAGTACTGAAGTGTCACGGTGGTGGTTTTGTGTTGTGTGTGTGAGTGTGTGTGTGTGTGTGTGTGTGTGCTTGTTTGTCTGTGTATGATGGATGATTACTCTGTGAGCCATTAGAGACTTTAAAGAGGCTTCTGTGGAAGTGTGCCTGTAAACTTCTGTATTAGTGAGGACCAAAAGTCACAGAATAACAAAAAACACAGGCAGAAACAGTTTAAAGGAACAGGGATATACGCTTATTCACTTTTTAGCCGAGAGTAATGTGTGAATATGAATACCACTGTCAAGCCTGTATAGTTCATATAAAGCTTGCAGCTGGTTAGCTTAGATTAGCATAGAGACTGGGAAACTGCGAGCCCGTTTCTGTCCAAAGGTAACAAACCCCTACCAAAGCTCTCTAATTAACTGGTACATCTTGTTTGTTTAATCTGATCAAAAATCAAAGTGCAAAACGCTAATTCGCCAAGACTCCAGACAGTTACTGGTTGAGGCCAAGAAATACTTTGGCAACCCACCCACATGATAAAATGCCTAAATGTTGTTTTTTTACACTGTGGATTTTGAAGAGATTAAACAAATGAAATATAAGGTGTTAATTAGTGAGGTTAGAGGTGCTGGTAGGGGGCAGAGTCAGGTAGCTGTTTCACCTGTTTCCAGTCTTTATGCTAAGCTAAGCTTATCAGCTGCTGCCTGCAGTTTAATATTTACACATACATGTGGTTTTGATCTCCTCTTCTAGCTTCATCTAGTCTACTTATCTAACCATCCCTTTAAGATTTGGTCTGGGATCATGATTAGATTTTAGACTGAGGAAACGAAAGTGAGGGGGTGGTGGTGGTGGGGGTGAGGTGGGGGGTGGCATTCGCTTGCCTTGCACTAATATGAAACAATGGAAAAGTTCAAAGTGGATTTACTCATTTTTATTATTTCACGTTACGCATCTATGTACATGGCATTTGCTTAATTAATCTCACATTAAAGGTTCAGTGTGTAGGGCAAATGTTTTCATGTTTTTGCATCGGCCACCATAGTTCACGACCAGCCTCTCCACGATGAGCAGCGTCAGAGAAACACTGATTTTTTTAAAACTTGAAACTACTTTATTCAGTGTTTTTACTGGTTTAAATCACCCGGTTTGTTTGTTTTGGAGAGGAAGAGACCTCTGGGAGTAATTCAGCTGTTGATAAACTCCTACTGAACACATATATCTAAAGTTATTGGAGAAAAAGGCAGCAGAAAAAGGTGCTGGGCTAGCGGACTGTCGGACTTGCCCAACAGCATTGGAGAAACACTAATTTGTAACGTGAAACTGCTTTATTCAGTGTTTCTAATGGTTTAAGTCACCGGGTCCATTTGTTTTGGTAAGGAAGGGACCTATGCGGACAATTCGGCTCACAGTAAAAACTTCTTGAATGTCTGGATCGGAAATACGGTGAGCATACATTAAGTTTAGCAGGTTAGCACATGTTAGTAGGCGCTGGGTTAGCAATGTGCAAAACAGCACTGGAGAAACACTGATTTGTAACATGAAACTGCTTTATTCAGAGTTTTTACAGGTTTACCTCACTTGGTCTGTTTGTTTTGGAGAGGAAGGGACCTTTGTGGATAATTTGGCTCTTTGTAAAAACCTCCTGAACGATGAACACCAAAGGAATCCAAAGCAGGAGAAGTTTCAGCTGGTTGCAACCTGCCACTAAATCCCCTAAATCTTACACACTGTTCCTTTAAGATCGAGTTTATTTCTTTGTTCTTTGTTTCAGAGACGTTTGGCATGTTTTACTTGCTTTGCAAACTTTACATTTATTAACGTACTGTTCATTTATGAACCTGAGATAAACCAATGAAGTGGAGTGCAGCAGAGCTATATTTAGGGTCCTCATATGTATGCAGATGCAACTGTGTGCGTGTGTGTGCAAGAGTGTGTCCGCAGGCCAGAGGTGGTATGAAAGCACACAAACCAACGCCATGTAAGGATAGAAGTCCTTATTCGCCCTCCTGCCTTTGTTAAGTGCAGTGTGTGTGTGTGTGTGTGTGTGTGTGTGTGTGTGTCTGGGCAGAGCAGACTGTATGCTGAGGCCTGGCAGACTGAATCTACAGTGTCACATGTCTCTACATGCAGACCTGGTGGTGTGTTTTCATCAGCATGTCTCACAGGAATGGAATAAGTTTGTTAAATATTAAATGTTAGCTCCTGGGGTGATTAAACAAAATACTTTAACAGACATTTAGCAGCTAGAAACACCATGAGTGTGGGCGTTAAACCCTACGCGACCCAGATGTGATCTTTTCCTGCCGCCACAACATATGTGAACATCTGTAAAAATCTAGGTCACATAGGGTTACAAATCACATGGGTTGTTGTGTGTCCTGCTTTGCCCATTTTTCCCCATCAAATTTAATCATTACACATGTATAGTAATCCAGACAGTCAGACCCTGCCCTACTTTTGCATCTGAGCGAGAGACAGAGGCACAGACGTAAACATCAACACCGAGAAGCGGTCAGGTCAATCAAAGAGACAGAGGAGGGGTAGGCATGCATGGCAGACCCAGACAGTGCATGACACCAACTCCTCCACTGCTCCGCTTTAGGAAAAAGAGAGGGAGAGGGAGACAGGGTTGCTAGGAGACGTCACCCAATGCAAACACAGCACCATCTGCTGCAGTGAGATTCGGAGTGGGTTAGCCAAGTCGGACCGAGAGGGGGAAATCAGCCCAGGAGGATCATTGGAAACAACTCTACAGGGAGAGACAGGGGAGGACAGAGGACCAAGGGAGGAGGTGAAGGATGATAATGGAAGATGAAAGAAAGAGAAAGGAGTGAGAGTGGAGGGGAGTGGAAATTAGGAGAAGGGAGAACAGGGAGGAAAGAGGAGGAAAGTAAGCATGACAGGAAGCTTGATTAATGTATGACTAAAAGGTTTGACTCTTATACCCACTCATAACCCTCCTCCGCAAACACACACACTCACTCACAGAAAACACCCTGAGCATTATCCTCACGTCACTCTCCGTACTAAGGTGAGATGTAATAAATGCTGGTGAAGGCGAAACCAAGCTGCTGCTGCTGCTGTTGATTTTTCCAAGTCCTCCATTAGTAACAGATGATGCACTTGTTACCATGGGGACAATAAAATGTCACCATCAGATATCACAGTTCGGTCACAGCAGGCTCTGCGCCCACGTTCTCTGATGATGATGATGCCTTGTCAATTCACACAAACATCCACCTCACAATTAGCGTGAATGACTCATTTCTCACATCGTGGCTGTTATGACTGGTGAGTTTTAAGTAGGAAGATTGTGATTAGTGTGCGGAAGTGGTACTCAACGCCTATCATCTGCAAAAACAAAACATTGCGCTAAGGTTCACATGAATTATCTGTGTCACAAATAACAATTTTATCTCTTAAAGGGGCTCTACAGTTTTACACGTCTTCCTCTCACAGATGACACTACAGCCCTTGTTCTAGTATAACAGTAGCTTATGATAGTTAATGAAAGTTAACTATAGATACGATTACAGTCCAACAAAGCCAAAATGCTAAACCTACATCTGACTTTTTGACACCTTATCATAAACATTATTATACTATAGAGCAATTAGCATCATGAAAAATTTAGAAAATAGAGGTAGAAGCTAATCAACAGTGACCACACTCCTGCACTAGTTAAAGCCATAGACTGCATAAAATAATGAACGTAGCTATCATGACATCATTCATTGGTTTCTGAACTCTCATTTTGAAGCTGTGAGTTTGGCATTTCAGCTGTAGTCGTCTTGTTTTTTTGTTTTTTTTTAAGCCAGAGGTGATAATATTTGGATGCGAGGGTGGAGCTGTGGGGGAGCGAGGGTCGGATCTGACTCATCAACTGCAGACAACTTTTCACAGCAATGTCTCTTCCCAGACATCATGACCTGGTTACTTGAGATAAACAACAGACCTTGTTGTGAGCAGTTTCATGGGAACTATTTCCTTTCTACAGAACTACACCCGCCAACCGTATCACTGCGCTGAAGGAAGAGTGCATCTACTCATGGACAAAAGGCTCCAGTGTGTAAACATAAATGGCGCCCTTCTTTGTTAAGCTGTAATGTTAGCTAGCTGAGTGGTTAGGTGACCTAGTAGTAGATGCATGAAAGAGACACTGCTGCTGAGTTTTTCAAATTTATTTTTTGGCACTTTGAGCACCACAAGCCGAGTGCCATCTAGTTCCATTATATTGGAGAGGAGGCAGACATCTCTACGGCCAATATCTCCAACACTCTGCACAGTCTGGATTGCTAAAAAGCACTACAGGTAAAAGTCAGAACACACCAGTGGCAAATGTTTCGTGTATTATTTTCAATGTACAACCCCACACTGGTGGCGGCTAGACGTGCGTCAGCATTCCTAGGCAGCATTTCACACCACAGTCCTATTTCCAGCTTTACCACCCCTGGAATTAAATCCACTTTTCCCCCACTCATGCTCTGCTTGTACTGTATACCGACTTTTCTCTGTTCCTACGGCAGCTCGATTCCTCTCCTTACAATGGATGTAAAAAGAGAACTCTGTACTTGTTGCTGTCTCGTGTGTGACAAAGAAGGGACGCGGAGAGATTTATTGTTGAGGTCAAGATATATCCTGAGCTAAACAATCCACAAACCTATCACTATGAAGACAGTGGTTATAAAGATATTGCCTGGCGAGTCATAGTTCTGGAGATCGGGTCTTCAGGTGAGAAATCATGTTTAATTGGGGGCTGTCCACACATAATTTTAAGCTAATGCAGAGGTGGAGGAAGTACACATCTTTCAGTAAATGTAGTAATAACTTTCTGTGGTCATCTGCTTGCTAGCTGCAGTGCAACACATCCTGTGTGTTGGCGGTGTGTTTATATTTTAAGAAGAAAAACAAATATGTGTTTTCGATCTGGGGGTGAAGTGTCCTTTTAAGATTTCAAATTTCATAACGGAAAGCCTGCGTGGTCATTAACAGAGCAGGGATGGTCTACTGAAAGATGCCGCTTAGTTGCACTATGGAAAAAACAGATCCAGTGTTGGAGCTTGACTCACACTAGAGATTAAAAGTCAGATTATCTCAGCCTCTGCTGCATCAGTTTTACACATTTCATATCTCTTGTGAGATGCCCGACTCGGCTGAATCATTAAAGTGGCCCTTTTAAAGTGTATGACACTTGGAGATTTAAGGTTGCATGATAAGACACAAACATTATATTCCATACAGATATCAAGGTGCATTTTATTAGATGAAGATCCAATGATATATAGTCAACATCAGCATCCTCCTTTACAAAAGACATTAAAATTGAAACATTTTCAGTAAAAAAGTAGTATCGTACAGCCAATGTGGGGTACCAGAGAGAAAGCATGACATGACCTAAATCATATTCATTCATCACCGTATGGATCATAGATAAAACACAATACATTAACACTATTTACAGTCTGTAACACAGAGGTCGACATGAATGTTAATCCTCGTGGTGAATACAGTAAATAGAATATATTCATATATTAAGATCTTTTGTTTACAAAATCATAAAGCATTATATATATCACAGAGAAAGGCTATCCACAACCTTGGCTTTCAGCTATACACACCCCCTTGTTTTGCAACACTTGCCCAAGCAAAATGATCTTTTGTTTGGTCAATTTATTGTTGATGGGTGGGTTCTTTGGTTGTGCTGGGTTTACTGTCGCAGCCTCCGACTGAGCAGTCAGCTGCTGAGTGTTACTGAAGTTATCGGTTTAGGTTTGGTTGTAACTGGAGAGTCTTACTCGCCGTACATGGGGCAACTTCTAAAGCAATGCTCGCAACAACAGGAAACTATGTGTGACAAACAGGTCAACTAATTAAGGTTAACTAATTTTCTAAACCAGGATCAAATTTAATCTTAAGAAGAATCTGGCGGCTCAAATGGACTGAGGTGAAACTGATCAGATGTCGTGTTACAGCACAAGGTTTCATTGCAACTCTAATACACACAGAATGTTCTTTTCACAAAGATGTGACGAGGACCGAGCACAAAACTGGTCAGAACACTTGTTTTACTTCATGCATGCATTAATGTTGCATTTCCACAGGATGGATTCCCTCATTTGAAAATAACACATTTCCATCAGAGAATGACAACACATCCAGCACACTGTGTAGGATCCTGGCCTCAGCAAAGAAAAGGTAGCATCAAGGTACCTGAGCAATGCTCCCCCATTAACGATACCTCACATTTAACCAGGTGTCATAACTCGAAGACCGATGATGCATGAGGAATATTTAAGTTAACTGAGGCGGAAGAAAAATGATTTAAAACTGGGGCAAAACCTGGGAAGATAATGTGTTGGTGCATTAAAGCTTGGGTAGGCAGTTTCATTTTGGGCAAAAGTCCCATAAAAAACTTTGAGTAATTTAAGTGGTCTGAAAGAACACTAGACTTCTGCACCTTCTCTTGGCTCTGTTTTCAGGCTTTAGAAAACCTAGTCTGCGACAGGTTTTACAAATGCAGATGTGAATGCATATTTCTTTAGATGGTAAAATTAAATGGTGGAGAGTTGCTATTTCAGCATTGGCAACAACTGCCTCCACTGCAAAGCAACCCAAAAAAGGAAGACGGATTTATCAAAGAGTCTAAGGGTGCTTACAGACCTAGAGTTGTCTTGCTTTGGTCTGAATCAGGGACTATTTTTGTTACAAAGGGGCACAATTGTTCTCACGGCAGCATTTCCAAGCAGACCAGATCAAATGCCTTGTGCGAGAAAGCTGCTCTTGATTGGTCAGAATTTTGATGCAGGAAAAATCCAGGACGTAAAGCAAATGTTGAAGAAGAGTACACTTGTAAGATAAATGTGACACTTTCTAATGTCACAATGGAGGGACAACTACGCAGGTTGATTTTAGCGCTGCTCATCGTGGACTATATTGCTGTCATTGTTCATTTTAGTCAAACCATACAGTTTGAAAACGAGGCGCGGCTCCAACTAGAAAACAATGTTTTGATGCATTGGATGTGCTGAATGTGCATATTAAGGCAGTACAGGAGGAGGTGCACATTAATAATCCTCCAGGACTGTAACATGCTCATGTTTAACCCAAACAATGTGTCATGTGACTGCAGTTGGTTTGGATCGAGGTTGGAACACGTTCTCACCACAAACGAACCGCACCAGAGTTTGTTTGTAACCAGACCACCTCTTCAAGCAGCAAGTGGGATTGCTGTGTTCACAACAAACCGCACTTAGGAGGCAAAGGAACTTGAGTGGATTGAACCGAACCAAACAAGACAGATGTGAAAGCACCCTAAAAAAGAGTCTGACAATAAAAAGAATAAAGCAGTATCAGCAAAGCATTTCAGAGATAGAAAGTGTCCATATGCTAATGCTAATAATTTAGCCATCTGCTAACCTGAGCCAAAAAGACTCGTGGCTGCGGCTTCAATTTCATGTTTATGTGCCTGACGTTAGCTAGAGTTTAGAATCACAGTGTGTCCACCTCACTCGCCACCTCACTGGGTCTGGAGACAAACCCCCAGTCACCGAACAGTCTCCACTCCCCTCTGGATCAGCCAACAGGTTAGACCTAGCGCTGCCGCTGGCCACCAGCCCACTGTGACACCTGGCTGTGGGGGATTTGCAGTGGCTGAATTCGAGTCGCTACAGCTGCCGAACGAAGGTCTGTCTCCAGAGCTGCTGCCAGCTCTCCTACTGAGAGGGCAGTCCACTGCAGTGGGGACTGAGGCAAAGGATGTCGAGGTGGCTAACATTAGCCTGTTAAATCTTGTCTCATTTTTGGTCTGATAAACAAAGAGACAGAGAGAGCGGGGCAAAGAGAGGCTGAAAGAACACAGTGTGTGTAACTCTACAATGAGATCAATGTATGGGAAACACTGGGTTACTGTATGGAGTGTGTGCATATGCCTGTGGTCATTTTGGAGGAGGTTCTTGGGACAGAGTGGGGAGAGCTGCAGGGGGAGGATGTATTTTAATTTGTTTTTTTCTGCCTACCCCAGCTTTAAGGACAAAACAATGAGTAGGTGGGTCTATCTTGTGCGTTGCTTCATAATGTTGCCCAGTTGGTTTACTATGTTTTGTGAGTTAGTGAAGATCAGTGTAACAGCAGTTAAACAGCAGTCATCCCAGACTGAAAGAGAGCCTAAGAGTGATACCTTTTTATACATATGCATCTATATTACACACCGCTGTGGTTATGTATATACCTCGTAACTTCAGTAAAAGTAATAATTTACTTTCTGTGTTAATGTTTTTTACTATTTGCATTTTCCCTCGGCCCATGAAACCAGTCATGCATCGGCCATTTGTTTTGTGTCTTAAATCAAACTGTTATTTGCGTGACAGCAGGTGTTGTGTCTGACTGACCACTAGCTGCCCCCTGCCTCTCCCAAGCCCACAGCGCCTCGTCACCTTAGCTCATCGACCTCAAAAAAAAAAAGATGCTCACAGTGCTTGCAAACGTTTGGGAATCCCAGCCAAAGTTGTTCACCTGAGACACGCTTATGTTGTGTAATTCTATCTGGCTAAGTAACAAAGGTGGACGCAGCGATGCATCTACCGACACCAGACATACACGGGAAGGATCGCCAGATCACTTTACACGACTTGTTGTATTAAAGGATGAATAAAACCCAGGGGAGCTGCTTTGCTGCTGCGAGGGCAAATTCCTATGAGGTTTTAGGACAAGCTGGTGGCTGTCTGTCTGTATCCCTTTCACTCTCGGCCCGTCCTGAGCTGCATCACTGGCAAAACATGGACTGAATCCCAGCCAGAAGCCATCAAAGCCACTGCATAACTGGATCAGGAGCCTCCCCTCCCCACCATGTTGAGAGAGAGGCCTGGTGGGCAGCAATCCCTGCACCCACCCCGACACCCCCTCGCTGCAACCCAACGCCCATGTGCTTGGGCCTCCGTGCCAAGCCTCAGCGCCAGGCCTCATCACTGGCCCAGCTGGCATGGCCCCGATCAGCTGGATTTGCTATAATCATCTTAGGTCATCTCATTCAAGCTGAGGACAGAGTGAATGCCCGTCAGCTCTTCAACCAAGGCCAATGAACCCTGCCAGGCCGGCCTAACCACCCTCTTTCTGGCTAAATTTCCACTGACTGACCCGTTAACAACTTTTTCTAACATTAGTTTGAGACAAGGTGGAATACTATCGAGCTATCAAATCATGTTTCAGTTACAAAACGAAAAGACATGAAAATGAGACATTTTGCCGGCCAGACACTGTCACCTAGTCCTGCTAGCTGCGTACAAGCCTGCCTAGTCTGTCTCTCTATCAAGCTGGGATGTCTGGGACCTTGGTGTGTGTGCGCGCGTGTGTGTATGTGTGTGCGTCGAGAGGCGTGGTAGGGAGGGATGGGCAGAGAGTTACAGAGGTTAATGGTAAATCAGCCAAACCAAAGTCACACACTCACCCACCACACACGACCCCCCTCCCTCCCTCCATTTGTCCGTCCATCCATCCACCCCCCTTCCCCCTCTCCACTGCTGCGGTCGTGTCCTGGCTGCTCATCCCTCAGTCCCAGCCATTGTCCTTGATCATGTGGGCCAGCTCGATGATGAACTTGCCCTCTTTGTACTTCTGACTGCTCTCAAAGGCATGTTCCTGGAGGGCGTGGCAGAGGACAGGAGACACAGCGTTTAATTCAGAGGACAGATGAACAGAGAATAATCACATGTTTATATCTTTGACAGATAGTTAGAGAAGTGCACAGGGTGCATTTTAAAAAAAACCCTGCTCATGACAGTCCCTTCAGCTGTTTATGAAAATCCTTGACTCAATCCTGGCCCGTCTCTGCTGCTGGCTCTTTGGGAGCTGGTTATATAACAGTCAGTCACTGAACACTGCAGAGGAGCCTGCAGAACCAAAACTCTGACCGGACTGGATCGTCATACCCTATACTGACAGGAATGAATCTCTCAACCCTGAGAAAGGCCACAGGTTTGAGCCTCGCAACAGTCAGCACAGACGCAGAGTCTGCCCTATTTTTGCAGGCTGTAACATGCATTTCTGCTGTAAGGTGTGTGATTAAAGATTCCTCTGGAAGACATGAATGGGATTTGTTGGAAAGTCTGAGCTACACAGATGCTGAAAATCTCCATTTAATGTTGTTCCATGAAGTGAAATACATAGACTAATACCACAATCATTATTTTTCACAGTTCACATTGTTCACATTAGTTTTCCCCTCATAAACATGTTGACTGCAAAATGTCAGTCATTTAAAAAGTATGAATGCATCAATGGTTATCTTATCGTACTGTAAACCCAGTATGAGTATCAAGTAGCAGTTAATGAAAACTAAAAGATCAAAACTCATGACGCTAGGTGGCACCTACCAAGGCTGCATTTGTGAGCAAGTTTCTCTCATGGCTAATACTTTGGTTTATGGCTGAAGGAGCCAGAATGTTTTAACTGCTGGTTATTATTTGTTCCGGTGGTAATTGGCACAGAGGTTAGTGTGGTTTCACATTTACTAGCATGGCGCCTTATAGACAAAGAGGCTGCGTTTTTGGCTTTGATATTTTCTGTTGACCGTAATCACATCACGTAATATTTCATTTCATCTCACTTTGCCTCAGTTATCTCAGTTGTTTGTTTAATAAACCATCATAAAATGTACCTCTGGACTTGATCGCTGGACTGGATTTCTTTGAACGAGTCACAATTAAGACTCTTTAGTGTCTAGTATGTACTGGGTCAGCCTGCTGAATTTCCGAGTGCTCATGAATCTGTAACGTGTCTTGATGTAGAGCAACAATTACACTGAATGGATTAATGAGGGCCGAATAAATCAGACCCAAGTTGAGACCTCTATCAGCTAAGGCCAACTGTGCATTTGTGTTCCTTGAACGGTCGCTCTCCCGACTTTGGTGTGCTCATGAGCTTGAAGTTGTAACGTGAAAACAACATGGATGCCACAAAGATGTGTTGTAAATGTATTGCTCAGAACGCTTAAGCAACACACTGATAATGACAAGCAAAAGACAGATCTAGTGAGCCAGGACATGTGATCGGGAACTAATTTTTCAGATTATTCTGACACCTTTTTGCAAAAAGTATCACAGCTAGAAAGGTTCAATACATTTATGAATTTAAAGGAACCGAAACTGTGAAAAGAATCTGTCCACCTATCACTACTTTAAAGCCATTTCTTTTTACTTTAATTGATATAGTGGTCAGCCTGTGGAACTACAGCTTTCCGGTCCATCATTGTTTTGCCACTGGGCCCAAAAGTGCTTTTTCTCAAAGACTTACATTGAAAAAGAGACAACCGTAAATCAGTGGATTTTTTTGGTACATCAACTTTATAGTACAAACACTTACATAGCCTTTATTTAAATCACTGTCCTAAAAGCTGTAAAATTCACTTATAGCCAAATATAGAGTTAATATATGACTATAGCGAGCCTGAGACCGAGAAGTTGGAAGGCGGGGTTAAAGAAAAAGGCTTGTTCCTCGCTATGTGGAACATCTGGGTAATTTTACACCCAGAAATCACACTGTTTTGGCTTCATGCACCACTGAGCAACTTTCATTGCAATGCCTCCAACACTGTATCAAGTTCTCTTTATACATCTGACATGCAAACATTAGCAAACGTAAGTATGCTAACATGCTAAACTAATAAATCGAACATAGATAACATTACACCTGCTTAACTTAAACCCCAAGGAACAGCATGGAGTCTTAAAGCTGATTTTACATAGTGGCCAAACGTGGAACTACAACATCCGGTTACATCATGTGATGCCGCAGTGCCAAAAAATACTTTTTCTCCAAGACTTACTTAGTAAAAGAGAGGTCCGTAAATCAGTGGATATGTTCCATTGAGCGTCACAACCCCATGAAATGTCTGTTTCACTATCGGGATTTGATCCATTCAGTCCGATAACATTTTTCAAGTCTAGAGGAGCTGCACAATAAAATCTTTCTCTCCGCATTCAAGTTAGCAGACCGCTAAACTGGAAGTTAGCCACTCAGCCAATGGAAAGCCCCCACAATGCTGAAGATCTGGGCAATTTATGCCCCAGAAACAGAGCTTTCTGGCTTTTTGCCCTACAGAATATCTTTCAAAGTAATGAACAGAGCCCCGCCTCCTACACTGTATCCAGTTCTCTTTATATATCCATGGCTTAACATCAGTATGTTGGCATTGTCGTTGAGCATTTCAGCCCACTGCCATTAGCTCAAAAGGCTGTGCCTAAGTACAGGCTCACAGAGCTGTTAGTATGGTTGCAGACTGTGTCTCAATAGCCAATGTTCCTTCTCCTAATATGTGTCTTTATGGTGATTTTTACAAGTGTTCCAACTAAAGGACTTTTACAGGGGTGTGTGGGACTGTTTTTGATTAACAGATGTCTCTCATGGTGGTCACATGTTCATGCTCAGCTGCGGCTGCTGCTGCTGCTTGCTAATCCCACCTCAACTTGCTCCAGTTCCACCTCCCAGATCCCCAAATTTGGATATTTCTGGCCCCAGTAACTAATGAAAGCAGCGAGAAGGAAACCCAAAGCCCCAAGCTTAAAATGGTCCCTTTGGAAACGCTGAGGTTAAATCACGGAAGATATAACATATCCTTTTAAACAGTCATCATTTCTACACAGCTCCTCTCTTGAAAACTGTTTAAAACAACTATGTTTTCTATTTTCATGCAGTTTGCTGATGAATGCCATAACAAATGACACACACTGACAACTTTTGCATCCTGTCCAAGTCCATTAACAGCCTTGTGTTGTTGTTCAAAAGCCACTCACTCACTGTGAGCCTCTCTTGACAGCAGAGTCACAGAGTCGGCTCATACAAATGTTTTCACCGTGGAGCGTCTGTACCTTGTTGTCTTTGGCTATTTTGGTTCTGAGCTGCAGAGGCGCGTTATCAGATTTCTTGGTTTAGAAGTGCAGTAGGTCAGTCCTCCCGATAGAACTTTGACGACTGCAGAAAATCAATACTGCTGCAACTGATATTAATGGAAACCCTCCATTAAGTCCTATCTAGTGTCTGTGTGCTGTGCGCATGCATGTGACCTCTGTTTTCTCTGCCTTGTGGGGTCCTGACAGGAATAGAAACTACCCAGAAAAGTCTCCACTTTCGAAGCTGGTTCCGCCAGGTGTTTATACCCGGCGAGCGTCATAAGGAAAACACCTATTTTTAGGTTGGAAGGTTACGGTTAGAGGTTAGGCGAAGTGTGCTGGTCAATGGAGCCTTCTAAGAAGTCAAACAACAAGGATACTGTTTGTGTGAATGTATGTGTGTGTGTTAACCCCTTAAAGATACAGTCATGTGCCTTATAGTGTAAACTCTCACCTCCATGCGGACGGGGTCCACCAGTGACAGCTGCACATGCTCAGCTCTGTTGATATATGAAGGCAGCTAGCAAGTGTGGATGCTGTTTAGTTCACCCTGACGTGGGACCTAAATACCACCTGTACTAGACACGTACTGCACGTGTATTTTGAAATGCTATATCACAGCTTGTATATATGGCTCTGATATTAGACCAAGCTACACACCAAGGCTATCAATGTTGGTTGTGCATGTTCAATCAAAATAAATAACACCTGGCAATGACATCTATGATTAAATCAGCTGTATAAACAGTAGAAGTTGACATCTACTCTGTTCGACAAAGGCTAAATGCAGTTTTGGTCAAGAGTTATGACTGAAATGAAACCTTTGGATATCTGTTCTACCTTGTGACAAAATTTCCTAGATAATCTTACTATGTTCATGAGAAAATAGGGTGTAAAAATTACATAATCCAACTGAAACCCAAGACAAACTGCAGTAAATGTAGTTACTGCGCCCTGCCTTGCGTCCATGGAGATTTGAGATTCTGTCACGCCAACGAAAACCACAGCAATGGGGAACACGAGAATGAGGACAACAAAATGATTGATAACGTGGCAGTGACCATAGTAAGACCAGTAGTGATGATGATAGGGATGAGGAAAGGGATTTTTTGAAGTTGTGGTTGGGTTGTATGAGGTAATTACCCATAGTCAGTGTATTACCTACAGTAGATGTCAGATGGCATGCCCCCAGTTTGGAGAAACAGGCTGGAGTCTGACACAGAAGCTAAGCAATGTACTGCAGTGGATGGGGGTCAGCAAAAAAATCTGTACCTTTCTGTCAGACAGACTGTTCCACCAGGAAAGCTGTTGACGGCTTCAGTTTCACATCTTCTTTTACATCTTCAAAGCCACCAGACTCCATTGACAAAAACAGTATTTTTGGCTCATTGAACACAGGAGCTGCAGGTCTACCACTGCCTTGATCTGTTAGATAGTTTGTGTTATTGTAAGACTTTGGCATTTAATTTGGTTAGTTCAGATTCACCAGAGTCACACAGTAATACAGAAAAATAACTGTCTGAGGCAGTGGTAGACCAGCAGCTCCTGTGTTCAGAGATGTTAAATCACTGTTTTTCTCAATGGAGTCTGGCTTTGATGAAGGTGATACAATGGCTTCACTTCTCAGTAGGAAATCGCTGTCTGACAGAAAGGTAAAACAGTGAAAATACTTTTGAAACACTTTTGTTTTGGGGTGTTTAAAATGTGTTTCATTGCTGACCCCATCCACAGGAGCACATTGCCTAGCTTCTGTGTCAGACTCCAGCCTGCTTCTCCAAACTGGGGGCGTGTCGACAGCCATCTACTGCAGGTAACAGATTGACTATGGATAAGACCCTCATACAACCCCACTTCAAAAAATCTGAATTTTCCCTTTAAGTAATCCTAATTTAGGTCAAACCTGACGAAGTGAATATTGCGATAAAAAGACACTTAAAGGGTTGCTTCAAATTCTTGTTTACTTCTTTTAAAACAGATATCTACAAATGAAACAAGTACAAATTTGAATCTAGTCAGAAATAAACACACTTATCCTCAAACTTACAAAGAAAAGACACTAAAATTGTAATAACTGCGAATTGTCAAAAAAACTTTGAAGCCATTTTTCTCAGTTTCAGCGTCAGTGTAGTTACTGCAGTTAGCCTTTGTAAGGCAGAACAGTTAAAACCATAAAAACATGCTGTACATATGTAAATCTTAAGGTCTGAGCAATGAATGAAACCCTTCTGCTGATCCAGATGGTGTTCACTCCTACAAAACATTAAAAACTAATCACAAGTCACACAAGATAAAGACTTGTCCTTCATGTCTCCATCTGTTCTGAGAAATCTATCTCATAATTAATTCAGTCCACAGCCGTAACACCGCATTGACCCTGAGAGGAGAGGAGGTCCAAATATAATTAGGGTGCAAATAAAATTAGGGTGTGCTATAATAACAACCTCCTCAGTTTATCGTCCTCTAACCTTGGATGCAGTCTGTGGTGCTTGTGTGTCAAATCAGCCGAGGACACTTACGTATTTCCAGCCCAGGGTAGTCTTGCAGTTCTCACAGTAGATATCTGCTACAGCGTGCAGGCCTGTGAGCAGAACTCTCTCCTCTGCAGGGCCACACCCGACGTTCACCCTGAGAGAGACAGAGAGAAGGGAGGTGGGGGGTGGAGACGAAAGTAGAAAGGAAGAAGAGGGAAGCGGAGACAAAGAGACAAAAGTTACAAATTGTGCAAGTGGCTCAAGTTGCTCAGTTGCATGTACTGTACGATGTGCTCAGAGTGAGTCACTGCCTCACACCCACTCACACAGCGCATACTGATAGGGCGCCAGGCCACGGAGCATAGATTCAAATAGCCTAATTTTCACACTCAATTCAGCTGATAATGACTCCGAGGCACAGGCTGGCTCTGTCTACACCGCGGCTTCAAAACAACACATCTACTGTGTGGTACAGCACGCATTACTAACCTGTTTCAAAACACCACCATCTTAGCTCATTGTTCTCCTGTCTAAGACAACACATACACACGCAACAACAGACAGATACTCACACTGAGTTGAACAGGTAGGCTCTGCCTTGGCTGCCCTGGAACGACTGCAGAGAGAGGATGAAACAAAGATAAAAAGGCTGAAACAAGAATCGACCCTTTCATACAGTGAAGTAATAATATAAAACGACATAAGCATGCTATTATATAGCCGTAATGCTTCAGTAAAATAAGAGACAGAGAGGTTTGGTTTCCTTATAAATCACCCACGTGTTGATTTGTGCTGGGCCTTCACTAATAGAAGCTCTTATTTTAAAACCTGTAGACGAAATCTATTTTAATATCTACTTTAAAATGGGGCGCAGTCTCCCAGTAACAGCCCATATGCTCCTGGTAGCATCACCGTTAGCTAATGCATAAGGAGCTTCACCACTTGCAGTTATTTTCTCGCAGGCCTTTATTTTCCACATTACGAAAGCTGAAACAGATTTGTGTCGTGCGCCTGTGTTACAACCAGCAGAAGGCCTTTGTGCACAGGTGAGCTATGTTGTCATAATCGCACGTGGAAAAAGTGATAGTGCATTCATAATCCAATTCACTAACCAGCTTATATCATAATCCATCCACAGGCAGTCGTGCGGCGTAGGCTGACACAAACATACAGGTGTATAGCCTGTTGTTTGTTTTCATTATTCCTCATATGTTCTCCCTCTTTTTAAATCTTTAATTGCTGTTAATCCTTGTAAATTATATTTTACATTTACAACAGTTGCTTTTACACTGTATGTAGGCATAGAGAAATTATAGGAAAATAAAAATAAGAAGTAAGAAAAATGAAGGAGACAAAATCAAAACAGTTAATTCTTTGTCTCTGAAGTAAAATAATACCTGTGATGTAACAAAACATGAAGTAAAGTACTGTCAGACTGTAATCATTAGCTGCCTGGATGTAACCACTGTCACTAATGGTTTCCAGGGGCAACCACCGCTGGTAAGATGAGTCAAGTCACCGGAGCAGAGTGCTGCTTTTCCTGCTGGTTACCTTGGAGATGAGCTCGTCGTGGTTGGCCAGGTGAGCTCGGCAGTGGATGCAGCTGTAGGTTCGGTGGCAGCTCGGCAAGTATGCCTGGAAAGTCTTGGAGCGCGTCATTCTGACCATGGGCGGAGTTGGCGGGCGGTGCAAGAAGGGACTGCCAGCCCAGGTCGGCTCACAAGGGAAGCACCGCAACACACAGGTGAGGGCCGTGGTGGGCGGTGGGTTGGGAGGCAAACACCTGAGCACGGGGAGGATAACACAGCAGCTCATGGTTACATGGTTGCGTAACAGATGTTTCCTTAAGCAGATGTTGTAAAGTGAGCCACAGGTGTATGACTGCTGATGGGATTACAGTCTGTGCGCTGAGAGAATTCTCCAAGCTGCTCGCATCTTAGAAACTCTTGAAACCTCAAAGAGCCACGATGTGATGAGACATCATGCATTATTAATGAGCCTGTGTTCCCGGCTGAGTCACCAAATTTCACATTTTGGATTCAAGCTGAAAACAATGAAGACATTCTACTTTAGGAGATGAGATTCAAACATGGAACAAGAACATGCTTCCACCACACTGGGAACCACTACTTCTCTCAAGAGTCCATGAGTGAGTCCAAGATGGTTGAGAGGAAAGTTTGTGCTACTAAAGTAGGGACAGACAAAAAATCAGTGGGTATCTATTTTTTTTGCTTAGTTTAAATCATTTTTAGCCACGCTAGCAGCGTAGCTCTAGCAATGAAAATGTCCGTCTAATCATCACCCCTCCACTTTGGCCCAGACCAAAATATCTCAATAACTACTGAATGAACTGCCGTGTAATTCTGTACAGACATTCATGGTGCCCAGAGGATGAATCCTGACTCGGCCACTTGCATTTCCTGTAGGCTTTGTGACACCATCAAGACTGGGCCCAAAAGTTTCATTTTTACATGAAGTTATTTTGTCACAACCAAATACTAGGGATGTTCCCAACAATTAACATCCCTGATGTTTAAACCTGTGTATAGGTAGACTAGATGAGTTAAACACAAGGTTAAACACTGTCCCAAATAATACTGTGTATAGGATCTTTTCAATAACCAAATTGTGTGTTTAATGCCATTGAAATATGTGGTACTTTGCACCATGCATTAGTCATTTTGCACATAATCCCACAAAACATGTAAACAACTTACTAAATAAAAGTTAACAATTAACATTTATTGAAAACAATATTCTTTGAGAAAATCTTCAGTAATCCCGCCTGATTATTGAAATGGCATTTTGACTGGGTGAACCCTATCCCATAAAGCAATAGTAATTTTTTAAAATAATTTGTCATCTAATTTCATATATCTTCCTCATTACAACACTCATGTACAGATATCATTTCATTCTTTCTTTTTTAAGTGAGAAATTATGTGAATAGGCATGTCACTCAGTGATACAACAGTATAACAAACTATTGATATATAATGATAAATAGAGATGGATAACAACAACAGCTACGGTACAGGTTTGAATTTTAAAATATGCTATCGTAATTTCGATGTCGAATATATATTTTGATTCCATTTCATATTCAAGGTTCTGCCCACTCTATTACATGGTTCATAATCAGTTGTTCTTCTTTCAGTACTTCAACCTTCATGTACAGAAACATAAGGCTAAGAATTTTAGCCTGCAAAAAATAAATACATAAAAAAATGACAGCAAAATAAATTAATTAAATACAAAAAGAAAAACAGATAAAAAAGACTGTCAGACCTGATACAAAGAACAACATTCCAGTAGCTTCTATTCATTAATCTTCTCCCAAATGATAGTAATCTAAACATTTAATCTATCTTTTTTCAAACAATAATCTACAAAATAATTTTAACTGTGTAGTATTTATGGTGCAGACTTGCAAGAATAGACATCCCTCCCAAATACCGGCAAGACCAGTGACATTCCCATCAGACTCAGCTGCAATTGTGTCCATTGCCAACTAGTGAATGTTAGCATGCTAACATGCTAAACTAAGATGCTGAACATCCCAGTGATGGCAGCTGATTTGGCCCAATTCTGGGGCATCATTTAATCCGAGTCTCAGCCAAGTCAGGCAATCAGTTGCGGCCCGGCTAATTTCATCCGGCATACAGAGTTTGGCCAATGCTGGGCCAGGTCATTTCTAATAACGGCCCAGTGATGGCAGCGTCAGCAACCGGACCCAGCCCGGCTAATTTTATCTGGCATGCTGAGTTAAGGCCGATTCTGGGCCAGGTCATTTTGGCTACCTGGGATGGCATACCTGCTAAGACATTAGCATTTGGTTGTGTGCATGTGTGACATTAGCATTTAGCTAAATGCATCACTGTAAGTAGAGCCTAACAGAGCTGCTAGCGTGACTGTAGACTCTTATTCTTAGTAGTAAATTGAAACTCTGTGGGTTTTGGACTGTGTGTCAAACATTTTTGGATGTCAGTCTGCAAATATGCTGAGCATTTTTCATTATTTCCTGGCATTTTATAGACCAAACAATCAACTAATTAATTGGTGTGGCAGAAAATTGATATTGAAAATAATCATTAGTAGCAGCTGTCTCCATTAACCTGTGGTCAAACCGTTCTGCACTGACTCCAGTTCAATGCAGCAACACACAGGCAGCAACGCTTGCTCACATTCTGTGTTTAAGTCTATGGGGCTGCAGAGATAATCTGCTTAGCGTAGCATAACTGTGAGGATCGTGCTCTGCTCACTCCATGATATCCAACTAGACCAAGCCCTTAAAATACTTCGGCTAGTGTGCCCTGGTGACTGAGAAGATTAGTGAGTTGGCCTGGGAACCCATCCCAAAGGCTCAGGGCCAGAAGGACAGGAGTATGTTTTGACTAACTGTACAGGAGGTGGTTCGGGGCCTGTGCTCTCTACCTTGTGCTGCAGATATAATCTTTGTGGTTTTATTGCTTAATTCAACTTTAATTGTGATTCCAGCCCTGTAGCTCTGGTGTTAAACACAATCATCAATCACAGAATGTAATCTAGTTTTATTCCCCGTTGCTGCTGCCTCACTAAACCAGTGTGCACATTTTATTGTCACCTGCCTGTTTCTATAATCAAGTGTTTCACAGTAAAATAAAAAACAATGACCTTTCCAACTGAATACAGCCGATCATTTCTGTGGTTTACAGGACGATGACTCTATAAGATACTGCAATAACTTGAGCTGTTTCACCACCTTCTGTCTTCTCTCCTTCCTGTCTGTCTTTACTGAACCATCTGGAAAAACTAATAAAATACTGAATGGGAGCAGGAGGCCTCTGTGAGTTCAGGACAAACAACAGAGGGAGAGACAGAGAGAGGCCTCTTTACTTTACTGCCCTGCAATATGATTGTTTTTAGTGTCAGACGGAGGCTGATAAAGGCTCCAGTGCTGATGGAAAGGACCGGGGGATATAAATAAATAAGGCACTGAGACGTGCCCTTGTTTTCTCTCCTCTGGCTCGCTGCCAGCGGCGTGGGATTGGGGCACAAAGACACGTTCAGTGCAGTTGTCGGAGCTGACCCCTGACGCACACACACACAGACTGATGTTTAACCCAAAGCGTGTTTCATGCTCTCAGTCATTTCAGGACTGAGGACCCGGAGGAAGTTTATGTAGGATCTGGTTCTCTGAGCTCTGTTCAAAGTATTGAGTCCTGCCCAAGCTGTTACCTCGGGGGCTGAAAAATGAAGCCAACGTGAAAGTGCCAAGAAACGCAGTTCCTCGAATGGCCACTTGAAGCTGGCTCAGGAAGGGAGTGAATCCCCGTAGACCCCCATTGTCAGTGCTCATAAACATGTTTACAGCCTGGTTTTACCACTTCATGACAACTGTATGGGGGTGAATATTTACATATCTAAATCTGAAAGCTATTAAAGCTTAAAAATATGCTTAACTAAAGCCATGACAACAGACAGGCTGTCTGCAAGGCGTCACCACAGTCTGTGAGTCAGATCCAACCCTTGCTTCTCCAAAGCTCCACCCTCTCATCCACATATGGTCACTTCTGCCCCAAAAAATCCAAGATGGCGATGACCTAAATGCCAAACTTCAACAACTTCAAAACGCGAGTCTACAAACCAATGGGTGACATCACTGTAGCTACGTCCGTTACTTTTATACAGTCTATGGTCCTGCCATACAGAAATGACAAACTGACACAAAGACAATGTACTTATGTAATTAGAAATGTTTGCAAGAGTTCGGAAATAATTAGTGGACGAATCTATTAGTCAATTTGACAGAAAGTTTATTTTCATAATTTGTTATAATAATTTCAAACAAAAGAAGTGAAATTTTTCAAGTCCACCCTTTTTAAATGTGAATTTTTGCTAATTTTTTAAGTCTTTTATGAATATGACCTGAATATATTTGAGTTTTAGACTGCTGGTCAGACAAGACAAGCAATTTGAATTTAAATTAATCAAGAAAATCTCTTCCATTCGCATGAAGCTGCCTGATGACAGCTGAGTAATTAGTCTTAGTACTGTGGGGAATCTAGGAATGTAAGCTTCAAACTTAAGCTTCCAATTTAATGACATTAAACTCAAGCTTCTTCTTCTTCCAGGAAGCACTTGCTACAAGGCACTCGGGATAAAAGTACTGGCTAAATGTGTTAAATGTAAATGTGATGCATAGACGGGAACCTGTCCATCATGTCTGACAGGCGAGATGTTAACTCGAGCTCTGTGGGACGCTGTTAACTGCACGTTGACGTATAGTGCATCACGATACTAATGTGCTCTCAACGGACTTTCAACAGCAGCGCTGGATTATCGTATTGCACGTGTTACACATCATCTTGTGGGTCATACATAATCCATATGGAGCTCTCTCTGCGTATCATCTGCATTCGGTCTTAGAGGATTCACTTCATTAAAGCCATAACAACTGTGAGCCAGAGCATGTTAGTGGCTTTGAATGAAAACAGCTGATACCACAAACTCACAAGATTAAAAACACAACACGTAGTCGCCGTATGATGAAATATTTTAATAATTAATTTTTTGTTTATGTCATTTTTTTCAAGCAAAAATCTCCATCTCAGTTATGAAGATTTGCTGTTTTATTTATCTTTGTAAACTAAATTTGTTGGCCTGGAAAAACATTTACAGACTCAGGCTCTGTGAAGTTGAACTCATGACAAGCACTGATTCACTCTATTCTGGCATTTAACGGACAACAAACACATCAGTCTCATACTCTGTATTGGAACTATGTTAAATTTCATTGTCTCTATCAAATGAAATAAATTCGATAAATAAATAACCAATCATGAAAATGTTCATTAGTTGCAGCCTTACTGATGTTACAGCTTTGATTTAGCAATCATAAAAATGACTGATTTGACCATAAGATCTCTGAATAACATGAAGACCTACATGTTACATAGTCTAAGGCTTATTTTGGTTTATTTGTAACACACTTTCTCATTTAAAAAACAACAAAATATTAAGAAAAAAGTAGTAGTAGTAGTAGTAGTAAGAAAAAAGTATTTTACTTATGTTTGCGTCCCCTAAAATGTCTGACCTTGACTATAGTGACTTGTATCCTTGGAAAGTTTGTCACTGGAGAGGTGTTCTCAAATTATTCTACTGAGGGGGGTGATGTCTGCGTTCTTCCCTAGAAGCTAAATTACGGTACGTCACTAATACAAAAGCAAATCACTGTCCAATATGTAAATACCAGCAAAAAAAACTGAAACCTCCAGCCCTGAGCAGACTTAAATGTGCAATATGTAATTTTCTGCCGCTAGGGGTCTCAAACCAAAACAATAACAGAAGACGGAGTTGGATGACGGAGTTGGATGACGGAGTTGGATGACGTCACGAAGTAGTGTGGAATCATGGGAGTTGTAGTCATATAACCGCTGGCCGGAGTGCTGGTGCCCCGGCGGGCAGCAGTGCTTGCAATACACTGGTGGAAATGATTAATATTTCGATAACATCAGCCAGATGTTCGCTTACCTGTCTAGTAGAACACACAAGAGGTCGGCGTCGAATTGTAGTCCTAGATTTTCACGAAGCTCTCTCCATCTCGGAAAGGCCACACCAATATTTATCCTTGATTTAGCTCTCTTCTTATCCCAAATTCTTCTGGGATCGCTTGGTTGACCCATACGTTTCCATTTTACCGGCTTGTTTACCGGGACAGCTTCGGTGTCAGAAGGTGCAGCAACCGTCAATGCATAATCATGATCCATGACGAGTTAGCTTAGCCTAGCAACAGTAACACTGATTCTCTGACGTCTCATCCCATCTGCTTCTTCTTCTTCTTCTTCTTCTCCTTCATTTAATGGCTATGGTAACTGGAGTTACGTCGCCATTGACATGCGACCTAATGACACGGTCCATAACTTTTATTAATATTTCAAATTTATCTGGGTTTGAAAAATTGTTGGAAACATTTCTGATAATCAAAGTACACAACTAAACAAAATATATAATATTGGTTTAGTCGTTTTTAGACATTTTTATGTGGAAAAACTACATATTATACCTTTAAAAAAACGTACTTAAATGTATGTGATATGAAAATCTCAGCCAGACAGAATATATCTTTGTGCAAACTTTAATTAGACCTGTGGTATATAAGACAATAAAAATGACAATGTGAACACACTGTAACATCATAGTAGATATTATTGTATGTTCACAACCACTAACACTGTGTCTGCCCCTGCCAGTTACAAGCTAACAAGCTTGTTGTTGTCTATATTAATGCACAATAGAGATGTTAATAATTAACTAATTAACCATTAGGAATAAGAATTCATTCATTCATTATTCATAAGTACTTATTCTGGTACAGGTTCGCAGGGGGGCTGGAGCCTATCCCAGCTGACACTGAACGAGAGGCGGGGTACACCCTGTACAGGTCCCCAGACTATCACACGGCTGACACATAGAGACAGACAACCATTCACACTCACATTCACACCCAATTTAGAGTCACCAATTAACCTGCATGTCTTTGGACTGTGGGAGGAAGCCGTAGTACCTGGAGAAAACCCACGCTGACACAGGGAGAACATGCAAATTCCGCACAGAGGGCCCCAGCCAGCCAGCAGATGCGACTTGCAGCCCTCTTACTTTGAGGTGACGGTGCTTACTACTGCCCCACCGTGCCACCCCAGAATAATTCTGACCAATTAATACCATTAGTTATAACAGTTATATAAAGATTTTATTAAATATAATATACTGGCGCTATCGGGGAGATGAGACAGCAGAGTCTGCTGCCCAGACTGGAGACATATTGCCATGATGTTGTTTCTGGGAGATGACTACACCTCTAGGTTTGCAACAGTATGAGATTTTCACGGTACGATAACTGTCCCAGAAAATATCGCAGTTTCGCTTCGCAAATGTACACAGTATGATAACCGTTAACTTTTACATCACGGTATACCTGGAAACCGGTATATCGCTGCAACCCTAACCACCCCTCAACAAGCTAAGGACCTAGAGGCAGAGGTGGACACATATGAGAAACAATGCCCCTTCCCCCATCAGATACTAACCGTCTTCACTGGTGGTAAGGATCAGCAAACTTTCTGTTGCTGCCATCACACAAAATGGTCAGTCCAATGTCTGCGTGGTTACTACAAGCTCACACAGCAACAGCGGCTAACATCCGACACTGAATGGTCCCAACAAACCTACACTGACACTGAAATGTCTTGACTCTGTTGTTAAACCCCTTAGGCAACGTTAGCCATGTGATTCAAGCAGTTAGCCCTGTCACGGTAAACAGTGAATCGTCGGTTAAGGAAGGTCCACTGTCGGTCACAAAAAAAAAAAGTCTAAATTCGCATCTCTAGTGCACAACAGAGTCCTCATCTAAGCCTGACTGAGGCTCAAACATGCATGTCTGAATCTCTATGTTTCCTCCAGTGCTAGCCATCTTGATGCACACTGCGGCTTCACTGGTCAACCTGTGCGAGCAGTGGTGGTGGGCGGGGCAGAGGTCAGATCCAGTATTTCTCAATGAGGGAGAGAGGGTAGATCTGCTTCTACCCCCTTTTTAGAGTTAATTTACTTTTTATGTGGGAAAACCATGTTAAACAAACTATTAATCACAGCAGAATATTTTTACATACTTTAATACATGTCTGGAGGGGGCACTTTAATATGGAGATCAGTAAGTGTAAAGACAATGAGGCTACTGAACATAATGTACAAGCGAGCAGATCCAGGCTTTATCCAACATTAAACAGATAAAAACGTCCTGGACTTGATGATCAAGGCTGCACCATGACGCCGTTTGACATTTCATAACTATTAGTTTCCAAGAACAGGACAACACACATCTTGGTGGGTGGACATGCTTGAAACTCATTTTGCAAGGCAACATTGTTTGTGGGAACAAGGATGCTGACGTGCTGTAAAACGCTGACGCAAAGAGTCAATCAGAGCTGCTTTGCACTAAAAAAAAATCCCCTGAGACAGAATAACAAATTGTATAAATGATCAGATGACTAGAGGAACTGGTCGCAGCGATTCAGACAAGGCTCCAACAGCAGGAAATTTCTAGCAAAAACTGACTCTTGTATAACCTCAGCGTGTGTGTGTGTGTGTGTGTGTGTGTGTGTGTGTGTGTGTGTGTCTGGTGTTTGTCCATCTTTTATCAGTTTATTTTTCAGTCTGCATGTGTCTTCTCTCCGTCTGTCTCGATGCCCCTCAGCCTGTTTGTATATTTATTTTTTCTGCTGTCACTCTGTCTATTCATCAGTTCCGCCGCGGGTCGTTTGAGGTCACCGAGCTGTCCATTCTGGTCATTTCTGGGTGTCATCACAAAAGGCTACGTGCCACGAGTCTCAACAGCCAAAAGGGCCCTTGTATCCCAACAAAAAAACCTTTGTTATGTAACGCACTGATGCTGCCGCTGCTGATGCTGCTCCTGACAATGATCGAGAGCAGGAGAAAGACAGAGGAGAGGAAGAGATACGGGGTGGGGGGATGAGAGTCAGACGGGGACAGGGAGCGAGTTAAATTAAAAGAGAGAGAAGGAGGGAAGGAGCAGTGTGTGTCCCTTCAGTGTTGGATGAGCAGTGTGTCCTATACTACCCACGAGCTGCACCGACGCAATCTCTGTACTTCATGTACTTTCATCCTGCTCTCCATTCAGTCTTACACCAAGGCCAACAGCATACAGCAGCATGACATCACTGACTAGAGGAGGAAAAACTCCTCTCTGCCCCCCCCCCACAGCCATATCAAATCTCACTGATGAAGCGATGCTCCTGCATCCCAGGTGTGTGTCTGGTTACTGCTGTTATGTCTGATCTGTACTCACTTCTAATCCTCTTCCGTCTGTCTTTAGTTTGTCCTTTGAGGAGAGGAGGGCAGCTAGTTTTCAGGTGCTTTAGACACATGTGCATTTCCTTACAGAATTTGCCTAAAGAAAGCACTCCTTTATTTCTCAATATCTGCCTCGTTCACATATATAACTTCTGTTGCATCTCTGCGTGTGGCTATCAGCTGATAAACAGAGAAAGTGTCATAAAAAGTGAGACAAAAAACAAAGTGGGTGATGTGACAAAGTGACTCAGACCTGCGAAACGCAACACACTGTACACAACTTTTGTTTATGTATACAAGTCCTGTCTGTGAAGGATCACCTTTCAAAGCCTGCTACACTGACCCTCATCTTCGATCCCTGTGTATCGATCCTCGCATCATCAATAACTATCTGTATGCACGCTTTGCAATGAAAATAGATCAGTGCAAAGGTCATGACTTGATAAAAGTGTCTGTTCTTAAACTGCCTCACATGGACTTTATTTAGTTGGGGTGGGGTGGGGGGACATTTCCACCTGCTGGCCCTAACTGTCATTGACTTGTATGGGATGGTAGATGTCACGTGGGGCAACACATCAATAAATACACACACACAAACAAAATAATAATACATGAAGGCTTGAGGTTTACAGTGTGTGTGTGTGATTATTGAATCAGGTCACAGGCAGTGGCGCACTTAATCTGGGGCAGAACTTCAGCCACCACACGCAGCACAGATGGCGGGGATGCCTCAGCTCAACAATGCTCAAAACACACACGCATGCGCGCCCGTGCACACACATACACACACACACACACACACACACACACACACACACACACACCACCCACTCCGACCAGCTGTAACATCTGCAATGACTCTGACAGATCGATGAGGACCAGGTGACTGTCGTCAGAGCTGGTGATCACACGCGCGCGTATTACATGATAACCCGCACTGTTCACCGCTGACGTGCACCATCACGACCAGGCGCGCGCACGCGGATGATGGCGCATACGTGCAGGACTGCCACCACAAACAGCATGTGTCCTAATAATAACCACTGGATACCGTAGCTCCACTGCAGAGTGCACTTCAGCATCCAGTCCACCAAGACAGCATCAGTCCAAATATGAATAACACATATGATTATCACGTCACGCATGTTGTTGGCAGGACACGAGCTACACGTCATAAACTTGTGTTTTTATTGTTATAGCTGGTTACAGCACGCGAGCCTGCTTGATAAAAGTTGCCTCGGTTAAAAAAGTGGTGGATAAGCTTTATATATTTATACCAACCCTGGAAAAAAGCTTCACAGCGCGATAATGAAAACAGTGCGTAACAACAAATGCACCACAGTGATAAATAACGCAAAGGAAATCATTTTACCTTTGAAGGGAAGAAAAAACGGATCTCCACGTAGCTCAGAAAATGTCGCACCTCCTCGTCTTCCTCGTGGCAGTGCCAATCCTAAAACCCCTTTCGCATTCCTTCCCAAGCAAATTTCCTCTCCTCTCCGGCCCTGGCAAGTCCTGCAGAGACGCAATGTTTTGACGCGCAGTGATGCCCAGCAGAGTTTAGAAGAGGCAGAGAGAAAGAGTGATGAAGCAGCCAGCCGGAGCGAGAGCGTTCACTCCAACATACTTCCGGGTTTGCAGAAAAGCCGTTATACAGTTAGGGGGGTTCTTTTATCCGATTTCTGTCCATTGTCTTATTTTTCATGTTCACGTTAACTTACGTAGCGTGATTTAAAACGTCTGTTATCCATATTATTATAATACGTGGACATAATTGCTAATTATTGTTCTTTGAAGCACCGTTTCGCGCATGCTCAGTAGGGATACGGTGATGACTTAACGTTTCCTAATTGTTGCAAACAATTTTGCATTAAACGAGAAACGCCTGCTCAAACTCTATTGTCATTGTGTTGTCTTATTACATAAGGACACTTTTAATCGGTAGAGCCGTGTGACACTTTTAATCGGTAGAGCCGTGTTTAGTTTTGCGAATCACGTTTTTTACAAGTTGTAACACAGTAGTCAGATATCAAAGATACTTACTAAAACAACTCTTCCGCCTTCAAGGAAAACTTTCCATTTCTTACGGTTACGTACCATAT
Organism: Epinephelus fuscoguttatus; assembly: GCF_011397635.1. Lineage (NCBI taxonomy): Eukaryota > Metazoa > Chordata > Actinopteri > Perciformes > Serranidae > Epinephelus > Epinephelus fuscoguttatus. The sequence goes on from NC_064756.1 coordinate 16,160,321, forward strand.
TTACACCGTTAATATATAAATACAAACAGCGATTGAGACACTTCTTTAATTTACTTAGTTGGTAATTTAATAATAATAAAAAAAAAACTACGTTACACGAAGACGGGAACTATCTTGACGACCGAGTTAACGATCTTTAGCGGAAGTCGCACTAGCCGTTGACTTGATGAATGATTGACAGCTGTACCAGCCAATCAGCGAACTGATAAGGCATAGCAACACTATGCTTATTGGCCAAGGACAGAAACAAGTGACCAATCATCTCACAGGAAACATATTTTTACTGTATTCTCCATGAACTTACACCACTGGCCATGAGAGTGTAGTTTTATGAATGAAAATCAAGCAGGTGAAGAGTAGAAAGCCCTTACTGGTTATTGTAAAACTGTGAGTAGAGAAAAATGTATGCACGGATGATTTTTATGTAACCCAACATGCTCAGCATTATTAACTTTTCCGCCACTGGGAAAAGTTGTTAAATCCCTGCAGTTTACAGCGCCACCTCCTGCCAGTCTGCAGGTGGTTACCAAATATTTATTCATAGAAATTAACATATATTTGTTGTCCAAAGTGGTAAAAAAAAACGTTATAAAGCTATCATTATACTGTAAATACACACTGCTTGTATTACAATATTTCTTGAGTTTATTGATGTTGATAAAAATGTACTTCTATTAATAATTTCAAATCAAAACAGATGGCATACTCCACGTGGGATAAGACATTTCAAACAGCAGCCAGGTCCCACACACTGGTTCTGTCAGTCACAATACAATCAAACACTTAACAAATATTCATTTAGGCATGCAAAACAAATGTACACTCAATACAGCACAGGTAATAAAATCAAAATAGAGTCATTGATGTAAGATTTGTAATAATGAATGACTTTGGATATACAGGTGTTCTCAAAACAAAATATCAGTCAGATTACACTCATGAAAACCATTCAGTGACGGCACTAATACAAAACACTCAACAACAAACTAAAGAAAATAAAACAGCAATACTGTTTTTACTGTAAAATATCAAACAACGTACAGTACATTCGACCATAACTACATTCAGTACTGACCCTCACTGTGTGGTCACACGTTTGGATTAGAGTATGTCAGTGGTATGATAATCAACATGATCCTCACACTTTTAAACTGTGACACCGACAGAGACGAACTGCTAAAGTGCTGCCATCTTTAATACATTTCAAGTGACTGCAATCAAGCAATAAATCAACACGTATCGGCGCTTACACTGTATGTCCAATACACTTTAAAGCCCATACGTTAAAAAATGTTCACGATTATATTAACAGGTGAAAAAGGTACGATTCATCACTTAAACAAACAAGATGAGGTTTCTCTTTGTGCAAAATTTCTGTCTCAGATCCATTAATGGACAAACTCAGTCAGCCTCAGGCATTTCATTTGATTCAGAGGAAAATGTAAAGACAGAGCAACTACATATGATCATAAAGCACAGCTATGCAACATTAAAAACAGTGGGGGTTTTTTACAGAGCCGTCCACAACTGAATGTGCCTTTGAAATGTAAGTACTCAGCAGTGGCACGACTAGCCTCAGTGCTCACACTGCTCATGTGAAACTTGACGACGCTATTTGCGACAAGTAGCAAATGTCTGACTGCATGTGGCAATCTCACAACTGCTAAGATCGGTGTGTTATTGCGTGTGCTAAGTGACAGTCAGCTTGTAAAAAGGAAAACAAAATCAGACATCGAAACACTGTAAAGTTGCTGGTGAAGTAACATCAAACTGCATCTGCTCGTGCAGTACTTGAACACAGTAATACTGCAAAGTCTCATTGCTTGATGGCGTTAAAAAAGCCTGAATGTCTTTGCATCTGTAAAACTTAAAAAAAACATTTTCAAGTCAAAAGCTGTTAATTTTGAAATTCAAAGCTGTAAGACTTGCAAATACTATATTTCAATAACGATTTTGTCCCACGTTATAGACATATTAAAAAGGTTTTGTGGTTTTAAATAGCTGTTTGATACTGATAGGAAGGTATCTAGTGAGGGAACAAAAAACCTACAGAGAACATAACTTCAGAGGGGATGATGGCAGATGCAGTGTGTGTCCTTTAAAAGTATTTTACATGATTGAAAATACACAGGTTTGTTTACCAGTACAACAGCTTATTGCTGTATAGAGGAGCCCTGCTGGAATGCATGCAGTAAAAGTGGGTGCACTTGAGGGGGAGACTGGTTTGGCAGGTCAGTCAGGTTGAAGGATAATCACTGGTGGTGTGTGGCGGGGGGGTGAGGTAGATTTTGGCAGGTCACCGGGGCTTAGAAATGCCATTCCTGTCCATGAAGTCTTTAAGCCTGGTGGGAAAATCTGTCATAACTCCCGTGGCGCCCAAGTCAAACGCCCTCTGAAAGTCCTCCTCGTCATTCAGCACCCAAATGTACACCTGAAACCAGATGCAGACGCAGGACTCGGTTAAAAACACACACATCAAACAGCCGAGGGAGTCACACAGGGGGAAGGAATGCTTGTGTGCTCTGACAGCAGAGTTAGCGGCCACTCAAGCCTATTTTTGAACGAGTATGAATGATGGACATTTCCCAGTAACATCTCTTAACTAACACTACAACACAAAACAACATGGCTCAACAAGCAGCTCTCAGAATGCACACAGGCTCATTTTGTAGCATGGAAAGTTTTTCAGTCATTTTTAGAAGTAAAGACAATACAGGGGAAGTTACTAGAGATGCTCTGATACCATTTCTTCCTTCCCAGTACCGATTCCAAAACCTGAACTTGCTTATCACCCTCTCATACCACAGGCAACTGTTCATAAAAAAAGCCTGAAAATCTAATTTAGGGAGCTTTGCTACTTTTTCCTCCTGTTTATGTATTTCTTGTCCTTTCTTACTACTAAAGTCATGACTGTTCGCTGGACTGGACCTGCGTCAGTCTTGACAGATTTTGCTCCTAAACTAGCTACTGCATCATAACTTCTTGAACAAGCACATGATTTTGTTATAGATTACTACTGACTGTTTTGCCAAAAAAGAAAAGAAAAGACAGTCATGATGGAGATGAGTTTTCATTTTTAATGGCATATAGCCTAAAGCAAATGGCACCATTTGCCCCCCACAAGCACCATCTATATTTACAGCCCTGCTATTAACCCTGTATGGATGTGACTTGATTACTATCATGTTGTATGACATGGCTCAAGTTAAACTCTTTGTAAAACATGAACAAATTCCAAAGAAATTAACAACTTGCTGACATTTTGCTAACGGCTCATGCTTCACTATTTACTGGAGATTAATTCCTCTCCGTCTCTCTCAAACAATAGTTGTCAGTGGCTGAACAGCACAACAGTGACAAAGAATTTATTCATGGGAAAACCTGTTTTATCCAGGTGTGAGACTACTTTAGTTTATTATTAAATTGTGTAGTATCAGATCAGCACTTCGATTTGGGTACTCGGTGATAACCGATCCTGCATTTTTGACAGTATCAGAGGTATTTCTAATATTGAAAGTAGTATTGAAAAAACTCTAAAAAGTAAAGTAGTCTAATAGCACTGTATATGTAGATATTTTTTTTTAACTATGCACATGTCAACACTGTTGTGAACAAAAACTTTATCTGAGCTCTCAGGTTATATTAAGAGTTAAAGTGAAGAAATGCTGTGATAAATTGATTTTGACGGGAAGTGGCCACAGGGGATGGGATGAATCACAATTTTATTGCTGATCTCAATATAAAACACTCATAATAAGTTGATTGTGGTGAATTTCCATCATTAAAATAATTGTGAATATCGTGTTAAGCAGCACCTGAAGAGACTGCCAGGCTACTAACAATAAAACAGACTCTGCGAGAACAGGCTGCAAACACACCAACTTTAAAAAACGCAAAAGGTCTTAATCAGTCACTGGCATATTTCATATCAAAAGATTTGATGCCAAATAGTTGAATAGCCTGGCTTTTTAAGATTAAAAGATGTGTTCTCTCTTTGTTTGTTAAAGACATGCTGTGCAGGATTTTCCCAAAAAGCAATGTATCAGGTCAAACAGAAGTAATCCCTCTCAATCATCACTTAGGACCCACTACAAGTCTGCCGCTGTGTATTTTTCTGCACAGACTCTGCCCTCTGCCTGTCTTCTATCTTCTTGGCGTGTACCTTTACAGCGCTACGGTGACGTCAGGGCTTTATAAAAAAGGTAGCAAGCAGGTGCCAGACTGTAAGCAGCAAACATCCAAGACACATAGTGCCAATAAACAAAAGTATAGCAAGGCAAAACACCAAACGAGAGTGAATATGGGGTCAGTTTTAACTTTCACTTTTGCCGGCGAGTGTGTTTACAAGCAGTAACAGACAATCTTGCAGAGTACACCTTTAACTAAATGTAGAGGTTTTTTCTCTTTTGTGAAGACTACTATAGAGGCTACATAACAGCAGCATTACCTGTATTCCCCTGGCAGTTAGATGCTCAAACAGAGCTTTCCTCATCAGCAAACTGCAAGAGAGAGAAAAAGACTCATCTGCAGGGGAGAAACTGCAAGTACAGCGAAGCTAGAGAGGAGTATAGTTGCACAGCTGTAAAAAGTTTTGCATTAATCATAGTCACACTGTATGTGTGTATTATATGGTAATAAGGCATCAGAATTCTTCGCAGTGTCCCCGTTTAACAAAGCATCAGCAATTCTCAAAAACACAAATAAAGAAATACATAAAAGCAATCACAACCCAAAAACATAGACATTAAAAAAGCACATACAGTTGTACAGACTTAAATTGACACCCACAGATGGAGCTCCTCTGAACTTAAAATAAAAAGGACAGAGAGATCTCAGATATTTAGACAAGTTAGTGACTTACGTGTCTGCTAGCCAGGTCATGATTCGCTGACCCCTGGTTAATCTGTTGGGATCCTGTAGTCTGTAAAATCACACAAAAAGTAGAAAAAAAAGTCAGAAAAGTTGCATCAAACTGACGTAGTTGCCACAGACTTGACAAAAAAAGTGTTCTCAAATGTGATAGGGGGCAGAAAATTGTGTTAAACAATCATCGCTCCTCCACTTTTGCATTACAAGTTATTAGAGGTGCAAAATGATCACGTAAAGCTAAATTTACTCTCATCAAATACAGCCCACAACAGCTGGAAGTGTGTTTGAGGGGGAATTAGTATACAGTGCAAGATAAATACTGTAGCGGCCTCAACAGGAGTGCAGTAAAGGAAATCACTTGATCCTTCACGAATGTCTGCTCTATGACCTTGATCCTTATGATCCACTAACTTACACTCTCATAGGGTGTGAATGCTTTTTTTAATGACCTTATTAGTGAGTGAGATCATCTTTCAAACAGGACTGTGGCCCAGATAACAGAGAAAAAAAGGACACACTGCAAAGAATGAACAAAGTGTAGTGGGTACACCTGAGCCAAGGAAGTCAGGTTACCTCTTTGCTGCAGTAATTAAAACCTAAATAAGAATTAAATACATTTAATTACAGACAACAAGTCAAAACATGTGAGCAACTCAAAAGATTAAATCAAACCAAAGTTATGAACTCATGAGCTCTAAACTTCTACACAAATGTCCTGACCTTTCAGTCACATCTTGTGGCCTTCATCAGCACAGAGTGTTGCCTCAGACAGTTAATTAAGTATGAAACCTCAAGGTCATGTGGTAACCCCGAGCTCTGCTCAAGGTTTTCCCTGATGTTTGATGTGACGATGTGTCTATCTGCTGATGAAGGCCACAAGATGTGACTGAGAGATCAGGACATTTCCCAGTAAATTGACCACATCCTAAAATTTTTGTAAAAGAGCTGGTCCACAATGAACTCACTTCCACAAATTGGTCACTCTGAAGAAGACGGTGTAACCATCTGAATTTTAACTATAAATGGGAGTTAAACTGATGCATTAAGAAAACATTTTTCTCTGGATAATTATTGAATAGAAGCTAAAAAGTGTTGCCAATGTCAATTTAACATTTTTAGATATGATTTTAAACTACTGAGTTGTGTCACTGTCAAGTCTTTTCATGTCTAAAACCAGCTGCTCACAACACTTCAGGTTGCTGCATGCTGCCGACACTGAACATACATGTCCTGGAAACTGTATTTTCCAATGCATCTCTCATTTGATCCTACAGTATTTGTATGTGTATGGGGCTTTCACACTGCATTTTCTTAGCCCCTTTTCACACACACGGTTAAATAAAGCCCAGGGCTGCACGATTCACACTGCATTTTTACTAGCCCTGGGTTAAATGCCTGTTGGAACATGTGACTAATGTTTAGGATCAGGCGTGGCTACTCTTAAACAGCAAGTGGCAGCATTAAATTGTCACTATTAGCAGGGCTTTATGTAAGAGCGGCCCTGACACATCACAAAGAGAGAAAACAGCAGAGAAAGGAAAGACTGGAAAGAAGGCCTCTAATGTTTTAACTTTTAGTACATCTGTTCCAATGATATTGTAGTTTGAAGATAGCTAGTTTGTTAGGTACCTCTGGTTGCAGTTAGTAGTGGTTACCATGACGTGACGAAGATGTGTGATTAAACAACAAAAATTTGATGCAAATTCCATTAGCTCACCCAAAACTTTTAACCTTGTGTTCAGTCAGTTTTCAGGGGATGACCCATCAAACTAGAGGCCAACCCTGCTCTGCAGAACGACCAGCAAGCCCTAGGCTAAAATCGGTGTTATCCCACTTTGGAATGTACCAGGATTGTGCCAGTGTGTAAGCTTTCTTAACTCCAGCTCACTCAGCCTGGGGCTACATGCAGCGTGAAAAGGGCTGGTGTATGTATGTATACCTACTTGGTGATAATGGAGGGCATGGGGATCTCCAGAAACTGCTCTTTGAGGGGAACAAACGGCAGAAGGCCTGTGTAGAAGAGGCCTAATAACTGCAATACTCTGGGAAGGCTGAACAACACTGGGATACGAGGGTTCTGCAAAGAAACAAATACACAACCAGGATTTATGGTCAATTTCCTTCAATTCAGTCGCTAATGGTGATAAGTGATGCCTGAAATGTACTCAGCAGTGGAAAGACCTACTTTATATGACAGATTTAGTACTTGTATTATAAAGTACATACATCCTGCTTTCAGCAGTGCCTTATTCATTTCAATAGAAGGCCTGCTAGATGAAAACAATACTATTGCTGGTAGCAAGTGCTTTTATTGAGGGAGAGTTCCTGGATTGATTGTGCTGAAGGTAAACTGAATAATAAATGTACCTCTTTGTAACACTTCTTTACAATCTGGTTGCTGGCGTTACCCCAGACCGTCAGGTGCTCTCTGTCGTACTCAACGACCAGCTCAGAGACCTGAGAAGATAAAAAAAGGTCATTACTCTGACACTGGGATGAAGCAGAGAGTCCTTAGAGTTAGTTTCAGTGACAACCCATTCATGTACAGCTTTTGATAAACCATGAGACAACCACTAATGCCTCTTCTTTAAAGGAATACTTCACGCAGTATAATCCAAGTCTCATTTACTTTACTTTACTTTACATTCACATCAGTCGTATGCTCTGTACTTGCCAAACACATGCATTTTTGCAAAAACATTACCATATATAACACTTCTGTCTCACACATGCACAAATAGTGAACCTGCAATTCATTAGAAATGTTCTGTTTTTTTGACATTGCTTCATACATTATCAGTTTGGGGATAAAGTCTTCCTTTAAGGACAAAAAGTGCAGCTTAAAATCTGTGACTAGCACTGCTGTTAAATAAACACAGCATGGGAAATTTGCAAACAAAAAGAAAAAGAGAGTGGAGGTTAAAGTACCAAAAGAAAAAAAATAGGACACACACACACACACACACACACACACACACACACACACACACACACACACACACACACACCTTTTTGATGAGTATGTCGTTGTTGACCTTGATGTCAATGTTGACAGGGGTATTGGGAAATGCTTCAAAAACGTCCCTGAGGAGAGGGATACGTTTGTCCTCTCCTCCCTCACAGAAACACTCTGTACAGACAAGGACAAGTCAGAAACACACACGGCTTCAGATTATACTCAGCAGGGCTGACGGGGGCACACTGGCCCTAGTGTATTCAACATTTCAACTGTGGCCAACAGCTTGTGAAATAAAAATATGTCATCTGTCAAAGGTCAACGAATACATTCATTCATGTTGCCAAATTAATTGATCCATTGTTCAGATTAACTGAAAAATTTAAATAGGCACAATAATTGTGTATTGGTTCCCATACTCAAGCACACATCACTGAAAACTGAGGAGCACAGCCTACTGAAGTTGCTGATATGCATCTGTATGTGGGTGGTGTTAGCTTTGTAGTTATTACACCAGTCATGGATATGTGATGCTCACCCCTCTGAAAAGTTACACCCAGCTTGCAGAGGTACGGAGGGAGCTCCTGCAAAGAGCACACAGCAGTCAGTGGTGAGCAGACAAGAAATACAGTCTTTAGACAGTCTGTGAGGTCAGGTTGGGTCCAGAGGTGTCATGAGTGTGACTCAGGGGTATCTGTAGTAAGTGACTTAACTGAAAAATAACTTTTTGTCATATATGCTAAAACTGTCACTGCATCATATTCCTCTGCCTGCTCTTTTGCCTCGCAGTGCTTTTAATAGCCTTACTGCACTTGAACGAAAACATCCAATCAGAGCAGAGGAGTGTTTTAATGCAGCTGTCAATCGCTGCTCGTGAACTGCAGTCAAAATGTCAAACTAGGCAGCAGTGGTCAAATATAAATCAAGATACTGTCATGTACTGTTTGGCTGTAAAATGAGAAAGTTTGTGACCTGGCCACCATGTTAGAAACAGTCGAGCTGAAACAAAATACCACCCACCAGCTGGTACAAACTTTTACTTTACAGCTAAACAGTACATTAAAATATGTTTCTAAAAACATTTTAGGCGAGAAATAAGCAATGTAGTAACATAATCTTGATCCATATTTGATTAGCACAGCCTCGTTTGACAGGTTGACCTTAGTTCACAAGAAGTGACTGATATGATATGGCTCTGATTGGCTGTTTTCCTTCCTTTCGCAGACTGTGGGTGCTTTTCATTATATGCATTCATTACGCTAACTTGTCTTCTTGCTTTTCTCACTCATGTCTCTTTCTCTTGTCTTCACTTCACCAAGTACGGATGTTAGGTGAGAGATGCGAAGAAGAGATGCGAGGAAGGAGGAGCCAAAGCTGCCGAAGGGGAAATCCTTGTTTCCATAGCATCAGCCTTAAGTGATGTCAGTTGCTGTGCCACACGTGGAGGTATGGCTTTTATATTTCTTGTCTCCTTGAGGTGCATTTAAGGGATTGAAGATCCCATGATGAAGATCCTCCATGATGGCAGAGGGGTACCAATTTTCAGGTCACGGGAGGAGAGGACACAAGGAAGCTTAGTTAGCGTAATGACAAGCACCTTATCTGTCTCATGTACTTCTGTGAGGATGTGGTGGCAGTTTCAGCCAATATGAAAACCAACTGTGGCTATGATGACAGTTAATATAAAAGAAACAAAAAGGCAAGGACACATCAAAGCACGAGTAATCTAAGGAACTGCTTCTCTCCTCTCTGTGAATCTAGTCTAAAGTTACACAAATTTCACATCGGTGTAAAATTATTTAAGGTTTCTCAGAAAAACGAAGATCTTGGTTCCATTTTCCATAACAAGTGTGAGCCGTTAAAGATGTTTAGAACAGAACGGAGCAGAAATCCTGAGTGAGCAACAACTAATCCGTTAACTAAAAATTTCAGGATCTGTTTTAATCAGGCAAAGGTTGATCATGTGACATGTCAGATGACTTGGTGTGGATTTCACCTGACCAAAACACATGATCTATCAATGCTGTTACCTCATTTAGAGAAGTCTATGTGGAAACACAAGATGCAGCTTCATCAATAGATCAATTTTAATGAAAGTGAAGAATCACTACGAGGCACTATTATGTTGACCTCTTGGCCTCTGTTACCTTTAACATGTTAAAAGGGGATTTTCTTCTAAACAAACAAAGGTTGTGTTCACATTAAGTGTTAAATGTTAATAATGATAAATTACTAAAAAGGTAGTTATTTCTCCATCATGTATAGAAACAGGATGACATAGCAGAGCAGTAACTCACAGCGTAGCACATGTCAGAGATGCGGGCGTTGATGCCTGAAGCCCTCTGCAAACACGAGTCATGTGACACAACTACCTGTTCGTCTTTCGTCAGCTGGCAGTCCAACTCCAGCATGTCTGTGCCAAGATCCACAGCACTGTGTAAACAAACACACAATACACATACTATATTTATCACTATACCTGGAAGACTCCGTTTACTTCACAATAAATTCAATTTAATGAAATCATAAAGCAGTTCAAATCAAATACATCAAATACATTGCTAAATCAGTCAGAAACAACCCCAGCAGTTTATCATCTGACGCTCTGACAGGAATCTAAGGCATCACTGCCTGTGTGCTGGGGTGTGGATAACTAGGCAAAGACGGATGCACAAAACTGACAGTGATCACAAACAAAGCTTAGATGACTCAAACTGCCCACAATCACAAGTACAAGCACCAGTTATGTTTCATACGTACACACAAAGGTCAAAGAGCTTCGTCATTGTGACTAAGGTTTCTACTTACTGCTTGAAAGCTGCCATGGTGTTTTCCAGGTTTTCACCTGCTCCTGAAACATAAAAGTAACCCTGTTTATTGGAAGCACAGCAATAAATACACTGTAAAACCAAAACCATGCAAAACAATATTGTAACAGCCCAACCAGAGGTGGATAAAGACGCCAAAGTATGAACAATAGGTCTATTTTTTTTTTTAGAATTTTATTTATCTGACAGGGACAGTGCACAGCTACTTGGCTACACCAGAGTTAGCTATAAGCTAATTTTCATCTGTAGTCCCTGGGCAGGAAACAGAGAAAATTCCTCTGCTAAAACACACTATTATATCAGAAACACAATTAAAAATAGTCATCAATAGTCACTTTCATGACACAATGGCTTCAGCAATAACAATAGCAAGACAACACAACATCAAATCATTGCAACAATAACAACAGCAACAACTATTGTTATTTTATTGCCGTTTCTTGTATTTTCGGGGGTTTTTTTGCATGCCTAGTTTTTAATTTTTTTAAATTCTTAATCTGACTCTTTCTCCTTTACTGCTGTAACACTGGAATTTCTCAATTGTGGGATCAATAAAGGTGTATCCTATCTTATCTTAACTACAATACTAAGATGTAGCAAGATTTCATAATGTTAGATCAAGCGTGTGAGTTCATGTGTGATGGTGCATGACTGGGTTGATTTTAGCCATGATTTCATCTTAAATTTAAAACCAAGAAACCTGTTGCACTGTCTTGTCTCACTTGGTAATAAGTTCAAATAGTTTGTCACTCTAACAGAGACTAATCTACCAAACTCAGTAGGTCTGTGCTGTACTGTTTGTTGTCAGCAAGGCACCCAAAGCTGTCAAAGGTCTTATAATCCCAACTATGTCACAACTATCCAAATATGATGATGATGCTACTGTATTCAGACAAGAGACTGAGAAAACTGTAGTCACTGACAATTGAAAGGGCCAAGAAATGAACACGAGGCTCAAAATGTAAATAACACTTGTCATCTTCACATGCAAAATAACTACCTGACTAACAGGTACGCCAACTATTGAAAAATAAGTTGCTTATTCTGTAACGAACTGGGGATAAATTGTCACACACCCTTTAACTTCATGGGGATTTGACAGGAAATAAAATCGAAGATTACAGATGCTGTAATCAGTATTTGTGGCACAGACTCACCACCTCGATGAGAAATGTGCCTGCTGAGGAAAGCCTCTCGCTTCCTACGGTATAAAAGATTTGGGCATTTCAGCAGCAGGGCAGAAGTGAGCACGTAGCCCGTTACCGTTGACAGGATGTACACAGCAGCACACATCTCCTATCAGTCTGCTGGAAAACAACACAAACACTCAAAGTCAATATCTCCAGGGAGGCAGGATTTTAACACACAAATATCGGACAGAGTCTAAAAAAATCTTTCAGGCTCAGCAGGAGTAGAGCTTCCACTGATAACTATTTTCCCCTTTATTTACAAAAAGAAAATAAAGGTGCGAACAGCTAAACCCCCAAAGCATTACACTTAAATTAGTATAAATGGAGATAATAAAGTCTTGCAGTCAAGTATTTGTGTCAACTAACCACATCAGATCTGTGTGAGACACAAGACTAGTTGTGCCTCTATAGTAGATGCCAAGCACAAAGTGAGGCTGTGGTGTTCATGCTGACATTTCCCCACCAACAGTCATTAATAAGTTAGCTTATATACACAGTTATATACTCCATCAGGAAAAAGGCTAGTCCTACAGAGCAAATGATCCTGCCATCAAAGGGGACAGATACCCACAGACAGCACATATCAGCTACTATTTTAAATGTATTGTATTGTCACTCTTTACTCTCATTTACTGCCAGTGTGACTGTTTGAGCTCACTCAGCGTTAGAGACATGGTTTAATTCATATGACATGTTGACTAGACAACAATAAGGACCTATGTCTCCCTGACAATACACAGTTTCAACAACTGTCAACATGACAATAACGGTAACCATCTTACTGACGATAGCGTACTAGCTTCACGAGGCTAACGTTAGCTGAGCTGGGGTCGAATTTACAAAATAAAATCTTACCTTTTTCATCAAACTGTGTGTGTAAGTGTGGTATGAGTCAGTTAGTGTCCAAGTATCTGTACAATCAGCCTCTTTGAATGAAGATAACCTGATGAACTGGTGTTTCCTCTTCTGCTCCACTCAGCTCACAGCTGTCTACGACAATTCACCGGTCACTGTCTGCTATGCGCATGCGCAATCCCCTCCTACCCTCAAACGCATATTTGCTTAGAGGGCTCGTGCCAGAGTACTAAAGGCAACAACAAAGACACTTCCGCCCTGATATTTCAGAATAAAAGCGGAATTTTGACAAAATCATAAACATTCAATGCTGTGTTTCTCTCTAATTTTCTTTAAGAGTGAGATTAAACTTTGTCTTTACCAGTGTGTTATTTATTCCTCTTTATTCACGTTGCTTAATTATTATCAGTTATTATCAGTTAAGTAATACTACCCCTACTACATGAAAACAGTTTTTTGAAGCTCATTTTTAAATCATGTATTTTTCAAGATTTATTTTTTAAATGTCCACCTGGGTGAACAGCATGAATTTGTGTTTTCAAGTCAAGAAATACGTATTATATTATATATAATATAATAAATATAAATAGTATTGTATAATTATATTATAGTATAATTTAATTAGAATTGTATATTTTTGCCAGTAGATGACCCTAAATCCTATACATTTCACCTTTAAAAAGTAGGCTATGTTATTCAAAAAGTATGTCATGAATCAGTTCATTTATCTTCATTTCCTGAATCAAAAATTAATGTTATTCAGCAAGTCGGCGCTTAATCCCCCAGATCTACTTTGTTTGAACCAGTCCAACAGCATCCAGTTTAGTTGCAGGAGACAGCCATTGAGAATATTAGGCTACTGAGCACCAACTGAAAAAAATGTTACCAAAGTGAGGCAAAATGATACTGGTGTGCAAAACGTGCAGGTTGAAAATTACAGATGGAGACACAATAACTTCCAACATACTTGGTTTTAGAAATATGTACAAAATTTTAAAAGCATTTGTGATTTTTGTAAATTGAATTTGCTATTATTCTGTCGTTAAAATGGTATCATATTTGGTGAAGAGCAGATTATGACTTGATTAGGACTCGAAACTCAAAGTTTAAGACCTGGAACTTGACTTGGGATTTGAGTGCAAAGGATGTGAGAATTCCTTGTGACTTGCAAAACAATGGCTTGGTCCCACCTTTGATATTTTGACATTAAAATTCAAAGATGCATTGTACAGATGACACTTTATTTTCAATAGTTGGACTGACATAAAAACAAATGTAGAGTGGAAATTACATCGCTTCTTCAAGATCAAATGGCTCACATGCTACTTAACAGCTTATTACACATATCCACAGCATATGAGCCTGCCTTTTATTTATGCAATACCCATTTTATAGGCTACAACTCAAATAAACCTCCTTGCTTTACTAACAGAGGACAATGTGTCATTACATATACTGTGTGTGGAATGTAGAGTTCCTTTTGTTGTTGTTGTTGTTTTAGGTTTACAGTTTGAATTTAAGTGGAATTGTACAGTGTCAACACAGTAGCTTGACCTTGAATGCTGTTGATTAAGAAGAGAACATAGAATTTTCATATCAAACCGTTTTAATGTACCAATTTAAATATGTATATATGTTTCTGCCAATGTGTCAACAACCAAAATATTCCCCCTTCAACACCAGTCTCTATGGCAAAGTAAGTTCATTGCTGTGTTAGTCCGGTCAGGGTACCCTGACCTGGTCCTTTCATCCACCAGATGTTGCTAATGTGCAGCTGTGTAAGTGGTGAACAAAATATGCTGAACAATTAAATATACACAAGAGCACAGTCGAGCTAACAGGGAGCTGTGTGAATCACACAATGGTAAAAATAGAGACCTCTATTCTTTGCATTGTTTGTATATAACATAGTCAACAATAACCTATCTCCTTTAACTCTGTGAGTGATAAATGAACAATATAATAACCAGATAATTACCTTAGAACAATGTCCAAGTTGCACATTTGCACCAGTCAAAGTTCACTTTATGCAATAAACCATCCATAGAGATGTGGTACACACCCTGAAGAAAAGGACTTCAACACGGCGTTATGTGCAAGTGATTTCTTAGTTGTTAATCAATTAAAAAGCTTTACTAAGTTTTATTTTCAGTGGGTCTGGATTTGCTGTCAGTGGTCTGTAAAAGATTAAGTGTTGCCAAAATGTCTCAAGGAATAAGAGTGGTTCTGGAGGAGTGGAAATGTCTGGAAGAAGAGTACCAACATCTTCAGGTAAGAAACATCAGTATTAGATGATTTACCTAGAGCAGTTGTATAAACCTTATTATCATACTGTTTACTCAAACCATGAATGCTTTTAAAATCCATCCTGTAAACCTGACATCTGTCAGTCGTGCTTGGTTTCATGTCAAATATCTTGTATTTATTTAGTTATCTACTGTATTCCAAAAAACTACTTCTTCTTTTTTTTTAATGTTTCTTGCAATTTGTCTTTGGTTATTGATGTAACCCCACGTTCCTCTCGTCCAGGAGACACACAGAATGTACTCACAGAAAATGGATGAAGTTTACAAACTTCAGAACAACTGCAATTCCTCCATCTCTAAGCAGCGCAGAAGACTGAAGGAAATGTCCCACCTAATGAAAAAGTTAGTTTACACACAAATTTGCATGAACAGACTTATAGTAACATATTCAGACAGATACAATACATCCAGTCACACACACACATATTTCATAGTTAATGCACCAATGACTGTATTTTAAAGATGGACGACATGACAGCTACCCAAAACATCTCAATCGCCCCCTGGTGGCTGGCTACAGTATAGATCATAAACCCCGCCCCCTTTATGTTAGCAGATCGGACATGGGTCAAAATTAAAGATCAAGGCACACACGTAAATATCATTTTTTTAAAAAAGATGGTTTCTGTCATTTGAGGTAGTTTTTATCACGCTAATGTATGTTCATGTGTTCATTTTCCTGATGTTTGATTTTAATTAATTGTTTAATTAGATGTAATAAAGGGGGTGGGACATTATGATTGACAGCTATATGAGCCAATCGCTGGGCTCATGATCAATGGCGTTGCTCACGATTGGTTGGACAGCTATTTGGGCAGGATCGCTACTGTCTCTGGCCTCAAATGACATCACCAGCCAAAATTCTCACTCTGACCTTGTTGCATATTGGCGTTTTGGTCATGGACTTTCCATGCCCACATATGACATGCAAGGTAACCTGGGTGTGTTGGTTGTTGATGTTCTGGGACACCGTGTCAAGTTCTCTTCTTTCAAGATACACTTCCCATTTCACAGGCGATTTAATTGGCGTTTTCTTTTTCCTTCAACAACAAACACATGTGGCTAGGTTTAGGCAACAAAATGAAGTGGCTGGGTTCAGGAAAAAAAAATAGGGTTCAGCTTTAGAATCTTATAGGACATAAACATCACTCTCTCGGGTGAAAGTCGGTGTTTGTTGGACCCATCCACTACCCATCCCGCAGCCCCACTCTAACTTTCGCCACATTAACTTTCATCCTTGTCCCGCCGCATTTCCCACTGACACCGCCTGGCACTGTTAAACTATTACAGCAATTGGCTGTGTATCATGCTGACATTAAAGGACACCTTTGTCGTTGGTTTCCGAAGCTGCAAGTCACTGCCCAAGCCGGATTTCGACAACTTCCGAGTGAGACCATGCTCCACCAGTGCAAGGTGGCAGCGGCTGCATCTAGGATGCATGGAATGACCCGCCCTACTCTTCCTATGACTGGCTAGTACTCATTGCCTTTGTTGGTCGAATTGGTTCAGTTTAGGCAAGAGGGTGGGATTGGGTAGGGTTAATGTAAGAATGTCAGTGTCAGCCAATCAGAGGCAGAGTCAGACAGAGTAAGGTGGGCCATTCCTTTGCTGTCCAAGGATTCGCATATTCGCATCTGGGATATTTATTTTTTTGTAAAGTGGGACAAAGAGGAGATGTGTTGTTCATCTTTTTATCCACTCACTGATGTGTACATACAGTGGCAAATCTTCCCATTGATGACATAGGCAGCTGCCCAGCGGGGCTTGCCTTAGGTCACTGGATCTGCTAGGTCCGGCACTGTGCACACAGATCCACAGGGTCAAGGAAAGGCTTACTGATATGGACAAAGTGGACCACCCACTTCAGCAACACCACACACATACATGCTATGTTGTGTCAACGGTACAGACATATCTTATGCACGTATATCATTCATCAGGTGCAGCAAAGGACTATCAGAAGAAGATGCCAAGACCTTGGATGGAATAAATGAGAAGATGAAGACTCGAGTGAATGCTTTCTCTGAAATGGAAGCTTTCCTTCCCAAAAAAAATGGGTGACGACTTCTACTTAAACATACAAATTGACATCATTGCTTTGATTGAAATACATAACAACAGATGTTACCTTGTGTAAAGTTAAACAAGAAAAGTAATATGATTGTTTGATATTGCAGGTTGTACCTCAGTCTGGTTCTTGGAAATGTGAATGTCACTCTTTTCAGCAAACAGTCAAAGTGAGCAAAGACCATGAAAGTCAATGCAGTCTTAAAATATTCCTTATTTTCCTGAATCAAATATGTCCTTGTCTAATTTAATTAGTTAGAAAAAGCCTGTGCTGTATATTGATTCCTGAATTTATCACATCCTTGTCAGATTTGCCTACAAAGACGATTACGAGACGTTCAAGCTTTGCCTCACAGTCCTCCTGTTGCTGTTCTCCTTCATGTGCTATTTCTTTGTGAGCTACAGGTGAGCATCAGCATATCACACATCCCAGCTGCTCCTTCCTTGCCAGTTACCATTAATTTATTACATGAACACTGCATGTACTGTATTTCTTAATCCTGCATTTGTCTTATGTTTATGATTTTAGATTCCTTGATGCGATCCTTAATTTCCTGCTGGTGTTTTACTATTGCACATTAACTATCAGGGAAAGCATCCTCATCACCAATGGCTCCAGGTCAGCCCCTCCACTCTTCCAACCCTTCTACCAAATATATAAAATACAAGACATTCTGGCATCTCTCTCCAGTGTTGTGGTACATGAGATTGGTCTTGAGACTAGTTTTAAGACCAGTTTTTGAAGGTCCTTGTCTTAGACTTGAACGCACTTGAACTTGAACTTTGGATTTTAGTTTAAAACTAAAACCATGTGATGTTTGGTATTGCTGGATTCAGGAAGCTCTTGACTTCTCAAAAATAACATCATTTTTCTTTTATTACTTATGGATTTCGCATCAGAGCAGCAAAGTCCAAAATCGTCATGAGTGGTGACAAGTCATGTCATGCCGTTATTCTATGGGAAAACTTAAAGGATTACTTGCGATCTTATGCGGAGCCGCTAGTGGAGACTTAGATCTTTTAGAGAAGGTAAGAGTCTCACTCATACCACTATTTTTGGCTGAGATATACTGCCCAGAATGTGGGATCATAACTTTCACGTTACATATGGCTTTATTTGGTGATATTTTATGGTGTTTCTGTGTCATAAACAACATCAGCTATCATAATCACACCTGATTTCAATAAGGTACAATGTTTGAAGCTGGCTGAGTGTTGTTTGATCACTGATAGTACTGTTTGAGGTTTCTACCGTTTTTTTTCCCCCGTTAAAGGGGTTTTTTTGGGGAGTTTTTCCTTATCCGCTGTGAGGGTCTTAAGGACAGAGGGATGTCGTATGCTGTAAAGCCCTGTGAGGCAAATTGTGATTTGTGATATTGGGCTTTATAAATAAAATTGATTGATTGATTGATTGATTGATTTTGAAGCGGAGTGACCGCTCTTGTCATTTGGAGCTCCGCCTGGATCTTTTCATGGAAAAAACACTGTAGAATGGTCATACTTTGATCAATCTTCTTCAAATTTGAAACAAATGTTCATTGATAGTGTGCCTACAGTCCCACAGTATCATTTACCTGCTCAGATACACGCTACAGTCATAGGTGTTTTCGCTATAAAATGGGGGTGGATCACAAGAGGTTAAGACTGGTCAAGACCACAGATGTGGGGACATTACTAAATTCCCTGTGCAAAAATCAGTGTTAAACACACTGATGGTAAGGTTAATTTAATCTCCTTAGTGTTTTATTTGTATTTGTATGCTCATAGAAAACAAAGGATAATTCACTTTTGCAATGCCTTTTGCTTAGCTTACCAAGACATTTCTCATGGTGCACTTCTCATGGTGTCCATGGTTTGCACTGGTTTCTTTTTGGTCTTTACTCAGTCTCAGCCCCTTAAAGTCTTGATTTTGTCTTCGTCCTTAATACACTACGGTTTTTGTCATGTCTTGGTCTCAGTTTAGGTGGCCTTGACTTCAACAGTGTCTCTCTCTGACCTTTTACTTTTTATCAAAGTGGACTAGTCATTATTGCTCAAGCAAATCTGATTCTTAAAGCATTTCAGTTTTAAAGCAGCTGTGAGGAACTTTTTACCATTAATAAAACTGTCCCTAGTTCGTATCAATGATTTCGGACACATTGCACACTCTTGTACAGTAGGTGATATAAGTCTAAGTCTGGTATCTGATCTGAGTGTGTGTGCGGGTGTGGCAATGTGGAGGAGGTCAGACAGGTATGGAGGGGCAAGGTTGTGAATGGCCTTGAAGGTGAGCAGTAAAATCTTGTTTTGGATATGGTGTGTGATAGGGAGCCAGTGGAGCTGCTGCAGGATGGGTGTGATATGGTGAGTGGATGGGTCCTTGTGATGATACGAGCTGCTGAATTCTGTACCAGTTGTAGTTTATGGAGAGTTTTTTGTGGAAGACCGTACAGGAGGGAGTTGCAGTAGTCAAGCCGGGAGGTGACGAGACTGTGGACCAGAATGGCAGCTGTGTGAGGTGTGAGAGAGGGGCGGAGGCGGTTGATGTTGCGGAGATGGAAGTAAGCTGACCAGGTTATGGGGTTGATATGAGAAGTGTAAGAAAGTGTGCTGTCGAGGATGACACCCAGACTCTTGACCTGTGGGGAAGGAGAAATGGAAGAGTTGTCAATAGATAATGTGAAACTGGGGGATTTGGACAGGGTGGTTTTAGTGCCAATGAGTAGAATTTCTGTTTAATTTGAGGAAGTTGGATGAAAAATAGGATTTTATTTCAAGGAGGCAGTCAGTGAGGGAGGAAGGTGGGAGGGTGGAGTCGGGTTTGGTGGAAATATGGAGCTGGGTGTCATCCGCGTAGCAGTGGAAGTGGATATGATGTTTCCGGAAGATGTAGCCAAGGGGGAGTAAGTAAATGATGAATAGCAAGGGCCCAAGGACAGAGCCCTGGGGCACACCTGCGGTGACTGGGAGTGGTTGTGATGTGAATGATCTGAGTTGGATGAACTGAGAGCGGCCGGAGAGGTAGGATTTGAACCAGTTGAGGGGGGTATGTGTGATGCCAATAGAGAGGAGTCTGTCCAGGAGGGTGGTGTGTGAGATGGTATCGAAGGCCGCACTCAGGTCAAGCAGGATGAGGATGGATAGGAGACCGGAATCGGCTGCCAGGAGGAGATCGTTGGTGATTTTGAGAAGTGCCGTTTCAGTGGAGAGGGTGGAAACTGGACTGGAATTGTTCAAAAAGATTATTGCGGGAACAGTGGGAATGGAGCTGAGAGGCAACAGTTTTTTCAAGTATCTTTGAGAGAAATGGAAGATTGGAGATGGGATGGAGGTTATTGTGGTTATTGTGGTTATTGGGATCTGCACCAGGTTTCTTGAGTATTGGGGTGACAGCAGCTGTTTTGAGGGGTGAGGGCATAGACCGCGGAACGCATCTGAACAAGGGGAGGCCATAATTTCAAGTCACGTGGAGGGGGTGTGGGGGCATATGCATTGAAACAGACAATATTATTGATGTATTAAATAACGTTGCGGAGCACTTTTTTATTCCAACGCCACACAGTCACATCTACAGTACACGCATGAACATGAACACATGCTTGCTCAGATTAACCCCTCTGATCCCACTCTAACATTCACACACAACAGGCCAAGCCTATTTACACATAAACGCAGAGATGAAACTATAGCAAACAACAAAGTACATCCAGTCCACAATCACAACCAAAACTCATCTTGCTGCCTTGAATCTAAATCAACATCATATTCATTATCATCACAAGTCAGCACTCATATCAGACTGATGTGCAGAGCCGCACACACACACACACACACACACACACACACACACACACACACACCCAACAACAAAACAAGCGCAGCTGCGCAGTTACTGAAAAGTAACCAGAACGCTGAATTTCTGACATTACCGCCCGCAACCGCAATGTGTATGTCCACTCCTGCCCACTCCCACAAAACTCTGAGAATTTATGCCCGCACAATACTAGAGATGCATTGATTTTGTGTCTTCTCCTGTCCCGCAGGAGAAAACACGTCATTTTAGGCTATTAATAAAGAGATTCATGGGGTTGTTTGTTTCTTTTCCCTGGCCTGGAATAGCGCTCCTATTTCATTGTTTTCATTTAGTTTTTAATGAAATAAAGGCTGTTTCATATTCTATTCTCCTCCTCTGTATTTATTTATTTTTCTACCTTTATATAATCACACAGTGATTGAGGTTAAGGCAAGCCTGGCGCCAGGATGAAGTTACTGAGGGGGCGGTTAAAAATTACGAGGGGGCAAATCTTTATTATGCAACATAGGTTCACACAATGAGTTATAAAGAACAGCAGACGTGCGTAATAGTCACGCGTAATGACAGCTCATCGCCAGTGAAACACAATAAACTGCGTGTCTTCTTTCATGTTTGTCTCATGACAGATGGAGCTGACAGACAGACAGGTGGAGCAAGCGGCAAATTGGTATGAAAGCTGGTTGAGGGCATATACATCCATTTATGAATAAATATGGAGTGGAAATGTCAGAGAACAAAAGTTACCCGGGCCATGGCCCCCCTGGCCCCCCCGGTTCCGCGGTCTATGGGTGAGGGAACAATTCCAGTGGTGAGGGAAGAATGGATTATGTGTGTGATGAGAGGGGCCAGAGAGGGAACGATGGTTTTAACAAGAGCAGTTGGAAGGGGAACTAACTGGCAGGTTGATGATTTGGATTTTTTGATCAGACTAGTGGTTTTGAAAACGGAAGGTAGAACACATAACAGTTTTACCAGATGTATTTATAAGGACTTGGTTGTACTTTCGATGTCATGGCGGATAACAAAGGAGCACCATCTAAAAGAAAAGGAACAGATGAAGGCTAAACGGGACAGTGATAGGGCTTGAGCCCATTTGAAAGGTTTTAAAACTGATCCTGAGTTGGCCCTTTTCCTAATTGACAGGTATGTAATTTTCGTACCGCAACTTGTTAGACACTGTTTCACTTCAATATATGACGACATGGAAGTTATAAGCAAGCTAAATGTAACGTTAGCTTATGTGAACCGCTTTTGTCTAGTAACGTTACAACAAATGCCACAAAATTATCTGTGACTGTGACCTTGATCACATATATACAGCAGGCAGTTGTCCTCAGTTTATAAGAAATTCAGAGCTACACCAGAACATTTATGATTTTCCTCTCGCTCTCCAAAACAAATGCATGCGGTAATTGCCGGTTGCAGTCGAGAGTTTACGAATGAAGCCGAATGCCGGCTGCAGTCGGAATTTTACGACACCAGACTGTGGGGTCATACTGCTATGACCAAAGGGGGCACTATAATCAACGAAAACATAAAGTTCCGCACAGCTGCTTTAACAAAGTGTAAAAACATGTAATCTAAATATCTAATAAAATGTATCCTGCATCATAGAATCAAAGGCTGGTGGGTTTTTCATCACTACGTCTCTGCATTTTTGTCCGGTGTGATGCTGACATGGTGAGTAGATGGAGATAAATACTCTAGACTAATAAACAGTTAAACTCTATTATTATTATTATTATCACAAGTTTTAACCACTGGATGTATTCAGGTTTTGTACCTTGTCAACGTTTGTGTTTGAGTGTCCACATACGAGGACAACAGGTTTAAGTTAAGCAGAATGAAGTATAAGGTCAAGTAAACCCAAAACGTGATGTCCTTATATGAGGACGCAGGGTCTCAGAAGGTTAAATCACTGAGATGACAAAAAGACAATAACTCAACATGAACTTTCTGTTCCTATCGAGGAAAAAAGAAAATCCATTAAGTATAATTTTTTTTTCTATGTAATAAAAAATATTCTCCCTTTCACTCACTTTCAAGGCCAGATGGGAACCTGTACAAGACATTCAGGAGCCAGTTCCTTGCCTACTCTTTGTATCAAAGTAAGGTCGAAGTACTTGAAACACATTCAGTCTTTTCTGAATCAAACCAAAGCCTCACCTTTTTTTATCTGGAACACACAGGTTTTGTTCAGTGTCTGCAGTGCTATTATCAGAGTGGATGCCTGTACAGGCTGCGAGCCCTTGGAGAGAGACACAACATGGACCTGACTGTGGGTGAGATTCACTGTAGCATGCCAAGGACACAGAACACCGACACACTCAGCCAGGCATATTTGACTATTTAGTGAAGATTTGAGACACAATGATGCTCCATTTGGCAGGTCTCAGGCTCCTCATTGTCTCTGCTGTATTACACAAATGTTGAAGTTTAAAAAAAGGTGCTTGAAAGACTTTTCTGCTTTCTGTTTTTAGAGGGGTTTCAGTCGTGGATGTGGAAAGGGCTGACGTTTCTGTTGCCCTTCCTGTTTTTTGGTCATGTGAGTACAATGTGTGACAGTGACCTGATTCACAACAGAACTTGAGAAATATCCTCTGCTTATAAATCCCGCTTTGTCATGGTTAAGACTGGTTGACACAGACAAACGGATGAAAAAATGCTGATAATGCTGATGTCATTCTAGACTTAACATTACTCTGCATATGTAGGCATGACTCGAGACAATGTTCAGGTGTTTGATCTCAATAACAACTTAAGCTTTTGTCTACGTTTGCAAAGCTTCAAACACTTTTTTTTTACAACACAAAGTCTTAAGTCCTCGTGTTTTGTCTTGTAGTTCTGGCAGCTCTTCAATGGGCTCTCTCTCTTCAGAATGGCTCAGCTCCCAGACTGTAAAGAATGGCAGGTCAGTGCTCTCACAGTCACCAAAGTTGGATTATTTCACCCAGTTCCTGCTTTTGCAACAGCTAACGATTTACTCTATCCATCATCTGTCCTACAGTAGCCTAACACTTATTATCTGCATGGCTAAAACATGTTTTGTATAATACATTATATTAAGTTTTTGCATCCCAACCTGATCCCCTCCAGAAATGATGACGAATAAAAGCTATTATGCTTACTCACGGTTTGCTCCCTTTGTTCCACGTGATGCCAGGTCTTGATGTGCGGTCTCTGCTTCCTCATTCTGTTCATGGGAAACTTCTTCACTACTGTTGCTGTCGTCCGTCACAAGGTCAAGAACAGGAAGCAGAAACCAAAGAGTCTGTGATACATACTATAATTAAAAATGAAAAGCTCACGTCATTTATTGCTGTCATTATTTGCACATTATTTGCTGTGTCATCAAATTATTACAAGTCACGGCTATTATTGCAGAACATGTAGACTGTAAACTTTGTGTAAAAAGTTTTATGTCAAATCAAGCATCATTAAGATTAAAGTATCCTTCATAATACCTCTATGTTCTTATCTTTGTATAATTAGTGACATTAATCGTATAGTAAAAGGCAAAAATGAATAAAACCCAATAAATATTTGCTTTTACAGACACATCAGCCTCTGTGATTTTTTTCTTTTTTTAGTACTTCTACATATTTTGTACTTACATGTGTCTGTTTAATTGCAGCCCTTTATTCCTGTTTTTTCCCCTCCTATTATACGGTTGAGGTGAAGTTGGGCATGTAAACTCTGAGTTTCCCTGCAGAGATTTAAAAAGTACATCTCATTCTATCGTATTATATTACATTGGACAGGTATTTCCTCCCTGTAATTTCACACAGAATGCAACTTTAACTTGAGATAGAACCAATCGGAGTATGTAGTAGACTCACTCATGAGTATTTCCATTTATAGATACTTTACACTTCTACTCCACTACATTAAGGAAGAAAATAGGTTATTATATCTTATTCCACAACATTTATTTGAAAGCAGTAGTAGCTATTTATTTTGTATATTGTACAAAACTTGTGAAGATCTTACAAAATCTGGTTTATTGATGACTGCCTGGTAGTCCTAATCAAAATGAGCTCCAGCTCCTCCTGCTAATACAACATTAAAATTAGAAATAATAATCAAAATCATACAATATAACACTGGCAGGCAGAAATTGAGATATTTAAGTTATTTACTTAAGTCAAACAAGCAGTACCAAACTTATGAAAGTCCGATAGTACAGGAGTATTAGCAACAAACTGTACTTAAACTACTGAAAGTAAAAGTACTCATTATGCAGAGAGGCCCCTGTCCGTTATTACTGTTCTGCATCACAGTTAATGATGTATTCATATTTTAACAGTTGAATAATTTTGTAATTTAAAGGGTGAGCTAATTCAGTATATTAATGTACTACTGGGTATCTTAATTTATGTATGTAATAATGCTTCATGTTGTATAAACTGATTTGGCATTTGAAAAGTAAGTGGAGTTAAAAGCTCATTTGACATGTAGTGAGCCAGAAATATAAAGTATAAGATAGACAGGCCTGTAAAGCACTTCAATAATCCTAATGGGAAAATGCAGATGAACAAAGGACAACATAAGGAAACAGAAATGGGTATATGAGAAGATATAAAAGCCCAAAGTTTCTGCATAATACTGATTTAATGTTCTGTTTATTTCTCCTCAGCAGTGTTGCTTGTGTGGAAGATATGTGTATTATTGTCATTTTACTCTGCGTCATGTCGTATTTTTTAAAGCTATGCATATTCTATTCTTCCCTTTAAGTGAGGTACCATGAAACTGTTCTACTTTTCTCTGTTCTTTATATCTAAATGCACAAATAAACGTAAACCTTATGAACAAATAACCAAAATTAGAACTGGAAATTTAACAGAAAACTGAAAACTAGGACCAAACTTTGAATATATACAGCCACAGAGCCTGGTAGGCCTATTATTCTGTACATGGTTAACGCAAGTCTTGTAGATAACTGTACAGTATAATGTCTTGTGTGGATATGGCAAGGTCCTTCATTTAAACTGCATTTATGGAGCACTAGGAAGACAGTAAATCCATATACACTCACACAGTACACGCTATACCTACAGTTAAAATGAAAACACTTGTGATATTTGGCTATTTTACTCAAAACTTTTAATGCATGACAGAGTATCTTTTAAATAATGTGGCCTTGGTGCTTTTACTTAAGTAAATAACATTAAAACTTCTTCCACCATGCAGAAAATCCTCACAGGTAGATGGTCTGTGCAACATGTGTCCTTGGCACTGTGAACATAAACACCCCTGCAGGCGAGGAGGACACTTTTGATGAGTCTGCCTTTCGGTGAGGATGCACGGTCTCTTGTGCTCGGTAAATTGCATAACCATGACCCTTTGCCTGCTGCACCTCGACAGTTATTTATTATAGCAGGTTACGTACGCATAGCGATATTAGGTAATGCCTCTGAGGACCCGTCCATGATGAGACACGTGTTCGCAGAAATAAAAAGAAAATAAACACGCTTAGTTTGAACAGGGAATTTATATGGAAGCGTCTCTTTAAAAGAAAAGCGTGCGCCGCGTTTAAATAATGAAAATATGAGTACATTTAATTTATTTGGTGTTGAGAGTGGACGGGTCCACCCCCGTGGCCAGGGTGGAGTTGGTTTGATCCTACATGGCGTAAAGTTTTCTTCCGCGTTGAGCACAGTGTCAGCCTGACACAGAGAGGGGAGGCGAAGGTAAGCTTGACACCGAACTCACGTCTTAAAGTTGTTTTACATCGACTTGTAGTCTGTGGCAGTCTGTGGGAATTACACGTAAGCGATAATAGATTCACTTAGAAACTAGAAACTTAAAATACAGTTAGTTTTTTTCAGTGAAACATTAGCTAAAGCGAAGTGCTGACTCCGGTGTTACGCAAACTGTGGCTAACTCATATTACTCGTTTCTTTGGTGTGTAGCTAAAGTTGAAAATACAAGCTTTGTATATTTTAGACAACACTATTTGACTTTAAATTAAACTGTCATTTTTGAAAACATATATCTTGAACCATCGTTGGCACGTTCCAGGGAATAGCCGGGGCCCAAACTCCTGTTTCGCTGGTTATCTTTTCAATAATCACAGTGTTATTTGAACACCAGCGTTATTTTCTGAACAGGAAACGTCAGCTATGACTTAATTAATCTAAACAAATAAATCTGGTGTCTGAATTACACGTGTAACATTCATACACGCTGTCGTTAACCGGCGCAGATACGTCAAGTGTTACACAATACCGGTGTTTGCTTTAAGCAGAAGAGGCTGATTGTCAGTGAACTCTTGTAAACCTCGTCCACATCTGGTTTCATTGATCATTTAAGCCCCTCGATAGCAGCAGCTATTGAAGATTCTTTAGTTTGGCTTTCTTGGCAGTCTCACATGACTTTGAATAACCCATGTGCTAGCCTGTAGTTGGCGCACACACAGTGGATACAGTGTGTGTGTCACGTACTTGGCTTCTTCTCCTCATCTGGAATAGTCACTTCCTTAAATTAATGGGCATTTTCTCCCTCTCGTCTTTGAAAGGCCGTACTCCACAGGTTGTGAAATCAACAAGTAAAAAATAACTAGTCTTGATTGTCAAAGTAATGACTTAATAATATCCTGTGTAGTTAGGCTTGTCTGCTATTGTTACTACCTGTGCCAGATAACCCTACACCTACATATATGATACAGTATGGACGTGACAGGTGATACTGGTGTTCTCAGTTTGGACTGCTAATTGAGCCTCCTGAGAGATGACTCACAAAGATGTCGGCATGGATACTGTAACACAACAGACAAAAGACACTGACACTGTACCCGTGGTGTAGATTGTGGCCATTAGTTTAGATTGATCAGACTTAACATTATTATTACAAAAATATTCATTCTTTACTGATTTATAGAGATGTGGTGGACTAAATATACCTCTTAGTGAAATCCAGTACAATTCAACTGAACCACAAAGGTTACTGTAGGTTGGTATTCCTTGTTTGATTACAGCTGGGAACCCTTGGTGCATATCATATGTCGCTGCCCTCCTTTTTCCTGCTTCTATACTGTGGACTGTACAATAAGGACAAAATGCAAAACAACAAAATGATGATAAATATCAATTAAAAGCCAGGTGTCCCTTAAGTGTGTTTGGATTTCTGCTTTTGGGAAAAAGTTAATGCTGATGTTATAGCTCCTTACAGTACTCCCAAATCTCCATTAAATTTATCCACGGGTTAATTGTCCTAGCAGATAAACTAGTTCATATTGCAGTTATCTTATCTGTGTATGTGAACAGATAAAATAACAAGAAATGTTAGCACAGGGATGGCAGAGGTCTACTTCAGGTAATTTGAAACTATTTTTGGCAATCAGAAATCTCGCACAGTCTCAGTTCTTTAATAACTAAAGTTATCTTTATCAAAACATTTGTGTGCTTCTGCATAAAATGTGAATATAAGTTAATGCATTGTTAACAGACTTTTTAAACTCTTAAATATAATATTAAGAATAACAACAATAGGTAGAACTTAATTTATATATTGCAATTGATGCATAAAATGCAACACAAAGTGCAGATAATCAAAACATTCATGACAGAGGAAAAAAGATGTTAAAAACAAAAGATAAAGTAAAATACTTTTGGTTTTATTGGTAATATGTTTTCTCCTGATTATATTATCACAAGCTGTGAAGTCACCATGACTTTTGTGCCTACTGAGGTCTGGCACGCAGGTAACCCTGTGCATTCATAGCTGAAGTGGTTTTCCTTATCTGTCAGTAAGTCAGAGGTCTTGTAGTGAGCAAGCCGATTACTGTGAACATGGCTATGTTAGTCAAGCTGCTCTCTCGTAGTGCAGCAGCCAGCCTAGAGGAATCAGAGAGAATCGGATCTCTTTGTTTTCAGTCCTTGAACCAAATTGAAACTTGAGAGCTCAGAACATGAAGTCCTCTTGTGCTCCGTGTGAAAAGAGCCGCCGCCGTTGATGCACGACAAGAAATTCTTGCTGTGTCGGAAGAAGTAGGTTATGATGTTATAATACCCAGAGCCAATTGTCCAATAATGCGTGCACAAAAGCTATCATTGTATGGCATGGCATGTAGAATGCTGCGCACATATGTTAGCAATCATATCATCCTGTGCAGCATTTTAACCAGTTTTATGCCAGAGCCCCCAGTTTGGTTCAGTGGGAATTTTTAACTGAGACTGTAGAACCAACACTGATTTTTAAAATGCTGATTTTAAATCTCACCTCACTCAATCATTATAAGATTATGGTTATGTTATAAAAAAAACTGGTGGGTGGTTTTAGATTAATTTTTCAGTCTATAGAATAGTAAAAAAGTAACACATCTTCCTCATGGTCAAAACAACTGACTTCAAGCTGCTTGTTTAATCTAGCCAACAGTCCAAAGGGATTGATTATACAAGAGTACTACGAAATATTTGGCCCAGTGATCAAATTTGATTAACTTTTTGTGGCAGACATGGACGCTGAGACCATCACCCACACCGAGCCAATGGTGGAGGAAGAGGAGCCTCTTTTCAGCAACCTGGACATCTTCCTCTTCACCCTGATTGTTGGCCTTGTCATTTATTGGTTCATGTCCCGCAAGAAGCCCGAGCCCATCCCTGAATTCAAGAAGCTTGACACACCGTGAGTATCCATCACAGTATATGTTAATTATTAGTATTAGTATTACTATATTGCAAGCCAGATCTAACTTAACTTAAGTAGTCTCCTGTATATGTATACACTAGGTTCCTTTCCTATTACGTAAATGCAGTTAGAAAAACAGTATTATCCTTCACTTAGACGGGATCAAGTTGTCTCTACATGAGCCCTGCAAGTGTGTGAGAGTGCACGGCTTATAGCTTGTAAATGTGTCACTAGGAGCGACCTTTGTTTTCTCTGTCTCTTTGTCCTGCACTGTTACATAGTCCTTCTTCTCTCTCTCAGAAACTTATCTGATCTCCCCCTCTCTCTCTCCTGCGAGAGTGTCTCTAGGCCTCAGTTCACAATCATTAAATTTCAGCTGACGATTCATTGCCATACAGATAATTCTGGTTAACGATTTAATTGTCTTTTTGATTTCATTTTATGCCACACTGTGGTGCTGTTGTGTTTGGCTTTGCAACTATAACTAAATTCATGTTGTTAATTTCAATGGCTGCTCAGAAACCAGTGTAAACCATTGCTTAATCGCAGGGGAGAGTATTTTGAATTCATCAATTCATTTTTGTTTTATTTTATGGGATACGGTTGGGTTTGAACAGATGAGTTTTCAGTCAGCGACAGAACATGTAGAGATTCTGCTGTCCTGATGTCAATGGGGAGTTTGTGCCACCATTGCGAAGTCAACGCAGCAGTTTTCACTTTGTAGAGTGCTAGCTGAGCCCCCTTGACTCCGAGGGAGTAGCAAGTTGATTTGCAGTAACAGAGCATAGTGGACAGGCCATGTTATGCTTGTATGATGGGCCTGAGCCATTCACAATATGATAGGCAAGTACCTGTGTCTTTAATTGGATTTGAGCATCCACCAGGAGTGAATGGGGGATTTGGTGGAGCAGATTAGTGTGGAAGAATTTGGGAAAGTTAAAGATCAGCCAGGCTGCTGCGTTCTTGGTGAGCTGCAGAGGTCAGATGACCTATTCAGGCGCACAAGCCAGAGGTGAATTGCAGTATATGGGCCTGGACCAGAACCTGTGCCCCCTCCTGGGTGAGGAATGAATTTGTCCTCCTGTTGTTGTGGAGAATGAGTCAGAGAGAGTGGGTTGTCGCAGAGGTGTTAGTAGCAAAAGACAACTGGTCATCCAGTGTCACACCTTAGTCCTTGTAGTCAGAGTCACGGACACTACAGAGTTCCTAATGGTGATGAAGAGATGACGGATGGGAGATGCCTTTCCTGGAAGGAAGAGCAGCTCTGTGCAGACATCCACTCACAAATGTCAGCCAGACAAGCAGAGATTTGTTGTGTCACCAAGGCTTCAGTCTGGGGAACAGACGAGAATAGTTGAGTGTCATCTGCATAGCTGTGGTTTGGTAGCTGAGATTTGGTGTAGAGAGAATCAGCTTATTAGAAAAGCTGGATGGAAGCGACAATTACAGAATAAATTTCCCCCGTAGCTGTCCAAGACATTAATGCACTTTGGGGAGACCAAGGGCAGACTCTGCTATACATTAAGAAACGTGTTACCAGCACCTCTCTGTAATCATCTTGCTTAAATATTAATGAAGTAATATGAGGTGAAATGGAAGAATCTGCCCTAGGTCAAGACTGCCAACCTGTCTTTTTCCAAGTTTTTTCTTGACATAAGAACATTGTGCTCAGGTAGATGCTTTATTTGCCTCAACCAAGCAGATGGAAATGCACTTAATTAACTTTCTGTTGTCACTTGTAACCTTGGCTTTAAATTCCCTTCATGTGCACAATGATTGCAATCAGCTCAAATAATCACAATTAGGTAATTATGTAATAGTGGCGTTAAGCCTACTCATCGCTTATTATTTGGAGTGGTGGAGGCTTGGCTTAATTTCACTGGACTCCCCCTCCAATGGCCACTTTTTTAAGCCCCTCCCCACCCACAACACAATTTCCTTGGTCACCATAGTAAAGCCTGGGGCCAGCAGCAGCCTCACTCACTGTGGCTGAGGTCTTGCGTAGCTATGTGAATGGAGACAGTGTTGGAGGGCCGAGCGGGGGAGATCCTGACCATTTGTGTAGAAACAGAAGGCTGGCCCTGAAGGGGGGAAAGACCCCTGTAGAGCACGTTTTGCTTTGGGAATGGTGTGCATCTGTGGAGGGCGGGAATACAGGAAGGGAGCACAGAGCTGGTCTCCCCTCCCCTTAAAGGGAGCAGTGATTACCTAACTGTTATGAAGGGGGGCGTAGTCTTCCATGTCTTTCCTGTGCTTTTGTTTTTGGCCCTGAACCCATTTTGAAAGTTCCCTGGAGAGCAAACGCGGAGGGCGAGCCAAGCTGCTTTTGTGAGTCCTCTCCAAAGGTGGAAAGTTGAGGCAAAAGACAAGCAACCCTTTCTTTGCCCTGAGTTACTTTTTTTTCATTCTTCTTCTTTCCCCACTCCCCTGTTTTTCTTTTTAGTGTGTGTGTGTGTGTGTGGGCTGAGCTGCTCTGCCATTGGAGAAAGGCCATGTCACAAATGGAATCCTTTTATGATAAATGAGGTTGCCATAGCAATGACATTCCCCTCTCTCCTCCAGTGAGATGGGGGCGGGGGATACTTTAGAAAAAAAAACTACCATTCACAGCTTTTTCCCCCCTCCTTCAATAGTCCTCCGAGGAGTTGCTCTGATAACCAGCCAAATGCTCAGAATGGATCTTGTAGACTTTTTCGTTCCCAACACCTTTCAGACCGGAGAGGAAAAGGGGCGGGGATGAGGAGGAAGGCATTTTCAGCCCGTAGAGTGTTTTAGTGTGTGTTTGTGTGAGTCAAAAGTGTGGGTCTGCAGCTCGGCTACATTTTATGGGAAAGTCAGTTTCCCACCATTGTGTCCTCAGTGGTTGCCAGACACTGACAGGGCTTGTAGTCTGTGTATGTGTGTGTGTGTGTGTGTGTGTGTGGAGTTCTGTGTGTGTAGAGAACAGACGCTGCTGATTTCAGAGAGCAGCACAGGAAGAGGCAGAGTTCAGATCGTGTTGGAGCCTCTGAGGTGAAGGCAGCTCTTCCAAATCTGCGAGTGTCCGGCTGTCTCTCTGGACTGGTTTTGTTTTTCCATCCTGTGGTTGTGGAGCGTTGACGTCCTGCTTTTGATTTTGAGCGTGGCGGTTCCCGGCGTGGCCTAGCCATTGGTGCTAGTGGCAGTGGTGAGCTACAGGGCTGCATGCCATGGGCTGTGTCTTCTCCCTGCCAGAGGACAGGAGAGATGCTGCTGAGAGGTCAGTAAAGAGTCTGATTTACTGCTTCGTCTAAGACCGACTAATGATTCTTGTTTAAAATAGTCGTAAATATTTGTCACTGGGTATTGTTTAGTTTGACAGACAGAGATCACGCGTGTGCGTTGAAGTTTTTCAGGGACACCTTGTGAGTGATTTGTACAGTAAATGTTGAACTTGTGGCTTGTTCCCAGACTAAGCTCTACACTAAGTGTATTTTGCCTTTTTCTCGCACACACAGTGGCGAGATAGCGGTTTCAAAAGCCATACAATGTTCCCAGTAGGTTATGTAAGAGATGGTCATGAAATCTGTTCGACTACAAACACAATTTGATTATTGGGGCTTCTGTTTTTTTTCTCCCCTTTTCCACAAGCTCCTCAAACACTGCTCCGTTAGCTATCACTGTTTCGCACATTTCCACCTTGTTTACATTTATTAGGGCTTTTAAAATTAATAGCCAGAAACATGTCATTGGTTGTAACATCCTAAAATCACCTCCATGTTTGAGTGCTGCAGGGCAAGACTGATGTGACTTAGTGTGCTTGTTTGAAAAGGTTTACTTCCTGTGTGGATGAATGAATGGAAAATTAGACAATATACACAGATGATGAGCTCTGGACTGTTTGGACTAAACTGTAAATTACTCAAACAATGACTGAATGCCAGCTTGAGTGAGTGAGTGTATTTACACGTGGGACTCGAGCCATTGCAGGAAGGAGAAGGTGTTTGAGATCATGCATTTGCATGTTATCAGCGTCAAACTGGCATGGCATATTACTTTGTTCCTGTTTTAGGAATGCTAATACTCAAAACGTGTGATATGCAAAGACAGCTTTGTCTTCCTTGAATGATGTTGCTGCAGCTAGTAGATCCACTGATGATGTGCCTTCACTTATGATATGGTCCTTCTTTTTGTTTTTTGTTGGCATGTTATTTATTTCTTTCCTTATTCTTCTAAGACTTTGTACTCTGCGATTACAAGATGAAAATGAAACTTAGTAACCCATAAAATTCCCAGTTGGGCAGTTATTAATGATCCTATCGTTCCATATCCTCACAAAATGATTCTCACAATATCATTAAATATTAGTTTTTGTTACACAGATTAAATCAGATGGATGTGTTTTGCTGTACGCATTTTATTTTCAGTTTTACACATGGCACTCCAGATTTTGAACTCTGGTCACCTGGCTATTTGTTAATGATGCAGAAAAATCCTCTACGTTGAGTGACTTCAGGGCCGCTGAAGCAGATAGTCTCAGCTGAAAGGTGCTCAGACAGATACTGCTAAATCTGTGGGGAATGCGTCAGCTCGGGGGCAAAGGCTTGTTTCAAATTTCGATCAGGAATTTACCCCGTATTAACCACGGGGGCTCATTTTTATGGCATGTTGGGCCTCAGTCCCACATGCCTCCACTCTGCACACCGCTGTTCCTTAGGTTTTAAATTGTTTGACTAAATGTGTGTTAGAGGTCAAATATAGCAAATTAGTATATTGTGTCTACTTGTAGCGTTCATGGCTATCCTACAGCTTTGTTGCTTTTGGATATGGAAAATCAGAAAACATTCATCTGGCGTACTATCTCTGCTCATAGTTATGTGTGGCCTTTTTAATCCTTTTCTCAGTGCAGCTGTCCACTTGGAGCTTTGATGCTGAATGAAGCGGCACTGCCTTTTATTCAGCTCCATAATAGATTTACTTCCCTTTTTTACTAACACACATGTTGTTTTGATCTGTTCCTGTCCATTAATTACTTCCTGGATGAATCTGAATCAGTATTTTGAATTACCATGAGCTATAACCTGAAGTTATCATGAATCAACCACTTCACGCTTTTTAATACTGGAAAACTGCATGATGTATGCTAATGTTTAGCACATGCTTTGTACATATGGTTAATATGACTAATGCTTGTATGGCTGCTGAGTCATTGCTCTGCTTCTCCCTGTTGTTAGCAATAACACTAACAATGACTGGACAGTTTAACCACGTTACCCCGAGAGTTTTGGCAGCACATTTATTTCAATGCTGATTATTTAAATTCACAAGTTGCTATTAAGAGAATATGTTTTTGAAATGATTATATATCGCAGTATGGCGAATGAATAAGGGAATCACATAAAATTAAACCAAAGAAATCTTGCAATACATCAGATGAAGCTCTTCATGTGCATAAAACAGATTCAGTAACTAGTAAGTGTTAAAAGATTCTGTGTATTACACTCAGGGCATTCGTATAGTGGCCAATGGCTGTTTGCTGTGTAAAGATGTAGTGGAGTAATGGCGTCCTGAACAGAGAGTGAGGTCATGCTACCTCTGTGTATGTTGTAATCTGAGCTTTTCTGTGGTTTGTTGTGGTAGACGCTCTGGCTGCATGTCCATGTTAGTGCATGTGTGTATCCTAATGGCTAGCTCAGGGCTGCATTCACACGATGGTTACCAGTGATGTCGGGATGGCGTCATCGAGGAAGCATAGCGCCCACCAACTGCTTCTGCCCTGGTTAACACTATTAGCTCTGTCAGCACTGCTGCTGTTGTTTAGCACAGTTAATGGACTTAGCACTGTTAGCTGCTAGCCACCGGCTCAGCCACCCTCATTCTGAGAATCCTGAGCACTGTTACAATCTGACTTTTGCAATTCTGATCATATGACTGTGACGATGCAGTTCTCCTAAAGGTCAGCAAAATATTAAGTTGATAGATCAGCCAGTTTTACTCTGATGTTTGTTACGTAGTAGATGATGCAGTTGGGAATCATCAGAGGCCCCATGATACCATAGATATGCTGAGTACACATATCGCAATTTATTACCTTTTTTTTCCAACTGTGAATTGTTTCCCAAAGGAAAACTTTGTCAATATCTGTTTTATCTTTGGTTCATTCATTTTTCTTTTTGAACTTATTATTTATTCAATGTATAACACAAAACACTGAACATGAAGTACAATACGGAGGAGATGTTTACATCAAAATTCACATACTAAACCCTATTTTAGGTTTTCTCATGCTCACATTCAACAATGGTAAACACATCTACACAAGTGATATCATTTCCTATAGTACACCTTGTATGTCGGTGCAAAAACCCTACATTTACGAGCACAGGAAATACACCTATATGTAGAGCAGGGCAATAACAATAGTACCAATTTAAAAAGCAAACAAAAGGACAAAGAGCGGTAGCTAGAGTTCTGGCATTGCCCGTTACCAGGGACCATTGTTCATTAAACTCATCCATTTCCAACTGTAATCTTGCTGTGGTCTTTTCCATAATATAGACACTTTTTACCCTCGCTTTCCATTGAGCCATGCATGAGGGCTGCGGATTTAGCCAGATGGAGTGTCCTTACTAATTTAATACTTCTCTTGTCTGTCATATTCTCTGGAGTGAACCCCAGTATGGGTTCTAAGATGAAGTCAACATCGACAAAAGTGGAATTGTAGTGTTCAAGTAAATTTAGTTTTTCTCCTCTTTTGGATCCAAAATCTTTTTGGTTTCTCTTTGAATCTTCACATTAAGTTTTATTGCAGCAAAATGCATGAAGTGGACTGAAAATCAAACAGTTTTATTATTCTAGTAAGCTGCCAAAGTGACATTTGTATTTGCAATATTTAAACTTTATAAAGGCTAATTAAATATTGATACATGGTGCGTCAGTCAGTGTTCCCTTCCTGTTATCTGGTTGAAGGTACAAGCTGTGATCTAGATGTCAACAAAATGATCAAGCCTCAGAACAGACAGAACCTGCTGGCACTCAGATTTATTGACAGATGGTCACATAATTGCCAGACTAACACCAGACAACAGCTAAATGTGCATTTCTGATGTCCTGTAGTGCTGTTAAAGGCTTGTTTACACCAGTGAGGTTTGTGGTTAAATCAGTAAAACAGGCCTGTATTTCCACTTGGAAAAGTCAAACTCTTTACTATGTTGTGAATTCACCTCAGATTTATACAGATAAAAGATTTAGTAAGGTGTTTGAATTAAAAAGAGTACCTCCACCTCTCCAGTGTGAAAATTATCTAACTGCACTGTAAATAAAAGTAGGATGACCTTGGGGGCGTCGGTGGCTTAGCTGGTAGAGCAGGCACCCCATATAGAAGGCTGTTGCCGCAGCGGCCTGGGTTCGAGTCCAGCCTGTGGCCCTTTGCTGCATGTCATCCCCCCTCTCTCTCTCCCCCCTCAAACGTACCTGTCCTGTCCATTAAAGGCAAATGCCCAAAAAAATATCTTTAAAAAAAAAAAAAAAAAAGTAGGATGACCTTGTAAATAATTATTTCATGAGTCGACACTTTCTCTCTTCATTTCCTAAAACTGATGTTTGGTGAACGTGGTCACTGATTTATAGTTTTAAATAACAAGTCTAACCTGTTTTTTTTTCTTCCAGAACACCCACCACAAGAGAGACCAGTTTCATCGAGAAAATGAAGAAAACAGTGAGTGACGTTACTTAATCCTTCCCATCACTTCTGCTTCAGCTGTGTTCTGTGTCGATCATCTCATGTTTCCAACGCACATATATTCACCAGGAGCAGTTGAGCTGCTATTGTTCCAAAACATTACTCAGGGTATTTAACGTTAAACCAGGCGACTGTTTCAGAAAACAGGTTTCGTGACAACTCCAAGTTAGTTAACCCTGAGATCTGGGTTTCAGTTTCAGAAAGAGCGGTAACTTAAACTGAAGTAACCTAACCTGCTCACTGGTAGGTTTTCTACAACAAATCCTGAGTTTTTTTCTGTGTTCTTCCTTCTGACAGAGCTGAACACGCTGTTTCATTTCCTCCTTGATTCAGTCCGTGTCAAAGCGCATATCAAAGCGCATTAATTAGAGGTTTAGGTCTGCCAAAATCAAAATCCTGTTTGGAAATTAGTTTGTTACTCAGGACTGTCTTAAGTTACCGCTTTCATGAGCTGTCAGTCATTTCAATGAACAGAGGGTTTTACCCTCATGTTAAAATATTTAACTGCATAAAGCAAGCCCTGATCTCTATACTCGGATACCTACATTTTTATGCTTAATCGTTGTCAGATGATGGGTTCTGAGTTTGAGTCACCTCCTTATCAAAGTAAAACCTATACATGTCCGTGTTTTTGCGAGTGGATTGTTTTTTTCTAGGTTAAACTGTGACTCTTTACAAGACAGCTGTTAGTTTGTTAGAGCACTTTTGTTATTGGGCGGGAGGTGGGGTACACCCTGGACAGGTCGCCAGACTATCACAGTGCTGACACATAGAGACAGACAACCATTCACACTCACAATCATACCTATGGTCACCTATGTGAATTTATAACATTTGTTAAAGTAGCTGAAACAAAGCCACCAAAAGCTTTTGAGCCAAAGATCCAAAAAGATGTCACAAAAAGTATTTTAACCCCGTACCTTTTTAAGTGTAAATCACCAACCACATTAATACTGGTCCAGACTGGGGCGTCGGTGGCTTAGTGGATAGAGCAGGCGCCCCATGTACAAGGCTGTTGCCGCAGTGGCCTGGGTTCGACTCCAGCCTGTGGCCCTTTGCTGCATGTCACTCCCTCCCCCTGTTCACACTTGTCTGTCCTATCAAATAAAGGCTAAAAAGCCCCAAAAAATATCTTCCAAAAAAAAATACTGGTCCAGACTGTGGGTTTTCACTTGTGTCGCCATGTCTGATTGATGTATTTTTCCAATCTTCAACTATATTTTCCATCTTCAATTGCTTGCTCATTTGTTTTGTCCCCATCACATTAAAGCTGTACAAATATATTTAAAATGTGATGTAGGTTGTGGCCTAAATGATGGATTAATGAACATCACTGAATAAACCGTCATTATGTTAACTTATTGATGCCTCTCCCACTCTGACTCAGGTTCTTTTTAAAAAGAATATATATATATAAATATGCAGAGTCTGGCAATAGATGCATTAATATCTCCATGTCCACTGGATTAAAATGGAGGCTCTTCCTTTTATTTGTCGCCATGGTGAATCGTAGTGTCAGAGCTCCATTGATAGTCTTTTTTTACACTGATCAGCGTTTCTGAAACTGAAATCTCAGAGTCTCCATCTCAGCGTTCATCAACTCAGAGCTCAGGGTTGGACTCAGAGTTTGTTAACCCTTCTTTCTGAAACTGGGCCTTTGACGTTGTTTTCCCCAGTTAAAACCTGTTTGATGTTCAAGTCAAAGTGCTTCAGATAAAAAGTGGAGTTGTAGTGTTCAAGTAAATTTAGTTTTTCTCCTCTTTTGGATGGAGCTAATGATGACTGTAATGGTCTCTCTGCCAATGTGATTATACCATATGGAGTTTTGGATTACGAAACACTGTTTTGACTTTGATGGTCCTCTGTTCTCAAGGCAGCCTTGAGAAAAGACTTGTAGTTTTGAAACATGTGGTTTTGCAGCGAATAGTTCAGATACCATGATGGTGGCAGAGAAGAACTTTAGTCCGCAGTGCCATTTAATTTAGTCTCTGTTTGTCTTTGTTATGAGTTATCGTAGCAACACTGTGGGAAAGGAGAAAGTATGTCATGATTCCCACAAATACATGTGCAGATGTAGCTGTTTGTTTATGTCAAGACAAGCTGTATGTCGAAGAAATGTTTGGTTGTTTGTCTGTCTTTGTTTGTTATTTGCTTTGAAATGAAGTCCAATCATGGGAAGCTTCTTTTTTTGTTCATCATGCAGTTTGGATTTATATCATCTCCCTGTCATGTGCAGAAGTAGTCTAGTTGGCAATGGAGAAAGTACATTCTGAATATATTTTAGATGATTTCCAAAGATCTGCAGCATCTGTTGTGCTCGCACATTGTCTGTGTTTGATAAAGCAGCCTGTCAGACATGAGAGATGGCTCAGCTTTTTATTGTAGTCGTCGGAGAAGACTTTGACATGTCCTGAGTAAATGCTTTTCTGTCAATCTGTAACCAGGGCAAGAACATCATTGTGTTCTACGGCTCCCAGACGGGCACAGCAGAGGAATTTGCTAACAGACTGTCCAAAGACGCTCAGCGCTACGGCATGAAAGGAATGGCTGCCGATCCAGAGGAGTACGAAATGGTAATTTGCATCAGTGGAACAACACACAAACCACAGAATTAAAATTAACCGAGGTCCTCCCCATTCTTTTGGATCTAACTTAATATAGCTGCCAGTTAATTATTTGTAACAGTTTCATTATGGAAAAAGTATCAGTGCAGTGCTGAGGACTGCAGAAGTCATTTGGTTAACACCTCAGTGGTTATAATCTGATTCTCCTGCATTTTCCAGACATGAGACTTCAGTCATTTTGACGACAATATAATACATATCCTCTGGCAGATTGTACACCAGCCAAATAACAATTTATAGTAACTGTCAGAGTAATACAATCTCTTCTAATTCACTGTGCTGAAATAAAACATGTCTACACAAGTGAGTGTATGAAAGACACACAAAGACGCGGCAGGCCTATATCCTTACGTGTATGCTATTACAATCACAGTAATATGCAGTGAACAATATTATAACCTCAGGCTTTATCCAAGAAAGTGTTGCAACACTGCTGTGGGAACCACTGACATAGATAACATACCTGGGTTTGTCTGTCATTTAATGACTTACACACAGGACGTCATGGAGAAAATCAAAAACAATATTTCTGACCAAATACCTCAATATCGATTTTGCTGTGATATTGTAGGGTTGACTGTTTGTGCTTTTATAAAATATTTACACAATGAGATTTTTGATACATAATGTGAATTTAATGACTAAGTGTGTAAAAGCAAATAATAGAACAGTTAGGTAAGTTCAGGAAATTATATCACTTTACCATAATGTAGCCTTTAAAACCAGGAAAGACACAGTGCGGACACATGAATGCCAATAACTCCCACATTTTTTGGTGTGTCCAAGTATTTCTGAGAAAAAATATTTTCAATTATAAAAAGATTTTGGGATATACCTATTGATGTCAAGGTCCTGTGTTTCAGTGCAATAAGTGAAGACGTGATTAATAAAAAGTTGGTATTTGTGTAAAATACTGTTTACTCCCAGCGAGAAAGCGGAACAAATCTGAGTCTCTAAGCCTTAAACAATGGATGGACATAATCAAGGAGATCTTTATAATGGAAAAGATGACTTTCTCCAGTCTAGAGGAGAAATGTTCCCCCAGAAAATGTGAGAAGTGGACAGTCTTTGTTTCAGAAACTGTGTACGCAGCTTTACTGTGAATGTCTGCGGACGATAAAAGTACATTTAACACGTGGACTCATGATTACTCAACTGTTGTACCTCCACACAGTGTTCTCCATGGTGTTTGTTTTGTCTAAACATCTAAATATTTTACATCTAAGACCATATCTAGTCTCATATCATGATATTGATATTATATTAATATACTGCCAAACTCTTCTTGCACGTTTGCTGTCAGTACGCCTCTTGAGACAGCCAGACAGATTTTAAATACAAACTTCCTTACATTATTACTTTATTAGTGCTCACTGTCGCTGATTATGATGTCTCATCTTCCAGGGAGAGCTGTCCCGTCTATCTGACATTAAAAACTCCCTCGCCATATTTTGCATGGCCACCTACGGTGAGGGAGACCCGACAGATAACGCCCAGGACTTCTACGACTGGCTGCAGGAAAATGATGATGAAGACCTCTCTGGACTGAACTACACTGTGAGTCTTTGTGCTTAAATTTTGTATACATTAAAGGGAAATTTCAGTTTATTTCAACCCGTCTCCTATCGTCCTAAATTTGTTTCAAGTGACTAGTGACATAAATGTTGACAAAACAAAACTTATGTTGTTTACATCTTCAAGAGGAACAAAAGGAACTTTGTCTGAGAAAATTGTCACTAAAGACGGTCATGAAATCGAGCTTGTATCTTCTTTTAAGTACTTGGGCTTTATACTAGATGAAAACTTGTCTTTTAAAGAGCATATTCGGCATGTTGCTAAAAAGCTGAAGGTTTTACTGGGTTTCTTTTATAGAAATAAGTCCTGTTTCTCTTTTTCTGTTAGAAAGAGACTTGTTGAGTCTACCTTTTTACCTGTTCTTGATTACGGTGATGTACTGTACATGAATGCTTCTGCTCAGAGTTTGCAGATGTTGGACAGTGTGTATCATGGAGTTCTGAGATTTATCACTAACTGTAGATTTCTCACTCATCACTGTACTCTATATTCAAAAGTTAACTGGACTTCTTTGAGCACACGTCGTCTTGGACATTGGTACATGTTTATTTACAAAGCCATTCTTGGCAAAATTCCTGGTTATCTCTCCTCTTTTTTAGTTTTGAAAGATGGAATACATAACCTGAGATCTTTGGACTTTGTACAGTTTGTTGTTCCCAGAGTCCAAACTGAATTGGGAAAGAAAGCCTTTAGGTTTTCTGCTCCTTTTACTTGGAACAATCTGCAGACTGAATTGAAACTGCAAAACCTTGTGTCTCTGAATGTTTTCAAATCTGCAGTGAAAACTTTAGAACTCAAACTGTCTGAATGTCGCTGTTTTTATTCATAACTGTCCTCTATCATGTCATTGTGTTGTATGAGACTTGAGTGTATTTGTTGAAACTATGCGTTGCTGCCATTCTTGGTCAGGTCTCCCTTGAAAAAGAGATCATTGATCTCAATGGGACAAACCTGGTTAAATAAAGGTTAAATAAAAAAATAAAATAAAAAATAATAGTTAGCATGTTAGCCGTTAGCCTAGATACAGCCGGGCGCATAGAAGCGTCAGACCTGTTAAAACGTAAGTGAACGGGCAACCTTCAAGTGCAAAGTTAGTTCACTAAACAAGCTTTTTTTCCACAAAGACCGCCTCATATCGTTAGGATAAATATCAGAGAACATATAGAAAACGACATGTAAACGTGTTGTCTTACCTTACCGGTGTGGTGTCATGTTTGTTTACCATTTAGCTCTGCTTTCCAAAGCGCGGCCGAAATATTGCGAGAACAAGCAGCGATCTCATAGCGTGCCTGAAATTTCGCGAGAACAAGCAGCAACAGCTGGAAGGCAGAACCGGACAGTAGCCTGAAAGGTTCATTCATTTATTTTATGAAAGATTTATAGAATAATGGCTGACTTTTTGCCAGACTTCGACTTTGTGGAGGAGGAATTTGATTTTGCAGAGTTTGATGGCCGCCCTTATTTATTTGAGCCAGAATACACTGACAAAGAGCTTCGTGAAATTGAAGAACGGAGGAGGAGAGAGAGAGAGAGGCACAACAGGTAGAGGACGACAGAGGAGGAATGGCTGCTGCAAGGCTGCGTAGCTCTGGAGATTGGTGGTGTATCGTTACCTGTGAATGCTGTGCCCCAGTGCCCACAGAAGAGGAATGCCTCTGTTGCAAGGAATGGGACCGGTTGCAGCCTTATTTTCAAGGTCTGGATGTGACCGAGGACAAGACACCTCCACCTGGAGTAGTATCCAGCTGGGCTTTATCTAGAGCTTGCAAGATATATTTCGGGCACGCTTTGGAAAGCAGAGCTAAATGGTAAACAACAAACATGGCAGCACACCGGTAAGGTAAGACAACACGTTTACATGTTGTTTTCTATATGTTCTCTGACATTTATCCTAACGATATGAGGTGGCCTTTGTGGAAAAAAAGCTTGTTTAGTGGACTAACTTTGCACTTGAAGTATGCCCGTTCACTTACGTTTTAACAGGTCTGACGCTACTATGCGCCTCGGCTGTATCTAGGCTAACGGCTAACATGCTAACTATTATTTTTATGTCACTAGTCACATGAAACAAATTTAGGACGATAGGAGACAAGTTGAAATAAACCGAAATTTCCCTTAAGTTTCCTCTCAAACACTTATTGTACATGCTTACAAGAATGTTGAGAATTGTCTAAAATCTTAAAATGTACCTATAAAGTATTTGTGTTGGTGTTAGTGGTTCATAAACATGTTGGTGTTAGATTGTGTACTGTGCATGATGTCTATACAAACAGTGCTACTCTCTGTTCTGCGTGTATCTGTTGCTTTGTTGAAGCTTGTGCTGCAGCTAAAATTTATTTTAATTATCAAATAATAAGTCAGTTATCTTCTCAATTAATGGTTTTGTTGATGCAACATCGGAAAACAGAGAAACATGCCCATCACAAAATTATAGAGCCCAATATAAGGTCGTCAAACCCAATAAAAACAATTAAAGTTAGTGAGTAAAGACCAAGAGAAGCAATTAAATCTCACCACTGAGAAACCATGAAACATTTGGAATTAGAAATTACTGTAACATTTAATCAGAATATTTACTTTAGATTGACTAATGGACGCATTGTTGTAGTTGTGGTTAAATGTAATCACCAGGTGTTAAAATCATGTGAGCTCAGCTGATGTAATGAAGTTAATATAATAATATATGATGGAAAAATACTCAACTCGGACCACTGGTACACACATGCTGGAATTGCAGTACCCCTGTCATGAATGTAAAGCATATGAATCACATACATATTCAGATTTACTTCACAATTGCTGCTCTGCGGCCTGTTTATTTTGTCAACCACGCTATGTCACTTTGCCTCGCCAGCCTGTATTGCTGATGTACAGCACTCCAGCCTCTCCAGCATTAGCTGCGTCAGGCTTTGTGTGCATCATGAATGAAAGGGCTTTGTGTGTTGTGTCGTCTGTTCTGTCTGTGCGTGTGTGTTATTGTGTCGAGGGCTGGGGTGCAGAGTCCCTGACCTCATTGGAGTGAGGAACATGACTGTGGGAAATCAAGTCCAGAAGTCAAAATTTATCAAAAGAATATGAGTTTAATCCGTTCCAAATTTCAAAACATGCTTTTATCTAATGAAATATTTTGCTTCAGTCCAAACATGTTGGCGTTTAGCCTTTCAGAAACAACATTTGACTACAGTAAAAAAGCCTGTTTACCGCACATTAAGGGAGGTACGCACCTGTATTAACAGGATGTTCTAGCAGCACCGTAAATTACATTTATTCCTTCAAGAAAGTTGATTTAATTAAAACATACGTACTCATTTCAT
Source organism: Epinephelus fuscoguttatus (assembly GCF_011397635.1). Classification (NCBI taxonomy): domain Eukaryota; kingdom Metazoa; phylum Chordata; class Actinopteri; order Perciformes; family Serranidae; genus Epinephelus; species Epinephelus fuscoguttatus. Next base: position 16,205,025 of record NC_064756.1, read on the forward strand.
CAGATGAACCACTTAATTCAAACTGAGGATTTTGTTTAAGAATTTATTATTGTTTTAGGGTGATGACATTATAACATATGACAGAGATTTGAAACTTCATTTGAAAACCTCAATAGCAGCTTCAGCTGTCAAAAAACATCAGCACAGCCCTAATTGCATATTTCCTTGTTCATCATTCTATTTTAGTAGAATAAATGAAAAAACTTGATTGACGTTCACATGGTAACTGAAAATCCGTCAGTCATCTGCACTGCTTGATTGTTTAACTGTGACAGGTTTTAGATTCATCGCCAGCACGGATTTCAAGTTCATCATGTGATGTTATTTCCATTATAAATGCTTCCAAAGTCACACACTGATCTGTTCTGTCTCCAGGTATTCGCTTTGGGCAACAAGACATATGAACACTACAATGCAATGGGAAAATACGTTGACAAAAGGCTCGAAGAACTCGGGGCCAAGCGCATCTTTGACCTTGGCTTAGGAGATGATGATGGCAAGTAAGTGACCTGTTGATCCTCTGAGTCAAAAAGGACATGATGACTAAGCATGTCTTTGAGTGTAGAGGTGTTCAGCACAGCACAAGTGAGATGCTGTGGACCACAATCAGCGATCCTTTAATCATACTGTAGGCAGCCGAACCATCATGTCACCTTCTTCTGTACACAAACTATCTTGAAATCTACTGAACACATTGGTCCTTGTTAACTCGAGGTTATTTTATAATTCCTTCAAGACAAAATATACATTTTAACCCAAAAATCACAATAATCATCAGTATGTTTGCTGCATCAACCACATACTTACACACATATATAAGAAAAAATCAGCATGTTGGGCCCAGTCGTAGGTCTTGTCTTGGTATTTTCAAAACACAGAACATCATCTTGGAGTATTTTAAGGGCTGGGACACATGCTGTGTCTATTACTGCCTGGAAACCGTGGAGTCGGGCGCCACTCTTGTGCCTACACTGTGCCTGCTCTCAAGGGCCAGAGGCAGGTTGTGCCTGATGTGTCCAAGCAACCATAACAAGCACTGCACTGCACTGCATCACAGCTTACTTACCGGAAATTTCGAGTTTGGAGCTGATCTTCTTCCAGGCATGTTTTTTAAGTGTGTTTTTGGCCTAAAATGTTGTCTGTGGGACAGATGTGAAGCTCTGGGGAGCCCTGCACCAAAATAAATGATCAACTTAATCTTCATAGTTATTGTAAACTGATATTTTCGGAAGAAAGGAAAGATATCTTTTGGCTGTAATTGGTTGCTGCTTGTCATATGGTGTAGTGCATATTGCTACGTTTCAAAAGTCGAACTTTGTTTATCTCAAGGAGCAGCTGTCATGCCCTAAAAAATAGGTGCTTGGGAACGCTTGCTGCAGTGGTGTCACTCTTGCTTTGGAGCACAACTTCCATGTGTGTACGTTGACGACACTGGATTTGAAGGTGCCTTAAGTCTTAAGAAACATCAGTATTTATTTCCATGCCTCCGCTAAGGTGATAGCTGTGGCCAGAGGCATTATGTTTTTGGGTTGTCTGTATGGATTTAAGTATGAACCACTTAGATTTGGTCAAAGGTCAGTGTGACCTCACAAACAGTGGTTTTGATCAAAACTCAGAAATGATGACAATTTATATCCCAAAGCTCAACTTCACTTTGACATCATAATGTTCTGCAAAATACTTTTCTTGACATTATTAAACATCATAACTCTGGAACAGAATGAGAGACATTTGGTCAGATACTGAATCGGTGACACGAATATTGGGTCTCCACCTTGAAACTTTGCTGACTGTACAGATCTTCTGTGCTGCTGGGGGCAAGATGTGTTTGAAGCATCCACTTTTTGCCAAAAAAATACACTTAATACGTTCTATTAAATTCCTTCAAAGTATTCACTATTTATATTATATGAGCCTGGATAGACATGGATGCAAACTGTAACGTGACTGGTTGGCATCTAGTTTTCAACAGTGCACATGGCTATCATCTCAGTACAATATCTAGTTTGTGAATTCAGACATCTTCCTCAGCTAACTCGATTGGTTTTGTTTTTCAGTTTGGAAGAGGACTTTGTTTCATGGAGAGAGCAGTTCTGGCCGGCCGTCTGCGAGCACTTTGGAGTGGAAGCCTTGGGAGATGAATCAAGGTTCAGTCATGAACAATTTCTCCTTTTATGCGTTTATCTTTCATCATTTAAATTCCCTTTTTGTCCCCATCAGTCTTTAAGTTATCTTATCTTTACCCTTAAGTTTTTTTTGCCACCTTCACCCTTTACCATCTCTGTATTATCGTAAAGTTGTGAACATTAAACAGATGACGTCACACAAGAGGAAAACTTGTACATTAACACTAATTTATGTGGTCTGAAGTAGAGGTTAAGTAAGGTAGTTTTCATGTAATGCCTGTTTTTCAGTAAGAGAAGGGGGCTGTATTTTCAGGTTTGCTGTGATTCCTTAAGTAGAGTTTCCATGATGACTCCAGACTTCAGCTGAGGTTTAAACAAAAAAAAATAACCACAGACTGAAGTCACAGGGTGATCGGCACACACTGATAAGCCAGTGTGAGTTACCGTTTACATCAGTGTCACATGGTCATAGTCCACTCAAACTCTTTTTTTTAAACGCCCATGTTTTGACGTGACTTGTTATATAATGCTAAATCAGGACATATCTGATTTCTGATAAACCCCACCCATCTGTCTGTGAAATGAACAAATACAAAGAATCATTTTTAAGGTGTTTTTTTTAGTTAAGTGGGCAAAAAGCAACAGCAACTGGCAGATTTAATTTTATTCCACTAAGATCTAAATTGATTTCACTGTGTGTGTATATGCGGTGTCTGAGGAAGCTAACTTGAAATCCTTTTCCCTCACAGCATACGGCAGTACGAGCTGAAGGAGCACACTGACATCAATATGAACAAAGTGTACACAGGAGAAATTGGCCGCCTGAAGAGTTTCGAGGTCCAAAAGCCGTGAGTACCGTAGCAAAGAAGTTGCTCACTGCCAGAAGTCATTCATCATTAAAGCGCTGTCTGCTCATTCATTGCTAACGTTTCACCCACATTTGTAACCAACCACAAAGTTTACCAAAGGTCACTGTTGGAAAATGAAGCTTTCTGCCTCCTAGTGGACGGAGGAGGCACATTTCTGCTTTTCAGCTTTTTCAGCTTTCAGCTTTTCTTTAATCAAATTTTAATGATACATTTATTTATAGAGTGATAGATCTTTTTAATTTTTGATTTAAATGAGCTTTTACATCTCTTTAGTGACCATGCTCAACCCTTTGTGATAACGTTTTGACATTTAAGTGTTGCTTTTTAATTTGTAGGCCCTTTGATTCGAAAAACCCTTTCCTGGCTCCAGTCACTGTCAACCGCAAACTCAACAAAGCAGGGGAGAGACATCTTATGCACTTGGAACTGGATATAACAGGCTCCAAAATCAGGTGAGACCTGTTGGATATAGCTGAAGTTAATGTCTGGATTATGCTTTTTATATAACCACGTAGGACCAGATGAAAAAGATTCATGTTCTGCTGTGAGACTTTATGAATACAGGTTAAAGTCTGAATTTTTCACCATCTGGGATTTCAGATATGAGTCAGGAGACCACGTTGCTGTTTTCCCCACAAATGACTCTGCACTTGTGAACAAACTGGGACAAATCCTTGGAGTGGACCTTGATGTGGTTATCTCTCTAAACAACCTTGATGGTATGGCATTGAACGCCAGCACTTCCCTCGCTTGTCCCTGAAACCCTCTCACGAAAACCTCCCTTGTTATCTACACGCGACATCTGCCAATGAGCGGTAGATTGTTATATGACCGCTATTGCATGTTATTGCTGTAATATTAAGTGTTGACTCTTCTTAGGAATTAATGTTCCTCCTGTGGTCATGAAGATCACCACGTGTACTCTGTAGTGGCGCAAGTAGCATTTAAGGCAGCTCCTGTTCAGTGTTTATTAACGTCATTGAAAATGACAGTGAGTGCTTAAAGGGGTAGTTGAAGTTGTATAAAGTGGAATTTTATCAGGTGCTAATCAATAGGCAGTGTGTTACATACAGTAGATGTTACCCCAGTTTGGAGAAGCAGTACTGCAACGGAATCTAAGCAGTGATGGGTGCAGCAGCAAAATAATTAAGCCACGTAGAAAAAGGCCTACATAGAAAAAGTGAATATTGGTGTAAGTGGACGCTATATTGAGAATATTTTCACTTTACCTTGCCACCAGGCTGCTCTTTCTTTTGGCACTACATTTTCTCAACTGTAGAACTTCTGCATTCCTACGCATGTCTGTCTTTTGGCCCGTTCTGTCTCCTTTTGCAGAAGTTCTTCTTCTGTATACTCCTCTTGTCCCCGCAGTGAACAGCGCTTTGTTGTTGCTGTTGTTGTATCTGTTGTCTCCTCTGTAAAGATCTGAAAGTCTGACCCAAACCGCTGATCTGCGGCATTTATGGAGTAAGATTAAGATGTGAAAATATTCCCAATATAGTGTACACTTAGTTACGCCCCCGTCAAGGGGAGTAAGGGCGCAACATGAAAGTGCGTAAGGCTGTTGCCTCCCCGGTCCCCAAACCAGACAGCTCAACGCAGCAATTACAATTCAAAGTTAAAGTATTTATTATCGTGTGAAAATTAACTTAGTTTAACAATAATGTGAAGCAAAAATAACTCCAGGTGGACCAAGGCCAAAATGACAAACAAAACTACTATCTAAACCCCAAACATACTAACTAGGCATTCACTAAATCTGGCTCCCTAGGATTCATCAGAAAACATGACAGAAGTGTATAAAATAAAATGGCAGCCCACCCCTACAGCTTCAAAGTTAAGGTAAAAATAACAAAAGTAAACTAGTACCACAAACAGTCTGTTAAATGCTCACAGTCTGTTACACACACTAACACTAACACTCACTATGATGGCCCACAGGAGGCACAATCAAACACTACCGAAATACAAATCTCTAGATTTAACAAATACACAATACAGGAGGTTTGGAGGCTGAGGACAGGAACGCCGCTGCTGTCAGACATCCGGATTGTTGGGAAGCCACGGGTTTAAGCCAGCAGACTGTAGTAGTAGAGGAGCCAATCAGTGGTCGACACATTCAGACCAAGCCCACACCACCAGCCAATCAGCACTCCACACCTGACGTAGAAAGGAGCACTCACTCTCACAGTCAAACTTTGGAAAGACACAGAAAAACTGATACACGTCAAAATATGGCCAGAGCGGTAACACACTGAGAAGGATGTGAATTGTTTTAGGTGGCTAAAATACATTTTTGCTGCTAATCCTATCCACAGCAGTACATAGCTCAGCTACTGTGTCAGCACAACTGCCTGCTTCTCCAAACTGGGGCAGTGCTGACCTCCATGTAGTGAAGGTATTACACTGACTATGGATTGGTGTTAAGAATGTGGTGCTGGTACCAGTGTATCGATACTGCAGAATATTAGTGTCGAAGCTGTTTAAAATATGCGGAATCGATTTGTATCCCTGCTCTGGATAAGTACCTTATACTATCCTGCTTCTAAAATCTGAACTCTCCCTTAATAATGAAAGACTTGTTGCACAATCTGAGGTAATCACTTTATAACTTCCTGTACATGCGTGTATTTTATAAGCCCCAATCAAAAATTAACTTGATCAGAACATGCTTGGGTAATGGTGATCTGTACTCTGTAGATTAATCAGAGCAGTATCACCTGTAGTGTTGGCATTATATTTATATTTTGCCCTACACAAGTTTTTATTAAACATTTATGACGGTTTGTTCTAGATACCCAATAAAATGTATTTATTTTATTTTTCAGAGGAGTCAAACAAGAAGCACCCTTTCCCTTGCCCCACCACCTACCGCACGGCCCTCACTCACTACCTGGACATCACACACCCTCCTCGCACCAACGTCCTCTATGAGCTGGCACAGTACGCCTCTGACCCCAAAGACCAGGATAATATGCGAAAGATGGCCTCTTCCTCACCTGAGGGCAAGGTCAGTGCGAGGAAGTAAAGCTCATGTTACACAAACACAGCTGCAGTTACATCTCGCCCATCTCTGTGTGTTATCAATGCCCTTTTTTCAATCTGTCTCAACCTCTTACACCACCTTTCTGTTGCTGCCTTTCTACAGGCACTCTACCAGAACTGGGTGTTGGATGCCAGTAGAAACATCCTCGCCATCCTGGAGGATATGCCTTCTTTGAAGCCTCCCATAGACCACCTGTGTGAGCTGCTGCCTCGTCTCCAGGCTCGCTATTATTCCATCGCCTCCTCCTCGAAGGTAGTTCCCTGTTAAATCACCCAAGAGAGGCAGAGTCACATCATTTTTAACTTGTCAAGGACTTCATTTTTACAGATTCTTTGATAGTATTAGCAGCAAAGATGCACAAAAATGTCGGTCACAGTTATAGACCGTATAAATGTGGATGTAGCCACCATGACGTCACCCACCGGTTTGTGGACCACCATTTTAAAGCCTCAAGTTTGGCATTTTGGCCGTTGCCATCTTATTTTTTTGGAGCCAGAAGTGACCATATTTGGAGAGAGGAGAGGGTGGAGCTGTGGAGGATAGGCATTGCTGTGCTTTTGTCCTGATTGACAGGTCGCCATGGTAGCCACGCTCTTTAAAAAAATACCCTCTTTTATTCTCTGTTTACTCCAAATGGGACCACAGCTTACAAAACGAACATCATTCTGTACTTGAAACTTGTGATTATGACCATAAACTTGTTAGGAAAATGTTTACTGAGGTGATAAATCAAGTGAGAAGTCTAGTCATATTCTCAGACTTCTGTACAATCAGATGTATTTTTGCAGCCGCTGGAGGCGCCCCCTGCTGGCCATTACAAAGAATGCATGTTCAAAGCACTTCTGCATTGGCTTCACTTTTCAGACCCTGAGGCTATGTCCACTCATGTTATACAGCCTATAGACAGATCTGAGAGTTGAGGCAGAGGGCTGTCGGTAACTCTCCTCTGCTCTGTAGGTTCACCCCAACAGCATCCACATCTGTGCAGTAGTGGTGGAGTACAAGACCGCTACCGGCCGCCTCAACAAGGGAGTTGCCACCAACTGGCTAAAGAACAAACTGGTCACTGACAACGGCCACAAGTCCACCGTACCCATGTATATCCGCAAGTCTCAGTTCCGCCTCCCCTTCAAAGCCACCAACCCAGTGATCATGATTGGCCCTGGGACAGGAATCGCTCCCTTCATGGGCTTCATCCAGGAGAGGGGCTGGCTCAAAGAGCAAGGTATTTATAGAAACTGTTATGTGTGTTTTTTTGACCTTATTACAACCTTACATCTCCACAAGGACAGAAAGATGAAGGTAATGACCTCCACATGTGTTTGTGTCACTCCTGTCCTTGTGTACGCTGCACAACCCACACAAAACATCACAAAAGTATTTAAGGGTTGATTGACACACATAATCAGGGCTTTAATTATCTTAATTCACCTATTAACTTCTTGTTTACTCACAACACAGACCTAATTGATAGTATGAGGGGACCTGCTGTGTTCATTTTCAGGTTCATACTTGTACTTTGGGTTTCTATTAGAACATATTTACATGCTTTAATGTTCAAAACACTTTATTTTCCCCATATGGTCTGTACTGAAACACCTGTATTCACCCTCTTTCTGTGAAGGCTATGTTTAGCGCCTGCGTCTTTAAGTCCCCCTCTTGAAAAAGCCCTATCTACTCTGAGTGGTTGGCATGTCCAGGTCTTCTGGGTCTCTGCACCGTCATTGCAGCGGGGGAAATGACTGTAACAGAGAATAGCGGTAATTACTACTGTGAAAAATCACCAACAAAAGCTTAGAAACCACCGTTTTCACAATCGGACATGTTCCAGCAGAAATGTGATCCAAAGTCTGGGAGAAATTAACGACATCCACAACCATGTTTACATGTTTCCCTGATGTTAGCATGTAGTTTGATGTAGAGGTGTAGGCAAGTAAGGTTAACACTTGAGGTTGTGTACCTGGAGCAGATGACCATATAAAGAAGTCTGACTCTGTTACTAGCTGACATCAGCTTATCTCAAAACAAGAAGAAAAAATGTCCACTTTTAAATATGTTTGCCTCATTATTTTAAACTTTGGCCACGTTTAATATTGAATATCCAATATTGTAACATTATATACATATGGCAGAAAATAAAGAAAAGCATAACAGGTCCTCTTATAGTAGGAATTGTCTAGTTACTTAGAAAACACAATAAATGTGTGTGCAGTTGGATCTGAGAGTCATATTTTTAACTTCTGTGGAAGAGCCTGAATGGAATCATCAGCACACACAGAATAACAATGTTTTTTTTTCCTTTACAGGAAGGGAGGTTGGAGAGACAGTGATGTATTTTGGCTGCAGACATAAGAACGAGGATTATATCTACCAGGAGGAGCTGGAGGAAGCAGAGAAAAATCAAGTTGTAACGCAGCTTAATGTCGCCTTCTCCAGAGACCAGGAGCACAAGGTACGGGTGATTTCGTCACTGCTGTTGGTGTCCCTTAGAGCTGAGAAAAAGATCCTTGTCTTATTTAAATAATTAAACACTGTTTTGTTGAAGTGAGAACACAGAGAGTGGATTAGAGAACAGACGTGCACATAAAAAAACACTATTCTGTATGTTTATTGACCCTTTATTGGAACTTTCCAACCATATGATGCACATGTGAACAAAGTTTTCTCTTTCCATTTTCAAAAATAAAGGTGTACGTGCAGCATCTCCTGAAGAAGAATAAGGAGCACCTCTGGAAGCTGATTCACATAGACAACGCACATATCTACGTCTGCGGGTAATTAATACATTTGACCACCTTAAGTTTCACAAAGTTCAGACTTTAACATTAATTTATTTATGTTGTGAAGGAATATTGAATTGAGTTATTGAATTCTGTTATACTTGAATTGTTATCACTAATAATTTGTGACTGTTTGATATGAAGGAATTAGGATGTACGCTGGAGGGAAAACAAATATATGGAAACCCACGTTGTCTTCGGTGCTTTGGCACCTCCTAGAGGGATAGTTACCATTGGTTTAAATACTCCCATCATTCACGAATCAAAAGTAAATAACTTCCACCACATTTTAGGAGAACATGACTGCTTACTGGTGATATTTTTTTTATTAAATTGAAAAATCCACCAAAATCCGGACAGAAAAACCCCTGAAACTAACACTACCAGACATCTAATGCCGGCTTTACACCAAACGACTTTTCAGACAAATTCACTGTTGCAGACAAATTTCAAATGTTGGAATAAAATCATGAGCATTGAACCTCAGTTGGATCGCACTCCTGTGATGTCGATTATTTGATGTGAAGTGGTCTTTAAACTCAATCGGAGCTGTCTTCAGTCAGTGTTTTTCTTGTTGTGACACTCTGACAAACTCAAACATGTTTGATAGTATTATACGTTTTTAGTCTTGTTTCATGAAAATACTGAAGTTCGATGACGTGAGCAACTAGTATCTGCATTCTGTTCGACACCAGACAGGTAGCAACAAACCAGGTAGTCAGTAAACATGGAAGGTTCAGTTCTCTTCTACTGTGGAAAAGGAGGAGAAACTGGTGGAGCTGTGGAGTGAATAAGAGTCTGTGTTATATTCGGCCTATATTCAGCTAACCAATGGAGGCTGGTAGTTAGTTGAGGTGGCAAAATTCAAATGTAAAGCTTGTGCACAAATAGAGTTTATCTTTATGAATTATATTGACGCTGAATTGACAAGAATACTGTCGACATGTGGCGCCTTTTATCTTGTGTTTCTAGAGTTATGTGTTTTTGTGGACTAGTAAGGAATTGTTAATATGGCATATTTTTTAAAGGGAGTTTGGCATAATATTTTCCACCACGAGCAGGATAGGAAATAATCTCAAAAGGAATCTAATTGTAGTCTTGCAAATAGTAAGATAAGATCTCCAGCAACGAGTTCCCACAGTCATGGAATTTCAAAATCACATTTTCGAGGTCTGAAAAAGTCCTGGAATCAGTCAAAATCATTGAAAAGTTTTGGGGGAAAAACATGGAATTTTGTTGTGTATTGTATTGTGAAATTGTTCGTGGATAACCTTCCATGTAATGTAACATAACGGCAAATTAATTTTCTGTAGCTGTTGACTCGGGAACTGCCCATTGGTTCCACATCCCATTGTTCCGGCCATATTAAACTCATTGTTGCTAAGTCCGTTCCGAAATCATCATGATGCCCTGTGGTTGAGGTCTGGTTAGGTTTAGGCACAAAAACCACTTGGTTAGGGTCAGGAAAAGATCATGGTGTGGGTTAAAATGAAAAAGAAAGTGACAAACACATAAGCCGTGAGCCTGCTCCGCCTCAAGTCGGTCGCGGCGCACCATACGTGCGCCACAAGCCGTTCAGCGCCGCGGACAGTCGGACTAATGGGATGTCGAACCAATGGGCTGTCGAACCAATGACATGAACCCGTTGACTCTTCGTAGCTCTAATATGTGTCGATGTGTGACAGTGTTAAGTTTACCATCGTGAGCGTTTAATCGTTTTCAACCTGGGTTTGTCTCTACCTTCATGTGTGCCAGCTATCTGAAGTTATGTTTGAAAAGAGTTTGAATCTGATACTGGGCAAGTGGGTCAAGAAAAAAAACAATTATGGGTGCTTAAAAAGTCATGGAAAAGTTTGGAAATTTTGTCATGAAAATGTTTGGTAACCCAGTATAGTGTTTGACTCAAGAAGTCACACTGTCTGTAGATTTGAGAGGACGTCAGACTTCAGTCTTTTAATAGTATACTTGATTTCTTTTCAAAGTCTTCCAGTGTATATCAGGCATTAAGAGATCTCGCTCTCCTGATTTAGGGATGCAAGGAACATGGCTAAAGATGTGCAGACGGCCCTCTGCGAGATAGGAGAAGAACTGGGAGGCATGACGCGCCCACAGGCCACAGACTACATCAAGAAACTGATGACAAAGGGACGCTACTCGCAAGACGTCTGGAGTTAAAGAGCGTCAGTCTCATTACTCAACTGTTGGTTTTAAATTTTCTATTTTTTATTGTGTGTCTTATTTTATCAGGACTGAATATAAATCCATTTAACACTTGCTCATCACCCTGGTTCATGAAAGCTACAGGTAGCAGAAGATCTTGAGGCAAACACTACCTCAGCAGGTTTTGTCGATAAACACATTCAGCAGTTTTAGTCTGTATTTCCTGTGTATGCTACACTATGTTTCTGGACCACCAGTCTGTGTCTGCAGGGGGGTCCTGACTTGAGCCGTGGTCTCAGACCAAACAACCCCGACTGGTTTCTAGAGATCATTAAGAGTCTGATATAAATGAATGAATTTGTTCAATCGGGTGGTTGACTGCAACTCTGGGTGCTTGGGGGTTGGGTGTAGGACACTGCTGGCTTTAAATTCCTCATTCTTTCATGCAAATTCAGCAGAGAGTCATCTTCATTTTAGATTTAAAGTGGAAACAGACAACTTTTTAAACACAAAGATGACCAGATCTCTTTCCGTTTTCCTCTGAGCCTGGCAACAGGGCTCATTTTGCTGCAGAGTTTTGTCCAGTTAATTCAATTGTTCCACTGTCTGCCATATCCGCTACTGGGAATTGTAACTACAAAGACCCCAGACTGATACTCTTTGGTAACTGGAGATGGCTACCCGGGAAGACAAAAGCGCTATCCTCTTCCTGTTTTAGTTTCACAATGGTTGATGCACGTCCTTTGTGCTCGAGGCCTCATTTTTCCAGGAGATCGTATCCAGTGTCAGACAAAACTGTATAATGAAAGCGAGGCCTATAGGGAGCCAGTGTAAACGCAGATGGTGTCATTATTCTATAGCCACTATATTGTGTGTTCAATTTACTTCTGATGCAAAAGAATGTCTATTTCCACTTTAATTTTGATCAGATTCATTTTTATATTGATGAGTCAACCAGAGCAGCTTTACAAACTGATGACTTGGCATGGGGCAGGGTCTCGCCGCGCCCCACTTCTGAATGCACCTGATATAATTCCACTGTGAACATAAAGATTTAAATTAAAAGAATTTTGTTCATTTTGCCATCTTGAAATATTCCTAACTTTCATCTGACTGAGTAACAAATCGTGGACGTGACACCGCAGTATGTTGGATCATATGTTGAAGTGAATATACAGATGTGTGTTCCTGTTGCAGTGTGAACACTTGGAGAGGTTTTAGACGTGACAGGTTGATGACTTTAGTTTCTCTCGGAGCTGATCTTGTCGTACTTTTGAAAGTACTTACAACACATTAAATGTTTTAGAGAATATGTAAAAATTCTGTGAGGAAACTGTGTGATGTAACAAACTAGGTACAATTATATTTGCCTTTGTATTTTGACAAGGGATTTTGCCTCTTATGCATAAGTTGCTGTTCATTTTAATCAGTAGCAGTAACCTTTTGGAGAGGCACAAGAAGTGGTGCAAAGGGGAAGATTATGATTAGAAAAAAATATTAGATTATGTGGCTTTTATTTCTCATAAAAGCCTACCTTTAAAGATAAAAAATGAATCTGACATTACCCTGTAATATTTGTAAAATGTTAATTTGAAATGTTCGCCTTGAATCCAGATCTGGCCTCCTAATTGGTGGTTCTTTGTTTTATATGCATCTGACAGCAGAGGAGTGTGATGAGGGTTTGTCACGTGGCAGTAACACTCAGATATGTGACGACCACCTCAGTTTAATTATCTGTATTTTTGTATTCTATTTTGTCCAATTACATATGCACCACTACATGAGATGACCAGACACATCGAAATGTTTTGTCTCTGAGCATGTGTCTCATCTCAGTACACAAGTGTGAATACGGTGAGTGTGAGGAGGTCTGCCAACCAGTTAAAATGCAGCCTGTGCCTTTATAACACTGCCTTATGTTATCAGTTAGCATTTAAACCCTGACGCTTCACTTGTTGTTTATTTCTTCCATGCTTACATTGTGGTAGAAAGTCACTTTACTCAGTACTGTCACTTTTTTTGTCATTCCAATTTATGATGTAATTATTTGATTTTATCAAGGCATGCATTTTTTTTTATGAATAAAATTGGAATAATTTGTCAGATGTGACTTTTTATGATTAATTAAACTTAATGAGGTTTGTTCATGTACAGTGACTGCACACAAAACATCATCCACACTGCAAACTTCTGGATGTGTGTCGAGGTGTATTGCAAACACAAGTTGTGTGTGTAAAGCGATCAGTATAACTTGTCGTCAGACGTGAGGTTTCAGCTCCGTCACACTAATGCTCTCATAGCAGTAGTGTTGAGAGGTTAAATCACACAGGACTGCAGTGTGTTTGTTTTAAATGTTTTGTAATCATGAGTAACCAGCAGGAACAGCCTCATCCAAGAAGGAAATGTGCTGAATTATTTATTATAAGGTATCTAAACAAAATCTTTTATAAGGCCTAATATGATCGGTGTTGAGGATGCTACTTTGAGGGCATATCTTTGCATGCTTTTAATTCTTTAACACTGAAGGAAGTTGAGCTACGGCAAAGTGACCCTAGGGATAAAAATCTAGTTTGGTTAAGTCAAGCTTCTTTGTAAATAGTGATCAAATTGACAACGTATGTGATACGAAATTATAACAAATATGATACAAAAGAAGTCACATGCCAGCATAAAATGTAATCAATTGAGTTTGTTACGAAAGTGCCCACTTGTTCGCAGGTCATACATAAACCAAATGAATAAATAAAATACCCTGTTACTCACGGGAAAGTGCAAGAAATGCAGCTTTAGTTGTGTGCACCTGCCTCCCAGAAACTAGAGTCCAGGTGGTGGTACTGCACCGAGCAGGATTACTCAGTTTGCCAGGTAACTTCTAAAACAGTATGCAACAACTTTCTGAACTTTTGTTGATAAAAAAGCAGTAGTCAATACTTCTAACTAACTACTTGAATCATTATGTTGTTAGTTAAACTGCAAGCAAGCTACTGCAAAAAAAAAAAAAGTAGTTAAACTAATAGTTTTATTACATGTATTTCACTACTAGTCAATACTGGATATGATAAATCCTGTTCTGGGTTACAAATAAACTTTGATATTGTCTTTTCAGTTTGATAAAAAGGTCCAGAAACATTTTACAACAAAGTACTTTATTTGTTATATGCACAACTATTCCAGTGAAGCAGTCATTGGCAATGAAATGTTTTCTTAATCTATCTCCAACAGTGCTCTTATACTACGAATAAAAAGAAAATCACAAAAGTAAAAATAAGAATCTAAGACTAAATACGGAATAGTGCAGGGTCCCAGTATGCCAGCTGCAGGGAGTGAGTATGCACAACTCCAGGATCCTGAAATGGTTACAACTAAACGGAGTGCAGCCATAAATTAATATACTGTACTTTTCCTACTGTCACATCAAAAAAAAATATGGAAATTGAGTTAATCATGCACGAATACATTCACAAATACAACCTTGTTTTTGTCAGAATGACCAGGGGTGCAAGTTTTGTTTAACATTGGGTAGGGGGTACATATGAACCCAGCCAGCCACCAACACTGTTAGATGTTGATATTAGGTGGAATCTAGGTTTTGATGTCAGGTGACCGAAATTCAATATAAGGTCAATGTCTAATGCCAACGCCAATTTGATGTAGAATACTGGTAACTGATGACGCTGGTATTTTGTCTGTTACATAACTAACATCCAGCGTATCTCATGCTAACCCTACATGCTGTATCATCGACAACAGGGCTTGCTTAAGTTTCTATAAGACATTTCACCTCTCAGCAAAGAGGCCTCTTCAGAACTGAATGTATGAACAACTTAAGAGGCTTCTTGGACGAGAGGTGAAATGTCTTTAAGAAACTCAAGCAAGTCCACTTGCCTACGATATAGCACTTAGGATCACCATGACCTGGATGACTGAGAATCTTCACTGTCACGTCCTATGCAGACGTCATCTTGATGTAATGACATTTAGTCGTAAACCCAACATCTGCAAAACATCATGTCAATGTCCACATAACGTGAAATTCTAAGATTGTTAGACATTTAAGATATCATCAACCAAAGTTTCATTCCAGTCAAAATGTAACGTCCATTCAGCGCAAGAGTCCAGTGTCTCTGATGTCATATTGAGATCTGATGCCAGTTAGAAAATGTGGGGTTTGGGAACTCCACTGGAGAGTTTTGAGCATCAAATGCTTATTTTTCTATATTCTGGTGAATGTCTGTGCAGCAATTCATGCATTTTCTGCAACAGTTTATAGTGTGAATGTCTACAATTTTGTCAAAACAAAAGCCATCTGCTTCTGTCATGTTTCTGCGTCCCCCCCACAATATCAATACTAAGCTGAAACCTGCAAAAATACTGATGTGCTCATTTAATTTTCAGTGTCTATTTGGAGTAAAGATACCATCAGGTATGACAGAGACTGAGATGAATATTAGTTCTGCCTTTTTTTAAACTAATAACTGAGCACATACTGCAGCTATCAGCCACGGTGTTGTTCCTATTACAATGTGAACCTGTAGGTGGCGGTGTTATAACTTATCTGTGAATCCGAGCAGCGCGTGCTAAACAGGAAGAAGAAGAAGCTGAATAAGGGAAGTGTCGCACTGTGCTCCGGCTCAATCCAGTGTCGCTGCGTAGATGTCAACCAGGGTTTTTATCAGTTAAATAGACTTCATTGTATTTTAACTATATACACAACGTCACAGAATGGCCACTGGTAAGTCAACGTGTTATTTTATAATGTGTCAGTGTTTTGTGTCGTTTTTGGAATGTATAATGAAAAGTGGGTCGAGTAGCATTGGAGCTAATGTAGCGGACAACCGCGAGGCCAGAAGAAGGGCGCCGTCTATCTCATGGAACATGCCTCATATTTCATTAGCAGGGCAACGTTAGCTTTAGTGTTTGAATAACGTTGAATCTGTTAGTTTGCAGTACGGATGCTTAAAACCACAATTTGTTGTACATATTTACTCACACTTGTGTCGTAACCTCAGTGCTGTTACGTGGAAACACCGCAGAATGAACAAGGCCTTGTCGCCGCTAGCTAGCTAGCTAACAGTTAGCTCACGGTGTCAGTTGGGGAGAATGAATGCGTCTTTGTTTATACCGATCCCATTGTTTCACTGCTGAGCCAGACACGTTTTGCGTTACTTTTAACAAATGTAGTTTTGGAGTCAATTGGCATTACTTGCATTGAAATAGTTTGTTTTTAAGCCAGTTGTGCCGAGGAGGGACAGCATTTGTGGCAGTTTGTCTCGTTTCAAGCGTTAGCCCAAGCCGAGACCAAATTGACCGCCATTTTTACCGGAGCGGCGTGCTAACGGGCCCGTTGGCGTGTGGCTGCAAGTAGCTAGCTGCCCCACTTAGATGAGCTACGTCTGTCCTGAAGCTATTTGTCAATTATCTGCTTAGTCACTTTGATACTTGTGTTTTAACCAAACGCGTGCGGGTAGCCTTTTGAGCTAAGCTAACATTAAACCTCTGATGTATTTCTCTTTCAGATTCAGGCTACGGTGGCTCTCAAAGGTAATGTACAGTCACACAAGCCCGACATTAACTTTCTGTATGTATGTATGTATGTATGTATGTATGTATGTATTTAGTTGTATATCTGAGACCCATATAACCCATATGATGTTTTTGTAAACCGGAAGTTAAGTGTTTTTATCATGTCTTTGCAGCTACGGATCATATGGCGGTCAGCAGGGCGGACAGGTAAGACCCTTCCCCAAATAACTTGTCAGCCTGTCTGCTGAAAGCTTTGTAATTGTAACTGTCTAACTGGGCTTTCTGATTGACAGGGTTATGGACAAGGAAATGGCAGTGGCTCTTATGGGGGACAGAGTTATGGTGGCTATGGCCAGCAAGGTGGTGGCGGCGGTGGTCCACAAGGTATAGTATGTGTGTATTTAATCAAAGTAGCTTGCAGAACTGCAGTGAACGGTACATTGCATTGATGCCTCTTTAGTTTAATTCTCATTCAGAAAAGGAGTCGTCACTGTGTATGCAGAGTGATACGTCATAATTATGACTACAGTATCAATTGAAGCTTTTATGGATTGGAATACTTTATATACTAATTCTAATAAAATACCAAAAGTTACATAAGTCCCTGATTCTTTTTAGTTTAACAAGAGAATTTTGACAAAGTTTATTGCATCATCATTGTCAGTCCGCCTTTGTCAGTTGTGACATTTTGACTATGTAGCTACAGTGAACAGTACAGCTAACACAATTAAGTAGTTATTCAACCCATTAAGTCACCCAGCTGGAGAAGCAGAAGCACCCTGAGAGAATGCCATGCACGGAAAAGCACAGCAAGGACGCCAGGGACTGTCATTCGGCTTAATTTTTATCTACTAACAACACTGATTCAGCCTAACTGTAAAAAGTCAGAGCACAGACTTAGCATAGCTGCCCCCAACCTTTTACTTGGATTTTACCAACTATCTTGTTTATGGCATTGGTGCACATACTTGTGAACAGTTTAAAGGAAGCCTAGGGACATTTCACCAATGGTTGCGTGCAGGGTTTGTTTATGTTTCAAAGTAGGCCGACAATGTGTCAGAGTTACCGCACCCCTGTCAAATATTATGTAAATGAGTGCCTAAAGTTGTTTATACTATTACTAGGTCATTGCTAATATTACTGAGGTTTTCTGCTAAATTCAGCACCATCTTTCATTCAGTAAATCTTTGGTTTACAAATCAGCTGTTCCAAACATTTAAACTGCGTTGTTAGGACATTAATTAGACATTAATTAGGGAATTAATACTGATTTGTTAAATGTTTGCTGAATGAGTTGTGCTTTTGTTTTTTTGAGGCCTAAGATATCAATCATCTTTTAGAAGGAGTTGACCATAAGCAATGGGCTCCATTGAATTTACAGTGTTAATGGAGTAAGGCAAAGTAATTCCTTATGTTATTGTTGAAAAAGGAAAACATTAATACTTAACACTGAAAGAAATCACCACGTTAAAAAGGAGTCATTCTACTCTCTTAATTAAGCACCCTGACGCCATTTACAGCTGAATGTTTAATCATAAAAGTGGATGGAAAGACACTGCAAAACATCTCAAAGATGGTCATCAATGCACTTATGTTATAGTGAGTTTTGTGATCTGTCAAAAGCTCATTGTTTTGAAATTAATTTCTCAATTTTGTGAATTTTCTTTTTCACAGACAGTTACAGCCAATCTCAGCCACAGAGCTTTGACAATTACGGACAGGACTCTGGGTAAGACACTAATGTGACTTTGTTAAAATACTTTCATAGATTGTGTGAGTGCTATGATTCGTCTGTGCAGAATAATTCTCACTGACATTCTTTGCCTCAGTGTCTTGGTAACATTAAGATCCACTTAATAATCCAAAAAAATCTTAAGTCAAGAATTGGAGCATCACAAAACAATATAATATCATTCTGATTATTGTTACAAATCTGATAAAGCCAGAGGCAAAACTTTTATTTTGGGGGACTGAAATGTCAGTTTGTAAAACAGTGGTATTTTTTTGCTCCACTTTATTGTAAATAATTTTTAATTTATCTGCTTGTCTAGGTGCAAACAACTCATTGATGGGTTCAAATGTTGGGCGTCTTTGTTGTGCTAATTGTAGTGATTTTGCTAAAACCACTTTCAGGTATGGCGACAAGCCGTCTTACGGGCAAGGCTCCTATGGTAGTCAGAGTCAAGGAGGAGATAGCTATGGACAGCAAAGTTCCTATGGTGGCCAGGGAGGAGGAGGTGGTGGCGGCAGCTATGGAAGATGGAGCGAAGGTAAAAATGACTGGTTTTTAATTGCATTTAGAGACTACACCTGTTCTTTAAGTACCTTCTACTGCAACCAAAATGTGCTGTCTATTAAATCAGGCTGGGAAGTTGCTCATTCAGTCTATCTTTTCATCAGGTGAAGGAGGTGGTCAGGGTGGGAGGTATGGACGTGACCAGGGAGACCGTTCCGAGGGAGGAGGTGGCTACAGAGGCCGAGGCCGTGGTGGCTATGACCGTGGCGGTTATGACCGCAGTGGTGGCTATGACCGCAGTGGTGGCTTCGACCGTGGTGGAAGAGGTGGACCTCATGGTATGGGGTAAGTTGCATAGTGCCACTACCCCCAAGGTACCACTATTGACTGTGTATAAGACATGACTTGTTGTCGCTCAGCACATCATCACTCAACTACAAACCATCCACATAGACAATTTTCACCACTCATCTGCTTTGTGCTCCAGATCCCCAAACTCTAGTGGTTTGTTTTTTTTTTTTGTTTTTTTTGTTTTGTTTTGTTTTTTTTAAATGTATACAAACTGGATTTATCCTAAGTCGTCACAGAACACATAGGTAATATTCACCGACCCCACACTTTGTTCCACTTGCCCAAACCTTCAGATTAATCCTGTTTTTTATTTTTTCATCAAAATCTGATTGACGTTTTTTCATCAGAGACATACTGGTGTTAAATCCACATTGCTGTTATGATCAAATGATCGATAATCACTCGAAGCAGGTGGTTAATCAGAGGTGAGAGTTCTTTGACCCACTAAGGATCTCCTTGCTGTCATTTGGGTCTTAAGTAATGATTGGAGCCTGAACATGTCTGCCCAAGGACACGCTTTAAAGGTATCACAGACCTGGTTGTCCAGTCATATTATCCCAGACATGGGGATGACAAGTTTTGTTGTTCTGCACCAGAAGAGTTTGTAATTTTTTCCCTATCAAATCTGAAGAGACACCATGTGTCATTTTTAGAGGCTGTTAAGTGAGATGCTATTGAAAAATGATTAGCATTACCTCTCTATCAGATGTTTCTGCAAGGTGAACGATGCTGCAGCACAACATTAAGATGCTGAAAAGTGCTTTCTTAATGAATGGAAAACTTTTTTGCTCCACGCTGAGATGTGTACGGTGATGAATGATCTTTTTCACTATTGTAAATGGATCCCGTTCCCCTTCATGACTTGCAACAGTTGCAGTTGGGCGGTTTTGGCTAAGGTACCTGCCCACGAGGAAGGCAAAAAAACCCCCATGCATTTAGAATTTTTGGAAGACCCAGTGTGGTACGATCTAAACAGGTACACTAGGTAACGCTAAGAAGCCGAGTGGCTCAGCTTTGTCTTGTTAGTTTGTTCTCACAAATCCCTCTCACTTAGACAGGAGCTTTTTTTTTTTGTCAAATATCACTTTTTTTTCTTTTTCATAATTTTATCAAAGTTAAATCTCACGCAGCCATACTTTCTCAATTGCCAGACACTCAATTTTGGTGTGTTTCTTGTGCTCTGAGGACCACATGATAGTTTTTGAACAATGGAAACTCCACTGAGACGATGCCCTTAGACCTGGAGCCACATCTTCAGCTGCTTCACATTCAACAGGTTTCATTCAAGTGTTGTATATTTGACAATGGCGAACATGTGTGTTGTGTTAACATGGATCTACATTTTATACTACAGGTGTTCAGAGTGATTGAACTTAAACTTGGACCTCAGTAAAAGGATCTCATAAATGCACTCATTGGAAGATTGCTTATCAGTTGCTACACCCCTTCACACCAATTTGGCCTCATGTTAAAAAGAAAATCAGCTGGTTTTCCAGCTCCTGGTTTCCAATCTGGTCATGTAAAAAGCAAAAGTACTAAATTCTTTGTAAATGGTGACCCAGATGATGATAATGGTCTTCGTCACTCGTCTACCTGATTGTTCAGTCAGAGCTGCCTAGTCGTCTGTTCATTGATCTCTAATGTCAAAGACTAACACATTCCTCGTGTGAGACATTTCCACCATAGTCGCACACCCTGGCAGGAGTGCAAACTGATGGGGATGTAGGGGAGCTTTGAGCTCTCAGTTGGGACAAAGGAAAAGCCATCATATCTCCAATTTTTCCTCTGCAGAGGTGGTGACCGTGGTGGCTACAAAAATTACGGTGGTAAGTGACGAGCATCAGAACTGTGTCGGTTGGGGAGGAAAGAACTTGAGTTAGCAAAAAAGAAAAGAGAGGGGGATAAAAGAGAAAAAACCTCAGTGAATGCCACCATTTTCATGTCCAGAGCCCAAGGGACTCCACCTATTATTCTTAGCAGGGTTTCTCTTAAGTGACTTCAGATATGGTAAAGAACATGGAGCCTGAGTTGTAAAATAATGGTATTGTTGCATGAAGACAAGGGCTGATTGTAAATGACAGAGGTGTTCCAGGACGAAGAAGGAAAACTTTCTAAAACTGGAGACATTTTGGTTGTTTTCATTTCTGGTGTAAGCTCAAAAAAAAAGAAAACCCAGAACAATTCTGTTCTTGTTGCACGGTGTTGGTATGTGATGCAACGGTATGAAAACACCCATCAGAGAGCCTTAAACATGAACATTGTTTAATTTTCTTTATCATTATGCATTGTTAGGGATGAAGTTAATATTTATTTGTGTGAAACAGTGTGACAGTCTCAAGGTTCCTTGCTCAAGTTTTCTCTTCCACCCTCTCGTCTGTTTTACAGGCTCTCGAGACTACGACTCAAGGGATGAACCAGGTGAGAGTCTCAAAATCTTTCGCTGTAATCTGCTATCAGTGTTGATATCCTCCTTTAATGGCCAGCGCAGAAAATTTCTGATGGCACATGCCAGTTGTAGTTTGAGTTTGAACATAATTTAAAGGTCAAGTTCTTATTATGCACTAATTTATTTGAGCTTATAAAAAAAATAGAATTTCAAGTTCATCAGATTTGGTTTGTAAAATGACTATGAATACTCCCAAAAGTCCAGAAAGATCTCCATATAGAATTCAATGCAATGATTGCTGACGTCTTCTCTCCATTGATCTCTTCCACAGCTGGTGAGCAGGATAACTCCGACAACAACACCATTTTTGTCCAGGGACTGGGAGAAGACGCCACAGTTCAGGAAGTCGGAGACTTCTTCAAACAAATAGGGATCATCAAGGTATTGAATTAGTCTCTTGGTATGTTGGCATTCATTTACACAGTAACATGCACCGTAATCACTGTGGAGACTTGATTAAACAGGCAATTAATATTCAGTTTTATATGCCGCTGCGCATACTCCAATTAATGTGATCTAACGGATTTATCACATCAAAATTAGCAAAGGTGGAACAGCTTGAAGCCCCTTGTGCCATTTTGCTTTGCATCAAAATAGGATTTTTTTCAAAGTCTCCGCCAGTGGTGGATTTGTTTGACTGTGCAAAGCTTTCTCTTTTATTCCTTTAACCACCTACTCGAAAAGGTTTAGGTAGAGATATTTTACTACATCAAAATACCTATATTGAAAATCCTGAAATAAAGGTTTTAAGGTCTTTTAGTCTTTTGATATTTAAAAGTTGTTATGTTGCCACTTCCAACTAGAAATGTGGACTTTTCTTTGGGACCTGCATCTCTACCCCAGCCGTGCTAACTGATGGCTAGTTTATTTATGCACAGTGTGTTAGATGACAGTGCACTGAGCTGACCATAAACAGGCAAGAGAGCAAGTGTTGCAGACTGTGGTAAAAACCCTAATAAAGATTCATATTACAAATTTGCCATTTAGATGTCTAAAGAATGCCCCTAAAACCTGAACAATACCAGGATGTCTTAATCAGAAAATGCTACATTGCTGTTTATGTGACCCACATTGGATTTCGAAAACTGTCATATTTATGGAGTTCAACTTCGGTAAACTTAGGCCAGTGAAGTCACAGCCTCTAGAAATTGTTAAAGTGTGGAGGAGACATTAATTGTGTGTGGACGTACCCTAATAGTGGAACATTAGTGTGCAGGTAAACATAGTCAGTGTCTGCGCTACTACTTCCTGAATGCATCTCTACTATGTTACTGAAAATCCTGTGTTTTAAAATTTTTTGCTTTTAGGTGAACAAGAAGACCGGCCAGCCAATGATCAACATCTACTCCGACAAGGCCACTGGTCGGCCAAAGGGAGAATGTACAGTGTCATTTGATGACCCGCCCTCTGCCAAAGCTGCTATTGACTGGTTTGATGGTAAGAGCGAGCACTGACGAATCTTTCAGTTTCTCAAATCTCACACTCGTATCGTTCAGGGTCCCTCTGACACATAAGTTGTCTTCTCATTTCAGGCAAGGAGTTCAATGGAAAACCCATCAAAGTAACATTTGCCACCCGCAGGGCTGAGTTCACACAGAGAGGAGGTGGAAGAGGCGGACGAGGAGGTGGGTTGTGAGTGAGCTGTCCCAGGCTCAAATATCTAGTGTCAGAGTCAAAGTGCTTGTGTTGATGTTGCTGTTCCTTAAGTTTGACCACTTGTTGTCTGTCAGGTTTCAGAGGTCGTGGTGGCGGAGGAGGACCCAACTTCGACATTAAAGGAGGAGACTGGCCCTGTCCCAACAGGTGTGTGTCAGTTTAGAAAAAATGGTTATTAATCTACAGCAGAAGGGCCTCATTTGTGAAGTTGTTTCATGTACAAATTGTCTGATTTCTCTGTCCGTAGTGCTTGTGGCAACATGAATTTTGCCCGGCGGCAAGAATGTAACAAGTGTGGCGCTCCCAAACCAGGAGATGCAGGATTTGGAGGTGGAGATGACTGCTTTTAACATTATTTCCAGACCTTCCCCACTATCTGTACATATTCCTGAAAACATGCAGAATTAGTAAATGACACTGACTGTTTTCAGATCGTGGAGGCAGAGGTGGTTATGGCGGAGACAGGGGCGGCGGCTTCAGAGGTCGTGGAGGAGGGTTCCGTGGAGGAGACCGTGGAGGCTACGGAGGAGGTGGTGGCGGAGGATATGGAGGCGGCTACAAAATGGGAAGGTTGGTAAAGCCTTTTTGTTTTTGTATTGTGTACATTTTACATGTAAGCTGGCATTCTGTATGATCTGTGGGTCTTTGGTGATTTAGTGTGAGTATATGACCAGAACAGGGTGCAGCCTGCCTTATTGTGATTGCAGTGTCAGCTTACGCAGTAAACGCATCTCAAAAGACTAGGATATTGCACTAATGCCATGCTGTTAGGCAGGATCCAACAATAAGGATTTTCTAATGTTCTGGAGCCAGTAAATACAATCTGTCAGTTTCCCAATCAGGCTAGCACTCAAATAAGTGAGCAAGCAATTTTGGCTACATCTGCTCTAGTCTGCAAGACTCTCTGCTCTGCTTGTGTCTGTCTTCATCAGTAGAGTGTGCCATGCAAAGACAGACACAGGCAGGCCTGTTTACTTCCTAGAGAAAAGGGCAGTTAATAGACAATATACAAGTTGAAACACAAGTCAACATTCCTCATGTCATAGAGAAACTTACAACTGGGTTGAGAATGATGCTATAAGATTAAGAGTAGCTGTTGCGCCCTAGATCAGCCAACCTACATCAGCGATGTCTTGGGAGGGGCATCAAATTGACACTGGGTACCAGCACCTGGAGGGAGACAAAGATCCACACAAAAAAAAAAACGGGAGCTCTCGATCTCTTACATACTGCTGCCACACACAATATAATGCAAAAAGAGTAATTCGACTGGCCATAACAGTAGCGGAGCTCCTTCAGGGAATATCTGTGTGTGGTCCAGAGAGAGACACAGTAGACGCACTCAGAGCAGACAGGTGCTGGCGATCATAACAGAAGAAATAAACTGAAGTTATCAGTAAACGTATTGAAGGTTTCAGTCTGTCTACAGCCCCTTTCCCACTGGATTAAAACTTACTGAGATAATGGCTGGCTTTTGTATTTAATGGGAAAGGTCACAATCGACATTGACTCCCTGGACAAATGAGTCTGAAGTAGTCAGTGGTATTTATCGGCTCCAGCTCGGATCGGCAGTGATGAAAATACAACATCTGAGGGGATGTGCTAATTTTAGCCCCTTTGCCGCCACAGAATATCACCTGTCTGCATCTAAGTAGCTCTCATTGAACAGTTAAAAATTTGTTAGGCACCAACTTAAACAGCGAGACTGAATAAGGGAGCGATTTTAAAAAAAGAAAAGAAAAAAGAAGCGGTAACCTTTTCCACTGTTGACTAACCAGCCCATCCGTGCAGTCAAACTTGACACACCAGTAAAAACAAAGAAAGAGAGGCACACTCCCATTGCAGAGCCTTGTACACTGCTCTGGTCTACTGGCAGTGCGAAAGCAGCCATCTGTTTTTTGTTTTGTTTTTTTGTTAACACTTAAGCTGCTGAGCATTGATAACACCACTGTAACCTTTGAACACCACTAAAACTTGAGGAGACTGTAAAATCTTTTTCCAAATGTTACCATTTCATTTTGGTCTTCGGATGTTGTAGAGGAATAGTGTCCATATTATTTCTTCACATAGATTTTTTCATTATACATACTTAGTGATTTAAGGGTATTTCATTTTTCATGTTCCTTATGTGCACTAATTCATAAACAATTTAATACTGGGTGTTAAGTCTCACCCCACAGCTCTTAAACCAAAGAGCCTTTAAATTCGCTGCTTATTAAGAAGCCAGTTTGGTCTGAATATTCCTGCTACACCCTTCACTTGGCGTTTTTGTGCCCTTATATGGTCGTGGGTATTTGCAAATCGTGATATATTGCTGCTCGCTGAAGGTGAAGTGCTGCGTTAATCGAGTGCTGTTAAAGGAAGGACAGTCTTTTTACTGAAAGCAAATGATGTTATCCATTTACAGATTTCAAAGGCAAAGGGGCGGGTGAACGAGGATAAACTGACACCATATTTCATCCTCGTCTTTGTCGGTCGGATGGTGGCGGTTAATTCAATGACACAAGTGGATGTAGGTCTTTAAATAAAAATTCAGATGGTAACAGACGTCTTTGTCTTCTCCCTGCAGAGGTGACCGTAGAGACGACAGAAGAGACCGGCCATACTAAGTGTTAAGCAGATGGAAACCACGCAGCCCTTGAGTCGCCATGGAGAGGGGGTGTAGCTTGGGAACACTGGGGGGAAGGACTGGGATCAGACGTTCCGATCTGTGCACCTTTTGCAGCCAGTACATCCCAACTATTCCCACTCGTGTGAGCGAGGGGCGGATGCCTTCAGCGACTGTAAAGGGACTTTGGGGCTGATTGGCACTGTTGGCATGGGGTCAGATGTTTGTTTTTTTGTTTTGTTTTTCTCTGCCTTTTTGTTTTATTTCTTTGTACATCTTTTTAATTTCCTCTCAAATTCTAGTTGCAGATGTTTTTGTGAGGTAGACTTCGTACCATTGTTTTGTATGATCGGATTAAATGTTTTACTTGGGTTCTTTTTTTTTTTTCCAAAATATTAAAAACTGTGATCTTTTCCCTGTGCTTTGTGTGAGTTTGTTCCATCATTAAAGAGGGTTTCAGACTTTGAAAAGCTGCACTAGTATATGCATGTACAGCAGGAGAGGCTGCCGTGCTCTGCTGGTGTTTGGCCCTCAGCTGTGTGCAGGCAGGCGGACACAGAGGGGCGGTGCTGGCCCTCCCCCTGTAACACTCCCGGTGTCTGGCTGTGCTCCGTCCCTGCTCGCAGGGATGGAGATGTTAGGCGAGCAGCAGCACGCTCTCAGTCACTGACAGCCAGGGAAGACAGCCATGAAAAAAATACTTGGAGCTCATCGGCAATGTACCATGCGAGGAGCGGTGTGGAGAGAGTGAGGTTGTCTCGCGATGAGCCGCCGACCTCCGGAGCGGAGCGGAGCAGGAGGGGACATGAGGGCAGCCTGGATCCTGACTGTGACCACCCTCATCACGGCGCACACTACCGGGGGATCGCCGCTGGCCCCGGACCCTGGGGTACTCCTTTATCTAGACCTAGTAGTAGTGTTTTGAAGTCAAGTGAAGTATCTCGAGTCACATGTGGAGGTAAAATATGTGCGAAAATCTTAAAGGCTAGTGCTTAAGGAATAACCTTAAGCGATGGTGGCATTAACGAGTTATTTGTGTGGGATCTTGGTCGACTTTAACAGCTTTTAACATCGTTTTATTACCTTTGTACTTAATGATAGTCACTGGTTCTCATGAAAAATAAACATGATTTCTAACTGTTTGCTTTAGACTGAAGCTGTAAAATGAACTCGAATAACCTACAAACTACTTTAAAGGCGTAATATCGGTAATTGGTGATGACCACCTTGCCTAAATAAGCCTATTTGAGCTTCTGTTGTTGGAGCTCTCCCGGGTCTAATTGACCCCAAATATAAATCAGGTTTTTATGTAAAAATGGAAATCTGAGCATTTTGTGATTGACCTCTGAAAACAAAGTATATTAAACTTTTTTTCCATGTATAACGCAGTATAAAACATGAAACATTTCTATATTTTTTGTATTAATATAAATTAGGGGAGACCGGGGATGATTGTAACACTTTTTGTTTGAACAAGTGTAACTCAGTGGTTGTTTTTGTTAGAGCTCTTAAATTTTGATACGTGGTACCCATATTTATCTGCTATAAATAACACACACTTTGACCTCTACTATACCATCACAGATTATGGAAATTAATGTCAAATACAAAGAGGTATATTGTTACAATGTACCCCAGTACCAGGGTGAGTTGTAACACTAGCTGGGGATGGATGTAACAATTAAATTATTGTGCTTAAAAAAGATTCACAATAGGCTAAATGTATTAAAGCACTTCAATGAATAATAAAGAAGGAACAATAAACTTGTAAGGATACAATAATTATAATATTAAAATTAATAGAAATGTATAACATAACTACAAAAAAGGTTGACATTTGAACAGCATTTGAACAGCTGAACAACTTTCAAAGAGTAACTATTATCTGAGCAAAATAAGGCATAATACCTATAGCCTATTTTTAATCTGATTGGCAATTGTGGCAAATGTAGATGTCCTTGCTTGGGGTGCAGGCTTCGTGGGCCCAAAATCCACATTTTTTAAGAACTGTTACAACCCTCCCCATGCCTAGCAGCCAGGAAAGAGCTAACAGTTTTTAGCATTCAGCTTCAAGGCTAGCACTAATGAAACACATCAAATTAAACTAGAGAAACTACTACTTGAACCTATGTAAGTGAAACAATTGTACATACAACACAATGGACACTATGCAAAAAACAACTGTGATGAAAATGTTTGGTTTCTCACCTGAAAAACTGTTTTTTGGCTCTAGAACAGACAAATTTGGACTCAGAGACATGCGGCTTCACCAGTGAGATCCAATTGTAAATGGGCATGGACTATGGTGATGATGTCACCACAGCTCGTTTCTAATTGGCCAAACTGAGAATGTTACAACTATCCCTTTGTTACAACCATCCCCGGTCTCCCCTATGCTATATTACACACATCAAATGTGCAAGCTGAGTTTGAAGCCACAGGAATGTTTACCAGGGTTTGGAAAGTAACTTTTGAAATGTGATAGGTTACGGATTATTAGTTACTGTGTTAAAAGTGTGGTAGGGTATGTAATGCAACAATTTTAACTACCTTATAAAAGTATAGTAACTTATTATATCTGATTACTTTTTAATTACTTTCATAATAAATATTTTAAACTGGGCAATAAAGCCGAAATTCATCCAGAAATTGGCTATAACAAAAGAAGGTGTTGCTGCACAGTGCGAAGATGCAAAACAACAGAATAAATGTTATATTCTACATAAAGAAAATCTTAATAGAAGAATATATCCTGATTTTACCCCTTTGTTATCACCAACATTTACAAGATACTGACATATGTTGTAATCTCAAGTTGCAGTTATGTGCAAAAAATAAATAAATAAATAAGGATCCTGGAGACTAACAACAACCAGAGAGAAAAAAACAAGAAAAATAAATAATATTAATAATAATTAAACGAGCATACAAAAAAAACAAAACATAACTGGTACATCATGGTGCATTCAAGCCTCAGTCAGACAGTCCAGAGTTTATTGTTCCTGGCCAGGTAAGCTGTTCACATAGTTTAATAATGGGTCCCAGGTTTTATAGAATCTTTAAGTTGAGCCGTTAAGGGTGCATCTCATTCTCCAGCTTTATGTTACCAACATTTTTTTAAAATTTTATTCAAAATCGTTTTTATTGAAACATTTCAGCATATATCACAAGTGCAGTGCTGAGCGGTCACTGCAGGTATATGAGATAAGCACAGTTATATATCAACAGCAGCTGGCGTCAGTGCATCCAAAGAAATATGGATTAATCATAGTTTGATTTGTAACTGTCATTTAATTACACATTTTTTCTCTTTTAACTAATTACAGTTAATTTATTTTGTAATTTAATTAGGCTACATGTAACTCCCCAACACTGAGTGATCCGTTCGATCCTTTTCTACCTTTTGTGTTATAATAAGACCAGAATCAAAACCAACTTTAATGTTTTTGTTGTTGTCGTTGCTCTCAATGTACTGACACAGAAATTCGCATACAGTTAAAAACAAGGACAACAAAACTGAACAAAGGAAGAAAACAAAACAGAAATTAAAAGGACAGGGTTGTTATTTCATATTCATTTCATTCATATCTATACATGCAGTAGGTGTCGGTGGGGTCCCAAGTGGAAAAAAGCTAATCTCAACAAAACAAAAGGGTTAAACTGTGCCTTAAAATGACAAGACAACAAGACCACTTAAAAGAGAACTATACTGGAGGAATTTTCCCTCAGGCTATATTTGAAACTACTTCTATCAAGGAAAAGTTAGATGTAAAAAAATTTGCTACTGTTTTTAGTTTATTGTCCACAGCAACAGTTGATGTGGCCCATGTGCTATAGGTGCATATAGAGACATACAGAGACCAAACCCAGTGCAACTATTTGTGTCTCAGGGTGTTTTGTGATTTTACAGTTTAATTGCCTCACTGTGGTTTCCACTGCTGTGTAGGAGCATACAGCATGTGGCTATTACATTTATATCCACAACTATACTCTTGTTCCTACATAAAAGGCCTCCCGGCGTGTTTCAGTGTCTCTGAAAGGACAAAGGGACATTTCTGTTGCACATTCCTGTTTGTCTGTCATCTCCTTAATTTTAATTTCCATCCCACCTTCACCACATCTGTAATCATAGCAGCGCCTGTTGTTGTCAGAACATGAAACCTGCTGCATCCACATGAGAGATCGTAATATTAAACTATCAATGTGGCTAATCTCAAGCCGCAACGCAACACCAGCTGTTGTCATGTACCTTGTTGGTTCATTTTACAGTCTTTTATAGGCGTTAAAGTATGCATTAAATTCTTGTGAAATAACTATGAATTTTCAGGGACACCCCAGGGATTTTTCTCTCCTATGGGTGGTCCAGATCTATACATCAGCTGTGGCAGCCTACAGCAGCTACAGTGCAAATGGAAAATTATCTTTTATACTTTTATGATTTATTTTTCCCCTCATGGGGAGGTACGCCTCTCTGGGAATTTACCAGAGTGATTTAATGAGAAGTAAAGTGTTACTGTGAGATAATCATATTTTCACTGTGGAGTACTTGGATGCAAAATAATGATAAAGTAGTATTTACAAGTTTTATATCATTGGCAGGTTTTTCTGGAGAAGTATGGCTACCTGCATCAGGACCACCACGTCCACGATGCAGCTGAGATGCATTCGGCCATCTGGTAGGTGGTCTTCATCTGTTCAGGCTACAGCAGGTAACTTTTGTCACCATATCCTGACAGTAGTACATGAGACAGATGGTCTGCGAAAATTGTCAGATTGGCTCCTTCAGTTTCTCCTGATGGCTTTTTTGATGGCAAGAATCCACCACACCTGAACGAAAACAGCCAATCAGAGCCCGTAGGAATCTCTAGCCCCTTCTGCACTGCCTGTTCAGGGCAGGAATATCACGCCATTACGCCACCTCACTGTTCTGTATATAAGGTATGATCGTGGAATAGGGGGACAGAGTGGTCGCATCTTAAAGCCGTCACGGGAGGTAGTAACAACTCCGAAGTGGTGTCTGTATAAATAGGACAGCCTGCAAGACGGGATTATGGGTGGCACAGGTGTGACATTTTGACGATGTGTTCTGTGTGTGACCTGCTGTGGGAGATTTAAAAAGTAGCTAACAGCAGTTAGCGGCTAACCCAAAGAAGAACAGTGTCCGTAAATGTCTGCAAATTAGGAAAACAATGTGAATCAGGAACTCCTTACCCTCAGAACAGAGGACAAGTTCAGCTGTCATATAACAGGGGCAGTAGGTGACTGCTATTGACACTTTAATGCCATTGTTGTTGTTTAGAAATCGCTGCTGATGTGTATGTTTTATGTCACACTAGAGGCCAAGGCTGTTGTGTTACATGTCGTGCCAATTATGCCAAGATGCAGTGTGTAATCACACACTTGGGCGGAATCATGCCGCCGTCATTGGGTCCATCCATTCATCCATTTTCATCCGCTAATCCAGGGCCGGGTCTTGGGGGCAGCAGGCCAAGCAAAGCACCCCAGATGTCCTTCTCCACAGCAACACTTTCCAGCTCCTCCTGGGGGACCCCAAGGTGTTCCCAGGCCAGATGAGATATGTAATCCCTCCAGCATGTTCTGGGTCTGCCCCAAGGCCTCCTACCAGTTTGACGTGTCCAGAACACCTTCAACAGGAGGCGCCCGGGAGGCATCCTGATCAGATGGCTGAACCACCTCAACTGACCCCTTTCAACACGAAGGAGCAGCAGCTCTACTCCGAGCTCCCTCCGGATGTCCGAGCTCCACACCCTGTCTCTAAGACTGAGCCCCACGGAGGAAACTCATTTTGGCTGCTAGTAACTGCGATCTTATTTTTTCGGTCACTACCCAGAGATCATGACCATAGATGAGGGTTGGTACGTAGATGGACTAGTAAATCAAAAGCTTCCGGCTCCTTCCGGCTCGGCTCCCTTTTCACTACGACAGTCTGGCATAGCGCCTGCATCACTGCAGACGCCGCACCAAACTGCTGATCCATCTCACTCTCCTTTCTACCCTCACTTATAAACAAAACCCCGGGATACTTGAACTCTCTCGCTTCAGGCAGTAACTCACTCCCAACCTGGAGAGGGCAATCCACGGGGTTTCCAGCAAATAACCATGGCCTCAGATTTGGAAGTGCTGCTTCTAATGCTGCACTACAACAACGACAACGTGCATGGCGAAGACAAGTAAACACAGACAGACCGATGACAAAAGCTTTCTTTCACTTTCACAGAAGAAGACTGTCATCATACTCCTTTTGCATTCGAGACTGTCTCAGAGACTCTTTTGAGCTCTGATTGGTTGTTTTTGTTCAGGTGTGGTGGATTCTTGCAAAAGCTATTAGACAAACTAGGAGCAGCCAGAGGAACTTTATTTTTTCCCACATCATCTGTTTCCTGTACCACTGTTAGGATAAAATGACTGTTTCGGCTTTTATAAGTTACCTTCTGTAGCTTTAAAGTTTTTTCGTGCTGGTGAGCCAGAGACATGTGGTTAGCAGTTGTTTCAGAAACAAATGACAACACGTCCTGCAATGAATGATGATTTTAGAACAAAGTGATACATGTTTTTCTCTATATATAGAATTAGATGGTGTTCAGTGTGTTCATCAGTGTTAGGAATGAGCTTGGTGCGGGACAAGCCCCAGGGCTGAACATCAGCGCAGGGCCGTAAAACACACCCTTACCTCTGCACTGGGAAAACCTCTCCTGAACCCTCTCTGAACCATTCAGGAATGTCAAGAACCTCGCCCTCTGGCCCACATACTGACTACTGTAATGGAAACTGATTGAAAAGCTTCACTTGTGCTCAAAGCTTGGACTGAGCGTTGGGTAGTCAACTGTGAGTGATTGACAAACATGGAAATTGTCAACATGTTCGTCTCATTTGGTGCACATGAAGCAGCAATATCTCCAACCTTTGCTTTGAGGCGTCACATCAATCTACTGTAAGTCACCGCTCCTCAGAAACACAAAAGGACCACAGAGGTTCAGACTGGGTAGAGACTGAGTATCCACGTCATTTTAAATTGATTGAAAAGCCAAATGCCTGTTCAGGAAAATCATCACACAAACATTTCCTGTCTCTGCAGCGAGTTCCAGTGGTTGTCCCGGCTTCCTGTCACAGGCAGACTTGACAGCGCCACCCTGAGGCAGATGGCCGAGCCCCGCTGTGGGGTGTCGGATGAGGGCAGCCAGGAGATCTGGGCTCAGAGAGTAAATGCCATCTTCACCGGAAAGAGCAGACGACAACAGCACCGCAGGAGACGCTCTGCTGGGCAAGGTATTGTGTGTCACATGTTCATACCTGTTTTTGAGAATCTATATGAGAGAGCATGTATGATTCTGTGCAGCAGAGATCTAACTGAGCAAGCTGTGATCTCATTCATCGTGCCTTGTTAGTGGAGGTTTTGTGTGTCCTGTTGTGGAGTGGTCATAAAGACAACAGTTAACTGGGAGGGTCCTCCTCCATAAACTGAAGCACTAAATAGAGCTGAGGGGTGTAATTAAAGCTGGTGGAGTGTCTGGCGTTGCACGCGTCTGCTTGGATTGTTCCTGCTTTTAGCTGCAATTATACAAGTCCATGTTTCCTGTGCGTCATTTTTATTAAGGGAAAACCTCAGCTCCAGATTAGGAGTTATGCTCCTCTGTGGGTTGAGAAAGTTTGAGCCCATGTAACCTACTGGATAGTTTCTCTATGATTGTAAAATGATTTTGGAGTTTTCAGGACTTCTCTGAACAACAGCAATGTATCCTGCAGCTTGAGTTCCAGTTCACAGTTGCTCTTTGGGCTCCTCCGTTTTATTTTATAAGCTGTGTCTCAACAAATACTGCAGTTTAGAGTCGCAAGTGTTTTCAAGACTTTGTAACAACCACATAAAACTGACGTCTTTTCAACTTTACTTTCAACAAAACTGGATGTCAGTGGACGTCCTTAAATGGTTGTCTTTATTAATGACATGAATCATATTTTTCAGCTTTAAACCAAACTTAGACCTCGAGGAATGACGTTTTTGAAACCTTTTCAACAACCAAAAGACGTCTTTTCACCTTTCACTTTTCTACCAAGCATCTGGCAAGGTTGTCTTTTCAACAACTTTTTTCTTGGTGGGATATATGATAAATGTATTTATATGTAATTCTTGGAAAAGCTGTGACTGGGGTGCCCAGTGGCTCAGTGTTTAGGGCAGGCATCCCATGTACAAAAGCATTGTCCTTGCTGCAGTCGCCATAAGTTTGATTCTGGCCTGTGGCCCTTTGCTGCGCGTCATCCACTCTTTCATTCCCCCTTCACAATTAACGCTCTCCCATCAAATACAAGTAAAAAGCCCAACACAACACAATTTTAATGACTTTTTTTTAGGCTAAATAAAGGCCATGACGAGCCGACCACATTTTGCCTGAAAAACAACATTCATTAATCTCTTGGGCTTGGTGGGTAAAGTTTGTTTCTTCCCCTAAATTCCTTTAAAGAATTATTGAGGCCCTTGTTGGAGATTATCCTAATTTTCTGCTGTAAACACCGTAATAAATGCATTCATTGGTGAGCAGATCTCTGCAATCTGAACTGGCTAAAGACTGCAGGATTTCAAGTGTTTAACGGTGGTTAAGAGTGCAGCTGCCAGATTTCTTGCAGATTCCCTGAGGTAATTGAGGTCCCCCCCTCATATCTTAAGGTGCTTTACAGAAAATCTATCAGAGTTACTGAGAGGTGTAATTTGTCCCCTCTTATATAAACGTGGGAGATATTGAGGGCAAAATCTTTAAAACTATAATGGATTTTTTTTTTTAATTCTACCCTGTCATGCATGGGGCTTCAGCTGAGGTTGTTGAAGCAACATGGCTCATGGAATCTGGGAATTTGGTGATGTGAGCTGGATATCTCAAAGACAAAGCTCTGAATTTTGATTAAATTTGGTAGAGAGTCAGAGCACAGACCCAGGAGTAAGTTATTGTGTTTGGATCTGGATCAGTTTTAGCCTTATGTTTATCTTTTATGACTTAAAGGAAAAGTGTGTAAGATTTAGGGGCATTTTATGGTAGCTAGCGGTGAAGATTGAAGATTTCAACCTGCTAAACTTCTCCCGGTTAGAATTCCTTCAGTGTTCATTGTTCAGGAGGTTTTTACTGGGAGCAGTAAATTATCCGCAGAGGTCTGTTCTTCTCCAAAACAAACGGACCCTGTGATTTAAATCAGTAAAAACACAGAAAAAAAAGCAGTTTCACGTTAAAAAATCAGTGTTCTCCAACACTCTTGTTGCGGGGCAGCTAACTATAGTGGCTGACACAAATGGCCCTGTCTAGAGCCAGTGTTTTGTTTGTCTGTTCTGGGCTACTGTAGAAACATGGCAATGTAACATGGCGATCTCCGTAGACAGGGACCTGCTCCCTATTCATATACGGCTCATTCTAAGCCAATGAAAACACAAGGATTCTTATTTTCAGATGATTATACACTAAAGAAAACATGCTTATTATATTATATTCAGTTCTGCCAATATATCCTCCTAAATCCTCCACACTGGACCTTTAAGTTTCCATTTGTTTTATTCTTGCTGTCTCTCTTACATGCCATCATTCTTTAATCTCTTTTGTGAATGAACAGCAGCAGTCTGGTGACAGCACCAGGTTTTCCTCTCCCTCCCTTTCTACCCGTGCCTCGAGCCTCTTGGTGTGTGAAGCCGCTGCATTCCTTCCTGTCACTGACGAGGTTGGCTAATGTTCAGGGAATGCAGCAGCGGCTGATGTTTGCTGCTGCCTCTTCATGTCAGTACCTGACATGTTCCCTCTGGTAAACACATCCATAACTGACGGGCTGGCTTACACTGTTTGCCAGAGTGGCTGACTACCTCAATGGCCAGAAACCTTACTGGCTGAGTGGATATCTTGCTGAGTGACGGAGTGTTTGGGTGGATTACAGTCTGTTCTTGATGAAGAAAACAACTGACTGCCATTATTTTAGACCCAGACGTGACTCATGTGACAGGTGGCAGCAGCATTACGCAAAGAGCAGCGTTGAGTGGCAGATACTTTTACACCCTCAGGCCAAACCTCTTTTAGATCTGGATTCATATATCCACTGATGTAGTGTAGCAATGTAATGACTTAATTGTGAGTGTAGTAAGGCGGTGTAGCTGCCGCCTTGTACTCAAACGTGGTTTGCTTTGCCCAACAGTGGCAGCAGATATGTTTCTGCCTGTGACTTGAAGAGTGCTTACTGGGAGAGTTTTGTGTTGCTTGAACAGATTCAGACTTGGTAAAATACCAGTAAACCTGCCTTAGTAAGGTAAACTTTGAATTACTTGTGTACAGCCCATGGCAGTGCACCACTTTGTCTGGACTGGAACATCTCAACAGCTACTGGAAGGATTGGCAAGAAGTTTTGTTCAAACATTTTTTGTCCCCAGAGAGTGAATCCTCCTGAATTTAACGATCCCTGACTTTTCCTTTAGCACCACTCAGTTCACATTTACTGTTGTGTGGGAAATGTTTTGACAATAACTGGATGAATTCAGTGAATTTTGGTACAGACATTGATATCCTCCTCAGGATGAATTAGCCCTTCACTAAGTCCCGACTGTCCAGGGTCAGACAACAGCACAGCTGTGCTCCATTGACTCTAATGCAGTCGTTTCAGATTTCCTTCATTTTCAGTCTGGTTTTGTGGATTTGCTGATATTCAACCAGCTCTGTGTCATCACAGTGTGCGCAGATGAACGAGATCCCTGCCCATCTGGCAGCGGAGGTCTGGGTGCTGACAGCAGTACAGGGTTAATCCCAACAGCGTTCATCTGCACACACTGTGATGCCACACAGCTGGTTCAATATCAGCAAAGTTTCCCTTTATATTCATTGTCTTCTGTGGCGATCAGCAGTGATGCGGTGGTTCACTTTTACACTGTGATCTGTAGCCTATAGTTCGGCTTTAGCTTCTAACTATCTTTGTCTTTTTAACCTGTTGTTGCTGCTGAGTCAGTTTGACATCCTGGATATATCCTTCAAACACAGACTGTAGACCCCATCCATGATTTAAATGTAACGCTTGTCTCTTCGCGTTGCTTGTCCTTGACGGCTGACACTGACTGCTAATCACAGCCTGCGGACACCAGTAACATGCAGATGTTGCAGCCTGTTTATTCACTCTCAGCTGTGGTGTGATGTGATATTGTTTTGTGTGAACATGGCTGCCTCTGTGAGCTTCCTGGAAACTGAAAACAAACCTTGACATGTGGTGGAATCCAGTGGTCGTTCACGCTGATATTTACAGAGCTGACATTCCACCACCCTTGTCCAAGATAAGAGCTAGAGGTGCGATAGGTGTGTGTGTGTGTGTGTGTGTGTGTATTTCAGAGGTGTGGATCTATGTTTGTCCTTCCCTGGAAACTGTTTAACACTTTATTGCCATTTTACAACTTCATCACTTATTGTAATTTACATTATTTCAGCGCGTACACAGATTGGAGCTCACTAGCATTGTCACTGTGAGCATGTTAGCACGCCGACATTAGTGTTTAGTTGACATCACTAACAAACAAAATCTCTCTGCACCTCCACAAACAATAACTCTGGCTATCAAATGATCTCAGTCACTTCCTAATGCATGTGATAACCCACCCTCCCCACACTGCTGCTATAGAGGGCATCATGATAATTGCTTCCATAAGGGAAGTCGGGGAATGTCTTGTGTATCTGACTTCCTGGCTTCTCCTGCTGTCCTCTGGGACCTCTTACTCTGCGGCGGTCTGGGATGGAGGGAAGGCGCCGGAGCTCTGCTCAGAGTACAGATTTGCACACATCATGTGGCAACAAGCGTGTAGTTCATCTGGGAATGAAACATGATGCT
The DNA here is from genome assembly GCF_011397635.1 of Epinephelus fuscoguttatus. Taxonomy (NCBI): domain Eukaryota; kingdom Metazoa; phylum Chordata; class Actinopteri; order Perciformes; family Serranidae; genus Epinephelus; species Epinephelus fuscoguttatus. The sequence continues at coordinate 16,242,673 of NC_064756.1, forward strand.
GGAGTGGGTTCAAGTGTTCCACTGACTTTAATGTTCCAGATATTAAACTGTGAATTAAAATCAGACTTTTAAAGCAGAATTCAGGTTGTAACAGCAGCGACGTTACTCCTGAGGTTGAATTCTTACCTACTTGTATCTTTTTTTCTCCCTCAAACGAATCTAAATCAAAGGTCTGACTCTTATTCACTCCCGTACAGCTGTGGTGTTCGAGGCCCTGCTGCCTCCATTAAATGCTAAGGTTAAAGTTTACATAGCTCTCATGATTAGCGTTGAGGTATTTCTGAAGCACAAAGTATTTCAAAGTATTTCTGAAGTATTTCTGAAGCACAAATTCTGTTTGTGTGTTTACACACACTGATGTCATTGCCAGACCCATGTCTTAATGGCTCCAGATATCCAGATATTTTCTTTTCTCCAGGGTGCTATTGAGGTCTCATGGCGGTTCACAGTATGTAGTGCATATCTCTTGTTTATCTCTCTCATCTTTCACATGACTCTCTGCTGTGTATCATTTCACTGCGCACAAACAGCATCCAAATAACTCAAAGCTCTACGGTCTCAAACCTGTGTGCCTCAGCCCTCCATGTCCTTCGCAGAAGTGTGCAGTACAGGCGTATGTGCAGACCTCCCACTCACATTTGGCCTCCGCGTCGGGGCAAACATACATCGACCGCAACTTTAAATATTTTGACAACTGCAAGTGTGCTTGAGCGATCTTGCCACTTTCTAGCTGAGCCTCAAATCTGAAAGTATGTGTAAATGTGTAAAGCTCTTAGACATGTTGTCTTAAGTGCATTAGCTATTTGATTCTCACCCTCTTGAGCCCTCTAACCAACACAAGTACAAGTACTTTTAAAAGGCTGTGCCCTTTGCTAGAGTTATTACCACCTCATCTTTTTTTCTGCATGTCAGATGTGTTTAAAACCTGGAAATCTTACTATATAATGAAGAAAACTCTGTCTGTGTCTCTGTTCCACGTTTTTCTCCTCACTGACTTGGTCAATCCATGTGAAATTTGGCACAGTGGTAGAGGGTCATGGGAGGATGTGAATGAAGCAATATTACATCAATTGGCCAAAGGGGGGCGCTATAGCAACCGATTGAAATTGCAAACTTTGAATGGGCATATCCCATGCCCCGTATGTCGTAGAGACATGAAACTTTGCGCAGAGATGCCTCTCGTCATGAGGAACAAATTTGCCTCAAGAACCCATAACTTCCGGTTATATAGATTTTCCGCCATTTTGAATTTTTTGAAAAACACTTAAAATCGATCTCTTCCTAGGAAGTTTGACCAATCTGCATGAAACTCGGTGAACATAATCTAGGGACCAATATCTAAAGTTCCCTCTTGGCAAAAGTTGGAAAACTGGAGAAATTTAACTGTAATTGTCAACTGGGTGGCGCTATAACAACAGAAAAATGCTTAAAAATGTCTAAAATGCGACCGATTGCTGTGACTCCCCCTGTGGCCCAATGTTTGTTTGTTTTTTCTAATTTTTGGTATGACTAAGTCATGGTATGGTATGCTGTACATAATCACGGAAACTCTCAGTGTGTCATTCTGTCAGTCAGTCATTCTGTCTGTCCCACATTTTTCTACTCACTGACGTGGTCAATCTATGTGAAACTGCACATAGGCATTGAGGACTGGCATAGGTAGAAGGTGACAAAGCTACCAGTGGGTATGGACTAGTTATGATATAAACGACATGTAAAATACTGGAAAAATGATTATAGATAGACCCTGTTCCTGTACAAGTACTCTGCTGCCCATGTAGTACTCATTTTGGTTCGAACTATAAATAAAAATAAAGTTTATCTTAGTGTAAAGATCAGTTTGTCTGCACAGTTAATTTCACTGACAGTTGCAGTCCAGTTGTCCTTTGTTAGAGGGTGTGTATGTGCCCATTTCCATTTAAATTATTGATTAATTACTTAAAATAAAAATATTATTAAGAGATATTCATCCCGCATTTTAAGTTTATTTGCCCAGGTGTAATGGAACAAAAGAGCAATCATCTTCTATTCGAATATTCACCAGAAGTCCATCAAATATAAAAATGTGGATGATTTTCAGTCGACTCTACGTCTTGTAATTCTTCTCCTTGTTTAAAATGTGTTCAGCGACTCTTCCAGCAGCTCTGTCCACTCTTACACAGTCCAGCCTCTCCAATGATTGTTTCCTGCGAGGCGCCCTCTCCTCCTGCCCGTCGTGAACGTGTGCTGCACGGATGAGAGCTTGTATGTATTTGCTTTGTCTCCAGATTGCTGCGATGACTAATCCTACATACATACGAAGAGATTAGCATTTAGTAAATTAAAGAGCAGCTGAATTTCCTTCTGTCTCTGAACAAATGTGAGATTCTGAAGTTTGCGACACATGTAATTACGTCTAAGCTGAGAAACCACAGACACACGTTTAAGTAAATTGTTTAGTCAAGCGTGTACTCAGAGTGCTTGTTAGTTTACTCAGCTGTGAGCTAATGTGGTTAACATCCTATCATTTTGGATGTAGAGAGGTTCTACTTCAAAACATCCCAGCTGAACATGGGATATCTGGCATCAGATTCATGATACAGATTTGCAAGATGTAAATATGTAGCTACCCCAGTAGGTAATAATCATATAAACTGTTTATGAAACCTTTTCCAAAACCGCATTATATGTCAATAACAAAACCAGTAGAAATATGCAGACATGATTTCAAACATGTTTGTATACAAACAGACAGAAAACAGCCAGATTATCTCGTCTCAGTGTATGAAGGAGTTTGGCAGATGCTTCTCAGTAACAGGAATTTTTAAACATTTTTAAAAACAGGCCAAGAATATATACTTTCATTAAAAACAGCTCCAATAATCCCAAAACAGCGATATAGTGCAGGATATGAATCTTGATAACAATAATGAGATGGAAAAAGGAGTGATAGCACATAGAAAGATACCATTGCTGCAATACTATCATGCATTGTCCAACACTATGGACGTAAACTTTAAAAAAAAAATCGCTCTGAGAAATGGTCCCTCCAAATTGGCACAACTGGCCCTTGGCTCATGGACTAAGTTGGCCACTGTAGATTTTAGCATCCTTCAAGCATGAGTAAATTGTGCATTCATTAGGGACTACATAGCCACCGTGACATCAACTATAGCTTGAGGATTCCTGTTTTGAACATACTGGATGGCAAGATAGCACCTTGCCTGAACCATATGGCAAAAAAGGTTTTGAGCGTCCAGGTTCACTTTAATCACTTTTTCTCAGCTCCAGGAAAGTTTTACAAATATAAAACCTCAATGGGAATACAAGAAATCATGATAGAAGGAGGTATAATGTACCTTGTTTGCATTTTGAGGTGTCCTGTTGACAGTTTTAGAGATATCTCTTTTATAATGGTAGTCTATGGGGAAAATGCAAGGCTGAGTTCCTGGAGGCAGGTTTTGAAGCTTCAAGTTTGGCATTTTGGCCAATGCCATGTTGGATTTTTGGAGCAAGAAGTGACCACATTTGGACAAGAGGGTGGCACTGTGGAGGAGTGAGGGCTGACTCATGACTCATAGGCCATGTTTACACGAAAATTATCCACTGAAAACAGAATCATTTCTCATTTTCATTTTGAAAAAAGTTCCGCGCTTTGACGACAACGTTTTGATAACAATCGCCGTGCACACGGATCCGCAAAAATGACCAAAAACGGCGCAGTATACATGCCAGGCCAGTAGTTGGCAGTGTGACGCATACGCTTCCTTCTACAGAACATTTGTCTGGACAGACGACGAGGTGGAGTTGCTACAGTAAATCTACACTATTATGGGAAAGTGTTGATAAATTCAGTAGGGTGAGCAGCACAAGCAGAGCTTGGGAGTCTGCCATTGTTGTCGTGATGGTCGACTTTCTTGCGCATGCCTAGTGACTGGAAGCGTAATACGCATGTGCGAAAAGTCTCCGTTTTTAGAGGAACTGCATATTGCGAGTTTACATGACAATGGAGACGGTGCCGTTTCCAAAAACTTGCACTCTGGAACCCGTTTTCAAAACGTTGTATTTTCAGGCACCCAAAACGCCGCTGTCGTTTGGCCAAAACACAACTAACATTTTGAGTTGAAATCGTTGTCGTATAAATGGGACCATAGACTGTGGTGACGCCTCACAGACAGCCTGTTACTCAGTGACCACGCCCCTAATCATGCATAACTTACAGTCTTTTTTCTGCTGTAAAGTTGGGCATTTTATCATGGGTGTCTATGGAGATTGACTCACTCTTGGAGCCAGCCTCAAGTAGCCATTTCAGGAGCTGCAGTTTTTAGCACTTCTATGTTGGCTTCACTTTTCAGTTGTGCAGGTTGCTGCTTGGTATTTACAGCAGGGCGCTGTACTCAGACCACACAAATCTAACTGACGAGATGAGGCTGTCAGTGGGAGAAGTGGCAGTGTGCTGTGAGGCTGTAGGCTTTAGCTGTTCATTTTTTCTGTTCTTTTTATACATTTTAATTTGTTGCGTTTGAACATCCCTGGCTCTGTGTTTTGCCAACATTTTTGTCAACAAACAGCTCATTTCTTTGCATGGATGTCTGTGGCAGCATTACAAGGAAAAACACATTTCCTCAAATGTAAAACAACAGTTGTTCTCTTGTGTAATTCAAGTGCAAAATGAAAATATCAAATAGAGAAACATTTTATGGTGGCAGCTGTACATGCAACAACAAAATAATGAGCCAGACTCAGACACACAAGCCAATATTTTTTACAAAGCCAACTGAAAAGACTTATGGAATATGGTGTAGGTGGAAAAAGGTTAAAGTGGTCACTTCTGTCACTCTGGAAGGGAAGACAGCATCCCATGCCATTCAAATATGTTGCTCTCATAACTCATATATTCTGAATTATTATGGTACATTCTGTTTTATCACCAAGAAGTTGAAACACTGTCAAGCTTTTTCATCTGATTATCTGAGCTTATCTGCAGTTGCACCAGCTGTAAGTCTGTGATGAATAAGATTGTGAGCTTCATACCTGCAGGTCTCATATCTCTGTTTCCTCTTTCTGTGTGTGTGTGTGTGTGTGTGTGTGTGTGTGTGTGTGTGTGTGTGTGTGTTTTCTCCAGCAGAGAAGTGGTACAAACGTCATCTGACCTACCAGATAGTGAACTGGCCTCGCCACCTGCCTCTGGGCTCCGTGCGGCTGGCAGTGTGCGCTGCCTTCCAGCTGTGGAGCAACGTGTCTGGCCTGGTGTTCCAGGAGGCCCCTGAAGGCCCTGCAGACATCCGGCTGGCATTTTACGAGGGAGACCACAACGATGGGGCCAGCAATGCCTTTGATGGACCAGGTCTGAGATTCAAGTCATCACTAATCTATCTGCCTGATCCATAGTTTTAATTAGTGTGTGTGTGTGTGTGTGTGTGTGTGTGTGTGTGTGTGTGTGTGTGTGTGTGTGAGATGACTGTTTGTGTTATTCATCCCTTGAACTTCCTGAATAAATAAAGCTAAACACATCCTGCTGTTTATGTGAACACACAATAACCGGATTACTGTGGATAAACTAGATTAAGATATTAGTTTGAATACACACTCTGCACTGACCTGAATTACACAGTAACACGAGTTTACATGATTTGAAAAACATCTTATTAACTAATCAGGTCAGTGTATTTAAGGATGTGTGGTCACCTGCAGGACACATTGTATTAGTGCCACAAGTGTGAAATAGTGTACAGTATGATACAGTCGGAGCAGTAGTCTCCAGTGTTTTTTTTTTTTTAAGATATTTTTTGGGCATTTTTTGCCTTTAATGGACAGGACAGTTAAGTGTGAAAGGGGGAGAGAGAGAGGGGATGACATGCAGCAAAGGGCCACAGGCTGGACTCGAACCTGGGCCGCTGCAGCAACAGCCTTGTACATGGGGCACCTGCTCTACCACTAAGCCACCGATGCCCCATCTCCAGTGTTTTTTGCATGTGACCTTTTAGTATCAGGCTAAATCTACCTGCAACTCCTCCTCAGAGTGCATGTTTGATCCAGGAGCAGTATTTGTGATCTTCTCAAACTGTTTCATTTTAAAATTTAATAGAGGGTTTATTGTAAAGCACAAGGTTATTCTGTGTGCTCTATGTACATAAGACAGGAAAAGGCAGGACATGATGTCAAGCTCAGCTCACATCCCAGCTACATCAGCTGATCTCAAACAGCCCAATCAACTGATGAAGCCGCTGACTGATGGAAGGGAGTCAGCTGATAGATCACGAGTCCTTTCTATGCAACCAATTGGCACATCTTATTCAGGGAGCCCTATTTAAATTGCTCTGGCCTGCCTACTGTTGCTGCTTCCTCTACAAGCTGCTTTGCAACCTGCCTCCACCCCAGCTCCTCCTTTTCATGTTGTGTCTGACTTATCAATGTCATTTCTGTTTGTCACTGATGCTGCTCTGTTCTGTTCCTGGAGGGTATTTGCTGCTGCTCTCCCTGCCTTAGGCTTTACATGTAGGCGCATGGAAGGGCAGGGAGGTTTGCTCTCTCGGCCTCAGGCTTTCCGCATTTGCACGTGGAAGGGCAGAGAGGTGTACTCTCTCCGCCTTAAGACTTTTCACGTAGGTGCTTGGAAGAGGCTTTCTGCATAGGCCAAGGAAAAGCAGAGAGGCCCCAGAACAGAGCCATGCTGCCAAATATAATACTGCAAATGGAAATAACGTTTACTTTGACTAAAGTGTTCCTGACTGAAATAAGATATTAGTGTTTCTGACGTTGGTTATCATCTTGCGACCTGTTGTGAAGGTCCTGACCCACTGGTTTACAGTGTTAATAACAGTTTCAGTTTATCCACTGATATCACTGATACACTATTCAAACAATTCAATACTATACAACTGACCAGTTACTTACTCGAGCCACCACTCAGTGTTTGTGAATATATAACTTTATTTCAGTCAGATATGAGGGGTTGAACTGTAAAGTGTCTCTGATTCTTTCAGGAGGAACTCTGGCTCACGCCTTCCTGCCTCGCCGAGGGGAAGCCCACTTCGACATGGCGGAGAGGTGGACGCTAAATGGACACAAGGGACACAACCTTTTCATGGTGACCGCCCATGAGATCGGACACACTCTGGGACTGGAGCACTCCCCGGTCCGTCATGCCCTGATGTCGCCATACTACAGGAAACTCGGCCGCAGCCTGGTGCTGAGCTGGGACGACATCATTGCAGTGCAGCAGCTGTACGGTGAGACGATGGATTTATTCAGCCATGCAAATCCTTTATGTGGATTGTTACAAACTCATACTGCGTCAATAAGAATTGTTAAAAAATGTTTTACTAATGTTTATGTTCCTTAAAATGTCTGACCTTTACTATACTGTAGTAAAGCTCAGTATACAATACTACAAACAGGAAGCCAGTCACATTTGTTGTATTAGCAGAGGTAGACAAAAGAAGAGGTGAACACAATAAAGCCTTCAAAGCTACCAGATAAGTAGAATTAGCCTGGATAACAAGTTGAAAGAATCTCAATATCCTCATATCAAAGCCAGTAATTGAACTTTCTTATATTTGCTGCCCAATATTAAAAGAGAATATTCGGTAGCGCCATTCCATCCAATGTCTTCAGCCTCTGTAAAATCTGACGTCCTAACCGAGGAGTCTTTATATTCCAAACAAATTCCAAGATAAGACTTTCTACTTTGCAGAAAAAGGGAGGGGGAGGCAGATTAATACACATTGAAATAAATATGAAAAATACAGAAAATATTCATCTTGACAGTTGATCATTCTAGCAGCAACAGACAGATTCAGCAGGGCCCATCGCTCAAAGTCTTGTTTAATTTTCATGAGCGAGGAAACCAAATTTTTCCTTTAAAGGTTATCTAACGTGTCGGCCACATATACATCAAGATAAACAAAGCCAGAAAGCCAATCTTTGTCTAATACGAGAAACACATCAACAGGGGGAACAAACTTCGACATAACACTGGCAAAGAAATCTGAAAATTCCAGCACCGAGTGGACGATCAGCACAGAGAGCAGAGTTTGCATTTGCTTAGTGAAAGTTTTGACAGCAAACAGTAGTATGTGCAGTTTTTTGATTTAAACTGGACCCTGGAGCTTCCTTATGATATTATTGTATGATTCATAACCACTTATATTTTGTCAGCCACTGCCAGTTACAAGCTAACAAACAACATGAACAATTAAAAGATGCTAACTATACTAACCATTCTGATACAACTACTAGACGCTGAGTTTGGTGCACAACAGACTCCCAATCTATACTCCCAAGTATATGGATGAATCACTGTGATGTTTCCTCTTTCACTAATGCTAGCCAACTTGATGCACACTGCTCTTTCAGCAGTCAACCTAGCACTGGTAGTGCTGTGTGAGCAGAGAAAGTGGGAAGCGAAACCTACCCGCAAGCGGCAGTGTTGGGCATGGCAAAGGCCAGAGCCACAATTTCTCAATCTGGGAGTCCCATTTCAGCATTTTTTTTTTTTAGTTTTTTTTTTTTAAGTGGTTAAAATATTAATCATAGCAAACATACTTCATGTGTCTGAAGGGGAACTTTAAAATCATGTCCCTGATTCAAACATTTCTAAGATACCTCATGAAGCTTAACAGCGACTCAAGGGGAATGTTTCTCTGTGGAGTGGAAAGTGTGTGGTCCTAAGGTCAGGAGAAACGCTAAACATCACACCTTCACTGGACACAGAGTTATTTTTACCACTTTTTCCTCAGGTTTAAAGTCTGAGTGGTCGGGGTAAAAAAACCTTTAGTGGACAGATGATAAATGTCTCACTGTCTGGCCTCAGGACGGCTGAGTTAATGATGGTGAAATGAGGCTGCACTTTAGAATGAACTCTTACTGTAATAGATGGAATATTTACATGAATTACTGACTCATAAAACCAGACCTGTCTTTGAGGAAACACAGTTTTTACTCTGCCGCCCATTAAATCATGAGTGGTGGCACTGAGCTGTGAAAAGGCCAGAGAGCCCGTCTGAAGGCCACCAGCTGCAAACACAGAATGAGAATGAGTAGAGCAGTAAATGCTGCAGGGATTTCTTTGAAACCTGGAACAGTTAGCACTATCTTCCTAATAGTATCCAAGTAGTGTCTCTTTGGCACAATTGACCCTTCGCTAAGGCCATGTTTACACGAAAATGATCCACTGAAAACAGAATCGTTTGAAAAAAGTTGAAAAAAATTCTGCGTTTAGACGACAATGTTTTGATAACAATCACCGTGGATCCACAAAAATGACCAAAAACACTGCAGTATACATGCCAGGCCAGTAGTTGGCAGTGTGACGCATACGCTTCCTTCTACAGAGTGGCGATGTATAAATAAACAAAATGGCAACCGCACGAACGTTTGTCTGGATGGATGACGAGGTGAAGTTGCTACAGTAAATCAACACTATGACGGGGAAGCGTTGATAAATTCAATAGGCTGAGCAGCACAAGCAAAGTTCGGGAGTCCACCATTGTTGTTGTGATGGTCGACTTTTCGCGCATGCCTAGCGACTGGAAGTGTAATGCGCATGTGCAAAAAAGTCTCCGTTTTCAGAGGAACTGCATATTGCGAGTTTACATGACAATGGAGACAGTGCCGTTTCCAAAACTCTGGAACCCGTTTTCAAAATGTTGCGTTTTCAGGCACCCAAAACGCCGCTGTCGTGTAAACGATCGGCCAAAATACAACTGAAGTTTACCGTTTTCAGTTGAAATCGTTGTCGTATAAACGGGACCAAAGTCCCGCCCTTGGACGCAGACTGGCCAATCATAACGGAGCATCAGACTGGCTCAGACCCTGGTCAGACAACAACACAGCTGTGCTCCATTGACTCTGATGCAGTCGTTTCGATTTTCTTCATTTTCAGGCTGGTTTTGTGGATTTGGAGCTAAATGTTGTGCCTGGAGCACGTCGTGTATTAATGACACTCGTTACCTGGAGAGGTTGGAAAAAGATATACGTTTCTTCCCTGTTCCAAAACCAAAATCAAACCCTGAAAAGTGTAGGGTTAGCTAGCTAGCTACTGAAGATATAGCCTACTGAATGCATACACCTAACAAAGCTCGCGTGTGATTTAAGTCCATGGCAGCATTATTCATGGAAGAGATCACTGAAAGGCTTCATTTGCAGAACAGAGAGACAGAACAGACAGCTTTTTTCAGTCACTTCAATTTGTATTCTTGGCAAACACAATAAAACATCACATCTTGAAAACAAAGAGTTAAGTTCTTCCTGTCTCCAGTTGCAGTGAGCAGTCTGCTCTCTCAGTTCCAGCTCTGTGGCCTCTCAGCTGCTGGGAAAATAGACTGAGGGCAGCAGAGGTGGTGCGAACGTCAAAATACCACCCTGCCCTGAAACACACACATACACACACTGACACAACACACAGATACACACACTCAGAGACGTGTTTGTGTGTCATTATTATCCAGCCTCTCACACAGTGTTTACCTGTGTGTTTTGTTGGCTCTGTTGTGATAGATTGCTGGTGTTGTTGCAGAGTGTGAGATCATCACACGTCTTTGTGCATGACAAATATAATAGTTTCTGTTTACCGAGAGTGTGTTGTCCCTCCTGGCATTTTTAAGGCAGGTTTCCACATGTGCAGAGTTCTCCTGTTGCTTGTGTTTTCTGCGCTGCTATGATACTGATTTCACTGCAGCAGCTGCAAAAGAACATCTTTAAAGTAGCTCCTTCAAGGACTTGACCTCCTCTGGGTGCTCTGAATGTACAAGATGCAAATAGTGCATCAAGTGATTTCCCTGCTTTCATTTTGAAATGAGGTGTGAGGCAGCTGCAAAGGGCTGGTGAAGATGCAGCATGCCGCAGGAATGCTTGCTTCAGGATAGTCTCACAGTAATTTGGATAATTCAGCTCTGAACTTGAGATTCAGCTCAACACGAGCTCGCAGGCAGGCTGCCGTCCAGATTCCTCTTTTTCTGTTTAATATACGAGGAGTCCCATCTGCTCTGCCTCTGGAGATTTTCTGGCCTCAGCTTCCTAAAATGGTATCTGCCAGCCTGGTCTCCTCAGGGCCTCCCTTATTCGCTCTGCGTTAAAAAAGAAAACAGCAACTGACCACTCCGCTGCCACAGACACACATTTTAGGCTCAGTTATACTCGATAAGAGCAGCACCCTGATGCCACTTTGATTTATTATGTGACTGCAGATACTACCATTGAATTAATAGCTGCTAATGAGCAGCAGTTAGAACAGATGATTAGATTTTAGTTGCTCATTGAGCTGTTTGTGTTTTTCATCAACACTGAAATGTTGGCGCCACGACAGTGCACTCTGACTTTTTTATTTTGCTTCACAAATGTATTCATGGTTCTTTAGTTTCTCAGATGGAGTTTAGCAACATGCTTTTTACATGTTTGCTTATCAACCTGATTTCCATCCTGTGGTAGTAATTTCTGCAGACTGCAGATGTCTCACGTAAATGTCAGACAGCTACAAAGACAGACGTGGACGCAAACTGTAACTGACAGGACTGCAGGCGCTGTGAAAATGCTACATCTGCTTACAGACATGAGCTGTAGGCAGTATGTGAATGTTGAATGTTTGTGTGTGTGTGTGTGTGTGTGTGTGTGTGTGTGTGTGTGTGTGTGTGTGTGTGTGTGTGTGTGAACCATTCCTCACGTTGGCATTGAGATCTGATGAAAAGCAGATGCGAGGCAGCTGAAATATGTCAGTCTCCAGAGCTCCTCTGATTGCTTGAAATCCCTTGACAAATCTTATATTAAATAAATCTGACTCATAAGACGGTGTATTATGTGCGGTATGTATTACATCACAATGTAGAAATACTCAGTTACAAATAACAGTCCTGCATTGAAAATGTCATGTTATTGTTATGACGTATTAAGCAAAATACACTTAAAGGATGCCTCAAAATGGCCTCTCTGAGTGTTACTGTGTGAAATATATTATAATTACTGATGGATTAAGGCAGATGCTGTACTCAAAAGTACATTTACCACTATAATGTAGTGAACTGGAAAAATAAAGTGGCATGAAGTAAAGTACAAGTGCCTTAAATGTGTACTTAAGTCTTCACACACACACACACACACACACACACACAAATTCACAATACACAACAATACGTACATATGAAGAAAATACAGCTCTGGTGCATACAAGTTACCCAAACGCCCGTCTAAACTGATGCATATTTAGCTGGCTTTCAAAAGAAACCACAGAGTCAGCAAACAATTTAGGTGCTACGGCCACAAAGGCTGGATCACCACGGGACTTGAGGTGATTGCAAGGGAGAGACAACAAATTTGTTTTGTCGCAGTGTACTCCACCTCTCGTGAACAGTCATAACAAAGAACAACAGATATGAATAATATGTAAATAAACTCCACCAATGGGAAACAGGCTAGTTTTTTTTTTTTTACACAGAATATTGTGTTGCACACATTATATTTTATTTTGGACGTGCCTGAAAGGGTAATACTCAGCATGTTAATGCAAAAGAATAATCTTCACAAGAATATGAAAAGCATCATTCTGCATTATTCGTGCTTTTAATACTGTACATTTTGCTTGTAATACTCAGTCACTTAAGTAAAATTCAGAACGCAGGCCTTTTTTACATTGTGATATTTCTGCCAAAGCAAAATATCTGAAATCGTCTTCCTCCACTGGTGAATGTAAACATCATAAAGTTTTGTGTTTGAGTAAAGTCAGACATCCAGCTCTTATCTTATAACACTGCCCACACTCACACACGCATGCAGCTGTCCTTCTGTTATCCACTGTGCTGTGTGTGTGTATATCTCTTTTTCTTGCCGTCTTCCTCCTGTTCTTGGGTGAGCTGATTTTATCCACCTCCTACACAAATGTTTGTTCAGCTCTCTGCAAACAAAATGGCTGTAATCACGTCTGAAGCACCATCGTTTCGTCTTATGCTTCGGTATGTCAGGCTTTCTCCTTTTGTCCTGCTTTGATTCTTCTTTTATTCTTTCGATCTCACGTGCCAGGAGTCTGCACCATAAGGCAGCACAGGCCAAAAGTAAAAGAGATTTTTTTTTAGTGCTAAAAATTCACTAAGCTTAAGGCTCCAGTTTGTGCTCTATCTAGAGTCCTTTGTTTATTTCCTGTGCAGCAAAATGTCATCCATCAGTATACATCAACCCAGCCACATCCTGTAAAGGACGATTTAAATGTTAACATTATCCAAGTCCTGTTTGAGAAGAAGTCTCCACTGTTTGTCTTTCCATTTGTTCCCATGTTGTCCAATTCACTTAAATTGCTTTTGCATGAGAAATGAGTCTGTCTGTGCCTCAGTCACACACTGTCTGTCCTCACAGCTTTGTTTGGTCACGGTGGGTTTTAAATAGCAATGATCTCTATATAACTAAATAACTCGTGGGAAATTTAAGAGCAGGTGGACAGACAGCACTTAAAGTTATTTTGACAGAAAGTGGATCCGTCTTTCACGGCCTTGTCTGGCGTCTTTCAGCTCAATGTTTTGTTGCTTTGTTTTGTCCCTCAGGTAAGCCATTAGGTGATCGCCCCGTAAGGCTGCCAGGCCAGGTTTTGCACGCCACGCTGCAGGAGTGGGAGTTCACAGAGCTTCACAGCGGGCATCAGAGCACAGGGCAACCTCTGTACTGCCAGGGTGTCTTTGATGCCATCACTATGGGTGAGGCCTGCAGGATATATTAATATATAACATTCAGCCACATCTTTCATGACTTTGCTTACTGGTGCTGCTCCAAAAAGCTGAAAAATATATAGTAAAATGAATCAAAATGAAACAAAACAGGAAAAAGAATCAAGTTTTCATGTACCTGTTTTCTGTACCAGTTTATCACTAAGTGTTCACTCGCCAGATTTTCCGAAGCTTTCAGCCACATCTCTTCCTGTCTTCATACTCTCTAACACATTATGATTTCCCCTTGGGGACTAATAAAGTATACAGAATTGCATTTAAATTAATCCATGGCAACCTGTGCAAACTCTGTCCACTGATTAAACTCTGAGATGCACATGAAAGCCCTGGAAAAGTCATTGAGTTAAGACAAGGTATATGCATGAATCCTGAGGTAAAACTGAATACTTCGCAAGTAGTCCTTTTTTTAGTCAGTCATATAGTGTAGTATGCTATCATTACTATGCTAGCCCCAAAGCTATGGATCAACTATCCCTTAACATCCAATCAGCTGAGTCAGTTCCTCAGTGAAAAAAATCTTTTAAAACCGACCTGTACAGGCTGGGATTTGTATAACAGTGTATGATTTTGTATGTGTATGTATGTGCCTGTGTATGTATGTATAATTCTGTTCATGTGCAGTGTGTATGTATATGAAGCCCATACGTATGTATGTGTATGTGTGGACATATTTTCTATATATATTATGTTCTATATACAGCATATGAATTATACTTAGATTGAATTTTCTGTGAATGATGTTCTTTTACTTCTTTGTTTTCTTTTATTGTATGGTATTGTATTGTGAAGCAGTAAATCTGGTTTAGAAAAGCACTATTGAAATAAAGTTTATAATTAAAAATTGTATGTCGTCCAAAATCTTGAAAAAACGTCATAGTATATAGTATGTCATCCAAAATCATGAAAAAAAGTCATAGCATAGCATGTCGTCCAAAATCATGAAAACCGTCATAGTATAGCATGTCGTCCAAAATCATGAAAAAAGTCACAGTATAGCATGTCGTCCAAAGTTATGGAAAAAAGTCATAGTATAGCATGTCGTCCAAAATTATGGAAAAAAGTCATAGTATAGCATGTCGTCCAAAATCATGAAAAAAGTCACAGTATAGCATGTCGTCCAAAATTATGGAAAAAAGTCATAGTATAGCATGTCGTCCAAAATTATGGAAAAAAGTCATAGTATAGCATGTCGTCCAAAATTATGGAAAAAAGTCATAGTATAGCATGTCGTCCAAAGTTATGGAAAAAAGTCATAGTATAGCATGTCGTCCAAAATTATGGAAAAAAGTCATAGTATAGCATGTCGTCCAAAATCATGAAAAAAGTCACAGTATAGCATGTCGTCCAAAGTTATGGAAAAAAGTCATAGTATAGCATGTCGTCCAAAATTATGGAAAAAAGTCATAGTATAGCATGTCGTCCAAAATCATGAAAAAAGTCATAGTCTAGCATGTCGTCCAAAATTATGGAAAAAAAGTCATAGTATAGCATGTCGTCCACAATCATGAAAAAAGTCATAGTCTAGCATGTCGTCCAAAATTATAAAAAAAAGTCATAGTATAGCATGTCGTCCAAAATTATGGAAAAAAGTCATAGTATAGCATGTCGTCCAAAATCATGAAAAAAGTCATAGTATAGCATGTCGTCCAAAATTATGGAAAAAAAGTCATAGTATAGCATGTCGTCCACAATCATGAAAAAAGTCATAGTATAGCATGTCGTCCAAAATTATGGAAAAAAAGAAATAGTATAGTATGTAGAACAAAAAAATGAAAAAAGTCAGAGTATAGAATGTCGACCACAATCATGAAAAAAGTCATAGTATAGCATGTCCTCTAAAATCATGAAAAAAGTCATAGTATAGTATGTCGTCCAAAATTATGGAAAAAGTCATAGTATAGCATGTCGTCCAAAATTATGGAAAAACATCATAGTATAGCATGTCGTCCAAAATTATGGAAAAAAGTCATAGTATAGTATGTCGTCCACAATTATGAAAAAAGTCATAGTATAGCATGTCGTCCACAATTATGAAAAAAGTCATAGTATAGCATGTCGTCCACAATTATGAAAAAAGTCATAGTATAGCATGTCGTCCAAAATCATGAAAAAAGTCATAGTATAGTATGTCGACCACAATCATGAAAAAAGTCATAGTATAGCATGTCATCCAAAATTATAAAAAAAAGTCATAGTATAGCATGTCGTCCACAATTATGAAAAAAGTCATAGTATAGTATGTCGTCCAAAATTATGGAAAAAGTCATAGTATAGCATGTCGTCCAAAATTATGGAAAAACATCATAGTATAGCATGTCGTCCAAAATCATGAAAAAAGTCATAGTATAGTATGTCGACCACAATCATGAAAAAAGTCATAGTATAGCATGTCGTCCACAATTATGAAAAAAGTCATAGTATAGTATGTCGTCCAAAATTATGGAAAAAGTCATAGTATAGCATGTCGTCCACAATCATGAAAAAAGTCATCGTATAGCATGTCCTCCAAAATAATGAAAAAAGTCATAGTATAGTATGTCGACCACAATCATGAAAAAAGTCATAGTATAGCATGTCATCCAAAATTATAAAAAAAAGTCATAGTATAGCATGTCGTCCACAATTATGAAAAAAGTCATAGTATAGCATGTCGTCCAAAATCATGAAAAAAGTCATAGTATAGTATGTCGTCCAAAATCATGAAAAAGTCATAGTATAGCATGTCGTCCAAAATTATTTAAAAAAAAGTCATAGTATAGCATGTCGTCCAAAATTATCAAAAAAAGTCATAGTATAGCATGTCGTCCACAATCATGAAAAAAAGTCATAGTATAGTATGTCGTCCACAATCATGAAAAAAGTCATAGTATAGCATGTCGTCCACAATCATGAAAAAAGTCATAGTATAGCATGTCGTCCAAAATTATGGAAAAAAAGTCATAGTATAGTATGTCGACCACAATCATGAAAAAAGTCATAGTATAGTATGTCGTCCACAATCATGAAAAAAGTCATAGTATAGCATGTCCTCTAAAATCATGAAAAAAGTCATAGTATAGTATGTCGTCCAAAATTATGGAAAAAGTCATAGTATAGCATGTCGTCCAAAATTATGGAAAAACATCATAGTATAGCATGTCGTCCAAAATTATGGAAAAAAGTCATAGTATAGTATGTCGTCCACAATTATGAAAAAAGTCATAGTATAGCATGTCGTCCACAATTATGAAAAAAGTCATAGTATAGCATGTCGTCCAAAATCATGAAAAAAGTCATAGTATAGTATGTCGACCACAATCATGAAAAAAGTCACAGTATAGCATGTCGTCCAAAGTTATGGAAAAAAGTCATAGTATAGCATGTCGTCCAAAATTATGAAAAAAGTCATAGTATAGTATGTCGTCCAAAATTATGGAAAAAGTCATAGTATAGCATGTCGTCCAAAATTATGGAAAAAAGTCATAGTATAGCATGTCGTCCAAAATCATGAAAAAAGTCATAGTCTAGCATGTCGTCCAAAATTATGGAAAAAAAGTCATAGTATAGCATGTCGTCCACAATCATGAAAAAAGTCATAGTATAGCATGTCGTCCAAAATTATGGAAAAAAAGTCATAGTATAGTATGTCGTCCACAATCATGAAAAAAGTCATAGTATAGTATGTCGTCCACAATCATGAAAAAAGTCATAGTATAGCATGTCCTCTAAAATCATGAAAAAAGTCATAGTATAGTATGTCGTCCAAAATTATGGAAAAAGTCATAGTATAGCATGTCGTCCAAAATTATGGAAAAACATCATAGTATAGCATGTCGTCCAAAATTATGAAGAAATTCATAGTAAAGAATGTCCACAATTATGAAAAAGTCATAGTATAGCATGTCGTCCACAATTATGAAAAAAGTCATAGTATAGCATGTCGTCCAAAATCATGAAAAAAGTCATAGTATAGTATGTCACTACAATCATGAAAAAAGTCATAGTATAGCATGTCATCCAAAATTATAAAAAAAAGTCATAGTATAGCATGTCGTCCACAATTATGAAAAAAGTCATAGTATAGTATGTCGTCCAAAATTATGGAAAAAGTCATAGTATAGCATGTCGTCCAAAATTATGGAAAAAAGTCATAGTATAGCATGTCGTCCAAAATCATGAAAAAAGTCATAGTATAGCATGTCGTCCACAATTATGAAAAAAGTCATAGTATAGCATGTCGTCCACAATTATGAAAAAAGTCATAGTATAGCATGTCGTCCAAAATCATGAAAAAATTGATAGTATATTATGTCGACACAATCATGAAAAAGTCATAGTATAGCATGTCATCCAAAATTATAAAAAGTCATAGTATAGCATGTCGTCAACAATTATTAAAAAAGTCATAGTATAGCATGTCGTCCACAATTATGAAAAAAGTCATAGTATAGCATGTCGTCCAAAATCATGAAAAAAGTCATAGTATAGTATGTCGACCACAATCATGAAAAAAGTCACAGTATAGCATGTCGTCCAAAGTTATGGAAAAAAGTCATAGTATAGCATGTCGTCCAAAATTATGGAAAAAAGTCATAGTATAGCATGTCGTCCAAAATCATGAAAAAAGTCATAGTATAGCATGTCGTCCAAAGTTATGGAAAAAAGTCATAGTATAGCATGTCGTCCAAAATTATGGAAAAAAGTCATAGTATAGCATGTCGTCCAAAATTATGGAAAAAAGTCATAGTATAGCATGTCGTCCAAAATTATGGAAAAAAGTCATAGTATAGCATGTCGTCCACAATCATGAAAAAAGTCATAGTATAGCATGTCGTCCAAAATTATGGAAAAAAAGTCATAGTATAGTATGTCACAATCATGAAAAAGTCATAGTATAGTATGTCATCCAAACAATCATGAACAAACTCATTGTATAGCATGTCCTCTAAAATCATGAAAAAAGTCATAGTATAGTATGTCGTCCAAAATTATGGAAAAAGTCATAGTATAGCATGTCGTCCAAAATTATGGAAAAACATCATAGTATAGCATGTCGTCCAAAATGATTGAAAAAGTCATAGTATAGTATGTCGTCACAATTATGAAAAAGTCATAGTATAGCATGTCGTCCACAATTATGAAAAAAGTCATAGTATAGCATGTCGTCCAAAATCATGAAAAAAGTCATAGTATAGTATGTCGACCACAATCATGAAAAAAGTCATAGTATAGCATGTCATCCAAAATTATAAAAAAAAGTCATAGTATAGCATGTCGTCCACAATTATGAAAAAAGTCATAGTATAGTATGTCGTCCAAAATTATGGAAAAAGTCATAGTATAGCATGTCGTCTAAAATTATGGAAAAACATCATAGTATAGCATGTCGTCCAAAATTATGGAAAAAAGTCATAGTATAGTATGTCGTCCACAATTATGAAAAAAGTCATAGTATAGCATGTCGTCCACAATTATGAAAAAAGTCATAGTATAGCATGTCGTCCAAAATCATGAAAAAAGTCATAGTATAGTATGTCGACCACAATCATGAAAAAAGTCATAGTATAGCATGTCATCCAAAATTATAAAAAAAAGTCATAGTATAGCATGTCGTCCACAATTATGAAAAAAGTCATAGTATAGCATGTCGTCCACAATTATGAAAAAAGTCATAGTATAGCATGTCGTCCAAAATCATGAAAAAAGTCATAGTATAGTATGTCGACCACAATCATGAAAAAAGTCATAGTATAGTATGTCATCCAAAATTATAAAAAAAAGTCATAGTATAGCATGTCGTCCACAATCATGAAAAAAGTCATAGTATAGCATGTCGTCCAAAATTATGGAAAAAAAGTCATAGTATAGTATGTCGTCCACAATCATGAAAAAAGTCATAGTATAGTATGTCGTCCACAATCATGAAAAAAGTCATAGTATAGCATGTCGTCAAAAATTATGAAAAAATGTCATAGTATAGTATGTCGTCCAAAATTATGAAAAAAACATCATAGTGTAGCATGTCGTCCAAAATTATGGAAAAACATCATAGTATAGCATGTCGTCCAAAATTATGGAAAAAAGTCATAGTATAGTATGTCGTCCACAATTATGAAAAAAGTCATAGTATAGCATGTCGTCCACAATTATGAAAAAAGTCATAGTATAGCATGTCGTCCAAAATCATGAAAAAAGTCATAGTATAGTATGTCGACCACAATCATGAAAAAAGTCATAGTATAGCATGTCATCCAAAATTATAAAAAAAAGTCATAGTATAGCATGTCGTCCACAATTATGAAAAAAGTCATAGTATAGCATGTCGTCCAAAATTATGGAAAAAGTCATAGTATAGCATGTCGTCCAAAATTATGGAAAAAGTCCTAGTATAGCATGTCGTTAAAAATCAAGAAAAAAAGTCATAGTGTAGTATGTCGTTAAAAATTATTAAAAAAAAGTCATAGTATAGCATGTCGTCCAAAATTATTTAAAAAAAAGTCATAGTATAGCATGTCGTCCAAAATCATGAAAAAAGTCATAGTATAGTATGTCGACCACAATCATGAAAAACGTCATAGTATAGCATGTCATCCAAAATTATAAAAAAAAGTCATAGTATAGCATGTCGTCCACAATTATGAAAAAAGTCATAGTATAGCATGTCATCCACAATTATGAAAAAAGTCATAGTATAGCATGTCGTCCAAAATCATGAAAAAAGTCATAGTATAGTATGTCGACCACAATCATGAAAAAAGTCATAGTATAGCATGTCATCCAAAATTATAAAAAAAAGTCATAGTATAGCATGTCGTCCACAATTATGAAAAAAGTCATAGTATAGCATGTCGTCCAAAATTATGGAAAAAGTCATAGTATAGCATGTCGTCCAAAATTATGGAAAAACATCATAGTATAGCATGTCGTCCACAATTATGGAAAAACATCATAGTATAGCATGTCGTCCAAAATTATGGAAAAACATCATAGTATAGCATGTCGTCCAAAATTATGGAAAAAAGTCATAGTATAGCATGTCGTCCAAAATCATGAAAAAAGTCATAGTATAGTATGTCGTCCAAAATTATGGAAAAACATCATAGTATAGCATGTCGTCCAAAATTATGGAAAAAAGTCATAGTATAGCATGTCGTCCAAAATCATGAAAAAAGTCATAGTATAGTATGTCGACCACAATCATGAAAAAAGTCATAGTATAGTATGTCGTCCACAATTATAAAAAAAAGTCATAGTATAGTATGTCGTCTAAAATTATAAAAAAAAGTCATAGTATAGCATGTCATCCAAAATTATAAAAAAAAAGTCATAGTATAGCATGTCCTCTAAAATCATGAAAAAAGTCATAGTATAGTATGTCGTCCAAAATCATGAAAAAAGTCATAGTATAGTATGTCGTCCAAAATTATGGAAAAACATCATAGTATAGCATGTCGTCCAAAATCATGAAAAAAGTCATAGTATAGCATGTCCTCTAAAATCATGAAAAAAGTCATAGTATAGTATGTCGTCCAAAATCATGAAAAAAGTCATAGTATAGTATGTCGACCACAATCATGAAAAAAGTCATAGTATAGCATGTCGTCTAAAATTATGGAAAAAAGTCATAGTATAGCATGTCGTCTAAAATTATGGAAAAAAGTCATAGTATAGTATGTCGTCTAAAATTATGGAAAAAAGTCATAGTATAGCATGTCGTCTAAAATTATGGAAAAAAGTCATAGTATAGTATGTCGACCACAATCATGAAAAAACGTCATAGTATAGCATGTCATCCAAAATTATAAAAAAAAAAAGTCATAGTATAGCATGTCCTCTAAAATCATGAAAAACGTCATAGTAAAGCATGTAACACCAAATCGGGGAAAACATACAAAGGTCAGATTGACCTCAATGTGTTATATATACTTTATATTTATTCCCGTGTTGTTTCTGTTCTGATTGTATCTCCAGACCAGAATGAGACAGTGCTGGTGTTTCGGGGCAGTGTGTACTGGACAGTATCGTCTGCTGGTGCTGTGACCGGCCCGCTGCCTCTCCGTCAGCGCTGGTCTGACCTACCTCCAGCCATCGAGGCTGCTGCCTTTTCCCCGCTGGACTCCAAGTGGTATTTTTTCAAAGGTACTGCCTCACTGAACTCATTAATGTGACCCTCTCCTTTTAAAGACATTCTGTAACCTACTGCTGAACTTCACAAATCTGTTAAAGTCCCAAAATAAATTCTCCTGTGCCTTTAAAATAGTAAAGTGGTATTTAAAGGCTGTTCTGCACTTGGGACACAGCTGCAGTTTTAAAGCTTCACCTTTGTGCTTCAGGCTAATAACTTGTGTGAAGTTATGGCTAAGTTTAACTTTCCTGCTAAAGGCCAAAAACCTGTTCGTCTAGATATACTTATCTGCTAAATGCAGAACAGTTTCATGCAAAAGACGGACAGTCTACTAAGGCATTATTTATACTGTACAACTTATCATCTTTATCTTTGTCTTCGTCATGTCTCGTCTGTGAGCTGTAAGAGGTACTGTCGTCATAAGTAGCAGGTCTTATCTCCTCAAGACATTAAGCCCCCAAATACTTCAACCTACAGCTCTCTCTGGAGTAGAATGCAAAATGAGTCTTTACAGTTTTGCAAAGGTTATACTTTTTTATGAGTTTTAAAAGAACAGAGCTTCTTAATACTGTGTTATTGACATCTTTTAAAGAGCAGGTGGCCGAGCGAGTTCGATCTGTCAACCTCATGTAGTTGATGAATTTGATAAAAGAAATTCTTTAAGTTGAAATTGTTTTATTGTTGACTTACAGAATTTCTAACTGTTTTCCTCCTTGTCTCGTGGTGTGCAGGGAAGCGGATGTGGCGCTACACTGGCAGCGTGCTGGACCCCGGCTTCCCCAGGAAAAGCAGTGAGTTGGGGCTGCCTCGCCACCCCGACTGCGCCTTCTATTACGCTCCTCTGGGTCACATGGTCGTCATCAAGGGCGCCCGTTACTCTGTGCTTAACCTCAAAACCCTGCACCAGGAGCCCTACTACCCCCGCAGGCTGACAGACTGGACTGGCGTGCCGCAGGGGACCAATGGGGCTCTGACCCGTCCAAACGGACGCCTTTACCTGTTCAGAGAACAGCAGTTCTGGAGATTTGACCCGGTCAAGGTGCGAGTCACCAGAGAGGGCCAGTGGGCCAAGGATCTGAGCTGGACTGGCTGCAGCAATGCTCCTCAGAGCAACAACATCCTTTGACCAGCAGAGGGAGCTGTAGGCTTTAGATAAAGTGCAATCTGTTGATGTGTAATGTAAAGGTGCTGTAACTTCTTCAGCTTAAAGTCACACTGAGTTTTTATGTTGCAAAACTCATGCCATTAAGAGCTTCAGTAAAAATAAACCCACTTTGTTTATAAATTTTGAAGCACATACAGTATTTATACTTCAGGGCAATGGATATTACTGTATATAGATGTACAAGTATAGCCTCATTAATACAGGTATGATAATAAAAGGACTGTGCACTCTTACATGAGCAGACCAAGAACTGTTCTTTCAGTTGGCACCAAGCTTTTAAAACCTTAAAATCTTTTCTTTTTTCGCACAGACATAAAAATCAAACTGTATGTTTTCATCATCGCTTCTGTAATGTCAATAACATATGTAATATTTGTATAAATGACTTTGACCTGTGATTGTGTACTCGTGTTCATTGTGTGCTACAGTGAAAGGCCCAAATCTGTATCAGCTGACTCCCACTATGAGCCTTGACTACCTGTGCTTCCAGGGTGCTCAGCATCTGTCCAAGCAGTTAGATGTGTCGGACCAACTGTTTGGACAAAATGATGAGTAGTCCATCATTATGTGCAACATGGCGGCAGACGAATGGTGGATGTTATGACAAAGCTGACAGCTGTGTCCTCAGGGTGATGCATTTTAAGTACCAGCTGAGCAATGATTCAGCTGTAACCATGAACGTTTCCTCGTTCAACCAAAAAACTGAATGTCTTCTTTGTGACTGAAGGGGTTTGACAACAGTGTGGTCATAAATCAGTGACACATCCATCATTCGCCTCTGACCTTTACGTCCTATCAGAGGATTCACTTGGCGTGTGATTTTTCCATCACTGCAGGCAGAGCAGTCATCTGTCAGTCCGATGTAGATCATTGATTACTCAGCTCACTATAGAGTTCACTTATCCTAATTCTGACAGTGACGTTAACATTGGTATTGACTCTTAAAACCTTTTGTCAGGTGGAAACATGTCAGGAAGAACAGTAATGCTTCATGATCTGACCACAAGAGAAAGCTTTTTATTAATTTATCTTTTAATACTAAGCCTCAAGACACTTTATTTTAGACACAGTTGATGCTTTCTGACTGAGCTGCTTTAACACTCATACACAATACACAGTTACAAACACTCCCTGCAGTGTCCTGCTGACCAGTGAGCAGCTGCACAGGGGCAGCTCATACTGTACAACCTTAAATATATGCATTTCATCCAACACGGGCTGTAATGCACCAGAGAATACCAGACTCAGGTTCATCTGTTAGTGGGTTTAACTTAAAAGGTCATTGGCCACAGTTGATAGTTTTAGCCCCGTCTACACATACATGAATATTTTCAAAACGGATATTTGCCACCTTTGTTTCTTTTTGTTTTTTGTCCACACGGCTTTTGTTTTACAGAATATCTCTGTCCACACTACACAACAAAAATGACTCCACAAAGAAGAGCGTTTTCTTCTGGCGTTAGCTGTCTTCTCTTGTTGCAAAGATTGTAAACTGCACAGGCTAACGTCGGTCAAAATGACGACCGACCGACATCTGATCACCATTGATTCCCCTTCCAGAGAGACGGAGCTAACTCAGCGATACAACTGATGATCTGGACATGCAAAAGTTTTCCTTTCACTCATTACTGACAACAATCCAGCTCTCCTAACTTACCCACTATCTGGTGGTTTGACCAGGCCTGATCCAAAACCGTCATTTCTGGTGAACCAAATAACTTTAGGTAAAGCAGACAGCTCCTTTCATACGTGAAATAGTGCAGCACTACTAGGTTTAAATGTATAGTAGTCGTTAAAATAAGCAGCACTAATAAAACGTAGACAAACCGGTCATCCTTGTTAATGTTTCTGTTGCTCCTTTTTACATGTCCACAAGGATAAACAGCAACCAGAGCTTTGAAAAGAAAACGCACTTTTAAAGGTGCTCTAAAAATCTGTTTCAATTCCCTAAAACGTGGTTAGTGTGTAGATGACAGGCCAAAACAGAAGGGAAAATACATGTTTTCAAAAGTATCTGTATAGGTGTAGACAGGGCCTTAGTCAACAGGAGAAGATGTGAAGTAATTGGTGTTACAGAAGAGACTAATATGACCTGAGTTATGAGGTCATTAAATGCATAGTACTTTCCTCTTCTCACAAAACATTATTACCTTTTATCAGACTTGTCAAATTTAATCACTATCATCACTATCAATCATCTGTTGTAACTGATCAGTGCGAGTCCATACTGGCCTTACAGTAACATTTCTAGACATGTCAGGACACATTTAGGCTGTTTGAGACATCGCACACACTCATTGTTGGATTAATATTACAAACATGTATTACAATTTTTTTTTGTAAAGTCCAAATGTTCTCTTTAAGTGGTTATTTTAAAATAAATCCTGTTAACTCTAGGCTATCTGAGGGGATAAAAAATAATTATGTGACAAATTCAGTCCTCTTCAATACAGTAATTTGGCCAGCTCTAGTCCACCACTTATACATTTTAACACACTAATACTAGAGTAAAGACAATCTGAAGTGCATTTAAACAAATGTAATCGAAAGCCACTAGGCTCAACTGTTACTACATAAAGCCTGTAACACAGACTGACAGTGCTGTACTGTGGAGAGCAATCACACTATATCAGACTTCTAATCACCATCAACAGCATCATCAAAGAGAGCCTTCACGCTGAGCTCATCAACCGTTTCAGATGCAATCGAAAAATAAAACGTTTGCTTGCCGAGCTGAGTAATGTGACAGAAACCCAGAGCGGCATTAGTACCCTGACAGTAACACTTCATACAGAGCATCTCCTGTTCATGAAGCTATGTTTTAGCACAATAGCTGCACAAATCATTAGTTGGATCTAAAAATAAAAGTCAGTGAGACATTCAAGAATATTATTAGCTGCACTGTTTTAAACATCACTCACTGTGTATCGCTCTCTTGGCAGCTGTGTTAGAATAGGTTTAAACAATTGTACTGTAAATTATAGACATTTATGGGACAAGTCAAACCATTGTAAGAGTTCAGACACAGAGTCATGTCTGAGTGCAAAGTGTCACCTGCAGCTGAACTTTGGTTTCTTCTGTATTCCAGAGCACTGCTCTTTTCCCAGACTGCACAGCTGTGTCCTGCATAACTTCAGATCCTCTTTAAACGGTTTCTCATCTTGTCTCCTCCCTGTGACACGTTTTTATTCACACTGTGATTATTACCACAGCATGTGACATAATTGCAGGAATTTAGATGAAGAACTCATCGACTGGCTCCTCGTTGTTAGTGCGTGCTGACAGCAGCACAGCAGTAGTCCTGCTCTCCAGAAAGGTCCCTTTAGAGGGGCTCTGTCCTGCTGCTACAGTCCTGCTGCCACAGTCCTTCCTGGCTGCATCTGTACATCCAGTGGAGCCCCATGTCCTGGAGGCCACCTGAGGATGTGCGTGTGTCTGTGGCAGACATTCAATCAGCTCCTTGGCCAGACCCTCAACAGCTGAAGCCCCAACAGCTGCAGGTCTCTCAGGGTGGAGAGCCATCAAAAGGTCCATGGAGGAAGAGCGAGTGATTATTTTGACTCCTGCGTCAGAGTGCAGCGAGACGGGGACTCCTGTGTCTACGTTGGTCTCTGGCTCCTCCTCATCCTCTTCCAGAAGGAGATGGGAGAGAGAACGGGTGATGGAGGGGCGCAGAGGAGAGTCAGGGTGATTGGTGATTGAGGGCGGTGCAGGGCTGCTGCGCTGCGATGAGTAACAGGAGCTGCCTGGAGGGGTGCTACAGCAGCTTCCTGATCCCTGGCTCTCTGCTCCACCACTACCTCCATGAAGCTTCTCCAGGACAGGGTCACTGCGCGGTCTGTGGCCTGATAACATACAAACACATATCAAGAAGAGGCACAAAAGTGGGCAATTAGAAACCTTTGCTATTGTACTTTACTTGACATGAAAATTCAGTGTGGTTTCCCTGGGATCGGTAGATGGTATTGCAGGATATGACTGATGTTTTAATTAGAAGTGATTCATTTTTATGTATATTATCTTGGATATCCTTTGATTTTGATACAAAATTATGACTTTCAATATGAGTTTTGAAACCTAAAAAAATGGCTTATGGGCCAGAGAACATGAATGAAACCATACGACTGTAGAAGACTCTGATCGACTTCAACAAATTGCACAGTAATGCGATTAAATGGCTCGTAAAAACTTTCCTTGTTATTCAACTCAGACATTAAAGGTTACCTGTGGAGTTTTCCTGTAAACATTATTTTTATATTCAGTGTTACTCGCCAAAAGACATTTTGAGTATTCTTGAGGTCTTCGGATGTGTGGATAACATTTCCATCCTCATCATTTTCAAAGCAGACTAGTATGCAGTAAAGTATTTTGAGTCCTGTATAGTTTACATTCATGTTCACTGCAAGCAGCCTCCTTCTTTGCTGCCTATGTTGGTGCACTGCTGCTGTTTTGGCGTGTTACCGCCACCTGTAGGTCAGTGGAACTGTATAAAACCACAGGCCTTTTCACAGCAGGCGTTTTGACTTGTCTTAGTAGGAAAAGCACAAGCATTACAAATAACAGTTTGTGGAAAGTACCACCTGTATTTGCAACAGATTTAACACGCTATATATCCAGCTGAGTGAATCATCATCATGCAGGAATCCTGAAAATACCTTTTAATACCTTTCTAAGACC
Source organism: Epinephelus fuscoguttatus (assembly GCF_011397635.1). NCBI lineage: Eukaryota > Metazoa > Chordata > Actinopteri > Perciformes > Serranidae > Epinephelus > Epinephelus fuscoguttatus. The sequence goes on from NC_064756.1 coordinate 16,270,304, forward strand.
CTTTTCATACATTTTAAGACCTCATCATCACTTTGAGTTCTAACCAGCTACATCAGCTACACTCTTTAACGTCAAATTCCTACATATTGATTGTAAGATAGTACAACTAAACATTCTTAGGTTGTAAATATGTACGTTCATGAAACAGAACCAGGCGTAGGTGCGGCTTTATAAAGTTGACGTAAGAACGTGTCTGCATATTTCTGTCTTTGTGTGTACTTGCAGTTGTGGTCCTCAGTCTACACAGAATTCAATATATCTGGTGCCTGGTGTGTGTAGCCCATAGGGCATTTTTGGCTAGGACTTAGCATGTGGGACCAGACAATGTCCCCCCATCAAAGCTAAACTTATCACCTTCTGACACAAACAGCGTCAAGGTTATTTTCAGAGACAGGCTTCAGCCATGGTTCAAACTGTGTTCTCCAACCATCAGTCCAAAAACTTGCATTTCCCAATTAGCTAGGTAGTTAAACACCGGGGCGTTAAGGGACCTTTGTGTAATGTTATCAAGCAGCAGTCAATCAGTCAGCTGGTCAGGGAGCCCTACAGCTGTCCTTTTTAGGTGACGTCAAATCCAGCAGGATTCCACATATAAACCACACAGAATCCAAATACACACCAGAGCAATGATTAAATTCACAAAAACTTTGGCATACATCATCTTTGTACAAATCTATATATTGACAACAAGCCACAAGATGTAATACTTCAGAAAATGGCATTTAAGAGTTATAGATAACTTTTGAGAGCCCCAATTGTTGCTAAATAGATATATCAGCTTTTTAATACTTTTTAAGACCCCACAGATACCTTCACAGTTCACACTTCTGTGTACGTACCTTGCCTGTGTGTCTGCCAGGGCAGGGGTGTTGTGAAGCTGCAGGGCGACAAGCTGTGGCTCTGTCCTGAGCTCCTGAGCTGTATTCCTCGAGGGGACACACTGGGGCAGGTCAGGGGGAAAGCGCAGGTCAGAGGTCGCTGAGGCTGAGCCGGGGTTTTCACCTGCAGCACAGAAGGACAGAAGGACAGGGATTATGATTTACACTAGGACTAGAGAGATTTAAGAAAGTTAAGTGACTTTGACAGAATTAACATTTATGCACTTTACATATGGCTCCTCTGACAGCTTTGAGTTTGCCCCGTGAAAGACAGCAACCATGTGCTTTTTAGACTTCATCACTCTATGTGTCTTTTTAAACTCTTTGTCTCTGTTTACTGTGAGATAATTGTGAATGGAACAAAAGCTTTTCCATGATGCATTCCAGCTTAAGTAATCATCACTTTGTCAAACATGACATGAAATATAAAACACGTTAACGTTTCTTTATATCAAAAACAACTGCTGCTTTCCCTCCACAGTGAGCTTGTTATTTCCTCGGGGAACCTGGCCAGCTACATGTTGTGTGCAAAATTTCCCATTCTACAAATAACATTTTAGTAGAACAAAGATCTGCTCTTTAGACTCTCTATGTTGAGTTAATTATAGAGTAAACCTTCCAGCAGACTGCTGTGAGTTTACAGTTAATGTAGGGCTGCGTCACACTGATGTATGACAAACCTCATGATTTAACCTGACATAAATCAAGGGGATGATACTCCTCCATTCACAATGATCTAACATGATGTACAGAGAGTGACTAAAAGACATAAAACACACAACATCAGTCATTAAGCTGCATGTAAAACATACAATTAAAAGGCAGGAACTGAGCAATTATGTCCACAACACTGGGCTTCAGGCAGTGGCGTGAGGTAGTTAAAACAGGCCACAGTGCACGCTATTATGACAGGCCCTAGTGCACACTAGCTATTTGTTATGTGGCTAGACTAAACTAGCTACCGTATAATCTTATCGTCTCGTCACATGATCGAATAGAGACTTGACATTGGATAACACCAACATACATATTAAGGCTTGGACATAACTTCCGCAGTGATCATCTGCGAAGAGCTGCAGTCACGCAGACACACATACAGCAGGAGGGCTGTGAGGTGAGCTTACTGTCCTACTGTCGGTATTGGGTGAAAGTGAAACTAAATGATGCTGTTGGATCTGGAGTGAATCTCTGTCAAATATTCAACTTAAAACTAACTTCAGCGTGATGAGGCAGCTGTGGCTGACTTGAAAGCAGTGTTTTAAACTGAATTGGAGTGTGGAGCAAGAGATTGGAGCATGCCTAGTTGGCGCGCTTGCTATGCTTACAGTCTGCATGGTCACAAAAAATGGGCTAAATGCGGACCCCTGTGGACCCCACGGACATGGGTGGATGATAAGATTTAAGTCACATGGACCAAATTGGTCCTTCGTAGATGCGGAAACTGTGAATTGGCCTTTACCAAGAAATCATCATTGTATATCTATACATGACACAAGAACAAGAGAAAATAATAAATAGTTAATTTAATTAAATAGTGTTTTCTTATAGTTTATGTATAGTTTATTAAACGAGCATATATTTTATACCATATTTTGTCATAGACTGATACTCACTATTTTATAGAGAACAAATAAAAACCATGACGTATATGGGTTTGCCTTTAAAAGGACATGTAGCCAATGACACCATTTTTAATTTAAGGTGAATTCTTCTTTGAACACAGGCATATTTCTAAAGTGGCAATCTGAATCACTCTCAAGGGCCTGTTTTCTGCCCTACATATTGTTGGAGGGCCCACTCACCCCATGGGCCCCAGTGCAGCCACCCTGCCAGCTCTGTCTATACTTCCCTGGCTTCAGGCACATTTTGACACATTCAACAGTGACACTGTACTTTAAGCTGCACTTACCTGGAAGAGAACCTTGTTGCCATCCAGGTCTTCTGTCTGCCAGCGTGTAGTGCTGATGGGGGTACAGGGGTTGGGCAACAGAGGGACTAGCTGGCCAATTTCTTCCACACTAAACTGCAGCACGGCAGAGTTGCATGGCTCCACTCGGACCCCTGGTGACAACTGTTTTAAAGCCAGCTGCAGGCACAGCCCAGGCTCTGGGGTGAAAAGACATGATTTTGTGTCACTTTCCTGCTTATTTGTTTCCCTCTTATTATAATAAAAAAGCTAAGCCTTGAGGCTGGACTTGATGAGATGAATACAATACATTTCTTACTTCTTAAGAATATAAACGGTATGAAACCTAAAGGGCAACACTTTTAAGACGTACCTGTGTGGAGTGTGAACCAGCAGAAGCCTGTCTTCTGTTCCTCTGCCTGTCTTTGCAGCACGGTCTCATACAGCCGCACAGCATCTTCGTAGTTGTCATATCCACTATACAGTGTCACACGTAATATTTCTCCTCCACAGTGCACTGGTCGAACCCCCCACACAGGCATGCCTGCACCCAAACTATAGAAGTCTCTGCTAGGCAGGAGGTAGGGCCGCAGCATGGCATTGGCAGGGGAGCTGCTGGATGTGATGTGGATCCCTCCAGTTCGGCTGCCGCAGCTCTCGGTATGGTGGTACTGCCAGGGTGGACGCTGAAAGAAGTCCAGCACTTTGAGGATTCGTTCCTCTCCGTAGGCCTCATGGAGGAAAAAGGTGATGGCCACAGAAGGGTAGCCTGAAACATTATAAAAAAGGTTTATCCTCAATCAACCTTGAATAAAAACAGATGCAGCTCTAGCATGGAAAGATTGTGAAGGGCATGTTTACGCCATACACAGAGTAAATGTAGTATTCAGTTAAGAGTACAACATTTGAGGGGGTTGTTGACATAAAAATGGTTTTAATTTCTGTAAACATGTCTTGTTCTCACATATGGAAATTATTATTTTCCTCTTTAGGCAGAAAAATACATCTACAAAATGTACAAAAAGGTTGTAAGCGAACAACAGTGTTTTTCATCCTGCCCATTAAATACCTGAAATCCAACTCTATAACAAAACATATGTATAATAAATGCAAGACCACACGGTAATGATCCTTACCTGCCACAGGACAGAGGCGGGTGTAACTTCTGAACGGGGCCGCCCTCTCTGACACATGGAAGATGCGAAGGCTTGGGCAGAGCCAGCGGAGGAGGCGATCCAGGGTGTGCTGCAGTAGCAGTGAGTCTCCAGGGTTGGCCAGCAGATGCAAGTTCATTAGAAGGAGCTGCGGATGCCGCTGCTGCCTGACCCGACTGGTCATGAGCTCAACTGGGGTTACACACAAACACGCACACACTGCATTTAAGTGTACAGAGATAGTTTAAACAGGCGCAAACATACAAATGCTAAAACCAGGCAGCACCAATTCTTAGCAGAAACCATTAAACGTATCAAGTTAGTTAAAGGGGTACTACACGGATTTCACACACAAAGATCAGGTTTCTTGTCAGGGGAGATGTGACTCAGTTTGTAAAATAAGCTGTATGGTGTCTTCTTTGGAAACAAGGTACAGTCACATTATAACTGTCAATTCAAGAATGCATTAAGTGATTTAGTTTTAGGTTAGTGTCAAAACTAACACTGGTACACTGTCTTTGGAAATGGAGAAGTCATTATTCTGGCATGTCTCATCATCTGTTTCGTCACCACTGCTAGACCACAAACTTTAGCCTCACTCTCCCAGACTATTCACAGTGGTTTTCTGCATAATAATTTCCTACATTGGAAGTGCCTTATCATACTGTTTCGAGGCTGAAAGTGGGACCATTTCCTTGAGCAGGAGACCAATGAGTTCATACCTTAAGAAAAATAATCCAGATGATGTTACCTCAGCTTGGGCTTGCTGTTTCAGATAATGTTAACATTAAGACCACACAAGGGGGTTTTCACACTTGGTCCTTATCAGCCCTCGAAATAGACTAAGAGCGGTGACTCAGCATTTTTTGAACATATGTGAACACTCCATGAGAACTCAGGCCCCTCTAAAGGGAACCGAACTGCAGTTTGCTTAACCTATGCTCCAGGTTCGCTTTGCTCTTTGCCATTGTATTTAGCTCTCTAGATCACATGCTGTTGCACTGGGAGGCTTGGAAAAACAGACAAAACCATGTCGGCCTGTAACAAGGACACAGGATGAGGAGAAGTTTGGTCCATGGAAGATCCTGCATGTCTCCAGATGTGGAATGTAGAATACATCAAACCGTCTACAGCACACAGAGACGCTAAGGTTTTCCTCCAATTTTTAAGTTAATCTAAAAGCGAGGAGCTTGATTTTTTTTTTTAATTTATTAAACCTTTATTTAACCAGGAAGTCCTGTTGAGATTGAAAATCTCTTTTACAAGAGAGACCTGGCCAAGGTAGCAGCCAATCAAAACCCATTTAAAATGCAACAACCTACAACATATAATACAAAAATCCACAATAAAACAACAACTATTCAATCATAGTGGACTCTCAAGAAAAACAAGCACAGGTCTCTGTCACCACATTATTTATGATGTCCTTAAGTGTTTCTAATTTTAGATCTTTTGGAGATTGTTCCATGTCCAAGGTGCAGAGTAGGAGAATGTAGTTTTCCCCAGATCTGTTAAAACCCGGGGTGCTCGTAACCGCACTGCAGTGGCATGTCAAAGTAAAAACCAAACTATACATATATTATACATGGGCTAACGTTATAGTGTGAGCAGAGAGAGGACTGAGGCCCCATCAGAGCTGAGGTTGACCTGAAAGAGAGCTGAGTCCTCTTTCAAATGAACTGACAATGTGAACACAAAAAGTCCATTCTCTGTTGGTCCACCTTTGGTGCACTTTAAGAGGACTGAGTTCGGTTTGTTTTAAAAGGACTATATGTGAAAGCACCCTAAAAGTGCTCCTGTCTTAGGGCTCTACCTTTGCACTCAGCTCATTCTTGGCTGTTTGTTGTGAGACCATTTGCAGATGCTGAATTAAACTTACAGAAAGACAAGTTTCTGACTCGATGTGTTTTGTCAGGGCTTTTAAAAAACACACAGCAAAGGTATGGCACCACCTATATAGTAGCAGGAACCAATAGAAGGCCATCACATGACCAAGATAATGACACCACAGGTAAAACAAATACAAAATAAAAGTGCAATTTTAAATTACAGGAGATACTCACTGCCAGATGACGACATCCTGCTGCAGTCAGATCTGAATAAAACACATAATAAGAGGCATATGACTTACTGACTCACAAACACGGTTTTGGGGGTTTAACACTGGCTGGAGGAGAGACAAAAAATCTGTCTCCATCTTGTGGTGGTTGGTTTGGAAACGTGCCCCTGTGGTCACCATGACAACACATTATCTGTTGTTAGCTAACATGAGCTTTAAAAAAAAAACAATTAATGAGAAAATACCAGAAAGAGCACAGCGGCTACAAGCACCTATAGTGAAGTGCTAAGTGGTTAAAGTAAAAGTTAAGTTGTTAGGTTGTAATGTTGACCTCTTTGTGATATGCTGTCTTGGTTATAATTAATTTCCATTGTGGCTACAACGGCTAAAAGTTGGCTAGCTAACGTTAGCCTCCGTTAGCTAGCGCTGAGACAAACGGTTGACTCACTCGGCAGTTTCAGCTCCGGAGTCAACGTTTCCATCGTCGGCTCTCTTCAACACCGCCGCTCTTCGAAACATCGTCCGGTTGCTTCAACTTTCACACTACTTTGAGCCATCTGCACTGAAAGTTAGTCTGCAGCACAGCGGACTGAGAGTGAAAAGCATCCTGCTTGATTTCTTTCCACAGGCTGCTCCAAAAAAATGGGACTCCTTGGCTGGGACGCTGACGTCACCGGGCAACCATACACCGTTATGTTAAAATATGGGCTCTGGATGTATTGTAAGAAAGAAAAAAAAAACACTGGAGCTGCCCCCCTCTGTTAAGTCTGGAAGAAATGCATGCTGGACTATGTTTAGGAAGCTACTGAGGAAGTCTGGGCGAAAGGGAGCAGCAGAAGTTGTGCTGCTTTCAATCTAAAGCCGCCTATAATAACACTGAGCAGATGGCATGCGTCTAGCAATATGAGGAGACAAAGGGGACAGTCCAGACGGGGTGGACAGATTTAAAAGTGCAGGGGACGTATGGAGGAGAGCCTCTAACACCCTGTTAAGAGCATTAAACTCGCTTTTGGGGCACACTGCGTTTTGACGACCTGTGAAAGACATGTTTACATGTCACATACATTCAATCTGTGTATAACAACACATCCTACCCTCATGTATGGAGACTCAGAGGTTTCAACATTAAACAAATGATCATCACAGCATAAAATAAAGTCATATGAATAAAGAGATATACCATTGAACCATGACATTGTGAAATAATCCTGTAAATCAGGGGTATCAAACTCATTTTAGTTCAGGGGCCACATACAGCCCAATTTGATCCAGCAAAACCACTGCATATTGACCTATAGATAACAATACCTTCAAAATCTGGAAGTACATTCTGACAATGTTCATCCATTTACAAAACAAATGATGAATAGCCGGCAATATCCCCCCCAATATATGTGCAAATTCAACAATATGTCTCGGTTTTTCGTCAAATTCAGTCAGTCTACTTCTCACTTTTGTTACGTGTGCATTTTCTCATTATTTTCTGCTGTGGTAAAAGCTGCTCAAGAAGCAGGTGAAGTCATCCCCTGCCTTATAAACCATTTATAATCTTAAGTTTTGTCAGTGCTTTAGCAGCAGGGTTCCACTAATATTGTTTTAAGGTAGAAGTCTGATACAGATTCTTTTGTACTGAAGTCAGTATTCATTGTTATTTCAGAGAGCTGTATTCTGGTCAGGGTGAAAAGCCTCTGAGGTAGTATTTTACAGGAAGTAGCTGCTCATTGTTTAAATTGCTCCTAAAACCTCTCAGCCTTCACATGAGCATCAACATCTGGTTTGAAAAGTCATGTAAAGGGCCGGATTGGACCATGTCGGGCTAGTTCTGGCTCCCGGGCCGTGTGTTTGACACCCCTGCTATAAATGCTTAAAACCCAGATAACTGTGATTATTTTTTTCTAAGTATTTTAATAAACAGTGCCATTTTATTCCATTATACAACTTTTTATCCTCAAGTCTTTGTCTGTCAATTAAGACCAGCTGGGCAGACTTTGGACTGACTGAGCTGACTGACTATTAAATCTTAAAATAGAAACTTCAGTTGTGAAATAAAAATGACCTGAAACAAACCATAAATTAGCAGGACAAAATAACACTCCATAATAAGGTTCTGTGTTGTGTTAAACATTTTGTCTATCTATGTGATTATTTATTTTGAAATGTCTCTGAAATGTGTTAGTTTTGGAGTTAATGCTGAACACGACGGGGCTCCATTTAACATAAAGGTTACCATATGACGCTTTTGTTGGAACTGTTTGGGAGAGTTGTTCAACTTTGTGGTTATTCTGAGGGCTGTAGTTTGTGGTGCTTGTGTATGGTCTAAAATCATGTTCACTCATTTTATATCAGAGAATAAATATTGTAAATAATACATCTGCAGCCTCCAAAATGACCACTGAGCTGATTCTACACCTGCCCAAAACAGTTTTAACAAAACTAACTGAAAGAAGAAGAGTTGCACTGAAAATACTGCAGTAAACAAGGTAGTTAAGAGGCCTCCAGAGTTCCTCTTGCGAACACTAAGCTAAGCTTTAATTATGGTTAGAGGCCAGTACTTCTGATGTTTGCCAAGGCCTTCACATGAACAAAATAAAACCATCCCTTAATTTTTTATTCTACATTTAATATGATGAAAACAAGGCCCTGTACAATCCACCTTTGCAGTGAGTACAATAATTATTTTACAATTTGTACACATTAGAACATGGTGCTAGACTGGTTCCACCCATTTGAAAATGCAGTCGAGAATGGAAAAAAAAAATCATCTTTGTAAGCTGCACCACAAGGAACCTTCCGTTTCAGAGAGGAGATAAATCTTTTTTTTTTTTTTTTTTTTGGCCGATCATACAGCAGGCCTGAAGTAAAAAAAATGTCATGAGAGACCAAACACCATTTATGGAGCTTTTATGCGTCTTACTCCCCTGATTGATCCATTAGATAAAAGCATGCTGTGAAGCTACAGCTCTTGATCTCTCTAACCACTAGTACAGACCTGGCCAAAATATTGAAAATGGCATTAAATATTTCAGCTATGTGAGGTGCACTTAATTCATATCAGACATTAAAACAACCTCAAAAAACAGACATAGTTGCAACATAAATTAAGCACTCTTCATGTTTTCTTCAGTACTCAAAATGTCTTTTGCTGCTGTTGTAAACCAGGTCTGTACCAGTTAACACTTTGTCCTTCGCTTTAAATTTAAAATCTTCTGGAAGGAAAAGGCCAAGAGTGTCTTGTCAACCTGTACAGCCATCAATGTGCCACAAAAAACAAACATAACACATTGACATCAACATTTAAAAGAGGGGAGTGAATTCAAATGTTTTCTTGGTCTCCGTGTAGCCGCACGTTTGCTGTAACATGTTTACGCTCGTTCTCAACAGCACGCAGTAAATTGGCAAACAGGCTCGCCCAATTCTCTCCAAAGGCCACAAGAAACATGATTTTATACAAAACTAGATCCCCCTCCTTTCATCTCTCTCGGCAGAAGAAATCTAATATTGCTAGAAAACTTCCCCATCTTTTGCACGTTTTTTTTTCTTTTTTACACATTTCTATGGAAGAAAAGTTAAGCTTCCCAGTGTTTCCCAGAATCAATGATGAAAGCACTTCCGAGTTCATTCATATGCAAAGCAGTCCACAAAAAAAACCCAAGGCTCTCAGTTTCTCTCAACTCGATGTTAGCTTTCGTTGGATTCACGTGTTTTATGCTACATAAGTGTACACTTTGCGGTCCTCTGGTGTTCGTGCCAAATATTCCCTCTCAATGAGTCCTTCAATGCGCTTCTTGATGACTACAGGACTAGGGAGGAATCGTGCTCGCAACTGCTGTGTGACCTGCGGAGACACGAAAAACAATACGAGAAATCAGTACTTTTCATCCCATCATCGTCATCACTGCTCTCACAATGATCATCACTTTGTTTGACATCTTTTGCTTTCATTTTCTGCTCTCCTACAATATAGTGGACAGGCTGCCATCAAAAGAAAGGTAACATGTAAAGGATTTTTATTTAATAGCTTGTTTGAAATTATGTGACTAGAATGCTCAATATTCAGATGGAGGGCAGGAAGTGATAAATCCACACACTGCATGAATTGTAAATAGAGGAACGTGACTACATACATAAGGGTTGGATGAACTTGTAGGCTGCAGGTATTGTCAGAACATTGAAACTCAGGTTGGATGTGATCCGTACAAAGTGATTTATTTCACACAATTAGCCTTATTTTCCTGATGTGGGAACAGTTGTCGTAACAAGTTACCTCAACCTCCAGACCTCTTCACGTTACTAAAGGATGCCAGTGACAGCATACAAGAGTCTAGTGGACAGTAATTATTCTGTGTGCGGTTGGGTTGACGATGGGTGACTAAATGTGATTCAACATAACTGTCTTTTATATTTCCACTCTGTACATGGATGCACCGTTGTCAGGCCAACATTACTAGCTTATGTTAGCTAACTTTAGCTACTACTTAGGTCCAACTGCTCCCAGAGGTCTGGTGAAACGCCATTAGAAATATGTGTCGTGGCTAAAAACACGGAGAGGTTGTTGAAGCACACTGTGACGTTAACTGCATCCAACTCGTGGCTTTGACTTTAACATCTGGCATTAGTTGACTAGCTCCTTCAGACTTAAGATGGAGATTTTTGATCCACATCTGCCGATGTTTTTCTGTGAGTTTTTTTTAAACTCCTCCCCTTTATGTCCTACTATTTTTGGGACCTACAGTGGCCCTTACTTTTTACCTATTTGATCGATTTCAACGGCTGCAATCAGCTCACTTTCTAGGCATTTGTGCAGTGCTGGTATTCTTTGCCTCCAGTTGCCTGCCCTCCATCTGGACAGTGCATTGATGCATGACATCATATGTAAAGAAGCTATCTTAGCAAGACTTCCTTGTATTGACTGTGTGGGGTGTTTCAACTCCAGTCAGTCACCACCACTTCTTGTAAATATCAACTCAAAGTTAATCACCAGGGAGCTCACTGAAAGGAAGAAGATGTGCATAGGAAGAATATGCTTATGTAGGAGAAAAAGGAAAACATTTCAGCCTACTGACCTCTGCTACTAGAACATTGTGCTGCATCTTCTTTCTAGACTTCATGATACGAACGATGGCAGCTTCGATCTCATGTTTCCTGTCGTCGTCCACTTTCTGCCGTGTCTCCTTCCTCTCTGGGTCTGATTCCCCTTGTTTAGCAGCCACTAGGTGGTGCACAACAAAGGACACAAAAATGTAAAGGACAAGCAGTGAGACTGAAGTTATACATGTCCTTTTCCTGAATATGTGCATTTAGTAATTTGACTGTGACAAGGTGAAAGGTTCAATTTATTTTACTGTGGTACATGGGGCTTATGCATTTAAATGATTGCTGAATACCATGAGATTAGAATATGACATGACATTAATGCTTTGTAAGCTGCATTACAGTTCAGTGCTGCAATTTTATGAACTGTTCTATATCTTCAAAAAGAACAAGACCACGTTCAACAAATAAAATGTGTAACAATCTGTCAAAAATTCAAAATCAGGCATTATGTTACTGTACCCCTTAAGAAACATGATTTTTTGTACCTGTCTGGATCTTGACACGGTGAAGTTTAGAGGTAAACTGGTCATTGACTGTAAACACATGGCCATTCTCGATCTCCTTTGACTTGGGCTCCTTGGTGAGAACTCTCTGAGTGGGCTTCCCACAGGCCAGAGACTGCAGCGCCCGCACCAGCTCCCTCTCTGGGATGTCTGTCTCCTGCTGGATCTCCTGCAGGTTACAAAGATCAAGTTTCATGATAAAATAATAAGCGAGACGTAACAGTGAGAAGAGCAGGAATCTGAAATTTGAATTAGAAGTACCTGTTCCTGCTGAAACTGTTCACTATCAGTTAACTGGCTGTTTGTCTTTCTTGGCACGGCAAGCTGTTTTTGTCAAACCACAGGAACTGTAACATACTGTGACACTGCATAGGGCTGTAAGGTATTAAACTGTGTACCTCAAAGATGGACTTGTCTCTGTTGTTGAAAAGCATGAGGATGGTCATCTGGAAAGTGGACACCTGCAGGATGTGCTTCCTGGTGTTGGAGCCAGTAACCTGAGCTCCTCCCACTCCGACCTCTGACCCATCCTCCTTTTGACATGTTGGGACGAAAGATTAGATTCTAAGAACATGATTCAGAATCGCCTCCCACAAGCAATCATGTCTAGTCCTAAAGATGTAGATTCCCTTGTTACTCAAATAACTTAAATCATCTTCACAATAGAAAAGCATCCCAACTACTTAAAAAATGACATGACAGTCTATCAGAGCTAATACCTTGACAGTTTTGCATTCTCTGTAAAATTACTGAGTTGTTTTTACAAATATTAATCACATTTAGTTGCGTCCATTACTCTTTGTATTCACTTTGATGTTACAAGGTGTTTTTAGACACATTACATTTAAAAGTAAACTTTGAAAATTAAAAACACCTCTTAGGGAAACTTTCAGACCTCTAAACTTTTCAACAAAACTTATTTTGTTCCACTGTAAATTTACATGACACTATAAATTAGAATGTTTGTGTTTGTTTGTTAAGCAACACATAACTGTCCTATCAAAAGATATTTGTACTGTGTTCTTTGACATAATCACTGCATGCAGCTTTTTAGAAATAAGGCGGCACGTACCTTTTTGATTGGACCGTAGAAGGTGGCGTTTAGATCTGCAGAGCCCATATGGTGCTGCAGTGTGAGTTGTCTGCCGCTGTGCTTACCAAGATAAAACCTACAAGCAGAGGAGAGTCACTCTGGGCAAACATTTAAGAAGAGTCAATGTACCACAATTAATTCAGCTTAAGTGATGGCACTCAATGCAGCAGGCCCCTGAAGAGCATGGAAATACAGCATGGCATCAACTTATGATAGTTCTATTTCTAGGGATAGACACAAGCTTATATCATCAAGAACAGGTCAGGAACTTAAGAAGATTGTTACTCTGGTTGTAACAAAACATAATGTGGCTTTTCAGGACTGTTAATTTTGCATCACACATTTCAGAAACCCCTCGACTGAGAACAGAGTGCTGTTATGAAACCATTCACACATAAGAAATAAACTCCTAAGCCTCATTTCCACCAAGCAGTCCACTTCAGTTCGTTACACATTACAACAGTTATTTTTCCAGTGTCAAAAGCTGTGGATGGTACCAATAAAACAACTCCATACCATCTTGTTTTTTCATTGCTCCTCTGCTGAGGTACCTCACACACTGATCTGATAGTAAAAGATGGAGCTAGAAACACTGCGGTCTGTTGATTTGTCGAGAGGGAACTGTCACTCTTGCTCTGAAACAACTCAATGCACACATCTGCTGTTTTTAAATACCCCACAGTGACAGAGACTGTAAACACTCCTGCTCTTTTCTGTTCTGAAAAGATCGGTGCGCAATCCATGAATGATCAGTGAGGTGCGGCTGTTTCTATACATTAACAACTCTGCCTATGTTTACAAGTAGTCTGCTGTGAGAACGCAGATTGCAGATACAAATCCAGGGTTTAGATACATGTAGGTACAGGTTATGTTCTGGTTTTAAGGGTACTATACCAAAAGAGTTTGGTGGAAACGTGGCTCAAGTGTGACACTGACTGACCTTCTAAAGACTTCAAATGCATGTCGCGGTGAAGGGGGGATGTTGCACTTGGGTGTTGCTGATTGTGTTGGCCAGTATCCCGTGGTCAGGACTCTCACAGTGAGATCAACCCCTCCAAGAGACACCTGAAGTTAGAAAAAATACAAGACACACAATCAGGTTTGAGTCTACACTGATGCAATGACACCCTGTAGCTCACTACTATAGTACGCCCATTTTTTCTGGTGCAATTAAGGTTAGAAACTGAGTTTAAAAAAAGTAACGACATGTGCTTTATATCTGAAACAAATCACTGATTACCTATTAAGGAGACAATAATTTAGATAAATGAGAAAAAACAGGATTTTTTAAGCTATGACTAAGCAAAACACACACAAATAATTAATATTCATACTCCACACTTAACTAATTTAATTTCTAACATGCTTCAGCAAACCACAATGGCAAATCAGATATAGTGTCAGAGTCTCTGGTGACTAAAAACCATGTGACAGCACCGCACAAGTCAGAAATTAGCACCATGTATTCCCAGGATATGGATAGTTAGGTGCATAATTGTTTTTATGTAACCGAGCAACGCAGCAATGCTCAGTCAGTCAAGCAGCCATGTACTGATTACAGATCGCAAATGGGCTCATTATTTTTGACAGAATGAGTTGTGGCGTGCAGCGTCTCCTCACCCCAGTTGTCTGTAGATGTTGTCTAAACTCATCCATGGTGGTGTTGGAGATGCTCATATCACGGAACATGCCCTCCAGTTTAGAAGTGAACTGACAGCCACACTCAGTCTGAGCAACAAGGAAGGATCACATTTAGTTAATCAAAAGCTATTCAAGCTGAATCAGCAGTCATATGGTGGTCAACAATTCTTTGTGAATTTGATACAGCATGTCCTTAACCCTGTTAACAAGATCACACAAGTTGACTCTACTAATTACACTGAAAATTTCATAGTGATGTGAAAAATGTTGAGAGCATATTTTGGATTGGACAGGCAGCTATAAAGCACAGGAACAACAACAAACAATCATTGGAGGTAGATGACCAATTCTCAAGATTTTTCATTCAACCAAAATCTCAACTGAAATCTCATTATTGCGCTTCAAAGAAAATAGCCTGGTTAGTCACACTCCTGCTCACCTTGAGCTTGGAGATCATATTCTTCTCAGAGTCGTCAGAGACACTCTTGTTGGTGAGCAGCCTGCGTGCCAGGTGCTGCTTATAGTACCTCTCAAACACGTCCTTCTCCTGCATGAAGCGGAACAGCACCATGGCCTTGTCTAGTATAGACTCCACTTCCTGCTCTGTCAACTGGACAAAAAAAAAAAAAACATGATGCAGGTCATAAACAGAGCCAATCTGATAAAGCCTCTGGACTCCCAATTGCCTCTGATACACAGCAACTCCAACACGTTACACATTACAACTGATTAGGATATTCCCTACTTGTATATGATAAATAATACAAACAATAATAGCATTGCTTGTTTGGGTGATATGAGATTTGGCATGAAATCTAAGTGGTTTTATGTTGCGGCGTATTATCAAATCCAGAATAGACACTTTCACTGGAACTGCATTGCTAGGCAACTGCATGGGTCCATGATTACTTCTTGTCAGCGGCTGTCACTCACATACACTGCGACACATTCCAACAGGAAATACAAAAGAGCCTATCTAGACTGTTAATGTTTGAAACAGTCTATAAGCAGGACAGTAACATCTGCGGCATGTCCTAAAATAAGAGTATGTATCCTTAAGAGGGCTCACCCCTTTTACTCCTTTCTTCAGTTTGTCATCAATGAAGAGTGAGAGGTACTCAGGCGAGCGGGAGTTGAGGTTAAGGAAGTACTCAAAGTCGCCCGCGATCGTTTGTTTGAAGAGCCGGTCATTATTAAAGGACTCCTGGAGGAAACGGTCGAAACGTGACTTCAGGTCCAGCAAACCCTGCAGGAAGGAAGACAGGGGTGATTAGGGATAACACAGCAGCGGCTTACATTAGCAGTAGCTTGACGCTGCAATTACAGCTCCGACAGTAGCTACAGCGGAGGAAAGCTGGTCTCATCAACAAAGAGTCAGGCGGCTGTCGGTTTGACAAGAGTAAGAGCAGGAATGTCGGAGTGGAACTGCAAACCACAAGACTGTTTCACACAGGAGCTTTAAAAGCACTGGGAGATGAACGTAACTTTTAAACGAGTGCCTGCTCTCTAGTGGCCTGAATGACCTCACATGTTATTCAGCACAGTGCAGTGACACAGTGTGGTTGAGGGCAGAGACCATCATGGCTTGTGGCCACAAACGCAGGGGGTCAGAGCAGTTATCCTCTGCCGGGAGGCTATGGAAGTACTTTACGGTCAAGGCTCGGCACGCAATGGTGTGCTAAAGCGTGCAGAGCCAGTGGAAATTACTCCATGAACTCTAACAAGGTTAGATTTCTTTCATTCACCTAAAATACGTGCGGCTGAAAGGTTATAGTATGCTTCAGCAGAGCGTGTGTACTATCAGAACATCCTCCTACTCCTGCAGAAGCAAATTAATTGAAAATTTTACAACATGATCCCGCCAATTCACATGACTGAGCAGTAACATCCCTGCACTCTAATGTGTCCTGATGCCCCTTCGTCTTACCTGGATGTAGTCTACAGGGTTCTTCCCCTCTCCCTCCTCCGACACGAGGGCCTTTCCTTGCTCCCGCAGGTATGAGCTCATACACTCACACATGGTCTTCAGGCCGTTGGGAACCCGGCTGAACAGCTTGTACATGCACGCCAAATCTGTGATGGATATGCACGATTACACACACAAGCACACATATTAGATATCTACTCCGACCAATGAGATCTGCTCAGAAAGAGGCTTATTGGTGCAGAGTGAACTGAAACACCTCTGAGAGTACTGATGTAAAAATATTTTCTGATGGCATCACTGAGGCTACAGACATCTTCATCTAAATCTAATCATCAAAATTACATTCCTTGTATCTTATCGTGTGTGACGTCAGCAAGAGAAACACTGTGACTGCGTTACCAATCCAGGAAAACATAAATCTCTTGCGAGTGACAGTTAAACAGTTTATTAAAGAGAACTGGGGATTTTGGGTTCTCATTTATCTTGGAGTGAAGCATGAAATTTAACTAACTAACTAAGTTTAACTTAAATAAATGATCAGCAACAAATGCTTAGGACATGAAGCACAAGCAGCACAGGACTGCAGCACTCTTACCATCTGTCTTGCCGTTTTTGAGCATGTGCACCAGGCCAGAGTTCTCCATCTCTACGATCGTCTTCATGTGTTTGGAGATGAGCTCTCGTTCCACCACCTTGACAATAGGCTCTTCCGTAGATTTATCCAGGCAGTGCATCACCCGCTCAATCTCCTCATTGATTCTGGCTTCCACCTTCTTTATGTACACACTGGCACTGTTTTCTGCGAGGAACTTTTGGCTCTCCATCTGAGTGAAAACAACAAACACTTACAAGCTGTAAAAGACAATATCTTTCTCAAACTCCTGTCCATTTTTTTTGCATTTTCTTATATAGTTTTAGTTATCTGGCCAACGGTATGTACGTGTTTTACAGATGTTTTAAGAATCATCTGTACTTAGACTTAATTTTATTGATATGGAACCCAAAAAGGGAAGGTGTAGCCAAGCTGCCCGATATCAGACAGCGCTCACTGCCTTCTTTAGTCTGGCATTGCGTCCACTCTAACTGATTTCTGTGGTGGATGTTAAGTCCACACTGATCGTAGCCATGCCAACATACCTGTTTTGCTTGGGTTTTTAAGAGTGGGCAGAATGAAGTAAAACAAACTAATATGTCGGGCAATAATGAGAAGGCATTCTGATTTATAACAGCCTCGATAATAGCAGCCATCTTGTCTATAGCGGTCGTCATTGTTGTTATTACTCCTCATTGGTATTGGTGCATCAATTGACAACAGCTTGACAACAGGTGTCAGTCCTCCTGCAGCGCTCACTGGATCATTTTTAATTTTAACCGAACATCTCTGTTTAATGTCAGGATGCCAGATGACTCAGTCAACTCGGTAGAGTGGGCGGACTCAAAGGTCTGGACCCAGGCAAGTAGCCAAGATAATAAGGATCCAAGTAGAAGATTATACAGTGAAGAGTCAGAGAAATGATGTTCTCTCACAAACCTGGAAAAATTCTGCAGACATTTCTAAGAATGGCGCTTCAAAGTCTTCTTCATAAACTGATCTCCCTTCAAGGCCGAGGATCATTAACATTTGGCAGGCGTTTCTAATGGCCCCCCTGGTGGAGAGAAGAAGGACATATGCAGAAGGCACAATCAGTAATTAAAAAGAAAATAAATGCGATATCTAAAAAGACAACAACAAAAATATATCTGGATGTTCCTTTCCCACTCACTATGGCTGCCATCAAACTTTTATTATTTATTTGCACATCAAAAGCACATATTATAATGCCAGAGGCTGCCTCAGTGAACATCCCAGGAAGTTTAATTGTAGCAGATGTACTTTGAAGCAAAAGCACGCACCCTGTGATTATTTAACATTTTCCTTTATTATCTGACTAAATATGAAGGATGTTGATTCCATTTTCACCCCAATTTATGTGCAACTTAAATTAATATTAACTTCTCAACATTAGCTGGCGACTAATTAAACTGTCATGCAATCAATGCTGTCTGTGAGTCTTTGGCTACCTGTCCACCACCTCCCCTTTCCTCTCGCGTGCGATCATGTCCAGCAGGGTCTGTCGAAGGTGGTCTCTGATGCAGCCGTAACGAACCACTTGATCCCTAAAGATGATAAGACCCAGGTTGTAGACGTTCTCTACGTTGTTCTGCTGTACGTACACTCGATCCTGTGGGATAAACACAGAAAAAGGAGAATTAGTATCTTGGACAACACTGGATATAATCTTTTATATGGTGAAATGTCTTTCTGTGTTGACCTATAAAGTGGGTTTCAGCTCAAGTGTTGTGATACTTAATGTGGTACCATGGTTAATTTCATTTCATTTTGACTTCCAGACCCTGCCTACAGCTTTCATATATCTCACTTATGTACTGACACAACAACACCACAACTAAGATATTGCTATCATGTAAAGCAGACCTGGTGTTTTTCATTCTTCAGTAATGACTCAGCAAGAACGACACATTAAAGAGTTTCTGGTTCATTTTTAAATATACTTAAATACGCTTCTCTGTTGATATATATGCAAATACCACCACGGTGTATTTCCACACGATTTCTTGCACTGACAACAATCCCTCTACACAAAATTTAATCCTGCCAAGACCCATTCTCTGAAAGCAAGTTTATGTCCCAAACACTGATGCCAAAGCAGATGTAATTATACCAGTGTTACAGTTGCCAATACAATCACAAAAGTCTTATTTTACTGTGGTAATAACAGAAGTTAAGAGTAATAAGCAACACCCATGAAATGAAAAATACATTTTACCAGTTTTAACTCTGTGTTCCTGTGTTAATTGATCATTTATCTCGTTATATGCCAAATATACTAGAAAAACATCAACATCACATCACAGTTTCTGTCTTTCCCTTTCTCTAAAAGCAGGTAAAAGTTTCATATGTTTGATGACCTATCCTACACTCACAGGCATTTTCAAAAGTTCATCCCATCAAATGTGACTACCTACCCACACCAAAAAAAAAAAAAAAAACAAACCAAAAAAACCCTGCACTTTAAAGTTTGTGGGATGTAGCTAGCTAACGGAGCAATATGAGATAGGGAGAGAGATGTGTGTTTGGATATCTGTGGGCAAAACCTTTGTTTTTATTTCCAAAACAATGCGGCTGAGGTCTAATTCATTCAACCCTCCCTCGTCCTCCTCTTGATCTAACGGCGAGGGAAGTGAGTGTGAGGCAAACAGTACTCCCACTTTTTGGCAGTCCAATCAAATATGAAGGATTTGATTTAAATCCCTTTTGTAACTGTACACCGCTAAAATTTTCCATTTCATTGGTCACATTACAGAACCTAAACACCCTCTAACTGTTTTATGGGTACTTTAAATACATTAGAGAATGAAGGCAAATAGCATTACATGAATGTGCTGTTTTTTATTGTTGTAGCTCAGCCAGTAAACTTTCCTTACCGCTTTGAATCTACATGTGTACATGAAGCTACACCGCTGTGACAGAGGGCAGTCTTTCTGTGGTCAGAGCACATATGAATAAAAAGTACCTGAAGTTTTTCTAAATAATGACCCGTATTAACTTTTATAATGATGTTGTGGTCTCCTCACTGATGTGTGCTGTTATAAAGCTGTGTAAATGTGTTCGTTGAGAATCCCCAGACACATCAGCTACTCACCATATACATCAGAATGTCTCTGATCATCACCATGGCTGTTTGATGGTCATTCCAGGCTTGATTTAGGGTTTGAAGGAAGTTATTGTTTAAAGAGTTTAGGACATCTTCTCGTACCTTTGAGGGAAACAAACACACATGCATGAGATGGGCATATTATACCAAGTTTTAGTGACATCACAGTGCCTGACGAAGGTCTAAAAACTTTCTAACGCCTTGCTGAAGAGAAAAAACTGCTCCTGCATCAAACTGACACTTTCTTTGTGATTTCTTGTTCATGCAGTCTTTCAATGTGACCCCACTTTGCTGTCTCTTTAGTACCTTTCTCTACTAGTCAGGCATACAACAGCTTGATAATAGTCACACTGCAGTGTGACTCAGCATTGTAAACGTCTCTGTAGAGAAAGGTTCTTAAGGGCACACCGACCTCCCCTTCTTTCTTCTTCTGGACAGAGATGATGAATTATCGCCTCTGCACTTTCCAATACACAAGATCAACCCTCACAGACTCAATCTTCTTATTAACAACCAGATCAAATGTCAAGCTGCAAGATGGAAGCAAAGCCATGACTCTGAATATGCCTTTAAATCAAAGACTCATTGTGCACACTCATGGCTTACTTACAAAGGTAATGATGAGGTTGCTATTTTTGGTTGGTGCTGATAAAATGAAGCTGCTCTTATGTTCACCTGTTCTGACAGTGTCTAATGTTGCAGGTACATTATATCAAACAATACCTAAATTACAGCAGCTGACATATATTTACCTTGTGTTTAATGATTGTAATATATAAACTTTACAGTAACACGCAGTCTCTGCAGCTGTCTCAATGCATTACGCTGACGCAACACGCATCGTTTGGAATATTATCTCTGTATTGCACATGTTTTTCAGACTGGAACTTTTGCTCATTCTTTGTTAATATGTTTCACATTCCCCCACAAACTATACAGGTCTACCACACACACATATAGTTTATATATATTTTGATAGTTAATTTTTATATATTTTCTCACTGTTTTCTGGCTAATCTTCTTTATTTTCTCTAACTATGTTTATGGTTATGCACTACAATACCAAGGCAAATCCCTTGGATTTGAAAACCTATTTGAAAATTCAGATTCTGCTATTAATTATGAAACTATATTGGACCACTGTTAATAACTTAAGTTGAAACATGAGTGTGATTTCATACATTAGCTTCTAGATATTAGATACTATCGAGTAAGAAGACTTTATGTGAGGCGGTTGCCACGTCTTTTGGAGTAACAGGGGAAACAGAGGAAGCTGAGTTAACCCTGAAGGCCAGAGGTTTCGTAGAGAAAAAAAACACTAAAGCCGTAGTTGGTATCTCTGATAAATAAAACATGTTTGTGCCCTCAGCACAATTGCTTTGTTGGTTTTCTAACTGGGAGAGTAAATGCAGAACATATGATTATAATTGATGATCATTATGGGTCGTTTTGGTGCCAACTCCAGCACTGCTGTCCTACTCACTGCACATGATGCTGATGCCTGTAGTGGATGAGTTGCGACAGATAATCTCTGACAAAAATCATATTGTACCACCTACTCTATTGCCTTGTAGCACTTTTAACGGCATTGCCGCACATGAATGAAAACAACCTATCAGAGCCAAGCTGTCAATCATGTCAATCTCTTGTGAACTGCAGTCAATCTGTGAAACTAGGCAGCACTCATCAAGTACAAACCAAGATTCTATTTCTGCATTGCCTTTGTCTCACCTCAAATGTTTTCAGAAACTATTTTGGTGAACTATTTAACTGTGAATGAGAAAGTTTGTGACCTGACCAACATGTTCGTAACGGTCAAGCCAAAACAATGCCCACCTACCAGAGCAAACTCTTATTCACAGCCTAACAGTACACTAAAATATGTTTCTGAAAACATTTTATGTGAGAAATAGGCAATGCAGTTACAGAATCTTGATTCATGTTTGATCAGCACTGCCTAGATTGACAGTTTGAACACAGTTCATGAGCCATGATTGACATGACTGACATGATTGACAGCTGCGTTAGAGATTTTTCGGCTCTGATTGATTGTTTTGGTGAGCTGCAGTAGATTCTAGGAGGAGAAGAAGGGGCATGTTTTTTTTTTCCACAGACTATCTGTCTCGTGTACTTCTTTCAGAACACAGTGACAGTTTCAGCCCATATGACAAAAAACTTCTTCTCATAAAAGTCACCAACTGCAGCTGTAATATTTTCAGTGAAAGGTCTGGTTGTGGATGAACGGACATGCATGAATGCAGGCAGGATTTTAAGCTTTTCTTCAGCCAAGATTAAATTAGAGAAATTTCATCTGTCGCTTCTTTTATGTTGGCTTCAAAATTCACCTGCTGTTCTAGCCGCCTCGTCAGTGCCCGGCAGCAAATTGAGCTGAGAGTGTAAACTCAAACAGTGTCATTGTTAAAAGAAATTTCTCATCTCCAAATCCTTCTGCCAATAATCAGAATACCAGCAAAAATTGGGCCTTAGATAATTTATTTAACCAAACTGGGAAGCAGAGTGACTGTCGCATAGCAATAATAATGAACATATATTGTAAAATATATCTTTCAGATTTAACAGTTGAGATGTGAGAGAAAATCATAATCTTTGAGTTGTTTTTAATGCTTAAGTCCGGCTGACGTAGAGGAGATAAGTTTGTAGATTTTCAGGCTGCACAAGAACCATTAATACTGTATTTCTTTGAAAGTGATATTTGGATCATTATAAGATCATAAAAACATACACAGGTGTTGGTTCTCTTGTCTTTGAACTGGCACTTGTTGATATTCCCTGACTGCTAATTTACTAAACCTGCCAAGTTGAGAATGTACATTTAATTAAGCTGTAAAACCATCTGGCTGCTGTTCAACAGCAGGCTACTGAAATATTGCTTCTTGGGTGTCTGAGCACTGTAAGCAGCACAGAAGCATTCACTACAGAAATCACAGCCAAGCTTAATTTGTTACTAATTATATGCAACAAAAAGCAAGTGACAGCTTGGGAAAAACATTCACTGATGGGTTCTCGAAGTTATCAGCAGGAATTTGAAGGGTTAGGGTAACCCTAACCCTAACCCTAATCTCACAGTTACAGGATCAGCACTGGACCGCTGTTGCATTTTTTTTACATTCTGCTCAAAATAATCCAATTCACTGACATTTGACAGGTCTACCATTTCACTTACAATGGATTTCTCCAGGCAAACAAATCAACTAAATGTCCAGTTTGAAGAATCTGTGCTCTGTCACGGTGTCATTCAAAGACATACTGCTGCACTTGCAACAAACAAGGCAAAGCCTGTTTAATGAAAGGCTTGTAGAAAGATAACCAGCCTCATGCAGCTGAAAACCCAGAACAAGATTACAACTCAAGGACCCTATCCACAAACATGGGCACTTTGGAGCCACTCACAGAAATGGGGAATCTGTCAAAAAGAGTGATCCTTAAAGAGTGTACAAATCTCCCATTACACAAGACAACAAAAAAACATCTGAAATTGTATTCCCTGGCTTTCTAACTTCATTTAATACTCACTCACCCTCACAAGGCTGCTCATGAATGGAAACAGCTCATGGTTTCTGGTTATACCTTTGTTTTGAAAGATGACACACAGCCTACACGGTAATATGAATCTTAATATGAAGGCTATGACAGATTCTGTTAAGCACCAAGTAGGCTACAGAGCAGAGGCTGTCCATCTTAAATTCAGCTCCACGATTCAATTAATTATTGTAGAAACTATGCATGTCAATTTTCTTTGTATCTCAAACTGTCACTGTAGATCAACCATAATTCCAGCATTTCTAGATTGAGATCCAATCATACATTTTCACAGGAGTATCTCATATTAAAGACAAATATGTACTGATAATTATCTATTATGCACTGAAGTTAAGTAGCAGTCAAATACATGATAAACACAATGAAAAAATTGGGGCATAAAGCATGTTATAATTCAATCTGTGAGCCACATGGCATCACTTGACATTAAGTGTCTGGCAAATTAACCATTCCTAAAAGGGGGCACCACTCTATGTGTTATAATTTCCTTTGATAGAGGAAAGAAGCATATTTGCTTGCTGATGATACACTGATTTATGAGATTTTAGGGATTTATGGATGTGTTTTCAACAGGGCTAATTACCTTGCCTGTGCATTCCCAAAATTTAAAATAAAATCACGCCTAACGTTTTGCAAATGCTCGCGATCTGTGTTAGCCTTACTTTGTTGATGAGGTGTTCTGTGACGACCTCCCGTAGGCCTGTGTAGAGCTTCTCTCCGTGTTTGTGGAGCACCATTGTGTAGGCATTCCTGTACAGTTCCTCGAAGCTCAGGCCGCTGTTGTTCTTCCTCTGAATCTCCTGGATGGCATTCTTCAGAAGGTCCCAGATATTGTTGACGTACTTCTCATCCATCGTCATCTGCAAAAGGCAGCCAGTAATGGGTTGAATAAGATGAACAACACCTGTGATTATTTGTACCAAAACTTAGTACCAAGATTGATGCTGTTCCTAAAAACTTTCACCTCTGTGTAGTTTTGTCCTCAGATTCAAATTCTGCATTGGAAATGTGGGCCAGGAGTTGGAGTGCGGAATAAATCGTCTACCGTATTGGTCCCTGGCGATAACCATAAGCTTGGTAAAGGTCTATAATATTTTATAATAATCAATTCACAATTAATTATTCATTATCTGCTGATTATAGAAAACAAGAGAGGAGTTTTATTAAACCTGAAAAACATATTTACTTGGAAGAATCAATTAGGCCAAAAAGCTGCCTTACATCAGAAATGTACTAAGATGACAGTTACATAAAAAGCTCCAAGGACTGCCGTTGCCATGCCAGCACGTTTTGACTCCGTGAACAGGAGTTGTATTTAACACAAACTCACACAGCAAGAAAAGACTCAACTTCTTGGTACCAACAGTGTGTTGAGGACCAAGGCGCAACTTTTAGTTTCTTTAGAAATACTGAGATATGTGATATGGCTGGTATGTTTGCATCTAAGGTAATGTTGGTTCATTTTGATTACTTTGAATGAATCACTGTTTCCTTTTCACTCTTCCTCTTTCAGTTTACCTTTTGCAAATCTGGCTGAAAGCCCAATTAAGCCAGCAAATTGCTGGGATAGTGGTTAGGCAGTGTACCCCAGAAAGGCTTAAACCAAAGAAAACTTTACTGGAGCAACATCAGCTCTCTGAGATCTCTATACACTTTGAGTAAGGGCTTTTAATTATGTAGGTCAGTCAGTTAATGTCAAACTTTAAGGAACAATTAGGTATGTAAATATTTGTGATATTGCTGGACTGCAGTTCTGCATAGCTGTATCTGTTAACAGGAAACATTTCTAAATGTTGCATGTGGCTGTACAGTCATTACTTATGTGCTCTGAAATCTACTGTGAGTTCAAATGGGATTTAAAATGCAGGAGCAGGATTTTTATTTCTCAGCCACTATTGACAATGGTTGAAAACATGTAGTTCTGCACAGCACAAAGCTGTGGTGCACCAGCTTGGACTAAGATGCTCCCGTGGACATCTCAATAGCCAAAGGCATGTTAGCCAAAGGAGAAGACTACACATGTGTGCTGCAGCTAAGGAGGAGGAACAGTGTGTGCTCCCTCGCAGCAGACAAGCCCAAACACATGCATGTCAAGATGTTGCTCTGCCAGCAAGTCTGTCAGGACTGGGCTCACATGTGTGAAGGTCCTCTCTGTATTATCACAAGTTAGCTATGTGTGGCCACTTGCACACAACTTGTAATTACTCAATTACTCATAGAGGAGTGACAAAACAAGTATCTGGTTAATGTACAGTCTCACTCAGCCAGTCACAGACAGACTCAATTTCAGTTTAAGCAGAATGAGGTCAGTTCATAAATGAGGTCTATCAGTGACTTGCAGACAAAGGGAGTGCCAGGTGGACGAGGGGAGGAACACTAAAGCATGATTTTAACACTGAAATAAAGACAGAAACGACACAAATATCTACCAATGATATTGCTATTAATACAAACCCAAAGCTAACGTTGGGTTGACTGATTTGGGCTTTTTTAGCATCCATCTGCAGCCTTAGCAACGTTGCTGCTTGTTTTTGCATACATGTGGAAATATAGGTTGCATTATAGTACAGAGATGCTAGTCAAATTTAAAGCTCAGACACAAACATGTCATGCATTTGATAAGAAAGCCAAAAGCAGTCAAAACAACAAGTGTCAAGAGTCAGGGCTAACGTTAGCATCGGCTATGTCGCTGCTAGCTAACGTTTGGGGAGTTGTGAAGCAGTTAAACGTTAAAGACAATGAAAGTGATTAATTTAACTTCCCACTGTGCTGCTAATATAAAAGAGTAAGCACCCAACCGGCCGTCAAAGAGTGGGGGCGACTGATACATTTGACGGCTGCACTTTGTTTACGGATAGGTACTAAGTCTGCTGCTCAGCTGGTTAGCCTGTTAGCATGCTAGCATGTAGCTAGCAGCCCAGACCACGGTGATCGCGTCACCGCCAGCCGGGCAGGCAGAGCACCTACTGCGGTGTGCACTTACAGGAAAGGCCCGTATCCTCATTTTGGTGTCCTTCTTGGTGCCGCTTTTGCTGAGATTGGACATGGTTGCCTCGTCCGTGGGCTCTGTATTCACATGAAAGTATTCTCCACGGAGGGACGGGGGTGACTACTGGTTTATGGAGCAGCCGACGAGCTTTCACTCGACCTCGTAGCTCCGCGTCCCGGCACCGCAAGTTTATTGTTGACAGCCAAACGCCAAATCCGATAGTTCTTCATACAGCAATGGCGGACTACCTGCAGTTCTCATTGCGCAGAGCTCACGCACTCCAAGTCACGCGAGAAAATAATGATTTGGAACAATTTATCAACTTTAGTTATGACTGTACTTTACAATAATTTACTTTGTCACACATATAGTACAGCAAGGACTATTTATATTACACGGTTTATTCAGTAGTTCCCTATATTGCACAGTCAGTCTTCTTCACTAGAAGCAGAGTCAAGGAAGAGCAGTAATCCCATATATAGCAACTAAAAAATACCAGTGATGGAAAGTAACTAAGTATAATTACTCCATTAGCTGTACTTCAATTGTGGGCTAATTTACTTTTAGTTTACTTGAGTTGATGTTACACTTCAAACTATCTCTCATAGGGAAATATTGTGTTATCAGCTCATAAAATGTGATGTATTATTGTGCACACTGGTTAAAATCACCTCCACCTCCATCAACTACAACATTTAAGTAGGCTACTGCTTACATGTTAATGCAACAATAACAATATCTTATTTTACTGTAATATAGCCTAACACTGTCAAGGTGCATAATGAGTGTGACTTAAAATACATGTTGTTGCAGATACATTTGTAATTTAACTTAAATCAGATTTTTGATGCAGGATTTTTTACATGCAATGGACTATTTTTATTGAGTTATATTGCTACTTCTTCTCCCACACCATTTTGAGTAAATGTCAGAGCATTCAAACTTTTACTCAAGTAAAGAAATAATGCCAGAGGGATGTATTTATATTATCAAAAGTAAAAATACTGCAGAATAGTCCCCTGTCAGTGGTACATTATCTACAAGTGCATATTGTAAAGTAAAATTGCAAAAATAATATCTTATTTTATCGTAATATAACACTGTAAGGGTTCATAATGAGTACTTTTACATTTGAAACTTAAGGTACATCTTGTTGCAGATACATTTGTAAATGAACTTACTGTAAGTACAATTTTAGATGCGGGACCTTCACTTGCAATTGACTATTTTTACAGTTATATTGTTACTTGATCTTAATACTTCTTCCACCACAAAACAATACACCAGTACAGTTAAAAGTTCAAGCACTCAAACTTTTACTCAAGTAAAGAAATATTGCCAGAAGAAAATAATTATAGTATTAAAAGTAAAACTGCTGCCCCTCTCTCATCAGTGTTACATTATCTACATGTGCAAATTGTAAAGTAAAATTGTTTCTTAATTTAAGGTTTTATTTGATTTTTCTCTGTTGCTGTCAGAGAATTTTCTGGTGTAAAGACCACCACTGTGATTTACCATATGTCTTGTTGGGAGTTTTCTTTTGGTTCCAGCTTAATTTGGTGCTGTTGAGTGGGTTTGGGCTGTGATGTGCTGTCAGAGTGTTTGGACAAGCTGTATGGACTCCTCTCTGGCTGCACCTCTTGGCAGATTAAGATTTTGTGGTTCAGTATGTTTGGGATTCATTTGCTTTTAAGGGGATGTGTATGTTAGCTCTTCTGCTTTTTGTATTTTTAATTTAAATGGCCCTGGTCTTATTGGTGCAATGTGTACTTGCATAACTCTGCATGCAAAGTCTGTATGTTTATGTCCCTCTTCTCAAATTTATAAATCAAATATTACTCCCACAGAAAATTCATGGGTTCTCTTACGACCTGGAATACCTTTAGATTTGATTTCTTACAGATATTTTTTGGGACTTTTGCCTTTATTTGACAGAGCAGCTATAGCATGAGAGTAGGAATGACATGCTCCAAGGGCCGTGGGTTGGAATTGAGCGCCTGCTTTATTAGGTGAGCTACAGTAGTGGGCAGCCATACTTTCAGATTTTCACAGAGATGCCAAATTCTAAATAGATCTAAAATTAGAAACACTTAAATCCATTGATGAATTTAAGGGCAGCATAAATAATGTGGCGATAGAGACATGTGCTTGTTTTTCTTGAGAGGCCACTATGTTTGAATAGTTACTATGTTTGAATAGTTGTTATTTTATTGTGGATTTTTGTATTATATGTTGTATTTGTTGCATTTTGAACATGTTTTGATTGGCTGCTACCTCGGCCAGGTGTCTTTTGTAAACAAGATTTTCAATCTCAATGGGACTTCCTAATTAAATAAAGGTTAAATAAATAAACAAATAAACAAAATGTAATTATTTCAAATTAAATAGTTTGTGTTTCTAGCAAGGATTTCACATTTTAATTGGTTTAATTTAATTAAATACAGACGTGTATGGACATAGGCATCATTCTAGGTATAACATTAGTGTAAAACCCTTGAAATGGACCTTTGTCAAATTCTTAAGTGATGCATATTCCCAAACAAATTTCTGTTTAATTTCATTTTACCTCAGTTGGTTGGTTTAATGAGGTTAATACATTATTTTCTAGGCTAAATATTACGTGGTCATATCCTCACTGAAGCCTCATCTTTGAGCTTTGGATATTGTACAAACAAGTTGTGATAATAATGTGGAGAGGGGAGTTTGCTGTAGTGGACTGTGGTAGATTCTTTGCCCCAGGGCCCCCAGTGTGTTAATCTGGGCATGCTTATTCAGTATCAGTATGTGGGTTAGTCCAACAGGATCAACAGAGATGTCACTGTGATGACGTAATCAGTGTTGCAGAGCCCTAATGTCACCTGACCTCATGGTGAAGCTACAGTTTGTGTGTGTTGTGTGCACTTTTAGAGACAGAAACCAAAGGAGCATTTCACCAGATTTATTCCAAGAAAGAGAAAAAAATCTCAAAATTTCATCCATTTGTCTCCTTGTCAAAAAATGTCCTTGTTCATTACATCTGAAGAAGAACAAGACCACCAGCACTCAGAACTCAACAGAACAAATAATTAACAGATGACTGCTTTTAGTCCTCAGTATAAGCATCATGTATACAAGTCAGATTAATTTAGGTTCTTAATTGTGGCAGAGTATCATATGTATAACCTAAATACACATATGTTTTTCTTTCATCACCTCTGTCTAAAACACTAAGCTCGGGGTTGTTCAAACATGGCGTCAAAAAAAAAAAGAAAAGAAAAGAGAACAGGATGCAACCACTTTAAATACATTACAGAATTGAAATACTTCCCATTGTAATAATGACAGACAATCAAATAACATTTTCTTTTAAAACTTTGATATTTACAGCAATTATTTTTTTGCCACTTTTAAAAATTATGTCACAGGTGATCGTTACAATGGCGTTACATCACAGGTTAGAGTCCCGTTGATCTGTGATGATGGGAAATAGATTGGGTCATACTTCCTGGATGAGCCGCAGTTTCAGACCCAGTCATGGATCAAAAAAGGTTTTATACGAACACAGCCCTCGACTTTCCCCCCAGCATTAGGGAACAAAAATAAATTTCAATTTGCAGCTTGGCCAGGAAGTAGACAACATTTGCTTGGCACATTTAGCCCTGACTCTCTAAAACAAAACATAAAAGGACAGGTACACACTCAGTATAGAAACTGTCCTAGGTCTGAACTCCCAAAAGCATTTTAGGATTAAAACTGTGACAGGCATTTGATTTTTTTTATCATGATCTAACACTGAAATGCCTTTGGAAGCTCAGACCTGATAATAATTTAACAAGAGGCATAGGTATTTACATAGGAGTCTATGCAAAGTCACAGAGGCAGACACTTCATATTGCACATGAAAAAGGCAGGTACATATGAAATGGTGGTTTAGAAATAATACAAGAGGCGAAATCACACGTGAGAGAAAGAGAGAGAGAGTCTGTACGCCCTTTAGGAAACTTATCCTAAAAAATATTCAGTCCATGAAGCAGATAAATCCATCCCAATGTAGGTATAACACACATCAAACCACTTTGCTCACTGATTAACCTTCCTCCCTAATGCACATTCAAGAGACTCTCAAGAAAAATTATATATTTAAATCCTACAATTCCAATATTTTTGCTTTAATCTACCTTCATTAGCATTATCGACTAAAGAGATTCAAGCAAGATCACTAGAGGTTTGCGTCTGCATCATCACTTTTAACATCAGCTTTTTAAAGCAAACATCATCCTCTTGATCTCAGCTACCTACCGTGCTTTCTCTCTCTTTCTCCATCACATCTACACACCCACTCATCCGTCCACTCGGCTGCTCGCACGCTCTCACCTCTCCACGCACAGCCTACATACAGCAGTGGTATCCATAACAGAAGTTTCTCTTCATGTAACTATTCTGCAGCATTTCCTATGTTAAACATCGTAAGGTAAAACTGAATATGGCATATTGTAACACAAAACCCCATGGCTTCCCCTTTTTTTTGTCTTTGTTTTTTTACACGAGGCACAATCTGAGAACTCTAATTTTCATTTCCTTTGGGATGCAGCAGTAGTGGACTGTCGATGTTTGCGGGACAAAGTAATTTCAGTGATGGCTACATCTCTTAGCTCCTTCTTTAAAACTGTTTTTTTTGGGTGCACTGAGAACTGAAAAATAAAACAAACAAACGCCGTTGGGTCTGCCTAATATTCACTGGTGGTTGTTATATATATAATTTAAAATATAAAGAAGTGAACATGACATCTGAGGTCTTCACACAGGTATTTCACAAATATACATCTTTTGAGCATTGTGATCATTCATCCACTACATTGATACTCAAACTATGTCTATAACAAATATACAACATACATACCAAACAGACTCTTTATTTCAATTTTCATATATTAAAAGCTCTAAGAAAGGCAGCAAAGATGCGCAATAAGGCAGATCCATATGACACAGTCAATGACACACTCCATAGAACACGCTCTACTGTGGCACATTTACACTGACAGATGAGATGGATCTTTTAAAGGGCTTCGGTTGCTCTCTGTCTAACGTGGTTCATGAGGAAATCTGTGAACTGAAAAGTAAAAGGGAGTGAGCACGGTGCAAGGGAGTGGGAGGGATGGCAGAGAAAAATAAACTCACGAGGGAGTGTTTTAAGGTCATGGACGACCTTTGTTTGAGGTGCAGATGCCTACTTGATGCAGTGGCATGCAGTTAATATGCACAGGGTGTGTGTGTGTTTCAATGTTTTATGCATGGAGAAGGTTATTATGGCCAGGGATATGTGACTCCGTCGTTGATCAGTGATTGTCAATTTGTCCCTTAAACCTCCCCAAAATGAGGAAATGTTAATCAGTACACATGAGGGTTTTAACGCTGTCTAAGTAAATTAATTAAATCTCCCTTGTACAGCTTTTTGGTGATGAATTAATCAAGATTTTTTGAAGAGCTGAATACAAAAATCTGTTCTGATGGTATAAAAATGGACTGCATTAATTCCTTAGCCATGGAGAAATCAGCACTGACAAAGATAAAAGGAATAATACATGAGGTGTCCATACAGCATGCATTCATAAGCATCAGGTGAGGGACTATGGCAGCTGCTTATGTGTGAACAAAGCTGAGCCATTGAAATCAATATTAGCTATTATGAAACATTTTACAGAAAGTATAGCACTTTATCTCACTGTTACATGTTGAAGTAGTCTTTTTCCATAAGAACTGTTTTTTTTTCTTCTCTGTCATGTGTCTAAACAGTATGCGCATGTACATATTTGTGTCAGTGTGTGTGTGTTTTTACAATCGTATTCAGGATCAGTACTGTGTCAATGAATGTGTGAGTTGCGGTTAAAAACTTATTTTTCCAGTATAGCTGCTGAAAAAGATAAAAGTCACCACCTTCTGCTTTCCTGAACTGGAGACACAAGCAACATGTAGCATCTAATCACTGAACCGGCTCAGATGGATCCGCTCATTTCAAATCGCTTGTCTGATTTGATTAGTTTGAAACTTTGTCCTGTTCGTTCTGCATGGCCTGCTAAGCATCTAAGTGATTGACAGCAGAGAGATCCCTTCCTCTCAGGTCGCTAAAAAGGTATCCTCGGCCTCTTATTGGACCACAGAAAACTTCAAGAAACTGTTAGCAGCCCGCTGTTGTCACTGACCGCTCCCTCCATCTGCATCGTCCAGGCAACCATTGAGGCAGTGGTCGTCGCTCCCGAAAGCACCCTGGGCTTGCAGGAGCTCGTATTCCTGGTCCAGGAAATCTAGGCTGTTGTTGCTAGGCAACCCACGGATAGTGAACTTGTGGGACACTTTGGTCCACTGCTCCCGATTTGCCGCCACTCTCTCGTACAGCTCAGTGGCCCCAGGAAACAGTTCAGATAAGAGCCTGAAAGGACAGAGGGCAGTGGTGGCACATGGGTTAGGATGTGATAACTTTACAATAAAGATTATTCATTGCTCCAGTCTGAGGACGTGCCCGAAATTTTCAAAGTCCAAAATAAAAAGGTAAAAACGAGAATTTAAAGGTGTGCTATGCAGGATTGTTGGTTGCTGTTTGTAAACACACTGACCAGCAAAAGTGGAAGTACAAGCCAAACCAAGCCCACTCTCATTTGGTAATTCGCCTCGCTATATATGGGTTTTTTTTCGGTGCTGTGTCTCTTGGATGCCTGCTGCTTACAGTTTGGCTCCTGGGGTCTCATTTATAAACATTATGTACGCACAAAACAAGGCCTGAAAGAGGCGTACGCCACTTCCCACGCAGAAGTTGTGATCTATAAAAACAGACTTGATGGGAGAAACGCTTACGAACATTTTGGAGATGTGAAATTAGCGACACATTTCAGTTCTGTATGATTAGTAAAATCCTGCATAATATTATAGTATATCTTTAACTGCATGTTATTTTGACTTCATTTTATGTACTCTATTATCTTGCATGCCTTATTTTCAACAGTATAATTTGGTGTTCTTTTATCACAGCATTTCAAACAAACAAACATGAAATAACTACTTTTTTTTTTTGGCCACTTGTGGGAAGTGCAACAGGCTGCAGCCAAAACACTGACAAGTCACCTCATAAAGTTAACACAGCAAACATGTTGGGAACCAGTTGCTTATTTACATATCCAGCAGACACTAAGCAACACTCTTATTCATTAGTGTCATGTTCCTGGCTGCCTGACTGAATGTCAGCCCAGTATTCACTTTTTCAGCTCTGTTTTGCTCCTGAGGGAAATATCTGGCTGCTAAATGCTCCACTTTATCACTCACTGTGTCTGTGTGCTGTTTGATGCTGGTCAGGTAGCGTACACTGAGTATATCAGAGCATTTTTCACTGAAAACAGGAGCCTGGTGTGGCCAAAAATGAAGATGATGGGGTCATAGAACCAAAACAAGAAGCTGAAAGACACTTAAATGCTCTTTAAAGCCGAGGGACGAGGGAATTTTTATCTGTGTTGAGCGAAATAGGGGATTCCTCCTTGACAATTTTAACCTCTCTCTTTGTATTTAAAACTTGCTATGTCAGGCCTGACAAACTGATACGTGATTGAAGGGTTCGGCTCTTCATACGCACTTGTAAATGGGCATGGCGATATGTTCCATGAAGCTTATCTGTAGTTCTGGGATGTACGCTTTCTCTCTGTCCATCATCTCACTCGGCCTGTTCCCCATGGCTTTTTCCTGCACACACACACACAAACACAATACAGAGAGACATGAGTAATGGGCTCTCTACAGTGTAAAGTGACACATACTTCAGCCACTTATTAAATAATTTCACATGGCATTTAACGGCAAGTGAGCACTGACACATACCAGATCTCCTTGAGAAAAGAACTCTTTATAAATCAGCTCCTGTGGACAGAAAGAGGCCGACATCTGTTACAGTCTCATACTCACAGTGACACTGAGTCCACTTAAAATACAGTTTACTTATTTACTTACTCCTCATTGACATCGTAATTTGGATATTTAGATTTTCATTTCACTCTAAAATGAGCGTAAATCAATTTTAAACACCGTATTTGATGCAAACTTGTATGGGTTTTAGCTTTGGGAGACGTATTTGCAAACATAACTGTAATTTGACTATACTGAATCACAACAATGACCTAATCTAGGATAAAATGTTATTCCCCTTTATTACATTTCAATTTTTGGTGTGATTGCTGTTTTTTCATTAATCCCCATGAATTTCTTTCACCAGTAAAAATGTACACAAGGCAGACCCAGAATTAAACAGAAATGTGCTTTCAGTATTGGGCGTAAGGATTACAGTGCATTTGCTGTAGGTGTTAGGTGTTTGGAGATTTAGGGTGCAGGATTTAGGACAAGGGTCAGGGGTTTGGTGTTGAAAAGGGGGGCAGACCAAGATTAAACGTAATCCTTAAAATGGAGTGCAGTTCGACAGAATAGAAAATAATGGTTGTTTCCAACTGTACAGCTAAACATCTCATAATCTTTATTGTTCCAGAAAGGGGTCAGTGTTACTGTATAGTCTCTGGGAATTGGAAATCTTTAGGAATGCACTGCTGAAAATAAGAGCTGCTGTAACACAGTGGAGAAATGTGCTTGTGCTTGTTAACTAACAGAGACAGTATATAAACTACAGTCCTTTCACTGCATCACATCTACCCTTTTGTTTTGGTTTGGACCTACAACAAGCTGTTTTAAATGTGTGCTACACTAATGACGAAAGGCTAATATTAATAACTGTTCATATTATAAGGGTTACTGGACTGAAACACATTTACATGATTGCATATACTACAGTATATTTATTGAAGCGTGTCGTACAAAACTTTGTGACCTTAATATCTGTGTGCTGATTCAAATGTTGCTTGTTATCCCCCAACTTAAAGGTCCAGTGTGTCGGATCAATTACAGAAATGGTGTATAATATTTATAACCATGTTTTCATTAGTTTATAACCACTTGAAAACAAGAATCATTGCATTTTAGTTATCTTAGAATGAGCCACTTACATCTACATGGGGAGTCTGCCGGGAGATTCTACAGTAGCCCAGAACGGAGAAACCAAACATTTGTTCTAGATAGGGTCTGGGACTGTGTAGTTCGTCTACACGTGTGACACATCGGACAAGTTATAGTTCTGCAACCTCACCACTAGGTGTCACTAAATCCATTTGTGTAAGGTAGTTACGATGGGCCCCAGTGCATGCTATTATGATGGGCCCGAGTGCGCCCTATGAAACACACACGCACACACACACACACACACACACACACACACACACACACACACACACACAGAGTTTTGGGCGTATAAATATTTTACCAACTGAGGGCCGAATTCACAAAAGGATTGTGTGGCTTTTGCGGCTGCTAAACCGGTAAAAATGGAGCAAACAGATACCGTCTAATTCACAAAGCACGCGCAGAGGGTGAAATGCTCCACTAACTGCGCTGCCAAGCAGATTGTGTCTCGGTGCTCCGGTGCTATTTGCACGTATTTAAATGAGGCAATATGCATATATTTGGTGCAAAAACTGCCCCTTTCTATGCAAATGAGCCTCATTGATAAATAACGTCTAATTCACTAACACCAGCGCTAATAGCCACACGCAGTTTGAGTGAAGTAAATAAGGTCTTTAGAAAGCTGGTGCAAACTGGGCGCTCCTCTGTGGAAGCCTCTCGCCCAGACTTTCCAGTGATCG
Organism: Epinephelus fuscoguttatus; assembly: GCF_011397635.1. Taxonomy (NCBI): domain Eukaryota; kingdom Metazoa; phylum Chordata; class Actinopteri; order Perciformes; family Serranidae; genus Epinephelus; species Epinephelus fuscoguttatus. Next base: position 16,306,526 of record NC_064756.1, read on the forward strand.
TGGCAGCAGTGATCGTCTGTTAAATCAGTCTGTAAATAATATTTTGACATTATTATTATAATCATTATTACTTTAATGGCATCCGAAGATATTGGTGCGTTGAACAGGTGACAGTCTGCGGTCGTTCTCAAAACGCACTTCTGTCACGCACTTCAAAAGCAACTTTCAGTAATTTATTTTATGAAACGGGGGAAACAAACGTGAACAAAAACGGTTCCACAATTCATATTAAATTCAAAAGATAATGAAAAAACAGCTACAAGTGAGAGGGAATAGTGATAAAGTGGTCAAACTTGGTCAAATCCACAGCCTCAACCCATCTGACACTGTTAGACTGACTCACCAGCAGACATCACTACATGAGGGCATAAAGTATTCAGTACTTTGCCAAACAAAGTCTGCCATTGTTCTGCCACGGTGTTCTTGGCGCAAAGCCAGCATTTAAACTTTGCCATGTGTGCCTTATTGCAATCACGGGCAAATCAGGGGCAAACTGCACTCAGCTGCCAAACTCTGTGGGCGTGTTTGCGCTGGTATATCATTAGCGCAATATCCTTTGTGAATAGGACGGAGCAAACTGCGGGTGCAAGTAAAGTGCAATCCAAGGTGCTATCAGTAGTTCATTTTTTGTGAATTCGGCCCAGAGTGTCTTACTGCCACTTTTATGTTATATCCTCCTGAGACCCTGTTTCCTCATATGAGGACATCACATTTCGGGTTTACTTGAACTTATACTTCAGTCTACTTAAAATTTAGACCTGTTGTCCTCATTCGTGGACACTTTTTTGTGCCATCTAGTGGCGGTACAACCACAATACACTAATCTGTGTAAAAACAAGATGGCAGCCATCTCTGCAAAGTCAGTCTGCAGCTGACAAAAAAGTGGACGCGGTCCAAAACCTGATCAAATTTGATAATCTACACTTTTTTATTTATGATGATTTATGATGTTTGTAGTTTGATATGCCTTACAAACTTCACCAATTTTAGCAACGGTAACAAGCTAAGACGCTGTTAATTAGAAAGTACTCATTTAAAAATGTCGGGAATTTATCGTCAGCTCATTGAAGGACAGTGGGACTTTATGATCTTCTCATTTGAGGACATTGGGATTTTATCGTTGTTGACAGTGTTTAGTTTTTTTATTCTTGTCCGGTCCTACTGATCCCAAATGGCTAGGAGAAAATTAAAATGCATATCAAACAGAAGTTTGGGCCTCAGGAGGATACCCGCTTGCAGATGTGCCCAGTTTGTCGGTCTTGAGAGATTTTGCATCTAAACTATCTCCTGTAAATCGTTTTGCCTTCGTTGCATAATTAAACTGAGACTTGATATTGAACAACATCAAGCTACATATTACTCAGCAATCATCATTACATATCTGTAAATGCCAAAAACTACAAATGAAAATAGGAAATTATTAGTTTAACTAAATAGTTTTTATAGTTAAATTAAATTAGTTAAATTACAATATTTTATATTTTATATAGAATAAGCATATAATTTTGATGTAGATTTGTTTACATTTTTGAGAGCGTATATAAAAATCACCCCAATTTTGATTTGTTCAGTTCTTTTTTGAACAATTTATGTGTTCTGTGTATGTTTCTGTTTCGGTGATTATTACAACTACGTACTTCTTATGTCTGTTATACTCTTATGTTTAGGACAGAAATACTCGTTGTAGAAGAAATGTGAAATTCTAGAGAGGAAGCTTTCACCATAAGCCCCCTCGGGCACAATCCCTACCATGTTTATTTTTATGTCCATGTTTTTATCACATCTTGTGTACAAATAAAATTCAAATTCAAGCACACTAGGTGGCGATCGGGCCCCTACAACCCACAGGCCCCAGTGCAACCGCACTGCCTGCACTGTTTCCATTCACGCCCCTGACTAAATCCTACACACTGGACCTTTAAACCTAATATTTCCTAACATGGTGAAGAACGGTGAAGCATCTTTCTTGTGTTGTAGGTCATATTAAAAACACAACACATTCAGCTTCACATATATAAAGATACAGTATAAAGTGTAGACATAGTTTTAGACAATGAACTGACAGCAATCTTGCGTGTGGTTTTCCAGCCCTTGGTTTGGTCTGACAGGTCACACGATGTCATCAACAGGCACAGCAGCATGGAGCGGTGGTTACGGCTTTTGGGGTTGTATCCATCTGAAACACACACATGCACATATCTAAGATGCATTTACACATTTACATTGGCAGTTAATTAAATGACAGCTTTGTGAAGATCTGAGGTTATTATGTGTTCATATAAACTGATGAATAAAGGCCATGGCTGAATGTTATGTACAAGCAGTTTGTTTATTTGGTGGGAAGAAGCGACGTTTCAGTGGCGTCTTTACTCTGTTTATTCCCACTCTGTGTTTGGTCGAACTATCTCCCTCCATGATTGACACGTTATGCACTGCAAAGCAGTCACTAACTCATTTAGGAGCTTTTAATGTCCTTGAATTACTTTAACAGCACAAAATTGATTCCACTGAGGAGACATCCACTCTGGATAACTTATAATTGGTTGCATTCAGGCGTAACAAACCGCTGGCCAGGAGGTTACAGCCAATTATATTATATAAGAGCGAAGTACACAACTGTCTCCTGAAAGGGGTAAACAGTCCAATGAAAGAAGAGGATAACCAAGAATGTCAGAAATGAATACTGCGAGTTTGACCGCGGATCTTTGAAAAGGAATTCACAAGATAATGAAAATCTGTAGTCAGTGTGTGCCTTTTGTGTGGCACAAAGAAGGTGCCAGCCGAGGAAATGGGTTCATCATTTCACAGGCTGCATATTTAGCCAAAAAATGAACAAAAACTGCATGGGTTTACTTGTTATTGATCACAAAATGATCAAAATGGAACATTTCTAATGTAGTACTGTATATTTTGGTATCAATCATGTTACATATTTTTCTCTTCTGAAATCACCTCAGTCTAATTTAAGGAAAAACAAATACATTGGTTTTGGTGACACCACTCTGGACCAAGAATTGGAACCAAGCCTCCTTTGCAGTTCAGGGTTGTTAGTTTAAAACAAAAGTACACTCTAAAAAAATCAAGGTAACAATTTGCATGCATCTTTTTAAGTAGTTCCAACTCTGGCCTTGTAAAGTAAATCCTATTAGTATCTATAGTCTGACAAACTCAGTTTAGTACAACCAACATGGTTTGCTTTGACCTCAAAAAACTTAATTAAGTTGAATTAACTTAATATTTATCCAGAAGTTGTGATAATATTTTGGGGTCAAACTTATTTTTCTTAAAAATGTCAAATGTTTTTGATTTTGACCAACTTCTTAAAATAAGTTGTGAGCTGACTATTTTTTATGGTGATAAACTAACCCTATGAATAATATTTAAGAGTGCAGAGACTTTGCAAGAGGCTTTGCAAATTAAACTAATGGCACATACCATCAGCCATCTTCTGCAAGTCCTTGAAAATGCGAAGGTGGTGAGCCAGGTCCGTCGCCAGAATGATGTCTCGAATCAAATCCAGCATGCGCGAGTAGTCCTTAAAAAAAACCAAAACCATAAAAAACAAATTTATCTAGCTGAATTAAGGAAATGGAAATTAAAAGTGAGAGGCATTGCAATGTGTGAATGTCAGATGCCAGATTTTATATCTCACCTTCCTGTTGAACTTCTCAAAGATGTTGCAGCCGTGAGTGTTCAGAATGGCGATGGCCTGGGCAAAGTGATGTCTCTGTCATGGCAAATAGAGCATGATGGGAAAAGGAGTGAGTACAACTGAAAAATGCTGCCTCTAAAGGACTGTTGAGTCATGTTGCAATGCAATGAGCACAGCCAATTTCCATGCCTCCCAGTGCCTCATCACTGCTGCAAGGAACAGAAGTGTGATTTTGGCCACTAGGTGTCGTACCAGTACAAAACAATATGAGTCGAGCTCACATACTGAAGTTCATCAACAAGGAAGGAACATATGAGTATGAGTAGACTGTCTTTTCTCAGTCTACTAAGTTAAGTGTATAAGAAAATGCACTCCACAGCATGAACGTATAGTTTTTGGTTTGGACTGCATTATATTCAGAGGTGTTTCTAATATTCTAGCCCTGATGTGTGTGTAAAAGGGGAGAACGAATCAATAGAAACACCTCTCAGCATAATAGAGTCCACCACCTATGACTATGACCTCAGCAATAAACTTAAAAAACATGTTTCTGATTGTATCATTTATGGCAGAACTGTACAGAGCTAAAGCGGAGGGTGTATACGCAATTAAGATTTATATATTAATTTATTTGGGCACAGATCCCTCATCTTGTTACAGCTCTGATAGCTTTCCAGTCAGCCTTCCCACATCCCTGTGATGTGATGTAACTGGTTGTGCATTTACCTCCATCACAGATCCCTCTGAGCTGTAGAGAGCAGCCAGCACAGATTGCTGAAAATAGAAACAGACAGACAAATGAAACACAATCCCCTTCGTGTACACAATATATTGAATCAAATGGAACAACATCCTTCGATAACATCCTGCTCTTTAACTGTGCTCGTCGGCTTGAATATAAATCTTCAAATAGAAAAATCATAAAAGGAGCTGATAAATCGATGACCTTTGTTGCATAATGAGTGTTGGTGTGTGCGTCATTTAGGTGCCGGAGGGTTATGCATGATTATAGTGGAGCAGAGCAACATGTTTCTAATCACAATGGCATTTAGTGTCTCACCAGGGCGAATGCACAGGCGGGGATATACACAGACTCTCATATCACCATGAGCCTGGCTCTTATTGATGTTCTCCATCCTTGAGTGTCTAAAAGTCAATTTCTAGTCAGCATTTTCAGAGTGCAACTGCAGTGCTGCCCTGAAACACTCTATTCAGGAGGGTAGTGGAGCAGCAGTGTATTCATTCTCCCTTTTTCCCCTTTGTACCAAGGCTGCAGCTATGGAGTCAACACAGGGGGGATGATATGGGTTTTCAGATCCAGGCGACAGATATCTTTCCCTTCAGTAAATATTCAGTCTAATAAATACAGAAAAGTTGATCATGTTAGTGCAGAGCTACCCAGAGCTTTACATCTGTCCCATAGACGATAGACCTACACGCTTATAAACAGTGCCTGGAAGAAGATCAGCTCTGCACTCAGGATTTCAGATAAAAAGGCTATAAGATGTTTGTTAAGGTTGCTCAGCAACCTCAGATGCAACCTGCCACCACGCTCTTGAAAGCTGGCACAAAAAAGGCACAAGAGCAGCGCCCAGCACCCAGGTGGTTAAGAACAAGTCGGGCAGGAAATCCAAAGTATGGGATCATTTTGAGAAGGTGAAGGACGAACCCAAGGTGATATGTAAACTCATCTTCATTGGTCGACTACAAACATGACGTATCATCTGAAACATGGAAGTAGCTACATGCCCATTAGCCACTTAGCACAATCATTACTGCTTTGCCCACAGCGTCATTAACAGGCGGCTCGCTCAGTGTGTGACGTGCACTTGTAGATAAAATATAGGCCTATATTAATGAAGGTTCATTAGTATGGTTTGTATTTCTCTGTAATGTAGCACAGTGTTAACAATGTTACTGATACTATTCTTTCTCACACCTTCAACTCAAACCATTGTGTTGCCCCGCCCACAATATATAATTTGACAATAACATTAATATTGTAAACATGCAGAAACTAGTTCTTGTAAGCCCTCTAATAAAGCAGAAACATCATTTGTCTTACTGAGGCGACTTGGAAAGAATTGTTGGTGCCACGGTGGTCCAGGTCATGGCACATACAGGAGACAAAGAGAGCTAGAATCTCTATATCCCTAAAAAAAGAAGAAAGAACGAGCATAAAGGACTGAAACAACTAAACTTTGGCTACTTGTGTCACCACGGGGAAATGTGTTCAATACGTACTCGAGGTAGTTGGACAGCCCTAGGTTTTTGTAGAGCAGGTAGCAGAAGTGTGAGACAGAGAAGGCGTGCATCCAGTTGTGGTACGGAGGGTCCCTGTAGCCTTTCTTCACCATCAGACAGAACCTGACACCAAAGCAGGAGTTTAATTATCACCTACAATGCAGCATGCAGCTAGTGAGGCACGTAGCACGTGTGTAGAGTGATTTTATTGTTCGTGTTCTGTTTCTTTCTTTTCTATTAAATAAAAAGTACTAAAGAAAGTTATCAAAAGCAACCATATTATGTCTCTACTGCAATGCAGATGAAGCAGCACCAGAAACTGTCGATTCTAACCAAGGTTTAAAGTATAAATTTGACTCTAAACATACTGTATTCCAATAATTTTCATCTGAACTGATCAATTCAGACCAATGTCTTGTCAGTGTTGTTACTTGGGAGACACACTCATACACACACGCTCTCAAACTTCATATATGAACTGATGGAGCTGTCAGACCTGGCGAGAGTGTGCAGGTCAATCTTGTAGGTGTTGATGAAACCCATGTCTTCAAACATGCTGAGGACGCACTGCAGACACAAATAACAGCATCAGTTAATTTGTTGCCTCCTTCAAACTCTCTTTCCCGCTTTTCCTCTCAACCTCTGTCTCTTACCAGCGGCGTGGTGTCATCAGGCAGGGAGCGAGGCGTGTACGTGAACTCGGCGAAGCAGGGGTGGATCTCCTTGACGGGTTCAATCCCCGTCACCAGCAGCTTAGTGACCTCTTCCTCTGAAACCTACAACATACACATACTGAATCATATTGAGTAAAATATAGGGACAGAGTCAGTAAATACAACCCGTCGAGAGAGAGAGAGTGTGTGTGTGTGTGTGTGTGTGTGTGTGTGTGTGTGTGCGTGAGTGAGTGAGATGCATGAATGTGATTTTACCTTCATATGGTACATCATCATTTCATTGGCCAGGTGGGACCTGAACTGAGCTTCATGGACTCTCTTGTAGAGCAGAGACTAGAGGAACATACATCATATTACAGTTACACCATAACAAGTCACAGTTTATTTACTGTCACAGATCCCTGGTTATATGATGCAGAGTTAAGTTACAGCACCAGCAGTAAAACAGCCAAAAACTTGCTTCTTCTTTTTCTGTATTTTGAAAAAGATAACTGGGTAAACTGAGATGGTGTTTGATCTTTGGCATCCAACAGAGCTTGATTTTAATATAATAAATTACTCTCCCTGTGTAACCTTGGAGTCAGAAGAAAATTTAGATTGCTCGCATGCCTCCAATGTGAACAAAGAATCCAAAAACTGAGAAAATTCTTGATGAATTGCAGTTCAAGGGGGCCGTGTTGAACAGCATAAGCTTATTGAAAAGCCATTTACAAACTCTCACACAACTCCTGCGGTATAATCCAAGTCTCATTTATCCAGTCATATGCTCAGTGCTTCCCAAACATGTGCATTTTCACCACAAAGTTAGAATATAAAACACATCTGCCTACAGGTAGTGCATCCTGAACATAAATTCAAATGAAGCTCTAGCGAAAGTTCAGTCAGGAAGACAATACTTTCTTATGCTTAGGCTCTAACTTTCTTCCTCACTCTGCTATTCACACATGCTCACGCTCTATCTCTGGCTGTCAGTGTCCGCAGCTGTCAATCGAGTCATCAGCTGTTATATCACTGCCCCTCATTTTAAATATGGCTCTTTTTCTGCCTGCAGTCCTTTCATGCTGCTGCTGTGTGTACCCTCCACCTCCCCATCACCACCTCGTCTTCTCGGATGCAGCCTCTATTCGCCTCAGCAGTCATCGACCAAAGTCATCAGCCACCTCCACCTCCACCTGTGTCTAGACTCCATGGGGGGATTATCTTGCTGCCGCTCTGATGTCTCTCGATCACAAATAATGTACCTCTGTTGTCTCAGCGCCAAAGACTTTTGTTAAAATCTTATCAGCACAAATCATCTGTTAATCTGTACACTTACATTTCACATTAAACTTCATCTTTATGTCATTCTTCTGTCTCTCCTGATTGAAATGCATGCGCAAGCCCAGGCATGCTAGTTGGCTGTACATGAGACAAGTTTTTACTGACGTGTTTCAAATAGCAAGGTTTTAGTGAAGTGACTGGGAAGTACTAAGCGGACCCCTTTTACTGCAATTCATCAAGGATTTTCTCTGTTTTTGGATTCTTTCTTCACAGAGGAGGCATGAAAGGAAAACTTTTTGTTTTCCACAAATTCATCTTAACACAGGGTGAGTTATTAAAGTACAAATGATCATTTGGAGGGTGAAGTATTTAAAGCAGGGGTCCCCAACTGGGGTCCAGATTTCTCCTTTGTCATTAGTTCAAAGTCCACGCAGTTTAATGTATTCAGCATCATACTAGTGTTTGGCCATGTCGTCGCGCTCTCTGTTAAGTAGCTGTCTGTTGTTCACTCTATCTACAGCAGGAAATGCTTCAAAATAAAATCCCTATGCCAGAAATTCACTGAACTTAAAAATAAAGTGTTTTTTTATACAAACTTGACTCGTTTACGAGTCACTTGCGGTCCATTCAGAATGGACCCTTGTACAACCAGTTGGGAACCACTGCTTTAAAGTAAGCGTAAATGTTTTCTAACAGTATCTTCAGGAGAGCATCAATCCCAAACTTTGTCTCCTGCTTATCATAGATCACCCTGCTGTACGTATTTGTGCCCCAACATGCAGTACACTGTCTCACCATGATACAGTACAGCGTAAGCACTGATACATAATGCATGTGGGCATGTTTGAATGATTAATGAGCTGCCTAGAAGGCAATTATTTTTCCAGTCAAATATCTTTATAGTTTGTAGATAAACTATTGAGTACCTGCAGTCATGCAAAGGTCAGATGCTACAAGAGCCACTTAAAATGAAGGTGAATCGGAAATGCTGAATATCATCGCAGCTGTACTGTCTCAGCTGTTTCTTCTCCTCCCTTCCTTCCTTGCTTCCTTCCTTCATCCAGTGCCTCTGATTTAATTCAGCCTCCATTACAATGCCTTCCTTATGGCACATTTTGTGAAATCAATTGTAAACATGCTTTATAATCAGTCAACTAACCATTTAATTTCCTTATAATTGTCTAAATTGCTCAAATCAATTGTGTGACTGCCTGAGTGCAATTGTGAATGTAGGAAAAATCCATTTAAAAAACAATTTTAATCCACCATGTTCTGGTAAAAGGTGAAAGGCACTGCAGTAATGAGAAACAGGGTGACGAAGTTTCATCATCACATTCTGAAAAACCTGTTGTACGGCAAATGGAAAATGAGATACGAGATTGTAATAAATACTGGGTTGTTGAAGATTCTGACAGATTTTCTAACAATTAGAAATCAATGTCAACGATAAACACCCTCACAGTATAAACATAATAGCCCATCTTCATCATTGTCTTCATGAGCTACATATGCTGGCGCAGCAGAATGCGTGTTAATGGGTTTGCAGCAGTCATACAATGCTTATGAACAACACCATAAAAGCCACTCAGTTCTATCACAGACCGAATCTCTTTAAATTTCCCCCGAGGCTTCGCTCAGCTCTGCCGTGACTGAGCATTTTGCTCCCACTGAACTGATGCTGACAGGATCGATCTCTCTGACAGCGCTAACAAAAGATCTACCACACTGCTCTGAGGAGCAACAGACTCCTAATGATGGATACACTGTAAAGGCTTATTCTGTACACCTCCCTTTCTTCCTCACATGCAGACAAATTTAATTAAGGACTATTATGGCGCACAGAGCTTTTAGAGATGACATTATTAAACATTACGTTTAAAATCAAGCTGAGTTAATGACCTCGGATTGTTTACAATGAGTACGGAGGTGAATGTGCAGCTTAAGAAATGCTGCATTTATTTCTTTTTAATGTTTCATGCTGCTGCTAACAGAGATAATGAGGGAAAGTGATAGAGGCTGTCTTCTGTTTTAAAGTGAGACGCAGCTGTGTTGTTTATGCACTTTATCATTAATATGCTTGGCTTGTAGCATATTTGTTTTTCATGTGTTGACGGTTTGATAAATGAGACTAGAAACAATTTGACCAGACATCTTTTGTTATTCAACACACCGAACCAAAAAATATAAAAGCTAATTAACTCTAAATGGAGGGATCTTGTAAATAAAATGTATAATTGTGATAATTCGAAAATAAGTTCATATTGTTAAAGAAAGAGAGAGAAAATGGGTGAGGTATACAACATGCAATATTTCCAAAGACCCTCCAGTCAGATGTAAAAACTAAGACAACATAATATGATATTAAAGGAACAGTGTGTAAGATTTTGGGGGATTTAGCAATGAGGGTTGCAGATTACAACAAGCTGCGACCGCTCCTGGTTAGAATTCCTTCATTGTTCATTCATCAGGAGGTTTTAACCAGGAACCACATTATCCGCAGAGGTCCCTTCCTATCAAAAACAATCTGACCAGACGATTTTAACCAGTAAAAGCGCTAAAACAGTTTCACGTTACAAATCAGTGTTTTTCCTACACTGTTTGACATGTCGCAAATAGGCCGCTTGGTCAGCACTTGCAAATGTGTGCTCCCCTATTTTCCTTGATAACCAGACGTTCAGGAGGTTTTTACTGTGAGCCAAACTATGTGCAGTGGTCTCTTCCTCTCCAAAACAAAAAACATGGCGACTTACACCAGTAAACACACTTACAGAAGTAGTTTTGCATTTTAAATCTGTGTTTCTAAAGAAACTAGTAGGCAACAGCACTCACAAAAGAGTAGAGTCAAATTCTATGATTTAATAGGGCAACACACGGCCAAACAAAATGACAGACACGTTTCGCCCTAAGCCTTCTTCAGTGTATCCGGTGGCTTAGGCCGAAACGCGTCTGTCATTTTGTTTGGCCGTATGTTGCCCTATTAAAACACAGATTTTGACTCTACTCTTTTGTGAGTGCTGTTGCCTACTAGTTTCTTTGGAATCCCTCTGCAACTTGCACCCATCACGACTGGAAATATTGGAGTTGTGCGTCCTCTTTCCTTCAAATCTGTGTTTCTCCAGCGCTGTTCAGCATGTCAGAGAAAGGTCACGCGCCCAGCACCTGCCAATATCTGCTCAGCTTATTTCTCTAATAACTTAAGATCCGGATTTTTTAAAGCAGGAGCTGAATTGTTTGTCTCGACTTCTCCAAAGTGCTGGTAGCTATTGTCACTGAGGTGAATGGCCCTGTCTCCAGCCAATGTTTGGTTTGTCCGTTCTGGGCTACTGTAGAAACATGGTGTGCAACATGGTGATCTCTGCGGATCAGTATAAACGGCTCATTCTAAGGTAATGAAAATACAACAAGTCTTATTGTCAGGTGATTATACACTAAAGAAAACTTATTTTATTATATTCCATTTCTGCCAATATATCCCCCTAAATCCTACACACTTGACCTTTAAGGGTGTTGATGTCTTTTTCATTTTGCACGGGTATGCACATGGGTGTGTATCTGTGTGACTATGTGTGTATTTATGGTACATATATTGCTGTGTCCTATGTTGGTATAATGCATCCTCTGACCTATATTATATCAGTTATCAACAAATTATATCCCATGAACTCCTGTTTGTCTTTAAATTTTTATAATTTTATTAAAATTTCTTTAATATTTTATCTTCCTTCTTTCTCTCTTTCATGATTCGTTACTTCACTATTACCATGTTATATAATTTCTTTGAATAAAAAATAAATAAATAAGACAAAAAAAGAAAATGTAAAGGTTACAGTGAGTCAGTTCTTTCAGCGGGAGAGGAGACTTACATGGGCGATGCTGATACCACAGTAGATGGAGAACGCCGTGGCCAGGTCCTCATCAAAGCGGTTGAACCATGGCCCGTTCATTTTATTCACCAGCTCTGCCACCCCAATCACCTCTAGAGGGAGGATGATTCAAAGAAAGTAGAGGAGGACAGAGGTAAAGAGGGAGAGGGGAAAAAGAAGGTGAGACAATGAGGGAGGCAATGAGTTGAAGAGAGGGAAGAAGGGAAAGTTGATGAAGAAAAACGGAGAGACTCAAGGACGAGAAAATGAGGCCCAGAATGCAACAGTTTGGGAGGTGCAGAACAGACGTTGAATCAAATAGGGCTGCTAACTTAAATTAATTTCACACTGCAGCTGATGCTAATTGCACATAAAAAGACCTGAATTTAAACTCTTAATCTGACAGTTTTCTGTATGGAGACAAATCACACAGCATCTAAAGTTCGTCTGCTCGCAGCAAGAAGAAGGGAGCACCATCAGTGTCTGAGGTTTCTGTAATTTCTAAGTATGGAGCGGACTGAGGATGGGTGCACTTTATGCACTTCAACATTTAGGAGCAAAGGTTGTGATGTAACAACTCTTTGTGCTATTCTGGGAGAGCACCTGTGAGGAAACCTTGCTTCATTTTTAAAAGGAAAAAGGAAGAGTAGGCACTGTAGAGCAGTGATTCCCAACCTTTTTCCTTATGTGAACCTTTTCTATCATTGAGGAAACTGACAACCCTGAACCAAGTGACATATTTTTATGGATATTTTATATTATATTCATCATCAATATACAATACATCAATTCAACCATTCCTCCTCCGACTATAAAGAAACATTCTTTATCATGTATGTTGACAACTTTTTTTGGACTTTTACTTAATGCAGGATGAGGCTGTTCAACAGTGTGAAGGCTCTGCAAATACAGCTTATGTTCAGGTCTTTACTGTGCCCTTATCCTAAGAAAGCTTATATCCCAACCTAAACTTTAAACATAACATTTATTTAGTCTTCCTTACAGAAATAAATGAAATGCTGTCACATAGACCAAATGTATATTTTTAAGAAAGAGTTTTCTTACATCGCTTTAAATCAAGGAGGCCCCACAACCCCCCTGTAAAGCTTTGGTGACCCCTAGTGGGGGTCAGGGCCCCTAGGAAGGGAACCTGTGCTGCAGAGGACAATAGAGGAGAAACTTCCAATGGTGTAGTTTTATCAGTAGCCTTGCTATTGCATTAGTGGTGCATTATTGGACCCTACAGAGTAACTGCACACCTCCCTCTACAGATAACAGTTGTTGTCACATTGTGTTAAAGTACAGCAGAAAAAACATTTAGTATTTATGCTCCAAACTGCTGAGAGCCTGCCCAAGAGTAGCTGAATGTGCTTTAAACTTAAAGATATATTATGCAGAAGTTTCCTAACAAACGATGTATAGATCCATACAGAAGTATTCCTTATCGGTCATCACTTATGATCCACTACAAGTGTGCAGTGCTGTATTTTTCTGCAGAGACTCTGCCCTCTGCCTGGATTTCTTCTTCACATCTTATTGTCTGTGTTCAGGATGTTTATGGGTGTGTACCCCCACAGCGGTCAGGTGAGGTCAGGGCTTTATAAAAAGGTAGCAACCAGGTGCAAGACCTTAAGCAGCAGGCATCCAAGAGACACAGCGCTGAAAAATGTATATATAGTGAGGTAAAACCCCAACCAGAGTGAATCTGGGGCTGACTTTTACTTCTGCTTTCGCTGCTGAGCGTGTTTACAAACAGTAACCAACAATCCTGCATAGTTTATCTTTAAAACATATAATCTTTATATCTTAATTATTGTTATCCTGTGTTTTTATTGTCTTTTAGTGATTTCATTGTTTGTATATTTCCACTTTTTTACTGTGTTATTGTTCATATTTGTTCATAACTTATGAGTTTTTGTGAATGTTGAATGAAAGAAGATTTTGTGTGTGTTAGTGTGGAAGTCAATGTTGTTACCGTTGTTCTCATCTTTGATGGGGAAGCACAGGATGTTGCGAGTCTTGAAGCCGGTGCTGTCGTCCACGCCGCGGTAGAAGAGAGGATGGGAGTAGGCGTCCTTAATGTTCAAGATCTGACCGGTGGTCGCCACGTGACCTGCAATACCCTGATCTGCTGGAATACGGAACTCCTTCTGCACTCGCACACACACGCACAGACAGACAGACACACATGCTCATGTCATCAAGAGACAAATTAACTCTTGTACACTTTTGCTTTGAACTGATTGATGGCAGTACAGTCAGACAGGAAATGTGGGGCAAGAGCATAACAATGCAACCATGACGCTGAAAATATAATCACAACACCCTGCATTCTAGTCTGGACGGGGACCTTTGTTGAATATGATGCTGCATTTCCTTACTTAAACATCTTTCATTGGCCAGTTTTAGTTGATTAGAGGAACATATTAAGCCAAACACAAGACGGTTGCTTATATTCCATTACACTGTGAATGCATCAGAGCTCCAGGCATCAGAGACAGCTACACAGCTAACACAACCTGCTCTCACTTCTAACTTATCAAATGCTGACGCTCGGTAGGTGGCCCTCGACAAGAGGGCACCTTTTAGCAGTGCTATGAGACGCACTGGGCTGTGGCATTTTTCACGCTCTGAGCAACTGCTGTAGTATAAAGAGCGGGAAAGTAAGTGTCAAACAAACTCTAGTGTAAGAGCCACTTAAGCACATATTTGGTAAGGACTTCTGTGTTGATATGACATTTCATATAGATTCTAATGATATTTAAGTTTACACAACAGTTTCTCTATATTTTAAACAGTGTATGATAGTGGACTGTACTAAGGCTATGTTTATATTCACTTTATTCATGTGTTAAAATGCAGATACAAGTTATTTACGCCAGATTTGATGCTGTAAGGCATTTCAGTGCGCATAAAACAAAAGGACTATGGACAACGTCATGTAAAGTTTGTGTTGAGTTGGATCGTAATACATTTTTGACCATATTACACAATGTTGAAGTATAATAACGGTAACTGTATGAGATGAATTTTGGACAACTTGGTGTGCTGTTTTGTTTTCCTTTTTTGCATTCTCAATAAACCTCGAAACTGCCACTACATCTAGACTTTCATCTGGAAAACCACTGTTCTTTTCCCATTTAAAGACCAGAAAATTGACTTTTTTTTTTTAAACAACAAGGTAGTGTGCTATCATGTGCAGCATGTGGAAACTGATCATTTACTGTGAAAACGGAAGATTATTTTGAAAAGACACAGTGCATGTAACAAGCGTAAATTGAGAAGCCCTCCCTAAACGTCCAAAACCAGTGTTGGAGAGGCACCTAGTGAGAATGTTTTGGGAGTGAGAATGTTTTAACAAAGACATTTGCTTTGCTTTGCTTTGGATTTATAATCATGGACTTCTTTCACAAAGTCTCCAAAAAGACACAGCAGTTCAAGACTGGAGTAAAAAACATCTGAGAGGGATACTATTGCACGGGAGCTCTCTTTGGATCAGCATGATGGCAAAAAAAATCTGTCTCTCACTTGCAGCGTTCCTGAGATATTTAATGTTAGTAACGTTGTGTCGTACACAACATCGCTGATCGCAGAGTTAACTTCTATAGTGTCCAGTATGTCATAGTTTCCTCATCAGTCCTGTTCAACACTTGGTGGGGAGACACAGCTCAGCTTGAAAAGCACCATTTCAGCAATACTGCACACAGTTTATTTTCAGATTGTGTCACATTAAACATCCTTTATTTTTCACTTCCCCGATCAGACAACTGCATGAGGCATCCACTTGCCCCAACACAGAGGTTACTCGTCAGATGGGTAAGCGTTAATTAAACAATTTCTGACAAGGAGAGACGACAAAATGCAGCCATATTGGTTAAATACCTATGTAATATCTCTGCTGATAACCTCAGAGTCCCACAGCGGCACTGAGACATTCATTATACATAGCTACATCCCTTGTCTCTTCAATAAAGGCACAACGTCTCTCCCTGAAAAGGTCACCGGTCAATGGGTTTGTGTATGTGAGCAACTGGAGGCTCACCTCTTCGTCACTGACCACGCCTCCGTCAAACACCTTCGCCACCAACTCATGACTGAGACGATCCAGCAGGAACACGGAGCAGCTAGAGGAGAGAGGAAACGAGAATATCTCATTTCATCTCAGGTCATTTTGTAACTTTAATTAAATGCGGCAAGTCGGTTAGGAACAAATTGCCAAGATAGCCTTTTCAAATGGTGATAAAGACATTCCCATTTCACACACACACACACACACACACACACACTCTCTCTCTCTCTCTCTCTCTCTCTCTCTCTCTCTCTATCACACACACATGTTGAAACATTCCTTTGAAGATGAATCAGAGGGCTTACATCTCTGCGCCACTGAGGTTCCTGGCCTCCACTATAATTTCCTGTAACAGCACTGACACATCATCTGAAAGAATTAGGCAGAGAGAAAGAGAGTGGGTGAGAGCGGAAACAAAAGGAAAGGAGAGGAAATTAAAGGAAATATCAGCGAGGCCCAGATAGACAAAAACAGAGATTATACAGTGAGTACAGTGGTGGATCACCTGTACGAGCTGATATGAGCTTTTGTAATCAACGGTTCTGTACAGTGAGAGGCAATTTGCTCCACCAGTGGATCAATTCTTTGCACCTGCAATCGTGATGAATCATCAACGACTCCTTCCACAGTTGGTGCTTACTGTTGGATACGAATCTAAATGACTCAGTGTAATTATAGGATAGAGAGGTGGAGCCATCACTTTTAATGCCCTTTTGATTTTATGGTTATGATCCTGGGTGTAATCACCTTTTCGGTAATATCTCATTCAATTACGTGCGCCATTCGTTTCACTAGGTGATCACTTAAATATCGGCCATTAAGGCAAATTGTCCTACGACGTTCTTCCTTCGCAGACACAGACAGGCAGGACTTACCCAAGTGTGTGAAGAGATTCTTGGCCACTTGTAAGAGTGCCTGTGTGGAGAGACAGTGGACAGAAAAAGCTCTTTAACTTCATGCATATTTATGTATGCGTATACAGTATGTGTGAGAGTGTGAGTGTGTGTGAGGGAGTGTCAGTGTGGGCGTGTGCAGTACCTGGCACTCCACTTTGAGTTTCTGTTCCTTCTGGAAGGCCAAAGTTGAAGTGAGGACTGTTGAAGTGTAGCAGAAACAGTGCTGGATTGCATGCTCATCTGCCTCTGTGTGTCTGCGGCGGAGAACACACACACACACACACACACACACACACACACACACACACACACACACAAACACACAGTTGCATGATAAATCAGAATTCAGACAGAGCTAATAGGCTGCTGTGGGACATCAGATACTCAAAACGTTTACGAATGTAGAGCTGAAATGGCAAATTAATCAATCGATTGATGGTTAGAAAATTACTCTGCAACTTATTTGATAACAGATTAATCATTTTGCAGGAAACTAGAATTACTGCATCATGGTTCAATGTCAAGTTGGAGTACGGACTCATATGTCGCCATGACAGGTGACAACGCTTCAAATATGGATGTTACTGCAAAGAAGCTACACATTTTAAAACATGCTTCACACACATCTTCAACTCGGCAGCACATATGATCTGTATAATCAGCACAGTTCCACTGTGGGCACCCAAGATTATCCAGTATCTGACTAAATGTCTTCCCCTCTGTTCCTGAGTTATGGTGTTGAATAATGGCCAGAAATGTGTCTCTGCAGAACATTATGATGTCATAGTGAAGTTGACCTTTGACCTTTTGGATATAAAATGTCTTCACTTCATCACTGTATCAGACATTTGTGTGAAATCTTGTCATAATTAGAGTATGACTTCTTGAGTTATGGCCAAACACATGTTTTCTGAAGTCACAGTGACCTTTGACCACCAAACTCTGATTACTTCATTGTTGAGTCCAGTGGACGTCTGTACCAGTTTGAAGAAATTCTCTCAGTGTGTTCTTGACAAGAATGGGGTGGACGGATGGACAAGCTGAAAACATAATGCCTCTGGCGATGGCTCTTGCCAATGTGGAAGCATAAATACAGGAATGTTCGGGGGGAACCCAAGGCGTTCCCAAGCCAGATGAGGAATATAATCCCTCCAGTGTTTTCTGGGTCTGCCCCGGGGCCTCCTGCCAGTGGGACGTGCCTGAAACACCTCTAACGGGAGGCGCCCAGGAGGCATCCTGATCAGATGCTTGAACCATCTCAACTGACCGCTTTCGACATGAAGGAGCAGCGGCTTTACTCCAAGCTCCCTCCGAATGTCTGAGCTCCTCACCATATCTCTAAGGCTGAGCCCAGCCAAGGAAGAAACTCATTTTGGCCGCTGGTATCCGCAATCTCATTCTTTCGGTCACTATCCAGAGCTCATGACCATAGGTGAGGGCTGGGACGTAGATGGACCAGTAAATCAAAAGCTTTGCCTTCCAGCTTAGCTCCCTCTTCACCACGGCGGACCGGTGTAACGCCTGCATCACTGCAGATAATTGTAAACTAAACACCTCCAGATGCTCTGTCATCTCGGGCTTTGGAAAATTGTGATTGGACTTTTTTTTTTTTTTTTAATCACTTTTTAAAACTACTGAATCAGTGGTGGTGGAACTAACATCTACTCAATTATTGTACTTCACTGTGGAGACATGTGAGGAGAAGCTTTCTTTACGAATTGGAGATAACACGGGTAGTTGAGGTGGCACATTGGTGCAGTGGTTAGCATTGTCACCTCACAGCAAGATAAGAGGGTTCCTGGTTCGAACCCAGGGGGTGGCGTTTGCATGTCATCCTCATGTCCAGGTACTCCAGCTTCCTCCCACAGTCCAAAGACATGCAGGTTAACTGGAGACTCTGAATTGCCTGCAGGTGTGAATTTGAGTGTGAATGGTTGTCTGTCTCTATGTGTCAGCCCTGTGATAGTCTGGTGACCTGTCCAGGGTGTACCCTGTGTCTCGTCCAGTGTCAGCTGGGATAGGCTCCAGCCCCCCTGCTACCCCCAACAGGATGGTTATGGAAAGTGGTTATGGAAAATGACTGAACAAACAAATGGGTAACTAATTTACAAACGATCATCTTGTAGGTGACGTCTTCCTTTAATTTTAGATGCTTCATTTTTTCCATTTCATGATCATTCATACTTCTACTCCACTGACAGCTACAGTTACTTTTCAGATCAAGATGTTATATGTAAAACATGATCGGTTTATAAATCATGCATTGTTACAAATGAAACTGCCCAACAACAGTATATTGAGCTGTTAAAATTACACATCAATGAAAGGAAACCTGCATATATTATAAATATTACTTGTTGAATTGAGTCATTCTGTATAATGAGTACTTTTACTTTTGATACTTAATACACATTTAGCTGCAAATACTTCTGTAATTTCACTTAAGTAAGTAAAAGATCTGAGTACTCCCTCCACCCCTGCAATTTATAGATTAAACAGTTAATGGATTATAATCTGTGGATTCATTGATAATGAAAATAATGCAGCCAAAGACAGGCCTGATTCATAATTATTATCTAAAAAACACTTACAGCTGTGTGAGACTTAAATTACTGTAATATGTCTAAATCACAACAGAAGCAAACTCTGGTTTCCTGTGGCCGTTAAATGTGGCTGTCAATCTCCTTTAAAATTAAATGACTGGAGAACCTGAGAACATTTAGGAGGCAAATGAAGACTGATGAATGAAATTATCTGCAGTGACCACAGTGATGCTGGTAATTGCCTGCCGTTCTCTCTCTCAGCCTACAGAGGGCAGTGGCAATGTGCTGCATGCTACCAGTGTTGCTGTGCGAAGCAGTGTGCGGCTCCAGGGCTTTCTGTCCCTGAGTTTGGATGGAGGCAGCATTTGACCCGAACCTGGAAAAGGCCTGGGAAGTACATACTCTCAATACTCTTGTAAAGAGTATTGAGGTTCTTGTAAATCAGGCTATTTGCAACAGTCTCTATTTCTGCAGCAAGAGTGGAAACAAGCAAGAGTCAATTTCCCAGGAACTGAAGTCAGACACACAGCAGTAAAAAAGCACACAGCAGGTTCCCACGGGGTTGGCTGCAGTTTCTAAGACAGTATGAGAAATGAATCCAACAGCCTACTAACATGGCCTTCTGAACATAAAAGCTCATCCCATGTTGGCCTTATACATCCTTATATTCTTACACTGCTGCTTAGGGTTCAGGTTTATCATGAGGCCACACGTCACTCTGTAATGGTTAGAGCGTAGTGTTCTCATCTGCTAGCATCAAAACTGAGTTATGACCACTTACTGGTATCACAATATGTTTCCATGCACCTGTGTCCTAGGGTAATTGGCTAATTTACACTTTGAAGGAGTCCAGGCAGAGAGAACTGTGCACATGAATATGCAATCTATAGATGAGGGGATGTATCTCGGAGATGTATGTCTCTGCTAAAATCTGGATGACTGTGCTCGGAGCGAAGGATAGATTTATCACATTTTATGCACAGTTGTGACCATAATCCTGCTGCTGTTACTATGGTAATGAGATGCCAGCTCTGTCATCTGTGCCACTGGCAGAGGGAGAAATTATACGACATGAGCCCCTCTCATCTATCTTAGTCTTCAGAGAGAGAGAAAGAGAGAAGAAGAGAGAAAGAGAGGATGGAAAGCAGAGGGATTGTACTGTACGGGAGCGCGAGCATGTGTACAGTGTGTGAGTGTGCATGTGAGGTGTGTGTTTGTTAGTGAGAAAAAGAGATAAAATACAGTAATAAACTAATCTCCAAGCATTTAAACATAAGACAAAGAGACTTACGCTGCTTGACAAAGAGATAGGGATGGATAGATAGACGGACGGACGGACGGACAGATAGATAGATAGATAGATGGATAGATACATACATACATAGATAGATAGAGTTTCTTAGAGATGGTTCACCTCTCATCCAAGAGGCTTCTTCAGTTCTAACAGACAGGTTGTAGGTGGGATGGATGGATGGATGGACGGATGGACCTACAATGCAGTCTTGGGATCCCTCCCCAGACTCCCTTAACACCCATTCACACCTGGACCCATGCAATCCTAACAACCGGGTGGACCAACGACTCACATGTGACCTTAACAACTATGTAAGGGTTCACACTCTCACACAGAGTTTAAAGCCTGTGACTCTGCACGCGTCCGTCAGAACTGAAAAAGTCTCTTGGATGAAGGACGAAACATCTTCAAGAAACTCAAGCAAGTCCAGTTGCCTACAATATAGCACTTAAGATTGCCATAACCTGGATGACTGAGATAGATAGATACATCGATAGATAGATAGATAAAACTTTCCTCACTCTCTCAGACAGTTCCTTAAGCAAACAGACAAACACAGACACAGCCACAGCTGGAGTGCGTTTTTATGGACTTCTGTATTCAGGAGATAGCAGCATTGCTCCTGGCAGCATCACACACACACACACACACACACACACACACACACACACACACACACACACACACAGACACACACAGACACATAAATACATGCCAAGACATGGTGCCAAACCAGGCAGCCAAGCCACCCGCTGTTAGACTCATGACCCGACTCTAGATCATCGCATAGCCATCTGCATCGTCACGCACACACACACACACACACACACACACACACACACACACACGGGGCGATGGTATGCATTCATGAGGGCAGCACATTCTGCTGGTTGGCGGCAGACTGCAGTGGAAACAGCAGCAAACTCTCCACTGCTATGAACTCAACAAATCTGAGCCGTTGAGCTCAACCAATCAGGCCAAACCATCCCAACATTACTGTAAGCCGCTGTCAGATAAATCTTTGTATCTACCATGAGTCAGCGCTTCAGGAATTAGGAAAAGCCAAATCGTCTTCAGCCTGACATCCCAGCATTTTAAATATACTCTAGCAATAAACCAGCGGTGGCTAAATTACAGTGATTTTAAAGGTAAGCCAAGAGGTTAAAAACATGTCTGTTTTTGGCATAACAAATCTTCTGCGCATGAAATGGTTCAGTGTGATCTTGTGATCACAAAATGGAAAAGGGTTAATGATAGCTTACAGTTTAAACTCTCACATACATACCTCTGCCCACCCTGCTTGTTGAAGGCGCACGCTAGAGCCACCACCTGACCGGTGGCCCTGCTCGCCACTGGTACACAAAGCATGGAGGAGATCTCACAGCCCAACATGCTGGACAGTTGCCTTCGCTCCTCCTGACAGGAAGAGAAGTGGAAAAATCAATTTGATATAGCGACAGAATAAATGGATAGATAAATAGATAAGAAAGAAAGAAACTGCTTACAGCACTGATGTCCTGAAGAGTAATCGATTTCTTCTTCTCCACAACCTGACCAAAGCGTCCAAACATCAGCTGAATAGAGAGAGAAGGAGAGCGATAAAGGCCGTGTGATTGAAAGAAAAACAATGCAATGAACCCGAGAGACAGGAAACAATCATAATTGCCGAGAGAGTCCCTGGTGATTCTCTTTAAAATATATAAATAAAGCTTGTGTATTCTGAGTCTATTACCTCTCTTGTTAAATTAACACAAATAACCCATCTTGGGTGTGTGTTTCTCTTTGTGTCCTTATATTCCACACATCATTTGGCCTCAGATACAAGGTCTATTAGCACCATAAAGCCTGTTACAAATACTACATCGGCGCCGCAACCGGGTACGAGACTTAAAGCGACCTGAAGGAAGTGATTACTTGCCCAAATTTCTTAATTATAACCCCTGTCAGGGATTATAAAAGATTACATGTGGGGGTTTAGTCTACCGTGTCAGTCAGAGAGACCTGCAACACTTGCATTAAAAGTATGCTCGTTAAAAATGGCAACAAACCTCCCTAAATGTATCTTATCGTATGACCTCAGTGTGAAAAACTCAAGTGAATGAATGAATGAAGGTGTGATTTACTTAACTGGGAACAAAGACCACAAACACACCATTATATACAAATAATGTCAAAATTAATATCTATATGAATTCTTGTGTTTGATGGTCTCACCGGGAAGCTGATCTCCTCCTCCAAGACTTTGTCTCCAACTACCTGCAGGTCACAGAGGTCAGAGGCCATTCAATGGAGTCACTGCTAAAACAGTATGTAACATTTATTTGTGTCTTCTTATGCTTATTTGTGCGTACCTGGCAGAAAAGCTGGTGGTTGTCCTCGGATACCAGCAGCAAACAACAGCACTGTGAATGAGTCTGCTGCTGCAGCTGAAGGAGAACACAAACATGCTATCAGTCCTGATAAAAAGTCATAAAAAAACTCTCCTTTTATCAGGCTCAGTCGGGCTTTTGGAGCCGAGTCGAGGTGTGAAGATAAGATTAGACATCAGTGGACAAAATGACTGGAGCAATAATTCAATATTATCTACATTGTCTGGCAGAAGCATCAGCGTGCCAAAAAAAGAATTGTTAGTGTGAATTAAAATATCTCACACAATAAAATCTGGAGTAAATTCAGAGTTTGTGAGAGGAGTTATTCAACTGTATTTTCATGGACAGTGATAATACAAAAATATCATATTACTATAAACTGCCTCACATGTCTACACATACTCATACATGCTCCTATAAAGTTGCATCCTTCACCTCATGATCATCTCTTAATCCTGTTTCCCTGTCACAGAAGAGAGCTATAAGAATGATTGAATTATTATAAACCAACCTGTTGGAGCCATTTCTAGCAAGTCCTACTGTCCTATTATGTTTTGAGTCACTTTAATGCCACCTGACCTGGCATCTCAGGACCCTTTAATTAAAGGCAGGTGTGCTGAGGTGTGGAAGACGCCACGGTGTTACAGTCTTTAACCACTGTGTATTTGGTTAGTCTTGTTTTTTTATTGTGTGATGAAGTTGTTTAATGCCCCACTGATCTGAGCTTTGTCTTTGTAAATGCCTGTTAATTTGGGGAGTGTTTGTTTGGAGATTTTTCATTTTTTTTGAAAGTGACAGTCATGGTGTCATCTTGCAAGTCCCCACACATCATGCAAATCAATCAACTCTTAAACCTGGATCATCAAACAGTGAGTAAGACTAAAGCAAAGACAGTGAGTTCATCATATCTCCCGTTATGGCGTCTGTAGGCAGATATTTTTTTAACTTATTTGGAAGTCGCAATACAACCAATGCTCTACTTATTAACTCACATGCTTAAAAATGTTGTGAACTGCACAGATAATGTACAAAGCAAACAATAATTTGCTTTCTTATTGTACTCAGAGGCTGTTTGAAAGGGAAAAAAAGGTAATAATAATAATAATAATAAAATAAATTAAAAAAAATGTTAAAAAAAATCTACAAAGTGTGGATTATTGACATGATAATTATTTTAAAGAATAAGAAATATTTTTTGTATTGATTCTCTTTTTGTTTTTTGTTTTTTTACAATCTAAACCTGTTGGTGAATGAGTTACTTATGGGAATTTAAGTAAACATGATAGGTATAATAACCTGAAGCTTCACCTTTCGGGTTAATATTTTTGTCTTTCCTTTTGTTATTCCTTTTAGTTTAATGCACCTGTTATTCATTCTCTATTCTTTGCATTCCTTTTAGAAAAGTATTAACAAAGATTAAAATAAATTACCACTATATCATACTACTATGAGGGATTAAAGCATTTGTGCAAATACAGAATCAATTTTAAGAATTAATTTTGATTTTGACACACGATCAAGGTTTTTCTTCGATGTTGACTCCCCACATAAACACAGAAAAAGTCACATATAGGTGCCTGCGTCTGTCTTAATGAAGGAGTATGTATGCACTCAACGTCTCTGCTGCTGTGCTTTGTAAGACCTGCAGAGTCGCCACCAATTTTCTGCTGCTATCTGTGACGAGAAACATTTCATTCATAGACTGAAAAGCACCTCTAAGGTGGGGACGCATGCCCGTATGTGCACAGTTACATGAATACCGCAGGGGCATAACAATGTACATGATCTCACACACACACACACACACACACACACACACACACACACACACACACATATACACACAGTCATGAGAGCAGCATTTCCTCACACATCATTCTTCTCTGTAATCCACAGAGCTGGATAGAGAACAAGCAGGAAAGGGATATACACCAGCCGCTGCCAACACACTTGCCCCCCAGTCACATACGCAAGCACTCAACAACACACATGAACACACAGACACACACACACACACACAGCACAAACATAAACAAGCAAGTTGTCGCACCCACATATCATAATAAACCCCTCCACCCCCTTTTTCCCAAATACAGTTAATCTCGTGAGAGCTGCCCTGAGCACTTCCCACCAAACTGACGATTCCTCAGAAGCAACAATCTCCCGCTTCTTTTCCTCCCTTCCTCCTCCCTCTCCTCCCTCCCCCCTAACCCCTTTTTACAACTGTAACAATAAACAGGCGAAACAAATCATGTCGGATTCGAAATGCATTTGAAAACCCCTGCAGCTTTTTGCACCACCACGACTTCTCCCTCTCCCTTTCTTCAGATGCGGAAAAACTACTACAAATTCAGGTTTAGAGGAATCAGAGGCTGATGTTTTAGATGCAGGCTGCACTGCGGTGTTGTTTCACCCCGAAGATCTAAGTCCTGTGGCGTCAAGGTAGCAGCGAAGGTGCAATCTCTAATTGTTTAGATTTGACCAAACTTTTTTGGGGAAAGGAGGAGAGTGCTTAGTCCCCACACATTGTAAATATATTTGTTTTCTGCTGCAAGAAGACACAGATCACTGCAGTTAACAGCCCTCATTAATAAAAAATGACAAGAAAAATGAGAAAAAGAATGAGCTTATGATATATTATATACTTATATATTTTTTAACACTTATTTAGATTAATATTTAAAATCTGAGTTGTGCCTGTTGTTTAAAAATTAAAACAAACACTAAGAATTTCACAGAGTTTTTCTTTTTGTATAAAAATAATGAGCCTTTGTGATAGTCGACCAGAGGGGAAATAAATCCCCAGAATTTCCTTGACATATTAGGGCTGCAACTAATGGTTGTTTTCATAATCAATTTCATTTGCCAATTATTTTCTAGATCCATTAATTCGTTATTCTATAAAATGTCAGGATAAGGTAAAAAATGTCTGTAACATGTCCAAAATGACATTTTCAACTTCTCAAAACCCAAAGAAATTCAGTTTAAAATCACACAAGATGAATGAAAGCAGCAAATCCTTGCTGAAAACCAGTGAATGCAAAGTCCTTGATTTTTTAGTGGAGACAAACTTTGACTTAACTTTCTGCTTTACCAAAACTTGTCCCAAAAAAAATTCCACCATGCTCAATAAGCAGTACGAAAAACAGAATCACAAGCATAAGGTGTGCGTAAGGTCATTAGACTTCCTTGAAGCTCTGCTGGACTGAGACTTCGTCCCTTTGATGCAGCATAACCTTCAAATCTCCTTCCTCTCTCCTGTGATATCCCTCTCCATCTCATATTTTCTTTATCAGTGAATAATTCCATACATTTAAATTGTTGTCAGGTTTCTGCACACACTGTAGGTGATAGCTCCCCTCTCTGTATCCCTCCTCTCTCCCCCAGCTTTTACCTCACTGCAATCAATCACTGCACCTCCTCCCCTCCTTCTCACAGAGAGTCTATCATATTTATGGAGGGGGGGCATACTGTTGCTGTGGGGAGACCGATGAAGCAATTGTGTGATAAAAAGCTTGTGGTATAGGTAATGACAGGACGAGGGGAACAAGTCACCGGGAAGGATCTCATGTTCTGCATGTACTGTATGTCTTTAACTGTGTGTGTGTGTGTGTGTGTGTGTGTGTGTGTGTGTGTGTGTGTGTGTGTGTGCATGCACGAGGGAGCATATGAAAGATCTCAACCACTTACATAATTGATGACTTTGAGCTGCAGAGAGGCCGCATCAAGGTCAAAGAGCTCACCTGAAAGAGAAGAGGGAGAGAGTGAGTGATGGGAGTGAGAACCAGAGAGGAGCACGGGCAGGTTGGCGCTAAGGAAGACGGGGAAATGCAGAGCATGTACGCAAGTGGACAGAAAGCAATCCAGGGAGGGATGCACGGAGAGAAGGAGGTCGGGGCAGGGTGAGCGGGGACCAGCTAACAGAGGGACTAATAATGAAGACAGGACAGGGGATGGAGGACCGTCTGGACTGCAGATGAAGACAGAAGGAACGAGCTGGACAGGGAGCACAGAGAGGCGAGGCAGAGGCCGGGGGAAATAAAACGGAGGAGACTAAAGCCGACTCATATTTGTTGACAATTACCAGGGAGTAAACAACGTTGATGCATGTGTATGTGCATAGGAACGGCATTAGCGAGTCCACTTCCATTATGCATGAGATTTTAAACAGCGTTTCTGCGGTCTGTTTTCACACAGGAGCTGTCACACATTGCTTGTGCCACTGACGGAGTCCATCTAAATTCATGGAGCTTTTTATCCAGATGGGCATAGCCTATTAACATAGGACACCTCATATATACCACTAAGTGCGTGTGTGTGTGTGTGTGTATAATTATGTTTACTTCACAGTGTGGTGTCTGTATAATTGAGGTAAAGATGATGTAAGAAGTGAGGGAGTGGAGGAGGAGGATTATTTAACATGCCTCGATGTATGTTTGTGTGAACCATTTGTGTGTGCGTACCACAGAGTTGCAGGATGTTGCGATCCAGTTCGCAGTAGTCCTGCTCCGAGACGTTGAGGTGCAGAAGTGCATTGTGGGACTGTATGGGAGAGGGGCTGAGAGGAGGCCTCTGGTAGGATGTCTGAACAGCCTGGACTCGCGTGCACGCCACTGAGGCCTGCAACGTCATGCACATATGGAGAAACAGAGACAGGGGTGGGTCAGTTTACTGAGTATGAATCACATTGCAATTTTTGTAATTAAAAAATATTTTACTTTAACCTTAAAATAGACACAGTTTATGTTTTCTCTTTAAACATGAGGTTTCAAAGTATTTTTATCATGAAAGAAAGTTTCATGATTTCAGACAAAATTAAAATCTGATCAAGTAATCCTTGACAATGTAATGAATATTGTCCATCACACTACAAGCAAACGAATCCCACTGCACTAAACTAGATTAGACTAGAAACTAGATTTTTGTTCAGGCTCATCACCGAAAACTGTAAGAAAATCCACAGATCCTGTTTGGCTTTGTAAAAAGAAGCGAAGTCTCAAATGCCACATGACCCACAAACCTACAGGAAGCGATCCATAAGCGTAAATTCGACTTCATGTGTCTTTGCTGTGGTGAAACTGTTTACATTTGTAAAACCTGTGACACTTTCATGTGAAATTAAAGTATGTGTTTACAGAGTAAGTTATATGCATTTGCACATCAATCTGTATTTTTGTGGATATGACTCTACACAACACAAAAATAAAAAGTGTTTGTGGAAAGTGAAGTGTTTGTGGATCATGGCACACATTTGTAGATTGTCTTTTGTGGGTTACAAAAAATTAAGTCCAATAAAAACACCCATATGATTTTTTGTAACCTCATTTTATAGTCCTGAATCCATGTAATCCATTACGACCCAACCCTGCAGGCGAGCAAAGTCAGGTGAGATTACAGAAAATTTGAGAGAGCAAATTATCAGACTAAATACAGTTCGATGCTTTCATCCAGAAAAATGAATGAATTAAACAAAAACCCACTGAAGTAAACATGACCAGTTTTTATACAGAAATCAATACTGAGAAAGTGAGTGTGAATCCAACACACACGTTTCTGCAAAGTTATAAAATGACGGATTTTTCTTATTTTAATATTAATAGAGTCTATCCAGGACTGCAGGCAGTCTTAATATAAACTTTGTAAAGAAGCAGAAACAAGCTTTTTGGATTTATGATCTCAGAAACTTTCAACTTCAAGGCTGTTTTTATGGTTATTTTATTAAAGAGTTTGATAGTTTAGCATACTGTTTAATGTAAATTCTATCCTTGCTGCTATGATGATATTTTTGCAATGTTTAATGGTGTATTTTCTTTAAGTTTGTGTTTTTTTTTTTAGGTGCAGCATCCTTTAAAAGCTGGCGATGTGTCTCCAGTTCTCAGAAGATAATCAAGAGAGAACGCCTTCTTGTAAAGTACATACAGGATGTGCTTTAAACCCCCTGATAAAGGCCCAGTATCGAAACGTGTTGAACTCTTGCAGTAAGTCCGCTACTGTTGCCAAGTTGCTTATTTTTTACATTTGTGACCATAAAAAACAGATAAAGAGAGAGCTTACGTGTTTCTCCAGCATGTTAAGATGCAGTTCATCCTGATCAGATAGTGGATTACAGCCCACCTGCAACACACACACACACACACACACACATTTCAGTGCAGTCCAGTGAATGAGCTTGACTG
Source organism: Epinephelus fuscoguttatus (assembly GCF_011397635.1). Classification (NCBI taxonomy): domain Eukaryota; kingdom Metazoa; phylum Chordata; class Actinopteri; order Perciformes; family Serranidae; genus Epinephelus; species Epinephelus fuscoguttatus. The sequence continues at coordinate 16,335,566 of NC_064756.1, forward strand.
TTGCTCTTAGAGCCTCCGTAGAGTTCATTTAATTTGCGAATGTTGAGTGAAACCAAATGAATACGACTATATGTCATTCAACTGCAACTAACTTTTCATGCAGGAGGTGATGTCATCATCATTAGAGTTTGCTTTTGTTGCTTCAGTTTATTAATTTATAAACCTTTTTGTACGTCCTCAAATGCAAGGACTTACCAGTAAGACAGCGATGGCCTTGTCCTGCTCCTGATCCAAGAGAGGAATGACAACAGCTGAAAGAAAGAACGAATACAAAAAGAAAGGAAAAGCATTCATATTACATAATGCGTTGATTCAGACAAAACACACTCTTGGTCCTTTTATCGGCCCCCTTCAATTTTCTTTCCATGTCCTTGTCTTGCTCTTAATCTTTTTTGTTCTCTCTCTGTGTTCTGATAGGAATAAGCAGGGGAAAAGAACATGGGAAATAATAAACCTAATGTCCTTGCGTAACTGTTCTTTCTTTCCTTTCATTTTTTGTTCCTGTCAGTGTGGAGCAGAAAGCAACAGCAGATCTGTATGGACAAAATCTGTTTGATCTTGGGGGTGCATGTGTGGACAGCAGGCGAAACGGCAGACAGAGTGATGTGTTTACCACGCTGGTACCAAACTATCTCCTCTTTCTGCTGCAACATGAAATGTTCAGTGATATTTATTGATCCACAGAGTGCAGAGTGGTCGTACATGTGTACTTTAGGATGTCTCTTCATGATTACATCCCCTCAGGTTGTTCTCTCATTCCTGTTTTTAGATAAAAACAAAAAATGTTCATTTGAAGAGGAATGCGGAGTGTGTTCGATGCGCTCCATGTGAGCTCTTACATTTTTTTCTCATCACAGACCTTTCATTGCTTTTTTTGGGGGGGGGGTCTCTTGTCCAATTTTATTGCCCACGCAGCTCCATACCTATCCCTCTGCAATCATCATCTCTTGTTCGCTACTTCTCTCTCTACCTCCGTTCGTTTTTTTTTTCTCCCACGCTCTCACATCTCTCTGCTCCTCTGCATGAACAGGAGCACGCTTACACACCCTCAAACAAGCACGCACACTCAGATATTGGTCCATTTGTCTGTCTGCCAGCATCATTCAAGCCCCTGCTACACCCTTTAACATACACACATGCTGAAGAGCCACACACACCTCTTCTGTGTGCTGGTAACGGAGCTGCGAGGCAGATTCTGTATTTCTCTGGCAGTTCGGACGGAGGGAGGCCGGCGCACTGACATCGCTTCAGCTGGTCCACGATAGTCCTAAGACACAGAGAAAGACAATTACCTCCAGCACATCACACACTGTGAGGAGCGCAGAGAGAGCGTGTCAGACGCTGGGGAGACAAAGAGGAAGAGGGGATTTGGAAGACAATTGGAGCAAATGGAAAAATAATCAGCGGCATTACAAAAACAGACACGTTGTGCTCACTGACACTAACCAAAACATGTCTGAATAGAACTATTATTCACTGTCAAATTATATGAACTCAATACAGCCGTGTGTGTGTGTGTGTGTGTGGAGGTGCTGGCCAGGTGTGAAGCCAGGTGTGATGATGGCAAAGGCGCAGCTCTGTGCCTGTGTTACATTTAATACAGAGGGCAGCTCTCTTATGCTAAAATATGATACATTTATTTATTCTGGACTGACGACTGCCAGATGACACAAATGCACATGCATTTGCACACATGCACAAAACACACGTGTGCCTCCGCACCTCAGTGAGCAAACACACTCAGACTTGCATGAATATGGAAATGAAGGACAAAATGAAGGAAAATAGTTTCACTGATACACACAGGTAAATTCAACATCTATGTGCTTCTCATAATAATCTACTGAAACCCCCAGCAGCTACACACACACACACACACACACACACACACACACACATTGCAGCAGTCACTCCACTACATGCTCACAGAGTCTAAAATCCCCTCAAACCATTGCAGCCAAATCTCCGCATGGTGCATTGATTTTAAAGTGTCCATTTATTTCAGCTCACTGAGGAACAGTCCACTTCAGTCGTTGCAGTTTACTATGGTGGCAAATACAACTGACCTTTGTGTATTGTCTTTGGTCAAAGCAGCTTTACTGCACGAGCGTGAAGCCAATTTATCGCAGGCATGGCAAAGAGCAAAAAACCCACCCTGGGGCGCTGAGAAAAACACTGTTATTTAGTTGTCGCTGTGCAACAATGACACACCTATTAGATGATGCAATTTACATGTCTGATGTATAGAGATAAGTATAAGGTTGACTAAAGCCTCACAAATCAGCTCGGAGCAGTCAGCAGCAACACTAGCTCAAATTGAATAACATGTAGGTCAAAGCTGGCGTGGTGGGCGGTGTGTTGACAGTGCAGCGGTGGCCGGTGACCACAGTTAGAGACTTAAAGATGGACATTTAAATAGGTCACTCAGATACAGTAAAAGTGGGTGTGTATTTGGCACTCATGGAAATGAGCGAATGATTAATTTATCTGGGTGATGCTAATGACTTCATGTTCCTGCCTAAACCGACATCACGGGCCCCATTTGTCATAACTGCTTAGCCGTCATTAAGAAACACTGCAGCTCTGTGCAGCTGATGGCGAGCCAGTGTGCGAATGTCTTTGTTAATATATATGCAGCTCAGGTATTGTGTTGTGTGCTATTTTCTGTATGAGGTTTTTGCAGATGACGGAATATGAACGACATGATCGACAGTGCGTGAAATAGTTCTTCTCTCCACCATAACAGTTATTAGTCTGTGTGTTTGTCCATATGTGTGATCATTTGTGCATTTTATAAAACTCTAAAGGAGAGTGGCAGTCCAAAGGCACGCACTTTTTAAAAGTCATAGCTCACAGAAATTGGTTCAGTCAGGCCAGTTTTTCTGATTTATAAATGTTTTGTGCTTATGACTTACTGGGTATCCTTGGGCAAGATACTGAACTGGCCGTGCCATTGGTGTGTGAGTGCATCTGATTATTTAAGCTGAGTAGCAGTTGGCACCTTGTATTGTAGCCTCGGCCACTGGTGTGTGAATGTGTGTGTGTAAATGGGTTAATGTGACTGTTTTGTGTAAAAGCCCTTTGAGTGGTTAGGAGACTAGAAAGGCGATCGGTGATATACTGTACATTCAAATCTGCATTTTGAGTCGTATCTCGTTCGCTTCATTACTTTGAGGTGACTGTGGGTCAGAGGTAGAGCAGGTCGTCCAGTAATTTGAATATTGGCAATTCGATCCCCGGCTCCTCCGGTTTGCATGTCGAAGTATCCTTGAGCAAGATAGTGAACCCCAAATTGCTCCTGATGGCTGTTCCACCAGTGTGTGACTGTGTGTGTGAATCTGTAGTGTAAAAGCGCTTTGAGTGGTCAGAAGACTAGAAAAGTGCCATATAAGTGCAGGTCCATTTATTATTATAATGTGTCGTTGACTGGCTGAAAATGAAATCTAAGAATAACTAAACTGTTTAAATCTAAAATATGTAAAATGTTAATGTCATAACTGTATTACAGTCTTGCAAACTGAATGTTGTCAAAACCTTTATGACATACAATGGCAAAAACATCTAATTATTTGCATATTAAGTAAGACATAAAAAGCCTGTTTCACAAAATGGAAAAATGCTTTAGATGGAAATAAACCTACAAGTCAAAATATTTATTGCAACAGTTGTGCAGCTACATTGTTTATGTAACACTGCATTCTGTATGTTTTAGACCTTGGACTGTGTGTTTTTCTTTTCGCAGTATCTCCAACAATAGCTTGTGTAGCTGTGAGGCATCAGTTATCTTGTACACAACAAATAGTTTTAGAGGATAAACAATCACGGAAGCTGTCTCGGCTGAAGTTGTTTGTGCGTTTTTCCTTTATATATGTGTTTGTATGTGTGTGTGTGTGTGTGTGTGTGTGTGTGTCAAGGTTGCCAAGGACCAGTTAATGGGTTTGCATGTATTGTAAAGTGGGCTGGAATGAGGCTCAAACAAAGTGGCCTTCTGCCTCTCAGATGGGTTCACTGAGTGTGTGTGTGTGTGTGTGTGTGTGTGTTTGAGTAGGTGTTTGTGCTTATGTGTGCATGTGTGTGTATGCCAAGGTCTTGATAACAGGCTTATATAAGCAGGTGAATTGGAGGGAGAAAAGTAACAAAGTGCCCTGTAGCTCTTTTAATATCCCCACTACCTCTATCCCAAATGCAGCCCCGACGAATGTGTGTGCAAGTGTTGTATATATATGTGTGTGTGCGCATACTGTACATGTGGCCTGTGCTCGTGTCCTTGCACGCTCGTGTCTGCATAAGCATGTTGGTGTGTGAGGCCATGTTTGTGTGGCAATGAGGTGCTGGAAAAAGGCTTCTTGTCTGACAAACAGACAGTTTCATCTATTATGCAGTGTTGGTTTTTAGCTGAAGCCTGGGCAGCGGTCGCAGTAGCACACGGGGTTGTAGAGCTTCAGAGAGCACTTAAGAGAGGAGAGGATCGCCGTGTCTCACTGAGGGACCCCGGGCGCTGTCACCTCGGCTATTAGCCCTGCGACGCTTCCGCGGGGAGGGGGATTGAAGGTGAGAGAGAAAGAGGAGATGCGGGGAGGGGAGGGGGGGAGTAGATGGACCGAAACACAGCCGGCTTAGTGCTTCATGGCTCTTCGGGGAGAGAGCAGGCTGAGAGGGAAGAAAAGGGCAACGACAGGCTGATGCCGTGAGGTGGGAAGGTGGGATGGCAGATGACAAGAGAGGGAAGAAGTTTGTCAGGGAGAGGAATGTGTAATAAGAAGGGGATAAAAGTGAGATAAGGGGAGAGTTTTAATGAGAAAGCAATAGAGATAGGGGATGAGGGAAGAATAAGAGGTGGTGAAAATGAGAGGATAAGAGACACGGAGGATGTCCTCATGTGTCTTTATGATGAGACTCTCTGTTTCTGTGGTGATGATGTGATTTTGGGCTGCGTGGCTCATATTCATTCAGGTGGCACCTACTAGTCACACAGAGGAAACAGCCGTCTCTGTTTCTCCTCTTCATGTCTCCCTTGTTCTATTGCGATACATCTGCTGCTTACTGCACACACACACACACACACACACACACACACAAAGTGTACACACCTGATCTTTCCCTCGTGCGGCAGTTCGTGTGGCGGGTCGTCACATAGCAGCCTCGAGTATCCCTCCAGCATGTAGACACACACACACTCCTGGAATAAAACACACACATAAACGTGCACATTCATTGTAATATTAATCAGATTGTAATTAATTTAATGAGTGATGAGGTTCATCCATTTGCAACAAGGCCCGGGCCTCTGCTCCTTGGTCTTATGTCAGGGCTGAAGCTTTTAGCTCTGCCACTCTGAATACTAACAGGAAGCTTTTAGTTTTCAGGTGATAAATCAAGGAAATGTCAATTATGTTGAGCTGTTTGTGCAAATGTGGAGTGTGTGTGTTTGTGTGTGTGTGTGTGTGTGTGCACAAATACCGTGCTTGGTAGCAGCTCCTGTATGCTGTCTCGAAGGGCCACTCGAAGCGAGCGTGCGTCGACAACTGCCGCCAGCCGCAGCAAAGCATCCTGAGGACAGAGACAAACAGATGCCCTGATGTCTGTTTGGTTGTTTGTTTATGATCTCAACGTGCGCCTCCAAGAACCTGAGGCCTTGGCGATAGTTTTATTTTTTTTTGTGGGTACAAGGTTTACATTTCAACAGCTCTTCCCCAGATATTCAGCTTGGCAGGCTGTGTAGGCCTCTGAAATAATATTTAAAGTGTGTCACACTCTGTAACGCACGGCAATCTGTGCTCGTTGGAGGCACAAGTGAGGTGCTTAAAAAATGAAAACTGAACTCAAACATCGTCAGGGATTACTGGAGTTGGTTTTGCTCTTCAGGACACTCAATGATTTTTGTTTCATTTTGGCACTGTGAAAACCAAGCACTTGACAAGAAGCGCTTGATTATTCATGAAATGAAATGGCGTATGATAGTACAACCGACAAAAAAAATCTCACGGTTCAGAAACTACATAAAAGATATTTACTTTCTGCTCATTGCTGAGCGCTTTGAAGATCGGATAGAAGCACTTAACTTGGAGGAGAGTGGTAGTTATCTTAATTACAGTCTGCCTCTGATCAGTCTGATCAAATTTAAAAAGATCTGTTTTTTATGTGTCTTGACTTTGATCAAATATCTCCTCACATCAAAATTAAATACACAGAAAAATACTAAAGACAGACAAGCACGGAGGATCTAATCACAGCTACTAAAGGCTTATGCATGACTGAAACAAACTAGTCTGTACTAAACGTTGTCCAACCATGGAGTGCTCATATCTGTTCCTATGTTCCTAAGTGGCCACACTCAAAGGCAGGGCAAAATGTAGGTCATCTGAGGGGCACCATGAATCATAAAGATGGAGATAATGGAAAGTCATAATGTTGCATGATGATATTGTAAAGTGGCATACAGAGTTGAGTGAAGAGAACTTTAAAGCAAGGGCGTTGCGTTTGTTTCAACATTTGGGTGGAGGGGGAGTCTGGAGCCCCCCCCCCCAAGAAATTTTGAGCGTCAAACACTTATTTCCTGCATTCTGGTCAGTTTTTATGTACCTAGTTCAGACCAAAGATTCATGACGACATGAGGTGAAATGTGCAACTACTTGCAATGTGTCGTTCTGCAACGTTCTTAAGACCTGCCGGTTCACACCAATGCAACTAGATGAGATGGTGTATCATCTCTATGCAACAACTCTCTGTACTGTGTTCTGATTTTCAGCTTTTCAGGCTTATTTTGTGGCTGAACATAATTTGTAGCTTCTTCAAATATGAATGAGGATAGTGATAGTGAGATACTGGCTACAGCTGCATTTGTAGTAGTGATGAAACAAAACGAGCATGAGATGGACTGTATTCATAATAAATATGTCATAATAAATATGCCACAGTAATATAAATAACCAACGGCAATTAATCAGTCAATGACAGTGTGTGTGTGTGTGTGTGTGTGTGTGTGTGTGTGGGTGTGTGGATGGGGAGGCATAAGCCCATACAGTGAGCAGTGAGCAGCAGCAGCAGCGATCCATTGTCCGACTATGGCACAACGTGAGGACAGAAACAGAAACAGAGGACTCGGCGAGGACGGAGCACCTGCTGCGGCAAGCGAACACACCGTCTACAGTCATTTTGACTTGACCAGAGGACTTCACTACAAACCAATTGGCTGTTGAAACAGGTGACAGGTTTAACATTCTCAGTCGAGCTCAGACCTGCCAATTTACAGCTCTGAAACTTTTCCCTGCAACTCTCTAAAACTGGTCAGAACTGGACTATACATGTCTTTTTGCGTCAGTTTCTAAAGGATATATCATTGTACTACCTGCTTCAATCGTGCATAGTTACTACTTCTGCTTGCCATTTCATGGCAGACTGCAACCATTGCATTTGAGGTTGCATGCTACCACCACCTACCACCTGTTGCATCAAAGGGTCACATTCTCGCAGTTAATGAATCTTGAGTCCTCTGCTAGATTCATGTTTTTATTAGGGGTGGGAATCATCAGAGGATCCACGATATGATATTATCGCGATACTTCAGTCACGATACAGTATTACTGCAATTTTAAATATGTTATGATAACATATTCATAAATGGGTTAAGAATATTTTGCTTATATACGCTGCCATATATTGCAATATTTTCTCAACTGTAAATGATATCCCCAAAGGAAAGCTTTCTCAACATCTGTTTTATCTAATCAGTTTAAAAAGTTTTCAGTCTGTTCATCTCACTTCCATTTTTTTGCAGCAGCAAAATGTATCTAGTGGACTGAAAAAGCAGTTGTTTATATTATTCTAGGAGGCTACCTAAAGTTTAATTTGTATTTGTCATATTAAAGATTTATATACTTGGCGCTGTGTGTGACGATACGATATTGCCAAACAAAAATATCATACTATGCTGTATCGATTTTTTCTCCCACCCCTAGTTTTTATGGGGGGACATGTTCTGAAAATTAAGGAGGACAAGTCCCTTGCACCCCCCGCCAAAATCTACACCTCTGCTTGAGAGGAAAGTTCAAACTAGGCTTGGGCGGTATCAAAGTATTACAGTACTTAGATTTAGAAATCCGTACGGTAGAAATCCCGAAGCTATGATTTTTAACACCGTCGAAAATACAAATGCTCCTCTTTTGATCAAACTGATAAGGAGATGCTGTACTGAGGTGATGTATTGTAGTGCACAATATGCACCACCAGAGGTCAGTCTCTACGGGTGGAACAGGCAGCTGAGCTGAGAGAGATAGCAATTGCAAGTGGTGGGAATAACGTTACCAGACTCTGACCCTGGTCGGAAATATCACCACATAAAGTGTCATCATCCTCCATTCATTATTCTATGGGCTATAAGCATTCAAACAAAGCAAGACTGAGTAGTCTGAGCAGACTAATTACATAGTAGACACACAATATTGTAGGCTAGACAGTGACATACATGCTACAATGACTTCTATCACCAGTAGCTCAGTTTTTATGTTTCTTTTTGTTAACATTTACCATCATGCACTGTATACCCTGGTGAAATGTCAGTAAGGTATGAAAAAATTCTTCCTTTGTTGCCCCCACACACCCAGCCAATTGCTGCATAAAGTGGCTGTGCTTGCTAAATGTTGGTTTAGAAAAGAAGAAAACTGCGAAAAATAAAACAGCCCTTCCAATCCCGATACGTTAGAAAGGTGTTTCAGATGCAGCAGGATCATCAGACAAGCACTTTGTTTGCAGCATACTAACGCCTTAAAAGGGTCAGTGTAACTGCAAGGTGAGAGCAGTCTGTTCTCTCTTTTTGCTCCTCTCAAAGCAACTTTTTGCTTTAATAAAGATGAGGTCTGGAAACTAGAGGAGCAGAGAAATAGGAAAAAAGGAGAGCTGATCTGAGAAAACACTGCAGCTTATATCTTAAGGTCAAGCAAGATTCAGCTTGTGCTTCGAGGTTTTTTTTTTTTTACATTTTCACCTTCCACAAAACAGGCGCAGAGAGCCGCAGCGTCTCACAACCACAACTTTATCAGCTCGTAACATCCCATGTGACGGCTAGAAATTCATCCTGTAAGAATATTTACACACTGTGTGCAGTCTACTTAAATCCCTACCAGTTCTAGTCATCACTCGGCATTATTATTACATGTAACCGTAGTGTAAAAGAGAATCTCAGCGGGACTTCAAAATCTGATCAAAGCTTAGAAAAACACTGGGAGAAATCGCAGAGGCTTAAAATGCCACAGCTTTTTAAACTGTGTACTGAATATAAATTGGAAAGATAATGTTGGAAAAAATTGCCTGTGATCATTTCTCTCTCAGTTGTTCTGATAAAGCACCACAGTCGCACAGCCGAGCTGGAAGGAAGAGCATCTTGTTCCTTCTTTAAGCGTACAACACCACAGAGGTACTGCAAGCTGCGTCTGCTGGGGGGCCCGATGTTCTACCGAAGGTGTCCATCTGTCACCCGCTCTTTTATTTTTCTTCTTCTCTGCTTTTTGGACACCCTCCCTTTATACCTACTTCCTCTGTCAATCGCTCACGTTCAGGCTTGTGTTTGGATGACTGGGGCAGTTTGAGATTGTCGGGGGGAGGGTTAAGGAGTGAGGGAGGAGAAGAGTCTTGTCATGCCTGAGCACTCCGTGTTGGTTATTACATATGATTAGATATGATTAAATGCGATTAGCTTTGATCACTCAATCAGCCTGCCAGAGTGCTGTTGTAATGAAGTTGGAGCTCTGCCAGTGTGTGTGTGGGGGTGTGTGTGAGTGTGTGTGTGTGTGTGTGTGTGTGTGTGTGTGTTAGAGAAAGTATTTGAGAATGTTTTGCATCTTAAGCTGCAGCTTTTGAAAATGCTTGTGTAAATCCCGATAAATAATATTTGATCGAAAGTAGATCTGAGCTGCAGACAAACGCTGGCTCCCCGTCTTCCCCACTCTGCTGTCAAGAACTCGTCGAGGATAGACGCTGAAACCTGTCATCCTTTGTGTGTGTGTGTGTGTGTGTGTGTCTGTGTGCGTGTGCGTTACTAGCAATAAGATGTATGCCTTTATAAATGTCAAACTCTGTCTTATGACCTTTCGCAATAATTTCTTGCCATAAACCTCAAACCATCTGTTATATTAATTTACCTGCCTCTAAACCCGTCAGCAGACACACACACACAAACACAAACACACACACACACATCCAACCGCCCACTCATCAGGTCCTGATGCAGACAAGGACACACATGATGATTGTTTTAGCTTGTAACATGATCACAGCTTTTTTTTTTATTCTTGCTTAATGAAATTTCACCATTTTATCATGATTCATTTTATTTTCACCATTTTCTCTTTAAATTTGCTTTTTTCACTTCCATTTTGTCGCCGCACGTAGTGTCTCAGAAATGCTTTTCGGGAGCTGAAAAGAAAACGCGCTGTTTGTCATTTGAATAGGGTACGTTTAGAGTTCATCCAATTGGGATTTTTAAGGGTCACTGAACCTCCGCAGCTGGAAGAATTAAATAGAGGACAGTGTAATCCTTCAATTAGTTCAAAACTGAGGCATGACAGCCTTGGAAATTTTGAATGAAAACGGCGACGTGATTTCATTACACTAACACGGTTTCTTTTTCGGTAATGCCATTTCAATTTATGTGAATTTGGATGAAGCTTTTATCTGAATTATATTACAACAGTGTACATTTTTAATATGGGAGACATCAAATCCTCCCCTGATGATGGCAATAGAAACAAAATGGCATGAAAGGACAGTGTGGAGAGCCATTATGATAATGATGTATATTTATAATATTTATCTAATTATGTTTTATTTAATTTTAGAAATACTCCCATAGATTCCATATTTATTCCACTCATTGGATTACTGCCATTCATAATTTGTTACAGCGATGCACTCATCTGTAGCAGGATGCATTGTGCTCTAGTCTCTGAATATAAAACAGTACGAATAATCACAATTAAACCAGAACAATTCTGTTAATGTCACACTAACACATACGCTGATTTATGGCCTTTCTCTCCTCCTCTCGTTTAAACCCTTAAACCCTCTCTCCTCCACACCTCTTCCATTTCCCTCCCTGCATCTTTCTACCTGAACCCCTAAATCTTACGTCTTCTCCTCCTCCCCCACTCCTCCTTTCATCAGGGGGTAGTCTTTGCTGTTGTCTTTATCTGCAGCCTTTCTAATCACTCTGAGCGCTCTGACATTTTGAAGGGCACCTGTGATCAGCATAACTAAACACAGATTCCTCTCTATCTTTATCAGGCACCCTCTCATTCACATGCACACGTTTTCCTTACAGGCTCTTCTGTTCACCACCTGACATTTTTGTTCATCACACAGCGCATGTAAAACTGTAATTTTCACAAGATTTTTTTTTAGGTTATCAGACTGATAGCCTGCTCTACAACGTCCCATCAACCACAAGTTTTCTTTCCCAAAGTGAGAGGCACTAAAATATAATTATCATCCCTACTACTGATAAAGCACCTGATAAAGTCTTATAAAAAAATGATCAAAGGTAATCATGATTGAATCCCCACACTAATTAATACACCACCTGCTGGTTGCTCTACAAATTGGCCAATTATTTAAAGCTGAATCCCCACCAAGACCCTCAAATTTGGTTTCATAAATAAGAGATCACTGTCTACTGAGCCCTATTGATAAACGATCTGATTCTTCATGCACAGTCTGAATATGATTGGTTTATGTCAGGCTCTTCTCACAAACGTTTGGTATGTTTTCCTACTGAAATGAATGCAAACAAATTCGTACACATCCCATAAATTCTGAAAGGCTGTTATCAGGGGACCACGCTACTGCTTCCTTGTTTCCTTGTTTACTCCAACCAGCACATTGCTGGTTGGAGTAAACAGTGGGGTGGTGGATGAGTCACAGAAATCCGAAGAAATCTGGACTTTCCCCTGGAAAACTGCGTGAACTTTGAATCATTTTAAGGTATGTCCTCGCCATGTTTCTTTTCCTCAACCGAACCTCCGTAACCTTACGTTAATTATGTGACTGTACATTACGGACATGACGTCATTCAAACTGTTTTGCGTGCATTTTTCGTAGGATATGATATGAACCATTCTATCAGAATACGTTGTTTATGTGTGTGAATGTCTTCTCACCATTGAATGAAACTTCCCACCTGACCAATGCCTGATTTGTAAGTCTTATTTCAAATTAACCCCTAAATTTGACAGCAACACTTGAGACTCTTGTATCTTAAACCATCTCTGTCAGCTATGAATTACTTTGTCCATGGCAACAGTCAGCAACCTTAACCATCAAAAGAGCCATTTTTGATCAAAAATAATTCAGAAAAATCTGCCTAGAGCCGCAAAGCATATTTGAGCCTCATGGTAACATTGTGTATTAAGTCTAAATTAGCCTGTGGATATTAAAAATAGGTCTGAAAGAGCATTCAGAAATATGATTTACAAGATGGCTCCTCTGCAGTGGGCTATTTACAATCATTTGTGACTTTAACTTGACACATTGGCGGTGAAAGCAGACAAATCTGTCCACCCACTATTTTCCTCTGAGACTTTTACTTTTATGGATTTGGAATCCATTGCTGGCCCAGCTAGGGAGGCTTAAGACTAGTTACTGCTGTTAAGGTTCGGCAAAATATAGAGGAAAAGGTGCCAGGCTGCAGATATATGACGTGCATTTTAGTTGACAAAATGTTAAACTTTTTTTTTAGTGCATACACATTGAAAATAAATAAATAAATAACCATTATTCATTTCCATGTTGTTGTTTTTTTGTCAAAGCAAAAGAGAGCCACTGCAGAGAGGACTAAAGAGTCGCATATGGCTCCGGAGCTGCAGGGTGGCTACCCCTGGTCCAGGACAAGTAATAATGCACCATAATTTGTATATCACCCACTTTTTCATGAGCCATTCATTTGTGTATAACCTATGCAATCGAGAGGGCTGCGATCAAGTCACCAATGCGTGGATGGAAGAAAAGAAGGATGCAGTATGAAGAGCAGAACTTTGTGTAAGGTGGCACGTTGGGGTTGAAGATAGGTCACAAAACACAGGACTTTCCCCCAGAAAACCTTTTTTGTGTCTCATGTAAATACAAGTGGACTTCGAGTTATTTTAAGGTACACTGTTGCCATGTTTCTTTTTTTAAACCTACATAACTTGGCCATTTCAGGGATCTATAACGCTGAATATTGCTAAATTCACACATAATACCGATATTGTTGCTGATTAATTATCAAGTAGTCTCCAACCTTTTTCAACAGTGGAAACATTTGTAATGATCACACATCTGTCTGGGTCAAATTACCATCCAATTGACATTTGTCTATTTATCACATTAATATAAAGTAATGAAACATAGAGCTTCCCTATTTAGTAAATTTTATTGACAGTTTCAAAATACAGTACAGCTGTTTCACTACGTGGGCGTTGCATTACGGAGCATTATCAGTTCATATAATTACGGTGGCTTCAACCATAAGTGTTTTCCCTGAACACATTCATTTTCTGTTTCCATCACTAGCAGGCATGACTGTTTCTAGTTGTAGCCTCAGGAACACAAAGTTTCACTGCTGCATTTCATTGGCTCATTTCTGGGAGTTTGTCTTAAGCTACAAGGAGACTGTGTTTTTCATTGAAAGAAAATGACTTTCCTGTTGCGGTCATGATTTCAGTGTGCACATAGCACCAGCCTCATGCAGCCAGCTGGAGCAAAGGCAAAGTATCATGGGAGTCGAGTTAAAAAATATTTGCATATATAGAATTACTGTGGTTTTCAATAGTTTTCCATATGTTGTCATGTATGAAAAACCCAACTTAACACTGTGAGCAGACTAAGAAAATTATTTAAACAGCATTAATATTGGAATGATTAAGCTTTTTGATCCATTAATCAGTTACTGTGATCACTACAAGCAGGTTCCACTGTACTTGAAAGCGTCTCACAGTCAACTTTCAGGCCACATCTTTAACAGTAACCTTTCTGAACCTGTTCGCACTGCTTTTAGGGCCTGTCACTCCACTGAAGCTGCCATTAATAAATAGGTGAATGATTGTGTGCTTACTATGGATCACTGTGCAGCTTCTGACACCATAGATCACTGTACACTCCTAGACTGACTGGAAAATCAATTTGGCGTCTCTGGCCTGGCTCCTGCATGGTTAAAGTCTTTCTTATCTTTTTGCCTTAACTTCAAGTGAGTTGCTTATAATTTCATTACTTCCGACCTTGTACCTGTTTCCTGTACCTGGCCCCAGTCTCAATCTACCGTCTTTAGCTTCTGTCTTACCTTCCACTTTTATTTGTTCTTGCTGCAGGTATTCAACTGTAGGCAAAGCGGTACAAAGCGTCTGAAGTGTGTACACTTCCCCTGCAAGAACTACGCTCAATTTGCTCTTCAGGAGGACACTTAAACCTTAATATCTCTGTGAAGCCGCTCTGCAGACAGTGTAAAACAGCACAAGAACATAGTGGTCAGCCCACAGGTATAGTGGTATGGAAATGAGATTATAGTGAAGCGGGGCTTGACTGCTGAACAAGAAAATGCCAACTTGCTGTGAAGGTTAGGACAAAAAAAAAATACAGGGCACAATTTTACCCTTTCGTTCAATCTTTTGCCTGAACTACAGCAGTCAAAAATCAGAGTTAATGGAGAGGGAGGTAGACATTTGGAGCATAACTCCAGGAGGACAACTCACTGAAAATCTTAATTAAGTCTATATGGACAGAACTGTAGCTTGCAGGATAAAGCCAAATCAGGTCTGTATAATATTGAGATAATTTCCCACTGAGCAGAACTAGGCCAGATAGTATTCTCACTCTCTTTCTAAGTTTTATTTTAACCTGTTTGGTTGCCTGGTGAGCAGGGATATATTCTATCACATAAAACAATACAGTGAGTGCTGTATTGTTTGGAGTTGTACTTCTACTGTACATAAAAGATGTCTTTTCTGACACTGCCTGATTTGTACACATTTATATATGCTGTCTGATTTCAAGCTGATTAAAACCAGATTAATTCCCACAGGGATTTGACCCAGCTCTGCTCGTCAGCCCTCATGTTTGCAGTATTTTTGCTCACTAATAGTGAAAGCATAATTACACAAATAGTTACACAGTTGTATTTGGTGGAGCAGGATCTGCTCTCTGAGGGGCTCTCCATATGAATCCAGCAGCAGCAGGCGAAAGGTTCAACAGGAAGCAGACTGGAGCCCCTGAGGAGCAGACCAGTGAAATATGGAATATTCATGATGTGAGATGTAAGAAAATGCTACTTCAAATATATTTGATAGACAAGGAGAAAGATTAGGAGGAGGGGGTGGTGGTGGCTTGTTGAATACAATAACATATCCTATTGTCTTTTGTCAAGAAAGACAACCAGATTTCCTGCTGTTTTATGTCTCTATTTTATAGCTTATGAGAAATGATCAGAACTTGTTTGAATTAGTAGAAAATTTCTAGAGGTTCTAGCCATCAGAGTCATACACTGGGTCGGGTACCTGCAGGTACATATATAATTTTACGGGTACGGACATTGGTAAAGATGACCTACACATGGACGGGCAGTGGGTGAGAACAAAAATATATCTTTTATTTTGACATCTAAGTCAGTATCATCAAGCCCCAATTCCTTTTATTTTGAAAGTCATTGGCAGAAGTCAAACCTTTGACCCTATCGTCGCATTTGTCACTGGCACGGAAGACTCCAGAGATGAAACTTTGTATCCTGATGATAAGGTGGCAGCACACAATGAGTTCAAGACATCCAAGGAGGATCCTTTTGAGGTTTTATGGTGGTGGGAGGAGCATGCTAAAATGTTTCCTAACCTCACAGTGATTGCGCAGAATGTTTTCAGCATCCCGGCAACGAGTGCAACCAGTGGAAGAAACTTTTTCTCCGCTGGATTTGTAATTCAAGAACTGAGAACCCAGCCTAATGTGAGTGACTGTAGCCTGTGTGTGTTTAATCACAGGTGCAGGTCATGTCTGGTGGCAGGACCTTTATTAACGGGTGTGGGCGGGTGCAGCTTTGAGTTAGACATAATGACGGGTAACGGATCAGTTCTAATACTGAGCTTTACAGATATGGGCGGGTGCAGGTTTTCAAAAATGGCCCTGTGCAGGACTCTGCTAGCCACATCTCATGATCTTCATCAATGGATGGAGTGTGCTCAGATTAAGTCAAATCTATTTTATTTCTATGACCCAAAATCACAAATTTGCCTCACAAGGCTTTACAGTTGGAATAATATATGACATCTTCTATTGTTAGACCCTCAGTTCAGATAAAGAAAAAAACTCCAAAAACCGATAGAGGAGGAGTTTTTCTTTCAAGACCGACAGATATGCAACAGATGTTGTGCACAGACTGAAATTACGATATTAAATTCATAATGTGGAGAAACAGAATGAAAACATAAGGTTTAGAAAACAAACATATATCAAGAATAAGCATCTCATGGAGATGGAACAATGACGGATGCTTCTTAGGTAAAAGATGAACTTTAGACCTTAATGTTTTATATAATTTTTTGAGCGAAGCCTCCCTGTTGTCTGATTTGCCCCTGTGTGGCTATTATATGTGACCAGCTGTTATTTTATCATTTTGGTGGACAGCCCTGCCATAAAAGGTGAGTGACAGTCGTATTGTTTGGATCTGATGTTGATCCGCTGATGTGACATGTGAATTACAGGTCCTGTTTTCGGAAAACTAGCATTGACACAAATCAAACACAATTTCTTTCTCTTGTGCACTCCTATCTGCGCAGGATCAAAACTGTAATCATCATCAAAGTAAATCATATCAAATTTTCTTCAGCTGACCCTCTCCCCTGATCATCAGCAACAATCAGCCACTTCACCACAGCAACACACAAAAAAATGTTATCTTTAAAGGAGGTGCTGTTGACAGCTTTGAATTTTTCAAAATACACCTCTGTGAACACAATCAAAGCGTTCACGTTAAAGGTCCAGTGTGTAGGATTTAGGTGAACATACTGACAGATATTGGATATATTCATAACTATCTTTTCATGTGTTTTCATTACCTTAGAATGAGCCAGTTATATCTACATAGGGTGCAGGTCCTCGTCCAGGGAGACCACTATGTTGTTTCTACAGTGGCCCAGAGCAGACAAACCAAACACTAGGTCTAGATAAGAGCCATTTGCATTTTTGTGTTGGTCACCACAGCTCTCCTACATGCTTTGGAAACAGTTTCAGCTGGTTGCAATCTGCAACCTTACTGTTAAGACAACTAAGTCCTACATACAAGACGTTTAATTCTGTCACCTAAATATGAACTAGTGCTGTGAAAACCCTCAAACATCTGTTTAGAGACTACAGTTTTTACATTTCCTTTGACTTATTGTCCCAGGTCAGTTGTAGGTAAATTATGTTATTCAGTGCGTTTATATATACGTGAATAACCCGTCATTGAGGCATATCCCAGTCATGCTCATATGCGAGATAGGGTTCTTTCACGAGCACAGAGAAATCAGGTTATTCACATTCCCTGTATACATGATAAATACTAGTTACTCTAGTTACTCCTGGTTACTGATTGCTGCTTTCTCTTTGCGCAGGTGCAGTGACTATTTTCTTTTGGGGGCTTTTTCCTTTATTGGATAAGACAGTCTAAGTGTGAAAGGGGGAGAGAGAAAGGAAATGACATGCAGCAATGGTTGGGATTTAGCCTGTGGCCGCTGCGGCAAGGTCGTTGCCTTCGTACATGGCACGCCTGCTCTAACCACCAAGCCATCGGGCACCCCGTCGCAGTGATTGCTGACAAAACAAACTGGCAGTCTGATGTCTCACATCGTGTAACTGCTACACTTAAAATAATTTGACTGTGGCTTGAAATGAATCCACTTCCTTTTATCAGGTTAGCACTATCAAATGCAAACAGACCGCTGTGGTCTTTGCTCCTCAACCTGATCACCAGCAATGGGAGACAGGAGTGTCAGGAAATTTTACACAGGTCCTCGACTTTGACTGGTGTCTGCCTTTCACTTTCACTGCCACTGCCCAGAGCAAGGGAGCAATGGATGAAGATAGCCGAAGCCGTGACTGGTGGGATAGAGTTGTCATGATAGAGCTCAGTGATTGCGGGTGAAGGGAAAATTTCAACTACAGACTTGAATAGGTCAGCGTCTTAATGCCTTTTCCCATCTAAGCTACCTGCTATATTAAACTTCCATTACATTTCTTGATTCATTCATTTTCTGTAACCGCTTATCCAGTTAGGGATCGTGGGGGGAGCTGGAGCCTATCCCAGCTGATGCTGGGCGAGAGGCGGGGCACACATTGGACAGTCTGCCATACTATCGCAGGGCTGACACATAGAGACATTCACGTTCTCATTCACACCACTTACCCTAACCTGCATGTCTCTGGACTGTAGGGAGAAGCTGGAGGACCCAGAGAGACACGGGAAGAACATGCAAACTCTGCACAGAGTGGCTCCTCCACCCTGGGTTCGAACCAGGAGCCATCTTGCTGTGAGGCGATAACGCTAACCTTCTTATTGCTCCAGAAGTAAGACACTTTCACTTCCACCATTGCTGATACCATGTAACCAAGGTAACATGCGCAGATAGTCAGTGGCCCTCAATAACTGGGATGACAGATTTCTAATAAACAGGTCATTCATGTACATGTGAGCGCCCTGATTGTTGAGCAAGGGAATGAATTGTATTCCACATCATCGTCAGCTTTAAATGTCTGAGTCAGACTCAAACTGAGGTGAAACATGCAACATTCACACATAAAAACCTCGAGTGAGGGTTTTGTTTTCACTGCAGCAACCATTTTACAAAATATTCACAGTGGGAAACACCTTCACATTACTTTGCGCTTGAGTACACTCATGGGTGTAATAAAGGTAGCACATTCACTGGGGAATCAGATCTTAGATTAGCCAGTTAGCTGAATACTAATAATCTAAATTGGCCACATTAGGTAAAGACCTATCTTAGCTAAAGACTCGACTGCGAGGATTAGTTTAAGGAGCTAATTGGAACCTTTAGGGTAGCGCCCGTATTTCTTATCTGCTGCATTGTTCACGGAGCAGTCTGACTGAATCAAGCCAATCTGCATTTCAAGACAGTTCACTGTTCGACCTTGATCTAACAGCAGAGGATGAAGGGTAATGGCATTCCCCTTGCACATAATTAAAGGCATCCTCCTTCATGCCTATAGATCTTTATGTAAAACCAACTATTTACATGCTCTGACAAGCCCCTTGGTGTATTTCAGCAAATCCATAGCTTGCTCACTCCTTCACCTGCTCTGTGTTTAACCATGGACGTTTAAGTACGCGAGGGACGACTGTTCGCTGTTTAACATCTGAGCTGAGTGATGCGGATTGATTTTTGCCAGTTTGTTTAGTTGCTGAAGAGAGAAGAGTAAAAAAAAAGGACCAATATAAAGACTAAATCACTGTGTCTGAATGTCTGTATTAGAGAGAGGCAGACTGAGGCGAGGGCACACACTCAAACACACTCAAACACACACACACACACACACACACACACACACACACACACACACACACACACACACACACACACATGGCATGGCCAGAGGGAGGCTGGTAGTGCTGCATTGGGTCCTGGTTGTTATTCCAACAGAGCTGGGTCTCCAGTAGCATCACTAACATACTGGAGACACATGCACTGTAGAATACAGCCAAGCCATGATGACGGGCCCTGCCATGCACACACACACACACACACACACACACACACACACACACACACACACACGCACGCTTACACATGAGCACACACATTCAACGCCCCAAAGATATTTCCAGAAATAAGAATCAAAGTGTGCAAAAATCCGAGAGGACAAAGTCAATGGAGGCTCACAGTGAAAATGGGAGGGAAGACAATACATCCTTTTCTCTCTGTCTCGCTTTCACACATGCACACAAAGAAGATAAAGGACTGGAGGCGTAAAACGATAAAGTGATGCTGCTATGGCGCTGATAAGGCTGACCTGTGACTGTGTGAAGAACAGGAGAAACAGGTGCATCACGGTCTTGCTGCTTAATTAACCATCCTAAGTGTGTGTGTGTTTGTGTGTAAGACAGAGAGATTTTTGTGGAGTTTTGAGTGAAATCTATTAAACTGAGACCAGCCAACGGACCATAATTCATAAATATTTCCTCAGCATGACTTGAGGGAAGATGATGATGGACAGAAAGAGTGAGAAACAGAGGTTCAGACCTGAAAGAACAAGTAGAAAGGCAGGAATTGACAGAGTACACCAGGGGAACTCAATCCCTTAAAGACAGAGAAGTGCTCACTGATGAAATTCACACATCGCTCAGACGAGAGAGACAAGCGTTCGCAAGAATGTTTGGAGAAAGGCCAAGAAGCCCAGATACAACACTGAGGAGCCTCTACTGTCACTGTGTTTTCGATCAGTCCAATCTGTGCTCTGTGGTTACCGAGCTCTAATGTATCACAGATCTACAATAAAAATCAATCATTCAAATCACATTTTTTGGTGGCGTCATTAAGACTTCATGCCTCAATTAAAGCCTGTGGCCAAATTTCGTATGAGCTCATCTATACCCAATCAAACTATATTGATTTGATGCTATAAAACTTGACAGAAGATATTCTGGCAGTAATGAAGCTCTGCCAATTCTTCTCTCAGTCGGTCTATGGCTGTTTTGGCATCTCCTGAGACAACAGCAGACAGCTGCTCTCATCTGGTCTCATCAATATTACATTTTAATTAAAGAAGAAAAAGCAGAAAGAATTTAAAAAGTGAGCAGAGCCGATTTTTAATCTGATTTAGGGGAGTTCATTCATGTGAATCCTCACCGCTCCTTTCTCCTATTGGTGTTTTTGTAAAATTTCAAATGTATTGGGTTGTGTGATTGCTCTTTTGTATGCAGGTTTTCTGTGGTGCTGATAAGCCTTACCTGCAAGATATGCACATGTAATGCGCGCACAAAATGATGTATGTTATGTTAAACAGGCCAGGTGGTTAACCGCAGTATTAGGCCTTTGCCTGTCGACACCTCTGCATTTAGATTAATCTTTATTCTCTGATGTTACTTTGTTTTAATCCTTTAAGTCCTATTTATGTGTGTCTTTCAAACCATCTGTTTCTTTTAAATTTTGCCTCGATGCATTAATGCCTTATGTGAAGAACTTCAAATTGCCTTATTGAAGGGTGCTGCAAACACATTTGCCTTTGTTAGTGCTTTTCAGTTCAAAGTCTGTTTTTGAACTCTTGAGGAATGCTTTTTGGAGTCGCTCCCTGTCGTGTTAGTATGATGTGCTCGTGCATTAGAATACTCACACACACGGTAGACATGATACACAGTCCTGCTGATGGTTTCACGTTAATTCACTGATCAACAGTTGGCGGTGGAGATGTGCAAAGAATTGTAGAAATGCACTAACACAGCCAAGGAAGAAGAAGATTGCTTGCAAGTAAACATGGAAGTAAAAAATATGAAGTAAAGCTGTATGATGTATATATAACAGTATCGACATTGTGACTCTTCTGTGTGCATGTGTATTGAAGAATACCATAACCGGACATTATATGAAGCTACAGTAGTCAGCAGAAAGTATCTAGATAATGGGGTGCCCAGTAGCCTAGTGGGTAGAGCTGGCATGCCATATACAAAAGCATTGTCCTTGCCGCAGCTGCCGCGGAGCCCCCCCCGGAAAAACAGCTGAAGAACATAAGCAGAAGCAATAAAGCATCTATGTAATGCAACCATTCTTCACCACAGAATTACAGGACTGTAAAAGCTAGTTACCAGCTAAGAGCCAGGCTAAAGCTAATTGAGCTATCCTAAAGAAACCAGGGGCTTACTGACTACGGTTTGGAGCTGCAAGGCTGAAAAGGTAACATTAACACTAATCTACAAAAAGAAGATAAACAACCAAAGCATGTCCTGTTAGTAGCCAACAACCACCTGTAAATGGGTGAGAAAGAGGGTGGGCACAACATAAGGGAACCCCTTACTTTAGCTTAAGCAACATGCATTGTTAACATGACATGTTAGATCAATGATTTTATCCTGGATTGATAGAAGAGTATTGAATGAATACAATGGCACCATGGTGAGTCAGCCAGTGTATTAATTTCCTCCTCCTACCTCTCAGAAATTCTAGTAAAAAGTCATTTTCCAGCTTTGTTATTAGTATTTTTATTTTCCATGCAGATGCACTTGTCTACACTTTTTTTCCTATTAGATGTATTCAAGGAATTCTGTGTATTTTTTCATATCACTGTATACCTTGCAGAGAAAAACATCGCAATGTCAGTTTTATCCAATGTCGTGCAGCCGTGATATGAAGGTAAACATACAGTAAAAAGGCATGTCATTCTTGTTGAATATTAATTAATAACTGTGTCCAGCGAGCTTGTTCTGTGTGCAGCATGTCTGTAAGTAAACCAACAAGTACCTCTGCACTAATGTTCCTGCAACGGGTGTCGTTCCTACAGTTACACTGCTGGCGATGATACCAAGTTGTGATGTTCTTTTGATTCATTGTTCTAACCTTTTGTTATTTACAGGCTCAATTTACTGCATGTCTTAACAAGTACACCATATTATTGTAATTTTAAATTCAATAAGTCAGGCTACTCAGAAATGCCATAAATTTGCATGTGAATTGTATTTTACAATTTTTAGAAAAGTTCAATGAAGAAAAAAGTAGTTTTGTCCTATTTTTTTTTTTTTTTAATCTGTATGTCCACAAGTTTTCAACCCAACGTAAACATCTGTTCACAGTATGAATGGGCGGAAGAGACTGTCCATGTTTCAAAAACATACATGTTAACGAGACATTATGACACTTTAGTAAAAAACTGCATTGATGGTGCAACGTCATGTACATAAAATCAAACGGCACTGAGCACACGCTGCCTCAACTGGTTAGTTTTTCGCCCCTTGAAAAAGGCCTAACCAAAAACCAAAACAAACAAACAAAAAAGAATCAATATCAGTTTAAGTGTACACTATATTTAGAATATTATCACCGCTTTACTTTGCCTTTTCTGAGTGGGAATTGGGCCTGTTATACCAAAGCCACCAGAGTCCATTGACAAAAGCAGCCATGTTACTTGGCAGATCACTGAGTTGCTGAGTTACCACCGCCTCTATCAGTTAGAGTGTAAGGTAAAGTGGAGCAAACATTCAAATATAGCATTCACTGACACTGATATTGATATTTTTAGTTAGCTATAATACATGCCCTGTCCACAGCAGAATATTGCAACTACATAAAATAAGCACAAAAAAATGTCAGGTAGGTCAGACCACCGTGTTTAACTATATATATCTTTAAACATCACAGTTACAGCTGAAAATGACAACCGAAATAAACAAGTCTGCTGATTTCACGTCTCCGCAATTGTAATCAATTGCCAGGTGCGCAAGCAACAACAATTGCAAGTCATTGTTGTTGTTAGTGTGACGTCACAGTGATTCAGTCTATTCTTTAATTCCCCTAATGCTCTGAGGGATACAAGGAAGAAGTACAATAGAGTGTTCCAGGAATGAGTCCTAAAACTTGGACAGGAGTCAGTATTTCACAACTCACGGTTCCCTCGTCTCAATCTCAATGGATTTTTGGTTACATGCCTGAGATAAGGTCTGTGGTTAACACAAGCTTAAGAAACTACAACACAAAATACATCCGTAACCTCAGTTTTGAACTTTAAAGCTTCTGTGGTCTTTATTGATACTGAAAATAACCTTCTACTGCTCCAACAATGACTGTTAGTGACATTTTGATATCCTTGTAAAGTGTTATCCACACTTTATGTCTCTTGCGTGTTTTGAATTACAGTTTTGATAATATATTACATAATCATATCCGAGTCTCGTCCATGTTCCTGATGCAGACTGAGTAGGGATGCAGTACAGTGTTAAGCACCTTGTCTAATTTAAATGGCTCTGATTGTCATCAGTCCTCACCGAGGCACCGGCCTCCTCTCAAATGTCAACTAGTGCCAATCAGGGCTGCTCTAAATATCATGGCCGCTCAAAACCACCTTATGAAAATGCAACCGATGTGTCATATGTGTAATAGCACCCTTGTTGGAGACAATACTTCTCTCATTCTCGCAGCACTGCTGTGAGGAGCTATTCAAAGCTCTGGGCAGGAAAAAGGAAGAGTGATGAGAGAGCACAGGTGAAAAACACTCCTTCACACAAACTCTGGCAGGGAGGCCACAATAATGGTCTCCATTCTTCATCCTCACCTTTTCTTCCCTCAGCCCTGCGCTCATCTGTATCCGATTCACCACTCCTTTGTCGCTCTGGTCTCTGTTAATGCTTTGCATAGTCTCACTATTCACAGTCTCCACCCCTTTCCCTTTGTCACTTTGTCACCTGTCTGTTTCTCTGTGTATCCCTCACATCCTATTATGCCCCTCTTTCTCTCTCCCTCTTTCTCTCTGGCTGCCTCTCTCGGCTTCAGGTGTTTGACATTCATACTGTCGTCATATGGCTGTTGTTCTATTTTAATCTGACTCTTCTGTTCAGGAACAGACACCCACATGCTCTCGCCATTCTCTTGGCTCCATTTCGCTCTCTATTCACTCTTTTTTTCTATTCTCCAGTAGGTTTGTTTTCCAAGCTCAAACTCCATTTCATTTTCTCTATCTATCTATCTATCTATCTATCTATCTATCTATCTATCTATCTATCTATCTATTCATCCATCCATCATGTAAACAATGACATTATTAAAAGATAAATTCACCTTCTGCCAGCAGGATTTTTACCAAAAGCTCAGACAAGGCAACACATGTTGCTGCCTAGGAAACTGCTTGCATACTAGACAACCAAATCGCCATGGATACAGATATCACTGTTGCCACGTAGCTCACAATTCAGCACTTGATAATGTCACACACATAACTCTGTGGTTCGTAATGCGTCTGGCCTCTAAACTCTGGCTCCACTGGTAGGCAGTTACACAGACATCACTTTGTAAAGATGTCAATAAAAAACAGAGATGGAAATAAAAACATGAAAAAAAAAAGTTTAAAGAGAAATATTTGAGTTAATTAGCTGTATTGACTTTTTGAGCAGTTAAGTCATTTTCCAGATGGATTTCCTTGGAAGAGCTGCTGCATTTAAAGCCGTGTAAATGATTCATTATTCAATTTGCGACTCCTCTCCTGAGAACAATTACAACATCCGCTGTCGCAGGTGCCCCCCCCTTAAAACATATGTTTATGTTCAAGTGGTAAAGCCCTTGAGTAATTGTGACAGGAGCAAAGGAGGAAGTAAGGTGATGTCATTAAAGAGCTACTAGGGGAGGAGGTCAGGTTGGATGGATGGGTATACAATACACTGGACTTTGGGAGACCAAAGTTTACTGGTTCTTTTTCTGTTGTATCCATGTTGTATCCATGACGACAAGGCTGCCCTGAAGAAAAAAAAAACTGAATCAACTCATGATCTTTCCCTAATAGAGGCTTTCACACTGCCGCCAGTCATTTCAATGAGGGGGAGGCAACAGAAGGGGAGCAGTTTCAAACACTTCATAGGGTTATGAAGAGGTTGCCTCCCACGTCAATGCACACAGATTTTGCTCTCTCAGGCAGAGTTCACCATGTTGAACTCTCCTGGCTGCCGTCTGGCTTTGGCCAATCAAACAGTGGGTATCACAAAAGAAGAGAGGAGGCAAGTTGGAGTAGCTGACTCCGAATTACAGTGTTAGCAACTTATAAGGACAGCCAGAAGGAAAGCTGATAAAGTTTCCACCAAACTTCAGATGACTGGTAATATATTTAGTGATTTCAGTGATTGCCATTGTCTTGCTACAGTATGCGCCTACTAGCTAGCTTGCACATCTGCCAGTGTTCACCAAAGCACCTGCCTGTCATCATAGCCATGGACTGTATTGGCAGCAGACGCCTTTAAAACACTCTTGCAATAGGCCATTGCGGTCGCGGCTACTATGCGACAATGTGAAAGCTGCTTAAACCTTACCAAGTTGTTTTTGTGTCTAACTAAAATCTTAACTATAGCGTCTACATCATAAAGCACATTCATTTATTAACAGTGATTTGTTAGTGAATCTGCTTTTACGTCTGGAACCTCCAGTCTATAATGGGCATGCGACGTGCCCCCATTGAGGAACTGGCTCCGATACCAGAGTTAGTCTCTTATGCTGAAGCCTCCTTCAAACCTTTTGCGACCACATGCTTTTGCTGATATCAAACCCAGCAGTATTCAAACCCAGGACCTTCCGCATGGAAGGCAAGTGCTCTAACCACTACACTAGTGTTGGAAGGCACAAAGGATGTGGTCCTGCTAAAGTACAGGGCTAGTTCCTACAGCTCCTGTAGAAACTAGCCCTGTTTCAGAAACTTCTGTGGAAACTGGCCCTATATTTTAGCCGCTACTGGTTGCTAATTGGCTGAACTGTTTGGACATGTATTCAGAAAACTCCCAATATTTACCAACGCAATCATCATTTCTTATTTTTCCATAATGTCCATATAACTTCCTAGAAGTTCCAACACAGACTTCCAGTAAATATAGCCATATAGATGTTAATCGGAGCACAGTCGAAAACTGCTTGCCTCCTATCCTTGTGGGATAATACCTTTCACACAAATCAAACATATGTCTCCAACAGCGGTGTCTGATCAGGACACGCCTCTGTATGTCACGCTAGAAAGCATTAATGAGCAATGTTTTTGGTCATTTAATTTTAAGGACTTCTTTTGGGAAACTTTATCCTCTACATCAGGGTCTTTTTCAGGCCATGGACCTCTTAGCTCAAAGAGAGATAGAGCAGGGACCCCCTTCTACATATATTGTATAAAGCTGAGCTGCACTTTAGATAATTCTCCAAATATTTTGGTTCTTTATTTGTTGCTGCTTGCCTGTGGCTATTAAGTCAACAGCAGTTGTAGCATGGCTAGGTGTGCTAGCCTCACCCTCTGCACTTTCACCTGTGGTTTCTGAGGTGTGTCAGAGTCTCTTGCTTGAAAATTATAAAATGATCCATTGTGTCTCATACGACTGTCCGTACGCTTGACATAATAATACAGCTAATCCGCCAATTTGTGAAAAAAAGGTGCCAAACAATCATTTAGCATTAGCTAGCTCACATGATTGTGCTCGAATTTATGGGTTGCAGTTGGCATCATTAATGTTGTGTGCTATAAATTAAATTTTCTAAATTAATGTTATGACGAGGCCAATTTTTCTTTGGAAATAATGTGTTGGATTTATGTTGATGTCTATCTCCAGACACATTTTAATTAAAAAAACAAACTTAAACTAAAATTTTAATTATCAAGATGTAATTTGGTGGCCCTGTTTGTTAATTATGTACCTGCCTTTAGACAGATTTAACATGTTGGCATGTTCGGTTGATCTGCTGTGCCTTGACAAACAGACGTTATGTTACACTAGCAATTTATAATTATTAACTGAGAGTGTCCCAGTTAAAACACTGTCTCCATTTTCCCTTTAATTGGTATCAAATTATCAAAATGTTTCCAAACAGTAACATATCTGTTTCCTTCTGGAGAACCATAGGAACATAAGGGACAAGTAACGCAAAGTGTTACAGATGTTGCTGAAGTTCCAAAAACAAATTTGCATCATTTCTGTTTTATATTTGTTGCTGCACAACTTCAGCCTCCCGACTTCTTGCTGTTGTTGTCTCTGCTTTTGTGTTTCCTCCAGCTCGCACAAGATAAATCTGTACAGCAACTGGTTGAATCAATCATGTTTGAAAATAGTTTCAGGGCCAGAAAATTTGCAAGTCTGAGTTGTTGCAGTCTGAATCTATGTTAGTCACATCACTCACGGGGACACGTCGGGCTTTAAAGCCACTAGAAGCCACCCATGGGACTCAGTTGGCAACAAGTTAGAGAAACTCTTCTAAACCCTGCTTTAACTTTAAAGTGGAATGATTAGATGTAAAACAGCTTAGAAATAACAGGCCTGAGCACAGATTTCCAGTCACAAAGCCATCGCTGTTGCTATCAGTGCGTCTGAGAGGCAGCCAACATACTCAGTAGAGGCTGATATTAGTATGTTCACATTAACCCACCAGCTAGATAATAACTGAGACCAGGGACATGACTCTTCGCTGCGCCAGGGACAAATATGGAGACAAATCTACCATATCCGGCTTCTACTTAATTATACTTTATTAAACTATACAATGATTAACAGTGTCAGCTGGGGATGTTAATAATTAACTGTCAGCAGACATT